>NC_083873.1:61111986-63611986 GCF_032452875.1 Bos javanicus | reverse complement strand
TAGATTGAATACAATATTGTTTCTACTGTTAACCTGAAATCTAAAATTTCCCGCAACCATATAGGAAAGAATGCTTTACTAATCATAAGATGAATTACTTATGCCCAAAATCACACTCTTATTTTTTGTGCTGAATTTAGAACAGTATTTTCAGAACTAATTCTACTTTTTACTCTTAGTAACAGACTAGTATTGATAATGTGGAGATTTCATCAGGTTAAGAAAAATATGCATCATTAGTTCTGAAGAAACTTGTCCATCATAAGATAATTCAACTTTTATTACTACTAATCAAGAAATATTTAGTTTTAATAGCTAGTCAGCTACTGGTATACTAAAATGTTTCTCATATTCTACATATACATACACACAATACATTTATTTAGTTTTCTTATGTATGCTAGCTCACAACAGTACCTTTATCAATTTTGCTGATGAAAGAACAGCCTTATATGGAACAGTAGGGGTTGTCAAAATAACAGAAGCATTATATTCTTGTTCTAGTCGCTGGTTGAAAACTTCCATGTGCAAAAGTCCAAGAAATCCTAACCTGAGGGAGAAAAAGCCAGACTCCAAAATGTTTATGTCCCATGGGCTCTATTTTCTTTGATTTGATATTACTATTTTGTGGGGGAGGGGTGGAATCAAAAGTCATTCAATCAATTCACATCATAATTAAAACCTAGCATAAATTCATTAAATAAAATAAAATCTTCCATTGGGATTCTATTTAAAGTAGCTATAAAACTGATCCATACAATAAGCATCCACAGTGAGAAACAGACATGTTTTAGTTCATTTTACACTAATATGAACTGATCTTCAGAAATGGTCAAGACCAGTAAGCCATTTAAACTTTATTTTTCAATAAAAATGGAATCCTACAACATAATTGAATCTCACCTCCAGCCAGCACCTAGAGCAAGGCTACTATCCCGATGAACCACCACACTGGAATCATTTAGTGTCAGTTTTTCTATAGCACTCTTCAGGTTATTATATTCAGATTGGTCTACAGGGTACATTCCTGGGGACACAATGATTTCTAATTATTACATGTGACACTCTGCCCAGAAAACCTAATATGCATTGCTGCAAAGTTCAAAATTAATCAGTTAGCTTTTAAATTACTTTCTGTATTTGACTGACCAAAATATTGGTTTGCTAAGAAAACTATGACCATTAAATTAAATTGGCTTCAAAGTATTTTGCAAGTTTCATAAACTTTGAATTTACCACTAGATTCATATTCAAAGTGATGTTTTTGCATTTGCAAATAGTATAGGGAAAACAAAAAAGAACAATGGGAATTACACCTATCAAGAAAATACATCATCTTTATTTTAAGAAACAAAAGTGCAAGATATCCCACAACCACAAAGAAAAATCCCATTAGCAGATAAATAACAGGAAGAAATAAAAACAAAAACTGATTCATCCGTTTCTCTTTCACATCAAACCCAAGTCCTCACCACTTAAGTCCTTCAAACTCTAAATGACTGACTGACTTTGTCTTAATAGGGGCATTAATATTAATTACAAATTAATATTTGTAATTCCCAATGAGATACAAAAGGGAGAAAACAATGACTGGATACCCAGCACAGAGTAATCTGATAACCTTCAATCAGGTCTTCCTTTTTCAAATGTCTGTAATATCACACAGAAGTAACAGGTTCTGGAGTTATATATACATGAGGTGACACTCTTCTCTGCTATGTCGACACTAGTACAATAGTACAGTATTAAAGAAAGGCCAGCTAAAGGGAAGGCATTCAGTAAATGTCCACTGATAATTAGTAATGAAAACACCCTATGTAGAAAGAGTATTTCAAATATAATGACCTACTCCCTAGTGAAACAAGAAGGAAATGCATATTACTGTGCTCCTCTAATTTATCAGAGGGCTTGTTTCAAGAGGCTATTTTTTTAAGAAGTCCTTAAATTTAGGAGGAAATGATCTCCCATATAAAGTTGTATCATCCATATATAATTAACTGGTATATAAATATCATACAAAAATTTTTTTTAAACAGTAGCTGTTATTTAAACAGGAATTGATTATTTAAAGTGAGTATTCCTAATAATTATTATTTCAGCTTAGAATAAATTGGCCCTTATCCTTTGAATATGTGAGCTCCTCACCTGCAAATACCATTGGCTTCGCTGATTTAAACCCAGGCAAGGGTTCCACTGGCTGTTTATGTAAATATAATGTATCTCCTATTTGTGCTTCAGTGACATCTTTCATCCCAGCAATCAGATAGCCCACCTGTCCTGCATATCTAAATAAAATTATTACATGGAAATATTTACTATTTTAATGTTTCATGTGCATACTCACAATTAGCTCTACTTCTCCAAGAAATGATTGTACTTTCCAAACAAAACCTCACCAGGCTGAAACTAGATGCTGCATTCTAGTTAATTCTCTAATTCTCAGCTCTAAGAACTGTCAGCAAAAGAACATTCCAAGTCTTACAATCCATGACCGAGGACCTCTGCAACACAAGCCTAGGGACCTTCTTCATGACTGCCCATCTCTGCATATAAAACAATAGTGAAACTGATAGACACAGAAACATAAAACACTCCTTGTGATATTTAGTAGTGAATTATATTACAAATGTCCTTTAAAAAAGGAAGAAAAAGCAAAAACAATGTTTTTAACCTAGCAAATAAAAATGTGAACTCTCTACAAATCTGATACCTATTTGATGTGCCTCTTGCAGGAAAACAGCAAATCCAAAGATTTCAGAGTTTTAGCTTTATTTTTTTTTTAAAGCAAATTTCCTATATGATAATTTCCATTTAGGATGAAATACAAAAATTGTACTGAAGATGCAATAATGATGAATATATATGACAGAATATAGACAGACTTTGTATAGCACAGGGAATTATAGCTATTATCTGTAATAACTTTTTATGATGTATAATCTATAAAAATACTGAATCACAATGCTGTATACCTGAATTAATGTGATACTGTAATGATTGACTATACTTAAGTAAATAAGAATACAAACTTTACAAATAGTTGAGTAAAATTACAATAAACCTTATGACTTTCAATTACATAAAAAATGACAAAATAGTGGTAGTTTTAGACATACAGCATTAAGCTATAAAGTGAGACCTGCTTCAATCTTAAATTTGACAAATGAGGAAATAAAGACCTTAGAAAACTATGTGCCCAAGGTAATCAATGTTATTTGTATCTAGAGTACTGATGGAATAGGCACTCAATAAATACTTTATAAGTGAACTCAGAACTCAGTTTTATAATAATGTACACTACTATGCTAATCTCATGTCATAATTCTAATCAAAGTTTTACCATGAATTCCGCACTAAACAAAATAATTACTGAATTTTCTTCACTATTCTATGCTGAAAATCTAACTACAAAAAATTTAAATATCAAAGATTGATACCAAGTATGAATATGCATGAGAGAACTCTCTCTTTCACTGTCAAATCAAATACATCAATGTTGGACCCAGTCGCAACTAGAAAATAAAATCAGTTATGGCCAAAAAGAATTAAAAACACATCAAATTCCTACTGTCCCTCACCCATGAGATTCTGAAAGAGCATTCACTACATAGCTGCATTAAACAATCAAGTTTTGTTTTTTGTTTTTTTCCTAAGTTACCAAATTAGGAACATCCTGAGCACACCAAATTAAGAAAATCAGCAACAGAAACACATACCAAGTGTCTTTTAATTACTAATGCAGATTACTTACAGTTTATGAGTTGGCTGCTCATTAGGATTCAGAACTCCTACTTCATTAACTTCATATGTCTTTTGAGTGTGTGCAGATACAATTTTATCTCCTTTCGAAACCACTCCATCAAATAATGCTACATTGGCAATCACACCCCTATACTGGTCAAAGGTGGAGTCAAATACCAAAGCTCTCAGGGGATTTCTGCAATGGGCTTTAGGACTATTAAAAATAAGTAAAGAACAAATACTAATAATTTAAAATTAAATAATAAAATCTTAACAAAATGCCTAATTCAAATATTACGCTTAATTTACTCTAATACTTGAGAAACATTAACTGACAGCACAAATAAAAGGACCTTTCTGTAAGGTATAATGCCTATATTTATATTCATTTTAATTCACCCTTGAGTTTTAAATACATTTTGTTAGTGTTAGTTGCTCATTTATGTCCAACTCTGCAACCCCATGGACTATAGCTCATCAGGCTCCTCTGTCCATTGAATTCTCCAGGCAAGAATGCTGGAGTGGGTAGCCATTTCCTTCTCCTGGGGATCTTCCTGACCCAGGGATGGAAGCTAGGTCTCCTGCACTGCAGCAGATTCTTTACCATCTGAGCCACCAGGAAAACCCTAAATACATTTTAAGTAACCATTTTTAAACTATTTATGAAATGGATGAAATATATTTGTTCAGGATTAAAACAAAAACAATAATTACCAATGTATTCAAGTCTGTTACAATAATTAAGAGATCCTTATTATCTTTTTTTTTCTATCTGTATTTGCCTTCTATGTGTTACTAGATATAAATTAAAAATGTATTCTCACTGACCACGAAGAGTATATTTGTCATAACAAGTAAATTAAAATAACAGATCAAACTGATGGACTTTTACTATTAAAGATAAACAAATAGTATACAAAGAGCAGCAGAATACTTACAAGGGTATCCTTTTGATGACTGCATCAAGAACACTTTCCACATTCGTTCCAAGTTTAGCAGAAATCTGAAAATACGTATATGAAACAAACACTTAGGACTTTACTTTTCTATCCTGTGACTGAGCATATGATTAGAAAAAAGAAACAACTCGAAAAGTCATCAATTTGCTTGAAAAGCTTGGTAAAAGGAAGCACACACCATATTATCTATTGACAACTGCCCTTCCATTACAGTTAGGTGATTCTCTAGATTATGGTTAGATGATTCTCTGATTTCTCTACAAAAGCATTCTGATTGTGGTACTGAAAGAGCACTGGACTAAGAGTTCAAAATATCTGGGTTATAATTATGACTCTACGAGTAATACATGACTTTAGCCAATACATGTTTTCTTCAAGCTTCAAGTTCTTCATCAACAAATAAAGTGATTATTCATATTTTACATAAACCTCAAGGCTGCTGTGTGAATAAACAATATATGTGGATGGCATACAGCTAAGGCTAACTGTAAGGTATAGTACCACTACTGTTCTTACACTGAAAAGGCAGCCAAAACACTCAAAACATGCTCATCTGACTCACCTTTGCCATTACCAATAATTGAACTATCTTTGAAATCTTTATTCAAACTCAGTTCCCTGAATTCTTCCTCTTGCCCTTCAAAGTCCCTCTAGATCAGAGTTTCTCAACACAGCACTAAGGACACTCTGACCTGGATAACTCTGTTTGGAGGGGCTGTTCTATGTGCTCACTGCAAGATGCATAACAGTATCCATGGATTCTCATCCGCTCACAAGATGCCAGTAGCACCTATTCCCCAGTGTGACAACAAAAAAGGTCTTCAGACATTGCCAAATGTTTCCTGAGAGGCAAAAAACTACTTCCTAATAAGAATGATGCTTTAGACTCTGCTGCTACTGCTAAGTCACTTCAGTCGTGTCCAACTCTGTGTGACCCCACAGACGGCAGCCCACCAGGCTCCCCCATCCCTGGGATTTTCCAGGCAAGAACACTGGAGTGGGTTGCCATTTCCTTCTCCAGTGTATGAAAGTGAAAAGTGAAAGTGAAGTCGCTCAGTCATGTCCGACTCTTAGCAACCCCATGGACTGCAGTCTACCAGGCTCCTCCGTCCATGGGATTTTCCAGGCAAGAGTACTGGAGTGGTACAACAATCCTTTAAGATCACATTTTCTAATTTATTGAATGGACTTTTTTTTCATTATCTATTTAGCCCCCTGCCTCTTTTCCCAGCTGAGACCCCAAGAGCCCACTATTTGTACTCATTCCATTCAACTACTTTCTATTCTCTATCATAAGCCCTTGGTATTAATAAAACCTTAACTGCAACTACATCCGACTATTTGCCTTTTCTATGCTTATAATCAGAGCAGCTCAACATTACTAGAGAACAGTCAAGTAACTGGTTTGGTTGGTTTCTGTAAGTTCATGACACCGATCTCAATATGCAGTTAAGACTTGCTGGCTGTCCAAGGACACATCCTTTACTAAATTCACATTAACACTAACTAAGATAATTCACACCACCTTCCTTTTCAATCTACACACTTTCCCTGTGGCCAATTCACTCTCATTTGATAACGTTGCCTCTTACTTCATTCAAGGAAATAGAAGACATCAAAAACTCCTTTATTCAAATATACAAATCCATCTGCACTATATCCACAACCTCTTTGCCTTCTCTCCTGCTACAATTTGTTTTCCCACCTCTCTGAAAACTCAATCCTCACACCCTCATCTTCTGAATCCTCTCTAATCCTTCTCAAATTCTTATTCATAACACTCTACAAATTGAGAATAATGTAGAATGGTTTCTAGGATCTCTTTTCTACTTACATTTTCTCCCTAGGAAATGGCATCCATTCCCATGGCATCAATGCCACATACACGCTATGACTTAAACATCTCTGACTCAGCCCTCTCCACAAATGCCAGAATTGTGTAGATTTATGTAATATCCTACTTGGATGTCTATTAGACATTTCAAACACACTATGTGCAAAACAGAGCTTTTAATTTTCCCACTATCTGTTCCTCCCCAAGTCCTCTCTGCATTAACAGATTACCAGTATTCAACCAGTTGCTCAAACCCAAACTCATCATGATTCTTTATTTCACATCCTTACACATATAAGAATGCCTTCCTCAATGATCAGTGCAAGAAAATAGAGGAAAACAATAGAATGGGAAAGACTGGAGATCTCTTTAAGAAAACAAGAGATATCAAGGGAACGTTTCATACAAAGATGGGCTCAATAAAGGACAGAATGGTATGGATCTAACAGAAGCAGAAGATTAAAAAGAGGTGGCAAGAACACACAGAATTGTACAAAAAAAATCTTCACGACCCAGATAATCATGATGGTGCGATCACTCACCTAGAGCCAGACATCCTGGAATGTGAAGTCAAGTGGGCCTGAGGAAGCATCACTACAAACAAAGCTAGTGGAGGTGATGGAATTCCAGTTGAGCCATTTCAAATCCTGAAAGATGATGCTTGAAAGTGCTGCACTCAATATGCCAGCAAATTTGGAAAACTCAGCAGTGGCCACAGGACTGGAAAAGGTCAGTTTTCATTCCAATCCCAAAGAAAGGCAATGCCAAAGAATGTTCATACTACCACACAATTGCACTCATCTCACACGCTAATAAAGTAACGCTCAAAATTTTCCAAGCCAGGCTTCAACAGTACGTGAATCATGAAGCTAGATTTAGAAAAGGTAGAGGAACCAGAAATCAAACTGTCAACATCCGCTGGATCATCAAAAAAGCAAGAGAGTTCCAGAAAAATATCTGCTTTTGCTTTATTGACTATGCCAAAGCCTTTGACTGTGTGGATCGCAATAAAAAGTGGGAAATTCTAAAATAGATGGGAATACCAGACCACCTGGCCTGCCTCTTGAGAAGTCTGTATGCAGGTCAGGAAGCAATAGTTAGAACTGGACATGGAACAACAGACTGGTTCTAAATAGGAAAAGGAGTATGTCAAGGCTATATATTGTCACCCTGCTTACTTAACTTATATGCAGAGTACATCATGAGAAACGCTGGGCTGGAGGAAGCACAAGCTGGAATCAAGATTGCCAGGAGAAGTATCAATAACCTCAGTTATGCAAATGACACCACCCTTATGGCAGAAAGTGAAGAAGAACTAAAGAGCCTCTTGATGAAAGTGAGAGAGGAGAGTGAAAAAGTTGGCTTAAAGCTCAACATTCAGAAAACTAAGATTATGGTATATGGTCCCATCACTTAATGGTAAATAGATGGGGAAACACTGGAAACAGTGGCAGACTTTATTTTTGGGGCTCCAAAATCACTGCAGATGGTGACTGCAGCCATGAAATTAAAAGACACATGCTCCTTGGAAGGAAAGTTATGACCAACCTAGACAGCATATTAAAAAGCAGACATTAATTACTTTGCCAACAAAGGTCTGTCTAGTCAAGGCTATGGTTTTTCCAGTGGTCATGTATGGGTGTGAGAGTTGAACTATAAAGAAAGCTGAGCCCCAAAGAATCGATGCTTTTGAACTGTGGTGTTGGAGAAAACTCTTGAGAGTCCCTTGGACTGCAAGGAGATCCAACCAGTCCATCCTAAAGGAGATCAGTCCTGACTGTTCATTGGAAGGACTGATGTTGAAGCTGAAACTCTAATACTGTGGCCTCCTGATGCAAAGAATTGACTCACTGGGAAAAGACCCTGATGCTGGGAAGGATTGAAGGCAGGAGGAGAAGGGGACGACAGACGATGAGATGGTTGGATGGCATCACCAACTCAATGAACATGAGTTTGGGTAAACTCCGGGAGTTGGTGAAGAACGTGGAGGCCTGGTGTGCTGCAGTCCATGGGGTCCCATAGAGTCAGACAGAAGTGAACGACTGACCTGAACACATAACACACCAGCAAAATCTACCATGTCCACAAAACACACATCAAATTTGGCCACTTATTAAAATATCTGCATCACATACTTAGCAACCACCATTTTGCCCCTGGACTACTACTGCAAACTGGTTTCCCTGTATCTTTTCTTACCCTTTTCTAATCCATTCTCTGAATGATCAGTTTTCCTCTCTTGCTTTATAATCCTTTCATTATCTTAAAGTTTTCAAACTCTTTAGCACAGCAAGAATCCCAGAATAACTTGACCCCTGCCTTTCCCTACAAAGCCATCTCATCTAACTTGCCTTCTTTCTGTTCCTTAAACATGTCAAACCTTCCCAAACATTCCAAGCCTTTACACTTGCTCTTTGCTCTTTCGGAAATTATTTCTCCCCATTCTTTTTTTCTTCAAGTCTCAGTTCATCAGAGAAAAATTCCCTAAGTTACTCTGCATCATAGCTCTTCTCTAAGAAAAAGACTTTTTTTCATTGTTAGGTATGGTAATTCTACCTGGAACAATACACTCTGTTGAATGTTCCTTGAAAACATTGGTCTCACTCACTAATTACTATACTTCCTTCTTTTTTTATTTAATGAGTGCCTCCCCAAGTAGAATATAAAAACGAGACAGATGTCTTGCCTGTACTGTTCACTGCTGCATCCCTAGCTGGCACACCAAATTAAGTGTATGAATGAATTTTCAGCTAAATATACTTTAACATAATTCCAGTCATGATACCATAATTTCAGGAGTGCCTTACAATGAGGTCCCTCTTCATAATAAAAAACATTAAATTCTATGTATGTATCCAAAGAAAAAAAACTATTGCTTTTTCCAAGTTGTATATAATCAACCAATGTGTTAAAGTTTAAAAAATAAGCAAAAAATCCACTTCATCAGCTGAAACTTGCTTTTTTAAAAATTAAACAAGCTTGAAAATAAAAGCTAAACATTATTACTCTGATATACTTACTACACAAGCATGTAGAATAGCACAGTTTAGCTAGGGCTATTTAACAATCACCGCAGATGGTGACTGCAGCCATGAAATTAAAAGATGCTTGCTCCTTGGAAGAAAAGCTATGACCAACCTAGACAGCATATTAAAAAGCAGAGACGTTACTTTGCCAACAAAGGTCCGTCTAGTCAAAGCTATGGCTTTTCCAGTAGTCAAGTATGTATGTGAGAGTTGAACTATAAAGAAAGCTGAGCGCCAAAGAATTGATATTTTGAACTGTAGTGTTAGAGAAGACTCTTGGGAGTCCCTTGAACTGCAAGGAAATCATACCAGTCAATCTTAAAGGAAAGCAGTACTGGATATTCATTGGAAGGACTGATGCTGAAGCTGAAACTCCAATACTTTGGCCACATGATACGAAGAACTGACTCATTGGAAAAGACCCTTATGCTGGGAAAGATTGAAGGCAGGAGGACAAGGGGATGAGAGAGGATAAGATGGCTGGATGGCATCACTGACTCAATGGATGTGAGCTGGAGCAAGCTCTGGGAGTTGGTGATGGACAGGGAAGGCTGGTGTGCTGCAGTCCGTGGGGTTGCAGAGTTGGACACGACTAAGTGTCTGAGCTGAACTGATTTAACACTCAACTATCATTTAAAAGGTAAATTTAAAAATCTTAATTTAAAATATTATCAACTTTGATTTACATTAAATATAGTTCTAAGAATGATATCTACAATGACTTGAAATTAGTCTGACCCTACTCTTCAAGGAGAACATTTACATAGAGGCAAAATGGCATATAAGAAATAATATAACAAAGAGTTACAAAAGACCTACATTTTAGTCCTGGCACATTAGCTAACTAGATTTATAATCGTAAAGTGATAAAATCTTTCAGTTTTCGTCCTTTCAACTGTATCATGAGAAATTTCTATCTGTCCTAACCATGTGGTAAGGATTTTTGGTAAAGATCAAATGAAATATCAGTAAAAAGAACTTTGTAAAACTGTAATATTATAATTACACAATATAATAATGATGTGCTATCAAATACTATGAAATTTTACTTAAGCCAATAACCTGAGATTTTGGAAAGTAAAATCAAGTCTTCTAAAAAAAAAATTTACCTTAATACATTCGTCACCTGGAATATCAAACACCTTTTCAATTTGTTTTTCAACCCTTTCAGGATCAGCATTCTTCAGATCTATCTTAAAAGAAAAAAATCACCATGTCTTAATATAATGAAATTAAAATGTATTACATATTAATATTTGGAGATAGATGCATACTTGCTTTTGAACTAACTGACCCCTTAACAATTTTATTTTCAAAAGTATTAAGAGAAAAATAATGACAAAAAAGTAATAAAATTTTAATGCTCATGACCACTGAAATTAGAAGGCAGACAGCAAAGCAAGTAAGAAATTGAGGTCATTAGCTACTCAGAGCCAAAGAGATCAATAACAACATCATGTACACTGATTTTATGTGTTATATATAACTTATAACAACAAACTGTCTTTCTTTGCTTCCTTTAAACCTATCTTCAATATCAAAAAATAAAACTGAATGCAATGCAAATTTTTAATTAAGATTCTTGATTTATTAATTTTAAAATATAAAAGTTAAGCTTTATCAACACTGTTCTCAGTTTAGCACTTAACTGTTAAGCGTCCTGTGTTACACTGTTTCATCCTACTTCATAATGTCCTCTACAGTTTAGTTTAACAGACTATTTGGCCTGTCCTGCCCTTCCCTACAGAAACAGCCCCCCATCGCTCCATGTAATTCAGGGAGACTATCTTCTCAATTACATGCCAGGGTAGAGGAGTTTGAGTTGAACTTTTATCGTATGCAATTCAAAGAAATCCCAGTATACAACTGACCTGGAATAACAAGGAGTTTCAACTGCATGGGTCCACTTACATGCAGATTTTTTTCAATAAATATGTAAAACTACACTTGTAGAATACCAGGTGCAAGACTTGTATTGAGGTGGATAGCTTATCCCTAACAAAGGCATAAGTGATATTTAACATAAAATTAATAATGTATTGGCTTTCTGTTTTATAACTTTGCTTTCAAAGAATTACATTACTGTATAGTATGACTCTCATAATTAGAGAAACTGCATATCAGCCTATAATTACAAATAAACATTTTTTACTGTAACAATGTTTCCAATACTGTTATGAATATGACTATAATATTGTACGCTATAAAAACTTTAATGAATCTTTCCTTAGTGTATACACTAGGTTACCATGAAGCAATCACATAATGTCATAGCATAAAGCAATATTTCTGCTTCATTGTTATCAATGCATCAATCATTTACCTGTAAATAAATATGAAGTTCCTTTTCACGTTATCTTTTAATTGTTGACGTTTAGTGTCAGTAATACATATAACATCTATGGTGTTTTGTCATCACATAAGACAATACTGATGTAAGTACCAAGAGATGATTCACCTTATAAAAGATGATGTAAACTCAGGGTATTGATAAACAGAGTACTGTAAATGTATTTTCTCCTCTTTATGATTTGATTAGCATTTTCTCTGTCTTATTGTAAGAACACTATATACAGTACATATAATATACAAAGTATGTGTTAACAGACTGTTTAAGTTATTGGTAAGACTGTAGTCAATAAGAGGATATTAGTAGTTAACTGTGTGAAATCAAAAGTTACATGCAGATTTTTGACTGCACAGGGGTTGTGCATCCTTAACTTCCATGATGTTCAATAGTCAATTCCATTTAATAAATACCTGAAGATTCTCATATAAAAAGTAGTACAAGTGATACTCATACAGTAAATTTACCCTTAGAAAGTAAAATAATAGCACTGTTGCGCTAACAAATTACCTTGTTTATAACTGGAATTATTGATAGCTGTGCTTCAAAGGCAAGAAAGAAGTTCGCTACCGTTTGGGCTTGAATACCCTATAAAGAAAAGCAGACAAGAAGAAGACACAAGACACTAAGATAATCATTCTATTATCCATCACAAAAGCTGAAATTCAAGACCATTCCACACATCTTCATCAAAAGCAAAGGTACAAGGCAAACTATGGTATCTATACTTCCATGCATCTGGATCATTCCCTGTGAAAATTCCTTTCAGTTCTAGAAACATTTTTTAGAGGGTACTGTGTTAAGCTTTGTGAACAAAGCAGTAATACATGGATCCTTAAGGACCTTGAAGCCTCCTAAAGAACTATGAGATATATTTTATGAAGCCAAGTATATGGATGTTAAGGTAGAGATTGACTGTCCTTGACAGGATTAGGGAGGATTTAACACAACAAAAAAATCTTTGGGTTTTGAATGAAAAGTCCATGAAAATTGAAGTATGTCAAAAGCTTACTATAAATAGTATATCATGGCTCTTATACTTTCATCTCAGTATGTTTTCATGATTATGTTCACAACAGAGAACTTGGTAATATTATTGACATGTTTCTTTAAATGTAGCACTTCTCAAATTATTACCTTAAAAACACCCAAAATGACATCAAAGACAGATTTTCTAGTTCTGCTAAAAACTGACATCACAGATTAAGAAGTGCTTAAAACTGGGGGCGGGGGGGGGTGGGTTGGTAAGATGTATATATGACATACTTCAAAAATCTTTTGAACAATTCCTCTGATCAGCTTAAAAATTTTAAAGGATGAATTAGTCAATTTCACAGGCCATTTTAGTGTAGTAAAACTTAAAATTAACAGGACCAAAACATAATTTTGGTTAAATAATAAAATAATTCTTACTTTCTTCAAACACAAAAATTCTATTTCCAAACATCTTAAGAAAAATCTTGGAACAACGAAATAGCATATCACATCATATAAAATTAAATGTACCTACCTCATTTGCATCAACCACAAGTAAAACACCTTGGCAAGCAGAGAGTGACCTGGATACTTCATAACTAAAATCAACATGACCCTGAGAAACAAAAAATATTAAAACCTCTAAATGTTAAGAGTTTAAATGTTTCTTACACAGAGGCATTTTGGCAAATCTACTGACTCCACTGAATAAAAAGTAATTAAGCTTCTTTTTAGCCTGTTTTTGTGAAATAATTTCACTAATCTAAGAACACAGAGGGGGGAAAAAAAGCAAAGTGAAGTGTTTAATGTTCAATTTAAAAACTGAAAAAAAGGATTTGTTTGCACTATTAATACAAAGCTGACTTTAACAACAGAGACAAAATTGATATAAAACTTACCGGTGTATCGATAAGATTTAAAAGGTACTGCTGTCCTTCATAGTTATAGAAGAGAGATGCTGTCTGTGCTTTAACAGTGATTCCTCTTTCTCGTTCCACTTGCAATTTATCAAGAACTTGTTTATTATTTTTTGTTTTATCAATTGCCCCTAAAAATAGAAATGTGTATTGATATTTCTATAAGCTTTTAAAAACAGACAATACTGCATATAAACTTAAAACCAAAATTTTTTAAAAAAACATAGTCAAAGTATGCTAGTAAAAGTAACTATCAACCACTCATTGCCATTAATTAGGTGCAGACTATAAAATGAAAATACCTGTTAGTTCCAGGAGCCTGTCTGCTAAAGTACTTTTGCCATGATCCACATGTGCAATGATACTGAAATTTCTAATGTTTTCAACAGGAAAACAAGACATATCAATTTTTTCCTAGAAAAGGGGAGGGAAATATTACATTTATGAGTATAAATTGTCTACAATATAAAACAAGTACACTAAATAATACTTTTAGTCTTCCTAAAACAACTTTATTTAAAGCATTCATACTATTTGTATTATTTCTCTGACAGTAAAGAGATGTATGGTTAAAGTCATATTACAAGCAATGGATAACAACTGCTGCTGCTGCTAAGTCGCTTCAGTTGTGTCCAACTCTGTGAGACCCCACAGACGGCAGCTCACCAGGCTCCCCCGTCCCTGGGATTCTCCAGGCAAGAACACTGGAGTGGGTTGCCATTTCCTTCTCCAATGCATGAAAGTGAAAAGTGAAAGTGAAGTCGCTCAGTCCTGTCTGACTTTCTCGGCCCCATGGACTGCAGCCTACCAGGCTCCTCCCTCCATAGGATTTTCCAGGCAAGAGTACTGGAGTGGGGTGCCATCGCCTTCTCCATGGATAACAACAGGGCCCATCAAATACATTAGTTTCACTGACAAAGGCTATATGACCATATACAGACCATATGGCTAAATAAAAGTCCCTTATAATATTTTCACCATTTCAAAGGCCGATGAGGAGCTGAATGTATTTTCACAAATGGAGAACACAAGATACCTAGAACTCCTCTACAGCCTTAGAGCACCTGGTCTAACAAAATTTCTTGAAATAAACAAAGCTACAGAGAAGCTGAAAGAAAAAAAATCTTTTTTTTGCCCCCATGACATATTTAATCAACAGAGTCAGGTCTACTTAAAAATTTGTGCTAATAGAGCCTTCAAAAGTTTAATTTAGATGACTTTATTACTTAACAACAACTTCTCTGGAGAGAGAAGGGGAAAAAATTATATTATCAGGAAAAAAGGCTCACTTTTCACTTAAATCTTTAAAATACTTTAAAATTTTGTGATTTTCAGTTGCAGATTTTTTTTGGACCCAGAACGTTTCATTTTTCCAATCAAATTTATATCTCATAATGAGCAAAAAAAAAAAAAGTGAAACTACGAAATACAAAATTTTCATGAAGTTGTTTCCTTTTTTTTTCCCCAGTAAGCGCTTCAATACAAGTGCAATTATACCTGAAAGATATTCTGCAAAAATCTAAACCTGAATTGTCTGCCCTGTGATTTTTCCATCCACTGCACCGTTTTTAGTCTTACAATTGCAACATAAATCCATTCTACAGGCATTTTAGAAAAGAGTAAAACTGAATAATTACAGTCTTTTTCTTTCTCCAGTTACTCATAACTTTCATTCAAGTACTTTATTTTACTGCCTAAACTGTTTCTCTTCACAGTTACAACGAAGTATAGTTTTAGGGTCGCTGAAGCTTCCCAGGTGGCGCCAGTGGTAAAGAATCCTGCCAGTGTAAGAGACACAAGAAACGCGGTTTCCATGCCTTGTTCAGCAAGATCCCGTGGAGTAGGAAATGGCAACCTACTCCAGGATTCTTGCCAGGAAAATTCCGTGGACAGAAAAGCTGGCGGGCTACAGTCCGTGGGACCGCAGAGTCCGTCGTGACTGAGGAGCAAAAAGCCCCACCTCCTCCAACCACAGGGACAGAATGAGCACGCGTCTGCTCTAGCTGAGTTAAGACGAAATAATAAAGAGAAGTTAAGGCATACCCAGCACTTCTTAGATTCTCGGTATTGAACTAAAAGTTCTATGCCTCACTTCGCGCAAGTCTGACAGCCACTCAACGTTTTTTTTTTTTTTTTTATAAGCATCTCATTCAACAAATGAAGAAAGAGAGAAAGGTCAGGTAACTTGCCTAGGTCACGTGGCTAAAAAGTCGCAAGAAAATGGAACTAGTAGCTTCCTCGATACGCTTTTAAAACTAAATACAGAGAACAATCCCTCGCATAAACAAAGATCCTGATATTACCAATGAGGAAAGGGAGGACACGACTTGTCCAAGGTCACACTGCTGAGCACTGGAGTCCGAAACCGAAGCGCACCCCCGCGCTCCGAGCCCTGTCTCCCTCACAACAGTGCAACCTGCATTCACTAGTCAGTACTAAGAAGCCCTCACAAATTCAACAGGAACACCCTCCCTAGGCTTAAAACGTGAATGACAAGAGACTCAAGGCGGTCACCTTGCGGTCTGCAGAGCTGTAGCACCGGTCCGGAGCCCTGGCCTCGGCTGCAGTCCCCCGGGCCGGCGCGAGGTGAGGCCAAAGTAGCCCCTTACGCGCCGCCTCGGTGACCCAGGCCGCGAGCGCGCGTCCGCGCCACCAACCCTGACCTGCAAGCGTCCACATTCCCCTGCGCAACCGAGGCGTCAGGAGAAGGTCCCGGGACGCAATGGCGCCATCACCCCAGGCTCCGTTTTCTTCAAAACTGCCCCTCGCTAAGAGCTGGCGGACGAGATTCAAACACACTTCGGCCACCCGCGGAAAACACGTGAGGAGGCAACACTCCACATCTAGCTGCTGGGACCAGACAACCGAGAACAGCGCCGCTCGCCGACGTTTGCACGACGCATTACGTCGTGACGTCTGCATACGTCAGCGCGAAGCTGAAAGGAAGTCGCGTGAGCGAAGGTTTAGCGCAGTGCTAGTTGTTCTCTTACCAGGAGGTTGCTTTTTAACCAACTGCCAGATGGCAAAATACTAGAGTAATTTTTTAAATTACTGCTGTGTTCTCCATGTTGCCTGCAACATCGCTAATGTTGAAGTTCATCTGAATGGAAACGGGCAATAAAATTGATAGCAATAAGAATAATATCCTAGGGCTTCCCTGGTGGCTCATTGGAGAAGAATCTGCCTGCTAATGCATGGGAGGCGTGTTCCATCCCTGTGTTGGGAAGCTTCCCCAGAGAAGGAAATGGTAACCCACTCCATTATTCTTGCCTGGGAAATCCGTTGGGACAGAGGAGCCTGGTGGGCTACAGTCCATGGGTTCACAAAAGAGTCAGACGTGACTTAGCAACTATCCTAGGAAAATTTGGGCCGGAAGTGAAAGTGGAAAAAAGTTGCATCCTGAAAGTCCTGGAGTTTTCGTCATCTTTGGGTTACCAATTAAACAATGTTTACCTTGCAGGGGAGAGAGTTCTGGCTAAGGATAAAGATAAGAGAGATAAAGATAAGAGATAAGACAATATCTAGTGTTGCCCCCCACCCCCATCCCATGTTCTTTTTTGCAATATTCAGGAGAAAAAGCGGCAACTGTTGAGTTCACCATTGTATTGTTTCTAGTTCATTTAGGGGACTACTGTGTATTAAAACAGTAACTGTACATCACAATTTGCTACTCTCTTCTTTGTTAGTGAACTTAAGAACCACCTGGAAATGTATTATGCACAATCATTCCTAATATAGTTCGTGTAAGTTGGTTGCCCGAAACTTCAATAAGTTGCTTATTCTCCTTAGTGATTTTCACCATGTCCTCACACCTCTATTATATCCATAACATTTTTCTTTTAATCAATTTACCTCTTACACTTGAATGGGTTTCTTTTAAAAGAAGAAAAAAAAATGTATTATTTTCTATAAGTGGAAAAAGAGCTGTTACCTGTCACAAATTTAAAAGTAAAAATAAGTATAATTAATTAAAAATGTGATTCAGTTTCAATAGATGTTACCTGACAAAGGCTCAGAATCTTTCTTGATTAAAACTGGAAATTAACAAACATTAAGGAATTTTAAGACAGCACCAAAGTGAGAGTTTAATTCTTGACATAATCAGAAGTATTGAAATAAAATTGAGAGGAGAAAATTTTCTCTGTATGGTTCAGTGTCCTTACTGTCATGTCTGTGTCTCACCTAAAATTATCTTGGTACCTTCACTAGCCCCACATTTTGGGAATACTGCAGTATGTTAGGTAGTTGACATTATACTCTTAGATCCACAGATGAAATACATATTTACTAGAAAAATACTGAACATCACTGTGTCATGTAATGTGCTGGATGTGGAAACTCAGACAAATTAGACAAATTGTCTGAAATTGTATAATAGGTAAATGGAAAAAAATTTATGTTTGAATCCAGATTATTAAAAACCAAAGCTCAAATCTCTATAATACCTTTGATAACACAAGATGATTTAGCATTCAACCTGGGGATAAAGAGGAAGTGGAATCACTGAAGTTTCAGAGTTGAGGTTTCTTTTTTTTTTTCCCCCTGGGCCTTGAAGGTTATAAAGTTTTTCTGAAAGAGATAACTGGAGCCTAATCAAGCAGAGTGATCATTTCCAGCATAATTGCACATACTAAATATATACTTTGTATATATCAACTCATTTAATCCTTACAGAGAACGCTAATGCAGGTACTCTTATAATTCTTTCTGTAGTGCACATATCTGAGAAAAAAATATGGCGCTAGCTTTTTAAGTAACTGCCTAAATCATACATTTAATTACTGGCCTCAGCATCTACACCCTTAACCATGCCAAAAAAGCTCTGCTGAGTGAGGATAAATGAGTAAAAAGGTATGACATATTGAGTTAATACTGAGAAAAGAAACACGGCCAGAATTTGGAACAGTGGCATTTTATTTGAGGCAAGGATTTCTGAAGAGCACACATAATTAAAAACTCACATAAGCCAAGGCTTATTTCCCCATAGAACGAATCTTTAATGGAGAAGCTACAGTCTTGCATAGTACACTAAACCACAGCTGTTTTGCTTATGCTTTTAAAGTCATTTAAAGGGTCTATTTGTTTGCTAAGGCTGTAATAACAAAGCACTGTAGACCAGGTGGCATAAACAAAGAAATTTATTTCCTTACAATTCTGGAGGCTACAAGTTCAAGATCAACATGTCAGCAGTGTTAGTTTCTTCTGAGGCCTCCCTCTTTTGCTTATGAATGACCATCCTCTCCCTGTGTCTTCACGTGGTCTTTTCTCAATACCTGTCCATTCTTTATCTCTTCTGATAGGGATATCAGTTGTACTAGATTTGGGCCCACTTTTGGAGAAGGCAATGGCACCCCACTCCAGTACTTTTGCCTAGAAAATCCCATGGACGGAGGAGCCTGGTAGGCTGCAGTCCATGGGGTCGCTAGAGTCTGACTGAGCGGCTTCACTTTCACTTTTCACTTTCATGCATTGGAGAAGGAAATGGCAACCCACTCCACTGTTCTTGCCTGGAGAATCCCAGGGACAGGGAAGCCTGGTGGGCTGCAGTCTATGGGGTTGCACAGAGTCAGACACGACTGAAGCAACTTAGCAGCAGCAGCAGCAGCAGCAAAGTTATTGAAATCATACAAAATCTGTTCTCATATCACTTGGAATTATTTTACAGCTCAATATCAAAAGACATTTTAAAATAACCCACATATTTTCAAGTGCAGTATGACTTTTACCAAGAGAAATCTTTAAGCCATTGAAATCTCAATAAAGTTAGAAGACTGAAAAAATAGAGTGTACTTGCAGAGAAGAAACCATTTAAATGAGAAATTAATATCAAAATGAGAAATTACTATCAAAAATACTTTAAAAATCCCATGTATTTGAAAATTATGTCCACTTTTAAATGATAGCTGTGTCTAAGATGCCACAAGGAAATAGAAAATATTTGTAGTAGAATGAAAATGTAGAGAGTTTACCAAAATTTGTTGCATACAGCTGAAGCTGCTCAAAGCAATTAAATGCATTGTGGAGTCTTGAATAAGGTATGAAAACAAATAATGGACACTAGCATAAAATTTTTTGAAATTTGAACAAAATTTGTACTTTAGTTAATAATACTCTATCACATTAATTTTTAGCTTTTTTTTTTTTTTTGCAACATGGTATTTCTTTATATTCTCAGAATTGAATTGGAAATTTTAAGCCTTATTCAAAAATTTTAAAAAATCACTTAAGATAAACTTTCTAGACGTCTAGCGGTAATACTAGATGCCAAAATACACGGAACTATAACAAAGTTTTGAGTGAATGTAAATTAGATATCTAGCATTCTATCCAAACTAAATCAAACAAGTAGAATCAAAATGTCATAAGTGTTTTAGCTAGGCAAAAATTCATAAGTTTTCTAAAATATATATATTATACATACTATTTATATACATGTGTATGTATACAAAAGCTTTTCTACTACTCTTGATAAAGACTTGAGAAACATAAAAAAGAGAGATGGAAAACACAAACTAAATGTAATAGAAGCACTGAATATGAAATAGAAAAAATCAAAATAAGTAAAAGTAAAAGATCATCATATAGTCTAGTTGTTTTTAAACATGTCTGCTCATTAGAAACATGTGGATAGAGAACTGACTTATGGACATGGGGAGAGGGGAGGAGAGCGTGAGATGTATGGAGAGAGTAACATGGAAATTTACATTATATGTAAAAGAGATAGCCAATGGGAATTTGCTGTATGTCTCAGGGAACTCAAACACAGTCTCTGTATCAACCTAGAGGGGTGGGACAGGGAGGGAGATGGGAGGGAGGTTCAAGAGGGAGGGGACATATGTATACCTATGGCTGATACATGTTGATGTTTGACAGAAAATAACAAAATTCTGTAAAACAATTACCCTTCAACCAAAAATAAATAATTTAAAAAAAGAAACATGTGGAGCTTTGGAGGAAAAAAAGCAATACCTGGGCATTTGTATTCTTCAGAAAATTCCAAGATAATGCTGATATTCCTCTGAATTTTAAAATGTAAAGACAGATTTTTCCACTAAATGGTAGTTTTGGTGAAATAGAATTCTATTATTTTCTGTCAACCAACCATGACACAATGGTATTAAGTGAATAATAGTTAAATAATCACAATAGTAAAAGATGTTTATTAGTTTTCATAATTAATAGTCAGACAAAATGTAAAAGATAATTATAATTGCAAGCCATAATGGAAACATGCCTAAACTAACAATATAAAATAATTACATACAATTTGGGATAGTAAGTAGGATGATGTGGTAAGTGCAAGTGCACACATGCACGTGTTTTTATCTGCCCAACCAGTCTATGTCTTTTGATTGGTGCATTTAATCCATTTACATTTAAGGTAATTATTGATATATATGATCCTATTACCATTTTCTTAATTGTTTTTGGTTCATTTTGTTTAGGTCTTTTCCTTCTCTTGTGTTTCCTGCCTGAATAAAAACCCTTTAGCATTTGTGGTAAAGCTGGTTTGCTGCTGGTGCTGAATTCTCTTAACTTTTGCTTGTCTGGAAAGCTTTTAATTTCTCCATCAAATCTGAATAAGAGTCTTCCTAGACAGAGTATTCTTCCTAGATAGGTTGTAGGTTCTTGTCTTTGATCACTTTAAATATCTCATGCCATTCCATTCTGGCTTGTACTGTTTCTGTTCACAAATCAGCTGATAACCTAATGGGAGTTCCCTTGTATGTTGGCATTCTTCCCTTGTTGCTTTTAATGTTTTATCTTTGTCTTTAACTTTTGTCAGTTTGATTACTATCTGTTTTGGTGTATTCCTCCTTGTGTTTATCCTGCCTGGGACTCACTGTGCTTCCTGGATTAGATTGACTATTTCCTTCTCCATATTAGGGAAGTTTTCAGCTATTATCTCTTCAAATATTTTCTCAGATCCTTTATCTCTTCTCTTTCTGGGACCCCCTATAATGCAAATGTTAATGCATTTAATATTGTCCCAGAGGTCTTTTAGACTGTCTTCATTCCCCCCCCACTTCCCTGCTTTTTTTTTTTTTTCTATATTCTGTTCTGTGGCAGGCAGTGATTTCCACCATTCTGTCCTCCAGGTCACTTATCCACCCTTCTGCCTCAGTTATTCTGCTATTGATTCCTTCTAGTGTATTGTTCATCTCTGTCTATTCTTTACTTTTTCTAGGTCTTCATTAAACATTTTTTACATCTTCTCCATTCTGTCTCCAAGATCTTAGATCATCTTCACTATCATTGCTCTGAATATTTTTTCTGGAAGGTTGCCTAGCTCCACTTCATTTAGTTGTATTTCTGAGATTTTATCTTTCTGAAATTTTATGTCCCTTCATCTAAGATTTATCTCTCATTTGTCATCCTGATTAACTCTCTATAATGTGTTTTTTGTTCTAGCCACTGTGGGATTGTGGTTCTTCTTGCTTCTTCTGTCTGCCCTCTGGTAGACAAAGTTAAGAGGGTGGTATAAGCTTCATGATGGGAAGTACTGCTGGTAGGAAAAACTAGGTCTTGTTCTGGTGGACAGGGCCTTGCTCGGTAAAACTTTAATCCAGTTATCTGCTGATGTGTGGGTGCTCCCTCCTTTTTAGTTGTTTGGCCTGAGGCAATAAAGCCCTAGGGTCTACAGGCCCTATGGTAGGGTTAATGGTGACATCCAAGAAGCTAGAGGACTTATACCAAGGTGTATCTTCCAAGGGCTGCTGCCAGTGCCCCCATCCCTGTGGTGAGCCCCTGCTGACCCACACCTCCGCAGGAGACCCTCTAACACTAGCAGGTAGGTCTGGTTCAGTTTCCTATGGGGTCACTGCTCCTTTCCCCTGGGTCTTGGTACACACTAGATTTTGTTTATGCCCTCTAAGAGTGGGTGCTCTGATTCCCCCAGGCTTGTGAAAGTCCTATAATGAAATCCCACTGGCCTTCAAGATCATATTCCCTGAGGATTTCCAGTCCCTTTGCCAGATCCCCATGCTGGGAAGCCTAACATGGGGGCTAGAACCTACACAACAGTGGGAGAACTTCTTTGGTCTTACTGTTTTCCAGTTTGTAAGTTGCCCATGTGGCAGGTATGAGATTTGATTTTATCATCCTTGTGCCCCTCCTACCATCTCTTTGTGGCTTTTCTTTGTTTTTGAATGTGGGGTATCTTTTTCTGCTGGGTTCCAGCATCCTCCTGCAGATGGTTGTTCAACAACTAGTTGCGATTTTGGTGCTCTGGCAGGAGGAGATGAGCTCATGTCCTTCTACCCCACCACTGTAAACTGGAAGCCCCAAGAATTTGTCTTTAAATGTGGTCAAATTCTTAGGTGTACTAAGGGTTAGACTTCAACATATGGACCTTAACACTCACTTCAGCCCATAAGAAAAGAAATAATAAAAAATAACATGTAAACAATTTTATCATCAGTAAATTTTGTTTAAAAGTTATTGATATTATGGAGCATTTTAACATTCAGTTCAGTTCAGTTCAGTTCAGTTGCTCAGTCATGTCTGACTCTTTGCGACCCCATGAATCACAGCATGCCAGGCCTCCCTGTCCATCACCAACTCCTGGAGTTTACCCAAACTCATGTCCATTGAGTCAGTGATGCCATCCAGCCACGTCATCCTCTGTCGTCCCCTTCTCCTCTTGGCCCCAATCCCTCCCAGCATCAGAGTCTTTTCCAATGAGTCAACTCTTCGCGTGAGGTGGCCAAAGTATTGGAGTTTCAGCTTTAGCATCAGTCCTTCCAATGAACACCCATGACTGATCTCCTTTAGAATGGACTGGGTGAATCTTCTTGCAGTCCAAGGGACTCTCAAGAGTCTTCTCCAACACCACAGTTCGAAAGCATCAATTCTTTGGTGCTCAGCTTTCTTCACAGTCCAACTCTCACATCCGTATATGACCACTGGAAAAACCATAGCCTTGACTTGACAGACCTTTGTTGGCAAAGTAATGTCTCTACTTTTTAATATGCTATCTAGGTTGGTCATAACTTTCCTTCCAAGGAGTAAGTGTCTTTTAATTTCATAGCTGCAGTCACCATCTTCAGTGATTTTGGAGCCCAGAAAAATAAAGTCTGATACTGTTTCTACTGTTTCCCCATCTATTTCCCATGAAGTGATGGGACCAGATGCCATGATCTTGGTTTTCTGAATGTTGAGCTTTAAACCAACTTTCTCACTCTCCTCTTTCACTTTCATCAAGAGGCTTTTGAGTTCCTCTTCACTTTCTGCCATAAGGGTGGTGTCATCTGCATATCTGAGGTTATTGATATTTTTCCCGGCAATCTTGATTCCAGCTTGTTCTTCTTCCAACCCTGCGTTTCTCATGATACACTCTGCATATAAGTTAAATAAGCAGAGTAACAATATACAGCCTTGAGGTACAACTTTTCCTGTCTGGAACCAGTCTGTTGTTCCATGTCGGGTTCTAACTGTTGCTTCCTGACCTGCATATAGGTTTCTCAAGAGGCAGGTCAGGTGGTCTGGTATTCCCATCTGTTTCAGAATTTTCCACAGTTTATTGTGATCCACACAGTCAAAGGCTTTGGCATAGCCAATAAAGCAGAAATAGATGTTTCTTCTGGAACTCTCTTGCTTTTTCAATGATCCAACAGATGTTGGCAATTTGATCTCTGGTTCCTCTGCCTTTTCTAAAACCAGCTTGAACATCTGGAATTTCATGGTTTACGTATTGCTGAAGCCTGGCTTGGAGAATTTTGAGCATTATTTACTAGCATGTGAGATGAGTGCAACTGTGTGGTAGTTTGAGCATTCTTTGGCACTGTCTTTCTTTGGGATTGGAATGAAAACTGCCCTTTTCCAGTCCTGTGGCCACTGCTGAGTTTTCCAAATTTGCTGGCATATTGAGTGCAGCACTTTCACAGCATCATCTTTCAGGATTTGAAATAACTCAACTGGAATTCCATCACCTCCACTAGCTTGTTCATAGTGATGCTTTCTAAGGCCCACTTGACTTCACATTCCAGGATGTCTGGCTCTAGGTGAGTGATCACACCATTGTGATTATCTGGGTCATGAAGATCTTTTTGTACACTTCTTCTGTGTATTCTTGCCACCTCTTCTGAATATCTTCTGCTTCTGTTAGGTCCATACCATTTCTGTACTTTATCAAGCCCATCTTTGCATGAAATATTCCCTTGGTATCTCTATTTATTTCTTGAAGAGATCTCTAGTCTTTCCCATTATGTTGTTTTCCTCTATTTCTTTGCATTGATCACTGAGGAAGGCTTTCTTATCTCTTCTTGCTATTCTTTGGAACTCTGCATTCAGATGCTTGTATCTTTCCTTTTCTCCTTTGCTTTTCGCTTCTCTTCTTTTCACAGCTATTTGTAAGGCCTCCTCAGACAGCCATTTTGCTTTTTTGCATTTCTTTTCCATGGGGATGGTCTTGATCCCTGTCTCTTATACAATGTCACAAACCTCCATCCATAGTTCATCAGGCACTCTGTCTATCAGATCTAGTCCCTAAAAAATATTTCTCACTTCCACTGTATAATCATAAGGGGTTTGATTTAGGTCATATGTGAATGGTCTAGTGGTTTTCCCTACTTTCTTCAATTTAAGTCTGAATTTGGCAATAAGGAGTTCATGATCTGAACCACAGTCAGCTCCTAATCTTGTTTTTGCTGACTGTATAGAGCTTCTCCATCTTTGGCTGCAAAGAATATATCAATCTGATTTTGGTGTTGACCATCTGGTGATGTCCATGTATAGAGTTTTCTCTTGTGTTATTGGAAGAGAGTGTTTGCTATGACCAGTGCATTTTCTTGGCAAAACTCTATTAGCCTTTGCCCTGCTTCATTCTGTATTCCTAGGCCAAATTTGCCTGTTACTCCAGATGTTTCTTGACTTCCTCCTTTAGCATTCCAGTCCCCTATAAAGAAAAGGACATCTTTTTTGGGTGTTAGTTCTAAAAGGTCTTGTAGGTCTTCATAGAACCATTCAGCTTCTTCAGCATTCCTGGTTGGGGCATAGACTTGGATTAGTGTGATATTGAATGGTTTGCCTTGGAAACGAACAGAGATCATTCTGTCGTTTTTGAGATTGCATCCAAGTACTGCATTTTGGACTCTTTTGTTGACCTTATGGCTACTCCCTTTCTTTTAAGGGATTCCTGCCCATAGTAGTAGATATAAGGGTCATCTGAGTTAAATTCACCCATTCCAGTCCATTTTAGTTTGCTGATTCCTAAAATGTTGACGTTCACTCTTGCCATCTCCTGTTTGACCACTTTCAATTTGCCTTGATTCATGGACCTAACATTCCAGGTTCCTATGCAATATTGCTCTTTACAGCATCGGACCTTGCTTCTATCACCAGTCACATCCACAACTGGGTGCTGTTTTTGCTTTGGCTCCATTCCTTCATTCTTTCTGCAGTTAACAGTAGGTATTACAATGTTTCTACCAAGTGTGCTGTCATTCTAGTCAGAATCACATAACTCACAAAGTCAGCAGGGTGTTCTCCAAAGGAAAAACTAGGTTCTGACAGGAAAGAAAAATGAACCTGGATACTGGGGAGCAATAAATGCCTATTACAAGAATTAGGAATAAAGGATAAAGCCCAAGAAAGTGCATTCCTAAGTGCACAAATGCCAAGAAAAATAGATCTTTATTCCTGAAGGGAATTAACCTTTCTGTGACTACATTTGTCTTAGAAAATCACATTAGCATCTAGCTATCATCTGCTTAATTTTCTGCTTCTCTGACATCTCTTATTCTTTCTTTGTGAATCATTACTTGCTTATTAATTTTCCCATTCTAATTGTTTTGATTCTTAATATTAGTTTTAGATTTATTAAATGCTTAAAATAAATATTCATTTATTTGAAAGGGAGTTAGTTATGTTTGGAACAGTATCTTTTCCAAAATTTTGTGATTATTTCTCTTTGACAGTTGTGGAACATTTTCTTTCTTGCTCCCAAGGAAAAAAGTTATCACATTAAAGAGAAGAAGAAGAATAAACTCTTTTAAAGTTATACTAGGAAGATGAAAAAATATACAACTGTTCAAAAAAAAGTTTAAGACTCTACTGAAAAGAATCTCTGTAGATTGCAGTAGATTTAAACTTACAATCAAATGTGTGAGCAGAAATTATTGTTGTTGCTGACAAGTGTAATCATAATAATCATAACTAATAATATTTATTGAGTGTTTGCAACTTGCCCCGGCCTGTGTTAACTGTTCCTATTCAAAATTCTATTTAATCCTCACATTTTATACACATTTATATATACATGTACATATATGTTATATTTACCTTGATTTAGGTATATTATGAAGTTTAAGTATATTATGGAACACAGAGAAAAATAAAATTAAGTTGATGAGATCAAGATAAACTACATACTACCTAAGAGATAGGTAAAAATTTTATTTTTGTTTTATGCATGAGGGAGCTGAGGATCCTTGCAGTTAAATAACTTGTGGCAGAATATATGTAATTCCTAGGAAATTTTTCTATAAAAATTAATTATATCAGTAGGGTAAATTTATATTGTATAAAAATTTATTACATTTTGAAATTATTATTATAATAATGTACTAATTAACTACCACTCATATTAATTTTCACAATTTCAGGTGTATATTATGTTTTTGCTAACATTTACTTGCTATCAAACTGAAAACTTGTAAGTGTTCAGTAATAATTCTGCTAGATTCCGATTTTTCTTCTAAAACAAAAGTGGAAGCTAATAAGAAATAGCCAGATTAAAAGTCAAGGATAATTATGTTCATATTAATGAAAGAAAACGCTGTAATTTTCTTTTCGTGTCATGGGACATGTTGAACTCCTTAAAACTCATTCAGTGAAGCAGAATTTTATGCCCACTTTCATGTGACTGTGGCTCATAAAATAGAAGCAGCCTGGTCTTTAAAGGGCAGATGATCTTGAACAAATCTTATATGGTATTAGCAAAAGGAGCACGTACAGAACACTAAGCAAAATGTATTTTTAAAAAATTAATGGAACACAACATGTATTTTTTCTGCCTTAATAAGAGTAGTAATTTATAGTATAAATACATTAAACTGAAATATAGACTGCCAAAATAATTACCTGATAAACACTGATAAAAAAACAACCCATTTCTCTGTCAGCAGAGGTAGAAAATTATGACATATCCCTTGGCTCATTAGAAGCTCTGTTTAGCTGAAAAATATTTGCTGGAGGTTGTAAATAAATATTGTTTAATATTTCCAAACAGATACACCCTAATATCGGCACTTTAGATAATCATAAGTAGTCTTTTAAGAGATGAAAAGTAATGAAAGGAAATGGGGTTGAGACAACTGATTTTCCACGTTTGATCTGTTACATATTAAATGTGTGACTGTGCAGAAGTCACTTAACCTCTTGGAGCCTCTATTTTTATATTGAAAAATTGCAGTAATGAATGACATAATCATATGTTATGCTTAGATTTACACAATTGAAACACTGGTTTCTGAGTAAGCTAAATTAATAGTAGTGATCATTCATCCATCTATGTAAACTTTCATCCTTTAACATAAATATGTATGCATAATTGTCAGATAGAGGGCAACTTGTTTCAGATATAGCTGTTGACCAACTCACAGTCTTTTGACATTTGACAGATCACCAGAGAGATTAAGAAATTACAGATGGAAATTCTTCTTATTCCCACTGTGAGTTGCAGTCAGCAACCACAAAAGAAACTTTGTCCCTATTTGGCAAGTTACTGTGCCATTAATGGTATGACTTTTACAGTCTTGATTATGTAAACATGTATGACCACCTACTGGATCTGCTACTTTAAAAGGAGTATTTCACTTTATTGAATAGAAGTCTAAGTGGGAGAACAGAGGAGTATACATTGCGGTGATGACAGTTGAGATGGAGAGAATTAGTTAGTTGGAGATATGTTTTAGAGATAGAATCTATACAATTCACCAAAGGATTAGATAATTTCTGATTCGAATGAGTGGCTTGTGATACCATCTCCCGAAATGGAGAAAAGAGTGTTGGGTTGGAGAAGGTAGAAGGTAAAAGAAAAGTTTGGATTATGTTAAATTTTGAATTGTCTATATGATATGAAATAGTTTGAAGCTGAGAAGATAGGCAAGGGCTGCATATGTGACATGAGGAACTCTCTCTATACAGATGGTTTATCAAGCCAGGGGAGTGGATGAGATCACCTTAGAAGAAAGTTTAGAGAGAGGACAGAGAAAAGGGAGGAAAGATAAAGGGAAGGAGAAGGGGAAAGGAACAGAAACTGGCTGTGAATAGAATGTGGTGCTCTTTACATCAGGTGAGAATCCTTATTCATATTATCCAGCTTTTTTGATCATTCAGAACCCAGAAATAAGTATATGAACTAATTATAATATCAATTTCAACTCTGTCCTTCAACATAAGTAAGTGTTAGTTGCTCAGTCGTGCCCGACTCTTTGCAACCCCATGGACTGCAGCCCACCAGGCTCCTCTGTCCATGAGATTTTCCAGGCAAGGATACTGGAGTGGGTTGCCATTTCCTTCTCCAAGGGATCTTCCCAACCCAGGGATTGAACCCGGGTCTCCTGCGCTGCAGGCAGATTCTTTACCGACTGAGCTACAAGGGAACATTATAACAATTGGATGATTCATTAATGGAAAAAGATTTAAATGCATGTTTTATATACATATGGTGTTACATGTATAAGAGTATTTTCAAAGTATTTTGATATGTGTATTAAAGGGGGTGACAGAGGATGAGTTGGTTGGATGGCATCACCAACTCAATGAGCATCAGTTTGAGCAAACTCCAGGAGACAGTGAAGGACAGGAAGCCTGGTGTGCTCCTGTCCATGGGGTCACAGAGTCAAAAGTGACTGAGCAACTGAATGACAGCAAAAGTCACTTGTCAGGAGTGTGAAGTCATTGGTCTTCAATGTTTCATACCTTATAGCTCTCTTGAGGTTTAGATTAATTTCATTTTTATATGCCATTTCAGTTCACATTTTTTCTGCAATTCATCTAATCAAGCTGGTTTCCATAAATTAAAAAAACTAAGTTGAAAAATACAAAACCACAAAGTAAGTTTAAAATCCAACTAAGTGAACTAAGATTGAAAATATTATTATCTTTGGCAAACATTTCAGTGACTTTATATATCAAAAGAAAGAGTGTACTCTGAGTCCTTGCTGTTATAGGAAGGGATCTAGCTTCTCACATAAAAGCCTTTGAAAGAAGAAATAGAAAGTATGATAATCTAAATTTGGCTACTATATAACGATCTGGCCTTTTTCCATAAACTTGATCCTTAGAACTGGGAAGTCATTAGGATTCTATAAATTATCTTCAATAATTATCCCTCTCTTCTCCCTCTTGAAAGTAAAAGTTAAAGTCATTTAGTCATGTCAGACTCTTTGCAACCCCATGGACTATACAGTCCATGGATTCTCCAGGCCAGAATACTTGAGTGGATAGCCTTTCCCATCTCCAGGGGATTTTCCAAACCCAGGGATTGAACCCAGGTCTCCCGTATTGCAGGTGGATTCTTTACCAGCTGAGCCACAAGGGAAGCCCAAGAATACTGGAGTGGGTAGCCTATCCCTTCTCTAGTGGATCTTCCTGACCCAGGAGTTGAACTGGGGTCTCCTGCATTGCAGGCAGATTTTTTACCAACTGAGCTATCAGGGAAGCCCAAGATGGAAAGGGGCAGTTTGTCTTATTTTTTTAAAGGTCCATCTAGTCAAAGCTATGGTTTTTCCAGTAGTCATGTATGGATGTGAGAGTTGGACTATAAAGAAAGCTGAGTGCCAAAGAATTGATGCTGTTGAACTGTGGTGTTAGAGAAGACTCATGAGAGTTCCTTGGACTGCAAGGAGATACCAGTCCATCCTAAAGGAAATCAGTCCTGAATATTCATTTGAAGGACTGATGCTGAAGCTGAAACTCCAATACTTTGGCCCCCTGGTGCGAAGAATGGACTCATTGGAAAAGACCCTGATGCCAGGAAAGATTGAAGGTGGGATGAGAAGGGGACAACAGAGAATGAGATGGTTGGATGGCATCACTGACTCAGTGGACATAAGTTTGAGTAAGCTCCGGGAGTTGGTGATAGACAGGGAAGCCTGGTGTGCTGCAGTCCACGGGGTCACAAAGAGTCGGACGTGACTGAGTGACTGAACTGAACTGAACTGAGTCACTCGGTCATGCCTGACTCTGTGACCTCATGAACTGTAGCATACTAGGCTCCTCCCTCTATGGATTTCCCAGGCAAGAATACTAGAGTGGTTTGCCATTCCCTTCTCCAGGGGATCTTCCCCACCCAGGAATCAAACCCAAGTCTCCTGAATTTTAGGCAGATTCTTTACCAGCTGAGCCACCAGGGAAGCCTCTTAGCCAACAGAAACTAAACCCTATAAAAATCTTCTTCCCATATATCTTTTGTACCTGGTTGGTCCTCCTCACCTGCATTGGACCTTTCCCAGTTCAGACAGCTTCACATCATTTCACTGGAATGAACTGTCTTCTTACTTCAGCACTGGTCTGGTCCTGATCCCTTCAATTCATTTTTCCCTCAGCTGCCGAGACTTTTCTACCAGTTCTCCCACTTCCACTGCTACCCTAGTCCAAGCTACCTTTACATCATGCATTTGTTACTGGCACAACATCCTCCTAATGAGTTTCCCTTTTCAATTTCTGCCTAAGATTGATCATACCCCATGCTTAAAACCCTGCAGTGGCATCTTATTTCAATTATTATAAAATCTACACTCCTTGCCAAGGCTTTTATGATCTGGCCTCTACCTCTACCTTTAAACTCATCATCTTATGATTCAAAACCATAACCACATGGCTTTTTTTTTCTAAGCTATAAACTGCCAATTCCTTGCCACCACAGAGTGTTTGCTTTATACCCTATTCACATAGTCTTTCAAATGGCTTCTTTTCATCAACCAGGTCTCAATTCAAATGACTTTCTTAAGAGGACTTCACTGAATACCCTAATTTTCTCCCCTTTGAGTTCTCCATCTTAAGAGTTTATGCTCACTTCTTGATAGATTTTGGCTAATTCCTGACCTTGTTTTGGATAAATTGTGAGTTCTGGAGTTAGTCTACCAGGTTGCGAATAGTGGCTTTTTGCTACCTACTAGCTTCCATCTGGGCAAGTTATTTAACCTGCACTTATTTTTCTGTAAAATGGAATAATCATATTTTATAAGGTTGATGCAAAAGTTCAATGACTTAAACCTTAAATTCATAGAACTGTACCAGGCTAGTCATTGTTTTCTGTTGTAGATACAGTAGGATTGATATTAAAATATGTCTCTTGAAGTACAAGTCTACTTCTTGAAGTACAAGTCTATTTCTACTTCTTAATTTGTCTACTTCTATAACTTCAAATCTAGAACACAGTCTGGTATTCAATAGATCCTCAAAAAAAAAAAAAAAAAAAAAAAGCATGATTTATTGTTACCTGACTAGTGACCTGGCAAAAGACAGCTCTGATTAAAGATTTTCAAAATCCAAATATTTTTAAACAATGTGGAGAAATTTACTTTACTATCTACCATTAGTTTCATGCTAAAGCTGAAACTCCAGTACTTTGGCCACTTCATGCGAAGAGTTGACTCATTGGAAAAGACTCTGATGCTGGGAGGGATTGGGGGCAGGAGGAGAAGGGGACGACAGAGGATGAGATGGCTGGATGGCATCACTGACTCGATGAATGTGAGTCTGAGTGAACTCCGGGAGTTGGTGATGGACAGGGAGGCCTGGCGTGCTGCAATTCATGGGGCCGCAAAGAGTTGGACATGACTGAGTGACTGATCTGATCTGATCTGCCATTGGCTCTAGCAGAAATTTCCAAAGTGCAATGTAACCTTGAACAGCAGATTTCAGTTACTGAGAGCTAGATACTTGAGAAATCTCAAGTACTATAAAGAAGAATCAGTAAGAAGCAGATCACAGGGGAACTTGACCTCCAGCCTTGATACTGATATTAGTGATGAAACCACCAGATCCAGATAGAAATTGCCTCCTTGAAGTAATCCTTGAATGTAAAGGGAACCAACTCAGGCAGTTTCCTGGAAGAAATGGATCTGGTGGTAAATTATTTGGCCCCAATTCCAACAAGTTATAGAGGGTAAGTTTCTACACAGCACCATATAATTCTTGGAACATCATCTGGGTGTCCTACAATTCAACTCAATTCTTAAGAATCCTAATAGACTATTGGCTTCCTTCTCTCCTCCCATCAGATACCAGTATCAAGTCCAGGTTGTTACTTGTACTTCTGACCTATAAATTGGTACTTCTGACCTATAAATTGGCTATAAATTGGTGGTTCCCAGGATTGCCTCCTTCAGTTCAGTTCAGTTCAGTTCAGTCACTCAGTCGTGTCCAACTCTTTGCGACCCCATGAATTGCAGCACGCCAGGCTTCCCTGTCCATCATCAACTCTCGGAGTTCACTCAGACTCACGTCCATCGAGTTGGTGATGCCATCCAGCCATCTCATCCTCTGTCGTCCCCCTCTCCTCCTGCCCCCAATCTCTCCCAGCATCAGAGTCTTCCAATGAGTCAACTCTTCGCATGAGGTGGCCAAAGTAGTGGAGTTTCAGCTTCAGCATCAGTCCTTCCAATGAACACCCAGGACTGATCTCCTTTAGAATCGGTTTATTTGCTAGAGAGGTTCGCAGAGAAACAATATACTTACTGGATCACTGGTTTATTATAGAAGGATATAACTCAGAAAGAGCCAGATGGAAGAAATGCATAGGGCAAGAGAGTGGGGAAGGGAGAGAAGCTTCCATGCCCTGTCTATGAGGGTGCCATTCTCCCAGCACATCCACCTTCTGGGTTTGCCAATCCAGAAGCTCTCCAAACCCTATCCTTTTGAGGCTTTATAAAGGTTTCAGTAATCAGCATAATTGGTTGTCATTGACCTGCTGCTGCTGCTGCTAAGTCGCTTCAGTTGTGTCCGACTCTGTGCAACCCCACAGACGGCAGCCCACCAGGTTTCTCTGTCCCTGGAATTCTCCAGGCAAGAATACTGGAGTGGGTTGCCATTGCCTTCTCCTGTCATTGACCACAGGCAATTAATTCAACATCCCAGCCCTCTTCCCTCCTCAGAGATTGAGAATGGGGTTGAATGTTCCAACCCTCTATTCACGTTATTGGCTCCATTGTCAACCAGCCCCCATCATTAGACGAGGTCCCCAAATCACCTGATTAACATACCAAGAGACACCTCTGTCACTCTCAACACTTAGGAAGTTCCAAGGGTTTTAGGAGCCATGAGTCAGGAACCATGGACAAAGACCAAATATAATGAGAAACATATTTTGGTCAACTAAATTACCAGATATATATTTTCCTTATAAAACACAATATCATAGATGTCTTTCAGTGATCAAGATTGGCTTAAAAATGGGGCAGAATATGCCCTATGAATGAGGAGTGCTCTAGATCATATTAGTATATCTATCTTGGGCTGTGATGGAGAAGTAAGAAGCAGGGTAAAAATCAGACATAGACCATGGGGAGTCTTTCTCAGTGTTGTTGGTTGAATGGTTCAGTGTTGGTTAAATTGAATGGTTCAGATTTGGATAAAATTGATCACACATTTTCAGATTTTTGCTAAGATTGTTATGTTAAGTTCATGTACCATATGTTGATTTTTACCACTTTATTAGAAAATCTTGTGAAGGCTGAATATATTCTTCTAGGCTAAGAAGGAGAGGAAGTGTTAGGCCTCTTTATTGTTAGCCTCAAATAAATGATTTTAAATTAGAGTTCAATGGTACATTAGTCACACAAGGAAGCTGAATCTACCATTTACTTTATCAAATTGTCTCTACACCATTCACTGTGTTTGTACACTGTAACAAGTGTTATAAAATACTGTGTTTGGCTTTTGGCAGGTTTTTTTTTTTTTTTTTTTTTGGCTGTAGCATCTGTTCAGAGTGTCAGAGTACAAATTTAGAAGCTTATATATAGACTCAGCAGGTCATCTTTTCATGAGCTGATTTGTTAAAAATTTCTCAAGTAAAGCTACTATTTGTTGGAGGATCTTTCAACATAAAATAATATAAAGGTATGTGTCTGATCCTTCTAAAGAATTTGGCACTTAAACAAAATACAAATCTAGGTTATATGAGGACTGCAAAACCAATAATCATATTAACATAAAGCTTTGCATGTTCTGAAAACATAGTGTGCTTTCAGTAAAATTATTGCCTATGCTTTATAATAACATATTTTCATTGACTGAAAAAGTTATGCTCTTAAATTCTAAATTTTTTAAATTGCAAGTTATTAAAAGATTTTACACTCTCCTAGTCCTGATTTTAGTTTACATAATTTATAGCTACTTTTATACATATTACTAATGAAAAATCTTGATTTATTATATCAAATGTATGAGTCTAATTTTAGAGTAGCTTTTTGCATTTTTACTGAGCTGAAAAGTGATATATTTGACAATTGTTACTTGAATATTTCTGATTAATGAGACCCTTAGAGCTCAAGCTGTTTATGCAATTTCATTTGAAATGTATTATAAGTAGTATACCATAGATTATTATATGAACTACTCCTAGTGATTTTCAAATTATTCTTTTGAAATAGAAAGCTTTTCAAAGGAAAATAAGGGTTAAAATGTTGAGTTGAAAAGATTTTTTACTCCATTTCTCTAATTTTCATCCAAAGAGACACTATTACCTACTTTGCTATTACTTTCTTCCCCAACTTTTTCTCCTGTCAAGTCTTTGTTTTTCCCTCTGGTATTCTAGCCCTTAGGTCTCAATCAAGACTATATGCACTGCTCTTCATTCCCAGTAGTGAGTAGAAACTGCAGAGAGTGTATGGAAACAGGCTCTTTTCCTATAGCCAAATCAAGCCTTTCTTCCTCTGACTCAGCAGAAGCCCTGGTGCAGCAGACAGGGCAAGAGAAAAGGAAAATGTTCCAAACACCATTTAAGAATTAGAAAGTAGAACTGGAAGATTAGTTTTGAGGGTTTTATCTTTGTTTTGGGGAGTAGAGAGGCTATTAGCACACTTTAAAGCTCTATGAATAAATCAAGCTTATATATTACTATCAGCCATTTACTTCCTGGCTTTGCAAAGAGTACAGATAGATGATGCACATACATACACACACACACACACACATGCTATTCAGTTCAGTTCAGTTCAGTTGCTCAGTTGTGTCTGACTCTTTGCGACCCCATGAATCACAGCACGCCAGGCCTCCCTGTCTATTACCAACTCCCAGAGTTCACTCAGACTCATGTCCATCGAGTCAGCAATTCCATCCAGCCATCTCATCCTCTGTTGTCCCCTTCTCCTCTTGCCCCCAGTCCCTCCCAGCATCAGAGTCATTTCCAATGAGTCAACTCTTTGCATGAGGTGGCCAAAGTATTGGAGTTTCAGCTTCAGCATCAGCCCTTCCAATGAACACCCAGGACTGATCTCCTTTAGGATGGACTGGTTGGATGTCCTTGCAGTCCAAGGGACTCTCAAGAGTCTTCTCCAACACCACAGTTCAAAAGCATCAATTCTTTGGTGCTCAGCTTTCTTCACAGTCCAACTCTCAGTGCAAAAGTAATTGCAGTTTTGCACTGTTGAACTTTGCTGTTTGATATTGGAATACATTCTTAAGTGTGATTATGTTATACATTACTTTAACGTGCATTTATTGCTTTATGTTTTTTTGCTAATGACATTACTTTCTGTGTATTTTATATATATACAAATTGGGCTACAAAGTTTTGCCTCATCCTCTATATTCACTTGATCTCTTGCCAACCGACTACCACTTCTTCAAGTATTTCAGCAACTTTGCATGGAAAACTGGACAAGGAAATGGCAACCCACTCCAGTATTCTTGCCTGGAGAATCCCAGGGACAGAGGAACCTGGTGGGCCGACGTCTATGGGGTTGCACAGAGTCGGACATGACTGAAGAGGCTTAACAGCAGCAGAAGCAGCGTGGAAAATACTTCCACAACTAACAAGGGGCAGAAAATGCTTTCCAAGAGTTCATTGAAACCAGAAGCACAGATTTTTACGCTACAAGAATAAACCAACTTATTTCTTGTTGCAAAAATGTGTTGATTATAATGGTTCCTATTTTAATTAATAAAGATATGTTTGAGCATAGTTATAATGATTTCAAATTCAAAGTCTGAAACTGCAATTACATTTCTCCCAACCTGAAGTGAAGTATAAGTAGCTCAGTTGTGTCGCACTCTGCTACCCCATGGATAGTCCATGGAATTCTCTAGGCCAGAATACTGGAGTGGATAGCCATTCCCTTCTCCAGGGGATCTTCCCAACCAGGGATTGAACTGAGGTCTCCCACATTGCAGGCAAATTCTTGACCAGCTTAGCCACCAGGGAAGCCCTTGCCCCAACCTAAGTATGTATAATGTGTGTATATATATATATGTATGTGTATATATCTGTGTGTATATATACATATATACACACACACATATATATATGATACATATTTTCTTGTGCTCAAAAATCACTGCAGATAGTGACTGCTGCCATGAAATTAAAAGGTGCTTGCTACTTAGAAAGAAAGTTATGACAAGCCTAGACAGCATATGAAAAAGCAGAGACATTACTTTGCCGATAAAGGTCTGTATAGTCAAAGCTATGGCTTGTCCCATAGTCATGTATGGATGTGAGAGTTGGACTATAAAGAAGGCTGAGTGCCCAAGAACTGATGCCTGTTGCAGGAGACTCTTGAGAGTCCCTTGGACTGCAAGAGAATCAAACCAGTCAATCCTAAAGTAAATCAGTCCTGAATATTCATTGAAAGAGCTGATGCTGAAGCTCCAATACTTTGGCCACCTGATGTGAAGAGCCTATTCATTAGAAAAGACCCTAATTCTGGGAAATATTGAAGGCAGGAGAAGGAGATGACAGAGTACAATATAGTTTGATGGCATCACCAACTCAGTGGACATGAGTTTGAGCAAGCTCTGGGAGATGATGAAGGACAGGGAGGCCTGGAGTGCTGCAGTCCATGAGGTCACAAAGAGTCGGACATGGCTGAGGGACTGAAAAACAACAAATATATATATGTGTGTGTATATATATGGATATGTATGTGTATAGCTATCTATATATGTGGTTTTAAAGTGAGGAAATAACATTATTTAAGGGAAAATCTTCAAGATGTATACCAACTTTTAAACTTTTTCTCTTAAACTGCTGAGAACAAGGTATTAGGTGAAGATTTTTTTTTTTTTTCAGATAATTAAAATCAATTTTGGAGAAGGAAATGGCAACCCTCTCCAGTACTCTTGCCTGCAGAATCCCATGGACAGAGATGACTGGTGGGCTATGGTCCATAGGTTCACAAAGAGTCAAAGACAACTGAAGTGACTTTGCACACACACAGGCAAAGTCAATTTAGTTACAGTCCTGCTTAGTGAAAACTTCAGAAAAGTTAATTGAAGGTATATAGGTTTTGTAAATGGCTTTCTAACATACATTTCCATACCCTTCCCCCATTCAGAGAATACCTTGTTTTCTAATAGGAATCCAGCCATGATCATATTGTCTATTAATCCTGTAAATACCTCAAAAGAATTTTATTGATTCCTAATCTTCTCCATTTTTCACTCATATTTTTCAGGATGTCAAACTTGGGACAATTTGACTCTGACTTTTACCAATCTAATTACACCGTTGATAATCAGGAGCAGACTTGTAATGATTCTAATGCCTGTGGAAATCTTTATGGATCTAGAAAGTAAGTACTTGACATGGAGAAAATATATTCTCATTTTTAAAAGTCATAATATTTTGACATGGGGTTTCAGGTAGGGTGGTTTCCTTGGGGGAAGATAAACCTCTCCCCATTATTTCTCAGTAAAATGTCCAAGAAGAAATGTCAGGAAAGGGCAGGGAAATGCATTCAGTTCTCCATGAATGCTTTTATTGCTGCAGGCCCATTTATAGGTGAAGGGCTTGTCTCCTCTTTTCAAAATATCACTTAACAGGGAGTGTGAATACAGGCCCTGGGCAAACAAAACATTTTCTTTTTACCTGATATTTTCCAGGACACCCTTCAAGAAACAGCTTTTATTCAATTTAATAAATATTTATTTAGTGCCTGCTTGTGTGTCAGGAATTAAGGAAGGTGCTACAAACCCAAAGATAAAGAAAAAATCCATAATCTTTTCCCTCACAATATTTAAAAATTTATGTTGAAGGGGACAATTAAGTATGCTATTATAATGCAATGTGGCAATTCCTAAATGAAATCTAGATATACATAATTCAGGATGTGTTAGCTATTTAAGTTGATAGTTCAGGATGTGTTAGCTATTTAAGTTGAACTAAAATTAAAGATGATTAAGAATTTAGTATTTATCCTTTACTAATGCCCCAAATAGGGCAGGTAGGATTAGAAGAATTTGGCTTAAGTTCTGTCTCTAGCATTCATTTTTTGTCGCATTAAGAAAGACAACTTCCCCGACTGAGTGTCTTAAACTGAGAAATAAGGATATTAATAATGAGTTAATAATAAGTTAATTCTCTACCTCATGAGAATTATCTGAAAAGCAATTTTGATAATGTGTAGGAAAGTGTTGCTGCTAAGTCGCTTCAGTCGTGTCCGACTCTGTGCGACCCCATAGACGGCAGCCCACCAGGCGCCCCTGTCCCTGGGATTCTCCAGGAGAGAACACTGGAGTGGGTTGCCATTTCCTTCTCCAATGCATGAAAGTGAAAAGTGGAAGTGAAGTCGCTCAGTCATGCTCGACTCTTAGTGACCCCATGCACTGGAAAGTGTATGCGAAGGTAAAACCATTATAGAAATGTAATTTTTTCATATAACTATAGTTTGTAGAGGCAATGGACACTTTGTTGCCAAGTCACTTAAACATTGTATTTGGTTATACAGTTGCTTCTTTAAATATTCTTCTTTAAATAAACTTCTAACCCATAGTTATATGGGTCTAGATTAGTGAAAGGTAAGAAGGAATACAGAGAAATTAGAGAACTTTTCCAAGGTCATATAGCCAGTAAAAAATGAGGTTAGCCTACTAACCCTAGGGTATTGGATTAGACCCAGAACTAAGGTAGTCATATAATTTATTGTAAAATCAAGACATTTTGAGAGTAAAATGTGTGTTACTGGTAACAACGTTAATACAATAAGAATATACTGGATCATCTTAGGAAAACCAGGATGTGTGTTTCTTATGCCATTCCAACAAGTTTAGGGCAAAAAACTTCATAGCAAACATTTCAAATGTATTAATTCTTGAAGTGTATTTTTCACACACAGATAAGTACCTTGAAAACTTAAGAATAAAGAGAAAAAATAAAACAGAATAAATACAACTGGCAGTGGTGACTCTTCTGTTTCAACTACACCCTAGACAATCTTGACATTATTTTCATGGGCTGATGACTCCTACAGACACAGGCAGATACGTGCTGTTTTCACAAGCTGTGTCCTAAGGGCTGATGCTGAACGGCTGCTGTAAAGCGATAGGGAAAACCATTGGTCCATAAGGTTTTCTTAAAATGGTTATTAAAGTTAAATATTTGGAATTTTATCTCATTTATGCCCCTAGTCTGTGTTGTCTAGTGTTAGTCAAGCTGCCATAAGAATTTCTTAGAATGAAAAAAATCCATATATCTATCTATGAAAGTGAAAGTGTTAGTCACTCTGTCACGTCCCACTCTTTGCGACCCTATGGACATTAGCCCACCAGGCTCCTCTGTCCATGGGATTTTTCAGGCAAGAATACTGGAGTGGGTTGCCATGCCCTCCTCCAGGGGATCTTCCTGACCTAGGGATCAAACCCAGGTCTCCTGCATTGCAGGCAGATCCTTTACTGTTCGAGCCATCATATCTGAATATTACCAGGCAAATTAAATATATTTAAAATATTTATAAGAAAAATAAGGGAGAAGGAATAGGCTGTTTAGAATTGGCTCATTGCAGAATTCAACAACAGGAAAAGAACTTTATTTCTTTTATGATTTACAATTTGCAGTCAGGAAAAAACAGAAAAGTATGTGATGGCATGGGAAGTAGTTTGAGCATGAAGGTATTACAAGAGGGTAGCTCAAAATATATAATCCACACAAGAGCTATCTAACAGAATTTTTCAGCTCTGTGCTCCTATTTTATTGAAAGAATCCAGTCACCCGCTGTTTCTTTTCTCTCGTCTCCAGATGGAATAAGCACCTGGGTAGGGTCTGCAATCTACATTTTCAGACTAAACAAAGCTAAAATGTCTGATAAAATAGAGACAAAGCTCTCTCCTTAATCAGGGACTCAAACTAGAGCCTTCTCTTCTACCCTACCCCACCCTGTTTTGTTTTTTTTTTTCCATTTGATTGCCCATATCAACAGAAGTTGAGGTGACAAGAAGATGAAAATTAATATAACCAAGTGAGGACAAGTTATGATTACATTATCAAGTTGATGCCTGCTTATGCTTATGCCTACTTATGCTTCAAATGCTTAGCCTACTTCAGTTGCTTAGCATTTAAATCCAAGTTCTGATTTGAATTGTGGCAACCCTAAATTCCAACCCATGCTTCAAGTCTCAGGAATTAGAAAAGGGTGTATTAACTGTGGTACTTTTATGAGGTACATAAAACATGGAGTCAGGTCAGTGACTTACTGGTTTGCATCAAATGACTTGATATTTGATCTTTTATTCATACAGTTAATAGTTCAATTAAAATATATCCCAAATCAGAACAAGATGCTGACCATACTGGCTAAAGACATAGGAATCCAGTAGCAGGTTATAATCAATATGTCTATTTTTCTCATTCTGCCCCCTGCCCCATCCTCTCCTCCCCAATATGAAATCACATCCAAAAAACAACTTATTCTGCTCAATAAATGGCATTGTGATCTGAAGCTGGTTGAATATGTTTATTATGAATAAATATATTTGTATAAAGTTTTCTTAGTTTAATGTGGAGTTTTCTCATTAAAAAGCTTAACTGTCCAGTCATTCAGATAGGCATTATTTTCAATGCTTGTAGCCAATTATCTAGGCTATATTTTCTCATTGTAGTTTTCCAGTTTTTGAAATGAGAAATATCTTCCAATTATTTAGAGTAATAAACGGTGGTTTCTACAGAAAGGTGACACCTGGAAAACTCCCTTTAAAAGTTTCAGGAGGCCTTCAGCAAATACATACTGAATCAGCTTTTCTGAATCCCTAAAGATCTCTGTCAATGCCAAACACACTGCCATCAAACTCACCCTGTATAATCAAGGATACTTAGAATGTCTGTTTACTGGCTTACCTGGAGACTTATATAGATAAAATGGGACACTGGGAGTCAGTGCACCACCCCCATTCCCCTGGGATCAGACTGACAAAGAAAAGTAGCATCAATCGACCATCATGATAGAAGTCCATATAGTTTTGGACTTCCATCTAATAAAATATGTAGCTAGTGATCATCTGATGGGACACAGAAACCTGACTGCAAGAAACATAATTCTGCAACCACAGAAATTATAATTGAGTCACCTAACAGTGATCTTCTATCTTCCATGTTTACATTGGGAGGTGAATGTTAGGTCTTATTGCTACAGAAACAGGTAAAAACATTTTCGCCATGGAGGCCATGCCATATCTCAACACAATATCATCTAAGTAAAGACAAGTCTCTTCAGGCTGGTTGGAATTGTATAACCCCAGCTATAGGTGGCGAAAAGGGGAATACTGAAGAATTCGTGAGTACTCAGAGAGTTTGTATATGGACCAGGTATGGCCATTGCTTCATGGGTTGTGGATAGAAATCCTGGCATGTGTATAGTGGAGATTTCTCCTGGTAGGAAAACACAGGTTGGGTGGTATATTGTGAAAGTCAGTGTGGGTGTTCCAGGGGAACCGAAGTGGGAAAAAGCTAGAGATGATCAGCACAGAAGGAATACAAGCTCTTGGACTCTGATTAATGTTGTTTTCTATGAGGAAGTGGCAGACTGGAAAACAACTACTTAAAAATATAGAAGATGCTGTTCCAGGGAGTGAGGGAGGTGTCTAGAATGCTTCAGAGTCAGTCTCAGGAAGAAGACATACGAACACTTAGCTAATGTTTATTGATTGCTTCTTATGTGCCCAGCACTAATCTAAGTGCTTTGTTTATTTCAGATAATTTAATTCATAATAACCTTATTAGTTTGGAGAAGGAAATGGCAACCTACTCCAGTGCTCTTGCCTGGAGAATCCCAAGGACAGGGGAGCCTGGTGGGCTGCCGTCTATGGGGTCACATAGAGTTGGACATGACTGAAGCGACTTAGCAGCAGCAGCAGCAGCAACCTTATTAGTTCTATTATTGTCCTCATGTTACAGATTAATAAACAGAGGCATAGGAAGTGAAACTGTTTGCCTAAGAGTATAAAATTGGGATTTGAATGCAGACATTTGGACTCTAGAAGTCCTGTTTGCTAACCACTCTACTTGGTTCAGAGTACATCCCACCATAGGAATATCATTCAGATCAGATCAGATCAGATCAGTCGCTCAGTCGTGTCCGACTCTTTGTGACCCCATGAATCACAGGACGCCAGGCCTCCCTGTCCATCACCAACTCCCGGAGTTCACCCAGACTCACGTCCATTGTGTCAGTGATGCCATCCAGCCATCTCATCCTCTGTCGTCCCCTTCTCCTCCTGCCCCCAATCCCTCCCAGCATCAGAGTCTTTTCCAATGAGTCAACTCTTCGCATGAGGTGGCCAAAGTACTGGAGTTTCAGCTTTAGCATCATTCCTTCCAAAGAAATCCTAGGGCTGATCTCCTTCAGAATGGACTGGTTGGATCTCCTTGCAGTCCAAGGGATTCTCAAGAGTCTTCTCCAACACCACAGTTCAAAAGCATCAATTCTTCAGCACTCAGCTTTCTTCACAGTCCAACTCTCACATCCATACATGACCACAGGAAAAACCATATCCTTGACTAGATGGACCTTTGTTGGCAAAGTAATGTCTCTGCTTTTGAATATGCTATCTAAGTAGGTCATAACTTTCCTTCCAAGGAGTAAGCATCTTTTAATTTCATGGCTGCAGTCACCATCTGCAGTGATTTTGGAGCCCAGAAAAATAAAGTCTGACACTGTTTCCACTGTTTCCCCATCTATTTCCCATGAAGTGATGGGACCGGATGCCATGATCTTCATTTTCTGAATGTTGAGCTTTAAGCCAACTTTTTCACTCTCCACTTTCACTTTCATGAAGGGGCTTTTTAGTTCCTCTTCACTATCTGCCAGAAGGGTGGTGTCATCTGCATATCTGAGGTTATTGATATTTCTCCTGGCAATCTTGATTCCAGCTTGTGTTTCTTCCAGTCCAGTGTTTCTCATGATGTACTCTGCATATAAGTTAAATAAACAAGGTGACAATATACAGCCTTGACATACTCCTTTTCCTATTTGGAACCAGTCTGTTGTTCCATGTCGGGTTCTAACTGTTGCTTCCTGACCTGCATACAAATTTCTCAAGAGACGGATCAGGTGGTCTGGTATTCCTATCTTTCAGAATTTTCCACAGTTTATGGTGATCCACACAGTCAAAGGCTTTGGCATAGTCAATAAGGCAGAAATAGATGTTTTTCTGGAACTCTCTTGCTTTTTCCATGATCCAGCGGATGTTGGCAATTTGATCTCTGGTTCCTCTGCCTTTTCTAAAACCAGCTTGAACATCAGGAAGTTCACGGTTCACATATTGCTGAAAGTCTGGCTTGGAGAATTTTGAGCATTATTTTGCTAGCGTGTGAGATGAATATCATTACAGGCAGAAATATAATACATAGAGTCAGAAAGTTAAAGAAGGGAAATGTGATCAAAATTTTGCCAGTTGTTCTAAGGGAACTTTTTGCAGTCACTTCACAGTTGTTCGAAATGATTTTTAGAAGAGATGCCTGCTAACAAAGCTAATGTTTAAATCCCACTTGCCAGAGTCCAGTGTTTATTTTGGTCTAATTCAGTAATTTGGAATAATGTGTTGGGTTTTAAATCATTAAAATTTTAGTATTTACCTTCCCAAAGGGCTAACTAAGATGCTCTGTAATCAAGAACCATTCTTTATGTTTCTTTCCTTTCCTTTAGTTAAAAACAGTTTGAAATGACCAGATAACATTGTAGACTAGCCCCCATATCTTCCTCCCATTCTCTAACTTTAATAATTTATTTACTAAGATTGTTTTTCTCGCATAAATGGTAAAAATTTTTTTAAAAAAGCACAATCAAGTAAATGTTGAAACATTATGTTTTGACAAAACTAAATCACATATTTCAAAAGAGGAACAGTGAAGCCAGCTATGAAAGACTTTTAGTCAGGGACTCAAAGATAATTTGATTGGAAATAACTGTCTGGGAAGGGCCACAGCTTTTCTATGTCTGGGGGTCTATTTCTGTTTTGTAAATAAGTTCATTTGTTAGATTCCACATATAAGCAATATTATGTGATATTTGTCTTTGTCTGGTTTGCTTCACTTAGTATGACTGTGATTTTTTAATTGCTCTTTGCCCAGATTTATAGGGAATGTCCTATTTGGTGATATCCCTGAAAATCAGTGGAAAAGCAGCATCATGTAGGGAGAAGGGCACTGCTCGGACAGACAGCTTCAGTTCACTGTCCAGCACTTGAATGTTATTGTGTGTTGCCAGACAAGTCATTCAGTCTCCATGAATCTGTATTTCTTTTTCTGTAAGATGAGATTAAAACTACAGTTTTTACTTTGCAGAGTATTAATTAGGTGAGAAAATGTGAAGTGTCCAACACATTGCAAATAATCAGTGCATGTTAGTCAGTATGGATTGTTTTTCTAGTGAGTTTTCTCACAACTAGTTACTTTTCATTTTTTGGTTTGTTTGTTTAGGTTAAACTTCAAGCAAGTTAATTTTTTCATGGATGAATAGTCATAAAAACCAGGAGAAATTATAAAAGGAAAATTATAGTTTCCTTCCCCGCTTTATCATGATATCCCTTTCTTAGCTGTATCAGTATCAATATTTTCCTTTTTCTAGACAACAAGCCAGTGAACAGCCTCAGCCTGCCTTTGTCCCAGCAGAGATGCTCGCATCAGCAGGTTACTCAGGACAGTTTTTTCAGCCAGCATCCAACCAGGATTATTATTCACCATCTTCTTACATTGACAGCTTTGAAGAAGAGCCTCCTTTACTAGAAGATAAGTTAAGGAAGTGCTATTAATGTGTGTACAGCTTGAATAGTAATAGCAATCATCAGCACTTAATGCATACTATCAGCATGCTGCATATAGCGTTTTATATGATTGTTCCACATATAAACGAGAGTCTGCCAGACAGATACATTTAAACCAATGGGAGTTCGTCTCCTGTTTGTGTGGGGAAAATCTGAAGTAGATAGGTGCTAACACTATGTTGGTCTTGCAGTTTTTAAATGTTTCTTCACTGTTTCTTACATGTGGACTCCCTGGCCATCTCTAGACAACAGTGAGCATCTTCAGGCAAAGTAATTATATCAAAGTAACCACTCTTCCCACCTAGTTAATGAAGCTACTTTATAGCAGCATGTTTTACTATTTTCTGCTATGCTTGCCTGGGGGCAACAGGGGTAGTTTCTCAATATACTTTTTTTTGTTATCATGGAGAAGCGAGTTTTTTTTTGTTTTTTCCTCCTTCCTGGCTCATGTGAGCCCCCTCATCTCATCTAGGTATGACTAAGTAAGGAGGAATATGACTCCAGTAAGTAGCACTGCTGGTGGCAAGGAAACCTGGGGACCCTTGCAGATGGACGTTTCCTCCAAAGATTTCAGGGATCTCCCATCCATTGGTTCTTTTTTTTTATTTAAAAAATTTTTGAGATTCAGCCAATTTATGTCTGCTACTTTTGTTCCTATGGCATGTCAACATGATGCTGCTGCTGCTACTGCTGCTAAGTCACTTCAGTCGTGTCCAACTCTGTGCGACCCCATAGACAGCAGCCCACTAGGCTCCTCTGTCCCTGGAATTCTCCAGGCAAGAATACTGGAGTGGGTTGCCATTTCCTTCTCCACAGTATGATGCTACAAAACTAAAATTCAAGGAGGTTTTAAATTTGGGAGCCAAGGAGAAATATTCACAGGCTAACTGCTCCCTTTTCTATGTTGTCCAATGAAAACAGATAGGTTAACGTTCCCAGTATTTTACATTAAAAGATCATTGTTTGGACACAGCCAGCTACCTGATATTAAAACATTCTTCTCTGTTTGCCTTCAAAATTAAGAAGAGGATAAAGATGTAAACTATTCAGAAAAGTACATATAGAATTATATAATCAATTTGTTGGAACTTCAGAGGCCAGTTAAATTTTTGCATCTTTTATGCTTAACCATGCATTCTAAGTTGCCTCTACCTCTGATACCTAACCCCTGAAAGTTATAAGCTATTTTCATTAGGCATTTGCCATGACCCTGCCAACATCTCTACTTAAAAAATAAAAAAACTTATCAATTGTCTAATTATAAAAGTAATCTATATTCAAAAATAGAAGTTTGGAAAATATAGAAACATATGAATAAAAATATAAAGTCCCTGAAAATTTTGTTTCTGAGACATGACTATTATTAATGATTTGATAATATTTATTCCAGCCTTTATTCTATTTTCTATGAATATATATATATACATACACACTTAAAAATGAAATACTGCCTCTCTTTGAATATACATATTTGTAAATACTTAAAAATTGGAACATACTATGGATATGAAGTTTTGGGTTTTTTTAAAGTTACCTTATATCATAAGCATTTTTATTTTTGCATTCTTTAAAGTCATTAAATATTGTTTGAAAACATGATCTATTATATACAAGTGTATGCATGGTCAGTCACTAAGTCATGTCCAACTCATTGTGACCCCATAGACTATAGCCTGCCACACTCCTATGTCCATGGGATTATCCAGGCAAGAATAGTAGAATGGGTTGTCATTTCCTTCTCCAGGGGATCTTCCTGACTGAGGAATCAAACCCATATCTCCTGCACTGGCAGGCAGATTCCTTACCACTGAGCCACCTGGGAAGCCCATTATATACAAATACCATAATTTAAACCTAGCTCAGCAGTAAAAAAATCCATCTGCAATGCAGGAGACATAGGTACGATCCCGGAGTCAGGAAGATTCCCTGGAGAAGGAAATGGTAGCCTGCTCCAGTTTTGTTGCCTGGAAAATCCCATGGACAGAGGAGACTAGTCTGTGGGGTCGCAAGAGTTGTACACAGTTTAGTGACTAAACCACCATCATAATTTAAATCTTAAACGTTATTCCTTTATAATAGATAGTGCTTTGGTGAACATCACATTAGATAACTTTGACCTGTACAGAATCTGTCCTCAGGATCGATCTATAACGTTGGGATTGCTGGTTAAAGGCATTTACACTGTCAGACTGATCTGGAAAAATGATGAGCCAATATACCTACACAGTAGAATAGTAAATGTCTTTGTTAATTTGATAGGCAAAAAAGGCAAAAAAAAAAATACTTTTTATTTCTTGGTTACTAGAGAAGTTAGACTTTATTTTCATGTTGTTGATTTTTACGTCTTTCTGCTTTTAAAATCTTAAGACTTTTCCTTTCTTTTTTTATTTCTAGACATATTAAATAGTAAAGATATTTATTATTGTCTGGAATATATATTTCATGCTTTTTTCATAGATTGTGTTTGCCATCTAATTTATTTATGGGATATTAGAGCATATAGACATTTTAATATTTATGTTTTCAACCCCACAATATTTTTCTTGGTAACTTTTTTCCAATTGTTCTTTGTTTAGACTATATTTCTCCAGCTCTAACTAAAGCCAGAAAGATATATCCTCTTATAGATTCTCAAATTTTTAAATTATCTTTTTGTTCTGGACTTAAATTTTTGATTCATTCAAAATTGTTTTAAGTTAGTATGTGAAGTAGAATTTAACTTTTTTATGGTTAATCAATTTTTCTTATAATATTTATTGAATATAATATTTTCTACTTGTCTCAAATACTTCCATTCTGATATTCTAAACTATAACACATTCTTCTGAGATGTCTTCTCAAATTTCAAATAGGAAATATATTAGATTTTCCCTCCTCCTTTTTCCAGCTCAGAGAAATTCCTATAATTTTTTTCTCTTTGTGATTATACTTACCAAATATATATATTAGAAATAACAGTACCTAATATAATTTTGCATTTTGAGTCTATGAAATTTCTGGACTCTGATCCAATATGCTCTTCAGCCATGGTGACTTTGTGAAGCCTCAAGCCTTATCTGTCTAAAAGGTATAAAAAGACCATATGCAGGATTTCTAGTATAAGATGATAAATGACATTTGCTAGTTTTTATTGAGTGTACACCAAAACAACCTATAAAATTATTAAGCTATAATAATTACCCCTTGCACAAAAACATGCTATTTGAAAATATGTTTGTTTATTCCTCAGTTTGCTCGCTAAAAAGCTCGCTTTCGCTTGGTTTTCTGTAAGAATGATAACTTGTGCTATGTGATAATGTGCAATCAATGTGTTAACAAATGCATCTTGATAAATAATAGTCAATTCAAATCTGTCAGACTAAAAAAATTACTGTGACATTTGGTATTTTTATTTGTAGCATAGCCTGATGTTCATATTTGAAAGGCCAATGCCATAATTTGCATAGAAAACAAAGGTATTAATTCATTTTTACAGCATATATATTGTATACTTTACTACCACTAGATGACAGCAAAACAATAAATTCTGCATTCAAATTTCATAACAGTTTCATCTTTTTTATCTTGTAAAATAAGGTGTTATATTAGAGTACTACAATTGATAAATACATATAGTCTCATTTGCATACCATGTAATAAATTTTAAAACAAAATATTATGGAAATGTATTTTGGTTAAAAATACATAAGATACTTTTTCTTATGAAAAAATTTATTAGATCTTATGTTCATTTACTGTTTCATGACTCAATGTTGAAACATGCAAAAGTTAATTATGCCATTAAATAAGTGCCTGAAATCAGTAACAATGTCTTGTAAAACATTTTCATCTGGGTTTCTTCAAGCATAATAATTACACTTTTTGAGGAAAAAGTTATTTTGAATTAAAAGTCACTTTATTGTAGTAAAAACTGAAAGCACATTGTTAATGTAAATGTCTAAATTGAAAATAAAATTTGAAAACAACTTAAGTCTCAGGTGACATCAACTTCAACTTAAGCATTTATCAATTTTTTGAATCTTCTGCTATTTTAAATATCACATTAGACAGCCTAAGCTATTTTAAATTGATGAACTGCTCATATTTTCCAAAGTGTATGTTCACTAAGAAATATACAAATACACTGTAAAAGTAAAAAGGAAAGTTGAACTGTAAAATTGTTTGCTCACTATTAAATTAATTCAAATTAAATTCGTATTCTTTCTTTTCAAGTTTGGGTGGCTAGCAGTTGTCACCCTGGATGTGGAAAGAGTGAAAGATACACCTTCTATCCTAATTCAGGCCATGTCTGGCTGATATTCTGAAATTGACTAGGTCCCTATTGGAGCAAGACCCCTCTATGTCATGGCAATCATTGAAATTTCGTCTGATACCCTGTGTGTAGAATGTTAGCTCTGCAAGGTGTTTAGGTGGTACATGCCACTATAGAAGAAACTGAACTATACCCTCTCTTTGACCAAAGAGGGTTACTAAATCCTGTGAAGGGAAGTTAAGTGCCAGGTACCAATGATTTGGGAATACAATCCTTCACATGGGAGAACTGAACACACTTAAAAAAAATACAAACATTATAAGATTAGATGCACATTGACTCAATCAAAGCTATGGTTAAAAGGGTGGGTTCTTTTTCTGCTTTTCTAACCTTTTTCCGATCTCTTCCTACTTCCCCTACCCCATGGCAACCACTTTTCTACTCTGACTCTGTAAGTTTGACTTAAAAAAAAATTTTTTTTAGACTCCACATTCAAGTGATACCGTGCAGTATTTGGCTTTTTATTTCTGGCTTATTTCACTTAGAAAAATGCCCCCAGGGTCCATTCATATTGTCACAAATAATAGAATTTCTTTATTTTTTATGACTGAACAGTATTCCTGTGTGTGTGTGTGTGCACACACATGTGCACGCTTGGTTGCTCAGTTGTGTCCAACCTTTTGTGACCCCATGGACTGTAGCCCACCAGGAAACTCTGTCCATAGGGATTCTCCAGGCAGGAATACTGGAGTGGGTTGCCATGACCTCCTCCAGGGGATCTTCCCAACCCAGGGATTGAACCCAAGTCTTACACATTGAAAGTAGATTATCATCTGAGACACCAGAGAAGCCCATGAATACTGGAGTGGGTAGCCTATCTCTTCTCCAGGGGATCTTCCCAACCCAGGAATTGAACTGGGGTCTCCTGCATTGCAGGCAGATTCTTTAACAGCTGAGCTACCAGGGAAGCCCTCCATGGTGTGTGTGTGTGTATACACCATAACTTTTAAATCTATTCATCCATCAATGAACACTTAGGTGGTTTTGACTGTTGTACCCAATGCTGCTATCTTCCCAGGTGGCACTAATAGTAAATAACCCATCCTTGTCTGAAGAATCTCATGGACAGAGGAGCCTGGCAGGCTATGGTACATAGGGTCATAAAGAGTTGGATACGAGTGAAGTGACTTGGCATGGACATACACAGTGCTGCTATCAAAGTGGAGGTGCAGGTATCTCTCTGATATCCTGGTTTTGTTTCCTTCATATATATTCCCAGCAGTGACATAGCTGGATCATATGGTAGTTCTATTTTTTTATAATATTTGAGGAACCCCCACAGTGCTTTCCATAGTGGCTATACCAATTAACAGTCCCACCAACAGTATTGAAGGGTTGCCTTTTCTCCATATCCTCACCAATACTTACTTCTTTTCGATGTTAGCCATTCTAACAGGTATTAAATGATTTTGTGATTTTGATTTGCTTTTTCTTGATGATTAATGGTGCTAAGCACATTTTCATGTACCTCTTGGCCATTTGGATGTCTTCTTTGGAAAAATGTCTATTTAATTCCTCTATCTATCCTTTAAATTGAACTGTTATCTATTTATTTATTTGAAAAGTATGAGTTCTTGTGTCAGATTCTCCAGCGCTGGAACCTAAATTTTCTATTACTGGCTTTGTGACTTTGGAAAACTTACTTCATCTCCCCAAACTTTAACCATCTAACACACAAAGTAGAAATAAACTAACAGTGCTTGCCTCCATGCGTGTCAGAAAGACCAACACATGTAAATCTTCCAGGGCTTACAGCAAAATTCAGTAAAAACATTCAGCTAAAAGATTTCCACTCTTTCCAACTGAAATGTATGTACTTTATAGTAGTTTAGCTTCAGTTTTTCCTAACCCCCACCTCACTCTTATTCAAATTTAAGATGATAGCAGGAGGGAAATCAGCTTAATTACTGGTTCCTAAGTAGTGAAATTACATTCTTCTTCCTTATAAATGTTCTTTTTTTTTTTTCCTACATCTTAAAGTTTATCGGAGTGGTAAGAAAAGTAACTGATGTAATCCTGGAATTTATTTCTTTATTCAGTGTATGTCAAATGTCTGGGTGTTTTTCTTTTCTTTTTAATGAAAAATATATAAGAGGAACAGAATCTAGCAGAGGAGTAGGTAATATGTAATGTGGCAGTCACAATTCTTTGAAAAATAAGGCACTGGAAAAAAATTACAAACGTATAAATGAGTTTAGACTCACAGACACTGGGCCTCAGTGATTTTGGTTATTTTATTTTACCATCACTACTCAAAAAAGAGAAAGGTTAATTGTCTCAAGAATTCAGTCTCTGAATACACACACTCAACAACACAGAGCTTTGGCCTGATTGAAATATGTGTGCACCCATGATTGCTGTTACTTGCTGAAAGAACCTTTTCTCTTCCGTGGAGTTTTACATAGTTAGCATAGCATAGCTCATTAGGAGGAGCGGAAGTAAAATACCAGACCCTGGCTAAGTGTCTTCAGATTAAATAACACTGCTAATTGAAAATTAGATGTCCTTTTCATCATACGGGACTAGAATGCAAAAGTAGGAAGTCAAAAGATACCTGGAGTAGCAAGCAAATTTGGCCTTGGAGTAAAAAATGCAGCAGGGCAAAGGCTAACAGAGTTTGCCCAGAGAACACACTGGCCATAGCAAATACCTTCTTCCAACAACACAAAAGACGGCTCTACACATGGACATCACCAGATAGTCAATACCGAGATCAGATTGACTATATACTATGCAGCCGAAGATGGAGAAGCTCTATACAGTCAGCAAAAACAAGACCAGGAGCTGACTGTGGCTCAGATCATGAATTCCTTATTGCCAAATTCAGATGTAAATTGAAGAAAGTAGGGAAAACCACTAGACCATTCAGGTGACCTAAATCAAATCCCTTATGATTATACAGTGGAAGTGACAAATATTTTCAAGGGATTAGATCTGATAGATAAAGCACCTGAAGAGCTATGGATGGAGGAGGCAGTGATCAAAACCATCCCCAAGAAGAAAAATGCAAAAGGGTAAAATGGTTGTCTGAGGAGACCTTACAGTTAGCTGAGAAAAGAGAAGCAAAAGGCAAAGGAGAAAAGGAAAGATATATCCATATGAATGCAGAGTTCCAAAGAATAGCAAGAAGAGATAAGAAAGCCTTCTCCGTGATCAATGCAAAGAAATAGAGGAAAATAATACAATGGGAAAGACTAGAGACTCTTGAAGAAAATTAGACATACCAAGGGAATATTTCATGCAAAGGTGGGCACGATAAAGGACAGAAACAGTATGGACCTAAGAGAAGCAGAAGATATTAAAAAGAGGTGCAAGAATACACAGAAGAACTATGCAAAAAAGATGTTAAAGACCCAGATAACCACAATGGTGTGATCACTCACCTAGAGCCAGACATCCTGGAATGTGAAGTTAAGTGGGCCTTAGAAAGCATCACTACGAACAAAGCTAGTGGGACTGATGGAATTCCAGTTGAGCTGCTACAAATCCTAAAAGATGATGCTTTGAAAGTGCTGCACTCAATATGCCAGCAAATTTGGAAAACTCAGCAGTGGCCACAGGACTGGAAAAGGTCAGTTTTCATTCCAATTCCAAAGAAGGGCTATGCCAAAGAATGTTCATACTACCATACAATTGCACTCATCTCACACTGTAGCAAAGAAATGCTCAAAATTCTCCAACCCAGACTTCAACAGTACATAGGCCGAGAACTTCCAGATGTTCAAGCTGGATTTAGAAAAGGCAAAGGAACCAGAGATCAAATTTCCAATACCCAGTGGATCATGGAAATAGCAAGAGAATTTTGGAAAAATATCTACTTTTGCTTCATTGACTATGCTAAAGCCTTTGACTGTGGGAAATCCAGCAAACTGTGGAAATTCCTTCAAGAGATGGGAGTACCAGGCTACCTGACCTGCTTCTTGAGAAATCTGCATGCAGGTCAAGAAGCAACAGTTTGAACCAGACATGGAAAAATGGACTGGAGTATACCTCAAGGCTGTATATTGTCACCCTGCTTATTTAACTTAATGCAGAGTACATCATGCTAAATGCTTGACTGAGTGAAGCACAAGCTGGAATCAAGATTGCCAGAAGAAATAACAATAACCTCAGATATGCAGATGACACCACCCTTAGGGCAGAAAGCAAAGAGGATCTAAAGAGCCTCTTGATATAAGTAAAGGAGGAGAGTGAAAAAGCTGGCTTAAAACTCAACATTCAATAAACAAAGATTATGGCAATCACTTCATGGCAAATAGATGGGGAAACAATGGAAACACTGACAGACTATTTTCTTCTGCTCCAAAATCACTGCAGATGGTGACTGCAGCCATGAAATTAAAAGACTCTTGCTCCTTGGAAAAAAAGCTATGATCAACGTAGATAACATATTAAAAAGCAGAGATATTACTATGCTGACAAAGATCCATCTAGTCAAAGTATGGTTTTTCCAAAAGTCATATGTGGATGTGAGAGTTGGACTATAAAGAACGCTAAGCACTCAAGAGTTGATAATTTTGAATTGTGGTGTTGAAGAAGACTCTTGAGAGTCCATTGGACTGCAAGGAGATCCAATCAGTCCATCCTAAAGGAAATCAGTCCTGAATATTCATTGGAAAGACTGATGCTGAAGCTCCAATACTTTGGCCACCTGATACGAAGAACTGACTCATTTGAAAAGTCCCTGATGCTGGGAATGATTGAGGGCGGGAAGAGAAGGGGATAATAGAAGATGAGATGGTTGGATGGCATCACAGAGTCGATGGACATGAGTTTGAGCAAGCTCTGGAAGTTGGTGTTGGACAGGGAAGCCTGGCATGCTGTAGTCCATGGGTCGCAAATAGTTGGACACTACTGAGCAACTGAACTGAACTGATTTGAAAATGATGCATGTTTCATAGAACAAGTTTCAAAAGTGTTAGCAGTTGAAAACGCAGGAAAAAGAAATAACTAAATGTGCAATAGGATGGGACTTTTGGTTTGTTGCTGCTGCTGCTAAGTCACTTTAGTCGTGTCCGACTCTGTGCGATCCCAGAGACGGCAGCCCACCAGGCTCCCCCGTCCCTGGGATTCTGCAGGCAAGAACACTGGAGTGGGTTGTTAGCTACCATTATATTTTATATCTTTACTGAAAATGTCCATTTCTTTCTTCACTTTTGGCTAGATTTTAACCATATATTTGCTGCAGAGCAGGAATTTTTTCCTTGACTATATCTCTAAAATATATCCTCTAGGACACTGTGTGGGAATATACATTCTTTTTGTTTAAGGTTGCTCTGTATCATACGTATTACATAGAACTTTAGACTATGATGGTATAACAAACAGATTTAAGTGCTTTGTAAATTAATAAGTTAACTTTAATTAAAGAATATTACTCATGCTTATTTTTCTATATTTATGTTATCTCTTTTTCTTTTTTTTTTGCAGAACTTGGAATTAATTTTGATCACATATGGCAAAAAACCTTGACAGTGTTAAACCCAATGAAGCCAGCAGATGGCAGCATTATGAATGAAACAGATCTCACTGGGCCCATCCTGTTCTGCATGGCTCTAGGAGCCACCCTACTTTTGGTAATGAACAGCAGCCAGTTCTAGATTTTTTTTCTTTTTTAATTGAGGTAACGTTGGTTTACACCATAATCTGAGTTTCATGTTTACAATATCATATTTCTACTTCTGTATACATGACAGCCAAGTATCAGATTTTAACGTATGCCCTTCCAAATGTCATTTTTTGAAGTTGTCTTTGTAAACACAGAAAGTAGTATATCACTTTATAAACTGAAACTTGTTTAATTCATGACTACATTTTTTTTAGTAAGAGAGACATATCTACTTGAACCATAATGGCAAAAAGAAACTGTCATCACTTCTTATGACAAATTTAAAAAAATGTAAATTTAAATAGAATTTTGAAAATCAAATCACCAAGTCAGATTTTCAACAAAGCAGGAAATCATATAAATGATTTTCTTATTGTTAAGCCTTTTTCTGTTGTTTAAAAAAGACTATCAATCTGAAAAAGTTGAAGGAACATGTGAAATTTGAAAATAATAGGGCCAAAATTTTATTTCTTGCTTTCTGTGTGATTTCTGTTGTAACATTAGACAAACATCCCCTATTTACTCAATATTTTCTTTTCTGGGTTGTGTCTCCAGACTATTGCAGATATCCTGTGAGGTCTGAGATGAGTCTCCTTGTTCCTGGTTAGGCTACTATGAATAAACAGACTTGCAATGATAAGCAGTGATTTGTTTTTTCGATCTGTATATTTCCCCTGTCATTTTAGTTTTCTGTTTTTTATGAAGACATTTACCCCCCTGACGTCACCAGTTGTCTTGTGTTGGGTCTCTTTCATTCTTTAAATTTGGGAGCAATGATACTCAGTTCAGTTCAGTTCAGTCACTCAGTCGTGTCCGACTCTTTGCGACCCCATGAATCGCAGCAAGCCAGGCCTCCCTGTCCATCACCAACTCCCAGAGTTCACCCAGACTCACGTCCATCGAGTCAGTGATACCATCCAGCCATCTCATCCTCTGTCGTCCCCTTCTCCTCCTGCCCACAATCCCTCCCAGCATCAGGGTCTTTTCCAATGAGTCAACTCTTCGCATGAGGTGGCCAACATACTGGAGTTTCAGCTTTAGCATCATTCCTTCCAAAGAAATCCCAGGGCTGATCTCCTTCAGAATGGACTGGTTGGATCTTCTTGCAGTCCAAGGGACTCTCAAGAGTCTTCTCCAACACCACAGTTCAAAAGCATCAATTCTTCAGCACTCAGCTTTCTTCACAGTCCACTCTCACATCCATACATGACCACAGGAAAAACCAAAGCCTTGACTAGATGGACCTTGTTGGCAAAGTAATGTCTCTGCTTTTTAATATGCTATCTAGGTTGGTCATAACTTTCCTTTCAAGGAGTGAGCGTCTTTTAATTTCATGGCTGCAGTCACCATCTGCAGTGATTTTGGAGCCCAAAAAAATAGTCTGACATTGTTTCCACTGTTTCCCCATCTATTTGTCATGAAGTGATGGAACCAGATGCCATGATCTTAGTTTTCTGAATATTGAGCTTTAAGCCAACTTTTCACTCTCCTCTTTCACTTTCATCAAGAGACTTTTGAGTTCCTCTTCACTTTCTGCCATAAGGGTGGTGTCATCTGCATATCTGAGGTTATTGTTATTTCTCCCGGCAATCTTGATTGCAGCATGTTCTTCTTCCAGCCCAGCGTTTCTCATGATGTACTCTGCATATAAGTTATATAAGCAGGGTGACAATATACAGCCTTGACGAACTCCTTTTCCTATTTGGAACCAGTCTGTTGTTCCATGTCCAGTTCTAACTGATGCTTCCTGACCTGCATATTGGTTTCTCAAGAGCCAGGTCAGGTGGTCTGGTATTCCCATCTCTTTCAGAATATTCCACATTTATTGTGATCCACGTAGTCAAAGGCTTTGGCATAGTCAATAAAGCAGAAATAGATGTTTTTCTGGAACTCTCTTGTTTTTCATACATCCAGTGGATGTTGGCAATTTGATCTCTGGTTCCTCTGCCTTTTCTAAAACCAGCTTGAACATCTGGAAGTTCACGGTTCACGTATTGCTGAAGCCTAGCTTGGAGAATTTTGAGCATTACTTTACTAGCATGTGAGATGAGTACAATTGTGTGGTAGTTTGAGCATTCTTTGGCATTGCCTTTCTTTGGGATTGGAATGAAAACTGACCTTTTCCAGTCCTGTAGCCACTGCTGAATTTGCCAAATTTGATGGCATATTGAGTGCAGCACTTTCACGGCATCATCTTTTAGGATTTGAAATAGCTCAACTGGAATTCCATCACCTCCACAAGCTTTGTTCGTAGTAATGCTTTCTAAGGCCCCCTTGATTTCACATTCCAGGATGTCTGGCTCTAGGTGAGTGATTACACCATCATGATTATCTTGGTTGTGAAGATCTTTTTGTATAGTTCTTCTGTGTATTCTTGCCACCTTTTCCTAATATCTTCTGCTTCTGTTAGATCCATACCATTTCTCTCCTTTCTCAAGCTCACCTTTGCATGAAATGTTCCATTGGTATCTCTAATTTTCTTGAAGAGATCTCTAGTCTTTTCCATTCTGTTGTTTTCTTCTATTTCTTTGCATTGATCACTGAGGAAGGCTTTCTTATCTCTTCTTGCTATTCTTTGGAACTCTGCATTCAGATGCTTCTATCTTTCCTTTCCTCCTTTGCTTTTTGCTTCTCTTCTTTTCACAGCTATTTGTAAGGCCTCCTCAGACAGCCATTTTGCTTTTTTGCATTTCTTTTCCATGGGGCATTAGGAGTCACCAAAAAAGAATATTTTTCCTCCTAAGTTTAGAAGATATTCTATTTCATACTTTAGAAAAATGTTTTCTCCCCCTCAAAAAAGGAGAGAAAAATAAGAAATAGGAAAGGCTTATGGTTTTACATTAAGGAGGTAATGACAGCACATTAAAAGCAGAGGATGAAAAAGATGGTCAAGCCAGTCTGACAAGTACAGTTTCATTAAGGCACAAAATGGTAAACTTGGCAAGAGAGATGATACAGAAAATTTAAGATGCTAGGAAAAGTCCTTAAATTAATTATTCAGTTCACTTCTGTTTCTTACAGCTATCCACTCCCCTAATGTAGCTATACTTCTCAAAAGTAGCTATGAAATGTATTTGCAACTAAATTAATTTTCACTTTGCATTACTAAGTACATAATACTAATCAAAATTCTGATAGAAATCTAGTTTGTGCATTGTAACTTGGTCGATAAGTACGTCATGTTTATCCAATACAATAGTATTTAGTTATGGCATCTTATTTCTTCCTTTGAACTACAGCAAATGCAAATACTCTGCAAGTATAACACTATATCAACTAGAGTTTTAATTCAGTTTCAAACATTCCTTCTGCCTTTGCCACAGTTATTTGATAATATTAGATTAAGTTAGATTAATATTAGATTAAGTTGCAAGTAAGACCATGTCAATTAATCAAATAGTCAGAAACAATTAATTTAACATATTAACTCTTGTTTCTTTTTCAGGTAATTTGTAATATAACAGCTGTTTGTTTTTTCGTAGAAAATATTACTATTACCATCTCCTAAAGGAAAAAATTAATCCCATTAAGATCTTTTTTTGGGTACATTATGTTAGTTGGAATTATTTAAATAGCCTCAATTTTAAGTGTAAAACAATGCAAACAAAGAACTCAACTGAGAGTGAAAAATTTGGATCTGCCCCTAACTTTGCCTCCAGATAAGATCCTGAACCTTTTATTTCTTATTTCTAGGCCTCCATTTTTTTTCACTTTGAAGACAAAAGAAAAAAAAGGCTTATACAAGTGATTCTTAAGGTTCATTTCAAATCTGAAATTTTAGGAAATGTGTAAAAATTCATATTTTCTCAAAGATTTTAAACAGCTATTCTCACTTCAACTTTACTATCACATGCAGTTACTCTGGAATTGATTCTGATACTTGTAGAACAATAAGGACTGAAAAACTCAGCTGGATATTAATAAAGCCATATTTTAACTCAGAGTCCATTTGAGGCTTTAACCCTGTCCTGGATATCTGAAATTAAAATGTAAAAGATGATTTTATGAGCTGGTAGTACACTATAATAAAGAAAGCAAGACTCAATCCAGAAACAATATTCAAATCTGCTCATTATCTCCAGAGGTATAATATTCATAGTCACATACTCATCATTTTTATGATTTATGTTGATACAAAGCACAATATCTTTTAGGGGACTTTCTTCATGTTGCAGGAAGCAAACCAGGAAGAACAGCTTCAAACACTCAACACAGATTTAATTTTACTTATTTTTCCTCTTAAAATTATTTTCAGCCCCCAAACCATAAACACAAATGTTTTAAAACTATGGCTCCATTTAATTTTTCTAGTAGAGCTGTAAGTGTGATCTGGAAAAGGGATATGCATGGCCAATATAAAAGCATAATCAAGAATAAGAAGTATTTCAAATAAGATGTAGTAATGGTACAAGGATGATCTCAAACATTTGAAATGTAAAAAGAAATTGAACATTTATTTTCCAGTTCAATTACAAGCCCTTATTAGAATGTGAAACAAATTAAAAAATGAGAAAGCCCCCTGCCAAATGGAATTAAGCCTCAAACTGGATAATCTAACAAGAGAAAGAGATAAAGAGAGAAGTCAGTAACTGATATGAAAAAGGACAATTTTACTACCAAATTAATTTAATCCACCCTCTGTTTACCCCATTCACAAAACTGGTTAGGGTCACGGGCCAGCTACGTGTCCTTTGAGTGTAGGGAAGTTGTGTGTCACCATTACAACTATTTGTACCTCTGAATTATCCCATCCAATTAAATGTCAAGTAAAATGTTTCTCTAATACATGAAAGTTATTTGAAATTGTCACGATTTTCCAAGTGGAACAAACTCCCCAATAGTGCAGTTCATAACTGATGTGGTTCTTTTAGCATACCCATTAGCATTATCAGCATTACTTCACAAAATAGCCAGAAGGACTTATTATGGCTAATGCAGGAGAGAATTCTGCAGCATAGCCCAGGGACATTTTGTGAAAGAACTTAGTAGTGATCAACTTCCCCAACTGCAGAGGAAGAAAAATTCAAAATAGCTTGACAGTTTTGAACAATAAAATGGTCATGATATTCTCCGTTAATTGACTACAAAATAAATATCTCTTTATTCTGTAAGATATAAGGACTTCATGAATAACAGCTATGGAAAAGAAAAAATGACAGCTAAAAAGCTCTCTCTCTGTGAATCAGTTTTGTTGGTTTTGTATAATTTCCATGAAAATCAGAGTCAGCCTCTTCAATCTTTATCTAGAATTTCTAACCAGCTTAATGTATATATAAAAATGACATGCATTTTTTACTGGAGATTTGGCATCCTCGGATAGCAAACATTAAAATATCTTCTATTGAATCAACAATAGTTTGTGACTTTCCCTGGATGAGTTTAATGGAGCTGCTTCAGCAACAAGTCTCCAGTATTGTGCGGGTGATGGCTATCTGATGAATCCTCAGATCAGCAGTCTATCCTGAATACTTTAGTCTGACTTCCGTTAACAATACCTTTATGATTCACTATTGCTTGCTTTATGTAAATCAGTTTTTCATAAAGTCTGTTTAGTTAAGCTGGTAGTAGGCATTATGAAAACAGGATTCTCCAGTCACATAAGTTTGGGATATGCTAGCTTGCATGTGTGTGCATTCTCAGTTGTGTCCACCTCTTTGGGACACCACGGACTGTAGCAGCCAGGCTTCTCTGTCCATGGGATTTTTCCCAGCAAGAATACTGGAGTGGGTTGCCATTTCCTCTTTCAGGGAATCTCTGACCCAGAGATCGAACTCATGTGTCCTATATCTCCTGTGTTGGAAGATGGATTTGTGGCTCGTCTGATAAAGAATCCGCCTACAATGCAGGAGACCTGGGTTCTATTCTTGGGTTGGGAAGATCCCCCGGAGAAAGGAATGGCTACCCACTCCAGTATTCTGGCCTGGAGAATTCCATGGACAGTATATCCATGGGGTCACAAAAAGTCAGAGACGACTGAGCGACTTTCACTTTCATTTTCTTTGCTACTGCGCCACCTGGGTCCCCTTGTTCTGTCACTTATTGGAGCTTCTGCAGGTATTAAGGGCCTAAATTGTAGAGCCAGACTGCCTGGGTTCAAGCTAAGCCTCAGTGCTTAGCATTATTTTACTTTAGGCAAGTCCCATAATCTCTCTGCACCTCAGTTTCTTCCTGTGTATAATGGGTACAACAATGATACCTACTCATTATATTGTGTGGATTAAATAAATTAATTTATGTAGAATCTCTAGAACAGGACCTAAGATAGTAAATGCAACAGATGTTTGATAATGTTACTATTATGTCTTATAAATCTCCAAGACTAAATCGGAATTTTTTATTCATTTATTCATTCATTTAATTGTGCAACAAATAAGGAAAGAAAATATATCCTCACCTATGCCTAGTACCCCAACTGGCAGTCTATAATAAAAATATCAGTCTGGGGATATAAGCATGCTTGTGCCATCCCATGTATAGAGGGGATTTTTTTCATGACCTGAATCTATATTACAATCAGTTTTTCTTTAGAGCTCCCAATCTCCTGATGCTTATACTCCAAAGACATGAATAACATTGAGCTGAATGATTCGAAAGTATTCTCTGCTTTGTTGACAATCTGGTTTCTTCTTGATGTTCATTGTGTATCCAAACTGTTTTCTTCCCATTGTTTCAGGCAGGAAAAGTCCAATTTGGTTATGTGTATGGCATGAGTGCCATTGGCTGCCTAGGTATTCATGCCTTACTGAACTTGATGAGCTCTTCAGGAGTGTCCTATGGCTGCGTGGCGAGTGTGCTGGGATACTGCCTGCTCCCCATGGTCATCCTCTCCAGCTGCGCCATCTTCTTCTCACTGCAGTAAGTGTCTGTGTTAGTAATTGACCCCACATGTACAAACATCGCTGAAGCTTGCCGCATCAGTGCAACAGTTAACCTCTTTCTGATCATTTTAGTAGGAAGATTGGAGAAACTGGCTATTAAAAGCTACATACAGTTTCAGGAAAGTAGGTCGGTTTTGGCTCAGGTGCTATTCCTATTTCAATGATTTAAAAAATAAATTAAACCAAGTTATCTTTAAAATTGGTGCTTCATTCGTAGTCACATTCTTCAATATGAACTATTGCCATGGGTAATATAACCAACTACAGAAAATTCACTTGTTTGAATTAGGAAGAGTAAGTGCCTGGTGAATCCTGACAAATTGCTTCAGCTCCCAGGCACTCTGCCTTCTAGGAGGGAAGCAACTGTTCTTTCTCAGCTGGGCTCCTTGTAGTGCAGAACTCCCAGGAACCCTGGTGAGAATATTGATGCTAGAAAACTTCATAGCATATACACTCAGTCAATATTTTTTTTCTTTTTTACTTCCTGGGCAGTTAGTATTTGTAATTCAAAAATATACATAAGGATTCAGTGAATACACTTCTGTTGGGCACTTTCCTAGGGCATATACAGAGCACTACCACTTTGGGCTGGGGAGAGCAAGTAATTCCATAGTTCTTTATCACCTCCCAAGCTCCAAACCCAATTAGAAATATATCATTTGCTACCAGTGCTCATTTTTCCATATAGACACAATTCACATTTTTTTCTCGGATGATCCAAGTTTTAGGTTATTAACACTATATTGGATAGGTTATTATACAGACTTTGTCAATGCCAGATAAACATTTTAGAAAGACTAATATTTTTGTTTAGATATAATCTCAGATACTTTATTCATAACATTATTGAGAATTGCATAGATAGAAGTGCTTTTCTGTTTTAATATGGTTTCATTTTGAAAATAACACTTTAAAAAAAAAATTATTCTAGGATAGTTGACTTACAATGTTGTGTTAGTTTCAGTTGTACAGCAAAGTGAATCTGTTGTACATATATCCACTATTTTTTGCATTCTTTTCCCATATGGGGTAGTACAGGGTATTAAATATATCTCAATAAATACACCTCTAGCTCACATTGTTGGCTTCCCTTCCCAGGGAAGGGGGAAAGATTTCCCTCTACAGAGCAGAGTTCCCTGTGCTGTACAGTAGGTTCTTATTAGTTATCTACTTTACATGTAATAGAGTGTATATGTCATTCACAATCTTCCAATTTATCCCTCCCACTCTTTACCTCCTGGTAACCTTAAGTTTGTTGGAAGTAATGGTCTTCAGAATAACATAGAGCAAACCCTTACTTTACCAGTGAGTACTCAACACTTAAAAAAGAGGAATACAATGGCAAATGGAAACCTTGAATGTGTAAGTACAATGTGAAAAGTGAATGAATGTCACTCAATAGTGTCCAACTCTTTGTGATCCCATGGACTGTAGCCTGCCAGGCTCCTCTGTCCATGGAATTCTCCAGACCAGAATACTGGAATGGTTAACCATTCCCTTCTCCAGGGTATCTACCCAACCCAGGGATAGAACCCAGGTCTCCCGCATTGCGGGCAGATTCTTTACCGTCTGAGCCACCAGTGAAGCCCACAATGTGAGTTAGGTGTATATTTCCTGAGTCTTGTCCCTGACTTTTGTATATCATGTTCTTTAACTAGCTCTTCTGTTTACTATGTTGTTTGATACGGATGTTTGACATGTTACTAGAGAGTTCAGTTTTACAATTTCTATTTTGTCAGATGCTTTTGCCAAAGAATACTATAATGATCTGCCATTTAAAATTTTTTATGTTTTAGACATTATTTCTCACAAAGTTGAGCTTTGGGGCATCTTAAATCACTCTGGATTATTAAAAGAACAAAATAAAAACTACAACTCAAATTTTGAGAATCATCAGTAGTCTGATATTTTTCATTAGACTTTCATTCTGAAATGTAAAGGATGATTTAAGAATCCATTAAGTTATATTAACAAGGAACAACTAACTGATCCCTAAAGACCATGAAACTGAGATTACCTTTTTGGGCATATCACTATAACATTCAAATGAATCATATATAATCTCACATTTTTCTTCACAAAAAACTGGTAAATTGAATCCTCTAAATTTTATTTCTAATAGCATTAATTAAGCCAACAGACATAATATTTATTAGAGTGCTTTAAAATGTGTTTGGTTTATTTACAATCCTAAGCCACTGCAAACTACACAGTGTAACTTTCCACTTGTTTTGCTTTGGTTCCACTGTTAAGAGTGGGTATTTCTGTCATTGTCACAAATAATAAGCACAATCCTCAATTTCAGATTGAACCAGATCAAGTGAGGCAGTGTAGTTTGATGGCAAACATAACAATATGCTGCTGGGAGTTAGCAGCTCTTGACTTAATGTCCATCTTACTTGCAATTTTTGTCAAGTCACTTCATTCTCCTTTCTTCCTAAAGAACCAATTGCCTCCATAGTTACTTTTTGAAGATATGAATTTGAACAAATCCATTTCAATATTATAAAAATCTACACCCACACCAACCAAAGGGATCTTCAGCAATGAGTTGGGAGGCCACACACATCTGTGCCTTCCTGCTCCATCTGTTCCCTCCCTGAGCTATGTCAGGCTTTGCTGTCTCAGACAAAAACCCAGGACATGGCCCTGGAGCACTGGGGGGTGGGAACCCCACTGGAATTCAAGTCCAGTCATTTTTATGCTCATACAGTGGGCAAATTTAGGAAGAAAGCAGGGAATAGAAATTTGTATAAAAGAAGTCTCTAAACATAGTTCATATAAAAGAATTTTAGTAATTGTGATTTTGACTTATGAAAGCGACTGTGCTGCTGCTGCTAAGTCGCTTCAGTCGTGTCTGACTCTGTGCGACCCCATAGACGGCAGCTCATCAGGCTCCGCCGTCCCTGGGATTCTCCAGGCAAGAACACTGGAGTGGGTTGCCCTTTCCTTCTCCAATGCATGAAAGTGAAAAGTGAAAGTGAAGTCGCTCAGTCGTGTCCGACTCTTAGCGACCTCATGGACTGCAGCCTACCAGGCTCCTCCGTCCACGGGATTTCCCAGGCAAGAGTACTGGAGTGGGGTGCCATTGCCTTCTCCGGAAAGTGACTGTAGGTCAATCCTATTTCCAGTAATCTGAGCTTTTACCTACCTATGAAATATTTAGCTTCTAATGGTGAACTTGACTCAAAATTCTAACTGGCCGAGGCCTTTAGTTCCTATTACCCTTCACCCTCATTTTACAAATGGAGGAAATATACCAAGGACATTTTAGAGGCAGCTGTGTGATTCAATAACTTCTTTCTCTCCTGGTATAAGATAACCGTCTCTTTGGTCTCTGCTGTAGGGGCACCTTTGGAACTGTGTCGGCACTGGTCATCATTGGCTGGTGTAGTCTCTCAGCCTCCAAAATCTTCACGTCAGCTTTGGCCATGGAAGGACAGCAGCTTCTCATTGCCTATCCTTGCGCCTTACTTTATGGACTCTTTGCCCTCGTAACAGTTTTCTGAAGAATGCTCAAGATGGCATTACAGGATTCTATTTGTTTGCTGTTCAGGTTATCTTGGAAATGGTTTAGCGTTCACATTTGGTCATATGATTTCTGTTTTTATCGCTAAGAGAATAATAAGCAGAGAGACAAAACAGCACTTAAGGATGGGACTCTAATAGGCTGTTTGGTTTGAATGATGATTTGCTTTTTGGTTGGTGCATTAAAACAATTTAAAATACTTTAAGATAAAAGGATATATAGTTGTTGTACTGATGGACTCTATTTTTCTTAATGGATGCATTTCTGAGAAATTGTAAGGAAGTAAAATCATACTTGACTGGGTAGAGGAAATCCACACTGAGCCTTTTGAGAAAACGTCATGACATTTCAAGCTGTGTACAAGTGGCTAAAGTCACACTGTGCAGGACCTTTGGAGAATTGCAGGGGAGGATTATTTACAGTTTTATTCACCTGAGAACTGAATCTCCTATTCCTCTGTTCATTTACTTCCCCAACTGTTGTTTGGTTCCATTTGAACAATGCATTCATTCACCAGTTTGAAGCCCTCATTTCCTTCTTACTTAGTTTAGACACCATGGTTCATTGCTATAATTTCTCCCTTGAACATGTATGTCCTCAGTAAGCTTGCCATTTGCTCCCTGAATAGATGAATGTGAATGGAGGAAATGCTACTTGTTTCTCCTTTATTATAGTACTACATCTTAAACGGCTGCTCTGTACTACCTTTCAAATCCTACTGTATTACCCTACCAAATTCACTTTTTCACTTTCTGAGATAATTGTTTCAAACAATTTCTTCACTAGGGCTTTCCTGGTGCCTCAGTGGTAAAGAATCTGCCTGCAATGCAGGAGATGCAGGTTCGATCCTTGGGTTGGGAAGATCCCCTGGAGAAGCAAGATCCCCTGAAGTAGCAACCCACTTCAATAGTCTTGCTTTGGAAATCCCATGAGAGGAGCCTGTCAGGCCATAGCCCATGGGATTGAAGGAGTCAGACACAACTTAGCGACTAAACAATAACTACAACAATTTTTTCACTACTCAGATCTCTAATACTCTTTTCTGTTACTTGATGACTTTTCTTATTTTATTGGAAAAAAGAAACATCTAGAAGAAAATTACATCTTCCCATCATAGATCTATCAACCTACATGCATCTTTATAGATATATATATATACATTTGTGTGTATACATATGTGTATATTTACATAAGCACAACATTCCCCCTTTAAAAGCCAGAGAACTGGGCCATCATTGGAGAGTGATGTTGAATTAAAGAATTTTTATTTTAAGATGAGAGACATTGAAAGATGGTTTTGTGCTAATACAAATGATAGGTAAAGAGGAAAACATTGATTGTGCAGGGGGAGGGGCTGGGTGTGGAGGGGAAAGGAGACAAGGGGGAACATGTGATGTGTGAATGTGTGAAAGACCTGTGCATATGGCAGGGCACATACATAATTACCAAACATCTGCTCCTGTGATTGTCCTGTGAATTACCCCTCTCCCCTTTGAAGCTCCAGACCCCTATCCCATTCCTTAGCTCAGGATGGCATATAAGCCTCAGTTGCTCAACTTGCTTTTGAGTCTTGTATCTTTGGGGCTTCTATATGAATGAAATTAAATTTGTTTTCTCCTGTTAATCTATCTTATGTTAACTTAATTATTTGGCCAGCCAAAGAACCTAGAAGAGAAGAAAGAAAAAAATTTTCCTCCTCTATAGTGGGTGTTGATTATTGTAGTAAAGGAGACAAAAATGGCTGCAGGCTGAATAGAAATTGCATTGGGAGTGGGGAAAAAATAGACAATAAAAAAGTAAGCAATGAATAAACAAGATAATTACAGAATTACGAGAAGAATATTAAGGAGGAACATGTAGAGGAGAAGGCAGTGCTGTGGTGTTAAACTTCTGTACTTTATAATTAATAAATGAACCTGTTAACGAATCATGGTGTTTCCTTAAGTTCTTGCTTTTTCTACTTGGACTAAATTGGTCTTACTGTTTGTTTAAGGGAGATGAAGCAAAAATGCTGTTTATGATAATAATTTTTCTGTGGTATTATCCTAACAATTTCTTAGAGCTATATTTATATTACAGATTTTAATTTTTTACCTTTTAGAAAGTATTTTAATTTTTAAAAAATTATAGGTAAAAGGTGCTCTAAATTTAGGATTTAGGTTCACATTGTTTTTCTGTGTATAAAAACAGTTATACCCAAAAAAGTTTTGATTCTTTTACTATGAAAAATGATAACATCTTATAAAAAAACACCATAAACAAAATACTAAATATTTTGTAACAGCAAGGAATAAGAATAAATTCATTTAATAGTTCCTAACAGCAGAATTTTAAAATACCTAAGAATTAATGTAAAAATAAATATAAATGGTGTCTATGAAAATAATTATAAAATATTAGAGGCACTTTTTAAAAAGATCAGATATGTTGACAGATATCCTATATCCCAGGATAAGAAAATTGGACTATGTAAAATAATGTTCTCCAAATAAATGTATAGGCTTAATATAATTCCAATTAAAAAAATTCAAGGAATATTTTTCTTGGAAACTAGCAATGACTTTAATGTTAATCTGAAAAACAAATGTGTAACTGTGAAAAATTGAAACAATCAAAAAATATGTTACAATAGGCAATAAGTTAAATCAGGTTTTGTTCATCTCGATGGTTGAATGCTAGGCAACTCCATGAAAATATTTTGGAAAATGATACATGAGAAAATGCATGTGCAAAATTTTCATAATTTTGTTATTTACTGAAGACTTACTATGCGTTGACCTAGAAGCTTTACATTATTAACTCCCTTAATGCTGACCATAACTCCATGAAGTTTTCTTATCACCTCTGTTTTACAGATGAGGCTACTAGTTACAGATTGGCCAAATAACTTGCCCAAAATTACTCAGTCGATAACCAGGATTTGAATCAGAACTGAATTCCAGTGTCCATAACCACAACTTAACCCTCCTGTTACTGAGCAAAAACTGCTTTGCATTTTCCCATGACCGTCAATATGTCTACCACTTCTACTCAGATCATCCTTTTCCCTTGACCTTAGCCACTACTAGAAAGAGCCAGAGACCTTACCTGCTGGGAAATAATAATAAAATGATAAGATAGAAGAAGAATCCAGAGTGTCTAACAGGAATAAAGCGACACCTTCATGATTCTTGGGTTCATTTCTGAACTCTAGTTGAAATAAGCTATGCAGAGTCAGACCTAGTTGGCATTTGAATAAAAAAATCTCATGAAGTATAGGGCTTTCCTCTCATTCCAAGTAGGGTTTGCATTATACGGATTTGTATGGATTGGAGATATTTTCCTTTGTTAATAGTGCTGTTTATGGTCAGTAGGATGTGTTACAGAACAAATGATAAAGTGAAAGGCACTTAGGGTACACAACTAGAGATACATCTTTTTGGTTGAATAAGTAAGTCATGTCCAACTCTGTGATCCCAAGGACTGTAGCCCCTCCATGCTCCTCTGTTTATGGAATTCTCCAGGTAAAAATACTGGAGTGGGTTGCCATTCCATTCTCCAGGGGATCTTCCCCACCCAGAGATCAAACCTGGGTCTCCTACATTGCAGGCAGATTCTTCCCCATCTGAGCTACAGGGCGGAACCCACTTTATTTTGGTGGAATAAGCCCTAAAAAACTTTTTCCCTTTTGCTCAAATGCTTTCAATTTATTTTATATGAGAATGTAACATTTTCCACTTTTCTGTTTTTACTCTTGAATGAAAGTTACAGGTTATGTGTAAAAGTTAAATGGCACATTTGGAGTCAAGAGATGGCCTTCATTTCTACAGGAATGAATGGGGACATGTGCTGAAAATAAAAGTCCCGAATTACTGAGACTCAAGTGCCCCAGTTCACAGTGGTTTAACTAGGGCAGTGGCCTTTGCAACATTTGATGACAGATGACTTTCTACTTTGCTCTGGTTCCCAGTAAAGAATGTTAAATGTAAAATCACATTGACAATCTCCTGCTCCGCTTTTTCTTAGAGCACCGTAGGTTCTGTTCTATTTTTCAGTGACACAATGAAGGATCTATTTTTTCAAATCAATTTTCACTTATGAGTGTAAGTCTGGGGCAATTTTAAATGAGTGTTCTGGCAAGGAGAACAAGCAATTCTTGGACAATAGCAGGAAGTACAAGAGTTCAACTCTGACACCATATACCCAGTGGCAGCATCAGATGCCACAGGTCTTAGCCTAACCCTTCTCCTACTTCAACCCCAAGCCCGTATTTTTGGGCTGTACTTCTGACCAACTGGCTATGAAGCAGGGGTTCCTCCTCTTAGGGTTAATTTACTAAAGCATTTCACAGAACTCACTTACTAGATTACTGGTTTATTATGAAAGGATATAATATAGGATACAGATAAAAATCCACATGAATGAGATGTGTAGAGCAATGCATGGTGAAGGGAGCCTCCATACTCTCTCAAAGGATGCCACTCTCTCCAAATCTCCATGTGTTTACCAAACCAGAAACTCTCTAAACGCAATCCTTTTGAGTATTTTGCTGTTGTAGTTGTTCAGTCACTCAGTCACGTCTGACTCTTTGCAACCCATGTACTCTGGCCCTCCAGGCTCCTCTGTCCATGAGATTTCCCATTCAAGAATACTAGAATACTAGAGTGGGTTGCCATTTCCTTCTCCAGAAGATCTTCCTGACTCAGGGATTGAACCCACACCTGCATTAGCAGGCAGATTCTTTACCACTGAGTCACTAGGGAAGTCCCATTTTGGGTGTTTATAAAGGCTTTATTTATATGCAAAGAAATAGAGGAAAACAATAGATGGGAAAGACTGGAAATTTTCTTCAAGAAAATTAGAGATACATTTCATGCAAAGATGGGCTCGATAAAGGATAGAAATGGTATGGACCTAACAAAAGATACTAAGAAGAGGTGGCAAGAATATGCAGAAGGACTATACAAAAAAGATCTTCATGACCCAGATAATCACAATGGTATGATCACTAACCTAGAACCAGACATCCTGGAATTCAAACTCAAGTGGGTCTTAGGAAGCATCACTACGAACAAAGCTAGTGGAAGTGGTGGAATTCCAGTTGAGCTACTACAAATCCTAAAAGATGATGCTATGAAAGTGCTGCACTCAATATGCCAGCAATTTTGGAAAACTCAACAGTGGCCAGAGGACCAGAAAAGGTCAATTTTCATTCCAATTCCAAAGAAAGGCAATGCCAAAGAAAGCTCAAACTACCACACAATTGCACTCATCTCACATGCTAGCAAAGTAATGCTTAAAATTCTCCAAGCCAGGCTTCAACAGTACGTGAATAGAACTTCCAGATGTTCAAGCTGAACTTAGAAAAGGCCAAGGAACCAGAGATCAAATTGCCAACATCCGGTGGACCATCAAAAAAGCACAAGATTCCAGAAAACATCTACTTCAGCTTTATTGACTATGCCAAAGTCTTTGACTGTGTGGATCACAACAAACTGTGGAGAATTCTGAAAGAGATGGAAATACCAGACCACCTGACCTGCCTCCTGAGAAATCTGTATGCAGGTCAAGAAGCAACATTTAGAATTGGACACGGAACAACAGACTGGTTCCAAATCGGGAAAGGAGTATGTCAAGGCTGTATATTATCACCCTGCTTATTTAACTTATATGCAGAGTACATCATGAGAAATGCTGGACTGGATGAAGCACAAGCTGAAATCAAGATTTCCGGGAGAAATATCAATAACCTCAGATATACAGATGACACCACTCTTATGGCGGAAAGTGAAGAAGAGTTAAAGAGCCTCTTGATGAAAGTAAAAGAGGAGAGTTAAAAAGTTGGCTTAAAACTCAACATTCAGAAAACTAACATCATGACATCCAGTCCCATCACTTCATGGCAAATAATGGGGAAACAATGGAAACAATGACAGACTTTATTTTGGGGGACTCCAAAGTCACTGCAGATGGTGAATGCAGCCATGCAATTAAAAAACGCTTATTCCTTGGAAGGAAAGTTATGACCAACCTAGACAGCATATTAAAAAGCAGAGACATAACTTTACCAACAAAGGTCCATCTAGTCAAAGCTTTGGTTTTTCTAGTGGTCATGTATGGATGTGAGAGTTGGACCATAAAGAAAGCTGAGCGCCGAAGAATTGATGCTTTTGAACTCTGGTGTTGGAAAAGACTCTTGAGAGTCCCTCAGAGTGCAAGGAGATCCAACCAGTTCCTCCTAAAGGATATCAGTCCTGAATATTCATTGGAAGGACTGATGCTGAAGCTGAAACTCCAATACTTTGGCCACCTGATGTGAAGAACTGACTCATCTGAAAAAACTCTGATGCTGGGAATGATTGAAGGCAGGAGGAGAAGGGGACAACAGGGGATGAGATGGCTGGATGGCATCAGGGACTCAATGAACATGAGTTTGAGTAAACTCTGGGAGTTGGTGAGGCACAGGGAAGCCAAGTGTGCTGCAGTCCATGGGTCACAAAGAGTCAGACATGACTGAACTGAACTGAACTGAAAGGTTTTATTGCATAGTCATAGTTGATTAAATCATTGGCCATTGTAGATTGATTTAACTTTCAGCCCCTCTCCCCTCCCCAGAAGTGGGAGGGTAGGACTGAAAGCTTCAATTTTCTAATTGTATGGTTGGTTCTCCTGACAACCAGCTTGAGTGAGATCCTAAAGTCACCTCATTAGCAAAGAAAGAGCCACCCTTGCACTTATCATTTCCAAGGTTTTTTTTAAAAAATTATTTTATTGCATACATATATTCCAAAGATATATATATATATATATATATATATAATTATTATAGATTTTTTAAGTTTAAAAAACCAGCCAAGGTGTGTGTATAGTCAGTCCACTCAAGATGGCTGTTCTCTTGCTCTCTGTACATCTCCTGCTCAACCAATGTCTGTTTCACCTACACCCTACTCAGATGACTGACCTTCCTACATACTGTCCCTCATCCCAGCTAGTGATTGTTCTTAATAAAGGTGATGAGGGGTGTGCCCCTCTGCTAGTTTCTCTGGTAACCAATGAGCTAATTTGATGTCAATTCCCCCTATAACTAGCAATTTTCTCTTCCCCCAGAGCAGACTTGCTGCCATGTCCTGCCTGCCATCACCTTACATTGTGGAGTATCACTCCAGGGCCTTGTTTCAGATGTGTAAGCTCCCCTGATTCAATAAACCATTAATGTCTCTGTTGCTTACTTTGAGCTCTTTCCTCAGTCCTGAAGCTAGGCAGGCACAAGGCTTGTAGGTCTGTGGGGTGCAGCCCATAGAGAATCCATGATTATGGTAACCAAATACATATTTTCAGAAAGGAAATCTTAGATTCTAGTCCTGCCTCCACATATAAACAGCTTGGTGACTTTGAGACCATGATGTACCTTCTGAATCTCATTTTCTTCACAAATGATACAGAGTTTGCAAAGTCCTTCCAAACTTGCTAGGTGCTTTGGGAGTTCACTTTGCTAGAGTCTCAGACAGTAAGGAATCTGTCTGCAATGCAGGAGACTCAGATTCGATCCCTAGGTTGGAAGGATCCCCTGGAGAAGGGGATGGCAACCTACTCCAGTATTCTCACTTGGAGAATTCCATGGACAGAGGAGTCTATTGGGCTACAGTCAATGGGGTCACAAAGAGTCAGACATGACTGAGCTACTAACACTTTCATTTTCTATGGGGACGAACTAGGATGCTGCACATAATTTACCTAGAGCAGTGCCTGGAATATAGTAGTTACTCGATAAGTGAATATTTACCCATAGAATCTCTGGGGTAAAATTATAATAAATACTGTTTGATACTCCATATATCTTGAATGAAATTGTAAGTAAAGGATGATAACTTTAATTGGTATACATAAATATAGTGGAAAACATTTTTTTGGCATAGTAGTGCCATTCATGAGAAGACCATGTCAAAGACAGCTAAACATTTTTGTGTTATTAGAAATATTAACACAATTTTATGAACTTGAAAAAGGATCTTTGCTGAAGATTTATTATTACTATTTGGCTACCAAGCATCTGAACTCCTTGTTATGTTGAGGGTATTCTCCATCTCCCAAAATAGAAAATAAAGTAGATGGTTATATCCTCTCTTTGATTCATGGAAGCTAGTAGCATGTGAACAAAGCCTATTATTTAATAGATCCTCTTGTTTAGTACTTGGAATCCTGATCAAGTGATGCAGGAACAGAGGGACACTTAGAAGTACTCATGGAAACAGAAGCAGGACATATGTAGCTAGGGTTATAATTGCTAGACTAGACTTTCTTTCTAACAAGACCTGGGCCATGTTCTCTGCCTGATCTCTTTTGAATTATGTCCTTTTCACAAGCTTGGTCCTCTTGCCCTAAAATTGATTCTATGATCTATCCTAAGCATGCTCAGTTGCTCAGTTGTGTCCAACTCTTTATGGACTGTAGCCCTTCAGGTTCCTTTGTCTATGGGATTCTCCAGGCAAGAATACTGGAGTGGGTTGCCATTTCCTCCTCCAGGGAATCTTCCCAACCCAGGGATTGAATTTGCATCTCCTAAGGCCCCTACATTGGAGGCCAATTCTTTACTGCTAAGCCACTCACCAGGGTAGCCCTGATCTATCCTCTATCTTTCTTTAAAATCCTACTTTCTTTTTTTCTTCTTTTAAAATTTATTTTGGCTGAGCCAGTTCTTAGTTGTGGCACATGGGATCTTTAAAGTTGCAATATGTGAGATCTAGTTCCCTGATCAAGGATTGGACTTGGGTTCCCTGCATTCAGAACGAAGGAGTCTTAGCCACTGGACCCCCAGGGAAGTGCCCCCATTTCCTTTTATGCTAACCAAAATCATTTTCTGTTGTTTGCAATCAAGAACTCCAAGGAATTAGTTAACTAGTGAATATTTCTTTTCAGTATCACCAAACCTTTGGAATATAAATTTCATTATCATAACATGGAGGGCTCAAATAAATGTACTCTCTGCTTGTTCAAGATGACAACTATACCTAACTGTCATGTGTACAGCAATTAGCACCTAAACTGTCACTGTGCAGGACACATCATACAAAGTGACACCCAGAAAACGGCACTTGAAACTTACTGTCATCTGAGGAGAGGATTTTGGTGACTAAAGTATAATTCCCAGACTCTAGTATACATTAAGAACATGGGTTTTATCTGTCCCACCACTAAACTTTCTGAGACCGTAGTTGATGGTGTAGAATGTGGTACAGAGGGAGGAGCCATGCTAGAATGGCTAAAGGCAGCAAGTGAGAAGGAACACATTAAATGTGGAATGCAGGCAGGGGCAGAAGGAGTGAGAAAATACATCAGCCAAATGTCCTCCCACTGACCCAGTCAAAAGTGCATGCCTCCTCAGCTGCCTTCTGAAAAAGCTGCCGTGAGACCACCACCTGAGTAGGCACTGCAATCTGTCTTGCCTTTTAAAATGTAGTACTAGGGAATTCATCTTTACTTAATAAAAAGTGTGGGCCTTGTAGATAAACAACCATTCTGAACTTCCCTCTGAGGGGTCGTTTATTGACCAGGTAGGGGTGAGAGAAGCCAGAACAAGTACAACAAGCAAGGTTTTTCTTGTGTCAAAAGTGTATTAGAGGAACTTTTATAGAATTCTTTCAAATTCCTCGAATTTTCTCAGAATAGGATTGTTTGAAGGGGCCCTAAAATGGTGTTTAGTGTTTCTGTGTTTATGTTCTTCATTTGCTTACAGTGATTGCTGGAGCAAGCCCCAAAAGTATAGAGAATATGCAAGGACATTTTTACTCCTAGCATAGTTTTTGTAAACACTGACTACCAAAGCATTTATTTTATATCTTTTTGGACATGACCCTGAGTTTGTGTTTTTTCAAGGAGTCACTGAGCCTAGTTTCAAATTTTATGTGCTTATAACCTGTACCCTACTTATCTGCCCTGAGTAGTAAGTACTATTAAGAAACAATATTTAATTCAAACAATAAATTAGAAGTATAAATAACTTCTCTCTGATGAATGATATGAATTGATAATTGATCTTATTAGATAGACCATTTCCAGAAATATTTCCCAAAAGATAAATTCCCTTCAGAATGAACTCCATTCAATAAACCTTTCCTCCTTTATAAACTTTGATGAAACAGATTCTTTAAGTAGGCATTAGAATTATTTAAATATTATATTTTCATATTATTTAAAAATAATGAGAAAAAGGCTATTTACTAATCTTCGCTCTCATAGTTTAATCCTGAGAAGATGCTTTTTATCTTGAGCAGAATGAGCTAATCCAGAATATTTTTAAGGATATCATCAGCTTCATGGAACTTCAGAACCAGCAACCATTTAGTTGTGACAGATTCCTGTCCTCCATGAGCCATGGCTCCAAGGCCAGGTCATCATACCCTGGGTGTGCAACCAGTAGGTAGGGTCAATGGAACGTTTTTTAAGACTCTTCCACTTTTGCTTTCTACATTTTTTTTTTCCTTCCATGGGTAGACAGACTCCCTGGTGGCTCAGATGGTAAAGAATCTGCCTACAATACAGGAGACCTGGGTTCAATCCCCAGCTTGGGAAGATCCCCTGGAGGAGAGCATGGCAACCCACTCCAGTATTCTTGTCTGGAGAATCCCCACGGACAGAGGAGTCTGTTGGGCTATAGAACACGGGGTCAAAAAAAGTCAGACACGACTGATCGACTAAGCACAGCACAGTGTGTGTATACACTAGGCATAAAGGAAGTCTCTAAAGAGCTGATATGTGTTGGGTATCTATTATGTTTCATTGTTTTATGTAGACACTCTTATTTTAGTGTCACAAAAAACAATGAGACATTCATTGTTGTTCAGAGATATTATGGTATTGTACAAAATGTAAACTAAGATAATACAATGCCTATTTCATATGCTCTCATAGCATCATGTGTCTACCCCTGTTGTAGGTATTAGAAATGTCTATATATTTGTCTATACCTTCAGTGGAGTTAAGTGTCTTCAGGATACTGATTATATTACTGATACTGAATGTTAGGACTGCCATCACAAAGTACCACAGACTGGGTGTCTTCAACAACAGAAATTTATTTTCTCACAGTTCTGAAGGCTACAAGTCCAAAGTCAAGGTGTCTGTTAGTGTGGGTTCCTCTGAGACCTCTCTTGTTAGATTGTCTGTAGCTTCCTTTTATCTGTGTCCTCGCATGTTCTTTCCTTGGCCTGTGACTTCTATGTCTTAATTTCCTCTTCTTAAAAGAACACCAGTAATATTGGATTAGGCTCACCTGTAAGTCCTCATTTTACTTTCAGTTCAGTTCAGTTCAGTTCAGTCCAGTCGCTCAGTCGTGTCTGACTCTTTTCGACCCCATGAATCGCAGCACGCCAGGCCTCCCTGTCCATCACCATCTCCCGGAGTTCACTCAAACTCACGTCCATTGAGTCGGTGATGCCATCCTTAATAACTTCTTTAAAGATCCTATCCACAAATACATTCATATTCTGAAGCACTAGGGCTTAGGACTTCAATGTATAAATTGGAAGGGAGTTTTGGAGAGCACAGTTCAGTTCATAGCACTCTCATGTCTAATCATTTTTATGTCCTCACCACAGAGTTAATGTTTGTTTCTATCATATTATCCATCTTTTCAAGTAATTTTCTAACTTCTTCCTCAATTTTCTAAGAATAGCTCTTCTCTATACCTTTATGACACAGCCCCCACCTGCCCACCAACTCTTTGTGTAAATGTGCCTGGAAGTATGGCTGCTGTCAACAGTTCCTTCCCTCTCTGTACCATGTTTATTCCCCTTCTTGAATCTGGGATGCTTATGACTCATCTGGCCAATATAACATGGTGTATATGATGTTCCAGTTCTGAGCCCAGCCTTTAGGAGGACTGGCTACTTCTGCTCCCTGGCTCTTGAGGTCTTAAGCCATTGTGTATGAAGTCCAGGCTCCTTTGTTGCAACAAGACAGTCCCTGTAGGAACACTGAGGAGCTAGGAATGTTGGTGAGGAAGACATCTCGAGCAGAGAGCTCCTACCTTGAGAATATATTGATAAGAACTCTAACTAGAAGTACTATCAGTTATAATCACTCTATGCTCCTTTGACTTCAGTGGCCCCATTTATGACCTTCAGGTGCATAGATTGCCATAACCTTAGAGAATTCCTTTGAACTAGCCCAGGGCATAGGATAGGCATGAGAGCAGTCTTCTCTTTCGTCCTTACCCTTATCTAGCTCTGTCCAAAGGGAACTCTAGACCACTGAACTATTTAATAAAATTAATATATTTTTAGGCCAAACTCTTGCACTTTTAACATGAAACCAATTTCACATAATTTGAAATCTATTCACTGGAGCAACCATCCACAGATTGGTTCTCAAATATTCTTAAACCTAAAATGCCTGTTAAGGTACAATTGGTGCTGTCAACATTCCTTACACAATTTTAATGAGAAAAAAAATTAAAAGCACACTTCTTTGGACGGTCAGTCATTAATCACTGCAATGATAGTTGGGAAGTAAATTAACTGATACAATAACCTCTTCCCCTTCAGAAGCTAAGTAATCATAAAGGTACCATGGGAAAATTGGTTACATCCGAACACATTTTTTAAGGAGTGATGATGATTAAAAATGGTAAAAATCAAAGATTTTTTTTTTAAGTTAAAAAAAGAAACGTTCTGAAAATCTCAAACTTGGAAGCAATGCTGTAATTCTGATTTTTCCTTCACTGTTGCTGCCTGTATGCTTCCCAAGCCACAGCTGCACTCTCTTTCCCTCTCCTCTGGGGAGCCCTTTTGGGTCCACTGAGGACTTGGTGTCCTTACTGTGTCCTTTGCATCCTGTGGATAATGTGTCCTGCACTCCATCCTGAAATCTTTGATAATCACAGCAATATTTATTTCTCTCCTATTTCCATCCTGCCACCACAGCCACACTCTGAATGTTGCTGTCTTCTAGAATCCACCTCAAGAAAAAATATTTCATCAGAATTCTCAGTTCCTCAATTCTTTCTTTCTCCCCAACCCATCCCCAGTATTCTTTCACCATTCCTAAGACATTTAATCAATAACAACAACCTCAGATATGCAGATGACAACACCCTTATGGCAGAAAGCAAAGAAGAACTAAGGTGCCTCTGAGGAAAGTGAAAGAGGAGAGTGGGAAAGTTGGCTATAAGCTCAACATTCAGAAAACTTAAAATCACGGCATCCGGTCCCATCATCTCATGGCAAATAGAAGGGAAAACAATGGAAACAGTGACAGACTTTATTTTTGGGGGCTCCAAAATCACTGCAGATGGTGACTGCAGCCATGAAATCAAAAGACGCTTGCTCCTTGGAAGGAAAGTATGACCAACCTAGACAGCATGTTAAAAACAGAGACATTACTTTGCCAACAAAGGTCTGTCTAGTCAAAGCTTTGGTTTTTCCAGTAGTCATGTGTGGATGTGAGAGTAAGACTATAAAGAAAGCCGAGTGCCAAAGGATTGATGTTTTTGAACTGTGGTGTTGGAGAAGGCTCTTGAGAGTCCCTTGGATTGTAAGGAAATCCAACCAGTCAAACCTAAAGGAAATCTGTCCTGAATATTCATTGGAAGGACTGATGCTGAAGCTGAAACTCCAAAACTTTGGCCACCTGATGTGAAGAACTGACTTCTTGGAAAAAACCCTGAGGCTGGGAAAAATCAAAGGCTGGAGGAGAAGGGGACGACAGAGGATGAGATGGTTGGATGGCATCACCGACTCAATGGACATGGGTTTGAGCAAGCTCTGGAAGTTGGTGATGGACAGGGAAGCCTGGTGTGCTACAGTCCATGGGGTTGCAAAGAGTTGGACATGACTGAGCAATGTTTAACTTTTGTTTCTATCCAGGCCAGATATCATGGAATCTCACTTTCCCAACTCCCTAAGGATTTTGCCTTTCTCCCAACTTGTTTTGCCAAACTGCATATAATCTTACTTTAATACAAACTCCTGGTGACCTAATTTCCTACTTGGTCTAATGGGAATTGCTGGAAAACTGAAGAATCATACAACGATATTGATTATGACTTCAGTTTATAAACTAAAATATCAAATAGGTTCACAAAACAACTCAATTTTTATAAAAGTAAAACATGTTTGTATAGAACTCATGAAAACAAACAAAAAATAACAAAATGTGGGGAGAAAAGACACTGATAATATTGCACAGAAAAATTGTCCAGTTGAAATTGCACACCAAATTGCAAATGACAATTTGGTGCTTTTCCGTCTGATCACATTTCTATATAAATAACAGACAAAATGTACCTCTTAACTTACAGAATGCCCCTTACACTATTATGAAATTAATCTATGCCATGTCTAATTTTTATTGGCTTCATAACAGTTCCCCTTTTAGGCAATTATACCTATTTTAACTTTCCTTTAATGCTGGATTTTAGGTTGCTATTGACCAGCAACTCAAACTTTTTTTCCTCTAGAATGCATTTCTAAACTTAGGACCCGGAAGCTAAAGAAAATCAGTTTTGAAGTTCTGCGAGTGCTTTTGAATTGCCTTTGAGAAAATTGAGAAAGAAATCTATTAACAGTGGAAGTTAAGACCAACTACTTGGCACCTTGAATAGCTTATCTAAAGGTAGTACTGATTGCATTAACAAGTCTTTGCAAATATAAGTGGCCAAAACTTTTGTGTGTCTATTTCATATCTTGGATTATTAATAAGATTAAATGTTTCACTTTATAAAATTCTTCATATCTATTATTTTATGAATTTCTTATTCACATTTTATTAATTTATTGCTTTTTTTTTCCCCCTGGCTGTTCATCATGTGGTGATCTTAAGTCTCCTTTCCTGACCAGGTATTGAACTCATGCTTCCTACACTGGAATCAGGGACTCAACCACCAAACCACCAGGGAAGTCCTTTATTCACATTTTAAAAGTGGCCACTTGGACTATTCCTGGCCATCTCAGTCTCCCCATTCCTCTTGTACTGTGCTGTGCTTAGTCGCTCAGTTGTGTCTGACTCTTTCCAACCCCATGGACTATAGCCCACCAGGCTCCTCTGTCCACGGGGATGCTTCATGCAAGAATACTGGAGTGGGTTGCCACGCCATTCCTCTTAGTCACTCTCAATTCTCAGTGTCCTCCAGTGGTCATCCATTCTAATCTTGCTTCCTATACTTTAAAGTATCTATCTGACATCAACTGAGTCTGTCTAGCAATAATATTCCTTCATTGAAACATTTTGTATTATGTATTGTGTTTGTTTGTTTGTTGACAATTAAGAATTATTTTTTTTCTTTGTGTGCTATTTTGTATCATGTGGGCTTAAAATGTGAGAATTATATTTACCAAAATTCCAAGTAAGATTCCAATAAGTATTTCAGGCAAGGGGTAGCTGGCCAAAAAGAAGCAGAAACCATTATTCCTCCTTAAGCAGAGGTGGGCAAACAAGGGCTTTGGCAGAAGGCAAATATGAGGTTTTTCACCTTCCTGATTTGATGCTATAGGCAATTGATTAGCATTGACATTTCCCACAATTCCCAAGTAAACTAAACTGTTGAATGCTAATGGCTTCCCTCAGAGGAGTCTAGCTCCATGTCAGAACCCCACCTGACTTTTCAGGCTAGACCACAGGTAACTACAAGGCTTTGCCCTGGGGGCCTCCTAAGAGGAAGCACTCCTTACCAGACTTGGTGCACAGCCAGGGCCTTCAAGCTCTCTGGAGGAAGTAACAGTCCTAGGAGCCAGGCTCCTTTGGTTCAGCCAGGCTCTTCTACCTATGAGATCACCTCATTAGGGGCACTTCCAGCACCTCCTGCTCTTTATTAAAGAGTCTTGCCTAAGACACTTCTCTACTTGACTTTCGAGTCCCTCCTGCCACTTCAGGGCTTCCCAGGTGGCTCTAGTGGTAAAGAACCTACCTGCCAACGTAAGAGACATAAGAGACTGGGGTTCAGTCTCTCCGTTGGGAAGATCCCATGGAGGAGGGCACTGCAGCACACTCCAGTATTCTTGCCTGGAGAACTCTGTGGACAGAGGAGCCTGGTGGGCTACAGTCCACAGGGTCGCAAAGAGTGGAACACGACTGAAGCAACTTAGCAGGCACGCACTGCCAGCTCATGGATACATGAGGAAGGAGGAGACTCCAACGTCTCTGATAAGGTTATCTCTGATATGTAGATGAGCCTGGCTGGATCAGAGGAGCCTGGCTCCTAGGACTGTTACTCTTTCCAGAGAGCTTGAAGGCCCTGGCTGTGCACCAAGTCTGGTAAGGTGTACTTCCTCTTAGGAGGCCCACTGGGTAAAGCCTTGTAGTTGCCTGTGGTCTATCTCTGAGAGAGAGTTGCTGGAGTCATCCCTTTGCAAGAGTAAATTCTTTATAATGGGGCAGTCTTCTGGCTCTTTGTCTTCTTGGCCAGTCTCATTGCTTTGACTCCCCTGGCTAATTTGTCACAGGATGCTCCCCTAGGTGCACGTGCATTCTTCAGTCAAGACGGATTTCATCGTGGGGGGCCGGAGGGGAGGTTAGTAAGAGTTATGGCCTGGCTTTCCCTGCCTTTTTTACTCTCAAAGACTTGTACATGTGTATCGTCTCCCTTCCCTGGTGACTTAGACGGTAAAGCGTCTGCCTGCAGTGCAGGAGACCCAGGTTCGATCCCTGGGTTGGGAAGATCCCCTGGAGAAGGAAATGGCAACCCACTCCAGTACTCTTGCCTGGAAAATTCCATGGACTGAGGAGCCTGGTAGGCTACAGTCCATGGGATCACAAAGAGTCGGACATGACTGAGCGACTTCAGTTTCAGTTATCGTCTCCCTTGCCCCAAGGATGGGAAATATATGAACTCTTTACCTCCTAACAGGGTTTAAACCCTGTTTGTTCCTGACATAAAGTACCCAATGTCCAGTTACTCATCCCATTCCTGTTATTGTTCCTTATATGGAAGTGCAGATCTTGAAGTGTAGACCCAAATCTGATCATAAGCATGTAGCCCAGGGCCCATTTGTCCCTTGCCTCAAGAAATGTAAACTTGGGCTTGATAGTGAGCGTCCATTCTGGGACCCATCTTTTTTTCAACCCAGAAAGTGTGAACAGGGGGGCAGTTGTAAATATCTAACCTCAAACCCATCTATCTCCTGCCTCATTCAGACTCATTAGTAACCAAATAAATTAAATTCATCAAATTAATACAGCAATACTGTCCTATGTCTACCCCTAAAATTAGCAAAAATACCAATGAATGCTAATAATTGTGAGGGTGTAGGGAGAGGGTAGTGTAAATTATTGAAAACTTCTTTAAAAATTAATTTAATACTATGTGTCAAGAGATTTAAAATGCTCATATGTTTTGACCCATTCATTCCACTCTTGTGTATCATAAATGCAGCCAATGTTTAGCATTACCAACCAGGAGATAAAATGGCAACAACTTACATTGCTGTGAAGTGTAACACTTCACATGTTACAAGAGATAACACTTGCTAAACATGAGATAAACATGAGATAACACTTGAAAACTGCCTGTAACACTGCCAGGACATGGAGGAGTTCAGTAAATGTTAGGAATCGTTCTCCTTTTGCATCTTGACTTAAAATGTGCGCAGGCAATAAATAAGTGAGTGAGAAAACCACAGTATGTATTGCTTGCCCACTATGTGCCAGACCCTATGCTAACTGCTGAATACATAATTATGAATATTACAGGATTTTCTCTTACTCTTAGGATTCAGTGTAAGAGACTATGATGTAGTCTATACTGTTGCGGGAAGGTTTGTCATTTCCTCCTCCAGTGGACACATTTTGTCAGAACTCTTCACCGTGACCTGTCTGTCTTGGGTGGCCATGCAGGGCATGGCTCATAGCTTCACCGAGCTACACAAACCCCTCGCCACGACAAGACTGTGATCCATGAAGAGGAGTGATGAAGAGACTCTAAATAAATAAACACTATAAAATCTACATATATATGTTTACATGTGTATATAAACATGTACATTGAAACACACTGAAGTAAATGAACATGTAAGTGTGAGAGAAAAAGAGAAGAGATTAAATTTAGAGAGGCGGGAGCAGGGTAGTACTCTCTGGCTGAGAAAGTTTTAACTGAGGACCTTGTAAGGGACCTTGTGTCCACCTTCCATTCATATATTAAAGCCCTAACCTCTCATGTGGCTGTCTTTTGAGACAGGGTCTTTAAAGAAGTGATTGAAGTTAAACAAGGTCTTAAAGGTAGGGCCCAGAAAGCAAACCTATGGTAACTGATCTCAGACTTCTAGCCTCCAGAACTGTGAGGAGATAAATGTCTGTCATTCAAGCCTCCTCCTGCTGCTGCTGCTGCTGCTGCTAAGTCACTTTCAGTTGTGTCTGACTCTGTGTGACCCTATAGACAGCAGCCCACCAGGCTCCCCCGTCCCTGGGATTCTCCAGGCAAGAATACTGGAGTGGGTTGCCATTTCCTTCTCCAATGCATGAAAGTGAAAAGTAAAAGTGAAGTCGCTCAGTCATGTCTGACTCCTAGCAATCCCATGGACTGCAGCCTACCAAGCTCCTCCGTCCACGGGATTTTCCAGGCAAGAGTACTGGAATGGGGTGCCATTGCCTTCTAGTCTGTGGTATTTGTTACAGCACCCTCTGCAGATTAATACAAACCTGAAGGACAGGAGAAGGTGGCTGTGTGCAGAGTAGGGCATTTCCAGGCAGAGTGAACATTAGACCCTAAGCCCAGGAGTCTGAAAATGATTGAAAAGCATGGACAACTGAAGAAGGAACATCGTACCTGGGATCCTATGGATCCGTTGTGAATATTTCTGAGATATCTTTGGAAAATGAGGCCAAAGTGACATAACAACTAGTTATGGACATAAAAAATAGAATCATTCTTCAGATGGATTTTGAGTTCCACTTCTAAGGGGTACAATGTGACTGAGATAAGGAGGAAGAGATTACAGTTTTACATTCTGGCAGTGCCTGAGGTACTGATAACCACAGGAAGCTCAACTTTTGCATGTTACAGATGTCAATATTAAAACACAGGAATATGAAGAATATTAACAGAGATTAAACAGACAAATAACATACCAGCTAACATCAGGCATGTTTAAGAACTTGAAGGTCTCTTATATCCCTTTCAAGTGCTTTAAAGCAATCACATTAAACTAAACCAAATGTCCCACCCCAAACTGATAATTGATTGGGCTATGGCACCAAACCTGGATTTCTGAAAAATAGTCTCTGTGGTGTCTGAAATCTAAGGAAAGCAGAACCTGCAAGATAAAAGCATTAATAATGTTCTTGTTGAGTGTTCAGTTCAGTTCAGTTGCTCAGTCTTGTCCAACTCTTTGTGACCCCTTGGACTACAGCACACCAGGCTTCCCTGTCCATCACCAACTCCCAGAGTTTACTCAAACTCATGTCCATTGAGTCAGTGATGCTATCCAATCATCTCATCCTCTGTCATACCCTTCTCCTCCCCACTTCAATCTTTCCCAGCATCAGGGTCTTTTCCAAGGAGTCAGTTCTTCGCATCACATGGTCAAAGTATTGGAGCTTCAGCTTCAGCATCAATCCTTCCAATGAATATTCAGGACTGATTTCCTTTAGGATGGACTGGTTGGAGTTGGACTGGTTGGAGTCCCTTGCAGTCCAAGGGACTCTCAAGAGTCTTCTCCAACACCACAGTTCAAAAGCATCAATTCTTCGGGGCTCAGCTTTCTTTATAGTCCAACTCTCACATCCATACATGACCACTGGAAAAACCATAGCTTTGACTATACAGACCTTTGTTGGCAAAGTAATGTCTCTGCTTTTTAATATGCTGTTTAGGTTGGTCATAACTTTTCTTCCAAGGAGAAACATCTTCTAATTTCAGGGCTGTAATCACCATCTGCAGTGATTTTGGAGCCCCCAAAAATAAAGTCTGTCACTGTTTCCTCATCGATTTGCCATGAAGTGATGGGACCAGATGCTATGGTCTTAGTTTTCTGAATGTTGAGTGTATTTGCCTCTATCTTCTCTTAGTAGGATTGACTGAGCACTGTTGGAAGTTCCAGGGTTTGAAGGTCCTGGGTCTGTTGTGTATGTTATTTACTTACATTGTACTATATTCTCCACAAAAAAATTTCCCTTTCATAACTGTAGTAATAACAAAAGTAAGGGTGTATTTATTATTTATGTTATCTCTAACAGATGGCTAGATATATTACAAAACATATTTTATCTATGACATAGGTACTTTTAGTACCAACAGATGAAGAAAGTAAGGAAATATGTGGGTAAGTGTCAAAGGTTATCCAGCTAAGGGAAGAAGGAGTTGAACATGAACTGTTCTTATATTAAAGGAATGATTTCAATGAGCCCAGGCTGCCTATACATAGAAAAACACTAAATTCTTTAACTTGAGATATCAGGTTTCCGTTAATTAACAATAATCTCTTGATGTTTAGACTTCCTGCCCTTTGTTGTAAAACTTCTATATACCCTGGCTTCTCCCCTCTCCGCCTCAGAGTAGTTCTCTCAGAATCGTTTGAGATGCTGTCTCCTGGGCTTGAAGTCCTAAAAATTCCCACTAAATAAAACATAACTCTCAACTTTTAGACTGTGAATATTTTTTCAAGTCGACACCATGCTATCCTAAGCCATCTTCCCTTCTCTGAAACAATCATTTCCTAAGCTTCCCTGCCATATATACAATATTCTCTGACTTTTGCGATATACAGATAGCTTCTGACTACCACACTCTGTCTAGGTGTTTCTCTTTCATGCAGAACGTCTACCTATATTCCTGAGCTTGCAAACAATGTTGATGGAACTTTCTGAAGCCCAAATGAGAGCTGAAGTGTCTGCATCGATTAGCATGCCTTTTAGAGAGTGCATTTCCTGTGTTCTGATGACCTTGTTGGCAAGGTACCTCTGCCTTTGAATTATGAATAGTACTTATACATGAAACTGCTTCTTTCATTTTTGAGCTGCATTTCAGTAGGGCTATTATAAATGTAGGATTAGGCTTGGTCATGTGTGGTGTTTCATCGAGAAGGATACAGAGTGACATCTCCCCAGAATTTGCAGTGCCTAAGGTCCAATGTGGTGCCTATGTTCCTCTGCCAAAGGATTCTTATAATCTTCTCCAGACTGTTGATACCAAGTGCACTGGTAAGAAGTATGCTTTCAATACTTTCTGTATTTATTAAAGTTTTAGTTCTAGATGAAGCAGATATGGTAGTGAGGCCTAATCTCAGCATATATTTGGAACTTATACCCACAAACATTAGAAGAGTTTGTTTCTGTTCAGTGCTTTAAGACAGTATTCTATCTGTGCTAAGATGGACTGTCAGACTCCTGGTATACAAATTTTAGGAAAGAGATTAATTGATATTAAACTCTTCAACATGCTCCCAAAATATTATTTTAAACACAGATTCCAGAATGGAAAGAATATTTGGTCTGATGTTGTTCTAGCTTTATTTTTATGAAATTTTATTCTCTTTGCTATAAGGTTGTGCTTATGTGAATTAATAGTAGAATTGAGCAAATCATGTTCATTTTCAGAAAAAGATAATCTGGATCAATCTTACCTTATAAATCTCATCAGTAAATCTCAGCAACCAAGTAATTTTAATGCAGCTAAAACTACACTAAACATTTACTTTAGAATACTTGGGAAACACACTTTATAAACTTCCTTAAAAAGGAGCATTCATTAGTCAGTAGATGCTGATCTGCTTTTGTGTGGGGAGAGGGTCCCAGCTTCATTTTTGTCAGATGAACACGTCCTTCAAATAAACACTTTCAAGGGCCTTCTAATTTAATTTATAGTATTAGTTCAATTGTCTAGGATACCAAGTAAAAAAGTCTGTGAATCTATCTATCACCTATCTATAGATCTATCTATCATTTATCTATTAATATCTGCCATCTTGGTCTACTAGTTTCACACTTTTACCAGGTGATACGCTGAAGAATTGACTGAAGTCACTGAAGGATTATAAAGCATCATGATGTGAAAGCTACACAATGTGATATGAATGACCAATGGTAATCTGTACATATAAAACATAAATGTATATTAAGTATATGTGTATATATATTAAACTTATTCAAGAATATTTGTGTACCTTGGACATTTTCTGGAACATTATTTATCAAATAGCATGCCACTGATGTAATAGAAAGAACCAAGTTGCTTTTAATTATGCTTCCCAGGTGTCTCTGCAGTAAAGAATCCGCCTGCCAATGCAGGAGATGCAAATTCAATCCCTTAGTCAGGAAGATTCCCTGGAGGAGGAAATGGCAACCCACTCCAGTATTCTTGCGTGAAAAATGCCATGGACAGTGGAGCCTGGTGGGCTACAGTCCATAGTGTCACAAAGAGTCAGACACTACTGAAGCCACTGAGCATGCACTTTTAATTACGTCATTAAAAACATGTTTTTAAAATGAGAGCATTGATTTGAAATAATGGTAGTTTTAGTTAAGAGAAAAGCTGGTTACACAAATCTCATATCTCAATTTTAGAATTTGTGTGTTTCTAATTCTATTGAAAATAGGACCAGAGAGAATATGGAGAGATCACAATAAATTCAGGCACACAGCCTGTCAACTATGCAGTACTATGTATGTGGCTTCCCTGGTGGCTCAGATGGTGAAGAGTCTGCCTGAAATGCGGGAGTTCCAGGTTTGACCCCTGGGTTGGGAAGATCCCCTGGAGAAGGAAATGGCAATCCACTCCAGTATTCTTGCCTATAAAATCCCATGGATGCAGTAGCCTGGCAGGCTACAGTCCATGGGGTCACAAAGAGTCAGACAGAACTGAGCAACTTCAGTGACTATGTAATGTACTGGTGGCTTAAAAGTAAAAAGACATTGCTCCTCCCAGTAAAAGGCTTACAATCTATGTAATGGATTCTTGCCTATAAATATAAAATGTAATCATTTAGCTGGTCGTATATCATGACCTTGCCACTGCCTATTACTAGGGAAAAATGAGGGACACTCCTCTGACTTTCAAGAACAAATGTATATTAGTTTATTCACTGAGATTGATTCATTTGATAGAATTCTTATGATCTTTCAGTTAAAGGAAACAGAGACTCACTCAAATTGACTTAATAATGAGGGATTTATGATAAGGAAACATTTAGGGCAATTAGAGAGACAGAGATGGAATAGGGTTCCAAGAATGGAAACCATAGCACAGCTGAGCATTATACAAATGGAACTTGATCCAAGGAAGCACTAATCATTTCAGCAGCAGAAGTTCATGAATTGTCAGTAGCTTGACATCAGTGCTGTGTTCTTTGTATTGACTTGTTTAGTCTTTCCGCTACTCTACCTTCTAACTTTGCTCCTCAAAACTTCAGTTTGCTTTATGATCCTTTATGCCCGCAAACCTAAATACTTCTTGGCCCTATCTAATCCTCCTGGCTTCTTCTTATTTTTCTTAACATGCTTATTGTTTTAATTGATTTTTGAATATTTGAATGTATCATAGTTAACTGTGACTTTTATTTTTAAATAGTTTTAATAATTTATTGTTTTTGTTTTTTTGACCAGTGTTTCTTACATACTTTAAATTTTTATTTGTCAGATCTATCTATCTTCTCTCCCTAGATTTCACTTTTGCTAATGGATCACTTCAAGAAAATTAGAGATACCAAGGGAACATTTCATGCAAAGATGGGTACAGTAAAGGACAGAAATGGTATGGACCTAACAGAAGCAGAAGATATTAAGAAGGGGTGGCAAGAATACACAGAAGAACCATGCAAAAAGATCTTCACTATCCAGATAACTGTGATGGGTGTGATCACTCACCTAGAGCCAGACATCCTGGAATGCAAACTCAAGTGGGCCTTGGGAAGCATCGCTACAAACAAAGCTAGTGGAAGTGATAGAATTCCAGTTGAGCTATTTCAAATCCTGAAAGATGATGCTATGAAAGTGCTGCACTCAATATGCCAGCAAATCTGGAAAACTCAGCTGTGGCCACAGGACTGGAAAAGGTCAGTTTTCATTCCAGTCCCAAAGAAAGGCAATGCAAAGAATATTCAAACTACCACACAATTGCATTCATCTCACACGCTAACAGAGTAATGCTCAAAATTCTCCAAGCCAGGCTTCAACAGAACCTGAACCATGAACTTCCAGATGTTCAAGCTGGATTTAGAAAAGGTAGAGGAACCAGAGATCAAATTGCCAACATCCGTTGGACCATCGAAAAAGCACAAGAGTTCCAGAAAAACACCTACTTCAGCTTTATTGACTATGCCAAAGCCTTTGACTATGTGGATCACAGCAAACTGTGGAAAATTCTGAAAGAGATGGGAATACCAAACCACCTGACCTGCCTCCTGAGAAATCTGTATGTAGGTAAAGAAGCAACAGTTAGAACTGGACATGGAACAACAGACTAGTTCCAAATCAGGAAAAGAGTATGTCAAGGCTGTATCAAGGCTGTATTGTACCCTACTTATTTAATTTATATGCAGATTACATCATGAGAAATGCTGGAATCAAGATTGCCGGGAGAAATATCAATAACCTCAGATATGCAGATGACACCACCCTTAGAGCAGAAACCGAAGAGGAACTAAAGATTCTCTTGATGAAAATGTAAGAGGAGAATTAAAAAGCTGGCTTAAAATTCAACATTCAGAAAACTAAGATCATGGCATCTGGTCCCATCACTTCATGGCAAATCAATGGGGAAACAGTGGAAACAGTGGCAGACTATTTTTTTGGGCTTCAAAACCACTGCATATGGTGACTGCAGCCATGAAATTAACACACTTGCTCCTTGGAAAAAAGTTATGACCAACCTGCTGCTAAGTCACTTCAGTCGTGTCCGACTCTGTGTGACCCCATAGACAGCAGCCCATCAGGCTTCCCCGTTCCTGGGATTCTCCAGGCAAGAACACTGGAGTGGGTTGCCATTTCCTTTTCCAATGCATGAAAGTGAAAAGTGAAAGTGAAGTCGCTCAGTCGTATCTGATTCTTAGCGACCCCATGGACTGCAGCCTACCAGGCTCCTCCGTCCATGGGATTTCCAGGCAGGAGTACTGGAGTGGGGTGCCATTGCCTCTCCGATGACCAACCTAGACAGCATATTAAAAAGCAGAGACATTACTTTGCCAACAAAGGTCCATCTAGTCAAAGCTGTGGTTTTTCCAGTAGTCATGTATGGACGTGAGAGTTGGACTATAAGGAAAGCTGAGCGCCAAAGAATTGATGCTTTTGAACTGTGGTGTTGGAGAAGACTCTTGAGAGTCCCTTAGACTCCAAGGAGATCCAACTAGTCCATCCTAAAGGAAATTGGTCCTGAATATTGATTGGAAGGACAGATGTTGAAGCTGAAACTCCAATCCTTTGGCCACCTGATATGAAGAACTGACTCATTGGAAAAGACCCTGGTGCTGGGAAACATTGAAGGCAGGGAGGAGAAGGGGACAACAGAGGATGAGATTGTTGGATGGCATCACCAACTTGATGGACATGAGTTTGAGTAGGCTCCAGGAGTTGGTGATGAACAGGGAAGCCTGGCGTACTGCTATCCATAGGGTCACAAAGAGTCGGACATGACTGACAATGGAACAGACCTGAACAGCCTCTGCAAGTTCTCCTCCTCTCTAGCATTGTGAAATAGTTTCTCATCATCACTGGTGTTTTTTTTTATTTTTGTTTTTTAATTTTAGTCTAAAGACTGCAGAGACACTTGGGTTTCCATACTTAGAATCTTGATGCCTTAGACTTATTTTAGTTTTTTTTTTTTTTTCAGATTGAGGCCCAAATAATCTATATTTTTTAAAATAAAGAAAAAAGACTTGATCTTTTTGCATATTACAATTTGACATCGTTGATATATTTTTCTAGTACTTAAGACCAGAAATTACTTTTACATAATTACTATCTGAAAAAGTCCTATAAAGCAGAAGTATCTGGAAAAGTCCTGTAAATCAGAAATATGTAGAATAAATGTAAACATTATCTTCTATTAATGATTAGTTCTTTGCAGATAAAGAATATTATTGATGTTTGTTTGTCTTCCCTGATGGCTCAGTGGCAAACAATTTGCCTGCAACGCAGGAGACTCAGGAGATGCGAATTCACTCCATGGGTCGAGAAAACCCTTTGGAGAAGAAAATGGCAACCCACTTCAGTATACTTGCCTGGAGAATTCTGTGGACAGAGGAGTCTGGCAGGCTACAGTCCATGGGGTCACAAAGAATCTGATACAACTGAACTAATGAACACATTTGCTTTGAGTTATTCAGAATATGTTTCTACCACTGTGAAATTTTGATTGTCTTCCAAATTGGGACTGCATGACTTTTTAGACCAAGAATTAATTTTCAAAGTTATGTAATAATTTCTTATTTTAATAGAGAAATCTAACAAAACATTGAAATATGAGTTCTTCTGTACAATTCAGAATTCCCCTAGCAATAATATAGATAATGCATCATCATAGTATGTTCAAAAGCTAGTTTGGATATTTACATACACTTATATAAACATTCCCCCTTAACTTATATAAACTTTTTAATGCTGGTTACTTTATACTATTTACAAATTCCAAAAGAAATATTACAAATTATTCATTATAACATGAGCTTAACATAGTAGAAAGCTATTCATATTTTATTTTCTGTCATGCCAAGAAAGAGTATAAACTGTTATAGAGTATAAATTACTTTAAAAAATTCTGGTCTTGTGCAGTTTGATCTTGCTGATAAAAATTTCAAAAGACGTTGAATGTTCTCAGAAGTGGCAGTTTTACATCAAGTGCAAAAATACATGTTAATCTTGGATGACAGTTTGTCTTTTATCATGTTTTCCCATGTATCATTAAACTTGATTTTGAGGATGAGCAGAATATCTTACTCAACTGTTTAACCATGGAGGAATTTACAGTTGTTAGATACTGAGCCATGAATTTTTTCTTTAAAGCTGAATGTAGGCTTTTGTAGAACCCATTTAGTAAATATTAATTTTACTATTTTAATTGGATTTTGTGATATTGATTTTCTGGTGATATCCGTTGAAATAGTTTCTTCTGAAAACTGATCACCTTGAGCCTAACCTTGGCATGTTAGACTACATGGGTTTTTTAGTCCATGGTCTTTCTGACTATTCACCAAGACTATGGAATTTATACAAAAGAAAATCCACAACTAACTGTTCTACACCAAATATTTATCTACTTACAAGTCTAGTTGTGTGAGCTAGGTTTTATTTTTCAGACTTTTCTGTATCCGTACTTGTTCCCTACACAGTCATTTCATCCAGCCTCAGAACTTTATTCAGCTTCATGCCAATGACTCCCAAATTTTCCAGGCAATTAAGGACTGAGTAATCAATGCTATATCCCCCTAGATAGAGTGAAGGATGCCACTGAGAATCCTCTCTGGGAGTACTGCTGAAGAGGCAGAAGCTTTCCATGGGAATTTCTAAATGAAAAGTAAATGTAAAGCTTCTAGGGTTCTTTTGCCATCTTGTAGGAAGAAGTGACTGAGAATGAAATCAACACAGGAAAAATCATCGCTAAGAGGTAGCTAAAGATGAATTTTTGATTAATTCCTGTGAGCACAGAAGCCCAAGCAGCTTACTCCTGGCCTTTTCAGCAACTTTTTTATTTGTACAAGTTAAAATTTACCTTTATTTGTTTAAGCCATTTTTAATTGGATCTCAATTCTCTACAAATAAATCAATGACACAGAAAATACTTAAACTCTAATATCAAATGGTAAAAACCCACATACTTTTTAATTCTAAATATTACTTCAGATAGTAAAAGAAGGAAATGGCAACCCACTCCAGTATTTTTGACTGGGAAATCCCATGAACAGAGGAGCCTGGTGAGCTACAGTCCATGGAGTCACAAGAGTCGGACAGGACTTAGTGACTAAACCAACAACCAACCAAAGCATATGCGAAGAAAAACTTGAAGGTATCATTCTGTATTATACCTGTATCGAGATAGAATTATGCATGTTTTTATTTAGTGACTTCATTCACATGTCTTACCTCTTGTCCTAGTCCCGGAGCCTTTTCTACAATAAGGGTCTATTATTTTATAGTTGGAAAGGTTTTAAATCAAATTTTATAAAATCCAGCTTTTCCATTATTACCATTATTTCCCCAATATTATTTCTGAAAAATGTTCTCTGTGATTGAATAGAGTTTCACTTGCAAATTCAATCCAGCAGATTTAGTTTTATTGGATGCAGGCTTTTGAATTCATTTTAAAAGAAGAATACCTGGCTAAGAACTTCGTAAAGATTTTTATTTCCTATTTTAATCATTTTTTTTAAACATGTAATTCTCACCTCTAAAATTTTTTCTTTCTTGGGTTGCCTATAGGTTATCTTTCTACTGCTTGTTTTGAGATGTTTTAGTGCACATACTTTTCTATTTCTCTTGGCCTTTTAGAAGTGACTTGAATGTACTTTTTAAAAACTGTTGCTTAAAGTGCATGGAAAGCAGTATCTTGTGAGTATCCACATGAATAGTTGTGATGAAAGTAGATAGTAACTGTTACTTTAAGTGCTGCTACTACTACTGTCTCTGTTTAAAAAAAGGAAGATTTTTAAGGCTTTTTGTTTAGAAAAGTTTGCAGAAGACCCAACCATGATGTGAGTTGACTTTTGTTTTAGCTAATTTCTGCAATTTGTCCCAACTTATCATATTAAAATATAATCCAATATTGAATAAATTTTATATCTAAATAGAGACTTATGATTCATTGTAAATAAGTTTTATACACTATGTAAGTACTGGAAATAGCAATATGTAAGTAGCTAATACATAAATGTACTTGGAAAAATGCCATGTAACAATAGAATTTTTCTTCTCTCTAATTCTGGGAGAAGAGTTTTATTTAGCTTAGAAGTTATTTTCTTCTCTCAGATATCAAAGTGGCCTTCAGAAGTACAAAGAGAAACTATCTCTGGGAATTTTTAGGCAGCTGCTTAAAAATATTTGCAGAAATGGAATTAGAAAAGAACAACATTTATGGAAAATTTGCCAACATACAAATGTATTAGGATTATAGGACTATAGTTGAGAAAGTTACTACATTAAAATCAGCTTGGATCAGTTAGAGAAGAGACAGAATTCTCTGAGATTCGTATAGAAGTTCTTATTTAAAAAGGAAATAATTAGCTTGACATGAACCAGTTTGGGAACAGAACAAGGTTAGTGGGTGGTTTTAAAAAAAAGAAGGTAAAAATAGCAGAAGCAGATCTGGGTCAGATCTGGGACAGAGAGATTTCCATGAGGACACTTACTAAGAGTTTTAGTGTCTTAGAGTGGAGGGTTGATCATGCATATAAGAATTGGACACTAGTCTTAACTGCTTTTAAATGATTTGCTAGTATTGTTTGGGCTTCCCTTGTGGCTCAGATGGTAAAGAAACTGCCTGTAATGCAGGAGACCCAGGTTTGATCCCTGGGTCAGGGAAGATCCCCTAGAGAAGGGAATGGCAACCGACTCCAGTATTCTTGCCTGGAGAATTCCATGGACAGAGGAGCATGTTTTAAGACTACAGAGTTCATTCCATGACATTTATTCAGTTCTTCCCAACTTTTTCTTTTTGGCCAAATTAAGATGGCTTCAGAGATTCTTAAGCTGAATAGGAAGAAATTAAATTCCATTTAGTTTAGTAGAACAAATATTTCTTGAAGGTTTAGTAAAGGTCAGGTATACGACTCCATGAGAAAGATGAACAAGACACTGCTTCACACCTGGAGGCACCCAGGCAGCGTAATACAGTTCACTAAGTAGCATAAAAATGTCAATAATATAATGGTACTTTATCTAGCTTTATCTACTTTATTCAGCTCAGTACTGAAGGGACCAAGGGCTGGGGTACATGTGAGATTTGCTCAGGGGAATGAGTGTATTCTGCAAATGAGACAAGTAGACATGATTGGGACTGGAGCAGGGTGAAGGGTGGAGGAATATTCTGTAAACAGAGAATGGGATTAATGAAGACATGGCAAGATTGTGTGGCTGTCAATGAATAGGCCAGATAAACAGCATGGTTTCTGTGACTGTTACTTAACTTTTAAAGATGAGGAGTAGTTATTTATCTTGATTCAACTCCCTAATGATTGCTAATATAAGAAGTTTACTTTTTTAAAGCATGATATTTCTTATCCATTAGAAGCATGGATTCAGTGTAATACTAATGGTTTGTACAATTCGGTCAGATAATCACTTGAAGTTTGAGATTCCAGTTTAATGAGTTTTTCTTATTTTCATAAAGCGTGTGACATTGTTATTTTGTAGTTTTGTACTTCTTTTTAGAAGGTTTTCTTTCTCTAGCCTAGTCCACTTTAATGTCTAGAGATCTTTGTCAATCAAAGTATATATGTTATGTATTATTGCTTCTTTTCTTTTTTTAAAAGTAAAGTTGTTGGTTTAGGCTTTTGAAATAGACACATTTGTAAAATAAATATACTATAAGCTTAAAAAAGAAGCCAACTGCTTAATAATTATGTGTTTATCTCAATATAATTATGTGCCTTCAAAACTGCATAAATATCATATAATGATATCACATAATATATTTGCAACAGCAAGTTGAACTAATTCTTTCCAATAGACAGAGAGGAAAAAGTAGAAATTTGAATCAAGTTCTATAACTGGGGTATTTTTGTCATGTTAGTGAGCCACAGATAATATTGCATACTTCCAAGTTTGCCCAAAGCAACAAATCTCCCAGTCCCAATTTTTTTGCTGGACTGCTTTTTTTCTCCTTTCCTTTGCTCTCTTTTTGTAGCCAAAACACAGAGGATAGAATCTTAGCTGTTTTAGAATTTCACAGCTTTCTGTGGGTCTCTGTACAGATAAAATAATTTTCCCTGAGTATCACTGTGAAAGAAGTAATCCTCTAGCATACTTGAAAATTAAAATCTAACAGAATTTTGGCTACTGCTCTTATTTCCAATCGTTTTTAAGGCCCCAAGTTCTATTTCTTGAAGTACTGTAATTTAATTATTTTATCTTTAGTATAAAGATCGCCTTTGATTAGCACTGGTCCATGATTCTTGCAATTCTTTGGAAGGATATTAAGCTTAAATACAAATACATAAATAAAAATTTTGGTAGTATATTGTCATTGGGACTTTCTTCAGTGATGATTTATGCAAATAATATTTCCATAGAAAAGTGCCTGGATCTATTTCTTCTCTTTGTTCTTCCTATCTGCAAGTATCAGACAAAAATTAGTTCATATATTTTTATAGTTTCCCATCTATGGTTAGATTTGCTCTAAGCCACTTAATGTAACTCCATTATTTCATTTATCTTTGCAGCTATAGCCAAAAGCTCTGAGTGTTTATTTCCTTACTTTAAATGGATTGGGAGGTTTTTAGTGACAGTAAGGTGAGCTTTATTGACTATATTGTCTAAATTATGATAATTCTCTCATCGCCTCTTCTGTGGACTTGTCATGGTTGTGCACAAAGGGAGAAAGTAATTGTATTTATTTCAGAAAGAATGACTGTTTTGAATATTTTAGTACAACAGTGTTCCTTCTGAGTTTTACACAGTTACTTTCCTTTTCTAGAATTATTTAACTTTGTGTTTTGCAAAAAACTAAAGACCCTGACACATAATTTTTTAACCAGAGTATTCCAACTAAGTCACTCAGCTTGTACTACATATTTTTTTTTCTGTTCTTTGAGATAAAATTCAGACTAGAACTTGAGGAAAAGGACAGTTTTATGCTGCTAGAGTCTGAAGATTATTTCTGATAGCAACTTTTTAATGGTCTTTATTTTAAAATAAAAGGAGCTGAAAGAAGTTTTGATCTATGAGTTTAAAGAGAAGAGATCAGAGGCAAAGGATCAGGGAGGAAAAATGAGAAATGGGAACCGTGTGAGAGGATGCCAGATTGGGAGACTGACGTAGTTCATGAGTCAGAACAAGGATTGTGGTCCTGGAGTCATGAGTCATGGTCATAAAAATGCTGGAGCCTGTAATGTCAGGAAGAACTGATGAAGGACAGTGTTTTTCTGTAAGTTGCTTCAGTCAAATACCCAGAAACGGTATTGCCCAGAGAGCCACTTCTAGCACAAAGGTTTGGAGCAAGCTGCCTGGACAGACTGTTGATCATGGTTTTTTTTTTTGGTTTTCTTGCAGTATTATTGACATAGAGCACTATTATAAGTTTGAGGCTTCCCAGGTGGCTCTAGTGGTAAAGAACTTGCCTGCCCATGCAGGCAGAAGACAGAAGAAACTGGGTTTGATCCCTGCATCAGGGAGATTCCCCGGGGGGACGGCATGGCAACCCACTCTAGTATCTTGCCTGGAGAATTCCATGGACAGAGGAGTCTGGTGGGCTATAGTCCACAGGGTCGCAAAGAGACAGACATGAGTGAAGCAATTTAGCACACACACACACACTGTATAAGTTTAAATTAAGCACTATATTGACATAGGACACTGGATTATGTTCAGTGTAATCTAACTTATGTATATCATGAAATGATTACCATAGTAAGTTAGTTAGCGTCCATCATCTCAGGTACAAAAGGGAAAAAAAAGAAAAAAAAATTTTTCCTCATGATAAAACTGTTTGGATTTATTATCAATAACTTTCATATATATTATACTGAAGTGTTCATTATAGTTATCATGTTGTACATTTCATCCCCACTACTTATTTATCTTATAATTGGTGACCACAAATACCTCTTTTTCTATAAGTTTCTCTTGTTTTAATTTTTAGAGTCCATGATTCCACATATAAGTGAGATCATACAGTATTTGTCTTTCTCTCTGAGTTATTTCACTTAGCATAATGCCCTCAAGGTTTATCCATGATTGCCACAAATGGCAAGATTTCCTTGTTTTTATGGCTTTGTAATATTCATGAAAGTGAAAGTCCCCCAGTCGTGTTCAACTCTGCGATCCCGTAGCCTTTCCCTTCTCTAGGGGATCTTCCCATCCCAGGGATCAAACCCAGGTCTCCCACATTTCAGGTAGATAATATTCATACATATTTCTATTTTTTGAGGAATATTGATTATATTATTGAAGAATCTTGTCCTGGCTAGGCCTTAGTACCTCATCCAATTTTCTTCAATCATTGCATAAATAACATTAGTATCCTATTCTTGGGCTTCCCTGGTGGCTCAGATGGTAAAGAATCTGCCTGCAATGCAAGAGACCTGGGTCAATCCCTAGGTTGGGAAGATCCCCTAGAGAAGGGAATGGTAACCCACTCCAATATTCTTGCCTGGAGAATTCCATGGACTGAGGAGCCTGGCAGGCTACAGTCCATGGGGTGGCAAAGAGCTGGACACGACTGAGCAACTTTCACTTCACTTCATCCGGTTCTTAACTTCTCTAAAACTGAACTTTTGGATCTCTCCTCTGCACATCTCAGGCATTTTAAATGTCTGTTTTATTCATCACTGTATCCTCACTGTCAGGCTTAGGGCATTGATCAGAGCATATGTTTAATAAATATTTATTGAATGAACGGATGAATGAGGGCCCCTTGACTGGTAGGAGAAGGCAGAAAAATCTTATGTATAAGTCGAGACATAGAAAACATTAGAAATTTCCAAATTGTCTGTGGAGGCGAAGGGTCATCCCGTTTATAATGTGGGTACTTCCTTGTCCCAACACACATACATGTCACATCCTATCAGATCCCTTTCTTCTCAGTACAGATTAGCACAGTGTCCTTCTGCATCTTCACATCTGAACCTTTCTAGAATTACCTTAGAACCTGTATTCCTCTTTACTACTGTCTTTTTAACTAAATCTTGTAAAATATTATTACAGAAAATCCTATAAACTAACTTATACTAATGTAAAATAAGTTTACTGTGCTGTTTTGTCCAGGTATTAGAGGAATCAAGTTCTAATCAAAAAGGGCTGAATTTCATCAGATTAATTTGAGGGCTCTAAGAAAAATACTTGAGCAAAAAGTATACTCCAGAGTCCTTAGAAGATACTAATTTTATTTACAAAAGCATGGAATATTTTCCAGTTATCTATTCCTGATTAAAAACTCATCCCAAAACATAATGCCTTAAAATGTTATCTGTCACTGTTCTGTTGTTGTTCTGCCTTGTGGGGCAGTTCTAACTTAGGATCTCTGACAGCTAAGACTGGAGTCATTAAAGGCTTGAGTAAGCTAGAGATATTCCAAATGGCTCATTCAAAGTTGGCAGGTGATGCTGTCTGTCAACTGGAAGCTCAAAACCTGAACTCCTACACATGGACTCCTCTGGTAGTTTGGCCTTCTCACAGCATGATAGCTGAGTTCCAAGAAGGAAAGTACCAAGAATGAGCATTCCAAGGTGCAGGAAGAAACTTAACCTGAATATCACTCCCACAGAATTTTATTAGTCAGACAACAGGATCTGGCCTGATTCAAGAAGGGAATTCGATTCAACTATTTGATGAAGGTGTGACATGCAAATATGAGGAGGAACAGAACTGATATTGGCAGTATTCAGAGACAACCTACAGGGGCCACCAAGTGTGAATAATAACTGAATTTCCTACCAATTCATTGTTGGCAGTTAATATCACTGAGGTTTGGCAGTGGTTAGAATTACTACCTTTTTGCTGATAAACAAAATTTTTAAAAATTCAAAGGTGCCATTTATTTATTAATTTATCATGGCTCAAGCAGTAAAGAATTCACCTGCAGTGCAGGAGACATGGGTTCAATCCCTGGGTCAGGAAGATCCCCTGGAGAAGGAAATGGCAACCCTCTCCAGTATTCTTGCCTGGAGAACCCCATGGACAGAGGAGTCTGGTGGGCCACAGTCCACAGGGATATGACTGAGCACTCATGCACATATATCCTTTTAACAAGTATTTATTATAGACATAAAATGATAGAATACAGCCTCTAGAAGTTTATAATGCAGGAAAAACAAGAATAAAAAGCCAAATCCCATCACTCAAAAATATTCTCTTGTATCATTTGGTGAATATTTTTCTAGAACTCTCTTTTTCTTATTGTATGTATATATATGTTCACCTTATTTATCTATACATTTATATAATTTCACATCAGTATGCTTAAATAAGGGCTTCCCAGATGGTGCTAGTGATAAAGAACACACCTCCCAATGCAGGAGACATAAGAGACACAGTTGATCCCTGGTTCGGGAAGATTCCCTGGAAGAGGGCATGGCAACCCACTCCAGTATTCTTGCCTGGAGAATCCCACAGACAGAGGAGCCTGCTGGGCTACAGTCCATAGGGTCATAAAGGATAGGACACGACTGAAGCAATTTAGCATGTGTGTACGGCTGCATACTTAAATAAACATCCTATTTTATAACCTTTTTTTTAAAAAGGAAATCATGTATTATGAAGCATATTTCCATGACATTGGACCTATAGAAATGTTACACAATGACTTTTCTTTGAGCCTCTGGGGGTTCTAGGGTCAAGTTGCACTTGCAGAAGAAAAATAAACGCAATTAATTTGTTTTCATACATCTTATAAATTTGAACTCTAAGATGGATAATAATTTTCATAGTAACCTTATTATGTTCTTAATAAAGTTTAATGTTCTCAAGCTTTGTGCATAGCCCTAAGGACCATTGTCTCAGCTTACGTTAAATTAAGAGAGTGTAATTCCTAGAGAAATTATTTTCATCATGCTGCTGCTGAGTTTATGTCACTTCAGTCGTGTCCGACTCTGTGCAACCCCATAGACGGCAGCCCACCAGGCTCCTCCGTCCACAGGACTTCTCTAGGCAAGAATACTGGAGTGGGTTGCCATTTCCTTCTTCTATTTTCATCATATTTACACATTAATGTTTACACTTATTAAGTTTGCAGGCTTCATTGGTTTCTGTTGTATTATAACAGATCAATAGATCAAAAGTGGTTAAACAAGTGTTGAAAATAACCACAAAGCTACAATTGAAAATAATGAAATAATTTTAAGTCCAGTAACCAAAAATATTATTGTTTTAAAATTTGTTCAATCTCTTTTTAGTCAGAGAATATACTTAGGCAAGAGAGTGTGAAACTCAAAGAAATTGTTCAGAGGGAACAGTGTAAGAAATTGAGATTTTGAAGATGTTTGGTTTCTGGTTATACAAAGGTCTTCTAAAGTAAAGAGAAAGGTCACTGTATCTGAGCAGAATCGTTGAAAATGGTGCCAGAAATTTGGAGTGAAGAGGAATATTCTCAATCAGGAGTTAAAATTTAATTTTTGAGTAATTCCTTCAGAACAATGTTAAATGTTAAATAATACTAATGATAAAAGAAAGGACTATTTTAATCTTAAAATATTACCTTAAACAGACCTTGCTGCTGCTGCTAAGTTGCTTCAGTCGTGTCCCACTCTGTGCGACCCCATAGACAGCAGCCCATGAGGCTCCCGTCCTGGGATTCTCCAGGCAAGAACACTGGAGTGGGTTGCCATTTCCTTCTCCAATGCATGAAAGTGAAAAGTGAAAGTGACGTCGCTCAGTTGTGTCCGACTCTTAGTGCCCCCATGGACTGTAGCCTACCAGGCTCTGTCCATGGGATTTTCCAGGCAAGAGTACTGGAGTGGGTTTCCATTGCCTTCTCCAGATTCTCCTTGGTTTGGTATAAAAATAGATCTATTTCTACCACAAGACCACGAACACTCCCTGTTAAGAAGTAACCTGTCTTTTCACTTCCAGTGACATGGTTCCTGAAAAACAATAGAGAGGAGAAGTTTCATTAGTGGGTAAATGATAATATTCTGAGGTCTAACTTATAGTGGATGAAAAACTGTGCCCTTTGGAATTTATACTTTGAGGAGGACATAAGACATAAAGCATGTTTGCTAAGTGATTAATTTTCTTCTTACATGTAGTATCAGCCGTCAAGTCATAAACAGCACACATTTATACCAACTCTCTGGAACTCTCCTTATAAAAGATACTCACAGAAGTTACTATTACATGAAAATAAGAATGTAGACTTTCAGTAAAGTTTGCTATGAGCACATCTTTAGTAAAACTTTACAATTCTTAAATAGGAAGAAACTTTGGCCTCTGAGATGGTGAGATGCTCTTTTCAGGAGTTGTAACATCAGGATCTATAAATCAGTCTATTTTTATCTATAGCATAAACTTTTCTTCAAACATTGTTTAAAATAATTGATATATATCACCATCATTGTAATATTTACTGACCATGCACTAGAATCTGTTAAAATTCTATATGCTGAGCATATTAAAGACAGAAAACACTAAATATTAACTGCTATTCCCCTTTCCTTGGAATCTTACCAAGACTTTGGGAAAAGTCTTAATCTGTCTTTAGCAATATACCTGTGCTGTAGCTAAAACCTCCTTAAATCGCTTGTCTATGAGGTAGAAACAATAAGTTAGATTCTCCTCGGCAATCAACAATGAAACTTTTGAACTGGATGAAAATACATTGTTCAGTAACTATTCTGGACATGAAAACTAGTAAAATCTTTCTCACACAGCTCTTCTGAGGTAGAGGCAAGACTGACATGTCAGTTAAGAATGCTTTCTTCTGCTTGGCATAGGAACCAGGAGATATAGTGACTAATAAAAAAGTTTATTCTTCACACACAAAGAGCAGCCTGGAGGTGGGAAGTTTGTCTTTGGCAAGTGTCTTCACGATCCTGTTACAGTCCTGGATCATTTTATCTTCCTGGTGGTTTGCCCACCTTTGTGGAAGGATAGTTTTCTTCATGTTGTCATCTGATCATAAAATGGCTGATTTCCATTTGCTTTGCAAGGAAACAGGGGATGGTACTTACATCAGAAAGAGATATCTTACTTAGAAAGACTCAACTTCTATCTTTTGGCCAGAATCACATAGCTTGAACCCTTCTTAGCTATAAAGAATTCTAAGGATTGAATGCTTTCAACTGGACATATTGCCATTATGAGGAAAAATGCAGGGATTTTCAGGAAGAAAGAGAAAGGGATATTTGCAGGTTTCAACTGGAATCTTTCTTCTCATACAGGAGATATCATTGCCTAATCTTATCCGCTGGATCAAGGAAAAAGCAAGAGAGTTCTAGAAAAACATCTATTTCTGCTTTATTGACTATGCCAAAGCCTTTGACTGTGTGGATCACAATAAACTGTGCAAAATTCTTCAAGAAATGGGAATACCAGACCACCTGATCCACCTCTTGAGAAATTTGTATGCAGGTCAGGAAGCAACAGTTAGAACTGGACATGGAACAACAGACTGGTTCCAAATAGGAAAAGGAGTACGTCAAGACTGTATATTGTCACCCTGTTTATTTAACTTATATGCAGAGTACATCATGAGAAACGCTGGACTGGAAGAAACACAAGCTGGAATCAAGATTGCTGGGAGAAATATCAATAACCTCAGATATGCAGATAACACCACCCTTATGGCAGAAAGTGAAGAGGAACTCAAAAGCCTCTTGATGAAGGTGAAAGTGGAGAGTGTAAAAGTTGGCTTAAAGCTCAACATTCAGAAAACAAAGATCATGGCATCCGGTCCCATCACTTCATGGGAAATAGATGGGGAAACAGTGGAAACTGTGGCTGACTTTATTTTTCTGGGCTCCAAAATCACTGCAGATGGTGACTGCAGCCATGAAATTAAAAGATGCTTACTCCTCAGAAGGAAAGTTATGACCAACCTAGATAGCATATTCAAAAGCAGAGACATTACTTTGCCGACAAAGGTTCGTCTGGTCAAGGCTATGGTTTTTCCTGTGGTCATGTATGGGTGTGAGAGTTGGACTGTGAAGAAGGCTGAGTGCCGAAGAATTGATGCTTTTGAACTGTGGTGTTGGAGAAGACTCTTGAGAGTCCCTTGGACTGCAAGGAGATCCAACCAGTCCACTCTCAAGGACATCAGCCCTGGGATTTCTTTGGAAGGAATGATGCTAAAGCTGAAACTCCAGTACTTTGGCCACCTCATGCGAAGAGTTGACTCATTGGAAAAGACTCTGATGCTGGGATGGATTGGGGGCAAGAGGAGAAGGAGACGACAGAGGATGAGATGGCTGGATGGCATCACTGACTCGATGGACATGAGTCTGAGTGAACTCCGGGAGTTGGTGATGGACAGGTAGGCCTGGCATGCTGCGATTCATGGGGTCGCAAAGAGTCAGACACGACTGAGTGACTGATCTGATCTGATCTGATCTGAACCTTAGGTTAGTGTTTCTATCCATGTCCTGAGAGTTACAGACGGGCAAAGCTGTTGTGAGCTCACAGAGTGGCTGAGAATTTGGAAATGGTGCTAAGGAAACGTAGCCCTGGGTTGCAGCACATACCTTGGTGATTTACATTTCAGCCTCCATTTACCCGTGTTGTCAAGACAGCTGTGTTCAGTGAACAACCTGCACAGCTGTACAAAGGGACACTAGGGACAAGACAGAGCTAAAGTGGGAGGGGATCAGTGACCCATCTTGGCTCCTTTGACAGAGATGTATTTTCAGTTGCTCAGTCATGTCCAACTCTTCGCGACCCCATGAACTGTAGCCCGCCAGGCTCCTCTCTCCATGGAATTTTCTAGGCAAGAATACTGGAGAGGCTTGCCATTTTCTACTCCAGGGGATCTTCCCAACCCAGGAATCGAACCCATGTCTCTTGCGTCTCCTGCGTTGGCAAACATATTCTTTACCACTGTGCCACTGGGAAGCTCAAATTATATCTGCTCTACTCATCTTTCTTTTGGAAGCAAAGGGAACCATGCCCAACAATTACTATGTGTTTGCAGAAACTGTGAAGCAGATGTATGAAATATTTTGCAGTCTTAATGAAATTTTCCTGGTGGCTTTTAAACTTTTGATAGCTGATGACAAAAAGCGATGGAAATTTTAATTACTGGGAATATTGAAGCAAAATCTCCAGTCTTCACAAATTTGTAGGTGAAGAGGTTATTAAACACATAAGAAGAGTTATAATAATTATTATAGAAGCCCATGGAAAGTATATCTTCAGGAAATAATATTCTCTTGTGCAACTAGAAGGATGAAGCCAACACTGCTGAAAGGGAGAATACTGAGGCTATTATCATCCATCCTTCACTGTACTTTTGCTGGATTTAAGATCCTTTTTCCTCTCAGTGTAGAATAATTCAAAAATCCCTAATGGAAGCACACTGATATCTCGCAGCTGTCACTGTATTTACTCCATCTCTCCTGCTTCATGATAAAGACACTGTTGCCATCATTCTGAATGTGATGGTGTTTGCAGAACATAAGATATGATCCTTCTTTAAATAGAATGCTTGCCAATCATTCTTAACTGTTTTCTCTTAAGGTACTTTGTCTTTTAGGCAGGGTTATCAAGAGAAGGCTCAGCTCTTTGTTTGAAGTTGTCAGATCTTATATTACCTCATTATTCCTTGTTCTGTCCTCAATCCAGTTCTGGATATTTTACCTTCTATTTTTAAAAAAGTTTAACGATTAGAATTTATTTTGTGTAAAGAAATAGTCTTCTAGCTGCATTCTTTAGGTAAATAACCTATTAAAACATCAGAATAGAGAGTTTAAGAAATTACCTGGCTCAGCTCTTATCACACTTCTGTCATTTGCCAAACAATTGAAATCTGAAATACATTTTCCTAACCTTTTTTGCTATCATTTTGTGTTAATTATCCCTGTGTACAAAATTTTTCATATGTCCATTCACTCATTCATTCATTATTAATTTCTAGTTTTCTTAATTGTGTTGTATGTAAGCACACAGAAATAACTGGTTTTTTAGCAACCCTACTTTATGGACGGAGAAGGCGATGGCACCCCACTCCAGTATTCTTGCCTGGCAAATCCCATGGACGGAGGAGCCTGGTAGGCTGCAGTCCATGGGGTCGCTAGGAGTCGAACACGACTGAAGCAGCTTAGCAGCAGCAGCAGCAGCAATTTTATGGAACTTATGCATGCTTTCTTTATGGTCTAATATGAAATTGCTCTTTTATGAATGTTTCTTATGCACATGTGATGAAGATAAAGTCTTTATTATTGGAATGTAAATTTCAATATATAATCATAAAATCTACTGTATTGAATATGTTATTATCTTTCATTATTTTGTGCTCACTTCATCTGCCTTAACTGAATGTAGTGTGTAAATTCTCTTGGTGTAAGTTTTTCTCTCACTCTCTCCTTGAATCTTACTGCCAGATATATTTAATTCCCATTTTTTTATTCCTTTTAGTAGCTTTGTATAATAAATACTACTTGCATCTCTGTATTTCTAGGAGTGGCGTGGTGGTTTGGGATGTTTATATGATTATAGTTCAAGGATTTCATGTCAGAGTAAATGATTGCAGTCTCTTTAGTGATGACATTTCCTTTTGTTTGGTCAATGAGGAGAGGGTCGTTTACCTTGAAATTTATTTTTTACTTCTGTTTTGAGGGATTGTAAAATTTCTTCTCTTCTTTTACCCTTTAGCACACAAAAGGGTCTCTCCCTTCCCTTGATTTCCCAGAAGTATTATCTTCAGAGACAGCCTCCTCTGTGTGCCTTTGTTTATTTATTTATAATTTTTAATGGAGTATATTTGTTTTACAATGTTGTACAAGTTTCAGGTGTACTGCAAAGTGAATCAGTTATACATACAGATATCCACTCTTTTTTTAGATTCTTTTCCTATATAAGTTATTACAGAGTACTGAGTAGAGTTCACTGCACTATGGAGTAGGTTCTTATTAGTTATATATTTTATATAATGTGTGTCAGTCCCAATCTTCCAGTTTATCCCTCCCCTCTTATGGTAACGATAGGTTTGTTTTTTATATCTGTAATTCTATTTCTGGTTTGTAAGTTAGGTCCTTTGTACTTTTTTTTTTTTTTAAGATTCCACATATAAGCAGTATTATATGATATTTGTGTCTGTCTGACTTCACTCAGGATGACAATCTCTAGGTTCATCCATGTTGCTATAAATGGTATTATTGTTTCATCCTTTTAATGGCCGAGTGATATTCCACTGTATACATGTACCATATCTCCATTACCCACTCCTCTGTCAGTGACATTTAGGTTGTTTCCATGCCCTGGCTACTGTAAATAGTGCTGGAGTGAACACTGGGGTGCATGTATCTTTTCAAATTATGATTTTCTCTGGATATATGCCCAGGAATGGGATTGCTGGAACATATGGTAGCTCCAAAATCACTGCAGATGGTGATTGCAGCCATGAAATTAAAAGACACTTACTCCTTGGAAGGAAAGTTATGACCAACCTAGATAGCATATTCAAAAGCAGAGACATGACTTTGCCAACAAAGGGCCATCTATTCAAGGCTATGGTTTTTCCAGTGGTCATGTATGGATGTGAGAGTTGGACTGTGAAGAAAGCTGAGTGCTGAAGAATTGATGCTTTTGAACTGTGGTGTTGGAGAAGACTCTTGAAGGTCCCTTGGACTGCAAGGAGATCCAACCAGTCCATCCTAAAGGAGATCAGTCCTGGGTGTTCTTTGGAAGGACTGATACTAAAGCTGAAACCATTACTCTGGCCACCTCATGCGAAGAATTGACTCATTGGAAAAGACTCTGATGCTGGGAGGGATTGGGGGCAAGAGGAGAAGGGGACGACAGAGGATGAGATGGCTGGATGGCATCACCAACTCGTCGATGGGCATGAGTTTGGGTAAACTCCGGGAGTTGGTGATGGACAGGGAGGCCTGGTGTGCTGTGATTCATGAGGTCGCAAAGAGTCAGACACGACTGAGCGACTAAACTGAACTGAACTGATGGTAGCTCTATTTTTAGTTTTTTAATGAACATCCATACTATTCTCCATAGTGGCTTACCAGTTTGCAGTCCCACCAGCAGTGTAGGAGGGTTCCCTTTTCTCCATACCCTTTCCAGCATTTATTATTTATAGATTTTTTGATGATGGCCATTCTGACCAATTTAAGTGATACCTTGGTGAAGATTTGATTTGCATTTTCTCTAATAATTAGTGATGTTGAGCATCTTTTCATGTGCTTTTTAGCCCTCTGTATGTCTTCTTTGGTGAAATGTCTATTTAGATCTTCGGCCTATTTTTTAATTGCGTTTTTTGTTTTGTTGATATTGAGCGGCATGAGCTGTTTGTATATTTTGGAAATTAATCCTTTGTCAATTGCTTTACTTGCAAATGTATTCTCCCATTCTAAGGGTTGCCTTTTTGTTTTGTTTAGGTTTCCTTTACTTAAAAGCAAAAGCTTTTAAGTTTAATTAGATTCCATTTGTTTATTTTTGCTTTTATTCTCATTACTGTAGGCAGTGGATCGAAAAAGATCTTCCTGCAATTTTTGTCAAAAAATGCTTTGTCTATGTTTTTCTCTAAGAGTTTTATAGTAGCCAGCCTCACATGTAGGTCTTTAATCCATTTTGAGTTTATTTTTGTGTGTGCTTTTAACTCTCCTTTCTGTAGTCAGTGTTCTCATCAGAACTCTTTATCAGTAGCTCTGCATGTAAGGAAGACTTTCTCTTTCTGGGAGATTTTATCTCAGTTTTTCTGGACTTCTATACCTTTCTGTAAAGATTTGCATCAAGGGCTTGATAAATAGATATGTTGGGAATTGGTATTTATTTTATTCAACTTACTCAATTTTGAGTTTGTTATATGGAAAAGGACTTCCCAGGTGGCACTAGTGGTCAAGAACCCACCTCCCGATGCAGGAGACATAAGAGACATGGGTACTATCCCTGGGTTAGGAAGACCCCCTGGAGGAGGGCATGGCAACCCACTCCAGTGTTCTTGCCTGGAGAGTTTCATGGACAGAGAAGCCCGGCAGGCTACAGTTGATAGGGTCTCACTGAGTCGAACATGACTGATGTGACAGCATGCATGCACTCATATAGAAAGAAAGGGAGTTTGTGTGGGTTATCTGTATAGTTTTGGAGGATGGCTAGAGACATTTGCATTCAGACAGTTGTGAATCTTCCTGGAAGTCCTCTATTATCCCTGTCTTACAGGTGAGGCAACTAAGACTTGGTGAGCTCAGATGATTACCACAACCCACTTTAAAGGTCACATGTAAACCACTATCCATACTGCTTCTGAAATTGCAAATGTAGTTTAATTTGCAGTGCATCCAACCCGTACATGTCATTCACAGAAATTACTTCAACAAGCAAAACTGACATGGTAGCAGAATAGCAGATCAAAGTGGTCAAGCTACTTAGAAAACAACTTTAAAATGAGACAGCCCAAGCCTTAAAGGAGAATAAGTAAGGTCAGAATCGACAGTGAAACTGTGAAAACAGACAATGTGAAATGGACCAAAGTATACAATGAGGGAAACCCAACTTCAGGAACAATAAAGAAGTAGAAAAGCTGGTGGGTTTAAGAATGTGTCTTTTGTTTTCAGGAGGAGAAATCAGCATAAGCATTAGTTTAAGTTCAGGATAAATACAATTAGGAAAATAAAGTACTTTCTTGAAAGCTTTAAAGGCAAATAAAATTAATGTGATGTAACCCATATTTTGAATAATCCTTACCACTATTCTCCTTTAAAAATTAATATTTGCTATTTGTTTGAGTACATGTGCTCTTAATCTAAAGATGGTAAGATGTATTTTCAAAGAGTGCTCGTGCTCAGTTGCTCAGTCATGTCCGACTCTTTTGCGACCCTATGGACTGTAGCCCGCCAGGCTCCTCTGCCCATAGTATTTTCCAGGCACAAATACTGGAGTGGGTTGCCATTTCCTCCTCCAGGGAATCTTCCCAACCCAAGGATCGAACCCACGTTTCCTGTATCTCCTGCATTGTCAGGCAGATTCTTTACCACTGAGCCATCTGGAGTCACTTTCGAATATGGAAAGTGAGGGACAGAAAAATGAAGCTGTATAGAACACAGATAATTATCACTTGAAGGCTCAAAAGAAAGTGGATCTGTGAACATGCAGAAAGATAAATGCCTTTGGAAGAACTAAATATTAACGATACATTGTGTTTCTATGCTTCATATTGATTCTGAGAAATAGCAGGTCCAATTTGTAGATTCAGGAGACACTTAGTTTTTTTTTTTTTTTTTTTGACAGCTCAACAGAATGACTGTATTTATTTCTACAAACTTACAAAGCTGTAGAAGCCTAAGCCAAGAGTTCTGTAAACGCCGTACAGTACCACTCCTATCCATGAGGTAAGCCGTCTCCCCTGAGTGCCATCACCTGCACAACACCCCAGCACTCTTTTATTATTAAGGCAGTTTGGTTCTAGACACCTTGATGCTTTTATTGGTGACTTTCTAGCCCATGGCTTCTTAGCCCCAAGCAATTGACCATTTCTACCCTGCCTTGCTCTATGAGTTTCTGCAACTTTTTCTACAAAGGTAATGCCTCCCCCTCAGGATCAACCAGCCCTGAAACATTCCAGGGAGAGGTGTAGCCAAATACACCAGTGTGGCTGTATAACAACAGCCACTGGAGGGTCTTGGTATTGGGGGCCCACTGCCATCCTCACCCCCAGCATCTATCAAATACTCTGTCCCAATGAAAAGAAGCAAGAGGCCGGGCAAGTTCCCAAGTCAGGACCACACCTCAATCCTCACTACCCTACCCCTGTCCACTCCCATTCAGCTCCATCTAGTTCTAGGTAAGGCAAAAAAAAAAAAAAAAAAGGAACCACTGAAAAATTTCACAGAAGCCTGGTACAGCAAGAGATGCAATCTAGTAGGGGTCACGGGAGATTATGCCTGTCCTTGGTATGTTCAAACTGGGGGCTGACTGTAAAGCCTAATCTTGAGTATCCACTGTGGTCAGAGGAATCTGGATGCAACAGAATGGCTCTCACTAGGGTGGAGGGAGGCCCTCTGCAATGGCAAGATTATCTCCTTAGGTTGGGGTGGGAGGGATAGCTGGGAAGCTTCCACAGGTCCCTCCTCATCCTGTCAGCCTATGTCAGGGCCCACACAGCTGTGCAGTATACATCTCACCATTGCTGCTTCTCAAGTGTAAAATGTTAAACAAATGAGGGAATTCCCTGGTAGTCCAGTGGTTAGGATTCTGAACTTCCACTTCAGGGGCCTGAGTTCCACCCCTCCGTGGTTGGGACACTGCTGCTGCTGCTGCTAAGTCGCTTCAGTCGTGTCCGACTCTGTGTGACCCCATAGACGGAAGCCCACCAGGCTACCCCGTCCCTGGGATTCTCCAGGCAAGAACACTGGAGTGGGTTGCCATTTCCTTCTCCAAGGAGACACTTAATATGAAATAAGTGAGAGCTCAGAAAGTTTCTCAAGAAATCTTGTTCTTCTCAAAACCACATCTGCCTAATGCCATCTTCGTGTGTTTCTGGCAAGTAGGTCTAAGATTTTGCTGTTAGGATTATTGTTTGTTACTTTCATATTCTTCTTGGGAGAAATGTGAACTGGTGGAGTAGGCAAACGGCCAGGATTCTACAAGTTTTCTGCTGTCTTGTGTTTGAGTGCTTTATTTTGTGTTAAAAATGTTTCTATTGTGCATATTTCTAAAATCAATGAATGCCTCATTCATAATGAAGAGCGATTGCATTTCTTGGTGGGTAACTCTAATTCAAGAGAACATCAGGAGCATTTAATGTTATATTTTTACTCCAAGGAGGGCCCCAGATTTTACTGAGAGATACACAGAAAATGTATTGAAATTTAGGGACAACATTTCCTTGCCATTTATGGTAAGATAAGCTGTTACAGCATATGGTCATCTGCTTCATTTGATATTGTTTACTGCTCTATCTTGAAATTCTCCTTACTTTCATATTCTGACCAGTTTTCTCTCTCCTTTCCCCCCTCCGGGATAAAATGGTGAATTTATTTTTATTTTATATTTTATACTGTGTTTTGATAAAATACACTTAATGTATTGTAGCCGTCTTAACCATTTTAAGTGTATGCACAGTTCAGTGGTACTACTGCTGCTGATGCTGCTAAGTCGCTTCAGTCGTGTCCGACTCTGTGCGACCCCATGGACTGCAGCCTACCAGGCTTCCCCGTTCCTGGGATTCTCCAGGCAAGAACACTGGAGTGGGTTGCCATTGCCTTCTCCAATGCATGAAAGTGGAAAGTGAAAGTTAAGTCGCTCAGTCGTGTCCGACTCTTAGCGACCCCATGGATGGAGGAGCCTGGTAGGCTGCAGTCCATGGGGGTCGCTAAGAGTCGGACACAACTATGGCAAGTTCTTCTGTAAACACACCCGGAAGTGGACTTGCTAAATCATGTTGTAATTTCACTTTTAAGATTTTGAAGAACTGCCATATTGTTTTCCATGTGACTATACCGCTTTCCTTTCCCACCAACAGACTGTAAGCATTCTAATTTCTCCACATCCTCAACAAAACTTGCTATTTTCTGTTTTTTGATAGTAGCCAACCTAATGTGTGTGAAATGGTGTCTCCTTGTGTTTTTATTTGCATTACCCTAATGATTAGTGATACTGAGCAACTTTTTATGTGCTCTTTAGCCATTCATGTACCTTGGAGAAATGTTTATTCATGTCCCTTGCCCATTTTTGAATTGAGTTGTTTGTTGTTGAGTTTTATGAATTCGCTATATATTCTGGATATTCCTTTTTATTTTTTCTTTTATGAACATTTCTTTCTACCTCCATTCTTTAAATGAGTATTTCTCTAAGTGTGGTCTGCAAACCATGTAATCAGAATCACTTGGGATATGTGTTTGGGCTACATCATCCCTGAATCTACCACTCAACCTTTTGAATCAGTCACTAAACTAGGGACCCTGGATGATGCATTTTAACAAACCATCTGAGTAGAACTTCACAAATATTAATATTTGAGAACATTTCCTTACATGTCAGCTCTTTCTAGGGTTTCTTTTCCAGTTCACTGTTCTCAATCTCATGGTTTAAGCACCACTTACTGATATGCTGACAACTTTCAAAGATATTATTTTCAGTCTTGATCCTTTATTTCCATATAACCAATAGACCCAGACACCTCAAAGCCAACACATGTGAAAGTGAACTTATTATGTTTCCCCATAAACCTGCTCCTTCATCTATAGTCTCCACTGGTAGCACCATCATCTATCATCTAGTCACTGAAGTTGAAAACTTGAAAAGTAGAAAATTGGAAACCATCTTTATTTTCTCTTCTTCTTTCTTCCCTTCTCCAACCAATCAACCAATGCATTCAACAGATTTTACCTTCAAATATTTCTCAAACTTTTTCCTGCCTATCTGACACAAATGTCATTGATGCAAGTAAGTTGTTCAGCAAGTCTCATCCGCTCTTCTTTTTAAGCCATCTCCCTTACGAACTTCAGTGTGGCTTATCTAAATGCAACATGTATCAATTCTCAATAGGAAACAATGGGCACTTTCAAAATAAAATTACTTCAAGAAAACTTTATTCATCAAGGGACGATGTCCATAGGTTTGGGTGTAGGACAACAACAACAGATGGTGTTAATAGTCTGGCCAAACTGTTACCACTTCTACATCTCATGGGACGCAGTGAAGGAGTCACTACTAGAACACAGAAAAATGAAGTGAATAGAGCTGGCTGATTTGAAAGAAAGCAGAGGTCTTTGTTTAATCAAGGGACATCCCAGACCAAAGTTTGTTCAGATCATACCAGATAATACTGTGTCCTCATTCCCCCCTTCCCTCTAATCTTTGACTGGGGACCCTGTTGGCCAGACCCAACTAGAAATCATAGGGTATGAGGACCCTTCAATGTAACCTGTATCAGTTAGTTTCCAGGGAAGAGCACAGAACTGAGACAGATGGGAGGGCAGTGGAAGAATCCAGCACATCGATCTTACTATGTAGCTCCATTGCTTATAAACATTCAAACTCCATCTCCTTTGAGCCAAATTTCTGTTCTTGAAAATGAAACACAAAATACCTTTATTGCACATTGCCTTCTTGTATGGCAGTCTATGCCTTTCTTATCATGTTAGACATGCAAACTGCTTATGGTTCCATTGTGAAGTCGCTTAGTCGTGTCCGACTCTTTGCAATCCTACGGACTGTAGCTTACCAGGCTCCTCTGTCCATGGGATTTTCCAGGCAGTAGTATTGGAGTGGATTGCCATTTCCACAAACTCGTAGTATTATTCGCCTCCACGTTTTTGCTGGGGCTCTTCCTAAGTGTTCTGTTCCTCTTTCCAACTTCTCCCAAAACATAATTCAATTACACCCTTGATTAACATCCCTCTTCTTTTTTTTTTTTTCTTCTTTTAACAAACATCCTGACTTGGCTATTTACTGGTTCTCTGGACTGTCTGAATCTCTCTATCATTGCTCTTACTTCATTGTTTCATTATTATCTGTTTATGTTTGACTCCCCAAACAAACTCTGAATTCCTGGGGTAAAGAAACAACATTTTATGTATGTTTATAGTCCCAGGGCTAAGCCCAGGGCCTATTTGTTGAAAGAAAAAAAAAATTAGTAATTTCTCCCTGTCTCTTCTCTCTTGCTATGCGTGTGCTAACAGTCAAAGGAATCACTTTCATATTTCGAACAAATGGTGTGCATCTAAGTACCTCGTCAAGGCTGTATATTGTCACCCTGCTTATTTAACTTCTATGCAGAGTACATCAAGAGAAACGCTGGACTGGAAGAAACACAAGCTGGAATCAAGATTGCCAGGAGAAATATCAATAACCTCAGATATGCAGATGACACCACCTTTATGGCAGAAAGTGAAGAGGAACTAAAAAGCCTCTTCATGAAAGTGAAAGTGGAGAGTGAAAAAGTTGGCTTAAAACTCAACAGTCAGAAAACGAAGATCATGGCATCCGGTCCCATCACTTCATGGGAAATAGATGGGGAAACAGTGAAAACAGTGTCAGACTTTATTTTTCTGGGCTCCAAAATCACTACAGATGGTGATTGCAGCCATGAAATTAAAGGATGGTTACTCCTTGGAAGGAAAGTTATGACCAACCTAGATAGCATATTCAAAAGCAGAGACATTACTTTGCCAACAAAGGTCCGTCTAGTCAAGAGTATGGTTTTTCCTGTGGTCATGTATGGATGTGAGAGTTTGACTGTGAAGAAGGCTGAGCGCTGAAGAATTGATGCTTTTGAACTGTGGTGTTGGAGAAGACTCTTGAGAGTCCCTTGGACTGCAAGGATATCCAACCAGTCCATTCTGAAGGACATCAGCCCTGGGATTTCCTTGGAAGGAATGATGCTAAAGCTGAAACTCCAGTACTTTGGCCACCTCATGCGAAGAGTTGACTCATTGGAAAAGACTCTGATGCTGGGAGGGATTGGGGGCAAGAGGAGAAGAGGACGACAGAGGATGAGATGGCTGGATGGCATCACTGACTCGATGGACGTGAGTCTGAGTGAACTCCGGGAGTTGGTGATGGACAGGGAGACCTGGCGTGCTGTGATTCATGGGGTCGCAAAGAGTCAGACACGACTGAGTGACTGATGTGATCTGATCTGAAGTACCTCTCAATGGGGCTTCAGCTAGCATTAATATTAAAATGGTAAGTAATGGTTAATTTTGTTTCCTCTGTAATGGAAATTGATAGAAGGAAGGTTCACTGTGGATAATTAGATTGATTTTAGTTTTTACTATTTTAATATCCAGACAGTTCTTTAAAGTGATTGCTGTAATTACAGAAAGACAAACTGATACAGAAAGACAAACTGATACAGAAAGTTATTCCTTATTTTTCTCTATCCAATCCAGCCTCACTGTGCTGCTTAAAAGACTACGCTAATTATTCTCTTCTTCAGTCTCTGCATACTTCCTTAAAAGAGTTGTATTTTCACTTTACATTTACATCTTATCAGTGTAGATTGAAACATGGAAGACTGAGGCCATAATAAGCGTATACAGAATCCATCAATGTATAAAGTCATTTTCTTTTAACATCATACAGTATATACCTTGACTGTGATATGACATATCAGGAAATGTAGGGCAAACTTCTAGCCTGTATTCCCAAAAGTTACGATAAGTTACCTCTGTAAAAAGTAGGTTGTTATTAGAAGGAAGACAGCTTTTCATAAATCCTGCTTTTTGCTAGGGAGAATTCTTTCCTAAGCAGGCTCTCATTCCTCCTGATTGCCCTCCTTCCTTCTAAACTCTCTGCCCCTGGGGAGCAGGTGTTGTGCCAATTGTTTTTTAGTTGCGGTTAATTCGAAGCATATAACTGTACATGTCTCAGAACGGTTTCAGAATATAGGGAGATATTTGTCAGCCATTTGTGATGCTTAGCATGGGGGGAGCTGTAATGTTTTCAGTCAGATAAAGTGCCAAGGAAATAAATGCTGGCATCAACACCACAACCAATTATTTTTTATGATGACAGTGTTCTAGGTGCTATTTAAAATTTTTAGTTTGAAACAGAAGACTCTTATTCACCTTTTTCCTTTGCTGTAATGCAAAGCAATAAAAATATGGTTTATGAAGGAACCCATCTCTCATTTATATTAGGCAACAAAGCAAATAGGAGAAGAAAAACAGGAAGTTCACTTAGAAAATAATAAAATTACTTCTGAGAATAGAAATGAGAATAAGAAATCACAGTGTCAGGCATTGTGATATCCTTGAAGATAGAATTTGTATTCTTCGTTGTTCCTGGCACAATGCTTTGCATATTGTTAATGCTTAGTAAATTTGTGTTGAATTGAACTTAATTAATTCAAAGTATGTATTTCTGTAGTTCAAAAATTATTCATGAGAAAGTCTCAGGAAGGAACATATTGATTTAAGTATCACAGTGTACATTGATACATATGTAAATATATTTCTAAAATCATATGATACCTCATTAAAGCTAATTCTTCTTGGGTTTTCATGAATCAAAAAGGAAAAGAAAACTACCATGTTTGCCACACCAAAACCACACATTTTATTGTTCATCAAAGGTTTAGTAGTTTGATTCACCAGTGGAAGAGACTGGATGCAGTGCACTGCCTTTTTCTTTGCTCACATCTTATATAAATTTGTTCACATAGTTTTGTCATAATTAGGGGATAAAACATGTAAGGCAAAATTTAGAAATAACATTAGCTTTTGAGAAGGCAAAGTATGATTGTTAGGAGATGGGGTTTAAGATATCCAAAAATAACTCTCTTAACCTCTTAAGTTCTAAATCAAATGAGAATTAGATTAAAAATTATGGGAGATAGACATTGGAGGTAAAATAATGTAATTAGTTTCTACCATGACTCTGCCACTTACTAGCTATGTGATCTGGGGACAAGTTATTTCACCTCTTCTGCCTTAATTTTCTTATCTGAATATGGGCATCATAACACCATCTCTTGGAGAAGGCAATGGCACCCCACTCCAGTACTCTTGCCTGGAAAATCCCATGGATGGAGGAGCCTGGTAGGCTGCAGACCATGGGGTCGCAAAGAGTTGGACACGACTGAGCGACTTCACTTTCACTTTTCCCTTTCCTGCATTGGAGAAGGAAATGGCAACCCACTCCAATGTTCTTGCCTGGAGAATCCCAAGGACGGGGGAGCCTGGTGGGCTGTCTATGGGGTCACACAGAGTCGGACACGACTGAAGTGACTTAGCAGCAGCAACACCATCTCTATTAAGATTTTATAAAGATTGAATGAGATCATGTATATAAAGTTCTTTGTGTGCACCATGACAAACAAGTACTCAATAATTGTAGCTATTGTTATTAATAAATGATGGAGAATTAACTTCTAAAAGAGCAAAAATTTAAATGGGTTATTGAAAAAATTCCAATAACAAAAAGTGAAAATATAACCTAGGTTGAAAGTTGACATTTTGACATTTCTAAAGAGCTTGAACAGTAAAAATGGACTTCCCTTGAAGTGCAGTGGCTAAGACTCAATGTTCCCAAGCAAGGGGCCCGGGTTCAATCCCTGGTCAGGGAATTAGATACCACATGCTGCAACTAAAAGTTTGCAGGCAGCAATTAAAATCCCCACATTTCACAAAGTAGATCGAAGATCCTGTGTGCCCGCAAAAGACTTGCTGCAGCCAAATAAATAAATATATTTTTAAGCAGACTATGTTGCAAAAGAGAACATCTGCTCTTTTCAGGTAGGTGAACAAGTGAGGAAGAGTAAAGGGATGGGAAGCTAGGCATCCATCTCTTGATGCATGGGAATCAATTCACCTTTTAGGGAATTTACTCCTCCTTCCTGGAAGACAAATAAGTGAGGACACAGAGAAAATTCAGTAAGTTATGCTCATGGAGTTCCCTCTATGTAGAAGGAAGTATTGGAAATAAGAATTTAAGTCTCCACTCTTCAACAATAAGAACCATCACATTTTATTGTTATTATTTGATGAGTTTCCTATTAGAATATAAGTTTTGTTAAGGGAAGACATGAGTTTGATTGGTTGACTATCATAAACACCAAGTACAGTGAATGACATGTAAGGTGCTCAGTTGATCTCAAGGAATGACTGAATGAATAAATAAATCCATTCACTTGGCTGTTATAACTCTGCTGTGTATTGTATACACCAGGCTGTTCCAAACCACATCATTAAAAATTTCAATAATATTATTTTATTATTGTGCTTCCATTTGTGCAAGAAACTATTGTAAACATTTTACATGTATTAACTCACTCAGATGGTACAATAATCTTAGATGTAAATATTATCATGATCGCCATTTTCCAGATGTGTAACTTAAGTTAAAAAGCAGTTACTTTTCCAAGGTCACATGCTAGTAATTACAGAACTAATTATTCTAATCCAAATGAAATGAAATCGCTCAGTCGTGTCCAACTCTTTGCAACTGCATGATCTGAAGCATGCCAGGCTCCCCTTTTCATGTAATTCTGCAGGCAAGAATACTGGAGTGGGTTGCCATGCCCTTCTCCAGGGGATCTTACTGACCCAGGCATTGAATGTGAGTCTCCTGCATTGCAGGCAGATTCTTCACCATCCAAACCAGGAGGGAAGCCCTTTTGAGTCAGTGTTCACCACAAACCTGGTTACAGTTTGATTTACTTATCTTATAGAGAAAGAACGAGTGGGTCATAGGACAGGATATCTATTCACTTTGTTTTGTTTGGTTTTGGTTCTTTAGTATTTTTAAAATTTTTACTAACAATGTGTTAGTTTTGAGTATATAACAAAGTGATTCAGGTATACATATAAATGTATCTATTCTTTTTTCAACTCTTTTCCCATTTAGGTTATTACAGAATATTAAGCAGAGTTCCCCATGCTATCTGGTATATCCTTGTTGGTTATCTACTTATTTTAATAATAAATGAACATACTAATATCACTCTGCAGAGGACTTCCTTGGAGGAAATATGTCCCCAAGACTCAATAACCTTTTTTATGATTTGTTAAGACCAAATTTCTGGGCCAGTTAAATAAGAAATTTATTGTGTCTATTTTACCAGTTGAGGCTAATCAGGTAAAAACTGGCTGATTTTCTCTGATGACATAGCTATTTCTTTCTAAGTCCTTGCTGCTGCTACTGCTGCTAAGTCACTTCAGTTGTGTCTGACTCTGTGTGACCCCATAGACGGCAACCCACCAGGCTCCCCCGTCCCTGGGATTCTCCAGGCAAGAACACTGGAGTGGGTTGCCATTTCCTTCTCCAATGCAAGTCCTTAGGAAACATCAAATTCACTAAATATTTTAACTTATATGTCTATATAATCCTTTCCTCTCTACTAGATTGCTACATTTGTTATAAGCAGGGACAGGATTTCTTTCATTTATCTCTGTATCATCAGTCCCTTATGTTTAACTCAGGACAGATAAGTTGATAAACTTCTGTTTGAGTATATTAGGCATCCATATTCACTACTCTGAAATGAGTGTTTGGAGTCTTCAGAGTTGGAACAGAGTTTATTTGGGGGAAAATAAAATTTTGGTTTGACAGGATATATATATGTGTTGTGGTCCTTTAATGGACCCGAACCTGGTGGTCCGGAGTTGATGATAAGAAAGTGAAAGAGAAAGAGAGAGAGAGAAAGAGAAAGAAAGAAAGACACGGGGACCTAAGCTCTGATGGAGCAAGGATATTTTATTAGAAGAAATGCAGGGTTATATATCTTTAGTAAGATGATTACTCAGCTATTACACAGGATGAAATTTTCTCAATAGTCACAATATGGATAGTCTAATACATACAAGGTTGCTGACGCTGAAAAGAGTCACTGAAGGGAGTCACTGAAAGGAATCCAAGCAGATACCTTTCTCACGATCTCAGTCCTGAGAACTGCATGCAGCTCTACTCATTCCCAAAATAGGAACTGATAAGGAATAGAATCCTTGAGAAATGGCACACAAAGGAAGAAAAATGTAACATATTGGATTCCTTAAAGTTAAACGTCCCCTGACATATATGTACCTTTGACTCCTTAATCTAATAAATGGATCAATTACTACATACATAATTTAAAAGACATATTTGATCTGACAGTTCATTAATCAAATAACTGATTTAAGCATTTGTATGTGCTGAGAGTTTGCTGTAGAAGGACTGAGAATGTTTGTAGTTTGGATATATAAGTGGAGAAAAATAACTTATAGTTCATAGCCACGGGCTAAGAGTTGCGAAAGGCCATAAATGCAGTGTGATTATTTGGTTAAAATATGTGACAAAAGTTCTCCAGAAGGAGTTAAACTTTAGTTGTCTCTTAAAGAATTCATGGACTTGGGTAGGTTAAAGGGTTCCAAGATGGTTAGAAAACATGAAGAAGAGCGAAAAAACAGGAATGAGGGTGGTGCACATGGAAGGCTTATTTCAAAATAAAGGGTCATGTACATAGACAAATCTTGCCAATTGCACTCACAGCTTATGATATTTATTATCATTATTATCATATCCACTTACATGATTTCCTTCTATTCACACCATCTGGAGGGAAAATACCCTTTGACTTATTATTTTTATACTATTTAGTAATACAAAGCATTCTATGAACTGAAGTTACACTTTTTTGGACATATGGGTAGAAATTGTAGCATAAATAGAATATATAAGGATACAGAAGGCAGTTCTAGGTATGAATTTTCACCTGGATGCTTACTATATAACCTTGGCTAAGCTAAGTAACCCCTTTGAGCTTCAGCTTCCTCATCTTTTAAATAAGGAAAAATTATGATAGCTATGCCTAGAGTCTTGAACTCTGGGAGTTGGTGATGGACAGGGAGGCCTGGCGTGCTGCAATTCATGGGGTCGCAAAGAGTCGGACACGGCTGAGCAACTGAACTGAACTGATGCCTAGAGTTATAAGGATTAAATGAAATAAAGGTTATTGAAAGTCTACTTTTCACTGGCTGTCACATAATTGCTACTTGATGACTAGTGGTTACTATTTACAATTCTATTATTTAATAAATAGTAGCACTTTGCATTCTGCTGTTTGGCATGTAAACTAGAGACAGGAGTGATAATTCACACTGCTTAACCTCTCTCCCTGGTTGTTTGTTATTCTTTTTCCCATTCTTGGGCTATTGAAGATGTTTGGTCTTTCTTCAAATGAACCAAAGGTACTTTTTCCAATTCAAAAATATGAAATCAGGTAAACATTAATCTATCATGAGTTACTCAAACTTTCTTTCTTTCAACTTTTAAGCCATAAGAAAACAATAACAGCAGTAATTACCAAACATTATTTGGAATCATAAATCATACAACATTCCATCCTATGTGGCAAGAAATTAGGGAAAAATAAGTTATTCTAAGAGATCTGGATTTCAGTGTTGCTACTTACTGCTCTTGAACTTTGGGGGAAGGATTTTCTAAATTTAAAAATAATAAGAATATCAAAGATTAAAAAAGGTTCTTGCATGTTTCAATAAATCAGAATCAAGATGTTTAATAGCATTTATTATACCATATTTTAAAACAAGAATATCACAGTAATAAATTGTGCACACAAAATACAACATATATCCAAATAGGCAGATTAATTTGCTTTCCATTTTAAAACATTGGTGGAGTTGTCTCAAAATTAAAAGATATCATTTTAGGTTACCATTATCTTTGCAAGGCCCAAAAGGACCACCTGTGGTAAGAATCAACTTAAATCCTTTAGCTCTTTGCTGGCTTATTAACAGGGTATTAATAAAAGATCTAAGCTCAATATGTAACGTATTTTTCTGTAATAATTTTAAAATGAGTGAAAAAGGGAATGCACTTCCTGTGTATATATAGTTATGAACTGACTTGTGTGTAAAGTACACACATTGAAGTCCTAAGCATCAGTGTGACCGCATTTGGAAACAGGGTCATTAAGGAGGTGATTCAAGTTCAATGAGATCATAAAAGTGGAGCCTTATCTGACAGGACTGGCGCACTTATAGGAAGAGGAAGAGACACCAGAGACCCCCCTCTCTGTGTGTCCCTCTCTACGTACACCCAAAGGAAAGGCCTTGTGGACACAGTGAGCAAAAGAGGCCTCACCAGAAACCAAAGCTGGTGGCGCCTAGATCTTGACTATTGGCTTCCACCTATGAGAAGAGAAATCTCTGTTGTTTAAGCCACCCATTCTCTGGTATTTTTTATGGCAGCTTGAGCAGACTACACACACACACACACACACACACACACACATGCGTGCAACTGTATGTGTCTCAGTATAATTTAGTAGTTATATATAATGAACATAAAATTCTGTTTTTGTAATACCTACTCTGTGTATTCTAAAATAATGAACACTTTTTTAATCCCACAATGTCTAAATATCTCTATCCTGCAAAAAGTTAAAATTTTATGTTTTAAAAATATGAAAAGTATTCTTTTCTGGAGGAGAGTATACAGAATTTGATAATGCCACAGGGGTTAATGTGCTTTATGAGTCATTCATGGAATTATTTCATTACAATTGTGACTCCACCTAATAATGAATTAGATGACTATTAGCATAATTGCCATATAGCACAACGCTATGTTGCCATTAAATTTTGTCTAGAGCCAAAAAACATAGTGGCTGTCTTCCTAATGGCACATGATAATAATTATAATAACTTCAATTTGACACAACATTATCTTTTCACAAATTCTTGCACAGCATGTATATTATCTTCTTTACTGGAGCTTAGGTAATAAATCCAATGCATTACAAGGACCAATTTGCTTTCAAGAGTTTTATCTTTGTCTTTTTGAAGGTAAATAGACTGGCAGCCTTCCTAGTAATGTCCAAAAGACAAATGTCAACCATTCTAAGTAGATTTTCTTCATGTTTCTCCAGTATGTGCTTTGTCTGAATATAAATAAGATTACTTCTCTTTTAAAGAACAGCATTGTATCAGTGATTGATATTGGGCACAAATTTAGATAATAAAATATTAATTTTCCTTTAGCTTTAGAATTATACCATAAGCATAACCAGATCCCCAATTAGACTTGCACACTTAAATCTTCTGTTTCCAACCCCAAAGCCCTCTGAGGTGGCCTCATTTCTAAATAGTCTAGGAGCCATGGGGTTGGGGAATTCTGTAATAAGAAATCCACAGACATGTCCTTTGTTTGTTCTTCATTCTGTCTCTTTGGGTTTCACTTTCAATGTTTTAGGTACCTCTGGCTCCTTCATGCACTTATGTCAAAACACTGAAAGAACATTTAAATTCCCAAATGGAAATTCACATTATTTCAGGTATTTCTAGGGCATAAAATGAAAGCATTATAGCACTGCAAAAATTCTGCCTACCTCTCAGAACGTCAGTGATTTGTGGTACTTCTTTAAGGGCAGCTCAATAGCATGTCAGGAGCTGAAAATGAAGGCGTACCTGTTGTCCTTTAGCTAACCTCGTGTCAGCTCTGAGGATTTCTCTAATAGTTCTCTTCTCCATTCAGGTTCAGCTCCTGTCTTCTCTTCAGAACCTGACAGCTGATTTCTTGCACCTATAAAAGAACATCTAGGCACATGTATCAAGGAGAAGAGCTATTAAAAGGCCATTCTATAGGAACACGGCGTTAGGCAGTGGTTGAAAATTTGGTTTAAATTTGTTTCCAGAGAAAAGAGATGCATAAAATATTATTGCATAGGTTCAAAATAGCAAAAGAAGATTTTTATAAAAAGACAACAGCCAGTTCTTAAACATTGGTCCTCTGGGGCTGTTTACAGAGAACCTCTTGAAATTTTAGGTCCCAAAGATGAGGGTGAAAGATTTGGCTTGACTTCCCCTCTCTTTCACACATAGCCCAAATTCAGCCTGACCTTTTCAAAATCTGCCCTTTGCATCTGTTCCCACCACCAAGAGGGTGGACATGGATCTTGCTTATGTGGTTCCATTTTCAGCTTTCTAACAATAGTGAAAGCACTATTGTTATCTTATATTTCACAGATAATGTGAAATATAAGATGCTATGCATAGACCAGCCCAGAAGAAAGCAAGTTAAAAAAAGAGGTGAAAGAAAGTGTAGAGTCTATAACAATATGTCAACCCTCCAACCCATTCTCTCCAATGAGCAAGAAAAAGAACAATTTTTCAATAACTATGCTTTAGGATAGAGATTGAAAACACTTTTCTCTGTAAAGCACCAGAGAGTAAAATCTTGGGATTTATAAACCCTATGTTTTCTATCACAACTACTGAACTCTACCACTGTTTTGCCAAAGCTGTCATCAATAATAGATAAATGAGCATGACTATGTTCCCAAAAAAAAAAAACATTTATGGACACTGAAATTTGAATTTCATGCCATATATATAGGCAAAGAATATTAATCTTCTTTTAACTTTATTCAAGCATTGAAAAGTATTAAATTTTTTGCTCACAGGCTATACAAAAATAAGTAGCTTTTGTCCAAGAACACAGAGTGCTGACCCTTCTTAATTGGCACATTCAATGTAGAGGTAGAATGGCTTCTGCTCATCTACCTCTCTTGGATATGAAGGTCTTGGTAAATGGGTAATGCTTTTAGCTAAATGAAGGCATGCCTTGCTTTTGTGTGAGCAGAGAAGGAGGTATTAGTGGTCCCTTAGATGCCAGCATGTGGAGGTCTCTACTTGCTAATCCCATCATTGTTGAACTTGTTAACCTGCACTGCATCATTGTTGAAACTAGAAAAGTCATGCTCTCTGAAAAGACGGGATAAAAAAAGGTACCATCTCTGGACAAGTAGAACAGAAAAAGAAGACTTCTCTAGACTAATAAAAATAGAAAAGGACTTTGGGTAGATTCACTGAACCTTCCTCCTGGGTGCCCTTTATGTGTGGATGACAATGTATGACAAGCAAAGAAAAGACAAAATCTTAGCTCTTTTTTGCTGTGTTCCACCATACTCAGGGGGCCCCCACCAATGCTCATACAAACTGACTCTATTATGTCAAAGCGATTTGTTCAATTTCTTTAGAGAAGAATGTAATTTTATTGCTTGGGGTGAAAGCACCCGCTTGCCAAGTTTTGGGGACTTTGGGATAGAAGAGAGGGGTGGAGACAGTCTACTGTTGCAAAAAGACTTTCAAATAAAGTGTGCTTCTAATAAACTACAACTCACTCCAAGCCTGTATTGAAACTGGAACATCTGAAATTTTCCATGGAAGACAGACTATCTTCCCTGGTGGAAGGTAGTATTCCTTGCATTACCCTCTCAAGCTTTATGAGTATCAGTCAGTGGTAGCTGTGTTCCACCTGCTTTTCTGTTTACATCTCTTATTGATTGGCAGCTTCCCTCATTTCTATCTTCATTATGTGCAAGAAGAAAATATTTTTTCCTTTCTTTTCATTTTAGAGAGAAAGACAGGAGAAGATAAATCCACAGGTTGAGTTTGTCGTCTTAAAAAGTGAAATGAAATTTTTAAAAAAGTTGTTGAATTGATTACAATGGAGGTAGGATTGGACCACTTTGAGAAATATTGCTAAGTGGATCTAGATCTTCTCTATCTTTCTGGTTAGATTTCTGTCAAGGAGTCAGGGTGTGCTCTCTACCATGTGTTAGCTATAAGGGATTGCACTTTGTTCAAATAATTTACAACTATTATCTTACTTAAAATTCCCAAGTGAAATAGGTAATATCGATAGTTTTCCTCATTCATAGATGAGAAAATTAAATTTTGTTAAGAGATATTGACAAGTTTAAATAAGATTCTCATGGTCATTGTACCATGTTATCAATAGCTTACCCTTATACCACATGATGGGCTTCCCAGGTGGCACTAGTAGTAAAGAACCCACCTGCCAATGCAAGAGATATGAGATGCAGCTTCTATCCCTGGGCCGGTAAGATCCCCTTGAGGAGGGCATGGCAACCCACTCCAGTATTCTTGCCTGGAGAATCCCGTGGACAGAGGAGCCTGGTGGGCTACAGTTCATAGGGTCCCAAAGAGTCAGACATGACTGAAGTGACTTAGCACACATGCACATACTATTTGATGAGGTTATCTCATTGCTTTGTTATGAGTATCAAATAGGAAATAAGTGGTACTCAATAAATAATTGTTAGCTTTTTCTTGGTCTAACCTTAATTAAGCCTAAAAGATATGAAAATTTGTAGTCAACTTTAGCTCTTCTTCACTCTTACCTCTTTCATCTTCTTCCCCTCTTTTTTACCCTCAAGGACAGCTTTGACAATTGGCTCTGGCTTTCCATTCTCAACAAAGAAAAAAATTAACAAAGAAGAGATACTGTGCAGTTCAAATCTTTGTTGAGAGCAATGTAAAAGAAAGTTTAATAAAGAGCAATAATACTAAACTCTCAAAAACTAAATATGACCAGAGGGAACATTAATGCTGATTAATGGAATTTTTAGAATGCCTAATTTTTACATAAAGATCAAAGTAGTTTTGCTTATTCAGCAAAATTCATCTAAATTCTTCCCTTAATTAGTGGGGCTCCTTAAAACCAAAAAGAATAAATGGTAATTAAATGCTAATCTTGCACAGTAAAAATGACTTGAAATTACATGCAAATTGGAAAACATAATCAGTAAAATATCTTTCTATGTGAAATTCCTGGTGCCTTTGTTTGAGTTTATTTTATGTTGTATTTAGGAAGTATAGTCAGGACTCTGGGCAGATAGCAGCCTGTCATTTCAGGGAGTTGGAGTTCACTGCTGTTAAGGCAATAGTAGCTTGGCTGATAAAAACCTGAACTGTACCTGTATGAAAAGAAAATAGATATAAGGATGTTTAGGTGTAGAATTAATAATTTTTGCTGGTCAAATGAACAAAGTCTTCTCTTTGGTAGGTTTTTGTAGATGGACTAAGTCTCAAACTTTTTTTAAAAAAGATTAGTAGTATGAGAGGGACTTGAGCCTAGTAAAAGTGACACAAATTTTGAATTTAAAAATCTTCACATGAGATCTCTGCAAAGTCCATGTTGATATAGCTGATTTTAGAATTTATATAACTTTTCCAGAAAAGTCTTCATTCAGCCAAAAACACTGTCTATTGCTATCCATTTCCTGCTTTTCTCTGAGGTGATGAAGTACCAGGTACTGTCTTTTGAGCTTATAATTGAGTGTCAGTTATTCTCCATTTATTAGTCCTTCCAGGTCAGCAACTGATACTTCTCATCCTGCTCTGGGTGGCACGAGTCTGACTGCTGTGGACTATATCACATAAACTCTCTCACTCTCTGTTCAACCAGTGGAGATCCTAGCAGGAGACTGGTGGATGGGAGATAATGAGGTCACAGTATGTATTTTCCCAACCATTCCTTGGGCCGTGGCTTGGCAGTGTCTGTGTTCTACCCAGAGATATAGTTCCTACCAGACCCTCTCCCACCATTACAGCTCTTGTCAGTCTCGGTGACAGCAACATCACTTTGCTCCTTCTGATTAGAGATGGCAATGTGAAAGGGTGTTAGTTGCTCAGTCGTGTCCGACTCTTTGTGACCCCATGGACTGTAGTTTGCCAGGATCCTCTGTCCATGGAATTCTCCAGGCAAGAATACTGGAGTGGGTTGCCATGCTCTCCTTCAGTGGATTTTCCTGACCCAAGGATCCAAGTCAAGTCTCCTGTATTGCAGGCAGATATTTACAGTCTGAGCCACTAGGGAAGACCTAGAGATGGCAAAGGCTTCTGGCTATCGGAGTTCCTCAGGCTTCTCCTTCTCTTGCTGGTGCCTTTAACCCTCCCCACAATTTTGTAAATAATTCGTTCATTAAGTTGTCACAGTTATCACTTTTATGTGTCTTGTAAGGATCCTGACAATAAAATGATTCATATTCTTGTAGCATTATTGTTTTCCTTGAGGTAAAAATAAAGGGAATAGGTTCTGCTTTTTATTTTTTAATTCATTGTTATTATTACTTTTTTGGCAAAGACATTTATTTCCTTCTCTACAAATATCTCTCTTCCTTTCTCTCCTTCCTCCAGTGAGGGCATCTAGACGAAGTATAGTCATTTTATGCTCTGGCAGTCCTTTCTATATACTCTATGCTGGCATTTTAGCTTCCTTTTTATAAGTAATCATTTATATGCGTTCCTCTTCTCCTTAAAACTTTCTCTGCCTTATTTATCATTGTATTCTCATACATGGATGGTTAGGAAAACTAGTACTCAATAAATGCTTAGTAAATGAGGAATTTAGGTGCTGAAGAAGACTCTTGAGACACGCCTGGGCAACTTGCTCAAGGAAATCAAATCAATCAATCCTAAAGGAAATCAACCCTGAATATTCATTGGAAAGACTGATGCTGAAGCTGAAGCTCCAATACTTGCTCACCTAATGCGAAGAGATGACTCATTGGAAAAGTCCCTGATGCTGAGAAAAGAAGTCCCTGATGCTTTTCTTCCTGCCCTGAATTGAGGGCAAGAAGAAAAGGGATTGACAAGAGGATGAGATGGTTGGATGGCATCACTAACTCAATGTACCTGAGTTTGAGCAAACTCTGGGAGATAGTGAAGGACAGGGAAGCCTGGTGTGCTGCAGTCCACGGGGTCACAAAGAGTTGGACACAACTTAGTGACTGAATAACAACAACCTAGAAATGAGTTGCCCAAAAGATAAGTGTGCGGCTCTAATGGTGTTCTAGAATAGTTGGATTATAGATGTTATGAATGTGGTCTCTTCAGCTAGACTGTCTAGTTTGGATCCAGTCTCTGTCACCACTAAGTGATCTTGAAAGTGCTTAACCTCTCAGTGCCACAGTAATAGTAACATTGTTTATTTAATAAAGGTGTTGTGAGTTAAAATGAGTTAAAATATGTGATGTGCTTAGGACTGTGTCTGTCACATAATAAGTCTATGTAAATATTTTGGACTATATTTGCTATTTTCATGGATCTACTATCATATGTGCCAGTGGCAAGAGAGTTAAAAGATGAATTTATGGTAAGCAAAAGGATATTTCAGAACTAATTTGCATGCTAGATAAATAGATACATTATCAGACTTAGTACCTCCATTAAGAGTTTTTAAAACACATAAAATTAGTAATGTGGAACTGTTTTTCAAAAACTTAACCTATTGTTAGGCTCTAAGAATCCGGGAGAAGACCTCATCTTTTGCCTAGGCAGTGATCACAAGCCACAGGCAAGTCTTTTAAAATGACTTTTATTGGCATTCAGTCTCAGGCAGCAATGTGTTATATTTATTAGTGGAATTTTTACATGATAGTATTATTTCTTTTCTCAGAGAATTTGGGAACCATCGCACTTTGGTTTCCTAACTGCAAATGATATTTATTAATTTTCTAGGGACTTTTGAAGGATTAAAATAATAATATGGACAAGGCTAAAGCCTTTAAATTATAATTGTATTATTCTGCCCACCATTTCTGTCATGTGGTTAGAAGCAAAAGTTCTGAAGTCAGACTTTTGGAGTTTAAATCTGCTTCATCTACTAGCTATATCACCTTGGGCCAATTATGTAAATTCTCTGAGTTTTAATTCCTTTAAGTGTAAAATGGGAATCATAATGGTATCTACTTCACAGGGTTATTATGGAGATTAAGTGAGGTAATCATGCGAAGCTCTTAGAAAAGGGCCTGGCACAAATTAAGTGCTCAAATTGTTAACTATTATTTTTCTTTTAAAAAATATTCTGACATACTTTCACATCAATTGTTCATTTGAAACAGTAAAATAAATTTAGTCATTTTGTTTTTGTCATTAAGCATAGTATTTTTTTCTTTTGGAAAGGAATAGAGAGAGATACTCATCTTCCCTTTCAGAGTGACTGTAAATGTGATTTTGATCAATCTCATAGATCAAAATTTTCTCTAACAGTAACTGAAGTAGTTATTTTAACTCTAAGCACTAAGATTACAAAAAGATTAATAGCAAAGAAATTCATTCTCTCAAGGAAATGCTCCATGTTTAGTATGTGATGGCAAAGAAATTTCCATTTTTATTTTTAGTTAACTTACTATATAAATAACATTTTGTACATCTATCTATCTACGTGTGTGTGTGTGTGTGTGTGTGTGTGTGTGTGTGTAGCCTAGCCAGGAGTATTTAAGGTAATGCTATGAATCTAGTTTTTCCATTTTCATTTAATTATTTCTACATTGCCTTCCAATCTACCATGCAAACTTTTTTAAAGCTTTTATTTTATACTGGAGTAGCTGATTAACAATGTTGTGATAGTTTCAGGTGCATGGCAAAGCAACTCAGCCATGTATGTTCATGCATCCATTCTCCTACAAACTCCCCTTCCATCCAGGCTGCCACATAACATTGAGCAGAGTTGCCTGTGCTACACAGCAGGACCTTGTTAGTTATCCATTTCAAATATAGCCGAGTGCCGAGGTCCAGCCCCGGCTGATCCAGGGTATTTGAAGCGGGGACGGCGTCGGCGAGGATCAGGATACAATAGCTTCAGTTAGACATTAATTAGAGATGTAAAGAGTAATAGAATGAGGATAGCTCAGTAGGAAAATTCAGTGGAGAAAAGAGGCTGAGTAGCTTGGTTTACGCGGGAAACCAATAAAACTTCAAGACAAGAAGCTTGTACCACTTACGTAGGCCGCAGGCGTCCTTCCGTTCTCCTGAAGGAGAGGAGACACTGAGGCCTCCCTGGTCAGATCTTAGAAGCCCAGGCATAATTAGTAAGCATGGCGGGCTCCGCACTCCAGGTGGAGACTCAGCCAGAGTTTGAGAAAGAGAGACATGGGGAGACCAGTCTTTCGAGGAACTGATCCCAATTCTTTATTTTCCATGGTCTACTTTTATACACTGAGATGTTATGCAAAAGTCACGCGGGGTCAGCAGTCCTGACTTTTATCAAAGTCAGGTGCTTCATACAAATGTATACAGAGGTCTTAGGGGTGTTACATCATCTTCTGGCCAGGGGGCCTGCTGACAATTTATGACCCTCTCCTTGTAACAGCGGTCAGTCAACCAGGACACTTATTTCTCCAAGGGGTGATTATTCTTAAAACAGACGCCACCCAAATAAAGTTACATTCCTATAGGGTGAGGGTGTAGTGGGTTTTAGTTAAGGAAAGAATTTACTTAGCCTAAGGTCTAACGTGATTTATATCAAAGGTTAATACTTACTTCTTCTATATATTCATTAATGTATGTAAGGGCAGGGGATGTGGAGACTTAGCAACAAACATTAGCTCAACAAATGAAAAACCCTTCACCAATACAATTTCTAATCAGCCCACTATACCTATACTAATGGTTTTCTAACTTTCTAACAGGAACCTGTTTTTGGAAAGTTTAAAGCATCTCGTGCCTCTCACGGTTGGGAGGCTGTGAGCAATCACATGTGGCCAGACAAGCCTGTCAGGCAGGCTAGAGAACCTTCAGAGGAGTTTGTAGGTTAAAACACTCTTGTCACGCCCAGGAGTTTTTATTAACTGGAGCTCTAAGTTAACTCCTTCTCCGAAAGAGGTGGTGGGGGGCAGCCCCCCGTAAAGTCAGAGGTGTAGGTGAGAGCACAAAGTAGTAAAGTAGGCAGGCTCTGGTTATGGGGGTAGATGCTCGAGGATTTCCAGGGGACTCCTGAGGCTCGATCCCGCCTTTGCATATGTCGAGCCTCCTTCCTCATGACCTTTGCCACGGGCAGAGTGCCTCACGCTGGCCCCCAACAGCAGAGTGTACCCATGGATCTCAAACTCCCTAAACTATACATTCCCCCACCCACTGCCCCTGTCCTTCTCCCCTGGTAACCATAACTTTGTTCTCCAAGTCTGTGAGTCTGTTTTTGTTTTATAAATAAGCTCATTTGTATCATTTCTTTTAGATTCTGCACATAAGGGATTTCATATGATAGTTCTCTTTCTCTGTCTGACTTACTTCACTCAGTATGACAGTCTAGGTCTGTCCATGTTGCTGCAAGGGGCATTATTTCATTCTTTCTAATGTACCATGCTAACTTTTAGACCTTGTATTAGAGTCATTTTCTGATGTTGATGATAGAGCTGATAGACTGATTGTATATAGTTCTTCATCTAAGGCTGTTCAAATTTTAATCTAAACTAGAATTTCACCAGTTGGACTTATGGTGCTGTTGTGGCTCTGTTGTTTATAATCATTACTATGTAAAACTCTGCACATACTAGCCTGGTGCCCTTAGGCAAGTGCCTCTCCATATCCTACCTCCAAAATGAGGGTAATAATGGTACTTAACTTGTAAGGGCTGAAAAAATAATATTTGTTAAATATTTAGAACATGACTGCACACAGTAAGCATTATAATAATATTTGTAAAATAAAACAAATCAAAGATAAATAAGATACAGTATAGACCATAAAACAGTTGTTGGTAGGGAAATGAAGTGAATTTTCCAATTTGGGGGCTGACTTTTAGGTTCAAAAGAACCTAAAGGTTTGTAAGGTACCAGTTGATTGATGGTGCATATGAATGATCTTATACCGTATTTATAGGAAAGTGGATTCTGAGCAACTGGTATAGACCAAGGAAGCATTTAAGAAGTAAAGTACCTAAAGACAGTGGTCTTATGTGCTCTCAGGACTAAAAAGTCAATATACTGTCTGGGATTATAAAAAAAAAAAAAAAAGAAAGAAAGAAAAAAACCTGGGAAGTTGTTCTGGAAATGCAGTCTGAAGATACGATGTTGGTATCAGTTATAAACCTGATCCTTGGCAACTTATTTAACTTCATGGAGGCTTGATTGCTTCATTTGCAAAATATTTGCTTTTTCGCACATATTTATATTATAAGACTGTTGTAAAGATTACAAGAGTGTCAGTGTTCATGTGCTGTGATTTCTATAAAATAAACTAACATACCTTTAGTATTCTTGTTTTTAATAAAGCCCTGATGTTACATAACTGTGATCCTTCATTTCCTCTAACTTGACATTTTACAGAAAATTAAATCAGCTAAGAAAAGGTACTGAATATTCGCTATGAGTGAGGAGAAGGAAAGAGCCTTCCTCCTTCTATTATCTCCATTACTCATCTCTGAAAATAGAAAAATTTTAATTCAAATCTGTAAATTTAGTTCAAGGAGATTAAAATATAAGGGAAAATTTAAAAAATATTTCCAAGCTTTTGATCTGACATATGGCTATAGTAATGTCATGATAAATTTATTCAAAATTCTAAAAGTTAAAAACATTTCTACTCTGTGTTATTGCTTAGGTGATTGAAGCCTATAGTTTGCTCAGCATGAATTGAGTATTTCTTTTTATATACTACCATAAAATCAATCTTTTAATATTCCATCAGTTATTTTTAAAAGTTTAGATTTGAGAAAAGAAATTCTACTTCCTCCTTCAGTTTTGTAAATTTTAACCAATTTCTGTTGTTATTAAAGTAGACACCTGATGTGAAGAACGGATCCATTGGGAAAGACCCTGATGCTGGGAAAGGTTAAAGGCAAAAGGAGGAGAGGTTGGCAGAGGATGAAATGGTTAGATTGCATCACTGACTCAGTGGACATGAATTTGAGCAAACTCTGGGAGATGATAGTGAAGGACAGGAGAGCTTAGCATGCTGCAGTGCCTGGGGTCACAAAAAGTTGGACATAACTCAGTGACTGAAGAACAAAAAGTAGAAAAATTTTTGGAATTTGATGAAGGGAAAGATGACTGCATGTTAAATTTAAAAGAGGAAAGATAAGACATGGCCTGTCAAAGAGCAGGAGGAAACATTCCATTTTTACAGAGCAATCCCTGTAAAATATTCTACCCTCTTAGAAGCTAATACTTAATGAGTATTACAGGGTCAGGTACTATTCCAATAGTTCAAATATTTAATTCATTGAGTCCTCCTAAGAGTCTGTGAAGTAGTCTGTTATTATACCCATTGCATACATAATGAATCCAAGGAAGTCTGTGCTCATTAACTTACCCAGGATCACACTGCTGGTTAACTATGTAAGTGGCAATGTGAAAAGTACAAATTCAAAGTGTTGTAAAATATGATGTCAGTTTAAGATGGAAATTCTTTTCAGTTATACTGCAACTTTAAACATGTATATAAAGAGGGACTTCCCCGACATTCTAGTGGGTAAGACACTGCATTTCCACTGCAGGGGGCACATACAAATGTGGGATGGTTGATACTCAGAACCAGAACAACTGATGTGCATAGTAAACCATGCACAGTGGGAAAGTAGACTTTCCCCAGTAAAGAACTCACCCTTAATTTTTCCAACTCCTGATTTCCTATCTTTGGTAGATTGCCATGGCAATGAAAAATGGGACACAGGTAGGGAAAATATTTAACTGTCAGGACTTAGGTAATTTTTTGTGGAGGTTTCTTTCATTGATTGGGGTTTACAGAAGATCATCCATTTGCATTAGATTGGAATATTCATGGAGGCAGTCACTATGTGTGTTTTGTCCACCTCTGATTCTGGCACTTAGAACAGGATCCAGAACAAATGCTCAAGAAAAATATGCTGAATAGCCTAGAAACAATAATATTAATACAATCTTCTCAGATTAAAGAAATCAAAGCATCTGTGTCTACTCCAATTACTTTTTACTTCTCTACAATGCCAAGACTAGAGTAGGGTGTGCAAGAGCAAGACCTGCAAAGCACAGCAGTGGTGACAGGTGTCCATTACAGAACTGTGATGGAACTATAAGTTCCATGAGGGTACAAAGCAACTGTATTTTATTTCTTCCTACATTCTCAGGGCCCAGCACATGTACAACAGACGTATAATAGACACAACAGAAATGAAAGAGAAACTTTTAAGATATGAGATGACATCCTGTGGTTCTGAAGGGAATCTGAGGGAGTTGTTCCTTACTACTTGGTATCAGAAGAAAATAGTGGGATTCAGATATCAGATCAGATCAGATCAGTCACTCAGTCGTGTCCAACTCTTTGCGACCCCATGAATCACAGCACGCCAGGCCTCCCTGTCCATCACCAACTCCCGGAGTTCACTCAGACTCATGTCCATCGAGTCAGTGATGCCATCCAGCCATCTCATCCTCTGTCGTTCCCTTCTCCTCTTGACCCCAATCCCTCCCAGCATCAGAGTCTTTTCCAATGAGTCAACTCTTTGCATGAGGTGGCCAGAGTACTGGAGTTTCAGCTTTAGCATCATTCCTTCCAAAGAAATCCCAGGGCTGATCTCCTTTAGAATGGACTGGTTGGATATCCTTGCAGTCTAAGGGACTCTCAAGAGTCTTCTCCAACACCACAGTTCAAAAGCATCAATTCTTCAGCGCTCAGCCTTCTTCACAGTCCAACTCTCACACCCATACATGACCACAGGAAAAACCATAGCCTTGACTAGACGGACCTTTGTTGGCAAAATAATGTCTCTGCTTTTGAATATGCTATCTAGGTTGGTCATAACTTTCCTTCCAAGGAGTAAGCGTCTTTTAATTTCATGGCTGCAGTCACCATCTGCAGTGATTTTGAAGCCCAGAAAAATTATATAGAACTAGTAAATCCAAATACAGTTGTGCTATAAAAGGGGAAAGGAATCTATGTATGTGTCTATCTATCATCTCTGTCCTACACAACACTTGTTCCTATTTAATTCCATTCAATGTGCTCTTCTTTATCTTATCCATTCTTGGACAATATCAAATTGGAATCCTGCCCTTTAAGGTACTGGTTATTCTCCATATTGACTGAAACAGCAACCCTGCATAAGCCATTTAAAAGCTTTGATGCCTATGTAGGTCACTCATGTTTTCTTCAGTAGAATGGCATGTGCTTAGTCACTCAGTCATGTCCGACTCTTTGTGACTCCATGGACTGTGGCCTGCAGGCTCCTCTGTCCATGGGGATTCTCCAGGCAAGAATACTGGAGTGGGTTGCCTTGCCCTCCTCCAGGGGATCTTCCTGACCCAGGGATCAAACCCAGGTCTCCCGCTTTGCAGGTGGATTCTTTACTGTCTGAGTCACCAGGGAAGGCCAAGAATACTGGAGTGGGTGGCCTATCCCTTTTTCAAGGGATCTTCCGGAACCAGGAATCCAACCAGGGTCTCCTGTATTGCAGGAGGATTCTTTGCCAGCTAAGCTACCAGGGAAGCCCAGAATGGCATGTGTATTAATATTTGAAATGCTCTAGCTGGTGTTTGGTCTGGCTAAGAAGCCAAGATGACATTGACAGTTGATTACATTTCAACAACAATCACAGTGGAAAGGAAAAAACGAGAATGTAAACAACCTAGTAGTAGAATCTCAGCAGAGAAAAGAGCACGTCAAAAGTTGCTCTAAATTATAAAGGAGAATTATATGTGGTGGGAAAAACAGGGAAGGCTTCCCCATCTCTATCACCATTCATTCATTCAATGAATACTTGAATGTCTATTATGTGCCAGACACTTCTCGAGGGGATTTTTTACATCAGTAAACAAATGATTTCTGCTTTCATTTTCCCTCTTTGTATTCTTTCAAGAATAGGGGCAGGTAGAAGTTAAGACAGAAAATGAACACTAGACATGAAAAATAAATAACTTATACAGTACATTACAGAGAGACAGAGGCTTTGAGTAAAGAATAAAAGTAGGTCAGGGTTAGAGAGTTTAAAGGATGATAAAGGAACAGACTGCTAATTACAGTTTCAAATAGGTGAGATTTGATCAAAGTGAAGGAGCTGAGGAAATTAGCCATACAGATGTCTGTGGAAAGGCCTTCTAGGCTGAAACAATAGCTGAAATAAAATTCCAAGGCTGGAATGACCCTGGAGTGTTTATGTGCCCTTGTGTGGCTTGAACAGAAAGAAGAGGTGAAGAGGAAGTTAGAGAGAAAACCGGAAACCAGGTTACATGCAGGCTTCTAGACTCTGGCTTTTACATTGAGTAAAAGGCGACAACAGTAAGGGTTGTAGCAGAGGAGTGAGCTGATTTTGGCCTTTGGAAATTTACTCTGACTGCTGTGTTAAGTACAGTCTTTGTGGCAGGTGGGGCAAATATAAAAGCAGAGGCACCTTTTAGAAAACTTTTGAAATAATTCATGAGAGAGATGATGGTTGTGACCCTGAGACTGGCAACAGAGGTGGTAAAAAATGGCCATATTCTAGATATATTTTAAAGATAGATAAAACAGGATTTGCAAACAGATTGGATGGAGGATATAAAAGAAGTCAAGGATGCAACCAAGGTTGTTAGTCTGAACATTTGAAAGGATGGAGCTTTCATTAACCAAGATGAAAAATTCTTCAGATAGAGGAGAACTGAATCACTGTTACTACCTACCTAGTCTGTATATCTCTAATTCCTAGGCTGTATATCTCTAGTTACCTCCTTTTTTTTTTTTTTTGTAATTTTACTGAATTACAAACCTGACCACATCTTTAGCTAGTTAAAATATTACTTTGCATCACTATTTTAAGACAAAGTCCAAACTCCTTAACTTGATCTCTTTCAGCTTTTATTTCTTTTTTCCCTATTTTTTTCTCCTCTGGTCCCTACTCCCACCACCACACAGGCTATTATAAAGAAATACATTCTTTCCACCTCCAAAACAGCAGCTTCCATGTTCCATTCATTCTTCAGGTGTCACCTTAGGTATTACTTCTTCAGGGAAATTATTATTGTGGAAAACTACAATACCTGTATATGAATGTTTTGCCATTATTAAATCAATTTCCATTATATCATAATTGCTTGCTTAATTTTATTAATCATTCAATATAAGCTTCAGTTGAGTTTAGTTCAGTAGCTCAGTCGTGTCTGACTCTTTGCAACCCCATGAACTGCAGCATGCTAGGCCTCCCTGTCCATCACCAACTCCCGGAGTTCACCCAAACTCATGTACATCGAGTTGGTGATGCCATCCAGCCATCTCATCCTCTGTCGTCCCCTTCTCCTCCTGCCCCCAATCCCTCACAGCATCAGAGTCTTTTCCAATGAGTCAACTCTTCGCATGAGGTGGCCAAAGTACTGGAGTTTCAGCTTCAGCATCATTCCTCCCAAAGAAATCCCAGGGCTGATCTCCTTCAGAATGGACTGGTTGGATCTCCTTGCAGTCCAAGGGACTCTCAAGAGTCTTCTCCAACACCACAGTTCAAAAGCATCAATTCTTTGGCACTCAGCCTTCTTCACAGTCCAACTCTCACATCCATACATGACTACTGGAAAAACCATAGCCTTGACTAGAGGGATCTTTGTTGGCAAAGTAATGTCTCTGCATTTGAATATGCTATCTAGGTTGGTCATAACTTTCCTTCCAAGGAGTAAGCATCTTTTAATTTCATGGCTGCAATCACCGTCGGCAGTGATTTTGGAGTCCCCCAAAATAAAGTCTGACACTGTTTCCACTGTTTCCCCATCTATTTCCCATGAAGTGATGGGACCAGATGCCATGATCTTAGTTTTTGAATGTTGAGCTTTAAGCCAATTTTTTCACTCTCCTCTTTCACTTTCATCAAGAGGCTTTTTAGTTCCTCTTCACTTTCTGCCATAAGGATGGTGTCATCTGCATATCTGAGGTTATTGATATTTCTCCTGGCAATCTTGATTCCAGCTTGTGCTTCTTCCAGCCCTGCGTTTCTCATAATGTACTCTGCATAGAAGTTAAATAAGCAGGGTGACAATATACAGCCTTGACATACTCCTTTTCCTATTTGGAACCAGTCTGTTGTTCCATGTCCAGTTCTAACTGTTGCTTCTTCAGGAGGATGCAAATGCGACTTTTCACTGTTAAATTTAGCTATTGCTAAATTGTTAATTGCTAAATTGCTAAATTGTAACAAAGCTCTCAAAACATGGAATTTTAACAAGACACTGATCACTTAAATTGTTCACAAATCTGCAATATAGGCAGTCTTGGTGGGGAAAGTTTGTTACTATTTCATGTGCTGTCAGCTGGGATGGCTTGATTCAAGTTAGAGTCAAGAATCCACTTTAAGATGACTCATGAATGTTTCAGGCAAGTTGGTACTGGATGTTCATCTCTCTCCACTTGGGTCTCTTTAGGTTATTGACTCCAAGAGCAAACTGCCCAAAAGTTTCAGGCAGAAACTGTACTACCTTTCATAACCTGACCTCAGAAGTTAAATATATAGCTTCACTTTCACCATAGTATATGCTTGCCCAGATCCAAAGAAGGAAACATAGATGCCCAACTCTTTATGGGAAGAGTGGCAATGTCGCATTTAAGAAGAGTATGTGAAATGGGAGCTATTACTGCAGCCATTTTTTAAAATGTATGATCTAATCTGCTAGCCTCACTGTTGTGTCTTTGCAACGCAGCAAATCATCTGGCATATATCAGAGGCTCAGTAAATATCTTCGGAATAATTAAAATGTCTTTCTTAATAGTTTCCTTTTCCAGCCACTATAGGAAACTTCCCTTTTTTATGGATGCTAAGTTTTGTTTATTGTATTTTGGCTTTGTTTTACTTATGAGGAACGTTCTATGCATAGGGAGTAAGGTCCACATAACTAATTCTGTGCTTTTCACCTGGATAGAATCTGTATTTCTTCCGCTGGAGCCATTTAATCTGTAAAATGCTTACAAGGACAAGAGTTTCTAGTATTTCTTACTTCTCATTAAGATATTACCACATTTCTTTGGAAACTGTTGCATAGAACAGAAACCATTATTGTGCTAAGCTGTATAATTTTATGGAAACCAATTGAGTAGTTTTTTGCATTTGGCTTTCCTATAAAACTTTGGACTAGACATTAATGTTTAGCTATTACAGTAACAAAACTAATACACATATTGATTTGTAAAGTGCCTTTCTTCTGCAAAGCCTAAAGTTTTACTTAAGTATTTTTGTGTTTTTAAAGTAATAAATTAAGTGACTTTGGCATTCCTGGAATTGTAGTTATTATAATTAAACAAAAATTATATTACCAAGCTCTCCAGAAAATATTGTTTCAAATTTTTGATCATTTTTTCTCTTTGACTACATCTATCACATACATACGTAGATTCTCAATATACCATAACAGGATGAAAATCCAATACTTCCATTTCCTAAAGACCTGGAATGTTGGCAGTGACATTTACTGAATGCAGTGGAACTTTATACTGTGAAATTCATAAGCACTCAAACCTCTGAGTCTCAGAGAGTTTGTAACTTGCTCAATGTTTATCTGACACTACAGTGTGTTTTTTCTGCTATAAAGAATTTATTTTTTCTCCTAACCATAAGTCCTTAACAGTTCTATTCATAATTGCTTATTTTGACAAAGGGATTGGTCATATGAAACATGTTTTCCTGATACCATCTGACTTAAGATAGAAGACTTCAATATTTGCCAGGAAGATTTTTTCCAGTTTCCCTAAACAAAGATAATCCTTTCCTTATCAATATTCTCATAATGTCCTTGGGCCTATATTTACCATAATATTTTCACTTCATGTAACAAATATTTTTAAAAATCTATATTCCAAATCAAGCAAAGAACTCAATAAAGGAATCTGGATCCTCTTCATAGTCCTTTCCATAACACTTGGCAGAAAGCCGGGTGTATTGGCTTTATTCCTTTAAGACCCATTCTATTCCCACTATTTCTTTATATCTGTTCCCACTATCTTTGATGAAGATCACTCTGTCTCTCTTCTAGCTGCTTTTTAGAGACTCATTAGATTATAAAATGGTCTTTCATGGCAGACAAACAAAACTCATGTGACTTTAAATCCTAACATATAGAAACACTACTTTCACATAAGTGCACAGTAAGTGCATTGAATAAATGCTTTTCCAAGTTTAAAAAAGCTCTCATAGCAGTCATTTTGAGAATTAAAAAAAAAAAACAGCTTTAAAAAACTGAAAATGCAAAGTGAAAATAATTTACAGTTACCTTCACATTGAGAAAGTACTTGTGAGATGATTACTATTTGCCACTCTGTCTCAGAGGGAGAGGTTGGCACCAAATCTCTGTTACGAAAAGGCCACTCATTTTTACTGCTTCTTACCAAACTCACTGTGATACTGACACACAGGCCCATTATTTCTAGAGCAAATATGAGCAACCATCTCTGGCAAGACCAAAACACTGCTTGCAAAATAAGCCGACATGGCAGAATTAGGTAGTTGTAACAATGCTAAAAGATGCTGTATGGTTTTGCTCTTGGGCCAAGTGTCCCAAAGCACTTATGGTTTTCTTAAGACCAATGCTGATTTGCTCAGATCAGTCGAGGCTAAGATGGGTGGACCAAAGAAGCCAAGCTGGCCTTCTACACCGGAAGCACCAAGCCCCATCATGAGAAACTCTGGGGAGACAAGAGGGACACAAAGAATGCTGAAGAGAGAAAACAGACTGTAAGTCAGGAGACATTCTAGTTATCACTGCTTTGACTGTCAGAAGAGGTCAGATTTCTACTAAACTCTTCTCAGAAGGCTCTGCCTGCAGACAATATTTTATAGTTTATCCAGTCCCAGGCTCTAACCTAGTATGAGTTCATGCCTTTGTCTGCCATCTTTCTCCTTCTTGGACACTCTCATCTAGCCTCGCTGGCCTCCTTTTGTTTCTTGGACAAGCCAAACTTGTTCGTGCCTCAGAAGCTTTGAACTGGCCCTGCTGCTCTCTCTTTCTTAAGGACTCAGCTCAAATATGACCAGAGAGGTCTACTTTGACTCCTGATTTCAATGACTTTCTATGCCTTCTCACTCTCATCCTCCTCACTATTTTTCTTTAATTTTCTCTATACAGTTCAGTATATATTCATATGCACATACTTATTTATATTCTATCTCTCCCCACAAGGAGTTCCACAAGAGCAGACTTTTATTTCATTGAATGCTACAATCCCAGCCCATGAAACAGTGGTTGATACAGCGTAGGTAGCCATTACTTGTTGTATGGATAAATTTTAAATGTGTTACCTCACTGTGTAACACTTTTCACTTTGTTTTTCCAGACTTCCACTGAAGTCTGCTACCTGCTTTAAGTACACGTATGTGTGTTTTGGAGGACAAATCAAGGAAAAGAGGTGATTTTCTCTTATAGACTGGCACAGAGCAGAGCGAATAAGTAGCTGCAAGGGGAAGAGACATGAACAGGTTCAAGATTTCCATCGATATTGAATTTTTAGCTAGAGATGACTATAAATATGTAAGCATCTCACCAAACTCATAGAAATCTTTGAAAGGCTAGGATACAGGATAAGGAATTCAATTTCATTTTATTTAAACTCTAAAAGGTAAGGTGACCTCAATTGGCATCTACATCATAATTAATGATGCCGACTGCTCCTTGTGTTTTGCGGTTTGGATGGGAATGGGTGCAGGGTCTGGGGAAGAGGGATTCAACTAGTGAACAGGAAGGCCTGCTACCATCCGTTCTGTTTCTTCATTGCTGGGCTTGTATAGTGGTTTCTTTTATTCTACTTAAAGTATCAAATATCAAAGATGACTGTCTGCTAATTTCAGTAATGCAGTACTCCTTCTTAAACCACATTAGTCATTCTTATGAAAAAAATGTTTATTCTGCTTCTCCAGCTATAATGTGACCTTCTTACAGATGCAAAGGACTGAGCCCTGCTAGTGACACACGAGTATTTTCCCTTGATTTGCTGACACATGTAATATCCTGGATCTATGCTTTTCAGGGATGAAATCTTTTAACCAAATAACTCCAGAAGAGAAGTTAAGCTTTTACCCCAAAAGTTTTCTGGTGATCATTTGCAAGCAATCAATACTTTGTCATCTGAGGTGTTATGAAACCTAACTGTTTGGGCTTCATGGGTTTCTCTCTGCAAGAAGAAATTATTTTTACAGTTTTTTCTAAGCTAATGTTTTCTAGTCTCTTCAATATTTTGCACATTAATGAAAATAAGATCCCCAAATGATGACTAAGATGAGATATCAAATCTTATATTTCTCTCTAGATCTCCATCAAACCTTCAAGGTCTTTAGTCTCAGTATTCAAAAAACTGTGATAAACAATTTAAAATAGATAAATTAAACATCTTACAAATCCAGGGAGTTATTCTAAGTGGTTGGAACTTTAATAATAAGTGGTAAAAAGTGGGAAATTGAGCCATCGCAGGAAATAGCACCTATGAAAAAGAGAAGGAGTACAGGGCTATAAATCTACTGACATATTCATAAGAAAGTTTACTGTAAGCCTTTACTCAATAGTTCTCTGAAAAAAAAAAAAAATAGTTCTCTGAGCATAAACACAAGACAGCGGGCCTGTAAGACCTGGGAATCTCCACATTCACCAAAGCAAAAGTGAGTCAAATCTCCTCCACTTGATATTAAATCACCATCAATCAACCAGCTGAAGCTCAAATCAGAGATGTCCATGGAACACTTTTTTCAGTTTAGAATTAAAAATCTGCTAAAGCAAGTGTTTTTTTTTTCCTGCTTCCATGGAACCATAATTCTATTTAGAGGTAAGCACTTCGTGTATTTTTTAGAGCTGATCTGTAAGTTTAACACTTAGAGGTAAGCTGGAAATGGAATACTCTCACTGGCCATTTTCATGACTAAGTTAACTAGTGTAATCTTTAAAAAAGAACTCAGAGTCAGTTCACTTGCATACTCTTCCTGTGGCAAACATGATATCTTGATTCCCCCTCAAGCTTCTGGCAAACACCTTGACAAGTTACAGATTGGTGCTTTCTTTCTCTAAGCAGAGGTGAAGGTTGATCACATCTTCATCAGAAACAGCATGTCTGTGTGGATTGGAAAAGCTGACCCTGACAGGGTCACCAGTCAGGGATGGTGAGAAGCCATGAGGACTCCTACATTATCAGGTATCAGAGCATCAGGGTCAGAAAAATTTGAGCAGAGATCAGGATTTCCTTTATGTCCCTCTGACCCTAGATGTAATGAAGTCAGTCAGCAATGACCAGTCCAGTTGCTCACACTTCTTTCTCACCTTCTCTACCTTTCTCTTTACCTCGTCCCCACACCCCAATCTGGAGTCTTTAATGCTGTAAGTGCAGGCTCAGTCAAGTCCGACTCTTTGCAACCCCATGGACTGTAACCTTCCAAGCTTCTCCGTTAGTGGAATTTTCCAGGCAAGAACAGTGGATAGGATTGCAATTTCCAACTCCAGGGGATGTACCAGACCCAGAGATCGAACCAGCATCTCCTGAGTCTCCTGCATTGGCAGGTGGAATCTTTTACCGCTGAGCCACCAAGGAGGTCCAGTTCAGTTCAGTTCAGTCACTCAGTCGTGTCCGACTCTTTGCGACCCCATGAACTGCAGCACTCCAGGCCTCCCTGTCCATCACCAACTTCCGGAGTTCACTCAAACCCCCAGTGTTTGAGTGAGTTTGAGTTTGAGTTGGTGATGCCATCAAGCCATCTCATCCTCTGTCGTCCCCTTCTCTTCCTGCCCTCAATCCCTCCCAGCATCAGAGTCTTTTCCAATGAGTCAACTCTTCCCATGAGGTGGCCAGAGTACTGGAGTTTCAGCTTTAGCATCATTCCTTCCAAAGAAATCCCAGGACTGATCTCCTTTAGAATGGACTGGTTGGATCTCCTTGTAGTCCAAGGGACTCTCAAGAGTCTTCTCCAACACCACAGTTCAAAAGCATCAATTCTTCGGCACTCAGCCTTCTTCTTCACAGTCCAACTCTCACATCCATACATGACCACTGGAAAAACCATATTCTTGACTAGACGAACCTTTGTTGGCAAAGTAATGTCTCTGCTTTTGAATATGCTATCTAGGTTGGTCATAACTTTCCTTCCAAGGAGTAAGTGTCTTTTAATTTCATGGCTGTAATCACCATCTGCAGTGATTTTGGAGCCCAGAAAAATAAAGTCTGACACTGTTTCCACTGTTTCCCCATCTATTTCCCATGAAGTGATGGGACCAGATGCCATGATGTTCGTTTTCTGAATGTTGAGCTTTAAGCCAACTTTTTCACTCTCCTCTTTCACTTTCATCAAGAGGCTTTTTAGTTCCTCTTCACTTTCTGCCATAAGGGTGGTGTCATCTGCATATCTGAGGTTATTGATATTTCTCTCAGCAATCTTGATTCCAGCTTGTGCTTCAACCCCCCAACCCCCTGCCCAGGAGTCTTCCAAAAATCAGCAAAATCCTCAGTGATAGAACTGTGGGCCCTTTGTGCTATGCTGTGTTTAGTTGCTCAGATGTATCTGTCTCTTTGCGACCACATGGACTGTAGCCCACCGGGTTCCTCTGTCCATGGGATTCTCCAGGAAAGAATACTGGAATGGGTTGCCATGCCCTCATTCTGGGGATCTTCCCTACCCAGGGATTGAACCCAGGTCTCCTGCACTTCAGGCGGATTCTTTACCAGCTGAACTACCAGGGAAGACCCTGAACCCTTTAGTGTCTTTAATAGAGAGTGAGTCCCTGATGAATACAATCATCAACTTGTTCAGAATTGGTTCCAAATATCACTCCTTTTTAGCAACATAAGTAGAAATTTGGCAAAAGACAAACTATCCCATCTCTGGATTACTCACTTTATAACTTCTCTACATGCTGATGTTGGCGTTTGACAAACATTTCCCCCCCCGCCCCCCATAGTCGTTGATTTGGGAAGAAGACTGGGAAGGAAATAAAGAAGAAGGGAAAGGAAATAAAAAGAATTCAAGTTAGCCAGAGGCTTGGGGCTAGAGAGGAGGTGCGGACCAGAACTAGAAACAGGCATTGAGACCTTTAGATCATTTACAGGAAAAGTCTTTGAAACTGCCACAGTGGACTCGAACGTAAGGGGTCATTATTGAGCACATTCTGTTTTCCCCATTATCTTTTCATGCGTATTCTACTATTATTTAACGAAAGAGCCTCAATGAAGCCCTCCTGTCTCCTTATCTCATAAGTGTCTGCTGGAAGACATGCTCCTCTTCACCATGAGGGTCCAGGGATTGGTGGTCATCACTGCCAAAAAATCCAGCTTCATTTTAGACAAAAGAAATTGGCAGGGTGATTTCAGGAGGAGGGAAAAATAAACATAACATAAAACCAAAGGTACAAAAAAACAAAACAAAACAAAACAGAACAGAGCTACGCATTGAAGTCCTTTGAGTATTAATTGTAGAGTTTTTATGTCAGAGTAATTGCTCCTGTGAAGCAAATATGACTTGTAAAAGAAACAGGGGGCCTGGGTGTTCCTTTCTGATAGTCCTCCCTGTTTTGCCTTAGAGCTGGCCTGAGAAGGAAATCCCGTTTACCAGGAATTGATGTCTTTTTAGTTCTAGTTGTTAAAACAACCCTCAGCTTGGGGACCGACCTGGGTACTGATTTATCACTTGGATGTTTTTAGAAGTTTATTTATTTTTATTTTTTATCTCTCAATCCAGTATGATTTTAACAGGTAATTCCCATGCCTTTTCTAGGGTATGCTTAATAGCAAACTTTTAAGACAAGGTAGTTCTCCTTTTTATGGCTGGGTGGAATATTCTTCCCAACTGTGTGCTTAATCTCTGAGTTTGCTGATAAGTGTGAGGGTTTACTTGTCCCACTAAATAAAGCCCTACAACACTCAACAGGGTTTAAAAAGCACAGTGAGCCCTGTTTCTACCTCCATTCTTCTGCACTGGGGTCTAAATTGATTCTCTGCTTATCTGAGGAGGAATAATTTTTTTCTCATTATGCCCCATATTTTAGAGCATTTCTTTTTATTTCCAAAGGCAGAAGTTATGAAATTCTAAGGGAGAAAATGATTATTGTATATTTATTCCTAAATTCCTGTAAGATGTTACTCTTATCAAGCAATAAATATTCTACAAAACTGCCATGAAAATGAGAAAACTTGTGAGTGCTTTCACTATATGTTTTTCCCAAAGAGAAACATTACGAGTTTCCTTTCATTGTCTAAATAGCAGGATGACAAAAAGACAGGGTAAGAACTTCAGAGGGTTCCCGATGTCACACATTGTTTAGCATAGGTACGGCTGGGGAAAAAGGACGGACTAGGAGAATTCCCAGTAATGTTAGTGTCTTTCTGGTCCAGGATCCATAGAGGATATGGGCCAGGATTTTTGCTAATAGGTATAATGTGAGAGAGTTTTGCTAGGTGTTGGAGGTCAATATGTAGGAGAAAGGTGATATGAGGTGACAGCAAAAGATATTGCGGTGGAAGGAACATTGGTTTCGTGCTCATACTTTCCTGTTTTTTGCCAAGAAGACCTTGGGCAAGTAACAACTTGGACCACAATTTCCTTATTTATAAAATTGGCGCAATAAAAATTATGAAAGAATTATTCTGAAGACTGCAAATTATTTATGTAAAGCACTGGCATATAATTGATATTTAGTAAATTTTTACCATTATTATGGTATAGTCCTCAAACACTAGGCAACTATTAATAGTATTCACTTAGGGAAGGAGATGATAAATACAAGGTAAAATGACTTATTCAAGATATTGTATACTAAATTCCCATGAGTGGTAGTAATGCTTGCTTCTCACACAAGAGGCCACCGAGGTGTACTCACTGGGAGACTTTCAAAGAAGACTCAAGACCTAACTATTGTCTGACTTTACAGCATCACCAGATGGAAACATTTGGAGATAGGAGAGAGAGTAATGGGAGGTAAATATTTGAAGACAGGAGCAGGAGTCCAGCAGGGCAATGGATTTTGGTGAAAAAAACAAACAGACACCAAAAATCAACAAAAGCACTTCTGAAGGTTTTCAAACTTCAGTTGAGCTCAGAGAGCATAATCTTACAGCATTATATATATCTTGCAGGTATTCATTAAGTCAATGTTTTACTAAATTCAGTTCAGTTCAGTCGCTCAGTCATGTCTGACTCTTTGCAACTCCATGGACTGTAGCACACTAGGCTTTCCAATCCATCACCAACTCCTGGAGCTTGTGCAAACTCACATCCATCGAGTCGGGGATTCCATCCAACCATCTTGTCCTCTGTCGTCCCCTTCTCTTGCTGCCTTCAATCTTTCCCAGCATCAGGGTTATTTCCAATGAGTCAGCTCTTTGCATCAGATGGCCAGAGTACTGGAGTTTCAGCTTCAGCATCAGTCCTTCCAATGGATATTCAGGACTGATTTCCTTTAGGATTGACTGGTCAGATCTCCTTGCAGTCCAAGAGACTCTCAAGAGTCTTCTCCAACACCACAGTAAACTCCTACTATATACCTACCTTTGCATTAGAGTGGAGAATAATGATGACATGATCTCCGTTCTCTGCAGTTTAGAGTCTAGTGGGGATGTCAACAACAAAACCAAGAAAAAAAAGAAAATATATTACAACAGAATACAGGGTTTTTGTTGTTGAATTGTTCTATCTGCCTACATATCTATATATTTCTTGATATATTAAGAAAAAATATCAAGCATCAGCTCTAGATGGGAAGTCTGGTAGGGCTTTTTGTGAAGGACAATTTTTAAATAAGATTTGAAAGATAAGAATAATCCTACATGTAAAGCATAAGAATTTTTGAGGAGGAGATAACAGGGGAGAAAAGACAAAACCAAAAACAACTGCAAAAACAAGGACATACGGTCTGAAGGCACTTGCTACCCAACATGGTCCCTACATGAACAGTACTAATGTCACTTGGGACCCTGTTAGCAAGGTAAAACCTGGGTACCACTTTCAGATCAGATCAGATCAGTCGCTCAGTCATGTCCGACTCTTTGCGATCCCATGAATCGCAGCACACCAGGCCTCCCTGTCCATCACCAACTCCTGGAGTTCACTCAGACTCAAGTCCATCGAGTCAGTGATGCCATCCAGCCATCTCATCCTCTGTCGTCCCCTTCTCCTCCTGCTCCCAATCCCTCCCAGCATCAGAGTCTTTTCCAATGAGTCAACTCTTCCCATGAGGTGGCCAAAGTACTGGAGTTTCAGCTTTAGCATCATTCCTTCCAAAGAAATCCCAGGGCTGAACTCCTTTAGAATGGACTGGTTGGATCTCCTTGCAGTCCAAGGGACTCTCAAGAGTCTTCTCCAACACCACAGTTCAAAAGCATCAATTCTTTGGCGCTCAGCCTTCTTCACAGTCCAACTCTCACATCCATACATGACCACAGGAAAAACCATAGCTTTGACTAGATGAACCTTTGTTGGCAAAGTAATGTCTCTGCTTTTGAATATGCTATCTAGGTTGGTCATAACTTTCCTTCCAAGGAGTAAGCATCTTTCAATTTCATGGCTGCAGTCACCATCTTCAGTGATTTTGGAGCCCAGAAAAATAAAGTCTGACACTGTTTCCACTGGTTCCCCATCTATTTCCCATGAAGTGATGGGACCGGATGCCATGATCGTCGTTTTCTGAATGTTGAGCTTTAAGCCAACTTTTTCACTCTCCTCTTTCACTTTCATCAAGAGGCTTTTGAGTTCCTCTTCACTTTCTGCCATTAGGGTGGTGTCATCTGCATATCTGAGGTTATTGATATTTCTCCCAGCAATCTTGATTCCAGCTTGTGTTTCTTCCAGTCCAGCGTTTCTCATGATGGACTCTGCATATAAGTTAAATAAGCAGGGTGACAATATACAACCTTGAAGTACTCCTTTTCCTATTTGGAACCAGTCTGTTGTTCCATGTCCAGTTCTAACTGTTGCTTCCTGACCCGCATACAAATTTCTCAAGAGGCAGATCAGGTGGTCTGGTATTCCCATTTCTTTCAAAATTTTCCACAGATTATTGTAATCCACACAGTCAAAGGCTTTGGCATAGTCAATAAAGCAGAAATAGATGTTTTTCTGGAACTCTCTTGCTTTTTCCATGATCCAGCAGATATTGGCAATTTGATCTCTGGTTCCTCTGCCTTTTCTAAAACCAGCTTGAACATCAGGAAGTTCATGGTTCACATATTGCTGAAGCTTGGCTTGGAGAATTTTGAGCATTACTTTACTAGCATGTGAGATGAGTGCAATTGTGTGGTAGTTTGAGCATTCTTTGGCATTGCCTTTCTTTGGGATTGGAATGAAAACTGACCTTTTCCAGTCCTGTGGCCACTGCTGAGTTTTCCAAATTTGCTGGCATATTGAGTGCAGCATTTTTACAGCATCATCTTTCAGGATTTGGAATAGCTCAACTGGAATTCCATCACCTTCACTAGCTTTGTTCGTAGTGACGCTTTCTAAGGCCCACTTGACTTCACATTCCAGGATGTCTGGCTCTAGGTCAGTGATCACACCATCATGATTATCTGGGTTGTGAAGATCTTTTTTTGTACAGTTCTTCTGTGTATTCTTGCCATCTCTTCTTAATATCTTCTGCTTCTGTTAGGTCCATACCATTTCTGTCCTTTATCGGGCCCATCTTTGCATGAAATGTTCCTTTGGTATCTCTGATTTTCTTGAAGAGATCTCTAGTCTTTCCCATTCTGTTGTTTTCCTCTATTTCTTTGCATTGATCACTGAAGAAGGCTTTCTTATCTCTTCTTGCTATTCTTTGGAACTCTGCATTCAGATGTTTATATCTTTCCTTTTCTCCTTTGCTTTTCGCTTCTCTTCTTTTCACAGTTATTTGTAAGGCCTTCCCAGACAGCCATTTTGCTTTTTTGCATTTCTTTTCCATGGGGATTGTCTTGATCCCTGTCTTCTGTACAATGTCACGAACCTCATCCCATAGTTCATCAGGCACTCTGTCTATCAGATGTAGGCCCTTAAATCTATTTCTCACTTCCACTGTATAATCATAAGGGATTTGATTTAGGTCATACTGGAATGGTCTAGTGGTTTTCCCTACTTTCTTCAATTTAAGTCTGAATTAAGTACTGAATCTGAATCTGCATTTTTAAGATATCCAGGTGATTCATAAGAACATTTAATTTGAGAAACAGACATAAAATTGACTTTTGAATAAACTGAATGGAGGTTTTTGGCTGGCTTGAGAAAGGCTGTTTCAGTGTAGTGGGGTAGAAACCAGATAGGAATGGGCTGAATACTGGCAAGGATTAAGGAATGAACACAGCATGTAGATACCTCATTATGGATGTCTTATTTGGAAAGAGATGAGAACAGAAGATAGAGGCAGCAGCTGAAAGAGAAAACAGGGTCAAAAGAGAAGTTGCTTAAGATGAAGAATTTGTGTTTTTGTACATAAAGGTTACACCTAGATGAGAAAGAGAGTGATGATGAGAACATAGAGAGATGATCTAAGAATAAGGTCCTCAACAATGCAGGACAAAGCAGAAAGGCAGCATGGCAAATTAATCTGTGATGGGAGAAGTGACACTTCTTGTACTGGAGCAAATGGGAGAGTGGAAAGAATGTGTGCCCTGTGAATTTATTGATGGGAATATGAGCAGCTTCTGGCACACTAATTGTCTTCTGTCAATGAAGCATAAGGCATGAACATCAGCTGCAAACAAGGGTAGTAGGGATTTAAAAAGTGAGAAGATAATGAACTAATCTCTGTAGAAGTACAAGCTGGAAGAGAAAACAATAGTTGGATTACTGGTAGTGGTAAGCAGACAGTGATCAGTACCTATTTAATATATACCTATTTAATATATAGTCTGCCCCATCACATGATTTTTTTTCCCCAAGATGTGCTCACTTTATGGGCACAGTGTAGAGAAAGCAGATGGTTAGGTTCATGCAATGTTGGGGTTAATAATCAAAAATCATCCTTTAGCACTGCAATTTGTCTAAATCCAGTTCTTGGCAACTGTTTCGGTCTACAGAAGTTAGAGATTAGATGCAGATATTTAACATCAAATTATAATAACTTGGTGCTGATTATTCACTTTCAGTGTGCTCAGTTTTGCATACATTTTCCGAGAACTTCATAGCAATGCTATGGCTTAGCTACTATCAGCCCCACTTTACTGCTGCAACTGAATATAAAGAAGATTAAGTAAACCTTAAATAAATTATAATGCCAAGAGTCAAACTGAGATCTATTTAACTCCCACCACCAGTCATGTCATAATAATGAAAGGAATTTTTTTAAAGGGAAAAATAAGAAGATTGGGATTTTTATGTGTCTTTTTGTTTTTTCTTTATTTTTTTTAATTCAAAGCAAAAAAATAAAACATTGGTTTTCATTGGAGGATCTTTCACCCCTCAGTGGTGTTATGAAATTGAATGAAATGTGACATGTGCTCTCTCTTTTCAGCTGAATACAAGCAGCAGATACATATGTAGTCTTGAAGATCTGGCCTCTCACATTTCCTTGCCACCATGTGAGAAGTTTGAGAGGAAGATCAGCTAAGCACCATGTAGGGACAAAGATGTGGATAGTCCTTACAAGTTTTTGAGAAGTCTACAAAGGATTTATCTTGACTTGATACTTCCTTCCTTGCAAAATATGAAGGATACGACATTTATTTTGACTGATATAAATTGCAGAAAATGTTAAACAATAAGATTCCAAAATGAGTATCAGATGAAGAAATCAGATAACAAACTCAAATGCCTACAGAAGCCTGGAACAAAACATAAAGGAGTAAAGAGTGTCAGTTAGAAGATAGAGAAGGAAAATGGGGGGCTTGGTATAAACTGAGAGTCACTTATTGGTTTAATCCAACTGATGGCACACAGGAATTCCAGTTCAGTGTTGCAAAATCCTCCTGTGATCCAATAGAAAACAGTCTAAAATTCTGTGAAATAAACATCTTAAAACATTTATTGGCAAAACCAAACGTATAAGCCAGCATGGAACTAAAAGATAAACTGAGATATGTTAAATTTTTTTAGTTCATTTGAGCAAAGATCAATTCAAATTGGGTACCACCAAACCCAAGTGGTCAGGAGTGCTCTTTCAACAGGAGGCAGGGGAAAAACTTGCACAGAGAAAGTAGAGAAGCAGAGGTAGGAAATTATTCAGTTGGCTATTGCTTATTGCCTGTGTTGTTGTTCAGTCGCTAAGTCATGTCTGACTCTTTGCAATCCCAGGAAGTACTCCAGGCTTCCCTGTCCATCACAATCTCCTGGAGTTTGCTCAGACTCATGTCTACTGAGTTGGTGATGCTATCTAACCATTTCATCCTCTGTTACCCCCTTCTCCTCCTGCCTTCAATCTTTCCCAGCATCAGGGTCTTTACCAATGAATCAGCTCTTTGCTTCAGTTGACCAAAGTATTGGATCTCTGGCTTCAGCATCAGTCCTTCCAATAAATATTCAGGGTTGGTTTCCTCTAGGATTGACTGGTTTGCTCTCCTTGGTGTTCAAGAGACTCTCAAGAGTCTTCTCTAGCACCATCAATTCTTCAGCACTCAGTCTTCTTTATGGTCCAGCTCTCACTGGACCTTAGTATTTTGATTTTTCTAACACTGAGGCATTTGCAGGCTTAGATTTTGGTTAACTTATGTAGCCTGCCAGGGCATGAGTCACTTCAGTCTCATGGCCTGCTTATTTAACTAAGTTACCAATGTCTAAGTCCATGAGTCTCCAGTTTGCCACTTCTGTAGAGGTACTTTTAAATCTGTCAGAGATCACAGATTGCCAAATGCCAACTTTAATCACCAATCTTAGGAAGCCAGTTTCAGTTCAGTAATTCAGTCATGTCTGACTCTTTGCGACCCCATGCTCTGCAGCACACCAGGCTTCCCTGTCCATGACCAACTCCTGGAGCTTGCTCAAACTCATGTCCATTGAGTTGGTGATGCCATCCAACCATCTCATTCTCTGTTGTCCCCTTCTCCTCCTGCCTTCAATCTTTCCCAGCATCAGGGTCTTTTCCGATGAGTCAGTTCTTCCCATAAGGTGGCCAAAGTATTGGGGTTTCAGCTTCAACATCAGTCCTTCCAATGAATATTCAGGACTGATTTCCTTTAGAGTTGACTGGTTTGATCTCCTTGCAGTCCAAGAGTCTCCAAAGACTCTCAAGAGTCTTCTCCAACACCACAGTTCAAAAGCATCAATTCTTTGGTGCTCAGCTTTCTTTATAGTCCAACTCTCACATCCATACATGACTACTGGAAAAATCATAGCTTTGACTAGATGGACCTTTGTTGGCAAAGTAATGTCTCTGCTTTTTAATATGCTTTCTAGGTTGGTCATAGCTTTTCTTCCATGGAGCAAGCATCTTTTAATTTCATGGCTGTCACCATCTGCAGTGATTTTGGAGCCCAAGAAAATAAAATCTGTCACTGTTTCCATTATTTCCCCATCTATTTTCCATGAAATGATGGGACTGGATGCCATGATCTTTGTTTTTTGAAGCCAGGAAGCCAGATACCCCTTTAAAATCTCTTGTAAATGGCTCATATGAGAAATATGATCTACTAGATATAGTTAGACATCTTTTAATTTGTTCTGTAATTTAGAGAAGTTACCCAAGAGAAAGAACTATCTTCAAACCTGAAGCAAGGGAAAGAGAGAAAATTAATCTTTTCTTGTACAAATCATGAGTGTCTCTTTAATGAGTGAGTTACCCGCACATAGGAAAAAAATAGCTTCATTATGAAAAAAATACGGAATATCTTTATTCAGCAGTGGTTCTCATTTATGAACCAAAGAATTCACAAACTTAATCAATTTATCATAATGAACTTCCCAGAGGTAGTCAGCAAGAACATTATAAGCACAGCAGGTAAGTTTTCCAACAATAATGATATTATGCTTCTTTCTGTACAAAGCATGATTTTAGTAGCTTTGTATTTCAATTAAACCTATAAATACACAAAAGTCACAGTGGCAAAAATCACAGCCCATTACCTAAGACCTACATGTGAGATGGTCTCATTTCATCTCAGGAGCACTGAAAATGTGAATAAGATTCTAAGCTAAGTGAATTTCTTGCTGCTGCTAAGTCGCTTCAGTCGTGTCCGACTCTGTGCGACCCCAGAGACAGCAGCCCACCAGGCTCCCCCGTCCCTGGGATTCTCCAGGCAAGAACACTGGAGTGGGTTGCCATTTCCTTCTCCATGCGTGAAAGTGAAAAGTGAAAGTGAAGTCGCTCAGTCGTGTCTGACTCTTCGAGACCCCATGGACTGCAGCCTAAGCTCCTCCCTCCATGGGAGTTTCCGGGCAAGAGTACTGGAGTGGGTTGCCATTGCCTTTTATGTCTCTTACTTTTGTGACTCCACATTTGTTATTGGATTTCTTTCCTTTTAACTTGGCCCAGAATGCCTGTCAAAGTTCTGTCTACCAAGTCCAGTCTCAAAACAGCTTCCTCCTCATTGATCTGGTGAATGAAGGTCCTAGCTATGTATGTATCCGTTGCAAATTCAGGTAGTAGGTGAATTCAGGTAAGGAACATGGATTGTAAATATTCTTTTTGGTAGATTGGAAGAGCCTCATGAAAGAGAGAAACTGACCAACACATTTGTTGTAGACTAACCAATAGAGCTAAGACTTACAAGCAATTTGGAACAATGACAGTCCTTTAATCTCTCATGTTGTATCCTTGACAGTGGCAGGGCATCAGAGATTAGAAACTCAAAGTATTAATGGCAAGGGGAAGTGGGCAGAGTCAGTACAGAAGTGTGTACAGCTTTGAGACTATCAACTGTGTCTTGACTAGTCCCATCTGGAAATCAAAGCCAAATTCTTGAAAGCAGGGGATGGGGGGGTGGGGGGAGTACAATAAACAAAAATGAGGAATTAGGTGGAAGAGCTTTTGCTGATCTGATATTAGAGCTACATTCTAAGGAAGAGAATGTGATTTTATGAGAGTCATATTGTCAATTGACATGAGTTTGAGCAAGCTCCGGGAGATGGTGAAGGACAAGGGAAGCCTGGCATGCTGCAGTCCATGTGGTTACAAAGAGTCAGACATGACTGAGCACCTGAACAACAACAGGTGTTCTTAAAACAAATTTATTTCTGTGAATATAATCTTTTAATAGCTGCCCTTATTATTTACTTTGGTTAAATGTGTAGTTAACCAGGAATTCTGGTGAACTAATTTCCAGAAACTATGTTAGTATACATGCCCAATGGACTTGGCAGATGTAGTTATCCACAGAATGACTGGTCTCCCTCCTTCATGCCTGCCCTTTAGATTCTATTTTCCATACAGCAGCTTTCATATTCTTTGACAATGTACATCTGATATTGTTACTGCTCTTCTTGGATCTCCCCAAGGGCATTCCTTTACACATAGAATAAATTCTGAAATCCAGACTTTGACTTCCAAGACTCTATGTGATCTGGCCTCGAAATTCCCTTCTTCAGCCTTTCTCCTCCTATTCTGCTTTTTTCCTATGCTCCAATCACCTGGCTTTCCTTAATGTTCTATGAATGTGCTGCACATACACCTTCTTCAGGACTTCTGTAATTACTGTTCAATCCGCAGGGGATACTTTTGCCTCTGACAGCCATAGGGCTTGTTGAAATACTTCTTGCAGGTTTCTTCCTAACCAACAGCACACCCTACCTGAACTAGTGTACCACCATTCATTTTATCCTTGCCCTACCCCTACGTTATTTCACTTCATTGCACTCACTGCTATCAGTAACCACATTAAATATTAATTTTCTTATTTGATTACCTTCTGTCTTGTCCACTGGGAATGACAGAACCTCTGTTTGTTTTTATTCATTGCTGTACCTCTTGCATCTCAAACATTGCCTGCTCCCATAATATGTTAGGAACTCAGTTAAAATCTGTAGTAAATAAATTGTGAACAGGCTAATCTTTTAATTAAAGTAGCCACATATGACTAGTGGCTACCAAATTATACAGTGCTTTATTAGATTGTCTGCCTACTTGTCATGTTTTTTATTATCTGTTGTCCCATTATACAGGAATATAAGAGCCCTGAATACAAAGACTTTTGTCTATTTCTTCAGTAACATATACCCAAGTACCCAGGACAGTATCTAGCACATAGAAGGTGCTCTGTGAATATTTGGAAAGTGATTAAATGAATGTTTAATTTCTGTCTCATGTAAAATTAACATTTTGGCTTTCCTGGATTTAAATTTGAAGAGAGGGAATTAAACTTGACTCTTTTGAAAATCTTTTCTGCACTTAAGATGATATGATTCTATCTCCTCTGAAATGACAATTTTAGCAATAGCAATATTTTATCAGCTGTTTTGGCCTTAGATGAATGAAACATATAGCAGATGTCCAGATAATTGAAGTCCCCAAACACTAATAACCTCTGCTCCAGTTTTGCCCTCTATATTAAGTAACAAACATACCCTGTCTGCCTAGACAGTCCTGAGAGTGTTACCATGGTATTATGTCTCTTACCTTTCATTCTCATCTACTTGCTCTCAACCTCTCCTTACCTTCACCCTCACAAATTTTATAGAAATATCTCCTTGACACATAGTTTTATCTCCCACTGTGCTTTGTTGTCTTCTTTTTTTTTTTTCAGGCTGCATTGTGTGGGATGCAGGATCTTAGGTTCCTGACCAGGGATCAAACCTGAGCCCCCTGCATTGGGAGCGCCGAGTCTTAACTACTGGACAACCAGGGAACTCCACGCACTTCTTTTAAATAGGACTATCTTTCTGTTTCCCTGGCATCTATTTCATGCATCTCAACACCAGGACTTGGTGATTTTTGTGGGGCCAAAACTACTTATTTTTATTAAAATTCATTATAAATGAAGACATCTGAACCTGTATATTTCCCTCTTTCCTGTGTTCTTTCAAGGATTTTTAGTCACTTTTTCCCCTGTATTCACATCTAGTTTTCATTACAGATGGTTTTTGCTTGCTTGTTTGTAAATTTATTTGGAACTTTTCCTCCCTCTTCTCTGTTTGTTTCGAGTTAAACTGGACCAAAGTATGATGTCCTAAGTGAAAACGTTACATTCAGTTTTCATGATATCATCACTGACCTAATTTTCTTATATCAATTAAGAAAGACACAGAAACTAAACACTGTCCTTTAACAAGTTTTTCTTAATTTTACATTCATACCTTCTGCCAGATTTGCTTCCAAACTTACAGCATTCAATTAAGAAGAGAAAAAACTTTCTTAGTTTTTCCCATGAAGGCTTCAACATCAGTAGAGATATAGTTCATGTTTATTTTGCCTGAGTGAGGAGCCGAGTGAGATCAGGAGATCTGAGTTTTGGTAGTCCTTTCCATATGTCTCTGGTCACACTCAGCATCTTTTGCTGGAGGACCCATGTCCTCCTCTCAGGATTATTAAAGGAAGATTCATTATAGTTGATTGTGTGTATGAATCTTTTTTACTGTTACTTTAGATGTGGATTCAGAAGGATTGTGTTTATACTATCTAAGGCCAGGTTATAACTTATATTTAGCTAAAATGGTCCTGAATGCATTTTCTTCCTTTTCTCTTTTTATCACTTTGTTCTACTTTCAACCTCTTGATTCCAACTTTAATTCCCCTTCACCACCTTAAGTTTCTTTGACTTTCTGGCTTCCTCATCAGATCTCCTTTCTGTCTAGGACCTTTTCTATTGCTTCTAGAAAGGCAGAGCCTATATAAGAATTCTTCCATCATTTACAGTTTTTATAATTCAGACATCAACTTATATCAGTAACAAACAGAACTAGTGACTTCTTTAAGCAAGAATTCAAACACATTACTCTCAGGAGGGTCACACATGAAACTTTGGCATCTTAGTTTGAACTATAGTTTTTTTCTAACATTTCTACGAAATTCCACTGCAAATGCTTACTTTCTGTCACACTTTTGCTTCTGTGGTTCTGGGGTAAACCCAACCTGGAGGTCTTCTTTGTCAATGTCTACAATCCCTCCATAAACCACATTGTTAGATCTGTGGCTCCCAAACTTGAGGGTCCATCAGAATCACCTAGAGGGTTTGTTAAGACAGAGTTTCTAAATCAGTAGGTACAGGTTGAGAATTTACATTTCTATAAAGGTCCTTGGTGATATTATGTTATTGGGCAAAGACTTCACTTAAAGATTCACAGAATTACTGAATCTGGGGTTTAGTAGCATGGAGAAGGCAATGGCACCCTACTCCAGTACTCTTGCCTGGCAAATCCCATGGACGGAGGAGCCTGGTGGGCTGCCGTCTATGGGGTCGCACAGAGTCACTACTGAAGTGACTTAGCAGCAGCACAGCAGGGTTTAGTAGCATACCAGGCAATCAATGGTGCTGACTGTATTACAAAGTGCAGGAAAATCAGCAGCACTTCTTCCTGACTGCTGGCTGACTCAGTGGATGTTCTGCTGCCCCAGAAGCTGGTTTTCCAGATTTCTTTGAACACTAGAGGTAGTTTCTCCTTCTTCCTACAATCTGATACATTTCGTAGGTCATTATAAAATTTTCTTCCTTAGCTCAGGTACTGATTTTTCTTCAAGGAGTATAGAATAGGTTAGTAATCCTATTGGGGAACATTCTCAGTCCTCTCAGCTCCTTCGTGTACTTGGAGACCTCCTCCCAACAACCGCCCCCTCCCCACTGCCCAATCTTAGTTAACTTTGTTTACAGCTAGGAGTCAGCTTTGTTCCCTGCAGCAAACATAAAAGCACACTCACAAGCTGACCTCTTACATTCATTTCAAAATATCCTACTCACTTTTCTTCAGACTCCAGTATTAACTACTGACAGCTTAACGTATAAGTATGTATTTGGTGACATCAGCTATGTACTAATGCTGGCAAAACTCAAGCAGTTTGTGTGTAATATGCATTCTAGATAACTACACAGAGAATTCCATCATGGGCTTGACAACTGAGAAGCCCCCAGGATGATAAGACTAAGACATGGCTAGCAGTCCACCTGAGAGCTCCCTCCAGAAACTAGCACCCCAAGAATGGAAGAATATTCTATTCAGAGATCAAGATAAGCCTTAAAAACTTGAAAAACAATTTGCAAGTCTTTTAAACAGCTGCATCAACTTACACAGTGGAAGTAGTAAATCCATATTTTCATAATTCTGTTTATTTTTACTTTGAATAAAATGAATGCAGTTTTTAAAAATTGGTGAATCAGCCATAATTAGTAAAAGGGCTACAGTCATCTATTTTGCTTTTACTGCCCTTTTCCATTAGAATAATAGTGAAAGTTGGTAACAATCCTTGAGCCTTTACTATTAGCAAAGAGTTTTGCTAAGCAATTTGTGCATTTTACTGTACAATTCTTACAAAAAAATCTCACAAGATAGATCCTATTCATGTTTTGCAGGTGAAAATTTTGAGACTTAAATTAAGTAACTTGTCCAAGTTCTCAAGTTATTCAGTTCAGTTCAGTTCAGTCACCATGTCTCACTCTTTGTGACTCCATATGTAGCAGCACACCAGGCTTCCCTGTCCATCACCAACTCCTGGAGCTTGCTCAGACTTATGTCCATCGAGTCAGTGATGCCATCCAACCATCTCATTCTCTGTTGTCCCCTTCTTCTCCTGCCTTCAATCTTTCCCAGCATCAGGGTCTTTTCCAATGAAAGACCTTTGCATCAGGTGGCCAAAGTATTGGAGCTTCAGTTTCAGCATACATTCTTCAAATGAATATTCAGGACTGATTTCCTTTAGGATTGACTTGTTGGATCTCCTTGCTGTCCAAAGGACTCTCAAGAGTCTTCAACATCACCGTTCAAAAGCATCAATTCTTTGGCGCTCAGCTTTCTTTATGGTCCAACTCTCACATCCATACATACTACTGGAAAAGCCATAGTTTTGACTAGATGGACCTTTGTCGGACCTTTGTCTCAAGCTATTGAACAGCAGCAAAATAGGGATTTGTACCGAGTCACACTCCCAACTCCAACCTTTAATCATTTTTTCTGCGAGTATCACTGCAGTGTCCCTGATCACTCCATCAATTTCTGGCTCAACTTCTAGCTTCTCCTAGCATTTTCACATGGCAAGAATCAACATATTTGGAGCAGTCCTGAGTCCTCCCTGTAGGAGAAGTTGTGGTAGGAACCACACAATCAACATTGGTTCTTAAACTTTTGGTTGTTGGTAGTGGTTGTGTTATTCTGGGATTTGGGGGTGGGATCTCATAATTGGATACACTTGTGAAAAAAATCACTCTACTTTGAATAGCATACTACAGGGTTCATTAATGCATGGAGTCCTTCCTACTATGGATCCTTCACCAGGAAAACTAGAGGATAACAACATCTGTTATTGAGTCTCTGAACTAACATCATGCCCTACTACAGAGAACTCTAGTTCAAATAATTCCAGAAATATAGTCTATATATGAAATTTAGTAAGTAAATTTAATGGCTAAACTCAATTTCGGTGCCTGTCAATTTCCTTATCTGAAAAATATTCATACTTTTTAAGATTGTTATGAGGGTTGCATGAGAATATGAATGTATTATTGCTTAGAATAGTGTCTGATGCTTAATAGGCACTTCATAAATTCTACCCATTACTAACATTATTCCTTATTCTTCTTTTCCTTATTATTCCTTCATTACTTCTCTGAGGAAGTTCCCTTGAAGGGTACCACCTTTGTGATCATACTTTTATTTAGAGTCTTTTGGAAATATTTCTTTTACTAACATATTGGTATTATTTTGAGGGAGGAGGTATTTGAACATTAATCACCACTATAAAGCAGGAAGGGTTATTTAACCATAGGATATGGCCTCAACTGGAAAGGTGCCAAGTCTAAACATAAATGCAGAAATATGAAAAGTAAAAAATTAAGGATGATGTGACAAAATGTTGTACAACTGAAGGAAAGGTTGTACAAACTTGATTTCTTTTTTTTTTAACACCAAATTTCTTCATCTTTATTTATTTATTTTTAAATTTTATTTTATTTTTAAACTTTACAATATTGTATTAGTTTTGCCAAATATCGAAATGAATCCGCCACAGGTATACCCGCGTTCCCCATCCTGAACCCTCCTCCCTCCTCCCTCCCCTACCCTCCCTCTTGGTCGTCCCAGTGCACCAGCCCCAAGCATCCAGTACCGTGCATCGAACCTGGACTGTTGACTCGTTTCATACATGATATTATACATGTTTCAATGCTATTCTCCCAAATCTCCCCACCCTCTCCCTCTCCCACAGAGTCCATAAGACTGATCTACACATTGGTGTCTCTAAAACTTGATTTCTATAATTTTTAAAATTTGCCTCATTTTCTCAGATATTTGTTAGATAAAATCCAGACCCAATATTGTTACATAAAGTACATTTCTATTAAAGAAAATCTTGAAAGTTTAGTGATAATATGAAAACTTCTTTCCATGCAGAGAAGGAAAGTGTTAGACAAGCAAAGAAGAAGTGATACAAATTCAAATTCAATTTATGCACTTAAAAACCATGGCTTGTGTCTGTTTGTTTACTCTGATGTACTGATACTGCACACAGAAACCAACATGTAGAACCCTTTAGAATTTTATCATCTATTAAATAGTAACTACTGAACATACACTTAACATGTATTATGATGCTTCTATGTCAAGGAATATTGAATGTGTTTCATAAAGTTAGTAAGACTAAAGAAGGTAAGGCATGAAGAGAATAACATTCTATGGAGTTCTTTGTCCCTAAGGACTTCTCTGCAGTCTAGGGATCCCGGATTGTTGTATTGGGAGTACTCTGATGCACAATGAATAGATGCTGAGCAGTTAAGATGTTGGATCAAATTATGTTTAAAAATTCACTTTGTTTTCCGAGGTCATTTTTTTAAAAAAAAGACAGCCATGAACAACATACCTCAGTGACAATGAAACTTTAGGATATAATGTGCTAAAATACTAGGGAATGACACAGATCAGATCAGATCAATCACTCAGTTGTGTCCGACTCTTTGTGACCTCATGAATCGCAGCATGCCAGGCCTCCCTGTCCATCATCAACTCCCGGAGTTCACTCAGACTCATGTCCATCGAGTCAGTGATGCCATCCAGCCATCTCATCCTCTGTGTCCCGTTCTCCTCTTGCCCCCAATCCCTCACAGCATCAGAGTCTTTTCCAATGAGTCAACTCTTCGCATGAGGTGGCCAAAATACTGGAGTTTCAGCTTTAGCATCATTCCTTCCAAAGAAATCCCAGGGCTGATCTCCTTTAGAATGGACTGGTTGGATCTCCTTGCAGTCCAACAGACTCTCAAGAGTCTTCTCCAACACCACAGTTCAAAAGCATCAATTCTTCAGCACTCAACCTTCTTCACAGTCCAACTCTCACATCCATACATGACCACAGGAAAAACCATAGCCTTGACTAGATGAACCTTTGTTGGCAAAGTAATGTCTCTGCTTTTGAATATGCTATCTAGGTTGGTCATAACTTTCTTTCCAAGGAGTAAGCGCCTTCTAATTTCATGGCTGAGTCACCATCTGTAGTGATTTTGGAGCCCCAAAAAATACAGTCTGACACTGTTTCCACTGTTTCCCCATCTATTTCCCATGAAGTGATGGGACCGGATGCCATGATCTTCGTTTTCTGAATGTTGAGCTTTAAGCCAACTTTTTCACTCTCCACTTTCACCTTCATCAACAGGCTTTTTAGTTCCTCTTCACTATCTGACAGAAGGGTGGTGTCATCTGCATATCTGAGGTTATTGATATTTCTCCCAGCAATCTTGATTCCAGCTTGTGTTTCTTCCAGTCCAGCGTTTCTCATGATGTACTCTGCATATAAGTTAAATAAACAGGGTGACAATATACAGCCTTGACGTACTCCTTTTCCTATTTGGAACCAGTCTGTTGTTCTATGTCCAGTTCTAACTGTTGCTTCCTGACCCGCATACAAATTTCTCAAGAGGCAGATCAGGTGGTCTGGTATTCCCATCTCTTTCAGAATTTTCCACAGTTTATTGTAATCCACACAGTCAAAGGCTTTGGCATAGTCAATAAAGCAGAAATAGATGTTTTTCTGGAACTCTCTTGCTTTTTCCATGATCCAGCAGATGTTGGCAATTTGATCTCTGGTTCCTCTGCCTTTCCTAAAACCAGCTTGAACATCTGGAAGTTCACGGTTCACATATTACTGAAGCCTGGCTTGGAGAATTTTGAGCATTACTTTACTAGCGTGTGAGATGATGCAATTGTGAGGTAGTTTGAGCATTCTTTGGCATTGCCTTTCTTTGGGATTGGAATGAAAACTGACCTTTTCCAGTCTTGTGGCCACTGCTGAGTTTTCCAAATTTGCTGGCATATTGAGTGCAGCACTTTCACAGCATCATCTTTCAGGATTTGGAACAGCTCAACTGGAATTCCATCACCTCCACTAGCTTTGTTTGTAGTGATGCTTTCTAAGGCCCACTTGACTTCACATTCCAGGATGTCTGGCTCTAGGTCAGTGATCACACCATCGTGATTATGTGGGTCGTGAAGATCTTTTTTGTATAGTTCTTCTGTGTATTCTTGCCATCTATTCTTAATATCTTCTGCTTCTGTTAGGTCCATACCATTTCTGTCCTTTATCGAGCCCATCTTTGCATGAAATGTTCCTTTGGTATCTCTGATTTTCTTGAAGAGATCCCTAGTCTTTCCCATTCTGTTGTTTTCCTCTATTTCTTTGCATTGATCGCTGAAGAAGGCTTTCTTATCTCTTCTTGCTATTCTTTGGAACTCTGCATTCAGATGTTTATATCTTTCCTTTTCTCCTTTGCTTTTCGCTTCTCTTCCTTTCACAGCTATTTGTAAGGCCTCCCCAGACAGCCATTTTGCTTTTTTGCATTTCTTTTCCATGGGGATTGTCTTGTTCCCTGTCTCCTGTACAACATCACGAATCTCATTCCATAGTTCATCAGGCACTCTATCTATCAGATCTATGCCCTTAAATCTATTTCTCACTTCCACTGTATAATCATAAGGGATTTGATTTAGGTCATACTGGAATGGTCTAGTGGTTTTCCCTACTTTCTTCATTTTAAGTCTGAATTTGGCAATAAGGAGTCCGTGGTCTGAGCCACAGTCAGCTCCTGGTCTTGTTTTTGCTGACTGTACAGAGCTTTTCCATCTTTGGCTGCAGAGAATATAATCAATCTGATTTCGGTGTTGACCATCTGGTGATGTCCATGTGTAGAGTCTTCTCTTGCGTTGTTGGAAGAGGGTGTTTGTTATGACCAGTGCATTTTCTTGGCAAAACTCTGTTAGTCTTTGCCCTGCTTCATTCCGTATTCCAAGGCCAAATTTGCCTGTTACTCCAGGTATTTCTTGACTTCCTACTTTTGCATTCCAATCCCCTATAATGAAAAGGACATTTTTTGGGGGTGTTAGTTCTAAAAGGTCTTGTAGGTATTCATAGAACCGTTCAACTTCAGTTCTTCAGCGTTACTGGTTGGGGCATAGACTTGGATTTCTGTGATATTGAATGGTTTGCCTTGGAAATGAACAGAGATCATTCTGTTGTTTTTGAGATTGCATCCAAGTACTGCATTTTGGACTCTTTTGTTGACCATGATGGCTACTCCATTTCTTCTGAGGGATTCCTGCCCGCAGTAGTAGATATAATAGTCATCTGAGTTAAATTCACCCATTCCAGTCCATTTCAGTTCATTGATTCCTAGAATGTCGACATTCACTCTTGCCATCTCTTGTTTGACCACTTCCAATTTGCCTGATTCATGGACCTGACAGAATGTGGTCCACTGGAGAAGGGAATGGCAAACCACTTCAGTATTCTTGCCTTGAGAACCCCATGAACAGTATGAAAAGGCAAAATGATAGGATACTGAAAGAGAAACTCCCCAGGTCAGTAGGTGCCCAATATGCTACTGGAGATCAGTGGAGAAATAACTCCAGAAAGAATGAAGGGATGGAGCCAAAGCAAAAAGAATACCCAACTGTGGATGTGACTGGTGATAGAAGCAAGGTCCAATGCTGTAAAGAGCAGTATTGCATAGGAACCTGGAACGTCAGGTCCATGAATCAAGGCAAATTGGAAGTGGTCAAACAAGAGATGGCAAGAGTGAATGACACAGATACTTTATATGTAAATGCTTTTAACCCCCTTGACCATTGAAAAACTTAGCTATTATAGTCAAATTTCTAGATTTTGTTTTCATATACTGTTTGTTTTCATATACTTTCATATAAAGTTGCTGATCTTTTGCTGTTTATTTAGTGAAGGACATGGTAGGGATAGTAATACAGAAAAGCTGTACTTCACATTTCTTTCTGTCTGGGTTATCTCAAAATTTAGATTTAAGTCTGAATATAGAGAAGTTTGGAAACTATGTTAAGAATCAAAGGCAGGTTCAGTTTGGACATTTATAGATTTTAAGACTCTATAAAATGCTCCTGATTACTTCTGCTATATGTGATTCAGATAATTTCACTTTTTTTCTCTTTTTAAGTTAAACTCACATTGAGGGTGGGCTCATTCATTTATGACTTTTGAAAAGTTGTCTAGGTGCTTTTATAATTAGACTGTTTCAGGTAGCAGGAAATTTTTGCTTTGCCATCCCACTTAACAGCTGTGTTCCCAGCTGGGTTTGTTTGTTATAAATGAAAATGGCTCTTTAAATCTACATTCCCTGCATGACCAAGCTTGGCATCTAATGCAGCCTCTGGATGATGCCAAAGATAAGCACCAAAGGGTGTCAGATTGAAACTCTGGATCATAGTGTGTTAAACAGCATTATCAGCCACAGTTGTATATTTCTATTAAAGCCAGGTGATGTGACCCAATGGATCTTTGAAAAATGAATTGCTTCCCGTCTTTGAATGTTTTTGTAATGTGATTGAGATGAATCCCCATGATATGTCTATGGAGCACACTGAAATATGCAAAAATAGAGGTCATGGTAAAATGGAACACCTGTGGACCTAAATGATGCTATTACTTTGCTTTAGGCTTACAGAGGAAATGAATGGGCTTATGAATGAACTGAATAATTTCTTCAAATAGTGCCCATCAAACATCCCAGAATGGAACAATGTATTCCTAATTCTTGCTTTTAGAGTTCTTTTGCCTCACAATTCACCACTCTTGCCTTCCTTATTGAAATCAAAGGTATGCACAGACTTTCCACTGGACAAGTCCCTGAAGAGTCTATACCAATTTAATGAAAATCTACAAAATTCTATCAGTACAAAAAGGCTAAAAAGAGGTAAATTTTCTTTGCTTTTTCTAAGCAGCGTTGTCAGTTAATATCTTTGAGAGAGTATTGGGAGAATGAAACTACAAAAATCTATAGAAATAGAAACATAAACTTTAACTTCCCTAATAATGCTTTAAATTATTATCTTGTAATATTTTCAAAAGCTACATCTGTGAATATCATGAATATTGAATGTCTTTCATAAAGTTTATAAGATTAAAGAAGGTAACGTATAAGAATATAAATTTCAGTTCAGTTCATTTCAGTTGCTCAACTGTGTCCAACTCTTTCAGAGCCCATGAACTGCAGCATGCCAGGCCTCCCTGTCCATCACCAACTGCCGGAGTCTACCCAAACCCATGTCCATTGAGTTGGTGATGTTATCCAATCATCTCATCCTCTGTCGTCCCCTTCTCCTCCTGCCCTCAATTTTTCCCAGCATCAGGGTCTTTTCAAATGAGTCAGCTCTTCGCATGAGATGGCCAAAAGATTGGAGTTTCAGCTTCAACATCAGTCCTTCCAATGAACACCCAGGACTGATCTTCTTTAGGATGGACTGGTTGGATCTCCTTGCAGTCCAAGGGACTCCCAAGAGTCTTCTCCAACACCACAGTTCAAAAGCATCAATTCTTTGGCACTCTCTTTATAGTCCAACTCTCACATCCATACATGACCATTGGAAAAACCATAGCCTTGTCTAGACGGACCTTTGTTGACAAAGTAATGTCTCTTGCTTTGTAATATGCTGTCTAGGTTGGTCATAACTTTCCTCCCAAAATATCAATTTACATACAATCAATAGTGGCTTCTTCCTACTTCTTTGGAGAAGATTATTAACTTTCTCAGATCAGATCAGATTAGTCGCTCAGTCGTGTCTCTTTGCGACCCCATGAATCGCAGCACTCCAGGCCCCACTGTCCATCACCAACTCCCGGAGTTCACTCAGACTCACGTCCATTGAGTCAGTGATGCCATCCAGCCATCTCATCCTCTGTCATCCGCTTCTCCTCCTGCCCCCCAAGCCCTCCCAGCATCAGAGTCTTTTCCAATGAGTCAACTCTTCACATGAGGTGACCAAAGTACTGGAGTTTCAGCTTTAGCATCATTCCTTCTAAAGAAATCCCAGGGCTGATTTCCTTCAGAATAGACTGGTTGGATCTCCTTGCAGTCCAAGGGAGTCTCAAGAGTCTTCTCCAACACTACATCCTTAAACACATTAACATTATAAAAATGCATATGTGTATTTTTAAAATGTGAGTATGTATTGTGAACTTTTCTGGGGAGAAAGTCCTTTAGTTTATTATTATTATTATTATTTTTTAAGCAATCCAGAAATGATTAAGAAATATCCTTACTTATTTTTTTCTATCTCATTGTGGTAGCATTTGAAATTGAATGAACTATGTTCAACATGAAAAGTTTGTCATTTCACCTCTACCTGGCAGTCTATAATCAAAATGCACCACACACACACACACACAACACTTCTCACATTCATTTGCTCTCTTTTTGGTTTCATCGATTTTCTTCATTCATTATTCTGTTTGCACTATCTGGTGAAATTTTGAGTGTTGCATACATCTAATTGAAATAAAGTGAGAGACACTTCATATCCTTTCAGTGAATTAAGTGGCCACTGCTCTTGAGCGGGAATTCTTGGCTTAATAATTAATAATGTAGTTTTTTCATTTTTAAATTTTTGTTGTCACAGACATTGTACAGATGGATGATAAAGATTGGAAATATATCATTAGGATTTCCAGCCAAAGCTAGTGTTTATTCAAAATAGAAACTATTTAAAATGTATCAAAAGAGATGAAATTTCAGGTCATGTGATTATGTTTCTATGCATTTATCTTTCAGTGTTGAGATCAGATCCTTAGAGACATGAGCTCATTTTTTCGCTGGCTTAAGCTAGGCAAATAAAATTAGTACTTACAGTTCAACTTTCTTTCCATTTACATTAATTGAAATTCTAGCACAAGGCCCCATTTAAAATATAGCATCTGAATACTTTAGTTAAGATCCCTAGAATGACACTATTGATTTATAATACTTCACCAAAGTGATTTTTTTATTAGAATATAACACCCTTTATATCTGTCACTATAATTGGTTCTGCTCATACACAGGAAATTAGAGGAAAAAGTAAATTATTCAGTCAAATCACTTTCCTCCAACATTTCGAGAAGTGTTAGTAAGTAAATTCCACTTATGTTAAAGTTAATTCTTGTTGCCTTAGTGTTCCTTGCATTAGTAATGCATATTTTGGATCATTTGTCATGTGCCAAGTAAACACTTACATGCAGTCAGTTTCTCATTTATTTTTCATCATGTATCCAGAAGGTTGGAGCTGCAGTTATTTTTTATTTCACAGGTGAGGAAACTGACACTTGCCCAAGACTACACAGACGATGAGTAGTTAGGGCTGACCGATGGTATCAGACTGCTAGACACTGACTACAGCATTATACAGTCGATCTTCAATATTCCTGGACTTCATGTTCTTGAATTTACCTACTTGTTAAAATTTAGTTCTAATTCCCCAATCAATACTTGCTGCACTTTTGTGGTCATTTGCAGACCTGATCAGAGTAGCCAAAAATTTGAGCAACTTAATGTGTACTTGCTCAGCTGAAGTACAACACTTGGTCATTTTGTTTGAGTTTTCATATTGTAAGTGAATGTTCTTCTTAAGGTCTATTCAGAGCGACTTTGTTTTTGCATTTTTGTAATTTTTGTTGGTGATTTCTCTGTTTGAAATGCTCTCGAGCAGAGTGGATGAAGTACTGTCTTGTATTCCAAAAAGCAAGAAGGTGGTCATAAGCATTATGGAGAAAATATGTGTTTTAGATAAGTATGGTTTAGGCATGGGGTTCAGTGCTGTTGTCTCTGAATTCAATATCAATGAATGAACAATATGTATGAAATAAAATATCTTTAAACAGAGCATACATAAAACATGATTAAGTTTCGATCAGTTGACAAAACCTAACCTTATATTTCATTTAGGAATAATGGTTCAGCATTAGTTAATTTACTGTTCATGACAACTGTATAAAGCAAAACTATCATAACTAGTGAGAGTCAACTGTAATGCCCTTCAACAATAATTATTCTTTATTAAAGACTTAGTAGTTTACACCTATTTGGCTTCATTCCTCCTCAAGTCAAGCTACAGATGAGGCACTGAATTATGGCTGTCACACTGCCGCCGGCTGATTGTGTGATACCTGAACTAGGCTGTCCACAGAGCTGGCTCTCCTTACTACTGTGGCACAAAGATTGATCATTAATCCCCTTTGCTACAACTGCCAAATAAGGGTACTAATCTGTATATCTTAATTCATTTATAGAAGTTCTATGCAGTACGTGATTCTATAAAATAACCCAACCCCACCAGAATCAAATAGTAAGACTGAAATAATAGCTCTTCAGTGATGCTGGAGTTGCCCTGTGGATTTTCAGAATATGTGGCTATTTTTGTGCAATGATTTTGGAATGATTTAAAAGTTCCTTTGCCCTCCTCATTGCTTTCATTCCATAATCATCTTTTTTATTTTGAAATTCCATGATATGAAATTCATTGCATGGGGTAAGAACCTTTCTTTTTCTTTTCTAATACAAACCACCAGGCTAATGAAATACTAGGTGGTTTAGATGGTAACACTTCTATTCTGGGGAAATACAAGTTCAGGCAGCATAGAACACTTTAGGGCCAAGCTGTGCTGGGTGCTACAGAGCAAAAGCAGTTGCCCTCTGAAGGTCCCTGGGACTGAAATGCAGTAGAAGGGGCGAGAAGTGGAAGAGCTAGTGGAAGGTCTAAAGTTCTGTTGTCTCTAAGACCTTCCTCTACCTTGGGTTGACTCTGATTAATTGGAATATTAATGCTTCCATCCTGCTATCCCTTGTATAATCACCCAAAATAGCTCCTATCCTGTGTTTCTTAGTTATGATGCTTGACCTGTCTGCATCTGAAGTACCTGAGATATGAAGAGTGCATACCTGTGAGCCCACACATACAGAATTATCATCCTGTTGATGAGTCCTGTACCCTAAGGTGATAAATTTGTAGGGGAGCAGGGCACAGAGTAGCATAGTGAGAAAAAGTTGTATAGTGACAAAAACCAGTAAACTGAAAGATGGAATGCTGAACTGAATCCAAGACTCATCACTTATTAGCTGTAAAACCTGGGGCAAGCCACTTGATTCCGCTCTGAGCCTCAGCTGCTCTGTATCCAAAATTGAAGGTGGTAGTGAAAGCAATACCAATGGCGCTCTTGAGGTTTAAATAAAATAAGGCATATAAAATGCTTTGTAAGAGCAAGATTCTTAATTAATAAAATAAAGTGATAATAATCCTTTATAAGATGGTAAAGTGATAAATGAACTAAAGCTTTTAATATAAATTAGAGAAAATTTATATTCAAAGTTTTCATTACACAGGGGGAAACACAGCACAGTGTGGAATACATGTTGAAGACTCTCACTGCCCTCAAGTATTTTTCTCTCTCACCAGCTACAGATACTAAAATCTACAAATCTGTAAAATACTAAAATCATATCATTATAGAGAATTTTTGTGCCAACCTCCTTTAGAATGCAAATACTACTTGGGAGGGAGAATGCTTTGTATCTAAATTATTATTAAGATTTTATATCTAGAGATGCCAGAGTCAAGAAAGAGTACCTTAGTGGGTAAAGGGGGCCTTCAAGGTGACACACTAAAAGACAAATTTTGCCTACTTCAAACTTAGTCTCTTTGCTAATTCAGGGATCAGAAAATGACCAGCCAATCAGTATACACATACACACACACACACACACCCTCCCTGTGGTGGAAGCTGGAAAGAGGTAATTAGTGAAGCATTAGAGAAAATGGACAAATCAACTCTGTAATTAAGCCACAGCAAGGGAGGAAAAGAAAGTACTACAGCCTATACCAAACTATGCAAAACTCCTTTGTATAATTTTGGATTTCATGATATAGGATATGATAAGGATAAAATCACAGAGAAGCAAAGCTATATTGTTCATACGCAACTTCTCTTTGCCAACTGTATTAACCATGACTACCTGTGGTGAGAATATGCCTTTAAAACACTCAGCATTTGTTTCAGTTCCTTTCTCTCCTGTGCTTGCAATGTCCGTACCTACAGTCATCTCTTGTCACCTGTGACAGCACTTCTCCTGTCAATATAGCTCATGACTATCCTGCTAACCTTGGAGCAGCAAATGGTAACACACTCCAGTATTCTTACCTGGAAAACCCCATGGACAGAGGAGCCTGGCAGGCTACATACAGCCTATGGGGTTGCAAAATGTCAGACACAATTGAGCAAGCAGGCATCTTGCTTACCCACTGCCTTTCAGAGAGGTGTTCATCAATTCTATCAGAGAAGCAACAGTTCCCCACCTTCACACTGTTAAAACAAGTTGTCCTTGCCTGTAGAAAAGCACGTATCAAATTGCATTACATTATATTTTCCTCATACATCTTCTCTATCTCTATATTGTCTGCAAAATCTTCTCCTCAGTTGTACATTCCCAGAATTTAACAGAAAATTAGCATAGGACAGGTTTTCAAAATAGGATTGCTGAAGGAATTAAGATTATAATGAGAACAATTTTTAGTGTCTCAGTTTCTTTTTAACTACTAACTTTTCATATTCACATGTCACCAGACTTATTTTTCTTCCCAGCTTATCTACAATGTATACATTTTATTATATATGCTAGTTATTCTACTTTTCATTCTAGGTTATTGACAGCAGCATACTTTTTTTTTCTCCCTTTGAAGAATGCTCTAATTCTGGCTAGATATTTTTCACATCCTCCATTACTGAGCTTACATTCCTTTATTCAATGTCAATAACTTCTAATTTAATTTGTTTTGTAGAAACTCTATTAGCGATTTCTTTTAGGCTACTCTATTTATCACTTTTTTTCTGAATCTTGAATCCTCTAATACAATTATGTTCTAGAATATCAAATAAATCTTCCTTTTGTCAAAAATTCTTAGTTGCATGAACAAATTCCATTTTATCCTCATCTATCATTGGGTTCATCATGACAGAATGATATTTTATATTTTTCAAAAATGACAAGGTGGTATAAGAAATAGACTTCTGACATTTTGAAAATTTAACAAATAAAATCTCATTATAGAAAATTAGCAGAAAATGAATGTTTCCCAGTTCTGAAGAAATTTTTTGTAAAGTTAATTATCTCCAGTAACTCAGTTTAGTGGTGCCATTGGTGTTTGTAATATGGTGTCATGTTGAATACTGCTTAATTGAGAGAACTTCCCCTGAGCAAGGGGATAGAGTTTCATTCTAAAATCATTATTTTTTAGAATCAGTTTTTTCCCCCATTTTATCTTCATATAACTTCCATTTACCCTAGGAAAAGCCATATCCCCTCTTCTTATATAAAATCTTTAAAGTGATACTTCTCCAGATTCAAAGCCAAAGATTAATAGATACTAGAATCCTTGTTTGTTTTTATTTTTTGTCATTTTTGTTTCAAATGTGCTATCATAGAAGGATGTTTGTCTTAGCATTGATTTCAGGAGAAATCTCAATTAGATTGTCCATGCATATACAAGATAGAAGGTGTCTTCTGAACATCTGCTCTTCCCTTTGTATTCTGAGATATTCAAAGAGAATAGGAGGGTGGAGAGGTTCTCCATGGAGGACAGGCTTGGAGCAAAATGCTGGGGCACAATCTGGCATCATTCCTGCCATGACCAACAGACTGTATGAAGGCTGCTCATCAATGAAAGTCCTCTCATTCCCAACAGGAAGGGCAGGTGGACATTTTTAACACTCATACGTCTAACACTCACAATTTTAACACTCACACATTTAAAGGCTTCAGGTCTGAATCTTAGGTCAGCAGTTTCTAATAACAATAAAAATTAGAGTAGTTATTCTACTAAAATCTGTCTGAAATTGCTCAGAGGCATTAACCACTTTTATGTAGGGAATTTGGACAGTGATGTGCACAGACATTGGTGCTCTTGACTAAGGCATTGATTAACTCAAGACATTTTTTTGGAAGGAGGTGGATTATAAATGAATTAATCAGATCAGATCAGATCAGTCGCTCAGTAGTGTCCGACTCTTTGTGACCCCATGAATCGCAGCACGCCAGGCCCCACTGTCCATCACCAACTCCTGGAGTTCACTCAGACTCATGTCCATCGAGTCAGTGATGCCATCCAGCCATCTCATCCTCTGTCGTCCCCTTCTCTTCCTGCCCCCAATCCCTCCCAGCATCAGAGTCTTTTCCAATGAGTCAACTCTTCTCATGAGGTGGCCAAAGTACTGGAGTTTCAGCTTTAGCATCATTCCTTCCAAAGAAATCCCAGGGTTGATAAACAACAACAAAAAAGGCAGCCAAAAAAGGCATTCTTTGAGCCTAGGAGTGGACATCAGTGATATTAGCATTTGAGTCAAGTTTGACTCAAGTATCTTCAGCATGTATTTATGATTAAGTTGCTGTTCATGCCATTAGTTGCTGTAGGAGACATCATCACAGCTAGTCAGGGCTGTAGGAGAAGAAAATGGTAACACTCAGAAACTGTTAAGGAGGATTAATCCATAGGGTTCACTTACGAGTCTACTATCCTTCTTCTATTTCTCTACCCCAGGGACCCACCTAAACGTGGTAAGCATTTCAGAAAGACTCAGGAGTTTCTAACGGAGAAGGCAATGGCAACCCACTCCAGTACTCTTGCCTGGAGAATCCCAGGGATGGGGGAGCCTGGTGGGCTGCTGTCTATGGAGTTGCACAGAGTCGGACATAATTAAAGTGACATAGCAGCAGCAGCAGGAGTTTCTAAAGGGTAGGTGTTATGTAGTCATCACACAAATACAAATTATTTTAATTTATTGTGGTCAAATACATCTAAGATAACAATCACTATAAATAACATTTTGTATGTTCACAATGTTATGCAGCTATTACCACTAATTTCAGAACATTTTCATCACCTCAAAAGGAGCCTCTTTCCTTTAGTTACTTTTCATCCCTTTCTCCTCCTAGATTGTGGCAATCACTAATCTCTTCTCTCTCCCTATGGAGTTGCCTATTCTTGATATTTCATATAATGGAAGCATATGTGGTCTCTTGTGACTGGTGTCTTTCACTTAGCATAATGTTTCAAGGTTCACCCATATTGTAGCATGTAGCAGTACTTCATTTCTTTGTGAGGGAAAATATTCTATTGTGTAGACATATCCAATTTTGTTTATCCATTCATCAGTTGACAAATATTGGAGTTGTTTCCACATTTTAGCTATTGTGAATAGTGCTATTATGAATATTCTTATACACAGTTTTGCTTGAACACTTGTTTTCAGTTCTACCCAGGAGTGGAATTACTGGGTTATACGGTAATTATATGTTTAACTTATTGAGGAATCACCAAACCATTTTCTGTGCATCAATTTATATTTCTGAAAGCAACATACAAATATTTCAATTTAATTTGTGATTAGGCAAAAGGAAAATAGCTGCAGTGTGAAAGATATTTAAGAGTGATTCAAGAATATTGTGAACTACTAAATGCTAATAATTTGAAATCTTAAGTTAATAGATATTTTTGACAATGTAATACTTCAGAATTGACACTGAAATAGAAAATTCGTATAAATTAGTAACTACAGTAAATCCTTGCCCCTAAAATGATGGTTTTATAGGTGATTTCTACCACACTTCCAAGGAATATATGTCTATTTTACACAATTTATTTCTTATAGCAGAAAAGAAATTTGCAACTCATAATTTGATGTGAGTGTAACTTTGGTATTTGTGTCAGTCAGAGTCCCAGCAAGAAACACATTTATACTGGGGAATAGAAGAGATTTTAATGAAGATGCTTTTTATAATGGCTTGGACTGTCTTTAGGAAAACCAAGAGAGAATAGTTTTGCAGTCAGACTTATAAAAGAGGCCAATATCATTCTTTGACCGAAAGGGGTAATTTGAGAGAGTTATTTACAAAATCCAGAGTGGAACTGGGACTTTTGGTAGAAGGATGCATCAGACTTCAATCTAATAGAAAGGAATTGAGGGGTCAATACCCAGACTTTATTCATATCCCTGCCCTTGCATCTCCTGCCAGAAGAATGGCATGGGCAGCGGTACTAGAAGCCAGAGGGCAAAGGAGCCCATTGATGGAAATGGCTCAGTCATGTTCCAATGTACAGAGCAGGGAGAAAAACAGAGAATAAGCTCAGAAGGACAAATGAAAAAAATACCTAGCAGAATATCAAAACTAGATGAAGAAACTATGAGAAAATGACTGTATAAGTCAATTTCTTTTTGAGGCATAAATTAAAATTTTCTAAATATTAATTAGCCAACAAAATAAGCAACACATTTTAAAAAAGCACACCATGAATCAAAGAGAATTTATCTCAGGAATGCAAGGACAGTCAATATCAGAACATGTAAAAACATAATTTATCACGCTAATGGATGCAGGGGAAACACGATAATTTTCAAAATACACAGGAAAAACTTTTGATAATGTTCAAAATTCACTTGAGCTTTTTTTAAAGTTATTTAAAAAATAGGAATAAAAGGAAATTTCCTTATTCTGATAAAGTCTATCTTTTTTATCCTCTCCTGATACCCATCCCCAATTGCAATATAAAGCAAAACAAGCAGATTAACAAACACAAATCAATACTAAATGATATATTTAATGAAGAAATTTCAGAAGCTTCCTTGTGATATTAGGAATGAGGCAAAGCTCTCATATACTACTATTTAATATAGTACTGGAAGTTCTGTTTGATTAAATACAAAGAAAACAAAACATGTTTGTGAATAAAAAGGAAGAAAAATATTCAGTATTTATAATTAATTGATCATTTACAAAGAAAACCTCCTATAATTAGCAGACAAACTATTAAACCTATTAAGATAGCAAGATCAATATGCAAAAATCAATGGCATTTCTTTACCACAGCAATAAACATTTAGAAATTAAATAGAAAATAGGATACTATTTACAATCACAATAAACACTACAAAGCTTTTAGAAATTAAGCAGTCTTGTTTCCTTTTGCTTCCCACATCTAGTTCACTATTGTCTGAAATATTTCAAAGTCTGTCCACTTCTCTTCACCTCTATACTATTACTTATGTTGAAGCAGCCATTGTGTCTACATTTCTGTTCAATGAAGTCACCAGAGACAAAATTAAGAGCTGACAGACTGGGAGAAAACACTTGCAACATTAAAAGGAATCAACTTTTAATTTTAGAATTGTTTAGTTGCTAAGTCCTGTCTGACTCTTTGCGACCATATGGACTGTAGCTGGCTGGGCTCCTCTGTCCCTGGTATTTCCCAGGCAAGAATACTGGAGTGGGTAGCAATTCCTTTCTTCAGAGGATCTTCCAGACCCAGGGATAGAACCCAGATCTCCTGCATTGCAGGCAGGAGTCTGAGCCACCAGGGAAGCCCAATTTCTAATGCTTGATTATCTTTTAAAATATAATTTGGCATTATTTATAGTATCCTTATCTGTCAAGAATAGCTGAAAACAGTTTTTGTAGACACTGCTGAAATTTGAACTTGTGCTCACTTTTCATTTCCCTTCTGTGTGAAACTTGTCAGATTTAAAATTTTTCTTGGATTCAAAGGGCTTCCCTGGTGGCTGAGAAGGTAAAGCATCTGCCTGCAATGTAGAAGACCCGGGTTTGATTCCTGGGTTGGGAAGATCCCCTGGAGAAGGAAATGGCAACCCACTCTGGTACTCTCACCTGGAAAATCCCATGTATGGATTAGACTGGTAGGCTACAGTCCATGGGGTCACAAAGAGTCAGACACGACTGAGTGACTTCACTTTCACTTTAGATTCAAAGTTACTGTTTAATTTACCAGTACCATGCAGCTTCTTTTTTATATGCAGAAGCTTACAGTACTGAAGAGTTCTCCTTGAATGTGCTGGCCTTCCTATGTTATTGCTACCATGAGATAAAGTTAAGTAATAAACAAAAATGATCCTTCAACATTTATTTTTATTCTATAACATGTGAATTTCTTCTAGTATAAAGTCTGAATTTTATTCAAACACAAAAATATATTTCTTAATCCAGTTTATTATTTACTAAACATTTTCAGGTAATAATATATCCTGAAGATACATCCATGGTTGTATATAGAGATATTCTTCTTTCCTCTGTACGATCACATTGTAATTAATTATGTGAATGTACTATTATTTATTCAACCAGTCCTCAAACAATGGACATCTAGAAGGTAAAAGTGGTCAGTATAGCTTTTCTAACTTCCGGGCATTAGAGCTCCTCTTCACTGTCCTTGTGAATTGTTCAAACATAAGGCCTACAGATATTCTAGTTTGTGGCCCTTCCTAACTCTCTGGACCTTCCTTTTTCATCTGTATCAATTGTCCTTGTTTTGCTAATTTTGGAATCTATTCCAAGTGAGTTCTCCATTCATCTTGAAGGGAGCCCACCCTAGTACACTAGCCTGCTCTAGTTCCTCTAAACCTCACTGCAGGCCCCTTGCATTCATCTGAAACTTGGAGAGTGAGGGAAAACTGTCTAGTTTCAGTTGTCCTCCTGAGGCCTGCTGCTCTTTGCAGAGAGCATGGCTGGAATTCAGGGCTTTTCCTATTCTTACACTGGTGAGTTGCCCATTACTGCCCTCTGTGACAAATGGTGATACTACATACATTATACAGCTGTAGAGTTTGTCACCAGATTCAGCAAAAAAAAGTTGTCAGGTTTAGCCAATAAATTCAGAACACCAAGTTAAATCTGAATTTTAGATTAGCAATGTATAATTTTCAGTATGGGTTTCCCTGGTGGCTCAGCAGCAAAGAATCTGCCTGCAATGCAGGAGACCCAAGTTTGGTCTTGGGTCAGGAATATCCCCTGGAGAAGAGCATGGCAACCCCCTCTAGTACTCTTGCCTAGAGAATCCCACAGACAGAGGAGCCTGGAAGGCTGCAGTCCATAGGGTTGAACAGAGTTAGACACAACTGAAGCGACTAAGCAGCAGCAGCAGCAGTAGTTTTTAGTATAATTATGTTCCATGTAATATTTGGGACATGCTTGTACTAAAAAGTCATTCAATTTTAACTGTGTTACAGTTTATCTGGCAACCTAGCTGAGGTTTTGTTTTTTATTCCTGTGGATAGATTCAGAAAAGTAATGTCACCATAATAGTCATCAACACAGAATTCCTTTTTTTTTTCCTTTTTGGCCACATCTTCTAGTTAGTAAATGATACCTTTTGCTTATTCACTTTTCATTTATTTGAATGAATATATTATTAGTACATTGTGCAATAATATCAGGTGTGTTTTCCAGGGATATTTGTACCTAAAGAGATGTTTGTGGCCCCCAAAATTCATATGTTGAGATCCTAATCCCCAATGTGATGATATTAGGAGGTGGGGCCTTTAAGAAGTGAAGAAGGCAATGGCACCCCACTCCAGTACTCTTGCCTGGAAAATCTCATGGACGGAGGAGCCTCTATCGCTGCAGTCCATGGGGTTGCGAAGAGTCAGACACGACTGAGCGACTTCACTTTCACTTTTCACTTTTATGCACTGGAGAAGGAAATGGCAACCTACTCCAGTGTTCTTGCCTGGAGAATCCCAGGGACGTCAGAGCCTGGTGGGCTGCCGTCTCTGGGGTCGCACAGAGTCGGATGTGACTGAAGCAACTTAGCAGCAGCAGCCTTTAAGAAGAGATTAAATCATGGATTGGAGTCCTTATGCATGGGATTAGTGCTCTTTATAAGAGACCCCAGAGAGCTCTATTGCCTCTTCTACCACAGAGGACACTGAGAGATGTCTTTGAACCAAGAAGTGGGTTCTCACTAGACACAGAACCTACCAGCACCTTAATCTTAGATTTCCCAGCTTTCAGAACTGCAAGAAATGAAAGTTGTTTAAGCCACCACCAACTTCTGATTGTGGTTTTCTGCTATAGCAGCCCAAATTGACTAAAACAAGATGCATTAGTTAAAAATCCAGCTCTGCTTCATACATGTGTGGTCAGGGTATTGATTTGGTTGGTGGTAAGGTCTTTTTGATAGGTCACTAATTTACAGTAAAATGCAGTTTATTTTGAAGTAATATTTCCAATTCAATACATCATGTAATATTTTAAAGAAAGAATCACTTATGGCCTTGAAAGGAGAGGAGATATTAAGATAACATTTAAAAAATGAAAAAACAAAACTGTCTTAGTAGGAAAGAACAAGAGTCCCAGCTATATCAGGAGCACTAATTATCTGTTCATAAATGTTACCAGGGCAAGGGACCAAAAAGAAGAGGACACAGCATTTTCAGCTCATAAGAAGAGAAAGGGATTAAGAGTTTTAACTAAACAGTCAACAGATGTGTCTGTCAACAGTTAAAATGGGAAAGGGCTTTTAAAGGTCACAAAAAAGTCTTGGGATATCAACTGATAAACACACACATTTGTGAGCATGCTGCAAGAGGTGAAATGTGGCTTCTCCAGAGTGCTAATTTTCTAGGCACAAAGTGCTAATAACCAGATTAAATTGAAAGAAAGTGAAGTAGCTCAGTCATGTCCAACTTTTTGGGACCCATGGACTGTAGCCCACCAGGCTCCTCAATCCCTGGGATTTTCCAGGCAGGAGTACTGGAGTGGGTTACCATTTCCTTCTCCAGGGGATCTTCCCGACCTAGGGATTGAAGCCCCGTCTCCCAGATCGTTGCAATGCGGGAGACTGCCGGAGTCCAACTCCAGCAACCAGGGATTCAACCTGAAGAGATGGACGGTGTGGGCAAATGAGACAGCCTCTCAGTTTTCTATGGACTGCCTGTTTATTCCAAGTTTAAGATTCTCTTTTATACTTTTACAAAAACATTAGGCCAGAGGTTTGACATTTTCAGTTCCTCCTCTCCCAGATTTATTATCTCCATAAATCACTGTTGCTCTTCAAACAGAGTTCCTGCTTCAGTGATTCTCTCGGAATCAGCCTTATCATCTATTACCTACCTCATCTAATATGTCCCATAATTAACTTGTGATTACATTGTAACTCATGCTACATTCCTCAGTTTACTACTTATCTTCCTAAATCCTGTTTTCCCCTAACATCCTGAGCTCACTATCTCCTAAAAATGCTTCTAGCTATAGTGTCCCTAAAAATTCCTAACTTCTATAAGCTATAGTAAAATATGCTAACTTCACAACATTCCTTAAATCTTTAACTTCTAGCTATTTTAATTATTTCTAAGCCCTAAATTCAGTAAACTCCTTTGCCAAAAACATTCTCCTCACAAATAGGCTTCAGGTATCAATCCTTCCCATGACCTCAAGCTATGGCCTATGTGCTCATCCTGCAACACTGTTTTGTAAAAGTCCTTGAACAAATGTCAATGATCAACTTTATGAATTATTTTCTGAGCACAACTGCAGAAGGCTTTGTGCCTTCTCATGCTCCTCTTAAGAACAATAAGCACCTTAATATTCCTTTTCAGTCAACTCAGCCGAGGAGAGGAAAAGACAAGTCAGAATTACAAGGCCTAACTCCTTCATCCCGGGATCCATGCCTGTGGAATGAGGAGAGGGGGCTGGCCTAACGTGGCTCCCGACAGGAGACCCTAGTTTGATCCCTGGGTCAGGAAGATTCCCTGGAGAAGGAATTAGCAAACCACTCTAGTACTCTTGCCTGGAAAATCCCACGGATCAAGGAGCCTGGTAGGCTACAGTCCATGGTGTATATCCAGATGACCCCCCCCACCCCCAAATGAAAATTACCTCCCATATTTAGGTAGGAAGAGGGCTGCGTTCTAGAGCACTTCAGTACATCAGAACTGTCTATCTCATAGCTAGTCAGTACAAACAAGAGATAAGATTATAGACAAAAGGTTCTAAAATCAGCAAACAACAGAACCTATACAGAGCCAGCTGCACATGAAATGGTGTCTGTGATGGAAGGGAACTCAGTACAGAAGCATGATTCTAAGGTTTTGGAATGGAGAAAACAAGGGAACTATATGAGATCGATAATACTGTACAATTTACTGCAGAACGAATGAATTCAAAATCCTCAAGGCACACTTGGACTAACTACCACCCCACAATGTGCCCTACTACTGCAGGAGGTCATGCAACACAGGAGAAAGGAAGGAGTCCAAGAAGGAGTGGGAAAGCGCTTGCAGACTGACTTTGACCTTTACAGTTCAGCATTTCAATAGCCACCATTAGAACTGTTAACATCCTCTTTTTAATGTTTATAAATAAACAAAAGAAGCCATACTTAACATATACTTAACAGTGTAAGCCAACATATACTATAGTGTTTCTTCCCTTGTTGCTTAAATATAAGTTTTAAAGTGTTAGACTGCAACTAGAATAGAGAATTTTGAAAAATAGTAATTTCTCTAATAGTTAACAGTGCTTCCTACTAGTTTTGATGGTAACTTGGGTAGACTCTAGATATTTTTAAGGCTTTGGCAGACTTCTTGAAATATTTTCAGTTGAAGATAAATCAAACATCCCTTTCAGGAAGAGGAGGGTTTGCACACAAAAAGTAATATTTTGGAATTCTCTAGTCTCACCCTTACTGCTCTGATTGTCAAAGATACTGTTGAAAGGGAAGGGACATTAAATGCTTTGCAAAAATCAGGGACACTGCAAGTAGAAATCTGAATTATAAGGGACAAGAGGTAGATCATTAACCATCTACAGTGTCACTTTATGACCAAGTTGAAAATCAATCTAAAAGTAATCAAAATACACCAGAGGAGTGACTACCTCCATAAGGAATAACAACTGAGATTTCAAATGGGAAGGTAAGGAGATTATTTGTTGATACTGCCTTTGTTTTTGTACTTAAAAAAATATATGTTAAACATAGGCTTTATGCGATAGCTAATGAATACATTTGTAACAATAGGTTAAAAATATTAGAACACGCTGATAGCCATGCCCACAAAGAATATAATACTTTTGTTAGATTTGGCTGCATTAGCTCTATGTGGCTCTAAGGCACTTGAAATAAAGCTAGTTCAAATGCGATCTGCTGTGAATATAAAACACACACAAGATTTCAAAGACTTAATATGGGAAAGACATGAAATAAATCAATAATATTTTATGCTGATTATGTGATAATATTTTATATAAACTGAGCTAAATAAAATACACCATTAAAATTAATTTCACCTGTGTTTAGTATAGAATTTAGCCCTACTTAAAAAAAGCCTGGTCTTTGTAATTAACTCCTGGGAAGGTAATTTTTAAGCTCTTGGAATGTTCTATTGATAAGGGTGTCCATTTACCTAGAAGTCTTGGGCACCAGCAGACCGTGTAACAGTGTGATTTATGAGGGCTTTGAGTCAAATGGCATCAGCTCAAACTTGAGAAGGTCTGGATATTGAGGTCAACCACATTGGCAGTCAGTTATGTATGTGATGGAGCTCCAATAAAAACTCTGAACACCATGTCTAAGGAAAGTGTCCCTGGTTGGCAATACTCCATGCATCTTACCCACAATGATGTTGGGAAAGTTAGCACTGTCCATGACTCTCCTGGAAGAATATAACCAGGAACTCCATGGGTGGAACCTTCCCAGACTCTGCTCTTGTAGCTCTTCCCATGGCTGCTTTTTAACTCTCACCCTTCCCCTGTAATAAACAGTAACCAAGAGTATAAAGGCTTTCAGTGAGCTCCCTGAACCCTTCTAGCAAATTACTTATACTGAGTGGTCCCATAGACCCTGAAGATGCAACCGGTAACAAAGGTGAGGGGGTCTTGAAGACCTGCCTTGTAGTTGGTGTTGGAAATGAGGATGGACTTCTGGACTGCTCCTGAACTTTGTACCTTGTATTGCTTTGTTTTGTTTAATGTGGCTTCTAGAACTTTTAAAAGTATACCTGTGTCTCATTTATGGCTTGCACTGTTTTTCTTTTGCACGGGGCTGGGATAAAACTGGTGTCTAGCAGGAAAGGCAGAATAAGAGCATGATATCAGTTCAGTTCAGCTGCTCAGTTGTGTCTGACTCTTTGCGACCCCATGGACTGCAGCATGCCGAGATTCCCTGTTCATCACCAACTCTCAGAGATTACTCAAACTCATGTCCATCGAGTCAGTGATGCCATCCAGCCAGCTCATCCTCTGTTGTCCCCTTCTCCTCCCCGCTTCAATCTTTCCCAGCATCAGGGTCTATTCAAATGAGTCAGTTCTTCATATCAGATGGCCAAAGTATTGGAGTTTCATCTTCAGCATCAGTCCTTCCAATAAACATTCAGGACTGATCTCCTTGGTGACTGACTGGTTGGATCTCCTTGCAGTCCAAGGGACTCTCAAGAATCTTCTCCAAAACCACAGTGCAAAAGCATCAGTTCTTCAGTGCTCAGCTTTTTTTATAGTCCAACTCTCACATCCATACATGACTACTGGAAAAACCATAGCTTTGACTAGAAGGACCTTTGTTTGCACAGTAATATCTCTGCTTTTTAATATGCTGTCTAGGTTGGTCATCACTTTTCTTCCGAGAAGCAACAGCACGAGATATCACAGCTCAATGTAGGGAACAATTGTTTAAATGGCAGTTAGTTATTCAAGTATACGCATTTGTTTGAATTCTAATCTTGTGGGTGGCAATAGTGTTGGTAGATGTTATGAGTTTGTTCCATGAAATGTTCAAAAGGAAACTTCAGTGAGTTGCAAGGAAAGTAGTGAAAAAGGTTGTTCTAACTTTATATGAATCATTCTGTTTATAAACAAAATACCCAATTAAACAAATAAGCATGGCAACTTTTCAAATGAGCCAGAAATTAGTATAAGGAAGTAATCATTGTCTTCACTCTGCAGCTAAACTGTCCAATTATCAAACTTATGTCCACCATTTGTCAGCTGTGTGAAAGTAGGTAAGTTACCTAATCTTCCTGTGCCTCAGTTTAATTCTAAGTAATGGTGGGGTGATTGCTGTGAGGATTAAATGGCTTAATATAAAACAGGGCTTACAATATTGTTGGCACAGAGTATGCACGAATGAGTGTTAACAGGCATTGTTAACTGTTGGGTTTATGTTAGGTTTATGAAGACTAGTATGCATGGTGTCACAGTCTACCTGATCACCACTTCTCTTCTTTAACTCATGCCTTATATCCAGTGAATCTTTAAAGACTGTTGATTTGTTGATTAAGGTCTTCCAAATCTATCGCCTCTACTCAAGTCTCTCTGCACAGAACCAGTTCATGTCTTTCTCTTTGCTTGGCTGGATCATTTCAAATTTCTGAGATGGTCTTGAAGAGTCCTCCTGTTTCTTCTCATCTTCTTTGTACCAGTAGGATGATTATATAGCTCTTTTCTGTAAAATACTCATATATCCCCATAATTTGCACAATAAATACAATACTACTAAATTTGGCATTCTAGCCTATCTTTGGCCCCATCATTTCCATTCACTTCTTTGTAATTCTATAGGTTTACTCAAATTCTAAAAACACCAAGTATTTATTTTCTTAATAATCCCTCAGCGGGGAATATGATTTTTGCCTCACATCTTCCATTTGTCTTCCACGTTGTCCTTCCCTGCCATAGAAATCTGACCAGAGTTCTCTTTTTTTTGGGTTGTTGTCCCCTTAGCATTTGGTTTACACTGCTGTTCTAGTTCTTTCACATTGGATTATTTGTTTTCTCTGGATAGCTCCCTTTTGTCTCTCCAGGTCTACTTTTCATCCTTTTATAGCCTAGAACATTGATCCATGTGGAATAAACAATGGGTTCCCTTGCTTTCTTCCTTTGGTTGGGTTTAACCAAGTGATTATCACTGGCAATAAACAAATAAATAAACCTGAAATAATAAAAAAGAATAAGATTGTAGTATTTGTTTTTCCTGTGCTTCCTTCCTGCTGAGTTGCTCTGGGGTCACACCTCTCTGCCAAAGGTAACAGCCCCTGTCAAATAGCCCTCTCCACATAGCTGTCTCTGAGGTTCCAGTAAGTGCTCCCTCTCCTTGCCTCTCAGATTAGATGTTGCAGTGACCTTCTGCTCTTAATGGTCCAAGTGCTTCTTTTGTTTCACTGAACCAACTCCTATAAGCTACATAACAGGAGAGTGTACCATCAGTTTCCCACTTAGATCCCATGTGACACAAATGCTGACGACGCTCTTTGAGAAAGGAGATTAAATAAGACAAATTCTAGGTTGGAAGGATTAAATAGGAAATAATTCAGATTATAAATGATTAATTTTATTTTTTTCCTTTACCAATAAAACTATTTACATTTTATTCTCACTCATTTTGTCTAAGGCATTTAAGGCATATTTGATATGTTACCATATTAATTTATGAGACTAATAAATTAAGATTAACCAAGATTTATGAGGCATAGGAACAGAGTATTAGCTTGAGACAGGATACAGAACCTATATAAAAGATGTGAGATGGGAAGCAAAAACCAGCATTTTAGTTTAAGGGGATCAAGATCTATATTAAGATAGGACTTTAAGTACCAATGTAATAAAAATGACAAACTAGCTTAAAAATAGTTAGAGCCAGAGGACAGACTCAAGAAGAATGCTGACCAAACCAGAGATTATATATGGTTTTCAAGGAGATCTGGGTGCTTGTCACACAGAAGGCATTGCATAAATATTGAAAGAATTGGAAATAAAATAATAAAGGAATACCAGAAAAGGAAGCATTTACTGCTCTTCTATTTAGGATCTTTATCCAGCTGTCAGATTTTAGTATGTGCCATTTAAGGTACAGGAAGGGACAAACCCACATTTATTGATTGTTTAGTGTATCCTAGGCACATTTAATCCTTAATAAAATTCAAAAAGCAAATATTAAGCTTTCTATTTTTATATGGTGATATTGAGGCTCCAAAAGTAGTAGTCCAAAGTGAATAATTTGGAAGCTAAACTGATCTTCCCAAATGCCATGCAAATCTTAGGTTGATGGCAAGTCCATGATTAATAAAGAAATCTTTTTATTCTTATCCCCAGATTAGTATACATTTCCAGACATGATTTCATAAAGGTTGGAAATGGAGTGAAATAAGAGAAATGGCCACATGATATCCTATTATTTTCCTCTTGAATGCTGGTTCTTTTATGGGCCAAAGGGCAACATAAGACATTTCACTTGAACTTTAATCTAGAAATCTCAACAAACTCTAGTTTATTTGATTCTAAACCTGTTGGGGGGCTTCCCACGTGGTACTAGTGGTAAGAACCTGCCTGCCAGTAGAGGAGACATAAGAGCTGCAGGTTTGATCCCTGGGTTGGGAAGATACCCTGGAGCAGGACATGGGAATCCACTCCAGTATTCTTGCCTCAAGAATCCCCATGGACAGAGGAGCCTGGTGGGCAGTCCACAGGGTTGCAGAGAGTTGGCCACGACTGAAGCGACTTAGTGGTACAGTACAGTCAAACTGCTGGGAGGCTGGTTGTACTATTTCTTGGATTCTTTGGGTGATATTATTCCTTTTCTTCACAATCTGTTCCAGGAAGACAAATTCTGCCTCTTTGCCTAGGCTAAACCCTTCATCACTTCTGTTCTCATCTTTGTTTAGGTTCTATTCCAGCAGCCTCTCTTTAGCATTCTCACTTTCCCCCTAAAGCTGCTTCTTCCAGCCAAGAACTATTCTTTCCCTTGTCTTGAAAGGGCTTCATTTTAATCCTGATAATATAATCTCAATCATTCTCATCATAATCAAACTTTGTGGATGATTTCTGCCTACAGTTTTTTTCTGGACCTATTTTCTATCCTTTACTAACCAGTTTTACTCTCACATTAAAGTAACACAAATCTGGATTCACATCCAAATCCAAACTCTAATAGTTATTAGCTGTGTGCTCTTTGGTGACCAATTTACTGTGCATGAATCTGTATTTCCTATTTTGAAAAACAGAAATAATATTGCCAACATCCCATATAGATTATCTTTACTAAGTTATACATTAATGTTTGATCTTTAGCTTTTAGTGAATACAAGTAAATTTGCTACTAACCTTAATCTGCTATTACATTTGTTATCAGGTGTGCCATTTGTGATATTGACCATTATATACTCAAGCTGCCTAATAAACAGAACTGTTTAACAAATCAATATGCTTTCTCAAAGTTTTTTTTTTTTTCTTGTTGATAAATTCAGTCACAAAACTGATCACTTTTGCTTCCTCTAGTAAGCTGGTATTCCATATGAGTAAAATTTGTGTCAACTTTACTAACCCAGGGCTCTATGAAATATGTAATTAATTCCTAATTTTCTTATTGATGTCAATATTGTATGCTATATTTTCTCTACCTTGACTTTTTCCATTTACATTTTTATATAAGTCATCTTTTGGAATAAGACAGGATGAAGACTTACAGATGAAAAATTAAATAGGTAGATGAGTAGATAGGTAGATTAGTGAGACAAGTATCGTTACTAACTAGTCCAGTTTTGCTCATACTATCATTTAGATTTGAAATACTATTCTGTCATCCAAGCCTATGAACATTATGTCTAACCATTAGAATCTATCTAGTCTACCCTCTACCTACTCCTTTTAAACTTTTCTAACCTGTGGATCTGGTCATGTATGGATGTGAGAGTTGGACTGTGAAGAAAGCTGAGCACCAAAGAATTGATGCTTTTGAACTGTGGTGTTGGAGAAGACTCTTGAGAATCCCTTGGACTGCAAGGAGATCCAACAAGTCCATTCTGAAGGAGATCAGCCCTGGGATTTCTTTGGAAGGAATGATGCTAAAGCTGAAACTCCAGTACTTTGGCCACCTCATGCGAAGAGTTGACTCATTGGAAAAGACTCTGATGCTGGGAGGGATTCGGGGGAGGAGGTGAAGGGGATGACAAAGGATGAGATGGCTGGATGGCATCACTGACTTGATGGATGTGAGTCTGAGTGATCTCCGGGAGTTGGTGATGGACAGGGAGGCCTGGTGTGCTGCGATGCATGGGGTCGCAAAGAGTCGGACATGACTGAGCGACTGAACTGAACTGAACTGAACCTGTGGACCAGAAGTATTCTTTCCTCTGACTCGCATATCACTTTGTGTGTTATGTTGTAACATCTACCTTAGTCCTCCCTGTGATTCAATCTCTGGTTACTCTGAGGCTTTTCTAATTCTCCTGTCCCTGTTGTAAGATTTTAGTGACAGGGTAGATGTTTTTGTCATTTCTATAACCCACAGTGCACTTAGCAGAACATGGAATTGATATTCAACAAACATTCATTGAATTTGATTAAATTTAATTTGACAGGAACTTAGCTTTTAAAGCTACCTCAAAATTTATTCAAACTATGTGTATAACCTAAACACAAATACCATTTTGGGGGATACTTATACCAAAAAATAATGGTTTCCTTTTATTAATTTCCCCAAGATTGGGCAGAAAAATTTAAAGTTCTAGTTTCATAGATGGCCATTTGACAAGACATATTATACTTACCATCTTCCTAATCTTTGAATAAATAAATAACATGACTTGTACAGAGTAAAATGAGAGTAACATGGGTTACAGTGAGAAAAATGAGCATAGTGAGTATCTCCAGACAAAGAGCCAGTACTTTTGTAGGAAGAAGAGTAACTTTGGAACACAGAGATTGAAATTTATACAGTAGAGCTGTATCCATAATATAATGATCAGAATAGAGAAAACTGTTGAAAAACTGGGTAACAAGTACAGTTTTCAAGTGTGCACAGAAGTATTTGTGTTTACTAGGTCAGCATCTAAAAGATGAAAAGAGATGATTCACTGAGGGAGAATGAAGACTTGCAGATGTTGTAAAGGATGTTAAAAGAAAGGAGAGGGGGTTCTTGATTAACTATAGGAAAGGTAAATTGGCTGAAGCAATTTATTAGAGCAGAATAAATGATCAAAATGAAAATAACTGAGATTCTTATTAAAGGTGAAGGAAACACCTTGCTGTGCTTTCATGTTTCTAAATATTGGCTTCAGATTTCAGACAACCACACTATTGAGTTGGCTGTTTGGGCATGTGTATGCCTCTTTGTGCTTGGGGCTCCCCATACATCACAACTAGGCATGCAAAGTCTGCAAAATGCGTGCTACAGTGGAAAGCCAGGTCTCCATTTATGGAGCTCAGAGGAGCCTCGTGGGCTACAGTCCAAAGGGTCACAAAGAGTTGGACACACTGAAGCCACTTAGCACACATGCCCTCTATATAAATATCATAAAGGGTAGAATGATACTTGATTTTTAGAGCTTGTGGTAGATTTTAGAGAAATAGCCGTGATATGTTTGGTCCCATGTGCTCTTCCAGAATGTTTCCATGCTCTTTCAAGCAGTAGAGTCCATATTTTCTCCCATTAAAATTGGGAGGGCTTTTGTTACTGCCTTGTTTAATAAACTATGATAGCAGTGATACTTTGTGATTCCTTATGTTAGGTTATAAAACACGATACAGCTTCTACTTGGTGCCCTCTTCTGGGGTTGTGCAACTTTGGAGCCCTGCGGCACCATGATGGAAAGACTACTTGCACCGACTACATAGAAAGAGAAAGAAAGAGAGACAGAGAGAGAGAGAGAGCAGAAAGCCCCAACTATCCAGCCCTCAGAAGGCTGAGCCTTCAGAGCTCACGGTGATTCTAGTCCCAGTCTGACTACAACCTGTAGAGGTATGAGCAAGAACCACCCAGCTGAGCCCAGAATGATCAAGTGATTATTGTTTATGCTACTAAGTTTTGGGGTGGTTTGTTGTGCAACAGTAGATAATTAGAACAGAATTTCCCCAAATATATGAGGATGTGTATGTCTAACCATCTAGAAAAGTGAACAGGAAAGCTACTTGCGCTGGGTCACTTTGTAAATCTGTGTCATTGGTAGGACTGGGATTCAAATTTAGTTTCCAGCTTTGTTCAAACCTCGGGTCCACTTCAGTTATGAAAGATGGGAAACACAATAAATCCTAACATTCACTGGCAAGAAAAGTTATAACACATAATGTCCTTTGAAGCTATATTTTTAAGAAGCTGTCTACTGAATAACATAGTGTACTATAATGGGTTGTTCATTAGCTTAATTTATACCTTATATCAGAATGCTCTCCAAGATTGAAGCATTGTGCTTTAAATGTATTTTTGAAGTCTGATTTAACTGATGTTCTTTTTAAAGTGATGTCTGGAGGTATACAAATATCAATATTTTCCTGTTTAACAGTACAGAGAAAAATTAAACAGCACCACAAATGCCTGTAAGTAGTCTCACTGCTAATTAGTCATGCTGAAGATAAACAACCCACCCATCACCATTACAGCTTCTTTTAAGTGTATGCAGAACACTGAATTGGAAATAAAACAACTGGAGAATAGTCCATTTGCAAAGAATTTGTTATCTAGGTAGATATACTAAATAGACACATATGAAGGGTAATTCAGAACACATTCAAGCCAAATATAAACAAAATGTCTTTCAGGCAAGCTACATTTAAGCGCTGGGGGAACCAAAAATTAAGTGGTAGACGGAACTTTTTCCTGAAAAATTATAAAGATTTAGTATATTAAATATGCATATTTAAAATTCAAGTTACAAATTAAGCATTTCTAAACATTTAAGCATTTAGTGATATGGTGCTAGATTCGCTGTCCTTATTCCTGAAAACTATTAAGTTTGACCATACTAAATTGCCAATTTTTGACAGTTTTTACAAAATTGGCTATTTCATGTGGTTCAGCTTCATCTATCAATTTGGTGAAGAGTCTGTCCCAGACTCAGACACTTAACCCCTTTAGTCATTTGACATATCTTCAGTCATCCTTTTAAAAAATCCCAATGAGAAGGGAAACAATTTTCTAGAAACTATATACTATATTGTGTTAGATCAAATTATTAGCATTCCCATCCACACACTACATTTACAATTTTTAATAGTAGATTACCTGAGGGCATTATTTTAAATTTTTAATTGCTTCTTTTTAGATTTAAGATAATTATCATGCATTTTACTATTTGAGAACCTTAGATTGAAGGATTACGTTCACAAATCCAACTCAGGCTGTGTCCCCACTGGGGACCAGCATCACAGGAGATGTAAGGAACTGACAGGAGCACTATTTCGGTTCCATAGCCTTTGAGGAGCATCAAGTACCTTACAGTCATTAGCTAAATAATCCTATTAGCAAACCTAAGAGGTAGGACAAAAACTTTAATACTGAATTCAAATGACTGAATTCCTGCTATGATTAATTTTTCAATAATGGTGTCAAACTCATCAGTTAATAGCCAGTCATTGGTTAAAAAAATAATTTAAAAAAGTGTAATTTGGGGGCAATTCTAAAGGAAAATCTGACATTAGAAATTAACATTACTGTGTCATATGTTTTGGAATTTGCTTCTCATCAGTGAAACTTTTAAAATTTCAGCACAGAATTGATAAAATTTATATTGTGCATATAATATACATAGGCAAAACCATTTTTAGGCTCCTGGTTTATGTTATCTGAAGAGGCTTAGATTCCATTCTGGATCAGAATATTATGCCCACTGCCTAGCTGAAAATTTTTATCCAGAATGTCTTAACGCTTTCCTCCCCAAGCTTTGAGAGGTTAAGCAGTGTTTCAAGGAGGCAGCCAGTTGCACAAGATGAAATACAAGGATATCTGTTGCTAAATTACCTCCAACACATACATTCCCACATACATACCATATATTAAATTACATGTGTGCATATTATCTCAATTACTTCAGTTGTGTCTGATTTTTTATGACTCCATGAACTGTAGCCTGCCAGGCTCTGCTGTCCATGTGATTCTCCAGGTAAGAATACTGGAATGGGTTGCCATGCCCTCCGCCAGGGGATCTTCCTGACCAGGGACTGAACCCACATCTCCTGTGTCTCCTGCATTGCAGGCAGATTCTTTACCACTGAGCCCCTGGCGAAGCCCATAAAATTTCATAGCTATATCCAAAAACAGGACCTTTACATGATACAAGGTAATATGAAAATGGCTTACACAAATTTTATTCATAAATATTGAGTACTTTTTATTTTCCAGGCATTAAGTGCTTAGATATATTGAATCAGAATCTATACATTCTATTACTTTGAGTATTAATAAGTAGAGTTTTATCAACTCTAGCCTTGAATAATGCTTCTATAATTTATAATATAGACCAAGAATTCCTATGACATTATAGTAAGATATCTAAATTGCTAGAAAACGCTATATAACAAATGCATCAAACACTGATACTGTGAGTTTCCTAAATACTTCATGTGCAACGTTTTTCATTCACAGCATTATTAAATTCTTAAAACTGATAGGTGAGATTTGCGGGTTACCTAGTTTCTATACTCTGCTTTCCAACTTTCTCCAGATTCTACAGCAATTGTTGAATCTGAAAATGGTCCTTCCCATCTTGTACTATCTGTTCTTTGACCCTGTTATGGCAGCAAACCTTTTACTTCTTATCTTCCAGGAGGCCATATGTTTTGGGGTTGGTCTGCTTTTCACAAGAACAATGTGTACAGCAAAACTTGCCCATGATGGCTGTGAAAGGGAAACAAACATTCTTCCACTGATATAGTCTACATTATTTTCTTTCTTCTTTTTAGAGCTTTTCTTCCTTTTTGGCTAGAGAGATGCTTCATGGCTATAAGTGTGAAACACATGCCATATTTTGAAGACCTAGGATGGAAAAATATAAATTATGTCATTAATAAATTTGTATACTGACTACATACATAAATGATAATATTTCAGATACACTGAGCTATATAAATGATATTATTAAAAGAATTTCACCTATTTCACTTTTTACTTTTTTAAAGTGGTTACTGGAACACTTTAAGATATTTTTAAAGGACACCACTGCTCAAAAAACTGCAAAGCTCTTGGTACAGGAAAGAATTTCAGGCTTTTTGCTTAGAATTGTAAATACTGGGGATATTCACTATGGAGGGGCTGCATGTTACCTTAGCGGTGAGACAAATGGAAGAAAGGTAGATAGAGCCACTATAATCAATTATCTACACTGGAATTTCAGATTTTTCAGTTAGGGTGTGGCTCTGCTGTCAGCCTTCAAAACAACAGTGTGAAACAGACCAGGTAAATACAGTGAACTCCATCAAAACCTTTTACTTCTTATCTTGAATGGCCACATTATGGGACGCATGATCTCAGTGAAGTCTCTGGTCTTTATTATTTCCACTATATCCACGAAGAAACTAAGGTTTATAGTAGTTAAGTCAATTGCTCAAATCACAAAGCCAGAAAGAGACAAAGGTAGATTTTTAAGCCAGTTCTGCCTGACTTTAAATCTCACCGTTACATTGTGTCTTCTTCCTCCCCTATCTAAGAGGATACAGTTCCTGCCTTTAGTAACTCTCACCCTGGTGAAGAAATATTTGTTATTTTTAAATTAACAATTATTTATTACAACCTGGACTCCCATTTTCTTTCTGGTTAGTCTGCTGTACTTTTAGAGACAGAGTTTTGACTGTATTGCTTAAAACTTTCTGGAAAGTGAAGGGATATAGGGTAATCTGTAGACTGAGAACTTTGATGTCTTGTCTTTGCACAACAATAGAAGATTTTAAGGACCCATCCTTGTGAGACATCCTCGAATGTGAAGTCAAATGGGCCTTAGGAAGTATCACTATGAACAAAGCTACTGGAGGTGATGGAATTCCATTTGAGCTATTTAAAATCCTGAAAGATGATGCTGTGAAAGTGCTGCACTCAATATGTCAGCAAATTTGGAAAATTCAGCAGTGGCCACAGGACTGGAAAAGGTCAGTGTTCATTCCAATCCCAAAGAAAGCCAATGCCAAAGAATGCTCAAACTACCGCACAATTCTACTCATCTCACACGCTAGTAAATTAACGCTCAAAATTTTCCAAGCCAGGCTCCAGCAATATGTGAACTGTGAACTTCCTGATGTTCAAGCTGGTTTTAGAAAAGACAGAGGAACCAGAGATCAAATTGCCAACATCTGTTGGATCATCGAAAAAGCAAGAGAGTTCCAGAAAAACATCTATTTCTGCTTTATTGACTATGCCAAAGCCTTTGACTGTGTGGATTACAATAAACTGTGGAAAATTCTGAAAGAGATGGGAATACCAGACCACCTGATCTGCCTCTTGAGAAACCTGTATGCAGGTCAGGAAGCAACAGTTAGAGCTGGACATGGAACAACCGACTGGTTCCAAGTAGGAAAAGGAGTATGTCAAGGCTGTATATTGTCACACTGCTTATTTAACTTATATGCAGAGTACATCATGAGAAACCCTGGGCTGGATGAAGCACAAGCTGGAATCAAGGATGCCGGGAGAAATATCAGTAACCTCAGATATGAGATGACACCACCCTTATGGCAGAAAGTGAAGAGGAACTAAAGAGCCTCTTGATGAAAGTGAAAGTGGAGAGTGAAAAAGTTGGCTTAAAGCTCAACATTCAGAAAACGAAGATCATGGCATCTGGTCCCATCACTGCATGGGAAATAGATGGGGAAACAGTGGAAACAGTGTCAGACTTTATTTTTTGGGGCTCCAGAATCACTGCAGATGGTGATTGCAGCCATGAAATTAAAAGACGCTTACTCCTTGGAAGGAAAGTTATGACCAATCTAGATAGCATACTAAAAAGCAAAGACATTAAAGTAGTGTCAACAAAGGTCCGTCTAGTTAAGGCTATGGTTTTACCAGTAGTCATGTATGGATATGAGAGTTGGACTATAAAGAAAGTTGAGCACCAAAGAATTGATGTTTTTGAACTGTGTTGTTGAAGACGACTCTTGAGAGTCCCTTGGACTGCAAGGAGATCCAACCAGTCCATTCTAAAGGAAATCAGTCTGGACTATTCACTGGAAGGCCTGATGTTGAAGCTGAAACTCCAATCCTTTGGCCTCCTGAGTCAAATGAGCTGACTCATTTGAAAAGACCCTGATGTTGGGAAAGACTGAAGGCAGGAGGAGAAGGGGACAACAGAGGATGAGATGGTTGGATGGCATCACTGACTCAATGGACATGAGTTTGGGTAAATTCTGGGAGCTGGTGATGGACTGGGAGGCCTGGTGTGCTGCGGTTCATGGGATCACAAAGAGTTGAACAGGACTGAGCAACTGAACTGAACTGAATCCTTGTGATTAAGTTGATCTAGGGAACATTAATGGTGTCTGTGGCTTAGAACAAGACAGTTCTAATTATAGTCTTTGATGTTTTCTCAGTTCACCAAAATAACTGCTCCAATAGTGCTTGTCTCTTTCTTGCTTTCTCTTCGTCCTTAAGATCTGATTTTATTTCAATCAGATTCTGTTCTCACTTTTCCTGATTTTAATTGTGAAGGAATTAGTCTTATTTATCTCTGCAGTCTCATTGCTTAGCCCAGTGTCTAGCACTCAGTTGATGCTTTGTCATCCATTTGTGATATGAACACACTTCTAGGCAGTTAGCATTCAACAGAGATTGACTGTCTTCTAAGGGCTAGGCATGATGTTGGGGACAGGTAGTGCATACGGTCGTATGCCATACTTTTGATCTGATGGGAAACAAGGACACATCAGTGTGATAAAAAAAAAAACAAAAACAAACAAACCTGTCCTTGTGTAAGCATAGGAACACCTGTGTGGGAACACCTGGTTTGTTTTAAGTCTGAAAGACTTCCAGAGGAAGCACTTTTTAAGGTAAAACCTCAGGGAAGCAATAAACAGGGAGAAAAGATTAGGGAACTCATGGAAAAGGAAAGGCATTTCTAGCCAAAAGAACCACTGGTAAAGACATTCCGGACCTGAGATTTGTAAAATTTGGAGTTTGGCTCCAGAGTTTAGTTGGGGGAGGGGTGAGATTAAGAGGAGTGTGGGGATGGAAGGGGTTAAGGAAAAATGTTCAATCATGGTTGAAAGATTTCAAAAAAGTAATACATCATATGATGCAATTCACTAAGAATGTCTAAGAAATATTCATTTAGAGTACACATTTTAGGCTATCTCATCTTATAAACATACTTTATGCAATTAAAAAGATTAAAATGGATTACAACCTGATAATACTGGAGACCTCATATACACATATGCATATGTATTATACATCCACTCCATTACATTTCTATGGTCTATGACATACTTATCATTAGGGACACTTACCTCAGGATAAATGAGCTTCATTAGTAGTGGTTTGAGACTTTATTATTCTTTCATCTATAAATATTATAAAGCTTCTATTATTTCCCAAGAATGATTATTTTAAATTTTCCCGTGTTTTCTGATGTTAGCTTTTAAGTGAAGAAGGCCAAAATCAATTATTCTTCTTAATTTGACTGGTTTATAAATTTAGGGGAGGCTTGGATAAGAGGATTGCATGAAGATGGACAATTTACACTCAGTTTTAAGTCTTAGACCTTCCGCAAATACACTGTGTTCTTTCATTGGTTCATTCTCAGTCTCAGGTAATCTAACTTCAAAACTGATATAACATTTTCTGGGGATGTGGCTTATAGGGATCAATGAATTAAATATAGTTTTTAATACTTTAAATAATGATTTATTACTTCTTAAAAATTAAAGTTTATTGTTTGTGTGTATGTTAAATTCAAAGAGAAGGAATCCTAAGTAGGCATATGGAATTTTTAAGACATGAAAATCTGTACATTATTTTGTTAATGGATAAAGTTCCTCTATAATACTATAATTTGTGACACAATCTACTTGTGCCACTGTATACTTTTTCTCCTTTGAACTTTATATAAATTAATGATTTTCTATGTTTCCGAACACAAAAGGATGTCCCAGGAGGAATAGGCAGAAGTGAGGTTCATTTGCATCTCTATCCTCACTCTTTATCACAAATAACGCTGATCTTAAAAGACTGTACCTGTGTTGTGTACAAATGGAAATTAAAGTGAGCTTAAATTCTTACAATTTTCATTTGTGACCTGACTCTTGGGGTTATATAACTAATAAAATGTAAACCATTTCTCTTGCCCTATGGAGCTGAAAGGGAAAAGGAGAGATTAATCAAAGCACAGATCAAGATAGGAAACTAGGAACAAACAGACCAAGTTTCCTCCCTGGCTCCGTCCATTCCTTCAAAAACATTTATTAAGCATCTACTATGAATCAAACACTGACGAAATGAAAGGAGAGAACCGTCGCGTTACCACAATCTGTGATTAGTTTTGTGAACTGAAATCAGATTTCAGTCTTAAAAATTCTTCAACTGCACATGATGCGTGCACTTAAATATGCAATCATGACATCGGAATGTAATAGAGGTTCGTGCATTTCGCCTTTCACTTCAAAAAACCATGCTAAAACCACTACAAGAGATTCAACCCCTCCCTCGCTCCCAGTCTTTTGACAATCAAAACCCTCCTGCCAACACTTGTCGTAATTTCAGATTAGGAGCATAGCTTTTTTTTTTTTTTTAATAATCCAAACCCCTACCCCACTTCCCACCTTAATGCCAGCATTAAAAAAAAAACAGTTTTACTGGGCGAACAAGGGCAAGGGAGGAAGAGAAGGACGGACGACGGAAAAAGGGAATGAAATGAATGAAGGAGAGAATGAAGGAGAGAAAGCTGGCCTTTCCCCGTTCGTTGTCGTTTCCCTGCCCGCTTCTCCTCGTCTCCCCACTCGCTGCCAAGTAGCATCACCTCCAGGCTCTGCCCTCGGCTCCGCCCCCTAGAGTCAGAGCCCTGCAGCCAGAGGCTGGCACCTATCTCTTTAAATGACAGCTGTGGCTCGGGTCCCAGTCCTGGGCTTGACGTCAGTTTCGCTTCCCGGGCTGTGAGGGGTAGTTAGCGCCACCGTCCGCGCTCCGGGCTCGCGGCGCGCTCGCAAGCTGCTAGGGCGGCGAGTTTTCTTCGCTCCGGCCCCTCCTCCCGCCCTCCCCGCGGAGAGCCGAGCGGCAGCCTAAGAGAGCCTCTCGCAAGTCTCTCTCACACTTCCCCGCCTTCGCCCCAAAGGAGCAGCCGCTCCTCCTGGCGCCTCTGCCGCCGCCGCGGCGCCCGCAGAGCTCCTCTCCCGCGCACCGCTCCCCGATGGAGCCCGGGCGCCGCGGCCGCCGCCGCCCCGAGCCCTGAACCGGGCCGCCCCGGCCGGAGGAACGTGCCGCCCGGCCCGAGGGCGCATCAGGCGCACACCACCCGGGGCGCAGGGCACGGGTTTCGGGAAGGAGAAAGTGCTGCTCTCCAGGGTCACTTGGCCGGCGGAGGGGGGACCATGGCTTTGAAGGACACGGGCAGCGGCGGCGGCACCATCCTGCCCATTAGCGAGATGGTCTCCTCGTCCAGCTCCCCCGGCGCTTCGTCAGCCGCCACCCCGGGGCCCTGCGTGCCCTCGCCCTTCCCCGAGGTGGTGGAGCTGAACGTAGGGGGCCAGGTCTATGTGACCAAGCACTCGACGCTGCTCAGCGTCCCGGATAGCACTCTGGCCAGTATGTTCTCGCCTTCCAGCCCCCGGGGCGGCGCCCGACGCCGGGGCGAGCTGCCCAGAGACAGCCGGGCGCGCTTCTTCATCGACCGGGACGGCTTCCTTTTCAGGTACGTGCTGGATTATTTGCGGGACAAGCAGCTCGCGCTGCCGGAGCACTTCCCCGAGAAGGAGCGGCTCCTACGGGAGGCCGAATACTTCCAGCTCACCGACCTGGTCAAGCTGCTGTCGCCCAAGGTCACCAAGCAGAACTCGCTCAACGACGAGGGCTGCCAGAGCGATCTGGAGGACAACGTCTCGCAGGGCAGCAGCGACGCGCTGTTGCTGCGCGGGGCGGCGGCCGCCGCACCCTCGGGCCCTGGAGCGCACAGCGGCGGCAGCGCGCAGGACAAGCGCTCGGGCTTCCTCACACTCGGCTACCGCGGTTCCTACACCACGGTGCGAGACAACCAGGCGGACGCCAAGTTCCGGCGCGTGGCGCGCATCATGGTGTGCGGACGCATCGCGCTGGCCAAGGAGGTGTTCGGTGACACGCTCAACGAGAGCCGTGACCCTGACCGGCCGCCTGAGAAGTACACGTCCCGCTTCTACCTCAAGTTCACCTACTTGGAGCAGGCGTTCGATCGCCTATCCGAGGCCGGCTTCCACATGGTGGCGTGTAACTCCTCGGGCACCGCCGCCTTCGTCAACCAGTACCGCGACGACAAGATCTGGAGCAGCTATACCGAGTACATCTTCTTCCGTAAGTTTCCGCGTTTCCCAGTTCTTCCGGCCCCCTAGCCGGCCCCCTAGCCGACCCCCGCGGCTTCCGGCGGCTCTGGTGTCCTTGCGCGCCCCCAGCCCAACGTGGCCGATGGGTCTTTGGTTTTGCGTCTATGTCCCTTTCGGCGCCTCTCTTCAACAGCTTCGGAGCACGCAGTGCCCAAGCAGTCCTCTTCTTTAACTTTATTGATCTTGCCCTCCTGCCCTGCCCAGCTCTTGGAGGCGCTGGGTGTCCTTCTATTACCCAGGGCTGGGAAGAGACTCGAGCGCAAGGCTGAGCGCTTAAGTCCTCCCGTCTCTCTGCCTCCGCTGTACTCCTGGGGGTCAATTTATGTGGGTCCCGGTGGTGTCCCTCAAGAGGGAGGGTTGGCATCAAGGTATCGCCGCGTCCCGATGGCCTCCTGGTGGTAAGGTTCCGCGCAGGAGCGTCCCATTATGGGTGATTTCTGTAGTGGGCAACAAGAAAAGTGGCGATTAAGTCTGCAAAGCGCCTCAAAAGTCCGGGGAAAAGAGGTTTCCATTGACCCATATAAATCTCACATTTCCCCAGCGCCAGTAGTCTTCTGTAATTGTTATGTGTTTTGGACGGAGTGGGGTGGAGGGAACGGACTTTGGTTGTCTGAGTGCTGCTGTCAGGGTTGGAGATTAGGAAGGGACATGGTGTGTATGCGTGCACGTGTGTATGTGTGTGTGTGTGTGTGTGTGCGCGCGCGTGGTTGTATTTCCTTTCTGGGCACCTGCAGTGCGAATGAGGGATTGAATTCACTTTCCCAGGGGGAATAAATGCAGAGATTTTTCTAAACTTAGTGAACAAGAGAGAAGATTTGGAAAGCATCTGGCATGATGCTTTTTGTAGTGCACTTGGCGTGGCGAGGGCGATCTGTGGATGAAGTTCAAGAACTCCACCAAGTATCACTGGGGCTTGGGGGATGGGGAGCCCGGGCGGAGACAATTTTCAGTGACGTGTATAAGGTGAGGATGGCCACAACCCGAGAGCTGTTTGGACAAATGAAAAGCCACTTGCCATGGCAGCGGGGGCATCATTTGGGAAACCCTTCTTTTTTTTTTTTCTTTGTCAAAATACAAGAAGACTGAAAACTTTCCTGTAGTGTTAGGGAGAATAGCACTGATAGCCAACGATGGAAATAAGCCCAGCGTTCATTGTATTTATTTATTTGAGTCACTCACTGTTTGGGATTCAGGCAATTTTTGCACTTTGTTTTGACTGGGAAAGTGGAAAGGACCTTTCCTTTCAACTCTATTGGAAATTGCTCATTGTTTGTATATTCTAGTAACCTTGGAGTTAAGGGTGACAAAATCCCCACACTAAGATTTTTTTTTTAATAGTTTTGATTTTCCTAAGAAAACCATCTCAACAGAAAAGCAAAGAAAGTGTCCATTGAAGTGCTGGATACAAAGCTAATTGTCTTAGAGAAAGATAAATATTATATCACTTATATGTGGAATTTTAATACAAATAAGACTGTATACAAAACAGAAACAGACTCTCCAACGTATAAAAAAATAATTACGGTTACCAAAGGGGGGAGGGGAGGAGGCATAAAATTGGAGTCATGGGGTTAGCAAACTACTCTGCATTCAATAGATAAGCAACAAGGATTTACTCTATAGCACAGGCAACTGTATTCCATATCTCATAATAACCAAAATGGTAAATAATTTGAGAAAATTTTATATATATAAGTGAATCACTTTGCTCTATACCTGAAATTAACACAATATTGTAAATCAATTACATTTCAATAAAAATCTAATTGTCTTTATTATATGAAAGTATTATTTGTCACACAATAAAAGGATCTGTAGTCAGAAAAGCCACTCAAAGGAAGGGGCCTTTATTGACACTTAACATCTAAGCATTTATGGCATTTCAATAAGGGTTTATTTCCAGGCACTTCAGAAGATGAGAGGAAATAACTTCTGACTTTTTTTTAGTGACTTTTAGTTAGAGAAGATATAAGCATAAGTGCTCTGAAGTTAAGGGTCTTGCATTTCAGAATCTTTCATAGTTTTGGTCTTTTTCCCCTAGAAACTTGGGGACTTGAAAAATGTCCATTACTTTGATTATGAAGAAGTAATACAGGTTCTCTTTAAATTATGAAAAAATGCTCATGAGATAGTACATTGAAATTGGAAACTCAGCCAATTTAATTCAAAAGATGATTTGAGAGATTGTTTGGAATTTAGGATATTTCAGTTCTGGAGCTAGAAGTGAAACAAAATATTTATATTATGAATAACTACTTGCAGAGTAATCATGTAACAAATGAGTTCTGAGATTCATTCATAAAAGTCTCAGAAATCTAAGGAAGCAACTTATAGCATTTTCCATTGATTATCCTTTTGGGGAAAATACATAATTCCAGATTAAATATGCCTCTTTTGAAGCAGTATTCCTGTAGACCAACCGAATATAGTTGCCATTTTTTTATTTGTGATATAAAATTTATCTCAAACTCTGTTATACACACATTTATTTTATGCATTGTATAGCTTGAAGCACATTTCACAAATTATATTGGAAGGGATTCCATTTAATATTGGTTAACGAAAATGCACTGTATTTCCATCATATTTAGTATAAGTAATAATGTTACATATACCCTGGTGGCTCAGCTGGTAAAGAATCCTCCTGCAATGAAGGAGACCTGGGTTTGATCCCTAGGTTGGGAAGATTCCCTGGAGGAGGGCATGGCAACCCACTCCAGTATTCTTGCCTGGAGAATCCCCATAGACAGAGGAGCCTGGAGGGCTACAGTCCATGGGGTTGTAAAGAGTCGGACATGACTAAGTGACTAAGCACACACATATACAGAGTGTAGTTATCTTGTTGAGTGGCCTCTATTTTTAAAAGTCAGTGTTATTCATAAAAACGACAACATTGGATGAACTTCTTTGACCACTGTTTTAGAGGCAGACAGGGTCTTATTATCTTTTATTTCCCCTTTGATATAATTCTTTCAAAAATATTTATTTAATGTATAACACATATCAATCAATTTAACAGCTTTTAAAATTCAAGCTACATGTAAATTTAGGAGTTTGAAACTGCTCTGAAAATTATAGAATTGCAGTTTATACACTTGAATATCAATTTCAACTCTTCACTACTTTTTCCCACCCTACTTTTCCCCTTAGTTTCTGTAGAGATGGAAGGAGAGTGACAAATGTTTCAGTAATCCCAAATGCTGCTATTTGCCAAATGTGTAATCCTGACTAAATTATTTCAGTTTTCTCACCTATTTAAATGAGATTATTATAGTATGAATTTTATAGGATTTGAGAATTAATGTGTAATGCTTGACCTATACTAATAGCTTTAAAAAGTTAGGTGTTACAATTATAGTGAAGACTTTTTCTTGTCAGTATTAAATTTAAAATTTGTTTTTTGGTAAGTGTGCTGTGCTGTGTTGTACTATGCTAAATTGCTTCAATTGTCTCCAACTCTATGCAACTCTATGGACTGTAGCCCACCAGCTTTCTCTGTCTGTGGGATTCTCCAGGCAGGAATACTGGAGTGGATTGCCATGCCCGCCTTCAGGGGATCTTCCTGACCCAGGGATTGAACTAGGGTCTCCTGCATTGCAGGCAGATTCTTTACCGTCTGAGCCACCAGAAGTATAGCTGATTTAATTATAAAGTTAATTACAAAATTGCTTTGCAATTAAGTGATAGCATAATACACTTTCAGAAGTTTGAAACTACCAACTTAATAACCAGATTCTTTCCTGGAACTTGGATTTTTCAGGGCAAGTTCAAATCACCCAGATTTGCCAATCATACTCCAGTTAGTTCTTTTGGATCAACTCCAACAGAACCCTTTTCTGATTCAGGGCCAAGAAATGTTTTAATACTCTCCATTAGGAGTTGAAACTTTGGCAATATTTTCTGATAGAAACTGAGCTAGATTCATATCTCCTTAAGTGCTTATATCCAAGTCATTAGTTTCTAATGCTCAAGGTTATATACAGGTTATTAAAGATTTAATACCAGCTTAATTTGGCTACATGGACACTTATATCTATTATCAGTCGTAACTCATTATTTTATCAAGACTTTTAGACTCTGCAACATATACAGTACTATGAAATTTTGTATTATTCTTCTAATACTGAAGATGGATTGTCTTTTCTTAAAGGAAAACAGTGATTTATTGTACTTTCTGTTTTTTTTTTTTTCTGTTGTTTTGGAGGGGATGTCTGTTAAGTGTAATTAGGGCTGTTTTTAGCAATATTTGGAATAGAAAAAAGATATTTCATGTTAGCATCGTAGTCATGCGTGTGTGCTAAGTAACCTCAATCGTGTCCAACTCTTTATGACCCCATGGACCATAACCCGCCAGGCTTCTCTGCTGGTAGGATTCTCCAGGCAAGAATACTGGAGTGAGTAGACATACCCTCCTCCAGGGGATCTTTCTGACCCAAGGATCAAATCCATGTCTCCTACATCTTCTGCATTGGCAGGTGAGATCTTTACCATTAGCGTCACCTGGGAAGCTTGTTACATTACATAGACAATAGGTAATTTGCTTAGAATGTGATATGTAGACTACCCACAATTAGAATGAATGTTAATGTATCCTTTGTTTCTCATAATCAGTGTGTTTACAAGAAGGTAGTACTGATACATTGCTCTTCTCTTATAGTATTTGTGTTTTGCATTCTTTGTTGGTTGATTGATATGTGGTATAAAAGTATACATTTCTCTAGGTTCAATTGATATTCCTTAAATTTGGGATTTCCTTTTTTTTTTTTTAATTGTTGTGATGTGTAAGAGTGCTAAATCTCAGATCCAGTGCTATTTCTTATCTGGGCTGTGGATTCTATTGTCTTTAATGAATTTTTATATCCAGTCTTTTAAATCTATTCTGATTTATTTCACTGTGTTGGGTTGAAGAAAGCTAGGTTGAGTTGAAAATATTCAAATAGCTATTTAGTCCTATGTTAGCAGACCTGTTGCATTAAAAGCTTTCTAAGAAACATCTTTAAAAACCACTCTCTTCAGATGCATATCCTTAAAATTGTACATTATTTTTTTGTCTAAAAATGCATCTGCTTTTATCACCAAACACTGTTTTATGAAAAAATAACTTTATTCCTCTTATTTTTTTAAGTTGGTTCTTTTTTTTCTGGAGACTTAACTAGTATTTTTATAATTTCATGAGAAAGTTTCTTCTGAAACCACACGGCTGAATGACTTTGGAATCAATGGGGAACAGATAACTTTGTAAAATACCAAGATTCTTATTTCATGCAGATAATTGGAATAAGGAGACTGAAAATGATAGAAAACCTTGGGTACAAAACTTTTGGTGATCATGTGATGGCATTGGCTACTGTTTAAGAGAATTAAACTTTTATATTTGGCATAATACTACCTGTAACCTTGATCTCTTGAAATAGTGTTATGGTTTAGCTTAACACTAGTGGTGTTTGGCTTTAATGTGTGGGTCAGTCTTTAAGCACATAATGAAGCAAAAAGAATGGCCCTATAAGCCTTATTTGGCAGTTCTTTCTCGTTTGTAACTTAGAGTGCTGGAACTCAAGATATGGATATATGTGTGTGTGAGAGAGTGGACACATGCCTTATTTAAAAAGAAAAAAATATCTTTGGAAAAAAGAAATAATATGTATGAAGTTAGCACCAATTATTACCTATTCTTGCTATAAGTTATTGGGTCAATTAGTCTAAAATATAAAAGTGATTGTCAATTTGTTGTTCAAAGGAAACTATTTTTTGATAACGAAAGTAATACGTGAAGTTTTAGGAATTTTGTAAAAGAAAAGTAAAATTAAAAATATCACCAGTAGTTTCTAATACAATGACTTCTTTCCTTCTAGCCTCTGTTCTAAATTATGAAGATGACAGACATATTTTTGAAAGTTATGATGATACTGTATAGATGGTTTATGTGCCATCTTTGCTTTGTTTTGTTTTATACATTTAATGCAGTTATACATTTAGTGCCATTTCCTATAAGACATTGAAGTTTTTAGAGTTGAACACAACTGAAGTGACTGAGCACAGCACAGCTGGATAAAAGTATAATACATGTCCTCTGCCACAGATAGTATTATAAATAAATACTGCTATTGAACATTTTCCCTATAAGCTTAAAAAAGAGTTGATTTTTTTCAAAGTATAGTATGTGTAATAAAAAGAACATTTACTATGTACCTAGTTTTATGATAAATGTTTGTAGGCATTACTTTGTTTACTTTTTTTTTAAATATTCCTTTAGCTTGGCATTAGTTTCCTAATACTTCAGTTAGGAAACCATGATTTAAAGAGGTTAAATAAATCTTTAGGTCATGAAACTGGTATAGGACTGAGCTGGAATTTGAATAGTTATGTCTTATTGCAAAGCCCTTTCTCTTAAGTATTTAAAAGTAATACCTGTTTTATGCAATAAATTTGGCAAATATATTTCAATGTCTAGTGAGTTTTAAAACATAGCTCTGTAAGCAAAAATGAGTAGAGTGAGCTGTATATGAATGAAGCTAGTATTTCTTAATTTATGTTAATTTTTTTAAGAATGTGGAAAATTCAATTGACCCTTAAGCAAACTGAGTTTGAACTGTGAGGGTCCATCTATAAGCAGATTTTTTTTTTCAAATGATACATATTGCGATTGTTTGAATCCAAGGATGCAGAACCTCCAATTTGAAAGGTTGTTGTTGAATCACACGAATACACCGGGATTCTTGGCCCCCGGAGGAGAAGAATTCAATCCGGGGCCAGAGACGAGGCTTGATTGCTCAGAGCTTTTGTGTAATAAAGTTTTATTAAAGTATAAAGGAGATAGAGAAAGCTTCTGACATAGGCATCAGAAGGGGGCAGAAAGAGTACTGGCTTGCTAGTGTTAACAATGAGGTTATATAATCCCAAGAATGTCTGGAGGTTGTAAAGACCTCATCAGACCTACTCCCATAATTTACATTTTAAGATAACACTGTCCTCAGGCAAGATACATCCTTGTAAAGACCAGGTCTACTCCCATAATTAACATTTTAAGATAACAGAAGGTTGAATCCAAAGACTGTCCTTAGGCAGGATACATTATTGTTATATAATCCTAAGGAATGTGGAGAAAGAAAAAAGTTTGTCCTTTCTTCCTCCTTGAGCATTCCAGACCCATCTCTCCTTGGGGACCCCTAGACTCCCTATCAACCTGCCTAGGAAATAACTCTCTCAAATTCAAGGACCAACTATAAAGTTGTAAGCAGATTTTCCACTGAGCAGAACTTGGTAGCCCCTATCTTGCACTGAAGAGCCAACTGTATATGTTTTATGTCTTTACCTGATGAAAAGGTTAACTTTTAGTGATTAAGGCTACCACATTCATGGATAATTTTTAAATTAAATAAAATAAACCATATGACTCAAGTTACCACTCTTTTGGGGGAACAAATAATATCTATCAGTTTGCTAGACTGACAGATTTAAACAGTGTTAAGGTAATCTTCTACAGAAAATTCATTTTACCTTATAAAATAGAATATGCTTTATACGTTCTTCAGTTCACTTCAGTTCAGTTCAGTCACTCAGTCATGTCTGACTCTTTGCGACCCCATGAATTGCAGCATGCCAGGCCTCCCTGTCCATCACCAACTCCCGGAGTTCACCCAAACTCTTGTCCATTGAGTTGGTGATGCCATCCAGCCTCTCATCCTCTGTCATCCGCTTCTCCTCCTGTCCCCAATCCCTCCCAGTATCAGAGTCTTTTCCAATGAGTCGACTCTTCGTATGCGGTGGCCAAAGTATTGGAGTTTCAGCTTCAACATCAATCCTTCCAATGAACACCCAGGACTGATCTCCTTTATAATGGACTGGTTGGATCTCCTTGCAGTCCAAGGGACTCTCAAGAGTCTTCTCCAACACCACAATTCAAAGGCATTAATTCTTCGCTGCTAGCTTTCTTCTCAGTCCAACTTTCGCATCCATACATGACCACTGGAAAAACCATAGCCTTGGCTAGACTATGTGTTCTTAGAAAGTAACAGAGTGAAGAGGGCATTTTAGTTGAAATCACTTTTGTTAATTACTTGTAATTTATTGGTCCTAAGTATTGATTATTGCCTTTGAATTCTATACTTGCTATAATTAAGTTCAAAAAAATATCAAATACCTGATGGGTATTGAGATTATTGGCTTCTGGTGTTTTTGAATCTTAAAGTATTCTAGAAGTATATCTATAAATTTGAAGTAATTGGAAAGTAGTGTTTTAGGTAACCCTTCAACCTGTGTTTTGTTACAGTTATAATTTTTAAAACCTCTTTTAAATTAACTTCAGAGTATCGTCAGCATTTAACAGCTATAATCCTGCAGGTGAAGCTGGTGGCTTCTCTAATGGAGATCATTCTTTTAGTAGTAGGAGACTATACCAATGGAGATTTTGCAAGGACTTACTTAAAGATGAGAATAACTTTATTCACAGGATTTCAAAATTTCTCCCATAGGTAAGTTAAATGATAAGTTCTGAGGGTGATGGTGAACCTCTAGCTGCTGACTTGAATCTAGGTGCTCTGTGCCTACTGTCTGCATGCTTCTCATCATTCATTTCTGCAAGGGAGCATGTCATAAAACCTAATTATCCTGTGAGGTTAGTTGTATTTTGGACTTTCTTTTTTTTTGTTAGATATTTAAAAATTTTATTTTATTTTTAATTGGAGAATAATTATGCCACAATATTGTGATGGTTTCTACCATACTTCAACATGAATTGGCCATAGGTGTACATATATTCCCTCCTTCTTAAACCTCCCTCCCAGCTTCATCCCTATGCCACCCCTCTAGCTTGTCACAGAGCACCAGCTTTGGGTTGCCTGGGTCATACAGTAAATTCCCACTGGCTATCTACTTTACATATGGTAATATATATGCTACTCTCTCAGATCATCCCACTTTCAAAAGAGAAAGTATATGAAATATTTTATACTGGATTTATACTGTTTAAAAATTTATTTTTTGGCTCATGAGTTTTTTAGTGCACCCCTGGTATCATGATCATGTTTTACTGAGTGACCTCTTGCTATAATCCTCCTGCATTTAGCCTACACGTCTGTTTCTTCCTAGTACACTCAGTGTATTTCCTATAACTTGTCACGGTCTCTTTTTTTCTTTCTTATTATGTCCTACTTTTCCTAGCTTTGTTGAGATATAATTGACATATAACATTTTGTAAGTTTACAATGTATTGATATACTTGTATATTGCAATTTGATTACCACTGTAGTGTTATCCTCAAATATGCAGATGACACCACCCTTATGGCAGAAAGTGAAGAACTAAAGAGCCTCTTGATGAAAGTGAAAGAGGAGAGTGAAAAAGTTGGCTTTATTAACATTCAGAAAACTAAGATCATGGCATCCAGTCCTATCACTTCATGGGAAGTAGATGGGGAAACAGTGGAAACAGCAAGAGACTTTATTTTTTGGGGCTCCAAAATCACTGCAGATGGTGAGTGCAGCCATGAAATTAAAAGACGCTTATTCCTTGGAAGGAAATTATGACCAACCTAGACAGCATATTCAAAAGCAGAGACATTACTTTGCCAACAAAGGTCCGTCTAGTTAAGGCTATGGTTTTTCCAGTAGTCATGTACACATGTGAGAGTTGGACAATAAAGAAAGCTGAGCGCCAAAGAATTGATGCTTTTGAACTGTGGTTTTGGAGAAGACTCTTGAGAGTCCCTTGGACTGCAAGGAGATCCAACCAGTCCATCCTAAAGGAGATCAGTCCTGGGTGTTCATTGGAAGGACTGATGCTGAAGCTGAAACTCCAATACTTTGGCCACCTGATGTGAAGAGTTGACTCTTTTGAGAAGACCCTGATGCTGGGAAAGATTGAAGGCAGGAGGAGAAGGGGACAACAGAGGATGAGATGGTTTGATGGCATCACCAACTCAATGGACATGAGTTTGGGTAAACTCCAGGAGCTGGTGATGGACAGGGAGGCCTGGCCTACTGAGGTCTAGGGGGTCGCAAAGAGTTGGACACGACTGAGTGACTGAACTGAACTGAACTGTAGTGTTAGCTAACACTTTCATGTCCTCACATATTACTATTTCTTTTTATGTGGCAAGAACATGTAAGATCTACTCTCTTAGCAACTTTTCAAGTATATAGTACAGTACTTTTATCTATAATCCCAATGCTATGGGTTATATTCCCAGAACTGATTCAACTGGTAACTGGATGTTTGGTCCCTTTAACCAACATCTCCTTATTTCCTCCACCCCCTCATTCTTCTGGTAACAACCATTCTACTCTGTTCCTATGGGTGTGGCTTTTTTAGATTCCACAAATAAATGATTTAATACAGTATTTTTCTTTCTATATCTGACCTTTCTTTAACCTAGCCTAGCATAATGCCTCAAGTTCCATCCATCTTCTTGTAAATGGCAGGTTTTCCTTCTTAATTATGGATGAATAATAGTCCATTGTTTTATACACCACATCTTTAGTCATTCATTCGCTGACAAACACTTAGGTTGTTTCCATATTTGGCTATTGTGTATAATGCTGCAATAAATATGGGAGCACAGATGTCTTTTAGACATCTCCTTTGGAAACAGATCCAGAAGTAGGATTGCTGGATCATAGGATTACCTCTTATCATGTTGACTTTCCACACTGGCCTACTTTTTCCATGAGAATTTGCACCAAGTCTCACTTTTGTCTTATCAACCCTCAATGCAGTGGCTAGTACCATATTGGGAACTCAGTAAATATTTATTTTTTTGAATGGAAATGCAAGTTAACAAATGAACCAATGATGCTGGAAATTCTATCAAGGTAGTTATTTTGTTGAGCAATTATGAGGCTCCAGCTTGAAACAAGGGATGAAAATGTGAATGTCAGAAACTTTGCATTTAAAGTTATCATAGTAAGCTTTATGTAGTAGTGAATTATGTTGTAGAGGGTTATTTGGTGTGTTAGTAAGAGGCAGAGTAATGACATTAGAAGCTGTCGTATGGGCACCTATAAAGAATGAGAGTAGGTGAAATGTTAACTAAAACTTGGGACTGATTAAGATAATATTGTAAATGAAGTTGTTAGAACTGTAAACATATACACAGAGATGCACACATGGAGACACACACATTGATTGGTTGATTGATATTTAAATGATTGGTAGGATAGAAGGTATAAGGGATCAAAAATTAGCTGACTTATTTTTTTATGTATGAAAGATATTAGGCAAATGCTCTGAGTTGCAGCCTACCTGCAACCACATTGTTGAATACTTGCTTTTCAAAACATGTTAGAATGTGGAGTGACTGCTACCTCCAGACACGGTCAGGCCCTATTGTGGTGTAACATGAGCTCAGAAAGTGTCTGGCAATGTTAGTAGGCATTTGCAAATGTGAGGATCTAGTGAACTTCATTTTGTTATCACTACTCTAGTTTTTAAAAGATATCTTGAAATACATAGAAGAGGTATTACAGTTTCATGATTGATATATCAGTATCAATTTTACTTATTAACCGTGGGTCAAAGTTGTTAATAAAAGCAAGTCAACTTCACTGGCAATAATAGCGCATAGCTTCATTCACCAGTTAAACTTATTTTAATGCTTGTTCGGCAGTTGGAATGTAAACTTGGACTACAATTTCTACCATGTTGTAACTACTAGATCATATTTACATGAGGGAAAATGAGTTAAATACAACAAAAGAATAAAAAATACATATAGTATTGATTTCAGGTCACCAAAATAGTGAGTGATTTCACCATTCAGTTGTGCTAGTTTCATTTCTTGCACCCGTTATAATAACAAAACCCTTGAGCATAGATGGAATCCACAGTATATGCTATTTCCTTTCATCTTGTATAGACATGTCTAATTTCTGATACAAGGAGACTAGGGAGAGGAATACCGTGTTTAGAAAGAGACAATACTAGAATCTCTTGGTCCCCGCTCCCAAAAAGCCAAAAGCTTGAACTCTCAGAATGATTTTCTACTTTTTAGTCACATTCCTTGAAAAATTTGGCTCTAGTTTTCGGAGCTTGGAAAATAATCTCCCTTCTGCAGGGAAAGTGAGAGAAACAGTATTACTCATCTTATAGGTTTATAATGAGCATTAAATGTAGTAATCCATATAAACCACTTAAAAGACTATCAGGTAAAATTAAATGCTTAATATATGCTAGTTAGTGACACTTATTAAGATCCTCAAAATATCTATTTAATTCCATTTCTCTACATTGTCAATTCATAATACCAAATTTCTTTTTATTTCTTTAAGGAAATGGATAGCAGTGCCTGTTCAGAATTGCTCTGGAAAGGTCCTATTATCATTCAGTTCAGTTCAGTTCAGTTGCTCAGTCGACTCTTTGTGACCCCATGGACCGCAGCACGCCAGGCCTCCCTGTCCATCACCAACTCCCAGAGTCCACCCAAACCCATGTCCATCAAGTCAATGATGCCATCCAACCATCTCATCCTCTGTCATTCCCTTCTCCTCCTGCCCTCAATCTTTCCCAGCATCATTAGTGACATTAAAAAAAGATATTGACATCCTAAGTAGGAATTTTTTTGCCTTTTCATACTGTTCACAGGGGAGAAATATCAACAACCTCAGATATGCAGATGATACCACTCTAATGGCAGAAAGTGAAGAGGAACTAAAGATGAGGGTGAAACTTGAGGAACTTGATGAAGGTGAAAGAGGAGACTAAAAAACCTGGCTTAAAAGTCAACATTCAAAAAATTAAGATCATCGCATCTGGTTCCATGACTTCATGACAAATAGGTGGGGGAAAAGTGGAAACAGTGGCAGATTTTATTTTCTTGGGCTCCAAAGTCACTGTGAATGGTAACTGCAGCCACGAAATTAAAAGACGCTTGCTTCTTGGAAGAAAATCTCTGAAAAACTTAGACAGCATGTTAAATAGCAGAGACATCACTTTGCCAACAAATGTCCATATGGTCAAAGCTATGTTTTTTCCAGTAGTCATGTATGAATATGAGACTTGGACCATAATGAAGGCTGAGCATCAATTGACGAATTGATGCTTTCAAACTGTGGTGCTGGAGAAGACTCTTGAGAGTCTCTTGGAAACAAGGAGTCAAACCAGTCAATCCTAAAGGAAATCAACCCTGAATATTCATTGGAAGGACTGATGCTGAAGCTGAATCTCCAATACTTTGGCCACCTGATGTGAAGAGCTGACTCATTGGAAGAGACCCTGGTGCAGGGAAAGATTGAGGGCAGGAGGAGCAGGCGGCAACAGAGGATGAGATGGTTGGATGACATCACCGATTCTATGGATATGAACTTGGGCAAACTCTGGGGGATAGTGAAGGACAGGGAAGCCTGGCTTGCCTTAGTTCATGAGGCTGCAAAGAGACACAATACAGTGACTGAACAATGAACAAAGTAGAAAATTAATTGTAGCAGATTATTAAAATAAGTTTATTCTAATTTGTTTTTCAGGTTTTAGGGGAAAAATGCATTCTTTCTGGTCTAGTGCTGGTCACCAGTCTGTTTTGCCACAGATAATAGAAATATTGGTATTCAGTGGTTATTGTCTCAAACTATGGTATTTATTGGGGCAGAGCACCTCTAAACCACATTCTGTACTTATATTTCTGATAAAGCCTTTGGCTTTGATTTTCAGCAGTTTTATGCAAGAGAACAAATTATCAGGCCCAAGGAGCTCAAACATTGCTTAGAGTTTGTGTATTGGACCAGAGGATTTCAGATTAGATTTTGGATTCATATACTTATTTCCACAATTTTTAGAAAACTGTGTTCGTCTTCACCTCAATCAGCTCCTATTGAAACTACTCTACACATTTTGAATATAAGTGTTTTTGTTACTAAAGAGTCCAGCTATTTGAAGAAAGCATAGCAATGTAAGGGAGATGCTGGCAGCCATTCAGAGATAATTCTCCAATATTTTGGCCTCTTTTGGTTGGTAAAGGCTGCATCTCTTTGCAGGTGGAGGGTAAGGATTCATTCATAGAATTCTAAAGTGACTTCCAGTTTTGATGGAAAAGTTGCTACAGTGGCAATTTTATAGTGAATTGTGGGAAGAAACGGTGATTATGGTGATTTTATGTTATTGGTGACATTGTATAGGAGACAGGGATCAAGACCATCCCCATGGAAAAGAAATGCAAAAAAGCAAAATGGCTGTCTGGGGAGGCCTTACAAATAGCTGTGAAAAGAAGAGAAGCGAAAAGCAAAGGAGGAAAGGAAAGATATAAACATCTGAATGCAGAGTTCCAAAGAATAGCAAGAAGAGATAAGAAAGCCTTCTTCAGCAATCAATGCAAAGAAATAGAGGAAAACAACAGAATGGGAAAGACTAGAGATCTCTTCAAGAAAATCAGAGATACCAAAGGAACATATCATGCAAAGATGGGCTCGGTAAAGGACAGAAATGGTATGGACCTAACAGAAGCAGAAGATATTAAGAAGAGATGGCAAGAATACACAGAAGAACTGTACAAAAAAGGTCTTCACGACCCAGATAATCACGATGGTGTGATCACTGACCTAGAGCCAGACATCCTGGAATGTGAAGTCAAGTGGGCCTTAGAAAGCATCACTACGAACAAAGCTAGTGGAGGTTTGTTCTACTGGAGGAATTCCAGTTGAGCTATTCCAAATCCTGAAAGATGATGCTGTGAAAGTGCTGCACTCAATATGCCAGCAAATGCGGAAAACTCAGCAGTGGCCACAGGACTAGAAAAGGTCAGTGTTCATTCCAATCCCAAAGAAAGGCAATGCCAAAGAATGCTCAAACTACCACACAATTGCACTCATCTCACACGCTAGTAAAGTAATGCTCAAAATTCTCCAAGCCAGGCTCCAGCAATATGTGAACCATGAACTTCCTGATGTTCAAGCTGGTTTTAGGAAAGGCAGAGGAACCAGAGATCAAATTGCCAACATCCGCTGGATCATGGAAAAAGCAAGGGAGTTCCAGAAAAGTGTCTATTTCTGCTTTATCGACTATGCCAAAGCCTTTGACTATGTGGATCACAATAAACTGTGGAAAATTCTGAAAGAGATGGGAATACCAGACCATCTGATCTGCCTCTTGAGAAATTTGTATGCAGGTCAGGAAGCAACAGTTAGAACTGGACATGGAATGACAGACTGGTTCCAAATAGGAAAAGGAGTTCATCAAGGCTGTATATTGTCACCCTGTTTATTTAACTTCTCTGCAGAGTACATCATGAGAAACCCCTGACTGGAAGAAAGACAAGCTGGAATCAAGATTGCCGGGAGAAATATCAATAACCTCAGATATGCAGATGACACCACCCTTCTGGCAGAAAGTGAAGAGGAACTCAAAAGCCTCTTGATGAAAGTGAAAGTGGAGAGTGGAAAAAGTTGGCTTAAAGCTCAACATTCAGAAAACGAAGATCATAGCATCCGGTCCCACCACTTCATGGGAAATAGATGGGGAAACAGTGGAAACAGTGTCAGACTTTATTTTTGGGGGGCTCCAAAATCACTACAGATGGTGACTACAGCCATGAAATTAAAAGAGGCTTACTCCTTGGAAGGAAAGTTATGACCAACCTAGACAGCATATTCAAAAGCAGAGACATTACTTTGCCAACAAAGGTTTGTCTAGTCAAGGCTATGGTTTTTCCTGTGGTCATGTATGGATGTGAGAGTTGGACTGTGAAGAAGGCTGAGCACCGAAGAATTGATGCTTTTGAACTGTGGTGTTGGAGAAGACTCTTGAGAGTCCTTTGGACTGCAAGGAGATCCAACCAGTCTATTCTGAAGGAGATCAGCCCTGGGATTTCTTTGGAAGGAATGATGCTAAAGCTGAAACTCCAGTCCTTTGGCCACCTCCTGGGAAGAGTTGACTCATTGGAAAAGACTCTGATGCTGGAGGGATTGGGGGCAGGAGGAGAAGGGGACAACAGAGGATGAGATGGCTGGATGGCATCACTGACTCAATGGACGTGAGTCTGAGTGAACTCCGGGAGTTGTTGATGGACAGGGAGGCCTGGCGTGCTGCGATTCATGGGGTCGCAAAGAGTTGGACACGACTGAGCGACTGATCTGATCTAATCTGATATGGTGATCTTTTGGGTGAATCCCTTTAATGTTGATCTGGACTTAGAATGAAAAACAAAGAGTTGGGAATAGGTGTCTCTGGGCTATTGTCTTAATCTTCCTTGATATGGAGATTTGTTTTATTTTGGGCTAACTCTGCTGTACTTCATTATGTAGAAAATGGTAGAAATTGATATTTTTTTCATATTACCTCCATGGAATTTCATCAATAATATGTTCCAAGTAATCTGTGCTTAATAAAAATAGGCTCTTTGTTCTAATTTTATTGTGTGGGATTGTCATTTCTTAAAGAGAATATGTTGAGTATACCGATGTTAACAAAACATTTATTGAGGGGGAAACCTTTTCATGCACTGTATTTTTTTAATGATTTCTAAAGAAACATTCAGAAATACAAAGAATACCAAACTAAGAGAAATCTAGTTTAATTTTATTAATGATCCATTTGTCTTATTTATTCTATATTTATTCATGCATTTATAGTCAGTATTATATACAGAGGAATCTGTTAGATACTGAAGATGTGTTAGGAAACAATGGTGAACACATTTCCTGATTTTCATAATCAGGGCAATGACATACATATGTGCAGGTTGCACACTGCTTACCTCCAGTGCTGCTGCTTTGTCACTTCAGTCGTGTCCAACTCTGTGGACTGTAGCCTGCCAGGCTCCTCTGTCCATGGAATTCTCCAGGTGGGAATACTCGAGTGGGTTGCCATGCCCTCCTCCAGAGGATCTTCCCCACCCAGGCATCGAACCTTGGTCTCCTGCATTGCAGGCAGATTGTTTACCATTGAGCCACCAGGGAAGCCTATCTGCTTAACTCTAGACTGTACTTAGTAGGTCTAAGTGTGTAACAATACAGTGGATTGTGTATTGTACACGAGCAATACACACTTGTGGGCCTTTGAGTGATGATCCTACTCATGGCCAAAGACCAATTATGTCTCTAATACTTCTGACCACAAGAATATAGACCCATCTGTGTGTGTGTGTGTGTGTGTGTGTGTGTGTGTACTCACATGAACCTGCATAGAGATATGATCAGTATGACTCCGTGAACCATTGCTGTCAATTAAAAACATTTGCCCTCTAACCTACGATTGAGTAATGACCAGTATGTTTTTGAAAAATGTGGCACTAGTATTAATTTGACCTTTGGTTGAAATTGCCTATTTAGAAATAAACTCAGTATTGCAAATGATAATCTTTCTGGTTTCTACATTATACATCACTCCTTTTTTGAGAAATTTTACTTCTTGAAGAAATGCAAAGTCTATTTAGGAGTCCAGATTTTGCCATACTACTTATAGATGTCTGTTGTATGTGAAGAAATCCTAAAGTCAAATTAAAATGAAGATTTTTTCTGGTTACCTTTGACAGATAATCTGTAATTAAGATTAAATTTGAAATGAAAATGGTTATTAGATATTCCTTTTCATTTCAGTTAAGCAGACATGTGATGGACTGATTTAGCATGTTTCACAGACAGTGGTAAAAAGCTATATACTGGGTTGGCCAAAAATTCGTTCAGATTTTTCCATGGGATTTTATGGAAGAACTCAAATGAACTTTTTGGTCAATTCAATATTTGCTTTGTAGCAAGAAATATGGAACTTGTTAACAATTGCTAATATTAATGGGAAATGGAAACATGAGTAAATATGCTAGGAAGTCCCACATTGAAATTTCTGTAGCTTTGAATAATCATTTACATTTCTTCTGCTGGCCTGATGTGTTTCTAAGGCATGCAAGAACCATTAAAATATTCCAGTTTTTACTTTCTATGTTAGCATGTTTGGATAGTAAACTTAGTTATTTCAAGCTGTCTTGTTTTATGGTTGACACTATCAAACTATATTTATCATTATTATAACTTGGTACTTGGCACTCATACTGTGAAGCTTGGTAATAGTGAGTATTTAGTTACCTCACAGTTTTAGTGCAAACACCAGACTCTAGAGACTAATGGCTATAATGTTTGTTAAACTGTATTTTATGGACTGAAATTGTGGCCCCCCGGATACCCCCCCGGCCCCCGCCAAAGATATATTGATTCCTTAACCATCAGCACTTCAGAATGTGACCTTATATAGAAACAAGGTCTTTATGAAGGTAATCAGTTTAGAATGAGGTCATTAGAGTGGGCCTAATCCAAAAGACTCTGATGCTGGGAAAGATTGAGGGCAGGAAGAGAAGGGGACGACAGAGGATGAGATGGTTGGATGGCATCACCGACTCAATGGACATGGGTTTGGGTGGACTCTGGGAGTTGGTGATGGACAGGGAGGCCTGGCATGCTGCAGTTCATGGGGTCGCAAAGAGTTGGACACGACTGAGCGACTGAACTGAACTGAATCCAATATGACTGGTGTCCTTATGAAAAGGAGAAATTTTGGACATAGAGATATAAGTGTCCATGCACACAGAGAGAATACCTCATGAGTGTAAAGGTAGAGATCACACTGATGTATCTACAAGAAAAGGGATGCTAAGATTGTCAATAAACCAACAGAAGTGGGGAGAGAAGCACAGCGGATTCTTGCTCATATCTCTCAGGGAGAGCCAAACCTTCCAATACGTTGACCTCGGACATCTAGCTGTGAGAGCTATGAGATAATACATTTTTGTTGTTTAAGTCACCCAGTTTCTGGTATTTTGTTACGGCAGCTCTAGCAAAGTACCAAAGTAATTTTAAACCCTTTATCTTGTAAAACATCTGGGAAAAGTTTGAAAGGCAATGGTAAATTCCCTGTATTTTTCCGAGATCTTAGTTGTAGACAGCACACTCCATTCTAGATAATTTATACCGGAAAATGTATTAAGTATAATATCAATAGCGCATAGATTGCTTGGGATGACTAAGCTTCCAGGAATTCCCAACCACACCACCGAATAGGGCTGCTAAGGTGTTTCTGCTTTGCAATGACGTGGGAATTCAGAATTTGGCAACTGCCACGTAGTTGCAGCATCCAGCCACACAATCTGCCATGTGCTGTGCTTAGTCACTCAGTTATGTCTGACTCTTTGCGACCCCATGGACTGTAGCCCACCAGGCTCCTTGGTCCATGGGGATTCTGCAGGCAAGGCTGTTGGAGTGGGTTGCCATGCCCTCCTCCAGGGGATCTTCCCAACCCAGGGATGGAACCTCGGTCTCCCATACTGCCAGCAGATTCTTTACCATCAGAGCCACCAGGGATGCACAGCAAAGTAAGATTATCAGGAAATTTCCTGTCTCCCCTTATACTTCAGTGGACAAGTGTCTGGTTGTGCAAACTGAATCACATATGGAGCTCTGGCTATAAGAGAGTCTAGGAAATGTAGCTTTAAAAACAGATACATAATAAATCTTTATGGTACATTATCAACACTGGTCTGTTTTAAGCTTAATTATTTATTTATTTTTTACAGTGATTTTTAGCAGAGTGTAGTTGCTTTACAATGTTGTGTTAGTTTCTGCTGTACAACAAACTGAATCAGTTATGTGTGTGAAAGTTTCTCAGTCGTGTCCGACTCTTTGAAATGCTATGGACTGTAGCTTGCCAGGCTCCTCTGTCCATGGAATTCTTCAGGCAAGATTACTGGAATGGGTTGCCATACCCTCCTACAGGGGATCTTCCCAACCCAGGGATCAAACCTATGTCTCCTGTGTTTCCTGCATTCCAGTAGATTCCAATCTACCTGCATTCCAGGTAGATTCTTTACTGCTGCACCACCTGTTAAAATAATAAAAAAGAAGGGATATATGTATATGTAAACGGATTCCTGGTGGCTCAGCTGGTAAAGAATCCACCTGCAATGTGGGAGACCTGGGTTTGATCCCTGGGTTGGGAAGATTTCCCTGGAGAAGAGAACTGAATACTCTTCAGTATTCAGTTCTCTTCTCCAGGGAACTGAATACTGCTACCCACTTCAGTATTCTTGCCTGGAGAATCCCAGGGACAGAAGAGCCTGGCAAGCTATAGTCCATTGAGTCACAAACAGTTGGACACAACTGAAGTGACTGAGCACACACAGCACATGAAATTTGAACCTTTCAGTTTTTTACAATTCATCCTCATAACAACCATTCTGATGAATTTATTTTCATTTCTTTCTTTTTTTTTCGGCCATGCCACTCGGCTTGTAGGATCTTAGTCACCCAACCAGGAATCAAACCCACGGCCTCAGCAGTGAAAGCATGCAGTCCTAACCACTTGACTGCCAAATGATACTTCATTGTTGTTTTAAATGTCATTGCTCTAATTACTGATGTTGGAAATGCAATTATTAGCTCTTCAGTCATTGTAGATTAGAAGTACATTGAAAAGACCCTGAGTGAACTGGTCAAGAGGATCCATTTCAGTCTATCTCTTTGGCCACCTTCTTTCTCTATTAAAATTCCAGCCATGGCAACAGCATGATCAACACATGTTCCTCCTTAACATGATGAAATTGCCTTTCATGCAAGTGAATATTTTCCCAACCTTTCTCACTAAAGGGCGACCCAAACTCTCATCAGCCGTGCCTCCATCTTTGGGTTATGTACAGTACATTGTATGAGGTCCGAATGTGATTTCCTTGTGGAATGGTCACCTATAAGTTAATATATTAATGTATGTTATTTGTCCTCAGTGCATTCAATAAACAATCTCAAATAGGAGTAGGATGACTTCAGTGAAAGTTTTTGCTCTAAAAATGGGAGAATAGGAGACACAGCACACAGCAGAGAGCAGAGACTCCCTTTACTAGCAACAGAATAAATTCCTTGTTAAACCCAGCTGGCAGCACCTGGTTCTGCTGTTGAGTGACATTCCCTTCCTCACCTGCTGTCCTTTATGGTTCCTTCCTTTACCTTCTGGGGATTCTTCCCTTTTAGTTGTGCTCTGTGGCCAACTGAGGCAGATGTTGGCACTGCATCCTCTTTGTAGCTGCTGAGATTTTACAGCTCATTTTCTGGCTCTGGATTCGGGGGCTTGCGGGTTGCTTTAGGGTTAAATAGCCCAGGCTATTGCTGGCCAGTCTTGCAGTTTCTTGGGCAAAAGATTGCTTCAAAATTGAACTGCAGTTTTGGTCAGGTTCATGAGTGAATTAAGAGCAACAGAAATCTTGTGCCATATCATTTTTAGGCCTGAAGACTAATTTTTGACCTGTGTGAATCACTCACTTCCCCCTCTCTTAAATTGATGGTCTAGCGAATGGTGCCAGCTTTGTCAGCAGGGCAGTCACCCTTATATGAAAGAGTAGTACTCCTGCTAAGGTCTATCTAGTCAAGGTATGGTTTTTCCAGTAGTCATGTATGGATGTGAAAGTTGGACTATAAAGAAAGCTGTGCGCCAAAGAATTGATGCTTTTGAACTGTGGTGTTGGAGAAGACTCTTGAGAGAACTGATGCTTTTGAACTGTGGTGTTGGAGAAGACTCTTGAGAGAATTGATGCTTTTGAACTGTGGTGTTGGAGAAGACTCCTTGGACTGCAAGGAGATCCAACCAGTCCATCCTAAAGGAGATCAGTCCTGGGTGTTCCTTGGAAGGACTGATTTTGAAGCTGAAACTCCAATACTTTGGCCACCTAATGAGAAGAGCTGACTCATTGGAAAAGACCCTGATGCTGGGAAAGATTGAGGGCAGGAGGAGAGGGGGATGACAGAGGATGAGATGGTTGGATGGCATGGGTTTGAGTGGACTCCGGGAGTTGGTGATGGACAGGGAGGCCTGGCATGCTGCGGTTCATGGGGCCGCAAAGAATTGGACACGACTGAGCGACTGAACTATTACAGCAAGAACCACATTCTTTATTCTAAATCATACTCATCAGCTCCCTAAAAACAAATGCACTCATTAATGTGAGGTGAAAGGGATCTATTAAGGATATACATATCTCATAGAAGGGTGGAAGAAATAAATCTCAGGAAGGAAGACTTTAAATCACTCTGGAGAACTGGCCACCTGTGTGGCTGCTGCCTTTGCCACAATCAGGGAACTGAGAGTAAGAATCTGCCTGCATAGCTGCAGACAACTTCCCCTGCAAAACGGTGATGCCCTGCTCCCTGCCTCCTCTGCATTCTGAATGAAAGTCTATAGGAGGACGACTGATTCAGGCAACAGGGATTAGATCTGGAATCCCATCTGAGTGAAATCAGGAAATTCCATGGTTTTCATCTATCTAGCCTTTTCCTGCTAGTGTACAGCAGATCCATCCATATTTTGTACAACCTGTGCCTCACCTAACTTTAAGAAGCACATATGAAAGACAATACTTTTTCTCTTTGTCAAAATGCCTGCAAATATATACATGTTCATCTTATCTCTGCAAAGACATCATTGCATAACTCCCCTTATGGGAGTTCTTTTATATACTAAGTATGTATGATAGAAATGAGACTAGTAATCATAAGTTATCAATGAGGAACAGGTATAGGAATACTGGATAATAAAAAAAATACCCAAGGAAAAGATATATATGTGTGTGTGTGTGTGTGTGTGTGTACATACATATAGTGTATATGTGTATATATGTGCATATGTGTATATATATATATATAGTAGAAGTATGTAGTTTCAAAATATGCATGTTAGAGTCTAGGATAAATGAAAATATGCTAAATTTTTAGACATCTACCATTTAGTAATGTTGACATGTGTATGGATTCTGGCAAAGATTAGAGAAAATCAGAGGATCTTGGCTGACCTTTTGCTTCTGTCACTTGTTAGTTATTGATTGCATAAAAATCACTTAAATACTTTGAGATTATTTTCCCATCTCTCATTGAGGAATGGTTTGAGCATAGATGAGATGATACATATCAAGTGTTTTTAGCACCTCAGTTAAATTACCCTATATAAACTGAGCCAGTAGTAACAACATATAGATTGCTTTGAGGTAAACTATGAGAAAGAAGCTGGTAAAGGCACTATCTCATTTTCTACATCAGGTACAATGCAAGCTGAGGGTTCTACCCTAGCTACTTGCCAGATGAATAACTTTTGCCTGGCATCGGAATGTAAATTTAAGTCACTGAAGTGCAAGATCTAGGGCGGATGTAAAAAAAGTTCTAGCAACAGTAATGCCTGTACAATGTAATAGATAATCTTTCAAAAGCCCATGAGTGATGGGAATTACTAGGTAACTTTAAATTGCCAGAGAAATTAACTGTTAAACCTGATGCAGATTTTTTTTGGCCCATCAAGTTAAGGGGATAATTTCACATTAAATCTATTTTCCTTTCCTTATGAAATGAAGCCTCACACTGTTTGACACTGTTGTTAAGAGTAGTATATAGTAGTTTGGTTTCTTAAATGAAATTAAAACTGGTGATTTCTTTAGTTAGAGAGGGTGATTTTTTAAATTAGACTTATTTTCCACACTTTACTTAGTGAAGTCTCACACTGTGTGTGGCACCAAATTATCACTTAGCAAATGTTTGTTGATATAGTTAGGGAAGCTGTGTAATGGGTGAGTTATTGTTTTAGTCGCTCAGTTGCGTCTGACTCTGCGAACCCATGGACTGTGTAGCCCATTAGGCCGCTCTGTCCATGGAATTTTCCAGGCAAGAGTACTGAAGTGGGTTGGGTGAGTAGACACATACTAAAACTGGTCTTAAGGAGGAGGGCTCTGGAGTAAACTAGAGCTGCGTTCATATTCTAACTCTTTTCATTAATGACTGTGTGACTCTGGGTAAGTCTTTTTTGTATCCAAACCATGGTTTCCTCTTTTGTAAATTGTTAGAATAATAGTACATATTTCAGAGGGTGCTTTGAGAATTAAATTGTGTGATGCAAATAAAACACGTGGCATAGCATCTTATTTAAAGTCAAGGTTATTGGTTATTTAAAGTGTACTGTATTGCTTATTATTTATAAAGAACAGTGACAATTCAGAGGGAGTGGCTATTACCTGAACTCAGTGTGGGGCAGGGGGTTGGTTCAGGAAAGGCATTTGAGAAAAGATAGCATTGAAAAGTATTTGCTGAACAGTGTGCATCCATGTGAGAGCTTGGGGGCTTTGTTAGGTAGGCATGAAGTATTAGAGAATAGGTTTATCTGGCTGGATATCAAGAAACATGTTGGAAAAATTTGGAAATCTAGGCGGTGGAAGGATGTTGCTGTACATTTTATGTTAGCCAAAGGATATTAAACCAGTAAAGGACATGGCTAAATATGCATTTTCAAGAAGCAGCTACGGCAGCAGAGTGAGACATAGAATCGGGGAAATTGAAGTTACTTGGTTAGTTAGTGGTTATGGTAAAGGTTCAGGCTAGAGGTAAACTGATGTGCTCCAGTACAGTTGGGGAGTAAAAGATGCATTCTATTGTATGGAGGTAGCATAGTCAATTGAACTTTGGGCTAAAGCAAAGAGCTAAAGCATCTGGCAGTTTCCCAATGATTCATTTATCCCCTTTACCAGGAGGATGCCTTGGGAGAAAGAAAAGAAGGCAGATGACTTGGTTTGACCTCCTTGTCAACTGGCTCTCGAAGTAAATACACGAGTGATCTTTCTAGGAAGAAAAGATATCTAGTAAATGCCTTTACCAAATGACCCTAAGAATGACTTACAGTGAATAAGTACAAAGTCTATATAGGGCATGGATCCCTGGAGGATACCAAATGGGCTATTCATTTTTCTGAGTATATAAAATATGGAAGATTTATATGTCCTTGTTTGTGGGGAACCCCATAAAACTTCCCTTAAATTCCTCATTGATCATTCTGGGCCTGAGAGTGACTGTTCTGTGTGGGAAGGAAGGAATGAAGGAGTCATTTAGGATGTCCCAGACCACTCTTGGTTTCTTCTCTGCCTCTCTGGTTCTTTAAATTGTTAGTAAAATTTAATACTCTGATCTGTTTTATGGGCATCCACTGTGATCATTTGATTGTGTGTCTTTGTTCAAATGTTTTGACCTGTTGGATGTAGGGAAGAGGGACAAAGACATGTAGGGAATGACTCCAGTTGGTGATGGCCATGACTGAGATAGCGCATACTGGAGGAGTGAGGCCCATCCTGAAGAAGAAGATGATCAGACCAGCTTTAGACCTGTTACATTTAAGGTATCTGTAATTTGCAAGTGGAAGTATCTCAGAAAGCAGGTACTAGAGATTAGATAAATGATCAGTTAATTTGGAGAGGAAGAGAACTGTGCTGAGGCTGTTGAAGGAGTAGGTTGATAAAGAGGGGCCTGTGAACAACATTGTGAAAGGCCAGGGGAACAGTGGAAGTTTCAAGAGAGAGAGGTGGTCGTGGAGTCTGTGGGAAAAACAAGTTTTAAGCACAAAAAAATTGAGTTAAAAATTTTTTTTTGTTTATTTTATGGTCACACTGGGTCTTCATTGCTGTGCATGGGCTTTCTCTAGTTGTGGGGAGTGTTGTCTACTCTTTGTTGTGGTGCACGGGGCTTCTCATTGCCGTGGCTTCTCTTGTTGCAGAACACTTATCCTCGGGTGTATGGCCTTCAGTAAGAGTGCTGTGTGGGCTCAGTAGTTGTGCTCATGGGCTTAGTTGCTCCATGACATGTGGAATCTTCCCTGACCAGGGATCGAACTCACGTGCCCTGCATTGGCGGGCAGATTCTTATTTGCTGTATCACTAGGGAATGAGTTTTTAAACAGAACGGTATAAATGCTTCAGAGGGTTGACCGTTTATTAAGACTGAAAACATCAATTAGATTTACCGAATTAGGAGCTCATTAGTGATTTTAAAGATAATTAAAGAAAATTATAAATCACAGCGGTAGCAAATTGCATGTTGGGGATGGGCTCTGATGTGCATGCAGAAGTAGAAAGGGTAGATAATGGGATTCATCCAGGCTTGTGGATTCTTAGTGTGGGTGCTCTGAAGAACAGAGCAGAGCTAGTGAACGATGCTGATAAATGAGTAGTTGATGCAACTAGTTGCTTCCTTCAGGATGCATAAAGAAATCAGTAAAGCTGTGATAATCTCAGGAACTTGTAATGCACCTGGGATGTTGCTTAAACTAGAGTATTTGTTTCCTACTGAGTTAGAATCTCTGGGGAGTGGTGCCTGAGAATATTCCTACCAGATTCATGTTTAAGAACTTTCCTAACTATAAAAATGTGGGTACTGAGAAAAATGATGGTCTTGCTAAAATAATAAATTAAAAAATAGGACATAGATCTGTGTCATAGAATGCTGATAATTATATTAAAAAAAGATACAAGTCAGTGTTAAGGCATTTAAAAGCCTAGAAGGAAATGCCCTTAGTTATTACTAGGTTGTAGGATTTTTAAATAACTTTTAATTTTGTAAACTATTTACTTTCAGCTTATATTTTTGTAATTTAAAATAAATTGAAGTTATTAAAATTGGTAGCTAATAAATATTTCTAAGTACTAGATTATAGATACAGATATGATACTGTCTTAAAATGTTTTTAATAAAGATAGAAGGAAGAAGGAACATTAAAAGCATTTTATATCTGAATAAGGGAAATAGAGGGATAGATAGCTGAGAGGAACATGGAGTAAAAGCAGAACTTTGTGTATGAAAAACAAATTCCATGTAAGACATGATTTTGCTGAGAGTGGCTCACCCTCTAACATGTAAAGGCCATAAATGTTCAGACTCTCAGGTTTTAATCTACCCATTGTTTTAATCAAGACCTAAACTGTTCAGTTCAGTTTAGTCGCTCAGTTGTGTCCAACTCTTTGTGACCCCACAGACTGCAGCATGCCAGGCTCACCTGTCCTTCACTATCTCTCAGAGCTTGCTCAAACTCGTGTCCATTGAGTCAGTGATACCATAGAACCATCCCACCCTCTGTTGCCCCCTTCTCCTCCTGAATCAGAACAGTGATGTAGAAGGAACATCACCCTGAAAGAAGCCTGAGGTCATGAATCCAGCTGAGTTTGGAAAATCTCGAAGGTGATATGAGAGAAATTGCTGAAATCTGCCATAGGTTCCTAGTCACCTGGGTGTATATCTGTCAAAGGGTATTCTGAAAAATATTGAGTATTGAAGGGCAGAATATTCCTTGGGAGACTTAAACTAAGGATTTTTTTTTGTTGTATTAGACTTTTGACAAAGCTGGTAGTGTACAGTGTATTGTCAGAGCCAAGTGACTGTGTCAAATTCATAAATGTTTATTGAGTAATTTTTATAAGCTAGACTCTCTAATGGAGAAGGTAATGGCAATCCATTCCGGTATTCTTGCCTGGAGAATTTCATGGACAGAGGAGTAACAGTCCATGAGATCGCAAAGAGTCAGACATGACTGAGCTACTAATACAAGACTCTCTAAAGAAGGATATCAAAATGGATATATCATATATATCATCCTTAACCTCAGGAAGTGGATAATAATAGGTGGTAGTTTTATACAAGACCAATTAGATCTTTATCCTGAAGAAAATGGCAAATATTAAAGGTATGGTAGCAAAAGAATTGGAGAAGGCAATGGCACCCCATTCCAGTACTCTTGCCTGGAGAATCCCAGGGACAGGGCAGCCTAGCAGGCTGCGGCCGTCTATGGGGTCGCACAGAGTCGGACACGACTGAAGCGACTTAGCAGCAGTAGCAAAAGAATGCATGAAGGGAGTAAATTACAGCAAAAAGGGCCTTTGGGCGGCAATTTCGAGAGTCCAGGCATGACATGGGTTGAGCTTGAACTGAGCTGATGGTAATGAAATGGAAAAGAGGGGGTGGATATGGAAAACATTGTTCAGAAATCTTTTCTAGGGCTGTGGATTGAGTCCAAGGTAGGTAGGTAGGTAGAATCAAAGGTGGCTTTAATGCTTCCATGTTTGGTACCTAGAAGAACTCACAGGAATATGGAGGCCTAGAGGAAGGACTGATTTAGGGGCAGGAGGAAAGTAATGAGTCTAGTTTAGTTTAATCAAGTTGGTCATTATAGTCATAATAGTATCTGTAAGAGTTTGAACTTAATCATATTGAATTTTAATATACCCTTTCATTTGGTTAATATTTATTTTGGCATTTGCACTATTTACAATTGAATAGGCCTATAATTTTTTTGCATAATCTTTAATTTTGTAATAAAGATTACATTAGCTGCATAACATGGACACCTTTCTCTCTTTCTACTTTTTCTTAAAAGGTAAGAATTATCTGTTCCTTGATAATTTGGTGAAGTGCACCTAAGAATCAGCAAGACCAGGGGATTTTTTTTCAGAGGAGGAGACTTTGCTTTTTAAATTTATTTAATATGATCAATCTATTGGAAGTTTTTTGTTTCCTTTTATACTAATTTTACATTTTGTATTTTCCCAGAAATAAACATTTTATTTAGGTTTGCAGATTTAGTATCATATGGGTGCTCAGAATATTCTTTTACCACTTTAATATCTTTTTGTGTTTATACTTATTCCTTCCTCACTTATGTTTTTTATTTATATCTTCTTTCTCTCCCTCTCTCACCCCTCCTTTCTCCCAGAACTAATTGCCAGAGTCTGTTTATCTATTAATCTCCTAAAAGCTTTTACTTTTTTATTTTTCCTCATTTTTTTGGTGGATTTTTTTCCTCCATGTCTTGATTTTTGTTAGTATCTTTATTATTGTCTTCCTCCTTCATTCTCTAGGTTTGCTATGCTGTTCTTTTTCCCACTTTCCAAGTTAAAAGATTGGGTGTCATTTTTTTCCCAACGCTTTTTGTTTGTTGATGAATGTACTTAAAATAACTTTCCCTTTACAAGTGTCATATTAGTGTTGATATGCCTCATTCAGTTGATATTATTTCATTTCTCCTTTCTGTTTTAGTATATGTTATCAAGTAGTATTTTACTTGGTACTTGACATATATTTTCAGTTCCTCTTTTTTATTGGTTGCTTATATTGCTTTGGGTCAGATAACTTTGATATAGATATATTTTTACCCTGTCTGGCAAATAGTGTGCGAGAGGCAGTGGTTCTTTTAAAACAATATTTAGAAGAGGAAAGAGTGGGGTCCTTCCTAAAATTATCCTCTGACTCTGTGCTTAGCTACATGGTGTTATAATCGCACAGTAGTTTTCTCAGTGTTTTTATGTTGGTTCCTCAGGTCTGTGGTTCCTTCTGTGTTTTGTCCTAAAAGGATGCATTTTTGGGGAAAGAAACAGCAACTTGTGCTAGGCTGCCGTCTTTTCAGGAACCAGGAGAAGATAGTCATATTTTCTATTCATTGACAGTTTCAGCATTCAGTGACTATGATTTGTTGTTGTTGTTCAGTCGCTCAGTTGTGTCCAACTCTTTGCAAACCCCATGGACTGCAACATGCCAGGCTTCCCTTTCCATCACCATCTCCCAGGGCTTGCTGTCCATTGAGTCGGTGATGCCATCTAATCATCTCGTCCTCTGTTGTCCCCTTCTCCTCCTACCTTCAATCTTTCCCAGCATCAGGTTCTTTTCCAATGAGTTGGCTGTTCGCATCAGGTGGCCAAAGTATTGGAGCTTCAGCTTCAGCATTAGTCCTTCCAATGAATATTCAGGGTTGATTTCCTTTTGGATTGACTGGATTGATCTCCTTGCTGTCCAAGGGACTCTCAAGAGTCTTCTCCAACACCACAGTTTGAAAGCATCAATTCTTTGGGGCTTAGCTTTCTTTATGGACCAATTATCGCATTCATACATGACCACTGGAAAAACCATAGCCTTGACTAGAAAGATCTTTGTTGGCAAAGTAATGTCTCTGCTTTTTAATATGCTGTCCTGGTTGGTCGTAGCTTTTCTTCCAGGGAGAAAGCATCTTTTAATTTCATGGCTGCAGTCACCATCTGCAGTGATTTTGGAGCTCAGGAAAAGAAAGTGTCACTGTTTCCATTGTTTCCCCGTCTATTTGCCATGAGATGCCATGATCTTTGTTTTTTGAATGCTCAGTTTTAAGCCAGCTTTTTCACTCTGATCTTTCACCTTCATCAAACAGCTCTTTAGTTCTTCTTCACTTTCTGCCATAGGGTGGTGTCATCTGCATAGATGAGGTTATTGATATTTCTCCTGGCAATCTTGATTCCAGCTTGTGTTTCATCCAGCCTGGCATTTCATATGTACTCTGCATAAAAGTTCAATAAGCAATGCTTATAAATTATTTAACTATTGATTAAGCAATGATAATGTCCAGAATAGTTCTAGGTGCTGAGGATTAAATGGTGAAAATCCATGCTAAACCTCTTAGTATGTTTTACTTTCCTTTCACTGATAAAACCTTTTCGTTTCCAAGCCAAAATGAAATATCACTGTATATTTATGAATGCAAAACTAAGGGTTGGCCAGACCTAATGTAAACATGAATATGTGATTGTTACCATCCAGAGGAGCAGAAGATTGGCTGGGTGCAGTATTTGCTCCATTTCCTTTTGTTCTTTCAGAGGCAGATAGACCCAAACTAGTAAATCACCTTTAATTGTGGAACTACTCTATAATAAATAGGATTTTTTATTCTATTTTAAACACTTCTTAAAAATCGGAATGTTTAGGCTATTGGGTGTATTCATTTCTAGAGCTGCCATAACAGAGTACCACAGATTGGGTGGCTTAAAAAACAGAAATTTATTTTCATTTCTGGCGATGAGAAGTCTGAGATCAAGGTATTGGCTGGGATCATTGAGATCACTGATTTCTTCCAAGGCTTTTCTCCTTGGCTTTAGATGGCTGTCTTCTGTTTATCCATATGGTCTTCCCTCTAGTATGTCTGCATCCTAATCCCCTCTTCTAATAAGGACACTGGTCATATCAGATTAGGGGCCACCCTATTTATTTATTCAACTTTATCTCTTTAAAAACCTTATATCTCCAATATAGTCACATTGTAAGGTATTAGGAGTTAGGATTTTGTCATATGAATTTTGGAGAGATACAATTCAGTCTATAACAATGGACTAAAAAGAGAGTAACAATTAAATGTTTCTTAATATTATTATAACAGATGTTATGGTAGATGCTCTCTATGATTAAATTAGCAAAAGTAGATATCATTTCCATAGCTTAATTTGGGGGGTGACTTTTTGGAGTATTTTAAATAATATGACTATGTGTTTAGTTAGCTTTTCAAGGCTAAAGTTAGAAGCAATTACTAAATTTATTTTTGGTGGACAAACCTGAATTATAGAGGAACAGCCTCACACAATTATATCAAAAATTGTTTTCAATTGACATTTCCCAAACAGTATTCAAGATGTCTTTTACTTTTTGTAAAAAGTATTATTCTGCTCCAGATTTCTCATTCTTTTATACTAACTTTTGCTTGTAATTAGAGGCAAAATATATTGACATGAAAGGGAGAATAGCTATATATGTGTGTAGGTGGGAGTCTATCTAATTATGTAGAAAAGCAGAGTCATATAGTGGAAAGAACCCTGAGAATGATGGGCTGGGAGTGGGGACATTTAGGTAAGACTCTAATAGCTGCTACTACCTGTTGAGACAAATATAGGTAAGTAGTTAGGCTGGTGAATGACCAGGGTACGTGTTGGGGAAGATGGTGGGGAACCCAGAAGAGTCTCTTTAAGGCCATAGGTATGTCTTTAGAAAAGATTGGCTAGCCCATATTGTTTAATACTATTTATCTGGCTATGAAGGGAAGACAGTGGTTATTGTGTAAAATCAAACTGGAACCCATTTGGCTGGTTCAAAAATGGATTGTGATAGAGAAAACCTATAGAAACTGTCTACTTAGTGCTACTTTTTTTGGATATAGTTCAGTATGACATTATGATATCACTTATATATTGTTTTAACCATCAGCATCAGAAATCGTGCAAGCTCTCTCTGAGTGAATTTTACTATTAAGTCAAGTCACAATGATTATTCAGAAGTCTCACTAATATGTATGGAAGAGATTAAAACTTTCTTTAGGGTAAAAACTTAAGAATGTATAGAAGGTGTATGGATATGCTGATTACAGGATTCTTTATGTTGTAAGCAGCTCACCTGTTCATATCTAGTGGGATTAAAAGGCTTATAATTTCTCCATTATTGTTGATTTATATAAATAATAACTCATGGTACATTTATTACTTACTTGTTTTCCCTGCTAACTTTCTACCCTCCATTTGTCTAAAGAATTCTTGCTTTTGCCTTTAAAGGGAGATGAAGTTCATCGTCTCTTGTGGATCATTCTCAAGAACTTTTTCCAGCTTAAATTAACAGAGGAATTGGGTCACTTTTTGTTGAGCAGACAGACTGTAGACATTCTCTGGAATCACAGCTGTGTCAATTAATGAACTGCAGAGAAGCTCTTGTTTCACTGATGTCTTGACAATTCACAAAATAATTAACAGAATAGCTGTTTTACTAATGGAATATTCTGTGTCCAGAGTGTTGAAATTACTTATTTCAAAAATTGCTGAAGAGTGGAAAGACATGTACCCTGCACTGTGTAATGGTAGTCACTGAAGAAACAGTGTAAGTGTGCCAGCTTTACTAATTCAGGTTAGGGTTTTGCAACTTCAGTACTTTTGACATTTGGGTCCAATAATTCTTGTGTAGGCTGTTTAGTAGTGTTGCCTGTCTCTATCTAATAGATGTTACCAGCATACCCTATTGTTCCACTCTCCCAGTTGTGACTGTTAAAAATGTCCTCAGATACTGCCAAATGTCCTTGGGGGCAAACTGCTCTAATTGAGAACCACTGACTTAGATCAGTGTTAAAATTTACCCTGGAAACTGAAGCAGGCAAATTTCTGGTTGGTGAAATAGTGAGTAGTGGAAGGGTCGGTCTCTTTCCTGGTCAGAAACACCACCACCAGCACCAACATCACTATGCCTTTGGGCTGAAGTAATAGACTTTATTTTTTTGGGCTCCAAAATCACTGCAGATGGTGACTGCAGCCATGAAATTAAAAGACGCTTACTCCTTGGAAGGAAAGTTATGACCAACCTAGATAGCATATTCAGAAGCAGAGACATTACTTTGTCAACAAAGGTCCGTCTAGTCAAGGCTATGGTTTTTCCAGATGACAGAGGATGAGATGGCTGGGTGGCATCACTGACTCGATAGACTTGAGTTTGAGTGAACTCTGGGAGTCAGTGATGGACAGGGAGGCCTGGCATGCTGCAATTCATGGGCTTGCAAAGAGTCGGACACGCCTGAGTGACTGAACTGAACTGAACTGAATAGAAAGGAATATTTGCTGGATATAAACCAAGTACCAGGGACCATGTACTTGGTTTATAAACTCCACTTGGTTTATAAAGGCTCTTTACGGAGAAGGCAATGGCACCCCACTCCAGTACTCTTGCCTGGAAAATCCCATGGATGGAGGAGCCTGGTGGGCTGCAGTCCATGGGGTTGCTAAGAGTCGGACACGAGTGAGCAACTTCACTTTCACTTTTCACTTTGATGCACTGGAGAAGGAAATGGCAGCCCACTCCAGTGTTCTTGCCTGGAGAATCCCAGGGACTGGGGAGCCTGGTGGGCTGCCGTCTCTGGGGTCGCACAGAGTTGGACACGACTGAAGCAACTTAGCAGCAGCAGCAGCAGCAGCAGGCTTTTTATGTTATTTCATTTAATCCTCCTCATAGCCTTGTGAAGAGAATGTTGTTGTTTTCATTTTAATCCCCTGCAAATTGAGGCTCAGCATGATTTAGCCTCCTACCCAGGGATAAACACCTGATAGGTGATACAGTTAGGATGAATCCTAGCCAGATCCAACTCCAAATAAAATTTAGGAGGGAGCTCCTTTAAACAATATCTATTCTCCAAAGTATTTGAATACAGGTTCTTGGTTATGAGGTTGGTCCTGTCTCTTCACCTCCTTCCTACATATCCAGATTGAAAATCACACTGATTAATACATATCAAAGGTGCTCCCTCTAACAATTGATAATGGAGAAAAGAATCTTGTATTACAAGCACATTAAATCCTAAAATATAAGACCTTCTTTCCAATAACAAAGTTTGATAGATTTAAATTTAATATTTTTTTTATTGTTTTCTTGGAGAGAGGAGTTTGACCAGCAACCAAATGGCTAATAAGTAGACAGAAAAACCAAGGAGGGGTAAAATTCTAAGTTAAAGATGTGAATGCCAAGTTTGAGGTTTTTATTTTATCACTAAGGAACACAGTGTATTGCATTAGGCATAGACATTTAGAAAGATATTGCTAAGTAACAAAAATAAGAATGAATGGCACATATTTTAGGAACAGTTAATTAATGCCCATGCTCAGATTATGTAATTGCTGTTAAGCACAGAATAATTTATATAAAGAAAAAAAGAGGATCCATAGTTAAAATTGGAAACCATAAACATTATTATGAATAAGTCTTTGTAACTTTTTTCCATATTATAAGAATTCTGGGCTTTCTCCCAATAGTAGCTACATCAAATATTGAAACATCTGAAACAGATGTTGCATGTTTTTTCCCCATAATTTCCTAGGATTTTATCTATTCCAAATGCTAGGTAGGGATAAGGGAGTCATATGACATCTCTATCATGAATATGTTGTGATTAAACTTTTGTGAATCTCCTTGGAGAGGTGCTCTCCAAAGTCTTATCTTGAGAAATTTGTTCTGTTCTTTGGAAGGCAATATATATTATGTGTTATACTTAGGAAATACTATAAAACCACAAGATATGAAAAAACACTTGCTTTCAGGAAAATTCACTTATGTTTTATCCGTAGTCTGAGTTAACAAAACAATAAAATGAAAAAAAAAAAAAAAAAGAAACCAATTTTAAAAACACCTTCAGGAAGCAATTCTCTAAGTTCTTTGCCTTTCTCTTGGAAATTCACTGCCTATCATTTTCCCCCCACCTTCTCCTAAAAAACAGCTTCTATTTGTCTCTGATTCATCCTAGGGACTGAAGACCATTAACCCTGCTCTATTTTAAACTATTTTAACTTACAATTCCTTTATAGCCTTCATTTTCTCACTTTTAATTAGTGCCCTAAGGGCTTCCGTCATAGCTCAGTTGGTAAAGAATCTGCCTGTAATGCAGGAGACCATGGTTCAATTCCTGGGTCAGGAAGATCCACTGGAGAAAGGATAGGCTACCCACTCCAGTATTCTTGGGCTTCCCTTGTGGCTCAGCTGATAAAGAATCCGCCTGCAATGCAGGAGACCTGGGTTTGATCCCTGGGTTGGGAAGATCCCCTGGAGAAGGGAAAGGCTACCCACTCCAGTATTCTGGCCCGGAGAATTCCAGGGACTATACAGTTCATGGGGTCGCAAAGAATCGGACACAACTGAGCAACTTTCACTTCACTTCAAAGTGAAAGTGAAAGCATTAGTTGCTCAGTCATGTCCAACTCTTTGTGACCCCACAGACTGTAGCCCACCAGGCACCTCTGTCCATGGAATTCTCCATGGACAAGGACACTGGAGTATCCAAGCAAGGATACTGGAGTGACTAGCCATTTCCTTCTCCAGGGCATCTTCCTGACCCAGGGATCGAATCTGGGTCTCCTGCATTGCAGGCAAATTCTTTACCATCTGAGCCACCAATTATAATTTCTTTAGAGCCTTCATTTTCTGACTTCTTTTAATTAGTTTCCCGACAGTTTTATCATTTTTCCTTACAACTCTAAAATATTATCTGAATTGTTAGTTTTATGTCATGAGAGAGACTTTCTCAGGATTTTCCTGATATTTTCTCTGAACACCTGGGAGAGAAGCCTGGGAAGAGGATGTGAATGCTCTGTATCTGTGGCTCCCAGGGACTTTACTTTCTTGCCAAGGCACACTCAGTCTCAAGCAATAGACCACACATCCAGCCCAGGAGAAACAAACCATAGCCCCGGTGATTTTTTTTTTTTTTTTGGAAATAAGCATCCCTGTGATTGGGACACCTTCATGCTCATTCATTTACCAATTAGCTATGTCTGTTTTTAACATAGCTGAGAAGTTGTGACCCAGTTTTGTGATTTCCAAAGCTGAAAATATTTGCTATCTGGCCCCGTGAAGAAAGTTTGCCAACCTTGATCTCTTCTTATCAGTGTCCAGTTATACCTCAGTCAATTAAATTGCTGCTTATCTCTCGTCTTTTCTTGCAAGCATATTTTGGCCTCATATTTTGGCCCCCTTGGTTGCCCTGTGACCTTAGCAATTCAGTTAAGTTCAAGTTGTCAACTTGCTTATATATTGAATCCTAATGCCCAATGTGATGATATTGGGAGGTGGGGCACTTGGGAGGTGATAAGGTCATGAAGGTGGAGTTCTTATGAATTAGATTATTGTTCTTATAAAAGAGACCTCAGGGGGCTTCAGCACCCCCTCTAGCATGCGAGAACACAGTGATATCTATGAAGCAGAAGCAGATCTTTATCAGACACTGAATCTGTCAGCACCTTAATCTTGGACTTCGCAGCCTCCAGACCTGCATGAAATAAATTTCTGTTGGTTACAAGCTACCCAGACTATGGTATTCCATTGGTGGTGATGATTTAGTTGCTAAGTTGTGTCCAACTCTTGGTGATTCATGGACTATAGCCCACCAGGCTCCTCTATCCATGGGATTTTCCAGGCAAGAATATGGAGTGGATTGCTGTTTCCTTCTCCAGGAAATCTTCCCAACCCAGAAATTGAACCACATCTCCTGCATTGCAGGCAGATTCTTTGCCAACATTATTGCAGCCCAACTGAACTAAGACATCCATCAGTCAGTTCAGTCGCTTAGTCATGTCCAACTCTTTGCGACCCCATGGACTGCAGCACGCCAGGTTTCCCTGACTATCACCAACTCCTGGAGCTTACTGAAACTGAGTAAGTGTTGGTGATCAGTGGTGATCAATGGTGATGCCATCCAACCATCTCATTCTCCGTCGTCCCCTCCTTCTCCTGCCTTCAATCTTTCTCAGCATCAAGGTCTTTTCCAAGGAGTCAGTTCTTTGCATCAGGTGGCCAAAGTATTGGAGTTCCAGCTTGAGCATCAGTCCTTCTAATGAATATTCAGGACTGATCTCCTTTAGGATGGACTGGTTGGATCTTCTTGCTGTTCAAGGGACTCTCAAGAGTCTTCTCCAACGCCACAGTTCAAAAACATCAATTCTTTGGCAGTCAGCTTTCTTTATAGTCCAACTCTCACATCCATACATGACTACTGGAAAAACCATAGCCTTGACTAGATGGACCTTTGTTGGCAAAGTAATGTCTCTGCTTTTTAATATGCTGTCTAGCTTGGTCATAGCTTTTCTTCCAAGGAACTCTTTTAATTTTGTGGTTTCAGTCACCATCTGCAGTGATTTTGGAGCCCCCCAAAATAAAGTCACTGTTTCTATTGTTTCCCCATCTATTTGCCATGAAGTGATAGGACCAGATGCCATGATCATAGTATCATCTTTTAGTTAACACTGGGGGGTGAGAGTTTTTTAATTCCCTAATCTTCAAGTGATGCCTGAAAGTCACCATTCTTCCTCCCTTCCCTTTTTCCCCCACTTACAATTTATCTACTAAAAAACCTGGGTAATTTGGTAGATTTTCCCACAGTCTATCATTTTTGTGTAGCTTTAAATGATCTGGTGCCTTGCCTTCTGATATTTCCTGGTTTGGTTCCCAAACTGTCTTTTCTGAGTTTTCTCATTTTATCCCTGCTCTTGTCTCTCTTCTGCTGTATTGTGATGCCATTCCTCGTAGTTTCTCCTCGGTTTGTAGTCCTGCTCAAGAAGGCAGCTTGATTGTTTAGAAGTCATATGCATTAAGCTATTCCAGCTCCTTTCTCCCTCACCATGGGACACTATTAGAGTGGGGAAGCCCCCTTCCTTCAGTTGCAGGTCTTAAAACATGCCAGTAGCACTTTTAGGTGACTACCTGGTGGTTACTTTGGGGTTGTTTTGTTCTCACGTCTTCAGTGGCTCTGTTGATTCTCTCTGTTTCCTTTCACAAAATGATGATACCAAAAAGGTCTTGTGGCTGTTAGTGGTTTGAAACTATCCACTTATATCTGAGGCTTTGCAGAGCATCTTGTCACCTATCTTTGTTAAATGTTGTCCAAGGTTCTTAGATTTGCAATGTAATGACTTTCTATGTTTTTATATGGATATTCAGAAGATGCAAAATTATGTTTCCACAGCTGCCATCATTTCCCCAGAATTCCTAATTCATTTTTTTTGATTAGTTAAGTTTATTTGAATGTAGTATGTTAGAATATTTGAGAATAATGTTAATAAAATAATTTGAGTTTTTATTAAACACAGCCACATTTGGGTATATGCAAGGTGGTTGTCAGGTGAACAAACTGGTAAAGTGTGCATTTAAAAATTATAGTAATAATTACTCTCTTTTGATCATTTTCTGTGTGCATTGTCTTACTTAACCTTAGGTGATACATAGTATTTGCTTTTTACCATTTTACAGATGAGGAAACTGAGCTTGAAGAGGTTAAGTATGACTGGCACAAGGTAACACACCTGTAATTGGGTAACTGTAATTCTAACAAAGGCCTGTCTGAGCCCACACACCGTGCCTTGACCACAGTAATGCACTTGCAGTTGTTGAGCAATGTCTGTTTTATTCTTTCCTCTTCTCTCCATTTCCTGACCCACTGCCTTAATCTTCTCTAAAAGCTTCTAAAAATAATCCCCTGATCCTCAACCAGCTTCCTTCTTGCCTGCTGACATCAGTCTGATGCTTTGCTTAACCGTAAGAATCCAAAACAAATAATGTTGAACCATTTATTATAAGTTCTAATTGGTCAGAAAGATATATGAATGGATAATGTTACAGTTCATATTTTATTGCCACTAAAATTTCAACTATTCCACCATTGGTTCTTCTTATTTTTTGCTCTGTTTCCAATGACTGCCTATTACAGATCCTGTGTACTAGCCACATCAATCTGTTCACTCTCTGTAGTGCTACCAATTAGTTTCACCCTTGTGCTTGCTCACACTGCTGCCATCTCTTCATGAATGTCCTCTGTCCATTGCCTTCCTTTACAGGCAGATGCTTTAGTGGCCTGCTCTATGAAGCTTTCTGCAGTTTCTACCAATATGAGGGCAGAATTTATAATGGTTCCTTAATGGTCTTCATAGGCTTCCCTGGTGGCTCAGTGATAAAGAATCTGTCTGCCAAGTAGGAAACATGGGTTTGACCCCTGATTCGGGAAGATCCCCTGGAGAAGAAAATGGCAACCCACTCCAGTATTCTTGCCTGGGAAATCCCATGGATAGTGGAGCCTGGCGGGCTACAGTCCATTCAGTCAGAAAAGAGTTCAACATGACTTAATGACTAAACAACAGCAATGGTCCTCACACAGTCATTGGGAAGGATCTTTATCATACCATTGATTCATCAGAGTGTGTTTAGGTGAGCTATAGTGAACCTGTCTTATCTCCCAGATTCTGAGTTTACTGAGGGAGAGGAGCATACTTCATCCATCTTTGTAACCCTAGGGCCTCTACAGCGCCTGGAACATGGTAATTACTTAAATCAGTTTTGTTAGATGAGCACAATTAGTACCCGTGAGATTATATAGCTAGTTATAATAGATTCTTGGTTAGAAATCAAATGCTTAACAATTGCATACTTACCTTGCCTTGCTATTATTACTTATCTAATAGCATATTCAAAACTATACTTATGGCTAGACAGGCAAACAGCAGTTGTTTGCCTATATTTGCCACAAAATTAAAATTTTTTTCTTGCTTGGCAGCTCTCTAAGAATTATCTTAGTGTAAATAGTATTTCTTCATCTAGCTCATCATGCCCAGAAAATTAAATATTTTTAATTAACATTTATAATCAGCTTTTCCTATTCTTGGGTCTAGTGGTTTATATTCATTTAAACAAATTGAATTCAAAGATAAATTAAACACTGCCTTTATAAAGCCAAATTCAGATTGATTTTCTTTTTTCCAACCACACATGCTTTATCAACTTACATTTCCATTATTCATTTATTCATTCACTAATTTAATAAATCACAGATATAGTTAAAGCTAATACTTGTCATCTCTAGATAGGTCTCGCATTTGCCCAAGTCAGAGATAATAGACTTTTCTGGAAAACACTCTGCTTTGATTTTTTAAATTACAATGAAATAGAAATTTCAGGATATCAGGAGACACAGACTAGACAAAATGGTTTTACTGTTCATTTATTTTCTGTTCAAATTCAATCTTAAACAATATTCAGAAGTTAACTACTTCTGGTCTCTGCCTAAAGGTGAGATTGTTCAGCTATTTCAGTGGGTCTAGGCTTCAAGTTATCCTTATTCTCTTAAATAACTTGCAAAGGGGCGATTTCTGGCTCCTTCTTAGGTGAACAGATATGGATCTTTGGATAACATTCAAGCATAATTTTTTATTAATACTTCAGTTGTGATGCTTCTGAGAAAGTTTATCTCTATTTTTCTATTTTAAAACAGAAATATGAAGCCAAAAAATTTCTAGGAAACTAGAGGATATTTGGTGTTCTCCTTCCTTATTGCAATGTGCAGACTCTAGTTTTGGGTAATGGCACACAGACCTAGGCAGCTTGTTTAGGACAGTAGGTACAATATACACAGTCTACCGGGCTCCCTAGGTGGCTCTAGTGGTAAAGAACCCACCTGCCAATGCAGGAGATGAAAGAGACACGGGTTTAATTCCCTGCATCGGGAAGATCCACTGGAAGCGGGCATGGCAACCCAATCCAATATTCTTGCCTGGAGAATCCTATGGTCAGAGGAGCCTGGAGGGCTATGTTCCGTAGGGTCACAAAGAGTTGGACATGACTAAAGCAACTTAGCATACACTCTAACATTCTACTAATGCCTCCAGCTTCCCACAGGAAGAAAAACTTGTTTCCAGTGGGCATTGTTGGTGTGTTTTATAGGCTTCATGGGGGAGATTTTTCTCAAGGATCTACTATAAATGGGGATACAAACCCAAATCATCCCTCATTCTTTACCCCAGGTAGGATATAATCTAACCAGGAAAACATTTTCCCAACGATTATAGAACAGTGTGGCAAGTTCTTTCAAGGAAGTACTTTGCTAGAATAGATAGTATTATCTTAAATGATACTATAAGCTATAACACTAATAAGACATATTATCTTAAGATAATTTTCAAGACTAAAGTTTCACTGAAGAAGACTTGAAATAAAGTGCTATCCTAGAGTAATAATTTATGAGCTATAATTTGCTCATACTTTTTAATAAGCTTTGTTTTCTAATTTCTGTGAGAAATATAAATTAGATTTTGATAATATGATAGGAAAATCAGTAGAGATATCATTCGAGAATTTAAAAAAATTAGCTCTTGGGGGCACTTTGTGGTGGGAGTAAAAAGCCATAAATAGCCCCCTATAGCATAGTTATATTATAGTGATTACATTTTAGAGCTTGGGACTTTGCCGTCAGACACAAAGGGATTCAACTTCTGACTCCTTATTGTGTGACCTTGGACAAGTTGCTCAGCTGATCTAAGTATCATTTTTTCACTGTGCGTTGACTCAGATACTGTTTTGAGGATTAAAAGAGATTACGACTTTAACAGTTCATGGTATAGTGCCTGGTACATAGTAAGCTCTCAAAATATGTTTGCAACAATATTTATAGTTATTGCGATAGTTCCCCTGAGTTCCTTAAATATTTATTTACCTATATAATTATTAAATATAGAATCTTTAAATATTTCAAATAATTTAGAGTATATTTAAGTAAGTGTCAAGGTTAAAAAGTGAGATGAAGGTGTTACAAAGGAGTCATGGCAGGGCTACCTGCCGTCGGTGGCCATCAATCTAATCCTCAGCCATTGGGGTGGGAGGAGGCAGACAGTTTGTCAAGAGGCATCTTTCTAAGTGGACTCAAAAGGATAGGGAGACACCTTCTGCTTTTGGCTCATTTATAGTGGAGAGAATGCCATTTTTATATTACAGTTTATTATTCTGAGCACTTTCTTTTTATTTTATATCCTAGATGACAGTTTGGTCACTAAAAGTTTTCTTGGGAAGCAGTGAAGTAGATCAAAGGGAATTATAATGTTTTATGAAATTTTTTATTCAAGTTGCTTAAAACCTTGTTAAAGTCTGGCTGAAAAGAGTGTACCTTTCCGATAACTAGTGCATTTCAGAGTCTTTTTCCTTTGGTCATGCTGAACAAAAAATTCTTTCTGCTGTTTTGTTCTTCCTCAGTGTTTTTTCTGCACTCTATGAAGACCATCATATTAGTTACCTATTGCTGCTTTGTCACATTACCACAAACTTAGTGGCTTAAAACAACTTGTGTTTTACAATTCTGGCAGTCAGAAGTCTGAAATGGGTCTCATTGGGCTAAAATTCAGATATCAGCAGGGCTGTGTTTCTTCAGGAGACTGTCTCTAGTGGACAATCTGTTTGCTTGCTTCTTCCAGCTTCTAGAATCCAGTGTTGACTGTTTCTTGGACTCTTCCATCTTGCCAAGTAAGGTGACAAACTCACAGGTTCTGAGGATTAGGGGCTGCACATTTTACAGAAGGCATTATTCTAACCCCAGCCACTACCCTAGATAGTCTTTCTGTGGATATGTTACCCCTGTTGATTACATAATGACATTTTTGACATTTAACAGTGCTGCAGTTAGATTTCCAGGCTGCTCTTTAAGCACTGATTTAGGAGAAATCTGGTCCTTCAGGCACTTTCTAGAATAGCTCATGGTATTCTTTATGTGTTAAATTTACTAGTTCAACTTTTCAGACTAAAACTATATTGAAGACAAGTACTTCTTTTAATTGAGGCTTCCCTGGTTGCTCAGTCCATGGGGTCACTAAGAGTCTGACTAAAACAACTTCTTTTAATTACCAAGAAGTCATAAAGATGTGGGTCATATATTTATAAATTTGTTTGTAGGGGTGAGTATTATTTTCCCTAAAGTTTATCTTTTAAAGTTGCAAGTTTCATCCCTCCTAAAACTAAAAAAGGAGCTACCATATCATCCAGCAGTTCCACTGCTGAGTATATATCCGGAAAAAAACCCCATTAATTCAAAAATATGCAAGCACCAGGTGTTCATAGCAGCACTATAATATCCAAGATACAGAAGCAACCCAAACATCCATCAACAGATGAATAGATAATGAAGAAGTATGTATATACATATATATATATAATATATAATGTATTGCTATATATTATATATATATGTATATGTATACACACAATGGAGTATTACTCAGCTATAAAAAAGAATGAATTTCTGCTATTTGCAGTAATGTGGATGGACCTTGAGAATATTATGCTTAGTGAAATAAATCATACAGAGAAAGACAAATACTGTATGATATCACTTACATGTGGAATCTAGAAAATAAAACAAATTAATGTATATAGCAAAACAGAAACAAACTGACAGATACAAAAAAAACAAATTAGTGGTTACACTGAGGAGGAGGAAGAGGGTAGGGGCAATATAGGGGTATGGGATTAAGAGATACAAACAACTATGTATAAAATAGGTAAGCAACAAGGATATATTTTATAGCACAGGATCTACCCATTAATAACTTTTAATTGTATGTATATGATCTGTAAAAATACTGAATTGCTATGCTGTATACCTGAAATTAATGTAATGTTGTAAATCAAGTATACTTCAATAAAGAGAAATAAAGTTACAAGTTTCATTTACCAGGGAAATTTATTGCCATGAAATTGTCCATTTTCTAAGCATGTTAATTCAGATAAGTATTAATGTATCACAATGGGAGTTTGTTAATTTTAGCAATTACTTTAATCTGACTCTTAAATGTGCTCATGCTTTTCATTGTCAGTTTAGGTAAATTATACAATAAATTTTCCATTTTGAGGGCCTTCTATATATTGATGTTATAGGTCTGCAATGACTTGATGAGATGCTGCTGTTATAAGATGGTGCTGTTATCATAAGATTTACTGTACTAAATAGAAAAACATAAGGACAGAATAAGCATCTTTTATCTAGGAGTGACTTTGAGATGGAATACAGGCAATGTTTTATTGCATTGTCTATTCATTATAGGTTCAAAACTAATGAATAAATTGCAGTAGCAGGACACATGATCATGACAGGGTGAACATAACTGAAAAAATGGACTTAGAAGAAAGAAGGATATATATATATATTTTTTTGCTTTGGACAAATCCTGTAAATAAATAAAAATTACCTACATGAATTCTCAGGCAGATAACTTTATATCATATTAGATAATTTAGCTAATTGACAATATAGCTAGAAAAATGATAGCATTAATTTTAAATTGATCAAATTTTGTTGGAGAGAATTTACTAGTATAAAGTAGCTAATGTAATCATATGTCTTCATTGTTTCCTATATATTAATACTACGTTTCCCACCTAATCATCATGATAATCTTGTAAGATGAGAGCTGGAAACCCTGCTTTCCACTTAAGAAATTGAATTTTAGACAAATGTTCAATTACTTAATTTTTTTTTAAAATATTATTGAAAAGTAGATCTCAGTTAACCACATGAATATCTACTCTCAATCAAGCCTCTTACTAAATTATTTACTCTCTCTAGTTATTACACAGTTCTTTACTCTGAGTATCCTAGGTTTTATCCCATGGTCAAGGTATCAATATTTTGGGTGGCTTAACAAAACAGAAAGTTCTCTTAACAATTCTGGAGAAGTTAAAAATCAAAGTAGCTGCAGGGCCATGATCCACTGAGTAGAATCATTCCTTGCCTGTTTGTCGTACCTGCTGGTGGCTGTAGGTCTTCAGCATTGCTTGGTCTGCAGCTGCAGCCTCTGTCATCACATGGCATTTCCCTGGTGTGTCAGTGTTTTCACGTGGCATTCTCCTTCCTGTGTCTCTCCTTCTCTTCTAAAGACACCAGTCAAATCAGAATAAGGGCCTACCCTGCTCCAGGGTGACCTCATCTCAACTAATTACATGGGTTACAACTATTTTTGAATAAGGTAATGTTCTGATGGCCTGGGGGTTAGAATCACAACATGCCTTCTTTGGAGGACACAACTCAACCCATAACACCATGTGTTTGGAACTGTACTATACTGTATTTGGAAAAATAGAATTATTTTCATAATTTGTTGTTTCTGACATTATGTTCACAGCTTTGTATCAAAGGACTAATGATTGTATGAAAACAGGTATTGTACTTTTTAAGGAAATGTTTCTCCAAGTTTGTTCCAAGAAAAACTAGTTTTTTAAGATGCTCTAAGAAAAATGGAGTGCATGATCAAATAATGGTGGGATATATGGAATGGTAATCTACATTTTATGCACCCTCCTTGGAGACCTAGTGCCCCTTAAGATATTAAATTCATTAAAAATTCCCTCGTGAAATCTGTTGAACTTAACCTTAAGTTCTCTAAACATGTTCAATGTTGGAAACTCTTAATTATTTTAACACATTACTTTGCACAACTGTCTTGGAAAATGACAAATTAGGAAATCACAAACTGTATACTCTTGCCCCTTTTCACTAGGGACATGGAGACATCAGTTTATGTTTGTATGCTTCAGTTTTCTCAACTGTAAAATGAGAAGAATAATTTCAGCTATAGCATAAAGACTATGAAATAAGATAAAACAAGCAAAGAGCATGACCCAGTATTGGACCATAAAAAGTATTCTGTATGTGCTTATCATTATTGTGATTCAGTCCAATTCAGTTCAGTTCAGTCGCTCAGTCGTGTCCGACTCTGCAACCCCATGAATCGCAGCATGCCAGGCCTCCCTGTCCACCACAAACTCCTGGAGTTCACTGAGACTCAAGTCCATCGAGTCAGTGATGCCATCCAGCCATCTCATCCTCTGTCGTCCCCTTCTCCTCCTGCCCCCAATCCCTCCCAGCATCAGGGTCTTTTCCAGTAAATCAACTCTTTGCATGAGGTAGCCAAAGTACTGGAGTTTCAGCTTTAGCATCATTCCTTCCAAAGAAATCCTTTAGAATGGACTGGTTGGATCTCCTTGCAGTCCAAGGGACGCTCAAGAGTCTTCTCCAACACCACAGTTCAAAAGCATCAATTCTTCAGTGCTCAGCCTTCTTCACAGTCCAACTCTCACATCCATACATGACCACAGGAAAAACTTTAGTCTTACATTTAATATTTGTCACTGGGTATTAATCCAGAGTGATGTTGAGATCTATCAATCAAGAGGATCATACTTATTAACTTGAACAAAATTTATATATAATTTAGAGAATAAAGAGATCATATGTTTTATTCTTGGAGTATTTAAGTATTTTAGCTTTTTTAGCACTATCTCAAGATAAAAGATTATATTAGAATCTGTGTAAATATGTATGTAAGGGAGGAAATTATGCAGTATATTTTAGGAAGAGTTTTTCAGAGGATAAGTAAAGTTAAGAAGGTTCTTCATTACTAGTCATTTTATTGTACTGTTATGCTAATAGTAAAGAAGCCCCTGACAGTGCAGGAGACATAAGAGACTTTGGTTGACCCATGGGTTGGGAAGATCTCTTGGAGGAGGAAATGGAAACCCACTCCAGTAATCTTGCCTGGAGAATCCCATGGACAGAGGAGCCTGGAAGGCTACAGTTCATGGGGTTGCACATTGTCCGACGCAACTGAAGTGACTTAGCACACACACATGTTAATAAATTAAGTCAAGCTCCTGGAGCAATTGAAATATGACTGAGAAAACTTGAAATAAGGGCCCTGGAATGCTGTGCTTTGGATTCTTGTGTGTTTTCTCCTTTTCTCCTTTATGTCAAGTATTTAGTTGTCAGTTTCTTATTTCTGTTTCCTAGGTGTTCTATTCTACTACTGTTCCAACACTTGCTGTTTTAAAATACACTATAAACTAGAAAACTGATAATGAGAATCATTCAGTTCTTTCCAAAATAATAAAGATGGCTGAAAGCCTTTTTTTTCCCTATAAATTTTTGATTATATTTTTCTAGATGTTTGACATTGTTGGTAAAATGTTACTGTATTATGTCCCTTAAAATGATTATTTTTGTGTATGCTGAAGAAGCATCCAGCTACTACTTCACTGTTTTTTTCTCAATTTCTGAATGCCCCTCTGGCCCCATCAGTTCCTTATAATCTCTCCAAGTGAGTGCCAACCTGGCTACCTCCATGCCTCTTACGGCTAGACCACTTGAGTCAGCAGCTTGTCTTCCTGCTCATTAGAGGATGTGGACTGTTCTGCCAGCACATCTTTGTACTAAATGACAGTTCTGTCTTGGAAGAGCTGCAGACTGTGCTTGGAGTCTCTCTGGATATATAAAAATATCAGTCTCTTCTTTGTCAGTCATTTTACTCAGAAGGCTCATAATGCTAAAATGATGATTAGAAATCTTCCAATTAACTTTCTGAATTCAAAAGTCTTCACACTCATTCCTTCACTGTTAAATACATTAAATTTTGTCTGGCTCTTTGTGGATATGTAATTTGAGGTCATTATTATTTTTTTGTTGTTGATGAATAATTCTGGTTAAATGCAGGAGATAGAGCAGATATATATTACCAAAGAGCTCATAGAGCAAGCTTGTACAACAGTAATAAAAGTTTGCTATGGAGATTTCTTTTTTGTTGGATAAATATTCAAGGACCATTTAGTGAGTCAAGATCATAATTTTAACAATGCTTTATTATTAAACTTGAAATATGGATTAGTGTTTTATAGTCTGCCAAGTAAAATCACTTGTCCTTACTAGTAATTTACGTGCACTTTTTCTTGTAATCTTTCATTGGCCATATGAGTTTGGCTTTATTATCCCCTGTATTGCATATAATGAAGTCAGAATTCAAGGACTTAACTTATTCACAGTGGATAGATCATGGGGCTGAGAAATAATCTCAAAGTTCCCTGAAACCTCAGAGCACATTTACCACACTATTATTCTGCTTCCAATGACACGAGGGTAAATAAAAAATCAAAGAGGTGAGACCAGATTAACTCTTGAAGTGTGAGAATCTGGTAGGCGGTGAGAAAGTCGGTAACAGCCTAGAAAACTTAAAATTGTTTCAGTAGGTGGTAAATAATTATTGGAGAATTTGATCCAGGGAGAGGGAATGTCAAAGTGAAAATAGTGAATTAAAAAAATTAATGTGATAATATCAGGGTAACTAGAAAGAGGTAGTGTTTGAGCATTAAAATGACTTAGGAGCTTATTGTAGTAATTGAGATGAAAATGATGAGAACCTTGACTAAGTCAGTAAAAGAGCAGATTTTGAAAGGCAGTATCTTTAGGACTGACTTAGGGATAAAAGAGATGAATGATAGAATGAAGATGCTAAAATTTGTGTCTTAAATTATTGAAAGAAATTTTATAATATTGATTGACATAAAGAAACAATGTAAAGCAGTATATTTTAGACGAAGAAAATACATTTAGAGATTTGTGGGGCGATGGGTGGATAATACAATGGATATATCTAGTGGTCTATTAGACAGATGGAACTGAACTCAAGTGTTGGCTGAGGATTAAGAAGATAAATTCGATTGTTATCAATATACATTTAACATCCAAGATTTGTGTTCTCATATTTATTTAGTTGTTACACTTAATTCAAACATTTAAATACCCAATTAGTGCTCTTAAAATTAACCTGAGAACAGAAACATTTGTAAATACAATATGTAAATTTGAGGATAAAAATAATGTGACAAGAAGCACAGATGGGATGTACTTGAATCACTTGAATTATTTTCATAAATTTTATTTCAGCTTTTTTTGGGGTCATATCTGTCATTTTCATAGATATTTATTCTCCTTAATCTTTTCTTGGATTTGATAGATCATGCTTGAGTTAATAAAGAGAAGAGTAATATCTTTCAATGCATAAACTTATGCTTTGAAATTAACTGTCCAGACTATATTTCACTCTTGAAAGATATCCATTATATCCTCTGCATGGTCTGCTGATTACCAAAGATTTGTCCATTTTCTATCTTAACCTCAGAACTCATGCCTACTGTATTTCTACCTCTTCATACTTGGATATTATCCTAGTATGGGGAGAAGCTATCCAGAATATAATGAAGAAAGCAGATGTCTCAATCTGGAAGAGACATATTACATTTTTCTGTTGACTATAGCTTTACAAAGAAATGCAAAATGTAAACTGATCTCAAAGAAAGCAGTGCTGCCAAAATATCATGCCAAACTTCTAGCAGAGCTTCCCATTTTTTCTATTCTTGTTAAGTTCCCTTCAACCAAAACTTGTTAGAATGGCTCAGTATATAAAGACATACTTTGGAATGAGAAAAACTGTACTATTAGCCTTTATTTGGAGGATACAGGGCAAGCTCTTCAGAATACTCATAGCTAGAGAGATGATTGATTAGTTGATCCAAATAACATTGACCACCAATAAGAAAAAATCACCATTAAGAACCACCATTTCTGATTTTTATTTTGGGTTAAGATAAAAATGGATATATAATACCTTTGGTGTATGGGGCTATTTGAGTAGAGTTCCAGAGGAGAACAATGAAGAAAATTAGAAGAATGACACTATGAAAATGCCCTCTTCTATTTTTCTTGATTTTAAAGGCCTAACTCATCAGATCTTTAACCTTGAAGGTGCTGTACTTAGTCACTCAGATATGTCTGACTCTTTGCGACCCTGTGGACTGTAGCCTGCCAGGCTTCTCTGTCCATGGGGATTCTCCAGGCAAGAATCCTGGAGTGGGTTGCCATGCCCTCCTCCAGGGGATCTTCCCAGCCCAGGGGTCGAACCCAGGTCTCCTCTCCCACCTTGCAGGCAGATTCTTTTGCATTTTTTTTTTTTTTTTAGTTTAAGACCACAGCCAAAATCCGATGGATCATCAAAAAAGCAAGAGAGTTCAAGAAAAAACATCTATTTCTGCTTTATTGACTATTACAAAGCCTTTGACTCTGCGGATCACAATAAACTGTGGAAAATTCTGAAAGAGATGGGAATACCAGACCACCTGACTGACCTGCCTCTTGAGAAATCTGTATGCAGGTCAGGAAGCAACAGTTAGAACTGGACATGGAACAACAGACTGGTTCCAAATAGAAAAAGGAGTACTTCAAGGCTGTATATTGTTACCCTACTTATTTAACTTATATGCAGAGTACATCATGAGAAATGCTGGGCTGGAAGAAGCACAAGCTGGAATCAAGACTGCCGGGAGAAATATCAATAACCTCAGATATGCAGATGACACCACCCTTATGCCAGAAAGTGAAGAAGAACTAAAGAGCCTCTTGATGAAAGTGAAAGAGGAGAGTGAAAAAGTTGGCTTAAGGCTCAACATTCAGAAAACGAAGATCATGGCATTGGAAACAGTGAGAGACTATTTTTGGGGGCTCCAAAATCACTTCAGATGTTGATTGCAGCCATGAAATTAAAAGACACTTACTCCTTGGAAGGAAAGTTATGACCAACCTAGCCAGCATATTAAAAAGCAGAGACATTATTTTGCCAACAAAGGTCCGTCTAGTCAAGGCTGTGGTTTTTCCAGTGGTCATGTATGGATGTGAGAGTTGGACTATAAAGAAAGCTGAGCACTGAAGAATTGATGCTTTTGAGCTGTGGTGTTGAGGAAGACTCTTGAGAGTCCCTTGGACTGCAAGGAGATCCAACCAGTCCATCCTAAAGGAGATCAGTCTTGGGTGTTCATTGGAAGGACTGATGTTGAATCTGAAACTCCAATCCTTTGTCCACATGATGCGAAGAACTGACCCGTTGGAAAAGACCCTGATGCTGGGAAAGATGAGGGCAGGAGGAGATGGGGATGACAGAGGATGAGATGGTTGGATGGCATCACTGACTCAATGGACATGGGTTTGGGTGGGCTCCAGGAGTTGGTGATGGACAAGGAGGCCTGGCGTGCTGTGGTTTATGGGGTCGCAAAGAGTCGAACATGACTGAACGACTGAACTGAACTGAACTGTGATTGTTTTAAATCCTTAAAAAAATTTTTTTTTGCTATTGCTGTGATTGAAACAAAAGCTGTTATATCTGGTTATTAATATTAGATGATATAAGGTAAAAACCCATACCTAAGTCAAGAAGCTCATGAAATTTATTTTGAAAAATAAAATTGCAGTTTTCTACATTGAACTATATTTTCTTTAGGCTTTTCAAAGCAGTCTTGTCTTAAGCAACTCAAAATATTTTACTTCAAACCATGCCTTGTGAAGGTGAACTGTGATTATTATTAAACAAGAGAGACATTTAGCACCTGAAATCTGACCTAAATTCTTCTCAACATTTTGAGTGTTTAAAGTGAGATCATTTGACAAGCTTCATTACTTTTATGTGACTTCAAACATGAAATTAAACATAAAATGCTAGACTCTTGAATTTGTTATGAGATTTCTTGAAATGTAAAATATGAGGATTTTATAAATCAGCTTTCCTGTTTTTCTCTGTCCTTATTCCCCTGCTGTCTGTTAAACAGGCCAGCTCTTGAGGTCATTCATCTTATTCCTCTTGTGGACTCTTATCTCCTTAGACCTAAGGCAAAACTTAGGGCCTACTCAAGGGCATGCTGATGATCCAGGAGAAAGTCTACACAGGTTTACACAGTTTAGTATCCTATTAAGAATGATATATAGACTATAATATAAATGTAAAATGTCAGGCTTATTTATCCTTTTGGCAGGGTCATATTCATGTAGACATTGATGTCACTAGGCAATGTTTTCTTCACTGGTATTTAAAACTTTTTCTACTTACAGTCTTTATATAGAGAGGTGGGGAATAAGACCTGAAATACAGTAAGAACACAACAAGGATTTGAATGTCTGGATTTTAAGGACAGTTGAATATTAGGAAAAACTTTATGGCCTTCTATGAAAAAATTTCAATATATGACATTTCAGCAATGACTTTCTTTGCAAAATGCATATATATTGAATTGTAATGGAAGCTGTTTGTTTTTCAATGTCAATGAAATTATTTCCTTTTTTGAGATTAATTAATTGAATCCGTAAAGACTGGAAGTGGATCTTGGTTTTGTAAGGACCAAATCCAGTGCAATATAGGGGGCAAACAGCTCTCTTGAAGAAATAAAAAATAAATTATGAATAAAAAGTTTGGTACAAAAATGAATAATTTTCCACATGAGAAAATAAATGGCAACAAATTGCATATTTAAAAAGACCTCAAATGCTAGAAACATCTCAAAATCCATGGAAACAGTATACTTAAAAATTAGTTGCCTACAAAAGTTACTTTTTTCATGACATTTTATGGTTGCATACTCTTAGTGTCTATAATAGGCTGAATTGTGTCGCCCCAAAATTCCTATGTTGAGACTGTCACCCCTGGTAGTTCAAAATAAAGATGGGCCTTTAAGTTAAAACTAGGCCTTTAGTGTGGGCCCTAATCCAATCTGACTGGTGTCCATTAAGAAGAGGGGATTAGGACACACAGAGAGACATCAAGGATGTAGGCTCACAGAGGAAAGATCATCTGAAGACTTGGTGGTAAGACTGACATATGCTAGTCAGGGAGAGAGGCCTAAGGTGAAACCAAACCTGCCAACACCTTGGCTTTGGACATCTAGCCTTCAGAACTGTGAGAAAATAAATTTCTGTTGGTAAAGTACTCAGTCTCGTATTTTATGATGGCAGCCCTATCAAACTAATAGTGTGCTTCTATCTTCTACCTATTGAAATTGTTTTATAATATGTTCTACAGAAAAAAGCTTTTCCTCTTGTAGGACTGATTGAAATATATATTTTTTAAATTATTGAAATGCATGAACCATGTGGCTTTACATATAGATGTACTCACATTATGATTAGTAAACAGAGTACTTTTTTTATTAATCTTCTTGGCCAAGCCACCTGCCATGTGGGATCTTAGTTCCCCAACAAGGATCAAACCTGTGCCCCCTGCATTGGCAGTGCAGTCTTAACCACTGGACTGCCAGGGAAGTCTCATAGAGTAATTCTGATAAATTCTGTTTTGCTCAACTGGCGTGCTGCGATTCATGGGGTCTCAAAGAGTCAGACACAACTGAGTGACTGAACTGAACTGAACTGTAGCCCTCCCAAAATATGCCTTCATGCTTAGATATGCTTCATTGTAGAGTATCTTGACAAAATTGACAAAAGATATCTTCAGTTTTAACCATGTGTTGATAAATTTACCATTTTCATTTTTACATTAAAATGTTTGATAAATGAAAGTATTTCCCACAGATTTGCTTCTGGCTCTGTTCATTGCCAATCTTGTTTCTCGAAGGAGAAACACTGACAACTTCACTGACCACGTACTTTCAGTAATGGCTGCCAAAGGACACCATATCATGATAAAGTCTTAAGCCTATGCCTTTGTGTTTCAAAGTTAAGTAAGTTGTGCAGGGTTCTTGGAAGCCATTTTTACACTAGCATGGGTAATATAATGGAAACTACTCACAATCATTTCAGTGTATCAGACAGCTTGCTTTCTTAATTCAGCTTCCCCTTAGCCAGATTTCTGAAGTGCTCACAAACACTTCAGTATGACAGAAGTCAACACGAGAAAAGACAGCAGTTAGAATCAATTGTGGTTAATATATCTTTTGAAAATTTTATGAAAATCTAAGTGTGAATCCATTGCTAGGGTTCCTCCTAGGACTTTGGACGGAGCCTTAAGCTTTATTAGCATCTGGGTAAGTTGGCTTCTGGGGAAGGAAATGGCAACCCACTCCAGTATTCTTGCCTCGAGAATCCCATGGACAGAGGAGCCTGGTGGCTACAGTCCATGGGGTCACAAAGAATCAGACACGACTAAGTGACTGAGAAGCAGCAAGTCACTGCTTTTGGCTTCTGGGACTCAAGAGTTTTGCTTAAATTCACATAGTGCTTAATGGTGACACTATGGCAGGTTTCTTCATGTTGTTTTATTTCTCTTTTCTGAAGCATAGGTTTATGCATTTTTATTCTTTTTAATATATATAAATGTCATATGACAATTTCAATTAAACAGTAATTAAATACTGATATTCTGTTAAGGATTTGAATGCCAAGAGGTAGTAGAGTCTTGGAATATTTACATTAGTAGATTATTGTTTATATTAATTACTCTGTTGAGCTAAGATCTCAGCAAATCTTAAGGTTAAAAGAGAAAATAAATATTTGAGCTTGACAGGCTTAAATTCAAAGATACTAAAATGAAAAATCAAATAGCAGCATGAGTTAAAAGTGTAACTCCTTGAATTATCCTCTATTTTGTTGTTACTCTCCAGTTAAATCTTTTTTTTTTTCCCATATTTAAATGCCAGGTGTACTTTTCCTTTGTGAATTCAAGTTTTGACTTACAAAATAGAATTTAATTCTAAAATTTAGGGTTTTTTTAAACAATTTGAGAGTCTGAAATAAGTAAGGAAATCTGTTGCATTACCTTATGATTTAGCATATATTTCAGTTTGTGGAAATTCATGGTCCTTTGTATAAAATTATTTTGAGAGAGCTATGCTGCTTTTGGCAGTGTGAAAAACAGATTCATTTATTCAGTACCATAATAATGTTGCAGTTTCTTGAGGGAGCAGTGTAGGCATTTTGAGGCTTGGGGAGAATATTAAGGAAATGGGAATAAAAGGAGATGCTTAAATAGAGTAGCAATTGCTGCCATTGGTTAAGATTTAGTATGTACTGTCTTGTGTTAAACATTTTACTTGTATTAAGTCATTTCCTCCTTAAAATAACTGCAACATAAGCAGTATTTTCTTCTCATTTGATGAGGAGACTGACTGTCAGAGAGGTAAAGTAACTTGTATAAGCGTGGCTTACACCCGCAGGTTTCTTTCTTGAAAGTTTCTGTCTTGAAAGCCAGTACTACCTCTTTCTTTGGCAGTGAGTCAGTGACAGCTCTAGGATGCGCACCAGAGAAATGCACTTAAAAATGCAAGGATGAAAACTTCAGTCACTCCAGAGAGTTCTAAAGGATTCATGCTTCTGATATGATGATTAGAGGAAAAGTACTGAAGTGTGAATTGTAAAGTCTTGTTTAAAAGCACTTAGTGTGCAACGTTTATTTATCATACCAAACTGAATCTTAAAAAACTCATGATCAAAACACAATCATGAAATTTATTCACTTGAACTGAAATAGAATAGCCATATAGTGAATTCCCGTGAGACTGATTTGGCTTTTAGAATTGAAGGTGCTAGAAAAGAACTGCCTTTTTCTTTCTTGTATTTTGAATTATAGTTGATGTACAATGTTATTTTAGTTTCAGGTGTACAGCATACTGATTCAGTATTTTTATAGGTTATACTCCATTTAATGTTATTACAAAACAATGGGTATAATTCCCTGTGCTGTACAATATATACTTGTTTCTTATCTATTTTATATGTGGGAGTTTCTATCTCCTGATCCCCTACCCTTGTATCCACTAATTTGTTTGCCATCCACTAGTTTGTTTTCTTTATCTGTGAGTCTGTTTCTATCTTGCTATGTACATTTATTTGTTTTGTTTTTCAGATTGTATATAAGTGATATCATACAGTATTTCCATTCTCTGACTTATTTCACTAAACATAGTATTTTCAGGATCCATTCACATTGTTACAAATGGCAGAATTACATTCTTTTTTAATATTCCATTAGCCATATAGAATGTTTTTAAATCCATTTGTCTGATGGGTTCCTTCTGTATGTAAATAGTGCTGCTGTGAATTTTGGGGTGCATGTATCTTTTAGAATTAGTATTTTTGTTCTTTCTGTAGGTATACCCAGCAGTAGAATTTCTGGGTCATATGCTAGTTCTAGTTTTAATTTTTTAAGCACCCTCCATAGTGTTTTCTGTAGTGACTGCCCTAATTTACAATCCTATCAACAGGGTATTAGGGTTCCCTTTTCTGCATATCCTCACCAATGTTTGTTATTTGTGGACTTTTTGATGATAACCATTTTAACAAGTGTGAGATGATATCTCATTGTGATACTGATTTGTCTTTCTCTAATAATTACCAATGTTGAGTATCTCTTCATGTGCCTATTAGCCATCTGCATGTCTTCTTTGGAAAAATGTCTGTTCAAGGCTCTGTCCAATTTTTAATCAGTTTATTTGTTTTTTTTAAATGTTGAGTTGTATGAGCTGTTTATAAAGTTTAGATATTAAATATATTTGCAAATATTTCTCCCATTCCATAGGTTGTCCTTTCATTTTTGATGGTTTCCTTTGCTGTGTAAAAGCTTTTAAGGGCAAAGGCTTTTAATTAGGCCCCATTTATTTATCTTTGCTTTTATTTCTTTTGTCCTAGGAGACAGAGCCAAAAATATTTCTATGATTTATATCAAAGAATATTCTGCCTCTTTTCTCATCTAGAAGTTTTATGGTTTTAGGTCTTACTTTAGATCTTTAACAATTTTGAGTTTATTTTTGTACCTGATGTGAAGGAAATGTTCTAATCTCATTCTTTTACATGTAGTTGTCCAGTTTTCTCAGCACCACTTATTAAAGACTGTCTTTCCTCCATTGTATATTCTTGTCTCCTTTGTCATAGATTAACTGACCATAAGTACATGGGTTTGTTTCTGCGCTCTCTATTTTATTCCCTTCACCTATGTGTATCATTTTGTGCCAGTACTATTCTGTTTTATTACCATAGCTTTGTAGTATAGTCTACAGTCAGGCAATATGATACCCACGACTGAGTGACTTCACTTTCACTTTTCACTTTCATGCATTGGAGAAGGAAATGGCAACCCACTCCAGTGTTCTTGCCTGGAGAATCCCAGGGACGGGGGAACCTGGTGGGCTGCCGTCTATGGGGTCGCACAGAGTCCGACACGACTGAAGCGACTTAGCAGTAGCAGCAAGTTTGTTTTTCCTTAAGATTGTTTTAGCAATTTGGATGTTTTTAATGATTTCATATACATTTTAGGATTATTCTTGTTCTGTGAAAAATATTGGATAGTATGAACATTTTAGCAGTCTTAATTACTCCAATCCAAGAACATGGGACATCTTTCCATTTCTTTTTATCATCTTCAATTTTATAGTTTTCAGAGACTAGGTCTTTCACTTCCTTGTTTAAGTTTATTCCTAAGTATTTTTTAATACGATTTTAAACAGGATTGTTTCGGAGAAGGCAATGGCACCCCACTCCAGTACTCTTGCCTGGAAAATCCCATGCATGGAGGAGCCTGGTAGGCTGCAGTCCATGGGGTTGCTACGAATCGGACACGACTGAGCGACTTCACTTTCACTTTTCACTTTCATGCATTGGAGAAGGAAATGGCAACCCACTCCAGTATTCTTGCCTGGAGAATCCCAGGGACAGAGGAGCCTAGTGGGCTGCTGTCTATGGGGTTGCACAGAGTTGGACACGACTGAAGCGACTTAGCAGCAGCAGCAAACAGGATTGTTTTGCTTTCATTTTCTTTTATTTCACTATTAGTCTACAGAAATGCAAGGGATTTCTATATGTTAATACTGTATCCTGCCACCATGTTGAAATTGTTTAACAGTTATTGGTCTGCTGTTCATTCCTTCTGGTGTGCTTTCTGTGTCTGTTATTGAATCATTTCTGATTGGGTCTTTTTCATATATTCCCTTGTTAAAATTCTCACTCACTGTGTTCATCTATTCTTTTCTCTGATTCAATTGGCATTCTTATTTACTAATGTTTTAAATTATTTTTCTGATAAATTATTTATTTCTATTTCATTATTTTTGGGGGGTTTTCCTTGCACTTTCATTTGAGGCTTTTTCAAGTTCTTCCGCCTTCTCATTTTAGTTAACTTTCTTTATCTCTATGAATTTAGGTGAAATGGTTACCTACTACAGTCTTGAAGGGGTATCCTTATGTGTGAGTATCCATATATGGAACATGTGTGCCCATAGCTTTTGATTGGAGAGCCAGATTTGATGTGGATGCAAGTCAATTCTCTCCTTATGGTGTGCTAGCAGTTATTACTTTGGTAGAAGGCGGGGCTGAAAATGGAGGGGCTAGAGTTGGAGACAGGTCGGAGGCAGGGCTTCCCCTCTGCTCATGGGGTGTCACTGTTCCGGGTGTGGGGTCAGATACTAAATTGCTGGGGCAGAGAAAGTGAGGGTTGGGTCTGAGCTGGTTCTGTTCCCTTTAAGTGCTAGTGACCCTAGCCCCAGAGGGGAGCATCACTGAAGCAAGAAGGGTACATGTAGGCTAAAAGGGCTGCTTTTTGATGTCTGTTTTTTTCTCTTCTCTCCTGTCTGAGCTTAGTAACAGTATTCTAGACAAGGTGGGAAGTAGGAGACAGAAATATCATGATTCTGACTTGACATCACTATCTCGTTGAAGCAGTGGAAAAGTAGATGAAATTTTATGTTTCAGATGCTCAACATTTGCTATGGAGTAGGGAATACAGGCCATTATTTTAGTATTTGAAGGAATTTTACAGAGACTTATTTTCAGAAACTAAACATGACCAAGGAATTTGAGCCTGTTTTCTTTTTGTAATAAAATAATACAGGTTTACTTGAACAGAGAAGGCAATTGAAATGTCAGGTATGCAGTTAAAAAATGTACTGTGAGCATTAAAATTGGCATTAATAGTAAATTAGTCTGTATTGTGAGATCTGTTTTATCACAGAAAAAATGCTAAATTAAAGAATGATAGTGGGAAATTCAAAGTAGTTTCAGAGGCCACCTGAAAATGTGATGAGTTGGCTCATCTAAAAATAATATAATTACTTTCAATGCCATCTAGAGTAGATGGTCAGTAACAAATTTATTTCCATTTCAGTTGGAGGGAGATAAAGATACTTCTACTTATATTTGGACTTTTTTCTTTTGTTGTGTGATTAATGCTATCCAACTTTAATGAGACCCTTGCTGTGACTTGATTGCCTTTTTTCCCCATCTTTTGTTATATAACAGAATATGTTACTTTTTCCTCAAGTCCTCAAGCCATACACTCACTGTTACTTTATTAGACACCCTTTATCCTGCTGGAGGATCATCATTTGTGGATTACACTAGCTTTTTCTAATCCAATAAGAATAGCCATTGGTCTCTTCTTTCCTTCTCCCTGGTGTATCAGATGGTAAAGCATCTGCCTGCAATGTGGGAGACCTGGGTTCGTTCCCTGGGTTGGGAAGATTCCCCTGGAGAAGGATATGGCAACCCACTGCATTACCCTTGCCTGGAAAATCCCATGGACGGAGGAGCCTGGTAGGCTGCAGTCCATGGGGTCGCAAAGAGTCAGATGCGACTGAGTGACTTCACTCAGTGACTGAGTTCCTTGACCCTTTGCCCAGATTAACTCTCTCATCTCTGATTCAGATCCCACCCCCTTCTGCCTACTCTATGATCTTGCTCATATCCTCAGTCTTTCCGTGTTTCATTGGCTCTTTCACCTCTACTAGTATTGAAACTATTAATAAAATCTCCACATTCCAACAAATTTTCCATGTAGGGGTCTGTCTTCACTGACATTTCTCTTTTTCCCTTCACTTGCAAAATTCAGTTGTCTGAATTCCCTTACTAATCATGTGTTATTTTTCACTCCCCCACAGTCTGACTTCTGACTTTTTAGTATTTTATTGAAGCTGTTCTCATCTAATGGACAAATAGAATAACCTCCATGTTGTACCTGTACTGTTTGGCAGAACTCTCTTGGCTTCTGTGACAAAGTCCTATCTTGGTTATCTTCATTGTACCCAAACTTGCTGGTTCTTTTTCCTTCTCCAGTGTGCCAAATGTATGAAGTCATTCTTGAAGGTTTTATTATCAAATCTCTTCTCTCATTTGTTTGTTGATTTAAAATTAAATCTAATCTCCCAACCATAGACCCCAGGAATCTGCCTGTTCTGGTCCTGGTTTCCTTTCTGGCCTCAAATAATATTGCTCTTATTCCAGTGACTCTGGCCTTCTTTGATTCCAGGAACCACACATACTCCTTCCTCAATGTGTGTCTAGTAAATGCTATACCTTGCTCATCACATGCTTGGCTCTTTTTCCATGTGTAATTTTAAATGACTACCTTGTACAGAATAGGTCTTCTTTCTTGCTGCCCAGTGAAATCAGCTGTAAAATAAGTTTGTACTTGATGTCCTCTAGAGGTTGTTCTGGATCTTTAATTCTGTGATACACATAAATGATCTAAGATGATAGAGTTGAAAGACTGCTATGATGGCCATCAAGCAAAATATCTTCAAATATTCCCTTCATCAGCTTTGTGTCCTCAAGAGCTAGAAAATAGTCAATGCACAGTGGATGCTTGATGAATGAATCAGTTATCATTGTGTGACCTAGAATAAGTCACCTCTCTTTGTACTTCATCTTTTATGTTTGTACTTCGGGATTGCGTTTATTTCTGGTGAGAAGTGACATAGAGAATCTTGTCCTTTCAGCACTGAAAGTAGCAAGTGTTAAAGAGGACACACTAACTCCAATGACTGGGCACCGTTTTTTGTACGTCTGATTTAAGGGACTGTAATAGTTGATTTTTTAAACTTACTTCCAAGGAATATCTTTTAGACAATAAGTAAAACAGGTAAAAGACTTTGACCTCTAAAGGCATAGAAGCTATATATATTCTAGCTTTTTACCTGACATATATTATTTTAAAGATTTTCTTATATGACTGTCTTGTAAAATGAAATAAAATACATTTCCAAATTTTATTGTTTGACCACAAAAATAAATATTTCAATTTTCTATCAATGATATTCCTATAGGAACAGGCTGTAAAATGAATCCTTCATAATAAAAAAAATACACCTAAGCAAAAGAAAATTTAGTTTCTTGTTTTAAATATAGTTTTAACTATAATTCATTATGCTACAACTGATTTGTAATCACAAATAAATTAATCCTATGTGTTCAGTTCAGTCGCTCAGTCGTGATCGACTCTTTGCGACCCCATGAATCGCAGCACGTCAGGCCTGCCTGTCCCTCACCAACTCCCGGAGTTCACCCAAACCCACGTCCATCGAGTCGGTGATGCCATCCAGCCATCTCATCCTCTGTCGTCCCCTTCTCCTCCAACCCCAATTCCTCCTAGCATCAGAGTCTTTTCCAGTGAGTCAACTCTTCGAATCAGGTGGCCAAAGTATTGGAGTTTCCATTTTAGCATCATTTCTTCCAAAAAACATCCAGGGCTGATCTCCTTTAGGACGGACTGGTTGGATCTCCTTGCAGTCCAAGGGACTCTCAAGAGTCTTCTCCAACACCACAGTTCAAAAGCATCAATTCTTGGGCACTCAGCTTTCTTCATAGTCCAACTCTCACATCCATACATGACCACTGGAAAAACCATAGCCTTGACTAGATGGACCTTTGTTGGCAAAGAAATGTCTCTGCTTTTGAATATGCTGTCTAGGTTGGTCATAACTTTCCTTCCAAGGAGTAAGCGTCTTTTAATTTCGTGGCTGCAGTCATCATCTGCAGTGATTTTGAAGCCAAAAAAATGAAGTCTGCCACTGTTTCCACTGTTCCCCCATCTATTTCCCATGAAGTGATGGGACTGGATGCCGTGATCTTCGTTTTCTGAATGTTGAGCTTTAAGCCAACTTTTTCACTCTCCTCTTTCACTTTCATCAAGAGGTTTTTTAGTTCCTGTGTGTTAGATACCATAATTTCAAAGAATTATGCTAGAAACAACAGTCCAAAATTCTTATAGTGTTTTCTCACATAGTAAAAATATTTACCAGTGTGTTTTTAGTTTTACCACATTATCAACAATACATCCTAAATGACTTCTAAAGAATGATTTCATTATTTTTCAGAAAAAGACATAAGCTCATTATTTAAAGATAGATAAGCAATAAAGAAACATTCAAGAATAATAATAGAAAAGTTATGCAAATGTAACCTCCCAGAAAATATATTACCAATATTATGCAGATGAAATTCTGGTCATCTCTTTATCTAAGAATTGAATGAACATACTTCTATTTACCAACTAATTGTTATATTCTGTGTATATATATTATGCTTAATTATATATGTGTGAGTGAGTGTATGCACTACACACACAAACACACACTTTATATGTACATATATATCAATGTGAATAAATATATGTATATATATTAAATGTATATATAAATATCAGAGAAATGTGCTTAGACTTGCTACTTATGGTGAAGACATTTATAAGTTAATAAAAATGGTTTCACTAACTGGCATGTGGTCTATGAAAGGGACTATTGATTCTTAATATTTTTGTGATCCTCATTTTTATGTAAACTGATTGATTTAGATGTGTTATACTGTATCTTATTTCCAATTAATACCGGTTCACAATCTGGCTAACAGACCCTGAAAACTATGGCTTGAACAAATGAAACGGTTATTTTTTATTCATGTGAAAGGATCTAGATGGAAGCAGTATAGGAATGGAACGAAAGCCCTATTGTGTCCCTGTAATTCAGACCCCTCCAAGCTTTCTCAAACTCTCTTCTTAGGATATGTTACTTCTTAAGTTAGCTAGAATTCAGCCACCAGATTTGCATTTCAGTCTGTAAGTAAAAAGAAGACAAAGGGTAAAATGGGCTACATCAGCTGAATTGGTTCCTTTCTTTTCTTTTTTAAATTTTTATTGGAGTATCCCAGGTGATGCAGTGGTAAAGAATCTGCTTGTCAATGCAGGAGACACAGGAGACAAGGGTTCTTTCCTTGGGCTGGGAAGATCTCTTAGAGGAGGAAATGGCAAACCACTCCAGTATTCTTGTCCGTAAAATTCCAAAGGAGTCGCAAAGAGTTGGACACGACTGAGCAACTGAGCACACAGGCACATAGGTGGTTTACAGTGTTGTGTTAGTCTCAGATATACAACAAAGTGAATCAGTTGTACATATACATATATCCACTCTTTTTGGATTCTTGTCCTGTATAGGCCATTACAGAGTATTGAGTAGAGTTCTCTATGTTATATGTATGTGCATGCTAAGCAGCTTCTGTTGTCTCTGACTCTTTGCAACCCTAAGGGCTGTGGCCCACCAGTCTCATCTGTCCATGGGGATTCTCCAGGCAATACTGGAGTGGCTTGCCCTGCCCTCCTCCAGGGGATCTTCCTGACCCAAGGATCAAATCCAGATCTCTTTTGTCTCCTGCATTGGCAGGTGGGTGGGTTCTTTACCACTAGAGCCACCTGGGAAACTCCTGTGTTGACAGTAGATCCTTATTGCTGCTGCTGCTGCTAAGTCGCTTTAGTTGTGTCTGACTCTGTGTGACCCCATAGACGGCAGCCCACCAGGCTCCACCATCCCTGGAATTCTCCAAGCAAGAATACTGGGGTGGGTTGCCATTTCCTTCTCCAATGCATGAAAGTGAAAGTGAAGTCGCTCAGTCGTGTCCGATTAGTGACCCCATGGACTGCAGCCTACCAGGCCCCTCCATCCATGGGATTTTCCAGGCAAGAGTACTGGAGTGGGGTGCCATTGCCTTCTCCGAGATCCTTACTAGTTATCTCTTTTATATAATAGTATGTCAATCCCAGTCTTCCAATTTATTCCTCTCCTCCTTACCCTCTGGCTCAGCGGTAAAGAATCTGTCTGCTGTACAGGAGACACAGGAGATGTGGGTTTGATCCTTGGGTCAGGAAGATCCCCTGAAGGAGAAAACAGCAACCCATTCCAGTATTCTTGCCTGAAAAAATCCCATGGACAGAGGAGCCTGGTGGGCTGCAGTCCAAAGGGTTGCAAAGAGTTTGACATGACTGGTGACTGAGCGGGCATGTAGTTCTTGAGGCAAACACTGTAGTTGGAAGACTCAATGCCCCTCTCCCTCTGCCTACTCTTCTTCCTGTCTTTTCTATAGAGTCTGGAACGCAGAACACTCTCAATCCCCATATTTATTGCTGGTAGAGTTGGAAAGCTTGCACATTTCTTTCTAGTTACTAGATGTTGGAGGACCTCTGCTAGGAATGTGCCCAAGAAAGTTTTGTTTTCTCATTACAAAAGGGAAAACCAGAAGACATTACTCCTTTCTCCTCATTCTTGCTGTAAGCATAGCTCTGATGACTGAAAGCTGTGCAGCCATCTTGAGAACATTAAGGACTATGAAAGAGGGAAAAGTCTAGGTAACCACACAGTTGAGTCCTAACATGGCTGAGTCATTGAATCAAGGCCTGTGTTGGAATCTAAATACCTTGTTAATATGAGAAAATGTTTGTCACTGCAAGATTTTCCACTATTTTCAGGTAAACACTTAATTGCTGCAGTATCTATTCCTTCACTGACTCAAATTAAGGTTTTTTTGTTTTTGAGACTTTGGCTTAGTTTGGAGTTGTAATCAGAAGCTCCTAGAGGGAATGCTTCATCTGTCTATATATACCATGCATGCAACACATAAAAGTGTGTACTCTAAGTTACCTGATTGAACTCCAGGTGATTTTACATTGCCAGAGAGAGTTGAGTTTGAAACCAGGATTTAATCTTGAGGATTTAAATTTAAAATAGGAATAATAATGACTACATTATGTGTTTTTGTGACATTAAAACCATAATATGGGAATGCATAATGCACAAATATTGGCTTTCTCTTGGAGTACTTAAAAAAAGACACAAGATTTATCTTTTCCTTTCTGAGTTTACATTTTCTTTGGGACACATTATGATTTTTACATTGGGATTACAGAATTTGAAAGCTCAAAGAAGATGAGTATTCAAATTCTACTTCTATGAATTGGAAGTTTGGTCTCATTATGTGATCTTCCTGACGCTGTTTCTTTTCCTGCATTGAAGAGCATAGTAACACATATCTTCAACTGAGACAATGCCTGTGAAAATTCTTAGTCATTGCCATGCTATTGGACAATCAGTAGATGCTATTTTTTCTTCTGATTAATTTGCTTTTTCTACTTGTAATTATATTTTAGAGTGAATGCTCCATATTTTGAAATAAATATTAATTTTGATACTTTTTAATGACAAGAGGAAGTAAAGTAGTGACAATAAACTAAACATACTCAATGGTCAGGAAATGTATTCTCTTGAACTCTAAATTCTCATTGACCACACCCATATTACATTGATTATCAAATTCAAAATAAGTGGAGAACTATAAATATAATTAACACTGGCATACTAAATACCACTTACTTTTATATTAATAATTCATAAGACACTTTAATATTCTGCCATTTACCATCCAGACACTCCATTGTTCATACATAGTACTTCTCTAAGAATGTTTATTTGAATTTTATCACTGAATTTTTTTTGAGGGGGGGCACCATGTGGCAAGTGGGATCTTATTTCCCAGACCAGGGATTGAATTGTGCCCCCTGAAGTGGAAGCATGGGAACTTAACACCCGGACCACCAGGGAAATCCCATATGACTGATTTTTAAATTGGCCTTTTATACATTTATTTTTTCAGAGTGACCATCAGTAGCTTCTCTGTTTTAAAAAGAGAGTATATTTACTAAAATATTGGAATATTAATTTCCTAAATTTTGTTTAATTACATACTTTTAGCCCACTGGTATGTGAATAACTTGTGATTTTAGAATTTTTTGACACTAATTTATAAGGAATATGTTATTTGCAAGACCAAATCTGTATTCTTCTTTGAACTTTCTTTATAACTTTAGGAAAATAGTACAACCTTTATTTTCGTCCCTACCTTACCTCCTTTTCTAAAACCTGATCCTCCTTTTGACAAACCAGCAAAGCTATAGTTTGCTATTATATGCTCCTAAAAATACCATTCTCATTAAAGGTCACAGAACTGTGCTCACTACAATCAATGCTTAAATATGGAAGGAGTACAGCTTTGTATTGTCACAATATTGCATCTTTCCCACATTGTGTGACATAAATATTTCCAGCAGGAATTGAAATTCAGTGTTAGCACTTTTCCCAACTATGACTTAGCAGTGATCAGTATTCTTGCTTTGTAGGCTGGGAGGAAAAGTGCTTCTTTGTCCTTATCTGTTCTGACAATTTGATATATTTAGGTTTATCTCATGAATATCATTTGGTGATATTTTTGGTGTTTAGTAAAAATAGATGTTTTTCAGCTGTATGGAGCTATAATTTATAATAAACTTTATATTGCAGTGTTCAAAGAAGAAATTATGATGAATTGAGACCATTCTCTGCCTGAAAGCCAAATCTCACCATTTTATACTTTTCCTCATTTAGCCCAGAGAGGAAGTTGTATTTACCATTTGGGATTATCTCACCTGACTATTCTTAGCACCAGAAGTTTCTCATCAGCAGCTTGATGAAAAGTATTTAGTAAGCATCTTTTTTTTTTTTTTAATGTTACTTTGTATGAGTGAATCAGCCTCTAACCTTTGGGTAATAAATGAATATTGGCAGGGAAAATCAAGGTGGATTGGAGCAATTCAGAGTCCTTTCCAAGTACACCCAAAATATTTAACTAAGATTTGACCTGACTCAGCTCAACTTGTGATTTTTTTTTTAGAATTCAAAAGATATGGTCAATAAATATGCTATATATATATGTAAAATAAGGCAATATATATATGTATATATATAAAGCCTTATTTTGCAGAAGAATGTACATCAGTGTAGAAGGCTTCTGTAATACTGCTGCAATAGAATAGGGCCACACCATATACCCACTCAGAGGAGGAACTCTCCTCTGTAAACCTTAATGTCCTTTCTCAGCACCAACTTCAAATAAAGAAGAGGCTTATTTTAGTTTTAGGGACAGTATAAACCTATAGGTCTGATTCTGTGATTATTGGAATGAGTACTAGTCTAAATAGTAAGATCTATGTGTGTTGAAGAAAGGCAATTAGGGTTGCTTGATCAAAAGCTTGTTCTCAGACTGTCTGCCAAAGTTTCTGAGGTTTTCATAGTTGGCAAGACTCTGTAAGAGTCTTCATTTCAGCTTGTACTGAGATTTGGCATAGGCCTTGAAATTTAGTCTACGCCTGCTGCCTGGCTTTAGCATCAGGCTCAGGAAGATTTATTTGCTGAATGCCACCACTGTGTTATTTTTGGCAACCTTGAACTTGTGTGGAATCATGTGGACTGCCGTCATGATGGTACATTGAATCAGTTTAACAGTAATACAAACTATGCCATTTGTTTTGATTCTGAAGATCTGAACATATGTTTATTGTTTTTAAGTTTTAATTGTAGTAAAATACACATAACATAAAATTCACTGCCTTAACCATTAAATGTACAGTTTAATAATGTTAGGTGCACTTACATTGATGTACAAGTGTCTTAGTCAATTTGCGCTGCTATAACGAAGTATGGTAGGCTGAGTGGCCTACGATATAAACAGAAATATACAGAAATATAAATGGAATAAACAAATTTATTTCTCACAGTTCTGGTGCCTGGGAGGTGCAAGATCAAGCCACAGACAGATTGAAAGTCTGGTGAGAACCTACTTCCTGGTTCATAGACTGTGTGTGTGTGAGCCCTGTCCTCGCATGGTGAAAGGAACAAGATTGCTCTCTTGGTCCTCTTTTTTTTTTTTTTTTTCTTTTGGTCCTCTTTTAGAAGTGCACAAATTCTTTCATGAGGGCTCCACTGATCAAGTTAAGGATTTTGAAACGGGGTGGCTATCCCGGATTGTCCGAGTGGGCCCAGTGTAATCACAAAGGTCCTTAAAAGAGGCAAGAGCTGCCTCTCTGAGAGCTTCTAGAATGAAGCCCTGCTGACACCTTGATTTTAGCCCACTGGAGTAAGTTTGAACTTCTGACCTCTAGAATCATTAAGATAATAGATTTGTATTGTTTTAAGCCACCAAGTTTGCGGTGATTCACAGCTGGAGTAAATGTGTGTTTACCGTAGCTAAATCCAACCCCAGAATATTTATGTGAATTTCTTTGTGATTGCTTTATTAGTTAAAAATATCATTACATTGTTCTTTGCAGTCACTAATAGTTAATTTAAAATAATGTTTAATCAAGGCTATATGAACATTATTATCCTAATATCTTGTTCATTGATTAATATGCACACACATGCTGTGTATGTGGGTTCTATGTTACATACGTATTTATAAAGAAAGACATTTGATTATAATTGTTACATGCATGTGGTCTGTAGTAGGAAACCTCTGACATCATCAGCATTGCCGTTGTATAAATACCTTTCCTTGAGTTAGGCCTGGACTTAGTGACTCTCTTCTGATGAACAGAGTACAGCAAAAGTGATGGGCTATTACTTCTTTTGGATTAGGTTATAAAAGGGCAGTGACTTTCATTTTGGGTGTTCGCTCTTGGGGTTTCACTCATTTTCTCAGAGAGAAGCCAGTTGCTATGATATGAGTTGCCCTACAGAGAGACTGACGTGGCAAGGGACTGATGGAAACCTATAGCTACTGATAAATTGAGGTTATTGGCCCAACAGACATCAAGAAGCCTGCCATGTGAGATAATAAATGTTTGCTGTTTAAAGTCACTGTGTTGTGGGATAATTTTTATACAGCAATGATAATGGGTGTCCTTCCATGACCTGGGACTTCTCATACTGTAATATAACTCAGATGTGAATTACAGACTGTTCCCATGTATATTTCATTGTATATTTTTAATTGCAAGGATAAATAGATATGACCAGGTCTGTTTGTCAGTTATTGCTCTTGAGCAGTAGTATATACTTTATTTAACTAATATTATCATTTCTTAATAATATGGAAGGCTCAGTTCACAAAGAGAATCGCATCTTACAATAGTTGGCTTTCCACAGAGTTGATCTCTATTACAAATCATTTCACAGACTAGGGAGGAAATTAGGAAATGCAGCTAACTTGCTTATATATGTCAAATAGAATTATGAGGAGTTCTCTGGGAAGGTAGAGTAAAAAGTGATTTACTTTTTGTGATATGAGGCTCAAGAAAAGTTTTACAGGAGAAAAGGAGAAGGGAGAAAGAAGACATAACATAGTATGGGCAAGGCTATGGATTCCTTGCTATCCCATGGCAAGTCCACACTGCTTCCACTATGGCCATGCTACTTCCTTCCATGTCACCATATTACCTGGAGGAAAATGAGGTGAGGACATAAAAAGTAAGGCCCTGTATGACCTTTCTCTTTCCTTCCTTTTACAGTAAGACTGCCATTAGACTTGACCAAGAACAGTTCTTGTCAGCACTGTGTATGCTGGACCCCTTCTGGTCTTTCCCCAAACATTTTCATGCCATAACACATGTTGTCTATGGGACCAAGGATTGGAGCCCGCTCTGGAGTTGGGCCTCTTCATTTTAGACTGCGAGTGACGTACTCGGGACCCCATAATTTCCCTTGAAAAAGACCTTGAGCCTTCTTCCAGGGTATCTTCTGGCTTCCTACATATGTCTGCCCTTCCAGTTTTTCTGATGTGCTTCCCTGTTGGCGTGATGGATGATCAACTGTTTCCAGTGAGCATGGATAGAATTTGATGATGCATAAATTTGTCCATTCATGTGTGTGAGAATACTCTCACACTAAGGGAAGGGACTAGGGGTGGGGAGAGAGGTGAGATTGGTTAGAGTGTGGCAGCTGTCTCTCTGCATACTACCATGCTCTTGTGAGAAACCTCAAGAAATAAAAAAAACTCTGAAAAATACTGTTGGTAGCTTGATAGGGACTGCATTGAATCTCTAGATTGCTTTGGGTAATATACTCATTTTCACTATATTGATTCTTCCAATCCATGAATATGGTATATTCACAGAACTTGAACAAATAATTACACAGTTTGTATGGAAATGCAAAAAACCTCGAATAGCCAAAGCAATCTTGAGTAAGAAGAATGGAACTGGAGGAATCAACCTGCCTGACTTCAGACTATGCTACAAAGCTACCGTCATCAAGACAGTATGGTACTGGCACAAAGATAAAAATATAGATCAATGGAACAAAATTGAAAGCCCAGAGATAAATCCATGCAACTATGGACACCTTATCTTTGACAAAGGTGGCAAAAATATACAATGGAGAAAAGACAAGTTCTTTAACAAGTGGTGCTGGGAAAACTGGTCAACCACTTGTAAAAGACTGAAACTAGAATACTTTCTAGCACCATACACAACAATAAACTCAAAATGAATTAAAGATCTAAACATAAGACCAGAAACTATAAAACTACTAGAATAAAACATAGGCAGAACACCCTTTGACATAAATCACAGCAAGATCCTCTATGGCCCACCTCGTACAGTAATGGAAATAAAAACAAAAATAAACAAATGGAACCTAATTAAACTTAAAAGCTTTTGCACAATGAAGGAAACTATAAGCAGGGTGCAAAGACAGCCTTCAGAATGGGAGAAAATAATAGCAAGTGAAACAACTGACAAAGAATTAATCTCAAAAATATACAAGCAGCTCATACAGCTCAATACCAGAAAACTAAATGACCCAGTCAAAAAATGGGCCAAAGAACTAAACAGACACTTCGCCAAAGAAGACATACAGGTGGCTAACCATCATATGAAGAGATGCTCAACATCACTCATTATCAGAGAAATGCAGATCAAACCCACAATGAGATATAATCTCATGCTGGTCAGAATGGCTACTATCAAAAAGTCTACAAACAATAGATGCTTGAGAAGATGTGAGGAAAAGGGAACCCTCTTACACTGTTGGTGGGAATGCAAACTAGTATAGCCACTATGGAGAACAGCGTGAATATTCCTTAAAAAACTGGAAATAGAACTGCCATACGACCCAGCAATCCCACTTCAGGGCATACACATGAGGAAACCAGAATTGAAAGAGACACATGTACCCCAATGTTTATCACAGCACTGTTTACAATAGCCAGGACATGGAAGCAACCTAGATGCCCATCAGCAGACAAATGGATAAGAAAGCTGTGGTACATATAGACAATGGAATATTACTCAGCTATTAAAAATAATGGATTTGAGTCAGTTCTAATGAGGTGGATGAAACTGGAGCCTGTTATACAGAGTGAAGTAAGTCAGAAAGAAAAACACTAATACGGTGTATCAATGCATAATATGGAATTTAGAAAGATGGTAATGATGACCCTATATATGAGATGGTAAAAGAGACACAGATATGAAGAACAGAGTTTTGGACTCTGTGGGAGAAGGCGAGGGTGGGATGATTTGAGAGAATAGCATTGAAACATGTATATTACCATATGTGAAATAGATGACCAGTCCAAGTTTGATGCATGAAACAGGGCACTCAAAGCCAGTGCACTGGGACAACCCAGAGGGATGGGATGGGGAGGGAGGTGGGAGGTGGGTTCAGGAGGATGGGGGACACATGTACACCCATGGCTGATTCATGTGAATGTATGGCAAAAACCACCACAATATTGTAAACTAATTAGACTTAAATTAAAAAAAATACAAAAACTCTAAAATTCCATTCTGACCTTCATGTTGCTAAGATTTTCTATTTGTAAATGTAGGAGGCTAGAGCATATTTTATTTGTGCATGCATGCTCAGTCATGTCTGACTCTTGGCAAACATATGGACTTTAGCCCACCAGGCTCCTCTGTCCATGGTATTCTCCTGGCAAGAATACTGGAATGCCATTTCCTCTTCCAGGGGATCTTCCTGACCCAGGGATCTAACTGGTGTCTCCAGTTGGATTGCATTGCAGGTGGATTCTTTTACCACTGAGCTACCTGGGAAGCCCATAGGGTTATTTGTTGTTGTTATTTAGTAGCTAAGTTTTATCTGACTCTTTTGTGACTCTGTGAACTGTAGCCCACTAGACTCCTCTGTCAGTGGGATTTTCAAGGCAAGAATACTGGAGTGGGTTGCCATTTCCTTCTCCAGGGGATCTTCCTGACCCGGAGATCAAACCTGCATATCCTGCATTGTCAGGCAGATTGTTTTCCACTGAGCTACCTGGGAAGCCTGCATTTTATATAGGAGTAGGTTATCCTGATTTGTACGTTTTAAGTATTTAGGCATATGATATGCAGGCTTCATTTATATTTATACTGTGGGTCTTGCAAGTCTTAGTGTCACGTCTTTTCTCCAAGATTATTTATCCATGTTTCTCTCTCATTCCATGTGCTGCAGACATATCTAGTCCATGACAGATTTCTCAGCTTTCTGTTGCTATTTGATGCTTTTGCATTTATTACATCCTCTGCCAGGAATGCTCTTTTCTGCTTTTTCATCTAAGAGCCTGACACACATTCCTGAAGACCCAGAATGAAAGTTATTTCCAGCCTCCCTTGACCACAGTTAACCATTTACTGATTTGTGCTCCCTTTGTTCCTTTTAGTCTTTCTTATTTTTTAAATTAATTTATTTTAATTGGAGGCTAAGTACTTTACAATATTGTAGTGGTTTTTGCCATATATTGACATGAACACATGCCAAGGGTGTACATGTGTTTCCCATCCTAAAGTCCCCTCCCACCTCCCTCCCCATCCCATCCTTCAGAGTCATCCCAGTATACCAGCGCTGAACACTCTGTCTCATGCATTGAACCTGGGCTGGTGATCTATTTCACATTGCTATTCTCTCAAATCATCCCACCCTCACTCCCACAGAGTCCAAAAGTCTGTTCTTTACATCTGTGTCTCTTTTGCTGTCTCGCATATAGGGTCATTGTTACCATCTTTCTAAATTCCATATATATGCATTAATATACTGTATTGGTGTTTATGGCTCACATCCTTGACTTTGAATGTGAGCTTCTCAGTGGAAACAGCTACATTTTATTCACATCTGTATTCCCATTGCCTTGCTCATAGCCATTATTAGCAAGGGAAAACATATTTTGTGTTTCTAACATATATTGTGGGATGAGATTAAAATTGCTTAATTTTCTTTCTCATAGTGGTCCTAGATGATAGAAAATGTTAACATTAAATGCATTCATAATTATGCTGAAAAGTCAGCATTATAAATGAAGCCACATCAGTCCAAAGTGCATGCTTTTCTAGTGAAACTAGGTTGAGAGCATGACTGTGTCTTGAGGCTGAAGAGGGGCTGGGGGTCCTATTACTTTCTCTTTAATCTTTGCCTTGAGATTTTTTGTAGGGAGAGCCTCTAATTACATTTACCATCTCGCCATATGGGACGTTGGACATCCTCATGTACCCATGGTAGATGAGCTAGAGAATGCTATGGGATATGAGAAGAGAGCTTCAGTCTTACCTCAGGAGTGAAAGCATTGCTCCTGTTTCTACAGCCTCTGCTGCTGCTGCTAAGTCATGTCAGTCGTGTCCGACTCTTGTGCGACCCCATAGACGGCAGCGCACCAGGCTCCTCCGTCCCTGGGATTCTCCAGGCAAGAACACTGGAGTGGGTTGCCATTTCCTTCTCCAGTGCATGAAAGTGAAAAGTGAAAGTGAAGTCGCTCAGTTGTGTCCAACTCTTTGCGACCCCATGGACTGTAGCCTACCAGGCACCTCTGTCCATGGGATATTCCAGGCAAGAGTACTAGAGTGGGTTGCCATTGCCTTCTCCCTACAGCCTTTAGGTCTGCTAAAATACAGGCAAAAATTCTTTTTATACTCCTCTTCAGTGTACTCCTGTGTACTCCTCTTCATTGATTGTTCTTTCTTCTCCAGGAGCACCTTTGTATACTTTTTTGCATTAGTCTATACTTTGAATTTGGGCCTCCCCATCAGTTTATAGTAAAAACCTATCTGATCATCTAGAAAATTATAGATAATCTTGGCTAGCACATATTGAGCATTTTATACTTGAAATACTGATTTCAAGGATTGCTCCAGTTCTTCTGAGTAGACTGTAATCTTTACTTACCTTTCTTTATAGTTGTCTATTTTGTGTTATTTCTAAAGAATGTTACTTAAGGAGAAATAAACTTATCTTTAGCTAAGCCTTACCTTTCAGTCCAGCAAATGAGGTGTGTGGAATTGCATAGGTTCTAAGCCTAGGACTTTATAATATCTTAGAGTATTGATTGGATGTCTGAAATGTGAGTGAGAGAGGAAGAAAGAATAAAAAAGAAGTGAAGGAGCTTCAGTCTGGGAAATAAGGAAGGAAAATAGGCAAAACAGTGGAAAGAATGGGATGGGAGAAAAAAATTCTGATCTGTGATTTTCTTCCATTCCTTTAGTCAACACAACACAACTTATATTAAAGTTTGGGGCCAGGAATGATGTTAGTCTTGGGCAAACACTGTTAAAATATCTAAACTTGTATAATACTTACCATAAGTCAAGTCCCAGAATAAATGCTTTAAAATATTAAATCACTTTATCTTCATTACAACACAATGGAATAAATACTGTTATGGTTTCCATTTTACAAATGAGGAAGCTAGGGAATAAACAGGTTAAGTTGTTGTTGTTCAGTTGGTCAGTTGTGTCTGACTCTTTGCAACCCAATGGACTGCAGCACACCAGGCTTTCCTGTCCTGCACCATCTCCTGGAGCTTGCTCAAACTCATGTCCATTGAGTCAGTGATGCCATCCAATCATCTCATTCTCTGTTGTCCCCTTCTCCTCTTGCCTTCAATTTTTTCCAGCATAATGGTCTTTTCCAATGAGTCAGCTCTTCGCATCAGGTGGCCAAAATATTGGAGCTTCAGCATCAGTCCTTCCAATGAATAGGCAGGACTGATTTCCTTTAGGATTGACTGGTTTGATCTCCTGGCAGTCCCCAACACTACAGTTCAAAAGCATCAATTTCTTTGGCACTCAGCCTTCTTTATGGTCCAACTCTCACATCCATACATGACTACTGGAAAGACCATAATTTTGAGTTTGTTGGCTAAGTAACGTCTCTGCTTTTTAATACGCTGTCTAGGTTTTCTTCCAAGGAGAAAACTAGAATAAAATCTAACTTTTCTTCCAAGGAGCAAGCATCTTTTAATTTCATGGCTGCAGTCACTATCTGCAGTGATTTTGGAGCCATACCATCTGAAACCACTGAGTGGCAGAGCTGGGGTTTGACCGGTCCCAGGTAGCCCTGCTCTGGAGCCCTTTCTCTTAACTGTAACCTTATACTGAGACTTCTTGAGGGTCTATAGTCCATGAGCACTGGAAGTGTAGTGAAGAACAAGGACAACTAATAGATATGGTTTAAGATGAGGAGCATGGGAAGATAAGGAAGCCAACAGGGAAGATTTCTCTCCCAGGTTCCAGAGTGAGCAAAGGATTCCAGAGAAAGTGAGGTTTATATCTTGCTAATAGTAGAGATCAGCCACATGAGGGGAGGAAGAAGCAAGGCTTAAGGATGGGTGGGCTCTATTAGTAATGGCAAAGATTTTGCATTTATTTTATATAAAATATTAGCATTTGCAATAGATGCATCATTCTATATTATTGAATAGAGAAGTGTCCCTCCATATTTATGAGCCCCTGAAACCTATCATATGGATGGACTTCCAAAACCATTTATAAGGCTGGGATTTCAATTATAGTTGGGCTGTAATGAAAGATAATGTGGGGCTGTTTCTCTGCACTAAGCATGCACCTTATAATAGTGTATCAGGTTTTTAAAATGATTGAAGCAATGTCTCTGAAATGTGGCCTGATTTTGAGAAGCATGATACAAATCTGTGCCTGGGAAGTCATCTTATTATTGATTTTTAAGACCTTTCCTTTATGACACAGTGAAGGATGTTTGTTAATCAGAAACTTACTGGATTTGGAAGCAGGTTTGTGAGTAAAGTGATTGAAGGAAAAAATGCCCCAGGCTTCTTTCCATAGAAATGTGTAATCATTCAAAATATATTCTCTTTTTATTGTTCCTGAATGCTTTACCTCCATTCCCTTCCTTTCAGAGTCCACCTGTGTGTGTATCATCTTATCCATAAAGCTGCCTTCATCCCTCCTGGCCTAATTGATACTATGACCTTCCTCCACGCTTGTGCTCACACTCTCATTGTAGCTTTAGTACCACTGATGCGTCTGTGTCATGTACTTATAGTCTTAGTACCTCTGTTTGTCTTTTTCTGGACTGTGAAACCCTTGGGAGCAGGGACTTTAGTACATTATTCTAATGGACTGCATGACATACTGTGCTTATTAAAACTCAACGTAACACCACTAAAATATTATCAAGTGGGGAATCATGCTATTTCAATAGGAAAAGAAAATGCATGGCTCTGTAGAATTACAAAAATTGTCACCAATGTTCACCAATTGTTCCCTTTTTTATAAACCATTTAACAGTCAGGATTGACCTCAAATAGAGGTTCAGCAGAATATAAGCACCACAAAAGTTATCTGGAGCATAATTTCAAGAGAATCAGGCAGGAAGACAAAGTTAAAACAAAATTTTAATACTGGCCAGGACATTAAAAGAAAGAAAGCAGTTTGATGTTACCAAATTTACAGTGAAGATACTAAGATACAACAGGATTACTCACAGTAATACTACTGAGGGAGAACCACTTTAACAATATGGAATTTGTATTCAATCTTGTTTATATATGTATGTTTCAGAATTAGGGTCACAGAATATATTGGTTTGTACTCTGCTTTCTTCATATATTTTTTGGGAACAATCCCCAGTGCTCTTAATATCCTTTGAAAAATATATGTTTATGACTGCCTGTGTTCCTTTTATTTATCAGTGCATTCATTCATTATCACCCATTGAACATTTTTGTGTGCCAAGCATTAAAAGGCAAGAGATAAAGTTCCTGTTCTCATGTAACTTATCTCAAAGATGTAGTTTGTGTGGCCACTACTGTTGGTTGGTAACTCAGCTTACATTTCCATCTCTTTCTACTTCTAGGAATTGAGGCTGGAAAAGAAATACTAGTCTTTAGCACTTGATTTCTAGCTGCTGCTGCTGCTAAGTCACTTTAGTTGTGTCCAACTCTGCGACCCCATAGACGGCAGCCCACCAGGCTCCCCTGTCCCTGGGATTCTCCAGGCAAGAGCACTGGAGTGGGTTGCCATTTCCTTCTCCAATGCATGAAAGTGAAAAGTGAAAGTGAAGTCGCTCAGTCGTGCCCAACTCTTAGCGACCTCACGGACTGCAGCCTACCAGGCTCCTCCGTCCATAGGATTTTCCAGGCAAGAGTACTGGAGTGGGTTGCCATTGCCTTGATTTCTAGCGAGGGTTGGCAATATAACCTATTTAAGGCCTATAGGATTTCAGTAGAAGTTTCTTTCTGGATTTCTGGGAAGGTTTAGCTAAAAAGGACTGATATGTTGAAATTTTTTACCATTATCCCCTTCTTTCTACCTTGAAAGAGGTCTGAGCTCAGTCTGCCATCTTTTAAGTATGAGAATGAGATGTTCTAAGGATGTTAGATCAGAAATATAGAAAAATCCTGGTGGTGTTGTTGAGTACCTAAAGCATTATGAGCCACTGCTTCCAAGTAGACTAATTACTTGAGGAAAATTAACTCATATTATCAAGTCTGAATTAGTCAGATTTCCTGTGATTTGCAACTACATAATTGCAGATGTTACTTTTATTGAGCCAGCCTCCTATTTTGGTATCTTTAGGTTGTTTCACTCATTTTCCAGTTTTCAAGTAATGCTATAATAAATAATAGGATATGCAAGATGTTGAGTCCATTTCTAATTATTCTGATAAGGTTAATTCTAGAGGTATAGTTTCTAAGTATAATGGTATGACTTTGTATACATTTTGACCATGTTTACATCTTGAAGGTCTGAAATATTCTATAATCTCAAATACATGATAACATCCAATTAAAATGGCTGGTACTTCTTAACTGTACATTTCAACTCACTGTTTTTTTTTAATGATAGTAAAGTCACTTCATGGGAAATAGATGGGGAAACAGTGGGAACAGTATCAGATTTTATTTTTTTGGGCTTCAAAATCACTGCAGATGGTGATTGCAGCCATGAAATTAAAAGACACTTACTCCTTAGAAGAAAAGTTATGACCAACCTAGATAGCATATTAAAAAGCAGAGACATTACTTTGCCGACAAAGGTCCATCTAGTCAAGGCTATGGTTTTTCCAGTGGTCATGTATGGATGTGAGAGTTGGACTGTGAAGAAAGCTGAGCACCGAAGACTTGATGCTTTTTAACTGTGGTGTTGGTTGAGAAGACTCTTGAGAGTCCCTTGGACTGCAGGGAGATCCAACCAGTCCATTCTGAAAGAGATCAGTCCTGGGTGTTCTTTGGAAGGAGTGATGCTAAAGCTGAAACTCCAGTACTTTGGCCACCTCATGCGAAGAGTTGACTCATTGGAAAAGACGCTGATGCTGGGAAGGATTGAGGGCAGGAGGAGAAGAGGACAACAGAGGATGAGATGGCTGGGTGGCATCACTGACTCGATGGATATGAGTTTGGGTGAACTCTGGGAGTTGGTGATGGACAGGGAGGCCTGGCGTGCTGCAATTCATGGGGTCGCAAAGAGTTGGACACAACTGAGCGACTGAACTGAACTGAACTGAAAGGTAGATTTGAGTTCAGAAAATAGTGCTAACTGCTATCTATGAGAAAGGACGAATAAGAGAGAAAGAGTCGAACCCAATGTTTATTTCTAAGATGCAGAAACAGAACTGCAGTGTTTGGAGACACTTGTTCTCATCTAACTTGTATTTTCTTCATTATTCTGAAATAGCTGACTAATTTTTAATCCAGAAAGTGAGTTGAGAATTTGTGTAAATTCCAGGGAAATTTCAGTCTGTAGGTATGATATTATTTATTAAAACAAACAAACAAGTAGACAAAAAAAACAGATACTCAGGAAATAAGTGCCCATAAAAGCAACTGTGCTTATCTATTGTCATCTTGCTCCTTTTATTTAAAAAAGTGATTATCTACTCAGTTCAGCAAAACTCAAAAAGCTTCACATGTTGAATGCTCTGCAATTTGCAAACTCCTTCATATTGAATGTATAAACCCTGCCAGTGGGTTGGTAAGGTTATCTTCTCTTAAACATTATGTTATCTTGTTTTGAACCATGAACATCTATTGAACTAATCATTATGCTCTGTTCCCCTACATAGAAGGCAAAAAAACTTTCCTTCGGGAATCATTTTCTGGAACGCTAAACTGGACCTAATTAGAAGTACAGGTAACACTAAAGGAGCTTAAATAATCTCCAATCAATTACAGAAGACTGTGCTAAGGGAATACTTCTCCTTCTTCAATGCATTGCTAAGTCCTTTAATGCCCGTTAATGCTCCAATTTCCCCCTCTTAACCAGAAAGGAAATTTTCATGTTATATCTTTCTTGCACTGGTGTACATTCAGCTACTACTTGAGTAGTATCCCTGGTGTAGAAAACCTGGATGACCAGCTTGCATGTAACTGCAAAAAAAGGACAGAAGGAGCCGAGCAGAGGCTATGCTGGTGACTCACTGAAGTCCAGTCATGTGTAAAATCAACTTAGAAACAGCCCAGCCCATATACTGAATTGTGCCAGGAGGTAAGATTTCTAGAAAGTGTGTTTTCTCAATGATTATGAAACTTTAATATTTTCTCCAAATATCATCATTTGCTCTCCATAGTTAACTACGACTCTGGATTTATGTTGCTTTCTGAAAATACTGTGAGGTGAAGATGCATCTAACCAGGTTTACTGTTTGTTATCTCTGAGTTTACCTCTTTACTTTGTAGTTTACATAACAGCTTTTCCCCTAAAAAAACCTGTTCCCGTTCTGGGTGCCAAAATCCATATTTATCTTTCTGCTGCTAATTCTAGCAGTCAAGGGATCTAAAGCCTAGCTTGTTCTATCCATATTTATAGGATTTTTTCATACACTGAAGGTGGTGCTTCACTTAATCTCACAAAAAAATAATTTTATGATTGAACATTCTGCTCTTAGTGTAGTGTCACTGAATTTCAGTAGTCATTGGCTGAATTCCAGATTAAGGCTCATGCAGAATCTGATTTGCTTTTAAGAAAGATACAAACCACAAAACACTGATAAACTGTTCAAGAAACTCTAGATGATGTCTGTGAAATCCTGGTTTTATCTTTAATCTCAAAGTTTGGACATGACTGCCCATATCAGAGGATTTCTGCTCAAGGCCATCTTGATAAAACAGCTGAAAGATTTTTTGAAGAAAAAAAATTTTTTTTCCTACTTTGTCAGTTTATTTTTCCCCCTTGGGTATCTATACATAATTTAAGATAGCAACCTATGGTGTTAGCTTTAAGGAATATGAAATCTTAAATATCTTTAGATGGTTTCTGTTGTGCCATTTCCTGTATTTTATGCATCAAATAGCTGGAAAGGAGTTTGAAAGATAATCTGCCTTAGATCATCAAACTTATAGCCAGTAAAAAAGAGACACCACCATTATTTTATTTTCCTGTAGCCATGTCAGAGATTTTCAGTAATGCCGATTTAGTTAGTTGAATAGATTGTGGCATTATTTCTAATTTCAAATATGCTGAGCCCCTTTCTCCTTTGCATAAAAAGTTAAACATTGAGAGAAAATATGTTTTACTCTCATTTTACTGGTATTTAAAACATTTCTTAATTTTCTTCCTCTTAATATTCTAAAAATATGACTTTATAAGTTTAGTGATTGTCTGTTCATATGATTTTTGTTGTAAACTTAATGTACAGTGTAAACATTGCAGCCTAATATGCTAAACTGGATCCTGTAAGGGGGATGAACCTCTAAGAATTCTGTTAGCTTTGATGGTGATTGATTGATTAACTTATCTATTCAGTGAATGATTTATTGAGTTCCTTCTAGGTATCAAGCTGTGTGCTGGAAATGCAATGGTAAACAAAAATAGACATGTTCCCTGTACTTCTTAGAGCATGCTGTGAAGTAGGGGAGAGAGGCATTAATCTGATTTATCATACATTGTGGCCATGGTAAGAACAATAGAAGTAACAATGTTATGTGACAGCCTAATGGAAGATTTCACCTAGTCAGGAGGTCAAGGAGGACTTTGGTAAGAACCGTGCTTGAACTGACATGTGGAGGAGAAGCAAGAGTTAAGTAGAGGAAGAGGACAGGGAAGGGAGCCCAGCTAGTCTGAGGGGCTGAAGGAAGAGAGGCATGACTGGAGTGTAGAATAGAATGTAGCCTATTTTAGAGGTGGAGCAGGTAGGGAAAAGCCATCAGGTAGTGTCCTAAAGTGTTTTATCTTTATCTTAAGAGCCATGGGAATTCATTAAAGAATTTTTAAGTTGGTGATTCAGAGAGCAGGATAGAACACATTATAATGACATGATAAAAATCCCTTATCTAAGAGGAACACTCAGGCTGTAAGGGTGGAAAGAAGTAAGAGGGTGAGAGGTATATACCCACCACCTGGTTAGGGTTTCTAGGACTTTCAGTTCAGTTCAGTTCAGCTAAATTGTTCAGTCATGTCCTATTCTTTGTGACCCCATGGACTGCAGCCCACCAGGCTTCCCTGTGCATCACCAACTCCCGGAGCCTACTCAGACTCATGTCCAACATGTCGGTGATGCCATCCAACCATAACATCCTCTGTCGTCTCCTTTTCCTTGTCTTCAATCTTTCCTGGCATCAGGGTCTTTTCCCATGAGTCGGTTCTTCACATCAGGTGGCCAAAGTAATGGAGTTTCAGCTTCAGCATCAGTCAGTTCAGTTCAGTTCAGTCACTCAGTCGTGTCCGATTCTTTGCGACCCCATGAATTGCAGCACGCCAGGGCTCCCTGTCCATCACCAACTCCCGGAGTTCACTCAAACTCACGTCCATTGAGTTGGTGATGCCATCCAGCCATCTCATCCTCTGTCGTCCCGTTCTCCTCCTGCCCCCAATCCCTCCCAGCATCAGTCTTTTCCAATGAGTCAACTCTTCGCATGAAGTGGCCAAATTACTGGAATTTCAGCTTTAGCATCACTCCTTCCAGAGAACACCCAGGACTGATCTCCTTTAGAATGGACTGATTGGATATCCTTGCAGACTCTCTCAAGAGTCTTGCCCAACACCACAGTTCAAAAGCATCAATTCTTCAGTGCTCAGCTTTCTTTATAGTCCAACTCTCAAATCCATACATGACTACTGGTAAAACCATAGTTTTGACGAGATGGATTGTTTTTGGTAAAGTAATGTCTCTTCTTTTTAATATGTTGTCTAGGTTGGTCATAACTTTTCTTCCAAGGAGCAAGTGTCTTTTATTATCTTGACTGCAGTCACCATCTGCAATTACTTTGGAGCCCCCAAAAATTCTCTCACAGTTTCCCTTGTTTTCCCATTTATTTACCATAAAGTGATGGGACCATATGTCATGATCTTAGTTTTCTGAATGTTGAGTTTTAAGCAAAGTTTTTCACTCTCCTCTTTCACTTTCATCAACAGGCTCTTTAGTTCTTCTTTGCTTTCTGCCATAAGGTTGGTGACATCTGCATATCTGAGGTTATTGATATTTCTCCTGTCAATCTTGATTCCAGCTTGTGCCTCACCCAGCCTGGCATTTCACATGATGTACTCTGCATATAAGTTGAATAAGCAGGGTGACAAGATACAGTCTTGACATATTCCTTTTCCTATTTGGAACCATTCTGTGTTCCATGTCCAGTTCTAACTGTTGCTTCTTGACCTGCATACAGATTTCTCAGGAGGCAGGTCAGGTGGTCTGGTATTCTCTTCTCTTTCAGAATTTTCCACAGTTTGTTGTGATCCACACAGTCAAAGGCTTTGGTGTAGTCAATAAAGCAATAGTAGATGTTTTTCTGGAACTCTCTTGCTTTTTCGATGACCCAGCAGATGTTGGCAATTTGATCGCTGGTTCCTCTGCCTTTTCTAAATCCAGCTTGAACATCTGGAAGTTCATGGTTCATGTATTGTTGAAGAAGCCTGGCTTAGAGAATTTTGAGCATTACTTTTCTAGCGTGTGAGATGAGTGGAATTGTGTGGTAGTTTGAAGATTCTTTGGCATTGCCTTTCTTTGGGATTGGAATGAAAACTGACATTTTCCGTTCCTGGGGCCACTGCTAAGTTCTCCAAATTTGCTGGCATATTGAGTGCGGCCCTTTTACAGCATCATCTTTTAGGATTTGGAATAGCTCAACTGGAATTCCATCACTTCCACTAGCTTTGTTTGTATTGATGCTTCGTAAGGCCCAATACGAATTGAGTTCGTATTCCATGTCTGGCTCTAGGTGAGTGATCACACCATCATGGTTATCTGGACTTTACAGACGATAAAAGGGAAGTTAGAGGAAGACTTGGTTACTTATTCTGGGTTCCAGAATCATGAGTGTAATTCCAAATCCTGTTACAATAACTTATAGATACAATGTTTGTTATTATGATAACTATTAGTGAGGTTGGCTACTCCATATGGCCAAGTCTCCTCTCAGAGAAGTATTCCTAAATAAGCTCTCTGATTTTGTTTTTGTTGTTTGCATGCTTGCCTGCTTGTTTTGATTATTTTTTCCTAGATCTACTATATTCTTAAGAAGTTGAGATGTAAAAAATAAAAGCAAAGATTCCTTCTGAGCCCTCCCTCTTTGCACACACATACACACATACACAAAGTGAAACACAAATAATATATGCAGACTATAATTTCATATAAATTGTGTTAGAAGTATAATTTTACAAACTGCTTTTCAAACTCAATTTTTAAGCAAGATATTTCCTTGTCAATGAGACATACAGCAGCTCCACTTTGATAATTGCATGGTAATCTATTGCAGGGAGCGACCAGAATTTATTTAATAAATTTCCCTCTATTATGATTTCCCTTTAAGTGCTACCTGCAATTTTTCCTATTATATGAGAGAATAAATATTTGGAAATAAATGTTTTTCATATTTAATTATTTTAGAATAAATTTCTAGATGATATTACTGGATCAATTGGTATAAACATTTAAAATTTCAATATATTTATTAATTCTCTACACTCCTAAAAGCTTGAGACAATTTAATCTTTATCAGTTTTGGAGATGACATCATTTGACCATGTTTTTGTCAAGTTTTCCCCAAAGTTGTTTTCTAAAAATCATAGTTTTGTGTTTTACTTTTAGGTTTGTGATCCATTTTAAACAGATTTTTGGGAAAGGTATAAGGGCTAGATATACATTCACTATTTTTTTTTTTTTTGGTGAATATCCAGTTGTTCAAGAACCCCAATTTTTTTTTTTTTTTTGGTCCATGCTTGGAACCCTGAAACATCCCTGTGTTATTGATACTAAGACATAAATGTGGCTAAAGATTTAAATGTAGATCTGAATATTTTGCTACTTCTGAATAGTCTACTTGAAAGCCATTAAAGTAATTTCTATTTATTCTGACTCTAATTTAAGATGAATTCCATGGCAGAAACACTTCCATAATGTCCAATTGTAATATAACTGGTATGTTGTTTAATAACACACGAAGTACTGTTCAGAAGCTGGTGTAAAACTATAGGTGTTGCCTAGAAGAGGCAAAATTATGTTTTCTAGCATCTCTCCTCTCTGCCCTGGTCCTTATTACAGCTTTTCATTTTACTTAAGTCTGTGATCTTTGAATTTGTTGGCTTGTAGTGAACTTCATTCACTGAAGCCAGAGGCAGAGTTTTCAGTTAGATGCCCTAGCTGCTGATCCATACTCCTGGAGACTAACTCTAGTCTCAGTATTAAAATGTACAGAAATACATCAAAGACACCTTTTTCCCCCAACATCCCCCTTTAACCTAAGAATAAATAGCATGGAAGCATTTCTCTTAGTTCCTAAGCTTTGATATGACTTACAATGGGATAAAAAGACGTCAAAGTTTCAATTCCTTTTAATGTTTCTCTTCTAATAGTTCTATGATTTGATACCATGGTGACAGGCATCAAGGAAATACTTAGAATTAATGATGCTTTTAGTTGATTTCAAAAAGAAATGTATTTTTAATTCCTCTAGCTTCTTGGTTAAGTTACCATCTTGCATACAAGCTCGTTTCTGGCATAAATGAATTGAAAATATCGATTTCAAGAATTATTTTAATTCATACAACACCATGCTTATTTTTGTCTAATTTTACCAGGTTATTTTAACCCAAATTATAGGAACAGAGAAGTAAAGCAGATGGCTTAAGTATTATATCTTATAACATTTTTAATATTTAGAGAATTATGTTTGGAATTGGTGAGCTATTTCTTAGTATTTAAATATGTGTTGTTTCTTAATTTTAGGGGGTCGGTCTTAACTGGGTTAAAATTTCAAATAATGTTTTTAAAAATTCACCTTTAATATAGAAATAGTCACTTGAAGTTATTGTGATATTCTTTTATAATTCAATTAAGAAGCTGTGTGGATTCTTTGCAGTATTGTTTGAAATATTTCTTTTCCATTATTTTCCTACAATTACTGCAGGTTTATATTTCGTCTCATCTGGACCATTTTTATAACAACTTCATGGTGTATCTGACTTCAGTCTTTTCCTTCACTATTTTGCCACCTATTATACATATTATTTGATTGTCGAAAACACTACATTGCTCATATTATTGTAGTCACTTCTGCATTGTCATGTAGAAAAGAATATGGATTATGGAATAAAGACCACTTTCTATTCTTCAGTTTTGGACACACTCATTAATCTAAGTTTCAGTGTCCTTAACTGTAAAATGGGGCTTTATCAACAAGCTCATAAAAGTTGACATTATGATTAAATGAAACTAATGTTTGTTTTATTAACACTTCTCAAATGTCTGATGAATAAAGTCCAAACTTCTTAACTTGGCATACAAAATCAATCGAAGTTTGAGCTCTAACAACCTCTCAACATATTAAATCATCCACATGTGGTCAACATTTTAGCCAAAGTCCATTCAGAAATCCCCTCTTCATCCTCGGCTTCTCTCTTCCTGTACCTGCATCTCTATGTTTCTGTTACCTGAACTTTCTTCCCTCTGTCATCACATATTGAAATGCTACCAGTTCATTAATGTAAGCTGATATGGCATCTTCAAATTCCTGATCAAATGTAGCCAGCCTAAAAAATGACCTTTTTCTTCCTGTTATTTGTAGGGTCCTTAGTTTTGCTTTCTTATGACACCTAACATGTACTGCTCTGAATAGTAGTTACCTGTGTAAAGGTCTTTTCTAAGAGACCATAAGATACTCAGTAGCAAAGCCGTGTTATAGTCATGCAAGTTCATACACTTAGAACTGCATCAAATACAAAGTTTTCAATAACCATTTGGTGAATTAAGGTATCATTTATCTAATATTCATAATTATATTATTTTAGGATTATCTCTTATAGGGATATTTTTTACTCATTAAACCATTAAAAAATGCACAGGATCTGGGATAATTGTGTTTTTCCTGTATTGGCTCAGGAGAATTCTTAGATGATTTCAGCAATGCAGTGTGCATATCACTTTGAGTACATTATGACTATTGTATTATTTTTAAAAAAAGCTCATGTTAGCTATAACAGCAGAAATGTCCTGTCATGTATCAACCTTTGACAAATCTATTCCCATTATGGAAAGAACAAAGGCATTTTTAGTTGATACTTTGTATTTTTAGAATATCTAGTTTATTTCTGACCCCAAACCATCAGAATACATAAGATTCTGTTGTATTACTAGTGTCCTGTTGTTCAGGCAAGCATGTTTAAAAATGCCCCAGATAATCACATAGTATCTCATTATACACCATAAGACCAAAAAAGGCTTCTTACACTGTCTAATACATTTTTCATTGTTTCAGGCGAGTTTTACCTAAAGCATTTCTGGCAGGAAGACAACTCTTCTAGTGTTAATTATCCCAAGGGAATATGATTTCATAGCCTCCCTTATAGAATAAGGATTTTAGCAAATGAATGTGGTAAATGAACCTTAGAGCTATTGCAGTGACAGATGAATTATGTCAGTAAAAAACTTGGAATGAGTAGAAACAAGGAAGAAAAATCTCACCTTATGTGAGATCAGATAGGCATAAGGCATCTACAAAGGCTTTTAATGATGTCTCTTAGGAAAATTCTGCTTTGTTATAGAGAGTGACGAGATGATAATGGACTTTGATGGAAGGGGAGAGGGAATGAAAAGAGCCTTTGAGAAAACTGAAGAAGAAATATTGGAAATTAAATGAAAAAAAAAAAAAACACATGGAAAGAGTTGTATTTTGTGTGCATGCTCAGTTGTGTCTGACTCTTTGCAACCCCATGGCCTGTAGCCTGCCGGACTCCTCTGTCCGTGGAATTCTTCAGGCAAGAGTACTGGAGTAGAGGAGTATATAAACCAAATACAGATTTTATTGCTTCTTAGAGAATTTGGAAGGATGTGTATGAAGCAATCTGGATAATCTACTTTTCCATTATATTTATGATATATATGTTCCAAACATTTCTATGAATAAAATATTTTATTAAATTATAAATAAGACATATTTAGGTATTGGATTGCTAAGGGTAAATAGTTTTGTTCCTGTATATGCACTCTCAATGTAATAATCAACTGTGCTTTTAATCCTGCTGGAGTAATACATTATTGGTTATTTTTTAAAATGCCATATGTACATCTATTCATTATGCAACACAAAGTTAGAATAAAAATGTATGATTTTGTTAAATTGTCCTGTCTCAAAAATATTTTGGGGAGAACAGCATGCAAATTTTTAGTAATAAATTTCTTCTCTATTATTGTTCTGGTCTTATCTGATCTCAGACTTGAATTTATTCAGAATGGTCTTTATTGCTAGAAATTTTGTTTAAAACTAGAGAAAAGATAAATATTCTACATGAGTTTAAACTTTTAATTAAGCCTCAAAGCACAAGAGCCAAATAACAGTTAAATAACTAAAGAAGCCATGATATTTGCATAAAATGAGTTAAATGTGTTGAGGGTTTTGAATATTATTTTACCTCAGTATATCAGAAAATACATAAGAAACAGGTCCACTAGTATTTCCTACATATTTTGTTTCCTTCTCAGTCTCTGAGGTGTATTAACTGCCCAGTCTGCAGATAATTGATTACTTGGATGATCAATAAATTTTGTAAATGATATATTTAATATTTTAATTAATTTTATTCCTATTACAGAATTTATCTTGCCCTTAATTTCAAAAAAATATCAATAGAGTAAGAAAATAATATAATTTGATATGTTAGGGAAAGCCATTTTTAGGAGAAGGAACAATGTATTAAAATCATGCTAAATACATGAATCCAAGCAGGAAATAAAACAAAATTCCCAGTGCTCTTTTATTAATATATGTGTGGCCTTTTGCTTTTTAAAAATTGCCATTTGGAGAGTAACCTTTGTTTTTATTTGAATTTTTATTGCCATGACATATATTCTGAAAAATCTTTAAAGCAAAATTATGCACTATATTTATATTGAAGAAATATAAACATTTCTGTTAATTTCTGTGCAACCACACGCAGGACAGGAAATAGATCTTTGCCTTCCTGATCACCATCTGTGCCTTAGCCTCCTAAGTTAATTTTTATGCTGACCATACTAATTTAATGTCATTAATTTTCTTGCTTTACTTTATAGTTTTAACTCTTAGGTACGCATCCCTAACCATGTTAACGTCACCATTTGTTAAAGAAATGGAATCATGTACTGTGTGTCCTTTCATGCCCAGCTTCTTTCTCCCAGCGTGATATCTGTGACATGTAGGCATGAATCACGTGTTGTGTGTAGCTGTACTTTGTGTGATATCTGTGACATGTAGGCACATAGCCGTGTTGTGTGTAGCTGTACTTTGTTCGTTTTTACTGCTGTGCGGTCTGTGTGTGTGTGGTGGTTTTTCACTTTTAAAATCCATTCTCTCTTCACATGCATTTGAATTGATTCTTGTTTTTTCTTCATGTCTCTTGGGTAATATTTAAGTGAGGCTGCTAACAACATGTATCTTTAGCTCTAGTATTGCTGGGTATTGCTGAATTGTTTCTGATGTGATATAACTGTGCACTCCCATTTTATATTTCCCCATTACTTCACATCCTTACCAACTTTGGTATATGTCAGGTTTTAAAACTCTAGTTACTCTGATGGATGTGTTTACAGTTTCATCAATAAGTCGTGTCCGACTCTTTTGTGACCCCGTAGACTGTAGCCTAGCAGGCTGCTCTGTTCATGAAATTTCACAGGCAGGAATATTGGAGTGGGTTGCCATTTCCTTCTCCAGGGGATCTTCCCATGCTAGGGATTGAACCTGCATCTCTGCACTGCAGGTGGATTCTTTACCACTGAGCCACTGGAAAGCCCAATAGTCCCACTGTAGTTGTTGTTTACTTGCTAAGTCATGTCTGACTCTTTGTGACCACATGGATTATAGCACGCCAGTCTCCTCTGTCCTCTACTATTTCATGGAGTTTCCTCAGATTCATGTCCATGGAGTCAATGATGCTATCTAACCATTTTATCCTCTGCTGCCCCTTTCTCCTTTTGCCTTCTATCTTTCCCAGGATCAGGGTCTTTTCCAGTGAGTCAGCTCTTGGCAGCAGGTGGCCAAAGTATTGGAGCTTCAGCTTCAGTATCAGTCCTTCCAATGAATATTCAGGGTTGATTTCCTTTAGGATTGACTGGTTGATCTTTTAGTCCACCGGACTCTCAAGAGTCCTCCAGCACCACAATTCAGAAACATCACTTCTTCAATACTCATTCTTCTTTATGGTCCAACTCTCACATCCAGGCATGACTACTGGTAAAACCATAGCTTTGACTATGCAGACCTTTATCAGCAAAGCGATGTCTCTGCTTTTTAATATGCTGTATAGGTTAGTCATAGCTTTCTTTTACCAAGAAGCAAGTCTCGCAATGTCTCTGCTTTTTAATATGCTGTATAGGTTAGTCATAGCTTTCTTTTACCAAGAAGCAAGTCTCTTTTAATTTCATGACTTCAGTCTCCATCCTCAGTGATTTTGGAGCCCAAGAAAACAGGATATTTTTAATTTTCATAGCTAACTGATTAGGTTGGGTTCCATTTGGGCACTTACGAAGTTTTGTTCAAATCTCTTGCCATATTTTTCTATGATATTATCTTTTTTTCTCTTCTCTATGGATTTGTGTTATTCACACACACACACACACACACCCCATACACACTGTATTAAAAAAAACAACAACTATGTTTCTATTTTTATTATAAATATCTTCTCCCAGTATATAATTTACCTTTTTATTTTCTTAATGCTGGAAACAAAAATAATCAATTTTTATGTAGTCCAGTTAGTCAGTCTTTTTCTCTGTTGTTTTGTTTTTAAGTGTTTTGTTTAAGAAATCTTTCACTTCCATATACAAAGACACTTCCCTGTGTCAGTCCTGGGTGTTCATTGGAAGGACTGATGCTGAAGCTGAAACTCCAGTACTTTGGCCACCTCATGCAAAGAGTTGACTCACTGGAAAAGACTCTGATGCTGGGAGGGATTGGAGGCAGGAGGAGAAGGGGATGACAGAGGATGAGATGGCTGGATGGCATCACCAACTCGATGGACATGAGTCTGAGTGAACTCCGGGAGTTGTTGATGGACAGGGAGGCCTGGCGTGCTGCGATTCATGGGGTCGCAAAGAGTCGGACACGACTGAGCGACTGAACTGAACTGAACTGATGTGGATATTAAACTGTCTTACAATCATTTGTTGAAAAAGACTGTCCTTTCCCCACTGTATAAAGTAATAACTTTGTTAAAAATCAATTGTCCATATATGCATACAAGTGGTAATGAGCTCTCCATTTCATTCCATTTGTTCGCTTGTCTGTCCTTGTACCAGTACAACATTATTTTAATAATTGTGTTTTTAAAATAGCTCCCGATATCCCACTGAGCAAGTCTTTTTGCCTTGTTCTTCCTCAGTAGTGTCTTGGCTATTCTTGGCTCTTTGCATTTCCACATTTAGTAGCAAGTTGGTTAAAACGTACATACATACACATATCGTACAGGTTGTGATCTTTATTTGGATTTCATTCAGTCCTTAGAGAAAGTTGGGGAGGATTAACACCTTAAATTTTTGAGACTTCAAATCTGCAAACATGATATATCTCTCAAGTTTTTAAGGTCTTTTTTTACTTTCTCTCAATAAAATGTATTTTTCTGTGAGAGATCATCTTGTCTTTTATGTGATTTAATTCTAGTGTTTGATTGGTTTTCCCACTGTTGTGAATAGCATGTTTTTCAAACTACTGTGTATCTAGCACCATTGTAAAACTAGGTCTCTGGCATATGTATAAATCTTCCTAAAATTATTTTATATCAAGGTTAGTAATTCACTGTGTATCTCAATTCAGTACTATAACTTTGTCATTGGCCTCTGATAATCTGTGGATGTTGGCTGCCAGCAACAGAAACTGATTTTGGCTAATTTATGGAAAGGAGAACATAAAAGAGAATAGAGGTGAAAGAAGAGATTTATGGGTTCCTGGGGATCTGTTTTGAAAACAAGTGGCAATCAAGGCAACCCCAAAGTTCTATGAGCATGAACATGAAGTCTGAAAGCATGCTTCCTCTGTGGCAATTTTTCTGTACCTGTTCTTACTTTTTCTGGCATCTTTCCCTTAAGTGTAATACTCAGAGCAGAGAGCATTTAATTCAATAAACTTAGATCACTGCCTGACTCTCCCCATGTAGAGAGATGGAAAATTTGGTCTTTGGGGGTTTTTTTTAGGAGAGATTGGTTCCTGAAAATTATCTTTGAACCAATGCTATGCCCAATGGGAAAAAGGGAGTAGAGTATAATCTCTCAAAGAAAAAAGTGCTTTTAGGAGAGGTTATGAATGCTAGAGAGAAAAGCCAGCAAATAAAGTCATTCTCCTTAGAGGAAGATCATATAAAACAGTCTGGTGCCTATCAGGCAGTTCTTTGTAAAGTTTTATAGCAAATGCTTTGCTAACTATGGATTTATACTAATAGGATATCTGGAGCCACCGTATTCTCTCTCTCTCTCTCTCTCTCTCTATCTATATGGGCTTCTCTGGTGGCTCAGATGGTAAGGAATCCACCTGCAATGAAGGAGCCCCAGGTTCAGTTCCTGGGTGGGGAAGATCCCCTGGAGAAGGAAATGGCAACCACTCCAGTGTTCTTGCCTGGAAAATCCCATGAACAGAGGAGCCTGATGGGCTACAGTCCATGGTGTCACAAAGAGTCAGACACGATTTAACTAAACCAATATATCCCAATGTGTGTGTGCACTATATATATATATGTGTGTGTGTGTATGTCTTACATATATGTGTGTGTTCCACTGTTATCCTTTATTGATTTTAATCTATCAAAGCATTATAATTTGTTTAAAATAAATTTACAGAGACAGAAGATTAGAAAATTAGGAAGTCAAGTATTGGTATAACTATTTTTAGTATTTTTCCATAGAAATTTGTATTATTATGTTAATGAAGAGAAATCTACCCTATAACTTGATTTTTCCAGAAGTTAAAATAAGATGCATAATATTGGGTTTTTTTTGGCAGAGAACTGAAGTTCAGTTAGGGTTGATGTTTAACCTTTTTCCATTCACAGAGAGGCGTCCAACTTCAACCAAGTATGTTATTCACAAAATGAGTCACTTCCTATGCAGGTGTTTCCAGATGTGTTAGGCTCCTGGGGATTAATTAGGTGTAGAGTACTATTTATGTAAATGTAGGACTAAATGTTATAATGCCTTGTTAGTCTGTTGTACCTCAAAGAGACTTCAGAGATATTTTTATTCAAACTAAAGAGGGAACTTAGCCTATATGTCTCTGGAATTTAATTGTCCATTGGAAAGGATCCTGGGATGAAGTCTTTCTCCTGTATCAATTCTTTAAGAATCCATGACTCGTATTCTTCTCTACTTTTTTCTAAATGTTATTTTTATTCTAAAAATAATACTTTTTTTTTAAAAATCATGTAGGTAGTAGAGAATTATATGAAATAAAAAACGAAAGCTTTAGAAGTTTTTATACCGCTAAAGTCATTCTTGCTGTGTGCTATTTGCTCACATCTGACTTAGTTTAGCCTCTGGAGCAAGACAATGTGTGTCTGTCTACTCTTCACCAGACAACGCTGCAGGTGTCTGAACACAGTGAGTTAACTTGACCCCATTAAGTGGTGTTTTTTTTTTTTTTTCTTTCTTATAGTACCATATATTTTCAGTTGTTAAATGTTTTAGGTATGTTAGGGAAATTAAATGGAGATAGTCTTGTTCAAGCTTCAGAGACAAGAAAGCAGATCAGGGCTCTGACCTTGTTTCTGACACGCCTGGATACTGCCCTGACTACCTGCCTGCTCCAGAGTGTACCTATTGTTACCAGTAAGCCAGGGGCAATATGGATAAAATAGGGGGTGGATCTTGAAAGGGTTGAGCCCTTAGAGGGGGTCTGGCCAATGAATCAACTGACAACATTCTGAATTATGTTTCAGCTATTACTGAAGTTTTACATAAAACCTCAATACAAATGCCTGTCAGAAGACTATACACAAATGGCATTTTTTGTTTTGAGAATAGGGATTTGATAGAAAGAAACATCACTTTGTCATTAAAATGTTCACACGCTGGTAAAGTAATGTTCAAAATTCTCCAAGCCAGGCTTCAGCAATACGTGAACCGTGAACTTCCAGATGTTCAGGCTGGTTTTAGAAAAGGCAGAGGAACCAGAGACCAAATTGCCAACATCCGCTGGATCATGGAAAAAGCAAGAGAGTTCCAGAAAAACATCTATTTGTGCTTTATTGACTATGCCAAAGCCTTTGACTGTGTGGATCACAATAAACTGTGGAAAATTCTGAAAGAGATGGGAATACCAGACCACTTGACCTGCCTCTTGAGAAATTTGTGTGCAGGTCAGGAGAAGGCAATGGCATCCCACTCCAGTACTCTTGCCTGGAAAATCCCATGGAGAGGAGCCTGGTAGGCTGCAGTCCATGGGGTCGCTAGGAGTCGGACACAACTGAGCGACTTCACTTTCACTTTTCACGCATTGGAGAAGGAAATGGCAACCCTCTCCAGTGTTCTTGCCTGGAGAGTCCCAGGGACAGGGGAGCCTGGTGGGCTGCCGTCTCTGGGGTCGCACAGAGTCGGACATGACGGAAGCAACTTAGCAGCAGGAAGCAACAGTTAGAACTGGACATGGAACAACAGACTGGTTCCAAATAGGAAAAGGAGTACTTCAAGGCTGTATATTGTCACCCTGCTTATTCAACTTATATGCAGAGTACATCATGAGAACGCTGGGCTGGAAGAAGCACAAGCTGGAATCAAGATTGCAGGGAGAAATATCAATAACCTCAGATATGCAGATGACACCACTCTTATGGCAGAAAGTGAAGAGGAACTAAAAAGCCTCTTGATGAAGGTGAAAGAGGAGAGTGAAAAAGTTGGCTTAAAACTCAGCATTCAAAAAATGAAAATCATGGCATCCTGTCCCACCACTTCATGGGAAATAGATGGGGAAACAGTGGGAACAGTGCAGACTTTATTTTTGGGGCTCCAAAATCACTGCAGATGGTGACTGCAGCCATGAAATTAAAAGACGCTTACTCCTTGGAAGGAAAGTTATGACCAACCTAGATAGCATATTGAAAAGCAGAGACATTACTTTGCCAATAAAGGTCCATCTAGTCAAGGCTATGGTTTTTCCAGTGGTCATGTATGGATGTGAGAGTTGGACTGTGAAGAAAGCTGAGCGCCGAAGAATTGATGTTTTTGAACTGTGGTGTTGGAGAAGACTCTTGAGAGTCTGTTGGACTGCAAGGAGATCCAACCAGTCCATTCTGGAGGAGATCAGCCCTGGGATTTCTTTGGAAGGAATAATGCTAAAGCTGAAACTCCAGTACTTTGGCCACCTCATGCCAAGAGTTGACTCATTGGAAAAGACCCTGATGCTGGGAGGGATTGGTGGCGGGAGGAGAAGGGGACGACAGAGGATGAGATGGCTGGATGACATCACCGACTCAATGGACGTGAGTTTGAGTGAACTCCGGGAGTTGGTGATGGACAGGGAGGCCTGGCGTGCTGCGATTCATGGGGTCGCAAAGAGTCGGACACGACTGAGTGACTGAACTGAACTGAATGGAATATTTAATATTCCATTATTGAATATTAAATATTATTTAATAATGGAATATTATTTAGTATTCTAAATAATAATCATAACCTTCCTTTGGATAAAATAAGTCAAAGAAACATTAATTTGTAAAATCACTGCATTGAAAGATTTTTGAAGTGCCCATATCAGTGCATGCATCCTCTTATTAATGAATAAAAGTATCATTTCAGTGTCACATACGTGTACTCTAATTCCCATCCAAAGAGTTAATAATAAATATTATCACCTTATCTAAGAAAGAGGTTCTTATTGAGAAGATGTAATATAATTCTATTATGGAGTAACGGAATGGAGAAAAAAATTAACTTAAGCCCATAGTTGTATCATTGAGATATATTTAGTAATATTTTCCTCCTAACTTGTATAATTTAAAAGAAGATGATCATAATATATAATTACTCAACCATGTTTTTTTAAATAGTAATATGTAATTTTATTTTTCTATTTTTTTAAAAAAGCTATTTCATAGCTTAGGTGTTCTAAAAATTAGTTTATCCTTGCCCCTTTTAATAAGTATATATGTTTAAAATTTATTTACAAAAAATCATGTTGTAAAAACTTCTTTGAAAAATGTATTTGAATATTTCTGTAACAGAACCCTTACCTGGAATTATTGGGTTCAGAGTATGTGCTTTCAGTTTTTTACATAAAATGTCAAATTATTCTCTGATAACCTTATGATTTCCAGTCACATCAAGCATGTTGTTTTGGAGCACTAACGTCACATTCTCTCCAATACTGAATAACAATCACAGTGTTTTTTGGGCAAACTGATATTCAAAAGTGACATCTCATTTTAATTTCCATTTTTTATGGAGATTGTGATTTGGGACATTTAGTGCCTTTTCCTGGGAATATTCTCTCTTTTTATTCAAAGAATGAATGAATTTAATTTTTACTGGAGTATAGTTGATTCACAATGTTGTGTTAATTTCAGATGTACAGCAAAGTGATCCAGTTATTTGTATACATATATCCACTCTTTTTTAGATTCTTTTCTATATAGGTCATTACAGAATATTGAATAGAGTTCTCTGTGCTATACAATAGGTTTGTTAGTTAGCTATTCTGTGCCATAAAATATGTGTATATTGCCATTCCAAGTTTCTCAGTTTATCCCTCTCTCCCTTCCTTCCTGGTAACCATGTTTGTTTTCTACATCTATGACTCCATTTTTGTTTTGTAAATAAGTTCATTTGTATAATTTTTCTAGATTTCACATGTAAGTGGCATCATACGATATTTGTCTTTCTCTGTCTGACTGACTTGACTCAGCCTGACAATCTCAGGGTTCATCCATGTTGCTGCATATGTCGTTATTTTATTCTTTTTTATGGCTGAGTAATATTCCATTAAAATTTAAATATAGTTGATGTACAATATTATGTTAGTTTCTGGTGTACTACATAGTGATTGGACATTTACATACATTATGAAGTAATTACCACAAGTCTAATAACCATCTATCCCTATACAAAGTTAGGATAAACTTTAATCAGACTCAGCAAGAAAAAGAAAAGATTCAAATTAACAAAATCAGAAATGAAAGAAAAGAAATTACAACCCATACCACAGAAATACAAAAAATGGTAAGAGAGATTAATATTAGCAATTATTTGCCAATAAAAATGGATGACCTAGAATCAAGGGATAAATTCCTAGAAGCATAAGCAATCTCACAACACTGAATCAGGAAGAAATAGAAAATATGACCAGAACAATTACTATTAAAGAAATTGAATCAGTAATTAAAAAACAAAAACAAATAAAAAGTCCAGGACCAGATGGCTTTATAGATGAATTCTACCAAACATTTAATATAGAGTTAATGTCTATATTTCTCAAAACTATTTTGAAGAAATGAACAGGAAAGGATGCCTCTGAAGTGATTCTATGAGAGCATCATGCCCTTGATACCAAAACCAGAAAAAAACAAAATTATAGGCCCATATCACTCTTAGAACCACTTTTGCTGTGTCCAGAGTTTGGATGGTTGTCTTCACTTTCACTTGTCTAAGGTGCTGTTTGCTTTCTTCAGTGGCCCATTGGTTGTTCAATAGCATATTGTTTAGCCTCCACATTTGTGAGTTTTGCAGTTTTTTACCTTCTTTTCCTTTGCAGTTATTTCTAGTTATTTACCATTATGAAAAGATATTTGATATTATTTCAGTCTTTTAAAATTTATTGAATCTTTTTTTGTGGTCAAGCATGTGATCTATCCTAGAGAATGTTCCATATTCATTTGAAAAGTGTTTTCTGTTGCTTTTACTGGAATATGCTATAAATGTCTATTAAGTTCATCTGGTTATAACATTGTTTAAGGCCTATCATGCCTTATTGATTTTCTCTTTGGTTGATTTGTCCAAAGATGTAACTGGGTGTTAAAGTCCGGTAATGTTATTGCTTTATGGTCATTTCTCCCATTATATTGTAAATATTTGCTTTATTTATTTAAATGCTCCCATGTTGGGTACATATACATTGACAATTGCTATATCTTCTTGTTTGAAAAACCTTTCTATCATTATATAATGTCTGTCTCTTGTAAAATTTTCCATTTTAAAATCAATTTTGTCTGACATAAGTATCGCTACTTTACGTTTATTTTTTGTTTCCATTCCATGGAATATCTTTCTTCATCACTCATCATTTTTCAGTCTGTGTGTATCTCTATATCTGAAATGTGTCTCTTATAGGCAATATATATATGGATTTTGTTTTTTACCCGTTTAGCTACTCTGGTCTTTTAATTGCAGAATTTAGTCCAATTATGTTTAAAGTAGTTACTGACAATCATTTGCTTATGCCATTTTATTGTTTTCTGATTGTTCTGCAGTTCATTTTTGTTCCTTTCACTTTTGCTTGAGATTTGATTACCATCTTTAGCATTGTGTGATTAAGTTAATCTGCTAATTTCAAATGCATTCTTATAATGCTACATTTTTATTCCTCATCCCTATGTTTAATGTTTTTTGAAATTATATTTACATGTTTTTGTTTTGTGTATTCCTTAACTATTTATCGTACATAGAGATGATTTTACTACTTTTGTCTTTTAACCTCTCTATTAGCTTTATAACTGACTGATCTACTACTTCTACTGTATGTTTGCCTTTACAGGTGAAATTTTCCCTTTCATAGTTTTTATATTTCTAGTTATGCCCTTTTTCTTTTCTGCTTAAAGAAATCCTTTTAGCATTTCTCATAATATCATTTCAGTAATGCTGAACTCTGATCATTTTTCTTTTTTTCTCTATAAAACTCTTTATCTCTTTTTTAAGTCTGAATAATATCCTTGCCAGGTAGGGTATTCCTGTTTGTAGGTTTTCTTTCTCTAGAGAATATAGCATATGTCTCCCTTCTGGCTTGCAATGTTTCCCTAAAACGTTAGCTGATTTTCCTATGGCAGTTTTCTTTTATGCAACTAGTTGCTTTTCTCTTGCTGCCTTTGTGATACATCCTTTGTCTTTAACTTCTTTCATTTTAATTATAGTGAAATTATAATTAATTTCTTGGTGTGGACCTCTTTGGGTTGTAATGTCTCTATTTTTTAACATACTGTAGCTTTTCATCCAAGGAGCAAGCATCTTTTAATTTCATGCCTTAAGTCACCATCTCCAGTGATTTTGGAGCCCCCAAAAATCAAGTCTCTCACTGTTTCCATTGTTTCCCCATCTATTTGCCATGAAGTGATGGGACTGGATGCCATTATCTTAGTTTTTTGAATGTTGAGTTTTAAGCCAACTTTTTCTCTCTCCTCTTTCACTCTCATCAACAGGCTCTTTAGTTCTTCACTTTCTGCCATAAGGATGGTGTCATCTGCATATCTAAGGTTATTGACATTTCTCCCAGCAATCTTGATTCCAGCTTGTGCTTCATCCAGCCTGGCATTTCACATGATGTACTCTGCATATAAGTTAAAAAAAACAGACAGTATACAGCCTTGACATACTCCTTTCCCAATTTGGAACCAGTCTGTTGTGCTCTGTCTGGTTCTAACTGTTGCTTCTTGACGTGCATACAGATTTCTCAGGAGGCAGGTCAGGTGGTCTGGTATTTCCATCTCTTGAAAAATTTTCCACAGTTTTTTGTGATCCAAACAGTCAAAGGCTTTGTCAGAATGAAGCAGAAATAGATGTTTTTCTGGTACTCTCTTGCTTTTTCTATGATCCAACGGATGTTGGCAATTTGATCTCTGGTTCCTATGCCTTTTCTAAATCCAGCTTGAACATCTGAAAGTTCACGGTTCACGTACTGTTGAAGCCTGGCTTGGAGAATTTTAAGGGTTACTTTGCTAGCATATGCTGCCGCTGCTCCTAAGTTGCTTCAGTTGTGTCCGACTCTGTGCGACCCCATAGATGGCAGCCCACAAGGCTCTGACGTCCCTGGGAGTCTCCAGGCAAGAGGACTGGAGTGGGTTGCCATTTCCTTCTCCAATGCATGAAAGTGAAAAGTGAAAGTGAAGTCACTCAGTCGTGTCCGACTCTTTGCGACCCCATGGACTGCAGCCTACCAGGCTCCTCCATCCATGGGATTTTCCAGGCAAGAGTACTGGAGTGGGTTGCCATTGCCTTCTCCAGCTAGCATATGAGAGGAGTGCAATTGTGCAGTAGTTTGAACACTCTTTGGCATTGGCTTTCTTTGGGATTGGAATGAAAACTGACCTTTTCCAGTCCTGTGGCCACTGCTGAGCTTTCCAAATTTGTAGGCCTATTGAGTGCAGCACTTTAAAAGCATCATCTTTTGGTATTTGAAATAGTTCAACTGGAATTCTATCACCTCAAGTAGCTTTGTCTGTAGTGATGCTTCCTAAGGCCCACTTGACTTTGCATTCCAGGATATCTGGCTCTAGTTATGTGGTCACACCTTCTTGGTTATCTGGGTCATTAAGATCTTTTCTGTATAGTCCTTCTGTGCATTGTTGCCACCTGTTCTTAACACCTTTTGCTTCTGTTAGGTCCATGCCATTTCTGTCCTTTATTGTGCTCATCTTTGCGTGAGATGTTCCCTTAGTAGCCCTGATTTTCTTGAAGAGGTCTCTAGCCTTTCCCATTGTATTGTTTTCCTCTATTTCTTTGCATCGATCACTGAGGAAGGCTTTCTTATCTCTCCTTGCTCTTCTTTGGAACTCTGGATTCAAGTGGGTATATCTTTCCTTTTCTCCTTTGCCTTTCACTTCTCTTCCTTTCTCAGCTTTTTGTAAGGCCTCCTCAGACAACCATTTTGCCTTTTTGCATTTCTTTTTCTTGGGGATGGTATTGATCACTGCCTCCTGTACAATGTCAGGAACCTCCATCCATAGTTGTTTAGGCACTCTGTCTATGAGATCTAATCCCTTGAATCTATTTCTCACTTACACTGCGTAATCGTAAAGGGTTCAATTTGGGTCATACCTGAATGGTCTAGTGTTTTTTTTCAACTTTCTTCAATTTAATTCTAAATTTGGCAGTAAGGAGTTCATGATCTGAGCCACAGTCAGCTCCTGGTCTTATTTTTGCTGACCCTTTAGAGCTTCTCCATCTTCAGCTACAAAGAATGTAATCAAGATTTCCAGATTGACTATCTGGTGATGTCCATGTGTGGAGTCTTCTCTTGTGTTGTTGGAAGAGTGTGTTTGATATGACTAGTGTGTTCGCTTGGGAAAACTCTATTAGCCTTTGCCCTGCTTCATTTTGTACTCCAAGGCCAATTTGCCTGTTCCTCCAGGTATCTCTTGACTTCCTATTTTGCATTCAAGTCCCCTATGATGAAAAGGATATCTTTTGGGGTGTTAGTTCTAGAAGGTCTTATAGGTCTTCATAGAACCATTCAACTTTAGTGAATGGGGCATTCGTGGTGGGGGCATAGATTTAGCCTTTAACTTTGTGGAGATATTTTTTATAGAATTTTTTTTTTCTATTTTTAATCTTTCATATATTATAGCTCATGGTTTTCAGTCATGTTTATGCCAGGCTTTTCTGCCATAATGTGATTATAAAGCATCATTCACTATTTCTCTTAATGATAATGTTTCTTTTTTAAAATGCTAAAATAGAAAAAAGTACAGCATAATAGTTCCTAATATATATTATTTGGTGCTTGCTGTGGTGAGCAGTTTTCTAAGATTTTCACATTTCTAATTTATTTAATCTTCAAAGGTATCTTATAAAATAGGTTTTCCTTACTTGGTAGATAAGGTCACTGAAGCACAGAGAGTTTTAGAAACCTATCAGAGGTCACTCAGCAGGTAGGTGGTGAGATAGGAATTAACCCTCTACAGTCTGCCTCTTGAACTTGTTCAGTAAACTATAACTAATTATTCACAAATACCAATAGGTTTACTTAAGAGTGATATTTTAATATTTGTTTATTCTAGTACTGCATTGCAGTCTGTAGGAAATAAGGTAGAAATTTGCTTCTTCCTTTAATATGAATTGTAGGATGAAGTAAGTTTTATCTTAACTTGAGAAAGCAAAAGGAAACAAACCACTCACGGTATCAAGCAAGTAGAAAACAAATTGTATACCTCAGAAATTAGAAGCTCTTGGTGATGAAATTCACAGGTTCTAAAGCTGGAAGATTTTGGTTTTGAAAGTCCTCCTTACCTTTCTCTGAAACATCAAAAATATGTGGAATCAAATGGTTCAGTTCAGTTCAGTTCAGTTGCTCAGTCATGTCCAACTCTTTGCGACCCCATGAATTGCAGCACACCAGGCCTCCCTGTCCATCACCAACTTCTGGAGTTCACCCAAACTCATGTCCGTTGAGTCGGTGATGCCATCCAGCCATCTCATCCTCTGTCATCCCCTTCTCCTCCTGCCCCCAATCCCTCCCAGCATCAGGGTCTTTTCCAATGAGTCAACTCTTTGCATCAGGTGGCCAAAGTATTGGAGTTTCAGCTTTAGCATCAGTCATTCCAAAGAAATCCCAGGGCTGATCTTCAGAATAGACTGGATCTCCTTGCAGTCCAAGGGACTCTCAAGAGTCTTCTCCAACACCACAGTTCAAAAGCATCAATTCTTCGGCTCTCAGCTTTCTTTACAGTCCAACTTTCACGTCCATACATGACCACTGGAAAAACCATAGCCTTGACTAGACGGACCTTTGTTGGCAAAGTAATGTCTCTGCTTTTCAATATGCTATCTAGGTTGGTCATAACTTTCCTTCTAAGGAGTAAGCGTCTTTTAATTTCATGGCTGCAGTCACCATCTGCAGTGATTTTGGAGCCCCCAAAATAAAGTCTGACACTGTTTCTAATGTTTCCCCATCTGTTTCCCATGAAGTGATGGGACCAGGTGCCATGATCTTAGTTTTCTGAATGTTGAGTAGTTTTGGACAAACAGAGGTCGCTCTGTTTCTGATAGAAAAGCAAAACAGCAAAAACTTCATCTCAAAAAAGAAAAAGACAGTGATTAAATCTAATACACCATAGAGATCATCTGAAACAATCACTTTGTTTTAGCAAGGAAGAAAAAGAGATTCATAGGGGAAAGTGATGTGAAAATGTAATTTGGTAGTGGTTCTGGGACCAGAACTCTAGATTGCTAGCTTCTAAATCAGCATACTTCCCACTACCTCCAGTTACTCTGCTGTATATCTATTATATTATAATGGCCTTGAAAAAATAAGTTTTAAACTGCTCATTAAGTAGTGCCCTACCTTGATATTTTAAGCAACATGTTTATGCTCACATTAGGTTACAAGAAGTGTATACCTTCAAGAGAGGGGGAAGAAAATCAGCTCTGACCTTGTGAAGTCCTTCCTCTATGGCTTTGGTAGACATTTCCAACTAAGCTTCATCTTCTATATTTAGATACTTTAATAGCATTCAAGGTTACCATAAGAAAATATTTCTAGCAGTAATCTTTTTACCTCATTTTATTTTACTATACTACAAAATAGAAACAAATAGGTGAAATCTAGATTATTTAATTTAAGGATATTTATATATTTAGAGAATATTTTAATTAGTCCTTAACTTTCATATTTCCTTTTATTTTTATGGTAGCAGAGGATTGCATTTTTTTCAAGCAGAAAGTAAATGTATCAAATAAAATAAAATAGCTACTTAAAAGTATACGACTTCCCTGGTGGCTCAGTGGTAAAGAACCCACCTGCCAATGCAGGAGACAAGAGTTTGATCCCTGGGTCAGGAAGACTCCTGCAGAAGGAAATGGCAACCCACTCCTGTATTCTTGCTTGGGAAATCCCATGGACAGAGGAGCTTGGCAGGCTACAGTCCACTGGGTCACAAAAGTGTTGGATGTGACTTAGCTACTAAACAGCAACAACTTGAAAGTATATATAGAAGTTGATTTTTTTTCTCTTACAGTTTTAGGTAATTTTATAGTGATGGCCATTATATGTAGTGGTCCCACTTGTATCCTCTAAATGATACACATAGTTGGATGCTTTCTTTGAGCAGAACTTCTCATGGACTCCTACTTGATATTCCTTGTTTCTTTTTGCTGGGGACTTAACTTTAGGAGACAGTACTGCCATTAAATAGTGATGTTAAAAGTCCCCTTCCTCTGAGGTGTTCTTATAATATACTTTAGCTATTTGTTTTCATGTGCTGAAAGCCAGTGTAGTTATTTTATGGAATTATCTGTGCCTTGAATTTTCTTGAATCAAGAAAAGAAGAATACTTCATGGCTTAGAGTTACTCAACGTGGAAACAACATATCATTGTTCATAGTGAGGAAGAAGACACAAGGAGCAACCTGTCCAGCAATAAAGCAAATGTCTTTATCGATCTCACTTAAGTACTGAAGGCATGACCTTATAACTGCATAGTTTAGTAATCAATATTTTTGATGACTTCATTATTAAAGAAAGAATAAGTGGTATTTTGGTATTCCCTGTTTTGCAGAACAGAGGAAACCATGTATATTTCAAGAATTTTCTCAACAATAATTAATAACAATATATAAATTTTACATAAAGGGTAAGCTTTATGTGGAAACAGAATTTCCATCATAACTAGCAGTTATTAAATTCTTCTCAATTGACTCAATTTTCATAAACTTTTACACTCTGGTTTTTCGTTTTAATAAAAGAATTATGCAAACAAATTGTCGAGGCAGCTAAAAATTATTATTTACTGCCTATTTCCTTGTGTTGTTTTTCATTTTTCCAAAATCATACCAACTTTGAGAAGAGAATCACATTTTATGACTTTTATTTTTCACTCATTTCTTTTCCAGAGGAGTCACAAATACTGAACTTTGCCTAAACTATTCAGAGTCTTTGCAAAGCCACTGCCCCTCATGGGGCTTATAATACAGCAGTAGGGATGTGCTCAGGAGAAGGCACTGGCGACCCACTCCAGTACTCTTGCCTGGAATATCCCATGGACGGAGGAGCCTGGTGGGCTGCAGTCCATGCGGTTGCTAAGAGTCAGACACGACTGAGCGACTTCACTTTCACTTTTCACTTTCGTGCATTGGAGAAGGAAATGGCAACCCACTCCAGTGTTCTTGCCTGGAGAATCCCAGGGATGGGGGAGCCTGGTGGGCTGCCGTCTATGGGGTTGCACAGAGTCGGACACAACTGAAGCGACTTAGCGGTAGCAGTAGCAGCAGCAGCAGGGATGTGCTCAGTAAAACAACACAACACAGTTTTTATAAGTAGTATAGCTTGAAAGCAAGTTAATTTACATGAACACTTAGAAAAGTAAGTGGCGCATTCTAAAGGCTCAATTAGTTGATAAAATAAGAGTGTATTATAATGGTTCAGAAAAAGGAGGTTATGTCTATCTTTAGTCTCGATGAAAAATATAGTATCTCAGATAGATGTTAAAGATGTACTTTTGACAGGCAGAGAAGGCAACGCTCTGGGACAGACAGTTGTTTCAGATGGAAAGAGCAGTGGCTCACAGATGGGACTGTGTTCTTATTTAGAGAATAGTCATCCTGTTACACAGGTATGGAAAATAAGCATGAAGGAATAGGATCAAACTGCTGTAACTAGAAACATTATGGTTAGGTCAGAGAGTGGGAGGGCAGCTGGACCAATCTGAGAATTCTTTTACTTAATTTATAAATTACAAAAAAGCATTCATTAAGCCTGAAAGCTGATATGATTAAATTCTATCTTAGAGAATTAGTAAATTTACTTTTTTTAAAAGAGGTTGGAGGAAAAGAGACCTGTTGTACGTTATTGGAAAAAAAAAAAACTATCGAATAAAGTAAGTTAGTGATACTAAGAATGGTAAAGGAGGAGTCATGGATGGATGTTAGAAAATTATTTTTTTCTAATGTTGGTTGCAGAGTGACCAGTAACAATGCTTAGAATAACCCAAAGCAAGATTTCCCACCTTGGCACCGTAACTGGGGCTAGAGTACTTGTGTGACAATACAAGTAGACAATAGAACACTGAATAAAATAAATTGAATAAATGTTTTTGAACATTGAGTATTGGGAACTGCGGGACTATGGTCACAGAGAGAAGAGAAAAATAATGAGATCCTTATGATCAGTTTGGCTTTTTCCCTGAAAACATATTCCTAAACATGGTACAAGGTGGATGAGCCCAGGCAGTTCAGAGGGTCTGTCTGAGCTGAACTGAGAGAATTAGAGTTTGTGGAGGCCCAGATTGCTAGAGTTTACAAAGCAGGAGGGAGTTAAGGAGAAAAGAGCTCCCAGACTCTGAATGGTTGTATCACTGAGTCTGTTGGTGAATCCCACCCAGCCAGGTATAGAAGGAAATTCCATGCAGCTGATTAGGGAATGTATTCAGAAAACTAAGATCATGGCATCTGGTCCCATTACTTCATGGGAAATAGATGGGGAAACAGTGGAAACAGTGGCAGACTTTATTTTCGGGGGCTCCAAAATCACTGCAGATAGTGATTGCAGCCATGAAATTAAAAGACGCTTACTCCTTGGAAGGAAAATTATGACCAACCTAGATAGCATATTGAAAAGCAGAGACATTACTTTGCCAACGAAGGTCCGTCTAGTCAAGGTTATGGTTTTTCCAGTGGTCATGTATGGATGTGAGAGTTGGACTGTGAAGAAAGCTGAGTGCCAAAGAATTGATGCTTTTGAACTGTGGTGTTGGAGAAGACTCTTGAGAGTCCCTTGGACTGCAAGGAGATCCAACCAGTCCATTCTGAAGGATATCGGCCCTGGGAGTTCTTTGGAAGGACTGATGCTAAAGCTGAAACTCCAGTACTTTGGCCACCTCATGCGAAGAGTTGACTCATTGGAAAAGACCCTGATGCTGGGAGGGATTGGTGGCAGGAGGAGAAGGGGATGACAGAGGATGAGATGGCTGGATGGCATCACCAACTCGGTGGGCGTGAGTTTGAGTGAACTTCGGGAGTTGGTGATGGACAGGGAGGCCTGGCGTGATGCAAAATTCATGGGGTTGCAAAGAGTCGGACACAACTGAGCAACTGAACTGAACTGAACTGAACTGAGGGAGCTATAAGATGATCAATCTTCAGAGATCACACAGGGCTAGGGGATGTTTTAATTCCAACAGGCCTGAGTAAGTACTGTTTGAACCCCTGGGATATAACTGAGAGACTGCATAATGGTCACCCCTTAGAAATAGATGTCAATTTAGCTTAGAATAAAGGCTGTACAAGCCCTCCCTACAAAAAAATATTAACCCCCACACAAAACCTACAAGTCTAAAAAGGATCATGCTGGTCTGCACATAACTGCTTGTCAGAAGAAAAGTCTAATACTTTTTTGAAAAAGTCAGCAGAATTCAGTACTCAATAACATAACATTCAAAATGTCTAAAAACCAAAACCAAAACAAATATGAGATATGCAAAGACCAACCAGTGTGACCCCTAATCTCTTTAGGAAAAAATATGATAATAGAAAGGAATATAGAAATTACAGAGATGATGAAAATATCAGAAAGCAGTTTAAATCATTTGCTGTAAACATGCTGAGGATTTAAAGACAACCATGAACAGAATAATATTAGAAATAGAAGACATGAAAGAGAATTAAAGGGAACTGACAACTGAAATATAAAATATTTAAGATGAAAATTTAATAGATTAGATTAATAGTTACTAATCTGATGCTTTTCTAATCTTTTTATTACTGAATTTCTTCTCCTTGTCAATCAAGGGAGCTATGCCTTTTCTAACCATCATCATATATGTCACCCAGTTAACCACAGGTCAGCATTTCAGTGCTTTAAAGGGAATGCAGAAAATGAACAGTTCATTGATAAATGTGTGAGATGTTGGTGTAAGCTGAAAAAAAAATGTTCAGTAGGCTAACAAGGTTCAGTTTTGGGAAGCTGGCTTCATCTTAATGGACCCTGGCCTATATCCAGGGTGGTATTCCAAGATATGTGAGGAATTAGGATTCATGAAATTAAAGAAGAATGTTTATATTCCTGGTAATGACCAGGCAAAAAGTTTTTCAGATCCATAGGTGCATTTTCTTCCTTAAAGTACATAAACTATTCTGTTTTTTCTTCTATTTAGACTATGCCTGTATAGACAAAGATGAACGGACATTTAACGGAGCTTGACTTTGCCTGAATAAATTGAAACTAAATTGAAACTAAAGAACAATTGAATATTCAGTTCAGAGAGCTATCACTAATGCCAGCCTTTGTTCTCAGCAGTTTTCTAGGTAAAGAGATAATATAAAGTTATGGAAAGGTCACATTCAGTGATCTTATGATTCCTTTGCCCTATTATAGCATATTGATACTTTATATTAATGATATTTCCTGGCCATGGCATTCTTAAAGTAATAAAACTTCATTTTTTACGCTACTCTATCTGAAAGAAATATGTGAGCCTCCAATGCAAGAAATTAAAGAAAAAATGCAGGTGAGATGGGAGGGAATATGAGCCTGAAATACTTGAAGCCTGGGACTCAGTGTCTCACTCACTTCAGAAGATTCCACAGAGATCCAGGGTTCTTGCTGAGACCCCCAGACCCTCTCCAAACTTTGTGGTTCAGAATCACACAATTTGAAAATCAATCACAAAGATAATTTTGCAGCAATCTACATTATTTTTTCTGAGGAAATATAACCAAAATAATACAGAAATCTAAGTTAGTTTCAATATTAAACTTGGGCACTTTTAATGTAAAGCATCCTTTTCTTTAATAACTAAAAGTCAAACTAATTTCAGTCCTGTGGTGAAAATATCAGATCACCTAACCCCATAATGTTGTTCTCAGGCCATCCATCATGCAGTTTCCCACAAATTTGACTGTTTTGTTTTTTAGTCTAAATTATGGAGCTACATCTGCCTGGAGTGATCATAAGGTTTGGACTATAAGACTTCAGACGATAGGTAGAATTTTAATAGCTGAGAAGGTATTGGGAAAATGGTATGCTGCAAAGAAAAAGTTTAAGGCATAGGCAAGAAAGCATGAGACATATTAAAGGCATGGTAAATGATCTGATTGGATACTCACAATACAATTGGATACAGAGGAGAAATAAACAGCAAAAGGGAATTAAAATGTGTTGTTTTTTATACCCTTAAGATTATCTCAATAAATTTTCAAAATTCACCCCACATATTCTTATTTTACTAGTGAGAAAATTAAAGGGAAAAGAAGTCATATATCTACTGAGTGGTGAATATAGCTCTGACATGTCTTTTCTACTGGATATCACTGTCTCTTAGTAAGTCCATAAAGAATCATTGGGCCCAGGTATTGGTTGGCCTTTGATACAGAGTTAAATACCTTCAACTTTATTTATTTGAATAATAAATATATAAAAATTATAGCAAATAATATTCAAGTCTTTTTGAATAGACATTGTTACAGTCAGACTTATGCTTTGGAAAGTTAATCTGGTGGCTGAGTTTAGAACTGATTGGGATGTAGAAAGAAATAATATTAGAATGTACCAGGCCCAAGTAAAATGTAGTCATGTAAGCAGAGTTATTAAGAGTATGGCAGCCATAGAGGTATGCTGCTTGGCTCTCCTTTTCAGAAAAAAACCCTCCTGGTCAGCTGCTGCAAGTTGTACAGTTAGTGGACAGATTCCTTCTGTTTAGTGCTTTCAGGATTCACATTGGTTTTGGACCAAGGTCATGCTTTTTCCTGGGCAGCTATCTACCATTGATGACTGAGCATGTCGGGGGCCCTAGAGCCGGGTTACCTCTATCCAATGTGGGTCACCTGTAATGAAAAGTCCCTGTTCCAGAGCTCCCTACTGGGTTATCCAAGACTTTGTTAGATCTTTACTGTGGTTTGAGGCTCTCTGCCAATCCTTTTCCTCTTTTCCCCCCACATCCTTGTCTTAAACATTTTTCAGATCTGTATCACAGTCTGAAGGCCTTCCCTACCCAATCTTTCCTTTTCCCCTTCTTTATAATTCACAGATGTTATCCCCAACAAATCTCATGTGCTTCTAACTCTGTCTCAGAAGCAGAGATAATTGAAGTGTGGAAATCAAAAGGTGAGATATCATCTTAGAGCCCTTTGCTGGATGATGATGGTAATGATGAGGATAAGACTGATTTTTGCATCACTTAAGTTTTTCTAGAGTCTCAGCCAGAAATAGTTATAAGTGTGCAGTTTCTAGAGCTGACAGGGTATCCAAAGAGGTGGCATCTAAGACAGAAAAAGTTAGAAAAAAAAGTGTCAAGGGTAGTAAGAGGAGAATTGTGCCAAGAGAGAGAAGCAAGTTTTAGTTAGGAGGAGGGAATCAATACCCTAAAAACTGCCAAGCTGTCAAAGGAGGGTCAACACAGCAAAAAGATCGTGTTGCCTGTTTTTTTGTTTCTGAAATGTGACTCTGATCTTCAGTATGAGTGTGTAAGTGTGTGTGTGTGCGTGCATGTGCTAGTCACTTTAGTTGTGTCTGATCCTTTGCAACCCCGTGGACTGTAGACTCTCAGGCTCCTCTATCCATGGGATTCTCCAGGAAAGAATACTGGAGTGGGTTGCCATTTCCTTCACCTCAATATGAGCTTAAATGGCTGTAAACAACAAGGACCAAGAGGGTTCACTAACCTTGAACTTGGGTCTAGAACTGAACCCCAAAGAAAGACCACTTCTCCATGAAGCAATAAGTATATAAATATTTTTGATAAGGAATTGGTATAAGAATAATAATCACTTCTTATTAAGGCACACAGATGTTTACTCTTAGAATGAATACTGTTGATCACAAGAGTAGAAACTTTGAAGATACACATTCACACGTTTTATCTGCATTTGTCTTTGTGCTTCTGGCTAGTTTGCATTCATTTTCCACCCTGAGTGAAGCAAATGGAACTCAACATAATGCCTCCTTATTTTCTAGAGTGTGTCTTTCAGATCAATGTTATACATGTCTGTGTTATGGCAGTTATGTAAAACTATGTTAAGAAAGGGGAAGTAGAAAAATAGGACTTTGAGTAATGGCTTTACTTGTCTAATATTTAGCCCGATTAACTGTGTCATTTTCTTTAGTGATTTTCACTAAAGCTGACCTATAGTCTTTACTATGCAAAGTCGTGTGCTTTTTTATGTAATACAGTCATTTTAATTAAGGTCTTAACTCTGTCCTTCTATGTTATCTGAAGCTAGACATATTCATTAGGAAGGAATGGTGTCTTTCCAAGTAAAATTGGGCTATAATTTCTGTACCTGCTGTGTGTATTCAGAGAACAGTTCTCCAACTGTGACATTAATATTACATTATTTATCTTGAAAGAAACTTGCCGACTTATCTTAAGTGAAAGGCCAAGAGTATGCCCTACAGGGATAATAATGGAATTTTTTTTTTTTTTGCATAAAAGTATTGATCTAATTATTTCTTACTGGCACCAGAAGAAATACATGACTGCCTGCAATATCGTTAGCATCATTCTAGCCTACTCATATAATATTATTATATTTAAACTAATTTTAAAATCATATAGCTAAAGAGTTTTATATAAAGTTCTTTTATTGATCATGAATGTCAGAGTGTTGATAATGCTGATGTATTTTTTGTCTAATATAATTTTCTCATTAATTCCACTAAGGACATATGCCAAAATTGGAACATAAAATACCTTACTTATTAATCATTGACTAAGGCTTTTAATGCTAACTAAGCATGTTTAATTAACTAAGCAAATTTAGGGCTTCCCTGGTAGTTCAGACAGTAAAGAATCTGTCTGCAATGCAGGAGACCTGGAATTGATCTCAGGGTGGGAAGATCCCCTGAGGAAGGAAATGGCAACTCACTCCAATATTCTTGTGTGGAAAATTCCATGAACAGAGGAGCCTGGTGGGCTACAGTCCATGGGGTTGCAAAAGAGTCAGACATGACTTAGCAACTAAGTAACAACAACTGGTTGGCATGATATTCACTTTAAGAAGGGCTGCAATTATATTTTTATTTACAGCATCAGAGCAGCAACCTCTACTTGGACAGACATCCCCATTCAGGACATTGCTGTATGTGATGCTGTGGGCTACAGTATCATGAGATAATGTGTTCTGGAGGATCTAAAGCGGAAGAACCCTAGAGAGCCATTTGGTACAGTGCTTTCATTTCCACATTTCCTGCTGAGCTCGTGAGAGATTTAGTCCAGGTCTTAATAATCTTCTTCTTTCCCTTCAGATATGTTCTTCGCTTTGCATATTTATGGGCTTATAAAGCCAAAGTTAAAATCCCAAGCAGTTAAGTTCAGTTCAGCTGCTGAGTTTTGTCCAGCTCTTTGCGACTCCATGGACTGCATCATGTCAGGCTTCCCTGTCCATCACCAACTCCTGGCGCTTGCTCAAACTCATGTCAATCAAGTTGGTGATGCCATCCACCCGTCTCATCCTCTGTTGTCCCCTTCTCCTCCTCCCTTCAATCTTTCCCAGCATCAGGGACTTTTCTGATGAGTTAGTTCTTTGCATCAGGTGGCCAAAAGTACTGGAGCTTCAGCTTCAGCATCAGTCCTTCCAAAGAAAATTCAGGACTTATTTCCTTTAGGCCCGACTGGTTAGATCTCCTTGAAGTCCAAGGGATTCTCAAGAGTCTCCAACAGCACAGTTCAAAAGCATCAATTGTTCGGTGCTCATATTACGTTATGGTCCAACTCACATCCATACATGACTACTGGAAAAACCATAGCTTTGACTAGATTGACCTTTGTTGGCAAAGTAATGTCTCTGCTTTTTAATATACTTTCTAGTTTGGTCATAGCTTTTCTTCCAAGGAGCAAGTGTCTTTTAATTTCATGGCTGCACTCACCATCTGCAGTGATTTTGGAGCCCAAGAAAATAAAGTCTTTCACTGTTTCCGTTGTTTCCCCATCTATTTGCCATGAAGTGAAGGGACTGGATGCCATGATCTTCGTTTTTTTAAATGTTGAGTTTTAAGCCAGCTTTTTCACTCTCCACTTTCACTTTCATCAGGAGACTCTTTAGTTCCTCTTTGCTTTCTGCCATAAGGGTGGTGTCATCTGCATATCTAAGGTTATAGATATTTCTCCCAGCAATCTTGATTCCAGCTGTGCTTGATCCAGCCTGGCAGTTTGCATTATGTACTCTGCATATAAGCTAAGTAAAATCCCAATACCTCCTACTAAACATGAAGAGATCTATTTCTTTTAAAAATAGATTGTAGATTTTGTTAGAAAGGGCACAAGCTCAACGAGAGTCCCAGTTTATGATGACTTGGAGAACTAAAGAGGGCCACCCAGTATGACAGGTTTCTCTTTGTGCCACTGCTACACAGTCATTTGATGCTGAAGCTGGAGCTCCAATACATTGACCTCCTGATGTGAAAAGCCGACTTGTTAGAAAAGGCCCTGATGCTGGAAAAGATTGAAGGCAGGAGAAGGGGATGACAGAAGATGAGATGGTTGGATTATATCACTGACTGAATGGATATGCACTTGAGCAAGCTCCAGAAGACGGTGAAGGACAGGGAAGCCTGGCATGCTGCAGTCCATGAGGTCACAAAGAGCTGGACATGACTGAGTGACTGAATAACAATTCAGTTTCTTTCATGCAACCAAGAGGTGAGGTGACATTTGAATATATTCATTTTTGGTTTGACATATTTTCATTCTTTCTCTGGAGCTTGAGATCTGTCACTAAAAATGACCTCTGATCACCTATTAATTAGTTCAATCATGTGATATAGTCACTTTGGCTGATTAACGAGCCACCAGAGGGAAACTGATGCAATCAGTTAGTGGCTGCACCTAAGATGTAGAGGAAGTCCGTGACTGGTTGATTTTGTCACTTTTGTTAGCACCATAAGGAAGTTTAGGGTTGGAATTTAAAATATGGCAGAAAGTGAAGAGGAACTAAAGAGCCTCTTGATGAAAGTGAAAGAGGAGAGTGAAAAAGCTGGCTTAAAGCTCAACATTCAGAAAACTAAGATCTTGGTATCCGGTCCCATCACTTCATGGCAAATAGACGGGGAAACAGTGGCTGACTTTATTTTTCTGGACTCCAAAATCACTGCAGATGGTGATTGCAGCCATGAAATTAAAAGATGCTTACTCCTTGGAAGGAAAGTTATGACCAACCTAGATAGCATATTCAAAAGCAGAGACATTACTTTGCCAACAAAGGTCCATCTAGTCAAGGCTATGGTTTTTCCCGTAGTCTTGTATGGATGTGAGAGTTGGACTATAAAGAAAGCTGAGCGCCGAAGAATTGATGCTTTTGAACTGTGGTGTTGGAGAAGACTCTTGAGAGTCCCTTGGACTGCAAGGAGATTCAACCAGTCCATCCTAAAGGAGATCAGTCCTGGGTGTTCATTGGAAGGACTGAGGTTGAAGCTGAAACTCCAATACTTTGGCCACTTGATGTGAAGAGCTGACTCATTTGAAAAGACCCTGATGCTGGGAAAAATTGAGGGCAGGAGGAGAAGGGGACGACAGAGGATGAGATGGTTGGATGGCATCACCGACTCAATGGACATGGGATTGGGTGGACTCCAGGAGTTGGTGATAGACAGGGAGGCCTGGTGTGTTGTGGTTCATGGGGTCATAAAGAATTGGACACGACTGAGCGACTGAACTGAACTGAACTGAACAGAATATATTGGATGTAGGGAAGTAAAATCAGTCAATTCTGATAGTTTGCTATGACATCTCCCTAGTAATTATCTTTGAAATCAGGACCAGAGTCTCTGGTTACAGATGTCAACTAAGACCCTGGACTGAATGATCCTGCAATCGTAAAGTCATTTTGGCAAAACCAAGCCTTTAAGGTATATAAATGTGTATATAATCATTTGAAAGACAGCTTGCAAATGTCTGTAGAATTCTCAAGTGGAGTCCTATAGAGATCTGGGTCTGCTCAGCTGTTCAAATGCAGATCTATCTAATGTTCATACCTTTCCTTTAATATGATAGCAAATTGTTAATATTAAAGCATAGCCATGTAGTCTATGAACTCAGTTCCAATAGTAGGATATAAGCCCCTCAAATTATTCTTTTATTTTCTTCATTGTCTTTCCCTTGGCTCCAGAATTTAGTCTTTTGAACACATTTTTTGAAACCTCACTCATGATACACAATTGCTAAAAGTTCTATTTTGTTTTTTATCTAGGTAACATATAGATCAATTTTAATTTTAGTAACACAGTGTGTCTTCTCCCCAGTGTTCTGGTTTGTGGAGAATCTTGTACTTGAGAATACAGTTTTGTCCAGTTGAATTGACAAGAAAGAAAGGAACAAACAAACAAAAAACAAACCAAAGAAGCCAAAAAATACTAAAAGCTTCTGACCAGAGGAGAGTATGCTTATGTTTGAGACATAATAAAAGGGTGAAGACTTGATCAGTATATACACTAAATATATAAAATTTTCTATTCCTCATAGTAAATTGAGCTGATCCTGATCATATTCTGTCTCTTCAGAACTTAATTTAAGGTTTTATGAACACTGTATGATAAATTGTGTGTATGTGCTCAGTCGTGTCTGACTCCTTGAGACTGCGTGGACTATGGCCCGCCAGGTTGCTCTGTCTATGGAATTTTCCTGGAAAGAATACTGGAGTGGGTTGCCATGTTTTCCTCCACAGGAATCTTCCCTACTCAGAGATTGGACCTGAGTCTCCTGCCTTGGCAGGCAAATTCTTTACCGCTGAGCCATGTGGGAAGCTTATATAGTAAATTAGGGCTATATAAATTGTCACTTAGATAGCTAGGACCAATGGCGTATTTTTGTTTAAGCTATCCATCCTGGTTGAATATACCTATTACTTAATTGTTAGTTCTCCTGTTCACTTTGTATGGGCTTCCCTGGTGGCTCACTTTGTATAAGTCTAACCAAAGAGTACTTTTGAAACTAATTCCTTAGGGCATTTTATTCTAATCTGCCAAGAACCTGTTTGAGAACATTTCTAACTTTCTTTAGTATGTTTGAATCTACCTGATATTCATTTTCTTTTGTATTTATTATTCATGAAAATTGTTATACTAAAAGTACAATTTTGAATGTTAAAAATAGTTTCTATGATAAAATTAAAAATTAAAGGTTAACTTATTGTTCCTAGTACTTAATAAGATATTCTCAAACTTAAGTATTGGTTTACTGGAAATGAACAAAACATGTAGAAATATCGAATAAAGAAAGTAGTAACTGTCTAAACCATCCAGACCTGAGAAACATGCCAAAGTAGTTCAGTTATAGTGTGTCCTAAAAGGTTTAAGAGAGGCAGTGAAGTGTTTTCTTGGGACTCAACAAAAGAACACAGAAACAAGAACAGAATAATGTGAACCAAAGTAAGGCTTACGAACAGTGAGGAGTGTAGGGGACAGGCACACATTCCATTACTTTCTTCCTTGTTGCCCAGAGAAGCCTGTGTTGGTAGTAGAAAGGGAAGGTTAATAGCATTGTTTCTCAAACTAACCTATAGAGCACCATTGTTTCACATATTTAGAGGAATTCCTTAGTATTAAAATACTGTGTTTTTAATTCAGTGATAACCTTTGGAAAATTACTGTAAGAAGATTCTGTCAATGCTTGGCCTTTGTGTTAGAATGACTGATTCTATGTCTGTATTTGCATTGTTTTTTAGGTCTGTGTTATCCACGTGCTTTAATTTTGTAGCCAGTAGCAGAGGAGAGAGGGTGTACTTAAGGTGTAAAGGATGCATGTCTAACTGATAAATAAACCCTAGTAGTGTCATGTGATTCTGTGTAATTGGAAAGTTCATAGTTGTTTGAATAGAGAAAAATAGAACTAGTTAGTAATCCGCACGTAGATATATTGAAATCAAAATATCCCCCCCCTTAATGTGGTAGCCGGTTTAATTTTCAGATGAGTAAACTGATTTAGTTCAGCATAACCACAGTATCTTTGGTTTATGTTAATACTAATATTAACATATTTTATCATGTAAACTATATTTGTGTTTTGTGTGTTTTGTATGTTTTATAGTTGATAAAGACCTGAAAGTTCAGTAGGTCTATATTACTTATTATAGATTTAAAATTTTATTTTATTTACATAATATTCACATACAGTAAACTAGAACTTATTTTATGTACAATTCAGTGAGTTGTGACAAATATATACATGTGCATAAAATACAACCCTATTAAAATACGGAAGTATCACACCAGGAAATACCATCCTGCCTTTCCTGTCAATTCTGAGACCATCACTCCTCCACGGCAAGCACCCTTCAGACTTTTATCATCATAGATTAGTTTGGGCTGTTTTTGAGCTTCTTATGATGGGATTATATAGCCTGTGCCCTTGTGTCATCATCTCTTTTGCTCAGCTTATTTGTCCATGTTGTTGCATTATCAGTTCAGTTCTTTTATTTTTACTTAAAAAATAATTTTTGTTTTATAGCAAAATTGAGGGAAAGGAATAGAGATTTCTCATATAACCCTTGTCCCCACATATGCACAACCTTCTCCATTATCAACATTTCCCACTAGAGTGATATATTTGTTACAATTAATGAACCTACATTAACACATCATTATTAGCCCATGGTCTAAGTTATTGTTCAGTCTTGGTTTTGTAAGTTTTATGGGTTTGGACACACGTACAATGGCATGTATCCATCATTAGGTTATTTTCACTGCTCTGAAAATCCTCTGTGCTCTGCAATCACCTCTCCCCTCATCCTCCAACTCTTGGAAACCACTGATCTTTTTACTGTCTTTAGAGTTCTGCCTTTTTCAGAATGTTACTTGGAATCATACGATACGAAGTCTTCTCAAACTGGCTTCTTTCACTTAGTGGTACATATTTAAATTTACTCCATGTCTTTTCATGACTTGATAACTCACTTTTTCTTAGCACTGAGTAATATTCTATTATCTGGATGTACTACAGTTTACTTATTTATTCATCTACTGAGGAACATCTTGGTTGTTTACAAGTTTTGGAAGTTATAATAAAGTTGTGGTAAACATCTGTGTGTTTTGTGTGGACATGAGTTTTCAACTTCTAATGGTAAACATCAGAGAGTGATTGCTGGGTCATAATGTAGGAAAGTATGTTTAGTTTTGTAAGAAATTGATAATCTGTCTTCCAAAGTGTTCTCCCCACTGTCAATAGGTGAGATTTCCTATTGCTCCCCATCCTCACCAGCCTTTGGTGTTGTCACATCTTCTGGATATTGGCCATTCTAATAAGTGTGTCCCATTACTGTTTTAATTTGCATTTCCATGGTAACATATGAAGTGGAACATCTTTTCATATGCTTATTTGCCATCAGTGTGTCTTCTTTGGTGAGTTATCTGTTAAAGTCTTTGGACTGTTTCTAATTAGGTTTTTTGTTTTTTTTATTGTTAAAGTTTTAATAGTATCTTTGTTTTGGATAACAGCTCTATATCTGATATGTCTTTTGCAAATATTTTCTCCCAGTCTGTGGCTTGTGTTCTCATTTTTTGGCATTGTCTTGCAGACTAGAAGTTTTAAATTTCAATGAAGTTTAGCTTATTAGTTATATCTTTCATGTATCATGCCTTTGGTCTTGTATCTAAAAAGTTATCATCAGAAAGATGGTCAACATTTGGACAAATGCAGAAGTAGTAACCAAGTTCTTTCAGGTTTTCTCCTATAGGCCTTATATTTAGGCCTGCAATCCACTTTGAGTTAACTTTTATGATGGAGGTAAAGTATGTGTCGGAATTCATTTTTTGTCTGGATGTTCATTTTGTTCTAGCATCATTTGTTGAAAAGACTGTCTTTACTTCATTGTATTGCCTTTGCTCTTTTGTCAGAGATTTGTATATATTTATGTGGGCTTTCTTGGAGAAAGAAATGGCAACCCACTCCAGTGTTCTTGCCTGGAGAATCCCATGGATGGAGAAGCCTGGTAGGCTGCAGTCCATGGGGTCACACAGAGTCGGACACGACTGAAGCGACTTAGCAGCAGCAGCAGCATGTGGGCTTTCTATTCTGTTTTGTTCATCTATTTGTCTATTCTGTTGCCAGTACCTCACTGTCTTGATTATTGTAGCTTTGTAGAAATCTTAAAGTTGTGTAGTTTCAATCTTCCAATATTTTCTTCTCTTTCAATAATTTATTGGCTATTCTGTGTCTTTTTGCCTCTTCCTATATGCTGAGAAGGCAATGGCACCCCACTTCAGTACTCTTGCCTGGAAAATCCCATGGATGGAGGAGCCTGGTAGGCTGCAGTCCATGGGGTCGCTGAGAGTCGGACACGACTGAGCGACTTCACTTTCACTTTTCACTTTCCTGCATTGGAGAAGGAAATGGCAACCCACTCCAGTATTATTGCCTGGAGAATCCCAGGGACGGGGGAGCCTGGTGGGCTGCCAGACGTCTATGGGGTCGCACAGAATCGGACATGACTGAAGTGACTTAGCGGCAGCAGCAGCAGCATATACTGTAGAATCATTGTTCTACAGAACAACTTTCTAGAGTTCAGTTCCTTTTATTGCTGAATAGTATTCCATTTTTAGATATGCCAGAGTTTGTTTACCCATTGATCTTTATGTGGGCATTTAGAATGCCTCCAACTTTTGTTTGTTATGAATAAAATTTCCAGCATTCTTGTATATTTCTTTATTCAGACATGTTTTCTTTCTCTTTTGAAAACCTAGGTGTAGAATTATTGTCTCAAATGATGTGTTAATTTCATAAGAACATGCTAAACCATTGCTGAAAGTGACTGTACCATTTTCAGTTTCATCAACAATCCAGAGTTCCAGTTTCTTGATGTCCTTTCCAAGTTTTGTCACTCTCAGTCTTTAAATTTAGCTAATTTAGTGAGTTTGTGGGGTATTTGTGGTTTATTTTTTATTTATCTGATGACCAATGAACTTGAATGCCTTTATGTGCTTATTGAACATCTGTGTGTTTTATTTTTGAAATGTCTTTTCATGTAGTTTTTCCATTGGGTTTTGTCTTTAATTATTTGAATAATGCTTTTATATTTTGTACAACTATTTCACTGGGCAGTTATGAAACAATTATTGGATATTTAATTTCCAAATACCTGGCAATGAGATCATTGATATATTTGATGATCTCATTGAGATATATTTGTTAGTGTTCTTTAATATTATAATCAGAGAACATAGTTTATATGATTCAGATTCTTTCAAAGTACTGGTCTATCTTGGAATATGTTCCTTCTCAATATTTTGGTGTAATGTTTTAAATTTGTCAGTTATTCTAAGTTGGTTGATAGTGTTGTTAAAATCTTATATATTCCTGTGGATTTTTTGTCTCGTTGTTTTATGAATTACTGAAAGAGGAGGTTTAAATCCTTCAACAATAATTATGTAACTATTTCTCACTTTAGTTGTGTCATTTTGTTTTATGTATTTTGAAGCTCAATTATTAGGTCCATATGTATTTGGAATTATGATAAATGGTTGATCCTTTTTTCATCTGAATTATATCTGTTCATTTTTATAGTACTCCTTACCTGGAGATTACTTTTTCTAAAAAACCACTACAGTTTTCTAAGGATTATTGTTATGAAGTTGTATCTTTATTGTTATGAAGTTGTATCTTTTGTTATCTATCTACTTTAAGTCATCTAAGTGTTTATATTTAATATGTGAAAAAGATTGCACATACTTAATTCTTGTTTTTATAATTGTAATTTAGAATTGTTCATTTTTAATAAAAATATTAGTAAGTTTATGATTAATGTAGTGATAGATATAGTTATTTGTAAGCCTGTTTTGCTGTTTTGTCCTTATATTTGTGTCTTTTGATTTTTATTTTTTCATCTTTTTATTTTCTGTCTCCTGAGTAGTTTTCAATATTCCATTATATCTACTCTAGTAACTTTTTATATATTTTAAATTTATATGATAAAATTTACTCTTTTTGGTTTGCAGTTATGTAGGTTTTAAAAATGAATGAAATTATGTCTGTCACCATAATCAATATATAGAACATATATAGCACAGAATCTTAACTCTCTTTATAGACAGCCTTTCTTCTCACATCCATCCCCAGGTAAGCACAGATCTGTTCTCCATCCCTGTAGTTTGTATTTTTCATAATATGATACAAATACAAATATATAATATATAACCTTTTGAGTCTGATTCTTTCAATTTGAAAAATGCATCTAGGAGTCATATTGTTGTATATATTGATAGATCATTCTTTTTTATTGGTACTATATGAATATATATGGTACCAGGGTTTTAGCCATTTTTTGGGTAAAATATAGTAGGGCGATTACAGTTTTTGGAGATTATGATTAAGCAGACTGTTGATATTCCCATACATATTTCTGTGTTAATATAAATTTTTACTTCTCTTCAATAAAGAACTGTGCAATATTCACAGTACCTATGAGAGTGAGTGACAGATTTCTTGCTCTCAAGAATTATTTTTATAAGAAGTTGCAGAATATTTATTTTTAATTCAACTTCTTACTATTTTATTCATATTTATAAATGTCAGTGTTCGAAGTGTTTTATATTTTATTTATTTAAAAATTCATATGCTGTTATGTTCTGCAAACTTTAGAGGGTATTAACTATTCTATTAAGGTTTTGATTCTGGGTCTTTGAGAACTCCAGTAAAATATTTGGACCACAGAGCCTCCAAAACATGCAGATGACACAAAGGCAAATTTGCTGACTATATTAACAGGTAATATATAACATTATTATAGTATTAAAACCACAAGATTTATTTCCAGAGATTAGGGTTTGAGTTTCATCTCTACATTTTACTAGATGAGTGAATCTAGGGAATTTATTGTATCTCACTAAGCCTCAGTTTGTTTATTTGTAAGATATGGATAAAAACCAAATCTACCATAAGGTCTTCCAGAAGGTTAAGTAAGCTAATATTAGTCACACATTTTGGGTAACACTTGGTGTTCTATATATGTTAGTTATTATTAGTATTAGTAGTAATTATACTTTTTAGATAATATTATTTGATGATATTTAATAAATGATTAACATAAGTGCTTTACAATCAGTTAGTGCTTTGAAGTATTTGATAGAACTTGAGAATTTTATCATTGTCTTATGTTCTCTCAAATGAATTTTAACATTTTCTCTATCTGTGCAATTTTATATTAGTTTTCTGTTGTTGCCATAACAAATTAACACAAAGTTAGCAGCTTAGGCAACATAAGTGTATTATAATTCCATAGATCAGAAGCTCAGTAAGGGTTTCATGGAGCTAAAATCAAGGTGTTGGCAGGCCAGCAGTCCTTTCTGATGGCTCTAAAGGAGAATCTATTTCCCCGCTCATTTGAGTTTTTTGCAGAGTTAAGTTTCTTATGGTTGTAGAACAAAGGACCTCATTTTCTTGCTGGCTGTACACAGAGGTCATTTCTAGTTTCTAGAGGCCACTGGCATTCCTTGGCTTGTAGCCCCATTTTCTCCTTGTTTAACGTCTGCAACAAGGGCTTCCCTCATAGCTAAGTCAGTAAAGAATCTGCCTGCAGTGCAGGAGACCCGGGTTCAACCCCTGGGTTGGGAAGATCCCCAGGAGAAGGAAATGGCAACCTACTCCAGTATCCTTGCCTGGAAAATCCCATGGATAGAGGAGCCTGGTGGGCTGCAGTCCATGGGGTCGCAAAGAGTCAGGCAAGACTGAGCGACTGACACTTCACTTCAAGGCTTGCAGCAGTGGACTGAGTCCTCATATTACATCTCTGACCCACTCTTCTACTGTCTTGAATTTGATTAGATTGGGCTCACCCAATAATCCAGATAAGCCAGTGTCATCTCCACAACTCTAGGCCCTTAAATTTATATCAGCAAAGTCTTTTGTTCTCATTGAAGATAACATAACCACAGGATCTGAGGATTAGGTAGGTCTAGGCTTTTTTTTTAAAAAATCTTTTGCAGGAAGAGAGGTATTATTTTGGCCTACAACAAATTCTAAAAACCTTAGGAAATCACTGTTAGTTCAGGACTCACATGTAAGATATGGCACGTCAAAGATGACAGACTTTGCTTTCCAATATCCATTTCCACTGAAAGTACTAATTGATGCCGTATGTCCTATTAGAGGAACTAATAGTTTTCTGATCTTTGTTGTATCAAAGGTTGGCTGAGCCACTGCCACTGTGTAGTAAGAAATGGGGAAGAAAAAAGAACAGATATGGGATTGAACTAACAAGATAAAAAGGAACAAATATATGTAAAGAATGCAAAAGCATTTGGTTTGTGTGTGTGTGTGTGTGTGATCTTGGCAGAATGAAGCAGGGCAAAGGCTAATAGAGTTTTGCCAAGAGAACACACTGGTCATAGCAAACACCCTCTTCCAACAACACAAGAGAAGATTCTACACATGGACATCAACAAATAGTCAATATTGAAATCAGATTGATTATATTTTTTGCAGCCAAAAATGGAGAAGCTCTATACAGTCAGCAAAAACAAGACCAGGAGTAGACTGTGGCTCAGATCATGAACTCCTTATTGCCAAATTCAGACTTAAATTGAAGAAAGTAGGGAAAACCACTAGACCATTCAGGTACGACCTACATCAAATCCCTTACGATTATACAGTGGAAATGAGAAATAGATTTAAAGGACTGGATCTGACAGACAGAGTGCCTGATGGACTGTGGATGGAGGTTCGTGACATTGTACAGGAGACAGGGATAAAGACCATCCTCAAGAAAAAGAAATGCAAAAAAGCAAAATTGCTGTCTGAGGCGACCTTACAAATAGCAGTGAATAGAAGAGAAGCAAAAAGCAAAGGAGAAAAGGAAAGATATACCCATTTGAATGCAGAGTTCCAGAGAATAGCAAGGAGAGATAAGAAAGCCTTCCTCAGCGATCAATGCAAAGAAATAGAGCAAAGCAATAGAATGGGAAAGACTAGAGATCTCTTCAAGAAAATTAGAGATACCAAGGAAACATTTCATGCAATGATGGGCTCAATAAAACAGAAATGGTATGGACCTAACAGAAGCAGAAGATATTAGGAAGAGATGGCAAGAATACACAGAAGAACTGTACAAAAAAGATCTTCACGACCCATATAATCACGATGATGGGATCACTGACCTAGAGCCAGACATCTGGAATGTGAAGTCAATAGGGCCTTAGAAAGCATTACTACCAACAAAGCTAGTGGAGGTGATGGAATTCCAATTCGGCTATTTCGATCCTGAAAGATCATGCTGTGAAAGTGCTGCACTCAGTATGCCAGCAAGTTTGGAAAACTCAGCAGTGGCCACAGGACTGGAAAAGGTCAGTTTTCATTCCAATCCCAAAGAAAGGCAGTGCCAAAGGATGTTCAAACTACCGCACAGTTCCACTCATCTCACATGCTAGTAAAGTAATGCTCAAAATTCTCCAAGCCAGGCTTCAACAGAACGTGAACCGTGAACTTCCAGATGTTCAAGCTGGTTTTAGAAAAGGCAGAGGAAGCAGAGATCAAATTACCAACATCCCCTGGATCATCGAAAAGGCAAGAGTTCCAGAAAAACATCTACTTCTCCTTTATTGATTATGCTAAAGACTTGACTGTGTGTATCACAATAAGTTGTGGAAAATTCTGAAAGAGATGGGAATACCAGACCACCTGACCTGCCTCTTGAGAAATCTATATGCAGGTCAGTATCAACAGTTAGAACTGGACATGGAAGAACAGACTGGTTCCAGATAGGAAAAGGAGTACGTCAAGGCTGTATATTGTCACCTTGCTTATTTAACTTCTATGCAGAGTACATCATGAGAAACGCTGGGTGGAAGGAAGCACAAGCCGGAATCAAGATTGCCGGGAGAAATATCAATAACTCAGATATGCAGATGATACCACCCTTATGGCAGAAAGTGAAGAAGAACTAAAGAGCCCCTTGATGAAAGTGAAAGAGGAGAGTGAAAAAGTTGGCTTAAAACTCAACATTCAGAAAACAAAGATCATGGCATCTGGTCCCATCACTTCATGGCAAATAGATGGGGAAACAGTGGCCAATTTTATTTTTTTGGGCTCCAAAATCACTGCATATGGTGACTGCAGCCATGAAATTAAAAGACGCTTACTCCTTGGAAGGAAAGTTATGACCAACCTGCTGCTAAATCGCGTCAGTTGTGTCTAACCCTGGTGGGCTAAATGGTAGCCCACCAGGCTCCGCCGTCCCTGGGATTCTTCAGGCAAGAACACTGGCGTGGCTTGCCATTTCCTTCTCCAATGCATGAAAGTGAAAAGTGAAAGTGAAGACGCTCAGTCGTGCCCGACTCTTAGCGACCCCGTGGACTGCAGCCTACCAGGCTCCTCTGTCCATGGGATTTTCCAGGCAAAAGTACTGGAGTGGGGTGCCATTGCCTTTTCCTTGATCAACCTAGACAGCATATTAAAAAGCAGAGACATTACTTTGTCCACAAAGGTCTGTATAGTTAAGTCTATGGTTTTTCCAGTAGTCATGTATGGATGTGAGAGTTGGAATATAAAGAAAGCTCAGCACCAAAGAATTGATGGTTTTAAACTGTGGTGTTGGAGAAGACTCTTGAGAGTCCCTTGGACTACAAGGAGATCCAACCATTCTATCCTAAAGGAAATCAGTCCTGGGTGTTCATTGGAAGGATTGATATTGAAGCTGAAACACCAGTACTTTGGCCACCTGATGCAAAGAGCTGACTCATTTGAAAAGACCCTGATGCTGGGAAAGATTGAGGACAGAAGGAGAAGGGGATGACAGAGGATGACACGGTTGGATGGCATCACTGACTAAATGGGCATGAATTTGAGTAAAGACTGAGAGTAGGTAATGGACAGGGAGGCCTGGGTTGCTGCAGTCCATGTGGTCTCAAAGAGTTGGAATATGACTGAGCAACTGAACTGAACTGAATCTTTCTTTCTCTTTCTATAGATGTAGATAAAATGATACACACACACACAGACACACACACACACAGACACACACACACACACTTTGAGTTAATCCTGTTTTCACATTGACTTCCCTTGTGGTTTAGCTGGTAAAGAATCTGCCTGCAATGTGGGAAACCTAGGTTTGATCCTGGGTTGGGAAGATCCCCTGGAGAAAGAAAAGGCTGCCCACTCCACTATTCTGGCCTGGAGAATTCCATGGACTGCGTAGTCCGTGGGGTGGCAGAGTCGGACAGGACTGTGCGACTTTGACTTTAATTTTCACATTCACTGAAATACTGGTACTTTAAAAACAGGTTTTTCTCTTGCTCTTAATTTGTTTGGGTATTTTGTTAGGGGTCCTAAGCACTCTGGAAGAATCAATAACACAACCATTTAAAATTCCTTTTACAATTTGACTGATCCTGGGCTTCCTTGGTGGCTCAGCTGGTAAAGAATCCGCCTGCAATGCGGGAGATCTAGATTCAATCCCTGGGTTGGGAAAATCCCCTGGAAAAGGGAAAGGCTACCCACTCCAGTATTCTGGCCTGGAGAATTCCATGGACTGTATAGTCCATGGCGTTGCAAACAGTTGGGCATGACTGAGTGACTTTCATTCACTTTACTTCCACTATACACCCAAAACAAATTTCCAAATTCTTGCTGTGTGTAGTGTGTTTCTTCTTTCCTCAAGAAATAAAGTATGAATTGTAATAAAAATACTTTGAATTTTAAAAAAAGCTTTTGAAAATTTAAAGCAGACTATATTACAAGTATTAATTACCTTTCTATCTGTAAATTTCTGCAGTATCTTTGGTCTCAGTCCCATTAGGTAATAAATTGGGTAGGTAATATCTTCATTTTGGATATAAAGTCAGTGAGGCCTAGGTGCTGCCCAGCATTAAACTATAGATTCAGGATTTAAATCTGTTTGTTTCCTTGCCTCTAAAATGCAGTGGTACTGGAAAATAGGAAGAAATCTCATTTTTTTCCTGCTTTAAATTTTGAATGTACCTCTCTATTCAAAAAAGGCCTCACTTGTCTATCTACTTTGTTTTATTGTGAGTATATATAAGGTCTTATGAAGAGAAATTTTCCTAAGTAAAATTTATTTGCTTCACCATCTTCTCTTCTTTCCTTTCTCTAAATAGTTCAATTCAAAATATATACTTTTGAAAAATTCCTCTGATTAACTCTATCATAGTTAAATTAATTAATTTGTAATTGTAATTTGCTTTACATTTTAACTTATTATAAGATCGAACATTTTAGAGATGTTTATTACTTTATTATTTTTTCTTTTATGACAAGAAGGTTCAGATTCTTACCTGAATTAATTCATTTTTTTACATACATAATTAAATATTTCTGCTTTTGTTATTTTAATTTTATTAAATGGGTTTTCGTTTATCACTTCTTCAATCCTGTTTAAAAATAAAAGACTTCTCTCATTCAGGGATTTATTATGTACCATTTTTATTTTATTCTAAGTTTCTTTTGCTATCAGAGCCGACATATAATTTTATTCATTTTTAAAATAAGTCCTCATCAATTATTTTTATATCTCCTAATTAAGATATGTAGTTTTCTCCAAGTAGATATCACACATTCAATGCTTGGAATATCTTAATTTTATGATATTATGACTTTTTATATTTTCTGTTACTGCTATAACAAAGTTTGCACTTTTATCTTCTCAGCCACTTGAATGTTTTTTATCTCTAATCTTTCAGTTAATATTTTGTAACAGTCATGCTTTCTCTTATAATTGTAGTTTTTCTGTATGTTTCATGTTCTGTTGTTTTATACACCAGAAATAACAACAATTTGGGGGTCTTTCTTTTGGATGGGTGCCCTCAGTGACTCACCATAAATCAAAATAAATAAATGCTAACTATGTGAGTATGACCTGATTCTTGACTGTAAGGAAGTGTTCTTTATGAAACTTACCTTATAAGTTTTCAATTCTATGAAGATGATCCTTTTCCTAGCTAGTTTTATTGATAATATGTTATTTTAGAGTCTAATATTAAGCTATTTCATACTTATGAGGTGAATCTTTGTTGGTATTTTTGACTTACAGTTTTAATATTCAGTTCAATTTGGTTTGCTAATATTTTATTCAAAATTTAAAAATTTTATTTTGTAATTCTTCAATAATTTCTTCTGTTGTGGTCAGAGGTCCTTGGAAGTTATAGTCTTCTCGTTGACTTAGGATCATTATCATCTTTTCTATTCTCTAAAAGACTAGCATTTTTCTTGTATCTATATTGCACCTTAACAAGTATTATCTAGTCTGGAAACCATAAGAAATTCACTAATAAAACTGTCATTCCTGCAGAAGATTCTTTCATCTCTTTAAAATGTCTTCTGTGACTAATGGTCTTTTCAGGGTTTTCAAATTTTTCTTTGCTTATTTGTTCTTGTTAAGTATTTCACTTAAAAATAATTTTCCATTTCATTGAGATAATCGACTTTGTTAACACAGACTGGTACATAGTATCATATTTCCCAAATCTTTTTATATGTGTTATATGTACATTTTTTTATTCCTAACTTTATAAAAATGTTAGATAGATAATTAAAAAATGTTTGCCAGAATAATTATTGTATTTAATTGTCTATTTGAATACTTCTATTGTTATCTAAAAATTTTTTCCTGGTATTATCCCTTGTCTGATGAAAAGTCTTTAAACAATTTTCATATAGGTTATTCTCATTTTGGATGTATTCTAGGTAATCTGTGGTTGTATGTTTGGATTTCACTTTGATTATAAAACAATTGAGCCAAGTACTTTAAAATTTCCGATGTGTATTTATTTATTTAATATCTTCAGTTCCAAATATTTATGGTTATCACTTTAATGTTTTATTCCTTTGTGATCAGAATATGTACATTAGAGTGTATCTTGGATTTTTTTATTCTTATGTTTATAGAGTTTCTCATATTATTACCTATACCCCTCAAACCTCTGTTTTAAAAGGTTGTGTATTATTGCATTCATATGGTTTTTTGAAATTTTTTCCATAAATTTACAATTCAAATCCTATGAAGCTTTTATTAACGTAGTTAATGCCTTGGTAAATTTACTCTTGCAGCTAAATCTGCATGCCTATCTCTGTTTATTTTCTTAATGTAAACTTCCAGAACTAATAATCCTGGATAAAATTGGCATTAACATTTAATTAAAAAAAAAAGAAAAAAGACTGATGAGGTTTTTGCCCGAAATATTTAATTTATTAAATATTTAAATTTATTAAATATTAAATAAATAAGTCTTTAATTTATTCCTATATACTGTTGTAGTTAAAAATGTATGTACTTGGAATTTTTTGAAGGTTTCTTGGTGGCTTAATGCAACAGATGTATGCTATATAGTGAAGAGAATTTTTCTTTTTTTTCTTTGCTGTATTCCAGTTACTGGAGGAATGCCTGGCATGTAGTAGACACCTAATGTATTCAGTGACTTTTAAAAAATGTTCAGTGGCTTATTGGAATAAAAAGTATTAATGTAATATCTCTCTGTAGACTGCTAAGTTCAATATACTATAGCTATTAACTCAACTTTATTAATTCTATCCTTCAAATTCTGTCCTAATTTCTGCATTTTCAATTGACAGTAAAATTGGAAATGCTATCCAGAGTTACATTCTGTTCAGTTTTTCTCATACTTCTGATATTCTTTGCTCCGTATATTTTGATGATACCTCTTTTAGTGTGTTAAGGATTATGAATATTTTATTTTCTATGCATATTAATTTTTAAATATATAAAGTGATTGAACTTTGTAAAAAATTTATCTGGCAACTAATAATACAGCCACTACTCCTTTTTACATTTGGATTTGCCTTGTGTTTTTGCCTTTGTCCATGTTTACATCATCAATCTCATCCACCTTCATACACCACATCTCTAACTCAGCTGCTGTATTATCTTCACTTTCTCATCTCTTACATATTATCAGATGAAGTGATCATTTCATAAATGTGTGGAGAAATGGATGAGTGATGGCGTCAGCTTTGAGTAATCACCAGGACCTTCCTTGAAGGACTGTCTGTCAGTTATGTATTGTCCTTAGGTATTCATTGAAGACTTGACTTTAGTTATACCCAGCTTGTGCTCAGTTCTGCCCTTGACAGTTGCACTACTGCTGTGCATCCCTTGAAGGATGTGGTAAAGCACAGTATTTAAGAAGTATTGAGTTATGTCTTTAAGACAGTAGCATATGTTTTTATCTAGAATATCTCCAACAAAAGGCTTCCTAATTTACTGGTGACTTAAGCATCTAATGCTTTCTATACAGCCTGCTGTTCGGTATAATTAATATTCATGATAGGACTCACATCTTTCCTGGTCTTTATGTTAGATTTCCTATCCTTATCTTCAGTTGTCAATGAAAAGATACAGTGTTTTTTACAAGGTCTAATAAAGTACCTGTGTATTCTATAATGTACTCATTCCATTGTCTCCATATGGATAAAATGAAAAGGCTTCAGTGCATTCAGCTCATTATTTGGGCCATTAAACAGCAACAACAACAACAGCAAAAGAATGGCATTGTTCTCCATTCATGTGTGCAAATAGTTGAGAATATGGTAGGCATATTAAAATGACTTAGCCATTACATTTGGTCTCAGTGTTTGTCTGTCAAGTGGCTCTCAACTAGGGATTGTTTTTCTCCCCAGGAGATACTTGACAACATCTGAAGACATTTTAAAAGTTTAGGTTATAGCAATGGGGGTAGTTTAAAAACTGTATTGAGGGTAAAGGCCAGGGTGCTGCTAAACATCTTATAGTTCACAGGACAGCAAAGAATTATCCAATCCCAGATGTTAGTAGTGCCAAGGAAGAGAATCCCTGGTCTCTCACATAAAGCCAAAGGCATTTTTGAAAGAGTAAAATGAGTATGGAACATGTGTGTAGTGTGGTGTGATAAAAATATAATCATTCATAATGGAATTATTAAGATGAATTTGTCTTTTCCTAACTATTGAAAAAATTTTAAAGAGAAAGATGAATACAGTGAGAAGGAACCTACTCCTCTTTTATTTATACTTGTCTTGCCTATTTCATAAGTGGAAAAGCAAGTGAGAGACTGGGAAACTGGAAGTGCTTTGTAAGAAGTAAAATAGTACATAAATGTAGGATAGAATTGCAGATAAAGACCATTTATTAAGCACTTAGGCTCTGTTGTACCATTGAGAATAACATTTGAATACTATTCCATTCTCCTCTGTGTTGAAGGACTGAAATTCATAAACTTGTGATGAATAACTTTTAGAAGTGGAGACACTTGATTTGAAACAACATTTAAGGTATTTGTGTAATAGCAGTGTGTGACAAGTAAGGCTGTAGGTGCTGGACCGTGTTTCTCTCATCTTCTTTCCAACAGAGCAAATCCACTGTCATCTGTTAGAAACGTATTGAAATTCTGTGTAGAATGTGCTTAAAAAAGAGGATTTGACTGTCAAGGATACCAGTTGGAAAAAAACATTTGTTGATCTAGTCCAAGTTCTTCTATGAAAATTAAGAATATTGAAATTTAGAAGATGTGACTTACTCAAGATTGTGTAGCTATAAAATAATTGAATGGTGACTTGAATTTAGGTCTTCTGACTCATTCAAGTGTGTGTTTGGTTTTTTTTTTTAGCATATTGCATTAATCTTTATGTCTCTTAAAGTGTGATGATCTGAGAGAAATTTGGTCTGTGTTTTACCTGAGGGTTCATTAGTTTCTGTGGAGTAACTATATGGAAACTTATTTGTGGCTTTTTTCCCTGTAAATTGCTATCTCCAAATTAACAAGAAAGATGAACAATAAAATTTTCTACTCAAAAATGGCAATGGCAGATTAATTTATATTCATATGGTGTCACATTTATTATATCAAGAACAACATGATTAGCCCATCATTAAGACTCTGAGATCTGTTTTCTCTCATTGAATCCAAATCATTTTCTCAGTGCTTTATAATAGAAGAGAATATTATATTGAGTGTATTTGTCTTTCTAAAAGAAGATAATTGTAAAATACTACAGTTGTTAATGTGTATAGGAGCTGATTGTATTCCTATTATCATTGAATTAAAATATCCCCAACTAAGGGAGTGTCTGTATGTTATTAATACTCTGGTTCTTTGTTTTTCTTGACATCATGAAAGGATGTAAAATTAAGAACATGTATTTAATTTGTTCAGTTCAGTTTAGTTCAGTCGCTCAGTCGTGTCCAACTCTTTGCGACCCCATGAATTGCAGCACGCCAGGCCTCCCTGTCCATCACCCAGAGTTCACCTAAACTCATATCCATCGAGTCAGTGATGCCACCCAGCCATCTCATCCTCTGTCGTCCCCTTCTCCTCCTGCCCCCAATCCTTCCCAGCATCAGAGTCTTTTCCAATGAGTCAACTCTTTGCATCCGGTGGCCAAAATACTGGAGTTTTAGCTTTAGCATCATTCCTTCCAAAGAACATCCAGGACTGATCTCCTTTAGAATGGACTGTAGTGATGTACTAATAGTAAAATTTAATAGTACAAATTAATGTATTAATGTATTAAGAGTTCTTACCATTAGAGCCATTCTTTCCATCAAAAATCTATTGCCAAACTGAGAAGAAGCAGATAACTCCAGAAATGTAATTTTTTTCATGGACATTCTTTAGAAGTCATGTAAAACTACCATGTCTTCTCAATTTGTAATGAATGTGGGATTATAGAACAGTTTCTCCATTGATGAAAAATGTTTAACATGGATGATCCACAAAAAGTCTTCCTGTCTTACCATGACATCTGTGATACTTTAATGACAGGAGATGAGGATGGTGTTGGAGGGTCAGTGTCACAATATCGTCTCTGCTCTAGGGGAGAAAGCCCTCCCTTCTCTTGCTCAAACAGGAAAGTGATTGAAACTCTGAATCAGCATCACTAACACATTGTCTTTGTCACCATCATCATCACAACATGAAACTGAGTGCCTGCGTTCACTGTGTACCAGGGCCCTGCGTATATTACCTTATTTAACTTTCACATATCTGGTGTGAATCTCTGGTGGCCATTTCTTCGTACCTGCTATATAGACAGATTCACTGAGGCTCACAGTAGTTAGGTAATTTAGCTCAAGTGTACACTTCTAGTAACTGTCAGACTGTGATTTGTACCCAGGTCACTCTGATTTTCAATTCTAATTTTTTTTCTAAAACTGAATCCCACAATTAACTGAAAGCTACTACAAAGATGGGCTTCAGTCCCTGCAAAATAGATAATGTTCTGATATTGATATAGATAATGATATTGATAACATCCATGAATAACAAACACTTATGGAAACTAGAGTAAGAAGTCCAGAGACAATAAAATTTCTAGAAATTCAAAAGGTAAGAAAATACACTGATGTATTTGAGAAAGGCAGAACTAAATAAAACATAGGAATGAACTAGTAACAGTATTATACAAAAGTAAAGACAGCACTGACCTGAGGTTTCAAGCAAATAGTTGAGTGAGCATAATTTTTATAAGTGAAATATGTTCCTGAGATTTGACCCACATTTGTAAATCTTGCAGGAAGTTGTAATAGTGTATCACTGATGGCTGAAAGACCAACCAAAAGATTCGATCAACTGCTGTGATTCTGGCATGTCTGTGTCTATGTGTGTTAATTGCTCAGTCCTGCCCAACTCTTTGTGACCCTGTGGACTGTCGCCTGCCAGGCTCCTCTTTCCATGGAATTCACCAGGCAAGAATACTAGAGTGGGTTGCCATTCCCTTCTCCAGGGGATCTTCCTGACCCTGGGGTTGAAGCTGGGTCTTCTACATTATAGGTGGATTCTTTACTGTTTGAGCCACCAGGGAATCCTGGCATAGCTAATCTGAAGTGTGAGGCTTTTAGTTACACTGAAAAGTACAAAGACAATAGAAAAAGCTGGCAGGCTCATGTGCATTTTTTTCCTGAATTATTGGGGCTTTTCTATATAGGACATAAAGTATCTGCAGTAGCCAGATTGTGAGGTATTGAGCCATGAGATGTCATAGTATATTTCTCATGGTATTGCTGGGAAATGCCAGTAGATGGAAGCTGCCATGGTCTTAAATGAAAAATTGAAGTTATATTCACTCTAGTCTCCTCTACACTAAAATCTATGAGGTCAAATTTAGAATGGACATTTAAATTTTATGTGGTAAAGCTAATTCCAAGATATTTAGAAAGTTATTTATTTGGATTACTAAGAATGATTTCCAAATTTAGTGCATGCTGCTCCATGAATGTTTCCCTATATGACCTGTACAAAACACATTATTGGATTTAATTACATTTTAAAATCTACCTTCCTCTTTTGCTAGCTATCACTCTCCATCTGTATTGGCACTGTAACACTGAAGAACAAAAACTAATAATTTTAGGCCTTTGTATCTTAAGAAAATTATGTATTAGACTATTATTAATATTGGCTTCCCTGGTAACTCAGCTGGTAAAGAATCTGCCTGCAGTGCGGGAAACCCCGCTTTGATTTCTGGGTTGGGGAGATCCACTGGAGAAGGGATAAGCTACTCACTCCAGTATTCTTGGACTTATCTGGTGGCTCAGCTGGTGCAGAATCTGCCTGCAAGGCAAGAGACCTGGGTTTAATCCCTGGGTTGGGAAGATCCCGTGGAGAAGGGAAAGGCTACCCACTCCAGTATTCTGGCCTGGAGAATTCCATGGACTGTATAGTCCATGGACTCTCTAAGAGTCGGACACGACTGAGTGACTTTCACTTTCATTATTAATATTATGCTTAGAACAGGTGCTTTATAATTCAACTCACTTTTTTCTTGTTTCTTTATTGAAATACTGTTGACTTTTATTGACTGAATATATTAGTTTCAGGTGTGCTACATAATGATTTGACATATATAAGGGAATGATCACCATGATGTCTAGTAACCATCTTTCCCATACAAAGTTGTTACAATATTATTAACCATATTTCCAATGCTATATATGACATTCTGTGGTTTGCCTACTATATTGCTGGAGGGTTGACCTCTTAATCCTTTTCAGCTATTTTGCCTCATCTCACCCCATCCCTTCTGGCAAAAACTTATTTCTCTGTATCTCTGAGACTCTTGCCATTTTACTTTCTTTTGTTTTTTAGATTTCACATATAAATGAGATCATGCAGTACTTGTCTTTCTCTGTCTGATCTGTTTCACTTAGCATAATACCCTCTAGATTCAATCATGTTGTCCTAAAGGACAAAATCTCATTATTTTTATGGCTGAGTAATATTTCATCATGCAAATATACTGCATCTTCTTTAACCATTCACCTATGTTGGACATGTAAGTTGCTTCCATGTCTGGCTGTTGTAAATAATGCTGCAGTGAACATTGGAGTGTATGTATCTTTTGAATTAGTGTTAGTGTATTCTTTGAGTAAATATTGCTTTTGTTTTTCATTCAAATAAGTATGCATTAGTCATCTATAATCTAGTACAAAAGTTTGTGCTGGAACTCTTGTTTTTTTCTTTTTTCCTTTTTATTGGAGGATAATTACTTTATAACATTGTGTTGGCCTCTGCCACCTGTGGCTGATTCGTGTTGAGGTGCTTGTTTTTAATCTAATTGTAAAGAAAAAGCTCAAGGTTAATTGTATCTCTGATTGGAATGAAGAACATGAGAATAATGGCTGTGTTACATCTCTGTTGAACTTTACAATTTACTAGCTGCTTTCACAAACTGTTAAATTTCATTATTTCAACACTTTTCAAAGTTTAATGTGTACAGAAATTACTTAGGGATTTTGTTAAAATGTCAGTTCTGATTCAGCAAGTCTGAGCTTGAGTTTCTAGATTTCTTAAAACGTCCTTGGTGATACCAGTGTTGTGGTTCACTTCCAGTAGTGAGACAGTTTTACCATATTTTCCTTCTTTGCTGGTGAGGTAATTGAAGCTTGACAGTTGAATGAATGACTCACAGTTACACGATGGTTTGGTCAAGCCAAGAGTAGTTGATGAGAAACTTGATTCAGACCAGTACTGGTTCCACCTCACATAATGACACTGAAATCATTTTTTACAGAAAGACCCTCTAAAAAAGAATTAGGAGAGAATGTAATACAAATTTATTAAGAAACATGTAAAATGGGAGAGCTTTTTCCCGAAGTCTTCAGGATACTGTCTACAAAACTTCATTGTTGTCAAAAATGCAATTAATTTGTGAATGATCATTTTTGATAGCTGCTGCTGCTAAGTCACTTCAGTCGTGTCCGACTCTGTGCGACCCCATAGATGGCAGCCCACCAGGCTCCCCCGTCCCTGGGATTCTGCAAGGCAAGAACGCTGCAGTGGGTTGCCATTTCCTTCTCCAATGCATGAAAGTGAAAAGTGAAAGGGAAGTCGCTCAGTCGTGTCCGACTCTTCACAACCCTGTGGACTGCAGCCTACCAGGCTCCTCCATCCATGGGATTTTCCAGGCAAGAGTACTGGAGTGGAGTGCCATTGCCTTCTCCGTTTGATAGCTACACATTTTAAATAAAACATTTTAGAAGAAAAATAGTGAAATTGTTTTCTGTCTTAAAAACAGAAATAGAGAATTTATCCTTAAAACTATTGAAACCCATTAATTAGTGTAAGACCTTACAGGAATATTTACTTCTCCGATATAATGTTCCAAAGGAAACATTCTGGTTCTTATGGTACCTACCCTGTAACCAACATTTAGCAAGATCTTAAAAGAGATATTTCAGTGTCAGTACGCAGATGGAAAAACAAAAGCCCTGGGATGATAAGTGACTTGCACAGTATATCAAATAAGTGACTACAGAATGGGAACCAAAACACAGCTCTCTTTTTCTCTACATTCTTCTCCTTAGCTGCCAGGGAATGATGGGCAAACTCAGTTTCTACTGACAGTCAATAATGAAGTAAATCTCAGAGCTCTCTGAAGATTAATGGATTTCCCAAAGTAACTTGTGGGTAGTTAAGATTCGACCCAATAAAAGCTGGAACCATTTCCCGTGGTGGAATCATTTCCCGTAGTTGTTGAAGCTTTAAAACAACTCTCTGGATGGCACTGATTATTTAGCAGCTTGATTCTCATGGTCTTTGCTAGCATAAAATAGTTAATTTTCTTGCATTCCTAATGGAAAGTCATCTAAAATTATTTTTATTGAGTACTTACTATGCACAATAATATCTGTATATTGTATGGATGCCTTCCATGTGAAAATTGCCATAAGCTAAGAGAAAATACAGGCAGGAGAGCCAAATCGTTGGGTTTGCCAGAATGTATATTAACAAACTGGTTATGCAATTCTCAGATCTCCCTCTAATTCAAATATATTTGTTGGAGTCAGAATAAGACATTTAGTAGGTGTTACGAAAAATCCTTTAGAGAGGTCAATTGCAATAATTATTTTTATGTTAATCTTTTATCAGTTGTGGTGTGCCTTATAAAACCAATAAATCTAATTATTAAGTATTTGAGAATGAAGCTAATACATAGGACAGTTAAATATTAGTAAAAATATTCAATTATTACTTGATTACAGGTAATGGCCTTGGGCTTCCCAGGTGGCACAGTGATAAAGAACCCGCCTGCCAATGCAGGAGACACAGGAGACCTGTATTCAATCCCTGGGTTGGGAAGATCCCCAGAAGGTAGCAACCCATCCCAGTATGCTTGCCTGGAAAATTCCATGGACTGAAGAGCCTGACGGACTATAGTCCAGAGAGTTAGACATAACTAAGCGACTGAACAGAGGGACAGTGGCATTACTTTATTTTCCTATGAGAAAGTATCTCTGAAAGAGTGTATAAATTCCCAATGTGCTTTCTAAATCAATATTTTAAAACTTAAAGTTATAAACTTTGGGGATTATAAATTGTTTTGAATAGTGTCTGAGGCAAAGCAAGTGTCCAGGAAATGACTTTTGCTGCTACTGCTAAGTCGCTTCAGTTGTGTCCGACTCTGTGCAACCCCATAGATGGCAGCCCACCAGGCTTCGCCATCCCTGGGATTCTCCAGGCAAGAACACTGGAGGGGGTTGCCATTTCCTTCTCCAATGCATCAAAGTGAAAAGTGAAAGTGAAGTCGCTCAGTCGTGTCTGACTTTCACGGCCCCATGGACTGCAGCCTACCAGGCTCCTCCGTCCATGGGAGTTTCCAGGCAAGCATACTGGAATGGGTTGCTACCGTCCATGGGAGTTTCCAGGCAAGAGTACTGGAGTGGGGTGCCATTGCCCTACTGTTTGTATTGATGAACTAAACCTCCACAGTGTCTATATGAGTTAGGACCTACTTTATTTACTGCCCCTAACCCTGTCCTTATTCAACACATGAGGCTATCAGGGCATAGATACGCTGAGTAACTTGCCCAAGATACCACAGCTAAAGAGCTAGAAAGTGGTGAAACTGGTGTGAGAGTGCAGAAAGTTTCTCTCCAGAGACTGTATTTTCTTTGTTTTTCTTAAACAGTTATTTATTTGGCTGCGTTGGGTCTTAGTTGGGGCACATGGGATCTTTGTTGAGTCATGCGAGATCTTTCTGGTGCGCAGACTCTCTAATTGTGGCTTGTGGGCTCAGTAGTTGTGGCTTCGGGCTTAACTGTGTCGTGGCATGGGGGATCTTAGTTCCCCAACCAGGGATTGAACCAGTATCCCTTGTGTTGCAAGGAGGAGGATTCTTAATCACTGGACCACTAAGGAAGTCCCTGTATTTTCTTAATTGCTATCTTCTTCAAGCATTTAAATAAAATAATGATAATTATAATTATTAATGTCAATAATAACAAACTTTATCTCAGACTTTTGTGTTCTTTCTGAGCCTTGATTATTTCACTATATCCTCAGGGTTTGCTCTCAGCTCCAGTATTTATAAAATCTCTTGCAACCAGAAATACTGTGGAGAACATTATGCAAACATTCTTTATCAACCTCGTGTATTAGTTAGAACATACTTTATTTGCCACAACAAGTAAAGCAGAGACCTATCATTATAAGAAAATAGACATGGTGAGGTTGAAGTTAATGTGCTTAATACTTTACTTAGAAAAAATACTGGTTCTGCAACTAGTATATATGAAACCCTGACATCAAAACCAGACTGTTTTGAATTATTTTCTGATGAATTACCCAAACTGTTAGAAGTAAATCACAGCAAGAACTGTGCTTGTGATTTCACTTCATATGGAGTTTGAACTTCTTGCTATAAAAATAAGAAAGTCTTTTGACCCATGACTTTTTATGCTTCACTTGGTTGAACTGCATTTTTATTTTCTCACAAATTAAAAACCATATCTTTCAGCAAAGAGCCCATTAAAGGAACAAATCTTCCTTGAAAATGTTCTGAAACAGGCTTCATTTTCATCCTTGTGTAATTTTATTTCCAAACTGAGAGCCAACTGGAGCATGTCAGAAACAGCTGATGAGTAGATGAAGTAATGACTTCTTACATAACAAGATTAGTTTTCTCATTTGGAAGAATAAAGGGATGAAGAATGTGAGGTGGTTAATTTCACTGTCAGACTACTGTTACTCATGCATGGGAATCTTTCTGGAAAACAGCTTGCTTTCAAATGTTCAGATATTAGAAAGACAGGAGTATCAGCCTTGGCCACCCATAGTAAATAACAAATTCAGAGAAAGCTAACTAGACAAACAAATAGGGCTTAAAGCCGAGGAGGAAAGATACAACCTGTTTATACAAAAAATCCTAAGCTAAAATGTGAAAAATAAAATGGTGTTTAAGTTTTAAATTGTTGAGACAAATACAGTGAAGATTGAAGAAAATTATCTTGGTAATTCAGGTCCCAAACCCTGTAAGTAAATAAAATATATGGGAATAGACCTATGTTTTTTATATACTGAGGGATTTAAGTAGTCACTTTCACCAAATCAAATTGCTTTAATCCTAATTCTGAACCCATGGAGGTTAAAGGCAAATGGCACAAAGTAGAATCCTGTTTTTTATTTTTTTTAGAAAAAAATTAATCCATGAGGTGTAAACAGCTGCCAGAACACACACACAGACACACAGACACACAGACACACAGACACACACACACACACACACACATACACACACACAATCATGTTTAATCCTAGTGTGACTGGTGCTATGCTGTTATTCCTGAAAGTAAAAATGACCCAAAATATGAAGTGTTAAGGTTAAAATATACAAAAGGCTCATCATGCATAGATGTCCAATGTACTTAAAGAATGGAACAAACAAAGCCCAGAACGGTACAAAGTTGTGAATGGAACAGTAGCAGGATAATGCTTTTCAAAATAAATGTTTTAGACCACAACTCCTGTCTGGCCATTAGTACAGTGTTCACATATTTGTTTTTCCTTTATATCCAGAGATTCCATTTTGAGAAGTTATGCATTGGCTCTAGAGTTATCCTACCTCACCACTCTCTGAAGCAGATGCTAGGATTATCTTGTGTATCTGTACATGTTTCTTCCTGCCCTGTTCTGGATGTGCCTTATAGCACTAGGGTGACTGTATACCCCATGAATTAAGGTGTTGAGGGTACATCTCCTTCTGTAGGGCTGTTTATAAATATTTCCTAAGCATAGGGAGAGACTAAGATTTATGCCAGCTGCTAACATTTGCAGGTGCAAAGAAGAATTATATGTATGAATATTTAAAGTTGTGTATCTAATTAGCAAATTATTAAATAAGACAGAGTTTACCTTCATACTTTGACTAATATATTTTCACAAAAACCTAGAATGGAAGATTTAAATTTATAATTATTAAATGGCTAAGAATTCTATTCTAGAAGATGGCAGTACTAGGAAAGCTTGCCTTCAACCTCATCCTCTCATTAGTTTTTGAACTGTTCTCTTCACCTTGGATTCCTCCTGTCTTTTCAGGAATCTTACATACACACATGTGAGGCATCTCAGCTTATCTGTCCAAACTATCTGCTACCCTCCAAAGACGTAATTGTGGCTAGTTATCTGCATTGGCTATATAAAACAGACAATTGTATTTATAGTTCTTTTTTCCAGAATTTTAGAAATTTAGAGGTGAGCAACACTTAGAAATTCTGCCTTAACCAAGATTGTTCCTTTCACCTTTCCTTTCACTTTTCCTCATACCTCTGTAATCTGATTTTTAAAACAACCCTGTGTGATAGCTTGGCAGATATATCATTTCTCTGGATGGAGAAATGAGTTCAGGGATGTCATGTGAGTTGCCTAAAATCACAGGTAGCACTGTAAAGCCAGCCTCAAATTGGACCATTTTGATTCCAAATCCTTACACTTAAAAAGAGAATAAATTAGTAAAGTGTTGGCTTATGTTAAGGAACCAAACATTCAGAAATCTTAGCAATTCTTAGATTTAGAAAATAATACATTTACTAATGTCTCCAAGGGGAAGCCAATATCAGTATTGGACATTAGAAGAAAAATCTTTATTCCTATTGCACACTACGTATTGACTATTATATGTACCCTTTGTCAGTATTTCCTGACTATACTAATGTCCCAGGAACACTTGGAAAAAATGGGAATGAAATTGTTTTCTGAGTGTTCAACTGTGAAGTCAACACGAAACACATCAGATCAGAGATATGCAAAGTTGTCTTAAAGAGAAATATCAGCTTCTTGAATTACAAGATTAAATTTAATTTAACATAGTAAAATATAAAGAGTATCCCTCAATAAAGGATTTAGTCAGAAAAGGAAGTATAGAAAAGACAGGGTCCTGTAATTGAGTTCACTGTGTCAGTTCAAATATGGTCTAGAGAAAAAGATGCCTTTTTCAACAAACTGAATATTCATATATCACTGGACAAGTCATCCCAAAGTGAAGATGTATACATTAAGCTGTCTTATTCTGCCATTACATTGTTATTTCATTCATCTATCTCTCTTCATTTTAACTCAGTGCTCTCTAGGCCTTCTCTGATAAAGATTTTGTTTCCCATGTAGGACAATCTATTGACGATCATGCCTGCTGGGGTGATATAAACAATGTGATGATGATTTTTTGCAGTTGTTATATATCAGTCAAGAGACATTCTAGTGTGTATAAAGCTTAATTCTCTGCCCAGACTTTTTACTAACAGAACCACTGATACTTTTTATGATATTCCCAACAAGTAAAAAACACGTTTTACAATCTCTGATGCAGGATGCTAAACTAAGTCTGGGAAAACAAAAAAATCCAAGGATTTTAGGATAATGGTAATGTGGAGTTGTCACACCTTTCCTGAGCTATTACTTATCTCTGAGCACTTTGTTATATAAGAACATAAAGTAAAACAACTATATCGTTTGGATAGGACACTGTGGAGTCTCTGTTGCCTGAACTCAAATACAAACCTGAGTGACACAGTAAATCTTAAGTGAACCTTTGGGAGATTGTTCTTATAAAGTTGAGGATGGTAGATTAAATCAGCAAAAGATAATCAAGTGCATACTGTGTATAAGGTTCATGGTACATATTTTTACATAAAACAGCCTTGATGCTGATTGAATTGCTCATACAGTAAAAATGGGGGTTAAAAAGAAAACAGAGAAAGTTAGAATAAAAGCTACAAGTAAAACAGGTATTATGATAAATATTTTGAAGGAAATGTACTGAATGATAAGCAAAACAGGTTGGCAAGTATTCACCCAAGGTGACTGATGAAAGCTGCTGTGAGCAAATGACACTTTTGGAACAAAAATGGAACGAAAGGAGCCTTAACACCACAAGGAACAGTTTCTAGGGATGAGAAACAGAATGTGGAAATCCAGCTGGGAATGTCATTTTCTGAAGCCCCTGGTTCTACTGTCGTTTTTCTCTTGTCACTCTGAACTTGTCCTTTTGTGTGCGTTCTTAAGATGTCTTAAAATACACTAGCAAAGCAGAAGTGTCTATGGACTTTTCTAAGAATCAGGAATAAACCATGGACTTTGTTTCATTTTCTCTCTTCCGTTTTCCAGTCACCATTGCGCAGGGATTGATTATAGATTGGGTGAGCTTGTCTGCATTTTCTTGCACACAACTGCTGCTTGACTGTTGGGCCTCCCAGTCTTTCAGTTTCAAACCTTTCCTGAAATGAATTCTAGCAGAGTCCTCTGAGACTGTAATTATACTTCCAAAATAAAAATGCTTTATTGGGAGAAGTCTATTTTTCAGTGATTCTCCCTACACCAGCAAAATGTATAAAGCTTTATTTCACAATATTTATGGGGAAAAGGTACCTGTGACTAGGCATTAGCTATATATCTGAATCATAACCTGTATTCTTAGGGCAATATAATAAATTAGGGCAGTACCAGAATCTAGAGTGAGATTTTTATTGAAGAAAAATTTGAAATATCCTTTTCTAAGTGCCCTTAGAAAAACCTTGTTGCAAGTAAAAATCCCCCCAAATTTGAAGTGCCCAAACTTTCCCACAAAGGGACCATTTTCTTTATAGGAAATCATGTATGAAATGATGGACAGAAAGTATAGGAGTATATAAGAGTAACTTGCTGTGGGATTTGATGCTTCATAGGAAAGGACATAGGACTGTCATTCTCTTGCTGGTGCCCTTCTCATTGGAAATATCACTGAGACACAGAAAAAGCATGAAGAATATAGGACTGATTTTATGAACACCAAATTTTAGATTTATCACCTTTTGGTATTTTGTGTAACCCTGTGCAAGTTACTGTTCTTATGTGTGTTTTTGTGTGATTTTCTTATCTCTGAAAGGAATTACATAATAATTATTCACTTTGAAGTAAGAATTTAATTAGAAATTTATTTCCATATCTATAAGAGGGTCATGGCATAGGAATGCATTTCTTTACTATTTTAAATTAAAAAAAGATTCTGTAGTCATAGCATCTTTTCCTGCAACTCTCTCATTCTGTTTATACACTATTTTGAATTTTTTTACTTTCTTTTTTTTCTTTTTATTATTATTATTTTTTACCTTATAATATTGTATTGGTTTTGCCATACATCAACATGCATCTGCCACGGGTGTACACGTATTCCCCATCCTGAACCCCCCTCCCACCTCCTTCCCCATACCATCCCTCTGGGTCATCCCAGTGCACCAGCCCCAGGCTTCCTGTATCCTGCATTGAACCTGGACTGGCGATTCGTTTCTTATATGATATTATACATGTTTTAATGCCATTCTCCCAAATCATCCCCCCCTCCCTCTCCCACAGAATCCAAAAGACTGTTCTATACATCTGTGACTCTTTTGCTGTCTCGCATACAGGGTTGTCATTATCATCTTTCTAAATTCCATATATATGTGTTAGTATACTGTATTGGTGTTTTTCTTTCTGGCTTACTTCACTCTGTATTTTGAATTTTTAACCACAAAAGTACATAGTCCCTAAATTCTCTTTTTTTCCCTATCAGTCATCTCCTAGTTTTACTCCCTTCTTACTCATCTTAAGCATTATAGTCAAATTTCAGATAGTCTTTACCAAATCTTCCAGTTCCTTACTGGGTAAAACCTTAACTCTAGATAAACCTAGCTGCACCCTTATTTAGATTGCTGAAAACTACTATAGAAAATTACAAACTGAAGCTTGTGTTACTATAGAAGAATGATACCCACCCTCAGTTGGATCCTTGATACTTCCTCTGTACTTCAGTGTTATCCAAATTCTCTCTCTTCCATTATCTATGGCAACTATTCCAACCCTCTCTAAATTTCCTAGGCTAGCTAACACATAGGATATATTCTTAGCTGGTATTTCACATATAAAATAAAAGTGAATAGGAAAAAAACCTTTGTGATTTTACTGCTGTCTATTTCTAGTCTATATCCACACCTGTCCTTCCCTCCTCTCTGTCGGTCATCTTATCTAAAGTGAGTTCTTCCACCTCTACCCAGGATTCTACTCTTTTCTGCCTACTCAACGACACATTTCATAAATTATACCCTCTCTTTTCCTTTCTTTCTTCCAATAAAATGTTTCTATCTAAAAGTTTCTTTCACTGTATTTTAAGTGTGATATAGTAACTTCTATCTTAAAAAAGAAATGTGGCAACAATAAACAAGCAATCAGTTTAGTCACTGAGTTGTGTCCAACTCTGTGCAGCCCTATTGACTGCAGCACACCAGGCTTCCCTGTCCATCACCATCTCCCAGAGCTTACTCAAACTCATGTCCATCGTGTCAGTGATGCCGTCCAACCATCTCATCTTCTGTTGTCCCCTTCTTAAAAAACAGCAACAAATCATCTGGAAAAAAAAAATCAAGAAATCTGACAGAACTAAGACAAAAAAGAAACAGATGAAGATTAGGAGGAAAATTAAAGAAAAGTAAATGAGAAAAGCCCAGCGCATGTCCAAATGAGTTTTAGAGGGAGAATAGAAAGACACTGACAGCTGATGTTTTGAATACATTGGTAAAAACTGGTTTTTCATTGCTGAGCAAGATGAAAAGAACCAAAAGAATAAAATTTTAGAATATCAAGGTTAAAGAGAAAAATCCTAGAAATCATCCAGAAAGAAATGAGACAAAGCAAAATTATGCTAATATATGTTGATTTCAAAGAATTGGCACTCATAGAGGCATCAGACTTCTCATCAGCAACATCAGACCCTGGAACAATAGTTTCCTAAGTCTGAGAGAAAATGTTTTGAACCTAGATATCTGGATATACTGTCAATCAAATGCGGAGTTAAAATACACACTTTTGCAGGAATAGAATGACTGAGAAATTTTCATGTACATATTTATTTTATGAAAAAAAGTCACTTGAGCAAGTATTCCAGGAAATAAAAAGAAAAACCTCCCCTAAAAATGGGAGGAGGAAGGGCACTGTGGACTACAAAAATATTATAAGAAAGTTGGAAAAGGAACTGGAAACAAGAGTTTAAATAATGTACTCTTAAGTTTCTATGAGTTCAGTACGCTTTTTGATTCTATAGTACATAATGTTTACATAATTGCACATTAAATTCTGTACAATGGTTAAACAATTTTAGTACTAAGCTATAGAAATAAAGAAAATTACTTTAGAATTTATATTTACAGAAGAGAATGCAAAATTTTGATCCTAAAATAATTTATGCCAAAATCTTTGAGAAATGGAAGAAAGATGGCCAGAAGCTAAGTAGCTAGTTTTCTCTCTTTTTGATTGGAGGGTAAATAAATAATATTAAAAGTGATAAACAACTCAAGAGAAGTAGATTACAATCTCTTACATAAGTGAATGAAAAATAAAAACCCTAGAAAAAATTAAAATTATTAAGTAACAAAGATTTGGATGTAGAGAGCAAGAGAAATGAGATGCTGCATAAATTTCCTATTTTTCATCTTTTACAGGTATAATAGAAATAAAAAGTTGGTGAATTATATAGCAGATTTTTAAGTGTAATACTTGGAAACAATCTTCAGATATCCAAAAGTAATGACAGGGGTTGGTTCTAGTTGAGGATGGAGATTTTAAATTTTAAATTTTATTTTTTATTTTTTATTATTTTTATATTGTCCTTGAATTATTCCTAGAATAAGAATTTAAATATAAAATTTAAATGATTTACTCATGGTATATTCATACAATAGAATATGATGTCATTCAGATAGTAAAATATATCCAGAGTCTAATAAATAAAACAAGTTGTAGAATATAGAATATGATCCCTCTGTATAAATATGGGTATAAATGTTATGTATTTATATGGACATGGAGCAACAGACTGGTTCCAAATAAGAAACGGAGTACATCAAGGCTGTATACTGTCATCCTGCTTATTTAACTTAGATGCAGAGTACATCGTGAGAAACGCTGGACTGGAAGAAGCACAAGCTGGAATCAAGATTGCTGGGAGAAATATCAATAACCTCAGATATGCAGATGACACCACCCTTATGGCAGAAAATGAAGAGGAACTAAAGAGCCTCTTGATGAAAGTGAAAGAGGAGAGTGAAAAGGTTGGCTTACAGCTCAACATTCAGAAAACTAAGATCATGGCATCTGGTCCCATCATTTCATGGGAAATAGATGGGGAAACAGTGAAAACAGTGTCAGCCTTTATTTTTGGGGGCTCCAAAATCACTGCAGATGGTGACTGCAGCCATGAAATTAAAAGATGCTTACTCCTTGGAAGGAAAGTTATGACCAACCTAGATAGCATATTCAAAAGCAGAGACATTACTTTGCCAACAAAGGTCCGTCTAGTCAAGCCTGTGGTTTTTCCAGTGGTCATGTATGGATGTGAAAGTTGGACTGGGAAGAAAGCTGAGCGCCAAAGAATTGATGCTTTTGAACTGTGGTGTTGGAGAAGACTCTTGTGAGTCCTTTGGACTGCAAGGTGATCCAACCAGTCCATTCTGAAGGAGATCAGCCCTGGGATTTCTTTGGAAGGAATGATGCTAAAGGTGAAACTCCAGTACTTTGACCACCTCATGCCAAGAGTTGACTCATTGGAAAAGACTCTGATGCTGGGAATGATTGAAGGTGGTAGGAGAAGGGGACGACAGAGGATGAGATGGCTGGATGGCATCACCGACTCGATGGACATGAGTTTGAGTGAACTCTGGGAGTTGGTGATGGACAGGGAGTCCTGGCGTACTGTGATTCATGGGGTCTCAAAGAGTCGGACACAACTGAGCGACTGAACTGAACTGAACTGAACTGAACTGAGACAGTGTCTGGTCATACACACCAAAGTGTTACCAATGACTTCTGAGAATTGAGATTGCATTGGTGAAGAAAACAGAGTTCATTTCATACTTAGTGCACAGTTCACTGCTTGGGTCGATTATAAGGAACTGTAACTTACATAATTAAAAAAATTGAATCTATTATTTGACTTTCATGACACTATTTTTTCCTTTTTCTTACTACTTTTCTGTTGACATATGTCAGCTATGTTCTTTATTTACTTGGGTTCCAAAATCACTACAAATGGTGATTGCAGCCATGAAATTAAAAGATGCTTGCTCCCTGGAAGAAAAGCTATGACCAACCTAGACAGCATATTAAAAAGTAGATACATCACTTTACCAACAAAGGTCCGTTTAGTCAAAGCTGTGGTTTTTCCGGTAGTCATGTATGGATGTGAGAATTGGACCGTAAAGAAGGCTGAGCACTGAAGAATTGATGATTTTGAACTGTGATGTTGGAGAAGACTCTTGAGAGTTCCTTGGACTACAAGGAGATCAAATAGTCAATCCTGGGGGAAATCAGTCCAGAATATTCATTGGAAGGACTAATGCTGGAGCTAAAGCTCCAATACATTGGCCACCTGATGCAAAGAGCCAACTCATTATAAAAGACCCTGATGCTGGGAAAAATTGAAGGCACTGGAAGAAGGGGATGACAGAGGATAAGCTGATTGGATGGCATCGCCAACTCAATGGACATTAGTTTGGCCAAGCTCTGGGATATGGTGAAGGACAGGGAAACCTGGCATGCTGCAGTCTATGGTGTTGCAAAGAGTCAGACATGACTGAGCGACTGAACAGCAACAACAACAGCTATATTCTGATGGTTACAAATCTAAATTACATATCTCCTGGGACTTCAGCCTAATATATATCAACTCCTACCAGCTGCATGAATTTGTATGTCTCACATCACCTCAGACCCTCATTTCCAAAACAGAATGCATAATTTCTTTGTGTTTTGTCTCACCAAACTACAGAAACCTGTAGTATTGTCTAGTTTGTCTTTCTTTATGATTGAAGAAAGGTGCTCAAACTAGACTTTGGGATAATATCATTAATTCTTCATCGTCTCCAACTAGTCACTGGATTCTATCCATTTAATGTTCTGGTCTCTCTTGAACTTATAAAAGTTTCTTTCTTCTAAAACCTAGTTTAATTTAGGTCAAAATGCTTACCATATTTTACATGACCATTCGTATCTCACTATTGGTTTATTTTTTCAGCCCTCTCTCTTCTGACTCCTTCCTTGCTCAGTTGGTTTCATGAAGGAGGATCTACCTTCACTTACCTAATTTTGGCAAGTTTCCTTGCAGGTTTTTGCAGATGTTGTTTCTGTATTTGAATTTTCTTTCCTCACATCTCTACTAGGCTAAAATTTAATATACTTTTTAGGTCAGAAATTAGGTATCTGTTCCAAAGGACCCTATGCCTATTCCAGTCTCTTTGCCTCAGATATTTATCTGTATCTCCTAGTATGATATAATCGTATCTTCATTACCTAAACCAGTACCTTGTAAACTATAGACAACAATAATTTTGTACTATATGTGTTAATCAATGGTATACATCATTCTTGTAGACAGAATCTGAATTATAGATAAACCAAATAAATGACAAGCCAACTCACTGTTAATTAATGGGAAGGTGAAAATTTCCACTGAGGAGTTGATTCTGAGCCAGAAAATACTGTTTCTTCAAATTAAATGAAGTACCAAATTAGAGACCAATTTCAGTTAAGATTATAGGTATCCTCCCAAGGGCAGTTGACTGACCTGCTTCAGGACCTCTATAGCACAGAGGCCACTGGACCACATGGCCATCATATTGACTACAACCTCCTGTAGCACTCTAGCTATATCTCTGTCTGTTGGTATATTCATTTAAATACTTTTTAGCTAACATGCACCAGTTGGTGCTTACCTCACATTTGAAGCCACTGATGCACAGAGATTTGGGAAGCACAAACTAAGAAAATGTTCCCTTTCTCTGACTGGAACTCATGGGCAGATGGCGGATACATATAAGTTTCTAGTTTTCTTGGAATTCTGCAGAAAATATTACTTGGGCCGGGCACAGCTGGCTATATCACAGGACTGTGTTACAAGAAAGTGACCCACCATTCTGATGCTCTCATTCTATGTGAGATGGGTCTGACTGTGACCTCAGAATTGGGAGAAAACAGTCTGAGTTTGGATATACAGTTTGAAGTAGATTATCAACTAGTAATGGTGTGTTAGAACGCCAGCTGCCTGCCAAATGGAGCCTTTGGGTAAAATGAAGATTCTGCACAGCATCCCTTGTTGGGAGACAAGAAAAGCCCTAGTCCCAGCTGGCTCATTACCAGGCAATTTTAGGACAGTATCTGGACCATACATTGAACAAACCTGTTTGTCTTCCTACAAACATTGTTGCATATATAGAATACCAACAACAAACAAAAGAATCAAATAACCAGTTCTACTGTGCATGTGTATAAAAACACATGTTTATGTATAAAGATAGTTGTGAAGGAATGCTTAGCAAACTTCAGTCTTAAAGGTGGCAGAACAGAGGATATAAAAATACTTTCTTAATACAACTATGCAAATACTAAACTTTCTAGGTATGTCCAAATGCATTTAGGAGTTAGGAGTTAGTTATGTATTCATATATAGTTGTGATTCTCTATTGCTATTTTTTTTAAGATTTCATACCTTAGTTAATTTTCATTTTCTATTACATTAAAAAATAAGTAAACCATTGAAAGGAGAAAAATATATTACTGATATTGATCATATGTATTTAATTGAAGAAAATAGGGAAAACCACTATACCATCCAGGTATGACCTAAATCAAATCCCTTATGGATGATGCAGTAGAAGTGACAAAAAGATTCAAGGGATTAGATCTGATAGAGTGCATGAAGAACTATGGATGGAGGTTCATGACACTGTACAGGAGGCAGTGATCAAGGCCATCTGCAAGAAAAAGAAATGCAAAAAGGCAAAATGATTGTCTGATGAGGACTTACAAATAGCTGAGAAAAGAAGAGAAGCTAAAGGTAAAGGAGAAAAGGAAAGATATACCCATCTGAATGCAGAGTTCCAGAGAATAACAAGGAGGCATAAGAAAGCCTTCCTCAGTGATCAATGCAAAGAACTAGAGGAAAACAACAGAATGGGAAAGACTAGAAATCTCTTCAAGGAAATTAGAGACATCAAGGGAACATTTCATGCAAAGATGAGCTCGATAAAGGACAGAAATGGTATGGACCTAACGGAAGCAGAAGATATTAAGAAGAGATGACAAGAATACACAGAAGAAGTGTACAAAAAAAGATCTTCACGACCCAGATAATCACGATGGTGTGATCACTGACCTAGAACCAGACATCCTGGAATGTGAAGTCAAGTGGGCCTTAGAAAGCGTCACTACAAACAAAGCTAGTGGAGGTGATGGAATTCCAGTTGAGCTATTCCAAATCCTGAAAGATGATGCTGTGAAAGTGCTGCACTCAGTTCAGTTTAGTCACCCAGTGCTGTCCGACTCTTTGTGACACCATGGACTGCATGCTAAGCCTTCCTGTCCATCACCAACTACCGGAGTTTAATTCATGTCCATTGAATCGGTGATATCATCGAACCATCTCATCCTATGTCGTCCCCTTCTCTACCTGCCTTCAATCTTTCCCAGCATCAGGGTCTTTTCAAATGAGTCATTTCTTCTCATCAGGTGACCAAAGAACTGGAGTTTCAGCTTTAGCATCAGTCCTTCCAGTGAATATTCAGGACTTATTTCTTTTAGGATGGACTGGTTGGATCTCCTTGCTGTCCAAGGGACTCTCAAGAGTCTTCTCCAACACCACAGTTCAAAAGCATCAATACTTCTGCGCTCAGATTTTTTTATAGTCCAACTGTCACTTCCATACATGACTCCTGGAAAAACCATAGGTTTGACTAGATAGACCTTAGTTGGCAAAGTAATTACTCTGCTTTTGAATATGCCATCTAGGTTGGCCATAACTTTTCTTCCAAGGAGCAGGTGTCTTTTAATTTCATGTCTGCAGTCACGATCTGTAGTGGTTTTGGAGCCCCCCAAAATAAAGGCTGACACTGTTCACTGTTTCCCCATCTATTTGCCATGAAGTGATGAGACCAGATACCATGATCTTAGTTTTCTGAATGTTGACTATTTAACCCAACTTTTTCACTCTCCTCTTTCACTTTCATCAAAAGGTTCTTTAGTTCTTCACTTTCTGCCATAAGCATGGTGTGCTCAACATATCTGAAGTTATTGATATTTCTCCTGGCAATCATGATTCCAGGTTGTGCTTCAACCAGCCTGACATTTTGCATGATGTACTGTGTGTATAAATTAAGTAAGCAGGGTGACAAGATACAGCTTTGATGTACTCCTTTCCCAATTTGGAACCAGTCTGTTGTTCCATGTCCAGTTCTAACTGTTGCTTCTTGACCTGTATACAGATTTTTCAGGAGGCAGGTCAGGTGGTCTGGTATTCCCATCTCTTTCAGAATTTTCCACAGTTGATTGTGATCCACACAGTCAAAGGCTTTGGCATAGTCAATAAAGCAGAAGTAGATGTTTTTCTGAAACTCTCTTGCTTTCTTGATGATCCATCGGATGTTGCCAATTTGATCTCTGGTTCCTCTGCCTTTTCTAAACCAGCTTGAGCATCTGGAAGTTCACGGTTCATGTACTGTGAACCCTGGCTTGGAGAATTTTGATCATTACTTTACTAGCATGTGAGATGAGTGGAATTGTATGTAATTTGAGCATTCTTTGGCATCACCTTTCTTTGGGATTAGAATGAAAACTGATCTTTTCCAGACCTGTGGCCACTGTTGCATTTTCTAAACTTGCTGGCATATTGAGTGCAGCACTTTCACAGCATCATGTTTTAGAATTTGAAATAACTCAAATGGAATTCCATCACCTCCACCTGCTTTGTTCATAGTGATGCTTCCTAAGGCCCACTTGACTTCGCATTCCAGGATGTCTGGCTCTAGGTCAGTGATCCCACAATTGTGGTTATCTGGGTCATGAAGGTCTTTTTTGTATAGTTCTTCTGTATATTCTTGCCACCTCTTCTTAATATCTCCTGCTTCTGTTAGGTCTATACTATTTCTGTCCTCTATTGTTCCCATCTTTGCATGGAATGTTCCCTTGGTATCTCTAATTTTATTGAAGAGATCTCTAGTCTTTCCCATTCTATTGTTTTCCTTTCTTTCTTTGCATTGATCAGTGAGGAAGGCTTTCTTATCTCTCCTTGCTATTCTCTGGAACTCTGGATTCAAATGGGTATATCTTTCCTTTTCTCCTTTGCCTTTTGCTTCTCTTTTCATAACTATTTGGAAGGCCTTATCAGACAACAATTTTACCTTTTTGCATTTCCTTGATTTTTATCAAGTTCTTATGGCACTATATCAGATCTAATCCCCTGAATCTTTTTGTCACTTCTACTGTATAATCATAAGGGATTTGATTTAGGTCATACCTGAATGGTTTAGTGGTTTTCCCTACTTTCTTCAATTTAATTCTGAATTTGGCAATAAGCAGTTCATGATCTGAGCCACAGTCAGCTCCTGGTCTTGTTTTTGCTGACTTTATATTGCTTCTCCACCTTTGGCTGCAAAGAATATAATCAATCTACTCTCGGTATTGACCATCCGGTGATGTCTATGGGTAGTGTTTTCTCTTATGTTGTTGGAAGAGGTTGTTTGCTATGACCAGTTATTCTCTTGGCAAAACACTGTTAGCCTTTGCCCTGCTTCATTCTGTACTCCAAGGCCAAGTTTCCCTGTTACTCCAAGGATTTCTTGACTTCCTACTTTTGCACTCAATAACAAAAAAAGTGAAGAACAACTAAAGATCCTCTTGATGAAAGTGAAAGAGGAGAGTGCAAAAGGTGGCATAAAACTCAACATTCAGAAAACTAAGATCATGGTATCCAGTCCCATCACATCATGACAAATAGATGGGGAAACAACGGAAACAGTGAGAGATTTCATTTTTTTGGTCTCCAAAATGACTGCAAATGTTGACCTCAGCCATGAAATTAAAAGATGTTTACTCCTTGGAAGAAAAGCTACGACCAACCTACACATCATATTAAAAAGCATAGACATTACTTTGCCAACAAAGGTCCATCTACTCAAAGCTATGATTTTTCCAGTAGTCATGTATGGATGTGAGAGTTGGACTATAAAGAAAGCTGAGAGCTGACAAATTGATGCTTTTGAACTGTGGTGTTGGAGAAGACTTGTGATTCTCTTGGACAGCAAGGAGATGCAACCAGTCTATCCTAAAAGAAATCAGTCCTGAATATTCATTGGAAGGACTCATGCTGAAGCTGAAACTTCAATACTTTGGCCACCTAATGTAAAGAACTGACTCGTTGGAAAAGACCCTGATACTGGGACAGATTGAAGGCGGGCAGAGAAGGGGATAACAGAGAATGAAATGGTTGGATGGCATCACTGACGCGATGGATATGAGTTTGACTAGGCTCCAGGAATTGGTGATGGACAGGGAAGCCTGACGTGCTGCAGTCCATGGGGTCACAAAGAGTTGGACATGACTGAGCGACTGAACTAAATTGAGAAAGATGTAATACCTGGGTATTGATCAATACCTGGGTATTGATATCCAGTGATTCATGTCCTGACTTGAATGGCCTTTCTATTTCCAAATGCAATGAGAAAGTCTAGTCAGTTCAGTTTAGTAGTCCAATCAAATGAGTTATCCCCATTTGTTGAGCACCTAAGTATGTTTTAAGAAACAAAGATATGTAAAATACTGCCTCTACTCTCAAACCATTCCCAAGGAGCAAAGCATGCCATTTCAAAAATCTTTAGAGAACATTTTCCAAAATTTAATTGCATGAAAATCTGAAAGTATACCTCTCCTCACAGTCACATTTTATCTAACTTAAAAAAATGACAAATCAAGACACCTGAAATTCAAGAGAAATTGGTTTTGGAACTGACAGGGAAAGGTGGTAAGAGAAGACTTATGACCCTTGATTCCTGATAGGTATCTACAAAAAAAAAAAAAAAAAGGAGTGGGCACTCTGATTATGAATAAAGGTTTCCTTCAATTTCTACACTTAGATCAGCCTAGTTAAGTATCCTCTGGGATGATGACATGAGATACATAACAACAGTGAGGAAAACAGGAAGAATGAAAAAAGAGCATTCAACTTTTAAAATTCAAGTTAAGGGTTTAAGAGATGCAAATAAATTATTTTTGGCCTTTTGTTTTATAGATCCTGAATTATTTCATAGTATAATATAAAGCACACTTGGTTTTTATCCCCTCCTTCTGGATTTGCTTGGCAATGCCATGTTTTCTTGAATGTTAAATACTGTGTGTTTTTGCAAGGCCAGCATTTTAATGACAGGCTTTCCATCTGACTGGCAAAGGGTTTGGTGTTACTAGTGTCCCTTGAAATGAACATACTGTTTTTTCTGTTGGTGACCCTTGAATTTAAAAATCTAATTTCCTTAAAATAAAGCTAAAATAGATAGGTTTTTGCTATATGTAAATATGTTTTGAAATAAAATGAGCAATTCTCATTTTTATTCTACTGATTTGTTGTAATGTATAAATAGGGAGCGGAGAAGGCAATGGCAACCCACTCCAGTCCTCTTGCCTGGAAGATCCCATGGGCGGAGGAGCCTGGTAGGCTGCAGTCCATGAGGTCGGGAAGAGTCGAACACGACTGAGCAACTTCCCTTTCCCTTTTCACTTTCATGCATTGGAGAAGGCCATGGCAACCCACTCCAGTGTTTTTGCCTGGAGAATCCCAGGGACAGGGGAGCCTGATGGGCTGCCGTCTATGGGGTCGCACAGAGTCGGACATGACTGAAGCGACTTAGCAGCGGCAGCAGCGGCATAAATAGGGAGATTATCTACCTTTGTGGTGAAAGATGCTCCTCCGATTAACATGGAAAATGATTTGTAGTCTGTGGGTAACACTGTGCAACAGGAAAGTAATGGAGAGAGAGCTTATTGTAGGCATTGTCTTTATTGTCATTTATGCTCTGAGTATAAAATACTTTTGAAAATTTTGGAGGTGGAAAACAATGGAGAAAGGATATTACAGCTAAGGACTATTCATATCTGTGATATAGAAGATTTGTTGGAACATTATTTATGGAAGAATTTGAGAGCCTTACTGGATCTTAGAAAATTATTTACCTTAAGAGTAATTGCCAAGCCTGAAGCTGAGACATATATGAAAATAATACACAAGAGAGAGGAATTAGGAATGTAGAAGCGGGTGAAAGATGAGTATAGAATAGGCCTGTTTTGGAAAACTGATGATGTGATCTATACTTAACATTTTATTCAGTGAGGAGGAAATGGGTTTCTCAGAGCTAATCTTTTCTACTGAATCCAAGAAATAGTTGGCTTATGTATAGTTAGATACACAGGCACATGCAAGCAAAAATAAAAGCAAATTCTTTGCAACATCGAGACACATAAAATCAAACAATTTTCAGAAATTAAAATAAGATTTATAAATGTGTTAATCACATTTGCAGTTTTTCTGCACACTGGCAGTGTCTTATTATGTTGGGTTCGCCATGAATCTGATCATTGTTCCTTATAGTAAGGGCCTCAACCTGCAGTGACTTGAAGCAGGATTTTGTTTTCTGGTGAGATTGAGGTTGGGCCACAGTGGTAAGAGTTCTAGCCACTAAACCAGTGGCCAGTGACAAGGCCCTGGCCCTTTGACTTTGCAAAAATGAATTCCCATAAAGACAGAAAACAATGAAACAAGTGAAGTGTTTATTAGGAGGAAAAAGTACATGTGGATAGACACATGGACAGACTCAGAGAAGAGTCTTACCCCATGGTAATTTAAATCACTTAAATGGGGCATCCCTTCCAGATTTTCTGTGGCCAGTCATCTTGCTTTGTCAGGTTCAGAGTCCATTTCTTGGTATATCTCAGGGTCCTCCTGCGTGCACATATATCTTAGCCAAAATGCATTCCAGCGAAGAGGCTTATGAGTAGGTTGACATCACTCCTTCTTTGACCTCCAAGGAGCCTCTCTGCACATGTATGTATAGTTGGGAATGTCTCTTTGACCTCTGGAAGAACCACATGGTCTCTGTCTTTTATCTGGGCAGGGCTCAGCTCTTCCTTCTCTTCATTTTGGAATAACTGTACACAGGGCCCCAATCCAGCTGTTCAGGCTGGGATCTGTCTATGTCCTGCCTCAGTGCAAGTAATGTAATATTAGTAACTAAAAAATTTTAGAGTTTAAATTTTTATGGTCACATAGAAAGCTTGTGTAGTGAAATAGTTCATTTCTTTTCCCTGAAAGTGACTAACCAGCATTACAATGGTTTAGACTATATCAGGAGATACTAGACCTTAGCTTTATAAATATGTGTTAAAATTTTGTATTTTTATTCTCATTTTTAATATTTTTAACATATCCCATAAAACACTCTGGTGCCTTTTTACTGTAACACTAAAAATTGCTCGATTCAACAACACTTCGTTACACTTAGTGTTTCCTGGTCTAGAAATTATGTGCTAAGACTGTTTCTATATGCAAAGCCAGGTTATTCACAAAATCTTCATTATGCAAATAACAATTATACTATCAATTTATTTATTTATTTCATTGGGTTTCATGTAATAGAATTTCAAAGTTATCTCTAAAATGTCAAGTGTTTATAAGGGATACATATAAACAAAGAAGATTGTATTTCTCCTCAGTTAGATCTAATTTAGTAATACTAGGTCCCATGCTTTTAAAGAATATGCAATCTTTTTTTTTCTTTTTTTCTTTTTGAAGGATCTGTCTAAGGACTTGTTAATAGAAGTCTCAAAATGATATAAATCTTATGATCTGATTGCTTACAATGATTCAATACTCTGTTAAACAACTGTTCTTCATATTACTACTATTTTAATAGATGCAACTATTGGATAGCTATATTTTTAAAGTCCAAGGTTGAGAATTGGAAAAGGAGATTATGGGAATAGTCTTGTGAAGTGAATTATCTAACTTTATGAAAGTCCATTAAAATTACCTCCATTTTATCTCAGCTAAACAATTCTGATAGTATGACTTGCTAAATATTTAATGAGTAAGATAATTAAATATAGCTGAAAGACTTTACTGGATTTCCAGAATATTGTCAATGCTCAGAATAATACAATTTGTAAGATATATATTTTTCTGAGAGAATTTGAATTATGTGAAATAATGCCCTTAGATTATTGTAACTGATATAGTTTTGAAATTAAAATTACTTTAGGAATTCAAACATTTTATAAATTTAAAATTCTTTAGTTTTGTTTGACAAAGTTGAGTCAAGGTAATGTATGTTGCTGCTAAGTCACTTCAGTCGTGTCTGACTCTGTGCGACCCCATAGATGGCAGCCCACCAGGCTCCCCTGTCCCCGGGATTCTCCAGGCAAGAGTACTGGAGTGGGTTACCATATTTATCTGGTATTTGATTAAAATCATTATTCCATAGTTATGTTCTTTAGATATTCAATATAGAGTATATTAATTATTGCCGCTCCTGCTCAGACTAGGATTAACATGATATTTTAAATATTTCAACATTTATCTCTTCATGTTTTATTTAAAGAAATGTTTAATGTTGCTGTAGTTCAATTGCTAAGTTGTGTCTGACTCTTTGCGACCTCATTGACTGTAGCACACCAGGCTTACCTGTCCTTCACCATCTCCCAGAGTTTGCTCAAACTCATGTCCATTGAGTCGGTGATGCTATCTAACCATCTCATCCTCTGCTGCCCTCTTCTCCTTTTGCCTTCAATCTTTCCCAGCATCAGATTCTTTTCTAATAAGTCAGCTCTTTGTATCAAATGGCAAAGTATTATAGCTCCAGATTCAACATCAGGCCTTCCAATGAATATTCTGGGTTGATTTCCTTTAGGATTGACTGGTTTGATCTCCTTGCAGTTCAGGGGACTCTCAAGAGTCTTCTCCAGTACCACAATTCAAATGCATCAACTTTTCAGCACTCAGCCTTCTTTATGGTCCAACTCTCACATCAGTTCATGACTACTGGAAAAACCATAGCTTTGACTATATGGAACTTTGTTAGCAAAGTGATGTATTTGCTTTATAATATGCTGTCTAGGTTTGTCATAGCTTTCTTTCCAAGTAGAACTTCCCTGATAGCTCATTGGTAAAGAATCTGCCTGCAACACAGAAGACCCCGGTTTAATTCCTGGGTTAGGAAGATCCACTGGAGAAGGGTTAGTCTACCCACTCCAGTATTCTTGGGCCTTCCTTGTGGCTCAGCTGGTAAAGAATCTGCCTACCATGCGGGAGACCTGGTTTTGATCTCTTGGTTGGGAAGATCCCCTGGAGAAGGGAAAGATGACCCACTTCCAGTATTCTGGCCTGGAGAATTCCATGGCCTGTATAGTCCATTTGGGTCGCAAAGAGTTGGACATGACTGAGTGATTTTCACTTTCTTTCCAAGTAGCAGACATTTTTTTAATTTCATGGTTGCAGTCACTGTCTGCAGCGATTTTGGAGCACAGGAAAAAAAAATCACTGCTCCCACTTTTTCCATATTTTATTTAAAGAAACTTTTAGTGTTATAGTGAATGTTATTTGATAGTCTGCATTTTCGTTATTGACTAGTAAATTACTTGACTGTTTTTTTAATTTAATTTTATTTTTTATTGAAGTATAGTCCATTTACAATGTTGTGTCAATCTTTGTGGTATGGCAAAGTGACTCCCTTATCTACATATAGATATTATTTCTTAATTTTCTTTTCCATTATTATTTGTCACATGATATTGAATATGGTTCCCTGTGCTATACAGCAGGACTTTGCTGTTTATCCATCCTATATACAATAATTGCATCTGCTAATCCCACACACCCAGTCGTTCCCTCCTCTACTTCCCTCCCCCTTGGCAGCCACAGGTCTGTTCTCTGTGTCTGGGAGTCTGTCTGTTTTGTAGATAGATTCACTTGTGCCATATTTTAACTTCCACATAGAAATGATACCCTACAGCATTTGTCTTTCTCTTTCTGACTTGTTTCACTTAGTGTGATAACCTCTAGTTACATCCATGTTGCTGCAAATGACATTTCATTCTTTTTTTATGGCTAAGAGGTTATTTTTAAATTGCAATCTCTTTTTGATTATTTTTATTTTTAACTTTGTAAGGAAGAGGCCATAAACATATAAGATATATACATAAAAGTACACATTTTTATTCTCCTTTTAATGTTTATCCCTGTAAACATTACCTTTTCAAAATATGCACTTATAATTTCAAAAGAAAATACATACAGAATGAAATATTATAATATCAAATCCTATAGATATTGAACAAGAATTGATAAAATTCAATATTGTTCTTCCACACTCCTTCCCTGTTTATATATTACTTTTTCTTCTAGATTATGATTAGTATATTCAATACAATCTATTAACCTGAAAAATGAGCTTTATATAATCTTCTTAACAAACTGTCTAAATATGGAACCCAACAGGTTCTACTTTGTTTTACAGAAAAAAAAGAGGGTTTTTTGTAACTTAATGTCTACTCTGGGCATCAATTTGGAGCTAACTGGCACTTGTTGATTGCTTAATTGATTAAATGATTGACTAATATCAGTTTGAAAACTTTCTTGCCATATCCAAATAGGAGACATCATATATATTTAATTTTTTTTTATATTAACTTGTGTAATGTTTTGTTTAACTTATAAATGTAGATCATTGAATTATATGTAAGGGAGCATCTGCATATCTTGGGAAATTTTATATCTACATATAATAGCAATTAAATAAAGTGAACAATAGACAGGGATTTATTTCAGTATATGGAAATAAGCAATAGTGACTGTAACAGCTGGCTATTTTAATATTTTATATTTTAATATTTAATATTTTAAGTTGCTTAAGGAAGTGATATTAACCTCTTTCTAATTAATAAATCTGTCTTTTGTCTAGATCTCTTTAAACTATTATACACTAAACCTCTACACTATTTTACTATTATGATTTTTGACCATAGATTTTTATTTAGATACATAGATATATGAGTGATAAGCCTGTGCATTGTGAAAAATTTAGATACACTCTGAGGCCTATTTCATAGTAATTTCTACTTTGTTCATAATGTAAGTTGATATAATGAAAAGCATAGGTGATATGTAACTTAAATCTAAATTTCTCTTGAGGGTAAAAATTTAATTATACGATTAATTGGAAAATAAATGGCAATGTGTTATACCCAATGGCCTATAGCTTTTTTATAAGTTGTGTTTGTAATCTGATATCATGATGATGGTATATTGAACTTCACTATGTCTTATTTGACAAAACACTGCAAACATATGCATCTAGTATTGCACTATTTTCTAAATATGATATTCCTCTTGAAAATAATGATGCATAAACAAGTATAGGATGACTTCACAGTGTAAGGGTGGGCATTTCCCATAGTAGATCAGCTTTAGACACCGGAGATAGATGAGCTGGCTTAATTCTCATTCTTAAGTTTGATTATTACTGGGTATGATATGCAAAAAAGGTATGTGATCATCATTACTAGAATGTGAGCATGGGCGTGGGAAGACTTCTTTAGTTTCTTTTAATCTGATCTGCATTTAGACAAACAGCCTTTCTACAACAAACCTTCACCGGATTGTGGCAAAATTCTTTAGGGATAAGGACCTTTCCCATTAGCTCTGATTGGAACTCAATAAAAATATCCTTTCTTATATTAAGAAAGGATATTTTGTCCCTTTTAAATTTTAATTACTGTTCTTGTTTTTTGCTGCTTTGGTTAAATAATTCATCATGTATTTGAAGACAGCTGTCAAGTTCCTCTCTTCACTTGAAATGTGCTTGGTGTCTTTAACCATTGTTTATATCTTTTAGTTTTTCAGACTGCATGGCCATTTTGGTGCTTGCCTTCTACTGAAAATAATCTGATTTGTTGATTAGAGACTTATCTTTTCCTTTTCTTTCTGTTTCTCCTTTTTTATGATCTGTGACAGAGAGTGCCAGTTGCCTATTAAAATTCATTTTTCTTCTTTACTAACAGAAAGCCAGTTTTATTTATGACAAATTCAATAAAAATTCACATTTCCTAGCTCCCCAAGATGGCTATTCACTTATTTTCTGGTAAATCATATTTAAGTAGAAAATGTTAGATTTATTCTCCCTGAAAATACCTTTACAGGGGGAGGGATTGACTCACATTGATAGACCTTTTCCTTTTGTCCTTCTTTCTGACTGTAATTCAGTAAAAAAGAGATGTTTTATCTTTTCTAACTATATTAAATTCTATACTTTTATTACTCTAGCTATCAACTTAGTGGAGGGAAGCAAAATTATGAGTTTAATCTAGGGTCATTTGGTATAAGATAACAAAAAAACAGTGTTACTTTTAAACGTAGTTCATTATTTTCTCAAAATGAGTAGATTTTATGTGATGCTTCTTTTTTGTATAATTTTATTTATTTATTTATTTATTTTTGACTGTTCTGGGTCTTCATTGCTGTGCAGGCTTTTCTCTGGTTGTGGAGGATGGAGGCTACTCTCTGGTTGCGGGGCACGGGTTTCGCTGGTGACTTCTGGGGTTGCTGAGCATGGGCTCTAGGGCAAGCGGGCTTCAGTAGTTACGGCTTCAGAGCTCTAGAGCACAGGCTCAATACAGCACCGTCGCAGTGCACAGGCCTAGTAGCCCCACGGCATGTGGGATCTTCCTGGATCAGCGATCAAACCCACGTCTTCTGCACTGGCAAGCAGATTCTACCACTGAGACACCAGGGAAGCCTTATCTCAGCAGGAGACTACAAACATACAGAAGAGTAGAGACTAGAAATTCTTGCAAATGTGAGAGTCATTGTTAACCGTATTTGATTTTATTAACTATCATTAACCATTGTGTGTGTGATAAGTCACTTCAGTCATGTCCGACTCTTTGCGACCCTATGAACCATAGACCACCAGGCTCTTCTGTCCATGGGATTCTCCATGCAAGAAATACTGGAGTGGATTGCCATGCTCTCCTTCAGGGGATCTTCAATCTCAAGGATTGAACCCTTTTCTCTGGTATCTCCTACATTGGCAGATGGGTTCTTTACCACTAGCGCCACGTGGGAAGCCCTATTATTAAGAATTGATGCTTTTGAACTGTGGTGTTGGAGAAGACTCTTGAGAGTCCCTTGGACTGCAAGGAGATACAACCAGCCCATGTTAAAGGAGACCAGTCCTGTGTGTTCATTAGACTGATGCTGAGGCTGAAACTCCAATACTTTGGCCACCTCATGCGAAGAGTTGACTCATTGGAAAAGACCCTGATGCTGGGAAAAGATCCCTCCTCCTGATGGTGGCAGGAGGAGAAGGGGACGACAGAGGATGAGATGACTGGATGGCATCACCGACTCGATGCACATCAGTTTGGGTGAACTCTGGGAGTTGGTGATGGACAGGGAGGCCTGGCATGCTGCGATTCATGGGGTCACAAAGAGTCGGATACGACTGAACTGAACTGAACTGAATCATTTTAAAGAGGAAGCAGAATAAAGAGAAGTCACTTTATGAGTTTGGGTCTACCTAATCCCCAACACATGGATTTTTCTGTCCTTCCAGACAAATCTCTTCTTCATCAAGGCTGATTTCACTTGGTTCTTGAAATCATTAAATTTGTTATCACTTCTTGTTACCTTAAGACCAAGCTGGGAATGAGTGATGTCATTGCAACAGAGGAGTTTTTTGAGGCAAATGATGCTTCAAGTGGTAGAAAGACTGGGGGAGATATTGTTAAAATGCAGGCCTTCCACTCCTCATTATAAACTGTGACTGTTGTCTTTATCAACATGATTTTTACTTAATCAACATGCTTTTTATTTAATCAACAAGTGTTAATTGGACACATTCCATGTATCAAACATTTCAATCTTTGACACCTAGAATTATTCGTTTTTTGTTTGTTTTATACTTTTCATGCTTAGTGAAAACAGATAGGGAAAAATGGATTCTTGTAGAACTAGGAATATAGATGATCACTTGTGATATTTATAGATAGAATCACAGTTCAGGTGTCTGAAGTTCAGTAATAGCATTGAAGGCTTTACTTCTGACCTACCATATAGCTCAGTGTTACGTGACATCTTATCAGTGTGACTTCATACATGCTATATTACTGACTTGTAGCCTGAATTTTATTTATTTTGCAGTTAAGATTTTGAAGCGCCATACTCTTTCTGCTGACAATTTGGGCCTAGTAGTCATTGTTAATTTCACTAGCATGGAATTAGTTTGAACCGAACATTTAAAAAGTACACCATGAAAGTATTTAATTCATTTTCCAGTTATCAAGTATGATAGTATTTTCCCTTGTTGCCATCGGATTGCAAAGATGATTATTCTTTTCTGCAATCTTTTAGTAGACTGTTTCAAATACGTTTTCATTTAAAAAGAGATGGTAATACACAGTAATTTCCTCATAAAATATGTGAATATAATCTTTTTTTCTGATAGTATGATTGGAATTAGATCCATTTTGGAAGGTGCTTTACATTTATTATTATCTTATATTACTAGCAATAAAAGTCATGATTAGGAAACTGAAACAGAAACTATGTCTCTAATAAATATCCGACCTTTGGAGTACTATAATCCTGTCTAATTTATGCATAAATGGGAAGACTGATTATAATGCAAGACAGTATTACTCTGAACCTCTATAGGTCATTGTAGAAAACTCTAAATTCCTTTTACATATTAAAAATAGATGAGTCAGTTTTTTTTTTTAATACCCACTACATTTTTGTGCAAGAAGAAAGGTGAACACACTCCAGTTTGCTGTCTAACTTTAAACTTTAGAGGAAATATCACATCCAGTGGCTTCCCTGGTGACTCAAATGGTGAAGAATCCACCTGCAATGTGGGAGACCTGGGTTAAATGCCTGACTTGGGAAGATCCCCTGGAGGAGGGCATGGCAACCCAATCCAGTATTCTTGCCTGGAGAATCCCCATGAACAGAGGAGCCTGGCAGGCTCCCTGGGGTCGCAGAGTTGGACACGACTGAGTGACTAAGCACACGTCACATTCATTATGTGAGAATGTTGCTACACAGAAGACTAGGTGGGCAGCAAAGCATGGTGACATGCCTAGTTTTTAAAGAGACATAAGAAAATATTTCTCTTAGAAAATGACACAGTGAGAACTCTTGCAGACATCTCTTCCAGTGTTAGGTAAGAATGCTTATCTTTAAGTCATGCAGTTATTAGCCATTTGATATCCTTTCATACTTTTCTGGCTTTCATAAATTCACACAACCACATGTTCATTCACATCTGTAATGGGGAAAATGACACCTAATTAAGAAATGTTAAAGTAAGTTTTAGTGATCTTTATATTTTTAACCTCATTGCATGGCAGTTTTCAAAGAGGCTTAGAATAATAAGTAAATTAGTTAGATTTTATTGCCATGCAAAATTTTGAATTAATTTTTTTGCAATTATATATGTTTTACCATGTTTTCACCTTTATAACACATCCATTTACATGAGATAAATGACTTTTTAAAAAGGTCCATTCACTTTTTACTTTATTTGCTGTCATTTTATAAATATTTATTTCATGTCTAACTACTGTATTGTACTTTTCTGGATCTAGAAATTTTACCTGTCTTTAAGAAGGTAGCCTTTGGTCACTTGGATACAGACCCAGTGGATATGAACTCCAAACTGATAACCATTCTCAATACTTTATAGAGTTTAGTCAGCTGAAGGAGTTTGTTTCACATTGGGGCTGTCAGAATGAATGTCAAGAAGCAAGTTCTAAGGAAATTCTCTAGGAAGCTATTTTCTATTGTTTCTGTGGGAATGTCAGCTCTTTCCCTGAAGAGATTTTAATATATATTTATACATTATTGATGCTGAAACAAAACATAAATGTAGGCACAGTCCATGGTGATGGTGATGCTCTTCACCCTAATTTATTTTAGTTAATTTCATTTTATAAAAAAATAAAGGAGAGGGAAAGTCATCAGAGAAGGAGTTCTATGAAAAGAAGTTAGAGACTTTGCCATTTCCCTTGCAGGGATCCTGATTCATTCTGGGTGACATATATAACTGAACATATCATCTTCTAATTGCAAAACAGAAGAAGCCCTGACAGACCATCTGTGGGAAACAAAGGGATCTTCCGCCTCAGTGGATACGGAAGGACTACTATAAGTCTCCATCTGAGCACAGAGAATGAGAAATGTTGGACCTGGCATCCTTTTATTTTTCCTGCCACATCTCCATGTATATTTCTTTCTTGTAAACATATCATCTTTTGTGTATTTTCCAGTATAACTTTCATTCCATACATGTCTTCTTGACACTGATATACTCAGTACTCTTTGTGACAGGAAAGAGATAACTTAAGCTAGTTCTTAACTGCAACTGGTTCAGTCTTATGGTAGGCTCATATATGGATACACCAGTTACATTATAAAGGGATGAGGGATACTGAAACTTCCAGAGGTAAAAAATTCCTTGAAAAGTCGTAGATATTTCCTATGAAATTACTCAGATATGTTAAGATATTGCACAAGAGCTGTGTTCCAAGGAAGTCTCAGATGCATCATGTAGAATTGGACTTTTCTTATGTTTGTATGTATATGACAAATATATTCCCTTGGACTGTGAAGAGTCTAACATATTCTTCTTAGGATCTGGAAAACTTTGTTTAAGAAAAGCAGGTATAGTGTTCTATTTATTTAAAGCTGCTGTAAACACTTGTATGCAGATTTTTGTGTGCACATAAATTTTCAATTTCTTTGGGTAAATACCAAGAAATGTAACTGCTAGATCATGTAGTAAGAGGGAAAAGACCGTGATGCTGAGAATAGATTGAAAGCAAAAGGAGAAGGGGGAGACAGAGGATGAAATGGTTAGATAGCATCACTGACTCAATGGACATGAATTTGAACAAACTCTGGGAGATAGTGGAAGACAGAGGAGCCTGGCTTGCTACAGTCCATGGGGTTTTGCGGAGTTGGACATGACTTAGTGACTGAACAACAAAAAGTAAGAGTATGTGTAATTTTGTAAGAAATTGCCAGGCTGCCTTCTAAAGTAGAAGTACCATTTTGCATTCCCACTAATAGGGGACCTTATTTTACAAATATGTTTTCAAGTACAAGGAAATGGGAAATTAGTGCTTTCCCTAAAAAATAGAAAACATATACTGTATTTCACTGATTCTAGGGTGCTATTTAATTAATAGTTCATCAGAGTAAAAATATATATAATACTATAATTAATATAGATAGCTGTTTAAATAGAAAAAATATGCATCTTAAAAATAGGAAACCATACTATGTAAGGAAAAGGACTTTTTGGAGTTGAAAGCAATCAAAAGTTAATTTAATTTGCAAAGTAAGTTGAAACTTTAGATGACAATTCTATTTTTATGAGTTTGTAAGGAGTAGTACTATTTAGACCATTTTATTTTAATTTGTTTCATTTAGCATATGTACCTATTTGCAAAATATTTTAGTTTTTCTTATGTTATTTTCAATTGCTTTTTAAACTAGTACTTTGCATTGATAGCATGCTTTCTATGTGGTAGTGTCTGAATTGAATTATTGAGTATGTTATTTGGGTTTTTATGATGTCAACCCAGTGTTTGGCATATAGATATGCCAAAAGTATTTATGAAAGTACACTGCTTCTGTAGCACCGGATATACTGTTTAAAATATGGAATGTTAATTTTGAAAGCCTAATACAATATGTCTTTTACTGATGTTAAAAAAATAGAAAGTGGCCATTTTCCAGTATCTACTGGAATATTTCAGATTATGCCTTATGTAACCTAGACTATATGACACTGAAGATGGAATAAACCCTGGGTTCTCATTCTTCTCGAATTTTTTTAGAGTCAATTTATATCCTTTGATTTTAGGTTATCATTGTGGGAAATATTGAAAAAAAATTTTTTTTCAGAAAAATCACAAAAACTAAATGAGAAAAATCCCAAAGCTCTCTGGTGTCTTTATGAGAATTCAGGAGAAAAATATTAGTGGAACCTAAGTGATACCTTTCATCACTGTGTTATCAGAGGAGTCAGATAATCTTGTGACCTTGTTAAAGATCAAGAAAATAATCTATAGGTTATATTGATATCTGAGATATTCTTTTTTTAAACAAACAGTTAAAACTGATTTGCAGTTTTATGAAACACATTGCAGTGTTTCATAAACCACTAACGTATCAATTTGAAACATATTGTAGAAACATTATAAATGATTGTTGGATCACTAATCCTGCTCACAAATGTCTAACTAACCTATGTGCCACTGTTATGGACTGTTGAAACTAACACCATTTATATCACTAATTCTATGGTAAAGTCATTTCCAAAATCAAACGCAAAGTGTCTATTAGAGGAGAAATAGGATTTCCCATATCCTTTTTTTGTTTTGACTATTATGGCTAGGAGGGAATTCCATTTTGGTTAGAATGGGAAGAAAGGCAGAGAAATTGACTTAGTCATAAGGTCAGAATAATGAGGGAAAACTTATCTCTTGCCCAGCAAAGGAAAATTTAAATCTTTTCCTGTAATGTGCATCTAGGTATTTTAAAAATGCATTCATAATGCCTATTTGTATTTGCTGATGCCTCAGCAAGTAAAGGATCTGCCTGCCATGCAGGAGACACAGGAGACTCTGGTTTGATCCCTGGGTTGGGAATATCCTCTGAGGGAGGAAAATGGCAACCCACTCCAATATTCTTGCCTGATGAATCCCACGGACAATGGAGCCTGGCAAGCTAAGAGTTGGACATGACTGGACAACGACTGGACAACCACTCACGCCATTTAAATAGCATTCCTTGTTCTGCTGCAAAATTGCTTTTAATAACAAACATGATCGGATAAGAACCGGAAATACTTAAATCAAGGAAAATAATTATTGATGGAAGGCAATTAAAGGGGGAATGGGTAGAGTAGTTTTAATTATCTAGGAACTTAAAATTTTATTTTGTTGATTTATTTTGATTGGAGAATAATTACTTTACAATATTGTGATGGTTTTTGCCATATATCAGTATAGATCAGCCACAGTATACATGTGTCCTCCCGTCCTGAACCCCCCTCTCACACCCCCAACCCTGTCTCTCTGGGTTGTCCCAGAGCACCAGCTTCTGGGTTCCCTGCTTCATGCATCAAACTTGGACTTATAATTTTAAATTTGTCTACCAAATGACCAGGCTAAGTAATTTACAAAAGGAAAGACTATTGAATTAATATCTAATGAACCACTACTATTAATGTGTTTCAAAATAAAGGGATATAAGAAAAGGTAATACTTAGGAAAACAAAGAATGTGAATATATTCAGTTACATATAAAAATATACACTTACCTACACATTTAACATGTAAATTTTTTTCTTTGCTTTCCCTCCCTTTCCCAGAAGCTGTCGGTTAATTAAGGATGACATCAAAGGACCTGAAAGGAGGGCTTTCCTGGATCTTATATTTAAAATCTATTGAGCCCGTGGCCAAATCTAAGATGCCTAGCATCTTAGGTCTAGAAGGACCCATTGGAGGACATCTGTATCACCATCTAGCTTCTCTGTCTCTGATAGCCTTTTCTCTCCCCTTGTCCTAGAACACTTTGTCTTACCATTTCCTGTAGTTCAGTGGTGTATTCACTGAGTTCTCCTTGGTCTTAAGATTCAATAGACATGCCTCCAAATTTTACTATAGAAAAGTGGGACCTTAAACATGAAGGGTGATACTTTCTCCTTTTTCTTTTAACAAGTCAGCTCTATTTTTGTCTGTTCTGTATATTGGACTCTGTGTGAGATTTACTTAGAAAAACAGGTTCAACTAAAACTTGTTAGGAAGATTCCTGCAAACATTGATATAAAGGATATTGTGCAGAATCAGCATTTTTCGATTCTACTGATGATGGTATTTGGTGAGAACCCAAGTGAAACCTTAGGGGATAAGTTGTCAAGAAGATTAGGTTCCATTGGAGAATGTTTTTTTCAGTATTCATAAATATGTGGTCTATTTCACAGTGAACCAATCCTATTATAAATCAAAAGCAGATAATCTTACCAGTTGCTATGGTGCTACAGGGTGATAAGCAAATGAATTTGAACTGGATGACATGAGAAAAGAGTACACTTTTCAAAGAAAATTTTTCTCTCATTGCAATCAGAAAATCTGGTTTTGATTTATAAAAGCTTTAGTCAGAATGTTTTCCTATATTGTGATCTTGAGAGCACTTTGATGGCTCCTAGGTAGCAGTGGGCAAATGAAACTCATAAAATCTACTAAGTGTAGATTGACTTTCATTTTTTCCTACATTACCACAGAACTCCAGGGATCCAAATATACTAAGAGGAAGGATGTCCAGGAAATCGTAAGGTAGTTGTTCATTTTTCCTTCTGTATAGTTATATGGAACTTACATGTGTCAAATCATTTCTGTGATTTAGATCCACAATAACATGGTATCACTTACATCTTACTTTTTTGAATGTTAATTTCACCAATCCCTTGCCAACCATAAGCATTAACTTTGGTAAGTTTTTAGGTAAAAATGCATAGGGTTGCATTAATTTAAATTTTAGTTATTAGTCATGTTAAAATTTTACATTGATGATTAAGTTAATAAAAGTATATGTTCATAAAGATTGTTAAACAAATGAATAAACAGGCTTACTTAATTTTTAATGCAGTAAGTTTTAGAAAAACGTTTCAGATAAGGAATTCTCCTTTGTGGTTGGCTTTCCATAGGCTGTTTGAAAAATTTGATTCTCTATCCTTCAGAATGCTGGAAGAATTTTCAAGTAGCTATGCTCCAGTATTTTTAACAGTTTGCTTAATTTTTGGCTAGTGTTAAAAAGGTTATTGAATCTTTTGCTTTATCTTGAGTCATCAAACAATTGATTAAAATATTATCAATAGACCTACCATATCAAATTCCTAGGGGGGAAAAAAATCAAAGCCTGAAAATCTCGCTCATTAAGCAATAAATATCATTTGAGTTTCCCTGACATTTTCTTATAGAAATTAGATTTCTTTATGTCCTCGATGTGCTGCTTCTAGCAATTACACTTTCATGGTTTCCTTGCTTCAGTCTATAGTGACTAATGCTTGTTTGCCACATCAAATGTAAATCAGGATGCAGAACTGAGTTCAGAATCTTGGTACAACTTAAAGTTAATTTTCTCCAGGAAGTATGGGGGATAAATTAATCTGGTTTCAAATTTGGGCAAGCTGAACATTTCTTTTGGAAATAATTTGAGGTCAGTAATTTGGGAGATTATATTTGATAACTCTTACTGAATAGGAAAAGGTCATCGATGAAGAAGAAAAAACCTTTTAAAATGGTTTTGAAAAGAAAGTTATAGTATATAGAAAAAGAATCAAATTAGAAAAATGAGTGATGTTGATATTCATAATAATCCTGTGCTCAGGTAAAGTTTCCATGTGTTTAGATTCTGGTTATTTTTTTTTCACTAGCTGAAATTTATTTATATTTTCTTTGCAGTGTTTTGTCAGCATTTCTTAATGATCTACAATGATTATCTACAATCGCTTAAAAATTAGAAATTTGTTTTCAAGGAGGCTTAAAAATGATTTTAACCAAAAGAGTTGCATAATACTTATTTCCCATAGTTTCTATGTAAACCCAAAGCTGAAATCAGTTGAAGTGCTTTAGAATTAAAATTTATAATTAAAAAATTATTTGTGAATAACTGGTATTTCTGAGATAAAATTTAATGCTGTAGTAATCTATGTATCCAGTCTATGTAATGATTAGGAAAATGTAGACCCTTCTACGCTCAACTATTGATTAAGACTAAATCCTATTTCTTCAATTTTTTTCCCCCAACTTACCTACATCTGATTATGGATCACTAAAAAATATATATACATTACTATTCATTCTCATATATTCTAACTACCACTCATATATAACATTCTTTCTCCCTCCAGGAGCAGAGTTATCTTTCTTAAAACATAGATCGAGTCATGCCACTTTCCTACTTAAACTACTCCAATAGTTCCCTATCATAGTAGCATAAATTCTAAGCTTCTTAAATTTACCTAAGTAGCTCTACAGGAATCTACCTCTGGTCTTTCTCTCTGATTTCCCATCCCCTCTTTCCTTTATCCACATGTCCAGCCGCATTGGACTTTTTAACTGTTGGGAGACCATTACATTATTATAAGTGAGAAACAAGGATGGTAGTATTGGAGATGTTGAGAAGTAGTCAACTATGAATGCATTTTGAAGGTAACCCCAAGAGCAATTCCTGACGAGTATGTTATGAAAGAAAGATGATTCAAGTGTGACTCCAAGGTTTCGGGCCTAACCAACTGAAAGGATAGAGTTGCCATCAATTAAAATGGGACAGACTAAGCTTTGGGGTGTATTTGGAAGAAAAAATTAGGAATTCAGTTTTGAAGGTGTTGAATTTGAGATGCCTGAGAATTGAATATATGAACCGTGAGTTAAGAGGAGAGGTCTGTGCTAAATTAAAATTCTTTGAATTATTGGAATGTACTTGGTAGTTAAAATTATGAGACTTCTTATGTATACAAAGGGACTGAGTGTAGACAAAAATGAGAAGGGGGTGAAAACTGAACTAGCGAGCCCTAGACTATTAATAGGGCTTCCCAGGGGGTGCTGGTGGTATAGAACACACCCGCCAGTGCAGGAGACATAAGAGATGCAGATTCAATCCCTGGGTCAGGAAGATCCCCAGGAGAAGGACATGGCAACCTACCCCAGTATCCTTGGCTGGAGAAACCCATGGACAGAGGAGCTTAGAAGGCTATAATCCAAAGGCTTGCAAAGAGTCAGACACGATTGAAGTGACTAAGCACAATTGCACTCATCTCACACGCTAGTAAAGTAATGCTCAAAATTCTCCAAGCCAGGCTTCAGAAATACGTGAACTGTGAACTTCCAGATGTTCAAGCTGGTTTTAGAAAAGGCAGAGGAACCAGAGATGAAATTGCCAACATCCACTGGATCATGGAAAAAGCAAGAGAGTTCCAGAAAACATCTATTTCTGCTTTATTGACTATGCCAAAGCCTTTGACTATGTGGATCACAATAAAGTGTGGAAAATTCTGAAAGAGTTGGGAATACCAGACCACCTGACCTGCCTCTTGAGAAACCTGTATGCAGGTCAGGAAGCAAGAGTTAGAACTGGACATGGAACAACAGACTGGTTCCAAATAGGAAAAGAAGTACGTCAAGGCTGTATATTGTCACCCTGCTTATTTAACTTCTATGCAGCGTACATCATGAGAAATGCTGGACTGGAGGAAGCACAAGCTGGAATCAAGATTGCCAGGAGAAATATCAATAACCTCAGATATGCAGATGACACCACCCTTATGGCAGAAAGTGAAGAGGAACTAAAAAGCCTCTTGATGAAAGTGAAAGAGGAGAATGAAAAAGTTGGCTTAAAGCTCAACATTCAGAAAACAAAGATCATGGCATCCGGTCCCATCACTTCATGGGAAATAGATGGGAAAACAGTGGAAACAGTGTCGCACTTTTTTGGGGGTGCTCCAAAATCACTGCAGATGGTGATTGCAGCCATGAAATTAAAAGATGCTTACTCCTTGGAAGGAAAGTTATGACCCAGCTAGATAGCATATTCAAAAGCAGAGACATTACTTTGCCAACAAAGGTCCGTCTAGTCAAGGCTGTGGTTTTTCCAGTGGTCATGTATGGATGTACGAGTTGGACTGTGAAGAAAGCTGAGCACCGAAGAATTGATGCTTTTGAACTGTGGTGTTGGAGAAGACTCTTGAGAGTCCCTTGGACTGCAAGGAGATCCAACCAGTCCATCCTAAAGGAGATCAGTCCTGGGTGTTCATTGGAAGGACTGATGCTGAACCTGAAACTCCAGTACTTTGGCCACCTCATGTGGAGTTGACTCATTGGAAAAGACCCTGATGCTGGGAGGGATTGGGGCAGGAGGAAAAGGGGACGACAGAGGATGAGATGGCTGGATGGCAGTACTGACTTGATGCACATGAGTTTGAGTGAACTCCGGGAGTTGGTGATGGACAGGGAGGCCTGGCGTGCTGCTATTCATGGGGTCTCAAAGAGTCGGACATGACTGAGCGACTGAACTGAATGGAACTGAACTGAGGTAGAGAGAGTAGTTACTCCTCTCTACAATAAAGATTTTGAAATTGATTTGTCTCTTGATATACACCTGAAGTTTAGTTTAGTTAGAAATATATTTTACTTTTTCCTTGGTTTCCATAGATTTTTTTTTTGTTTGTGCAGTTGTTTTAAAGAAAAAGAATCATTATGAACCAGTTACATTTCTTAGGTTCTCTGTGAATTGGGTATTCATGTAGTTAAAAATATAAAATCCTATACTTTAGTATGCTGTGATAAAATGATATTCACCTCATTTAAGATATGTGGCTTGTTCATTCTTTTAGTTGAGTCTATCATGACTGACTTTCAGGTTTGTTAAAAAAAAAAAAACAACTGAAGGCATTATGATGAATCTGATATTGAAATGTTTTTGTACTTTTTACATGCCTGAGAAGCAGAGATATAACTCATACATCTTTTTGATTTGTGTGATATCCAGTGTGACTCTAATTTTTGACTCTATTGAAGAGAAAAGAACATAAAGGTAAAAGGCAGTTTTTTTCTTATAAAGAAATCATATACATATTTTGACTGCCAGGTTAAAAAAGAGGCAAATCTGTTTTATTTTCTTGACATTTCCTTATAATTATCTTCACTTACATAGTCAGCTGGAAAGCTGAAAGAACTATCATTTGTTTTTGGGTTTTTTTTTTGATAAAACATGACTCAAAATCGCTACAGTTCTAAAGCATATCATAGTTTCTGTTTCATTCATGATGCCTTCAATATTTGATATTTTATTGTACTTTGATTGTTTAAATATTGTTAACTCTTTTTTAGTTGTAAGAACATATCAGTCCTGAGCTGTTGACAGTTTCTTAACAATCCAAATGAGTTTATATTTGTTACCCGAAATGCAGGAGAACAGTCCCAAATATACTTTATATTTGTTATAGGAGTAGATAGTTTACTGGATACATGAGGACTTCTAAAAATGAAGCTATGGTATGACAAGACATAGATGGTTAAGAAAGCCAGATTTTCTTTGTTACCTTGGAATCACTTCTCATTCATTTAAGATGTTTATTAGTGTAATATTCATCCTCAGGGCCACTTTATTTTAGGCCATCTTTTTGGGGATGGGTATTTCAAATGAGCCAGCCCAGCCTTTCATTATGCCGATAGGGAATGCAGTCCCCAGAAGCTAATGATGTCTGTTTCTAACCCATTTATAGTAAAGGATTACTACCGTTATTGATAGTGTTTAATACCAATGCTGTGCTATTAAAATTGTCCAGTCTTGGTGCAAGGTTCTTTATAGCTGCTCTCAATCTTTTTTCTGCTGGTACATTTGGAAGACTAATTTCTACTAGGATTCCAGGCGAATTAAATGATAGTGGAAAAGCATTTTCCATCATTACTGTTGGAGCAGGAACAGTAAATCACCACAGGTACAAATTGAGAACTCTGTCTTAATATCATTGGACTGAAGAAGGCACGTAGAAAATCCTTATCAGTCAAAGCCCAGGATTTAATGAGTGTATACATCAGTTTCTTCAGAGTAGTGCCCAGGAGAAGTTGCTGAAAGCAGGCATCTCTGCAACTTGAATCATTTATAGTTTAATATAAAGAAGGAAGAGAGCCGGAGACATATTCCTCCTAAATCTAAGTATGAAAATGTATGTGTGCATGCTCAGTGTCTCAGTCATGTCATACTCTTTGTGACCCCATGGACTGTAGCCCACCAGGCTTCTCTGTCCATGGAATTTTCCAGGCAAGAATACTGGAATGGCTTGCCATTTCCTCCTCTGGGGGATCTTCCCAACCCAGGAATGCACCTGCATCTTCTGCATTACCACTGAGCCACCTGGGAAGCCCATGGGAAAATGTATATACTTTATGAAACAGAAACTATTGAGATGCATTCTATAGAAAGATCAGCCCATAACTTTAATTCTGTTCCAATTAATAGATCTTCAGCAACCAGGAATGGGAAAGCAATGACTAAATCTTCAGCAACCAAGAATGCGAATGTGACTGGCATTGTTTAATTTTGTTGCAGATACCTTGGAGATCAGATTGTCTGTCTGGAAATGAACCACAATGTATCAATAAAGAAAATGTTGGGGAAACTGAGCAGAAGGTTTTGGTAGCCAGTGGAGTCTGTCCTCTGCATAACTGAGGAATAATGGAGACAGAGTGGTCAACTCTATGAGTCATGGTTGAGTGGTCAAAAAAGATGAGAACAGAGATGAGGCCTTGGATTGACTCTCAAACAGGTCACCGTTACTCTGATCATTTCTGATTTTAGACCCTCTTCATTTCAACCTGAATACTATTGATCAGTGTGGGTGTGATAGGTTTTCCAATTCCAACAGAGTTTTAAAGTACATTTGGATGACTTCCCAGGATGAGGCCAGAGAGCCAATGACTATTGACTGTTTCTTCTACAGTTTCTAGACTATTTCCTCATCACCTCTATAAATATGCTGCTCCCTTCATTTTTCACCATTGCCCTTTCAATCCATATGAAAGTAATTACTATTCTACCCTATCAATAGTCTGACTTTTTAATAAGTATTTCTCTTCTATTAAAAGCACATATGCTTATCTTTTTTATTCCCTACAATACGAATGAAAAGGAAGTGGGATTAGTAAAGCAACAATAGGAGAAAGGAAGAAACCTTGACATTTACTGGGGACATATTGAGGGGAGAATAGAGAATAAATTACAGAATATAGGGTTGGTTACAGGATATGACGTCATTTATGAATGATTCAGTATTGGTTTAGTTGCTGTTCCGTTGCTTAGTTGTGTCCGACTCTTTGCAACCCCACTGACTGCAGCACATCAGGCTTCCTTGTCCTTCACCATCTCCTCCTAGAGATTGCTCAGAGTCATTCCATCAAGTCGGTGATGCCGTCCAATCATCTCATCCTCTGCATCCCCTTCTCCTTCTGCCTTCAATCTTTCCCAGCATCAGGGTTTTTTCTTACAAGTAGGCTCTTTGTGTCAGGTGGCCAATCTATTGGAGCTTCAGCTTCATCATCAGTCCTTCCAATGAATATTCAGGGTTGAGTACCTTTAGAATTGACTGGTTTAGCAATTATGTAGAACCTAGTCAAACAAAAGATGTTTTCAGGGAGGAGTATTTTGTATGGAAATTGTTGAGAATTACCCTTGCATGATAGTAATAATAATAATAATAAAAGACTTTAAGTTTTATTGTTGTTTTCAATTTGTCTGCAATGCACCTACCTTATTATCTACATGGGGACAGATAGCTCTCACTGTGTCCCACTTTGTAGGCTGTGTTCTGGGGCCATAGGAGTTGCCACAGTAATATACTTACTGGCTCACATGGAAGAAGAAACCATATTTAAAGCAAGTTCGACTGCATTTTAATTCAGACCTTTAAGAAGTCTGAATTTCCTTAAGTTTCACTAAGTTTCCTTAAGTGATACCAGTTGGTTAATTAATAGTTGTGAAGAGTTGCTTTGCTTTTCTGTTGGGGGCTATATGTGATAGCATTACTCTTATCCTCTGTCACCACCACCCCCTCCCACACACACACACCCACCATGCACACTGCCATACCTTTTCCTGGAGCACCCTTCCTCAGTCTGGCATTCAGACTGCCTGAGTGCAGCTCTTTACATGGGCATAAAGAGTGCAGTGTTTGCTACCATTTAAAACCAGCTTGTTCCACTATGATCACAAGAAATAAAATGCAAGTAAAGGGCATTAGAAAGAGGCTTTTATATTTGAAGATCACACTTTGTATTTTAGTAGGTTCTTGGCTCAGGTTAAACTGGAGTTCAACTTCTAGTTTATACATGTAAATCTAAGTTTGTGTCCTCATTTGTTAAGTTTATGGATGACTGAAGTCTCCACCTCCTAAAACTGTAGAAATTCCCAAATACTCTTGATCTTTTCTGCTCTCATGCTTTTATGCTTGATGTGGGTACTTTAGACCATGTCTTTTTATTCTCACATTGGATAAGAAAGAAGAAAGAAAGAGAAGAGAAGGAAAGGGGAAGGATAGACAGAGACAAGAGAGAGGAGGTAAAACTGCTCATGGAGATAATTTACCTGATAGACACCCCTTACCACTTGTAATGTTAAGAACACATCTTTTATATTCCTGTTGTCCCTAGTTCCTACACGTGGAGTTAGAGATTACGTAGTCTTACATCTTCCTTGTGTCCCTGTCTCATTCCAGTGTTGATTTTTTAAGGATATTTCCCCATCATTTCATACACTTTAATTAAGGAGTAACATTAAGTCTTTATCCTGTCCCACACATAGAAGTTTTATTTTTTGAACATGACCTTTCAGTATTAACTTTTATTCCAAGCTGTCATCAAGACATTTCTTTTTAGTAAATCACTTCACCTCCTAAAAGCCATTCTGAGTAAAAAAAAAAAAAAAAGACTTACAACTTAATGTATGTGTAGAACCTTAATCAGGACAAATGAAAAAGAAACATTAATAGACTGCAGTGTACCATATTCCAATCTCTAAATTGATTAAGCTCCATTCCAAAAACAGTAAATATTTTTGCTTTATAGCAATATAGCAAGTATAGCAAGCCTGGTCAATGTCATTCTGATTTGAGACTGTTAGAAAGTAATAAAATTTCTTAGGAATAAACTTTCCAGTCCAGACTTTAAACTCTTATCATGAATGAATAAGCATTTTTCAACCAAATTTTTGGCATGGGCTAAGGAATTATATAAATATTAATATAATTAAGTTCAGATACTCAGAGACAATCCAGTTTGATAGTGTAATATAGCAGAAGACAAGCTCACAAGAGCCAAGATGTGATCCCAGTATAATCTTACGATTAGCATTTTATCTAACATGGAGCTTCACAATTTATTGGTTTAGAAAAAATCTGGAAGCCTTTAGATAGTGATTATGGATAATAAAAGATAAACATATTATACTAATTTGAATAACTCTGGGGGGAAAAAAAGAATGAGCTGTTTCTTAAAAAAGCACCTGATTCAATCAAAGGAATGACATTAGACTGTTAGACTTTCCTGAGGCTAGAGGCTTCCCAGATGGCTCAGTGGTCAAGAACCCACCTGCCAATGCAGGAGACACAGGAGACATGGGTTCAGTCCCTGGGTGGGGAAGATCCTCTGGAGGAAGAAATGGCAACCCACTCCACTATTCTTGCCTGGAAAATTCCATGGACAGACAAGCCTGGTGGGCTACAGTCCACGGGGTCACAAAGAGTTGGACATGACTGAGCGTGCATGCATTAGGAGGCTAGAAGATGAAGTCTCCTTATGAAGAGGAAAAGTTAAAATTTTACATAACCTCCTGCTCATTCTGCCTCTGTAACTCAGCTTGCTCCTTGCAGTCTGTCATGTAGGTCACATAGTCTTGGAAAGTGGGGACTTAACAATACTAGAAACTGGAGCTTATCTCTCTCACCCTTGTTCTGCTCTTTGCAGTTGCCCAGCCCTGGAAAACCTGCTTAATCTGCCTGTCTTTGTAAAGGTCAGGCATCCCCCTCCCTATCTTGACTGCTGTTTCTGCGTGCACAAAGCCTCTTAGTTTAAACCAGCCTGTTAGCAGCTAGCGTTGCCCACTATAGTAGGTCTATAAAAACTCTGTAACCCCTCTGTTCGGGGCTCAGAGCTTGGAGTGTTAACTCCTCTGGGCAGGCAGGTGCAATAAACTTGAGTTCTCCAATTCTCCAAGTGTGGTTTCTGAGTGTGGTGCTTGGTTTCTTGATTACTGGCTTCTGCAACACTTTAATTACTCCAAGGAGGGATGCATGCATTTGAAATTACTTATTAAGCCTGTATGTGCTGTGCTGTGCTTAGTCACTCAGTCATGTCTAACTCTTTGTGACCCCATGGAGTGGGGATCTTCCCAACCCAGGGATTGAACCCACGTCTCCCGCATTGCAGGTGGATTCTTTACCATTTGAACCACCAGAGAAGCCCAAGAATACTGGAGTGGGTAGCCTAACCCTTCTCCAGGGGATCTTCTTGACCCAGGGTCTTCTATATTGCAAGCAGATTCTTTAACAGCTTAGCTGCCAGGGAACCCATTAAGCCTCTAAAGCTAGTACTATAAAATCTCTGTTACTGTCTCAATATTTGGGGCACTTGTTAAATTTTATTAAAGCCTTCTCTGGAGTTAAACATAAGGATTACAGGGAGTTTTAACACTGGTAGCTAGATCAGGTAGAGTTTTATAATCTTTTTCAGTTTAAAGAGTAAGCTGAATAAGACTTTCTCTCTTGTTGCCTATTTACATGATTTCAAACAACAGAAAGACTTTCACAAAGAAACAAAGTTTTTAGCTGGCAACAAACTATATTTTTCTCCTCAGACTTTAATATGGTTTTTAATAAACATAACACTGAGGATCCAAATTAACATCTGTTCATTGTAACAAGATAATTATGAAATATGTTATCATAATAGCATTTTTGAATATTATTGATCATGTTTATTATTTTACAAACATGAATTATTTGACATAACTGCTAATGTTGGGTTCATCCTGTCATGCTTATATTTTGCTTTTAGCACTGTTATTTCTTAAAATACATATTTCTCAAGAGAATTTTTCAGTCAGTGGAAAAAATTAAGAAATGATCATGTGTGAACTATCCTGGCATTTCAGTTTATAAGATTTTTTTTTTGAGTTCAGGACAGTTTTGACTCTTTTTCCTTAAAATCTTCATCTTTATCCCACATGGTTCAGTGGCTAAACTGAGAGGCCCATTTTCAACCTTTTATGAGATTTCTAATTCATATTCCAAACCTCTGCACTCTTTCAATCATGAAAAATTCATTGAAGTTTTACAATGCTAACATTGAAAATGTCTTAGTTGTTTTCTCATAGAAAATATTTATGTAGCAGTCTGTTAATATACATATGACAAATATATACACATGCTTTTTTTTCCTATAAATTGCTACTATAAGAGTAAGTTTTTAAATTCAAATGGATGGCTAGCACCCTTTCAACATACTTATTTTTTACCTGTATAATGGCATAGTGGAGAAAATATGAATTATATATGCCATATGGAAGGAATGTCACCTTCTGAATATTTATGAGTATTTGATGTTTTAAAAATTGGGAAGTATTTCTTTTTAGGACAGAAGCCATTGAAGAAATGAACTGTCATATAACATTCAGAATTCTTTAGGCAGATTTGTGTTTTGTCTATTATGCTTCCATTTCCCAATTTTGTTGTTAGCTTTCTAACTCTTCAAGTAAAATAAGAGATTTGTGGTTCTTCATATATGATGTGACTCATGAAGAGGGATAATCTTCTCTATAAGAACAATTTACTCTCCCATTTCAGAAATATCAATAGCTCTGGCCCTACTAAATGATTACAGTGAGTAAAGGAATTTGAGTTTTTATATTTGAAGAATTTTTGATTTTCTGTCTTGGTGGTACTGCAGGAAAAACTAGATTTCCATAGTTCCAGTAACCTGTGCCTAGTTGAGAGCAGAGACCATGCTTGTCTCACTCACCATGTCATCCCCTGTGCTTGATGCATGCTTGACATGAAAATGGATCTGTTGAATTAAAGTATGAATTAAAATACATAATGGTGTGTAACCTGTGTTACCATGAATGCAATTTATATGCACACACTCCACATATGTATGTGAGCTTATGATAACACAAATTCTTCAAGAATTTGTAAAGTATTAATTTCATATACTAATTATCTAAAACATTATCCTATATAGAGTATCATTTTTTAAAGAATGAAGGTAGATGGGAATACTCTGTATTCTACACATATTTTAAGAATCTGATGATTCAAGCTTCCTCAAGTTCATAAAGAGCTTCATTTTGAATTGTCACTGTGCATTACTTTAGACAGGAATATGGGATGGGAAAATTTATGCTGATCCTATAATATATTCTAGAAGGAGCTATAATTTCTTTTTAGTTTGACTTATTTGTTCATTTGTGTTTCTGGAGCACTTTGTGGGAAATAATGTTCTTGTTACTTTTTGTAAGGTTTCTTTTGAAGCTTATGGAGAGTCACTCTGTGTATATTTATTATATTCAACTGTATTATCCTTCCAATATTTGATAGATATTTACAAAAAGCATCAATTGCTTATGGCTCAGCCTAACATATGTCCATGTGGTAATACAATGGGTGTTTATCAGTGGACAGTCAGTGTGTGTCTTTTTACTGCATACTGACAACAACCCCCATGAAGTATAGCTAATTATATTACCTTTATTTGATAGAGGAATTAACATACTCAGTGAACTGTGGCATAGGGAGTTGAACATTAGAAGTTGTAATCTGAACATGTACACTCAAATATTATTTTGTTCTATCTCCCACAACAAAACTATTATTCACAAATTAATTATCTGATATACTCAGTTATATTCCTTTCATGATTGATTACTATTCATTAAGTTGAATATTCTTTCTAGAGGATTAGAATTCTATGTAAATATTGATTGAGGATGAAATCCAAATGAAGGGCTTTGAAGTGCCTTTACTTCTTCTGACAAGCAATAATGGTTATAATAAATTAAAATTTTAATCAATAGTATGTGTATATACTTGTATAACTTGCTGTTATTCTTTATGGATTTTAACCTCAATTTAGCTCCAAAGTTTGTGCCTACAGACTTTATAATTATAAGTCTACAGACTTTATAATTTAATATAGGTACTGTGATGAGGCTTGACAAACACCCTAATATGAAGTAAATAAGAACATTTGACACTGACTTTTGGAAGTCCTAATAATTGGTTAAGATTTTATATTGGTTAAATAATAAAGGGACCAAATACTGAAGGTTGGTCACATCCAGGGAATTGAAGCTTTGAGTAAGTTTCAATTCTGAACTTAAACAGTAAAAAGGAGTTGCTCCTCTTCATTATTTTCTAATAAAAATAATAATAATAATATTTATTTAGTGCTTAAAATGTTCTAGATACTTTTTCAGTTGTTTAGGGTCCATGATAACCCTTTGAGATAGAAACTGGTATTATCCCAGTTTTGTTTCTTAGGGGTTTATATTTTTTATTTTTAAATTGACAACATAGCCGATTTACTGTATTGTGTTAATTTCAGGTTTGTACACCACAGTGATTTATTTATATATATATTTTTCCAGATTATTTTCCCTTATAAATTGTTAGAAAATATTGAGTATGATTCCCTGTGCTGTACAGTAGGTCCTTGTGGGTTTTCTCTTTTATATAGTGGTGTGAATATATTAAACCCATCCATATAAGCTATTTGCAACAATTAGTTTGTTTTCTATGTCTGTGGATCTAGTTCTGTTTGGTAAATAAATTCATTTTTTTTTTTCAGGTTCCACATATAAGGAATATCATATGATATTTGTCTTTCTGTCTGGTTTACCTCATTTAGAGTATGATAATCTCTAGGCCGATTCATGTTGCAGCAAATAGCATAATTTCCTTCTTTTATGCCCAGGTATAGGATTGCAGGATCATATGGTAACTCTATTTTTAGTGTTTAAAAGAAACTCTATACTATTCTCCATACAGGCTATACCAGTTTCCATTCCCACCAACAGTGTAGGAGGGTTCCGTGTTCTCTACACTCTCTCCAGAATTCATTATTTGTTGACATTTTAATGATAACGTTCTGACTGGAGTGAGGTGATACTTCATTGTAGTTTTGATTTGATATTATCCCAGTTTTATAGATGAGAAAATATAGGCAAAAGCAGGTAAGTGACTGCTCTGAATTGTTGTTTTGGGGGCACAGTCAGTTGTGGCAATTACTTGGAAACAGTGGAAGAGATTGGAGACTGTTTCTTGAAAGAAAAAAAAATTGTCAATTGATATCACGCTATCAGAGACACAGGGAGCTTTCCCCAGAATGGCGTCAGTTTCTACTAAGGAAATGAGTGAGACTGCATTTGGATATTGTAAGCAAGTGTGCTGATGGATAGATGATTTTACTTCCTGTCTTGGTAGCAGATTCAATTTCCTATGACATTTGAAGGCCATTGATCAGGGATGCGTTTTAAGGCATTGGTAATCTTAATGTCTGTGTATTAGTCGCTCAGTTGTATCTGACTCACGTTGACCCCACTGACTGTAGCCCACCACGGTCCTCTGTCCATGGAATTCTCCAGGCAAGAATACTGGAGTGAATTGCCATTTCCATCTCCAGGGGATCTTCCTGACCCAGGGATTGAACCCCAGTCTCCTGCATTGCAGGCAGATTCTTTACCATCAGAGCTGTCAGGGAAGCCCAGTAGTCTTAATAGCACTTTTCAATATTTGTAAGCCATTTGCCCCAAACTGAGCATTGCCTTTCTTTCTCATCCCTTTCCTTTTTCTTTCCTTCTAGTTTTACTACTCTTTTCTTTCTAATATCAGAGTAAAATAAAATCATAAATTGTATATTAATCCATCTGTAGTCAGTAAGGATTGTTTGTTATTGCTTATTTGTTAAGCTGTGTCCAACTGTTTTGTGTCCCCATGGACTGTAACGCACCAGGCTCCTCTGTCCATGGAATTCTCCAGGCAAGAATTTGCCATTTCCTTCTCCAGGGGACTTCACAACCCACGTCTCCTGAGTTGGCAGGTCGAGTCTTTACTACTGAGCCACTAGGGAAGCAGACAGTAAGGATACGCAGTGTGTATACCTGGGCTTAAAGGCTTGGAGCTATATCAAACAAGAAGTAGCCAAGTTTAGGGTCCAAAACATCAGTGCATTCACACAGAGGCAACTCCATTGATATTAATTTGAGGCCATGACAACACTGGCATTCCGTTATTCTCTTTGAAAGAATCTAGATATGCAAACATGATTCATGAATCTATATTCTTTGAAAAATAAAACAACTTCAACTTCTCATCTACTTAGATTTTCAATGTATAAGTTCATGTTTGATATAGGGAAAGAAGCAGATTTTCATGTTACTTGTTATGCCTAAAATGTGACAAAATAAAGATTATCAAAATATGGGCCTAAAGAAAAAGTACCAGGCTCTTTTTATTGCTGCAGTGGCAGAAGAAAGAGAATGTCAGGGTAAAATTTAGAATTGTTATGGACAGAGTGAAAACAATTATACAAAATCTCCTATAGCTAGCAGCCTTTTACCCAAAACCGATCTCTTGTTATGGTAATTGAATGAATTTCATTTTAACAGCTATTCTACTTTGCTCAAGTTTTCATACAAACTAAGCTATAAGGAAGTCTTGCTTTGAAGTTTGAAAGACACCCTAGAGAATATTGAATATTAATTTTTGAACAAGCTGTTACACTTTAAATTGAGAATAAAGTACCAGACCATGTTTCATCATTCTACTTGTGTACATCCCTTATCTCACTTTCTTAAAATGTTTTAAAAACCCAAGAGGGGAAAGTGTAATGATTATAGAAATCATTTTCTTGTAGAGCTTTATCAGTTGTTTTTATCACTGTAAGACATTGACAAAAATGGTGATTCAAATAAAATTTAATGCACACTTCCTAGACGTTTTCTCATTAAAAGCAAAATAAAATCACTCCGTAACATTAATGTAAAGAATGAATACCTTTTTTACCCTAAGGCACAAGTGACTTGGGCCTCCCTGGTAGCTCATCTGGTAAGGAATCCACCTGCAATGCAGGAGACCCCAGTTCGATTCCTGGGTTGGGATGAGCCCTTGGAGAAGGGATAAGCTGAAAGAAAGTGAAGTCGCTCAGTCGTGTCCGACTCTTAGCGACTCCATGGACTGTAGCCTACCAGGCTCCTCTGTCTATGGGATTTTCCAGGCAATAGTACTGGAGTGGATTACCATTTCCTTCTCCAGGAGATCTTCCTGACACAGGGATCGAACCCAGGTCTCCTGCATTGTAGACAGACGCTCCCTTGTGGCTCAGACAGTAAAGAATCTGCCTGCAATGCAGGAGACTTGGGTTCGATCCCTGGGTTGGGAAATTCCCCTGGAGGAAGGCATAGAAACCCACTCCAATATTCTTGCCTGGAGAATCGCCATGGACAGAAGAACCTGGAGGGCTACAGTCCATGGAGTCGCAAAGAGTCGGACACAACCGAGCGACTAAGCGCAGCACACAAGTGACTTACTGTAAGATACATTTGCCCTTACGTAAGCAATGTCTTTATATAATAAATGTGAATTCTATCTATTATAGGTTTTTCAGAGATACTATTCTTGCAGTTATTCCCTCTCTCTTCTTTATCATCAGTTATCCCTTCTCTTCTCTTCTAAATTGTTGATAGATGTTTGAATAGATAGATATTTTGATCTTATGGTGGTGGTGGTGGTTTAGTCGCTGTCATGTCTGACTCTTGCAACCCTGTGAAATGTAGTCTGTCAGGCTTCTCTGTCCATGGGATTTCTCAGGGTAAAATACTGGAGTGGGTTACCATTTCGTTCTCTAGGGGATCTTCCTGACCCAGGGATTGAACCTGGGTCTCCTGCATCACTGGTGGTCTGCTGCATTGCAGGCAGATTCCTTACTGACTGAGCCACCAGAGAAGTCCTTATCATATATCCCTCTTGGAAGCAATGCTCCATTTGTTCTACTTAAGAGAAAATCTTTGAAATCTGTACTTCCTTGTCTTCCATTCTTTCTTCTTCCACATCACTACACTAAAAGTCTTGCCAAGAACTTGTCAAAGTCAAACCCAGTGGACACTTGTGCATGACTTATTCTTTCAGAAGCATTTGAAAGAGCTGTTCACTTTTGTTTTTTCTTTAAGTACTTTCTCCCCTTGGTTTCTAGGACACTGTACTCTCTCAGCCTTTCTATCTCAATATAAGCCAGTCTCTGTTACTGGCTTATGGTCCAATGTCAAGATTTTTTCAGGTGCTTTTGGGCTCTAGGATTCAGTTCTGAGACCTCTTCTCTTCTCTATTTATACAAGTTTCTTTGGGGATCTCATCCATTCTCTTGTGTTTTTTTTTTTAATTTTATTTATTTATTTTAATTAGAGGCTAATTACTTTATAATATTGTATTGGTTTAACATCTGTACTTTCAGATGACTTAATTTTGATTTAGAGAACCAAATTTGCTACTGAAATCTAGACTTATATGTTCAGCTTACTGGCATTTTTCTGGATATCTCAGACATTTCAAATTTAACATCTGATGTTTCTTTTCAAACCTCCTTCTTCTCCAGTATTCCCCGATTCCATGAAGACCACCATTAGTTCACCAATTACTCAGGTCACAAATCCTGGCACCTTCCTAGAGTCCTCTAGCTTCTTTCTCTTCTATCTCCTGTATAAACCAGTAGAAATTCTACTAGTTGTACCTTCAAATGGGAACCCAAATCTTACCACTTCTAATCCTCAGCACCAAGAACCTGGTCTAAACGTGTTAACTCTTTCATGGTTTAATTCAATAAGGTCTAATTGGTCTCTCTGCTTCCAGTCTTACTTCACTGAAGTCTATTCATCACAATGCAACAAAAGTAATCCTTTGTAAGACAAAATACATATTAAGTTACTCACCTTTTCTTGACCTTCTAAGTCCTTGGCCTGTATGTCATGTCCTATGATTTCCAGCCTCTTCTCAGTAGCTCTCAAACTCATTTCCCTCACTCTTCTCCTTACTCATTTAGCTCCTGCTACACTGGTCTTTCTGTTCTTTGAAAATTCTAAACATGATGACAGGAACCCCAAGACTTTTTGCTCTTAGCACCTCAAAGGGCATTCCCTGGCCACCCTATCTTGAGCATCACCTTTCCTCACTCTTTCCCCTTAACTTGCTTTATTTTTTTGCAAGTGATTGTGAATCCCTGACATTATGGTTTTTATAACTTCGTTTAGGATTTTGTTGTTGTCAGTCTTCGTGCTTGGAAGGTGAGTTGCATGAAGGTAAACATGTTTTCTGTTTTGCTCAAACCTGAACCTCTAGTGCCTCGAACATAATAGGTGCTCATATCACATGTGCTGAGTAAATTATTGTTATCACTTGCATGTTCCCCCTGCTCTCCAATCTCAACATATTTTCTAATTTTATTCTACTTACTTTTCTACTAATTTCAATTGTTTAATAATTGTTTTTACATTTTAATGTAAAATATTTACTTTTCACTTGACGGTATCTCCATTTTTATACAACCAGGTTAGCTTTTTCAGATTTTCAGACACTAGTAATGCATTCTGTTTCTTTTTGGGCTGACTTCCTAACAACTGAATAACTTGTGGAAAGCTGAAGTATATATAGAAATTGAATCTTCCTGTCAAATTTATGCCTAAGATACGGTATTGAGCCTTCCTGTCAAATTTATACCTAAAATATGGAATTGAGCATATGATCAAATGTTAAAAATATTTGATTTACAACATTTGGGATAAATATTTAAGAACTTTAGGTGGGGTAGGGAGGTGATAGAAATCGTGAAAAAATATACCTCAAAGAACAGACATAAGGAACAATTTGCCTTTAGATTTTTTTGCTCCTATTAAAATATTCTAGCATTAATGCCTTCAAACATTTCACAAAAGTGGTGATAAAATTCAGGCAGCTCCTATGGGGGTGGGGAGGGGAAACATGTTTAGAGAGAGAGGTGGATATAGAAGTATGTTCAGTTTTTTTCTTTACTCTGAACTTGTTTTAGAAAGAACTATTTAACCAAACAATTATAAGAAACAGGGAGAGGTTACCAAGAAAAATACATTTCCATCTCAAGAGGTTTTGGGGAATAAAGTAGACTGTTACTTTTCGGGATGGGTTAGGTGCTTGAATGTAGGAGGATGAATTAAATAAATCTTAACAATTACTTCCTGCTCTATTGAATCTTTGTTTCTATAATGATATGGCCTTTTCTACTTGAAAAGGAACTAGAAGCTTTGTTTGGCAGATTCAAAATGTTAGTGTGACATGACTTTTTAAATTTTAATTTATTTTTAATTGAGGTATAATTGACATACAGTATTATATTAGTTTCAGGTGTTCAACATAATGATATTTATATACAGTGTGACATGTTTACACTTCATTCATAATAGGGACCTGCTGATGATATTTGAGAGATACATAATTTCGAGGTGCAGAAAAGAAACATGTAATTACCATCTCTCTACTCAAGCTGCTACATATAGAAATCATGTACTACTACTCTGCAAACAAAAACAGAACAAATAATACTAAATCAAATACTGTCCTTTTAAAATGTTATTTACCTTTATTTTTGGCTGTGCTGGGTCTTCACTTCTGCAGGGTTACTGTCTAGTTGCAATGCACGAGCCTTCTCATTGTGGTGGCTTCTCTTGTGGAGCACAGACTCTAGGGTATGGGCTTCAGGAGTTGGAGCACACAGTACTCAGTAGTCGCAATTCCTGGGCTCTAGAGCACAGGCTCAGTTGCTGTGGCACACAGGCTTAGTTGCTTTGCAGCATGTGGGATCTTCCTGGATCAGGGACTGAACCTGTGTCTGCTGCATTGGCAAGTGGATTCTCTACCACTGAGCCAACAGGAAAGCCCCCATTACTATTCTTTTTAAAAAACAAACACCAAAGTTCCTGGAGGCACTATTCTAAATACAGTACAGAGTCTTTAGCTAAAAACTTAAGTGCTATTGGTATTTGGGAGTTTTGAAAAGGCTGCTTTATCTTCCCCCAGAAGTTTTCTAACTCAGTTTATTAATTATGGAAACCACATATTTAGAAATATTAGAAATATATTGGCTCCAAATGGTACAAAAATAGTTAATGTTTGTGAGTGCTATGTGTCAGGTATCTCACACCAGTTTTCCATTGCAGGTATCATTATTTTTACCATGTTACATGTGAGGAAACTGAGATACCAGGAGGTTAAAAACTTTTCCAAGATCACACAGTTTGTAAGTTGTTGTATCCAAGTACTGTAGCTAGAGAGCCACACTTTAGAACACTTGACTCATACATTAATTATCAAAGACCATCCTCATAATCATTTTAGGTTTAAGGCAGTGGAGCCAGTATGAAAATTGAGTGAGGTATTATCCAGGGAAATGTTTTAAATATCCTCTTTGAGTTTTTAGGAAAGGGGTCTTATTCAGGTTACTTGAAGTTTAGAATATTTTGCTGTAAAGGCATATGTGACATTAAGGGAGTGAAATCAGCTTAGTTTGCAAATATATGGCTAACCACACAACCAAAAATTATGGACACTCACAAATACTCCAGTTGGGCTTTGGAAAGAGGAAACACAGTTCAGTTTTGGATTTTACCTCTTCTCTACCAATATTCATAAATTTATGAATCTCTTCCCTAGGACTTTTATTGAGATATAATTTACATATCATAAAATACACCCATTTAAGGAATACAGTTTTATATATTTGTAAGTATATGGAAAGAACTAACCAACCATCAGCATAATCTATGTTTAGAATATTTTTATCACTCCTGAAATAACCCCTATACCTATTAGTACTCACTTCTTACCCTCCTCTCTCTCAGCACTGCTTAACTACTAGTGTATTTTGTATCTCTATAGATTTGCCTATTCTGGACATTTCATATCAGTGCATTTATACAATAGATGGTCTTTTATGAAGGTTCTTCTGCTTAGCATAATGTTTTCAAGTTCTATCCATGTTGTAGCATGTATCAGTACTTCATTGCTTTTTATAGCAGAGTAACATTTCAGTGTATAAATATACAGATTTTGTTTAAACATTGATTTTATGGACATTTAGGCTGTTTACACTCGGCAACATAGTAATGCTGCTGTGAACATGTATGTACATGTTTTTGGTGAACGTGTTTTCATCTCACTTGCATATATACCTGGGAATGGAATTGTGGATCACATGGTAAATCTGTGTTTAGCAATTTAGTAAACACCAAGCTGTTTTTCAAAGTGATCAGGAATGAATTCTCACTAGGGATGAACGACTGTCCCACTTCTTGTGCAACCTTGTTAACACATATTATAGTCTGACTTTTGACTAAAGCTATCTTAGTGGATGTGAAGTGGTATTTCATTGTCATTTTAATTTGCATTTTACATTTCCTTGATGGCTTACTGGTAAAGAATCCACCTGCCAATGCAGGAGATGTGGATTTGACTCCTGGGTCAGGAAGATCCCCTGGAAAAGAAAATGACAACCCACTCCAGTATTCTTGCCTGGAGGATCCCTTGGACAGAGGAGCCTGGTGGGCTACAGTACTTGGGATTGCAAAAGAGTTAAACAATAATGACTAATGATGTTGAGCATCTTTCCCATGTACCAATTGATCATTTGTTTTGCAGAAATGTCTATTCAGATCCTTCACTCATTTTTAATTGGGTTATTTGCCTTTTTACTATATAAATCATTATATATTGGATACAAATGCATTTCAGACACAAGATTTGCAAATATTTGTTTCCCATTCTGCAAGTGTGCTCTCTTCCAGTGTGACAGCATGTCCTTCTTTTTCATCTACTGCTCTAACTGCCCCCTCCTAAGACTCTCCTCCTTGTATCTGTTGATTTCTGCTTACTCCAGATTAATAACCTTTTTTTTTGTTGTTGTTATTCATGTCCCTCTGCCTCAGAGTCACTGCTTGCTTGTCTTTTTCTACATGTTCTCAATTTCTAATTTTAGTTTCTTGATCTCAAATTTACAAATCCCTTGAGAGAGTTTCTAAGATTTGCTGTCTCTGATCTAGGGGCCCCTTTCTGGTTCAGTCCCCTGTCACTGAGGTGGTTTGTTGGCTTATGTGGATGAACTGGCCTAGCATGGTTCCTTGAACAAAAGCTGGGTTGGGTGGTTTTCTTGAGGAAAGGTCGTGTGCCATGTAGACTCCTAATGCTTCACTGAATGCACTTCAGTTATGAATGATAGAGGCAGAATGCTGGGCATCACTACTTTATTTCATCATGTAGACAAAGAATTAACAAAAGTTTATGTATTGTCTACTTCTAGTTTCAGAACTCAAACTGAGAAATTTATGTCAAACTAAATTACATAAGGTAGTGGTCTTTGCTTGATTCTGTTATGTTTTATTAATAATTCAAGGCTTGTTTGCATTAATATTTAGCATGTAGTGTTGTTATTCAGTCACCCAGTCCGACTCTTCATGACCCCATGGACTACAGCATGCCAGGCTTCCCTGTCCCTCACGATCTCCTGGAGTTTACCCAAGTTCATGTCCATTGCATCAGTGATGCCATCCAACCATCTCATCCTCTGTTGCCCTCTACTCCTTCTGCCTTCAATCTTTCCTAGCATCATGGTCTTTTCCAATGAGTCAGCTCTTTGCATCAGGTGGCCAATGTATTGAAGCTTCAGCATCAGTCCTTCCAACTTGCTTTAATATAGATGATATATACTATGATACAGATGATGTACAATGATAATATGTCTATAAGTAAGCAGATTTCATACATATATACGCACATGAAATATATTTATATACAACTACATATATATATGAATTTAGTAAATCTTCATTGTTTTAAGTTCCAATTCAAATCTTTTTATATTGATTAGTCCAGATATTCCCTTAAACTTAAAACCTTTAAATGAATCAAAAAGATATCATAGCATTAATATATTTGTATCCATGAATCATAAATTACCTTTCTTCTAAGAATTCGATTTACTTGAGGGCAAAGATTTTTAACTCATTTTTGTTAGTAAGTTAACCCCCTTCACCTTCTTAAAACAGCACTTTGTATCCAATAGGCAACTCAAAGTTTATTACATTTAACTAAAAGAAGTAGTGAACTACAAGGAATTAGGAAGGCACAATTTAGGAAAGTATCTTTCTTCCTATTGAAGGTGAGTTTACCCATGGCTATCAATAGCCTTTCTAGCTACTTGGATCTTTAAAAACTGGGTATTCAGGTCAACGGATCAAAACCTTTATACCTTGACAGTGGAATCCTTTTTTTTAGGTAAAGATAAAGAGGAAAAGTATAGGCCTTGTCCAGTACGACTGTCTTTTAAAACCTGGATTATGGTCGCATTGCATCCTCATCTATCTACTCTCTAAGCACATAGCTACTAGTACCGATGACGTCAGTGTGCCTAGTAAGGAGAAGTAGTACAAAAGGGTTTAGGGAATTGAAGACATCTAACTACAAGTGGCCAAAGTATCAGCGACTGAACTGAACTAGAAGTGGCTGTGGCTAAAAGTGTGGCCTATATTAATATTGTAGTCTCAGTAGGGACATTGGAACAAATAATTAGAAAGGAAAATATTGCCATTGTGTCAACCTTGGGAAAGTATTTTTCCTCTGTGTATTTCAATTAACTATCCAATTAAATATGCATGACCTTGTGACAGTGCTCTAGGGACAGTCCCAGCCTCAGGCTAGGCCTCCAGGCCTAGAGAGAATGTTTCAATGTTTAAATAAGACCTCAAAAAGACCTTTGTTAATATTTTTGATGTATTTATCCAAAGTAACTTTTTAAATCATTTAAATTTTCTAAAATCTTTTAAAATTTCCATAAGTTTTAATCTTCCTTATTATTGATCAAAAGAAATTTCTGGGTCACATTTTAAATTTACATTTTAACTTTTTATTAGCATTAATATATGCTAAAGTTAATGTAGAAAAAGTGATGATTTTCACAAACTGCATAGCCATCACCCAGACTAAGTAAGAAACATTAACACACCCAAACACACCTCTTCGGATCCCACAGAGACTCTGCTGCCTCCAAGCATAGTAGCCACTATCTACATTTCTATTAATTTTTAAATTGGATGTAAATTGGATGCATTTACTTTTATGTATTGAGCCTCTTTATCAATATTGTTTGTGACATTTTCCATATTATGTCATGTATTTATAAGTGGTTTATTCTCATCACTACATAGTATCCTACTGTGTGAATATATTAGAAATAGTACAAAGATGATGAAGAATAAAAACTGCTTACCATGCCTGTTAAGATGGTGTTTTATTTTTGTGTCTGGGCTGTAGGACGTATATATACTCAATGGACACAAGTTTGAACAAATTCCAAGACATAGTGAAGGGCAGGGAAGCCTGTCATGCTGCAGTCCATGGGGTCGCCAAGAGTAAGATACCACTTTGCAACTGAACAGCAATATATATATGCAATCACTGCACTTACAGAGGTTTTAAGTTTCATCTCCTCAACAGGAAAATTATTTCTGGTATGGTGAAACCTCTAGGACACTGGCAAAAATAAGTACAAAATTGCTTAGGAGGGACTCCTCCCCCAATTATAAAATATTCCTACGTAGACATAATAAGCACACATAAATATCAGCTCAAAATAGTTTTGTCTATAACCATGACAGAGTAAATGGGACCAGATTTCCCCTCCCACCATAGCAACTACAAAACTGGACAAGATAATTTAACAAAACTGGCTCCAGACATTGGACGACAGGCAGGGAGGGTGAGACTCTCGAGATAGAAGTATGTGAAGTTAACTTCATATTTACTCAGGATCTCTGTATGGGAGTACTTTCTTTACCACAATGAAGAGAAGAAGCACACAAGTTGAGAGGTAACTTGTGGAGCTGAGAAGTGATAGGCCAGAATTTAGGGCTGCTAAATTGTTTGAAAATTTCAGAAGCAGATTGGAGAAGAGAAGCTTTGTCTTGGGAGGAATTGCTCTGTGATAACGTAGAGGGGTGGGATGGGATTGGAGGTGGAAGGAGGTTCAAGAGAGAGGAGACATACATAAACCTATGACTGATTCATGTTGATACGTGGCAGAAACCAACAGAATACTGTAATGCAATCATCCTCCAATTAAAAATACATAAATGTATTAGGAAAAAAAAGGCATCTGTGTTGGTGTTCACCATGGACCCTGGGCCTCAGGCTGGGCTGTGCAGCTGCTGGGTAAGTCTCTATTATATCTAGCAGGGACTAGATGCTACAGTCTGGGACTGGATGCAGGCATCAGAGCTCAAACATAACAAGGAGTCATTGGCATCTTGATTCTAAGACCATGTTTTCCTATCAGGACCAATGAGGCAATAAACCAAGGGTATATCTAGGCAGTTCATAAAAAAAGAAGTCTGAGTAGTAATAAATATATAATATGATCATCAATTTTACTTGCTAGTTTTATGGGTAAATAACATAGATTTTGGAATCAAATTACCTGAGTTCAAATTCTGATTTTATCACTGAGTAGCATGGCACAGTGGTAAAGAATCCACCTGCCAGTGCAGGAAATGCAAGAAATGCGGATTTGATTGGGAAGATCCTTTGGAGTAGGAAATGACAACCCTCTCCAGTATTCTTGCCTGGAAAATTGCATGGGCAGAGGAACCTAGAGGGCTACGGTTCACGGGGTCCCAAAGAGTCGGCCACGACTGAGCACAAGCACAATGAGCCAAGTTACTGGGAAAGTGACTTTATGCGTCTGAGCCTCTGTTGCTTCAGTTCTGTAATGGAAATGAAAGTAATGCTGGCTCATATGATTATGTTAGGACACTTTAAACATTTAGTTTAGCCTAAGCATGAGCATTTCATAAGTCTAAGCAATTTCTATTAAAGAGAATTTTTTTAACACTCATCAAATAGGCAAAAATTATTACATCAGACAAGAACCTGTGTGACAAGATATAGGGAAACAGAAGCTATTTCTGGTGAAAGCATAACGTCTGATTTGAAAAGCAGTTTTTGAAAATATGCATATTCTTAGTACTCCTCATTTCCACTTCAAAGAGTCTAAGAAAAACTCCACACTGTTTCCTAGAGTTTATAAAAAAAAGTAAACTGTCAACCAATGGAGAATGATGAATAAACTGTAAACACACCAAAATATTATAGAGCAATGAAAATGAACTAACTCAAATCTACCTAGTTAAATTTCAAAAGAAAATTCTTAGTAAAAAAAAAAAAAAACTGACCACAAAGGATTATGTGCATAAATGATACAATTTGTATAACTTAAGAAAATAGGTTAGTTTACATCATTTTTCTGTAATATTCATTGAGAGAAAAAGAAGGCAGAAGAAAGGGAATAGGAAGAGGAGGGGAAAGGAGAATTTGGAAAGACAGAATAAGACAAATTATTAATATTTTTGTCATTTCTGTGCAGTTTTTACTGGTACTTTGTATTTGGGTATAGATCAGAGAGTTGGCAAAACTGTAACCTATGGATCAAATCCTGCCTATCTCCTGTTGATGTAAATATAATTTTATTGGAATACAACTGTGCTTGTTTGTTGATATGTCAACTATGGCTGCTTTTGCATTTTATTTATTGTGACAGAGATTGTATAGTCTACAAATCCAAAAATATTTCTCATAAGACCCTTTACAGAAAAAAAACCCTGACACTTGGTGTAGAGCACAATTTGTAGTTTTCTCATATGAAGTATTTTATACTTTAAAAAATATGCATTAGAATAATAGTGACTTGTAAAGGGAATTGATTTTTCGAGTGGTTTTATGCAAAGTCTTTTTGCATGTGGCTTGTTAACTTTTAATCATTTTCAAAAGTGAAAGTCAAAAAAGCCCAAGTTTAGTCATAAGAAAAATATCTTTAACCTATATTCTTTGTTCATAAGAATCAAGGAGGATACAGGCTTTTTGCATTATAATTCATGTCTCAAGTTAAATGTAATGAAAGTCCTACTTTTCTCACTGAATCTCTTAGTCCTCAGAATTGTCAAGTCTCCTTCACCTAGTCTTCCTGTCCTTCTGCAGCCCAGTATTTGGGAGGCAGAAAAGCATTTCAATATTAGATAATATTCATTTAGCTGAGACCTGAATGTTAACTGAAGAGACCCTAAGTGTAATGGCCCCAAACACAATAGAATTGTTTGTTTGTTTACAAAACTTCTGGGGCAGGTGCTCCAGGAACTTGAAGAGACTTCACAAGGACCTAGTTTCTCAGGGACCCAGGCTGATGGCAGCTTGGTTATCATCTATACATGGACTTAAGGCCCTTTTGTGTCATTATCACAAAGTGTATTGAAGGGCATTCTTTGAAGTTCTGGAAAACAGGGCTAGATTAAGGCATGGATTAAATCTGGTCCCATTTCACTGGAAATAATTTGATCATATGGCAACATCTGACTTCAAGTCCATTCTAGAATTGTGTTCTGCTGGGAATACATATGCACAGCTATTAAAGAGAAAGGTAACACACCAGAGATGAAGAGAAGACATTACATGGGCAAGAAAGTATAGTGTGTTAAAAGACTAGAAAGAAGAGAGTAGTAAGCCAGTAGGTTTTTCTTTATCTTAAGGTGGGTGGGAGAAGTGGATAATATTATACAAGGTGGACAGTGTAAGGTGGAGAGTAGTAATATGGGTGGAGCATAGGAGGAATGACCTAGATAAATAATCAAATTCTCTATCATGGGGGTTGCTAGAAAAACATAGGATGCCTGGTTCAAATTGAATCTCATACAAGTAATGACTGAAGGTATGTCCTATGCAATAATTTAATTTGATAAATCCAGTAATATTACATATCATGAAATTCCTTCATGCCATGCTAAAAAGGCTACATTCATTCTGATGAGTAATACTTAGTCTTTAAAGGTTTTGAGTAGAGAATATTAAAGTTATGGTCATTTGAACATTAATTAAAGAAAAACTAACAGCATAAAGAAATATAGATTTGAAGAGGATAACTCCAGAGGCAGGGTGAAAAAACAGTAAAAGAACTATTGTATCTCTTCAAGATCCTGATTTCAAATCTTTTGGATATAGGGGATTGTCAGATCATAATAGTTCTATTTTTAGTTTTTTGAGGAACCCGTAGATGGCGCTAGTGGTAAAGAATCTGCCTGCCAATGCAGGAGACTCAAAGAAACAGGTTCAATCCATGTTTGGGGAAGATCCCTTGGAGGAAGAAATGGCAACCCACTCCAGTATCCTTGCTTGAAAACTTCCATTGACAGAGGCCCCTGGTGGGCTGCAGTCCATGGGGTCACAGAGTCAGACACAACTGAGCACACACACACGCGCGCACACACACACGCGCATACACACTCACACGCGCATACACACATACACATCCATTGCAGTTTTACTCACAATAGCCAATATATGGAAACAACCTGAATGTCCACTGATGGGTGAATGATAAAGAAAATGTGGTATACACATATAGTAGAATAGTATTCTACCTTATAAAATAAATACATTCTGTAGTATGTGACAAGATAGGCGAACCTGGAGGACAGTGTGGTATGTGAAGAAAGCCAGGCACACAAATGTGTGAGTCCAATTACACAAGATATCTCTTTAACAAGTGGTGCTGGGAAAACTGGTCAACCACTTGTAAAAGAATGAAACTAGAACACTTTCTAACACCATACACAAAAATAAACTCAAAATGGATTAAAGATCTAAACGTAAGACCAGAAACTATAAAACTCCTAGAGGAAATCATAGGCAAACCACTCTCCAACATAAATCACAGCAGGATCCTCTATGACCCACCTCCCAGAATATTAGAAATAAAAGCAAAAATAAACAAATGGGACCTAATCAAAATTAAATGATTCTGCACAACAAAGGAAACTATAAGCAAGGTGAAAAGACAGCCTTCAGAATGGAAGAAAATAATAACAAATGAAGCAACTGACAAACAACTAATCTCAAAAATATGCAAGCAACTCCTGCAGCTCAATTCCAGAAAAATGAACGACCCAATCAAAAAATGGGCCAAAGAACTAAATAGACATTTCTCCAAAGAAGACATACAGATGGCTAACAAACACATGAAACGATGCTCAACATCACTCATTATCAGAGAAATGCAAATCAAAACCACAATGAGGTACCATTTCACGTCAGTCAGAATGGCTGCGATCCAAAAGTCTACAAGCAATAAATGCTGGAGAGGGTGTGGAGAAAAGGGAACCCTCTTACACTGTTGGTGGGAATGCAAACTAGTACAGCCACTATGGCAAACAGTGTGGAGATTCCTCAAAAAACTGGAAATAGAACTGCCATACGACCCAGCAGTCCCACTGCTGGGCATACACACCGAGGAAACCAGAATTGAAAGAGACACGTGTACCCCAATGTTCATCGCAGCACTGTTTATAATAGCCAGGACATGGAAGCAACCTAGATGTCCATCAGCAGACAACTAGATAAAAAAGCTGTGGTACATACACACAATGGAATATTAATTCACTATTAAAAAGAATGCATTTGAGTCAGTTCTAATGAGGTGGATGAAACTGGAGCCTGTTATACAGAGTGAAGTAAGCCAGAAAGAAAAACACCAATACAGTATACTAATGCATATATATGGAATTTAGAAAGATGGTAACAATAACCCTGTATGCAAGACAGCAAAAGAGACACAGATATAAAGAATAGACTGTTAGACTCTGTGGGAGAAGGCAAGGGTGGGATGATTTGGGAGAATAGCATTGAAACATGTATATTATCATATGTGGAACGAATCGCCAGTCCAGGTTCAATGAGTGAGACAGGGTTCTCAGGTCTGGTGCACTGGGATGACCCAGAGGGATGGGATGGGGAGGGAGGTGGGAGGGGGGTTCAGGATAGGGAATACCTGTACACCCATGGCAGAGTCATGTCAATGCATGGTAAAACCAATACAATATTGTAAGTAATTAGCCTCCAATTAAAATAAATAAATTTATATTAAAAAATAAATAAAATAGTCAAACTCATAGAAACAGAGGGTAAAGTGATGGTTGCCTGGTGTTGGAGGCAGGGTGCAATGGGGAGTTGTTGTTGAACTGATACAGAGCTTTGGTTATGCAAGATAAGTAATTTCCAGAGATTTTCTGTACAACATTATGCATGTAGTTACCAATATTCTACTGCACACTGAAAATTTCCTTAGAAGGGTAGTTCTCTTATTAAGTGTTCTTACCACAATAAAGTAAAATGAAAAAAAAAAATTGTAATGACGCAGTAAAGAGATTTTAGGGAACTAAAAGAGAATAGTAGTGACTAAAACATTATTGATAGTAAAGAGGAAAATAGGAAATAATTCGAAGTTTTAACTAATAGGAATGAATGATTAGTTGGATGATGGGAGCGTGGATCACTAAAAATGTATCTAAGATGATTTTTCCCCATTTATAACCATTGATATCATAAACAGACAGAAAGAATAAAAATCATGGGGCATTTTTTTTGATTTAAGGATATCAGAGCAAGAAGATGTAGCTATGATCAAAGTGGAATAGTTTTCCTAAACAGGGGCAGTAGATGGCAAGGAGGTCAAATATCTGCTCTAAGACACAGGAATATGTGATAAGGGCTATGAAATTGCCACTGGATGTGGCAACTGTCTTTGTAGTTGATTTCAGCAAGGGTATTTACAGGGGATGGTATGGGTTGAACATGGGAGGATGGCATAAGATAGATGACTGAGAGTGATTGAGATGTGAGGAATTAAGTTTGGAAGATGGAAAGGCTCTTTAAAGAAGATAAAATGGGGAGTCTGAGAAACAGGAAAAGGTTAGAAAGTGGACCTAAACCAAAGGGGAGATTTTGATTTTCTAATAAGAGAAACTTAAGGCTGCTTCTTTTGAAAGAAGGATGTTTGTAGATTAAAGATCTGAGGGAAATTAGGTATGATTAATAGAGCATCTTCCTTGAAGAAATGGAAAACAATGGGTTAAAAATTATAGGTGGGTTGACTCACTTGAAGCAAAGCTTCCCTGGTGGCACAGACTGTAAAGAATCTGCCTGCAATGCAGGAGACCCAGGTTCAGTTCCTGGGCTGGGAAGATTCCCTGGAAAAGGAATGGCAACCCAGTCCAGTATTCTTGCCTGGAAAATCTCATGATAAAAGGAGCCTGGCAGGCTACACAGTCCATAGCATCACAAGAGTTGGACACGACTTAGTGACTACATACTGAAAGATGAGGGAAAATTAGGGTAAAAACTAGATGAGTATGTTGGAGACTTGTGGTTCATACTCAATGATTTCAAATTCTATTTTAAGTAGAGACACAGTCATTTGCCAGAAATGAAAGTCTTTGAAGTTGTCTTATTTGGGGATCGTTATAAAGGTTTGGATTGATTTCTGTGTAGTTTGGACTAGCGGAATGATAGGATGGATTAGAAGGGTTTCCCATGTGACAGAAATCAGTACATTGTCTAAATGTGTTTATATATTGGAATCTGTTATAACTCCTAGTCATCAATTTTGGGAAATAATCATATTTGTCTAGCTAGTACTGGCCCCAGCCAGAAAATATGGTATTTGCTCATTCTAGTGTTTACTGTCTTCTCATTATTAAAAAAAATTATGAAAAACTAAAATATTAGAAGATATATAAGAGGTACTGGGAGGTTTATACATGCCGTATATCATTTTCTGAATTCTTAAATTATTTCAAGCATTTTCTGATCTATCTGAAGGCAATTAAGTTTTAGAAAACTAATTCCAGAATGTTTCATAAGTCAGCTGATTTCTTTGCAATCAGTCTTCTACTTGATTTATTGCTTGATAAGAAAAAAATACTAATTAATTGACTTTAGTGCTGGCATATGGTTATTGGAATATTGACATTTTAACACCAATTAGAGTATATTCTTAATCTCATTTTCCTGATAGTCTACATCACTTTATTGAATTTTGAGAATATTCTTATCTATTTTTCTACTGCTATCTTAAAAATAGTTTTTTATTCTTCTTTTTTATTTTTTTCTTTCTTCTTTCTTTCTAAGAAAATTAAAGAAAAAATTCACATACCTGCTATTAAAGCCATAAGACATACAAAACCTACATGAACGTTAACCCAGACCCTAGGTATTTTGTTAACTAAGTGTAAAAATTTGTTATTTTTTTCAGTTGTATTATTTTTTTTATTGTTGTCGTTCAGTTGCTAAGTTGTGCCCAACTCTTTGTTACCCAATGAACTCGGCACACCAGGCTTCCCTGTCCTTCACTATCTCCCAGAGTTTGCTCAAACTCACGTCCATGAGTCAATGGTGTCACACAACCATTTTATCCTCTGTTGCCCCCTTTTCCTCCTGCCCTCAATCTTTCCCAGTACCAGGACTTTTTCCAATGAGTCGACTCTTCTTCACACCAGGTGGCCAAAGTATTTGGAGCTTCAGCTTCAGTATTATTTTCTGAGGTTTCCAAACATGAACAGATACATAGATTTTGATAGTTGGCTGCCGATTTTAGCTTCTTTTGAGTATTATTTTGAGTATGATATATCCTATATTTTCAGTCTTAGTACAGCGATACTAATGTCTTTATATATTATAAAACATTCTGAGGGCTATTAGACTTATTTCCAGTCTCTCTATTCCCTTGCCTTCCCCAGAAAACCAGCTGGTGCTGATATTCCCTATTCTCATTATCCTCCTTTTTTGACATGTCTTGTAGAATTTTGATATCATAAATTCAAAAGTTTTCAGTCTTTTATTTTTGCTACTTTATGAAATTGCTAGAGGTAAGAGGGACAGGTTGGGAATGTTTATTTTATTGTAAGAAAAAGTGCATGCTAAAAAAGAATTTTCTATAATCAAATGTCAGAATCACAAGAAAAGAGGACGAAAAATCAGTCTCTTTATAAATCTTTGTGTTTGAATATGGAAAGGAAGCCTAAGGAAAATGAGCGAAGTTTAGTATGGAGAACAGAAGTGTTGATAATAGAATGTGGTCATTTTGCCTAAATTAATGTCTCCTGGTAATAGGGTTGTCAGATTTAACAAATGAAAATACAGTTATGTGCTCAATCATAATCCCACTCATTGCAAACCTATGGACTGTAGCCCACCAGGCTCCTCTGTCCATGGGATTTTTCAGGCAAGAATACTGGAGTGGGTTGCCATTTCCTCCTTCAGGGGATCTTTCCAACTCAGGGATCGAGCCCATGTCTCCTGAACTGGAGACATGCAGTAACGAATCTGCCTGCAATGTGGGAGACCCAGGTTCAATCCCTAGGTTGGGAAAATCCCCTGGAGAAGGGAATGGCAACCCACTCCAGTATTCTTGCCTAGAGAATTCCATGGACAGAGGAGCCTGTTGAGCTACACTCCACTCCATGGAATCACAAAGAGTTGGACATAACTTAGGGATTAAACAGCAATAACCTGGGAAGCCCTTATATTCAATTAAGTCCATATAATCCATAATTAAGCGCATCAGTTAAGTCCATATAATCTTTCTCTCTCTAAAACAGCTCTTATTTCACTTATCTTATGGTCAGGTAACTTTGGAGAAGATATTAAATGTCTCTGCATTTCAGGTATCCTCATATGAATAAAGTGGCGGGGGGGGGGGCTGAATTGAACCTATCACATAATGTTGACATGAGAACCTAAATTTTATTTAAAACAGTATCTTTCACATAGTAAGCCTTGTGTTGTTGTATTAAATGCAGGTTTTGCTTTACAAGGACATAAGCCTGTACTCTCCATTCTCCACACACTGAGTAGTTAGTGGCTTGGAGATTGGCAGCTAAAGTGAGCCTGAAAGGCAGCATGAGATTCAGTCAAAGCACCTAATACAGAGAATAACAGTGAGATCTCCTTGGGTGGATCATAAAAGCTGAACCCAGGGCAGCTTTCAGTAGAGGCATAAAGAACAGGCAGGTATCCTGTACTCTTCTCTTCTGTATAACTCAGAAACAGTGTTCATAACCAGGTTACTTTGTGTGGGCTGGACTCTCTAGGCTTATACATTCAGAGGTTTAATAACATTTCACAAGAGATCTGGTTAATTTACCTGCCATTCAAGGCATATGTTACTTGGTGGCTATGACCTGTAATTCGGAGAAGGCAATGGCATCCCACTCCAGTACTCTTGCCTGGAAAATCCCATGGACAGAGGAGCCTGGTGGGCAGCAGTCCATGGGGTCGCTACGAGTCGGACACGACTGAGCAACTTCCCTTTCACTTTTCACTTTCATGCATTGGAGAAGGAAATGGCAACCCACTCCAGTGTTCTTGCCTGGAGAATCCCAGGGACGGGGGAGCCTGGTGGGCTTCCTTCTATGGGGTCGCACAGAGTCAGACACAACTGAAGCAACTTAGCAGCAGCAGTACGACCTGTAATTCCTGTCTACTTTACTGAACTGAGAATTCAAAATGATGCAAGGTATTTATTTGCTTTTATATATGTGGTGTTTTTTAAACAAAAAAAGATTACATAAATAATATTTACTTTGTATCCTGCACATTGTAAATAATGTAGACTCCTTAAGTATATCTTGAATTAGTTTTGGAACCAGACCACCTGGCTCCAAAATCTGACTCTATCTCAGCTGTTTCACCTTTGGAAATTACTTAATTGTTTGATGCAACAGTTTCATTTTGTGAAATGGGGATAATCATAGAGATTTTGAAGAGGACAAAGTGAGTGTGTGTATATAAATTATGCATACATATATTCATATTTATAAATAAAGATTTAATTCTTTCAAAATTATGATATAAATTCACAAAATAAATCTGTGTTTTAGTCAGCTATAACTCTACGTATTTTTGACCTTTTGTGAGGTGCACCAATGTTATAAACATGAATAGTTTTCATTTTCCTGGATAAAAAGAGAAAATGCATGCAAATCTCATCACCAGTACTTGGCACTTCCTCTAGCAGAAAATAGCTGTGATATATAGATTAGGGATTTGGAATTGGCAAAATGAGAATAGGGCAACATTGAGCTTTAAAATCAAGAAGGGCAAGAGTTGGGTTGATAGAAATTACAGAAAAATGAGATGTAGGTTTTGGTCTTAAGAGAGATTGTGATGCTTAAGATCATGGAGAAAGGAGTAAAGGATGAAGACCTTGCTGCATGTTTTCCTCTGAATACCTCTGACAAGTGAATTGTATAAAATAATAGAAATTCCTGTTTATTTCAGCACAGTCGCACAATAGCCTCAGGGGCCTTGTAGACACTGCTGCTGCTGCTGCTGCTAAGTCGCTTCAGTTGTGTCCGTATATTGTTTTGACCATGCCCAGCTGGTCTTTAGAATTGTAATAATGTCAGTCTTAGACATGTTTTAAAAGCTGCTGTAGGAGATGTGTCTCGCTCAGGGCTCCTAGAGATACTGGATCCTTGTCACAGTTGAAAAAACAACAAACTCATTCATGAACACAAACTAGAATAAAATCCTGTGGCTGATAATAATTCTGATTCATGGGTGGGGTTAAAGACACACATTAAAGATATGCCGGGAGCAATACAAGACGGTGATGAAAGTGTGGGGCGAGCTGCACAGCCCGCTGCTGGCAATCATCAGCTCTCAAATCTCTCTTTAATCTCTCCAATGTAAGGGAGTAGGAAAAGGAGTTCCAGCATCTAGAGAATAAAATTAACGTGAACGGCGAAGACCTCGGGTCTCTTAAGATCAAATCATGCAAAACTCACTTGATTGCTATTTTCGTAGAAGGGACACCATTTGTGGCTGCCGAGAAGGCAATAGTCATACCTCAATTTCAGTAAATCATCTGTTAGTGCCTCAGGCAGTTTTACAAATTGATTTAAATGGGCTTGAAAGTGAACCCGCTTCACACAGCCGAGACTGGCAGTGGGGTCAGGATAAAAGGCACTTTGGGAAGTCCCAGTGGTTTGTGCTGGAGTTAGTATTTGGTTGCATCTCCAGTTTCTTTATTAGTAAATCTACCTGGGGAGGTAATTGGCATGAAATGGAGAAGAATGAAGTACCCTCAAGACTGAGAGAAAGCAGGTAACAAGGTTAGAGGCCAAATTACCTTAGAAAATTTGGAGGCCCAGACTGAGAGATGAAAAGGTGAAAAGAAAGTGTTTGTCACTCAGTCGTGTCCGACTCTTTGCGACACCATGGATTGTAACCCACCAGGCTCCTCTGTTCATGGAATTCCCCATGCAAGAATACTGGAATGGGTAGCCATTCCCTCCTCCAGGGAATCTGCTCGACCCAGGGACTGAACCTGGGTTTTTCCTCGTTGCAGGCAGATTCTTTACTGTCTGAGAGGTGAAAGTACAAGCCAATCAAAAGAGAATACACACCCTATTGTGGCAGAAGAAAATGCTGAGTATAAGTGAACCCAAAGGCAGTAGAGATAAGCAGTGAATTAGTAAAAATGATAAATGTTTTTCAATTAAATTTCAGTTGGCAAAGTTATATTCTCATTGACTAAATATCCCCAAAGTATTAAATGAACAGTGTTTTTTCTCACCCCAGAGGCTGCAGACACATGTGAAGAGAGCAATAAACTGCTGCCACCCACACCATCCGATATAAGGAAGCTGTAGCTCAGACAGTGAATTCTTACATAACCTCAGTCCTGTGGGTGATTGTGGTGGCACTGTTCTTCGCACTTTCCATATGCAGCCTTGTTTCATCTGCATGATAACACTGTACGAAATATGCTAGTATTGCTTTCACATGACTGAGGAAATGGGCACAGAGATAAAGTAACAGCCATGAAATGAGGAAGCTGGAATTTGAGCCCAGACTTCTGGCTTTAGATGCTGTGTTCTGTGGTTTTTTTTTTTTTTTCATATTTATTGCTGTTCACATAAGTTGAATCAGCTTAACATATTGCTGAGAATATAGTAGCTGTTCAAAAAGACATGTTAGCTGAAAGATTGAGTACCAAGGGACTGCTCCAGAAAGTGGCATATAAGTAGCCTGAGACTTTAACATTCCAACCATATTTTAAAATGTTCAATTTATTTAAATTAAAAAAAAAAAAAAAACAGTTTACCCGTTTCTTGCACCCTCAGTCCCCTACGTCTGGCAACTACCAATCTGTTGGTACCAATGTGTATCTGTGAGCCTTCTTTTCTTGGTGTGGGGGGTGTTGTTTGCTCCTTTGTTTTTTTGCTTTTATAATCCACATGTAAGAGAGATTATATGCCTCTATCTTTCTCTGACTTATTTCACTAAAGCATAATGCCCTCAACTCCATCCATGTTGTTGCAAATGACAAGATTTGATTCTTTTTGATAATCGATCAATATTCCATTGTTGCTATTGTTCAGTCACTAAGGCTTGTCCAACTCTTTGCAACCCAGTGAACTGCAGCACGCCAGGCTTCTCTGTCCTCCACTATCTTCCAGAGTTTGCTCAAACTCATGTCCATTGAGTCGATGATGCCATCCAACCATTTCATCCTCTGTGTCCCCCTTCTCCTCTTGCTTCAATCTTTCCCAGCATCAGGGTCTTTTCCAGTGAATGGTCTCTTCACATTAGGTGGCCAAAGTATTGGAGCTTCAGCTTCAGCCATCAGTCCTTCCAAAGAATATTCAGGGTTGATTTCCTTTAGGATGGACTGGTTTGATCTCCTTGGTGTCCAAGGGACTCTCAAGAATCTTCTCCAGCACCACAATTGGAAAATAAATATATATTTATATACCATGTCCTCTTTATCTGTTTATCCATTGATGGACACTTAGATTATTTCACTCTCTTGGTTACTGTAAATAATACTGCAATGAACGTGGGTGTGCACATATTTTTTTCCAGTTAGTGTTTTTATTTTCTTTGGATAAACACCCAGAATTAGAATTGCTGGATCATATGGTAGTTCTGTTTTTAATTTTTTTCAGGAAACTTTCGTGTTTTCTAGTAGTGGCTGCAATACTTTACATTCCTACCACCAGTACACAAAGGTCTCCTTTTCTTCACATCCTCACCAACACTTTTTATTGTCATCTTTTAGATAATCACCCTTCTAACATATGTGAGATAATATCTCTTTGTAGTTTTGATTTTTATTTCCCTAATGATTAATGATACAGAGAATCTTTCATGTCCCTATTGGCCATCCCTATGTATTCTTTAGAAAATTGTCTATTCAGATCTTCTGCCCATCTTTTATGAGATTGTTTGCTTTTTTGCTATTGAGTTGTAAGAGTTTTTTGTGTATTTTGAATACTGTGTGCTCAGTCACTCTTGTGCAACCCTATGAAGTGTAACCCACCAGGCTCCTCTGTCCATGAGATTTTCCAGGCAGGAATACTGGAGTGGGTTGCCATTTCCTTCTCCAGCCCCTTATCAGATACACAGTTTGCAAATGATTTCTCCCATTTTATAGGCTGCTTTTTCATGTTGTTGACGGTTTCCTTTGCTCTGCAGAAGCTTTTTACTTTGATGTAGTCCCGTTTCTTTGTTTTTGTATCTGTTGCTTTGCTTTTGGTGTCAGATTAAAAGATCAATGCCAAGACGGGTATGAAGTAGTTATTGCCTATGAATCCTGAGGCTTTGTTCTTAATCCTAATACTTCTAGGCTTTGGACAAATATGATGTAGCTTCAGAGTCTGTAACAACATCAAAATCCTCTCTGAAATTTCCCAGTATAGGGATTGCCTATGATTATCTTTTATTTGAATTGTAGTTTAGATTTTACCAAGAGATGAGACCACATTATCTTGTGTAAGCCTCCGCTGGTAAAGACAGAACAGGCACTATTTTCCTCAGTCACAGAGATGTTCAGGTTATTTAAATTTACTCCTGCACATGACTCACAATTTGTGGAACGATCTAGAACCCAAGGTTCTGATTTTTTCTTTCCTCCAAAGTGATCTGCTTCTCCTACTCTGCTTCCTATCATATGATTTTCTTTTATAAATCAAAGATAACATAAGACTTCAATATGCAACATTTATTTGGGGACCAGTTTATAATTTTAGAAAATTCAATAGAATGCTTAGATAGTTAAGATAATACATAATAGTGCTACCAGTTATATGAATTATATAAAATTTTGAAATGGTATAACTGTGTGAATAATAAAGAAGTAACTTCACTATATCACAAGAGAGATTATTTATTAAAAACTTTGTGCCACTAAGATGAAATGAACATATTTTTGAGAAACAAAAAACGAACTACTAAAATCTAATGTAGAAGTCAATTTATTTTTCAGTATGGAATGCTTTCTTCAAATACACCAGGGTCTTGTATCTTAAGACCCATAAAATCTATTTAATTATTTCTGCATATATACACATGATATAATGACACATGGGTAACTTTATTTTTTGTTAATTTGCATTTATTCATTAATTCAACACATAGTTATTGACTCTGCTACACTCTACTTTAAATGATAGGTTAACAAGATTACGCACGGTTTCTACCTTCATGAAGCTATAGCCTGGACTGCAATAGTTCATTAGTCAAATAATCTCATCAGAAAATAAAACATTACAACAAGGGATAAGTCAAGAGAGAGTGACAGAGAGTAGCTGAAATTATGAGAGCATATAGCAGTATCAGTAACCTAAGCTGAAGAATCAAGGAGGTTTCCCAAAGAAGAGAAGCTTAAAGCTGACATAAGAATCGTGAATAACAGGTAACTTGGATAGGGAGCAGAAAACATTCCAAGTAGAGCTAACAGCATCCACAAGATTCTGTGGCAGAAGGGAGATTGTTGGGTTTGAGGAGGAGAGAACATAGTGTGGCACAAGATGAATCATGAGTGGGACAAGAGGCCAGAACTCTGATCCTGTCAGATTTTAGACTTCATCCAGAGAGCAATGGAAGGTATTGGAGGGTTTCTGTGTTTTGTTTTGTCTTGTTTTTTTTAGTGTTTTGAGTGGCAAAGGCAGATCTGAATGTTACATACACGCCTCCAAAAATGGCATGGACCTCAGCTGTTTCATTGGTGTCTGCATAATCTCTCAGCAGTGTTTCTCCCCTCCAACACCTGAGATTTATTTATTGAGTCATCTCATTCCTGTGATGTGCATATTCAAGCCATGTAGGCAGATTAAAGGTCTTACAAAATGTGCATGTGCTTAGGGTTAAATAGAAAATTAGGAATGGGAGATTTCATGTATTCTTCAAGACAGTAGCTGCTGGACTTCTTTACAGGGTGGACTAATGAATACCATTCCATTCTTTTCCTCCTAAATTGCAAACCAGTTGAAGCCATATGTGAGTCAGATGAAGATCAAAAAGCTGGCCCTACTATTGGTAAATCTCAACTGGAGAATACAACTTGCATCCATATCACAACCAGTCTTCCCCACAGTGCTCCATGAATTTATTTTACTCACTCATAACTATAGACCATTCCATCCTACTAAATCCACTCCAGCCTTCCCAACAGCAAACCTGTAGTGTCAGATTCTGTTCTGATAAACTCACCCTACAGAGGAACAGGAACTCTTGTGTATCTTGCATAGGAAAATGGAAAGAAAGTAAAAGGGGAGGAGGAACGGAGAATGTAGAATCACTCATCTGTCAGATATCACTCTTCCCTCCCAAACGAGGAGCAAGAAGATGTGAAGAAAGAGGCATAAAGGATTCCTCCTGCATTGTTCTTCTCTTAGGAGTGTAGTAGACATTCCTTCCCTATTATAGAAGTGTGTTAAGTTGCTTCATTCGTGTCTGACTTTGTGACCCAATGGACTGTAACCTGCCAGGCTCATCTGTCCATGGGATTCTCCAAGCAAGAATAATGGAGTGGGTTGCCATGCACTTCTCCAGAGGATCTTCCTGACCCAGGGATTCAACCTGAGTGTCTTATTATGTCACCTGCATTGGCAGCCAGGTCTTTACCACCAGTGCCACCTGGCAAGAGATGGTAAATATATGTCCACATTCCTCCATAGCTATTTATTTGTTTTTTCTTTCATTACTACTTTTTTCTATTAATTCTTCTATTTTTTTACATAGATATTTAGCTATATTTTAATTTTTATTTATTTTTTTCTTCACTATCTTCCAAAGGATCTGGCCATTTCTACTCATTTTCCATGTAGATGTAAATATGTATCAATGTGTACATTTCAGGCAAATTTATACACAGTATTCCAGGTGGTAAAGAATGATTGCTTTTTTCTTTTTGTTCATATAGCTTCAAAATCACGTATTTACATGTGTAAGAATTAAATACAACCAACTCACAATGATTAAAACTCTACAAGGGATAGGGAGAAATAAACATTCTCCCTATGGAAAAAGTTCCATTCTTCCCAAATGGAACTCATTTTAAAGTAACACACTTGGTTTCAAAATGAATACATCTTTCTCTTCTCCATTACTCTTTGAGCGAGTGCTGCAAGCACTGTCCACTGGGTAGCCAGAAACCATGGGACCTACCTGGATTCCAGTGTGCCTCACCCTTCAGACTCCAGGAAGCTGACCCTTCTGTACTGCATCAGTCATGCTCACTTGCTGTCTGACTTCAGATAGAGGTCCAGGCAGTGGGAGGCACTGCAGGATGTGGGGAGCAGAGGAGAGTAATGAGGTCAGGGGTTGAGTCCCTGGGCTCCCTCTTTCATGGTTATAGGTGGCAATAGCTGAGTTCCTGGCTCCCTGGGCCAGAGCTGCTATTAGGCAGCTGCTGCTGCTGCTGCTGCTGCTGCTGCGTTGCTTCAGTCATGTCCAACTCTATGCAACCCCATAGATGGCAGCCCACCGGACTCCCCTGTCCCTGGGATTCTCCAGGCAAGAACACTGGAGTGGGTTGCCATTTCCTTCTCCAATGCATGAAAGTGAAAATGAAAGTGAAGTTGCTCAGTCATGTCCGACTCTTAGCGACCCCATGGACTGCAGCCCATCAGGCTCCTCCGTCCATGGGATTTTCCAGGCAAGAGTACTGGAGTGGGGTGGTTAGGCAGTTCTCAGCTAAAATGTAGACAGTCTTTCCAGATTGTGGTAGCCTCTGGCCCTTCAGTTCTAGAGATACAGTAAGGATTCCCTCGGATTGCCAGTCCTGTGGTGCTTTAGTGTCTCTTATTGAATTCCCCTCATCTCCATTCACCCTTTTTCCTTCCTTAACTTCTACTCTGACAACATCCTTCTATGGAAGGAGTTCTATTTCCTTCCATGACCTTGATTGTTACAGGAAGTTATGGTCATAAAGGTGATGAATTCTGTTTAAAATCAAAGCCCAGAATATTTATGGCATTATGGTATGTTTGGGGGAGAACTAATGAGTCAGAATCTCTGGATAAACATAGAAGGTGCCACATAGTTGATAGATAGGTGATATTATTTCTCTATTGAATTATAGACTACTTAAAATAACATAATCGTAACTAAAATACTAAAATAAAACAATTTCACTGGTATAAAGTAGAATGAAAATCACTCCATTGTGTCCGACTCTTTATGATACCATGGACTGTAGCCTGCCAGGCTCCTCTGTCCATGGAATTCTCTAGGCAAGAATACTGGAGTGGGTTGCCATTCCCTTCTTCAGGGGATCTTCCAGATCCAAGGATTGAACCCGAGTCTCCTGCACTGCAGGCAGATTTGTAACTGTCTGAGCCACCTTGTTAGACCAAAAGCTATTTGCTTCCTTCACCACTTAGCGACTGGATTTCACCCAAGCTATCCTCAATTTATCCTTATTTCAATGACATCCAAAAAACGACTCATGACAAGTAAGAATTTAAGTCTCAGTTTTGCCTCTTACTTGCTGGGTGACTTTGGAATTGCCATTTAACTCATCCAGGTGCTAGGTTTCTCATTACAAAAGGTTTCAAGAGTTCAATGAGATGTTGTGTACAGAAAATGTATCACACTGTCTGACAAGTTTTAAGTGCTCAATCATTTTTATGTTATTTTTACTAATGTATTATTATCATCATTATCATTATCGCTGCTCAACAGCAGCCCATATTGATTCATGCTTTGATTTAATGATTTTATGATCTTGATTTGTTATTGGAGTTGGACAGAAAGCACATTTTCACCTTCTGCCTAACAATGCTTCATATACTCTGTTAATTCTTTACACTATTGCTGAGGGCTAAGTTCATCTGCCAATTCTGTTATTAAAGAAAACATCAATTAGAACTGAGCCTGAGCCTGAGAGTGATGATTTCTATAGTGAAGTCTTTACTTTTGTTTGGTTCACTTAGCAGTGTAAAGGCCCTCAGGGCACACATTGTATCTGCAATATTCCCTGCTGTTTCTCAGCATGTAGTGATCTCTTATGTGTTCATGGACTAAAAGCAGGTGAGGCAAGTGGTCAAGCGGAGTGGCTTTCTGTGCTGCTTTCTCCCTATGAGGGTCAAAGCAGAGACAAGCAAAGCCTGGTCACACTCTACTGACCGCCCTTGACCAAAGCTGGCCTCCTCTCTGCTAACTTTCCCCATCCAGTTGACTTTATGAATAATACTAGAGAAAAAAAAAATAGCCACAACTTTCCTCCACTCATCCTAAAAAGACTTGTCTTCACTCCTTTCGTTTGATACCAATCTACCAAAGGACACCGACTGAGATCATCCTTGTCATCTTCAGAACTCTACAGAGTTTAGCCTTTGCTACTTCATCAAATGGGGCCATCTTTGCCTGCAGGGTTTTCTATCACTCTCTAGAGTACATCAGAGCCTCCTGTTTTCTCCTGCCATGCCACCTCCTATGTACTCATGCCCAAGCACTAATCACACTTGATTTGAACTATCTTCCATATATTTAATGAGCTCCTGAATAATAGAAACCATGTCTGTTGTGGATCATAGACACCACTGTCGTATCTCAACTGCCCAGATCACTTTCCTAATCTATAAAATTCAGATGTTGATAAGAGTAAATCTCCCATGGGTTGTTCTGAGGATTAAATAGTAATTACACATGAGAGGCTTAAAACAGTGCCTGACACATGGTAAGTATGCATAAGTGTTCAATTTATTATTAAATTATTCAATCTTATAATGTTGATAGTATTTTAAGCCTCAATTTATAGAAGACAAAATCAAGGCATGGAGAGGTTAAGCAATTTCCCAAAGGTTATGAAGCTAGTGGGAAATAATGTATAAATGAATGGGAATATCTGAAACAATCATATTTACAAACTTTTTTATTGGAATGTTCTACACTGTGTTTGTGTCAATAATACACAATTTTTAAAGGAAACCCTGTCTACAGGTAATAAATGCTGGAGAGGATGTGGAGAAAAGGGAACCCTCTTACACTGTTGGTGGGAATGCAAACTAGTACAGCCACTATGGAGAACAGTGTGGAGATTCCTTAAAAAACTGGAAATAGAACTGCCTTATGACCCAGCAATCCCACTGCTGGGCATACACACTGAGGAAACCAGAAGGGAAAGAGACATGTGTACCCCAATGTTCATCGCAGCACTGTTTATAATAACCAGGACATGGAAGCAACCTAGATGTCCATCAGCAGATGAATGGATAAGAAAGCTATAGTACATATACACAATGGAGTATTACTCAGCCATTAAAAAGAATACATTTGAATCAGTTCTAATGAGGTGGATGAAACTGGAGCCTATTATACAGAGTGAAGTAAGCCAGAAAGAAAAACACCAATACAGTATACTAACGCATATGTATGGAATTTAGAAAGATGGTAACGATAACCTTGTATACGAGACAGCAAAAGAGACACTGATGTGTAGAACAGTCTTTTGGACTCTGTGGGAGAAGGAGAGGGTGAGATGATTTGGGAGAATGGCATTGAAATATGTATAATATCACATATGAAACGAGTCGCCAGTCCAGGTTCGATGCACGATACTGGATGCTTGGGGCTGGTGCACTGGGATGACCCAGAGGGATGGTATGGGGAGGGAGGAGGGAGGAGGGTTCAGGATGGGGAACACGTGTATGCCTGTGGCAGATTCATTTCAATATATGGCAGAACTAATACAATATTGTAAAGTTTAAAAATAAAATTAAAAAAAATAATATAGGAAACCCTGATGTTTAGAGAAAACATTTGAAATTCTTAAGGACTACATAAAGTATACGTTGCTTTTTTCTAGAGAATAGACTTCTTGTGGTAAATTGTATCCTTAATCTAAACGTCGACAACCTTTGAAAGTCCCTTGAGATACAGAATCTGTGTACAAAAATAGAATAAGAGTAAAACAACATAAGCCTCCTGACAGTTGCATATAACAGCAACCTGGTTCCTATTCTTCAGTTCATTGTATCTAAACCTGGGGCAAGTGTATTTTTTATCCATTAAAGCAAGTTTAATCGTAATGAAATCCGGGATTGACAGATTCAAATGCTGTACAGATTGCTGAAGTGGTGAACAAACCCGGTGAAACTGCAGTGCCACACAGCACTGAGATGAATTAGGAAGCTCCTTGAAAAAGAGCAAATTACTTTTGTGACTATTTGATTTACAGAAATAGAGACACTCTGTATTGAAATGAAAGATTAAAATGGTAAAAGAATTGATCTTTAATAAAATTTTAGAGGCTTTGAAAGATACTGAAAAGGCAGAATGTATTCAAGCAGGCCAAAGAACTCATAATATAAAGAACCCAGATCAGAATAGTGTAAAGATAACAACTTAAATGAATGGTAAGGAAAACACACATTTCTTTTTTTACTTTCCGTTTAGAAAGAATTACATAAGGTAAGTACCTAAATTAACTTGCTTCTAAAAAACAATAAAACAAAATTAAGAACCAAAACAAATAAAACAATAACTAAGCTCATGTCTTTTATATATTTTATTTAAGTTTTGGATCAATTGAAGAGTGTACTGTATAGTATAAAATGTCAACTAGTAATATGAGATTCATAATAAAAATAGAGTTCCCTCCAGGGAGGAGGGGGAATGATTTGGGAGAATGGCAATGAAACATGTATAGTATCATATAAGAAACGATTCGCCAGTCCAGGTTCGATGCAGGATACAGGAAGCTTGGGGCTGGTGCACTGGGATGACCCAGAGGGATGGTATGGGGAGGGAGGTGGGAGGGGGGTTCAGTTCGGGGAACACGTGTATACCCGTGGCGGATGCATGTTGATGTATGGCAAAACCAATACAATATTGTAAAGTAATTAGCCTCTAATTAAAATAAATAAATTTAATTAAAAAAAATAGAGTTCCCTGTGCCTTCCTCCACTGTGATCCTATGGACTCTAGCCCACCACGCTCCTCTGTCCATGGCATTTCATGGGCAGGAATACTGGATGGGTTGCCATTTCCTATTCCAGGGAATCTTCCCAACCCAGGGATCAAACCCAGATATCCTGCATTGGCAGGCGGGATCTTTAGTGCTGAGCCACCAGAGAAACCCCGTTAGGCCCTCAGAGGCAACCATTTTCTATTTATTTCCTTGTTAGTTTCATCATTTAACTCCATGAAAAGTGAAAGTGAATTCCAGTCCATGGAATTCTTGTTTCTAGATAAACATATAATACTACTTTATTTAAATATCAAATTAAATTTAATAGGTATAAATAATAATGTTATATCCCAAGTTAGAAGTGAAGCATTCCAACCACAGTTGAACTACCCTTCCCCAAAGGAAACCACTATCCTGAATTTGTCGTTTATTATTTTTATTAAGCTAAGGAGATCCAACCAGTCCATTCTGAAGGAGATCAGCCCTGGGATTTCTTTGGAAGGAATGATGCTAAAGCTGAAACTCCAGTACTTTGGCCACCTCATGCGAAGAGTTGACTCATTGGAAAAGACTCTGATGCTGGGAGGGGTTGGGGGCAGGAGGAGAAGGGGACGACAGAGGATGAGATGGCTGGATGGCATCACTGACTCGATGGATGTGAGTCTCAGTGAACTCCGGGAGTTGGTAATGGACAGGGAGGCCTGGCGTGCTGCGATTCATGGGGTTGCAAAGAGTCGGACATGACTGAGCGACTGATCTGATCTGATCTGATCATTGTAATAGCTCCATCTATTTATTTTGTCATGTTTTAGACAGTAAAGTTAATAGAAAGAAAGGCGTTTCTTCTGCTATAGAAGGATAAATATTGTTGATTTCTTTTTTTTTTTGTAAATTGAGTGGCATGTTATGGCCCTTTTTGTTCTCTAGCTATGCAGCTACCTTGAAAACCTGAGATTCCTCATGACTTTTATAGTCAGATCAGTCAGTCAGGCACCCTGCTGGGCAGACTGGGTCTATAGTGGAACCAGCAACATGGTGAAAAGTGTGGGGCAGAAAAGTGGGTTTGAGTCTCTACTCCACCACTAAATTTTTTGACAGTTTTGGCCCTGCGAAAAACAAAGACAAGATCTTGAGAAATCAGTCATCAAGAAAGCTAGGAAGGAATGTTTAAGCAATATGAAAGAGCCTTTTAGTCTAGAAGTTGTTTCTGAAAGTGCTGTTTCTAAATCATTTAACACTTAAGTGATCACTTAAGACTCACCTGAGTGTTGTTTGTTTTTTTTTAAATAGGTGTCACTAGAGATCTACTGAATCAGGATTACTATGGTTGTAGCCTATAAATTTGCATTTTTATCTAGCACACCTTCTCCTCAGATATTTCTGGTAGAAATAAAAGCCTGAAAGGTAGTTAGAATACAATGCTATCCAATATTGAGCTATTTATTCATTATGCACACACCCAAAGATACTGAAGAGGTTTCCATCTTGGACCTTGGCTTTCAGAGCAGCCACTCTAATTTCATTTCTGGAGTTAGTGGCTAGAATCAACATGGTAACAACATGTTATTCCATCAACAGACAGAGAGAAACAGAGAATCAGAGAAAGAGAAGAGGAAGGAAAAGAAGAGACTGGTTCATTCCAAGAAAAAAATGTTAATAAAAAATTAAAATTAAAAATATATGTAGTTAATTTTAGTATACCTTTTTCATGTATTAAGAACATTAAAATAATTTTACCAGTGGAGTACAAAACTGAATTTTTTACTCCTCCTAACATAATACGGAGAAGGAAATGGCAACCCACTCCAGTACTCTTGCCTGGAAAATCCAATAGACAGAGGAGCCTGATGGGCTGCAGTCCCTGGGGTGGCTAAGAGTTGGGCATGACTGAGCAACTTCACTTTCACTTTTCACTTTCATGCACTGGAGAAGGAAATGGCAACCCACTCCAGTATTCTTGCCTGGAGAATCCCAGGGGTGGGGGAGCCTGGTGGGCTGCCATTTATGGGGTCACACAGAGTCGGACACGACTGAAGCGACTTATCAGCGGCAGCAGCAGCAGCAACATAATACTGAAAATATTTAAACTACATACTTATAGATAACATTCCATTTTGGTCAAATATAGCTTTGTCATCACTGTTTGAGAAAATAAGATAAAGGCTGTGATATATACAGTATCTCAAATAAATAAAATAAAAACCAAAATTTAAGCCTCAACCAAGTCAGTACTGGTAAATGTCATAGGTAATTTTATACAAATTTTATTACAGATAAATCCCTTCCTGGAGTTGAATGCTTTGCATCAACATTTCCAGGCTTATGGTACTTGCTAATTATAGTGTTCTGAATTGATTTTCCATAAATATCCACTTAATATGTTATAACATTGATTGAAGCAATTATAGAAAGACTTGAAAATCAGAGATAGGGCTGGTGCAGGGGAAACAGGGTAAGATATATGATCTTTTCCTAGCCTATGTATGATAAAAGTCACATGGCAGCTGGAGGATAACTGGAGTTAGTGAATACTGACCAGCTCTTGGCGCAGGTGTTTGGAATCCAAAATAATCACCTAAATGTGCATATCTGAGTTTGTCATTACCACTGAGCATCTCTGCTGCCCAGTGGAGGAACACTAAACAAACACAGAGAATTTATGACCAAATTTATAAATTTGCAAGCAAAATCAATTTTTTCAGGTGTTTGCATGGAACCACCTAGCACAGATGGCTAGATTGGGCTTGGAAACCACACTCTTTTCTGTCCATTATGCTTGAGAATCTGAATATTCCCTATTGGTAGGTGTTGATAATGGTGTGTACTAATAAGATCTGTAGATCCTGAAGACTAGCTTTGAATATTAAGAGACTTTAATGGCAAAGTGAAAGTGAAAGTGCCTCAGGAATTCCTCCATGAGAAAGAATACCATTAATAAGCAGCATACTGATCCCAAATTTTGGGGTCTCTGCTGTGAGAGTCCTGAGACATCCTATATTTTTCTGTAGATTTGTGCCAGACACTGGGTCTCTTCACTTCACTAAAGAACTTCTTTTAGAAATACTTCAGGAGAAGTTAAATTGTAACCTCTAGTTAAATTCCTTGTAAACAATGCTTCTTAGAACACAACTTTGTGATCCAGATGATGTGAGATGGTGAAATCAGTCCTAAGCAGTACCATTCACTTGGTAATAACTATATGATGTATAATCAAACCAGTCAATCCTAAAGGAAATCAATCCTGAATATTCATTGAAAGGATTGATGCTGAAGCTGAAGCTCAAGCTCCAGTACTTGGGCCACCTGATGCAAAGAGCCAACTCATTAGAAAATACCCTGATGCTGGGAAAGATTGAGGGCAGGAGGAGAAGGGGATGACAGAGGATGAGATGGTTGGATGGCATCACAGACTCCATGGACATGAGTTTGAGCAAGCTCCAGGAGATGGTGAAGGACAGGGAAGCCTGGTATGCTGCATGCAGTCCATGGGGTTGCAAAGAGTCAGACATGACTGAGCAACTAAACAACATGTTAATTATATTCACTTCACCATAATTATTTCCTCAAATATTTTAATGTTGTATTTGTGTTATATCATTTGCTTTAAATTGATAAGTTGAATTTTATTTGAATAACATACAGTTTTCCTAACTATATAGATTAGTCTTTGTAGGCAGAACAAAAAAATGGCCTTAACCACTTTTTAATCAACTAAAATAAATAAACTATACATTGCATATCTTTAATGATAATGATAATAACAGCAAATCTGCATCTGCATGCATGTTGTGTCCAACTCTTTGCAACCCTATGAACTGTAGCCAACCAGGTTCCTCTGTTGACGGGATTTTCCAGACTAGAATACTGTTGTGGGTCACCATTTCCTCCTCCGAGGAATATCCCTGAAAGAGGGATTGAACTTGCATCTCCTGTGTCTCCTGCTTTGCAGGCAGATTCTTACTGCTGAGCCATCCAAATGTTAATATTTTACCATGTGCTGATGTAGCTCTAAATATTTTATGTACTATTCATTCAATCACAGTAACAATCCAATGCCTTAGGTATAGCTATTACCTTCATTTTATAAATGTGAAAATTAATAACAGAGGTTATTCAACTTGCCCTAAGTAGGAGCTGTGAAATGGCAAGGCTGGGTTTTAAACCCATTAAGTTTGGTTTCAGAATCTATGTATTTAAATTTAAAAATGTGATGATTTATTTGACTAACTCACCAGTTGTTTATTGAGGCTCTATGATATATGAGTCACTGTGGCTATGCACAGAGGGATTAAAGCCACAACAGAATGAGACAAGTACACTGCCCTATAGCTTACATTTTAAGGAGAGATGTAGACAATTAATATGCTAAACTAGATTAAGATGTGGGAATAGTGGACAGTGGTCATGCTTTCGATTAGCCAGGGAAGTGGAAGAGAGAGAAAAAGCCAGACTTTCTAAGAGGAGAAAAAGTTGTTGTCTCTCAGTTCTGCAGATGAGATGTCCAAAACCAATAGGCCAACAGGGCCATGCTCCCTCTGAAAACCAAGAGGAATAACCCTTCCCACCGCCTTCCAGATTCTGCTATCCCAGCTGTTATTCAGCTAATGACACCATAGCCACAGTCTCTGATCCGTTTTCTCTTCCTTCTCCCTGTGCCTCTTCAAATCATCCTTCGTCTGGGCGAGTCTATGTCTGTGTTTGAATTTTTCATTTTTTTTGATAATGACACCAGTCTTACTGGAATAGAACCTATTACAATGACATCATTTTAATTTGATTAGCTCTGTCAAGACCTCTTTCCAAATAAGATCACATTCTGAAGTACTGGGGGTTAGGACATCAACATCTCTTTTCTTGTTGGCTGGAAAGGAGGAGCACAGTGCAACCCATAGCAGTTTCTAGAATTGAATAGCCAGCCACATTCTAAGTATTTCACGTATTTGTAGCAACAGTTATCTGTGAATCTCCTTGTCACGTCAGGGGTGCTATCTCTCGGGAAACATTCACTGAGTCTATTTCCTCTTGCAGCATTCAAATATCAGTCTTGGCATTACAAAAGTTTCCCTTGGTAGGGAAAATTTTGAATGCCTTGTGCATAAAAATTATTTCCTGAACAACAAGTTCAAGATGAAATTCAACACAAGAATGTTTCACTCATTCATTCACTTTGTATTCTTTGGATATGAAGAATATTGTCAGGAAAGTAAGGTCATTAGGGATAGTGTTAAAAAAGTTAAAAGATAAATCAAGTGAAAGTTAATATATAAGTAGACATATAATAAATACTTGATAGACCGACCACGTTGGAACCTAATAATAGATAAAAATGAAGTGCTACAAAGTTGAATCGGGAGGAGAATTTTTCTGACTAGGAAGATAGTATGGAGATGTGCAATGAAAGATAGTTCTACAGACAGTGCTAATTGTCTATCAAAGATTCATACTCCCTGCTGATCACACCAACTTATTGCTGAGGAATAGATGCTTGACGAGGGACCACACTTCTCAAACTCCCTTGAAATTATGTGGGACCGTATGACCAGTTCTCATCAGTGAAATGTAGGCAGAAGCAATGTGTGTGACGTCTTTGGGATTAAGAAGAGATATCCTTTCTCTACTATCTTTTCTCTGCCTGCTGGCTGGACACTGAGGCCAAAGCTGATCTTGAAGGATTTGTGTTAAAGACAGCCATCATGAGTGACTTTGTAGAGTGGACTACACACTCACCACACATCATGGGTGTGTCTCTGCATGCTAAGTCATTTCATTCATGTCCGACTCTGTGTGACCCTGTGGACTGTAGCCCGCCAGGCTCCTCTGTCCATGGGGATTCTCCAGGCAAGAACACTGGAGTGGGTTGCCATGCCCTCCTCCAGGGGATCTTTCTGACCCAGGGATTGAACCTGTGTCTCTTACATTTCCTGCACAGGCAGATGGGTTCCTTACCAGTAGCACCGCCTGGGAAGCCCTCACCACGCTTCACCTCACACTAATGACTGAGAACACAAGCATTGAACTAGTATGTTGGTAAAACTTTATTTGTGTGTATTAAGTCAGGAATTTAAGAGTTTGTCTGTTTTAGATGCTAACATTATCCTCACAAATGGATAGCACTGAACCTGTAAAGAGGATGGTAGAAAGGGGTTTTTCAGGAGGAGGAGAAATCACAGAAATAGGAAGAAGACCAATTTGACTGAAACATCTCTACTGGGGTGTAATTGGAGATAAGCCTAAAAATTAGCTCTTGAACATATAATAGAAGCTTTTGAATGTCAGAATGGGTGTTCATATTTAATTCATAAGCAGTAGAGAGCTGTTGAAGGATTATGAGCAGGTTATAATGTATTCAAAGGCATTTTTAGAATGTTTTTTAATATTTATTTAAGTATACCATGTCTCTTTGAAGAAAGGATTATAACAACTTTTGAGATATTAATATAACAGTGATGTAAAAGAAGCGTTGGATTGAAGGAAAGAGTAAATAAGGAGCTCACATAAAAGTCACTTTGGTCTAAATGTTCTACAGATGTTTGTAAGGGTCAGATAATATTTCAGGTTTAGCAGGCCACAACTGCTCGACTCTGCCTTTATAATATGAAAGCAGTCATAGATTATACTTAAATGAATAGGCATGGCTATGTTCCAATGAAACTTTATTTACAAAAACAGTTGAACAGCCTGTGGGATTTAGTTTGCCCACCCCTGGTCCAGATGCAAAGTAACAAGATTTCAACTATGAGACCAGTGGAAAGGTGGAAGGACAAAGGAGGAAAGGAATGTGACACATAGACATCAATCAAACAGAACGTGCAGAGATAGTGTGTTACTTTCCATATTGACTGTAAAATCGGTGTCCTTTCTCTGCTATAGTAGTAGACTAGGAGCTCCATGAAAGAAAGGCTAAATTGTGTTCATCTTCATATTGAGAGCATGTTAAGTGCTTAGTGAAATATATAAGTAATAGGAGAATTTTTTAAATTGTTGAATATGAAGAATAAGAAAGAATTAACAAAGTCCCAAAGTGTTATAGAGTGTCTGTCAAGCTTGAGTTAATGGAAAATAGTCATGCCATTATTAGAAATATTCTTGACTTTGAACAAATTATTTTACTCTTCCACATCTGGATGCCCCAAAGCACCTCAAAATTAGCAGGTATGAAATGCCATATTTGATTTCCTTTCTTCCTCCACTTCAAAATCTAATCTTCCAGTATTTTCCATCTTCATCAGTGATGTTGCCATTTACCTAGTCACTAAAAACAGAAGCCCTATACGCCATTCTGGTTCTCTTTCTTAAGAGGAATAATCTGGGGGGGAAATCTTATGTTTTCAGACACTTTTGTGGATCTTACTCTTGAACTGAATTTTTAAAAAACTCTTCCTCTCCATTATCATTTCTCAAATGGCTACCACAAAATATCCCTGCTCCCGTACTGATATCCTCCTTGAATTCTCTGAGCTTCTCTTGGGGCTCAGCTGGTAAAGAGTCCACCTGCAATGTGGGAGACCTGGGTTCGATCCCTGGGTTGGCAAGATCCCCTGGAGAAGGAAAGGTCTACCCATTCCAGTATTCTGACCTGGAGAATTCCATGGGGTCACAAAGAAAAATATTAAGTAAAATATTTTGTAAATGAAATTATTAAGTGAAAAATCATTTAGATAAGAAATACATAAGACAGAAATCATGAGAGAGGTATACAGATGTCACAATCTGTGCAGGTGGTATACAAAACCATGTCATTGGGGTCTCAAAGAGTTGGGCAGAACTGAGCGACTTTCACTTGCATTCTCTACATAATTGTCAAGTCAGTTAGTTTTCTGGTTAAAACTGTTCAATGATTTCCCATGAAATTTGGAGTAAATCCATACTCCACATCATGACCTACAAGGACATTTAAAATTAGTCTCTTCTGTACATCTCCAATCTATGGTCATGGCCAGCCTCTATCTTATCCGATATCACCCAGTCATTGTTACTGTCATCTCATAAAAATTCTGAAACTTTTTTTTTTAAAGTTTCCAAGTATTTTTGCTTTCCCTTCCTTCTGTCTGGTTCTTTCCCCTTCTCTTTGTATATTAGGCAAGTATGGTGACTTTATGCTAGATGTGCTGACCTAGAATTCCTTTTAGTGTGTAGTTTTGGGTTAGCCTTGAACACGAGATATATTTTGCATGAGATTTGAAAAGTGGAAGTGAAGCAGCAGTCACATTTTTAAACTCTGAATGATAATGCAGAGCACCAGGAACTTCAGCATCTCAGTGTTATGATGGCTTACATTTTGGGATGTGGCAGCTTCCTGAGCCATAGCTTCAGATCTTTGATCAAATCTCCAACTTTAGCTTCTCTGGGATGGAGGCATATGTGTGTAACTGTGGAGAAGGGGCTAGCTATTCTGCAGGCCACCCATCAGATCAAGGTTAGAGTTGTTGAAAGACAGTTTCAGTAGTCAGTCCTTGTGATTTCCAGTTTTTTTCCCCTGCAGGTTTCAGTTTGCCCTTGCTCTCTTTCACCTTCAGCTTTCCATTTCTTCATGATTTCTGGTCTTCATGATTCCTTAGCAACATCAGGCTCAACTCTGCAGAGGCAGTAGCCTGCCTGGGCTTTCCCATTGGCTTCCCTGACTTTCTCATCAGCTTCCCCCCTCACATGAGGACTAACCCCTACAATAAATTCCTTATTCTGTACTCTCATAGCAATTCTACTAATCTGAGTGAATCTTAACTTCAATTTTAGCAAAAATATAAAACCTTAATGAGGTTTTAAGGAGATTTCTCCTGAAGCTTCATCTTAAATAGATCCTCTATTATGTTTAAGAGGAACTTAAATAGCTTATCTATTACATTTATTTTTCTAGTAGTATCTACTGACATCATCCATTCAGTTCAGTCACTCAGTCGTGTCCCATTCTTTGTGACCCCCTGGACTGTAGCACTCCAGGTTTCCCTGTCCATCACCAACTCCCAGAGCTTACTCAAACCCATGTCCATCTCATTCTCTGTCGTCCCCTTCTCCTCCTGCCTTCAGTCTATCCCAGCATCAGGGTCTTTTCTAGTGAATCAGTTCTTTGCATCAGGTGGCCAAAGTATTGGAGTTTCAGCTTTAGCATCAGTCCTTCAATGAATATTCAGAACTGATTAATATCAGAACTGTAGTTGTTTGTTTTATTGTTGACTATCTCTTTGACCCACTAGAAGTCAAACTCTATGAGGGCAGTAATTTGTCTTGTTGAACAATGCATCTTCAGGATGTATCACATTGGCTGGTATACTGAGAAAATATTTGTTGAATTAATGTGACATCTTTTGAGTATAGGGGTAATGGTGAGAAGTTAAATAAGGATCTGAGTTATTGACAAAAAATGTTTGCAAAAACATTGTGATTCAGCGAAGATATAAATAAAAATGGTTGCCAAGGATCAGTGAAAATCCTGCTAAGGGCAGATAGCATATCTATCTATGCATCTATAAATCTATTGATCTATTTATTCATCATGTACCTACTTATGGAGAAGGCAATGGCAACCCACTCCAGTACTCTTGCCTGGAAAATCCCATGGATGGAGGAGCCTGGTAGGCTGCAGTCCATGGGGTCGCTAAGAGTTGGACACGACTGAGCGACTTCACTTTCACTTTTCACTTTCATGCATTGGAGGAGGAAATGGCAACCCACTCCAGTGTCCTTGCCTGGAGAATCCCAGGGACGGTGGGGCCTGGTGGGCTGCCATCTATGGGGTCGCACAGAGTCGGACGCGACTGAAGCGACTTAGCAACAGCAGCAGCAGCAACCTACTTATGCATCTATAACTTTCATTTGTAATAATGAAAAACTATATCATTAATAGTCATTTGAATTTTTTAAGAAATTAGCTAATACAGTTTAGGAACTCAAATCGTGGTCTTCATTCCATCAGATATATTTTACTTTTGGCAGTAAAGATGAGCAGATTGTAACCCCTTTCTGCAGTTTTCCCTTGACTTGAGGTAAGTGAGTAGAATGAGGACAGCTGCATCACAGGGTGGTGTTAAATGTCTGCCGGGCTAATCACATGCTTGTGACCAACCTGGGAAGGAGAAAGGATGGGTATTAATTCTGACTCAGATTCATTTACAGCCTGTCACTTCTGCTTTGGTCAAAATCACGATATTAAGCACAAAGTCAGATACTCTGGACTTGACAGTGAGGCTTCTTTTTTTCTGAAATAAAGGAAAACCTCTCACGAAAGCATTTCTCTTTTCCTGCTATGGTGAAAATGGCAGTAACCTCTACTGGAGCACTCGAGGCTGGTAGTCCACCATTTGTTAGGTGCCTCGCTCTGTGTGATGCCCTATGTGTCTTTAGGAATTCTGAGACTGTTGAATAAATCAGTTTGAGCCTTTCCTGGGAAAGCAGCATGTCCTGGGAGCTAATAGGGCTGGAAATAGAGTGTGATCTGCCTACCTGAACATGCTTGTCTAGAGCTTGTCCTGCTGCATCACTTGTTACAAAGGTTTGCCTCCACTGCCCCTCTTCTCAGATTTAGAAAGAAAGGAATTCTAGATAATGTGACTTAATCAAGATTTCTCAACCTACCAGTTCTAGAGATACCCTGAGGCTGAAGGAGAGTACCTGAGGAGGGCCAAGCTTGGAGAAGGACTTTCCTCCCTGTGATGGGGCAAACTTGGTCCACCAGTATGTTGACATTCTAATCCTCAGTACCTCAGAATGGATGACCTTATTTGGAAGACAATTGTTGCAGATGTAATTAGTTAAGATGAAGTCATACTGAAGTGGAGTGGACCCTTAATTCAGTGTGACCAGTGTCCTTATAAGAAGACCACCATATGAAGAGAGACACAAGAAAAATGCCATGTGACAATGAAGGCAGAGATTGGAATGAACCAGCTGCAAGCCAAGACTACTGGCAAACCACCAGAAGTTAGGAAGATTTCACAGGCTTCAGAGGGAGCATCGGCCGGCCAGCATGTTGTTTTCAAAGTTTCAGCGTCCAGAATTGTGAGATAATGTATTTCTGTTGTTTTAAGCTCTTGATTTGTTGTACTTTGCTGGAGCAGCCTTGGGAAACTAGTGCACTCTCAAAGTCTGGAATCAAACCCCACTGGAGAAGGTGAAGTTGCAGCCATGGGATGGAGAAGTTGCCTAGGAAGCAACCCTCTCTGGCACAGGTGAATAGAAGCTGGTTGGGGAGCATATAGATGAAATTGGAACACTGATCTGGACATGAGTCCCAACTCAGACATTATTCGTGTTAAGAGAGCAATAGCAGTGTCATCATTAGACCATGCCAGGTCTATGAGATCCCCAAGGGACTGTCCCTCTGTCATAAGGCTAACTAAGGCAGAGCACCACAGTGAAACACAGCGCAGTGGAACAAGTTGTTGTTCAGTTACTCAGTCATGTCCGACTCTTTGTGACCCCAAGTACACCTGGCTTCCCTGTCCACCATCTCCTGGAGCTTGCTCAAACTCATGTTCATTAAGTCAGTGATGCCATCCAACCATCTCATCCTCTGTCACCCCCTTCTCCTCCTGCCTTCAATCTTTTCCAGCATCAGGGTCTTTTCTAATGAGTTGGCTCTTCGCATCAGGTGGCCAGAGTATTGGAGCTTCCTCTTTAGCATCAGTCCTTCCAATGAATATTCAGGAGCCACCTCCTTTCTCCTGCAGTGTTCCGCCACTGCCCTCTGCTGGCAGTGCTTATCATAGTCACTGTAAAGGAGAAATGCTTGAAATGCTTAAGGAGCCCATTCCACTTAAACAGAGAAGGTACTGAAGCATTTGGAGCTGTGAGACAGTAAACTGATAACTGCGTTACAGAGTTCTTTTGGTGTATTGGGAGCATTCCAAGGACAATCATGGATTTCCTGCCGATGATACTTACCCAGTTATACCCTTCTGTGTGCTCAGTCGCTCAGTCGTGTCTGACTGTTTGAGACCCCATGGACTGTAGCCCAGCAGTCTCCTCTGCCCATGGGATTTCCCAGTTAATAATACTGGAGTGGGTTGCCATTTCCTCCTCCAGGAGATCTTCCCAACCCAGGAATTGAACCTGCAGCTCCTGCATTGGCAGGCGGATTCTTTACCACTCAGCAGCCTGGGAAACCCATTTGTATCCTTCTAAGTCAAGCATTGAGCAGTGATAATTATATATACATTGCTAGCCCTGGTGGCTCCAATCGTAAAGAATCCACCTGCAATGCTGGAGACCTAGGTTCAATCCCTGGGTTGGGAAGATCCCCTGAAGGAGTGCATGGCAACCCACTCCAGAATTCTTGCCTCGAGAATTCCCATGAACAGAGAAGCCTTGTGGGCTATAGTCCATGGGGTCTTAGAGAGTTGGACATGACTGAACAGCTAAGCACGGCACAACACAGCCCATACCAAGATGATGGATCTATCTGTTTATTCAAGTATGTTGTGTGTGGTGGGAGGTGGAGGGGTTGTACAGCTGGATATTGATCCTTAGGTCTAAAATTCATTACATGTCTCCCAAAATACAGCAAATTGGAAGCCAGGAGCCTCATGGTAACCCATGGCTCAAATAGTACCATGATCAAAAGAAAACAAATCCTTCAATCTAAAAGTAATTCCCAAACACTGTGGAGGGAGATACAGAATTCATCTTAAATTTTATTTCTTCATTTTCCTAACATACAGAAGTGACTCCTGTACCCCAAATACTCCCCAAATTTTTCATCTTTGACTCCAGCTCCAAGTAACTGTGATTCTTCTCCGCTGACAGCATATATCTATTCAGTATAAAAGTGAAAAGTGAAAGTGAAAGTTGCTCAGTTGTGTCTGACTCTTTGTGATCCCATGTGAGTTCTCCAGGCCAGAATACTGGAGTGGGTAGCCTTTCCCTTCTCCAGGGGATCTTCCCAATCCAGGGACTGAACCCAGCTGTCTTGAATTGCAGATGGATTCTTTACCAGCTGAGCCAACCAGGGAAGCCTGAGAAGCTCCAAAGAGCTTAGTGTTACAAGGTATAACCCTTGGTGGAGGCAAGATAAACCGAGAAGTCAAAAGAAAACTTCTTAGTGGATAACAGGAGCAGAGTGTCTAGAGCTACAAATTGTATCTTTATTAAAGAAATATGATGGGGCCAGTGAATTATGCTTTGGGCAGGAACAGGGGTAGAATGTGATGTTCCTTCCACCACACCCTTCCCCTAGACAAACCTTGGTGGACTCGTCAAAGATACTTCTTACGCGTGTTTTCATCAGTGTCTATTTTATTGCTACTATATCCTAGACAGCTTGGACAACATTAGGTGTGTGTTTCTCAGAACTAGTTGCTCTGTTATAGAAAAAACAAGTGAATCTTTCACCATCACTCTGATTAGCTGCAGCCTATCTAGGAATACCTCCATATCCCTGTCTCCAAAATCAAACAAAACTATTCCTTTTTTCAATAGGTTCCTACATGGTAGTCCACTCTTTTACATGCCACCACTTTGGGATTAATCTGTATAAGGGAAGGGACCTATCTCCCCTTTAAGTTTCTTTTAACTTCTACCTTACCATCTCTGCCATTACTTCATAAAGTAATGATGTTCTCTAGCTTTTGTCATGGTTACTACTGACTGGATTATGAGAGCATGCAATCTCTTAACACCAGTTTCCCTAAGAAGGTAAATCATTTATTTTATTTATTTTTTTTTTTATTTTTCTAATTTTATTTTATTTTTAAACTTTACATAATTGTATTAGTTTTGCCAAATATCCATCGAACCTGGACTGGCAATCTCCCAAATCTTTCCACCCTCTCCCTCTCCCACAGAGTCCATAAGACTGTTCTATACATCAGTGTCTCTTTTGCTGTCTCGTACACCGGGTTATTGTGCGTTAGTATACTGTATTTATGTTTTTCCTTCTGGCTTACTTCACTCTGTATAATAGGCTCCAGTTTCATCCACCTCATTAGAACTGATTCAAATGTATTCTTTTTAATGGCTGAGTAATACTCCATTGTGTATATGTACCACAGCTTTCTTATCCATTCATCTGCTGATGGACATCTAGGTTGCTTCCATGACCTGGCTATTATAAACAGTGCTGTGATGAACATTGGGGTACACGTGTCTCTTCCCCTCCTAAGAAGGTAAATCATTTAGACTCATCACTATACCTCATTCTCTACCAGCACCTCAAATGTGAGCATTCCTCTAATTAGTGCAGTGCTAGGTATAGGCTCCATTATGTTTACCAGGCTTCACTGAGTGCCCAATCTCACAAGAAAACCCACTGTACAGCTTGAAGATTGAGGTAACAGAGAAGTGGCATTTTATTTCTGGCTTTCTGCATTCTTTGAAACTGCTACAATAGACATATTAGAAGCTATTTAGAATTTATCTTCTAGCTTAGATGAACACTGGATAAAATTCTTAACTCATCTTCAATCCAAAAGTAAGGCTATAGGCCCAGCATCAAAAAATGGGCAGTAAAGTCAATGGAGTAATTCATGGTTATGTTTTGTGCATCAGATGTGCTGCCTTAATCCATGTATGTAATCCATATATGCATCTTCCTTCAGTATGAATGTGGAAACCAGGTCTTACAGTTTTTGTACCTCTCATATCACTTTATAGTGGTTAATTTTGGCTACTAAGCATTCCAGTAGTAGTGTTCATTCTCTGTTGGCTCAGATGGTAAAGAATCCCCGGGCGATACAGGAAACCACCTGCAATGCAGGAGATCCAGAGTCAATCCTTGGGTTACAAAGATCCCCTGGAGAATGGAATGGCTACCCACTCCAGTATTCTTGTCTGGAGAATTTCATGACAGAGGAGCCTGGTGGGCTACAGTTCTGCTGCTGCTGCTACTGCTAAGTCGCTTCAGTCGTGTCCGACTCTGTGCGACCCCATAGACGGCCTCCCACCAGGCTCTGCCGTCCCTGGGATTCTCCAGGCAAGAACACTGGAGTGGGTTGCCATTTCCTTCTCCAATGCGTGAAAGTGAAAAGTGAAAGTGAAGTTGCTCAGTCGTGTCTGACTCTTAGCGACCCCACGGACTGCAGCCTACCAGGCTCCTCCATCCATGGGATTTTCCAGGCAAGAGTAATGGAGTGGGGTGCCATTGCCTTCTCCGGGGCTACAGTTCATGGGGTCACAAAGAGTCAGATAAAACTAAAAGCAACTAACACTACTACTACAGAAAATAAAGGACTTAACATTTTTATACTCATAAATTGTACATTGTTGTACTCTGGATATTATAGATAATTTGCCTTTGGTAAAATGTTTAAATTATGGGTCTCCTAAGTGGTGCTAGTGGTAAAGAACCTATTTGCCAATACAGGAGACATAAGAGACATAGATTTGATACTTGTGTGGGGAAGATCCCCTGGAGGAGGCCTGCAACCCACTCCAGTATTCTTGCTTGGAGAATTCCAGGGACAGAGGAGCCTGGTGGGCCACAGTCCATAGGGTCACACAGAGTCAGACACAACTGAGCGACTCAGTAGCACACAACTCTTCTCACAGATATAGGTCACTCTTTGGAACAATGATTATAAATTTTACTTATATATGGATATAGTAACCAAAAATTGCCTCTAATAGTGACTTCTCTGACAAATATTTAATACTACAGTGTTCTGTTTCTATGGCTTCCATAACCACAGCTGGGTGACTTAAAATAACAGAAGTGTATTCTTTCACAGGTCTGGACTCTGGAAGTATGAATCAAGAAGCCATGCTCCCTCTGAGACTCTGGGTAGAATGATCGCTTGACTCTTCCTAGCTTCTGGTGGTGGCTTTTAATCTTTGGTGTTCCTTGACTTGTAGCTGTTATAACTCCAGTCTCTGCCTCCATCTGCTTGTATCATTCTTCTCCCTGTGCCTTGGTGTCCAAATTTCACTCACAAGGACACTGGCCATTGGATTAAGACTCATCCTAATCTAATATGACCACATCTTAACTTGATTACATTGGCAAAGACCCTATTTCCAAATAAGGTCACAGTCAAGGTACAGGATATCAGGACTTGAACATATCCTCCTGGGTACATAAAACAACCCACATCATAAAGCAAGCAAAAATCAATTTTTGTTAGCTGGTTCTTTGTTTCATGTTGTCATTTCTCTTTGCTTAAAATTATTTAACTTGCAACATTTAATAATTTTGTTTGTATACATTACTAACATTACGGATTGAACATAAAATCAGAAATACAATTGAAATTCACTATGTTGTTATTCATCAGGGAAATTTTAAAACTTGGTTTCTTTATAATACTTTTTATAGTGGCTGAAAAGAATTTGTGGTGGGCTTATGGAAGGGTGATGGAGGATGAGTCAAGAAAATATGGATCCTTGTCCTTCAATAGAAAACGTTGAACTACAGTCCTGTGAATAGAAGAGTATGAAATTGCTTTTCTAGGTATGATAGCTGAAGGTGAATGTTGTTGGATTTGTGATCTCCGAAGAAGAAAATTTAGATTTGGGACCAGGGACCAGACTTGACCACTCAAGAGCTTTTGTGTAGCAGAGTTTTATTAATGTGAAAAAATGACAGAGAAAGCTTCTGATATAGACATCAGAAGGGGGACAGAGAATGCCCCCATCGCTAGTCTTATCAAAGGAGCTATAACTTTTTAAATTGATTATTATAATAAATCAAAAGAATGTCTCAAGGTTGTAAAGATCTTACTAGACCCACTCCCACAATTTACATTTTAAGATGACAGGATCAAAACTAACAATAGAAAGATCTTATCAGACCCACTCCCATAATACTCATTTTAAGATAACAGGATTAATCAGAAGGTTTTCAAGAAGGAGAAACTATCCTCAAGCAGGATACATTGTTGTTACATAATCCTTAGTGCAGAGTTTAAGCTGAGTTGTTTTTTTTTTTTTTTTGTATAATCATCAGTTCCTGGTTTAAAGAAAAAAAACTTTTATGTGACTAAGACTAAGGAATGTAAAAAAAAAAAAATTGTTCTTTCCTCCTCCTTGAGCATTCCAGACCCCTTTCTCCTCCTCAACCCCAGACTTCTTATCAGCCTGCCTAGAATTGACTCTTTCAGGTACACTGAGGAAAATACAATTCTAATATTGTGAAATTCAGTGACAGTGGGGCTCTGGTTTTATGAAACAGAAAAGAATTTTATAATCATTATTTAGCTTAGAATCTCTCTTTATGTTGTGTATTTCTCAATCTTGTTTCATGAAACTGCACTGACCCAGGAAAAATGGAAGATGGACTTGAGGAACAAACTAAGAAGACCCTTGACTTAGTAACAGTTACTAGTTACAGACACTGTGCTATTCCATATTTCTTACCTTTTGAAACTAGCTTGCATGTCTCTTACACACTTCTGTGTCAATGCTAATGTTTCATTGTTGCTTCAAGTCTTCCTCTTTTAACCAGTGAAATTTCCCTGCAGACCAATTAACAATCCTTATGCTCTACCAGTGCATCCCACCCTTAATTTTGAATCACATCATAATCCCTGTGGCCTGTTGCTCCAAGAGATTGCTTCATTTTAATCCAGATGTCGTAGAGATCCTGGGGGAAATGATGCTTTGGGTGATTAGACCTGATATTTATGAATTAAAAAGGCACTTTACTAAGAAGAATAAGAAAACTAAGTTGTGAAATTGCAAGGCATATACACTGATAATCTTTATAACATAATGAATTCTCTATTTTGCTAGAAACTCTAGTTTAGAAGAACCATTCATAAAAAATTTAATAGCAGAGATAGTTCTCAAAAATACTAATTTCCTGCTCTTGCATTTTCTTTCATTCAGAGTCTCACTGTATAAAAATTGAATGTGCCTTTTGGCTATAGTGAATGTTGGCAGTTGCCTGTTTCTGCACTTTTCTGTATTATAAGCCTTTGAGTTTTTTTTGTTTTTGTTTTTTTTTTTTAAGCTGCTAATAACACATGACACTGCACAGGGGACCTATTTCTCATTTTATAGGCTAAGAAAGGCATATCAGTTTGGGCAGACACCCTGATCTTTTCACAGGGTTCTTTCCTTTCAAGAGAACTAGACAGATTAATATTGGCCCACTAAGCTCCAAAATTATGGCAGAGTGAAGAGAAACTAAAAAGCATCTTGATGAAAGTGAAAGAGGAGGGTGAAAAGTTGGCTTAAAGCTCAACATTCAGAAAACTAAGATCATGGCATCTGGTCCCATCACTTCATGGCAGATAGATGGGGAAACAGTGGAAACAGTGAGAGACTTCATTTTGGGGGCTCCAAAATCACTGCAGATGGTGACTGCAGCTATGAAATTAAAAGATACTTACTCCTTGGAAGGAAAGTTATGACCAACCTAGATAGCATATTCAAAAGCAGAGACATTACTTTGCCAACAAAGGTCCATGTAGTCAAGGCTATGGTTTTTCCTGTGGTCATGTATGGATGTGAGAGTTGCACTGTGAAGAAAGCTGAGCTTGAAGAATTGATGCTTTCAAACTGTGGTGTTGGAGAAGACTCCTGAGAGTCCCTTGGACTGCAAGGAGATCCAACCAGTTCATCCTAAAGGACATCAGTCCTGGGTGTTCATTGGAAGGACTGATGCTAAAGCTGAAACTCCAATCCTTTGGCCACCTGATGCAAAGAGCTAACTCATTGGAAAAGACTCTGATGTTGGGAGGGATTGGGGGCAGGAGGAGAAGGGAACGACAGAGGATGAGATGGCTGGATGGCATCACTGACTCGATGGACATGAGTTTGGGTAAACTCTGGAAGACGGTGATGGACAGGGAGGCCTGGCATGCTGTGATTCATGGGGTCGCAAAGAGTTGGACATGACTGAGTGACTGAAATGAACTGAACTGAACTGAACTGAATCTCCAAAAACCCCTTTTGTATTATATAACTCTGGTTTCATTAAATCTGTGTGTAAGGTCAAAGAAGCATTACAAATTGAGAACGTTCAGTTAAAAACAGAAGTCAATATTGGCCAACAGATAGCATATAACTAAAGAGAGGTTAGAGTTCAAATATTCTAGTTTGTTGCTTTTATTTTCTTTTTTCAAGAAGATGGCTGATTAACCTAGGCTTAAGGTTTAAAGTATTTAATTTCATAGTAATTTTTCATATCTACTAAAAGAATCAGTTCAGTTGCTCAGTCGTGTCCGACTCTTTGCCACCCCATGAACCACAGCACGCCAGGCCTCCCTGTCCATCATCAACTCCAGGAGTCCACCCAAATCCATGTCCATTGAATTGGTGATGCCATCCAACCACTTCATCCTCTGTCATCCCCTTCTCCTCCTGCCCTCAATCTTTCCCATCATCAGGGTCTTTTCCAATGAGTCAGCTCTTCGCATCAGGTGGCCAAAAGATTGGAGTTTCAGTTTTAGCATCAGTCCTTCCAAAGAACACCCAGGACTGATCTCCTTTTGAATGGACTGGTTGGATCTCCTTGCAGTCCAAGGGACTCTCAGGAGTCTTCTCCAACACCACAGTTCAAAAGCATCAATTCTTCAAGCTCAGCTTTCTTCACAGTCCAACTCTCACATCCATACATGACTACTGGAAAAACCTGGCAAAGTAATGTCTCTGCTTTTGAATATGCTGTCTAGGTTTGTCAAAAATTTCCTTCCAAGGAGTAAGCATCTTTTAATTTCATGGCCAAAATCACCATCTGCAGTGATTTTGGAACCCAGAAAAATAAAGTCTGACACTGTTTCCGCTGTGTCCCAATCTATCTGCCATGAAGTAATGGGACTAGATGCCATAACCTTAGTTTTCTGAATGTTGAGCTTTAAGCCAACTTTTCACTCTCCTCTTTCACTTTCACCAAGAGGCTCTTTAGTTCTTCTTCACCTTCTGCCATAAGGGTGGTGTCATCTGCATATCTAAGGTTACTGATACTTCTCCCGGCAATCTTGATTCCAGCTTGTGCTTCTTCCAGCCGAACGTTTCTCATGATGTACTCTGCATAGACGTTATATAAGCAGGGTGACAATATACAGCCTTGATGTACTCCTTTTCCTATTTCGAACCAGTCTGTTGTTCCATGTCCGGTTCTAACTGTTGCTTCCTGACCTGCATACAGTTTATAAATCCCAAATTAATTATAGAAAAATACAAAATCAGATTAAAATTTTGACTTTATAAATTTTATTCTGGTATAATTTTATAAGTATAATATATAATATAATAACTATAATTTTAAACAAATTTTCAGTCACTAAAAAAGGATTATAGATGCAAAGGAAAAATGAGCACAAAATAAGCAATAATATATTAGAAAGCCAATAAATATATAAAATGAGCGTAATATTGTTTTCCTTATTATAATATTATTTTAAAGATATGTTAAGGATAAAGCTAGTGAAAGGGGAAATCTGGTCAAATACAATATTTTTTACACACATTAAGCAAAGCCATCATAAATGCACCTTCACCACTAGCTGACTGGTGAGCTGTGTCTCTGCTACAGTCCCAACTTTCTGCTTGCCTACTCCTGCTGTTATTCCATTGATGGTGACACTGACTCTCTGCCCACCTCCAGAGAGCCTCCTTCCCTACTTCTCTCTCTTAATTTGAGATGGAAACTCTCCTAGAGGCAGAACTACCTAATGTCTGGTTGCAGATCCCAGGGTCCAAGCACATCTTCAAAGAGGAAGAGTGGTCCCCTCCCTTTCTGTCTTCCTATCAGAGATGGGTTGTGCCCAATTTCCATGTACCTACAAAAAATTTTATTTTGTCCCCTAATTGACTATATCCCCTCCTTTCAGCATCCATTTCTCAGATTTAATTGAAACTCTGTGGTGCTTTTTGAGTAAAAAATTATTCCTTATGTTATTATCAACACAAATGATAGGTAGATACTCTTTAAGAAAAATAATAATAATGAAATAACAGTAAAAGAAGCACTTGTTTTTAGAGCAAACTCATTTAAAATTTCCAAATCATTTATCCTGCATATATGTCTTCATGTGATAAGACTTTTTTCTTGATTATTTTATTAAAACGTTTTCCATATCACCTTCTTTGTTTCAAAACAAAATTATTATGAGTAATAAAGGGTAAATATCGATATATAAGGGGCTTCTCAGGTGGCACTAGTGGTAAAGAACCCATCTGCCAATGCAGGAGACTTAAGAGACTTGGGTACAATCCTTGGGTTGGGAAGATCCCCTGGAGGAGGGCAAGGCAACCCACTCCAGTATTCTTGCCTAGAGAATGCCATAGGCCTGGTAGACTACAGTCCATGGGGTCACAAAGAGTCGGACATTGAAGTGACTTAGCAGTTGCAGCAGCATGAATATATAAGATAAAGAAAAATGCTTCAGCAGTTTTTTCATTGTCACAAGTACACCAGAGAGTTAGAGAACTGGAATGACTCGTTCCGTGCCGGAGTCCAGCTCCAGCAGCCAGGGAATCAGCCTGAAGGGATGGGTGGTGTTGGCAAGAAATGATGCAGCCTCTCAGTTTTCTTGGACTGCATATTTATTTCAAGCTTAAGATTCTCTTTTATACCTTTACAAAAGCATCAGGTCAGAGGTTTGACATTTTTAGTTCCCCCTGACCCAAATTTGTTGTCTCCATAAGTCATTGTTGCCCCTCAAAAGGAGTTCCTGCCTCAGCGATTCTCTTATCTACTTCTTCTCATGTGTCCTTGTGAATACACTGTAACTCATGCTAATGTCTGGGCTGCATACCACATTCCTCAGTTTATTTCTTATCTTTCTAAATCCTGTTTGCCCCTAGTATCCTAAGCTAACTATTCCTTAAAAATGGCTTCTAGCTATTAATATCTCTAAAGTTCCTAATTTCTATAAGCTATTGTAAAATATGCTAACATTATAACATTCTTTAAATCTTTAACTCCTGACTTTTTAATTATTCCTAAGCCCTAAATTCAGCAAACTCCTTTGCCATAAACATTTCTCTCAAAAATAGGTCTCAGATCACAATCCTTCCCATGGCCTCAAGCTGCAGCCTACATGCTCACCCCATAACATTCTTTGTAAAGATCCTTGAACAAATGTCAATGGTTACTTTAAAAATTGTTTTCTGGGCACAACTGCAGAAGGCTCTGTGGTTTCTCATGCTTCTCTCAAGAACAATAAGCACCTTAATATTCTTTTCAGTCAACTCAGCCAAGGAGAGGAAAAAACAAGTCAGAATTACAAGGCCTAATTCCTTCATCCCAGGTCCGTCCCTGCGGGACAAAGAGAGGGAGTTGGGGCTGTGCCTCCATTTTGTCAGTAATGCCTAACGCAGCTCCCGACAGTTACGGTGGTCATCTGACTTCCTAAAACTTTTTATTTTCCATTATGAATTATTACAGGATATTAAATATACAGGGCCTTCTCTGGTAGCTCAGTTGGTAAAAAAAAAATCTGCCTGCAATCCAGGAAACCCTGGTTTGATTCCTGGGTCGGAAAGATCCGCTGGAGAATGGATAGGCTACGCACTCCAGTATTCTTGGGCTTCCCCTATGGCTTAGCTGGTAAGAATCTGACTGTAATTCGGAAGACCTGGGTTCGATCCCTGGGTTGGGAAGATGCCCTGGAGAAGGGAAAGGCCACTCAGTCTGGTGTTTTGGCTTGGAGAATTCAAGTATTCAACTATACAGTCCATGGGTTTGCAAAGAGTCAGACACGACTGTGCTGTTCAGGGATAAAGGACCTTGTTGTTTATCCATCCTATATATAATAGTTGGCATCTGTTAATCCCAGACTTTCAATCCAACCCTCTGCCACCTCTCCTTTTGGCAACCACAAATCTGTTCTCAATGTGAGTCTGTTTCCTTTTGGTAGATAAGTTCGCATCATATTTAGAATCCACAAATGAGTGAAATTATATGGTATTTACCTTTCTCTTCCTGGGTACTTTGCTTAGTATGGCACTTTGCTGGTGGCTCAGATGGTAAAGAATCTGCCTGGAATTCAGGAAACCCAGGTTTGGTCACTGGGTTGCAAAGATCCTCTGAAGAATGGAATGGCCACCCACTCCAGTATTCTTGCCTGGGAAATCCCACGGACAGAGGAGCCTGGCAGGCTACAGTCCATGGGGCTGCAGAGAATCAGACACACTGAGTGACTAACACTAACATGTGCTTAGTATGATAATGTCTAGGTCCATTCATGTTGTTGCAAATGGCACTATTTCATTCTTTTTATGGCTCAGTAATATTCTATTGTTAATATGTACCACATCTTCTCTATCCATTCATCTGTAGATGGACAGTTAACTTTTTTCCCTGTTTGGCTATTCACTATTGTGAATTGTGCTGCAATGAACATTGGAGTGCTGCATCTTTTTGAATTAGAATTTTGTTTGGATATTTGCCCAGGAGTGGGATTGCTGGGTCATATGGTAGCTCTATTTTTAGCTTTTTAAAGGAACCTGCATACGGTTCTCCATAGTACTACACCAATTTACATTTCTACCAGCTGTATAGGAGGGTTTAAAACTCCTTTTTAAAAAATTGTGGTGTGAACAGATAGCATAAGATCTACCCTGTTACAAATATTTAAGTGTACAGTATAGAAGGTTTACAGTGTGCACAGCAGATCTCCAGAACTTAGTCATCTTATGTAACTGAAACTTTATACCCATTGAAAAGCAACTCCCCATTCCCCAAACTCTTAAAGGGTTCAGAGTCACTGAAGAATGAAAACATAAGAAACATAAAATGCTTTAACATTTTGTAGAAGGAGGAGATCAGTTTTATGGAAAGAGTTGTGAAGAAAAGATAAGCAATAACTGCTATCTGATTGGGGCTTCCCAGGTGACATAGTGGTAAAGAATCCACCTGCCGTGGATCAGAAAGCTCCTTCGGAGGAGGCCATGGCAATCCACTCCAATATTCTTGCCTGGAGAATCCCATGGACAGAGGAGCCTGGCAGTCTATGGTCCATAGGGTCACAAAGAGTCGGACATGACTGAAGTGACTTAGCATGCATGCATGCTATCTGATTGGGGCTTCCCAGGTAATGTGGTGGTAAAGAATCTGCCTACCAGTGCAGGAGATGCAATAGACATGGGTTCAATCCCTGGATCAGGAAGATTTCCTGGAGGAGGAAATGGCAACCCACTACAGTATACTAGCTTGGTTGCCTAGAGAATCCCATGGACAGAGGAGGCTAGTGGGCTGTAGTCCATAAGATCACAAAGAGCTGGACACAACTGAGCAACTGAGCACACATGCAGTAATGATTTTTACAATACTGACACAATGCTGAGAAAAAAATATATGCTGGGCACTCCAGTAGATCTCAAACTGAGCTCAGAGAGGTTAATATGCCTTCTGTACTTTCTGTTTTTACCGTTTTTTGTTTTTTTGAATTACACAGTTCCTTCCACTGTAGAACTCACTGGTGCTTTCAACACTTGGAGTTATTTATTTAGCTAGAATTGCATAACTTCCTTTGGTTTCTGTACTGTAAGTCATCTTCTATCACCATCCAACCTTGCATTTTCACTGCCAGGTCTGTCCAGGCTCTTTAATGTGCCTCTGTTCATACATTTATTTTTTGCTTTTCATACGTAATCATATGTTTTCATTTTATATAATGTGAAAGGAGAAAGGGCAACCTTTTTTCCTAAAGTTTATTAAGTAAAATGTTTACTAGCTTGAAGAGTAAACTCAAAAAAGATGAGAATCTTATTTGAACTTATGTTCCCTAGTGAGTATCTTGAGTTTGCACAGGAATTCTGAATCTCATATTCTTTTATTAAGTTCTTTGGCCCATCACATCTCTTTTCTCTGTTCCTCATTGCAATAGAAGCAAGCCATTTTAAAGCAAGCCCTGCTGTGTATGCATAATAAAAACCCTTTAGAAAAATCCCATTTTAACAGATCATTAAATATTATTGCTTGTGAGGGGCTAAAAATCCAAGATTCCAGAACAAACACATTTTTATTCTTTTGTTTTAATTTTTCTATTAAGATACTTAAACAGAACACACATATAACAAACCCCCAAAGAAATATATGTTTGAAATATAACAAACCCCCAAAGAAAATCCACATACAAGGAAACTGAATACCTCTTAATAAACAGACAAACACAAACAAACAAAATCCTCCCCATATTGCCTAGAGATTTAAACTGTGGATTAGAGACAGACCGTCAACTGATTTGAAATTCCCATCTTGACATCAGTTATCAAGTAAAAGCTGACAAATGCTATAGAAATAAACATATCCTCCCAAGGTTTATTTTTAACTCCCAATATAATGATGTAGGTTTTGATTTCTTCAGTAGTTGCAGTATTTATAAACAAGAGAGGTTTCAGTTGAGTTTTATGAGGATAAATGAGTAAAAGAGCAGGACAGTGTATCAGTCAAGGCTGAGTAACACAAGGCTGCAATAATGGCAGACCAATTATTCCAGTCCTAGACAAGGTCTTTTTCTTTTTGAATGAAAATTTGCATACGTTGTACTTTTAGAGCATCCCAAATTTCTCATCTCAGGTTATTTTTCAGTTTTTGATATGCTTTGTAATTCTATCTTGTGGCCTGATATGATGACCTTATTTAGGGACTGCATTATTTTATGAAAACATAAGAGGTGGAGGTACAGATAAGAGGTGGAGGTACAGATTCAAAGGCTACCCATTAAGACACACTCTGGTGATGGAGCAGGGCTCGGAAGTTCCCCATGGCTCTGCTCCCAGGTAATTACTTCCCCTGCTAGCTGGTGCCAGGAAACACGGCAGATATGCGAGATGACACTGACTGGTATTGACTCAGTAACGCTGTGGTAAAAATAATTAGCAATAGTGACTTTAGTTAAATACTGGGTGCAATCACTGTATTACAATTATGGCAGTGATTAGAAACTGTTTTTCACAGAGAAAATAAGTGAATGGTACAGGGGTAATTGCTGGGGTAATTGAGAAATGTTCTTGCTAAGAAAGCTTAGTGGAACCTCTTCTTAAAGGCTGTGTTCACCTTTTATACTCAAAAGAGTAAAACTCTGTAATGGACACAGGATTTCTCAGCCTGCCGTCATTTCCTGGGGCTTCTCCAATATGGTTTCTTGAATTCCACCTGAATGTCCAATGTCACCAACTAGGTCAAGTGCGATCATCTCAGACTGATCTTTATACCTCTGATTCTCATCCCTGCTTACTCTGTCTGTGTTTATACTGCTAGCAACTCAGCAGCAAGCCTCTCCCCATCCATGGAGCACCTAATAAAACTCCTCAGGCAAAGCAGTTTCATCCTTCAGCATTATCCTAAGCTTCCTGTAGAGAACAGTGGTTTTTGTGTTTCTGCTACAAAGGAGTTTTTAATATATTATCTTGAATGCTGATGTAGCAGTTGACAGAGGTGCCATGTGCTGGCAGGCTTTTACTCTCTCCACAGAATTAAGGGAACGCATGTTTGTTTAAAAACATTAACTTTAGTGGTTGACACACACATTTAGTGAGAAAACAATTTTGTATTCCAGGAATGTAGAACAGAGGAGAAGGATGTGTAAGGAGTTTTTAATTATTAATAGGAGACAGAAGAGAAGGTGGGTTACCATTTAAAATAGGGAATAGTCAGACTCAGACTCACTGAGAAGTATGATATTGATCAAATACAGGAAAGAGATTGTGTAACATGATATACTCTTCATATCATACTTTACCATTTGCATTGCATTTAAAGATCTAATCAGTTATTTAGTTTCTTCCTTTTTAGGACTAGATCTTAAACTTATTTTATTTCAAAACATGTATGTGTATATATATATTCATATTTTCTATTTTAGTAAGTCAAAATTAATAATTTATATATATATTAGAATATTAATTTTAAATTTATTGATATAAATTTACTAATAGTATACTTAATCACTTTACAGTCTCTCTAATTCTCTTTTTAATTATTCTCACTTTCTCAGAATTAAAGAGAATTCTGTTTTGTCTTTATTAGATATACCACAAAATTGTTTTTTAACAGCCATCTTTTCATTTTATTTGCTAAAGATTTTTTTTTCCTTTTTACTGTCTGTCTTTCATATTAAGCTCCTATTCCTCTTGAGTAATTTTGCTATATTTCAGTACCCTGAGTTGAATGCTCAATTCATTTATTTTTATTCTTTCTAGTTTTGTACTAAATGTATTTTAGGATACATTATTTATTATTCTGAGTATCACTGTGTAAACTCTACAGATTTTTGATATGTAGTGACCTCACTATTCTACATTTTAAAATAAAGTCTTTTATTGATGTAACATGTACAGCCCAGTGCTAACTGAAAAGATTGTTTCCTGTTCAAAAAGCAGAAAAAGCGAGCCACTGAAATTCTAAAATATAAAGCTTTTTCCTTTTTTCTGTAGTCGCTCTCACAACTCATTGTTTTTTATTTGCTATTAAATAGTGTTCTAAGTAAAGAAATGTTAAGTTTTAAATTACTAGCATGAATTTTACTGTTTATATAGTGAATGTCAGTTTTAAATGCAAATATTAAAGCATTAAACTGATAAACAGAATCACCAAGATTACACGACTGGTTTTTGTTGCCAGTGCATGTGTATGCATACCTTTCTTACTAAAAAAGGCAAAAAGTATTGCACAAAACTAACAAAGCTCGTATTCCACTTCTTTATGTGTACACATTCTGCCAACACACTATCTTTGCCTTCAGTTCAGTTCAGTTCAGTTGCTCAGTCGTGTCCGACTAATAACTGAAGAACTGAAAGAAAAAAGAGTTATGGATTTCCCTATCTTTCCCTTTCTATGCTATCATTTTTAGTATAATGATGAGTAAGAAAGGATAGGATAGGATTCCTTGGTCAAAAATTGAATTATAAAACAATATTTTGTTATTGATAAAGTAATTAAAGGATAGAGCAATTTGAACACATAATAGTGAAGATTTTGATTATGAAGTTTTTTTTCTAATTATATGTATGATTTTCTATTGTAAACAAAAATGGTAGAAATTGATAAAATAAAACCAATAACCATTCTCATTAATACTAATATTATCCATTCTGATCTGCTCTTTGATCCCCAAATCAGAATCACCTTAGTGTTCTGTGACTTTTGTCCTTTGCAGTATTGCTTGCAAAGTATTTCACCATTTATTAAAGGCAAATGGAGTGACCAGCCATTCAAGCAAAACAGTGTAAGTCTTTAATCATTGATTAAACATTTTTTTGTGCTTCACACACACACACCCCCAAAATGCTTATATACAGTGACAGTTGTGTTAAAATCAATTATAATGTAAGCCATAATTCCTAATTAGTGGTTTTTATACATAGTTCTTATTATTGAGTAATTGTAGCTCTGGTTTACTTCCTTGTTATGGAAATTTTTGCCTTAAAAGGAATGAATAGAGTTGAATTTTCTATTCCAGTTGTATGTGGTTTGTTTAAATACGTTTTATGAATCGAACAAAGAATGACCATCCTAGATCACTTTCACTGAACTACATAAAGTCAAAGCAGACTATTCATTTCTGTGAATCCTGTGTTCTCAGCACTTCATGAAGAGCTATTCAATATGCATCATACTGGGAACATACTCTTTTACTAATGCTGCCTATATTTAAATAGTGCTATCTTTAAGCTTTTACTGAATAACCATTAATATATCTTGTAATTAAACACGGTTTTCCTAATGTATTCCCAGTGCAAATTCTTACTTTACATAACCATTTTGATTGATCTACATAGAAGGTGTTACCAGTACATCTTTTTATCTTGTAATAGTTTCATTAGCAATACCTCACAATCTTTTAATCTGTAAAGCTTTAAAGTCAGAAAGGAAGATTGATGTTACTGCTGCTATTGAAAGATTAGATTTAGACTAAAGTGCAGTATGAAGTGCACTTGAAAAGTTTTATGCCATGAAAAGTTCAAGGTATCTCAACTCTGACAGAATCTACTCATTATTTAATTAGGCTCCGAAAGCTCTTAACAGACATTTCTGACCTTATGGTAGAATCTTTCCGATCAAGAGGCACATCATTGAGAAATGTTCAGTCTTAAAGGTGCCTTCGGAGAAGGCAATGGCAACCCACTCCAGTACTCTTGCCTGGAAAACCCCATGGATGGAGGAGCCTGCATCTACTGCAGGTAGGCTGCAGTCCATGGGGTCGCTAAGAGTTGGACACGACTGAGCGACTTCACTTTCACTTTTCACTTTCACGCATTGGAGAAGGAAATGGCAACCCACTCCAGTGTTCTCGCCTAGAGAATCCCAGGGACGGGGAAGCCTGGCGGGCTGCCGTCTCTGGGGTCGCACAGAGTCGGACACGACTGAAATGACTTAGCAGCAGCAGCAGCAAAGGTGCCTTATTATACAAATCTAATTCTGATATTTTGGACTATATTATAGTACTTGGCAAGTCATGATTCCTGAGATAATTCCCTCATCCTCTCTTTTTCTTCTCGGCTGTAATTCTACATCCTCATCAATTTTCTAATTATTTTCACACTGTAAATTTTAAAGTGGAATTCATATTTAAATAAATAATTTTTATTTAAACTGTTTTTGTTTTCTTGATCTGTGCCTATCCAGTTAATATAAAAGAACCTTTTTATAGGTCTAAATTTACAATAATGTGTGCTTCAGAAGATATTGCAACATAAACATTTGTTCTGAAATGGAAAAAATCTTAGATTTGATAAAGATTACCTGGTTAAATGGCTTCTCAGGTGGTGCTAGTGGTAAAGAACCTGCCTGCCAGTTTGGGAGACATAAGAGACATGGGTTCAACCCCTGGGCTGGGAAGATCCCCTGGATGAGAGCATGGCAATCCACTTCAGTATTCTTGACTGGAGAATCCCATGGACAGAGGAGCCTGGCAGGCTACAGTCCGTAGGGTTGCACAGAGTTGGACATGACTGAAGGGACTTAACATACACATACACACTGATTGTGTATATATATATTTCTGCATAACTCATTCTAAATTTCCCCAGCTTTTCAGATCAGCAGCTTAAAATATTTAAGTTTGTGCATTAGGCATTAGAGTTCTGCAATGACGAATACAATCAAATGTCACTCAGCTTGCTTCAAGAGCAAAGATTTAAGTTATACTTCAAGCTTATTTGAATCTAATAAAATATCTAAACTGGACTTTATAAAAAGTCCTTTATATAAAAAGGACTTTTCTGGTGATATTATATTTTATTCTGTCTAAAATACTTGCCTAACAGGTGGAATTGAACAGAAGGATCATTGAGTCAGACAGGGCCAACATTGATAGGGCTTCCTTTCAACTCTCATTTTCTTCTATTCTGGTTGGGGCTGAACACTCAGCCATCTGCAGTCACATCCGAAAGCTTTTTGCCAAGTATGTAAAGGTCTTCTCTCTCTTTTTTCTTTCATCAAGAGTTTAAAGTATTCCAAGGATTTCTTGTTATTGAACTACCCAAGTAACTTGCCTTCTAACCTTCATCTTTGCCTTAGATTATGGGATGGAGTTGGTAAGATACTGTGGTTATCCCAGTCTGGGTTATAAATCTACTCCTTGGACTTGGAGACCATTACATAGATAGGGGCCATAAATTTATTTTCAGACACACATACACACTCAACCAATAAAGAATTTACTCCAAATACATAAGTATGATACAAAAGAGAGATTAATCCTTCTTTGCAGAGGTAAAGAACTGAAGCAAAAATACATACAGTATTGAGGATTAATAATAATTATCTCTAATCTGGCTTGAATAGAAGGTGGGAGTAATAGAAAGTGAGTTTTGGAGTTGAAACTGGGACCATGTCATAGGATGTCATGTTTATGTGGCTAAGAGATTTGAATTTGTTTCTGAAAGCCATTTTCAGAGAAGAGGTACTATAAAAAGAGCTGTGTTTTGGTGATATGCAGCTGGGTTCTCAGTGTGGATAGCAGGTGGTAGATACTAGAAATGAAAAAATCTCAAATGTCTTTTCAGTAGATTCAGTAAGAGGTTAAAAGGTCATTGCAATAGATTAAGGAGGATCATAACAGTGATGGTCAAGACTAAAACAAAGGAAATGATTGAGATGCTATCAAAGTACACTCAGTAAGATTAGGTAGCTGTTCATAGAAGGAAGGAATCAATAGAGCAGTAGGGATAGCAATAATGAAGATGATGCTAAGACTTCAAATCTGTGTGATTCACAAGATTGCAGTTCTTATACAAAAAAAGGCAAATAGAAACATCAGGGGAAGAACTGGTTTAAAGGGGAAATAATAGTGAGGTCATTTGTCATTTGGGGGTGTATGGTATTTGAAGTTGAGGAGATGTCCAGAGAGCAGTTAAATCTAGTGCTAAAACTTTAAGGAATGGTCAGGAGCTAGAGATGTGTATGGAATCACTTATAGATAAGATTTTGTGATTAAAAATATCATTTATATATATATATGATGTATGTGTGTATAGTTGGAGGGGTGGATGTGTGTGTGTGAGCATGTATGTTTAGAAATAGAAGAGTTTATTGTGGGAACAGATATGTTGTTAGAGGACTATAAACCTCATTATTCAAATAATGGTTGATTTATATAACTGGGCAAAACTTAGACTCAACATGATAACTATTTTCCCAAATCTTAAGGGCTAAGAGTTGGAAAAGAAATACGATGACAGTTTGGCAGAGATTGCATTTTAGTAAAGAAACTAAGATCCTATCATTCAGATCCAGTATCATCAAGTTATTAAGATAATACCATGCTCACTTCTATAAATGCCATAACTCAACATTGACAAGGGCCAGACATTAGACTAAATAGACTTGTATTAGTTTCCAGTGGCTGTTGTTACAAATTCCCAAAATTTTGGTGGCTTAAAACAACATAAATTTTATTCTCTCATAGTTCCAGAAGCCTGAAATCCAAAATCATTTCAGCAGGCTGAAATCAAGGTGATAGCCATGCTAAACTGCCTCCACAGGTTCAAGAGGAAAATCTGATGCTTGCTTCTTCCAGCTCCAGGTGGTCGCCAGCATTCCTTGATTTGTAGCCACCTCCCTCCAATCTCTGGCTCAGTGATCACCTTTCCTCCTCTTCCTGTGTGTGTATCACATCTCCCTCTATGTCCCTCTTGCAGGGATTCCTGTGATTGATTTAGATTCCATCCAAATAATCCAGAACAACTGCTAACACTTTGTCGTATGAAGTGACATTTAGTTTCCAGGAATTAGGACCTGGGGCCACGTTTCAGCCGACTGTAAGACTTTCTTATACATATCTTTCCTTAAAGCAATTCTAGGAGGGACGTACCATATTTTTAATCCTTCTTGAGCAGAATAGGAAAATGAATCTCAAAGACACATTTTGGCACATAGCTAGTAGTTGTCAGAACTTTACTTCAAGCACAGTTTTGCTACTTAAAGGCTGAGCAATTTTTCATTGTCACACAACATGAAGTTAAGCCCTGCTGTGAGCATTTATGTTTCCCTTTTCCATTCACTGTTGGGATTCTGCACTGCTTCCATAACAGGTACACTTTCACACATCTCAAAGGGAAAAGAGGAGGCACGCACATTAAATAGTATGGCAGCTATAAGAAGTGGCATCTCGCTGGACATTGTTGGAAGTACTTGAAACCATTTACTGGTAGGCAGGCACTCAGATTCTGAAGAGATGTAACAAACAAAAATCCCCTTAAATATGACTTCCTACCTACAATCACTGCTGCTCCTGGAGCCCAAGAGTATTAGCCTGGTTTTTATTTTGCTCCCTCACACACTCTGCTTCCCCTGTTGTCGTTGAGTTTTTGCTTTTAGTATCTTACATCAGGCAAGGATAATTTACAGCCAGAATGGTCTTTTGTTCATTTCAGTTTGTTACACAGCATACCATAAGTGCACCCCAACCTACATTTTCGGAGTGCCTTTTTTTCCTCCCACAGCCATCAGATGTGTTATGAATACAACCTCTCAATCCTGTGTAGGTGGTATGACCCACAGTTTACAGATGTAGAACAGTGTGAGTAGGCTTGTGTCCACAAATTTTTAAACCTGATAAATTATCCCTCTTATACAGTATGTGCCTGTGAAAAAGGAGGTAATGAGAAGGTGGCTACCTCAGCATGTACAGAAAAAAGTCAGACATTCATTAATAAGGTGTGGTAGATTTGGATGTGGTAGGAGCCTAAGAATGAAGGAGCCTGAGCATCTTTCTGAAGCTCTTGTTTTTTATTTTTTATCACAAAATTTGGTACATGCGCCACAGAATACTAGCTCCTATAAGTGAAATGAGAAGATAATTTCAAATGTAGACTTCTTACAAGGCGTTGGTAACCATTCTGCATGTGATAGGGATTCTGAATGGACACATGAGCACTTAATATCTTCTTTCCTAGACATCTGATGCAAGCATCAGATACAATCACATTAGTATGGTAGAATTCAATACACAACAAAGACAGTTGGTTTTCCTTATTATATTCAGTTCCCCAGTGCTTTTTATTTCTCTTTAATAACCTCAAGGGATTAACATAGGTACTGCAAGGAGATCCAACCAGTCCATTCTAAAGGAGATCAGTCCTGGGTATTCATTGGAAGGACTGATGCTAAAGCTGAAACTCCAATACTTTGGCTACCTCATGCGAAGAGTTGACTCATTGGAAAAGACTCTGATCCTGGGAGGGATTGAGGGGCAGGAGGAGAAGGGGACAACAGAGGATGAGATGGCTGGATGGCATCACCAACTCGATGGACATGAGTTTGAGTGAACTCCAGGAGTTGGTGATGGACAGGGAGGCCTGGCGTGCTGAGATTCATGGGGTCACAAAGAGTCGAACATGACTGAGTGACTGAACTGAACTGAACTGAACTGAACCTTCTCAAAGGAAAATTTTCACTTACTACACAGACTATGAGGTCCTTCTTATATATCACACTAAAAGTTCTTATCTTTGCCCATGTCTTTTGATTTGTTTTTGTTATAACCTATGGGCTTAGTTATACTTGGGTTTATCTTCTTATTAGTTAAAACAAAGCAAAACTTTTTTGGGGATAAAAAATTCCCTATGAGCTTAGACATTCTTAGTTAAATTATATGAATTTCACTTAATTCAGTTTAACTGTTACTGAATAATTATGAGTCTTGTTCATAATAGTGGTGCTCCAGGAAATACAAACATAGAAAAGAATCTCTGTTCCATAGTGCTTAACATAGGTGTTTTATGTGTGTATGTATGTGTGTGTGTGTTTGGGGGCAGAATCCAGAGATGCAATTTAAAATTAGTATGGAAATAACTATTATTTGAGACAAGATAAACCCAATAATTGGTAGATTCAAGCAAACTGCAAAGGATCATCAGAGAACAAGGATAACAAGAAGTCACTTCCAAATGGAAGAATGGAATGTTTGATGCTAAAAGCACTATTGGGAATAGGCTTTGAAATGGTACTTTTCCTTTGAAGCAAGGAAGGAATGCAATCCAGAGGGGTGGAATAGGCATGGATAAAGCAAGCATTTACCAGAAATACATGTATTTTGGCCAGTATATGTGGAACATTACAAGATGGGTTGTGATAATCATTTGGGTCACACTAAGAGTAGTTTCCAATGCCAAAATGTGTCACTGAGATTTGATTTTGTGTACATAGGAAATATTTAGAAGGTTTTTGTACATGGAATTAGACTTTGGGAATATTTATTTAGCGATGCTGTAGAGAATTGTTTGAAGTGGAGCTAGAAATGGAGTCAGAGAACTGCTTAAAAAGTCATGAGAAACCTGTTATAAGAGGTGAAAAATGGGAATAGAAATGAAGGTTAGATTCAAGGGGCTTCCTTGGTGGCTCAGATGGTAAAGAGTCTGTCTGCATTGCAGGAAACCTGGGTTTGATCCTTGGGTTGGGAAGATCCCGTGCAGAAGGGAATGGCTACCCACTGCAGTATTCTTGCCTGGAGAATCTCACGGACAGAGGAACCTCGTGGGCCACAGTCATAAAGAGTTAGACACAACTGAGCAACTAACACAAACACTAGATTCAAAAGCCAGTTTTAACAGTAGAATTACAAAACCTGGAAAATTATTGGAACTGATGAAGCCATTGAGTAACCAAAGATTACTTGGATATCATCTACAGAAATAACAGAAAGAAAGAAACAGATTTATAGAAATGGAGGAAGGTGACAAGATTACTTTTGAAACCTCCTCCAATATAAGTCTCACTACATGTGTATTTTCTCTTATTTTTCCCTAGTACTACATTACTTTTGCTTATTCAGTCTATTAGTATCTTTGATTCAGTGATGAATCAGCCTCCTGAATGGAGCGATACAAGGAAACTTAAGACATAGTCTCTGCCCTCATGGAAATAACAGTTGACCCTTGAACAATATAGGTTTGAACTGTGCAGGTCCACTTAAACGCAAAATTTTTATCAATGGTAGATACTGCTCCTACTGCTGTTTAGTCTCTTAGTCATGTTCAACTCTTTGTGATCCCATGTACTGTCTATGTACATGGGATCCTTTGTCTATGAGATTTCCCAGGCAAGAATACTGGAGTGGGTTTCCATTTCCTTCTCCAGGAGATCTCCCCAACCCAGGGGTCTAACCCATGTCTCCTGCTTGGCAGGCAGATTCTTTACCACTGAGCCACCTGGGGAGCCCATAATGAATACTACCACTACTACTCTGTGGTCATTTAGGCGAATATTTAGTAACATAAAGGGCTTCCCTGGTGGCTCAGACAGAAAAGAATCTGCCTGCACTGTGGGAGACCTGGGTTCCATTCCTGAGTTGGGAAGATCCCCTGGAGGAGGGCATGGCAACCCACTCCAGTATTCTTGTCTGAAGAATCCCCATGGACAGAGGAGCCTGGTGGGCTACAGTCCATGGGGTTGCAAAGAGTCGGACACGACTGAGACTAAGCACAAGCACACATAGTAACATAAAATGTAGTGAATGCTAAGTACCAAACAAATGACTTAGTCAGTAGTAGTTACTATAGAAATTCAGAAAAATGAATATAATTTTCTTTTTATTATTTTGGTTAAACAATTACTCTGATCAAGACTTCACAACAGTCTAGAAAGGCACAGTTTGTGCCTTTAAGGCATTTGCAGTTTAAGCACTGGAAGACAGAGTGTAGATAAAAAAGTATAGTAAAAAGTTAACAAGTACAAGGATTATCACAAGATTGGGTTAGTGGTCAATCATGTCAGTATGAAAAAAAGAATCCACAGTATATTTCTGTTTTCAATTACCCTTCTTTATGTTTCTCTTTTATTCACTTTCCTTCATAGAAGTGATCAAGTAATGATAGAAGAGATCATTAAAACATAAGAAATGTTTAAATTATTTTCATATAAAATTAGTTTTTATTCATTCAAATAGCCTTTTACAGCTGCATTACTGTTCTTGTCACACTAAGCCTGAATGACTGAATGACTAGGAACTCATGTGTGTGTGTGTGTGTGTGTGTGTGTGTGTGTGTGTCCTCTTGAAACTAACACTGTGGTGTCTGGTACATAATAGGTGCTCAACAAATGTTTATCAAATTGAAATGAAAATTTTTTCCCCTTTGGACTCAACTGCTTAATACTTTGAGGCCTGTGGTGCTAATATTTAAGATGGATTGGTTCATTCTTTTCAAGTACCACATAACCATTCACACACCATTGAGTTTAGTACTATTAAAAGGTAATTTCCTTTCTGGGAATTATGCCTGTTGCAGACACATTTTACATATTCAGACTTTTTTTATCATCAGTAGGCAGGTAAAGAGATTAAAATAAAAGATTTTTTTCCAGTGTGCAGTTTTCCACATAGACTTCCTTTTGAAATTCCTGTGTATTCTGAAAAAAAAATATGGAAGTCCTATTGAATGCGCCTACAGCCAGCACTATTAGTCATGTACCTTTGTAAAAGATGAAAATATTAATGTTTAATTTCTGTACAACTCTATTCACCCAAATAACTTAGAAAAGCTACTATTTCTTCCTTTTTATATCAATGTAATAAAAGCCAATGGAATTAATTGAAAATACTATTTCATCCAATTTTACAAGTTTTTGCCCACTATTCAGTGTATTTTATTTTGTTTAATGTAATGTTTTTACTATTGTAATTCATACATTTTAATAACTCAAAGAGAGCTTTTGTGTTTTATTTTCTCAAATAAGTTCCTTTTTGGACAAAACAATTTAATACTTAATAGTCTCTCAAATTTATTATAGAGAACTTTACAGCAAAATTGCTCCAACATCTGTTATCTCCTTTCTTATTATAACCATATGACTAGGAATTACTGTTCTTATTTCATTTTTAATAGATAAAAAACTAGGCTTAAAGAAATGTGACTTGCCTGTAATTCATATGTTCAGAGTTACTACCTGTGAAGCTAAAATTAGAATGGAATTATTTAGATTCCTCAATCAGTACTCTCAGTATTCAGATAAGCAAATATGCCATACTGTAGCCAAATAACAATGAATATTTATTCTGTATATTAATAATAAACATTGCAAACATTTACACATGCCAGGCACATCCTAAGTACTCTATGTGTGCTAGCTCATTTAATCCTTGCTGCAACTCGATGCAGTTTAAACAGGAGCAGAGCCCAAAGAAAGTAAATAACCTGGCCAAGAAAACACACCTAGTTAGGTTCTTGAACTAGAACGTGAGCCCAGCCAGTCTGCACTATGTTGGCTTAAGTGTCACTCTTATTGCCAGCATTTCAGTGATAAGAATAGATTTAATGAAACAAATGTAAGTTGATATCTTCTAGAACTACACTTCCTATCAATGAATTTAGAGAAAATTACCCTAGAATCCTGTAATTCTGTGAAGTATTTAAATAGAAGTTGAATTTGTTTCCCCATTCTAAAAGGTAATTTCTATTAAGGGTAACTCTTTAATGTTTTATATTTAATATTCAGTAGAGTTTTACTGGACTTCCCTGGTGGCTCAGACAGTAAGAGCATCTGGCTACAATGCGGGAGACCCAGGTTCAATCCCTGGGTCAGGAAGATCCCCCTGGAGAAGGAAATGGCAATCCACTCCAGTACTCTTGCCTGGAAAATCCCATGGACAGAGCAGCCTGGTGGGCTATAGTCCATGGGGTCGCAGAGAGTCAGACATGACTGAGCAACTTCACTTTTCAGAGTTTTACTACATGGAAAAAGTTCTTACTATTCATGATATAAATTAGAATCACAGAACTTTATCACATAAATAATTCTGCTGCTGCTGCTGCTGCTAAATCCCTTCAGTTGTGTCCGACTCTGTGCAACCCCATAGACAGCAGCCCACCAGGCTCCGCCGTCCCTGGGATTCTCCAGGCAAGAACACTGGAGTGGGTTGCCATTTCCTTCTCCAATGCATGAAGGTGAAAAGTGAAAGTGAAGTCACTCAGTCATATCCGACTCTTAGCGACTCCGTGGACTGCAGCCTACCAGGCTCCTCCATCCATGGGATTTTCCAGACAAGAGTACTGGAGTGGGGTGCCATTGCCGTCTCCAATAAATGAATCTAGGGGCTAACAAATATTAGATGATATGAACAGCACAAAGTACTTGCCTAGAGAGGCTGAGACAAGCTGAGCCTCAGATCTTCCATCACAGTGAAGAAAGGTGTGAATCTAATAAAGGAGTATAATGTGTATTGTGTGTGTGTGTGTATGTGTCTTCACTGCTTTTTAAAAATTAATTGTGGAGTGGCATGAACTAGGTAGCTGGCTTGCACGTCTCTTAGGTAGAGCTCAACTCGCCTTCAAAGACAGTCAACTCCTGGATGAAAATCCTACTGTATTTAATGGCAAATAACCAAAGAAAAGTGGAAGATTTACTTTTCCAAATACTTTTTGAAAAGCTTCTAACTGCACATATATATTGGGCTTTTAAATAGCTAATTCCTTTTTAAAGTTAATCTTATTGTTCACTGATTTGTCGCCTATTCTAATAATTAAGTGAAGGAAGAAAGTCCAGCTGATTAAGTCACCAAATCATGTTTAATTTTCTTTTTTTATCCTTCTTTTCTTATACTAAGTCTGATTGGTGCTGTAATTCAAAGTGCAGAATGCTTTTAAGAAGATCACAGGTATATATTTGATTCTTTTATTAGCAGAAGAGACACAGAGAAGTTTCTGACAATCATGCTATTCCTGTATATGCAGGACTTATTAAATTATTATTCATGTGCTTATTAAGGCATTTCAAGTGGCTTTGGATCATTGAATGGAATGATGTAAAATTTTAAATTATCCCTGGAAGCATACAATTAGCAGGCATTCACAGAAAACTAAGCAACTAGAATAAATCATTATTCCCTTTTAATTCACTTATTTTTATTAAATCTCATGTCATAAAAATGCAAAAATCATCTTGTTATTATATCTTAGTCTCAATTTAAATCAACTAAGTTATCAGTAATGATTTGAAGTGTGTTTAATTAAATAGAAATTATATAATATGTTATGCATTGTCAAAAATTCTAACATAAATCAAAAGGAGACTATTACCCTTAATGATTTATGCAAATAACTGTGATAGCATTCTATACATTCGAAGGTGTGTTCTTCAAAAAATTAAAAACAGAGCTACCATATGATGCAGCAATTTCACTCCTAGATATTTATCCCCCCCAAAATGAAAATACTAATTATAAAAAGATAAATGCACCCCTATATTCATTGAATCATTATTTGCAAGAGCCAGGATATAGAAGGAACCTAAGTGCCAATCAGTAGACAAGCGGCTAAAGAAGATTTGGTGTGTATGGTTTATCTATCTATATACATATACAAATACATAGATGTATATAAATAGATATACACACATAATAGATTATTACTAAGCAATAAAAATAATAAAATTGTGCCATTTGTGATAATATGGATGGACATAGAGAATAAATAGGGCAAAGGCTAATAGGTTCTGCCAAGAGAACGCACTGGTCATAGCAAACACCCTCTTCCAACAACACAAGAGAAGACTCTACACATGGATATCACCAGATGGTCGACACCGAAATCAGACTGATGATATTCTTTGCAGCCAAAGATGGAGAAGCTCTATACAATCAACAAAAACAAGACCGAGAGCTGACTGTGGCTCGGATCATGAACTCCTTATTGCCAAATTCAGACTGAAACGGAAGAAAGTGGGGAAAACCACTAGACCATTCAGGTATGACCTAAATCAAGTCCCTTATGACTATACAGTGGAAGTGAGAAATAGATTTGAGGAGCTAGATCTGATAGAGTGCTTGATGAACTATGGATGGAGGTTCGTGAAGCTGTACAAGAGACAGAAATCAAGACCATCCCCAAGAAAAAGAAATGCATAAAAGCAAAATGGCAGTCTGAGGAGGCCTTACAAATAGCTGTGAAAAGAAGAGGAGCAAAAAGCAAAGGAGAAAAAGAAAGATATACCCATTTGAATGCAGAGTTCCAAAGAATAGCAAGGAGAGATAAGAAAGCCTTCCTCAGCGATCATGCAAAGAAATAGAGGAAAACAACAGAATGGGAAAGACTAGAGATCTCTTCAAGAAAATCAGAGATACCAAGGGAATATTTCATGCAAAGATGGGCTCGATAAAGGACAGAAATGGTATGGACCTAACAGAAGCAGAAGATAGTAAGAAGAGGTGGCAAGAATACACAGAAGAACTGTACAAAAAAGATCTTCGTGACCAAGATAATCACGATGGTGTGATCACTCACTTAGAGCCAGACATCCTGGAATGTGAAGTCAAGTGGGCCTTAGGAAAAGCATCACTATGAACAAAGCTAGTGGAGGTGATGGAATTCCAGTTGAGCTAGTTCAAATCCTGAAAGATAATGCTGTGAAAGTGCTGCACTCAATATGCCAGCAAATTTGGAAAACTCAGCAGTGGCCACAGGACTGGAAAAGATCAGTTTTCATTACAGTCCCAAAGAAAGGCCATGCCAAAGAATGCTCAACTACTGCACAATTTAACTCATCTCACACGCTAGCAAGGTAATGATTAAAATTCTCCAAGCCAGGCTTCAGCAATACATGAACCATGAACTTCCAGATGTTCAAGCTGGTTTTAGAAAAGGCAGAGGAATCAGAGATCAAATTTCCAACATCTGCTGGATCATCGAAAAAGCAAGGAATGCCAGAAAAATATCTATTTCTGATTTACTGACTATGCCAAAGCCTTTGACTGTGTGGATCACAATATACTGTGGAAAATTCTGAAAGAGATACCAGACCACCTGACCTGCCTCTTGAGAAACCTGTATGCAGGTCAGGAAGCAACAGTTAGAACTGGACATGGAACAATAGACTGGTTCCAAATAGGAAAAAGAGTGTGTCAAGGCTGTATATTGTCACCCTGCTTATTTAACTTCTATGCAGAGTACATCATGAGAAACGCTGGACTGGAGGAAGCACAAGCTGGAATCAAGATGGCCGGGAGAAATATCAATAACGTCAGATATGCAGATGATACCACCCTTATGGTAGAAAGTGAAGAAGAACTAAAAAGCCTCTTGATGAAAGTGAAAGAGGAGAGTGAAAAAGTTGGCTTAAAGCTCAACATTCATAAAACTAAGATCATGGCATCTGGTCCCATTACTTCATGGCAAATAGATGGGGAAACAGTGGAAACAGTGGCTGACTTTATTTTTCTGGGCTCTAAAATCACTGCAGATGGCGATTGCAGCCATGAAATTAAAAGACGCTTACTCCTTGGAAGGAAAGTTATGACCAACCTAGACAGCATATTCAAAAGCAGAGACATTACTTTGCCAACAAAGGTCCATCTAGTCAAGGCTATGGTTTTTCCAGTGGTCGTGTATGGGTATGAGAGTTGGACTATAAAGAAAGCTGAGCGCAGAAAAATTGATGCTTTTGAACTGTGGTGTTGGAGAAGACTCTTGAGAGTCCCTTGGACTGCAAGGAGATCCAACCAGTCCAAAGGAGATCAGTCCTTGGTATTCATTGGAAGGACTGCTGTTGAAGCTGAAACTCCAATCCTTTGGCGACCTGATGGGAAGAGCTGATTCATTTGAAAAGACCCTGATGCTAGCAAAGATTGAGGGTAGGAGAAAGGGACGACAGAGGATGAGATGGTTGGATGGCATCACTGACTCAATGGACATGGGTTTGGGTGGACTCCAGGAGTTGGGGATGGACAGGGAGGCCTGACGTGCAGCAGTTCATGGGGTCGCAAAGAGTAGGACATGACTGAGCGACTGAACTGAACTGAGCGGGTGTTATGCTAACAGAAATAAATCAGAGAAGTACAAATAGTGTATGATTTAATTTACATTTGGAATATTAAAAAAAAAAATGAATGAACAACAAAACAGAAACATAGTCATAGATAAGGTGAACAAATCAGTGTTTTCCAGGAGGCAGAGATGGGGAAAGGAAAGATATAGATGAGGAGATTAAGAGGTACAAATTCCCAGTTGCAAAATATATGTCAAAGGTATGAAATGTACAGTGTGGGGAATATAGTCAATAGTTCTATAATATCTTTATATGGTGACACATGATATATAGACTTCCTCTGATGACCATTTTGAAATGTATAGGAATATTGAATCACTATGTTGTGTAACAGGAACTAACATAGTGCTTAGATCAGTTACACTTCAAAAACAAACTAAAAAGTGTGGACAAAATAAAGTTATGCATTTTCTGTTAAGTGAACATCTGAACCTAATTTGTCTCTTGATTAGGAGTCTACCTTGCCAAAGTAGCTTAAGAATTAGGAGGGATGAGAAATAAAATGTATATTTATTAATTCTTGTTAATATCTATACCTATTCTAAGTTCTTTTTTTGAGAAAAAGGTGCTTTCGAGACCAAAGAAAATTCAGATTTCCACCTCCATTTTTTTTTCTTGGAGTTCAAAGTCTACAGTGGGAGATATTCTAAAGTGCCTCATGCATTTTAAACACTTAATGTTATGGAATACCATAACATAGCCTGTGGGCTTCACTGGAGCACCCTTGTGTGCCTCCTCTAGGCCCCCGCCTGGCACGTCGTGGTGCTCAGTAAAATTCTGTTGGCTAAAGTGATCAATGCCTTCTTCAAAGAAGTCTTCCTTGAGGTTCCATCTTACACTACAGACAAGAGTAATCCATTTCCAGCATACATATATTGCATTCTGCTGTGCTGTGGAGACTGCATGTGTGTGTGTGTATTTTGGGGAGTATTTTTCCATGGATAATTATTAATACCATTAAGAACAATAACTGTATATAATTTATTTAGTTAACACATGGACTTCATATGGCATCACTGATTCAATGGACATGAACCTGGGCAAACTCTGAGAGATGGTGAGGGACAGGGAGGCCTGGAGTGCTGCAGACCATAGGGTCCAAAGAGTTGGACACGACTTGGTGTCTGAACAAATGGACTTGATGTACATCTGTGTTCTTCCTGGCCTATCTCATTGAGCATTGTTCCCCAGTGAATCAAAACAGAACGAACCATTTGCTTTAATGGTATGTGGTATCTCTGTACTGTCTTCCTCTTGGATGTTACTACTTTTCTGCCTAGATATCTCTATTTAATGCTCTATCCCCTGCCTATTAACAGGAAATGATTTCTCATTACTCATTAATTCTTAAACATAAATTGGCTTTCCCAGCTACTTGCAGTTTAATCCTCTAGTCGTCATTGGGAATGAAAATCTTAGATTCCTCTGTAGAGATTTCTGGTTAAAATAACACACAAGTTTGGTAAACAAGTAAAAACCGTTTGTTTATAGTCTACATTTTACTAGGCTAGTGGGCATTATGCTAGCTTGGGATTACATTCCGCCATTAAGGTAATTAGATAAACAGATGCTGTACTTCCTTTACCACTCTGACTGCCATTTAAATACATACATACAAACCATTCATTCAGCAAACAAAATCTCCAGAGATGGACCTGTACATTTGTACATTAAAAAAATTACAATGTTGTACTCTCATTGTTGAGAATTACTGTACTAGACCTTTTTGTATGGTGCATATATGTGGGTGTGTGTGGGGGGTGTGTATGTGTGTGTTTGTTACTCAGTCATGTCCGACTCTTTGCAACCCCATGGACTGTAACCTGCCAGGCTCTTGTGTCCATTGAATTCTCCCGGCAAGGATATTGGAGTGGGTTGCCATTCCTTTTTCTGGGGAATCATCCCGATCCAGGGATCAAACCCAAGTGTCTTGTCTTTGTAGGCGGATTCTTTACCACTGAGCCACCAGGGCAGCCTTCCAAAAGGTTCTAAAGTTTTTTAAAATCTTTACTCCCTTTCAACTAAATGTCTAGCATCATTGGGTTTTCTTCTAACTTTAAATAGGGAAATTGGTGATAGCTGGTGGGCTGCAGTCTATGGGGTTGCACAGAGTTGGACATGACTGAAGTGACTTAGCAGCAGCAGCAGCAGTACATAGTGGGTGCTCTTATGAAAAGTATTTTTATTGTTTGTTTCCTCACCCTTCTAAGTAATATAGACTATTCATATTGGTTATTAATTCATATATATTAGACTGAAGAAACCCTCAGAATCTTAACTGCATGTTGAAATCACCTGAATCTATTAAATGACCCAATGATCAGGTAGCATCGAGCAGGATATCTGGGGTTAAGATCAAGGCATCAATAATCCATGCTTTCCAGGTAATTCCATATGTGGCTAAGGTTGAAACCTTATGAATCTGACCAGTTATTCTCAACTCTGGCTTCACAGTAGAATCCCCTATGCAATTGTTTAAAATACTGATGCCTTTCATTTCAATTATGGTTCAGATAACTTGTGCATAAATGTTGAATACAAGAGAAAAACATTTGAGTAACTTATATTTCTGAATAATTGGGCTCCAGTTAAATCAAGGTTTTATTATAGTTCTGGGTATGTGGTGATGTTCAATAAGTGTTAGATGGAGATCCTAATCCCACAGCAGAGTCAAGGAGAATAAAACATGCTCCCTCTTGGAAATAAACTGTTTGTATATTTGAAATAATTATCTTGGCAAACTATCATTTTCTGAAAGTTGTCCTCCTAGGTAATTTACCTCAAATGGTAAGCCTTGTACTTTAAGAGAATACTATATTTCAACTATATTTTTCAGCATAATATTAGGTACCTATATATCTTATAGTACTTTCACGATTCTCTCCAAGAAAGTAGACAGGAAACAAGATTAAGAGATGAAGGATAAGATTTAAACCAGTTTCCCTCTTGGAAGCATAAATGATGCTATTGCACTTCTGGGCCTGGAGAATACTGTTACTTTGTAAAATAGAGCCATGGTACTTTCTGCGTTATGGTGGCGAATTATTTATATACGCAAAGGACAACTAATGCCATTAGCTAAAACAGAAATGAACTAACTGTTCAATAAAACAGTTATGGGACTAACAAAATATTTATATGTGATATCTTTTTCAGATTGCAGGAACCAGTAACTAAAAATAACAAAATCTTTTTTTTTTAGCATGAAGTTATAGATGATCTGTTATGGGATAAATGCTCATCAAGCAAACCCCTCAAATTTAATTGTTATCAATAATTAATCAGCACATTGCATGCTTCAGTGTGCATTAACTACACCAGGTGTTGGATTTAATTCCTCAAATATAAATTAGGGAAGCAGACCACATTTTTCTTAAATGTTTGTGGTTGAAAATAAAAAATATATATATATAAAGCTTATTTAATTTGACCTTCCCACTTCTTACTCAGTTTTTCTACTTCTTTTCTCCTTTTTAGGACCACCTCAGAAAATAGTGTCACCTAAACAAGAACACGAAGATAGGAAACATGACAAAGTCACGGATAAAGGAAGTGAGAGTGGGACTTCCTGTAATGAGCTCTCCACTTCCAGTTGCGACAGCCACTCAGAGGCGAGCACTCCCCAGGACAACCCACCCAGTGCCCAGCAGGCGACAGCTCACCAACCTAACACTTTAACTTTGGATCGTCCTTCCAAAAAAGCACCTGTGCAATGGATGCCCCCACCAGACAAACGTAGAAACAGTGAACTCTTTCAGACGCTCATCAGCAAGTCCCGGGAAACCAATCTTTCCAAAAAGAAAGTCTGTGAGAAGCTAAGTGTGGAAGAAGAAATGAAAAAGTGTATTCAGGATTTTAAAAAAATCCACATTCCAGATTATTTTCCAGAGCGCAAACGCCAGTGGCAATCTGAACTGTTACAGAAGTATGGGTTATAGTAACGATCACATTCCTGCAGTATTCAATGACGTTCAGTGTTTACCGGTGTCACCACCTGACTGTACTAACAATGGTTAGTGTGATTCTTGCTGCTCTTCCTTTTCGTGAACAGTGGATGTGGGACAGTATTTTCTTTCATTCTTTCTGTTGTTGTTGTTTTTAGAAATATTTCAAAAAAAAAAAAAACTAATAAATATTGAGTCAAATGGTGTTCCTGATTCAAAAAATTTTGCAAGAATGAAAGTAAAATGTGCATGATCAAGAAGCTTAAAATCTTGATTTTTGAACTGTGGTCAACTGGCTATGTTTGTCATTTTGTAACTCACCAAAAACAAATCATCATATCACTCCAAATAAAGTGACAATATGGATGAAGCAACATCAAGTAAAATGTTAGATGATAGTTTTGGGACCCAAATCCAAAACTATTTAAATGTTAACGCAATAAAACAAGTATTACTTTTGCATGAGCACAATATTACAAATAAATCACAAGACATAGGAAGATCTGTTTGTTGCTTGGAAAGAAATAATTATGAAAAAATAGCAAAAAAAATATGGTTCAGACAAAGCCTATAAATGTAAGCTAAGAGATTGAATTTTATTTGTTCTGGATCTGTGATTTTTTTGTGTATGTGTATGGTGTTCTGTATGTTAAGATGGTGTAAATATGCCTTATGATCTTGTGTTATGGCACTGACATTCATCTATTAATGCTAGTTATGATTATTTCTGTGAAATGAGTCCTTATATCAGGCTGTCAAAATTGGCATAATGATGCTCTGAAAGATCTTACTCTCATGTTAATCACAATAATTGAGGGAAATGGTGAAGAGCTTTATGTATTTAAAAAGGAAATATATATTAGAATTTCTTGATGTCTATTGACTCTTCTTTTAAAATATTCAGTTGTTACATTGTCTTCAGTTTTTCCTTTAAAATTCCAAACTGGAGAGTGATATGTTCAAACTTAATGTTGACAAGTTAGAAACTTATAATTCAAAATGGAGGTAGAGTCAAATTCAGATAGCTTTGGTATTGATTAATAAACCCTTAGCCTGCAAGAGAAAAAGATTTCATCTGAGGATGCACTAAAATTTGATTTTAGCTGACAACTGGATTGAAAGTCTCCCTAAATACAATTGGGAAGTTGCTGCTTGCAAATTATGGGACAGAAATGTCAACAGGAAGCTAAAAGTTCAGCCTGAATGACAAGAGCTTGCTTCCTGATTGCATATTTGAAAATAATCTTTCTTATCATAAGCCACACAATTTTTACCTCACCATGTCCACAGAAAAAAAATATATAATATCCCAAAATTTTGCTAAAGAATAGGCACCAGGAGGACAAAAATATCTCTAATCATCAGAGCTCAATCTCCTCTGTGGTTAGTTGAAATAAAAGTTGAACAGCACTTGTAGTACCATTTCTTCCAGGGTAATATTGGAAGATAAGCATTATTAGCTCAAAATTTTAAATTGACGTTCATTTTTGGATGTAGTTTTAGAGTTCTCACTCCTCTATTATGTAAAATACCATCTACAGTGGAGTATTAAAGAAAACCCAAATGTATGATTTGCCTTGAATAACCTATCAGGTTTTAGTGAAAGAGCTACTCTTAAATTCTGCATTTCATTTTGGGAAGGTTGGCAGGCCCACCCACTAAGTTGGCTAAGTGTAGCTGCAACACACTGGTTAAATGGACAGAGCTTGTGATTAGGTTGCTACTGTTCCCATCTCTACCCATCTCTACCACTACCACTAATGTGACCTTAGGGATAACAGGGATATTAATAACATGATAGAGAAGATTTAAATGAGGTAATTGAAGTTAAGCATCACTACCACTCCTGGAGATGGAGGGGAAAAACAGGTAGTGGGCTTACCAGAATTTTTGGAACCAGTACTGTCAGATGGAAAATTTCAAATAGGAATAAGCTGTTCAATAAGAACTATAGTCTCTAAGGAGTCATGGTCACTTTCAAAGATGCCTCCCAAAGCAAAGACAAAGGGGATAGGTTATCCTAGCTTCTCACATTTCAATTCCCACCAACACTTTCCATTTTCCCACCATGAGTAGAAGCAGTTGGTAAATGAGCTTTGGAAATGCAATTCAGTAGAGGTGATCCCACTGTGATAGAAAGCCCAGCACTGAAGGGCAGGGAGTAGATCTGAGGAATACCTCCCACCCTCCTCTATTATTTCCAACACAAAATTTCAAATAGAACTGCAGGGGTAAGAATCTGGTATATGAGAACTATTTCAGATCTTCATATCTCTACCACAAGAGAAGTGATTCCCATAAGATTGCCTACCCTTAAAGTCCTTCTTAGAAAATTAGAATCTATTTCTTCTATAGTCTATTGAGCACTTACCATACACCAAGCATTTGGCTCAAAGGTTAACAACATACTCAAGAAATACAAATTACTAGCCATTGCCCTTGGGAAGAAGCTTATGGTCTGATTCTCCCATACAATTATGCTTTCACCAGAGACTAGTTCCTGTCTTGTCCCAGAGACTAGTTCCTGTCTTGTCCCAATTGGGGCTACAAGAGGATCAAGGGAGGAAGCTAGAATGAGAACTCTTCTTTGAAAAAAAGGAGACTCCAAAATTTAAAGATGGCTTAGACTAAAACTGCTATATAAAACTTTACCAAAATATCAGTAGATAAAATCTAGAAGGTTTCCAAAAATCAGAAAAGCTGGAAGCAGGCATTGAATTTAAATATTTTAGGGAATAAATGCATTTTGATGCTCATATGATGAACCTTTGATGCTCAAATGGTATCAAAAAATACTGTTTGATATACAGGATTTGCTTAACTTGTGACCTGATGTTTCATTATTAAAATAAATGGGAAACATGTTGAGTATTAACTGAGATGAGAGAAGAAAATAAAAGTGAAATTGTGAGATTTTCAATTTTGAGTTGATACACTTGCCCTATTTTTTCCACTCAGTATACCCAAAAGCCATAGACATTATATGTGAACACTCTTAAGAGACTCTGAAAGGCTAATAAAAAAAGGAAAGCTGACTAGAGGTGTTAGGATCCAAAGAACAACATGTTGTTGGAGATTCTTGGGTTTTCTTTTTGCCTATTTATAGCTGAAGAAGCTGGTAACACAGAAAAACTAACAGGTGTAGAAAAAACAAGCATCAACAAAACCCTGCTTTCTCTAACCAAAAGGCCAGAGAAGGTGCAGCCTAGCAGTTAGATAATAACTGCTGTGCTGTGTTAGGTTGGTGAACACAATTTTATTGCATAATCATTTTAAGCCTTGGTTTACAGCAAAATTGAGAGGAAGGTACTGAACTTTCCCATGTATTCCTTATCCTCCAATATGAATAGCTTCCTCCAATATCAACATCCCCCACCAGAGTGGTGCATTGTTATAATTGATGAACATACATTGATGCATCATTGTCACCCAAAGTCCATAGTTTACATTATTGTTCACTCTTGATATTTACATTCTGTGAGCTCAGATAAATGCATAATGACACACATCCATCATTACAGTACCATAGAGAGTATTTTCTCTTCACTCTAATCCTTCATGCTCTGCTTATTCATTTTTCACCCCTCACTCAACCACTGGGAACTGCTGTTCTTTGTGCATGTGCATGGTGTTATCTTTTTCAGAAGATTATATAGTTGGAATCACGCTATACATAGTCTTCCCAGATTGGCTTCTTTTACTTCAGTTCAGTTCAGTCGCTCAGTCGTGTCCGACTCTTTGCGACCCCATGAATCGCAGCACGCCAGGCCTCCCTGTCCATCACCAACTCCTGGAGTACACCCAAACCCATGTCCATTGAGTCAGTGATGCCATCCAGCCATCTCATCCTCTGTTGTCCCCTTCTCCTGCCCCTAATCCGTCCCAGCATCAGAGTCTTTTCCAATGAGTCAACTCTTCACATGAGGTGGCCAAAGTACTGGAGTTTCAGCCTTAGCATCATTCCTTCCAAAGAAATCCCAGAGCTGATCTCCTTCAGAATGGACGGGTTGGATCTCCTTGCAGTCCAAGGGACTCTCAAGAGTCTTCTCCAACACCACAGTTCAAAAGCATCAATTCTTCGGTGCTCAGCCTTCTTCACAGTCCAACTTTCACATCCGTACATGACTACTGGAAAAACCATAGCCTTGACTAGATGGACCTTTGTTGGCAAAGTAATGTCTGTGTTTTTGAATACGCTATCCAGGTTGGTCATAACTTTATATGGTCAGATTCATTTTTTGCATGTGGACATCTAGTTGTTTTAGGAGCATTTGCTCCATTGTGTTGCCTTTTCTTCTTTGTCAGAGATCAGTTGACTATTTTTATATGGGTCTGTTTAGGGGAATCTATATTTTATTTAATTGATATTTTGCTTTATTTTTAACGAAGATCACATTTTTTTAATTACTGTAGCCTCTGTGCTAAATCTTGAAGATGGACATCATCAGTCCTCTAACATTGTTATTCTCTGTTAGTATTGTATTGGCTATTTTGAGCCTTTTTCCTCTTCCTATAAACTTTATAACCAGTTTGTTTATATCTGCAAAAATGCTTACTGAGATTTTTATTGAAATTGCATTGATTCTATAGATCAAGTTGAGAACTGACATCTTGAGAATATTGAGTCTTACTATTGATGGACATGGAATATATCTCCATTTATTTTGTTAGTAGATTCAATTCATCAGAGTTTTGTAGTTTTCTTTATATAGAGCTTGTATATATTTGTTAGGTTTATACCTAAGCATTTCATTTTAGGGAGTACTAATGTTAATGATAGTGTGTTTTTAATTTCAAATTCCACTGTTCGTTGATGATATAATACAACCCCCTATTTTTGAAAAATAAAGTCTAAAAACTTTAGTATCACATTACAGGTCCTCAATAAAGTGGCTCCATATCAATTTACCTTTGGCAAAAGACCACTTCCAAAGCTTAGTGGCTTAAAAATAGCAACAGTTTATCAGCTTATGATTCCAAGAATTGCCAATTTGTACTGAAATCAGCTGGGCTGTTCTCCCACTGATCTCACCTGGGCTTATTCACCTAGACAATTGACTGATAATTAGTCAGGAATCAAATAATCTGTAATAGTGTCATTCCATATTTGGCAATGACAGGTTTCATCACGTTGTCTTAGTCTTCTAACTCTCCTCTCCAGGAATCTAGCTCAAATTTGTTCACTTGGTGGTTCTAAAAATGTCAGACAAGAAGTTGCAGGGATCTGGAGCCCTGGCTCCAAACTCATACAACATCACTTACCCTGCCTTCTTTTGGTCAAAGCAAGTTATTTTGAATGCAAGCGATATGGAAATATACTCCTCTTGGGAGTATATACCTCTTCATGGAAGAAACAAGGAATCTGTGATCATTTGTAATCTACTATAGAAGCAATCCATCTTTTTCAGATTCACAACTAGAAGCAAACTGCACACCATTTACTAGTTATTTAAAAGTAAAAGACTTTAAATAAATCTTTTACTTTACATAATAAAAATATTTAAATATTTTATTAAAATTTAATTAGAATAAGTCTTTTAAATGAAATAAGAGGCTCTATCTGCACCCTGAAATCACCTTCCCCCACAAAATACACAAAAACTTTTTCATTCACATTTGAAATCTTTCCCATACTGCATATTTCAATTTAAATAGCACCTACTCTCCAAAGCTTTTTTTAATCCCTCAATAGAGAATTACTAATCATTCTATTCTCAGAAATATCAAATGACTTTAAAAACATTTTGTCTTGCTCTACATGATGTGTTTTATGGTATATAAGAGTAATGATAGACATTTGTGTTTTCCATTGATTTGAAGGATTTTTTTTTTTTAACATAGGTTAAGATCTTATTTCTTTCTATGAGGAGAAACAATAACTAGACAACTTCTGGCACACAGTAGGTATGAATAATTTTGGCAAAAGAGTAAACATTCTTTTTAATGTAATAATCTCCTAAACAATCTTTGATAGATACTCTCCCTGCCTAATTAGGCTTGCTAAAAGCACCTTTACGTTTTCAGGCCAAATCCACTCATTAGTCCTACATTACTGATCCCTCATGAGAGATTAGTCAAAGATTAATTTAAAAATATTTCATCAGTTCAGTTCAGTTGTTCATTTGTGTCCAACTCTCCGTGACCCCATGAACCGCAACACGGTAGGCCTCCCTGTCCATCACCAACTCCCGGAGTCTACCCAAACCCATGTCCATTGAGTCGGTGATGCCATCCAACCATCTCGCCCTGTGTCATCCCCATCTCTTCTTGTCCTCAATCTTTCCCAGCATCAGGGTCTTTTCAAATGAGTCAGCTCTTCACATGAGGTGGCCAAAGTACTGGAGTTTCAGCTTTAGCATCAGTCCTTCCAATGAACACAAGGACTGATCTCCTTTAGGATGGACTGGTTGGATCTCCTTGCAGTCCAAGGGACTCTCAAGAGTCTTCTCCAACACCAGAGTTCAAAAGCATCGATTCTTTGGCACTCAGCTTTCTTTATAGTCCAACTCTAACATCCATACATGACCACTAGAAAAACCATAAGCCTTGACTAGACGGACCTTTGTTGGCAAAGTAATGTCTCTGCTTTTGAATATGCTGTCTAGGTTGGTCATAACTTTCCTTCCAAGGAGCAAGCATCTTTTAATTTCATGGCTGCAGTCACCATCTGCAGTGATTTTGGAGCCAAAAAAATAAAGTCAGCCATTGTTTCCAGTGTTTCCCCATCTATTCACCATGAAGTCATGGGACTAGATGCCATGATCTTCGTTTTCTGAATGTTGAGCTTTAAGCCAACTTTTTCACTCTCCTCTTTCACTTTCATCAAGAGGCTCTTTAATTCCTCTTCACTTTCTGCCGCCATAAGGGCGGTGTCATCTGCATATCTGAGGTTATTGATATTTCTCCCGGCAATCTTGATTCCAGCTTGTGCTTCTTCCAGCCCAGCATTTCTCATGATGTACTCTGCATAGAAGTTAAAAGCAGGGTGACAATTACAGCCTTGATGTACTTACTCCTTTTCCTATTTGGAACCAGTCTGTTGTTCCATGTCCAGTTCTAACTCTTGCTTCCTGACCTGCATACAGGTTTCTCAAGAGGCAGGTCAGGTGGTCTGGTATTCCCATCTCTTTACAATTTGATAAGTATGCATTAAGCATCTCCAGCTAGAAATCCACTCACCATTGGTTGGCATAAAGTAAACATAACCTGTGACCTTGTATGTTAATGATTTTAGTATAGGTTAGTTAAGCAAGCATTACCAGAAATAGTTATGTTCAATGAGAAAAGATGCAATTTCGAAGATATGCTTATAAACCTTTAAAAATAAATCAACTTTTTTTCTCCTTTTCTATTTTATAGTCCGCAAAGCATTCGCTTTGAAGTGTAACATACAGAGGCTAAAAGAATCACACAACTATAGGGTTGAAAGTATCTTGTAAGTCATGTAAAATTCCTATATAAATGAATTCAAAGTAACTGACACCTACTTCAAGGGTGTCTACTATGGGCAAAGCATTTTATCAAATATATTAAAGATACAGCAATGAGTAAGAAATAATAATAATGGATTTAATTTCAAACTTATCATAGAAGAGACAGTTTTATGGCAGAAATGGAATTTTAACTGGGACTTGCAAGGGAATTTGGATTTGTATATATGAGAATGTTGAACAGAGGACTCTATAAGGAATGAGCAAAGTTTACATTTAAATATGTAAGCACACTGTAGTAGATGAATAGTAGCATTGACATATATACACTATCATGTGTAAATTCCTAGCTGTTGTATCCAACTCATTGGAAAAGACTCTGGTGCTGGGAAAAATTGAAGGCAGGAGAAGAGGGCAACAGAGGATGAGATGATTGGATAACATCACTGACCCAATGGACATGAGTTTGAGCAAACTCCAGGGGATGGTAAAAGACAGGGAAGCCTCGCGTGCTGCAGTCCTTGGGATCACAAGGAGGCAAACATGACCTAGCCAACTGAACAGCAACAACAACAATGTGTAAAATAGATAGCTAGTGGGAAGCTGCTATATAACACAGAGAGGACAGGTCGGCACTCTGGACGACCTAGAGGGGTGGGATATGGGGTAGGGTGGGAGGGAGGCTCAAGAGGGAAGGGACATATGTATAATATCAGTTCAGTTCAGTCGCTCAGTCGTGTCCGACTATTTGCGATCCCATGAATCGCAGCATGCCAGGCCTCCCTGTCCATCACCAACTCCTGGAGTTCACCCAGACACGTCCATCGAGTCAGTGATGCCATCCAGCCATCTCATCCTCTGCTATCCCCTTCTCCTTCTGCCCCCAATCCGTCCCAGCATCAGAGTCTTTTCCAATGAGTCAACTCTTCGCATGAGGTGGCCAAACTACTGGAGTTTCAGCTTTGGCATCATTCCTTCCAAAGAAATCCCAGGGCTGATCTCTTTCAGAATGGACTGGTTGGATCTCCTTGCAGTCCAAGGGACTCTCAGGCGTCTTCTCCAACACCACAGTTTAAAAGCATCAATTCTTCAACGTTCAGCCTTCTTCACAGTCCAACTCTCACATCCATACATGACCACTGGGAAAACCAGAGCCTTGACTATAAGAACTTTTGTTGGCAAAGTAATATCTCTGTTTTTGAATATGCTATCTAGGTTGGTCATAACTTTCCTTCCAAGGAGTAAGCATCTTTTAATTTCATGGCTGCACTCACCATCTGTAGTGATTTTGGAGCCCCCAAAAATAAAGTCTGACACTGTTTCCACTGTTTCCCCATCTATTTCCCATGAAGTGATGTGACCGGATGCCATAATCTTCGTTTCTGAATGTTGAGCTTTAAGCCAACTTTTTCACTCTCCACTTTCACTTTCATCAAGAGGCTTTTTAGTTCCTCTTCACTTTCTGCCGTAAGGGTGGTGTCATCTGCATATCTGAGGTTATTGATATTTCTCCCGGCAATCTTGATTCCAGCTTGTATTTTCATAGTCATGTTTGGCAGAAACCAATACAATGTTGTAAAACAATTATCCTCCAGTTTAAAAGGAGTGAAAGTGTTAGTCAATCAGTCATTTCTGACTCTTTATGACCCCATGGACTATATAGCCTGCCAGACTCCTCTGTCCACAGAATTCTCCAGGCAAGATATTGGAGTGGGTAGCCTTGCCTTCTCCAGGGGATCTCCCCAACCCAGGGATCAAATCTGGGTCTCCTGCATTGCTGGCAGATGCTTTACCATCTGAGCCACCAGGGAAGCCCAATTTTAAAAATGGTATTAGAAAAAAATATTATTGTATGTACCTCTGAATGTAATTTTAAAATGAATATATCATTCTTATGTTGAAGAATATATTAATGAAGAATATTTTAATAGTAACCTTCATGCATGCATGCTCAGTCACTTCAGTTGTGTTCAACTCTTTGTGACCCTATGAGCTGTAGCCTGCCAGGCCCCTCTGCCCATAGGATTATCCAGGGAAGAATACTGGAGCAGTTTGCCATGCCCTCCTCCAGGGGATCTTCCCAACCCAGGGATCGAATCCACTTCTCCTGAGTCTCCTACATTGCAGGCAGATTCTTACCCACTAAACCACCTGGGAAGCCCTTCTAGATTATATTCTCATGAATAAATTCTTCCTAGATCCACCCAGTCTCTTTTTACCTCGGTCCACTAAGGTATAGGGAAATTATGTTTTCTCTAAAATGCTGCTAAGAGACCAAATGGGAACTGATTAGTTAAAACTCATGAAAAGAAACAAATGAGAACTTAGACCAATAAAATATTTTTTATCTGGGAGGAGTATTTTAATACTAATGCTGTTTAGAATTGCAGTTGCATGGTAATAATAAAAAGTAGATTAATTTATAGTCATTTTATTGGCATTTAAAAATTATCTACTTTTATTGCCTACACCTGGGGCAAATTGCTCCCATCACCTTTATTTTATATTCATTGCAGTTCAATGTAGAAGACAGACTAGAAATTATGGTATAGTTTAACATGCACTGCGCTAAGGGTATAAAGAAGGACTATCTCTACTGCAACTACAGGTTCACACTTTCATCATTTTCCACTTCAGCTACAGGAATAAGGACTTTACTGGTCTGCCTTCAATCCTTTCCCTGTCAGCCCGTCCTTCATACTGTTAGAAAGGTGATCTTACTACAACACAAATTTTTCATATTCTGTTGCTTAAGTCTGTTCATCTCACTGTCAAGAAAAAAATTGCGTGATTAATAAAGTCCATTTTCTGCATCTTCTCCAGTTTAATCTTTTCCAACAGGTATAATGCACACACACACAGATCCTACTTTTCCATCTATTTATAATTCTAAGTCCCAAGAAGAATTTGCAACTTCTTTCTTTGTGCTCATCATTGTAATATTTATTTAAGTCAGGGACAAAATTTGCTGATATGTGTTAATGTTCCTTCCTCTACTTCTTCCAAACTAAAGATGAAGTTTTGCCAGCTCAGTCCTCACCTGTTTGGTGATATAAAATAAAAAGAAGTTGAGAATATAAGAAACACAGTGCACAATCCATTCTGTGGAGGTCTGCCACGCAGATGAGAGGCCTTGCCCCAAGGTTACAGATGCAGAGCCCAGAGCTAAGTTCACCTCTGAAGCTGACTGAGCCCCTGTGTAACCATTGCCCAAAGCCTCCCTGATCATCACCAGCAAGGTTTCCAAATTAGGGGTCCACCCCAGTAGTCACCCTGTTAGTGTTGGTCAACTCTTTGTGACCCTATGAATTGTAGCCCACCAGGGTCCTCAGTCCATGGAATTCTCCAGGCAAGAATAATGGAGTAGGTAGCCATTCCTTTCTCCAAAGGATCTTCCCAACCCAGGGATCAAACCCATGTCTCCTGCATTGGAAATGGATTTCTCACTGTTTGAGCCACCAGGCAAGCCTTATATTCACCCTATAGTACTCTAACCAATCACATAAAGCCACCCTTCCAGCAGGATTTTTTTTTTTTTGTCTTGAGGCTATAAAAATTTTCTACTAAACCACAAAAAGCATTGACTCTCCCTGACCTGTCAGGAGGTGCCCACATTATCTCTGCTCTTCATTCTTAATAAACTCATTCCTTCCTCCTACTCTGTGTCTGGAAATTTTTTTCCAACCCATGCTCTGACTGCCACAAACACATTTCTACCACATTTTCCTTTTTCCTCTTAGCTTTGTTTTCATGGCAGAATAAGTAATAAAAGATAAAATGCTACCATTTTTCAAACCTTAATGGATCTAAACAATAGTCATCCATGACTACTTAAATTATTCATGAAAGGATAACGAGCAAATCAGGCTAATAATATATGATCCCACTGTCAAATCATAACATCATGCTGAGGCACCACAGCACCATCTATGATGAGTTCTTATGAAAACCATTAGAACTGAATCTGACAGGTCTCTAGATCTAACTGCCAGTTTTCTGGGAAAATGGGAGATAAAGAAACATTTTAATAAAATGTGGTATGTATATACAATGCAATATTACTCATAAGAAAGAAGGAAATAAGACCAATTGCAGCAACATGGATGGACATAGAGATTATCATACAAGTGAAATAGGTCAGACAAAGAAAGACAAATACTATATGATATCACTCATATATGGAATATGTTTTTAAAAATGATACAAATAAACTTATTTACAAAACAGAAACAGATATTGAAAACAAACTTATTGTAACCAAAGGGAAAATATGGGGTGGGTGGGATAAATCAGGAGTTTGAGATTAACATGAAAAAAGTGAAAGTTTAGTCACTCAGTCAATTCTGACTCTTTGAGACCCCATGAACAGTAGCCTCCCAGGTTCCTCTGTCCTTGGGATTTCCCAGCCAAGGATACTGGAGTGGGTTGCCATTCTCTTCTCCAGGGGCTCTTCCTGACCTGGGGGTTGAATCAGGGTCTCCCGCATTGGAGGCAGTTTCTTTACCATTTAAGCCACCAGATTATCTATGTTATATATATATATATATATATATATATATATTTATAGGATACATAACCAACAAAGACCTGTTGCACAGCACAGAGAATTCTACTCAGTATTTTGTGATAATCTATATGAGAAAAGAATCTGAAAGAGAATGAATATATGTATATGTATAACTGAATCACTTTGCTGTACACTTGATACTAACATGGACTGTGGCTTACCAGGCTCCTCCATCCATGGAATTTTCTAGGCAGTAGTACTGGAGTGGGCTGCCATTGGGAAATGGCAATGATACTAACACAACACTGTAAATCAACTGTAACCTAATCAAATTAAAAAAAAAACAACAGACAATAGCTTTCAGCACTCTGAAGCTAGAGAATCCTAGTCATGGAAAGGATGTTGGATCTTACTGTTTTCTCAACCCTTCCACCCTCCCCCAAAGGCCCTCAATAAGATGGTTTGTTGTTGTTCAGTCACTATGTAGTATCTGACTCTGTGACCCCAGTGGACTGCACATGCCAGGCTCCTCTGTACTCCTCTATCTCCCAGAGTTTGCTCAAATTCATGTATTGAGTTGGTCATGCTATCTAACTATCTCATCTTCTGCTGCCCATGGCTTGACCACCCCCCCAAAAAAGATAATAAAATTATGTAGTTAGTAATTTTTAAAACAATGGAGATTTTACAATACAAATTATTTGATTTTCAATAACAAAATGGCAAGGGAAACAAAGATGAAGAGTGAAGAAACTGCAATCAAAAGATACAACATATATGTCTATGTAGGGATATTATTTTTATCCTGACTGCAGTCAAACCAACTGTAGAAATCATCATCATCATAATCATCATCAAAGAGCTTTAAGAGAGATGTTTAGTGATAAGAAATTATCATAATTTGTAGCAGTGATACTGTGGCTATGTTGAAAATAGTCTTCACATCTTTTAGTGATGCTCTCTGAACTATTAAAGGATAAAACAATAAGAAGCCCAAGTTTACCTTTAAAATAACACATCATGAAGGAGCTGTGTGTTGCACTAGATGAAGCAAACTTGGATATGCTGATAATTGTTGAAGCAAATGACAGAACTCATGGCCTCTCTTCAATTTTGTGTAAGATTTAAAATAAAACAATATTTTAAAAAATATTAATACATTTTGAGAAGTGGGAGAATGTTGACTCAGTGAATAACAGGAGGTGTGGCAAAGCTGAAAGCACTTCTGAGGTTAATGAACAAGAATTTTTAGTGACATCATTTTATCCCATTGTGTAACTGTGAAACAGTATTTGACTTCTAGGGTGGGAGGTTAGGGTTGAAGTACAGAGAATTTTTGTATAAAAATAATTATCTATGTGTTTTTCTAATCCATTAGAATTTTTGGTGAAATATAGATAAGCAAGGGAGATTAAAGTATTGGTGAGGATGTTAAAAGATGGAACTTACAAACTCAACTGGATTTTAAAAAATCAAGAATAAAAAATAAAGCAATAGATTGGGGAGTGCATAACTGAGTGGTCTCTAGTCTAGAAATCTCATTAATCAAAGCATGATCTCAGAAAAAGTGGTTGTATATGCAATGTGGAGGGAATAGATAGTGTGGCCATAGAAAGCTATTCTTTTGATTTTAATAATTTAGGTTTTAAAGAGAATCCAGAAGGGCCAAAAATCATTTGAATCTACTTATTCCAACTTTCTTGACTAAGGATTTGACTTCCATAGTGCAGACCTTACTTCATGATTGATTAATCACTCCCTCAGTGATATCTCATGCAAATAACCCATGTTATTGTTGTTCAGTCACTAAGTCATGTCTGACTCTTTGTGACCCAATGAACTGCAACACACTAGTTCATCTTGTCCTTCACTATCTCCTAAAATTTGCTCAAACTCAGGTCCTTTGAGTTGATAATGCCATCCAACCATCTCATCCTCTGTCATCACCCCGTTCTCCTCCTGCCTTCAATCTTTCCCAGCATCAGGGTCTTTTCCTGTGAGTTGGCTCTTCATATCAGGTGGCCAAAGTATTGGGGCTCCAGCATCAGTCCTTCCAATGAGTATTCAGGACTGATTTCCTTTAGGATTGACTAGTTTAATCTCCTTGCTGTTCAAGGGACTCTCAAGAGTCTTCTCCAGCACCACAATCAAAAGCATGGTACCTGACTAGATTACTCTTCATAAAACACTGCTTTCATAATTCTACTCCTTCACTCAAAACGTCCAGTCTCTTTCCCCAGATCATTTCCGAAAGTCTTAGTCTGTCATTCCCAGCTCTCTTTTAACTGGCCATTCTTTGTTCATTTCACCTTCCCAAACACTAACTCCCATCAGCCTCAGTTTCCATCAGACATATTGTCTTCCTGTTTTTTCTTTTCCGTTCTCTTTATTCCTCAAACTTGAAATTCTCTTTTTCCCTAAGGCTTTTCGTACCAAGTTAATCATCCCATCAGAGTCCAGATAATATATCATAGCAAATATTGTGTGTGTGTGTGCTCAGTCACTCAGTCATGTCCAGCTCTTTGTGACTCCATGGACTGTAGCCTGCCAGGCTCCTTCATCCATGGAATTTTCCAGCAAGATTACTGGAGCAGGTTGCCATTTACTACTCCAGGAGACCTTCCCAACCCAGCAATAGCAAAATGTTGTAAAAGTGTTGAAAAGTCCACTGCATAGTAGCCATCTATAACATAGTGATCATAATCGTGCCTACTTTAAGGATTGTAGTCAGGACTTGATGTAAAGCATTTTAAACAATGTTTGCATTGCTCAAAAACTTTTAAAACTGTTTATAAAAAAGACCTTCTTGCCATGATGTATTCCTTCATTTGAATTCCTTTAGTAGAGATTTATAATTGTTATACTTCAAAATATTTCCACATACGGCCTTAAGTTCATTCTGTAATTACATGAAAGAAGATTTATAATCTCTACTAGTCTTGTATTCACTACATTTAGGCTGTATTTTGCTTGGAAGCCCCTGTTTTGCACCATTAGCTACTTAATAAATGCTTATGGTTAATTGAATATCAAATATCTAAGTTAAATAAAATAAGTGAATAAGTATACTAACAAACAGGGGAATGAATGAAAGAGATTAAACAAAGAAGCATGGATTTGTAAAGTGAAACCTCAGGAGAAATGAATGCTCTCAAATTCCCAGACTGTTCTACAGGATGCTAATTTTTCACTCAGGCTTCAACCTTAAGACTCCTGAGTTATGCCCCACCATTAATTATTTACCATCTTTCTGATTCAGAAAACCAAAGCATATCTATTTTTCATCAATATACGTCATTATAGCAGCTTCTTGTTTGTTACCAAAGTTAGTTTATTCTACAAACTTTTGAGGAGATATGCTGTTTTACAGAGATTTCAATCAACTATACTTCTATTAAAATATCTATTCAGAAAACTAAAAAATATATAGTTAAACTTCATAGATCTCATCTATAAACAGGAAAATTTTTAAACTCAGACATCAATCCGTGTTGATATTTTAGGAACTTATCATGTAAATATTTGCCCTAATTATCTAAGACTCAGATCCATCATATTAATGTGGTAAAACTGAATTATCTGAATGCAAATATACTTTGAGATCCTGCTAAGGAATATTTGGGAAGGGGGGTTTGCTGTTGTTCCAAAGGCAATATTTTCCCCTAAACTTTTATTTAATATTGTAATATCTGATTATTTTGAATGTGTACAAATATTGACATCAAAGTGAAATTTTTCTCTCTTTTCTTTAGTGAATGAGTTATCAGTTTTTAAATTGAGATATAATTCAATACCATAAAATTTATCCTTTTACAGTATACATTTCAGTAATCATAAATATATTCACAAAGTGACAGAGCCCTCATTATTATCTAATTCAAGAACACTTTTCTCATCCCATAAAGAGAGTCCATACCCATCAGTAATCATTTCCTAGTGCCCTTCCCCGCTCCTCGCCCTGCCAGCCACATGGCTAAGCTACTTTTTACTAATCTACTTTTAGTTTCCATGGATTTGTCCATTCTAGACATTTCATGTGTATGGAATCATATAATGTGTTGCTTTTTATATGGAGATCTTTTCATTTATCATAGGTTTTCATTTATCATTCATTTTTATTTTCAAAGTTTATGGATATTGCATCAGAAACAGTATTTCATTTTTCTTTTCAAGGCTGAATATGAACATAGAATATTTGTTTACCCATTCATCAGTTAATGATCATTGGGTTGTTTTTAATCTTTGGTTCTTATCAATAATGCTGCTATGAATATTTGCATACCAGTTTTTGAGTAAATATATATTTTCAGTTCTCTTGGGTATATATTAAGGGATAGAATTACTGGATCATACGATAACTCTATGTTTAACTTTTCAAGGAGCTCCCCAACTCTCACTCAAAATGGTTACACCAGTCTACATTCCTACTAGCAGTCTACGAAGGCTCTCATCTCCACATTCTTGACAACGCTTGTTATTATCTGTGTTTTTAATACACAGCCATCATACTAGCCATCCTAGTAGCTATAAAGTGGTATTTTATTGTGGCTGCACTTATCATTTCCCTAATAACTAATGATGTTGAATACCTTTTTATTTTGAGCTTGTTGGACATTTGTGTATCTTCTTTAGGGAAAATACTCAAGTTCTTATTTTTAAATTGGATTATTTGTCTTTTTATTGTTAGCTTGTAAGTTTTTAAATTATGTTCTGGATACTAAATCCTTATCAGACAAAGGACTTGTAAGTCCCCCAATGTTTGTACCAATATGTCTCCTAGTCATCGTTAAGGGACTTTTGTGCATGTTAGGGCATGTCTTCAACACAGAGACATTCTTACTCCATTTTGGCCTTCATTTTCTGCCTTCACCGGGCCTGAAAGTCAGCCAGTAGTAAGAGATTAAGACAGTCTTAGGTCTCTCTTAAGCATGTATGCAGCCCTGTACATGCCATTTCTAGGATTTCACACAATACTACCCATGCATGTGACCTTATAGTTCCCCAGAAAAACATTGGTGCTTTCAAAGTCTCCTATGGGCATCTCATTCTCCAGCTTTTCCTTTTGTTTTGATCAGTTTGTCATTTGCCCCAACTCATTGCTTCAGTTAGCCGTGATGATAAATAATGGCCACTTATATTTTCAACAACACCCTCAGGAGAAGACTGTTCACCTTGTGAGAGGTCTGAACCAGGTCAAATAAAATAAGTCCTGCCAGTGGGATTTTCCAGGAAACCAAGGGAATTGCATTTTGGAGGCAATCCAGCCCCATTTCATTCCCTCTAGAGGATTCTAGGTTGCTACTTTTATTATGGGCTGTTGGTTCTCAAGGCTATCACAGAACTAGTAGAGAGGGACCTGGTACCAATGAAATTTGAAATGCTACAAACCTCACTATTTTAAAAAATGAGATTTCATAAAATCTTGAATAAAGACTACACAAATTGTTGCAAGTGTCTGACTCTTTGTGACCCTTTGGACTGTAGGCCACCAGGCTCCTCTGTCTGTGGGATTTTTAAGGCGAGAATACTGGAGTGGGTTGCTATTTCCCTCCTTCAGGGGATCTTCCCAACCCAGGGATCAAACCCACTTGTCCTGTGTCTCCTGCATTATAGGAGGATTCTTGAATCACTGAGCCAGCCAGGAAGCCCTAGTCTCCAAATTTTAGAAAAGCTGACCCTTGATCACTGTTGCCAATCTCATTGCTTTTATGGAGGAGGAGAACTTTTGGAGGTTTGTTAATGCATTCCTGCCCTATAAGTGTTTTGAAATTAAATATAATTATAATGTCTGTCTTCTTCTGGGAAAATTTTTTCACAAATAGGAAAGCAAACATTTTCTTTGCATAGAAAATCTGTGCTCATCCAATGGTATTACAGGGTCAAGTCATTCCCTTCATTCTTTTCTCAGAAGCCTCAGTTCAAATTCAACATAATTCAGCTTCTATGGGACAGAGACCACAGGAATAATCGTTTTCCTCTTTATTCTTGCTTCTTGATTTTATCACTCTGAGATTTTATTATAATTGCATGATGAATTATGCACCATGCAAACTAAGACTGTGTGGTGCAATAGCATAAATCAAAGAAGATGTGATATGTTAAAAGTTGGATTTCTCATAGCAAAAAATCCCAGCAGCCCTGATATAATGATAATAAAAACATGGACTGTTGTATCTAGATTTTCTTACCCGGACAATAAATGATTCACTTTATTTCAGTTGTTCAGTTGTGTCCAACTCTTTGTGACCCCATGGACTGCAGCATGCCAGGCCTCCCTGACCATCATCAAATCCCAGAGCTTGCTCAAGCTCATGTCCATTGAGTCGGTGATGCCATCCAACCATCTCATCCTCTGTCATCCCCTTCTCCTCCTGCCTTCAATCTTTCCCAGTACCAGGGACTTTATTGATGAGTTAGTTCTTTGCATCAGGTGGCCAAAAGTACTGGAGCTTCAGCTTCAGCATTAGTCCTTCCAGTGAATATTCAGGACTGATTTCCTTTAGGATGGACTGATTGGATCTCCTTGCAGTCCAAGGGACTCTCAAGAGTCTTCTCCAACACCACAGTTCAAAAGCATCAATTCTTCGGTGCTCAGCTTTGTTTATAATCCAACTCTCACAGCCATACACAACTGGAAAAACCATAGCCTTCACTAGATGGACCTTTGTTGGCAAAGTAATGCCTCTGCTTTTTAAATATTTTTATTAAATTTTAATTAATATTTAATTAATATTTTAGATTTCCTTTCCTGGACAATAAATGATAGCTATCTACAAAAAATCAATTTTTAATAACTACCTCTATTGTTCTGGAGTTCTATGCATTCTAAACAGCATAATAATTACTTCCCTCCATACCTAGAAATCATGTACCTGCTGATAGAGGCTGAGCCAGAAACTGCAACACTTAGTAATATCCAATCACTTCAAAAGAGCACATGTCTTTGTTCTGATTAGATCTGTTGTAGTAAAAACTTTGCTGTTTAGAATAGTCACCTTTCTCAAAATACTTGTCAGTGGAGGAAGTATATAGCTTGGAAAATTCTATTAAAGGAACAAAACCACCAATTGTGCCAGTGGAGATGCAGGTTCAAAGCATTGGTTTATGGATGAAGACCTAATTCATTTTGAATAGGGAATGTATGCCTGTGTGTGGGTTGGCTTGTAAAAAGATAGTATAATGTCATTTTAGAAACTTTAAAAAAATTTAAAAATAGTCCTTTTCAATTTGAAGCCCAGAGTATTTCTGATATCACAGTAATAAACTCTCAATCCAATTAACTCATTAGCATATTTGATAGGCTGCTTTCTCACAACCCCCTCATTACTTGAACAACCTTGGGCTTTTTTTCCATTTGAAATGAAAAGAGTACAAACGTAGGGATAAAGCAGTCATTTCATAATCACATAGAACTACTCATAAGCAGTGTTAGCAATATTTCGGCATAAAATTTTGAATCTACCCATACACAAAGCCCACTAGTTAAATCAATCCCATGTCAAACTAGAATTTCCCTAATTGTAAATAAATTGTCACTGAAAATGCCGTTTCTTGCCACCTGGAGACACCTTGCTTTTAACAATTATCCTGCAGTTTTATATAAAGAATATTTATTATCTCAAGGAAATATGTAGGTCATTATTTCTAGAGTTGAAAAGAACAAAATATTGCTAAACCTTTAAAGCCCTAAATGTTTAACTGAAAAACCTTAAGTCTTTTTCTTTTCTTCCTAGATTCTTCCATTTGATAGTGAAAATCACCTGCAGATGGACAGTAGACAAAATTTACCTTCAAATTAGGGTGAAATTTCCATTTCACTTGTGATCTTGTCAGTGTTTAAATACTGAAACAGATGCATTTATAACACAGTTAGGAACATCGTTGAAAGTTTGATTCCAAACAATCAAAGTTTCCTATAATGTTAGAGTGTGCTTTTTCATCATATCCATTACTGTCTTTGTCCTCTATTTGCAAAATGTCATATCTTGTATGTTAAAATGTCATTCCATTAACCTCTATTAATGTAAAAATACCCCATAAGTTGACTTGCTGAATTGGTTTTTGAAGTTCTAGGGCTTTTTTAATAGTGTACTTTTTTTTAAAAAAAGCTAGATAGTAGATAGAAACCTAGCTAGAGAACCATTATTTTTTTTTTACTCAAATTTATACCCATTATTTTATTTCTATATCCATCCATCCATTCATTCATATATTGTTGGTTTTTAAAATTTTTTCCAAATTTTTTTATTTGACAACCAAATGAAACATTGATGCCACAGTGACAAGTAACCAAAACATGGTAGACTCACACAGTTTTTTTTTAAATCAATAAAAAATTCTGAATATAAAGAAAGCTAATAAAATAGAAACACAGATGTCCTAGGAGCACATGTGGATCTCCAGTGATCTGAGAGTAAAAGGGAGGTCTACCAGGAGACATTTGGCCTACGTTTAAAGAATTAGTTGGAATTTTCTAGACAGGAATGGAAGGGAATGACACAGTAGTTTTGCAGCAGAAATAGTATTTTCAAATTCAAGAGAAAGCCTTAGAAGAATAAGAAGAAAAATGCAGAAAGCAGAATGTAGAGAGATGAAGCTGCAGAAGTCAGCAGATACCTGAGCCTTTTAAGCCACATAAAACACTAGATTTTTCCTAGGGACAATGGAAAGCCAATGAAAGTTTGGAAACTTAAGGGTTCATGAACAAAATGCTTTTAGACTTTCACTGTGGTTGCAGAAGAAGGAAAGTAGGAGTTTATGTATGACCAGTTGGAATTGTACTGCAATAACACAGGGCAGAGATTATCTATTTAATCCCCTTCATGAATCACAGCCTTATTATGCAAAAGGTCTTGCATAACTCATTGAACTATGAGCTATGCCATGTAGGGCCTCCCAAGATGGACACACAGTGGAGAGTTCTCACAAAATGTGGTCCACTGGAGGAGGGAATGGCAAACCATTCCTATATTCTTGCCTCGAGAGCCCCATGAACAGTATGAAAGAGCAAACATATATAACACCAGAAAATGAGCCCCCAAGGTCAGAAGACGTCATGTCATGTCCCCCTGGACTGTAGCCCACCAGACTCCTCTGTCCATGGAATTCTCCAGGCAAGATTACTCAAGTGGGTTGCTGCTTCCTCCTCCAGGGGATCTTCCTGATCCAGGGATCAAACCCAGGTCTCCAGCATTGCAAACAAATTCTTTACCATCTGAGCCACCAGGGAAGGACAGAGGGCAATTACTAATATCTCAGGAAAGAATGAAGCGGCTGGGCCAAAGCAGAAATGATACTCAGTTGTGGATGTGTCTGCTGGTGAAAGTGAAGCCTGATGCTGTAAAGAACAATATTGCATAGGAACCTGGAATGTTAGGCCCGTGAATCAAGGTAAATTGGATCTGGCCAAGCAGGAGATGGCAAGATTGAACATCAACATCTTAGAATCAGTGAACTAAAATGGACAGGAATGAGTGAATCTAATTCAGATAACTATTATATCTATTACTGTGGGAAAAAAATCCCTTAGAACAAATGGAGTAGCCCTCATAGTCAACAAAAGAGTCTGAAATGCAGTACTTGGATGCAATCTCGAAAACGACAGAATGATCTTGGTTTGCTTCCAAAACAAACCATTCTATATGACAGTAATCTAAATGTATACCCCAACTACTGATGCCAGAGAAGCTGAAGTTGATGGGTACTCTGATGACCTACAGACCTTCTAGCATTAACACCAAGAAAAGATGTCCTTTTCATCATAGGGGCCTGGAATGCATAAGTAGGAAGTCAAGAGATACCCGAATAACAGACAAATTTGGCCTTGGTGTACAGAACGAAGCAAAGCAAAGGTTAACAGAGCTTTGTCAAGAGAACACATTGGTCTTAGCACACAAGAGGTGAATGTACACATGGTTGTCACCAGATGGTCAATACTGAAATCAGATTAATCATCTATTTAAACAGAGTGCTAAATACTGGATATGGATAGAAGTGAAGTAGTGGAAAGACCCAGGGTTGTAAAGAATATATTCTTTTCTTAGAACATCTCAGCACATCTGATACAAGTGTGTCTAGTGGGCTTCATCCTTTCAGAAAGCTTTTATATCTATGATAACAAATTTCAATGATAATTAAAACTTCAAGTAAAATAGCAGCAGATGCAAATGAAATTCCACTGCAGTTATTCACTACCAACTGGCAAGTCACTAAACTATTTGGAATTAACTCTTCCTTAGCTACACAGTGGAAGCCCACAATATCTAGATAATACATATACAAAGTACTCATAAACTACAGATAGAAATACTGCTATTAGTAACATAATTTAAAGTAGGTTAGAAGCAATACTTATGCACCTGGAGCAAAATAGGTGTATAGAGATGGGGAATAAACTATTCTTAAAGAGACATTTGGAAAGGAAAAATTTAATACTCAATTACACATTCTAAGTCACAGTCTGTTGGCTGTTTCATCTATTTGTCACATCAAACATCTGCAGGAATCCCATTAGCCTGAATAAAACAGCTTAGAGGATAGCTTTGCAACTATAATGCCAATAGCTTTTTTTTTTTTTTTTACTGCATTTAATATGAACATTACAACATTTCCTTCCCTTCCTGTGAAGACTACCAGAAAGCTGACCCAACACTGTCCAGCTGCTCCATCTATAACACATATGTCATTTATATCATGTATCTCCAGGGCCTTAGAAAGGCACATTCAGTGCTTCAAGTGTTCCTAGTTAGTAAGCATACTTTATATTTTTGTTTACTGGCAATGCTCATATATCTTTGATAATGGTAAAAAATAATTACCTCTAAATTAAATGACTCTATAATTTCCTGGCATGAATCCATGTTGTCTGAGTTCCCAGTTAGGAAATAAACTAAATAATTATGGATTGGCTTTCAATATTCTCATTTAAATTGCTCTTTGCTGGAAGAGTAATTCTAAATGGCTACATACAAATACCTTCTGATTATTTGAGATGAGACCATTGAAGTGTTTTTCTGGATTTATGTAAATTAAATCTATCCATTGGATAGATTTCAAACATAAGCAGTATCAGATATGTGATGCCAGGTTATGCATAAAAGCTACTTTTTATTTTATTGCCAAAATCTTTATATCTTTCTTGATGGAGCCTTAGGCATTCGCTTCAGCCAGCAATTTTTTAAGTCACAGGCTAAAGGCAGATATGCCTCTGATCCTTAAAATGTATCAGTTAATGTCACTGGAGGTAGTAGGAAAGGAGTTTTTCCATGTGCTCACTTTTCCTCCCTGCTTGAGTTTGCTACATTATTCATCATCACCTTTAGTCCATCTGGCAATACTTCTCTCTTTATTCCTAGCTTTGCATCCATGATAGCCTTGCTAAGCCTGATTATGTTTGACAAATATTCTCTAAAAACAACTGCTGAAATCTATTTGGTAGACTCTTACTTCCTTGTCTCTAGACACCCTGATTAAATCTACTCTCTTATTTATTTTGATTTGTTGTTATTCAGTTGCTAAGTCATGTCTGATTCTTTGCACCCCATGGACTGTAGCAAGCCTGGCTCCTTTGTCCTCTATCTCCCGGAGTTTGCTCAAATTCATGTCCCTTGAGTCAGTAATGCTGTATAACCACCTGATCCTCTGCCGCCCCTTTCTCCTCTTGCCTTCAATCTTTCTCAGCATTAAGGTCTTTTCCAATGAGTCAGCTGTTCACATAATGTGGCAAAGAATTTTCCACAGTTTATTGTGATCCACACAGTCAAAGGCTTTGGCATAGTGAATAAAGCAGAAATAGATGTTTTTCTGGAACTCTCTTGCTTTTTCAATGATCCAACGGATGTTGGCAATTTGATCCTTTTCTAAATCCAGCTTGAACATCTGGAAGTTCAACAAGAAGACATTGAGTAATGCTGTGAGCAGGATCTTCCTATAGCTTGCAACTTCCATTTTTTTTTTTTTTTTTAGCAGTTTAATGGATAGCTCTCCACATCAGTAAGTAAAGAACTTACTGTTCTGAATGTGTCATATTCATAATTTTTGTTTAAGGTGGGTTATTGGTAAATATCAAACCTACCTCCAGATTTATCATTACAAAAAATACTAATATGAATATCCTTGTGTGTATATAACAATATTCTTAAATTTTACTTCTTGGAAGAGTTTCTTAGATGTGAGATTTCTGATCACTGAATTAGATGCATTAGACATTTGTCTAAATGCATTAGACATTTTACTTTATCTTGCTAAATTAATTTTAATGAGGTTATACTTGTTGCTTAATTATATATTTTCTCTAGTGATTATCAACATGTGATATTGCTAGTACTTAAAAATTATTTTTAATATGACAGTACATATAGTCCATAGCCTTTTAATTTGCATGTCCATTACTATGTTAATTACATTTTGTCTTTTACATAGTGGCTCAGCGCATATTTTGATTTCCCCACTCTGTTTTTCCTCAGGCCAATATTAGTATTCTATCTCAACTGGTTTTTCTTAAATGTTTTGCAGTGTCTTTATGAACTCTTGCCTGATATTTAAATGAAAAAAAAATGAAGTTACGTAATTAACCAGTGACATTATAATTTCATTTTGTCCATCTTATCTTTAAAGAGATAGTGGGGTGGGAGAGGTGCTTAATTTATATTTTTCTATGAAATTAGAGATTTGTTTACCTGACCAACTTAGAAATCATTTTGAAGTATCATTTTTTTCTACTCCAACTATTCTGCCTAATTTGTCAGGATAGTGAAGGACAGGGAACTCTGACGTGCTGCAGTCTATGGGGTGGCAAAGAGTCAGACACGACTTCATGAGTGAATAACAGCAGTAGAAAAATAGTTGATAAAGTATAATTTCCAAGATTGTAAAATTTGCACGTTTAAGACACACTTATACATTATATTTATAATGTGCATATTCACATGACCCAAGTTTTAAAAGATTTTATGTTCTTCTTTTCAGTTGTCTTGCAATTTTTAAATTTTATTTATTTATTTATCTGGTAATATAAACATCCACTGTTGTTTTAAAGCATTACATGTTTTAGACAGTAATTTTACTTTATCTGCAGTATTTACACAAAAACACATTATATGCAGACGATCACATTATAGATCACTAATACTCTCCATTTAATTTTATTTTAATCTGTGTTTTCTATGCTTTGCATCTCAGAGTCAATAACTCTTTTCTCCCACATTACATGCCCTGTCAACTTTTGTGTGTCTGAGTAATTTTAAACAAAACCCTATTTATCATTGCATGCTTGATTTCATTTACTCTTGTTGACACTAAGATTATTTGTCTTTTATTTTGTACGTATAAAATAAAAAACTCCTTTGAACACTGCCTATTATAACACAGTATTTTACCTCTATTATCTTATATTATTTAAAAATTGTCTAACAAAAAGAATGCGGGGATGATAACAAAGCATTGTCATGAGCCCTCAGTAGTTGGAAGAGATGCTGGTACTGATGCTGGATACAGGCATAAACACCTGGCTGCATCAATGCAATTTGAAAATTACAGTCATGGTTAATGTGTGAAAAATCCATTCAAACAATGAGTGGTTTTATAAATACACTGTTAAATCATCTCCTTAGCAACATGTTTTCTCTTGTTTCTATGTTCTCTCTTTTGGATCATTTACACATACTAAGCTACAAAAAAAAAATTTATCAAGGCAAGTTAAATGATCATTTTCATCTAAAATGCTTATACATGAGTAATTAACACCTGAAATTACATTTAGATAATAGGGAAAAGTGGAAAAAAATACTTCTGGTGAGATCTCTTATACTTACGATCTTTCTGGAAAATCAGGATTGTGTAACAAAACATCAAGATATTTCTAAATGCTTCTGTCCAGCACATGTGAATTTAAGAAGACAGCAGCAGGTAACTAATTCATCTTTGAGAAGAAAATCTTCAATGACCTAGAGCAAAAAACATTCAGTTACTTCTACCTACCCTTTCTCTTACTTAGATCTTTCTGTTTCAAACTAGTTTCACTTTGCTTTTCTTAAAGGAATTTTATCTTCCATGAAAATATGCTAAATATTTATCTTTATATCTCATATGAGGTGGAAATAAGAAGTCATTCTTTAGTCAAATAAAATTTTAATTTTGTTCCATTAGAAATTTTTATAGTTTCTATCTTACATTCTTGAAATTTCTGATATTTATTGAATTAATTGTTAATATAATTTTGTATGCCATTTAAATGACCTGTTTGGATATTTCAGGGGATGCTTTAGTTTCTTTGATTTTCTGTCTTGTCTTTAAGAAAGTTGAAAATTCTTCCATTTTAATAATTGTTAACATTGCCCTTGTACCCAGTGGTGGAATGTTAACAGGAGAGAACTGTATAATTCAAAGCTACATTATGGTAGAACATGTGATCAAAGTAAATTGTAATAATTAAGTGATTTGCAAACATTGATTTAGTATATACTTTCTCTTTACCACACAAACCAGTTCTCTTGGTCTCCTCTTTCTCCACGCACCTCTTAATTGACAGATATATTTGAGTTTCCTCGATACCCCAGTTCTATCCCTCCACACATGATCTTGCCCTTATACTTCCAAGGCTTGTTCTGTCATCTGGTCAGTGCCATGGCTTCCTTTCCTCAGTAAACCTTTCAGCCTCTTCAGTGAACCAGTAGGAAACACAAGTCCTCTGAGAAGACTAACATGCTGTTCAGAGAGATGCAGGAAACATAGGCTTAGCCTTCCTCTGATTCCATTATTTTGACCCCATCTGGTCCTACTGGCCACAATCTATTTAGCAGTAATGTTCAGTACCTATGCATATTCATAAGAAGAGGGTTTATTCCCCTAATTCAGAAGTTTCTAGATATAGATATCTCAGTCTTAGCAAGGGATTTAATTCTTCATTACTCCATAGACACCGATTTCTCTTCCTTCCCCTTTCTCTCTGTCTTCTTTCACTCCATTGTTTTATAAAACTGGCTTTCTTGTTTTGCAAGAAACTGGTACCTGAGTTGTAAGCAACTCTCTTGTGTTTTTATTTTCTTATTACATGGTTCATGGAGCAGAAAAAAGAAAAGTCTGAAAATAAAAGAATTTTAGAAGGTCCTGTCCTAAGGTGAAATTTAATTCAATTTATTGAATTGATATTCAGTTTAATTATTTGAACACCAGTTATAAAATGAAGCCTAGAAAAAATATTTCTGGTAAATTCATCTTTTGCTTTGACTGATGGTGGTGGTGGGGGCAGGGAGATCCCTTGCTAAGGTACTCACAGTTTATTCTCCACTCATGATATGTTGAACATTACACAGACTTTACTAATTATGTTATCACTGCCTATTAGAATTCTATGTTCCTAGGCAATGAATTGTAAAAGCTGGTAAAAAAAAAATTATTTAAATGCGGAGAGAGAAAGGACAATAATATAGCATTATAGTGAGGCTAGAACAAAGAAAATCAAGGTATCATTTTACATTGTAGGATGATAGTCACAAAGTCAGAAACAGAAGAGTGAGGGTGAAATCAGGAAAACATAGAAAGCTCTAGAAAAAAAATAAATTGCTGAGAAAAGACAATACAACAGAGGAAATGCAAAAGGAAAAAAGAAAATAATGTTAAGGCAAAAGAGAAAAGTTTAAGAAGGAGAATGAGAAGAGTCAAAAAAAAAAAGAGAAAAGAACAAAAAGTGGAACAAAAGTAGAGAGGAAAAATAAGAAGGAGAAAAGAAGGAAAGAACAGATGAAATACTGAATGTATCAGATCAAATGTGCTTTAACTGGATACAAATGGAAAGAATGATATAATATCCAATCTTTTTTATTTTATATAAAGAGAATTATACTGGAAAGATCCAGTATAAGTTCATTTGTGTCATATTTAGAATCCACAAATGGGTGATATTATATGGTATTTATCTTTCTCTTTCTGAGTTACTTTGCTTAGTGTATGGGGTTTCCCTGGCAGGTCAGATGGTAAAGAGTCTGTGTGCAATGCAGGAGACCTGGGTTTGATCCCTGGGTTGAGAAGATCCCCTGGAGAAGGAAATGGCAACCCACTCCAGTAGTCACGTCTGGAAAATCCCACGGACAGAGGAGCCTAGCAGGCTACAGTCCATGGGTCGAAGAGTTGAACATGACTGAGCAATTAACACTTCCACACTTCATAGTGTGTATGTATATAGTATATATATGTGCATGTATATGAATTCAGGGATGCTTCCTCTGGTAATTTTCAGTTATATTTTTGTAAATGACAAAGTGATTACATAATTGGAGCTTTCTCAAGGAGTTAGCACAGAAGAAGGTAGACATTCATTTCAATTCCACAATTTGAGGTTTTGAAAAGAGAGACCTGCCTGATTTTAAACAATTAAATGATTAATTAAGTTTTCCTAGCAGAGTGAAACCTCTGCTATTAAAATTAAAATTTGTTTTATCAGGGAATATCTGTCTGTAACCTCTATAATATTAATAGTCAAATGAAAAAAGATTCATGAAAGAACATAGCCCACAGTAGAAATAGAAACCATTTCAGTAGAGGCTGAGATCTAGACCTTAAATTATTTCACAAATACAGTATAAGACATCTTCATAATTACTGAAACAAAGGAAGTTTCAAATAGCCAGAGAAAGTGTTGTAGAGGTTTTATGATTAGTTAAAAGATGCATTTAAGGGTTTTTCTGTTGTTATGTAATTAACACTTGCTAATGACTTAGGATCACTGTGATTAATGGGCCATTCTCTCTGCAAATTTGTTTTCTGTGCTAGAAGAAGAAATACTAAGCCTCACTGTTGCAAAAAAAATAATTAAGGTGAAAACAATGACTATACAAAGAATAAAAGCAAAATCTGTCAAAATACCTCTAGAGCAAGTCCAGAAGGAGACCAGCTCTCTTTCTGGATGTTGCCTCTGACAAGAAACAAGGGAGAAAAGCTTTGCTGACACTCACCGGAGATTTTAATTTATTTCAACAGAAGCACTTCCAAGATCACTGATTTGTAAAATGTGCCAATAGCTGAGCCCTCAGGACCACTTCCAAAGAACAACGTATCATTTTCCTCTTTGCCAAATCTGTTTATTTATTATTGAATTTGCACAATGTGCTCATCCCCCTGGCCTCAGAACAGGCTTTTTTTTTTGAAAGCCATTAAAAAGAATCCCAGCTATTCTGTCTTAGCACTGGAAATTGTAAGGAAAACACATACAGATACAAACACAAATACTTTATTCTCCAGGAAAAAAGTACTTGTAAAACCAGATGACCCTCTTGGTGCTGATGCAGGAGGTGTTGCCTGTGGAATGGCTTTGTGCCTGACTTCAGAACTGGGGAACAAGGAATGTAAATTTGAATTCTGCCTCTCAGACACCTGGGTCCTCTATAAGTGATGGAGTGTGGGTTGACATGAGATAAGGTGACAGCTCAAATCCTGTTCCTCTGCTTGCCACAAGAACCAGCTGCCACAGGCACCACAGAGCTGCCTGTTCCCACTGGGCTGCAATGAATGGCTTCTGGGCAGGAGGAAGAGCCATGAAAACAGACACATAGTTTCTGCTTTCCTCTTCTATCTTAGTCCCTCAGATATTTGCAGGGAGTGAGTTCATGCCTGTTGGTTCAATACAGCTCACTCACTTCACTGAGCTCAAGCTAACTTTGCTAAGATGGGGGAGCCTGGTGGGCTGCCGTCTGTGGGGTCACACAGAGTCAGACACGACTGAAGTGACTTAGCAGTAGCAGTAGCAGTAAATGTATCACTGGTTCAGCAGACTTCTAAAATCTTACCAGTAAAAAGGAAATGAATAATAGAAGGCAAATTATTGGTTTAGTAATTCATATTACTCTTTTATGAACACTTGAAAAATGAGATGCTCTCAGGCCAAGGAGAGCAGCTCATAAATGCAGCTGCTTTGCTTGCCTACTAGCTAGCTGTCTCCTTGGGGGGACTCTTGATAACTGACCTAAACCCTAGATCAAAGAGAGTCGGGAAGAAGCGAAGGGAGAGAATCTGTAAGTTTAAGCCTGTGGCACCAGTTCTGAAATTGAGCCACAGAGGCAACACACCAAGGCCTTGTATCATAAATTAGATTGTATCCACACCACCCACCAATTCATATGTTGAAGTCCTGGTGTTTCAGAATGTAACTGATATGGTCTTTGAAGATGAAATTAAGTTAAAATGATGTCATTAGGGTTTGGGTGGTACAGATGGTAGTGGATGAAAAATTACTAATAAGAAACATTAAGGAAAAAGTATGGATTCTAGCTAACATGACTGAGTAGAATTCTTGCTGAAGGCAAGCAAGGATGATTAGACACTGCCTGGGGGAAATGATCAGTTCAGTTCAGTTGCTCAGTCGTGTGCGACTCTTTGTGATCCCATGGACTGCAGCATGCCAGGCCTCCCTGTCCATCACCAACTCCAGGAGCTTACTCAAACTCATGTCCACTGAGTCGGTGATGCTATCCAACCATCTCATCCTCTGTCGTCCCCTTCTCCTCCCACCTTCAATCTTTCCCAGCATCAGGGTCTTTTCAAATGAGTCAGCTCTTCACATCAGGTGGCCAAAGTATTGGAGTTTCAACTTAAACGTCAGTCCTTCCAATGAACATTCAAGACTGATTTCCTTTAGGATGGACTGGTTGGATCTCCCTGCAGTCCAAGGCACTCTCAAGAGTCTTCTCCAACACCACAGTTCAAAAGCATCACTTCTTCCATGCTCAGCTTTCTTTATAGTCCAACTCTCACATCCATACATGACTACTGGACAAACCATAGCCTTGGCTAGAAAGATCTTTGTTGGCAAAGTAATGTCTCTGCTTTTTAATATGCTGTCTAGGTTGGTCATAACTTTTCTTCCAAGGAGTAAGCGTCTTTTTATTTCATGGCTGCAGTCACCATTTGCAGTGATTTTGGAGCCCCCCAAAATAGAGTCTGCCACTATTTCCACTGTTTCTCCTCTCCAGATGATAGAGGATGAGAAACTCCATCAGATATCCAGGGTGATGGGCTGTCAAGGTTGGGGGATTCTAGCTAAACTGACTTGGGAGGATGCAGGATTTTCACTAAAATTGGGTAATTTAGGGACAAACAGCATTGGACCTTGCTTCCGTCTCCAGTCACATCCAAAACTGGGTGTTGTTTTTGCTTTGGCTCCATCTCTTCATTCTTTCTGAAGTTATTTCTCCACTGATCTCCAGTAGTGTATTGGGCACTGACCGACCTGGGGAGTTTATCTTTCAGTGTCCTATCTTTTTGCTTTTTCATGCTGTTCATGGGGTTCTTAAGGCAAGAATACTGAAGTGGTTTGCCATTCCCTTCTCCAGTGGACCACATTTTGTCAGAACTCTCCACCATGACCTGTTCATCTTGGGTGGCCCTACACAGCATGGCTCATAGTTTCATTGAGTTAGAGAAGGCTGTGGTCCATGTGATTAGATGGGTTAGTTTTCTGTGATTGTGGTTTTCAGTCTGTCTGCCCTCTGATGGAGGATAGAGGCTTATGGAAGCTTCCTGATGGGAGAGACTGAGGGGGATACTGGGTCTTGTTCTGATGGGTGGGGCCATGCTCAGTAAATCTTTAATCCAATTTTCTGTTGATGGGTGGAGCTGTGTTCCTTCCCTGCCATTTACCTGGGGCCAGACTATGGTGGAGGTAATGAAGATAATGGTGACCTCCCTCAAAAGATCCCATGCATGTACTGCTACAGTCAGTGCCCCCAGACCTGCAGCAGGCCACCACCGACCCACACCTCCACCAGAGACTCCCAGACACCCGCAGGCAAGTTCGGGACAGTCTCCTGTGTGGTCACTGTTCTTTTCTCCTTTGGTCCTGGTATACAAGGTTCTGTTGTGCCTTCTAAGAGTCTATTTCCCAGTCCTGTGTAAGTTCTGGCAGATCTACAGTGTGGTTAATGGGGACCTCCTCCAAAAGGGCTTATGTCATACCCAAGTGTGCTGCACCCAGAGCCCCTGTCCCTGCGGCAGACCACTGCTGACCCGTACCTCCACAGATGTTCAAATACAGTTCTGTCTCAGTCTCTGTGGGGTCCCTGGGTCCTGGTGTGTGCAAGGTTGGCTTGAGCCCTCTGAGTGTCTCTGGTGGGAATGGGGTTTGATTTAAATGTGAATTTGCCCCTCCTACCATCTTGCTGGGGCTTCTCCTTTGCCCTTGGTTGTGCGGTATCTACACATGTCTGGTCCAGCGAAGCATAGCTGCAGCTCCTGACCTTGGACATGGGGTATGTCCTCTCTGCCACTTGCCTCTCCAGTGCCATGAACCACCGTTCACCGCTCTAGTGCCGCACAGAACAATTGCACTCATCACACACGCTAGTAAAGTTATGCTCAAAATTCTCCAAGCCAGGCTGCAACAATACATGAACCATGAATTTCCAGATATTCAAGCTGGATTTAGAAAAGGCAGAGGAACCAGAGATCAGATTGCCAACATCCACTGGATCATCGAAGAAGCAAGAGAGTTCCAGAAAAACATCTACTTCAGCTTTATTGACTATGCCAAAGCCTTTGACTGTGTGAATCACAATAAAGTGGAAAATTTTGAAAGAGATGGGAATACCAAACCACCTGACCTGCCTCCTGAGAAATCTGTATGTAGATCAGAAAGCAACAGTTAGAACTGGACATGGAACAACAGACTGGTTCCAAATAGGAAAAGAAGTACATCAAGGCTGTATATTGTCACCCTGCTTGTTTAACTTATGTGCAGGGTACATCATGAGAAACGCTGGACTGGATGAAGCACAAGCTGGAATTAAGATTGCTGGGAGAAATATCAATAACCTCACATATGCAGATGACACCACCCTTATGGCAGAAAATGAAGAAGAACTAAAGAGCCTATTGATGAAAGTGAAAGAGGAGAGTGAAAAAGTTGGCTTAAAGCTCAACATTAGTAAAACTAAGATCATAGCATCTGGTCCCATTACTTCATGGCAAATAGATGGGGAAACTGTGACAGACTTTATTTATTTATTTTTTTTGGCTCCAAAATCACTGTAGATGGTGACTTCAGCCATGAAATTGAAGGACGCTTACTCCTTAGAAGAAAAGCTATGGCCAACCTAGACAGCATATTAAAAAGCAGAGACATTACTTTGCCAACAAAGATCTTTCTAGTCAAGGCTATGATTTTTCCAGTAGTCATGTATGGATGTGAGAGTTGGACTATAAAGAAAGCTGAGCATTGAAGAATTGATGCTTTTGAACTGTGGTGTTGGAGAAAACTCTTGAGAGTCCCTTGGACTGCAAGGAGATTCAACCAGTCTATCCTAGAGGAAATCAGTCCTGAGTATTCATTGGCAGGACTGATGCTGAAGCTGAAACTCCAATACTTTGGCCACCTGATTCGGAGACCTGACTCATTTGAAAAGATCCTGATGCTGGGAAAGATTGAGAGCAGACGGAGAAGGGGATGACAGAGGATGAGATGGTTGGATGGCATCATTGACTCAAAGGGCATGAGTTTGAGTAAGCTCCTGGAGTTGGTGATGGACAGGCAGGCCTGGCGTGCTGTAGTCCACGGGGTCTCAAAGAGTCAGACAGTTGAGCGACTGAAATAACTGAACTGGGGGTCAAACATGGAACCCCAATGAAGAGCATATTTGGAAAGCCCTAATCTAGTGTGACTGTTGTCCTTACGGGAAGAGGAGATGAGCACACAGATAGTGACAGATGGAAGACCATGTGAGGATTCAGTGAGAGTCCTGACCATCTCCAATCCAAGAGAGATATTCCAGAAGATACCGAATCTGCCGTCATCTTGATCTTGGATTTCCAGTCTCCCAAACTGTGGGAAAAATTATTTTTGTTGTTTAAGCCACCCAGTTGTTGGTAGTCTGCTATGGAAGCCCTAACAAACTTGCACACCTTGTAATGCCTAACTCCATGTGGAACTACTATCTGAAGTTCTTGTTTAATATCTTTCTTAGAAGTGTTAACCAGACACTGTGCTTAACAGACAGTCAGTTCTTTCACCATCAGTATACATTTTCATTCGTTGAAACTGTGGGTGGGGAAATATCTGTAAAAGGGCTACATGTGCCACAGTGTGAATAAGAAAAAATCAACATGGCAGCAACACAACACTTTGATTTGGGGATCCAGAAACGGGTTAATTTAGGGTTTAGATATGACTCGAAATTTTGCTGTCTCTGGTTTGTGTGTGTAAATGGAGAAAAGTGGGTGAAGTTTATACAATGCCAAAGGGAGAAAGGATAAATTGGAAAAAGGAAAATAGAAGATAAACAAGTGGGAAACCATACATTGTTTGCAACCAGTTCAGAATGAATTCGCCCTTCCTGACAATTACATTCTATTCCAAAGACCAGTGAGATTAGCTTAAGGTTATGAAGGTCAGTGTCCTTTTTTTCCGTTTGTTTGGTTACTTGGCTGTTACTTTACTATTACTTGGCTCCTCCAGGGCACTGATTCACTTACCTAATATTTATCTCAGGTAAAGCTTTTTTTTTCTCTCTTCAATATACGCCCGTTAGTGGTTTTGGGGGACTCTCAGTTCTAAAACTAGTGGGAGTGACTCATGGTGTGAATCACGAAAGAAAAGGAAGGAAAAAACAGTTGTGAGCACTTCCTCCTGCCCCCTCCTTTATTCTGACAGCTCCATAAACTCTGGGTTTAAGGATTCGCCTGGGATTATCTAGCATAGTATTTACTCTATGACCTTTGTTCAGCCAAAAGTTTAACACGCATTTAAAAAATTTAATCCCTAACTTAGATGTATAAATAGACAGGTTTGGAATTCAGACACACCTAGGCTCCAAACTAGGTCTGGCTTCTTTATAGCTGTGCGATCTTTGAGCACATGATGGAAGCTTTCTTGGTCTTAGTTCTCATCTGTAGACACAGTTTATGGTATTTCTCTGCAGGTTATGAGATGATTTACAGAAAATGCTTAGAACAGTCTTTGCCCATCATAAGATGGGCAAAACTCCAAAGATATTCATTGTGATGATGAATATGACAAAGATAATAAGAATGTATTAGTTAGCTAGCACCCACTTTATAGGTACAAATACTAAAGCTAAAAGTGACATAATTTGTCTGAGGTCACACAACAGGTAAGTTCCATTAGTGTAAATTTGACTGAAGTCTGCAAGGTTCACTACTTTGTTACATTGCCTTTTACCTAATGGTTATTAGACCTCCAACATATAGTAGTGATGATGCTAGCTCTGAAATTACAAAAGAAATAGTGATGTGAACCTCAAAACTAAAGGAATTTATATTTTCGACTTCATCCCCTTAAATACTTTGGCCTTTGAAATTGAGATGTATGTTAATTACACTTTCTTTCTTGTTGTAGATGGGCACAATCATTTTAAAGAAAGCTATGCAATCATAGTTTTATTTTATATTATTTATTTATTTGTGTTTTCATGAGGGGGTATGCCCTAAGGTATCGTGTGAATTGATTCTAGACAAAGCACTTTAATAATACTGGATCTCCTTTTAAGCTTTTAGTGTTCCCTAGCTTTACTCCTTTTGTTTTTCACAGTATGGCTTATTTCCTTGATATCGTCAAGGATGCATTTGGTGGTATGAATCAATAGTATGCACAATTATTATATACTCTACTTAGGAAAAGCAGACAGCTATCTGAAGACAATGAGCGAAAAACAAAACAAACACACAAAACCAGAAAAAGCTTTTTGATTATTAAATATTAAAAACATAAAAATCCTAGCAATATTGTAACAAATTAATTAAAGGAAGGCCACTGAGACTTAAAATTGCAAGCCTGCCACTAACTCACCCCAAGAGAAATTGCAGTGGCCCTGACACACTGAACAATGAAACATAATGCAACTGCTTCCCTCTCAAGGCACACTCAGTTAAAAGAAGCTCTGAACCGAAGTTATACAAGTAGACGTTTTACTGCTTTACTTTTTCCTTTAACAAAGAATAGAAAACAGTGTAACTTTATACTGAATTGTATTACTTTTATTTGCTGATATGGAAGAAGAATTATTTCAGTGGAATAATATATCTGGTGACAATTTGATATTACAGGATAAGAGCCTTTGTTTAGAAGCAAATTTGGGACCACATACAAAATTGTAAACTCAGGACTAAATAGATTTTTTTAAAGATCACTTAACAAATGTAAGAATAGCTCTGTTTTTTTTTCTTTTAATTGTCTGAAAGATATAGGGGAAAATGGGGGAAATATTTGGTCTAGATAATCTAGACATTTTGTGTTTCTTTGAGGACTACTCTATCATTATCTTTCTCATTTAAAGAAATACAATGTGATGAAAGTGACATTTTAAATGAAAATATTCTTGCAAAGGATCGTGTTAAAATTTATTTGAAGAACAAGGCCAAGGGAAATTCAAATACTTTATTACTAATAATAATTAACCTGCAAACCTCTACCATAGATTGTGTTTTACCAGTATACCAAGAGCCAGTAAGAGAGAACCACTGGGTTACAAGAAGTACTTATGCATATGAATATAAAACCCCTGGCTGCTCTGTGTAGGCCCCAGTGTAGGGGTGATCATTACTCCCAAAGATACACAAGGGAGGGTTTATTGAATAACATTTTCTTTCAGTCTTAAAAAAGGAAAAACTTCATACCAAGTAGACTAGGTGGAATGGGATATCAAAAGGCCTTCCCAGGAAAATAAGCAAAGACGTTGAGAGACATAAAGTAGCATGATACACTTGAGAATCTCCAACTAGTTTAGAGTCTTCTATAATCCTTCAGGTTTGTGTAGGAAAGAACTGTGAAAGATTAAAATTGAGCTGGATCATTATCATTGAGAAATGATTTTTCATAGGTCTCCTGTGTTCTGTATATCTTGCAGACAAAGTCATTAACATATTTTGTTACAAGCTATTTTTTCAAGGATGTTATTGAATAGACTTAGAGCAGAGATAAGGTTTTGTTAGTGCCCAGTATGTGCATGCATGTTTGCTAAGTCACTTCAGTCGTGCCCAACTCTTTGTGATCCTATGGATTGTAGTCTGCCAGGTTTCTCTGTCCATGGGATTCTCCAGGCAAGAATACTGGAGTGGGGTGTCATGCCCACCTCCAGGGGATCTTCCAGACCCAGGGATCTAACCCATGTCTCTTTCGTCTCGTGCATTGGCAGGTGGGTTCTTTACCACCAGCACCATCTGGGAAGTGCCCAGTATAATAAAACTAATATCTTTCTACAGGCAAAGGTTTAGCAGTTTTGCTTGTAGCCCCTGATAAGAGATTGGATTTCTCTAGTCTTGGAGTTCCTCAGTTGTTATACAAACATGCTGCATGTACAACAACCACTTGGACCCACCTCAGTATTGGTTCCATGGGACCCTGGAAGCAATGGGTACCATGATGCACTTGAGGCTGATACTACTTACTGTATACATCACACGTAATAAAAGGTATTGTGTCTGAATGAATATGCAGGTCAGGAAGCAAGAGTTAGAACTGGACATGGAACAACAGACTGGTTCCAAATAGGAAAAGGAGTACATCAAGGCTGTATATTGTCACCCTGCTTATTTAACTTATATGCAGAGTACATCATGAGAAACGCTGGGCTGGAAGAAGCACAAGCTGGAATCAAGATTGCAGGGAGAAATATCAATAACCTCAGATATGCAGATGACACCACCCTTATGGCAGAAAGTGAAGAGGAACTAAAAAACCTCTTGATGAAAGTGAAAGAGGAGAGTGAAAAAGTTGGCTTAAAGCTCAACATTCATAAAACGAAGATCATGGCATCTGGTCCCATCACTTCATGGGAAATAGATGGGGAAACAGTGGAAACAGTGTCAGACTTTATTTTTTTGGGCTCCAAAATCACTGCAGATGGTGACTGCAGCCATGAAATTAAAAGACGCTTACTCCTTGGAAGGAAAGTTGTGACCAACGTAGATAGCATATTGAAAAACAGAGACATTACTTTGCCAACAAAGTTTCGTCTTGTCAAGGCTATGGTTTTTCCTGTAGTCATGTATGGATGTGAGAGTTGGACTGTGAAGAAAGCTGAGCACCAAAGAATTGATGCTTTTGAAGTGTGATGTTGGAGAAGACTCTTGAGAGTCCCTTGGACTGCAAGGAGATCCAACCAGTCCATTCTGAAGGAGATCAGCTCTGGGATTTCTTTGGAAGGAATGATGCTAAGGCTGAAACTCCAGTACTTTGGCCACCTCATGGGAAGAGTTGACTTATTGGAAAAGACTCTGATGCTGGGAGGGATTCGGGTCAGGAGGAGAAGGGACGACAGAGGATGAGATAGCTGGATGGCATCACCGACTCGATGGATGTGAGTTTGAGTGAAGTCTGGGAGATGGTGATGGACAGGGAGGCCTGGCGTGCTGCGATTCATGGGGTCGCAAAGAGTCGGACACTACTGAGCGACTGAACTGAACTGAACTGAACTGAAGTTTCATGTCTTCAGAAAAAGTAAAAGTTAAGTCGCTCAGTTGTGTCCGACTCTTTGTAACCCCATGGACTGTAGCCTACCATGCTCCTCTGTCCATGGGATTTTCCAGGCAAGAGTACTTGAGTAGGTTATCATTTCCTTTTCCAGAGGATCTTCCTGACCCAGGGCCCAAACCTGGGTCTCCTGCATTGTAGGCAGACACTTTATGTCTGAGCCACCAGGGAAGTCCATGTCTTCAGCCATGTTCCATTAAACTCTGGTAAATCAACTTGTTAGCTTGTAAATAGGGTAAAATTTCAGACTTTTCACAGTTCTTAACAATCATATGACCTTGAATTGATTCCTCTGTTCAATACATATTTTTAAATGACCCTTACGGTTCCATTTGTGTTCTAGGTTGTTGCTTTTTTTTTTTTTTTAATGGAAAAAAGCGAAAAATATTCCACTTTCATGTATCTTACACTCTAGTGGCATTAGATGGGGCAAGGTCAGAAAGGATATCTCAACAAGTAAGATATATGATATGTTAACATAGTTATTATTGCTTTGAAGAAAGAGCAGTAGATAGAGAGTTTCATGGTCATGGTTGAGGGATAGTAGCTGCAATTTGAAGTTGTAGCCTTAGCAAAGACATCACTGAGAAGGTGATGTTTGAATAAAGATCTTAAAAAGTCAAGGAATACTCTAGAAGGCCATTTGATAGTTTCTTAGAAAACTAAACACACTCTTACCATACAATCTAGAAATCATACTCCTCATGATATATAAAATTGAGTTGAGAACTTATGTCTCTACAAAAGCCTGCAAGCAAATGTTTACTGCAGTTTTATTAATAATTCCCAAATTTTGTAAGCAACAAAGATGTTTCTCAAGAAGCAAAGGAATTGCCTGTGATATGTGCATGCAACTGAAGATTATTGATAAAAGGATATGAGCTATTAAGCCATCAAAAGACACAAAGGAATCTTAAGTGCATATTGGTATGTGAAAGAAGTTAACATGCAAAATATACATACATATTCATGATTCCAAGTGTATGACATCTGGAAAAGATAAAATCATGGAAACAGTAAAAAGTCGTGGAGACAGTAAAAAGAAAAGTGGTTTCCAAGAGTTCAGGGAGACGGAGGAATGGATATGTGGAGTATAGGAGATATTTAGGACAGTGACACTATTCTGTAGGATACTCTAATGGCAGATTCATGTCATTGTACATTTTTCAAAGCACATAGAATCAATAATACAAAGAACAAACCCTAATGTAAACATGTCAAGTGTGGATTTTTGTTAATAATGGCTTTAATCAATATTATTCATCAATGTATGGCAAGTGTACCACATTAATGCAAGATGCTAATAATAGGGGAATCTGGGTGGGTAAGGTAGGTTTGAAGAGGTATATGAGAACTCTATGTACATTCCACTCCATTTTTATGTAAACCTCAACCAGCCCATTCTGAAGGAGATCAGCCCTGGGATTTCTTTGCAAGGAATGATGCTGAAGCTGAAACTCCAGTACTTTGGCCACCTCATACGAAGAGTTGACTCATTGGAAAAGACTCTGATGCTGGGAGGGCTTGGGGGCAGGAGGAGAAGGGGACAACAGAGGATGAGATGGCTGGATGGCATCACTGACTCGATGGACGTGAGTCTGAGTGAACTCCGGGAGTTGGTGATGGACAGGGAGGCCTGGCATGCTGCGATTCATGGGGTAGAAAAGAGTTGGACACAACTGAGCGACTGAACTGAACTGAACTGAACTGAAAACTGCTTTAAAAATGTGCTGTGCTTAGTTTCTCAGTGGTGTCCAACTCTTTGTGATCCCATGGACTGTAGCCTGCCAGACTCCTCTGTCCATGAGGTTCTTTAGGCAAGAATACTGGAGTGGATTGCCATGCCCTCTCCAAGGAGTCTTCCTGACCCAGGGCTCAAACCCATGTCTCCTGCCCTGCAGGTGGATTTTTACTGAATGAGTCACCAGGGATAATATCTATTAAAATTATTTTAAGTTATGGAAAAAGCCATTTGGACAGACAGGACAAGAGAGTTCTAGTCAAAGGGAAAAGTAAATGCAAAGACCCTGAAGCAGGAACGTGCCAACATGTTAAGAAAGAGTAAGGAGGCCAATGTGACTACAGCAAAGTTGAGAGTAAAAGACTGGTAGCAAATGAGGTTGGAGCAGGAATGGCATCACTTATGTAGGGTGGGATGAAGACATAGGCTTTTCTCGATAAGATAGGGAGCCACTAAATGTTAAAGCAGAAGACTAAAATAAACTTGGCAAATTTTAAATGGATCAGGTTGGATTCAGTGCTGAATATACTGTTCAAGGACAAGGGTAGAAGCAAGTAAGCTAGTTACAAGTCTGTTGTTGAAATAGTCCTGGAGAAAAATGGAGGCTATTTGAACATTTATACTGGTATATTTGAAAGGATAGAGTGAAGCTGTATCAAGATTGGGAAACTATGAGGACAGCTCAGTGGATGGTAAGAGAAAGAATTCTCTTTTGATTGTGATTAATTGGAGACACTTAATAGACATGACAACGAAGATACTGAGTAGGCACTCGTATGTTCAATTCTAGGTAAAATTATGGGAAGAAATGCAAATTTGAAAGTTATCTAGTGTAGCCAGTATTTAAAGTTCTGAGTCTGAAAGAGTTGGATAGGAAAGAGACTTAAGCACTAAATAGGGCATATCAACATTTAGGGGTTAGCTAGAAGAGGAAAAAAAAAAAAGCAAAAAAAGGTATTCGGAGGGAGTTAATGAGACAGGAGAAAAATCAGAAGTGCTCTGGAAATTAAATAAATAAAATAATTCCCAAAAGGATGAATGAATATTTATGTGAAAAGCTGCCTATGGGTCAAAGGAGAGAATGGGGTGTTTGTTATTGGTTTTAGTTACATGAAAGCCATAAGTGACCTTGAATATAGATAGTTTTACAGTTACGTTGGGAAGAAATCCTGATTGTATTGAGTTCAAGAAAGAATGAGCCTTAAAACAAATAAGGATGTTGTGAATACACAACATTTCAAAAGAGTTCTGTTATAAGGTAAAAATGATATAGTAGCTGTAGAGTGATGTGAAGTTTAGAAAGGTTTTTTTTTTTTTAATTTATTTATTTTAATTGGAGGCTAATTACTTAGAAAGGTTTTTATTTTTTAGCTTGAAGATGAAAAAAATGACTAAAATAATATCATTGAATAGGTTCAGATTTATTAGAATACTAGTGGAAGAGTTGGTCTTTGCTATGATCAGTTATCAGTAGTAACAGGAAGGAATACAGAATATAAAGTGATGGATGCAGCAATATCATAATAGAAATTCATGAAATTTATCTTCCGATTGTTCTTATTTTTCAGTGAAACAGGAAGCAAAGTCATTAAGGATAAAGTAGAAGTAGTTGGAAGTTTGAAGAGCAGGAAGAAAATATGAAAATGCTTATTTGGGAGAGTGGGAACATGAGTGAGTAAAAATAGAATAATGCAGGTGAGCACTAAGGATCTACATTAAATCTGTGGTCATAAGAACAATGAAACCAGTCATCATGGATGAATACTTTCTTCAACAACATTCAACTGCTTAGGTAAAGAAATAAGAGAACCCAAAGAATTAGATTTAATGTGTGTGTGTGTGTGTGTATGTGTCCACGCACACACTTAGTTGCTCAGTCATGTCTGACTCTTTGTGACCACATGGACTGTAGCCCTCCAGGCCCCTCTGTCCATGGGTATACTCTAGGCAAGAAATATGAAGTGGATTGCCATGACCTCCTCCAGGGAACTTCCCAACCCAGGGGTTGAACCCAAGTCTCCTGCATTGCAGGAGGATTCTTCACTGCCTAAGCCACCAGGGAAGAACAAGAATTCTGGAGTGAGTAGCCTATCCCTTCTCCAGGGGAACTTGCTGACCCAGGACTTGAACTGGGATCTTCTGCATTGAAGGCAGATTCTTTACCAGCTGAGCCACCCGGAAAGCCAGATTTAAGTAGAGTTGGAATATATTTCAGATAACTTGGAGAAATGAGAAATACAAATACTGTGTGGATTTGCTTTTTGGCAATGGACCATGTATTAAACAGTAAACCAAAAATTGGGCATATCAGTGATGAAGGACAGAGAAAAGTGGTATAGCCAATTAATTTTAGATTTTGGTGAAGTTAGAATATTTTTGGAGTTGATATATTAGAAAACACTGGAAATAAAAAAGTGATAATCTGAAGTGGAATACTGTAAATTGAGATTTTTAGAAGACTTTTTGTTTTTGATAGTGACAAAGTCTAAGATAAATCACGTAGCATGTGGCTCAGATGAGATGGAGGGTAGGTCATAGAAGAGGTCAAGGAACTGATGGGGGTTATTTGTTCTGACATGTAAAGAGCTTAGAAGTTCACTCCTTTCTCACAACCAGTAAAAAGCTGAACAAACTGAAAACTAACAACTCTTCTTTAATGTCTCTGTGAATTGAAGTCACAGAGCAAACAGCTGCCCTCAAAACTGGAGAGATAGATGGGAAAACATGGAGAATTACAACTTAACAGACCAGAGATCCATTAACAGAAGTCTCCATAAGATCCAGTTTGGGGGTAGGAAAATCTGAACTGTAATTGAATAGCTTGAAACTCGATATGGATAAATCTAGGAGATAAAAAACTCCAAAGGGGCCCAGTCTTAGGGTAGTGTGATCTCACTTTTGTTTGTTTCAGCTCCAGGAGATTTACCAGGTTCTCAGTGAAGATTAGAGAAAAATCCTCTCACACTTCTGGCAAAGGAAGAAAAAAAGTGTCCAGAGCATTCTGTTTTTCAGTAGGCCTTTCTTCAAGAGAAACTATTTTACCAGAGTTTAACCTAATGAAGTTTTATCAGCCACTTCTAGCCATTTTATCCCACTTAAGCAGGAATGGGAATCTGAGAAGCACTTGTGAACTTCACAATCCATATGCACAGCTTCACTGAAAGACTGAGACTTCATCGTAGGAGTCTAGGATGCCTCCTATACTCCAACACTTTGCCAAACACTGCTAAAAGCCTATTTATCACAGTTTCTTCTACCCAGTGAATCATGTATGTTTATTTAACTTATATGCAGAGTACATCATGTGAAATGTCAGGCTAGATGAAGCACAAGCTGGAATCAAGAGTGCCAGGAGAAATATTAATGACCTCAAATGTGCAGATTATACCACCCTTATGGCAGAAAACGAAGAAGAACTGAAGAACCTCTTGATGAAGGTGAAAAAGAAGAGTGAAAAGCTGGTTTAAAAGTCAACATTTGAAACCTAAGATCATGGTATCCGGTCCTATCACTTCATGGCAAATAGATGGGGAAACAATAGTCTGCAAGGAGATTAAACCAGTAAATCCTGAAGGAAATCAACCCTGAATATTCATTGGAAAGACTGATGCTAAAGCTCGAATACTTTGACCACATTATGCAAAGAACTGACACACTGGAAAAGGCCTTTTACTGGGAAAGATTGAGGGCAGGAGAAGAGGGAGACACAGGATGAGATAGTTGGATGGCATCATTGACTCACTGGACATGAATCTGAGCAAACTCCAGGAGAGAGTGAAGACAGGGAAGTCTGGCGTGCTTCAGTCCATGGGTTGAAAAGAGCTGGACGCAACTGAGCAACTGAACAACAACGACTAACAACCAAACATTCCAAAGCAAACCTTTTCAAGGTCATTTAAGAGGACATATTTCAAGAACATGTGTACCTTGCTGTTTCTTTTTGTCTGAAACTCTTTTAGCATTCATTCAGAAAGAAATGAATAGAAATCTATTGACTTGGATGAAGACAGTAATAAGATAAAGCTTGTAGAAATAGAAAAGCATTAAGTCAGTGAATTTAGGGGAGCATGCACAGGTTATGAAATCTCACGTTATGAAATCTCAAGGGAGGACATGAGGAAGAAGACCACAGAATGTTTACATTTTGGTGATAAGAGAGTGAGATGCACCGAGAATTAAGTGATGAATTGAGCAAATAAAAAAGCAGATCTGACTGAGCCCAAACTGAGGTTAAGAATGCTGTGCTAAGTTGCTTCAGTCATGTCTGCCTCGTCTCGACCCCATGGACTGTACCCTGCCAGGCTCCTCTGTCCCTGGATTCTCCAGGCAAGAATACTGGCGTGGGTTGCTGTGCCCTCCTCCAGGGGATCTTCCTGACCCAAGGATTGAATCCTCATCTCTTACATCTCCTGCATTAGCATGTGGTTCTTTACCACTAGCGCCACCTGGGAAACCCATAGGTAAGAATACCATGGTGAAAAGAAAAATATATATACAGATATAAATATAACAGAAAACAGGAAAATCTGCTTTTTTTTTTTTTTTTTAGTGAATAAGATCATTTGGGGATGGTCTTGACCTGGATCATTGAAATTGTATGAAACTTCTTGACATATGCAGACCTATTGAACTGCTTACTGGATTGACAACCACTATAATAAATAAATGAATGTCTTAAGGATCCATGTTGTGATATCTAATTTGTTCCATATTGTTAGAGAATGACAGGAAAAACCTAAAGGATACAGTGTGGGTGAGTTAAATGTTTAAATGCAATTACCTTTGGAGAAGGTGAGAAATTAAATTTATAATCAGATATAAATTACTAATATCAGAATCTTCCTTGAAACATATTTTAATAATGAAAGTGAGAACTGACCAAGATGGGGGAAAAAAATAGATAAAAGAAACAATGGGATTTAGAATTTACTACTCACCTATGTAATATTCTTAACTCTTGCTTATGAAATAAACCTTAAATTATTAATAAAACTTTGTTAATCCTGTCTCAGATTTGCTTATGATGTAAAATGTCTTAATAGTAGTAGCAAAAATGATAGAAAATTCTTGTGAGGGATTTCTCTTTTTAATTATATGTAGAATCAAAGTTTTTAAATCAAAACAGACATTTAATAATATTTTATTAAAACACTTAATACATTTGAAACACACAAAAAAGATTTTTTAATCTAAGTCTTAGTTAGTCATATATTATGTAATATACATTATGTATTTCATGCATATTTCATATTTACAGGAAAAGATTTTCCACAAGGGTAGGGTATTTTCTGTGAGAAGTCAGGCAATAGTCATTTTTTGTCTTTCAAAATTGTCTTATTCTTGGAACTGTTGTAAATCTTAAATTGAAAAAAAATGCTAACGAGTCAGTTCTTTTTTACATGTGTAATCAGCAGTCACTTCCAGCTAATGACTAAAGTAAATGTTAGGGCCACAGATGAGCCATACCGTGAAGGAGTGTTTGACATAAAATTTTAAAGAAAATTTTCACTTTTGTGTCCTTTAAATTAAAAAACAAAACAAAACAAACAAAAAAAACCCTTTAAATATATTCCTTGTTTTCCATCACTTCTCAAAAATTTTAAGAATAGTTTTGCAAGCCCACCCATGAGTATTCAAGGGATATGCTGAAGAGTTGAGTTTTAAACTCTCCTATGGGGATTTGAGCCTAGATACTTAAAAATTATTTCAAATGTCTGAGTACTCTTGCTGTAATTTTTCTTATTGAGGTTTAATTTCTTTGTAATGATGTTTGCTTTGGCACTTTCCATTTTAAAATCAATCTCCTTGGTTAAGAATTCCAAGGTTGGATGGCCCTGCCTGTTTTGTATTAATAGTACAATACTTGACTCATTTAGATACCCTCTTGCTTTATTTTACTATCTTATTTTTTTAAAAATACATCTTGAGGTTTTTTTTTTTTTTTAATTATTATTTCAAAATTGTAGATAGTGAAAAATATTAGTGACCATTTAAGGCTCTATTAATCACTGGCACATTGTTGTTTTATATCTTGTGAAAAGTGAAAGTGTTAATCACTCAGTCGTGTCCAACTTTTTGTGATCCCATGGACTATGTAGCCCACCAAGCTCCTCCATCTCCAGGCAAGAATAAAGAGGGGGTAGCCATTCCCTTCTCCAGGGGATCTTCCTGACACAGGGATCGAACCTGGGTCTCCCACATTGCAGGCAGATTCTTTACTGTCTGGGCTACCAGGGATCTTAGATGTTATTATGATATTATCCTTTAAATGCTCGGTTTTAGCTATATAATAATTTCTTCATTCATATGTTTTCTATAAACTATGCTCTTCAGAAAAGCTGGCTAAACAGCCACATTTATCTGCCGGCCAACTCCCTTTTTATGCTTCATTTGAATCAGTTAGGTTCAGCTGCTCAGTGGTGTCTGACTGTTTGCAACCCCATGGACTGCAGCATGCCAGGCGTCCCTGTCCACCACCATTAGCATTTGTTTAATCAGATGTTTTAAATGTCCTCTATCCCTTTTTAGAATTCTTGTTTATGATATTGATCAAGACAGGCCTTAATATTCCCCTCAGCTTGAGTAAACTGTAGGCACATTTTTTCCTTAGTAGGCTTCTGACCTCCTTCTCCCAGAGCATTTGCTTTAGAACACTTGTAATTGTAAATTTTCTTCACCTTTTTGAGATGTAAATCTTTTAAAAAGCTTTTGCCAGGTTATAGCCCAAGAGTGTCTTTCTCAAGGGCAAGAAAATAATCTCTTCAAAATGTAATCATTAAAGATTTTACACACTCATTTTTCCAGGTTTTTGTGGGAAAATAGGAGACTAATTTAAGCAGGGGTGGGGGTGTCTTCCCAGGCGGTGCTAGTGGTAAAGAAACTGCCTGCCAATGCAGGAGCCGCCAGATCCCAGGGTCAGGAAGATCCCCTGGAGGAGGGCATGGCAACTTACTCCAATATTCTTGCATGAACAATCCATGGGCAGAGGCACCTGGTCAGCTACAGTCCATGGAGTCTCAAAGATTCGGACACAACTAAAGTAACATCAATTTAAGGGGGAGTCTTACTCTAAGTTGTAAAATTACCTCCAGTCTGTTACTTTTCCTTTGAGTAGCAGCACTTAAACACAATCTGCTATAGCTCCCACCCCAGCTCTTCAAACCCCATACTCCTTTGTATCAGAAGAGTTCATGAATTCTGGTCACTCTTCCCTAAGGCAATCTTTGTTGTTCAGTGGCTAAGTCATGTCCTGTTCTTTGCCACCCTATGGACTGCAGCATTCCAGGCTTCTCTGTTCTCCACTATCTCCCAGAATTTGCTCAAACTCACGTCCACTGAGTCGGTGATACCATCCAACCATCTCATCCTTTGTCATCCCCTTCTCCTCTTTATTGAATAAAAATCTTCCTTCCTTGTTTATCTTTATCCAGTGCAATTTTGCCTTGAAAGTATCTTACTGATTTTTTAAAAGTCAGTAACTTGTCTTTTTAAATTATTAAACGGATGGGATAAATCTCTGAGTATTCTCTGAGTACTTTGTTTTCTCATCATGATTTTTTTTTTTTTCATGATTTATCCCCCTATCTTTTTCCTTTCCTTCCTTTTATCTTTCCTTCCTTTCTTTGTCTCTCCTTCCTGTGGCCAAAAGATATTTAGTCCTATACTATTCTTTGTCCAAAATTGTGCTATTAAAGCAATAATGAGCTAGGTGTAAAGTTCTTGCCTTCTATTGTTGCAGGAAGGCAGACCCCTTCCAGGGCCCGAAACTGGGCTCTTGTCTAACACTCGGAAATGAATTGTCCAAGGAGACACATGTGCTGACAAAGCAAGAGATTTTATTGGGAAAGGGCACCCGGGTAGAGGGCAGTAGGGTAAGGGAACCCAGGAGAACTGCTCTGCCGCGTGGCTCGCAGTCTCGGGTTTTATTGTGATGGGATTAGTTTCCCGGTGGTCTTTGGCCAATCACTCTAATTCAGAGTCTTTCCTGGTGGCCCACGTATCGCTCAGCCAAGATGGATGCTAGCGAGAGGGATTCTGGGAAGTGGACGGACACGCGGTGTCTCTTTAGACCTTTCCCGAACTCTTCCTGTTGATGGTGGCTTATAAGTGCCCAACTCCTTATCAGGATCTCCTGTCATAAAACAACTTATGCAAATGGTTACTATGGTGCCTGGCCAGGGTAGGCGGTTTCAATCAGTGTGCTTCCCCTAACACTATGAATCTAGTCATTTGTCTTATCAGTTCATTTTGAATTGAAAGGAACAACTTCTACTTCTCTTTATTAGGAGAAAGGGGGCTTGTCCTGCCTCATCCTCACAATTTGCTATAGGGCTTCTATCTTTCTACCCAGAGGACCCAGTATTAAAGAATTTGCAAACCTTTTTCGAACTCCCCACACTCATTCCTCATGGCCAGAAGAGGATTCTCGCCAGACTGGTGCTAAGGGACACATTAGGGTGAAAAATTGCTTGAAGAAGCAGTGTTGATTTATCTCTTTCCTCTTCTTGTGTTGCATATCTTGCACTTGGAATGTGAAATAGGCTCATCCTTGCATTTCACTGGCTACATATAGGTACAGAATTTGCTTTGCAAACTTAGCCTTCTCGCAGACAGATTCCTCCTAAAACTTTCTCAAGAATCTAGGTTAGGGGCTTTTTTTTTGGAAAGATGGGAAAGGAAAGGTAGAAGCAGTTCCCCTCTAGACTTAAATAATGTTCTAGCAATGTCTAGGCAAACAGTGTCTCATATTTTAAGGTAACAAAGCTTACTTTATTCTTTAATAAATATTGATCATTTTGTGCTATTCCTTAAATTAGCTAAATATTATAGAGGAGAAGGCATAAATACATGAAGTTTCTGAAATTTGAAACAAATCCTTCCATTTTTTGTGAAATAAAACTATTTTCAATTCATGAAGTTAGAAGATAAGCCATCTTTGGTAGAATTATTAATATTATTCTAGATCCAGATTATTTCATACCTGCTGCTGCTAAGTCACTTCTCCCCTGTCCCTGGGATTCTCCAGGCAAGAACACTGGAGTGGGTTGCCATTTCCTTCTCCAATGCATGAAAGTGAAAAGTGAAAGTGAAGTCGCTCAGTCGTGTCCGACCCTCAGCGACCCCATGGACTGCAGCCTACCAGGTTCCTCCGTCCATAGGATTTTCCAGGCAAGAGTACTGGAGTGGGGTGCCATTGCCTTCTCCAATTTCATACCTAGAGTTGGATATATCTTGATATGTGTGTTACTTTTACTCACTGTATGAGTGTTAAATATACTTCATTCCAAGTCCAGATCTTAGAATTTAAATATTTTATCATTATGATCCCTCCAAACAAGAGGAAAATAAAAGACAAGAAAGAAATAATAAAAAAGTGCAAATTATCTCCGCTATTTTCTTAGATATGTTGCTTCAAACTTCTATAATAATATGGTATCTGTTTCTCTCCTATTTTCCCCTTCCTGCTTCTACCCTTAGGTTTCTGAATTTCTTAGCATAAAAGAGACTTTAGTGAAAATTAGCACTGTTTAGATGTACGTCTAAAGTTAAGTTCAACCCAGAGTAGCACAGATTCTGTCTGAAGTGTGAAGTCTTCTTGCCATAGACAAATTTTACATTACTATTGTTATGCTATTGATTTTTTAAAATTTATTTTTTAACTAGATGAAAATTGCTTTCCAATGTTGTGTTGGTTTCTGCCATACAACAATGCAAATCAGCCATATTTAAACATATATCCCTTTCCTGTTGAGCCTCTCTCCCATCCCCCATCCCACTCCTCTAGGTATTTGTAGAGAAGAGATGCAGACGTATTCTATTAATTTACATCCTACTTTTTCTCAAATTTGACAGTGAATTCACTTTACTAAATTGACAAATTTCCTCTTGTCTTCAATTTCCCAAAAGATACAGCTGTGGGAGGAAAGAGAAGAGGAAAGATGAACAGCACAATTATATTTATATTATCCATTCAGTATATCCTCTCTGCTTAAATAGATCTTGCTTTCCTGGTGGGTGTTTGCATTAGTTCATAAAGTTCAGCCTCCTGGGGCTGGCATTAATGACTCTCTCATAAGCTCTATTTTCCTAAGGCAAAGGACAGAGGACTTCAATGAGACATTAGCATCTGAATAGGTCAGGAGTCTTGATATTTAGTGTGCCAAGGATTTGTCATATTGATTAATTATAAATCAAAAGTGGCTGAACTGTTATCAGCACTTGCAGTTTACATATAATCCAAAGTTTCCTTTCTTTAATTAAACAAAATAGCTACCATATGTGCTATTCAAGAAGTAAAGGTTTATTTACATATCTTTATATAATAGGCTTAAAAGATAGGCATAAAAGACAGGCATAAGATGTAAGAGGTATAAATATATCTATATATCTTTTTATAAGAACATGATGAAGAACTTATAACTTTGCTCTGTAGAGGTCAAATCCATGATTTTACAGAGTGGTTGCCACTATATCACCTCCTTTTTCCTGCCATATATTTATGCCAAAAAACTGTTGCCCCTGAATCTTTGCCTTATCATTCTGTCTATATGCTTTTTACCAGCCTATCTGCTCCTCTCTCTAGCTGTCACAATTCAAGGTGATTGTCATTTGGAGTCCCTAGGTACTGACTTGAGACATGTAAGAAATAGCAAGAAGAGAGATTCATTTCTCTCTTGGTATCACTATTTTATTGTCATCACTCTTGATGGCTGTGATGGCTGTTCTTTGTCATATTGTGTGGCATATGGAATCTGCAATGAGGAAATATAAATAAGAAGCATGAATGACCTCATTTGCAAAAGAAGCAGAAATAAATTAAGCACAGGCTAAATGATATATCTCCACTGCATTTAATTACTGTAAATATTCATTGAAAACTTACTCCATGAGAGATACTCTAATATATACAACTTAGGGAAAACTTGGTACCTGTGCATTAGGTAATATGTGAAAATAAAGAGAATGTATTTAAGATTCTTCCCTCTTCCTTGTATAACTTTGGTCATTATGCTTACCTCTAGGAGTCTCTGTCTCAAATCTATGGGATGAAAGTGTTGACACTTGGCCTGCCTACCCCAGAGGATAGTTGGGAGATTCAAACAAAAATGATGCAAATAAGAATGTCAGTAGACACTGTGGTCCTTAATTGAGGGCAAGGTTGCTTCACAATGTTAGTGCAATTGAAGAAACTATACACTGGAATGCTAATTTAAGGAAGTCAGCTTAGTGTGATGGTTAGGACCACATTTTAAGTTTGAATCTTGGGTTTGCCATGTGCCCTCTGTGGAAACTTGAACAATTAGTTTAGGTATCTCTGCTTCCTTATTTGTAAAATGGAAATGGAATTATATCAGGTTTACATTTCTATTCTGGGATGTGTATCAGTTACCCTTGACTATAAAACAAATGTCTCCCCAAACTTGGTGGCCAAAATTAGCTGGTAATTTTCCTGCTGTTCTTGCTTGGGTCGCTCATGCAGCTGTAGTCATCTGGTGGTTTCTCTGGGGATATTTAATCTAAGGGGGCTTGCCGGGGGCTCAGTGGTAAGGAATCCACCTGCCATTTCAGGAGATGCAGGAGACGCAGGTTTGATAACCCGACTGGGAAGATTCCCTGGAGGAGGAAATGGCAGCTCCCTCCAGTATTCTTGACTGGGAAATCCCACGAACAGAGGAGCCTGGAGGGCTTTTCAGTCCAAGGAGTGTCAAAGAGTCAGACATAACTGAGCATGCACACAAGCAAATTTGATCTAAGAAGTTTCTTCATTATTTAGTAGGTGGTACTAGTCATTGGCTGGCTTGTCTGTCCATTGCATCACTTATCCTTGAAAAGACTAATGTTCCCTTATGTGGCAATCTCAGGGAAGCAAGAAAATCAAAGCAAAAACTGTAAGACTTGTTCCAGTATGCACTCTCAACACACAAAATATCGCTTCTGATGCATTCTATGGTCAAAACAAATCACAAGGGCAACAGAGATTTGAGGAGATGGAGCAATACACTTGGGAAGTATGACAAAGTCACACTGCAAACAGGTGTGCAAACACAGATGGGAGGAATCACGGCTACATTTTGCAATCACCCACAAGGATTAGATGAGATAATATTTGCAAAGTGCTTAAAGCAGAGGTTGGAACATGGTTAGCACTATATAAATGTTTGTTGAATAAATTATTAATATATTTTTTGGAGAATAAACAGCATTTACACTTTTATATGAAATAAGGTTCTATCAAAAGTGTCACATGTGTGCTGACACAAGGACTTTAAAAGATGAGATAGGAAACATTTCTATTTTTGTTAACAGAACTTAACAGAGAAAATGGCATTTAAGAGTGGCCTTGGAGGAAAGGTAAAAATTAAATTGGCAACCGGGTTATTTGCAGAATCCTCCCTCTTCTGAGCTAGAATCTCAGTTATTTAACTATCTTTAGCAATATGTCCACGTAATTCTTCCTCTAAAGGTACAATAGCAGGTTTAAGAGGAGAAGCAATCATGCAAGTTAATAAGGTTGCTTTGACTGAGAAATTTTAGATGTCCCTCCTAGCCCTTTTCTAATGCAGAATAAATTGCTCCAATTCCCTTGGGCTGTTTTTTCATTTGACTCATTTTTTTTCTCTTCCTACTTTAGCAGGTGAGAAAAAAAAAATAACTAATATGTATTTAACATGTGCCAGATACTGTTCCAAGTAGGCTACATCTATTCATTAATATTCAACCCTATGAGTTCAGCACTTAACCATAGATGAGCAAATTGAAGCACAGAGAACTTGACTCAAATCACACATTTAATAAGTGTCAGTGATATGACTCAACCATAGATAATCTGACCTCAGTGCCCTTGGCTTTAATTCTATACTGCACTGTCTCTCTGCTTGCAACCAGCTCCTTCATGATGTAATAGATTTTAAGGCTGAATGTTTTCTGTTTATACTTTTTTTTTTTAAATAAAATGAAATTCTTAACACACAAATCTGAAAATCTTTAAGAATTCTATACCAGGAAATCATGGAATATGGAACCACAGAGTAGTATAGCTTGAAGAGATCATGATATTCATCATCTAATTTGGTTACCCTTTTTTGTAGCTAAGGATGTGAGTAATATTTTATTTATGATGTACTGTGAACTATAGATACTGGCTAAATGCCAAAAAATTTTCCTCTCTTTGCATATTTAACCATGTGAACTTAGAATCAAGGCATCTGGAGAGTAGAAGGGGTTTAATGTCTGCATTTTGTTCACTTTCTACAGACCAGTTAATTCACTTCAAATTCTAATGCCTTGCTTGAAGTTCAGTTTCTATTTTTTTATTTTTTTCAAAAAATAATGAAATTCATCTATAATTTGCATACTACTGAAAAACATAAATAAAATCCGTGGAAGTACAAGAAAGCAAAAATTACATTAAAAATAAGATTTCACATAATCCCACTGTGTAGAGCTAATAACTGCTAACACATTGGTCTATTTTTTCATGTCTTCCATCTGAAATTTCTTTTAACAAAATAACATTCAAATTAAGATTCCAATTTTCTATTTAACCCTTGCTAATGTTTTCTGAAATCATTAAATATTTTGAAGACAAAATCTGTAATAGCTACATAATATTTCACTTTACAGATATAACATCATCATGCACTGTCTTCATTTAATGACTCAGCTTGCCATATATTTTCCATGATCCCAAATTGGGTGTGATACCTTTTTTCCCTCTACAACTTAAAGCCAGTGCAGATGTCACAATCTCTAATAAATCTCAAGTTTTGAGCCTGCTCAGGACGTCTTAATTAAGCTTTCAGAAATCAGAAAAGGAAAGATGATAAAGCTGGAAATATACATGAAACATGCAAAAGGTGGTATTTTGTATTTCAGCCTAGAGGTGAAATAACCTTCTTAAGATGTAAATATTTTGTCAAAATAAGGTGTTATTTTCTGTATACTAATCACAATTTTCTTATTTTTTCCTTTCTTTTGTCAATGCTGTTTGGAAATTTTAGCATTTAGGTGTTGTACTGAGTGTCACATAAATTGCTGCTGCTGCTGCTGCTGCTGCTGCTGCTAAGTCGCTTCAGTCATGTCCAACTCTGTGTGACTCCATAGACGGTAGCCTACCAGGCTCCCTCGTCCCTGGGATTCTCCAGGCAAGAACACTGGAGTGGGTTGCCATTTCCTTCTCCAATGCATGAAAGTGAAAAGTGAAACTGAAGTCTCTCAGTCATGTCCGACCCTTAGCGACCCCATGGACTGCAGCCTACCAGGCTCCTCCGTCCATGGGAGTATTGAGTGTCATTTATAAATTAGCTTTCTCCAAATGCCCATTTATAAACTGCCTCCTATTTACTATTTTTCAGAACATCATGCAGTGTTGATATCTGAATTCCTCCACCCAGAATGATTAGAAACACATCATGTTGTGTTATTTGATGGTTCTAGTTCAGGGACCATTTTTAGCTATCAGAAGTGACCTTTAGGTCCTTTCCAAGTAGCCCCTTCTATACTCCCTTTTACAACCTGGCAGCTTACGTTTTCAAGGTCAGCCAGGAGAGCACATAAGTTTCCTACTGAAGTGCTTACCTTCAAAGCTCAAGAGAATCTCTTTTTGATTAACTCAAAGTCAATTGATTAGACCCCTTAACTACATCTAAAGAGTCCCTCCAGTTTTTCCATGTGAATTAAGATATCCTATCATACTCATCTAGTCCATCCACACTCAAGGGGAAGGGATCATACAAGGGCAAGAGTCAGTGGGATCCATCCTAGAATTTTAACAACATCTTTCTCAACCCTTTCCTATTTCTCTAGTCTCACTCATTTTTGACCTTGGCTAAATATCAGATATAAGTCTAATTCATAGTTGTTGTTCACATTGTTTAATGGCATATGGGAAAAGCATACACACGCAGTTCTGAGTAATCCCTAGGTTTAAATCTTGCTTTCATCATTTGGCTACAAGGGTAAGATATTTAACCTCTCTTAGCCTCATATTTTCATGAGGTCACAAAGAGTCGGACATGACTGAGTGACTGAACTGAACTGAACTGAGCCTCATATTTCGGAGAAGGCACTGGCGACCCACTCCAGTACTCTTGCCTGGAAAATCCCATAGATGGAGGAGCCTGGTAGGCTTCAGTTTATGGGGTTGCTAAGAGTCAGACATGACTGAACAACTTCACTTTTCACTTTCATGCATTGGAGAAGAAAATGGTAACCCGCTCCAGTGCTCTTGCCTGGAGAATCCCAGGGACAGGGGAGCCTGGTGGGCTGCCGTCTATGGCGTCGCACAGTCGGACATAACTGATGTGACTTAGCAGCAGCAGCAGTTGCAGCCTCATATTCCTCCTTTAAAAATGGAGAAATAACATATATACTGTTCATGTACTGTTGGGAGGAACATAAGGTACAAAATGTATATTATATAATATATATATAGATAGATAGATTTCCCAGGTGGCTCAGTGGTAAAGAATCTGCCTGCAATGCAGAAGCCAGAGGAGATGTGGGTTCAATCTCTGGGTCAGGAAGATCCCCTGGAGAAGGCCATGGCAACCTATTCCAGTATTCTTCCCTGGGGAATTCCATGAACAAAGGAGCCTGGTGGGTGACAGTCCATGGGGTTGCAAAGACTGACAGCACACATGCATGCATATATGTATATATATATTTATATGTATATATATATATATATATATATATATATACACGGCATCTATTATATATCAAAACTCCAGGAATTATAGCTATTTTTAGCAGTGATATTATTGTTATGTTTTTACTTTGTCATGTATTAATACATTACTTATTACTCTGTGATAGGAGTCTTACCTTTTAACATAAATCTTAGAAGACAAGGACTGGGTATCTCTTAAGTTTGTACTGCTTATGTATAATTTCGACTATGAGAATTGATACTTTAACTTCAACTTAAAATATTAACAAACTAAATCAGTGGTTCTCAACCTATTTTATTTCTGAAATCACATAACTGATGACATTCACAAATGAGGTTTATTTCCCTGGATGTACCTAGGATTATTAAAAATTCTAAGTATATAGTACCTGTAGCTTCAAAACTTTCTTTCCTATTCTGAATTTGAATTACAAAAAGCAAATGCATGCATATGATATTATGGTAGGGCTACCTAAAATCCATGATAATTAATGTACAAAATAGTAAAATAATAAAATACTAGTGACATTTCCCATAAGTGATCTGGAGACATTCTTGCTGTGGAGGTCTGTTGAGCTAAAAGATCAGTTTTGGTGAACAAAATATTTTAATTTGTGATCTTTTGTTTCAGATTAATGAGGAGGTGTTTTATTTATATTTTAGAGCTAAAAGCTACCCAAAGGCTAAATGCCCCAGCAGGAAAGAATAGTTAGTAAATTCATTATCTGTTTACATTTTAATAATGAGTAAGGCTCTCTGCTTTTATCACAATTATGGGTTAAGAGAGGATTGTTCATTTAGGCTGAGTTTGGCTTCCTACTGTGAAATGCAAGATTTGTGAAATTTCAAGTTTCCTGTATTATTAAACCAATGAGCCAGTGAGAGTCTATTCCCTAAACAATTAGCTTTCTTAAATGAAGTATAGAAAGAAAGGCAATCTGTGAATTCATTACTTGTTCTTTCTGGGTGCAGACATTAGCTGGCATTAAGGCTCTTTGAGTTGTGACATATGAGGTGTGATTCAAAAGGAAGAGACTGATTGCTATTAGTCACCCAGGAAATCAATCACAGCCCTTTATAGAGACATCCTCATGTTCATTCCTCTTTATGGGGAGACACATTTTACCTTGAAAGTAGACAATTGTGGACTTGGTGGATTTTTTCCCCCCTACCATTCTTGACAATTTATACTTTCCATTTGGAGTTCTCAATTGTCAATATCTTTTATTAACCATCATTTGAGATATTTTACAGGAATATCCATATGCCTAACAACTGAAACCCAGCAGTCTCTCAAACAGTGTGATTCAATTTCAGTGACTGTAAATCAGAACCTACAGCTACAATCACAGTTTATTCTATTGTTTGCTTCAGGTGTTACAGCTAGCAGACTCCCTTTCCAATTACATTTATGGCCTCAGCCAGACAAGTTAACTTCAGTAAAGAGAATGGAATATCTTTACTAATTTAAAATTAATTAAACAATGATAGCTAAAAATTTTTATAAGATGTTCATCCAATATAGTACTGACAACTGCTGCACAGAACACAGGATTTGGAGTTCTTAAGTGAAAATGCTGTACCTGTCACTTCTTAGAGCTTGACTTTTAAATCATTAAGCATCTTTGAGCCTTATCCCGTATAATTGAAACAGAAATCCCATCTAAACATTAATGTTATAAGATAAACGAAAGAATTTGCCAAAGTTTCTGGCACATGGGAACACATAAGGGAAAAGTGGTGAAGTTAAGTACATAGACTCTGTAATCAGATGACTCATATCAAAACCCATCTCTACCAATTACTAGGGATATGATCTTGGTCACAAAGCTTTGCTTCTTGTTCCCTAGTTTCCTATTTATAAAATGGGAACAATAATAATAATTACCCTATAGTCAGGACCAATTCAGTTAATATATGGAAACTGTCAGGAAGCATTTAACAGGAGGCTTCCTGTGTGCTGTTTTGGATCTGTCAGGAATTCTCTGTTCCTTATTAATTCCTGAATATTCAGGAATTAAATGGAGAGGCAAGCCTCTCCCAGGGGGCTGAGGAATCTAGGCATTTCTTTTGTTAGTTTTTCTACACGGTGATAAGTACCCTCTTCCTTTTTATGAACCCTATAGTAAAAGTGATTATTTACAACTCTCTCTCTCTCTCTCTTTAATATGGATCGCCTATGTTTTGTAAGTTTGGAATTTTAATCTTTATCTTTGTTTAGAATAACTACAGTATATATGCACACATCATGTTGATTAAAACACCTCTGCTCCATCAGAGCTTTGGTCCCCGTGTCTTTCTTTCTCTTTCTTTCTCTCTCTCTCTCAGGCTATTTCTTTGGAGCGCAGAGGCTCTCTGAGTTCACTTTCCTGCCCGGGCTTCTAAGACCCTCTCGAGAAGGCGCTCTGCACCTTCATCCCATGGAGAGGGCGCCTGAGGCCTCCGTGAACAGAGCAAGCCCTGTGTCAGGGATTTTATTCGCTTTCTGCGTAAACCAAGGAATATCAGCCTCTTTTTTTCTTTACTTTTTTATCAGTCAACTCCAGGCCACCAGGTTCTGGTCCATTAAAGGACCTCAACAGAAACCACTTAATGTCTGGAACATTGTAATAGCCACATAAGTATTTACTATTAATAGTATTAATGTTGTCTTTTTTCTCATCATCACATATCAAATTTGTGCATACCAAACATGCACATTAGTTTTTATTTTTATTTACTGTGATATCTCATAAGGCCTGATTCTTCTCAACCAGTTAAGCACCATCTGAGAAAATAATTCAAAGTAAACAATAAATATCTTCACATCATTTAGAATTGTCTATTCTCTTTTATTCTTCATTTCAGTTCAGTTCAGTTCATTTCAGTCGCTCAGTCGTGTCTGACTCTTTGCGACCCCATGAATCGCAGCACGCCAGGCCTCCCTGTCCATCACCAACTCCCAGAGTTCATTCAGGCTCATGTCCATCGAGTCAGTGATGCCATCCAGCCATCCCATCCTCTGTCGTCCCCTTCTCCTCTTGCCCCCAATGCCTCCCAGCATCAGAGTCTTTTCCAATGAGTCAACTCTTCACATGAGGTGGCCAAAGTACTGGAGTTTCAGCTTTAGCATCAGTCCTTCCAAAGAAATCCCAGGGCTGATCTCCTTCAGAATGGACTGGTTGGATCTCCTTGCAGTCCAAGGGACTCTCAAGAGTCTTCTCCAACACCACAGTTCAAAAGCATCAATTCTTCGGCGCTCAGCCTTCTTCACAGTCCAACTCTCACATCCATACATGACCACTGGAAAAACCATAGCCTTGACTAGATGGACCTTTGTTAGCAAAGTAATGTCTCTGCTTTTCAATATGCTATCTAGGTTGGTCATAACTTTCCTTCCAAGGAGTAAGCGTCTTTTAATTTCATGGCTGCAATCACTGTCTGCAGTGATTTTGGAGCCCCCAAAATAAAGTCTGACACTGTTTCCACTGTTTCCCCATCTATTTCCCATAAAGTGCTCCCAAATATTCTTTTTGAAATAAACTCCAAATCAAATGAGAAAGCATTTGGGAAACTTCTATTGTACATACTTGCAAGCATTTAGGTGTACTTATGCATGCTTGTGTTGAAAGCTTAAGAGATATTCAGTTCAGTTCAGTTCAGTTGCTCAGTTGTGTCTGACTCTTTGCAACCCCGTGGATTGCAGCACTCCAGTCTTCTTTGTCCATCACCAACTCCCAGAGCTTGCTCAAACTCATGTCCATCAAGTCGGTGATGCCATCCAACCATCTCATCCTCTGTCGTCCCCTTCTCCTCCTGCCTTCAATTTTTCCCAGCATCAGGGTCTTTTCCAATGAGTCAGTTATTATGTTGTTCAATTATCTCTTTACATTGTAATCCTTCAATTCCAGAAAGTAGGCAGTATTTTTTCCTAGGATACAGGACACAGAAACAAAACAAAACAATGGTTCAAAGAGTTTAAGAACTTTCTTAAAGTCACATAGCAGGATGGGAATTTGAAGCCATTTATGCTGCTAGAATTGTAAACAAATCCTATAGTTATTATGCACCAGAAGGGTTTTTTTTTTTTTTTTTTGCATAACTAGAGCCATTTGTGACTGCTAAATACCCAGGCTTCACTGGACAGTGTTCACATTGTACCTATTATTAATTGTTGCTATATTCATCCTGCTCTTGGTCAGTGGACAATGCTGCTAAACTACTTTGGAATGCCTAGTGTTGATCCCTGAGAGGGTTTTTCATTAACTTCTAAAAGGAGATTTCTGTAAGTTCTAAGATTTGGAGGGGATCAGTCATTCCTATCAAATTTTTCGAGAGTCATAATGAAGAATCCCTAAAATTCTGTACCTGGATTCTCTCAACTCATGGCCAGAGGACTTAGAGAAATGTTAGAAGCAAGAGGGTGTGGCAAATTAGCTCCAGGATCATTCACCATGAACCTGACATTTTAAACCTGTCACAACCTGAATTCTACCCTGATTCCCCAGCAGCCAAGCTTAGAAATGCTTATAATTTATCTGTAGTGTAGTTGTTAAATTTCCAGATAAGCCCACTGAACCAAGTGTTGGCAAACACAGAATATTTAAAACTCCTATTTTCTCATCTTGAATTTTTATAAAAATTAATCATTTGAACTAAACTCATTTCCAAGTTATACACTGTAGCTGTGATTTAAGGATTCTAAACAACACAACCCCCAACAATAATCTATTTTCTGCATGCACCAGGTTGAAGTCTCCTAAGTGGCCTTTAAAAAAAAAATCAGTTGATAAATACCACAGCAGGTTTTTTTGTGGGTATGAATGCTTTCAGGCATTTATTCAGTCTTCAGTGGTCTGGGAAAATCAAAAAGTCTAAGGCCCAAGAGATGAATAATCAAGACATTTTAATTCAGCATTCTTGAAGCTAATTTATTTTACAAAATAGCAAGGGTGAGAGCTTAAATACAATAAGGTACAACTTGGATGGCTCTAATTTTCAATGCATAAAAATCAATTTTATCATTCTAGGTCTAAGGTCTGGATCTAAGTCACAAGTTAGACCTCTTTTGGAGATTTATGCAAAAAAATTTTGTTTTAATAGTATTCTACTCAGTGGATCAGGGTAGCAATGGATATGAAAAATTTCCCAGGACCTGAATGGTGAGTGAATGTCCAAATATAATTCATTTGGTTATTAATCCTCTGTTTCATGTTTTTCTCCTTACCTTCCAACCAGCAGAAACTCATTCCCAGTATCTGTCATTAAATTAAGAGTCAGTTAAATTTCAGATTCATGATATTGAATATGAATTTGTGGTTGTTATAGGCTGAATTGTATTCCCCACTCCCCAAACTGCCCAAATTTGTATGTTGATATTCTAATTTCCAGTAACTCAGAATGTGACAATATTTGAGATAGGATCTTAACAGAGATTATTAAGTTAAAACGAGGTAAGTAGTATGGATCCTAATCTAAAATGATTGTTATACTATGAGGATGTTTGGATATAGACACAATCTCACTCTTGGGCTTATATCCAGAGAAAAATTCAGATTGAAAGGATATGGGCCCCCCAGTATTCATTGCAGCACTGTTTACAATAGCCAATACATGGAAGCAACCTAAATGTCCATTGAGAGAGGAATGGATAAAGAAGATACAGTACATGTATACAATGGAACACTACTCGGCCATAAAAAGAATGAAATAATGCCATATGCAGCATCATAGATGGACCTGGCAATTAAGTGAAGCAAATCAGGCAAAGTCAGACAGAGAAAGACAAATATATTACAATGTTTGTGTGTGATAGATATCATATTATGTGGGGCAAATATCATATTGCTTATGTGTGGAATCTAAAAAAATGTTGCAAATGAACTTATTTACAATTCTGAATGTCTTTTGAAGACTCAACATTGTTTTATGTGAGAGAAGTCAAGAATGATTCGTGTTTTTGATGTAAGAAAATGAAATGAAGAAGTTGTTATTACTAAGAATGAGCAACATTGGGGATAGAGAAGACTCAGGAAGAAATTCAAAAGTTCAGTTTTGATGAGTCTGATATAAATAAATATAAATATAATACAAGTAAATATAAACATGAGCCTGAAGTTTAAACAAGAGAATTCAAGTGGAACTGGTAGTGGAAAAAACAAACAGACAAACCCCACCTGCAGATGCCACAGATGTAAGAGATGCTGGGTCAATCCCTGGGCCGGGAAGATCCCCTGAAAGAGAGCATCACAACCTACCCCAGTATTCTTGCCTGGAGAATCCCATGGACAGAGGAGCCTCGTGGGCTAAAGTCCATAGGGTTACAGACAGTTGGACATGGCTGAAGTGACTTAGCATGCACGCATGCAGCATACATACAGTATTTAAGGTCTTGAAACTGATAATTTACCTAGAAAGTCCATGAAGTTAGAAAAGAGAGGGATTCCAAGGATAGGTTCTGGGACACAAGAATTTTTTAAGTCAAACTGAAGAGTTGAAATAAGCAAAGAAGACTGAGGAGAAATGGAGAGTGAGCTAAAGGGGAAAACCAGATGCCAGGAACTAGGCTGCACCTGGTAGTGAGCAGAATGTCACTACAGCCCATCAATAATAATTATAATAAAAGAATTACATCATCTATCTGCAAGATTATCATATTTTAAGTGATTCTCCTGATTTGAGGAACTGTGTCTCATTCTTATCATATTTGTAAAGAAAATAATTCTATTGGGGAAATAACTATTGTAGTGAATATATCAAATCCTTTTTAAGAAGTTAAAGACAATAGGCTTTCAGATTGTTGGAGATCTTGGGGGTGTATTTTATTTTCTTTAGTTTAAATTTTTTTTGATTTAATTGATTCTCCTGATGTGAGGAACTGTGTCTCATTCTTACCATATTTGTAAAGAATATAATTCTATTGGGGAAATAACTATTGTAGTGAATATATCAAATCCTTTTTAAGAAGTTAAAGACAATAGTCTTTCAGATTGTTGCAGATCTTGGGGGTGTATTTTATTTTCTTTAGTTTAAATTTTTTTTTAGTTGGAAGGTAATTGCTTTACAGAATTGTGTTAGGCTGCAGATTTTCTTCATTATTCATTTTAGTGATTAATTAGAAATTGTATCAAATTAATACATATGGGAAAAAAGCACTGTTAAATTTATTTTTCAACTGATAGGTAGTTGTGTCTATATAAACAAATAAAATTTTTTACAGGTATGAAAAGGAGGGAGACAGATCCAGCCAGTAATCAGTTCCCTAAGTGTTCTCCACCTTCCTATTATACAGAGTGAAGTAAGCCAGAAGGAAAAACATCAATACAGTATACTAACACATATATATGGAATTTAGAAAGATGGTAACATTAACCCGGTGTACGAGACAGCAAAAGAGACACTGATGTATAGAACAGTCTTATGGACTCTGTGGGAGAGGGAGAGGGTGGGAAGAATTGGGAGAATGACATTGAAACATGTAAAATATGTAAGAAACGAGTTGCCAGTCCAGGTTCGATGCACGATACTGGATGCTTGGGGCTAGTGCACTGGGATGCCAGAGGGATGGTATGGGGAGGGAGGAGGGAGGAGGGTTCAGGATGGGGAACACATGTATATCTGTGGCGGATTCATTTTGATATTTGGCAAAACTAATACAATTATGTAAAGTTTAAAAATAAAATAAAATTAAAAGTAAAAAAAAAAAAAATTTTTTACAGGTAGATTCTGAACTATGTATTCTTTTTAAAAAATTAATTTTACTGAAGTGTTTGATTTATAAAGTTGTATTGATTTCTACTATACAGCAAAGTGATTCAGTTATACATACTATACATTTTCATTATGTTTTTTCATAGAATACTGAATGTAGCTCCCTATGCTATACACTAGAGCCTTATTATTTATCCATCTTATGCATAATGTTTGCATCTGTTAACCTCAAACTCCCAGTCCATCCCCCATCTATGCCCCGCTCCTTGGCAACCACAAGTGTTTCTGTTTCATAGATGAGTTTATTTGTGTCATATTTTAGATCCCACATATAAGTGATATTACATATTTGTTTTTCTCTTTGTGACTTTCTTTATTCAGTGTGATTATCATACTAGGTGAACTATGTATTCTTGTCTCACATCAGTTATTCATCTGACTCTGATGTGGGTAAGTAACTGGCAGCCTTATTCTCTTTCCGTTCCACTGGTAAGTTTCTCCTGAATTTCCTTCTCTCTGTCATCCTTATCTTCTCTCAGGTCCTCTTTGGCTGTATGTTGTCCTATGCTTGATTCAGTTCTGGTCTTTACACTTTATCCCTGGGCTGTTCTCCAGGACTGGCTCGGCTGCAACTGGAGTGATATCACAAAAGTAGCAGGCAAAAAGAATAGGACAGCAAATCCAAAACATAACTAAGACTTACATTTTAAAATCTTAAAATTAATTAGGAAATTCATAGAGTTGTAATCAATAGTCACTTAATTTTCTCTACAATAAATTATTTGGTAATGTAATCAAGATAGACACAACTACCTCAGGTGATTGAGAACCTACTTTTCTTAAGTTACTAAATAGATTGCAACAAAAATAGAAAATAGAATTCATATGCACTGTTAGTGACATTATTATGCGTTTCAGTAGAGTTTCTGTAGTTTACAGTGACATTAACATAAGTGCATTGATTTTATGGAGGAAAAACAGCCTAATTAAGTATAATACTTAATTTTTATTTGGATAATTTAGGGGAGTAATTAATCCATGTTAAAAAAGGAAATCTCAAAAGAAAAAAAATCAATTTTATTGTCTCTAAATTATTTGGAAAATCACATTTCTTGTGTTCCTTTTTAAACTATTAATAGTATCCTTGCTTTTTGGCAACAAGCACTTATGTTTCTTCAGAATTTTCCTCAAAAATTAGCTCAATCACTTCACATTCATTACATGAACTGAGCTAGTAGACACCTTGTTTCCCTAACTCCCTTCTGGTCAGCATAGCCTTCTACTCCTATACCCAAGAACGAGAATCAGCATTCTTGCTGTCTCTCAAATTATGTCATAATCTGTCCTTCATCAATGAAGGATGGAAATAAAGTTAACTTACTCTCTTCTCAAAATTGTCACTTCTTCAGCCTCCTGATCTTATTCCCCTCTATTTTAGCTGCCCAGTTCTTAGATCAGTTGTTTTTACACTTGAATATATACATATACACACAATCTAAGTGTGCAACCATAGGCCAGTGTACACTAGTGTTTATAATGCCTTATATGCATTTTATTGAGCTTAGCTCTGCCTTTATCTCATACTTTCACCCTCCCTCATACTGTTCTAACTATGTTAGCCTCTCTGCTTTTTTGTAAACTTGCTGAGCATGTTCCCACCCTTGTATTTTGCTCTAAATTATTCTACATTCTGGAATGCTCTTCCTTATGTCCGTAAGTTTCAGTCTCCTTCCTCACTATTCCTTTAATAAGTGTAGCACGTCCCTTCCACCATCCTTGAACACTTACGGTTTGGGTTATTTCCTGTCTTATTCCGCCAACTACTGCAATTAATATTCTTGTATCCATATCTTTTTAAACTTAAAATTGTATCCTCTAACAATAAAACAGATCAAAAAGTACATATAATTTGTTTCAATGTATATTATAATGCTGCTGCTGCTAAGTCACTTCAGTCGTGTCCGACTCTGTGTGACCCCATAGACGGCAGCCCACTAGGCTCCCCCGTCCCTGGGATTCTCCAGGCAAGAACACTGGAGTGGGTTGCCATTTCCTTCTCCAATGCATGAAAGTGAAAAGTGAAAGTGAAGTCGCTCAGTCATGTCCGACCCTCAGCGACCTCATGGACTGCAGCCTACCAGGCTCCTCCGTCCATGGGATTTTCCAGGCAGGAGTACTGGAGTGGGGTGCCATTGCCTTCTCTGGTATATTATAATGATCCCTTCCAAAAAGTTTATGTTAATTTATGCTTCTACTTATTTCATGGTTGTTTAGTACATCTTCAGTGGCAATTTGATTTTCATCCTGCTTCCAGCAAAGAGTGTTAAATATATTATTTACTGCTTTGGAAATTTTTGTTACTGCTGAGTTTGCAGGATCAGGAGAGGGTAGTACAGAGTGGTAGAAAGAGAGCAAAAGCTTTAGAGTCAAGCATAACTGGCCTTGAATTCTAGTTCTGTAACTTGCTAGATTTGTGCCCATGGAGCAAATCTCTCAAATTTCTTGAATCATTATGTGTTCTGTAAAATGAAGAAATTAAAACTTTACTTCCATACCAAAGGTATTTCAAGGCTTACAGAAATATTTTGAACATTGCAGGTAGAGAGTGCATGGAAAAATCAATAAATGGTAGGTAGGTATTATCTCTCTGTGTTTCCCTATTTTCCAATAAAAATGATGATGCTTACCAATTGAACTAAAAGTGACTCTGTTCTGGATGCATGCATCCAAGAGTCGTGGCCCACTCTTGCGGGACCTTTAGAACCGTGGCCCTCTAGGCTCCTTTGTCCATGGGATTTTTCAGGCAAGAATACTGGAATGGGTTGTCACTTTTCTCCTCCAGCATCAAACATGCAATTCCTGCATCTTCTGCATTGCAGGTGGATTCTTTACCAGCTGAGCCATCAGGGAAGCTCATTGGTCTGGAATATCATTAGTTAGTTATACTCTTATCAGTCACTTCCACCTCATTACCACCCACCCCCCGCCTTTTTTTTTTTTTTTTTAAGCAAACTGCAGATTTGTTCTTGGGAAATTCACACCCCTTGGAGTATTTCCTTTTTTCTGTGTGGCAGTCATATAATATGGGTGGGTGCTAACCCCACCTTTGGCTCCATAGATGCCCACTCATTGATGTGGGAAAATCAACATAATCACAGTACCTGTTGGCACAGTCATGAGTTGAAGAGTGAACAGCAACCTAAGGCTAAATCAATGACCATGTATATTTACTCTGGTCACAGTTACTGGCTCATGTTGGTCTAATCAAACTGAAATTCAGAATTTTTATTTGATGGTTGTAGAAAGCTACATTCTTGCCACATTATTATAAATGAGAAAATCTGTAGCTGTAATCTGTTATACCTGTCGGAAAATCTTTTGCAATTAATGAAGCAAATCTCAAGAAGAATCCAACATGAAATAAATTAGTAAGCTAGGAGAATTGCTGAAAAACTGACTACTCTTCTTGTTAAAATAATAATAATAATTTAAAAAAATGAATTTTCTCTTAGCTCTTTACAGCTTTTTGCATCTTCCCTCAGCTGTCACTTATTCCCCACTTCATATCTCCCACCAAACTTCACTGGAATAAGTGTTATCTTCTATTTAGTTCAATACAATTTCCTTGGAAACTCAACGGCTTCTTCTTTTTCACAATAAAGCAGTCTTTTCCCTTCAGTTCCTTTGCCTGGTCAAGGTAATGCTATGATGGCACCTTTGCTGATCCATTGGAAGAAAGCCAGAGGAAGCTGACTATTTGTGGAACCGGTTTGGAATTTCAGAGCACAGCATAAATGACTGGGAAGGTCATTTACGAAGTTAACCTTATAACCTCTGTGATAAGAATACAAATGGCTAAAATGTATTGATTCTTTTAATATGCTCCTGTGTTCAGTATTCAAATGGCTCCATTTCAAATGCTTTCTGAGTTAGCTATTATTATTATCTCCAATTCACATTTGGAAGAGCTGAGATTTTTGAAAATCCAAATAACTTGCCTAAGGTCACATAGTTAGTGATAAGAAATAAAGATGGCATCATAGAAATAAGTGATTTAGGTTTAATAAAAGCTCTCACTTGCTTTTGGAATAGTAATAAACTCTAGCTTTTTCATGACTTCTGAAATTCAAATAATTCAGGTGAAACCTCTTTCCATTTATAATGAGAATAGCAACCAAGGATAATATACACACACACACACACACATATATATATATATATATATTTCTGTCTTCAATTTTCTCTTAGATTCAAGAGATAGGCCATGCCTTTGAAACTGATGCTACACAATCTACACAGGATTTAATAGAAAATATCTTTAAAAAATAGACTTTTCCATTCTCAGAGTTAAAATGAACTTCAGAAAACTGACCTCAGAAAACTGTTAAGGGAGGTGAAGAAGACATTTAGCAGTTATAGACTCATGGAATTATGTTTCTACATTGTCTTCCTGAGGACTATCATTTTACAGAACTTTCCTATCTATGTGGCTCTTTCTTTTATTGGCTAAATAATGTGAAGGCAGGACCACACCTCATTCAGACTTATATTCCAGCACCATGCAAGTTGCTAAGCCTAAATGTCTCTGTTTTTTTAACAGAGATCTCATCTCATTAAAGTTTTAAATTAAGCCTGTAAAATAGATGGAGGGAGGTTTTTGTTGTTTGTTTTTAAAAACTTTTTACAAATAAGCACACTAAATTTCCAAATTCACCCAGCAAATCATTGAGAGAACCTAGGTTTGGGGGCCATATATTGACATTTTAGCATTAGAAATCTTTTTACCTGTACCGAACTGCCACAAAATGTAGGCAGATTAGAAGACCCCGGTGGCTCAGAGGATAAAGCGTCTGCCTGCAATGCAGGAGACCTGGGTTTGATCGCTGGGTCAGGAAGATACCCTGGAGAAGGAAATGACAACCCACTCCAGTACTCTTGCCTGGAAAATCCCACGGACAGAGGAGCCTGGTAGACTACAGTCCATGGGATCGCAAAGAGTTGGACACGACTGAGCGACTTTACTTTCACTTATTTTCACTTTTCATAATTAAATATGGATGCAGAATAGATATCTTCAAGTCAAATAAAGATGATACTTGCTTTATGAATATTGAGGAGTTCACGCCTCAATTCCCCTATCCGGTTTTGTTATGGTGTGGTTTATTCTACTAACATTACCATTCATTCAGTAAATAAAGATTTTAAATCATTTCATTTTGCAATAACTATTCTGTCATTGATATAAAAAAAGTCAAGCTTTATTTCCTAACTGGGAATAATCATAATCAAACTAACATCTATTTCCTAAATGCAATAGGGCCCTTATAGTAGATTTTTCCTCTGGAGAAGGGTTTGTTGGTTTTCCAGGCTATAAAATAGTGAGCAAAACTTGTTAAAAAAAAAAAAAACCAAACAACCCACTATTGCTTGAATGGTTTTATTCTCTTTGGAGACTTTTGAAGAAGAAATGGAATGAAGGAATTATCTATTGAATTGGATTTTTTGGGTGTAAATAAGGGAAGGCACTCAAAATCCTTTAATATGTCATCTTTGGGAATAGACTGCTGGAAGTAATTCTATCAACAATTATTATTTTTTATGTTTACTAGTTTTTGGTGCTTCTTCCTGGAAAGTTTTAGATTGTGAATGTACAAAGGTCTATCACATAGATTTCCATACTGAAAACATTTATAAACTTGTTGGAAACTCTTTTCTTCCCTCTCATTTCCTAGTGTGTAATGGGGAAATTATTTATTTCTGAATAGAATAGTCTCAAAGTTCAATAAAATATTCTTATTGAGCATCTAGAATATGAAGAATAGAATATAATTGCAAACAAAACTTAAAGCATCTCAGCATTCCTGAAACTTACATTCTTTTAATAAGTGAAAATGACTTGCCTAAAAAATATGGGAATAATGACCAGAAATACAAATATACCAAACAGGTGACTAAAAAGTGATTAATTTCTTTTCAGAAAACAAACATTAATGAAACATGAGGCTCAAAATCAAATGAATCAAATATATTTTGGTTTTTTCCTTTCCACCATATTATACATTATCTCTTCCAGCAAGGTTGACCAGCCTTTGCATGGTGATCATTTGCATAATTGCTTCTCCATTTTCCTTTTTTCTCTAGCAAATGGATTTAGAATTGTCCTATTATTTCAGTCATTGGTCTGTTAGAAATGTCTCTCTAATTTAGAAAATATAGAATTGTTTAAACATTATAATATTTTGGTTTATACAAGCTTTGTGAACACAGATTTCTGGAATCTATATTGGACTGACAACTGGTTTAGAAAAATACACAACAACAACAATAATAAACAAAGAAAGAAGAAGAAGAACAATAAATCACTCAGATTCTTCAAATACTTGATATTTGTTCCTTTAAGCTACCCTATGGCAACCCACTCCAGTGTTCTTGCCTGGAGAATCCCAGGGATGGGGAAGCTTGGTGGGCTGCCATCTCTGGGGTCACACAGAGTCGGACACGACTGAAGCAACTTAGCAGCAGCAGCAAGCTACCCCAGGATTCTAATATATATGTACCACCAAAAAGTGGAGGCTGGTCCTTGATAGCTTTTCCAGTGAATATTCGAATGACTTAAATTATTTCTGTTATTGTTTTTTGCAAAAGAATTCACCCTTGTTTGCTGTAATAAGTTTTCCTTTAGCATTTGAAACTGGACTAAATATAAATGTTACATTCATTTATAAAGTTCAGTATCTTCCTGTAGCAAAAAATTATGAGACGTTTTATTAGAAAAAAGTATAGATTTCTTGGAACTCTGATATCTCCCTTTTGCTAGGACTTATTAAAAAACAATTTAAAACTTGAACTAGAAATTAAACTACTTTAGTGAGCCATCTGGGATGAAATGCATAAATAATTTCAGAGGAAAAATAGTGGAACTGTTTTTTTTTTTTTTAGGTACATAGTAACCTATGCATACCGAGGTTTGCCAGACAAGAGTCTAATGATCTTTATCCAGATATTTCTTTTTTCCCTATAAATGCTAATAATAGTTTTTCTAATTATCAATTCTTGTCAATTTTGTAATTCTTTTCCACGAGTGTCTCAGCTAAAGGATAAATATTCTTTCAATGAATGGTCTCAGGACAACTTAATACTCACACACAAAGAATTAAAATTGAATCCCTATCTCACACCATACACAAAATTAACTCAAATTTGTTCATAAACAGAAATGTGAAAGGCAAAACTGTGAAACTCTCAAAAGAAAAGGAGGCATAAATCAGTGTGACCTTAGTTCAGGCAAAGATTTGTTAGACATGTCATCAAAAGTATGAGTTACCAAAATAAAACCAGATAAATTGGATTTATGCAAAATTAAATTCTTTGTGCTTCAAAGGACAGGGTATCATTAAGAGAGAAAAACCCACAAAATGGGAGGAAATGTTTTAAAAACATATATGTCTTAAAGAAATTGTGTCTGAAACACAGAAAGAATTCATACAACTCAACGAGAAAAAGACAAATAACCCTATTTGAAAATGGGCAAGGGATCTGAACAGACAAATTATAAATGCAAAAAAGTTGCTCAAAATAATCATCAGAGAAATAAAAATCAAAACCATTCATTTCATACTCACCAGGATGATTATAATTAAATAATAAAAAGATATACAATAAATGTATTTGTGAGGATGTGGATAAATTGGATGCTCATATGTCTCTGGTAGGAATGTAAAATTGAACAGCTATTTAAGAAAAAAGTTTGGCAATTCCTAAAAAAGTTATAATAGAGATATCATATAGCCCTGTTATTCTACTCTTTGATATATATATGTCCAAGAGAATTAAAAAGTTATTTCCACACAAAATCTTGTGTACAAATATCCATATCAATACTATTCATAATAGCCCCAAAGTGGAGACATCCAAATATCCATCAAACAAAAAGTGTGTAAACAGAATGTGGTATGCCTTATAATGGGAATTTTCTCACAACAGAAATAAAGTATTAGCATATGCTAGAACATGAATGCACCTTGACAACATTACACTAAGTGAAAGAAACCAGTCAGAAAAGACCACAATGGTATGATTCCATTTATATGAAATTTCCAGAATGGGAAAATCTATAGAGACATAAAGTACATTATTGCCCAGAACTAAAAAAGCCTCTTGATGAAAGTGAAAGTGGAGAGTGAAAAAGTTGGCTTAAAGCTCAACATTCAGAAAATGAAGATCATGGCATCCGGTCCCATCACTTCATGGGAAATAGATGGGGAAACAGTGGAAACAGTGTCAGACTTTATTTTTGGGGGCTCCAAAATCACTGCAGATGGTGATTGCAGCTGTGAAATTAAGAGACACTTACTCCTTGGAAGAAAAATTATGACCAACCTAGATAGCATATTGAAAAGCAGAGACATACTTTGCCAACAAAGGTCCGTGTAACCAAGGCTATGGTTTTTCCAGTGGTCATGTATGGATGTGAGAGTTGGACTGTGAAGAAAGCTGAGCACCAAAGAACTGATGCTTTTGAACTGTGGTGTTGGAGAAGACTCTTGAGAGTCCCTTGGACTGCAAGGAGATCCAAGCAGTCCATTCTGAAGGAGATCAGCCCTGGGATTTCTTTGGAGGGAATGATGCTGAAGCTGAAACTCCAGTACTTTGGCCACCTCATGCGAAGAGTTGACTCATTGGAAAAGACTCTGATGCTGGGAGGGATTGGGGGCAGGAGGAGAAGGGGACGACAGAGAATGAGATGGCTGGATGGCATCACTGACTCGATGGACGTGAGTCCAAGTGAACTCCGGTAGTTGGTGATGGACAGAGAGGCCTGGTGTGCTGCGATTCATGGGGTCGCAAGGAGTCGGACATGACTGAGTTACTGAACTGAACTGAACTGAAGCCTAGGTATGTGAGGATAAGAAGGAAACTGTTGCTAATGGCTACAAAGTTTCTTTTGGGGAAAAACATGAAAATATTATAAAAATACATAGTGGTGAGGTTTGCATAACTTCATGAATATGTTAAAACCCCCTAAATTGTGCCCTTGTAGGGGTAAATTTTATGGTATATGATTTATATTTCAATAAAGCAGTCAGAAATGAGAACTATTTGAATTGGCATGTTTGAGGCCATTTACTTTGAAGAAAGGTTGTAAAAAAGTCAAATTGTGATTATAAATCTACAACATTTTGTAAACAAGTAATGAGAAAAATCTTTTTTTCATAATTAAAAACTCATAGCTTAATTTATCTCTTGCTAATTATTATTCATGAAATTCTTTTACTCATCTCTCTGAAACCTGGACAGCTAATTAGAAACTATGCTTTGAGCTTCATTTCAGTAAGATTTCCTTACTGAAGAGAGTTATTTTTTAAGTAGAGAAAAAGCATTCTTTTTTCCCCATTGGAGTCTTTTTTTCCTAGGATATTCCTACTTCACTTCTCAAATCATGTTCTTTTACCATCTTCAGTTCATATGTATGAGATGTCATATCTTAATGAAAGGAATATCTGTGAAGGCAATTAATATACTCTCTTAGCAGCAGACTCAGATGCACGATCCTAATATGTGTTCTTCAATTCTGACTAGAACATTTCCACTATAGCAAACACCTCTCTAGTCCATGATAAACCTTTTCTAAGAATTTTAATCCCACCCAGGCAGCCATATTTATTTAGTGTCATGGGATAGACACTTGATATAAATTGGGCCAGTTGGGTCACACAGAGAATTCCAGTAAAGTGTATTATGGGATAGTTCATGATTTTGCAAGGTTCTGTGGAGACACACAGTATGGGACCTTAATCTGGGCTGAGGGACTGCATCACCAGGTTCAAAGAACACTGCAGGAAGAGAAAATTGGTAGTGTCTGTTCCAATGTCTTCTTTCCTCCAAATTAGCGGATATTCACAGAATCTCTTCACTCCTTCTGGGAGTTTCTGTGAGTGGTATCTAGAGAGTAATAAGAAGGGAGATGCTCCAGAGCAGGATATTCTACTGCAAGATTGTACAATTTTCTGATGACTTTATCTTGGTCAGCAGGATTCTCTTGTGCACTCTTGAAATCTAGGGAGGCCAGAATGAGAATGAAAGAAGAAAATACATGCAGAGTATTTTCATTCTTGAGATACAAAAAGGTTAAAAAATGTGTTTATTTTGGGTACATGAGAATAAAGCTTTGTCAGAGCAGAGGTAAATAGTAATATGATTTACAGTGCCCTGAAGCTAACAAAGATATATAGATTGAGTTTCTAACAAAGGGATAAAAAATTAATTTTTTGTTTTTAAACATATTCTAAACTGGCTTAAGAATGCAAGCATAAATACAATTTTTGGGGAAATCAGCTTTTGAGAATTGGAACATATTTAAAAACTCAAGTCACTCAACGTATCCTGATTCTAGTAATAATGTATGCTTGTTTAATTGCATTCCTGCTTAGGTATTTTAGAAAGTATAATTCTTTGTCAATAGAGAAAAACAAAAATTGCACATCATTAACCTTGTATGCCTATGCTATTTGTACTTAGTGTAAAATAATTGAATCCAAGTCTAGACACTTGGGAACAATTATAGAACAAGCTGTTTATTTTTCATACCCTCTGATACCTTCTGGGAAAGCCATGACTTCCTATTTTTTAAACAAAACAAAATCTTCCTTAAATTTTTTTGGTCACCTAGTTTCACTTTTTATTTCCCCTTCTCTTTACTATCTCGACCTGTTTACCTCTGTTCATTGGCTGAAACTAGCAAACTTTTGTTTCAGACATAATTAGTTTCTCTGAAGCATTTGATAGAGCTGTTCCTTCACCTGACTTCCCTAACACTGGCCTCTCACAGTTCTCAGTCTTTTTCTTTTCTTTCTTTGTCAATCTTGGCACATTCCATATAATTTCATTTTAATTTAATTCAATCTAATTTATTTTCTGGAGAATGACATTATTATGTGGTTAGCAACGTGCTATGTATTGAAAATATTAAAATTAATAATAGGTCTTTCCCATCAAGAAACTCACTCTATAATTGGAAGGATGATATATCAGTAGGAAGTAGACTATGAGAACACACGAAAGGGATGTTGAAAGTGAAAGTGTTAGTCACGCAGTCATGTCTCACTCTTTGTGATCCCATGGACCATAGCCCACCAGGCTCCTCTCTCCATGGAATTCTCCAGGCAACAGTACTGGAGTGAGTAGCTACTCCCTTCTCCATGGGATCTTCCCGACCCAGGGATTGAACCCAGGTCTCCCACATTGCAAGTGGATTCTTTACCATCTGAGCCACTAGGGAAGCCCCATGAGAGGGATGCTCTATCACTATTCATGGAGTCAGGAAAGATGTTTCAGGGCAGATGGCATATGATCTGAGTTCTTAAGGACAAATAAAATTTAACAATAAGTGACAAATCTGTTCACCGTTATCTATACTTTTTCCTTCCATGGCCAAGTAGTTGTATCCAGTACATGACTGCCTGGTCAAGGACTATACACTTCAGCCCTTCCGAGAGAGAAATGTCATCATGTGAGTAAGCTTTGGTTAAAGGAGAATGAGCAGAAGTCAGGCACGCTACTTCCAGAGATGGCCCATGAAACTGGAGGTACACTCTTCCACAACTTTCTGTTTCTCATGGACTTGAACAGGATGATTACAGAAACCTTGGAAGCTATGTGTCAATGGCAGAGCCACCATCAGCTTAGGACTTGGAATTGTTCATTGTTGTTCAGTTGCTAAGCTGAGTCTCACTCTTCGCAAATAACTGCAGAAAAGAGCTCCATCCATCCCTTCATCTTCCTGTACTGAAACTCCTATCCTGGATTACTGCATGAAAAAGAAACGTTTTTATTGTGTTTGGGTCACTACATCATCTTTTAAGATCTCTTTGCTTTAGTAGCTTAGAGTGTTCAGACTATATTCATGCTGTAGGACTAAGAAGAACATTGCTGTCTGAGAGGGTAGTTCATTGTCACTGGAGCAGAGAATATGAAGGAAAATATGTCAGGATAATAGCTTGTACTCAGTTTCGCAAGCACATATTATGGACAAAGAGTAATTGGTCCAAACCCATGATTTTTCCATCAATAAAAACTTTGTAGGCCCTTGATCTATTTGGTGTGTCAGTAGCTATACTCAAAATTCTTTACCAGACATAACCCTCTGTCTGCCTTATTTCTTTGCTAACTGATCCATATTTTGCCTCCTACAACACATTTTAATGGGTATTTATCTTCAAATCATCTGAAATGAGAGATTTATATGATATGATACTGTTATGTGTCAATGTACCCAATTGTTCAATCAAATATTAATCTAGATGTTGCTGTGAAGAAATTATGCAGATGTGATTCACATCTGATAGTAAGTTTCCTTTAAGTAAATGAATCTAGATAATCTGGGTGGGTCTGATTAGAAGGAATTATTCTTAGCTGATCTTTGCTGTAGAGCTAATATCCTGTAAGTGACTTGATGGCTCTAAACTTTTTATTTTTATCTTTTCCATTTTCTTTCTTATTGCTTGTGGTATACACTGCTTAGGTTATGTATTACTGCATGACAAAACACCAAAGCATAATGCCTTAAGACAATGATTTTATTTTGCTTAGCATCCTATGGGTCAGTAATTTCTGAAGGACTGAGCTGGTGATTCTGTCTCCTATACACATAATGTCAGCAGAGGTATCTAGAGCCAGGAACTCTGCTTTCCAGGTAGTTTCTTTACTTACATAACTGATACATTGGTGCCCCATCCTCTCCTTGCCTCCCACATGGCATCTGATCCTCCAGTCTCCTTAAGTGATGGCTTGGTGATCCCAGGGCAATTGCCCTTTTCATAGTTGTTACTAGCAGACAGAGAAAGCTGACAAGTCATGTGAAACCTGAGCCAGAAAATGGCACGGAGTCGTTCTGCCTTATTTGTTGGTTAAAACACTCTCAAGACCCATCTAGATTCAAGAGTTAGGAGAAACTGTCTCCACATCTTTATGGAAAGTGGCAAAGTCACACTGCTGGAGAGCGTGTGAGATGGGAGATATTGATGGTGACATGTTTGAAAAATGCAGTCTTTCACATCTGCTTTTCCACACTTACAAGTTCTCAGATTTTTGGACTTTATTTTCTTTCATTTCTATGTTTAAAATAACTCCCTCATAATATGCTATGGTGGTGTGTGTACTTAGCTGTGTCCAACTCTTTGTGACCCAGGGATCCACCAAGCTCCCCTGTCCATGGAATTTTCCAGGCAAGAATACTGGAGTGGGTTGTCATTTCCTACTCCAGGGTATCTTCCCAACCTAGGGATTGAACCCATTTCTCCTGTATCTTCTGCATTAGTAGGGGAGTTCTCTACCACAGAGCCACCTGAGAAGCCCATAACATGTTACATAGAGTTATAAAAATCAATTCAGATTAGTCACAAATGGCTTTCCCATTTCTTTTCATGAGCCACTGGTTCTGAGTTAGCATTTGTAAGTCAGGAAGAAAGGGCTTCCCAGGTGGCACAGAGTTAAAGAATCTGCCTGCCAATACAGGAGACACAGGAGAGACCTGTCCCATCCCTCAGTCAGGAAGATTTACCCTGAAGAAGGAAATAGCAACCCACTCAAGTATTTTGGGCTTTTCTGGTAGCTCAGCTGGTAAAGAATCCGACTGCAATGCAGGAGACCCCAGTTTGATTCCTGGGTCCAAAAGATGCCCTGGAAGGGGATAGGCTACCCACTCCAGTATTCTTGGGCTTCCTCAGTGGCTCAGTTCAGTTCAGTTGAGCCCAGGTGTGTCTAACTCTTTGTGACCCCAAGGACTGCAGCACACCAGGCTTCCCTGTCTATCACCTATTCCCAGAGTTTGCTCAAACTCATGTCCATTGAGTTGATGAGGCCATCCAACTGTCTCATCCTCTGTTATTCCCTTCTCCTCTTGCCTTCAATCTTTCCTATCATCAGGGTCTTTTCCAGTGAGTTAGTTCTTTACATCAGGTGGCCAAAGTATTGGAGCTTCAGCATCAGTCCTTCCAGTGAATATTCAGGACTGATTTCCTTTAGGATTGGCTCCTGTGGCTCAAGTGGTAAAGAATCCTCCTGCAATGGGGAAGACCTTTGTTCTATCCCTAGGTTGAGAGGATCCCCTGGAGGAGGGCATGACAACCCACTCCAGTATTTTTGCATGGAAAATCCCCATGGATAGAGGAGCCTGGTAGACTACAGTCCTTTGGGTTGCAAAGAATTGGACATGACTGAGTGACTAAGCACAGAACAGCACAAGAAAAGGATAAGAATTCACTAAATGGCAATGAAATCACTGCTTTTTTAAAATATGAAACCTAATAAAATTAGATATAATTATTTTATACTACACATGCAAAGTTCACAGAACAATGGAATCATTAAAGTATAAAAAAAATTAGCTCTGTCATCTGTGGGAAGGGAAGAGTTTTTAAAGGGCACAAATTATAAAAGTAAGAGTAGTAGATTAATATTAAAATTAGCAAATAATTAAATTAGCAAATAATTAGCAAATAATTAAATATTTAGCAAATAATTAAATATTAAAATTAGCAAATAAGTAATATTAAAATTAGCAAATAATAAATGTATGTGGAATGCAAAAAGGTGATTTAAAAATATGTGACAAATTGGAAAAATATATTTACAACACAAGGTTTGAGTGCATAGTTTATTACAATTTTTACGTATTAATGAAGAGACAAATAATTCTAAATGTAATTGAGAAAAAAGGAAGATTTCAGAAAAAATAAACAATATCCCATCTCTCTCAAGGAAAATAAATTTTTAAGTTACCATTCACACATATCTGAATGGAAAGGAAGTATGCCTGACAGTATAAAGTATTAGAAAATATATGAAATAAACAGAAAATTCTGAAATCTCATGGACATGTAAATATAACTACCATGGAGAACAATTTAATAATCTTTACCAAAATTTGAAATGTGTATTCACTAGATCCAGAAATCCTGTTATTAGATATATGTAAGAAGAAATTCTTATAAATATTTACAACAATATGCTAGTTTTGACAAAAAAACTAAAACAAAAGTGCACCTCAAAAATAAAATATGGAACTAAAAACAAGTATTCAAACAATGATATTAAACATGATATAATGATACTCTTCCTTTTCTTTAGTCACTAAATCATGTCCGACTCTTTGTGACCCCAGGGACTGTAGCCTGCCAGTCTCCTCTGTCCATATTTTCAGGAGTAGGTTGTCATTTCTTTCTCCAGGGTATCTTCCTCACCCAGGAATCGAACCCGCTTCTCCTGCATTGCAGGCAGATTCTTTTACTGCTGAGCTACCAGGGAAGCCCTATAATAATACTAAACATAATTAAAAGATGCATATGCCTCTATATGTAGTACAATTGCTGAGTTTATATTCTGTTTCCAGAATTTATAATCTGTGTGACCTTGTGCATTTAAACTCTCTGTACCTCAATTTTCTCATCTATAAAATCATTTGTTTTGAAAATTAAATGAGTTTATATGTGAAAAGCATTTAGAAACACTTAGAAGAGTCCCTGATTCATAGTGAATGTTCAACAAAAATAAAATGTCAATACTTTAAAAATATTCCTTCTGCTCTTCCTTTTACTCCTCTTCTTTTTATTAAAATATGGACTAAAGAATAAACTTCTGATAGTAAATGTCTCTGGGGTGGAGCTGAGACCAAGCAATAAAGTATAAATGGACTTTGACTTTATCAGTAATACCTTATTTTATTTATTTAAAGAAATAAAACAAATATAAGAAATCATTAGTATTTGCCTATTCATGTAGTAAGTACAAGACTATTTATATATTTTTATCTAAATGTTTCAAAAAAAAAAAACCCTCAAAATATGATGAGGCATCTGAAACTTTTAAATATTTGTCTCATCATTGATTCTATTCCACAATAGTGGATAGTTTAAAAAATAAATTTATGCAAATAACGGGTTAGGGAGTTTGGAAATAGAATACAGAGATACATTGCTTTATTGTGCTTCATAGATGCTGTGTTTTCTACATACTGAAGATTTGCAACAATCTTGCATCTAACAAATTTACTGGGGCCATTTTTCCAGCAGCATTTACTTACTTCATGTCTCTGTGTCACATTTTTGGTAATTCTCACTATATCTCAAACTTTTTCATTGCTATTATTTTTGTTATGGAAATTTGTGATCTTTGAAAGCTCTGATGAGCATTTTTTCAGTTCAGTTCAGTTGCTCAGTCATGTCTGACTCTTTGGAACCCATGGACTACAGCATACCAGGCTTCTCTGTCCTTCACCAACTCGCTCAAACTCATGTCCATTGAGTTGGTGATGCCATTAAACCATCTCATCCTCTGTTGTTTCCTTCTCCTGCCTTCAGTCTTTCCCAGAAGCAGGGTCTTTTCCAATGAGTCACTTCTTCACATCAGGTGGCCAAAGTTTTTTAGCAATAAAGTATTTTTAATTAAGGTATGTACATTATTTTTTAACCATAATGAGATTGCACATCTAATAAATTATAATGTAAACATAAATTTTATATGCACTATGAAGTCAAAAAATCTGTGTGACTCACTTTACATTGTGAAATTTGATTGGTTTGCAGTAGCCTGGAACTTAAAATATCTCTGAGGTATGCCAGGATTCATGTTTCTTATCTTTCAAATGAACAGGGTTCATTTATGCTTCCAAATCAACCAAGCCAATGCTTCAAAAGGACACTAGAGGTTAAAGACTACCTGATATTTTATGAGTTGAAACTTTTAAGGAAAAAAAAATTATTTTAAAAAGTAAAACTAAAAGTAGCAATTGTAGCTATGGGAATTATACAGAATATATGGGGCTTTTACAGTGATACTAAGGAAAGAGAAATACTAGACAAAAGATGTAAATGAGACATGAAAATAATATTGGCTCTAAAATTTCTAAGAGCTCCAACTTTAACTCTCTTCTATACTTATCTTTAAAAAACATTTTCAGAAGAGCTCATAGCAAAAAAGTAACATTAAAATAATAAAGATGTATGAAAAATAAGATGCTTTAAAATAAAATTCACATAAATCTTGATGCTTATTCAACTAAGATAAAAGCTTAGCAGTGAAAGGATCATTGCACTTAAAAAAACAGAATGTCTTGTGATATTTTAGAGTTGTGAATTGAAGAATTATGGTTATAGGAAAAAGAATAAAACCTGAAGAAGATAGTGAGATAAGTATATTGTGATAGTGAAAAAAAATAACTTCTAATTTCTGGAGACCAATAGAAGTATGATCATTTAATACTCAAAATGGTAAAAACAAATTAACAAAAAACCCTAAAAAATCTGAACTTACTAGACACTATATAGTTATTAGAGTAAAATCACACAATATTTGGATTTTTAAAACTATTTGGATATGAGAAGCCAGGATATTTTATCTTTATTTTAAATTTAATGAGGATTACAACATAGGCTATAAACGAAGTTGAAGGTTATAAGTTTAAAATAAATGAGTAATGAGAAAAGAGTCTAATTATATTTTAAGACCTCAAATTGCTTAGAACTGATTAATTTACATGAGACTAAAAAGTCTTACTTAGCAGAGTGATAGATAAGATTTGGTCCACAATTCTTGAATAAATATGTGATAATTCAGCATTAAGGGGTAAAACTCGTCTGCCCTAAATAATGAGGAAGAACAGCAGATTTTCAGCCAGAGTTAGTTTATGATGACATTATTTATTTTCCATTTCTCATATTAAGATGAATCGTATTTTAGATTGGGAAACCGAGTGCTACTGGCCTCAAGAGGTGACTTCAGAGGTAATGGAATCCTTGAAATGAGACACCTACAATCACCGGTAGGTGGAGATGAAGTTAGGAGCACGGGTGCAAAATAAAGTTGCTATTTGACCTTGACAATGGGAAATGAAAGAAGAAAGCATAAAATACATGAAATAGTATTTCTAATGAGATGAAAATTGAAACAGAAATAAATGTGATATGATGAGACTTCAACACGGAACCCCATTCATTTCAGCCCAAATAACTTGTAGATTTAACACCATTCTCAGCACTGGGTTTGCCTTAAAGAGCTTGAAGTCTAAATTAAGGGTCACAGAGTAAATTATCACAGAGGTTAGAGTTGGTTTTTTAAAAAGTAAAATGGTAAAAAGATATTCCCCAGTGAGTGGTAAAGAATCTCCCTGCAATTCAGGAGACACAGAAGACTCAGGTTCAATCCATGGGTTAGGAAGATCCCCTGGAGGAGGGCATGACAACCCACTCCAGTATTATTTCCTGAAGAATCTCATGGACAGAGGAGCTTGGCAGGCTACAGTCCATGGAGTTGCAAAGAGTCAGACATGACTGAAGCAACTTAGCACGCGCACACACATACAGTGCTAAAGAACAGGAAAAGGAGAAGATTATAGCAAACTTAAGGGTAGAGCTTTATTTTTTTAAGTAAAATGTTGAAGAACAGAAAAAAAGAAATTATATTAATAGCAAACTTAAGCCTTTTAAGAGAATACCAGCTACTCAGAAGAAACCTGTGTTTATCAAGAGGCTGAACCAGAGGTGGTACCATTTCTCCACGACTGTCTTCTGTGCCGTCCTCTCATCTCCCCTTCTTTCTTCTCCTCTCTGCTCCTTTGCTCTCTTTCCTTTTCTCTTCCCTCCCCTTCCCCTCCCCTATTTCTCCTCTTCTTTTCTTCTGTGTCTCCATTTTCCAATAGTAGTCAGAAATCCTGACTTTATGCAAAGTGTCCCAATTTTCACTTCTGTCAACTAACTATAAGAAAAGAAACACTGGGAGGCGATACAGAAACATGTGTGTGGAGGTAGATATTGTTCATAGACTGCCATTTTCTAACCCTGATCTAAATAATTTAGCTGCAATAGCTTAAACTGTGTCATTAGTTCTGAATTGAGGACAATCCAGAACACTGCTAAGTGAGTTTCTTGTTCCAACAAGCAAATCTTATTTAAATGGAATGAAGGTAGTTTACAGGAGTAAATTTCTCTCTTTATTCTCTGATGACAGATAGAGGCAATAGTACTTATGGTGGGTGTTCAGTTGCTCAGTCGTGTCTGACTCTTTGACATCCTTTGGACTGTAGACCACCAAACTCTCCTATCCATGGGATTTTCCAGGCAAGAATACTGGAGTGGGTTGCCATTTCCTCCTCCAGGGTATCTTCCCAACCGAGGGATCAAACCTGCATCTCTTTATCTCCTGCATTGCAGGCAGATTCTTTACCTGCTGAGCCATCCTATTTAATAATGTTTTAGTTCACTGACTAGTAACAAAAAGAACATGGAGGTCTTTTTTTATTAACATTATTTAATTTACTGTGTGGCTCTAAATTGGGATTTATCACAGATATATGGTTAAAAGAATGAGGAAATTATTCAGAATATCTTCAAAGATTTCCTGACTGTAAGATCAATTGTGCCAAGATTCTCTTTCGCAAAGGACATTGTGGAAACCCCACTGTCAGAAACATATGGAGTTAGACTGTACAAAATCAAAGATATTAAACTGTAAAGAACAATCCGGCTGGTGCCCCAGGATATGGCCTATATAAAGCAATAGTTAGTTTTCATCTTTAATTTAGGTATTTCCAAGACAGGGTGAAATTCATTATTAAAAATCATTGTAGTTCAATTTATTTTAAACTATATGTTTAACCTATCGGTTATTCTAAGTGGGAACATAAAATTCTATCCATTGTTATCCATGCTCTTGGAAATCATTATCCTTTGATTAACCTCATATTATGGAAAATAATCATATTCTCAGTCATTATATAAATGCTTCATGTCTAGAAGTGTAAAGAGTTTTATAGTTTAACTTAATAAGTTTGCTCTTCATAGGCCTAGTTTTCATCTTTTTTTTTTTTTTAATCTTCCCATCTAGCACAGAACTTAAATATCTAGAGACTTAGTAAGTCTTTATCAAATTGAATTAATTAGAACTCAACTTGTGAAGCAGTCAGATGCCACTAGGAGCCATGTATGTCTAAGGTCCAATTAGAGATGAAATAGAAATATATTTCTCCTTACTTTTAGATAAACGTTATTTATAGAAATTAAATAATAACAAACATATTTAATTTCTCTTTAGAATTTGAAATTTCAAAGTTTCTATTTTAACTGCTTATACAGAGAGGCTTGGTGGGCTACAGTCCATAGGGTCACAAAAAGTTGGACATGACTGAAGCAACTAAGCATGGATGCATACTATACAATAAAAGATTTTAAAATATGCTTCATTTTGTAGTTTTAGGGAGAGGAACACATACATGGTGATGAAGTGCTATATTTTTTGTTGTTGTTTACTTTGAATGATTCTTCCATTGTAAACTTGACTTCTTAAAGAGACATAAAGATATAGTTAAAAAGTGTTTTTTAAAAAGTAGCTGAAAATGTGGATTCTGATCCTTGTTTTATCATGTTATAAAGATATCGCCTGGCTATGTCAGACATCTTTCTGATAATTAATCTCCCAGCAGCCTAGAAAAATATTTGCCACTTCTGTGTCCAAAATGGTTGGGATTTATACAAAAGTTGTTTTGCTGTGTAAATATAAGGTTGCACTTTTCCTTCACAGGTTTATCACAAACCTGTCATTAAATAAAATATTTGAGTCATTAAAAAAATATTTGTTAACTTTAGGTCAAGATGGCAGAGTAGTAAGACCCTGAGCTTACTTTCTCCCAGGTCATTCCAAAATTACAACTACCTACAGAGCAACTGTCTGTGAGAATGACCTGAATACTAGCAGAACAGAATTTCCACAACTAAAGATATAAAGTAGGAATCACAAGGAGATGGGTAGGTGGGGTAGAGATGTATAATCAAAACCCATCCCTGGGGTGGGAGATCCACAAATGTGTGGATAATCACAATTGCACAAGTTCCCCCCAAGGAGGAAGGGTTTGAGCCCTGGATCAGTCTCCCCAGCCCAGGGATCCTGCACTGGTAAGAGGAGCCCCTAGAACATTTGGCTTTGAAGGCCAGCTGGGTTTGCACACAGGAGAGCTGCAAAGCTGTAGAAAACAGAGACTCTGCCCTTAGAGGCTGCATGCAAATTCTCACACACTGAGTTCTAACAAAGAAGCAGCCATTTGAAAGGAGTCTGGGTCAGATCTATTTGCTGCATCTTTCCAAGATGCAGGAGGCAACTTGAACTTCCCACTGGGAGCACAGACCCCAGAGATAGCCATTCTTGGGAGCTCCTTCTACCACAAGGACACTGGTGCTGGCAAGCCCTGTCTCAGAACCCTTCCTCTAGCTTATCAGGGTAGGGGCTTACCTGCCCGTGTGGTTGGCACCAGCCTTAGGACCACTTGGCCCTCCCAACCAGCTACCCAGGGGACAAGCCCACCCACTTTATAAGCCAATTAATCTATCACAAAAAAGGCAATCGTATACAGTGGAGGAGAGACAGTCTCTTCAATAAATGGTTTGGGCAAATTGAACAGCTACAGGCAAAAGAATCAAACTGGACTACTTTCTCACAACCATATAAAAAAACAAACTCAAAATAGATGAAAGACTTACATTAAGACCCCAAACCATAAAACTCCTAGAAGAAAACATATATAGTATACTCTTTGACATCAGTCTTAGTAATATTTTTTGAATGTGTCTTGTTAGGAAAGGGAAACAAAAGCAAAATGAACAGATAAGACTGCCTCAAATAAAAAGCTTTTGCACAGCTAAGGAAACTATTTTAAAAAGGCACCATTACTGAATAGGAGGAGATGTTTGCAAATAACATATGATAAAGGGTTAATATCCAAATATACAAAGAACTCGTATTACTCATATGAAGTGAAGTGAACTGCGTTTCCGTTGTGGCTCAGCTGGTAAAGAACCCGCCTGCAATGCAGAAGACCTGGATTTGATCCCTGGGTTGGGAAGATCCCCTGGAGAAGGGAAAGGCTACCCACTCCAGAATTCTGACCTGGAGAATTCTATGGACTGTATAGTCCAGGGGACCCCAAACAGTCGGACATGACTGAGCGACTTTCACTTCACTTCACTTCATACATATTACTCATATTACTTAAAAGCAATCCAATTAAACAATAAGCAGAGAAGCTGATTAGAGTTTTTCTTTTCAAAGAAGATATGAAGATGGCCAACAGACACATGAAAAGATGCTCAGCATCACTAATCATCAGGGAAATGCAAATCAAAACCACATTGAGATATCACCTCATACCCATCAGAATGTCTATCATCAAATGTAGGCGAGATTTGGAGAAAAGGAAACCCTTGCAGACTGTGGGTATGACTGTAAATTGGTGTAACCACTATGGTTAACAGTATGAAAGTTCCTAAAAAAATGGAAATAGAGCTTCATGTAATCCAGAAATTTTCTTTTTTGGATATTTACCTGAAGTAAACCAAACCAATAATTTTAAAAGATTTATGTACTATGATGTTTATTTCTGTATTATTTACAATAGACAAAGTATAGAAGCAACCTAAGTAGCCATCAATAGACAAATGGAGAAGGAAAATATTACGTATCCATAAAAAATAAAATCTTGCCATTTGCAACAACGTGGATGCATCTAGAGGGCATATGCTAAGTGAATTAAGTCAGACAGAGAAAGCCAAGTACTGCATGATCTCAGTTATAGGTGGAATCAAAAAACAAAACAATAAAAAACCAAAACCAGGCTCCTAGATACAGAAAACAAATGAGAACAAACAGTTGCCATAAAGGAAGAAGATGGAGTGAGGGTGAAATAAATATGGGATATTTAAGAGGTATAAGACTCTAGTTATATAATAGATAAGTCACAGGGATGTAATTTGCAACAGAAGGAATATGATCAATAATATTATGTAACTTTTGTGGGGACAGATGGTTGCAAGACTTTATTGTGGTGATCATTTCATAACATATGTAAATTTTAAATACTTATGTAGTACCCCTGAAATTAACATATTTTTCAATTAAAAATGCTAAAAAAATCTGCTACATTTAATTACCCCAACAGAGCCATGTAGCAGTCACCATAGCTTGAACAAAAAGAGTTTATTTGTTATTCATGCCATTCTAAGTCCCTAGGACTGTATTCTGCATCAAACTCTCTCTAGGCCAAGGCAGATGAGCAGTGCTCCCGGGATACTGCAGTATTTCTGGTGAACTGGAACACTGCCATCATGGCAAGGGAAAAGCACACTGGACAGATCAGCAGTTTAATGCTCACAGTTCACTGGGCCTGAAATAGTTTGCTAAAGCTGCCATCGCAAATCGCCACATACTGGGTGGCTTAAACAAAATAAACTTGTTTTCTCGTGGTTCTTCAAGCTGAAAGTCTGAGACCAAAGTGTCAACAGGGTTGATTTCTTCAAAGCTCCCTTTCCTTGTCTTGTAGATAGTTGTCTTCTTCCTGTGTTTCCAATGGACTTTCCTAGGTATGTGTCTGTCTCTTAATTCCATCTTCTTTCAAGAACACCAGACATATTGAATTAGGGTCTACTCAAATGACCTCATTTTAACTTAATTATATCTTTAAATACCCTATCTCCAAATACAATCACATTCTGAGATATTGGTCAATAGGACTTTAACATCTGAATTTCGAGGGCTATGAGTCAGCCTGCAACAAGGTACCATCAAATGACAGGAGAGCGAAAGGAGGTGAACAGCATCCCTGACTACAACAACCATTTCTACACTGCTATATTTTAAAGTGTCTGGCATGTAGTTTGTACTTAATACCAGAAAAACTATTAACAAATTATTCATATACTAGACATCTTTGTTTCTGAAAATATATTTGTAATTTCACAAATAATATATAAGTATAATTTTATACATAAGATAATTTACATTAATAGGCATGAGTTCAAGTAAACTCAGGTAGATAGTGAAGGACCGGGAAGCCTGGCATGCTGCAGTCTATAGGGTTGCAAAGAGTTGGACAGACTTAGAGACTAAACAGTAACAGTATACTTTACATCATCTGCTTTAATCAAAATATATAAAGTTTTAAACAAAAATAATGCAATAACATTTCCTTCTTTGAAATAAAAGTTGTATAATGTAACCTTTTCTTTTTCTCCAATGCCAAGTTTCTGTCCCTTATTATAACTTCTTTTAAATAATGGAACTTAAAGCTTTCATATAAATCACATGCCATTGATAACAAGAAATGCACCTATTTCAGAATGAGCCCCAAACACAGAAACCATCAGTAAATCACTCTTATAGGCTCATGTATCATTTGGCTCATTAGAATGTGTGTTTGCTCAACTTAGAAATGAAATGAAACTTCCTCAATAGGGTTCATGCCAGAGAGAATATAAGGGAGAAATTCAGTAGGAGAATTTGTTCTCTCAGTGTTGTGTCTCAAATACTAATATATTGCTACAGAGGACAGAGAATGTTAAAGCACATTTTCTCACCTACACGGAGAACATATTTGACGACTTGTTCTTTCCCTTAAGGAAATTATAAGCTTCAGGACATTTTAAAAAATATATCAATGCAAAAGGATCTTTACCTGACTGTGGCTCATTTACAAAAACATTTTGGCTCCAAACATCAGAGGATGGAAATGGATATTGATCAGTTATTTTAACAGTGGAATAAGAACTTCAATTAAATGATTGTGTAATAACACTATAATGGCAAAGGCCGCAAACAAGACACATTCATTATTTCATATGTAGGACAAAAAGCCTTGGTTTCCTTAAGTACTAATTTCCATATGATTTAATTATTATGCCCTCTTCAATACTAATGGGCTTTAGTGTGCAGATGACTCAATTCTTTAAAAATAGAAAAGAATGGCCAATTAAAACAGCTCTGTGGTCAAGACTTCTATTAACTTATTTTATTTGCAATATTAGTCCTTTAACTTGATCATTTACTGAAATGTATTTTCAAGATTGCAAAGGTATCCTAAGAAAGGAAACTTGTTTTATTTCTATAAAACTGAATGTAATTTCTAACTCAAGATCACATTCTGCATGCTGGCAGAAAAAGTAATCTAGCAAATGTCAAATTGTATAAGTCAGCTTGGGTTTTCTAAATCATTTCAGGTTTAAACTAAGTCAGGCCTGGAATCCCCAGAAGGCAGGAGGAAGTTTCCCTTGCTCTGTGCCACTCAGCTGGAGCCTTTGGGGCCTTGGGCTTTCATTAGGCCTTCTTCCCCAACTTACGCCTCACAGAGCCTTCTTGTCTGTTGTTCAGAGGACAGAGGTCACAGCTAGGGTTAGCATAAGACTACCTACCTCCCCAGAGTTCCAACAATGTATGCTACAGGACTTTTCCATAGCACTGGGTATTATTTCCTTGGCCTTATCAGAGGAAGCCAGGCAGAAGTTCTCTATTCTCCTGAATGCACCCATATCTTAAAGAGATTCTAGATGAAACCTTGATTTGGGGTCAGAATGTATGGCCCTCAACTACATTTCACATTTCTTGTCACTGGCTTCATAAACCCCTTTCTTCCTTTCCTCAAAGAATCTTATTTAATCTTGAGTGAGGTTGGGTAGACAAATCTACCAGTGCATCTCTTATTTTTCTCTTAAACTAAATTGTATTTCTTAAATATAAATGTAAAAATGTGATGTCATTGTTTTCCAGCTATGCTGTAGTACCCCTTCTTTGGGACTGTGACTATCTCTGAATGAATGGGAAGTAGGACAAACCCCTTGGAGAACAAAAAACATTATTATAAATAGGATTGAAATGCCAAATCAATAATGTAATATCACTCCCTACTCATTCGCAAGTTAGGAATTGGGAAGGAAGTACTGGTTTTGTATTTGGTAGCAAGAACTCTATGGTAGAAGTATGATGGGTTTCACAGTTAGATGTTTGCATCTGAGTCTGCCACTTTTAAAAGTCTTTGTCACATGTGAACCTACTGAAAGATTTCAAAAAGTATCTACCTTTAGGATTAGGTTTAACATACAATCTTTGTGTTAAAATGATTGCTACTATTTTGTTACCTCAGAACTATTTGTTATACCAAATAGCTTTTACTATTTTTTTTCTACTTAAATCTACTTTAGTTTTTATAACTTTAAAAAGCTATTTCTAGTGTCCTTATTTTTTCTTTGCTTTGATTGCTGAGGAAGACTTTCTTATCTCTTCTTGCTGTTCTTTGGACCTCTGCATTCAGATGCTTATATCTTTCCTTTTCTCCTTTGCTTTTCACTTCTCTTCTTTTCACAGCTCTTTGTAAGGCCTCCTCAGACAGCCATTTTGCTTTTTTGCATTTCTTTTCCATGGGGATGGTCTTGATCCCTGTCTCCTGTACAATGTCACGAACCTCTGTCCATAGTTCATCAGGCAGTCTGTCTATCAGATCTAGTCCCTTAAATCTATTTCTCACTTCCACTGTATAATCATAAGGGATTTGATTTAGCTGGAATCAAGATTGCCAGGAGAAATATCAATAACCTCAGATATGTAGGTGATACCACCCTTATGGCAGAAAGTGAAGAGGAACTAAAAAGCCTCTTGATGAAAGTGAAAGAGGAGAGTGAAAAAGTTGGCTTAAATTTCAACATTCAGAAAACGAAGATCATGGCATATGGTCCCATCACTTCATGGAAATAGATGGGGAAACAGTGAAAACAGTGTCAGACTTTATTTTTCTGGGCTCCAAAATCACTGCAGATGGTGATTGCAGCCATGAAATTAAAAGACGCTTACTCCTTGGAAGGAAAGTTATGACCAACCTAGATAGCATATTAAAAAGCAGAGACATTATTTTGCCAACAAAGGTCCGTGTAGTCAAGGCTATGGTTTTTCCTGTGGTCATGTATAGATGTGAGAATTGGACTGTGAAGAAAGCTGAGCACCAAAAAGTTGATGTTTTTGAACTGTGGTATTGGAGAAGACTCTTGAGATTCCCTTGGACTGCAAGGAGATCCAACCAGTCTATTCTGAAGGAGATCAGCCCTGGGATTTCTTTGGAAGGAATGATGCAAAGCTGAAACTCCAGTACTTTGGCCACCTGATGCGAAGAGTTGACTCATTGGAAAGGACTCTGATGCTGGGAGGGATTGGGGGTAGGAGGAGAAGGGGAGACAGAGGATGAGATGGCTGGATGGCATCACTGACTCGATGGACGTGAGTCTGAGTGAACTCCAGGAGCTGGTGATGGACAAGGAGGCCTGACATGCTGCAATTCATGGGGTTGCAGAGTCGGACACGACTAAGTGAATGAACTGAACTGAAGTGAACTGAATGTCCTTATTTTACTGTTTTAAAGTCTATGTTTTTCTATTATCACGAATCAGACAGAATTAAGTAAATTTCCTTGGAGTCAATTTCTTTTCCATTAAATTCTTTCTCTTACTCTCATTTCACTTTCTGAAAACCATACACTTATGGTCTAGGACAGTTAAGTAGGTTTCAAATGCCAATTTTATTTTTATTAATACAGTAGTACCATTGAATTCTACATAGTCTTTCACATAATATTTTGTTTTAATTATTTTTTTTCTGTGGATGAAAAATACACAAATGCTTTTGCATAGAATTTGAGGACAATTTTTCTTTTGGATGCAATGATATGACGTAGTGGGTAAAGGCTTAACTGAAATAATGTGATACAAGATTTGATCTCTGCTCTGCCTCAATTTGCTATGCAATTTTGAGTAAATCATGTCACTTCCTTGAGATTTGATGACAATATCTGTTAAATAATTAAGTTTAATTAGATTATCTCCAAGAGTTTTGTAGCAGATCCATATTTGGTTCCACTTGAATCTAACAGTCCTAATTGACTTTGTTTTAGCATTTTACTAGCATTTCACATATAGACCTTGTTTAATATTTACTCTAATATGTATGTGGCATTACCTGTATTTTGCACACATGCTCAGTCATGTCCAACTCTTTGAACCCATGGACAGTAACCTGCCAGACTCCTCTGTGCAAGGGATTTTACCAGGCAATAATACCAGGGATCAAACCTGCTTCTCTTGTGTCTCTGCATTGGCAGGCAGATTCTTTTCCACTGGGCCACCTGGGAAGCCCTCATCTGTATTTTACATATTAGGAAGCTAAAGATCAATGAAGTTAAGTGACTTGCATAGGGTCATACAGCTAGTGTGCATCAATAAGCAGTAGGACTTTCCACTTGAAACTAGGTCTTCCTGACTCCAGACATTTTTGTTTCTATCTACTATTGCCATTGGATTGCCCAGTAGCTCAGCAGTAAAGAATCTGCCTGCAATGCAGGAGACACAGGAAACATGAGTTAGATCCCTGGATTGAGAAGATCCCCTGGAGAAGGAAATGGTAACCCACTCCAGCATTCTTGCTGGGAAAATCTCATGGACAGAGTAGCCTGCTGGCTATGGTCCACAAGGTTGCAAAGAGTTGGACATGGCTGAACATGCTTGCATGCACACTATTGCCATATTGCTCCTAAAAGAGAGAAATAGATGTCAAAATATCAACTGAATTGTCTGATTCAGTTATAACATTTGGAGAAATAATATTTTGAAAAAGAAATTGTACTTGGTCGTAGCTAAATAATTGATTGTTTAAATCTTTTTTTATGCCGTAAATAAATATCAGTGGTATAATTTTGACAAAATTAAAAAATTATGTTCAATAGTAATCTGTCCAAAGAAGGACAGTGCCAAAGAGTATTCAAACTACCATATAATTGTGCTCATTTCGTATGAGGGCAAGGTAATGCTCAAAATTCTTCAAGCTAGATTTCAACAGTATATGAACCAAGAACCTCCAGATGTATAAGCTGGCTTTAAAAAAGGCAGAGGAACTAGAGATAAAATTGCCAACATCTGTTGGATTTTAGGAAAAACAAGATAATTCCAGAAAAGCATCTACTTCTGTTTCATAATTACACTAAAACCTTTGACTGTGTGGGTCACAACAAACTGGAATATTCTTGAAAAGTTGGGAATACCAGTCCACATTACCTGCCTCCTGAGAAACTTGTATGCAGGTCAAGAAGCAACAATTAGAACTGGACATGGAACAATGGACTGGTTCAAAATTGGGAAAGGACTATGACAAGTCTGTATATTGTTATCCTGCTTATTTAATTTATATGCAGAGTATATCATTTGAAGTGCCAGGCTGGATGACTCACAAGCTGGAATCAAGATTGCTGGGAGAAGTATCAACAACCTCAGATATACAGATGATTCTAGACTAATGGCAGAAAGTGAAGAGGAACTAAATAGCTTCCTGATGAGGGAGAAAGAAGAGAGTAAAAAGCTGGCTTAAAACTCAATATCCAAAAAACTAAGATCATGATGTCTGGTCCCATCACTTCATGGCAAATAGAGGGGGGAAAAAGTGGAAACAGTGGCAAATTTTATTTTCTTGGTAACCAAAATCACTGCACAAGGTGACTGCAGCCACGAAATTAAAAGACACTTGCTCTGTGGAGGAAAAGCTATGAAAAATCTAGACAGGGTATTAAAAAGTAGAGACATCACTTTGCTGACAAAGATACCTATAGTCAAAGCTATGATTTTTCCAGTAGTCATGTATGGATGTGAGAGTTGGACCATAAAGAAATCTGAGCACTGAAGAATTGATGCTTTCAAACTGTGGTGCTGGAGAAAACTCTTGAGATTCCCTTTGACAGCAAGGAGGTCAAGCCAATCAATCCTCAAGGAAATCAACCCTGAATGTTCATTGGAAGGATTGATGCTGAAGCTGAAGCTCCTATACTTTGGCCACCTTGTGCAAAGAGTTGACTCCCTGGGAAAGACTCTGATGCTGGGAAAGATTGAAGGCAGAAGAAGAAGGGGGCAACAGAGGATGAATGGCATCACTGACTCAATGGACATGAGTTTGAGCAAACTCTGGGAGATAGTGAAAGACAGGGAAGCCTGAAGAGCTACAGTCCATGGGGTTACCAAGAGTTGGACACAACTTAGCTACTGAAAAACAAGAAATCTGTGTTAGAAAACCCAGTTTTATTTACTATTAACAAATTACTCTCATTAGTTAATACTAAACGTTGTGTGTCAGGATGAAGTTGGAAGCCAGTGCAGAGAAGGTTAAGATAGCAGAAGAAAAGATGGTCCAGATCCAGCAATTCCACTTCTTTGAGTACATACTCAAAGGAAATAAAAACAGAATACTGAAGAGATATATACATACTCTACATTTTTTGCAGCATTATTCACAATACTCAAGATATAGAAATAAACTAAGTGCTTGTCAAAAGAAGAAGAGATAAAGATGTGGCATATATTTATAGATATAGACATAAACATAGATATATACTTTAGATATATCTGAATGCTATTCAGCCATGACAAAGGGCATCCTGCAATTAATGACAGCATAGATGGATCTTGAAGATGTTATGCTAAGTGAGATAAGTCAGACCAAGTCAAATACTATAGGATATCATTTATATGGAATCTAAATAGTCAAACTCATAAAAACAGTGAATAAAATGGTGGTTAGCAGGGAATGGAGGTGGTAGTGGATAGGACAGTTATTAAAGGGTACAAACTTGCAATGGGTAGCAAGTCAGCCCTACAGATCTCATGTACAGTATAATACAAACTGTATTGTGTTATATACATCAAAGTTGCTCAGAGACTAGATCTTAATTATGTGTGTGTGTTCAATCGTTCAGTTGTGTCTGACTCTTTGTGACCCCATGGACTGTAGCCCTCCAGGCTCCTCTGTTCATGGGATTTTCCAGGCAAGAATACTGGAATGGGTTACCTTTCCTCCTCTAGGGGATCTTCCTAAGCCAGGATCAAACCCACATCTCCTGTGTCTCCTGCATTGCCAAGTGGATTCTTTACCACTGCATCACCTGGGAAGCCCGTAGATCTTAATTATTCCAACCACTAAAAAAAATTGTAATTGTGAAAGGTTATAGAAATGCTGATTATCACTACAATGGCAACCATATTAATTAATACATCAAATCAGCATGTTATATATCTTAATTTATACAATATTATATTTCAAATATATCCCAATTAGGAAGGTAGTAAATTTCATAAATTTAACAAAATTCAAAAAATTATTTTTATTAAAGATGCTCTGATTTAGGTTGGCTGGATGTCTGTATATACAAGACATTAGTTTTCTTTACATGTTATGCTGCTGCTGGTGCTGCTGTTAAGTCGCTTCAGTCATGTCCGACTCTGTGCGACCCATAGACGGCAGCCCACCAGGCTCCCCAGTCCCTGGGATTCTCCAGGCAAGAACACTGGAGTGGGGTGCCATTTCCTTCTCCAATGCATGAAAGTAAAAAGTGAAAGTGAAGTTGCTCAGTTGTCTAACACCTTATTTAAGAAGAAACAAACAGTGTGAGTGAATGTAAGCTTCCATTCTCTAAGAAAGACAAGAAATTGCTTCTTGGTGAATCTTCTAGAAGTGGAAGATGGGACACATGGGCTAATAGAAACACCACATGCACAGACACACAAAAATACACAAGTACACACATTAAGGGAGTCACAGGTGAATGATAGGCTTATCCAAAGAGCTCATAAGTATTGATAGGATGAGCTGATGTCTGTTTGTTACCCATTAATAAATAAGCAAACTATCAGCATGTTGATAGATTGGCTTGTTATTAGTTGTTGGCTATTAGTTGTTGATGGGTAGAGTTGGTTTTATATCTAAGCTCCTCTCCTTACCAACTAGGTTTTCTTGGAAAACTTATTTAATCTCTCTTAATAATAGTATGAAATTATGCATGTTGCTATAATAGCATGGTTCTTTTTTTTTTTGCTTCTTTATGCCTTAGTGTATATTATTATTTTGACCAGAGTACTTTTCCCACTCTTTTTTTTTCTGATAAAAAAATACATTTGTCCTTCAAAATTCAGTTTAATATAACCTTTTTGAAGCCTTCCTCAACTCTTCACTGTTTGGTTAATTTAATCTTACTCTTCTCCTGATTCTCTTTTATATGATTCTGTTATGAAAGTTATTACACTTGTTCAAAAGTCTATCTCCCTCACAATATTTTTTCCCACAAAAACAGAATTTTTATTCCTCTATGACAGGAACTGTGTCTTGTATTGATTCTTGAGGGCCAATATCTAGTGTGGTATCTGGGCCTCTTTAGTAATATCTGTTGACTGAATGAATAAATTAATAAATGAATGTGTTAAGATATTTCTGGAACAAAGTAAAGACAATACAAAAAGCTCATATTTGAGAATCAGTGTGAAAGTGCTAGTTGCTCAGTTGTGTCCGACTCTTTGTGACCCCATGGACTGCAGCTTGCCAGGCTCCTCTGACTAAGGAGAATCAGTAGGGTTCACTAAAAACAAGTACATGCAATTAAACTCATTTCTTTTATATGTATAGCATGTTTCTCACAGATATAGCTGTCTCCCTAAATCCATTTTCCTTATTCCATAGTAATAGAATAGTTAATTTTTATCGGGCACATAAACATACAGAATTTTAAAAAATGCACTTTTCAGCTTTCTTGGCAGAGAGATACAACTATCTGACTATCTCTTGGACAATGAGATATACATGTCTCATAGAATGTCATGTAGCAGCTGCCGGAATCCTTTTCTAAGGTGAATTTGTATTATCCATTTTTCTTTATTCTTCCTCTTTGCTGCTGCCTGAAATGTGAGTGTAACAATTGGAGCTTGGCGCAGTCATCATGAATAATGAGTTAATCTTGAGATCGGAAGCTGTGCTTGATGAAGAAACAAGATAGAAAGAACCTGGTATTTTGAGAACTGTGTGAAAAAGAACAACCATACTAGCTTTAGACTGCCCTTCTCAAACTTTTAAATGACAGATAAATTTATATTATATTTTATATATTTTATTCTGATTCTCTGTTATATACACTGTGAATTAGTTAATGGATACTAAGAAACTTGCTTAATGCTATGGGGCTAATAAGTGATGAGATACAAAAATCCCTTGGACTTCTTTCCTTCTAGTATTGTGGCATCACGTACTTTTCCTTAGTCCTTTGTGTCCTTATATGTGGGAAATTAAAAAAGTCATTTCAGATGGTGGTCATAAATGAGGGGATGCATTTGGAAGGTTTAAATGCTCAATAAGTGTCCACTGCTTTCCGCACCAGAACTGACTCTGCTAGATCTTTGAGAGCAGAGAAGTATTATTGACACAGTTTATCAGAATTTCAGTAAAGCACTTTGTAAATTCTCTTGAGTACAGCATGCTTGTAGATAAAATAGAGAAATATGTTAAGTGATTGAGCAGTTTAATAAATTCTTGGCTTACCCCCAAGTATGTTGTTTAATAAATGATTGTCACCTTGGAAGGAGGTATCTTGTGGCATGTCATAAGATTCTTTATTTAGTCTTATAAATTTTCATCAATGACTTGGATGAAGGAACATTTATCAGATTTGTAAGTGATACAGTGTTGACAAGGGAGGCAATTATTTCAGGTGATAGAATCAAGGTTCAACTATTTTACCCAACAGACTTAACTTATAGACTTAAATTAACAAGAATCTGAACATAAAAAAACAAACAAACAGAAATTCCAAATACACAATGAAAATATCAATTGCAAAAGTATAGGACTGGGACACCTGGCTTAACAGAAACTCAGATTAAGTTTACTTTAAGCTTAATGGGTACCAGTAATAATTAGGGAATGTTATGATGTTATTTTTTGCTCAAAAATCTAGATTAGAGCTTTTCCAGGTAAGGTTTATAAACAACTCAGCTCAGAATTCTTTGCAATTAAAAAAAAAATCATATTCAGTCCAAGTCTACCAATTTCTGAGGAAATATATATGTGTTTCAAAGCTAAGTGAAATCAGTCAGACAGAAAGACAGTGCAGCATGATGTCTTGCACTTTTATGTGCAATCTTAAAAACAAAGCAAACAAATAAAGCAAAATAGGCATGGAATCAGATGCAGACAACAAACTTGCATTGTCAGAGGGCAAAGGGGTAGGGGTAGGGGTTGAAACATGAAAGGGATTAAGAGGTACAAACTTCCAACTCTAAAATAAATAAATCGTGGGGAAATAATGTACAGTGTAGAGAATAGAGACAATAAATTTTAATCACCATTTTTATGGTGACTGATGGTAACTCATCTTACAATAGTGATCATTTCATAATATTAAAATGCAGAATCACTATGTCATATACCTGAAATATAGTATTGCATGTTAGTTATAGCTCAATATAAATAAGTAAATAAACCCCATACATTTCATGGGAGAAAGAGGCTTTGGATTTTGAAAATCGTTGGTTTGGATAAGTAGAATCCCCTCTTCAGAACATTCTCTTTTCTTCTTGAAACTGCATATTAAGAGACTCACTATTAACCCTGTGTCCATCTAGAATTAGACCTCCATTTGGCAAAGGATAAAGAGGCCATGCTGCAAAAGAAAACAAATGAGAAATTGGGAATATTTATACTGTGGAAGACTAGCCCAGAAAGGATCATAGTAGCAATCTTTTCATACTCTAATTGTTTTCCTTTAGAAGCAGAAGGTGGAAACAATAACACAGAGTCAATACTACAGTGTTACCTAAGAAAAAGCTTGGATTCAGTCAGATCAAACACATACATATTTGTGGTTGTCATTTCCCTGAAGTTATTCAGGCAGAGCCCTGAGAATATCCTTCAAGAGGACCTCTCATTTTGGCAGAGGGACTCCCATTTATCCATGGGGTCACAAAGAGTCAGACAGGACTGAGCAACTAACATTTCTATTTCTGTTTCATTAGATGATACCTGGTGTTTCTCCCTTTTTGAATATGCTTGGTACTTTTTCTTTTAGCTTTTCATTTGGTTCAATTGTTATTGTCCAGAGTTCTTGGCCACCTTAATCAATACAAATTGATCAGAGGCCAGACAAAAAATTCAGGCAAGGCTTTATTGAAGCCCCTGCTCAAGCAGCGGCGTGTAAGAACAAACAGTGAGCTCCCTTGCTTGCTCCCTCTCTGAGGGGGCTGAGCTAGTTCCTTACATGGGAGTGAGGGTAGGGGTGTGTCAAAGGTCCTGGTCAGAGGGGTGGCTTAAGTGATTTGCCCACCCCTTGTGACATTGTGTGCATGGGGCATGCAGAGTACCCTGCTTTTGCTCTCAACCCCCTGATTTTGCTCCCAGCTCTTTAGTAGCAGTAGTTGGACTTTTTTGGTCTTTTTGCATCTTTTGTCCAGAATTTGCTTGAAATGCTCATGCACACAGTTATTTTTAGTCCCTTATGGTTTCTTTGTGTATTGTACCTCAAGGAGATGGTTGTCAAGTGCAAGCTTTGGAGCACTCTAGCAAAGGATCCGGGTCCTAAAGTGTTTCGCAATCACTTTCATTGGTAAATAACCAAGAATTCCTATGTTAACACCTAACAACAAAACAACCATATTTAAGGGAATGGCTACCTACTCCAGTATTCTTGTCTGCAGAATTCCATGGACTGAGGAGACTGGTGGGCTACAGTCCATGGGATCACAAAGAGTCAGACACAAATGAGTGATTAACACTTTCACTTTCTTTTCACTTAGTAATTTAGAATTTTTGCACCTAAAGAACCAAACTGTGACCTTCCCAATTCATTCTGGAAGATATAAGGTCATCTCTACAAACAAAAACTATATACATTGTGATTTTTCTTAATTAATTAAAAGCACCAGATATTTTAATTTATTGATGAAAAAGTTCTGGAACATGCCCTATTTTCATGTGGAGTAGCTGTATATTATTAAAAATATGTACTGTTCAATAAACATATATGGTTCTAAAATCTTGGTAAAAACACATATATCTTGATTTGGATGCATGGGGGATGTTAGACTAGTATTGATCTTGAAGTTTGTTCATAGATAAGCCTACTGTTGATAGATGTGGCCAGCGTTTGTCAAGGAATTCTACAGTTTGAGCATTAGTGCTGAAAAGAGATATGGAGTGTCCAGTTCACAAAGGGTGAAATCATTGACTGGTGTAAGCTTTTTCCTGTTGGTACCTTCAGAACTGACTGAGCTAGCAAGAAATACAAAATCTATCTTATTATATCTTCATATGATTGTGTTGATTGTCCTTGGAATAAGATTAAAAATTAATTGAGCTCTAAGGTCAAATTTTTATCAACATTATTTTAAAAATCCATTAATTCTTAAAGAGTTACATTTCAACAGAATTCCTAGCTAATAATGTTTTACACTCTTAATGGTGTAAGAGAAATGATATTTGCAGATAATAAATCCCAAAGTTATTTAATACTGTTTGCTGCCAATTTAATGCATTAGTCACTGAGCAGATGCCCATTAAAATATACTTTAAATTTTTTCAATTAATTAACTCCTACTCTGAACAGAGCATGTGCATTGTGACACATGCCTCCTAAGAGTATAGACATTTGAGCATGAATTCATGTATTTAAAGGGCTTCCTAGGTGGCACTTAGTAGTAAAGAATCCTCCTGCCAATGCAGGAGACATTGATCCTTGGTTCTGGAAGATCCTCTGTAGAAGGGAATGGCACCCCACTCCAGTATTCTTGCCTGTAAAATCCCATGGACAGAGGTGCCTGGCAGGTCCATGGGGTTGCAAAGAGTTCGACACAATTGAACACATAGGGTAACGTGTTTAAAACAGTGTGTTAAGAAGTAAGTTAAAATGATAATTAAGGATATAGCTTTTAAATCAGGGTTGACAACTTCTCTTTTTGAGGTGGTAGAGTTAAACATACTTCAGGAAGTTGAAGTTAAGTAAATAGAATGAGAAAGTTAAATTATGATAATCATCATGTAGGAATTAGAGCACACAATTGCAAAAAATTACCCCTCTAAAGATAGTGACTTCCTCACCTAGAAACTTTTCTATGGCAGAATTAATGTAAAGAGAGATTATATTATTTAGCAGAAAAGTGCCAGTTGTCCATGGAAACATAAAAAGAAAGGTCTCAGTGGCAAATGTTGCTTATGTGTATACCAGGTGTGTCCATGGATTGTAGGGGTGGGATCCGCAGACTGCTCCAGTCTGAGTCAGGCATATTTTTGTCTCAGGCTTGGAGAGGGCATGTTAGATTGTCTTGGCTTATGTTAATACTTTTCATCATATGACTAATTATTTAAAAAATTTTAATCAAATTGTATGTACACAGACCCTGTATATCTATAAAGCATCTTACAAAAGGCAGTAGTATTTTTCCCATCTTCCAGCCAGATTTCAGCAAGTCCTTCTACTGCACATTTCTTCATCTGACTTTCTTATTGATTCTTTCAGAATTTACATTCACATTAGTTTACTTTGGGCTTCCCAGGTGGCACTAGTGGTAAAGAAGCCTCCTGCAAATCCAGGACACATAAAAGAGGCAGGTTCAATCCCTGGTTTGGGAAGATACTCTGGAGAAGGTAATGGCAACCTTCTCCAGTATTCTTGCCTGGAGAATCTCATTGACAGGGGAGCCTAGTGGGCTACAGTCCATAGGGTCACAAAGAGCTGGACACAACTGAAGTGATTTAGCATAGCATAGCATAGTTTACATTGCTATTTCTTATTTATATCTTCGTATGGTCATAGCAAACACCCTCTTCCAACAACACAAGAGAAGACTCCACATGGACATCACCAGATGGTCGACACCGGAATCAGATTGATTATATTCTTTGCAGCCAAAGATGGAGAAGCTCTATACAGTCAGCAAAAACAAGACTGGGAGCTGTCTGTGGCTCAGATCATGAACTCCTTATTGCCAAATTCAGACTGAAATTGAAGAAAGTGGAGAAAACCACTAGACCATTCAGGTATGACCTAAATCAAATCCCTTATGACTATACAGTAGAAGTGAGAAATAGGTTTAAGGGACTAGATCTGATAGACAGAGTGCCTGATGAACTATGGATGGAGGTTCGTGACATTGTACAGGAGACAGGAATCAAGATTATCCCCATGGAAAAGAAATGCAAAAAAGCAAAATGGCTGTCTGAGGAGGCCTTACAAAGAGCTGTGAAAATAAGGGAAGCGAAAGCAAAGGAGAAAAGGAAATGACATTTGAATGCAGAATTCCAAAGAATAGCAAGGAGAGATAAGAAAGCCTTCCTCAGTGATCAATGCAAAGAAATAGAGGAAGACAATAGAATGGGAAAGACTAGAGATCTCTTCAAGAAAATTAGAGATACCAAGGGAACATTTCATGCAAAGATGGGCTTGATAAAGGACAGAAATGTTATGGACCTAACAGAAGCAGAAGATAGTAAGAAGAGGTGGCAAGAATACACAGAAGAACTGTACAAAAAAGATCTTCACAGCCCAGATAATCACGATGGTGTGATCACTCACCTAGAGCCAGACATCCTGGAATGTGAAGTCAAGTGGGCCTTAGGAAGCATCATTATGAACAAAGCTAGTGGAGGTGATGGAATTCCAGTTGAGCTAGTTCAGATCCTGAAAGATGATGCTGTGAAAGTGCTGCACTCAATATGCCAGCAAATTTGGAAAACTCAGCAGTGGCCACAAGACTGGAAAAGGTCAGTTTTCATTTCAATCCCAAAGAAAGGCAATGCCAAAGAATGCTCAAACTACCACACAATTGCACTCATCTCAAATTCTAGAAAGGGAGAAGGCAGTGGCAACCCACTCTAGTACTCTTGCCTGGAATATCCCATGGACAGAGGAGCCTGGTAGGCTGCAGTCCATGGGGTCGAAAAGAGTCAGACACGACTGCGTGACTTCACTTTCACTTTTCACTTTCATGCACTGGGGAAGGAAATGGCAACCCACTCCAGTATTTTTGCCTGGAGAATCCCAGGGACGAGGGAGCCCGGTGGACTGCCGTCTATGGGCAGCTGCTGCTGCTAAGTCGCTTCAGTCATGTCCAACTCTGTGTGACCCCATAGACGGCAGCCCACCAGGCTCCCCCATCCCTGGGATTCTCCAGGCAAGAACACTGGAGTGGGTTGCCATTTCCTTCTCCAATGCATGAAAGTGAAAAGTGAACATGAAGTCGCTCAGTTGTGTCCGACTCTTAGCGACCCCATGGACTGTAGCACACCAGGCTCCTCCATTTATGGGATTTTCCAGGCGATAATACTGGAGTGGGGTGCCATTGCCTTCTCCAGCAGCACACGCTAGTAAGGTAATGCTTAAAATTCTCCAAGCCAGGCTTCAGCAGTACGTGAACTGTGAACTTCCAGATGTTCAAGCTGGTTTTAGAAAAAGCAGAGGAACCAGGGATCAAATTGCCAACATCTGCTGGATCATTGAAAAAGCAAGAGAGTTCCAGAAAAACATCTATTTCTGCTTTATTGACTATGCCAAAGTCTTTGACTGTGTGGATCACAATAAACTGTGGAAAATTCTGAAAGAAATGGTAATACCAGACCACCTGACCTGCCTCTTGAGAAACCTGTATGCAGGTCAGGAAGCAACAGTTAGAACTGGACATGGAACAACAGACTGGTTCCAAATAGGAAAAGGAGTATGTCAAGGCTGTATATTGTCACCCTGCTTATTTAACTTATATGCAGAGTACATCATGGGAAACGCTGGGCTGGAAGAAGCACAAGCTGGAATCAAAATTGCTGGGAGAAATATCAATAACCTCAGATATGCAGATGACACCACCCTTATGGCAGAAAGTGAAGAAGAACTAAAGAGCCTCTTGATGAAAGTGAAAGAAGAGAGTGAAAAAGTTGGCTTAAAACTCAACATTCAGAAAACAAAGATCATGGCATCTGGTCCCATCACTTCATGGCAGATAAATGGGGAAACAGTGGAAACAGTGGCTGACTTTATTTTTCTGGGCTCCAAAATCACTGCAGATGGTGATTGCAGCAATTAAATTAAAAGACGCTTACTTCTTGGAAGGAAGTTTATGACCAACCTAGACAAGATTATTAAAAAGCAGAGACATTACTTTCCAACAAAGGTCCATCTAGTCAAGGCTATGGTTTTTCCAGTGGTCATGTATGGATGTGAGAGTTGGACTGTGAAGAAAGCTGAGTGCAGAATTGATGCTTTTGAACTGTGGTGTTGGAGAAGACTCTTGAGAGTCCCTTGGACTGCAAGGTGATCCAACCAGTCCAATCAATCCTAAAGGAGATCAGTCCTGAGTTTTCATTGGAAGGACTGATGTTGAAGCTAAAACTCCAATACTTTGGCCACCTGATGTGAAGAACTGATCAGTTGTAAAGACCCTGATGCTGGGAAAGATTGAGGGCAGGAAGAGAAGGGGATGACAGAGGATAAGATGGTTGGATGGCATCACTGACTTGATGGACATGGGTTTGGGTGAACTCCGGGAGTTGGTGATGGACAGGGAGGCCTGGCGTGCTGCGGTTCATGGGGTCATGGAGAGTCGGATACAACTGAGGGACTGAACTGAACTGAACTTATGTTATATATATGTTATCCATGCACATTATATGTTCACACATGCATATTATACATGCATGTTAAAATGTGTTATATGTTGTTATATGTGTATGTTATATGTTAACTTTCTACTGATGATGTTGATTTAACTCTCCATCCCTCACCTTACCATGTGCATCTGCCTCACTTATGCTTGAATGGTGTTATATTATGATTTTTTTTGTATAATATATTGTTTGTATGGGGTATTCAGTTGTTATTATGACATAAAAATATTAATGGGTGAGCAAAGTAATATAATTACAAGAGCAACAGCAACAAGAAGCTCTTCCTCAGCATTCACTTTGTGCATGACAGTGATGTCACTTCCTTTCTTCTACAGTCTTATTCTTGGAGATTGTTTCATTAACTGATTTATTTCTCACTCTTTCTCTTTTTTAATTATTCCGACATTTAATGCATCTGCTTTAAGTGGCCTCTCACATATATCTCCTCTTAGTGCATTAAAAAAAAATCAAGTATAATGCTAACTTTATCATTTTCTTTAATCTCATTCCTGGAATCTTCTCTTTATCAGTTCCAATGGCTACAGTCCGAGTCTGCTGGGCAACTTTGTTCTGAATCAGCAGCTACATACACCATCAGTTTGTTTATGCCTTTACTTATTTTCTTGGTGTCATCCCTCTTATGTTGGAAGTTCCACATTTCCATTTTTCTTAATTCCTCACTTAGCTGGAACACGTTTTCAAGTCAGTACCTGAGAAATAATCTAAGAAATGATTTCTGATACATTGTCTGAAAATACATTTTTATTATCATACTTCAGCATGTGATGATGCTTAGAGTTCTAAAGTGGAATTATTTTTTCTCCTCACATTTGATGGTTATGCTCTATTGTCATCTTTCAGTGCTGCCACTGAGAAAGCTAAGGCCAGTCTGATTTCCAAACACTGAAGTCTTTCTATTTATTTTTGCTATCTCCTTTTGAACCTTGTATCCTTAAATTCCAGTAATTGCTTTAATGCGGATCTTTCTCCATCATTGTGCTGGGCACCAAATCTATCTCTACTGAAAACTGGTTCCTTTGGTTCTGTAATGTTGTGATGTGTTATTTATTTGATAGTTTCTCTTTGTTTCTTTTATTTTACAATTGGTATCATTTTAGTATAGATTTTGTGGGAATCTTCTAACCTTTTCTTTCCTACTTTGTCTTTTATTCTATTTTCTAAAAGTCTTCAAATTCATCTTTTTATTCTTGCAAAGGATTTTCATTTTAATGCTATATTTCTTCAATCTTTTTTTCTTTGTAGGTTCCTCTGTTATTAGTTGTCTGTGCTTGCTTCAGATTGGTAATATCTTCTTTTTCTCACATAGGATATCAAATAAAGCCTTTTGGAGTCTTCTTATTTTCTCTGCTCTCCCTGGTTCCTCTAACTTTCTTTTTGCTCTTTGTTTTAGTCTCTTTCATTTCAAAGGATTTTCTTAAGTGTCTATTAATTCTTGGTTAAATTTTTCCACTTGGGACTGATACACTAAATCTTCAGTATCTTTGTATGTGTTTTGGGGGAAAGGAGACCTGTTACCAGATAGGACTCATAGTAAAGTGATCTCAACCTACTGGAGATCCAACAGCTCATGTTGGTTCTCCTGGGACTATTTTTTTTTGAGAGTGGAATCATCTTGACTGCTAACTGGCAAATATACATCTGGCTGCCGATATTTTTGAAGCTGACAAACAGAAGAGAGCTAAATATGTCTGATTTTCAACATGGTTACCTTTTGCTCTCAGTTGTACCTGGGTTCTTCCAAAGTCTAGTTCTTCTAGATTAGTATCTCCAGGAATCCTGGAATTGAATTCCTATTTATATAGACTTCCAAGCACTCCTTTTATTTTCATCCTTACTGCTACTCCTACTTTTAGAGTTATGTTGTTGTTGTTGTTGTTAGTCAGTCGTGTCCGACTCTTTGTGACCCCATGGACTGTAACCCACCAGGTTCCTCTGTCCATGGGATTCTCCAGGCAAGAAGACTGGAGTGGGTTGCCATGAGGTTCTTCCAATTCTTTAATCCTTCTGAATTTCTAAAGGAGATCAGCTTGTTTTAGTTTAGCACATTATATAACTGAATTTCAGCTTTATCAGAGCTGGCACATTAATTATCATTTATCCATCTGCTTTACTGTTCTCACTTTTTTCTCCTTGTCTTTGTGGGTTTTATCCTTCCTATTTAGTAGGATTTAGGGATGGAGAAGATGTAAATCAAGCTTCAAAATCATGTAACATAAGAAGTTCTAAATAATTTTATTTCAAGAGTAACAAAATTAATTCCACCTCCTCCCAAGATATATGATTTTTTTTAAGAAAAAAAATAGGAATTTTTGCTACATCTCAGATTATAAAACAATAGTCAATGACATTGACTATGAGTGAAGTGAAAGTTGCTCAGTCATATCCAACTCTTTGTGACCCCATGGACTGCAGTGTGCCAGGCTCCTCTGTCCATGGAATTCTCCAGGCAATAATACTAGAGTGGGTTGGCATTTTCTTCTCCAAGACATTGACTATGGTTGCCCTTATAATGGTATAAAGCAGGATTTGAATGGAATCATATGCTACCTAATGCACTTATCTTATGGATATCAATGTTTAAAAAAGCTGGTTAAAGTTCATAAACTATAATGATTTTTCTGAGTACCGTCTATGTAAAAAGGGAACACATAAAGGTTCTTTGCTTTAAGTTTCCATGAGGATCTTTCTTAAGGCAGAAAAGAGGACACAAGTATGGTAGCTTCAGAAGTTAGCATCACTGTATCATAGTTAATTAAATTTCTCCATTTGTATATCACTTTTATGAGCTTTTTTTCTTTAAAGCCTACACTTAAGCAGAGGCATTTTGGTGTGCTGACAAATTAGGTTTTGAATATGCAATGTTTAGAGATCGACTTTGAGCCAACACAATTTTAGCAAGATGAGTGTGATACTGAGTTAGAGAACAAGGTTCAAAAAATAACTTTAAAAAGTGAAGATGGTAAACTAATATTTCAAACATAGAGATAGTCCAGTGTGTACAGAGAAGACATTGAAATGGAAACAATGGGGGCTGAATCAGTACCTAGCTCCATTATGGTTCCTGGAAACCAGGCACATCCATTCGGAATCATGTAGCAAAAGAGAGTGGAGAAGGCGATGGCACCCCACTCCAGTACTCTTGCCTGGAAAATCCCATGGATGGAGGGGCCGGGTAGGCTTCAGTCCATGGGGTCACTAAGAGTCAGATGCGGCTGAGCGACTTCACTTTCACTTTTCACTTTCATGCATTGGAGAAGGAAATGGCAACCCACTCCAGTGCTCTTGCCTGGAGAATCCCAGGGACATGGGAGCCTGGTGGGCTGCTGTCTATGGGGTCGCCCAGAGTCAGACACGACTGAAGTGACTTAGCAGCAGCAAAAGAGAGAGTGTATGAAGGATTGGAGGAGCCTGAAAACCAGACAGGGCTATCAGTGAGGCAACCAGGGGTTACTTGCTACCATCCATAGGGAATGGGGGGATATAGAGAGAAAGTGACTATGGCACTGTAGGAACTGAGTCTGCCTGGCAGGATTGAAGCTACTGTAAAGAAGAATCTGTTACTGTTGATTTCACTGGAAGTGGAGAAAGAGAGAAATACTCCAGTTTTTCTTTTCTTCCTGCCATCTAATATTCCAACAATGATTCCCACTGACAAGCTCTAACTGGAAGCCACTTATCAGGGAACCTTAAAAAATATAATGTTCAGGACCAGGGCAGGGAAAGCAAAGATATTGTAAATGAATTAAAATCTGTCATTCACGGTCGAGATACTCTCTCCACAGGACTTGACAAGGCAGCAAATCGGCTCTGGAGTGGAAAAGGACTGCCACACTAACTTTCTGACTGCATCTTTTGGAACACCTGAACATTCATAACTTTCTCTGCAGTGGGATCTTTAGTAAATGTTCATGTGGGACAAACTTTTTCCTACAGTTTGGATTCATTCCTGAGCTATGTATATTTTTACAACTCTGTCAAAGTTTCTTGCCCCCAGAACTCCAATCTTGCTTCTCCCAAGTGCCAGAAACCCAGATAATCTGCTAGCAATTAACCAGAAATTAGAGTATATTTTTACTTCAGTGTGTCTCGGCATCTTGTAAAAGAGACAGCAGGATATACTACAAGAACTTCATCCAAGTGGGTAAATATCAACTTTCATCTACCCTTTTGAGTTTACTGATTTGCTACAGTTCCACATATGGAATAACAGCTGCAGTCAGATACCCCACCTAATTAAGCTTACAATAATTCAGTCATTCTCAAAAACCCATCTGTCTTTGAAAGTGGTCAAGTCTGAGCATTAAATGGGCTGTGATATAAATCATTACTCTTGCATCTTTAGAGTCTTTGATGGAGGTACTTATTTCTTTGACTTTTCTGGTGATACACTATTGGTTTTTATTTGCTATTTTCTTAGATGGGATGAACTATAGAACTTGGCTTCTCCTTCTGTAACAACTCTTATGCAGGATCCTGCCAATGGCTTACATTATTTCCAGAAACCATACACCCTAGAACTGGGAGAACCAAACGCAGGTGTCCTACTGTGTATACGGTGTGGCGTATATAAGCAAAAATTGCATCTTTTTCATTTGATCTGCAACAACACCTTTGTGTATTTGCCCAAGAAGTGGTAATGATTCAGAGTCAGTCAGGATCTTTTGGAGAAAGTCAAGAGTTTTATATTAGTATTTGTTTATTATTTTCATTATATTTCCTCATGAATACCTAACATCTTCTTAATTCAAGGTAACAGGCCTGTTAAGGGATGTAGTTCTGAAAATTCAATAAGTTGTGACTTTCCACTGATATAACTCACTCCAGACTTCTACCTATCTCATCTGGAGATTTTTTTTTTTTTTTTCCATTTGTGTAAATCAAGTATATGGCCCTAGGGCAGATTCTGTATTAATGTTGTAGTCAAAGACTTTGCCATTGAGGTCACTGGGGATTAAGTGATGTTGATAACAAGTTCAGCTTCCTGAAAAGGTTATCGCTGAAAATCTGCCTGGGGCATTTATATCACTCCCTTTGACTTCCCTACCTAGTAATTGTCTGCCCATAGGAATCAAAGAGTTCATTTCAACAATAGCATTGAAGCATCTCTAATCAACTACCCACCTACTCATCTAAGTGAGTGCTCAGTTTTGTCTGACTCTTTGCAGCCCCATGGACTGTAGCCCAGCAGGCTCCTCTGTCCATAGAATTTTCCAGGCAAGAATACCAGAGTGAGTTGCCATTTCCTTCTCCAAGCAATCTTCCTGGCCCCAGGATTGAACCTATGGCTCTTGCATCTCCTACATTTACAGACAGATTCTTTATCAACTGTGCCGCCTGGGAAGCCAATAATCAGCATCTTAGTCCAACAAAAATCACACATTCTCTCAAAGACTTTTAAAGCTACTAGGCATTTCGAGCAACAATGCATTACTCAATATAATTAAGGCATGGCTTGCTTTCCGGGAAATAGAAGATAGCTGAGTGGTCAATAACTGACAAATCCACTCTAACATTCCCCTTTCACAGAGCATTTGGATTCCTTCTTTAAATCATATTGAGTTGTTTCTTTGGCATCTCAACTCAATTTAGCAAGGGCACCTCAACTCTTTGAGTAAAGATTTCGTAACTTAACTGAGAAAGCCATTAGAATCACATTCAAATACTCACTGTATCATGTTGATCTTGATTTCTGCAGTAAGAACACTCATATTGAAGTTATATCTCATTTGACTTTGTATTCTGCCCTCTTTCTAGTTTTTAAATTAATTCCTTTTCTGATTATCGAAATTTTTGCTGACATAAAGTTGAAAAGGTTTAAAAAATTTTGGCATATACCTCAGCTTCAGAAGGCTTTTCAACTTCCTCCTTATCATTGAAGGATTGAGCTGTGATATGTCTGTGATTAGGGATCTGGTGATAATAAACAGGGCAAGGGTGGAGCCCGGAGAGAATTTGCTTTCTCTTACAAGATGACATGGTTGACTGCCCAAGAATACCTCAGAGGAAACAAGAAAAAGGACTGTTTTGGCTGATTGGGTTTGTGGATACCTGGTGTGCTGAATCTTCAAAATCCCCTCATATAAATTTATCTCAATTCTGGTTTTCTCTTCCCCTAGCAGTGTCATAGTTTTAAAACGATAATCTTAAAACAACTGTGAATTCACCTGAAATCAAACTTCATCAATCTGTAGGATAATTCTAAGTGTGCTGTTTAATTGTGAGATACAGTCATCTTTTATTTTGAAAGTATTGCTATTCTCTTGATATAACTATACTCTCAGGTCTTCCATTTGTTCCTTGAGCCAAAATTATAGATAGTTTGGATATTTTTCCTTATCATTCTCTTATGCTATTCAGTGCCATAAAGGCAGCCACCTTATCCACAGTTCTTAACTTCCTAATAAACTTTATGTTTAGTAGTAGCTATGCAGAATCCTAGAGACTTGCCATAATTTTATGGAGATAATTTAACTGCTTTATTATCACACATCATGGGATTGCAGGTTACTATGCCCCACTAGTGGATTTTCACTGTGACACTTCGGCAAATTAAATACAGTTACTGTGAATAATGTCCCCCAGAAATTCACATCCACCTGGAACCTCAGAATGTGACCTTATTTGGAAACAGGGCCTATGCAGATGTAATTAAAGAATGATAGAGATTAGAAGAATCTCTATCTAAAGTAGAAGTCTAAATTAGAAGAAATCTAAATCCAATGAGAGTGTACTTATAAGAGAAAAGACACAAAGAGACATAGGGGCCACATGAAGATAGAGATGAGGACTGGAGCTATGTTACCACAAGCCAAGAAATCCCAGGAGCCAGCAAAACTGGAAAATGCAGGGAAAGTTTCTCCTCTAAAGCCTTTGCGGGGTGGGAGTCGGGGAAGACGGGGGTAGAGAGTGTGATTCTGAGAACACCTTGATTTCAGCCTTCTGGTCTCTAAAACTGTGAGAGAATAAAGTTTTGTTGTTTTAAGCCAACAGCTCTGTGACAATTTATTACAGCAGCCCTAGGAAACTAATACAGTTACAAATTACAGGTTTCTTTATTTGCTGGAGTTATGTTCAGTATTCTGATTTTATCTATTTCTGTACAAGTCAGGATTTTTAGCTGAAAGAAAAAATACAAAATTGCTTCTTTTTGAATTTTTTTTTAAAACAGCAATCAATTTATTGAAATGTGGAACACTCACAGGATCCCTGTGAAGGCTTAGGAATGAATCTTAGAAAATGGATGGAAATGAGTGGCAGTCTAGTCAGTTCAGTCAGTCAGTCAGTTCAGTCGCTCAGTCGTGTCCGACTCTTTGCTACCCATGAATCTCAGCACGCCAGGCCTCCCTGTCCATCACTAACTCCCGGAATTCACCCAAACTCATGTCTCCTATGTTCTCATTAAAACTAGGCAAAACCAGATAATATATTGTGTTTCTAAAAACAGAAAAAAAAAAAGACAAATATTGCCTATTTGTACATATGAGTTCAAAATTTTCTTTAGAATATATTTTAAAATTCATTTAAATGTTTGTTTCATAATACAATATTAATCATATGCTCTTACATATGTAGTGAATAAGATTCAGTTCAGTTCAGTTCAGTCGCTCAGTCGTGTCCGACTCTTTGCGACTCCATGAATCGCAGCACACCAGGCCTCCCTGTCCATCACCAACTCCTCCTGCCCTCAATCCCTCCCAGCATCAGAGTCTTTTCCAATGAGTCAACTCTTTGCATGAGGTGGCCAAAGTACTGGAGTTTCAGCCTTAGCATCATTCCTTCCAAAGAAATCCCAGAGCTGATCTCCTTCAGAATGGACTGGTTGGATCTCCTTGCAGTCCAAGGGACTCTCAAGAGTCTTCTCCAACACCACAGTTCAAAAGCATCAATACTTTGGCGCTCATCCTTCACAGTCCAACTCTCACATCCATACACGACTACTGGAAAAACCATAGCCTTGACTAGACGGACCTTTGTTGGCAAAGTAATGTCTCTGCTTTTTAATGTGAAAAGCAGGCCAAATCAGGCCCCCCAGCTGTCATAGGCATTGGGCACCAGATTGAGGAACTGTCCCTCTTCAGCTGCTCTGGACTCCATATAGCACCACTGCTGTGGCTGCCCCTGCTTCCGGGCTCCTGGACACTGTGGATGCTTCCACCACAGCCATAATGAAGTCTCTCTCCCTGTTTCTTGGCATTGTGAGATGTAAATCCAGTGTTAAGGGGTCATAGTAGATTTTCCCAGCCTGGATCACTTTTCTATGACCTAGTGTGCAGAAAGGCAAATGAGATGCTGAACTTGCAGGCATCTGTCCTAAGTAATGGATAAGGACTCTGCCTCCCCCAAAGATTACATACATCTGGGGTGTGGGGTGGGTTTTCGCAATCACAGAAAGAAGGTCGTAAGTGGGGAGGGAAAATAAAAACAAAACAGAACAAAATCAAGCAAAATTTCTCACAAATGTGCATTGCGCATGTTAATGTAAGGCCAGTTCCAGTAACTGTAGAAAAAATTCCTTATAGACTCTGCCAAAATTTGACATAGTAGTCATAGTTAGAAGTTGGGGGAAGTTACATTAGGTTCTTTACTCAAATAGATATTTTTCTAGTAGAGAAAGGATGAAAAGTTCATATATAGTTGTTCCTTGGATCTCACTAATGACAATTTTTAAAATATTGTCAACAATATTATATGTGCCTTTTGTGTTTATCCCCAAGAGATCTTTGCTTGTAATTAATCATCATAATGTCTTGTCAATGCCATATTCAGAATTAAAATTCAGGTAACTAAGTGATAGTTTAAATGGAAATGAAATTTTTATTTACCTACATGCAAAAATATTAGATACAACATTAATAAAACTCATGGTCTTGATATTGTTATATAAGGAAATTCAATAAATAAAAAAAGCCACTTTAAATGTTAATTCATGATATTATTTCAAAGGAAATTTATTTCATATTCATAGACCAGAAAAGAAAATGCTTAGATCACACTGAGTGTGTTTAATAGATCACATGAGATGAAGCAGTATTGACAGACTATGGCAATTTCTTACTGTCTGGGAAAGTCAGAGTCATTGCTGTCACTGGAAGTACCCAAAAGAAACATATTAACCAATTAAAAAAATCAATTTTCATAGCTTATGCTGTCACCAGTATTGAAGTTTAAATACACATGACTGAAGGGCTTGTCTGTATTCTTGTCATGTAGTATGTGAAAATAAGACACCAGTATAGCATATTTAATATTTATCAAAGATTTAGAAATTGAAAGAAGCACACTATGATGTCATGTTATTTTAGTCCAATACTCTGCTGCAGCATATATTTCTGGTAAACTTTAGAGACGGATAGGGATCTGAAAGACTTTGGCAAACATTTTCAGTGTATGAATGCACACAGTCTAAAATTAAAAGCCCTTTCTTATACTACCTTTACTTGAAATGTATATTTGTTCTAAAATCACATTTGTGACAGGTATTGCAGTTTGCTTAGCTCCTCCTTATTCCATCAGTCTTCTAGGATATCTTTCTAAAGCAGATGTTGGAAAACTAAAAATTACATTTTCAGTACTCCTATACTGCTAAGGATCTGACTGCTAATTAATTCCCACCAAAAAGATCCATCCACATGAGAACTGGAAAATCCAAGCGAGAATGAAGACATCCTCCTGCCCTTTTGAATGTTTTTTACTGGTAGGCAAGGTCTTGCAGATGTGAAGTTTTCCTGCAGCAGTATTATAGCTCCTCTTCTCCCATTTCCTGGTTTCAGAGATTGTTATCATTTTCTAGGATCCAGGCACCAGTTTTGTATGTTGCAAGACATTTGTGGTAGTGTTGACTTCCTGATATCTGGAATACAGCCATGGATCATCTTCATCTCAATAGTTTCAGTGGTGGGACTTCCAGTTTTAATGGTAGGAGCTCCTGTTGGCTGGCAGGTTCTCATGGTTTGGAAATTATTCCTGAATTCCCAGAATAAACTGCACTCCTCCAACTCTTCCAGTGATTTTATGGGCACTTACTCCCTTACATAAAATCCCTTTCTAAATAGATGCAAGATGCTTTAGTGTTTCCTATTTCCTGTTTAGAGCATTAACTGATAAAACATCTAAAAATAATCTCCCCAGAAAATTTAATCTGTCTCCTAAAAATGAATTTTGGAATCCAACCAAAATATTATAGCAGTTCTGTTTGAATGTGGACCAATCTTGGAGAAGTAGTCAGTCAGAACTCTCCCAGAAGAGGTTGACTTTACCTGAACCCTAACTTCTTTACAGATGCAAGACAAAGAAAAGAACATAATCTGCCAGTCCCATTCATGTAGTTAGTTGAGGTTATCATCATCCTCTCTGTGACCTTGAATCTGGATCCCCCAAAGCTGTCTTTCACCAACACATTCACATTCCTGTTGCTATTACACCTTCATTTGAAACATGGGCAAGAAGATATTTAATATGTAATGACAGAATTGTTTAGAATTTCCAGGAATAGAAAAATCAGAGAAGGAAAAATATATTCATCAGTCTAGTTTTCCAGCTGGGTTTCCCTGGTAGCTCAGCTGGTAAAGAATCTGCCTGCAATGCAGAAGACACAGGCTGTAGTCTTGGATCAGGAAGATCCCTTGGAGAAGGGATAGGCTACCCATTCCAGTATTCTTGGGCTTCCCTGGTGGCTCAGATGGTAAAGAATCCACGTGCAATGCAGGAGACCTGGGTCATGAAGGTACCCTGGAGAAAGGAATGGCAACCCACTCCAGTATTCTTCCCTAGAGAATCCCCATGGACAGAGGTGCCTGGTGGGCTACAGTTCATGGGTTCACAAAGAGGTGGACACGACTGAGTGACTAAGCACAGTTTTCCAATTAGACATCATTACATCTATCATGAAATACTTTATTTGCTTTCTTTTATTCTATTCAAAATAACTAAAGATCTACTTCTCAGAGATGACTAAATTTCACTTAGTCATAAAAAAAAGGAAAAAACCATTGTGACTGCATTCCTAAACACTTGTTTCCTGTTCATTTGTGTTCAGTTTTATTGGTAGTGGTAGTGGTAATTAGTGAATTACTTACTTAACCAAAATATCTTCTTAGTAATCAGGAGTTCATATTTTACAGTTATCACTAGGTTCTTCAAAATAAATGGTGGCAAAAAAGCATTTGGAGCCATAAAAAGTGTGCCATTTAGTGAAATTAAAACTGGCTTGCCAGAGCATTACACAAAATGACATGTTGCTCAAAGGAAGTCCATTTTACTAGGAATAAATAAACACGGGTGGGAAATAAATCTCTGTTTCAGATTTCAAATGCAGTTGTTCACAATATTGCACCTAAGGGTGAAAAACAAATGAGGTAAATGAATTTGTGTATACATTTCATGATTTTCCAGCAGTGTTATAATTAAAACTATAAAACGTCGCCTTTAGCAAACAGCTATTGTGGGAATTCTTTCACACAGCCTTGTGCATGGAAGCCCCATTTTGTTTGTCTTGACTTCCTCTGACAATGATTGCAACTGTCTGCTGAGAGAAGGGGAAATGTAATTTTTATGTAGAATTATTTACAAGAAAGACAAATGTTATCAGGATTAGCTCACCCTGATTAGCTTCTGAAAAATAGACACTTCAAAATCAAAACTGAAGTTTCCATCATAGAAAAGAGAAAAACTATCTCTGTGTTTTGAATGGAACCACTAAGGCCCTAATAGTCCCTGGTTAGAGTCTCAGAAAATCATAAACCATACATAGAACTGCACAAACTCTAAGACAGGCTGGTGGGTTTAGTTGAATCTTCACAATGTCAATATCTCTGTCAGTCTTTTGTACCTAATCCCCGATGTCACCATATTTATTTTATCTTTAGCTAAAATGCAAACTACAGCCACATTTTCTTCCAACATTATTATTATTATTTTTAGACAGAACATCAAATGTCTTTTTTTTTTTTTTTTTTACTTTATAATATTGTATTGGTTTTGCCATACATCAACATGCATCCGCCATGGGTGAACACATGTTCCCCATCCTGAACCCTCCTCCCTCCTCCCTCCGCATACCATCCCTCTGGGTCATCCCAGTGCACCAGCCCCAAGCTTCCTGTATCCTGCATCGAACCTGGACTGGCGATTCATTTCTTATATGATATTATACATGTTTTAATGCCATTCTCCCAAATCATCCCCCCCTCCCTCTCCCACAGAGTCCAAAAGACTGTTCTATACATCTGTGTCTCTTTTGCTGTCTCTCATACAGGGTTATCATTACCATCTTTCTAAATTCCATATATATGCGTTAGTATACTGTATTGGTGTTTTTCTTTCTGGCTTGCTTCACTCTGTATAATCGGCTCCAGTTTCATCCACCTCATTAGAACTGATTCAAATGTATTCTAAAATTTTTAATGGCTGAGTAATACTCCATTGTGTATATGTACCATAGCTTTCTTATCCATTCATCTGCTGATGGACATCTAGGTTGCTTCCATGTCCTGGCTATTATAAACAGTGCTGCAATGAACACTGGGGTACAAGTGTCTCTTTCAATTCTGGTTTCCTCTGTGTGTACGCCCAGCAGTGGGATTGCTGGGTCGTATGGTAGTTCTATTTCCAGTTTTTTAAGGAATCTCCACACTGTTCTCTCATTTATTTTTCTGGAATTGAGCTGTAGGAGTTGCTTGTATATTTTTGAGATTAGTTGTTTGTCAGTTGCTTCATTTGCTATTATTTTCTCCCATTCTGAAGGCTGTCTTTTCACCTTGCTTATAGTTTCTTTTGTTGTGCAGAAGCTTTTAATTTTAATTAGATCCCATTTGTTTATTTTTGCTTTTATTTCCAATATTCTGGGAGGTGGGTCATAGAGGATCCTGCTGTGATGTATGTCAGAGAGTGTTTTGTCTATGTTGTCCTCTAGGAGTTTTATAGTTTCTGGTCTTATGTTTAGATCTTTAATCCATTTTGAGTTTATTTTGTGTATGGTGTTAGAAAGTATTATACACCATGACCAAGTGGGCTTTATCCCAGGGATGCAAGGATTCTTCAATATCCACAAATCAATCAATGTAATACACCACATTAACAAATTGAAAAATAAAAGCCATATGATTATCTCAATAGATGCAGAGAAAGCCTTTGAAAAAATTCAACATCCATTTATGATAAAAACTCTCCAGAAAGCAGGAATAGAAGGAACATACCTCAACATAATAAAAGCTATATGTGACAAATCCACAGCAAATATTATCCTCAATGGTGAAAAATTGAAAGCATTTCCCCTAAAGTCAGGAACAAGACAAGGGTATCCACTCTCACCACTACTATTCAACATAGTTTTGGAAGTTTTGGCCACAGCAATCAGAGCAGAAAAAGAAATAAAAGGAATCCAAATTGGAAAAGAAGAAGTAAAACACTCACTGTTTGCAGATGACATGATCCTTTACATAGAAAACCCTAAAGACTCCACCAGAAAATTACTAGAGATAATCAATGAATATAGTAAAGTTTCAGGGTATAAAATCAACACACAGAAATCCCTTGCACTCCTATACACTAATAATGAGAAAACAGAAAGAGAAATTAAGGAAACAATTCCATTCACCATTGCAATGAAAAGAATAAAATACTTAGGAATATATCTACCTAAAGAAACTACAGAGCTATATATAGAAAACTATAAAACACTGATGAAAGAAATCAAAGAGGGCACTAATAGATGGAGAAATATACCATGTTCATGGATCGGAAGACTCAACATAGTGAAAATGAGTATACTACCCAAAGCAATCTATAGATTCAGTGCAATCCCTATCAAGCTACCACCGGTATTCTTCACAGAGCTAGAACAAATAATTTCACAATTTGTATGGAAATACAAAAAACCTCGAATAGCCAAAGCAATCTTGAGAAAGAAGAATGGAACTGGAGAAATCAACCTGCCTGACTTCAGGCTCTACTACAAAGCCACAGTCATCAAGACAGTATGGTATTGGCACAAAGACAGAAATATAGATCAATGGAACAAAATAGAAAGCCCAGAGATAAACCCACACACCTATGGACACCTTATCTTTGACAAAGGAGGCAAGAATATACAGTGGAGAAAAGACAATCTCTTTAACAAGTGGTGCTGGGAAAACTGGTCAACCCCTTGTAAAAGAACGAAACCAGAACACTTTCTTCCAACATTAATAGACCACATCCAACCCCTGATAACATCAAGTTGGTTCCCACATCACATCGTCTTTCACCCAGCCTTGTGCGTGGCAGCCCCATTTTGTTTGTCTTGCCTTCCTCTGACAATAATGTGAAGGTTGGAGTCGAATTCCTGAGGCTCATGTGTGTATTTCCTACCACATGTGTGTTTCCTCCTGTCCTGCATGCTGCTCTTTCTCAGTCTTCCACTGGTCATTCCTTTCCTTTCTGTCACTGAGTTATCAGCATTTTCCAGAGCTCAGTCCTTGTGCTTCTTTTCTTCATTTCAAAGTGTACTTTAGATAACTTTATTATGACCTATGGCCATAAATGGAGCTTCCAAGGTGGTGCTAGTGGTAAAGAATCCGCCTGCCAATGCAGAAGACATCAGAGACACAGGTTCGATCCCTGGGTTAGAAGGATCCCCTGGAGGAGGACATGGCCACCCACTTCAGTATTCTTGCCTGGAGAATTCCATAGACAAGGGAGCCTGGCAGGCTTCAGTCCATAGCATGGCAAAGAGTCAGACACAATTGAAGTCACTTAGTGCACACCCACGCACATGGCCATAAATTCCATCTTTATCCTACTATCACCAAATAAATATCACCAATCTAAACTCTCCCTTGGTTCTAGACTTCTCTATTTCACTGCCTACTTATCAAGGCATATATATTTAAACATGTTCAATAAAGAACTGATCTGTATTCCCAAACTCACTCTCTTCCCCTGAGTCTTCACTGTTGCTTTGCACTAGGAGTTCAGTCAACACTCAAGGCTCAAATTTGTTTTTCTTCCATTTTCTCAACCCAAGTCCAGTTCACCAAGTCCTGCAAAGATACCTCGGCATGTATCCAGAATCTCATTACCTTTCACTGCTTCCCTCACTGCTACTTGGTTCAAGTCACCACCATGTCTCCTGAGAGCCCTGCAAAGTCTTCTGACTGGTCTCATCCCTTCATTTCTTCTCCCTCCCAAACCCATCCTCTTGATCATGCTCACCCTCAAGTCCACTGTACATGTAGTGTTAAAATGTTTCTCACAACACATACAACTAATACTTCCAATGATTTCTATAGCATTTAGACTGACTGAAAGTCTCTTTCATAGCCTAAAATATCCTTTGTCATCTGAACCATGACTATTTGAGTGACCTGGTCTCTGAATTCTCTTGGTTCACTCACTCCCAGACTCATTGAATGTTTGGCTGCTTCTTGAGCACTAAACCGGCTTTGGAGTCTTTACATTTGCTTTTCTTCTCTAATGTTATCTTTTCTAAGACACTATGCCTGGTTATCTAAATAGCATAAGAAGCGTACATACTCTGTCTCTTATTCTGCTTTCTTTGTCTTCATAGCTCTAACAAATTTCTCTTTAGGAGGAGTTTTACATTTTATATTTTCTTTTTTGTTTGTGAATGTCATTACTTGTCGTTCTCCTTCAACAGAATGTAAGTTCTGTAAGTACATATTATTTTTCTTTGCTACTTTCTTTGTGCCTCAATCACAGCCTAGCAAATAGTAGCTGCTCAAACATTATTTACTAAATAAATAAGTACAATTTCCTTTTCCCCTCTTCTTTAAGCCAACCTCATCCTGAATATACAACATTAGCGCACAATTTAATCCCCTCCTTAAAAAAGGACCATTAATCTTTACTTGTTTACTCTGAGGCACTGTCACTCCTAACCCCCCACAGATATATCACCTGAACTTCACTCTCCTTTTGACTGACAAATATTTAACATTGAAGAACAATTACAACTCATTCTTTTATTTTTATTTTGAGACAACAGATTCTTATTGAATAGTATATTGATGCCAGGAAGTGAAAAAAATAAAATAATTTTAATAAGAGCAAAAGTTTCTGAAACAGAAACACAGCTTTAGTCATAATAATTATGGTTCAAAATGACTGTCCTTTATTTTCCCTTTTATGCTGAACATAAGTTTATGTTTGTTTACATTACAGTTCCAGTTCCATTTCAGTCGCTCAACGTGTCTGACTCTTCGCAGCACACCAGGCCTCCCTGTCCATCACCAACTCCTGGAGCCTACTCAACCTAATGTCCATAGAGTCGGTGATCATTACAGTTATAGATGCAATAAAAAAATGGAAATCTGTTACAGTATTTTAAGACTGATTTATGTTTTTACTTTTTTTGCATCCATTGTCTTTTAATGTTTGGAATTTGGCACTTGCACAAGTAGCAAAATGAAGATGATGTATTTTGTTCAAGTTTATAGTCCTCAGAGCTGAGGTCAGTGTATTTGTACTCATTTTTTTTCTTCCAGTTTTGTTCAGATATAATTGGCTTACAGTGCTATATAAGTTTAAGGTATATAGCATGATTTAATTTAAATATATCATGAAGTGATTATCACAATATATAGTGAACATCCATCATTTACCATAGATACAAAATTAAAGAAACAAAAATAAATTTTTTCTTCTGATGAGAACTCTTACCATTTACTCTTTAAAAAATTTTCATATATAGCATATAGCAATGTCAATTATATTTATTTATGTTGTATATTAATAATGTGCATGTTGCCTGCAATGCAGGAGATCTGGGTTTGATCCCTGTGTTGGGAAGACCTCCTGGAGAAGGGCATGGCAACCCACTCCAGTAGTCTTGTCTCAGAAATCCCATGGACAGAAGAGCCTGGAGGGCTAAAGTCCATGTGGTCACAAAGAGTCTGACACGACTGAGTGACTAACACTCAGTTTCACTTTTACCTTACATCCCTAGTACTTATAACTGGAAATTTGTACCTTTTGACTGCCTTCATCCAATCCCTTCTGCCCTCCCTCTAGTGATGACAAATCTAATTTCTTTTTCTTTGAGTTTGTTTTTGAAGTGTAATTGATCTATACATTTTTAGTTCCAGATACACAATATAGTGATTCATTATTTTTATACATTTCAAACTGATCTCCATATTAAGTCTAGTTATGATATGTTAAAATACAAAGTTATTACTTATTGACTATATATTCTCCTCCCTGTTCATTTCATTCATTTATTTTGCAACTGGAAGTTTGTTCCACTAAATATCCCTCTCCTAGTTTTTCACTCCCTCCCTACCCTCTTCAACTCTGGCAACAGGCAGTCTGTTCTCTGTATCTATAACTCTATTTCTGTTTTGTTATGTTTGTTCATTTGTTTTGTTTATTAAGATACCATATACAGGTGGAATCCTGCAATATTTATCTTTCTCTGCTTGACTAAATTCGCTTTTATGCTCCAGGTCCATTCATGTTGTCACAAATGTCAAGATTTCATTCTTTTTTAAGGCTAAGTAATATTCTACACCACACCCCAAGGTTATACAACTGAAAGAGGCAGAATCAAAAGTTTAGGTTCAATTCAACTCATTTTGGGCTTCCCCGGTGATTCAGTTGGTAAAGAATCTGTCTTGCAATGCAGGAGACTCAGGTTCCATCCCTGGGTCAGGAAGATCCCCTGGAGAAGGGAATAGCAAGCCACTCCAGTACTCCCTTGCCTGAAGAATTCCATGAACAGAGGAGTCGGGCAGGCTACAGCCCATGGGATTGCAAAGAGTTGGACACGACTGTGTGACTAACTTTCACTTTCACTTTTCAACTCATTTCAAATCCTAAACTGTCTTTTGTAATATTTTAGGAGACACTATATTAAATGCTATTTCCGTTTTTCCCTCCTGATTTTCTTTCTGCTCTAGTTAGACTTTAATGGGTTATGAATCTTTTAAATTAACTCAAAAGATTCTCAGTGTGATTAAAATTAAGCTCTTCATCAAACCCTTGCTCATGGGAGAATATAGTTGGGAAAAAAAGAATCTGCCCACCAAAGCAGAGATGCAAGAGAGATGGGTTCAATCTCTGTGTTAGGAAGATCCCCTGGAGTAGGAAATGGCAACCCACTCCAGTATTCTTCCTGGACAGAGGAGTCTGGTGGGTTATAGTTGGTGGGATCACAAAGAGTCAGAGACAATTGAGCATGCACTTGAGCAGGCAGAGCATTAATGATTTTCTCTGCAGAAAGGCCTAACTAGAAGTATGAGTGAAAAGCCCAATGTGTAGATTTGCATCTAATTATAAACTTTTCTGACAGATGCTTAATTGTGTTCACGCTTACACTAAAAAGAGCATATGATACTCCTATCCATCCATATTTTTTTTAAGATATGACAGCTTTGGTAGTTTATCCCCCCATAAATCAGAAGAAAATGAGAAATAAAAAATACTAAATCATTTCACAGACATTAATGCAAGCTCTTATTCATATATTTTTTAAATGACCCAGATAAATTTTAAAATAGTTTTTCCCATCAAACAGCAATATGTGGAATCAGGTTCCTTGATATATCTGAACTTTAATCAGAGCAAATAATTAGGAATTGCTCACTATAACTTATTTCTAGCAAGTTGAAGTGTGTCATATATCAACAGAAACAGACAAAGTGAAGGGCAGTGGAGATAAATTATGTTCATAAAATGTTCATAGTATTAGTAAAGAAGTAATGATAATTTTCAGTATGGATGTAAAAGCAAAATTCTAATTGTGAGTTAACTTTTCCACATGGTGTAGGTGTTGCATCTCCACAATCTTTATAAATAGTTTTCCAGTTTAAAGGTTTTTAAGACACAAAGTTCTTACAGGATTACAAGTATAATCTTTAAAGCTGGAGGAGACTTTACCAAGAAAACACACTATTGGTTCTCAGTGTTTTGCCTGAACAACTGAATGATAGGAAATACTACATGTTATTTATAAGCAAACTTGCCTTTCTCATGATAGGGTACTCCAAAGCATTCTTTGCTGAGTAGTATGATGTGTGTGTGTGTTCACCACGGAGGGCGGGGGGCACAAACGAAATTACTGTGTATAACAATTGAGAAAAATTACCAGTGGTTTGGTGGGAAAGTTATGAAATAAATGACAGCAGGGGCTTGAGAAAGGATACATCAATTGAGACTATATGTGTATGGTAATATTCTTCCAGGTCTCCCTTAGAAAATCTTCAGTATAATAAATATAATTGTTCTCTGTCACACAGATAGGCCATGACCAGAGCTATTACATTGAAACTTCAAATAGACAAATTAAAAATAGTCAAATTATAAATTTGTTGTTGTTCAGTCACTCAGTCATGTCTGACTCTTTGTGACATCATGGACTGTAGCACACCAGGCTTTCCTGTCCTTCACCCTGTCCTTCCCTGTCCTTCACCTTTAATTCTATTTATAACTCTTTTTATAAATAGAATTAAAGCAAAGAAATGTGTGACTCTGATTGGATAAGAAATTTCTTCCCTGGAAACAGCCTGACCCTTTGAAGGTTGACATACTCCAACACCCTAGTTTAAAGTGATGTAAAATCCTTGTTTATATCTGACCTGATTGACTCCCCTTCTATGCCACATACTGAGCCCATCCAATTATTGGTGTGCCTCCCTGATGAACATTAAGAGGCACTGAGGGACTGTGTGCTCTCTTTTTATTCCTAACTGTAGGCACTGTGAATTGCTTGTCACAAAGTGAAGGTAGTGAGTGAAATCTAAGTCATCCCTCTCCAGCTCGTCAAACCTGAACCTGCCTTTGTGGCCTGGCCTATTTCACCCTTGAATTCGACATTCTCTGGGGAAATAGAAACACGGATGTCTGCTTAAGTTTTAGTAGGTGGGTGAAAACAGGATACAGCTGAACTATGGGAAGAACTGAAGAAGGCCTTATTCACTAAAATGCTATAAAGAAAGGTACAGATAAATAAACAAGAGTTTATTTACGATTTGACTCTGTCCCAACTGATGATTTTGCTCCATCGGTCAGCTGTGTCCGACTCTTTAACAACCTCATGGACTGTAGCCTGCTAGGCTCCTCTGTCCATGGAATTCTGCAGGCAAAACTACTGGAGTAGGTTGGCATTTCCTACTCCAAGGGATCTTCCTGACTCAGGGATGTAAACTGTGCCTTCTCATTGGCAGGCAGATTCTTTACCACTGAGCCACCTAGGAAGTCCACACACAAAAAGTTATAAAGATGAAAAAGGAAGAGGGGAAAGAAATAGGAGGTAAGAGGAAAAAGGGAGGAGGTGAGGCTAGGGATTAAAAAATTAGTGATGTTTAAACTCTTAAATCTCACCATGGTCCATATCAGACTTGCTATATGTCTTATCATCTATAGGCCACTGACTTCCACATTTATCTCCAGCTGCAGTGCTTCTCATGAATTCTAGACAAACATATCCATGTATAGGTGATACTCTATATCTCTGGTATGTCTGACTGGCATCTTACTTACCAGTTCAAAACTAAACTTTGGATATTTTCTCTCCAATGAAGGATCTCTGTTGGGAGTTCTCCCACCACTCAGATGTCAACACAATATAAAGTGAACTATTGTGTTGACATTGACAGATACTGTATACTTTGGTGTGCTTTCCTTTCTTTACCTGCCTTTTTATACTCTTCACTATTTTCATATTTCACTGAGAATTCTGTTAGCCTAAAATATTATAAAGCCAATGGAATGTAAACTATCTGAGGTCAAGGACTTAGTAAAATTTGTTCCCTGTTGTATTTCTGATATATAGAATAGTGACTCAGTGCTCAATCAACATTTATTGAATATCAAATGTCAGTTGAATCCAAATATTATTATGATTATGTTTACAAATTATAGTCCATTGTCATTGGGATATATGTTGGATGGGGACTGGATGAGTAAGTAAAATTTTCTAAGATGTTATAAATTTGGCATGTTTTCATTGAAAGAAGTTTAAAATTCAAGGTAGTGTTATGAATATACATTTTATATATTTTGATTAATGTACCTTTCTGACTTTGTCAACTACTTAACAAATTCTTTGTTTGCTTTCATATTTTTTATTGAAACATAATTTATATAAATTATTATATAAGTTCAGTTCAGTTCAGTTCAGTTCAGTCACTCAGTCGTGTCCAACTCTTTGCGACCCCATGAATCACAGCACACCAGGCCTCCCTGTCCATCACCAACTCCCAGAGTTCACTCAAACTCACCTCCATCGAGTCGGTGATGCCATCCAGCCATCTCATCCTCTGTCATCTCCTTCTCCTCCTACCCCCAATCCCTCCCAGCATCAGAGTCTTTTCCAGTGATTCAACTCTTCGCATGAGGTGGCCAAAGTACTGGAGTTTCAGCTTTAGCATCAGTTCTTCCAATGAACACCCAGGACTGATCTCCTTTAGAATAGACTGGTTGGATCTCCTTGCAGTCCAAGGGACTCTTAAGAGTCTTCTCCAACATCACAGTTCAAAAGCATCAATTCTTCAGCGCTCAGCTTTCTTCACAGTCCAACTCTCATATCCATACATGACCACTGGAAAAACCATAGCCTTGACTAGACGGACCTTTGTTGGCAAAGTAATGTCTCTGCTTTTGAATATGCTATCTAGATTGGTCATAACTTTCCTTCCAAGGGGTAAGTGTATTTTAATTTCATGGCTGCAGTCACCATCTGCAGTGATTTCAGAGACCCAAAAGTAAAGTCTGACGCTGTTTCCACTGTTTCCCCATCTATTTCCCATGAAGTTATGGGAGGTACATGTGTACAATATAGTGATTCTCAACATTAAAAGTTATACTCCACTTATAGTTATTATAAAAAAATTTGCTTCATTTTCAAAAATTTAATTTATTTAAACTAAAACAAAAAAACATATAATTCACCTATTTCTCCCATCTAGCACTCCCTGCCTCTGGCAACAATCAGTCTTTTTAATCTATGTCTTTTGATTGAAGAATTTAGTTTATTTACATTTAAAATGAATATTGACAAGTAGGTGCTTATTGCTATTTTGTTTATTGTTTTCTGACTGTTTTTATAGTTTTTGTTTCTTTTTTCTTCTCTTGTTCTCTTCCTTTGTGGTTTGATGACTCTTCTATGGAATGCTTACATTTTCTTTGTCTTTTGTGTCATTACCATAAGCTTTTGATTTGGGTTACCTTTAGGATTACCCTTGGGGCTTCCCTGGTGACTGTGGCTCAGTGGTAGAGAATCCATGTGCAGTGCAGGAGATGTGGGTTTGACCCCTGGGTTAGGAAGATCCTCTGGAGAAGGGCATGGCAACCCACTTCAGTATTCTTGTCTGGAGAATCCAATGGACAGAGGTGCCTGGCAGGCTACAGTTCTTAGGTTTGCAAAAAGTCAGATATAACTGAAGTGACTGAGCACACACACACAAGAATAACCATTATGTGATTATGTAAATCACATAATGATCTACAACAAATATTTTAAGTTGATAACAACTTAAGTTTGATTCCATTATAGAGCTCAATATTATTACTTCTCCCTCCATATGTTTTATTAAAAAGCTAAGTATGAATGATTTAGAAATAATAATGAATCTTATAACAATCAATTTGGAGGCAGAATAGATTAAAGTAGCTTCATTTATAAAGTCATTACAACACCTCATCATTTAGGGTGAATAATTACTTATACTGCATCATTTTTGATAGTTAATTGCTATGATTTGGCAAGAATGTGAGTATGCACAGTTTGCTAAGATGAAACCTCATTCACCACTGCTTTTCACTGATCTATTTTGAAATAAATATAGAACTTCTTGAATTAAGTCTAATGAAAAGTTAATTATTTAAAATGACTGTAGGGCTTTGTCCAATCTTTAGAAGTAGGTAGAAAATAATGGAAGAATGTTTATATTTCCTGATTTATAATAGTATGTAGTTTTATAAAGAATATTTCCCTCATGTATCAATACATATGCATAAATTTGAAGGTTAGTCGTAAGGCCAGATTCCTAGCCATGTGTGCTTATGTAACAAGAGTGGAGAAAGAGGAAGGAATAAACCACATTTGACTGAATCTTGAAAATCTACATGCAGAAAAATTGAGACATTTCACCCTCTAAGTCAGCAATAGTCACTGTTCATGCTGCAAGCAGTCAAGTAAATGTAGATGCTTTTCTTTGGACTATTTCTTCAAAATAGTGAGGACTTATAAATTATTTATGTTATTGTATAATGGTTTCATAACCAAAACTGATTAAACTAAAACATTTCAGAGTGAGATAGATGTAAAATTCACAAAGCTACACTAACCATTGTTGCATTTTGGCATTTACTTGGGTACTCAGAGATGATACTTGATCCTGCATACAGAATTGCTGTCAGTGTGGTGTTAATGAACCTATATTTGCCATCTCTGAAACATTTTTCATAGGGTTGGTAAACAGTTGTGGGTGTTCACTTCCTCCCTTGGTTACATAAAGCCATTTAAAAATATTCTCTCCTGAATATATTTCTTTCTCATTTTATTTTTGTCTCCAGTAATTAGGACAATGCTATCATCAGTTTATCTAAAGAATCTTTATTGTATTTCTCTGTGTATTGCACTGTATTGTATTATTTTTCCTTTTCCCCTGATTTCCTTTAATCCTACTTTCTTTGTTCAATAACACTCTCTTTAATATGCAAATTATATATGAACATATTATAAAATGTATTTTCTGAAATATGTATCCAACCATACAAAATACATAGTTTTCTTCATGCTGTTTTCCTCTTTTTTATCATTTCAATCAGTATTTAAGTTTGATTAAGAGCATTGGTTTGTTCAAGATTCCCACACTTTTTCAAGTTGGCATTTTACAGTGACTCCAGTAGTTCATTCCTCTGATCTATGTTAATAAATTCATTGATATAGAATATAAATGTATTATTTCATTTTTTAAAAATTTAATTGTATTATTTCTTGTTTTCATTTGTTTTAGTTTCTTCATCCCCTTTTTTATTTTGATTCTTTCCCAGAAGATGCTATATGTTATTGATTTTTCCAAAGATATTGCTTTTCATCCTCTTTTAAAAATACATGTAATTGGGAATCCCCTGTTAGTCTAGCAGTTAGGACTCTCTGCTTTCACTGCCAAGGGTGTAGTTCAATCCCTGGTCAGGGAACTAAGATCCTGAAAGCCACATGATGTGCTCCCCCTAAATTTTTTAGAAAATGTATGTATATAATTAACTTCTGCTCAATTTTAATATTTCCTTTTTCACTCTTTTTTTTTAAGTTGTTGTTGTTGCTCTCTCACTGTAGTCTTGAATTAAATATTCATTTCCCACCCCCAGTGGTTGCTCTAAAAAAAAGTATAAGAAAAGTACTGTATGTGCTCAGTCACTTCAGTTGTGTCCAACTGTGATCCCATGGACGGTAGGTAGTCCACCAGGCTCCTCTGTCCATGGGATTTTCTCTGCAAGAATACTGGGGTGGGTTGCCATGCCCTCCTCCAGAAGATCTTCCTGACCCAGGGATGGAACCCACGTCTCCTGCATCTCCTGTGTTACAGGTGGGTTCTTTACAGCTGAGCCACCTGGGAAGCCCATATGAAATGTATTAGAAGATTTTAAATAAAAAAATTAAAGAACAAACCAGCAAATAAGCAAAATAATGTCTCTCACATCCTAAAATTATGTACTAGAAGCACATTTCAGATTTAGGGAAGAAATGCAGGAACATAGTCTAGAATATGCATGTAAGATTACATGTGCTATTAGTAAAAAGAGTTAGTGCTCATAACTTTTATTTTCAAATTTATTTTAATTAAAATTGCACTTTAAACATATTATTGTATCCTTAATCTGATGCATAAAAATTCATTGTACTGTTCATTTGAAACAAAGAAGCAAAAATTAAGTTCATCTAACTTCCTTCCATTTGTTGTTTTGTAGCCTGTGAATCCCTTGGACTGCAAGGAGATCTAACCAGTCCATCCTAAAGGAGATCAGTCCTGAGTGTTCATTGGAAGGACTAATGCTGAAGTTGAAACTCCAATACTTTTGCCACCTGATGTGAAGAGCTGACTTATTGGAAAAGATCCTGATGCTGGGAAAGATTGAGGGCAGGAGGAGAAGGGGACGACAGAGGATGAGATGGTTGGATGTCATCACCAACTCAATGGACATGAGTTTGGGTAAACTCCGGGAGCTGGTGATGGACAGGGAGGCCTGGTGTGCTGTGGTTCATGGGGTTGCAAAGAGTTGGAGACGACTGAGCAACTGAACTGAACTGAACTGTGCCTGTGAATTACTTTTATTGCGTTTATTTAGTTTCTGTCTGACCAGCATTACTTTCCTTCTCTTGTCTTCCCTCTTTCCCTTTGTCTTCATTTGGTAGCTGCTCCTTTTTTCCCTCAGCTGCTCTAGGGGAAATCATCAAATACTCACAAAATCTACTCTGGCCACATTTGACTGGAGTTGAAATGTATAGTTATCAAAATCCTATTATAACTTTTCTCTGGGGTTGTAAAACTGGGAGCTTGAAAAAGGAATCAGCTTCCTGATGATACAAACCTCCATATGTGAGCTTCTCAAACTCTTTGGGCCTGTGTTCCTGTTATGAGAAGAAACAATATTGATATTCTTTAAAGAGAAAGGGAAGGAAGGAGAGAGAGATGCAGAGAGAATGTTGGTGAGAGAGTTTGTCCTATGAAGGTTCTGGTGACTGGCTCTAGCTATCCCCACAGCCCAGCCTTCTGCCAGTCTTAGTTTCTTTGTTCTTTCCTTCCATAATCTCTGTAATGTAATAACTTCTCTTTATTCCCTGTATTAGGTTGAGTTCAGTTTCTGTTACTTGCCATCAGCACTCTTCTGACTAATATGCTTAATCTTTATGCAGCAGAAATTGTAAACATTGAATCATGATATTTCATAAAGCCACCTGGGCTTCCCAGGTAGCTCAGCCAATAAAGTATCTGCCTGCAATGTAGGAGACCTGGGTTTGATTCCTGGGTCAGGAAGATCCCCTGGAGAAGGGCATGGCAACCCAGTCTAGTATTCTTGTCTGGAGAATCCCCATGGACAGAGGAGCCTGGTGGGCTACAGTCCATGAGATCACAGAGTCAGACATGACCAAACGACTAATACTTTACTTTTTACTCATAAAGCTAACCAATGGTCATACCTAAGGTGAAATAAGTATACTGTCTACTTCACTAATTTGAGCCCAACTGAGTGACATCTATTTCATATAAGAGATCATCAATCTGCTGGTTCAATAGAAGCCCCACATGGAAGGTAGGAAATCTGAAACAAACACTTACACTTTCAAGTAAATACTGCCAAGTCACTTCAGTCGAGTCTGACTCTGTGCGACCCCATAGATGGCAGCCCACCAGGCTCTGCCATCCCTGGGATTCTCCAGGCAAGAACACTGGAGTAGGTTGCCATTTCCTTCTCCAATGCATGAAAGTGAAAAGTGAAAGGGAAGTCGCTCAGTCGTGTCTGACTCTTCGCGACCCCATGGACTGCAGCCTACCAGGCTCCTCCGTCCATGGGATTTTCCAGGCAAGAGTACTGGAGTGGGGTGCCATTGCCTTCTCCATCAAGTAAATACAGATACAAATAAATAATAAAGAAATACAAATAAACTGTGCTTGTGTGTATGTGCTTGTGTGTTTGAGAAGCTTAATAACCCTCTAAATAATCACTGTCATTAATCCAGATTCTGACTAAGAATTATGAATCAAATCCTATCTCTTCCATTTACCAGGAGAGAAACTTAGACATGTTACTTACCTTTTTCTGGGCTTTATTATCATCAACTATTAAATGGCAACAATTTTAGTAGATTTTTAGAATAATCATGAGGTTTAAATGACTAGATGCATAGATAGAGATATGAGTAAGAATGTACATATATATTTAGCATTATCAATTAGAGCAATATCTTGGAAGAGGAAGTGCTGTACAATATCATTTATTATTTTCAATCACTGCTAAATGCTACCTCTGTATTTCCCTCCTATGACAGGAGCCATATAAGTATCTAGTAATTCCCATTATTTTTTTCCTAGAACACATTTAGAATTCCTATCAATAATTCTTTCCTTATCTATACCCTATCAGCTCTATCTGAGGTGAAACCCATTAAAAAAAAAAGTAGAAAAACAACATTTACAGTAATTACCAAAATTGCCTTTTTTTGATGGTTACTAGAGGGTACTTATTAACTTCGTTTTTAACTTTGGATTTTGTCATGACGTTTTCTTGTATCTGCATACTGTAACTTACATTATTTATTCTTCTAAAACATATTAAAGATGAGCTATACATATATATATATATATGTTTCATAAAATTGCAAATCTCACATGTTCAGCTTTCAGTGTATGAGGCCCACTGCGAACAGAATTGATGGATATTTACTAGGCTGTACTTAACAATGAAAACAAGCTAGTGCTATTTATTACATTTCATAAATCAAGTGGAAAGTAAACAAACCTATAAATTCCCTTGATATGTGTTATCTAAGGTATATAGCATATTTTGAAAACTTTAAGAATAAGTAAGTTTATAATAAAATTTCAGAAGGTCATCTTAGTCTCAGAACATTAATTTTTGTAAATTAGAGGATAATTACTTAACAATATTGTGATGATTTTTGCCATATATCAATATGAATTAGCAATAGGTATACATTAATTTTGTACTACATGAATCGATATATATTTCTTTCTATCTTGTGAAAAAGTAGCAGTAAGAAAAGATTGAAGCTTTATCACTATAAGGAATTCATTAAATTTACAAGAGTTGAAATAGAAAATGAGTGTTTTCTGTGTGCATATGACTTCATATATCCAAAATATGAACTAATGTCATTTAAACTGCACATTTATATATTAAGGATGTGTATTTCTATGAAGTAATTTTAAGACATTTAATATAAATATGTGCCAAAGAATTAATGCTTTTGAACTGTGGTGTTGGAGAAGACTCTTGAGAGTCCCTTGGATGCAAGGAGATCCAACCAGTCAATCTTAAAGGAAATCAGTCCTGAATATTCATTGGAAGGACTGATGCTGAACCTGAAGCTCCAATACTTTGGTCACCTGATGCAAAGAACTGACTCATTGGAAAAGACCCTGATGCTGGGAAAGATTGAAGGCAAGACAAGGGGATGACAGCAGATTAGATGGTTGGATGATATCACCGACTTAAAGGACATGAGTTTGAGCAAGCTCCAGGAGTTGGTGATGGACAGGGAAGCCTGGTGTGCTGAAGTCCATGGGGTTTCAAAGAGTCGGACATGACTGAGTGACTGAATTGAATATAAATATGACTAAAGAAAGCCTTAAATGATTTTTTTAAATGAGAGAAACTAAAAGAGAAAAATATAGGTTAAAAAGCTTAAGTGCATCTTAGAAAATAAAAGGAAATAGAATCAGGGGAATTCAACAAATATATGACAAAATTGTATTATGATTAATGTTATAATGTTTGGAGAAGGGGCTCATGGAGTAAAAAAATTGGAGCTTTTGTGATTAGGAAACTGAGTGATCTGATTTATGTCATTCTCAATGTAAGATTTACAGTAAATTTCGAATATAGAAATATGTGACTAGAGAAAATATCATAAGGACTGAGCAGATCAAATCAGTGCCTCACAGATTTTGTACGGAGTCCTAGCTGAGAAATGGGTTATATTTTCAGTCCAGTGAAATATTCACATCTTATTAATTCATATTCTCAAAGTAAAACCCTCAAAGACCTTTAGATCCTCTCTTAATATGTAAATAGTATTCAAGTCTCCTCTTTTAAACCACATAATCCCAATTAGTTTTCTTCAAAATTTAAAAAGAAATTTTGATATATATATAATCCGATTATTTTAATTTGAAACAATATTCATACATGATAGAAACACTGCGGAATGTCCCTTTTGCTGTTAAAATTATATCATCTTCAGTAAATTTTTAAACATTTAATTATGAATATTCTTAGATACGTTTCTAATTTTCCCAATATACTTGACATATCTGTAATACTCCTTGTGATGAGAAAGTGGAACGGTGACTACAGACCTAAATTTGAATACTGCCTGTCAACCTAATATACAGTCCGGGAGTGAAGATAATTGATGTGTGTAGGGCAATCAGAATAAGCCCAAATACTAAATTATGTATTTGTTGCTGCTGAGCCACCAAGACCATTATCCAGTATGTTTATAAATTTTAAATTTTCCTTGCAGGAAAGATATGCTTCTAATAACTCTGGCTTCATGGTGAAATTAGGCTTTAGAGACATGATTCCAATATGTACTTACTTTTGACCCTACATAAGAAGATAATCTTTCTGTATTCTGGGCTAAATATTTTCTGAGTATTAAGTATTTAAAATACTGTATTTCTCAATAACACAGCCAGATAGGAAACTGCCAACAGTCCCAGAATATTTTCATATGAATTTTAGTCCCTTTTTCATCATTAAATTGGAAATTGACATTGGCACTGGTGCATTTAAATGTTAACTGGTGAAGATATGGAGGTGGTGAAGAAAACACACAAGGGCAAATGGCTGAAAGGGAAAGAGAAGAGATAGTATATAACTTCAAGATATCTTAGTGCTATCTCTCTTTCTAAACTGTGAATTTTTAATTAGAAATATGGGGCAGAGAACAGCTAGAGGGGTGGAGTAGATACTGTTTAATTTGTATATCCCTAACAGCCACTACTGAAATCTCTTCAAAATGCATTACTGTCAGCCTGCCTCCAGCATGCAAACAAGTTAGATGATCAAAGTTCATTTTGGTATGTTTGAGGGTTTTGAAATGTTAAAATACATTTTCTTATGAAAATTTAATAATAGCATTATAATGCTAAAAGTGACAATTAGTTTTCTAAAACAAGCAGTGTAATCTAATTTATCTGCTATACAGTTTAGCAGTTGGGCCAATGAATACTATAGAACCTGGCTAAGATTTATAATCTGTCTGTGATGCAGAAGACCCAGGTTCGATCCCTGGGTCAGGAAGATCCCCTGAAGGAGAGCATGGCTACCCAACTCCAATATGCTTGCCTGGGAAATTCCATGGACAGAGGAGTCTGGTGGGTTACGGTCCATGGGGTCACAAGGAGGTGGACTTGACTGAGTGACTTTCACTTTCAGTTTTCAAGATTTATAAAATTAATTACATGAAATGTGTTTTCAATTTCTAACCTGGTCTTTGAAAAATATATCTTCTCTTTTGACTTGGCAGTGAGACATCTAGAACTCGCAGTTCCAGTGAATGATCTACAGATTTGTATAGTCTATAGATGTGACTATTTAAAGTGATTTAGAACTGGAAGTAATCGTGAATGAATCAACTCAAAGGCAAATCATAGTTTCCTCCTGCTACTGTGTGTTCCAATCAAGATGGTTTTCAGTTGGCATCACTGCATAACAGAAAACATAAACCACAGTTTACAGATGAAGAAGCAAACATGGATCAATGAAGTGATTTTCCAAGGTATACAGAGCTTGTAAAATGGAAGATCTGAGGTCTGAGCCAGCAGTGCAGTAATTTGAGGGGCCTAGTGGAAAATGAAAATGCGAGGTCCCTTATTCAAAAATCAGGAAGAAAAGATTTTTCCCTTCTTCCACAGCTTGTCTCTCTGGTTGTTGTGGTGGTTTTCATTTGCTATTTGATGTTATACTCCTTAGGGCATGGGAAGATTTGAGGGGCAAGTGTAGGAAACCCTTAACAGAGTGTGGGATCACATGCCTAGACACACTATTCCCCCTCCATGGGTGGAGGGTGTCAGTAGTTTTTGGGTGGGGGCAGATGATGGAGAACCCGCTCAGGAACCCACTCAAGAGAAGCAGAAAGGTGGGATGCCCATGGAAGCAGGATGTGGGTGTCAAGGCATACAGGCTCCATTCCTCCATCACACTTCATTTGCAAAGCACAGATTCAAAGAGAAAATTAAGAATTTCAAGGCAGAATTTCAAGAGCATCAGCTCCCAGGTTTACGAGCATGGGTTCCTGGGAATATCACATGGACTTAAAGCTGATTCTATCCAGGACACTAAACCTGATTATTTTATTTCAAGTGTTTTAATTTTTCCACCATAGTAACTGCCTGTCTATGTTGAAGATTATTTGCAGAATGACTTTCTTAAAATGTAGCATTTCCATGGAGAGGGCCTGAAATTTGAGGTCTTAGGAGAGAGAGGCTTAAATGAACCGTTCACAAGGTTTTGACTTTTGATTTTACTCTGAAGGCATGCTCTTCATATAAAAGTGTGTGCTTTTTACAGCCTTGCCATCAGTAACCACTGACCTCTCTTAGCAAAGCAGCCCCTGTACTTTGACATAATAAAACTCATCAAGCACAAAATATATATTTACTTGGGAGTTCTTGACAATTACTTATTGAAAAGTCAGGAGCAGAAGTTAGCTTTCAGTTTCATGTATGGTGCCTTTTTCCTTTCACCAGACAAACTTTGCCTTGTCTGGCTTTTAAAATTTATAATAAGGCTGGTTTATTGTAATACATTAGATACATCCGGTACCCATCCATATTGTAGCTTTTAGCTATATTTGTATGTGTGATGGGAGTTGGTGCAAATTGAGAGAAGGAATACTACTGCAAGAAGGAAACACTATTCATATCAATCTTAATAAATGAACCAATTAATATAGCATCTTTTATAAGAAGATATGGATGAAATTTACATGGCTGTTTTTGTATCAGTTAGCATTCACATTCTGACAGAAAGGATTTAAGATAAGTGTGCTTGATTCCATTAATGGAAACAGATATTTGTATTTCTTCTAGGAAAATTTTTGGGGTTTGAAATATCAAGTATCTAAATATGCTGTCAATGTGCTTACCGATAGTATCTCAGCTACATAAGCAGTTTGTGATCATCTTAGTTTTTATCATAAAGGTGACAGGCATTTTAATGGTCCTGTCTTGATCTAGAATAATAGTTACAGCTTTTTTCCTGTCTCTCAAAAGCACTCTAAATCTTTGTAAGTAAAGGAAGATAGTTAAGATTGACTGTGTTTTCCAAATTTGCTGAGATGGAATTTTCTAAATATTTTATATGCTCAGGTACATGTGAATAGTTGTGGATCTACAGTATTTATTTGGAATGAATAAAAAATCTGGCTCATCTATGATTGATTCTAATTGTTTTTATTTGATGGAGGTAGGTATTTGAAGGTGGTACAGCTTTTTCATCTTTCCATAATTTTTCCTTCCAGTTGCCCAACTGATCTCCAGTCCATTCTAAAGGAGATCAGTCCTGGGTGTTCTTTGGAAGGAATGATGCTAAAGATGAAACTCCAGTACTTTGGCCACCTCATGCAAAAAGTTGACTCACTGGAAAAGACTCTGATGCTGGGAGGGATTGGGGGCAGGAGGAGAAGGGGACAACAGAGGATGAGATGGCTGGATGGCATCACTGACTCGATGGACGTGAGTCTGAGTGAACTCTGGGAGTTGGTGATGGACAGGGAGGCCTGGCGCGCTGCGATTCACGGGGTCGCAAAGAGTCGGACATGATTGAGCGACTGAATTGAACTGAACTGAACTGAATTATATAAAAAGGAAGCCTCCATTTTGAATATTTCCTCTGTATTATCTTTGCAGATTCACCAAAAAAAAAAAAAAAGTTCAAAGGAGAGTGGAAATGAAGTATAAATGAGTCTCACTTCTTCAGATTTATTCAACAAGAATATTCAAGAGTAGGTAACAAAGCATCTGCATAAATAATTCATTTCATTAGTGATTCTGTGTAGTCAACCCAAATCAAGCATGCTTTTTCATTCAAACTGCTGGAATCTTTCTTCTTTTCTTTCTGAGACCATCACATGATTGTCTTCTGATATCATTCAGGTCTCAAAAGTCCCTTTGTTGAAGAATTTTTCCTGAACAATCTAGCTCAACAGGCAATTTTTCAATATTCATACAAGGCAACCTAAAACATTGATTTGTCTTCCTGAAAAATTGTGACATAAGGACAGCAAGTGTTTTCTTTAGTGTCTTATCTTGGAGTTAGAGTTCTACATTAAATATAAAATGAAGGCCAGACACAAAGACAGAAATATAGATCAATGGAACAAAACAGAAAGCCCAGAGATAAACCCACCCACCTATGGACACCTTATCTTTGACAAAGGAGGCAAGAGTATACAATGGAGAAAAGACAATCTCTTTAACAAGTGGTGCTGGGAAAACTGGTCAACCACTTGTAAAAGAATGAAACTAGAACACTTTCTAACACCATACACAAAATAAACTCAAAATGGATTAAAGATCAACATAAGACCAGAAACTATAAAACTCTTAGAGGAGAACACAGGCAAAACACTCTCCGACATAAATCACAGCAGGATCCTCTATGACCCACCTCTCAGAATATTGAAAATAAAAGCAAAAATAAACAAATGGGATCTAATTAAAATTAAAAAGCTTCTGCACAACAAAAGAAACTATAAGCGAGGTCAAAAGACAGCCTTCAGAATGGGAGAAAATAATAGCAAATGAAGCAACTGACAAACAACTAATCTCAAAAATATACAAGCAACTCCTGCAGCTCAATTCCAGAAAAATGAACGACCCAATCAAAAAATGGGCCAAAGGACTAAATAGACATTTCTCCAAAGAAGACATACCGATGGCTAACAAACACATGAAATGATGCTCAACATCACTCATTATCAGAGAAATGCAAATCAAAACCACTATGATGTACCATTTCACGCCAGTCAGAAAGGCTGCGATCCAAAAGTCTACAAGCAATAAATGCTGGAGAGGGTGTGGAGAAAAGGGAACCCTCTTACACTGTTGGTGGGAATGCAAACTAGTACAGCCACTATGGAGAACAGTGTGGAGATTCCTTAAAAAACTGGACATAGAACTGCCATATGACTCAGCAATCCCACTGCTGGGCATACACACCGAGGAAACCAGAATTGAAAGAGACACGTGTACCCCAATGTTCATTACAGCACTGTTTATAATAGCCAGAACATGGAAGCAACCTAGATGTCCATCAGCAGATGAATGGATAAGAAAGCAGTGGTACATATACACAATGGAGTATTACTCAGCCATTAAAAAGAATTCATTTGAATCAGTTCTAATGAGGTGGATGATACTGGAGCCTATTATACAGAGTGAAGTAAGCCAGAAAGAAAAACCCCAATACAGTATACTAACGCATATATATGGAATTTAGAAAGATGGTAATGACAACCCTGTATGTGAGACAGCAAAAGAAACACAGATGTATAGAACAGTCTTTTGGACTCTGTGGGAGAGGGAGGGGGGGATGATTTCGGAGAAGGGCATTGAAACATGTATAATATCATATAAGAAACGAATTGCCAGTCCAGGTTTGATGCAGGATACAGGAAACTTGGGGCTGGTGCACTGGGATGACCCAAAAGGATGGTATGGGGAGGAAGGTGGGAGGGGGGTTCAGGATGGGGAACACGTGTACGCTCATGGTGGATACATGTTGATGTATGGCAAAATCAATACAGTATTGTAAAGTAAAAAAAAATAATAATAATAAAAAAATAAAATGAGGGGAAAAAAAATGAAGGCCAGATAAAATATGTAATTAAAATGGAGATTGTTAGAACAAAAATGAGATTATTTTGTAACATTTCTTTACTTAATAGGTTTTCAAATAGATTCAGAATGAATAAATGCCTCATTCAAAGACACATTGATCTATAGGAGAGCTAGGTCCAGGACTTAAATTTACCAATTTTCTAACCTAGCAAAATGTATTTCCACAGCTTTCTCTTGTTTAATGAGAATTCTTTATGTTAGAATATCAACCCAAGCAAAGGGAATTTGCTTACCACACAAAAGGAAGAGAAAGCTGTCTTCAGTTCTGTTGTGAGCCTAGACAAGGTTGTGTGTGCTTTTTCTCGCTCCATGCATCTCTTCTCTGCTTCTCTCGGTATGTTGATCTTAGTTTCTCTAACTGGCGATAAGCTTCTTTAATGTGGCTAAAGACAAGACCCACCCTCACCCTATCCTATAAGATTCCAGGTTAGTAATTAATCCCAGTGAAAGACAGCCAGCATTTCCCCCCCAAACATATGTATATATTATATACATAACAAAATACAACGTCTCCAAGAGTTTCTGCTTGAGTGTATACACTTCTGTGAATAAACCACTATAGGAGACAGATTGACTGTGACTAGTTCACAGAGTTATAGACTCAATTTTGTTTGCAAGACAACAAGGTTTATTAATAAAACTCAGTTCAGTTCAGTTCCATAACTCAGTCATGTCTGACTCTTTGCAATCCCATGGCCTGCAGTACACCAGGCCTCCCTGTCCATCACCAACTCCCAGAGCTTGCTAAAACTCATGTCCATCGAGTTGGAGATGCCATCCAACCATTTCATCTTCTGGCATCCCTTTCTCCTGCTACCTTCAATCTTTCCCAGAATCAGGGAATGAGTCAGTTCTTTGCATCAGGTGGCCAAAGTATATTGGAGATTCAGTTTCAAAATCAGTCCTTCCAATGAATATTCAGGACTGATGTCCTTTAGGATTTACTGGTTTGATCTCCTTGCTGTCCAAAGGACTCTCAAGAGTCTTCTCCAACACCACAGTTCAGAAGCATCAATTCTTCGATGCTTAGCTTTCTTTATGGTCCAACTCTCACATCCATACAGGACTACTGGAAAACCATAGCTTTGACTAGATAGACATTTGTTGGCAAAGTAATGTCTCTGCTTTTTAATGTGCTGTCTAGGTTGGTCATAGCTTTTCTTCCAAGGAGCGAGGTTCTTTTAATTTCATGGCTGCAGTCACCATCTGCAGTGATTTTGGAGCCCAAGAAAATAAAGTCTGTCACTGTTTCCATTGTTTCCCCATCTATCTGCCATGAAGTGATTAGACTGGATGTCATGATCTTGGTTTTTTGAATGTTGAGTTTTAAGCCGACATTTTCACTCTCCTCTTTCACTTTCATCAAGAGGCTCTTTATCTTTGCTTTCTGCCATAAGGGTGGTATCGTCTCTATATCTGAGGTTATTGATATTTCTCCTGGCAATCTTGATTCCAGCTTGTGCTTCAACCAGTCTGGCGTTTTGCATGATGTACTCTGCATATAATTTAAATAAGTGGGGTGACAATATACAGCCTTGGTGTACTCCTTTCCCAATTTTAAACCAGTCTATAGTTCCATGTCCGGTTATAACTGTTGCTTCTTGACCTGCAAACAGATTTCTCAGGAGGCAGGTAAGGTGGTCTGATATTCCCATATCTTTAAGAATTTTCCACTGTTTCTTGTGATCTACACAGTCAAAGGTATAGTCAATGAAGCTGAAGTAAATATTTTTTCTGGAATTCTCTTGCTTTTTCTTTGATCCAACAAATGTTGGCAATTAGATCTCTGGTTCCTCTGCCTTTTCTAAATCCAACTTGAACATCTAGAAGTTCATGGCTCACTTGAAGCCTGGCATGGAGAATTTTGAGCATTACTTTGCTAGCGTGTGAGATGAGTGCAATTGTGTGTCAATTTGAGCATTCTTTGACATTGCCTTCTTAGGGATTGGAATGAACACTGACCTTTTCCAGTCCTGCAACCACTGCTGTGTTTTCCAAATATGCTGGCATATTGAGTGCAGCACTTTCACAGCATCATCTTTTTAGGATTTGAAATAGCTCAGCTGGAATTCCATCACCCCCACTAGCTTTGTTCATAGGGATGCTTTGTAAGGCTCACTTGACTTTGCACCCCAGGATGTCTGGCTCTAGGTAAGTGATCACACCATCATGATTATCTGGGTCATGAAGATCTTTTTTGTATAGTTCTTCTGTGTATTCTTGCCACTTCTTAATATCTTCTGCATCTGTTAGGTCCATACCATTTCTGTATTTTATTGTGCCCATCTTTGCATGAAGTGTTTCCTTGGTATCTCAAATTTTCTTGAAGACATTTCTAGACTTTCCTATTCTATTGTTTTCTTCTATTTCTTTGCATGATCACTTAGGAAGGCTTTCTTATCTCTCCTTGCTATTCTTTGGAAATCTGCATTCAGATGAATATATCTTTCTTGTATTCTCCTTTGCCTTTTGCTTCTCTTCTTTGCTCTGCTATATGGAAGGCTTCCTCAGAAAGCCATTTTGCCTTTTTGCATTTCTTTTTCTTGGGGGTGGTTTTGATCACTGCCTCCTGCACAGCGTTATGAACCTCCATCCATAGTTCTTCAGGCACTCTGTCTATCAAATCTAATCCCTTAATATAACTAGGAGAAGAAAATATTATACAGAGAGCAGGCAAAAACCAGTGCTACCACAAGCGGTTATTCATAATTTATTCTTTACATACACATTAACTTCCATATATACAAAGTTTATACAAAGTGCATTCACCAAATGTCTTCTGCTTGATTAGTTATCAGCTCTAAATTCAGTAATTTCTAATGGCACCCCACTCCAGTACTCTTGCCTGGAAAATCCCATGGACGGAGGAGCCTGGTAGGCTGCAGTCCATGGGGTCGCTAAGAGTCGGACACGACTGAGCGACTTCACTTTCACTTTTCACTTTCATGCATTGGAAAAGGAAATGGCAACCCACTCCAGTGTTCTTGCCTGGAGAATCTCAGGGACGGGGGAGCCTGGTGGGCTGTCATGTCTGGGGTCGCACAGAGTCGGACATGACTGAAGTGACTTAGCAGCAGCAAAACTTCTGACTTTTCTTTTGAGAGTATCATATATTTTCTTGCTGATCTTTTCTAAGATACATCCTAAAAGAGATTGTATTGTTTGAATATACATCATAATTCAAAAGGAATAATTGAATACTTTAATAGAAGAGAAAAAATGTAAAAACTAATTTCAGATAATAAGCATTAACCAATTTTAGGAATAGTTTTATCCATAGCTATTAAAAACAGTTTTCCATATTATCCTAAAATACAACTTCTAGGGCCATCACTTGGCCCAAATATATTCACAGTATTTAAGAAAAAAAAAAAAACTCTTTTGTAAGAATCCATCTATTTTTGATTTCTTGCCATGCTGAACATCTATGCTTGATCCCTCTACAAACATTGCCCTTTCCATTATTAAAGGTGTCTTCACTATTTATAGAGAAAAGAAATTGCTCTTTTGTGTCAACCTTGCCCCCAGCAAAGGATTCACAGTCTCCTTAATTCTTCACAGGATGGTTCTAGTCATCACAGCTGACAAGAATTACATGAAGGCCTAGAATCCTGAAGGAGAAGCAAATACACCTTGTAGCCACTGCAGAACTTATGCTTTCAGAGAGGCTTCAAATGTTGCCTCCCTGATCTGCTCCTGCACCATGACTATGCGTCATTGAGGGGGATCTGTATGCTGCCATGTCTCAGAATCCAGAGAAAAACTGACTCCAATACTTAGAAATGAAGTTCTCTCAGGCTAGTTGAAGCCCAACCTCCTGAGTCCTTACTTCCTGGATAATTTCCCAGATAATGTGCAATAGATAAATCTAATATTTTAAAGGATCTTTTTATGTGGGCCATTTTTAAAGTCTTTATTGAATTTGTCTTTATTGAACTTGTTACAATATTGCTTCTGTTTTTTATTTTTTGCCATGAAGTATGTGGGATCTGAGCTCCCAATCAGGGATCAAATCCACACCCTCTGCACTGGACCACCAGGGAAGTCCATTTAATCTCTTTTTAAAAAACCTCAGCTCCCACAAGACTGCAGTCAGGGCTTCTGCAAGTATATGAAGGTTTCTGTTTGAATTGGAAAAATGTATCTTGTTCAGCCAAAGAGAAAAATGGTGCCTCTCAGAGGATCAGCTCCACATGGTTCACAGCTCCTTGAGTAGATTCTACTCTGTGCAAACAAAACAAAAACAAACAAGCAAAGAAAATAAGGCTGCTCCTTCTTCTCTTGTGAACCAGTTCTATGCTAGGCTGCGTTTCAATCTCTATCTGTTCCCAGACAGGCTGCATTTTCAAGGTGCACAGATTGCACATCTGTGCATAGCAGCTTTGTAAAAGTTATCAAAACAATAATTCAACAGAGTAGACTTTCCCATTTTGTAAGAAAATTCAGTCAGAAATAATAGCACCGGTGTCCTCTGAGCCTACTAAATTGTCATCCTGAGGCAGGTTGTGCTCAGCATTCAGTTCCTGGTTGTTTACATCGACTCCTCTATGAGAGAAGGTGAAGAGCATATCAGGTCTGGAAATACCATTGTTTTTAAGGGTCTACGTTTCAGCTCTCCCAGGAGCAGCTGTTTGAACAATAGCATGCCCAACTCTGTAAGAACAGGTCATTGATAACTTAAATTCTTCTTTAGAGAAAATCATTAATCTAAATGAAGCCTATGCAGGAATATAAATCTGCTATAATAAACAGGAAATTTACATTACTAAATATAACCCTTAAATGTTTGAGCCATAAATTCTTCCTTTCAGTTGCTTCCCTGCATGAAGATCTTGCCTAACTCACAAAGTTCTACAGAATAATTTATCTTTCACCATTCAAGGGGAAATAGCCCAGAGATAAATTCAAGTTTCTTAGTAAACAGAAATTTCTTTCAACATTTATTAATAAGTGACAGTCTTCACAAGTTAAGACGAGTCACTTAGACTGATTTTCCAACTAGGAAAATTTCTCAATTGTCAGAAAGACTCAGTCATGTCTGACTCTTTGCAACCCCCATGAACTATAGCCCTCCAGGCTCCTCTGTCCATGGGGATTAATCAGAGATATAGAGAAGTAATGTAGGAATGAATCCATCAAGTTTCTAAAATAATCTTGAGAATAACATAGCTGTTCTTTCTCCTTCTTACTCCTTCTTCTCTCCCTCCTTTTTAATAGATTAGCTGTGAAATACTCTTTTCTAAATTTTGTCAGCTTTCATAAATGTGCATCTAGGGAAAAACTCCAGTATTCTTGCCTGGAGAATCCCAGGGACGGGGGAGCCTGGTGGGCTGCTGTCCATTGGGTCGCACAGAATCGAACACGACTGAAGCGACTTAGCAGCAGCAGCAGCAGCAGGGAAAAACACTCAAGACAATATTGAATTCAGTAAGAAGTAAGAGGGTGATCCCAAGATGTGGATTCAGTTATCTCCCTATTTACAACTCCCTATTTACAAGCTGGATTTAGAAAAGGCAGAGGAACCAGAGATCAAATTGCCAACATCTGCTGGATCATCGAAAAAGCAAGAGAGTTCCAGAAAAACATCTATTTCTGCTTTATTGACTATGCCAAAGCCTTTGACTGTGTGGATCACAATAAACTGTGGAAAATTCCTGAAGAGATGGGAACACCAGACCATCTGACCTGCCTCTTGAGAAACCTGCATGCAGGTCAGGAAGCAACAGTTAGAACTGGGCATGGAACAACAGACTGGTTCCAAATAGGAAAAGGAATATGTCAAGGCTGTATATTGTCACCCTGCTTATTTAACTTATATGCAGAGCACATCATGAGAAACGCTGGGCTGGAAGAACAGGCTGGAATCAAGATTGCCAGGAGAAATATCAATAACCTCAGATATGCAGATGACATTCGGCAGAAAGTGAAGAGAAACTAAAACGCTTCTTCATGAAAGTGAAGGAAGAGAGTGAAAAAGTTGGCTTAAAGCTCAACATTCAGAAAACAAAGATCATGGCATCTGGTCCCATCACTTCATGAGAAATAGATGGGGAAACAGTGGAAACAGTGAGAGACTTTTTTTGGGGGGGCTCCAATCACTGCAGATGGTGATTGCAGCCATGAAATTAAAAGACGCTTACTCCTTGGAAGAAGAGTTATGACCATCCTAGATAGCATATTTAAAAGCAGAGGCATTACTTTGCCAACAAAGGTCTATCTAGTTAAGGCTATGTTTTTTCCAGTAGTCATGTATGGATGTGAGAGTTGGACGGTGAAGAAAGCTGAGTGTCGAAGAATTAATGCTTTTGAACTGTGGTGTTGGAGAAGACTCTTGAGAGTCCCTTGGACTGCAAGGAGATCCAACCAGTCCATCTTAAGGGAGATCAGTCCTGGGTGTTCATTGGAAGGACTGATGTTGAAGCTCAAACTCCAATATTTTGGCTACCTCATGCGAAGAGTTGACTCATTAGAAAAGACCCTAATTCTGGGAAGGATTGTGGGCAGGAGGAGAAGGGGACGACAGAGGATGAGATAGTTGGATGGCATCACCGACTCGATGGACATGGATTTGGGTAGGCTCCAGGAGTTGTGATGGACAGGGAGACCTGGCGTGCTGTGATTCATGGGGTTGCAAAGAGTCGGACACAACTGAGTGACTAAACTGAACTGAAGAGCCCTGTCTTTGGTCTAAAGTTAATCTCTTGGGAACTGATCCCCATTATGAGTGTGATTTGGCATCCATGGGATAGAAAGGATTTTCTTCTAATGTGAATTCTGAACAAATACTTTTGCAATAAAATCCAGTTTTGCCTCAGCCCAATTTTGATTCATCAGCATGCTAGAGTGTCCAAGGAAAAAGGGACAGAAAATCTCTAGTACCTCATTTTATGTAAGAACCCTACCTGGAACAAATTAAAAATAAATTGTTGGGGGATTTTGAATTCTCTTAAAATATAATTATTTCTTTCACTTTAAATGGATGAATCTTGCTAACTGCTAAATTTGTGCAATTTGATTAGAATTTAATATTTTTATCCATATTTTTTCAGAGAGCATAATTATGGCTATCTAGAGGAGGCCAAGTTGCTGGAATTTTAATCCACATTTCAACTATTTAAAATGGGTGTCACCTCTATTGGCATATCAATAGAAGAGAGGAAAATATAAAACTGAAGAGACCCTTGATGATTGAGCTAACGTGGCTGGCTGGATCCATATAAAATTATCAACCTAGTTTTGTGTGGAGAAGTCAGTAGCTTGTTTTTCTAATATTTATTATGCAAATTGGATTATTATTTATTAATATAAAGCAATACTCAAAGAGCACCATTAAATTACTTCTAACAGGACCAACTATTGAGGATATGCCAGTTGCAGCAAATTAAATTGCAATCAATTTTGATGAATTCTTACTGATTCATAATCTGCTATAATTATTTTCCTTATCTATGGTATAAAAATAGTTAAGTTATTTTAAATTTGCTAAATAAAAGGACAGAAATAGAGTATAAGCCCCAATTATTTTCTTGAATATTATTGACATTTGTTGCCTTCATAAATTTTTCATCAGCTGAGATTATCTTATTTATTTTTTATTTATTTACATTCTGCCTTTACCAATTGGAATGTAAACTAGCACATCAGTTTTTTATTCTCTTTAACAGAGCGTCTGTAGCATCTACTGCAACTTTGACACATACTTACACACCTCATAGAGCTTCCCCCAGTGGTTCAGCAATAAAGAATCCACCTGCAATGCAGGAGACACAAGAGATGCTGGCTTGATCCCTGGGTCAGGAAGATCCCTTGGAGGAGCACATGGAAACCCACTCCAGTATTCTTGCCTGGAGAATCCCATGGTCAGAGGAGCCTAGGGGGCTACAGTCCATAGGGTTGCAAAGAGTAAGGCATGCATGAAGTGACTTAGCAACACTTTCAGGCATATACTTCATAAATGTTTTTTTAATAAAACAATGGATAATGAATTACACTAAGTTTTGGATACATAAAACATTTTTGAATTAAATAGACACTTATTTCACCTATTAGACAGAAAGTATTCTTATGAAAAAATTATGTTGTCTTGCAATAGACATGCAGAAAAAATAGATACGCAGGCTTAGCTTTCGATCATGCTGTATGCTGTGTTTAGTCACTCACTGTGTCTGACTCTTTGCAACTCCATGGACTGTAGCCCGCCAGGCTCCTCTATCCATGGGGTTTCTCTGGGCCAGAATACTGGAGTGGGTTGCCATGCCTCTTCAAGGGGATCTTCCCAACAAAGGGAGTGAACCCAGGTCTCTGCCATTGCAGGCAGCTTCTTACTGTCTGAGCCACCAGGGAAGATTTCAATCATACTGAGATTCATTTTACTTGGATTAGAGTTTAGATTTTTGGTTTAAGAATCAATAAAAAAAAAAAAAAAGAATCAATAAGAGATCAAGAAAAGCAACAACAGTAACTGTTACTGCCAGTTAACAGAGTATTAGACTTCAGAAAATGTAAACAGAAGGGAAAAAATTTTAAACCACAGATTGCTTTAAGAAACAATGATAAGCTGTTTCTTTGAAATACTTTAAAGTGATAAAAATTTCACCAAGAAATGTTTTGACTTCCAATCTTTAAGAAAGAACTAAAAAGCTATATCTATATTAAAATATGGACAAACAACACTTTCAAAGGATACATCTGGTTTGCTTTCAATTCATTTAAAACTGTGGTCACTTGTTGAACCAACAGGTAATAAATGTTACCCTTACTAGCCAAATAACTAATGAACTAACTCTCCTATGAGTAATTGTTTTTATGTATATATATCTGTAAAATCTCCTAACAGTAGATATTGATCCTTTACTTTTCAAGTCTACAACCCAACTAAAAGCAATTTCATGCTAAATTGATAGTATCATGAAAACATTGAATATATATAGCATATGTAATTATCTTTGTGTTGTCATTCATCTTTCAGTCACATATTATTCATACATTTGTTGAGTGCCTATTCTGTGTCAGTCATTTAAAAGTTTGCTATAAGCAATAAATACAGTAAGCTCTTCCTACAAAAAAATCCCAAACCTTACATATTGATAATTAAAATAAATCACTTAGTATACTCTAAAATAAAGAAGGGATATTTATTTACAATTGACTATGTTTCCCAATGTGTTGAAATATAGATGAAATTTAACTCTGAATATTTTGGAAAAAACTGGTCAGTGAAGTAATTTCTACAATCATAAAAAAAATGACTATATATGAAAACCTACAATATCTACAAGGTTAGATTTTTGTTCTTCATTAGCTACTCTTCAATTAATACATATTTACGGAATACCCAGCAAAAACTCCCATCAGTAAAAAATAGATTTATATCTGTTACATTTCATTCAGTATAAATAAGAACTCTCTCTCATCAAGGTTCAGGATTAGCCATGGGTTACTGAAAAATAAAACTGATGTAATTGGATATCAGACTCTTGCCTGGAAAATCCCATGGACGGAGGGGCCTGGTGGGCTGCAGTCCATGGGGTCACTAGGAGTCGGACATGACTGAGCGACTTCACTTTTTCACTTTCATGCATTGGAGAAGGAAATGCAACCCACTCCAGTGTTCTTGCCTGGAGAATCCCAGGGACGGGGGAGCCTGGTGGGCTGCTGTCTATGGGGTTGCACAGAGTCAGACATGACTGAAGTGACTTAGCAGCAGCAGCAGCAGTGTAAGTAGGATTCTCCAGAGATAGTTTGTATGTGATGCTCAGGAGAGGAAAACATTAATGTTATTTAGAAGGTTGTGTCTACTCTCTATGTACGGCAAGTACATTTGTAATATACCATTACCCTGAAAAGTGCTGGATCAAGGTTTTATCAGGTCACAATTCCATCATCCAAAGTCAATGGATGCTGTCTAAAGATTTGCAGCTACAGCAGAGACATTGAAATTTGTTACCAATATCTTAACAGTTCCCATTCCAACTTCTGCCATATAAAAGGATTAATGCTGTGCCATTTAAAAAAATGTTTTATCTTTCATTAACTTTCTTGACGATTAGTGGAGGTTAAATCAAATAGGATAGAAAGACCAGCTATTCAAACTACTGAATACTGAAAAGGTCACAGCATTGCGGTACACTCCCATAATTTATTGTCTCCCAGTACATACTATAAAAATGATCACATTCCCTTCTCAAAGACAAAACACTAACTATTTGACATAAAGTCACCATACTCATTGAATTCAGATCAATTTCGGTCAAAGCTTATAACACTATGCTACCTGTATCAAGCACTGAAGAATATAACGTAGCAGAATTGTATCAGAGCATACCAAATTCAATTTATAACCATATATTCATAGTATCAGGAAGGTAAAATTGAAAGTATTGTGTGCTTCTCAATACAAAAATGTTTTTAAAAATCCTGATGGCACATGTTAATGACTAGAAATTCCCACTTTTCCAATGCAACATTCAAGAGATTCCCATATATGTCTTTCTGTTAAAGTTGGAATTTTCCAACAAGTGCATTGGAGATTCTCCCTGGATTCCATCCTTGGGAGATCATTAACTGATCCTGAACTTTTTCTTACTTTTGCTGACTCTTCAGCAATGTTCACAGCATTACTTATACAATAGTAGAGTACAACTCGTAAGTGTTATTAATTTCCATGTTCATGGTCTCATTTTTCAGGCACACTAATCCGGACCTTAAGCATTACCTTTTTGTTTTTAATCCTAGAGTAGTTGATTTGTTTTACTCTTCCCCAGAGCACTGTTTTTATTCTTCCATTCTCCAAGTGTGACATCTGATTGTAGCTGCTTTTTTCTGCCATCTTATGGATCCAGGAGTGGAAAACTTAGTGCCTCCCTTGGTGCTTCCCAGAAACTTCATTTTACCGCTCTTTCTGAGAAATTATCATCCTGTATCTTAGTTGAGAAGAAAAAAATTTTATAAAATAAGATTTAAGAAGAATCCTAAGTGTTCATCTTACACTGTAAATAGATTTTTGGTAGAGAGTGATTTTTTAAAATGATTTTGTTTTCAACTTTATCAAAGGATCACAGGTTTATAATGAAAAGTTTCAGTGTCCTCCCTTATGACAATCCCATATGCTGAACAAACTTTCAATCCTTTTCATTCTTATTTTTTTCACTGGTGTTTCTCTAAATAATATGCTGGTATTGCTTTTTCTCTTTGCACTTTTTATTGCTTTTTTCTTGATTGATTAACTTTACAGGTTACTGATTTTTTATTCTGGTAAGTTAAGATTAGGGCTGCCCTGGTGGCTCAGATGGTAGAGAGTCTGCCTACAGTGTGGGAGACCCAGGTTTGATTCCTGGGTCGGGAAGATCCCCTGGAGAAGGAAATGGCTACCCACTCCAGTGTTCTTGCCTGGAGAATTCCATGGACAGAGGATCATGATAGGCTACATCCCTGGGACAGAGCAAATTTTACTTTCACTTTTTTAGGTTAAGATTAAGAATACTTCTAAACCTTCCCTCTCCTCTTCTAACAATATGTATTATTTTAATTTCTTTACTGGATATTTCTCTCACTTTGAATAATACACTTATTCAGAATATATTCTGCCATCAGCTTGAGACAGCATCTCTTCACTCCTCATATTTTCAGAATATATTGTGAGCTCTTGGATCCCTCCAATTCTTTTTCTTCACTGCTCTCAATTTTTTTTTTTGCTTTGTGTGCATGTATATATTTTTATTATCAAGGGTTAAAGTCTCATATATCCATATTCATATTTTGACTATACATCAGTTCTGAAAGTTAAAAATTAGTAGATGAGGTTTTTATAATAATGGTCATTTAAATACAGTTTCTTGTATATTCAAATAGTATATCTATATTTCCTCTTTGAAAAAATTTTTTCCCCTGTACTGTAAATTAGTAAGAATAGTAAAATCTTCCTTTCCCTCTCTGCCTGTCTGTCTTTTTGTCTGTCTCTTGCTTGCATTCTCGCTCCTTTTTTCACCTCATGGACATATATCTTCCTCTTGCAGTTTCCCATTCTCTTGCTAAAATTGGGATTATTGCATTTTAGCCTAGCTGCACAACTACACTACTTTTTGGACTAGCTCATCTTTTCTCTTTTTTTGACGGATACAGTATTTTCTAAACCCCATATTTCATCTTTCCTGTTTAACCTCAATTTACCAGAACATATTTTTAGCATAACATTTTAATAAACAGGTACATGAAAGTGTGCTTTTTTGAAAGTCTTTATTTGAATGTCTTTAACGCATAGTTTAGTTGAGTATTGATTTGGCTCACTGTTTCCATACTATTTAGGCAGACCCTAAATATCATTAGGATTTGTGTTGTTATGTCTTTTTCCTTTGTCCAGAGTGTGGTAGGGCCACTTCAAATTGAAGACATATCTTTCAACATTATTTTTTTTTAACTTATGCTATTAATTATTTACATATTAATTATAAACTGTCGAATTTTAATATGCCACACTATGTCTTTTATGGGTAGTATTTCCATGACACAATTTTTCCCATCTGTTTAAAGCTTTCATATTGTATTTTAAATGTGCCTTTTAAAAACTATGGAGAGCTGGATTTTCATTGAACTCAATTTGAATCCTATAACTTTAACAGGAAATCTCAATTCAAATACATTTATTGGATTACAAATATATTTTGACTTATGGCCATCTTTCTATTTTGTTTTTGCTTATGGTTAAATTTATCTCACATACAGAGATTAAAAAATATATACTATTTTCTATATATTCTTCTAAGGCTGCTGTAACTGGGTAGCTTAAACAACTGACATTTATTTTCTTATAGTTCTAGATGCTGAAAGTCTAAGATCAAGGTACAAGCAGGAGTGATTTCTGGTAGGACCTCTTCATGACTTCTGCATGGCTGTGTTCTTGCTGTATCTTCACATAGCCTTTCTTCCGTGCACAGGCACTTCTGGTGCCACTTCCTCTCCTTTTAAAGGTACCAGTCATATTGGTTTGGGATCCCCCCTTATTATTTCACTTAATTTTATTTTCTGCTTAAAAGCCCTACCTCCAAATACTAACACATAAGTGAAAGTGTTAGTCGCTCAGTTCAGTTCAGTTGAGTCGATCAGTTGGGTCTGGCTCTTTGCGAACCCATGGACTAGAGCACACCAGTCTTCCCTGTCCATCACCAACTTCCGCAGCCTACTCAAACTCATGTCCTTCGCATCAGTGATGCCATCTAACCGCTCATGCCCTGTCGTCCCCTTCTCTTCCCTCCTTCAATCTTTCCCAGCATCAAGGTCTTTCCCAATGAGTTGGTTCTTTGCAACAGGAGGCCAAAGTATTGGAGCTTCAGCTTCAACATCAGTCTTTCCAAAGAATATTCAGGACTGATCTCCTTTAGGATGGACTCGTTGGATCTCCTTGCAGTCCAAGGGACTCTCAAGAGTCTTCTACAACACCACAGTTCAAAAGCATGAATTGTATGGTGCTCAGCTTTCTTTATAGTCCAACTCTCACATCCATACGTGACTACTGGAAAAATCATAGCTTTGACTAGATGGACCTTTGGTGACAAAATAATGTCTCTTCTTTTTAATATATGGTCTAGGTTGGTCATTCCTTTTCTTCCAAGGACCAAGGGTCTTTTAATTTCATGGCTGCAGTCACCTTCTGTAGTGATTTTGAAGCCCAAGAAAATAAAGTCTGTCACTGTTTCCATTGTTTTCCCATCTATTTGCCATGAAGTGATGGGACTGGAGCCATGGTCTTAGTTTTCTGAATGTTGAGTTTTCAGCCAACTTTTTCACTCTCCTTTTTCACTTTCATCAAGATTTTCTTTAGTTCTTTGCTTTCTGCCATAATGGTGGTATCATCTGCGTATCTGAGGTTATTGATATTTCTCCTGGCAATCTTGATTCCAGCTGTGTTTCATCCAGCCCAGCATTTCACATGATGTACTCTGCATAGAACTTAAATAAGGAGGGTGACAATATACAGCCTTGATGTGCTCCTTTCCCAATTTGGAAACAGTCTGTTGTTCCATGTCCATTTCTAACTCTTGCCTCTTGACCTGCATACAGATTTCTCAGGAGGCAGTAAGGTGGTCTGGTATTCCCATCTCTTTCAGAATTTTCCACTGATTCTTGTTATCCACACAGTGAAAGGCTTTGGCATAATCCATAAAGCAAAAGTAGATGTTTTTCTGGAACTCTCTTGCTTTTTTGATGATCCAGTGGATGTTGGCAATTTGATCTCTGGTTCCTCTGCCTTTATAAATCCAGCTTGAACATCAGGAAGTTCACAGTTCATGTACTGTTGAAGCCTGGCTTGGAGAATTTTGAGCATTACTTTGCTAGCATGTAAGATGAGTGAAATTGTGCGGTAGTTTGAGCATTCTTTGGCATTGCCTTTCTTTGGGAAAATACTGTAAATCAACCTTTTCCAGTCCTGTGGCCACTGCTGAGTTTTCCAAATTTGCTGGCATATTGAGTGCAGCATTTTCACAGCATCATCTTTTAGGATTTTAAATTGCTCAGCTGGAATTCCATCACCTCCACTAGCTTTGTTCATAGTGATTCTTCCTAAGGTCCACTTGACTTCACATTCCAGGATGTCTGGCTCTAGGTGAATGACCACACACCATTGTGATTATCTGGGTCATGAAGATCTATTTTGTACAGTTCTTCTATGTATTCTTGCCACCTCTTCTTAATCTCTTCTGCTTCTGTTAGGTCCATACCACTTCTGTCCTTTATTGTGCTCATCTTTGCGTGAGATGTTCCCTTAGTAGCTCTGATTTTCTTGAAGAGGTCTCTAGCCTTTCCCATTGTATTGTTTTCCTCTATTTCTTTGCATCGATCACTGAGGAAGGCTCTCTTATCTCCCCTTGCTATTCTTTGGAACTCTGCATTCAATGGGTATATCTTTCCTTTTCTCCTTTGCCTTCTAACCCTTTGGGACCCCATGCAGCCCACCAGGCTCCTGTCCATAGAATTCTCCAGGCAAGAACACTGGAGTGGGTTGCCATTTCCTTCTCTAGGTGATCTTCCTGACCCAGCAATCGAACCTGGGTCTCCTGCATTCCAGTCAGGGTCTTTACCATCTGAGTCACCAGGGAGGCCCTATAAGGAAGACACATAAGGGGCTTAACATAATCTGGGAAGGGACACAGTTTAATCCATATCCATATGTATTTTTTACAATTTGCAGTTCTCAGTCAATAGCACCTTTCCTATTTCCATCTATTGCTTATCATGCTCCATAATTTTTTGTTTTGAAAATATGCCTCAATTTTTGTATCTGCCCCATGTTTGATGGATATTTGAATTGTTTTTAGTATTTTACTATTACTAAAGTGCTCTCAGGAACTTTCCTATAGATCTGTCAAATGCATATGTGCAAAATTTTCTCTATAGCACACACCTACTGTTAGAACTTCTGAATATTCAAATTTCCTATAAATTGCCAAATATCTTCCATATACTTTACCAACTTTCCTCCACCTTGAAATTTCTAAGCTTTTTTTTTTGTTCCATATTTGTTAAAACCCTAGATTGTTCAACTTTTAAAATATCATCACCATTCTGATGGAATGGTAAAATATCATTTCCATTCTGATGGATGTATGAGAATATCTTATTGTGGTTTTAATTTGCGTTTTTGATTGCTAACATAGTTGAATCCCTTTCATATTATTGGCACTTTGGATTTTCTATCTTGTGAAGTGTGTAATTAAATCTTTTGCCTATTTTTCTATTGTGTTTTCTTTTTCTTATTAATTTTTAAATTTGTTTATTTAAATTATATTTTGCATGTTAGTCCTTTGCTGGCTTTGGAAAATATCTCCTCCCATTCTGTGGTTTGCCCATTTACTCTCTTAAAGATGTATTTTAATGTATGTAAATTCTTGAATTCAACTTAGTTGAAGTTGAGTCTTTTACTTTATGGTAAGGTACTTTTTATGCACACTGATAACACAAAGTAATTCCACAAGTTATCTTCTAAAAGTTTCATGGCTTTGATTTTATGTTTAGATATTCCAATTGCCTCGTGTTAATTTTTGTGAATGGTGGGAGGGGAATGTATGGGGTTAATTTTATCTTTTTCCCCAATATGGATGCCAAAATATTTTAGCATCATTTATTAAAACTTTGTATTTTGCCAGTGATCTTTAATCTGTTATGCCAGTTCTGCAATAAATCATATATTTGTTCATGTGTTTCTGGGCTCTTTAGTCTGTTCTTCTGGTCTGTTTTTCTATGGCAGATCTGCTGCTGCTGCTGCTAAGTCGCTTCAGTTGTGTCCGACTCTGTGCAACCCCATAGATGGCAGCCCACCAGACTCCCCCGTCCCTGGGTTTCTCCAGGCAAGAACACTGAAGTGGGTTGCCATTTCCTTCTCCAATGCAGGAAAGTGAAAAGTGAGAGTGAAGTCACTCAGTCGTGTCTGACTCTTAGCGACCCCATGGACTGTAGCCTACCAGGCTCCCCCGTCCATGGGATTTTCCAGGAAAGAGTACTGGAGTGGGTTGCCATTGCCTTCTCTTATTTCTGTAAACAATCCTACAATCTCTAGGTCAAATTGTCCCAATTTTTTATTTTTCAGAAGGGACTTTGCTATTCCTGAGATTAACATTTTATAATACAGATTAGTGTTGGCTTGTTAGGTTTTTCACACATGCACACACACATGCACACACATCTTGTTGGGATTTTATTAAATATATACATAATTTTAGAGATAATTGGAAATTTTATAGTATTGAGTCATCCAATACATAAACATGATTGATAGCTATATCATTGTAACCTTTGTGGTTATTTATTCAATGCATTTTAAAGTTTTCTTCATACATGTCTTGCATATTTGTGTTCTTAATATATTTAGTCCAAGCTATTTTTGAAGTATTTTTGCTTTATATTTTTGAGCTATTTGAAAAAATATACTTTTATGTTTTATTTTCTAGTTATTTTATGCTCTTAGGCAGACATGCAATATACTATTGCTCATTAATAATAACTGATATTTGTAACAGCAATCTTAATAAACATGAATTCTAACAATTTATCTATATAATCCATTTGATTTTCTATGTTAGGGTTAGGATTATTCATATCATCTATGAATAATCAGAGTTTTGTGTCCTCATTTCCAATCCTCATACATTATAATCCCATTTATATGTCTTACTATTCATGTTAGAGTCTCCAGTGTGACATAGAACAGAAGTGTTGTTAGTGTGCATCCTTGTCTTTTTCCTGATATCACAGAAAATGCTTTAGACGTCTCACTGAATGTTCTATATGTTTTGTAGCTTCCTTGTATCAGGTTAGGAACATCTCCTTCATTTTTTTAGTTTGTCTAGGTTTTTCCTTAATTCTCTACTGCTGGTATTAAATACATACAGGGGTGAGAGAAGAGAGTGTTTTACAACCTGAAGAATTGCTTTGTGGACAGTCCTTTTGTTTATTAACTTGATTTCTACACCTGTTCCTTTTCTTCCCTCTATGCTTGCTTGCTCCAAGTTGGGAGCCACATCACTGTTTTATCAGAAAAGTGGCACTTATAACAGCTAACAATCTCTTTGTGTGTTTTGGATTGTGATTATCCATATGATAACAATCATTTTCTATCTCCCCAAAAGTCAACAATGTCTCAATCCAGTAATAGTGACTTCTTCTGTTTCTTAGTGCCATCATGAATGACTCTTTTTATATGATAAGAATATCATTAACAATATATAACCTTTCTGGACCCCTAATAAGTATCAGAGACTATACTAAAAGTTTTATATCTATCAAATCATTTAACTTTTGCTCATTTTTATGACTTTGTGTGATTTTAATTGGATTCTGGCATAGTGGAGTATGCTTAAATCATCTCTTAAACTGGAAGCTCATTTAAGTTATAAATTGTAATTCTATTTTTCCTATAAATTTTAACTTCTGATAGTTTTTCATTATTAATACTTTTACTGTAATAGGTATTGTGATATACAGTTGACCTTTGAGCAACACAGGCTGGGGATACCAATACTTCTACAGTCCAAAATCCACACATAACTTTTGACTCTCCCCAAACTTAAACTACTAAAAGCCTACTGTTAAGGAAGTTAGGTTTTTAGTATTTAAAAAAATTTTTTGCTCCTCTAAAAAATATAGTTTCCGAACTTTTATGGCCATATGTTATTAGAATTTATATAAAGAGAACAAAGTGGGAAGGTGTCCGATGAGGAGTGTTAACTCCTCTAGGCCCGCCAGCATAATAAACCCGAGTTCTCCAACTCTCCGAGTGCTGCTTGGTTTCTGGATTACTGGTTTCTGCAGCATTTCAGCAGTTTTAATAGTTAAAATTTTAATTTTTAAATAAAGAGCATGAGAGAATAAAATGAAGAAGAAAAGATCAAGCCACAATTTTAAGTAATAAGAAGCACTGCATGGTGGGATACACTTATCAATATTAAATATCCATTAAAATAAGTAAATTCAAGAAATCTTAAGAATATCAAGGCATATTTTTACTAAAAATCTGAGACTGTATAGCAGTTGATTTTTATTATAGCAATAGGAGAATAGTTATAAGTAGGAAACTTAGTTATACACTAGAGTGGGTTGCCATTTCCTTCTTCAATGCATGAAAGTGAAGTCGCTCAGTCATGTCCAACTCTTAGTGACGCCACGGACGGCAGCCTACCGGGCTCCTCTGTCCATGTGATTTTCCAGGCAAGAGTACTGGAGTGGGGTGCCATTGCCTTCTCCTAGTTATAGGAAAATAGTTATAAAAATGAAAAAAATAATATTCTTTGTTTTACCTAGATAATATATATATACTAAATAAATATTTTCTATGCTTCTGCCAATAAATATCTCAAAAAACAGCAGCACATCTTTATGACAAGGCAATTCAAAGATAAGTAGATTATTTTCATCTTTTTATGTCATTGACCATAGTTATAAAATATAATTTTAAATTATATTATGTGCAAAGTGGGTAAAATAATCCTTTGAGCTTTATTTTGAATCTCTTTCAACTAAATATGGCTCCAAAATAACCATTTGTGTCTATGATTGTGTCTGAAGTGTCAAAATTTAGTTTACACATTGGAGAATTTTTTTTAAGATGAAACTACATTCAGAACAAGATCAGTCATTGTAATGTTATTTTTAGTGCCATCTGAACAATATTTTAGTTTGAACAGTTAAGCTGTTTAACTGCTTTTGCATTTTCTCATGAAGTCTATGGCCAAATAACTGGTCCATAGTTTTGAAGTGCTAGAGTTTGAATTTAGGTGAGTAGTTCAGGGTCTTTTTCAATAAATCTCTTATATCCCTTGAGAGAGATTAACAAACACAATTTTTCAAATTCCTGATACTGTACTTTTCCTTCCAAGTAGCTTGTCTATGAGAAGGAATATGGGTAAAAAAAGCTCATTTATTTTTATGATTGTCTAAGAGTTGTAGTTATTGAAGTTTGATAGATGTTTTTACTATGTTATTTTATTTGAAAATATTTCTGCTTACAAGCAGTTCATAAATTACTATTATCCATAAAACTTTTAATAGGATTTTTAAAGGGGCTATTTCAAAGAAGACAGTTGAATGGCACAGTGGGATAAAAAATGGGCAGGAATGTTGACCGCTTATGAATTATATCTTAACTTGCTTCTGATATTAGTCAGACCACATAACTGTCTTAAGTTTTTGCTTATTTCATCCCCATTTTCCTCTAGCATAGTAAAGAGAATGCATTGAAAATTGAATATCACAATTAATAGAGGAAGGTAACCACCATGATTACAAGAAGAAATGTATTAGCAGAATCATTAAAAGACAAAGGCTAGAATTTATTGAGCATCTACTAAGCTTCAGGTACTCTTTGGACATTTTAATAAATTCTATTTTACTCAATAATAATTGTGTGAATAACCATGATTTCTATTTGAGCTATGAAGGGGAAAAAAAAACAAAAACACCTGGTAGGTAAATTTATTGGCATGGATAAACTAGTAAGTAGGTACTTTATCAATATTATCAATGCTTCCAAAGAAGGAACTTTTTCATCTGTTTTATTTGTGAAACTGCTATTTTTAATTTATTCATATCTACCTTTATTCTTTCTCTTCTTTCTCTTAATTTGTATTAAATTTGCTTTTTTTTCCTAATTATTTAAAGAGAAAGTGTAGCTCATTGATTTTAAACCAAGGGTTGAAACACTAAGGCTTTCAGGAGAAATTTGAGCCATGCCTATTTTTCTATGACCCTTGAGATGAGAACGGAATTTATATTTTTAAAGAATTAAAACAAAACAAATAAAAACATGTGACAGAAATTATAGGTGGACGACAAGGCCTGAAATATTTACTATTAGACTCTCTACAGAAAGCAATGAGCCAGTCTCCGGTTTAGAACATTTGTATTTTATGTAATTATCATATTGCTGATATGAAATCTACTGTCTTTCTATTTGTTTTCTATGTGTCCCATCTACACTTAGTCCTTTTATCCTCTTTCCCTACCATCATTTATTTGAGTATTTTTATGCTTCCATTTACCTTCACATTTTATGTTTATAAACTATAGCTATAAATCTTGGTTTTAATTTTTAGTGATTGCCCTAAGGCTAATTATATATGTCTTTATTTGTCACAGTTCTCTTCCAAATAGTATTTTATGCACACAATTTTTACAACAATTTTGCAGAAGTACACCCCTCTTATCCTTTGCCTATTGTGATATGTTACTTTACCATGCTAGGAAGCACACAGTAAATTATTATTTTTCCTTTAAACTTTCAATTAATTTTGCTCACACTCATTCTCAGTTTTTCAGACATGTCTGACTTTTTCTGACCCCATGGACTTGAGCCCACCAAGCTCCTCTGCCCATGTGATTTTTTTAGGCAAGTATACTGGAGTGGGTTGCCATGGAATAGATTAAAAATAAAAGTATTTTATGGTTGCCTATAAAGTTACCAGTTCTCTCATTCTTCACTCATTTGTATAGAAACACATTTCCATCTGGTATCATTTCCTTTATTCCTAAAGAATCTTCTTTAACATTTCCTTTAGTAAATGTCTGATTTCAATTAATTCTCTCAATTTTTTTTTGTCTAATCTATCTTTATGTTCTTCACTTTTGTAATATTTTTGCTAGTCAAAATTTCTGGGTTGACATTTATTTCTTTGCAGGATTTTTAAAATGTTACATTGTATTTTGAATTGCATAATTTCGGATGAGAAATTTGCTGTAATTCTTAGTTTCTTTGTACAAAACGTGTCATTTATACAGTGGATGTTTTAAAATTTTCTCTTCATCAGAGCTGTTAAACAATTTTTTTATAATGCGGCTGAATATAATTAATTTATATTGCTTTTACTTGCAGACATTTCTCAAATAATTTTGGTTTTGAAAACCTGTCAGTTCTAAGAACTTCTTTATACACATGTTGTTTTTTTAGAATCCAACATTAAATAGTTATTTTCTTATACTTTAATATCCTTTCATTTTACCTTCATTTGATTTCATTTTCAACTATTTCTTTCACCTCCAGTATTTTTCCAGTTTCAAAATATCTTTTTATTAGCTTTATAATTCAATGATAACTTGTCTGAGTAAAGTTATTTTAGACACTTACTTTCCCTCAAAACTTGTCTTTCAGGTTTTAATAATTCTGTTCTATCAATTTTATCAATACTATCTTTCAAATTTTCCTGAAATTCATGTCACTTTAAAGCTGTCTTCCTGTATGTTGTGATGCATGCATGCTAAGTCACTTGAGTTGTGTTGACTCTTTGCAAGCCTGTGGACTGTAGCCCATCAGGCACCTCTGTCCATGGTATTCTCCAGCCAAGAACACTGGAGCAGGTTGCAGTGCCCTCCCCCAGGGTGTCTTCCTGACCCACGGTCAAACACACGTTTCTTATGTCTCCTGCATTTGCAGATGTTTTCTTTACCACTAGCACCCCTGAATTATGTAATTTTGGCTTAAAAACTTATAGTGTGTGTGCTCCTCTTTTAAATTTAAAACATTATTTTTTAAATATAATGATTGCTTTTGAAATCATTATTTCATTATTCATTCATATTCCTTATTTTGAGCTACTGAGAGCAACTCCTTTCAAATTTGATTAAAGAACTTACTGTGCAAATAGTATCAAAAATTCTCAGAGGCGAGAAGTTAAGATAAAACAGATATCACAAGCTAAGACAGCAATCATGTTTAAATCTATAATCTTGGGTTGAATTGAAGAGGGATGCCTCAGATGAGATTTACTCTTAAGATCCAAAGGATGTGAGAGAAAATCTGTTTAGTTAGTAATATTCAACAGGCTTTGCTTAGAACTTTTCCATTTTTGCACACAAGTTATTAAGCTTTATTATCCTATCTGGTTTTCACTTTTATTCTTTTTTATCCATTTTATGTATTTTCAAAATCGCATGGCATCTTTTCTTCCTCTACTAGATCCTTTGAGATTGTGCTAAATGGTTAATGTTTTCATTAACATTAGAATACTACTGAGAAAAATGTAACTGGATAATTATTTACCAACTAGTTACTGAAAAAAAATAACAGCACTTATCGATTACTGTTAGAGCAGGTCCCTGTGCTAGGAACTTGACATATTTTATTTATGAAACTTTACTTAAATCCTTCAGCTATTAGTATCTCCAATCTAAAAATGAGAAACCTGGCTCAGGTAATGAAGTAACCTGCAAAATCTTATATCTAATTAATGGCTGGCTTTGTATTCAAAATCACATTTACTTGGTTGCAAATGCTATACTCTTTTCATAATTCAATGTTGTCTTTCAAATAAGAATATGACGTGGTGTTGGAGAAGACTCTTGAGAGTCCCTTGGACTGCAAGGAGATCCAACCAGTCCATTCTGAAGGAGATCAGCCCTGGGATTTCTTTGGAAGTAATGATGCTAAAGCTGAAACTCCAGTACTTTGGCCACCTCATGTGAAGAGTTGACTCATTGGAAAAGACTCTGATGCTGGGAGGGATTGGGGCAGGAAGAGAAGGGGACAACAGAGGATGAGATTGCTGGATGGCATCACTGACTTGATGGACGTGAGTCTGAGTGAACTCCGGGAGTTGGTGATGGACAGGGAGGCCTGGTGTGCTGTGATTCTTGGGGTTGCAAAGAGTCGGACATGACTGAGCGACTGAACTGAACTGAACTGAAGAATATGACGTAGTTCTTATTACTTTTTCTTTTCTTCAGGATTTGGTAAGTTAAAATATAAAGTAGATTTGAAGGAAGATCCTGATAATTGGATCAAAGAATAACACATTTCTTTGAAAGAAATTGAAAGAATTGCCTAGATCTGACTGATTTGAAAATTTCCAAGAAGAGTTAAAGATAGAATTTAGTCTATACAGATCTTAAATTATAATTATTTTTATTAGTTTATCTGCTACTTCTAATAACTAAAGCCTACTTGATGACAGGGATGGTCGGTGTTCTGGTTCTCTTTAGAAGGTAATGTTGTATAGAGACTCTAACATAGAATTTGTGCGTAGCTAGCACCCATCTCTAGTTCACTGATGGAATACTTTTCTCTTTGGATAGTAATAAAATCTACCACTAAGGAAGAATATGTTTTTAGACACATGTGTTGAAATGTTGGTTTATTTTTTTCAGAACAGTACCCAATATAAAAATTTATTATATTTTCTGATTTTCTGCAATGTACTATTTTTGAAATAATTCAGCAAACTCTAGTCATAGCCTTTACACACACTAACACAGATTCTGAAGTTATCTCTCCATTCACATCAGTTCAGTTCAGTTGCTCAGTTGGGTCCGACTCTTTGCTACCCCATGGACTGTAGCACACCAGTCTTCCTTGTCCATCACCAACTCCCGGAGCTTACTCAGACTCATGTCCATTGAGTCAGTGATGCCATCCAGCCATCTCATCCTCTGTCATCTCCTTATCCTCCTGCCTTCAATCTTTCCCAGCATCAGGGTCTTTTCCAATGAGTCAGTTCTTCATATGAGGTGGCCAGAGTATTGGCGTTTCAGCTTAAGCATCAGTCCTTCCAATGAATATTGAGAACTGATTTCCTTTAGGATGGGCTGGTTGGATCTCCTTGCAGTCCAAGGGACTCTCAAGAGTCTTTTCCAACACCACAGTTCAGAAGCATCAATTCTACGGCACCCAGCTTTCTTTATAGTCCAACTCTCACATCCATACATGACTACTGGAAAAACCATAGCTTTGACTAGAGGGACCTTTGTTGGCAAAGGTAGTGTCTCTGCTTTTCAATATATTGTCTAGGTTGGTCATAGCTTTTCTTTCAAGGAACAAGGGTCTTTTAATTTCACGGCTGCAGTCACCATCTGCAGTGATTTTGGAGCCACAAAAGATAAAGTCCCTCACTGTTTCCATTGTTTCTCCATCTATCTGCCATAAAGTGATGGGACTCGATGCCATGATCTCAGTTTTCTAAATGTTGCATTTTCAGCCGACTTTTTCACTCTCCTCTTTCACTTTTATCAAAAGACTCTTTAGTTCTTCGCTTTCTGCCATAAGGTTGGTGTCATCTGCATATCTGAGGTTATTGATATTTCTCCTGTCAATCTTGATTCCAGCTTCTCTTAGGAAGATTCCAGATTCCTATATGGAGGGAGAGGGGCTTAAGTAATTTACTAACTTTCCTATTTAAACAGAAATCAGGAGCAGGAAAAGAGTGCTCCAGAGAAGAATGAATGGGCCTTGGGACATCTTCTATCTAAAACGAAACCAATTATGGGAAAATTATAGCCATTTAAAAATATGTTTAGGGTGGGTTTGTGTTTTTCAGAAGGTAAGAGGCAAAGTAGTAACTATAACTTTAAAAACACTGGAGAAATAGCACAGACCAGCAAAAATTAGTAGTCATATTTTATTCATAAGGTAAACAGTATAATTAGTTGAGAGACACTTTCTCTATATCACAAATTTCATGTTCCACTGAGGACAGGCCGATTAATTGCACAGAAATTTAGTCAGCAGATTCTCTTTCCATGAAAAGTTGTCTAAGAGACAAACACTTCTTACATGTCCTCTTTTTGTTAATTACTCTTAAAATTAAACTGTAGTAAAATGTCAACATTAATGCACTATTGATTTTTAATGTATTTTTATGAATATGCTTTTAAAAATATTTCTCTTGGTTACATCGGAGAAGGTGATGGCACCCCACTCCAGTACTCTTGCCTGGAGAATCCTAGGGACGGGGAAGCCTGGTGGCCTGCCGTCTATGGAGTTGCACAGAGTCAGACACGACTGAAGCGACTTAGAAGCAGCAGCAGCTTGGTTACATACTTTCACATTCATTTTCTCAAGGAAAGTCATTGCACTCAAAGGGATTTTCAATCAAGTTTTAAGTATAGATTAGCCTATAGGGTGTACTTCAGTCAATTCACCCTTTAAAAAAATAATATATATACATTTATATATAAATGTATATGTATATGTTATATATATGTGGTTAAATGAAGCTATAAACAACTTTGACATACAAATGACACCTGGAAATAAATGAAGTGGAGAGTACTTGCAAGTAAAATATGGGAAATTTAAGAGATTAAAAGGTAAACCTGGTATCATTTATGGCCCTTGTCCTGGATACCTCAGAATCACATACTGGAAGCATTCAGCTCTTGTTACCATCTGGCCCTGCATCTGAAAAGATTTCCCCCGCTTGATGTAGTCTGCAGACATCATCATCAAAACATGAAAGCACTCACAGCACTAAGTAACTACCTTTGCAGATCATAAAAAAAAGATGCAATCCTACTTAGCATCTGAATTTCATCTGCTTAGTTTCAGAAGGTCTTACTCCAGGGTTACAGAAGGAATAGGCATGCAGTTACATCCAATAAACTCTATACCTTATGGCTGATTCTAAAGGCATCTGGTTCTATTATATTGGCTTTAAGCTCTGCTTTATTTTCAACAAATGATTGTTTATATTTGTCCCCTTGAGCCCATGGTGATGGTTTATAAGGTGTTACATTATTTTTGTTCACTTGAGTGGATATTTATACATATATTCTTTGGCTTCAGGTATTTTCATTTTATGGTCAGGAATTTGGTATGCATATGCAGAGAAATGCTGACGAGTCACTACATTCATCTATTGCTCAGAGAGATGATTATGGGCCATAATCCTAGATAGTAAAACAAACAGCTAGGAGAGTTCATTCTTTTAGGTTTAATCCCTGCATGTTTTTCCTACCTGCAAATAAAACAGGCAGAAGAAAGGAGTTAGATTAATAACCCCTGACACATTATATTTTCTTATATCATTGCTATGCCATCAAGTAGAACAAAAATCAATGCAATTGCTTATTTTTATTGAGTCCTCACTCTGTGGCAGACAGTTCTCTAAATGACATATGTGAATCTATGCATTTGATCCTCAGCATCACCCTATGAGGTAAGTACTAGCATTATCTTGATTTTGCAGATAAGATAACTAAAGCACAGGGTGTAATAATTTGCTCAACATTACACAGTTGGTAAGCAGCAGAGCTGAGATTCATGCCTACGAAGTTTGGCTGTAGAATCCATATGGTTAGCTCCCGTGCTGTGGTGTTTTTCGGGATCACTTGACACCTGAAAGTACAGAATGATTTATTTTGAAGGAATGAATGCTCAGCTTGGAGAAATTTGTGAGAATAGTCTACCGAAGTCGCTTATTACAAACCTTGTCTGATTTATAAGACATCACAAAATGCAGAAATTGGTAAATCTGAGAACAAGTTCCAGGAAATAAGAGAAAAGAAGCCAAGAAAATTTTTTTTTAAAGGCTATAAACATTTGTAGTAAATACTACAATCAGATACATTAATTAAGATTGCTTGTTTGCTATGAAAAAGCTCAATACCACACTGATATAACAGAATTGTAAAAAGTAGCAGACAATAACTCTTGGAAAATTTTTCAAAAATATGAAAATAGTGCATCAAAATCCACAAAGTGTTCACAAGTTCACTGGTGAAACTTAAAAATTTGACAAAAAATACAGTGGTCAAGTTACATTATCTGTTCTAGGCCACAAAAGCAATGTGATATTACCATATAAAGTTAATGTTTTCTTAGTCCCAAACTTGGTGATAATTAAAATTATCAGTTTCACACATGCACATGTGTGCATAGTCATTCAGTCATGTTGACTCTTTGCGACCCTTTGGATTGTAGTCCACCAAGCTTCTCTGTGCATGGGATTTTTTAGGCAAGAATACTGGAGTGGGTTGCCATTTTCCTCCTCCAGGGGATCTTCCTGACTCAAGAGATCAAACCCGTGTCTCCTGTGTCTCCTGCATTGCTCATTACCTGCTGAGCAATTTGGCAGGTTATAGTCCATGGGGTCACAAAGAGTTGGACATTACTGAGGGACTAGCAATTTTTCACTTTCACTTTAAACATTACCAAAAGGACTGGATCCAAGAATGCAAATAAAGATGAGATAAGGAAGTATATTAATTACTAGGTCAAAAATTTATTGTATCAGTTTAGCATATGCCCAAACTAATAGCCTAAATGACTCATCTCAAATTTTAAATTTGAATTTAAATATATTAGAGGAAGTTTCTTATTTAATAACACATTTTAAATCAAAATTTTAAAAAAATTCTCCTTAATTTTAGGAAAAATAATTTCTGCTTTACCATTACTGTTTAGTATAATTTGGAGATTTGGGTACTGTCAATGATATAAGTGAGAAAAAAATCGATAGTGATAAATAATGGGAAAAGGAAAGATAACTATATTATGTAGAGATAAAGTTATTTTGTTCCTAAGAACTCCAAAAGACATCAAATTAAATTTAACCTATGTCTAGTAACAGAGTGGGTGATTTTATACAAGTCAGTATGCTAGCAACTACCACAGATAATGGGCAAGCAAAGATGTGAGAATTCACATCATATTTCAATTGCTAGAGCAGCCTTTCTGCAGGAGGGTACCTTGAAATTTAAAGGGACATATGAATGAGTTAGTTAAACCAACAATGGAGAGTGCACGTGAAATTTGGCATTTAATCGAATCTCTCTCTCTTGTTTTTTTTTTCTTAGATTTTTTGATACTGCTTTCCTTTCTCCGACTTTCCTGTGACAGTGCCACCTATTTGTTCTTATATGTGAAAACAGTTTGCCAAATTCTGCATTCTGCTCTTATCCCAATACTGTTAAACCTTATAGTAAAGTATTTGGAATCAAGAAATATATTTTAGTCTTGTAATTATTTTGAAACACTGTAAATTCCTCTGAATTTAAGTTCAAATAAAGTTTTCTATATCTTCACTTTCCTGGCTGTGAGTAGGCAAGGGCAATCTAGTTATTCTTGGAATAGTTTCAATTAAATTTTGTTACTCCTGAGTAAAATTTCTCCATTTTGTTTCCTGTCTGTGACATGGGTAGGAGTGAATAGACTGAAGATACCTAATCTATTCTCACTTCTATTTTTCCCTCTTTGTGTATTTCAATCCAGTGCTATTCTGAGCAATATTTTTCCCATCACTTTCAGGCAAAGAGCAATTTATGAAATAACAGAAAACTCTAACTTCTAAAGTAAAAACTATGTGCACACATATGTGTGTGTGCATGCACGTGTGTGTGTTTTAGCAATCCAATTCAATTCCAGAAAAGAGACAGCCTGGGAACCATGAAAAGAAATCCAAGCACCAAGAAAGAATTGCAGTAGTTTGTCCTGCTACTGTATTGGGCCACATAGGGTGGTGTTATATACTGAATGTTTGTGTTCCTCATCAATTCATATGTTGAAGCTGTAATTCCCAATGTAACCATATTTGGAACTGATGAAGGTTAAATGAGGTTATACAGATGGGCCCTGAAATTGATGATGGTAGAGAAGCCAAGATTGTTGTAAAAAGACTGTGGGTAGAAATAGGGATGTTAAAAGCAATTTTGCTGAAGGCTCAGTGAGGGACCTGGAGAGATATTCTTTTTCTTAGAGAGTACAAAAATTATCATAAACAGAATGTTGGTAGAAATATGGATGTTAAAGTCTAATCTGGTTAAGTTTCAGATGGAAATGAAGAACATATTTTGGAAGCTGGAGGAAAGGTGATCTTTGTTATAAAGTGGTAGAGAACTTGGCTGAATTGCATTTATGCTCTACTGTTCTGTGGAAGGTAGAACCTGTGAATAATAATGTTTAGCGGGGGATATTTTTAAGCAAATTATTGAAAGAGTGGTTTGTGTCCTCCTTACTACTTGTAACAATATGGTAAAGGATACAGATGAGTTAAAGAAGGAATTGCTAAGTCAAAAGGAACAAGACTTGAAGATTAAAACATCCTCAACTTATCCATATTGCAAAAAAAAAAAAAAAAAGAAAAGAAAAACAAAAACAAGAACAAAAACAAAACACACACTTATTCTGAAGAGAAGATAAAGGGTGTTGAACCGCAATTTCAACTCAGGGATTCAACCAGCCACTTCAGCAGAGGCCAAGAGTAGAGATGGAATTATGTCATCTCTGTCAGCTGGCACTAAAGAAACAGAGAAAATGGTGGAGAATAAAGAAAAGCTGTGAACCTGCATTATCTCTCAGGAACGACCCTGAAGTCTGTTCAGAGATCATCAAGACTATCATTCCCTTCATAAATGCAGCAGAAAAGGCTCCCTCTTACTCGGTCTCATAAGTCCGATCCCTTGCAGAGATCTACATGCATTAGACTATTCCACAGATCCGAAGGGGTGAGAATACCCAGGCAGCCTGTAGGAGTAACATATCTACCCTAGTAGCTATGGCTTGGAGGGTAGAGCATTGGTCCAAAGAGGACTATTCTCCAGCCTTAAGATCGAATGATATTTGTTTTGCCAGGTTTTGGACTTGCTTGGAACCCATCACTCCCTCCTTTATTTCTATTTCTCCCTTTTGGAGTTGCAGTCTCTTATGCCTGTACAACTGTTGTGAGTATGTGCACATAATTTGAATGGTTTTACAGGTTTACAGCTGGAGAGAAATTTTCCCTCAGGATGAATCATACCTCCTGTCTCACCCATATTTGATTTAGATGGTACTTCGATGAAACTTTGGACTTTAAAACTTTAAAGTTAATACTGGAATGAGTTAAGTATTTGGGGATTGTTGAAATGGAATCTATTCTCCATATGAGAAGGACATGGATTTCAGGAGTCAGGGGTAGAATTCTATGGGCCATGTCTCATCAGATTCATATATTGAAATGGAAGCCTTTGGGATGTAGTTAGGGTTGGATTAAGTCAAGAGGGTAGAGCGCACATGATGAAAGTGATGTTCTTATAAAAAGAAGAGGAGAGACCAGAGTTTTCTCTCTGCCATGTGTGGATTCAAGAAGACAGCCATCTGTAAGCCAGGAAAAGAGCCTGCACAAATAACTAAATCTTCTGGCACCACGGTCTTGGATGCCCCAGCATAGAGAACTATGAAAACTACATGCCAGTCATTTGAAACTAAGGTATTTTGTTATAGTAGCTTGAGCTAAGACACCCGTCTACAAATTTCAATGGGCAGAAATGAATCCATTGATGAACAGACCTGAGATCACGGGAGTGATAAGGTTTAGGCTATTAAAAGAGTCACCAATATTCCAAGAAGTCCACCAATATTCCAAGAACACATTTGGATAAATATAACATTACTCCATGCAAACTCTCTAGTAAGATTTCATTTGGCCTTAGAAAATAATTTATTCTTACTTTTTTAGATGGAAACTCATTTGAGCAAAGAGGTGGCATCAATTTATTTATGCTTTCTTTTGAAACATTATCATGGCTGGCTGTTCAATATCTAATAAAGTGGCAGGAATGAAACAGAGAATATTTCCTTAAAGTGGCTGTGTATGATTCAGGCACAATGATTGGTATATATCTACTTCAAACCCATAGAAAGCTTGACCAAAATCAGCATATACAACTAAACAACCTGTATGTAATATTTAATAACAAAAGAGTTCTTGATTTTTATAAATGTATATTTTAGGAGGATATTAATGATATCAGGAAACTTTCATATTCATAGTGAGCACTTCTGTGTGCCCTTATAAAGTTCAAAAATTATCACTGCTATTTTTGGTAAGTTCTTTTTACAAAGAGTTCCATGTGCACTAAATGTATGACCTATTCATCTCATACTCATTAAGAAATCAATTTTTTAGAGCAAATGTTACAAATGAATATTTAATTTAGTTGCAATTAAGAATGTGTATTTACAGAACATTTCTTATTAATTAACACAAACCAGATTGGCTAAACATAGAAAAGTTTGACCTTCTACTACAACTACTCAGTTGGCTCGGTATTATTTTCAAAAGCACCAGAAATGGATCCAACCTGATCATGTCTCCCTCTGTAAACACATTTCTGCCTAATGAGGTTCCAGTCCCCAGGTGGTCTGCAGAGGTTCAGTTCTTTGCATTTCTCTGCAAAAAGTCAGATGCCCAAATCTCCAGTTGACACTGAGAAGCCATTCCTAAAAGCTCTTATAAGAGCTATTCCAATAAGTTCTTTCCATTCCTACTCTAAATAAGCAAAAATGAATGACTTTTCTTAAAATGAGGTCTTTAGTGCAAACATGAAAATACGTTTAGCTTAGATACACACTTGACCTGTAGCCCTAAGAATCACAAATCAGAGGAAAAACTGCATGCTAATTTAACTAGGCCTTTATTATCTTTTTCTCCGTGGGTTTTTCTTCTAATTAAAAGCCAAGATTGACATCAAATAGTCACAAAAATATGTTGTAAAATCTTTACTAAACTAATCAACTAATTTCTGAATACATGTGTTCAGTAAAGCTAGGTGAATAAAAACAGGTCACAGCATGCTCCTAGAAGCTTAAGAAAATCACCCGTGTTCTTCCTGATCTTAAATGGCAAAAAGAGATTATAAACATATTCTTCCACGTTACACTTCACCATACATAAGCCACCAAGCCCTAGACACAGACTGCGATGATTTCACAGTTCATTTCAACCCTGTAAAAATAAACAACCTGCCACTTAAGCCACCAGGATTGCTTATAATTTTGTTAAAATTGTAGTCATTTTCCTAGAGTTGTAAAGAAATAAAAGAGTTTCATCTACTGTTTTGTCACCACTGACGAATGTTGTCTGGGATTTAGAAAAGGATATTTGTCAGTTATACACTAACCATGGGAAGATGATTAATAAGGTTATAGTTATGTTCTTATTAGTATTATACATTATTGTTTTGAAAAGGTTGGCAGAGGATTGGTTCCTAACATTGTTAGAGCCAGTAAGCAGTTATTCATTATAGATTTATGCCATAAAATAGTTAAGTGACAGCAAGCTGTTTTCTTAAATGTTAATTAAGGATCATCTTGATTTATAAAAGTCTCTGTTATCTCTGTGCAACATTGGACTAGAAACTTATATAGCCAAATCAATTCCTCTGAATAAATCAGGTCTCAGTAATGATCATTTGCATTTTACCCATGCAGAATAATTTGGAGAACACGCCTGAAGACACTGTGTAAACTGGACAACCACAAAAGATCTCTTCCAACTTTATGATGACTGCGAAGATTTAGCAATAATATCTTTGTGTGTGTGTGAGTGCTCAGTTGTTTCCAACTCTGCAACCCCATGGACTATAGCCCTCTATGCTTCTCTGTCCATGGAATGTTCCAGGCAGGAATACTGGAGTGGGTTGCCATTTCCTACTCCAGGGGATCTTCCTGACGCAAGGATCAAATTCACGCCTTGTGTGTCTTCTGCTTTGGCAGGTAGATCCTTTACTGCTGGCATCACCAACTTCAGTTCTGCTGGTAACTATTATTTTATGAGAATTAGTAGCGATTTACATCTTTCTTTTATTGGGGTAATAATATCCTATTACCAAAAAAACAAAAGGTGAAGTGAAGTCTCTCAGTTGTGTCCAACTCTTTGCAACCCCATGGACTGTAGCCTGCCAGGCTCCTCCATCCATGGGATTTTCCAGGCAAGAATATTGGAGTGGGTTGCCATCTCCAGGGGATATTCCCAACCCAGGGATTGAACCTGGGTCTCCAGCATGCAGGCAGACTCTTTATCATCTGAGCTGCCAGGGAATCCACTTCTATTATCCAGGTCATTTTCAAATATGTGAAAGAATCATATAGAAGGGGCACTTTCTGGATAGTTACATAATCATTTTTGTGATATGTTTTTTTGGTGGGCACAAAAATCAATCTTTAGGGGATAAGTGAAGAGTGCAATCAAGTTTTTATATTGGAAAACTCAAATAGAATCCATGGTTACTTATTTTCTGTAGGATTCTTATTCAAAATTGTGGTAGAAAACACTTTACTAATATGCAATATTCTGTGTTAGGTGTGTGTGTGTGACATAAATTGATGCAATAATATATTTTGCTCCTAGTTTTCAACCTTTACATAGAAGGAATGATGATTACACATAGAACAAATCAAAATGCAATCATGTTTCACAACTTAATATTTTTGTATATTATAATGCTCTGTTGTCTATCAGATTTAAAATAGTTATGTTTCTTTATATTTATATTTTACTGTTAGTTAAAAGATTTGGAGGTTTCATTTGGTAGACTCTCAGTTCTAGTTTCAATGCTTCTGTCACAAAGCTTTGAACAGAAGACAGTACCTGAGTTCTCATTTTAACCAATATATAGTGGAGACTAGAAAGATATTAGTGGTACATTAAAATAAGACTTGGTTTTCCAAGTCTTAGTCAATTTTGTATTTTTTTGTGTGTGTATACAGTTTTTATGCTCTATTTGAATTCCCCTTTTAATTCTTGGAATTATTTTAAAATCATTACATAGTTTCACCACACATTTTTGTATGAAGTATAATTTTCCTCCTGAAATAGGGTCACATAACTACCAACCGATGAATTTCAAAACCCCTTCCTATTCACCAACCTCCATACTATCAATCAAATCTTCATTTAGTAATATGAATTCTTCTTTTAAACCATGTTATTGAGGTATGGTTGACATACAAAAAGCTTGTACATATTTAATGTATACAACAAGATGAATTTGGGACAAGTATACACCCATATAACCATCACCACCATCAAAACTATGAAATTCTGATCACCTCCAGCTTTTCCTCTGCTCCTATTTTTCTTATTCTTGTTGTTGTTTTGTGGTAAGAACACAAACATAAAGCTGAGCAGATTTTAAGTATGTAATATAGTATTGGTAGCTACAGACATTTCACAGTATAGTGTTTCTTTAAAATATTGACCCTTTAAAATAATTTTTGTCAGAAAAATTTGGACATTTTTGGGCTAGTTTTTACGTTATAAATGAGGAAAATGAGCTTGTCATAAAAATGTATGACAATTAAAAGGACATATAATTTCTCTGTTTTTCTGATTTCAGATATATCAGCATTTTGGGGGTGAGAAAATTCTGTTTGTTTGTTGGGTTATACATTTTTGTATCCAATTTGGTGACATAGACCAGCACTTTGAAGAAGAATTTGGTCATGGTGAAAATTCTGTAAGATTGCAATAGACAGTTTGGTTTGGATATATTTGAACAACAGCAGCAGCAATATCAGTGTCAACCAGCATTTACTGAGGATTACTAGTAATAGTACTAAGTACATAACAAACACTTGCATTTAGTGTTCACAGCCCTACAAAATCAAAGTGCAGTTAAGACCTCAGTTTCACAGATGAAGTTATTAAGACAGAAGTTCAGTGATATGACCCAATGGACTCAGCAAGTGGTAGAACCATGAAGCAAATCTGGACCCATTCTGTGTTTTTTAATTGAAATACAGTTGGTTTACAGTATTGTAAAGGATCCATTTTTACATTCTAACCCTTATAGAATGTTCTTCCTACTTGATTTTTTAAAAAATTTTGGTATGTCCTGTTGTTTTGTAGAACAGGAATACATAGACTCCAAATTTTTATTGCTTTTTTAAAGGAAAAATGAATAAAAGAGATGAAAAACATTATGTGCAGAAGCATGCTAATGTTAAAAAAAGCCAGCTATAACCTAGTAAATACCAGACTTAGAGTTGAAAAACTAAATTTAAATATTTACTATAACCCTTATTTTAAGACATTTTGAAATTTCTCAGAGTTCTGTTTCCTTTTTCTGTAAAAAAGAGATAATGATTTTTACATTATGGGTTTTTGTAAATACCATATTCAATATATATTTTAAATGATGCTTTTTATAAATGTGACAATACCATGATGTCTTTAAAAAAAAAAACATTACCATTGTTCTATGTTATCTGTGTCTTATCTAAGACTGATATTAGACAATCGGCTTGACATATCTTCCCTGTCTTCTTACTACACATGGGCACTTACTTGATGTACACGTTGGATTAGAATGTGAACTGGGTGATTTTGCCAGAACAGCTTCATGCTCTGCTATCATCCCTTCCTGTGTCACCCATATTAGTGCTGTGCATATGGAAGAACCTGGAACAAATTTTTGTGAAAATGTAGTCTAAACCCTCTTTAACAGATAAAGAAATAGATCTTGGGAAATAAAGTTCAGTTCAGTTCAATTCAGTAGCTCAATTGTGTCCGACTCTTTGCGACCCCATGGACTACAGCACGCAAGGCTTTCCTGTCCATCACCAATTCCTGGAACTTGCTCAAACTCATGTCCATTGAGTCAGTGATGCCATCCAACCATCTTCTGTCATCCTCTTCTCCTCCCACCTTTAATCTTTCCCAGTATCAGGGTCTTTTCCAATGAGTCAGTTCATTGCATTAGGTGCCCAAAGCATTGGAGCTTCAGCTTCAGTGTCAGTCCTTCCAATGAATATTCATGACTGGTCTCCTTTAGGATTGACTGGTTTCCTTTAGGATTGACTGGTTTGATTTCCTTGCAGTCCAAGGGACTCTTATGATTCTTCTCCAATACCACAATTCAAAAGCATCAATTCTTGGGCACTCAGCTTTCTTTATAGTCCAACTCTCACATCCATACATGACTGCTGGAAAAACTATAGCCTTGACTAGATGGACTTTTGTTGGCAGAGTGATGTCTCTTCTTTTTAATATGCTGTCAGGGTTAGTCATAGCTTTTCTTCCAAGGAGCAAGTGTCTTTTAATTTCATGGCTGCAGTCACCCTCTGCAGTGATTTTGGAGCCCATGAAAATAAAGTTTGTCACTGTTTCCCCATCTATTTGCCATGAAGTGATGGAACTGGATGCTATAATCTGTGTTTTTTGAATGTTGAGTTTTAAGCTGGCTTTTCCACTCTCTTCTTTCACTTTTATTAAGAGGCTCTTGTTCTTCTTTGCTTTCTGCCAAAAATAAAGTTTCTTTCAGCAAATTTGGTTAGAGGCAGAATGAAGATTAAGCCCTGGTCCTGTCAACCAGTTCAAGGATTCTCTCTAAATGCCCTCTTTCTTATCAGACAATGGATAATGAAGATATTAACTGGCCTTTAAAAATGATAATAATGATTTACTTGACAGAATTTCTATGGATGAAAACATTTACCATCTATGAATTAAAAGGTGGCTTGGGAATATTGAAAATATCATAGACTCCCTTCTGGGAATTGCCTTGCTTAAATGCCATTTATCAATTCATGTGAAAGAATCATTCATTTTTCTGAAACAGTATTCTATAAATGCATTCAACAAATAATATTGTGTCAGGCATTATTTTAGATGCTTAACTATATAAAAAAAAGGATGATGGTATTGGATATTAAATCAACGTGGGCATTCATGTTTAAATCAAATCTAGGTTTTAGGTCTATTTCCAACATCAATTACCTATACAAACTGATAATTAGAACTCATTCTGTTAAATAGATTCTTATTGGATCTGTACATAATTTACTGAGGATCTGTTATACATCAAATATGTTTTCTGTAAAACTTTATTTAATCCTACAACTTCCCATCATGGTGAGTATTTTTACATCTGCTTTGCGGTTGAGACTACTGAGGAGAAAACAGTGTAAGTAACCTATTCAAAAGCACCCAGTGAATACATGTAAGATCTGGATATAAGGATGTAAGATAGGTTTTTTATTATTACATATACTCTATCCTTCTTACATTGCATAGTTCTACCATTTAAAGATAGGCTGAGAAAATATATGTGAAAGCACAACACATGTCTTATTGTGAGGGCTGTACAAGGAATGATGTTGTTTAGTCATTCAGTCGTGGCTGATTCTTTGTGACCCCATGGACTGTAGACCATCACACTCCTCAGTCCTTGGGATTTCCCAGGCAAGAATACTGGAGTGGGTTGCCATTTCCTTCTCCAGGGAACCTTCCAAACCCAGGGATCATACAAGGATTATTTATTATTGTTATATACTAAGGTAGTCTAGGTAATCTCACTAGGTCTTATGCATCATTGAAAGCCAGTTGAAAACCATATAGGACCAGATGCATTCAATGTCTCAGCTTTAAGTACGAGAGTGGCAATAATCAGTGATTTAAAGTGATCTTTTTTCCCAGCAGATTTTTTATTTCCACTGCTGCCTTTTCTATCACAATTCCACTCTTCATTGACCCTTTCATAAGAGAGTGAGCTAAGTCAGGACACCTTTGTGCAAGCTAATATTTAATTTGGCAGCACTTATGAAAGATATGAGCTTCCTAGGTGGTGCAGTGATAAAAAACCCACCTACCAATTCAGGAGACCCAAGAAGGACTGATGTTGAAGCTGAAACTCCAATACTTTGGCCACCTGATGAGAAGACCTGACTCATTTGAAAAGACCCTGATGCTGGGAAAGATTGAGGGCAGGAGGAGAAGGGGACAACAGAGGATGAGATGGTTGGATGGCATCACCAACTCAATGGACATGGGTTTAGGTGGACTCTGGGAGTTGGTGATGGACAGGGAGGCCTGGTGTGCTGCGGTTCGTGGGGTCGCGAAGAGTGGGACACGACTGAGCAACTGAACTGAACTGAAGAGATATGGGTTCCATCCCTGGGTCAGGAAGATCTTCTGGTGAGGGAAATGGCAACTCACTCTAGTATTCTTGCTTGGAGAATCCCATGGACAGAGGAGCCTGAGTGGCTATAGTCCATGGGGTCACAAAGGTTTGGATGTGACTGACACATATATAGACCTAAATGAAAGATATGGATTTAAGACAAGGAGGCCATGGACATGACATCTTGTTGAAAATTAGGCTTAGGAGCTTAAGGTTTTGATTTCTCTTATGACCTGTTTCCTTCAAGGATTTGTATAACAGAATCTCTATCTGTCTCTATTCCACTTTATTATTCTCAGCAACCTGAAATATAACCTGTCAAAAATATATTATTTTGATGATTTCATGAGTAGAAAATTCAGATTCATAAAATAGAAAAATAACCAAACCCATCTAAGCATTTTAGAAGCTCAGAAAACATTGATCTTTCAGTCTGTTTTATAGGCTTTCATTTTTTCAATGGTAGTTCTTTCCAGTAGCTACAGAATATTAATTTCCCCTAGCTTATTGTGCATTTGAAAAGTGCCATGATGATTAAATGGTCTAGAAATATATTATTTTGTTGATGGTTATAATCTGCCATATTCCAGAAGATGATGCTGCTCTTTTAGAGTTTCAGTACTCTGTTTATTGAGGATCAGTCTATTTGGAATGGAAGAAAAACTGTGTTAGATCCAGCTTTTTTACTTTAATCCCCACTCTAAATATGTTTTGAAGATGGCTCATCTTACTAACAACAAAGCCATTTTCCTGTATATATGCATTTGCAAATAAATGAATAAATGAAGTTTTATAGCATTCTCATCAGGAGTTCCCTATTGTTTCTAGTGAAAACTAATTAGCTGAATTTAGATTTTCAATTAATGCTAGAGTAGAACTGTGCAAGAAACCACAAAACATTAAAAAAAAACATGATATTTATATAAAAGCTATTATTTCTTTTTTATATTGATTTCTAGGATAAGCATGCTATAATACAGTTCTAAAAATTATGTTCCAGCTCAGAAAGTACTGCTGTACTCTGCAGGGGATTCAGGAGAAAGAAAGGAATAATGTAATTTACCTTTCTTCCTTATAGTGTTCTAACCTTTGTAATATATTGGTGAAAATTACTGGTTAAAGCAGAGAATAGATATAAGCTGTGCATCTAAATCTTGGGGCCATATTTAGATGTGTCTGCTGAAATATGACAGAGACCAGATATGGTTTTCTCTTATCCAAGTAGTGACATGGGGGAGGATTGCAAGCCTGATGTATATTCTTATTTACAAGTCAGAGAATGCCTCTGTGGCCTCTGCTGCTGCTGCTGCTAAGTCACTTCAGTCGTGTCCGACTCTGTGCGACCCCATAGATGGCAGCCCACCAGGCTCCCCTGTCCCTGGGATTCTCCAGGCAAGAACACTGGAGTGGGTTGCCATTTCCTTCTCCAATGCATGAAAGTGAAAAGTGAAAGTGAAATCGCTCAGTCGTGTCTGACTCTTAGTGACCCCATGGACTGCGGCCCACCTGGCTCCTCCATCCATGGGATTTTCCAGGCAAGAATGCTGGAGTGGGGTGCCATTGCCTTCTTCGGTGGCCTCTGCTAGGAAGTGTGAAATCATGCTTTTCCTTCACTCAGGGAAAAGAGAAATTCAAGAGAGTCAGTTGTGTCAAGCCAGAAGTGTAAAGAATTAACCAGAAGACAAACTTGCAAAAAATTAACTTGAAGGGCCTTACAATACCTGCTTTTAAGACTTAACATAACAGTAGTGAATTGTCTTAAATGTAGACAAGTAGATCAATGAAAAAAGTTAGGAATTAAAAAATAGACCTCAATTACATGGTCAACTGATTTTTTTTTTACAAAAGTTGCTAAAATGATTTAATAAGAATAATAGGATCTTTTAAATATATAGTATAGAAAAATTTAATATCTGCATAAAAATAAAATGATCACATTTTATATCAAACACAAACATTAATTGAGATAGATTGGATGAGATGGTTGGATGGCATCACGGACTTGATGGATATGAGTTTGAATAAGCTCCGGGAGTAGGTGATGGACAGGGAAGCCTGGCGTGCTGCAGTCCATGGGGTTGCAAAGAGTCAGACATGACTGAGCAACTAAACTGATAGACCTTAAAGAATAAGTTAAAGGAAATAAGCTTCCAGAAGGAGAGAAGGAAGTCCCATCATGATCTTGGAGCAAGCAAAGTTTTAGGTTTTGTTTTTTTTTTGATGGAACATTGTGGCTACAGTACATATATCAGTTAAAGGCTTCTATTCTGAATGTATAAATAAGTCCTACAACACAATGATAAAAAAGGAAGTGACTGAAAAGAAAAAAACAATAGATGTAAACAGGCAGTACAAAAATAAAGACACACAAAAGATGATTAGTCATCAGAGAATGTAAATTAAAACCACAATGAGATAATTCTCTCCACCCATAAAAATGGCTGAGATTTAAGTTCTGACACACTAGGCATTCATGCATATGGTGTAACTAGAACTTTTATACATTACTAATGAATGATAGGTTGTATCAATACAACCACTTGTCGAATCATTCTGGTAGATTCTTAGGTAGTTAAATTGTAGAAGTGATGAATACATCAACCCTGCTGCTGCTGCTAAGTTGCTACAGTCACGTCCGACTCTGTGCGACCCCATAGACGGCAGCCCACCAGGCTCACCGGTCCCTGGGATTCTCCAGGCAAGAATTCTGGAGTGGGTTGCCATTTCCTCCTCCAATGCATGTAAGTGAAAAGTGAAAGTGAAGTCACTCAGTCGTGTCTGACTTGTAGCGACCCCCTGGACTGCAGCCCACCAGGCTCCTCCATCCATGGGATCTTCTAGGCAAGAGTACTGGGGTGGGGTGCCATTGCCTTCTCCGACATCAACCCTATAACCTACCAATTTCATGTCTAGGTATTTGCCCAAAGAACCTAAACTATATGCAAGAAAAGGCTTTTGTAAGTTGTTTACAACATCCTTATGCATAATAACCGAAAACTAGAAACCACCCAAATATTTGTCAAGGAAGAAAAGGATAAGCTCATTATGTTAATTCCATACAGTTTAATGTCTTAGTCAGCTACACTTGCTACAATAAACTACCATAGACTAAGTGGCTTAAACAACAGATATTTATTTCTCATAGTTCTGAGGGTTGGGAAGACCACGATCAATGTGCCAGCAGGTTCAATTCTCGGTGAGGGCCTCTTTCTGGCTTGTGGATGGCCACCTTCTAGCCATGTCCTGTCATGGTAGAGAGGAAGCTCTGGTGTTGTCTCATACAAAGGCAGTAATCACATCATGGGTCATCACTCTCAAGACCTCACCTAATTACCTCCAAAATCCCCATTGGGATTTAGGGCTCCAACACATGAATTTTGAATGAACACAAACATTGAGTTATGCTCTTAGTGAACAAAATATGCTCTTAAAATATGAAGTAACTTGTATGAATCTCAAAAATGTTATACTGAATAAAAGGAAATATAAACAAAGAGTATATATTTTATGATTAAGTTATAAGACAGGCAAAGCTATTCTATGGTGAAATAAATTAGAATGCTGTCTAGTGGTTTGGGGGGCCTCGGAAGGAAAGGAGCACAAAGGAAAATTTAAGGATGATGGAAATGTTCCAGAAATATTGATAAAAGTGTAGTTATGAGCCTATTTATTTGACAAAACTCATTTTAAGATTCATTCATTTCATTATATGTAAATTACAATATAATTCAAAAATTTAAAGAATGACCCATTTAGTGAAAAATTTCTATGGACAATGAAAATAACTAGGTAAAAAAAATAAAAATGCTAACGTTTTTTATTCAATCTTTCACCCATGGTAAACACGATTTTGTCTTCAAAATACACTAGGATCTATCTACTTCTCACTACTTATATGATTATAACTCTATCAATACAATACCTTTCTTAGACTATTTCATTAACCTTTTGATTTGTTTCACTATTTCAATTCTTATTACACTATAGATATTTTATTCTTCAAGTAGTGTCAAAGATGAACAAAGCTAGATGTTAGTTAAAGTGGTAAGAACAGATGCATTTGGTAATAACTATTGCAACAGGCTAGGAGGTTCAGCATGAATAGAACTCAACTTTAATTTGTGTAGAGGTGACTGAGACTTTTAAGGAGAGAGTGAGGAAGTGGGACAATTATTGAAGAATTCACTGAAACCTATTTCCAAAGTTTACATTGGCCATTTGAAGGTATTATGGATAAGAGATATTGAATATGATAAAAATCTAATAAATAAAGCATATGTTGATTAATAACACATTGATTAAAAAAATAAGGAGTGATACAAACACATAAGAATGGCAGTGAGTGGAGAACATTTAACTTACCCTTGTTCAGCTGTATATGCTACTGAATTTAAAACTCCTTTCCCGTGAATCAAATTTATACCACTACCTGCCCAGAATTTTTTTTTCTTATCTGATATTTCCTTGATTAGTAAACTAATAGAGCTATTCTTTCTACAGAATGTCCATCTTTGGCCTTTTATCAACTTGAAATAAAGTAAGCACTTACTTGAAAGAAAAGAAATGCCATTTGATGGTAGTGATAATAACTTCTGTACATTACATCTGTATAGGATTAATGATTAAATATCTTTCCTGGGACAAGGATGCCTCCTGAATGATCATTCATCTCCAGGAAACTACTTGCACTTTGATTCTTATCCTTAAATTAAAACTTGAGTCAACATTGAAGACAAGGCAACTGGTCACAATTCTCTCAAATTCAAGTATAAATTATGTTCCAATAAAGATCTCTAGTCTTAACAGGATTTTATAATAAATGATAGAAAAAAATAAGTTGATGTATTTTTTAATAACCCTGGCTAGATAATTGAAAAGTCTTGATACAATTTATCATATCCACTATGATGTATTTTCAGAAATTTTAAAACATATAAAATTATTGCATATGTACTTTCTCCTATATTCTATTAATACTTAATTTCAGGCTTTAATAAAGGGATATCACTAATGGGAAATATGTTTTAATAGTAAATAAAAGAGCAGAACTGCAGGGTGGATGAAAAAGGGGAAAGGCGGGTGAAAAAAGATGGTAATGATTATCTTCCTGTAAGTTCTCAGGACTAAAAGGTAATAGTTAACAGGAAGGCAAGGTCATTTCTCTATATGATAAACAGTGGAAAGCCCAGACACTAAAATTAGACTTGTGAATCTCACATACAGGCTATATAGATGGGCAGTGAGGCAATGAGGTTTCATTAAATCCTAAGTAATGTTACTAAGATTTCTTGAGGCAAAGTACAGTGGTGGTGATTTATTTGATTAACGTTAGATGCAAAACTGTCTTTAGGAAACCTAAACTGGTAGATTAAAAGTCATTTATGGGGATTTCCGTGCTGGTCTAGTAGTTTGGAGTCTTTACGTCTACTGCAGGGGATCCTTAGTCAGGGAACTATGAATCTACCTGCCACGAGGTGAGGCAAAAAAACAAAAACAAAACAAAAACTGCAAGGCTCAGGAAACTCCTCTGCTCAAAGTATTCCAAAGTTTCCTCGCCTCACTCAGAGTATGACCGAAAATCTTTTCAACTCTTTATGGGAATGTGACCACCACTATTTCTTTGACTTCTTCGTCTACTATTCTTCCTTTCTCTCACTCTGTTCCAGCATTGTTATTTCTAGAACCACACCAGGAATATCCCTACCTCAGGGCTTCCACCAGTACTGTCTCCACTTTTGGAAGCTCTTCCTTCAGGTCCTCAAACCATTCACCCTTCTACCTTCTTCAGGGATTTCACTGAATCAGTCAGTCTGCCCTTGAGAGTCAATTTGTGAGTCCCTATTCCCACCTATGGGCTTCTGCAGTGACTCAGTGGGTAAAAAGAATCTGCCTGCTATGCAGGAGACACATTAGGAACAGGTTTGATCCCTGGGTGGGAAAGATCCCCTGGAGGAGGAAAATGGCAACCTACTAAGTATTCTTGCCTGGAGAATTCTATGGACAGAGGAGCCTGGTGGGCTACAATCCATAGGGTCACAAAGAGTTGAATATGACTGAGCAACTAAAACAAAAAAAAAAAAATCCAACTCTATGCTCAGAGCCTTATCTTACTTTTTTGTTTTATTGTTTTCCCAGAATGATTGCCACCCTCTGCACATTATATATTCTATTTACTTTGTTTTAAAGTAAGCTACTTGGTTGTGATATTTGTTTGTTTCCTGCTTTTTCTTAGTTCAGTTCAGTTCAGTCACTCAGTCGTGTCCAACTCTTTGAGATCCCACAGACTGCAACATGTCAGGCCTCCCTGTCCATCACCCCACAGCATATTCAAACTCACATCTATCATGTCGGTGATGCCATCCAACCATCTCATCCTTTGTCATCCCCTTCTCCTCCCACCTTCTATCTTTCCCAGCATCCGGGTCTTTTCAAATGAGTCAGTTCTTAGCATCAGGTGGCCAAAATATTGGAGTTTCAGCTTCAACATCAGTCGTTCCAATGATCTTCCAGGACTGATTTCCTTTAGGATGAACTGGTTGACTCTCCTTGCAGTCCAAGGGACTCTCAAGAGTCTTCTCCAACACCACAGTTCAAAAGCATCAATTCTTCAGCACTCAGCTTTCTTTATGGTCCAACTCTCACATCCATACATGACTGCTGGAAAAACTATAGCCTTGACTAGATGGACTTTTGTTGGCAGAGTGATGTCTCTTCTTTTTAATATGCTGTCTAGGTTGGTCATAACTTTTCTTCCAAGGAGTAAGCGTCTTTTAATTTCATGGCTGCAGTCACCATCTGCAATGCTTTTGGAGCCCCCCAAAATAAAGCCTGTCACTGTTTCTATTGTTTCCCCTTCTATTTGCCATGAAGTGATTGGACAATTTGCTTTTTCTTAAGCAACTAGAATCTGACTGGCACATAGTGGGAACTCAATAAATATTCTTTGGATAAATTAATGAGGGATGGTATTTGTCAGCAACTACTAAGTGATAAGCTCAGTGCCACAGTTTTTTCTTAAAATAACATAGCCAAATAATTTAAGGAGACTTCACCCTTTTATTATATTAAGCATGGTTTGATTACTTTATAAAAATGAATATCAAAAGTTTCATCATTTGATCACTTAAAATGTCTTACCATTTTCTTATTCTTTCACTTAAGAAAAAAATACATCCTTTTCTAATATTTTTACTTTCAATTAATTTGTCACAAAGACAGTAAATATTTGAAAGATGATCAACCAGATATTTAGTCATGGAAATTAAAATAAAAAATAAATGGAATACCATTTTTATCCCCATTATTGATTAATAACTAAAGGCAGACAAATAGCTGATACAAATGTATATTGATAAGACAATTTTGGAAAATAAATCAACAAACTTTATTTTGTGATGTTGGGGTGTATACTGGCAGTCTAATTCTAGGTGTATATGCCCAAAAGGAACTCTTGGCTGTGGAAACCAGGTCATATTTAAAAGTCATTGCATTGCTTATGATAGCAAACCTAAAAAGTTAAATTGAAACTGGTGCTAGTTATTTATATCTTTCATTTATAGTTGTTTTCCTTCTTGCCCTTGCTATGTCCCCTCAGGGTAGGGTATATTTCCCACACTATTGATTTCAGGCTCTGTCATGTAAGATTATATAACCGATGGAATGCAAGCATGATGCAAGTTATTAAATCTTTTCATTTAAACCATCTAAGGTAAGTTATCTTCTTTTATGGGACTTAGGATTGTTCACATGCAACATTCCTGAGACGTCTTGATTTGTTTACTTATAATAATTATTACACATTTCATTTAACTAAAAATGAATACGATTTTATGAATTAAGCCAGATGCCCCATTATATAAGGCTTGTTAGTGAGGAGCATGCAGAAAAGACAGACGAACAAATAAATGACTTTTTGCAAAGTAATGCTTAGACCCCAAATCCTAAGAAGTTAGGGCAGATCACAAAGATTCTCATCTCTCCTCATAAATCTGTCCCCCCTCTCTGTCTTTTTTTTTCTTTGAAAGTAGCAAGTCTGAGACCTGAGCACAAATTTAGCTAATTGGTTTCTTGCTTTTTTCCACCTAAACTCAAGTAGAGCCCTCAGTATTCTGTTATCTTGTTTACCCAGATTGTGAGGTAAGGTCACTTCAAATGAGATGAAACCAGTCAATGAGTATAATAAACAAGTTTTTGTCTCTAAGGCCAAAGAAGAGCTGAGAGTTGGTAACTGCCCTGTGTGTGACCTGGAGAACCTATATAAGAGAAAGTTGAAGAGACATTTAACCCCTATAGGGGCGGCGGCTGGGAGGGGCTACCCCACGCCCCCACGCCCGAGTCCAGGGGCGGTGACGAGAGGAGTTACCGGGAGCCGTGGCGCAGGAGGGCCTAGAGGAGCTATCCCACATTGAAGGTCAGGAAGGGCGGTGGTGAGGAGATACCCCTCGTCCAAGGTAAGGAGCAATGGCTGCGCTTTGCTGGAGCAGCCGTGAAGAGATATCCCACGCCCAAGGTAAGAGAAACCCAAGTAAGACGGTAGGTGTTGCAAGAGGGCATCAGAGGGCAAACACACTGAAACCATACTCACAGAAAACTAGTCAATCTAATCACACTAGGACCACAGCCTTGTCTAACTCAATGAAACTAAGCCATGCCGGTGGGGCAACCCAAGACAGGCGGGTCATGGTGGAGAGATCTGACAGAATGTGGCCCACTGGAGAAGAGAATGGCAAACCACTTTAGTACTCTTGCCTTGGGAACCCCATGAACAGTATGAAAAGGCAAAATGATAGGATACTGAAAAAGGAACTCCCCAGGTCAGTAGGTGCCCAATATGCTACTGGAGATCGGTGCAGAAATAACTCCAGAAAGAATGAAGGGATGGAGCCAAAGCAAAAACAATACCCAGCTGTGGATGTGACTGGTGATACAAGCAAGGTCCAATGCTATAAAGAGCAATATTGCATAGGAACCTGGAATGTCAGGTCCATGAATCAAGGCAAATTGGAAGTGGTCAAACAAGAGATGGCAAGAGTGAATGTCGACATTCTAGGAATCAGCGAACTCAAATGGACTGGAATGGGTGAATTTAACTCAGATGACCATTATATCTACTACTACAGGCAGGAATCCCTCAGAAGAAATGGAGTAGCCATCGTGATCAACAAAAGAGTCCAAAATGCAGTACTTGGATGCAATCTCAAAAACGACAGAATGATTTCTGTTCATTTCCAAGGCAAACCATTCAATATCACAGTAATCCAAGTCTATGCCCCAACCAGTAACGCTGAAGAAGCTGAAGTTGAACAGTTCTATGAAGACCTGCAAGACCTTTTAGAACTAACATCCCAAAAAGATGTCCTTTTCATTATAGGGGACTGGAATGCAAAAGTAGGAAGTCAAGAAACACCTGGAGTAACAGGCAAATTTGGCCTTGGAATACGGAATGAAGCAGGGCAAAGACTAATAGAGTTTTGCCAAGAAAATGCACTGGTCAGAGCAAACACCCTCTCCCAACAACACAAGAGAAGACACTACACATGGACATCACCAGATGGTCAACACCGAAATCAGATTGATTATATTATTTGCAGCCAAAGATGGAGAAGCTCTATACAGTCAGCAAAAATAAGACCAGGAGCTGACTGTGGCTCAGACCATGAACTCCTTATTGCCAAATTCAGACTTAAATTGAAGAAAGTAGGGAAAACCACTAGACCATTCAGGTATGACCTAAATCAAATCCCTTATGATTATACAGTGGAAGTGAGAAATAGATTTAAGGGCCTAGATCTGATAGATAGACTGCCTGATGAACTATGGAATGAGGTTCGTGACATTGTACAGGAGACAGGAATCAAGACCATTCCCATAGAAAAGAAATGCAAAAAAGCAAAATGGCTGTCTGGGGAGGCCTTACAAATAGCTGTGAAAATAAGAGAAGCAAAAAGCAAAGGAGAAAGGAAAGACATAAACATCTGAATGCAGAGTTCCAAAGAATAGCAAGAAGAGATAAGAAAGCCTTCTTCAGCAATCAATACAAAGAAATAGAGGAAAACAACAGAATGGGAAAGACTAGAGATTTCTTCAAGAAAATCAGAGATACCAAAGGAACATTTCATGCAAAGATGAGCTCGAGAATGGACAGAAATGGTATGGACCTAACAGAAGCAGAAGAGATTAAGAAGAGATGGCAAGAATACACAGAAGAACTGTACAAAAAGATCTTCACGACCCAGATAATCACGATGGTGTGATCACTGACCTAGAGCCAGACATCCTGGAATGTGAAGTCAAGTGGGCCTTAGAAAGCATCACTACGAACAAAGCTAGTGGAAGTGATGGAATTCCAGTTGAGTTATTCCAAATCCTGAAAGATGATGCTGTGAAAGTCCTGCACTCAATATACCAGCAAATTTGGAAAACTCAGCAGTGGCCACAGGACTGGAAAAGGTCAGTTTTCATTCCAATCCCAAAGAAAGGCAATGCCAAAGAATGTTCAAACTACCACACAAATGCACTCATCTTAGATGCTAGTAAAGTAATGCTCAAAATTCTCCAAGCCAGGCTTCAGCAATATGTGAACCGTGAACTTCCTGATGTTCAAGCTGGTTTTAGAAAAGGCAGAGGAACCAGAGATCAAATTGCCAACATCCACTGGATCATAGAAAAAGCAAGAGAGTTCCAGAAAAACATCTATTTCTGCTTTATTGACTATGCCAAAGACTTTGACTGTGTGGATCACAATAAACTGTGGAAAATTCTGAAAGAGATGGGAATACCAGACCACCTGATCCGCCTCTTGAGAAATCTGTATGCAGGTCAGGAAGCAATGGTTAGAACTGGACATGGAACAATGGACTGGTTCCAAATAGGAAAAGGAGTTCGTCAAGGCTGTATACTGTCACCCTGTTTATTTAACTTATATGCAGAGTACATCATGAGAAACACTGGACTGGAAGAAACACAAGCTGGAATCAAGATTGCTGGGAGAAATATCAATAACCTCAGATATGCAAATGACACCACCCTTATGGCAGAAAGTGAAGAGGAACTCAAAAGCCTCTTGATGAAAGTGAAAGTGGAGAGTGAAAAAGTTGGCTTAAAGCTCAACATTCAGAAAACGAAGATCATGGCATCCGGTCCCACCACTTCATGGGAAATAGATGGGGAAACAGTGTCAGACTTTATTTTTGGGGCTCCAAAATCACTACAGATGGTGACTGCAGCCATGAAATTAAAAGACATTTACTCCTTGGAAGGAAAGTTATGACCAACCTAGACAGCATATTCAAAAGCAGAGACATTACTTTGCCAACAAAGGTTCATCTAGTCAAGGCTTTGGTTTTTCCTGTGGTCATGTATGGATGTGAGAGTTGGACTGTGAAGAAGGCTGAGAGCCGAAGAATGGATGCTTTTGAACTGTGGTGTTGGAGAAAACTCTTGAGAGTCCCTTGGACTGCAAGGAGATCCAACCAGTCTATTCTGAAGGAGATCAGCCCTGGGATTTCTTTGGAAGAAATGATGCTAAAGCTGAAACGCCAGTACTTTGGCCACCTCATGCGAAGAGTTGACTCATTGGAAAAGACTCTGATGCTGGGAGGGATTGGGAGCAAGAGGAGAAGGGGACGACAGAGGATGAGATGGCTGGATGGCATCACTGACTCGATGAACATGAGTCTGAGTGAACTCCGGGAGTTGGTGATGAACAGGGAGGCCTGGCGTGCTGCGATTCATGGGGTCGCAAAGAGTCGGACACAACTGAGCGACTGATCTGATCTGATCTTATCTGAGGCAAATGAGTGGGAGGAATCCAGAGAAGCCTTGAGTCATCTCTGATTTATAACAGTAACTATGCCTATTCCTAGGTCTTCGGTTCAATTCAGGTCAGTCTGTCAGTCACATCTGACTCTCTGCGGACCCCATGGACTGCACCATGCCAGGCTTGCTTGTCCATCACCAACTCCTGGAGCTCACTCAAACTCATGTCCATCAAGTCAGTGACGCTATCCAACCATCTCATTCTCTGTCATCCCCTTCTCCTTCTGCCTTCAACCTTTCCCATCATCAGGGTCTTTTCCAGTGAATCAGTTCTTCGCACTTGGTGGCCAAATATTGGAGTTTCAGCTTCAGCATCAGTCCTCCCAATGAATATTCAGGGCTGATTTCCTTTAGGATTGACTGGGTCTAGATCTTCAGGGCTGAGTGTATAGTTAATGAACTATCAAGCAAAGCTGGTGTATTACTTCAGTTAAACAACTCATTAGATGAGTTAAAAAAAAAAAAAACAAAAAAGACCAGGAGATGGAAAAATTCTGTAAAGATGGAATCTCTCACTTTTTAATTCTTTGCATCTTTAAAAAAATCCACACAGTTGGGCCAATAAAAGATTCGAGAATGTTCAGTAGAAGTGCCAGCTACAAACTGACACCTGCCATGGACATTTGACATCTACTTCAACAAGGAATAAATCAGGTGCTTCTGTGACTGCTTACTTTCAGTACCCCTCAAAGGAGTTTAAGGTGGAGAGCTGAAATGAGGCACTCTGTGCTCTGTAAAAAACTGGCAAGACAAGTCTTCAGATAGATATCTTCAGGAACTGTGTTTAATGAGCCCAATTCTTTTATCCCCTCACATCTAAAAAAAACACTAAAAATCCTTCATGGTAATGACTGCTCCTTTATGGTAACAACTGCTTCTCACGACTAACATAAACCTTTTGTGGGGGAAAAAAAAAGAAAATACTTGATTGCATGTACTCCCACTTCACCAAAATAGTATATATACTGAACTTCCCTCTTACCTCTTTGGAGCAGTTTCTCAGTTATCTAAATGATGTCTCCTGGGCTATAGTCCTCGTGTATTTTTTTTTTTTTTTTTAATAGTCGAAAGAAGGATAATGCTAATCAAGTTTTGTGGGCATCAGAAATCAGATAACCAGGCAAATACAATATTCAGTGTAGTAGTCTGGGTTCTCTCCAGAAACAGAAATGATTGGTTGTATCTTCATTATCTTTTTCTCTATAGCTCTCTATCTTATTTGTTGTTGTTCAGTTGCTCAGTCGTGTCTGATTCTTTGCAACCCCATGGTCTTCAGCAAGCCAGTCTTCCTTGTCTTTCACCATCTCCTGGAGTTGGCTCAAACTCATGTCCATTGAGTCAATGATGACATCCAACCATCTCATTCTATCTATCTCTATATCCATCACTATCTCTGTCTCTATATATCAGAAATTTATCACAAGGGATTGGCTCACATGTTTACAGAGGCTGAGAAGTGTGGCAATCTGCAGTGAGTAAGCTGGGGGGTCAGGAGAAATGAGGATGCCAGTGCCACACTAAAGGCTTGAAACCCAAGAGGAGTCGGTTTTTCAGTTTGAGTCTGAGGGCAGAAAAAGACCAATATCTCAGCTCAAAGATAGGCAGAGAAAGTTAATTTTTTTCTTACTTTCCCTTTATGTTCTATTCAGGCCTTCAAAGGATTTGATGAGGACTACCCACACTGGAGAGGGCAATTACCTATTCAAATATTAATCTTATTCAGAAACACCCTCACAGACACACTTAGAATAATGTTAAGTCAAATACTTGGGCATGCCTGGCCTGATCAAGTTGATTAACCATCATACTCAGGCATCTTTGAACACAGAACTTTTTTAGGAAGCCTCATTTTCTGTGTGAAAAATCCTTGATTTCTGGCTTCATCACACCTTTTTCTTTTTCTTTGTATTTTTCTCTATTTCTTTTTATTTCTAATGTGAAATACTTTCTTCATATGATTTTTATAGCTTGCAAGTAATATTTTATGTATACAACAACAATAATAAAAAAGGAAATAAAGACTAAGTCCTAGGGTTAGCAATATTTAACCTTGCCATACATCAATTAACTTGGATACTATGGGAAGTTTTAGTAATCTTTTCAGGTATTATTTATAGTTTGTAATTTTTCCTGACGGCCAGACAGATCATGATTGACACATAAAGAACACACAGATTAGGAGATTAGCCTTTAATATTTGCCCTTAAGGCTGATATATAAAGCCTTCCATAATCTGCTCCTGATTGTGTTTACTTCCTTATTTCCTAGTTCAATCCTTCCAAGATGTTTCTCAAATTTGATTGTCTCACTGCCATAGTTGGCATTGATTAGCAAAAAAGAATTCATTATAGGTTCAATAATGTAAGGAAAAAAGATGAAGAACAAACTAAATTTATCTGAGAATATAAATGCATCTGCATTTACTGTCTAAGAAAATTCAAAGAGTGGTGACTATGTCTACTTCTATGTACAGTACTGTACTTATTACATTAATGAGACTCAATAAATGTAGCGATAAAGTGTTTGGTTTATGTGAAAGTGTAAAAGAAACTTCTTGGAACGGAACTACTTGATTCTATATCCTAAAATTCTATAGAATATTAGAAGTATTATATCTCCAAAGTGAATTTCACAAATCATTAGGACCTTGAATTTTAAAATAGTCTTGCATGAATTCATTCATGAGTCACTTAAAGAACAAAGTTAATATATCAAGCATTTCATTTAAAAAGCCACTATTTCCACAGAACAAGAATAATCAGAACTACAGTACTGTGAGAAGTTGTTGCAGAAAGAACTCAAGTTTACGTATTAATAGATAAAATGGTCCTGGCAAAAAATAAAGCCACAAGTAACCACAAAAAGTTCAGTCCAGTTCAGTCCAGTCACTCAGTCCTGTCCCACTCTTTGCCACCGTATGAACTGCTGCATGCCAGGCCTCCCTGTCCATCACCAACTGCCGGAGTCTACCCAAACCCATGTCCATTGAGTCAGTGATGTCATCCAGCCATCTCACTCTCTGTCATCCCCTTCTCCTCTTGCCCTAAATCTTTCCCAGCATCAGTGTCTTTTCAATGAGTTATCTCTTCACATCAGGTGGCCAAAGTATTGGAGTTTCAGCTTCAACATCAGTCCTTCCAATGAACACCCAGGACTGATCTGCTTTAGGATGGACTGGTTGGATCCCCTTGCAGTCCAAGGGACTCTCAAGAGTCTTCTCCAACACCACAGTTCAAAAGCATCAATTCTTCAGTGCTCAGCTTTCTGTATAGTCCAACTCTCATATCCATACATGACTACTGGAAAAACCATAGCCTTTCTTAGATGGACCTTTGAGGACAAAGTAATGTCTCTGCTTTTTAATATGCTGTCTAGGTTGGTCATAACTTTCCTTCCAAGGAGTAAGTGTCTTTTAATTTCATGGCTGCAATCACCAGCTGCAGTGATTTTGGAGCCCAAGAAAATAAAGTCTGTAATTGTTTCTACTGTTTCTCCATCTATTTGCCATGAAGTGATGGGACCAGATGCCATGATCTTCGTTATCTGAATGTTGAGCTTTAAGCCAACTTTTTCACTCTCCTCTTTCACTTTCATCCAGAGGCTTTTTAGTTCCTCTTCACTTTCTGGCATAAGGGTGGTGTCATCTGCACATCTGAGGCTATTGATATTTCTCCCGGCAATCTTGATTCCAGCTTGTGCTTCCTCCAGCCCAGCGTTTCTCATGATGTACTCTGCATATAAGTTAAATAAGCAGGGTGACAATATACAGCCTTGGCATACTCCTTTCCCAATTTGGAACCAGTCTGTTGTTCCATGTCCAGTTCTAACTCTTGTTTCCTGATCTGCATACAGGTTTCTCAAGAGGCAGGTCAGGTGGTCTGGTATTCCCATCTCTTGAAGAATTTTCCACAGTTTATTGTGATCCACACAGTCAAAGGCTGTGGCATAGTCAATAAAGCAGAAATAGATGTTTTTCTGAGACTCTCTTGTTTTTTTGATGATCCATCGGATGTTGGCAATTCGGTCTCTGGTTCCTCTGCCTTTTCTAAAACCAGCTTGAACATCAGGAAGTTCACGGTTCACGTACTGCAGAAGCCTGGCTTGGAGAATTTTGAGCATTACTTTATTAGCGTGTGAGATGAGTGCAATTGTGCGGTAGTTTGAACATTCTTTGGCATTGCCTTTCTTAGGGGTTGAAATGAAAACTGACCTTTTCCAGTCCTGTGGCCATTGCTACAAAAGGTAAATATATGTTAAAAAAAAAAAAAAAAACCTGGTAATTCAGAATGTATATTTCCTTTGTGCCACTGATAATACGACAATGCTTAGGAACTCGAGATTGAGAAGAAATAGTTTCCAGGTTAATAAGCACTATTGCCTGTGTCTCACCTCTTTTCTTTCTTTTTTTATTTTATTTTATTTTTAAACTTTACAATATTGTATTGGTTTTGCCAAATATTGAAGTGAATCCGCCACAGGTATACATGTGTTCCCCATCCTGAACCCTCCTTCCTCCTCCCTCCCCATACCATCCCTCTGGGTCATCCCAGTGCACCAGCCCCAAGCATCCAGTATCGTGCATCGAACCTGGACTGGCGACTCGTTTCACACATGATATTATATATGTTTCAATGTCATTCTCCCAGATCTTCCCACCCTCTCCCTCTCCCACAGAGTCCATAAGACTGTTCTGTACATCAGTGTCTCTTTTGCTGTCTCATATACAGGATTATTGTTACCATCTTTCTAAATTCCATATATATGTGTTAGTATACTGTATTGGTGTTTTTCTTTCTGGCTTACTTCACTCTGTATAATAGGCTCCAGTTTCATCCACCTCCTTAGAACTGATTCAAATGTATTCTTTTTAATGGCTGAGTAATACTCTATTGTGTATATGTACCACGGCTTTCTTATCCATTCATCTGCTGATGGACATCTAGGTTGCTTCCATGTCCTGGCAATTATAAACAGTGCTGCTATGAACATTGGGGTACATGTGTCTCTTTCTCTTCTGGATTCTTCAGTGTGTATACCCAGCAGTGGAATTGCTGAGTCATATGGCAGTTCTATTTCCAGTTTTTTAAGGAATCTCCACACTGTTCTCCATAGTGGCTGTACTAGTTTGCATTCCCACCAACAGTGTAAGAGGGTTCCCTTTTCTCCACACCCTCTCCAGCATTTATTGCTTGTAGATTTTTGGATCGCAGCCATTCTGACTGGCGTGAAATGGTACCATTCAAAAAAATTGAAATCATTCCAAGCATCTTCTCTGACCACAATGCAGTAAGATTAGATCTCAATTACAGAAGAAAAACTATTAAAAATTCCAACATATGGAGGCTGAACAACACGCTGCTGAATAACCAACAAATCACAGAAGAAATCAGAAAAAAAAAAAAACAAAATTTGCATAGAAATGAATGAAAATGAAAACACAACAACCCAAAACCTGTGGGACACTGTAAAAGCAGTGCTAAGGGGAAGGTTCATAGCAATACAGGCATACCTCAAGAAATAAGAAAAAAGTCAAATAAATAACCTAACTCTACACCTAAAGCAACTAGAAAAGGAAGAAATGAAGAACCCCAGGGTTAGTAGAAGGAAAGAAATCTTAAAAATTAGGGCAGAAATAAATGCAAAAGAAACAAAAGAGACCATAGCAAAAATCAACAAAGCCAAAAGCTGGTTCTTTGAAAGGATAAATAAAATTGACAAACCATTAGCCAAACTCATCAGAAACAAAGGGAGAAAAATCAAATCAATAAAATTAGAAATGAAAATGGAGAGATCACAACAGACAACACAGAAATACAAAGGATCATAAGAGACTATTATCAACAATTATATGCCAATAAAATGGACAACGTGGAAGAAATGGACAAATTCTTAGAAAAGTACAACTTTCCAAAACTCGACCAGAAAGAAATAGAAAATCTTAACAGACCCATCACAAGCACGGAAATTGAAACTGTAATCAAAAATCTTCCAGCAAACAAAAGCCCAGGTCCAGATGGCTTCACAGCTGAATTCTACCAAAAATTTAGAGAACAGCTAACACCTATCCTACTCAAACTCTTCCAGAAAATTGCAGAGGAAGGTAAACTTCCAAACTCATTCTATGAGACCACAATCACCCTAATACCAAAACCTGACAAAGATCCCACAAAAAAAGAAAACTGCAGGCCAATATCACTGATGAACATAGATGCAAAAATCCTTAACAAAATTCTAGCAATCAGAATCCAACAACACATTAAAAAGATCATATACCATGACCAAGTGGGCTTTATCCCAGGGATGCAAGGATTCTTCAATATCTGCAAATCAATCAATGTAATACACCACATTAACAAATTGAAAAATAAAAACCATATGATTATCTCAATAGATGCAGAGAAAGCCTTTGACAAAATTCAACACCCATTTATGATAAAAAACTCTCCAGAAAGCAGGAATAGAAGGAAAATACCTCAACATAATAAAAGCTATATATGGCAAACCCACAGCAAACATTATTCTCAATGGTGAAAAATTGAAAGCATTTCCTCTAAAGTCAGGAACAAGACAAGGGTGCCCACTTTCACCATTACTATTCAACATAGTTTTGGAAGTTTTGGCCACAGCAATCAGAGCAGAAAAAGAAATAAAAGGAATCCAAATTGGAAAAGAAGAAGTAAAACTCACCTCTTTTCTATGTTAGACAGATATAGAAGTAGAATTTTTCATTGAAAATATTTATTTGGAAAACAGAGAAGATGATCTATTCTAAATGAAATATAGAACATCATATGTTTACAATTATGTAGTTGATGTAAAACATCATTGTGTATTATTATGAAAATCATGAAATAATTTTCAAATGATTAAATATTAAAACATAATCTTTAATATTAGCCTCACTCCAAATGTGAATAAGTAGATGAAGAAATTCATTACTAAATGATAAAGTGGTTTCCTAAATCACAATATCATTTATAAAGTATATCATGTTGTTTTATACTATAAAGGAAATACAAAATATTTTTGATATTACATTTCTGAATTAGCCAAGCATGAAATCTACACAATTATTTCAAATAGGTTTCCTGAACACTGGAAATTATATTTTTATATTACAGGAAAACAGCAGTGTTTTTTCCAGAGAGAGAGATTCACCAAAGATAGTTACTAAAATTGACTTTAATTATTGAACTGAATGGTTCAGAAAAACAAGGTCATTTTCACCCTAGTATTGTATGGAACTTGTTATTCTTATTTAAAATGATGCAAGTACATTAGGTGCCCTATTGAACATAATTGTATAGATTAAAATTTTATTTATTTATATTACTACGATTTTATAATTTAACCCTTGTCTGGTCTAGTGAATAACTTTAAATAAATATAAACCAGCTAATTCTTGAAAAAATTCATAAGCTTCTGGCCATTTATCTAAGCACAGCACTGGAATATAGAAAATTCTTGCATACCATGGATCCTGCAGTTTTCTGTCTTAAATGGCTTCAGCTCTTATTCTACCTCAAGTTACATGTGAACTACACTCTGAATAATCCTCAACTTCCTGGAGCAGATTTGTTGATTCTTCCTATATTGCCGTTGTGAATATCTGGTCTATCAAATATTGCTTTAGCATTATTTTGGCATCTATTATGTTATATTTCTCTGTTTTTTTAAAAACCTGACTCTGTTAGGTTTGAACATCTTAAAGGAAATAACCCTATTAAATTAATATTTGTAGCCACAATGCATAATAAAGTAAAAAGAAGGTTGCTGCTGCTGCTGCTGCTAAGTCTCTTCAGTCGTGTCCGACTCTGTGCGACCCCATAGACGGCAGCCCACTAGGCTCCCCTGTCCCTGGGATTCTCCAGGCAGGAATACTGGAATGGGTTGCCATTTCCTTCTCCCATGCATGAAAATGAAAAGTGAAAGTGAAATCACTCAGTCATGTCCAACCCTTCATGACCCCGTGGACTGCAGCCTACCAGGCTCCTCCATCCATGGGATTTCCCAGGCAAGAGTACTGGAATGGGTTGCCAAAATAATGCTTATGTGCCCATGTGTCCTATTTGTTATATACCTAACAAATAGGATATTTGTTAGGGATGGAATTCAGAGTGCAGGGAAAAGATCTACTGGTGTTACAGGAAAGGACATTTTCCCCTTTTGATAACAGGAGGGAAAGAAGTGAACTGGCCACTGTAGAAGTCATTCTGCATATATTGAGATGGAAAAGGTGGGAGGTATGCCTGGTGGCTTATATTTTTTTCTTTGAAATACACGGATTCCCAAACCTTGAATTACCAGAAAGTAACATGGGACATGAAGTTCTTCTTCCTCACATTTCTTTCAACAGTGAGTATTGTCAGGCTTTCAATTGTTTGCTAACCTGACACTCTGGAAAATATATCTCATTTCATTTGCATTTATTTGGCTACTACTTTGGGAAGTGTGGGGCTTCCCTGATAACTCAGTAAAAAATACACCTGCAATGCAGGAGACACCAGTTTGATTCCTGGGTCAGGAAGATCTCCTGGAGAAGGGATAGGTTACCCACTCCAGTATTCTTGGGCTTCCCTGTGGCTCAGGTGGTAAAGAATTCACCTGCAATGTGGGAGACCTGGGTAAGATACCTGGTAGGGAAGATCCCCTGGAGAAGGGAAAGGCTACCCACTCCAGTATTCTGGCTTGAAGAATTCCATGGACTGTACAGTCCAAGGGGTTGCAAATGAGTCATCAGACAGGACTGAGCAACTTTCACACTTGGGAAGCATATTAGTTTTTACCATTGCTGTAACAAATTACCCTCAACATAGTGGCATATGACACACAAAGATATTATTTTACAGTTCTGAAGGTTAAAAATCCCTTATGGGTTTCACTGGGCTAATGTCTGGTGTTGGGTGGTCTACATTGCATTCTGTAGGCTCTGAATAGAATCCATGTCCTTGTGTTTTCCAGTTTGTAGTGGGCACCCACATTCCTTAGCTCATGGCCCCATTTCATCCATCTCTAAAACCAGCAACATCTGGTCATGTCCTCCTCATAAAATGACACTCTGAACTTCTCTTCTACCACCTCTTCTAGTTCTCAATTCAGTTCAGTCACTCAGTTGCGTCCAACTCTTTGCAACCCCATGGACTGCAGCATACCAAGCTTCCCTGTCCATCACCAACTCTCGGAGCTTACTCAAACTCATGTCCATCGAGTTGGTGATGCCATCTAGTTCTAAGGATACTTTAGTTCTTCTAGTTCTAAGATACTTCTAGTTCTAAATAAGCTTTAGATTAAATTGGGCCCAGATATAATCCAGGATCATCTCTCTACTTTGAAGTCAGTTGATTATCGACCTTATTTTCATCAACAACCTTAATTTCTTTTTTTGTGTGAAATATATTAATAAATTCCAGGGATTAGAACACGAATATCATTGGAAAGCCATTATTCTATATACAATAAAGAAGACAGTTTTACATAGGGTGTATGAATGTGTGTGTTATTTCTTCTGTTTACATCTTTTACCTTGAACTAGTTCCCTTTTTATTGATTTGTCCTTGAAGTTACTATACGATTTATTCACACAAAATCATTTAAAATTTTGATATCTATCATGAAATTACTTTCTGCCAAATAGAATGAAATCTCCACATCTTGAAATAACATTCAATATTAGTGAAATAGAAGTAACTTTTCCAAACTAAACATTCAGTGTGTGTGTGTTTAATTAAATTTAACCCTCTATGGTCAGATGTCAAAGCAGTAAATTCAGAATTAACTCAATTTTCATTTACTGTGTGACTAAATATCTTTATAGATGAATTATGCAATTATATAGATCACATTATCTTGCTCTTTTAATCCTTACTGTGTTCAGGATAATTGATGAGCTGGTTGATTGTGATAGATATTTTCTCAGTGTGAAATATTTATTTGATTCTATCATTGTATAGTCAGCCATGAAGATAGTCCCAGTTATCCGAGTGTCTTGGAATTTATCCCCGTGTGTCATGCCCTCCCATAGTTTACTTGGTCAGTGTGACTAACAGAATATGTCAGAAATGATGGTATGTCACTTTGGAGATTAGGTTATAACAGTCACTTAGCTTCTGTCATTCGCTCATATTTCTTTCTCTTTTTCAGAGCACTTTCTCTGGTGAAACCAGCGCTTTATCTTGAGGACACTCAACTGGCACTATGAGAGTCTCACTTGGTCAGAAATGAAGGCTTTCAGCCAAAATCCAGCGAAGACCTGAGTACGCTTAATAACAGTCACGTGAGGGAGCCATTTTGCAAGCGGATTCTTAAACCTCAGTCAAGACTGGAGGAGACGCGGTCTTATTGATAGAGTCACTGCAACCTCATGCTGCTGCTGCTGCTAAGTCACTTCAGTCGTATCCGACTCTGTGTGACCCCACAGACGTCAGCCCACGAGGCTCCCCCGTCCCTGGGATTCTCCAGGCAAGAACACTGGAGTGGGTTGCCATTTCCTTCTCAAAAAAGACCACTCAGGTAAGTTGCTCCAGGATTCATGACCCTCAGAAAATTTGAGATAACAAATGCCTGTTCCTTTAAGTCATTAAACACTGACATGATTTATTATATAGCAACAGCAAGTAACAAGATTACATCACTGTAGTCACAGATAAACAGCCATAGAATTTGCATTTCCATCATAAAGTGAGGATGGTAAGAATAGGCAACACAGCATTTTAAGGTCAATAGATAAAAGATCTTTTTAGTTAGAATATATTTATTTTATTTTTTATTTTTTTGGATTTTATTTATTTTTTTAATTTTTTAACTTTACAATATTGTATTGGTTTTGCCATACATCAACATGCATCTGCCATGGCTGTACACGTGTTCCCAATCCTGAACCCCGCTCCCACCTCCCTCCCCATACCATCCCTCTGGATCATCCCAGTGCACCAGCTCCAAGATTCCTGTATCCTGCATCGAACCTGGACTGGTGATTCGTTTCTTATGTGATATTATACATGTTTCAATGTCATTCTCCCAAATCATCACCCCCCCTCCCTCTCCCAAAGAGTCCAAAAGAATATATTTATTTTAAAATTTTAGCCCATACTGCTTGTTTTATTAGAGTCCAGTATATTTCAAAAATATTAAAGGAAGAAATTGAACCAAAAGTTAATTGATTAAATGGTTTGCATTTAAAAACTTTTGGATATTTTTGATCATTTGATCTCTGTATAAATCCTGGCATGTGAGACCAGGTCTTTGGCAATCCTCATACAATATCAACTTTCAGTTACCCCAAGAGCCTGGCAGGTCGTGCTATAGGGATAATTTTGGGCAATTCTTAACACAGTGCAATGATAATAATGTCAATGATAATTTTCCGTTTCTGTATTTTTTTGTTTTTATCCTGCCATGGTGGAATCAGTCTCTTCCTTGTTTTCCTTCATTAATCATAAATACTGTTCAAGCTTCTGCTGAGGCTCAGACTGATTTTAATTCTCTTCCACATTCTGTTTATTTGTCATTTGTTATATGTTCAGGTCTTCATGGACTCACTCAGACTCACAGCAAAGCTCATGCATTTATTGACCAGAGGGTCCCCTTCCACATAGTTTCTCTGTTTCATTGTAAACAACAATCTTTTTATATTTATAATCCAATTCTTGACATTTATATTCAAAGGCTAGCAAATATAGATGAAAAAAAATGCTATGTTGGGCAACAGCAATTCAGTAACACAGATTTATTCTAAAAAATGCTTAACTAAATTCTTGGTCTCTGCCAAATGAGCAATTTGACAATTTTTAAATTTTGTGTTCTTAAGTGGTGAGTAATTTTGCACGGAAGCTGTGAAGCATAGTTTTCAAATTTCACGGTCCTCTAGTGTACAAATATGATCAGTAATTTATGTTAGCATAAACTTCCAGGATTTGGAAGTTATTTTAGGGGTCATTCTAAATTTGTAGTATTTATTTACTGTCATTTATCTTCATATCCAAGAAAATGCATGATATCCATGAGTTTATCAACAGCTTTGTTTGCACAAATATAATTCTATTATGGGAGACCCCTGACAAAAAAGAAAGGAAATTTAGAAATGCAGAGCCATTCAGCATGCTCCAGTGGCCCTACAAAGGAATTTAAAAGTAGGCTGCAATGCCTTCTTCAGTGTCAAAAGTTCATTGGTTTATAAGTTTTGTCTCTCAGGGGCCTTTGATCTGAATCCTATTTCCCATCTTACAACTTCAATATGTATAGTGTTGATTCATTATTTTCTGGCATTTTGCTCCATAGTGAGCAGGTGGAACTCTAAAATGGCATATAAAAGCAATTTCTATTGGGTTTCCAACACCTAAGAGGCTGTCTGTTTTTCAATGACTCATTTGATTGCAGAATCTCAGGCTGAGGTTCTGAACTGAAGATTTCATAAAAATGTACATAGTTTTTATATTGCTATTGAAAGGCGTCGATGACTTAAAAAAATCTCCTCTAATTGTGTGAATGTAAATTATTTCTGTGAGAATTAGAGAATACTCATAAAACATATTGGCTGACATGGAGTTGGGGAGGTCATCACTGTTACCCTGAGCATGTTTATTACATTTTAGTGAACAATCCTGAATTTTAGAACCTTGCCCAAATTTAACTGATTCCTGAGAATATGAAACATCAAGCAAATCACATTTGATTAAACATAAAAATTAAAAGAGTGATTGCTATTAGTATGGTCAAAAAAAAATAGAACTTGGAAATCAGGCAAAGAGGAGATAGCATGCACTTTCAGTGCCATACATGGGCATTGTTTAATAGACTTATCTAGGCTTATTCATTGCTCTAGGAGGATACATATGTGTTTGACCTCACCACTTTCTCTTGAGTAAAGCCCACACTCTATGGAATTATAAGTTAATTTGTAGATTTTTGTCTACCAGTTATGCAAATGATCTTCTTCTGATAGAAATCATTATGTCAAAGGTTATCATTCTAATTTCATTGCTTTATAGGTTATTAACTAGTTATATATATAAGGTAATAATTTTATTCTCATGTTTATTTTTATTGCTTATGAATTACTCATTTCAACAAATAATATTTGAATAAGGTTTACCATCTTGATAGTTTCTTCATGTTAATTAAGAAGATATATTAAATGTTTCTTCTTTCATGTTAAATAAGTTAAGTAGCTGTGTGACAAGTTTATGAAATAAGTTCAGTGTGGTTCGCTAAAAATCAGTAGACATTCTTCAGGTCATGCTATATTTATATAATAATCTTTAAAAATTTTTTTGAAAATTATAATTTGGCATTTTCAATCATATTCCATTAATTAAATCTCTCTAAATTTTGATGCAGCCTTTCTGAACTTATTTCACCATGGAAGCTTTACATGTAATATGCATGAAATTTCATACTATTAGTAATGTAAATTACCTGGAATATGGATCAAATAACAACCTACTGAACCTATAGTTTTTGTGACACCATCATCGCCATAGTGACTAAATGCCTTGGTCATCACAATGCTTTGCACTTGCCCTTCATTCAGTGTCATCCTACTAATAATTTGTTTAATTATTCCCACCCATGCAAGGATTACCAGTGTCTCATTTCCCTTAGCAAGCAAGTTATGAGCAATCTTTAAATATGTGACATTGTCAGATATTACTAGGAATAATTGGTACTCCTGGTATTAATTATGTTTTAGTTTCCTGGCAGGAAAAAGATAGATGCTTAAGTGAGATAATTAAGGAGAGAATAAATTAAGGAGCTATTACAAAACTATAGTCAGGGTTAAAAAAGACCAGTAAAGAGTGTTGAAGCACTCTAGTTACTTACAGTAACTAAGAGCCATTACCTAAAATCTAGTGGTAAGAAGGCAGAGAAGTGAACTTCCATCTCTTGAGGGTGCGTGTCATTGAAGGTCAACAGTCAAGAGGATTCAGCTGATGTAGACCACAGAAGCCAGCTTCACAGGGTATGAATAAAAAGAAGGAGTGGAGAGATAAAAGGGCAAACAAAATATCTGGGACAATTCTCTATTTGAAATTTGCACAAAATTCTCTTGCCAGACCTGTTTTATTTCAGGTCATCATTACTAGAGAAGACCATTCAAGCTCAAGCTATAATTTGATAGTCTCAACGTTTGAACTATGACTGCATGATTTACAAAAACACTTGTGAGGTCCAGAATGAATAATATTTGATTAATTTTTGGACCAAGTTAAGATCATGTTTTGCATTGTGGCCTTAGTATAAGAGAATCAACAAATATAAAAACAGCTGAATTGGCAAGAATCCTTCCCTTGGAACCCTACATTTTAGAGTATTCTAGAAAACAGAAGGAGCAGGGTAAAACTTCTGAACCCTCATAAAATGGCTCCTTATATGGGGAGAGGGGAGGAGAGGGTGAGATGTATGGAAAGAGTAACATGGAAACTTACATTACCATATGTAAACTGGATAGCCAATGGGAATTTCCTGTATAGCTCAGGAAACTCAAACAGAGGCTCTGTATCAACCTAGAGGGATGGGATGGGGAGGGAGATGGGAGAGAGGTTCAAAAGGGAGGGGATATATGTATACTTATGGCTGATTCATGTTGAAGTTTGATAGAAAACAACAAAATTCTGTGAAGCAATTATCCTTCAACTAAAAAATAAATAAATTTAAAAAAATCAAAGAGAAGTAGAAAAAGGTAAAAATCTTTTTATATTAAGTAGCCTTCCAAAAATACATCATAAAATAACAAGACAATAGTTAAAGAAGTCAAGTGGTCAAAAAAAAAAAAAAAACAAAGACAAACAAAAATGGCCCCCTTTCTCAGATGATAACAGAACTTGCCAAAATAGCAGGATATTTGCTGGATTGGTTTTATGAAGGCCCTTGGTTGATTTCTGTTTCCTGAACATTTTGTTTGTTTACCATTTAAACTTTCTCATTTTACAGGAATAACTTCTCCTTAAAATTTTAATGATTAGAATGCTCACTGATTTAATTAGGAGATGCCAGTGGGATAATAATGAAGTTGTAATAAAGCCAGCTTAAATCTTATGAAGAAATCCCATGAAATGTCCTTCATTCTTTCTTCTTTTTCATTCATATCTCCTCATACAACCCTTAATCACTCTACATCTTTAGATCTTCTGTGACTCTGTTGTCTGACAGTAGCATCAAGCCCTGTCTTGTACCACGAAGAAGTCTCCTAGTTTCCAAAATACTCTTGATGCCTTAGTGTGTGCAAAGTGAATAGTATCTACATGTAATTCACACATGTGAATGTAACTTTCAGGATGTCAAAAATATTATTCATGAGAATTCTTGGTAGGCAAATGGTATGAATTAGAGAACTCTGAGCAGACGCTTGTCTTCTCGTGTCTCTTTAATGCTCCTATAATCTGTTCCTATTCACCCTTCTAGCACGTTAGCAATAAACAAGCAAATACATAAAACAAAACTAGATTAAATAACTGTCATTTGTGAATTTAGGGGAAATTTTTGGATCGATATGAGAGTTTTATTTCCTTGAATTACACTGAATGTTTACTGTATCCTTTGAAAACATATAAAATGAATATGAAAAATGAAATCAGATTCTATAATCAGCTGACTAAATAGTTGATTTCGATCTTAAGGTTCTGTACTGCATTTTTGAAAATTGTTTCTTGTTGGGGTCCTTTAATGGACCGGGACCTGGAGGTCTGGAGGCGACGATAAGAAAGTGAAAGAGAGAAAGAGGCTGATATTCCCTGGTTTACGCAGAAAACCAATGAAGTCCTTGACACAGGACTTGCATCTCTCACAAAGGCACCGGGTGCCCTCTCGAGGGGGTGAAGGCACAGGGCGCCTTCTCGAGACAGTCTTAGAAGCCCAGGCAGGAGAGTGAGCAAGACGGGTCTCTGCGCTCCAAGGAATCAGCAGAAGAGAGAGAGAGACAAAGAGAGAGAGAAAGGAAGGAAGAAAGGAAGGAAGGAAGGAAAACACGGGGACCCAAGCTCTGATGGAGCAAAGGTGCTTTAATGAATTTTCTGTGAGTATATATAAGCTGTGGTACAAGAAGTTTCTTACGACTGTGATAAAGATCAGAAAACCAAGCATACAACAACCGTTACCAAGGGAACAGGGGATTAATAATTGCCACAAGGTCAGAAGACCATCCATATCTCAAGAAAGGGGATCGAGACTAAGCAGTTTTGTCATAAAGAGAATGTTTACTAAAGGAGACTCAAGCCTGTCTCACACGATGACCCTGGTTCCTGGGAGCAGCGTTCTGCTCCGCTTGAAAAGAAAAAAAGGACTTGAGAGAAACAGCACATAGGAATCCTCCTGTTTCTTAAAATATTTATACTTGATTTTAGAGCTATTAAAATTTGAAATTTTATTTCTTTTTAATTTTTGAGAATATGCTAAAATTACTGATAATGGAAAGACAAAATTTAAGGTTCTAAAAGTTCTTTTTAGATTAATATAACCAGAGTCATGGCATCTCAGGTGGCACAGTGGTAAAGAATATGCCTGCCAATGCAAGAGACACAAGAGATGCAGGTTTGATCCCTAGGTTGGGAACACTGGGTTGGGAAGATCTCCTGGAGTAGAAAATGGCAACCCACTCCAGTAGTCTTGCCTGGAAAATTCCATGGACAGAGGAACCTGGTGGGCTTGCTCCATGGGGTTGCAAAAGAGTTTGACACAACTGAGTGAGCATGCAGGCAAGAACAGCCAGGGTCGTAACAAATATGATGTGATCCAATTTGAGCAGAGCACAGTGAAGACATCACAGAGTTCTAGTTACTTCCTCTTGTTCCTCTGACTCGTTTTTGCTAGTTGTAATATCTTACGTGTTCAATACACAGATGAGCTGATGTGTGGGATTGGGTGGATCAGCTTTCCCTAAAGCAGTAGTAGAGGAGGACTTGTTCTCCCAAAACATACACCACCACCAGTTGTATCATCTTGTTTTCCTCAGTGTATCACTTCCATGCGGAATTTTTCAGGGGAAGTGTCTGGATAGAAAATACAAAATTTTTAACCATTTCTTTTAATATTTGGTGTTGCATGCATGCATGCATGCGTGCTTAGTCACTCAGTGGTGTCCCACTCTTTGCGACCCCATGGATTAGCCTGCCAGGCTCCTCTGTCCATGGGATTTCCCAGGAAGGAATACTGAAGTGGAAAGCAATTTTCTTCTCCAGGGAATCTTCCCTACCTAGGATAGACCCATGGTTTCCTGCATTGCCGGCAGGTTCTTTACCATCTGAGACACCAGGGAAGCCCTGTTTGGTATTGTTTGTGTGCTAAGTCACTTCAGTCTGGGTCTGACTCTTTGAGACCCTATGCTCTGTAGCCCACCAGGTTCCTCTGTCCATGGGATTCTCCAGGCAAGAATACTGGAGTGGTTGCCATGCCCTCCTTTCGGGAATCTTCCCCACCCAGGTATCTAACCTGAGTCTCTTTTGTCTCCTGCATCAGCAGGTGGGTTCTTTACCACAAGCACCACCTGGGAAGTGTGTTTGGTATTAGTTCATGATATCTGTTTTTATTCCTACTAATACTGGGTTTTTTAAAACGTTACAGTTTAAATATAGGGAATTGATCTTTTGCATAGAACACACTGACTTTAGCAAATACAAGAGCCCAATTTAGAAATCCTCATTTCCTATATGCAGACTAAGGTTGTTGTTGTTTACTCGCTAAGTCATATCTGATTTGTTTTGTGACCTCATAGATCATAGCCGGCCAAGCTCCTTTGCCCATGGGATTTCCCAGGCAAAAATACTGGAGTGAGTTGCCATTTCCTCCTCCAGGGGATCAAACCCGTGTCTCTTGTGTCTCCTGCACTGGCAGGAAGAATGCTTACCACTGAGCAACCATGGAAGCCACGCAAACTAAGTTAGGTAGAGTCAACAGAAAAGGGATATATCAATTACGGTTCTTTTGTTAATGTACAAAAGTAATTTCAGATGTTGGTTTATTATAACTTTATTGAAATCTTTACATACCAAAAAATTCACCCATTTTAAGTATATGATTGACTGTTTTTCAGTAAATGTAAAGAGAATTATGACACTGTCATTGTAATAATTTTATAACATTTCCATCACTCCGTAAAATTTCTATGAGGACTTTTATAATTCCCACTCCTAACCTGCTGCTGCTAAGTCGCTTCAGTCGTGTCCGACCCTGTGCAACCCCATAGACGACAGCCCACCAAGCTCCGCTGTCCCTGGAATTCTCCAGGCAAGAACACTGGAGTGGGTTGCCATTTCCTTCTCCAATGCATGAAAGTGAAAAGTGAAAGTGAAGTCACTCAATCGTGTCTGACTCTTGGCGACCCCATGGACTACAGCCTAGCAGGCTCCTCTGTCCACGGGATTTTCCAGGCAGGAGTACTGGAGTGGGGTGCCATTGCCTTCTCTGCACTCCCAACCTAGACCCTGGCAATTGATGATTTTATTTTTTCTGTATTCATCAATTTGTATTTTTCTGGATAGTTCTTACAAATGGGCTCTTTCGTATCTGGCTTTTTTCCCTTAGCATACTGTTTTTGAGGTTCATCCATGTTGACATATGCATCAGTATTATGTCGCTTTTTAATTGCCTATTAGTGGATCATTCTCACAAGCATGAAAACATGATGTAATTTCCCCCGTCTTCAAAAAGAAACAAGCAGAAAACCCTCCCTTGACACATTTTGTCCAGCTATAGTTCTCACCACACATGAAAGTCTTCCAAAAAGATGTCTATACTATTGCTTCCATTTTTTCCCTTTCCTTTTTCTCTTGAAACCCTTCCAACCTGGGCTTTTCTTCCTCCTGTCCAACTAACTACTGTTTTCACAACCTGCAATGAATTAAATTTCAATTTTTGTTTTATTTTACAAGTTTATTCTTAATGCAATAAGTGGAAAAAACTCCTTTTAAATCTGTCTAATCTCTTTATTCTTCTACATAAATTCCTCCATTCTTTATCATTTCACACAGAGTAAAAGTTAAGACCCTCAAGATGATCTATTTTGCCCTATCTCATGTGAGCTGATATTATAGCTATGTTCCCATCTCCTCTTTGTGGCCTCATTGAGCATCTATAAAAGCTACCATGGCCTTCTTGCCATTTTTGAAAAACTTTATTTCTGCATACACCTTTTAGTTGGCTATATCCTCTTTTTGGGAGAAAATTCATAAATATATTCTCATGGCTTAATCCTTTCCTTATCTATGAGAATTTCACTGAATCTATATTTTAAAATATCCCATTATCACCTTCTTAATTTTTCTTCTTAGCACTTATCAACAGCTGACAAACAGTATGTTTTACTTACTTTTGTCTTGTCTTTTTTCCCTGTCCCGCCACTAGAATGTACTCTCTGATGGTACATATTACTAGGTGCTTAATAAACATATGATGATTGAATGAATAAATTCCAATAATTTTTTCCAGTAAAAAGATACTGTTAAGGGAAACAACAAGAAATAAAAATCCTGTTGGAAAATAATAAGAAGAACCACCAATTTCCCTTTGGTGGTTGTCATCTCAAATTGACTCTGTGCTTGGCCATTTGCATAGCTATGGCTGATGGGATGACAGCCCACCTGATATAAGCAGATACTAGACAAGTACTTGCATGCTTTTATCTTCTACTTTGCTTCACTGCCTTGTCTACAAGAACAACCTCAGTCCAGACCATTGGAGGGTGAGACACAGAGAGGAGAGTCAAGTCAACCCCAAAGCCCCAGCTTAAGACTTCAGACATGTTACAAACTTGAACCAAGATCTTCAAAACTACTCAGTCAAACCACAGCTTAGAGCAATTTCATGAGTGAGCCAAACTGAGCCCAACCCAGATAGAAACAACTGACCAGACAATCTATAGACTAGGAGCAAATATAAACATTTATTGTTATATGGCATTAAGATGTTATGGTTGTCTGCTACACATCATTATAATGGCAATAGATTGGTAGCTATTACAAGGATGGTTTTATACTAGAGTATCTGAGATATAGATGAATATACCAAATATTTATGTGAAGATACTGACTCACTACATATGAGCATGTGAAGAATAGAAATAAAATATAAATTGAAAAACATAAAGCCCAACACTTAAAGAGAGCTTTGAGGGTTATGTGGTAATAAAGAAGGAACAGACTGAAACATTACTTTTAAAACTCAAGACTAAAATGGAAGTATCTACTTTTGGACAAAACTTGTTCAAAAGTGCATAGATAAAGTATTTGTTCTAGGAGATATACAATACCCTTAAAATTGACTATAATGCTAATATACCAAATTAACAACACAAATTATGTTTTCTTTACAAAAATGTAGGAATCCAGCTTTCAATTTAAGCATTTGTCATATCAGTTAATGTTAAGAATAGACTTTAAAATTTCTTTATTAAACAAACAAAACATATAAAAGATGAGGCTTTAAGCTTGAATTGATGTTCTGATTTCTTAATCAATGACAATGCACATACCAAAATCCCAAATGTCTTAAGACAGTAATACAGATTGAGAATTGTGACTATAACAACATTATATGTTGCTGCTGCTGCTAAGTCTCTTCAGTAGTGTCCGACTCTGTGCGACCCCATAGATGGCAGCCCACCAGGCTCCCCCATCCCTGGGATTCTCCAGGCAAGAACACTGGAGTGGGTTGCCATTTCCTTCTCCAATGCATGAAAGTGAAAAGTGAAAGTGAAGTCGCTCAGTCATGTCCAACTCTTAGCGACCCCATGGACTGCAGCCTACCAGGCTCCCCAGCCCATGGGATTTTCCAGGCAAGAGTACTGCAGTGGGATACAACATTATATGGGCAATGTTTTAATCATAAATATCTACCAACAGAATTTTAATCTACACCAAAATTGCTCAGATAATGAGTTATCAACCATGGAGGCAAAACTGCAAACGTATGCTTTTGTTGATTAACCTTTTTCACATGCAAACAAAAAGAATATCAAGGACATCTCTGTTTAATAGAACAGATATGCTCAATTTTCATAACAATATTCTGCTAATGGATGACAGAAGATAAATGCTTATCCATGATCTAAACCAACATGTTAGCTAGATTAGGAAAGCTATCACAATTAGTGTGGTTTGATCTCACTATAAAGGTTGAATAGAGTGGGAGACAAAAGAAAAAATACAGAAACTGAGATCTATGGAATCACTTTGAAGTCTTCTTACTAGCTATCTTTTTGTCAATAAAGCCTTTAGAGAGTTAAAAGATTGAGGAAGCTCTGTGTAAAACCAAGATCTTCAGGACAGCAGGTGGCCATAGTCTTTTATGGAAGAGGATGCTACTTGTCACTTTCATGAATCATGTGCATACGTGCTCAGTTGCTTCATTTGTGTCCAGCTCTTTACGACGCTATGGATTGTAGCCCTCCAGGTTCCTCTGTCCATGGGATTCTCCAGGCAAGAATACAGGAGTGGGTTGCCTTTCCTTCCTCCAGTGGCTCTTCCTGAACCAAGGACCTAACTCCTGTTCTCTTGCATTGGCAGGCGGGTTCTTTACCACTAGTGCCCCTTGGGAAGCTCTCTTTGAATCATACTTAGTATCAAGTAACAGAACAAATTAAAAATTCACCAAGATCTTAAATTGTGACCAAATTAGCATTTGCATCTAAAATAGTGACGTAAGTAAGATTTACCTGTAGGACTCATTCTAAGTTGTCCACCTTTCCCTAGCTAGAGCTTTTCTCTATTTTCATCCCCATAATAGTTATTTCACGTCACTTTTTTTTTTTAAGGCTTATACATTCCAAATAGTCTGATGCACACACACAAAAAAAGGCCAAACTAATATGCTTAGGGACAAAGGTCAAAGTTAGTTTTCTAGATGATTATTTGTCTTTATAACATATTTGTGTTTTGCTATTGGTCTCTGATGGGTTAACCTAAGCATAAATTTGGGGGGATGTGTAAGCACTTTGGTGGGGATAACTGCTTTGTGGTTAGGCAGTGTTTTTCCCCTTGAATCAGAATGTGTAGACATTTTGAAAATTGGGTGATTCTAGGCCATACACCAGTACGTATAACTCATTCCCAGTAAACAATACAATGCTTTATATGAAGAAGGGTCTTTAGAAGTAATAAACACACTGTTTTAATAATGGCATCATTCCAATACTCTTAGAAAAAAGTGATATTTAAATTTGTCCTCCCTTAATTTTTATCTTAATTTTTTCCTCATTAAATTATTAACTTTTTCTTCATTTATTAAGTTTTATCACTTTGCTTCGTAAAAATATATTAAATGAAAGGAAGGTCAGAGTTTAAACTTTCACATGACTAAGTCATTTTATTTACAAAGTAAAATAATTTGCACTATACACCATTTATTTTAGAAATTGTTGTTTAACAATAAAACTCCAGAAAAAATGGCAATATATAAAAAGTAAAAAAAAATGCATTAAACAAATGAGCAAAGATATAAATAATTCAGTTTGTATGTATGTATATTTTAATCAATTTCAAACTATTCAGACTTATAATGTACCTTCCTTTGCATAATGAAAAGCACTTTGATGATATAAGAATTGTACAGTAAGTTATTAACTCAAATTGTGATTTATAAATACATAATTTATATATATATGTATGAAAACATTATTGAAATTGATATTCCTTTTTGGATTTCTACATAATATAATGCAATCATCATCTTATAATTCAGAACAATGTGCATAAGTAGATTCTTAAAAAGGATAACTTCTTGAAGGAAAAATATCTTACAAATAAAATGGAAATGTTCACATTATAAAAATGTCATTTTGCAGGACTCCACCACCCTATATAAGATGGTATCTTTTATTATTACTTCTTTAAAACTTTCTTCCAACATTCTTCATGTTTAATAAGCTAACTCGTATGGAAGTCTGTTCTAATTGGAAAATAGAATAAAAAATACTAATTCCCTTTGTCAAGATAAATTAATCTTTCAGTACAGTTTTAAAAATTGTATTGGGAACTAATCTTAAACTTAAAAGTTAGAGGAATAGAAAAATTGATATATCCTTTACATAGATTCACTACTGTAAACTTTGTATGCCATTTGATTTTAATTGTGCTTTCTTTCTTCACTTTCACTTGTCTGGTCTTTAAATTCAGTTTATTTGTTCCTGACTGAGGTATTAAAACATGAAACTGTGCCTTTTGTGGGTATTATACCTGGGACACACTATGTCCATATGGCATTACTGGTGATATTAACTGGTCAAGGTGTTATCTGATTTATCATAAGTACTATTTTTTTCCCCCTTATAAATACTAAGCAATCTATTGGGACAGAAATAGCCTTCTCCTTATCAGAATTTCACCCTAGATTTACCATCTATCCCTGATTCCTTTCTAAATAAAATTTTAAAATGATGGTTGGAAGATGATAATTTGCCAGTCCAATTTCTTCCTTGTTAATGAATTGGCACTCAGCATTCTATAGTCAAGGGGATCTTCCACTTCCCTCTATCTATCTATCTACTTATCATTTATCTACCTCTTGTAGCAATCATCTATCATCTATATAAACTCATGACATATTACTTTTCCAATTGCTTACAATTTATTTCTCTAACTCATGATTTTGATGCTAAAATTAGATGTCTCATAGGAACTCCTTTAAGCTAGCTCCTGTGACATTTGCCAATAATTTTTTTTGAGCACTTTCCTTATTTCTAGTAAAACAAAATACAACAAGCTTATTTTGTACTTAGCCTTTCATAAATCTGCAAACAGCAAATTCAAAAGGCCTTCACTCCTTTTTGTTGGAAATAATATTAGAGACGTAGATCTGAGTGTTAAATTTGCTCATTATGCTGCAAGAATTTGCCCATTCAGTTGACGGTACAGGGAAATAAGTGCATGTATTAATATAAACTCTATAAATGCATGTTTATGTGCACATTGTTAAAGGATGAGTTCTTTTCAAAAGGCATATTTGTTTCTCATAAAATACAAAATGAACACATGTGAAAAATTTTATGTAATTTATTACAAAATGAGGACACAGTGTATTACAGTTTGTTCAAAAGAGAAATCAAAGAGCAGAGACATATTGAAAATAAGCTATTTTTGCAAATGGGGAAAAATACATCCATCAAAAAGGCAATACTCAAATGTGTATTCCTTTGGACACTGATTTGCGCTTCCCTTGATAAAAATCATTCACGTCACTATCAGTTTTCAGAAACTTAGTTTCATCTTGGAGTGGGCATGAGAATCTGGCTTCTACTAATGGGATAATCTCTCTCTTAAAGCACAGAAATAAATGCAGAGAAAAACATGAAAGTCTAAACCAATCTAATCAGACTAAATTTCAGGACTTCAACTCGAAAATTGATGGCAGAAATATGCTCTTTCTCTGAGACAAGAATGAAGAAGAATTTATGCTAGGAGTCACTGACAATACTCATGGATCCAAAAATGCAGGTATTATATTTGATGAGTCTGGATCCTCTGCTAAGGCAGATGAGCCAAAAGTATAAAAGCATTGGTTCAAAGTCAGTGTTATTTCTGATAGTTCTACAACTATTTCTAACTACTCTTAGAATCTGAACTAGTACAAAATATAATAATAAATTGGACTAAAAGTTTTCTCTATCCAGGGTTATTAGATATTGCTGGTGTTAGTTAATACTATGCTATATTAAAATACGTAGATGACATATTCTCAAGCGTATTTTCAGTCAATGTATAACATTTCCTTTGAAAGTTTTGTGGAATAAAAATTTATTCCAAAGAATCAATGAAACTAGAAAAAAATATTTTAAAGGCATTTAATAACAAAGTAAGCCCTTAAATTTAGTTTTTAATGAACTAAAAGTATAGTGTTGAAATTTTCTCTTTCTCTCTCTGTAAATACATTTAGAAAACTTGAAAAGAAATAGCAGATTAATATACTTGTTACAAAATTTCCATCATTTTGAAATTGTCCTAATTGTCCCTTAGCATACAAGCAATCATTGATAAATTAAGATTTTATTTTTTACTGTCAATGCATCTAATCTTTTATTCTCAGAAAAAATTTCAACTTGTTTTAATATTCACTAGCAGGAAAATTCACTGGCAGAAAATTCATTTCTTTCAAGAGACTAAATATCAATTATGCTTCTAATATGATTTGATGCTTTTTAAGAGAGTATTGTACTAATCATATTATCACATTTTTGCTCCAGTTAAGGGCAATCTTACTTTGCTATTACTCTTCTCCATGTAGTTTATACAAGCACAAGTTTCAAAAGAAAACTTTGCTTGTAACTAGAGCAGGTTTCCTCACAGAAATTAGTATCATTCTTGATTCGAAGAATTCATTGCAAAATTTCAAGCTGATTAACTAACTGGTAAAAGAAAATGTTCCATGGCCTTAAGGAAAATTCTTTGAACAGATTTCTTTGTTTCTTTAAATTCTACCTGTGCTACAAAATTTTCAGTAGAGGAGAATTGAATATACCATTGACATTGTGCATATCTCATAAAAAGATACATAATTGAAATTTAAGTAAACTGCAGTGGGCTTCCCTAGTGGCTCAGATGGTAAAGAAGCCACCTGCAAGGCGGGATACCTTGGTTTGATCACTGGGTTGGGAAGATACCCTGGAGGAGGGCATAGGAATGCACTCCAGTATTCTTGAGAACCCCATGGACAGAGGAGTCTGTAGCAGTCCATGGGGTTGCAAAAAGTTAGACACGACTGAGTGACTAAGTACAGCACAGCACAAACCACAGAACTTAAAACTTCAGAGCCACAAGATGAGGCTCAACAGGAACCGAAAACTCAGAAATACGTCCACACAATCAGAAAATGAATTTTCTAAAGCAAAAACCCTCAAATAATTCTCAGAATTTCAGTGTAGTAGGATACTGGAGTAGAATCTGGCTTTCTGCCAAAGGGGCTTTTAAATGCTCCCATTTTCATACATGAAAGAAAGCAAAGAGAGCATAATTTCCAGCCCTGGAAAGATACCATTAATGCAGAGAAGTTTCTGCACTTTTTAAATTAAACCTTAGAGCATAAGGACACAAAAACGTATCAGTAACAAAAATCTAATCTTTCAGAAGAATGTGGGATGATATAGAAGGGAAAGACTGGTTAAAATGATGCTTCCCTGAAAGGTGATTAGTATTTTAATTTTAATTCCTTTCGTTCTGACATGTGAATTTTATTTGCTGAGTAGCTGACATCTCTTATGAATAACAAGGATAGATTTGAAGCATGGTCTTCTTAGGTCCTTTCTGTTCTTTTTTGTCTTCTTAATTCCTAAAGAAACTATGAAAACAATCATTTTATCTTAAAAAAAAAAAAAAAAACTAAGGGCAAAAAACTATATATATGATGGTTTGAAAAGTTAATCAACTTAGAGTTTGGTGAAGTCCTTTCTTAGAAATGACTTAACTTAAAAAAAAAAAAAAGACTATTTCCATGGTATAATATAATTTTATTGTACTGAATCAAAAAAGAGAGAGAAAGTCTGTAAAACATTTTAAAATATTGTTACCTTTATGTGTGGTACGATGTCACTGGAGTTATGCTTAATTCTTTTGAACTTCTATTCCCATATCAGAATTTGATATAACCCAAGCTTTTATTTACTGGTTTGGTTATTTATTTATTTATTCATTTATGTTTTGGTCTCTAAATCCCAAGACCTTTATTCCTTTACTTCCAAGTGTATAAAATCAGCATTTTTACTACAATGAATTATCACTGCCCTTTTGCTTCTGAAAATTCTGATCCATCCCCTGGGGTGATCTTTAGATATTAAAGAAAATATATATTCATCATTTTTTTCAACAAGGTATGTTTTAATGGCCCTTATTTTATGAAGTTTTGTTTTTCTCCTTATATTTTTTCAGAGTCTGACTCTATCTCTATGTTTCAGTTTCTTCCCCTGTAAAATAAATGTAAATAATTGCCTCACAGGGTTGATATGTCTCACATGAAGGTTCATAAATCATCTAGCACAATGTCAAGTAAGTATTCTATAAAATACACGCTGTTGCTTTTAACATCAGGTTTTGGAAGAGGATTATTTGAGAGGTATCTCCAAACAAAGTATACACTAACATCTGAAACTCTAAGAAAATGAATTGATCTTTGTTTTTCTAACATGTGATATATATTTTATTCTTTTCTGAGTCAAACAGCATATACAATAAAATAATTATAATTGTTCTTGATGATGAGATCTTTTATGAGGAGTAAAATTTATGGGTATCTTTAGTAGCTGCTTACACTATGCCATGCCTTATACAAAACACTTAGCACAGATTTACTCTTTCAATCATCCTCAAAAACATACAAGTCAGGTACTGATAATACACTAATAGGCAACATAAATGAAGGTCAGAAAAGTTAACTATTCTGGCCTTCAGTGATGGTAACTCACCAAGAGCTAGGCATTTTGGAGTGAACACAAGTGGGCCTTAGGAAGAATTACTAAGAACAAAGCTAGTGGAGGAGACAGAATTCCAGTTGTACTATTTCAAATCCTAAAAGATGATGTTGTTAAAGTGCTGCACTCAAAATGTCTGCAAATTTGGAAAAATCGGTAGTGGCCACAGGACTGGAAAAGGTCAGGTTTCATTCCAATCCCAAAGAAGCACGATGCCATAGAATGTTCAAACTACCACATGATTGTGCTTATTTTACATGCTAGAAATGTTCTGTTCAAAATCCTTCAAGCCAAGCTTCAGCAGTACATGAACCAAAAACTTCTAGATGTATAAGCTGGGTTTAGAAAAGGCAGAGGAACCAGAGATCAAATTGCAAACATTCATTGGATCATGGAGAAAGACAGGGAGCTCTAGAAAAACATCTACTTCTGTGTCATTGACTACATGAAAATCTTTGACTGTGTGCATCACAACAAACTGTGAAAAATTCTTGGAGAGATGAGAATACCTGACAACCTTACCTGTCTCCTGAGGAACCTGTTGTCAAGAGGCAACAGAACTGGTCACAGAACAAGAGACTGGCTCAAAATTGGGAGAAGAGTATGACAAGGCTGTGTATCATCACCCTGCTTATTTAACTTATATGCAGAGTATATTATATGAAATTCAGGGCTAGATAAAGCACAAGCTGGAATCAAGATTGCTGAGAGAAATATCAACAACTCCAGATACACAGATGGTACCACTCTTTTGGCAGAAAATGAATGGGAACTGAAGAGCCTCTTGAGGGTGTAAAGGAGAGTGAAAAAGCTGGTTTAAAACTCAATATTCAAAAAAACTAAGATCATGACATCTGGTCTCTTTACTTCATGACAAATAGAAGGTGAAAAAGTGGAAAAATTTATTTTCTTGGGCCACAAAATCACTGTGGACAATGACTGCAGCCATGAAATTCAAAGACACTTACTCCTTAGAAGGTAAACTGTGACAAACCTAGACAGAGTATTAAAAAGCAGAGACATCACTTTGCTGACAAAGATCCATTAGTCAAAGCTATGGTTTTTCCAATAGTCATGTATAGATGTGAGAGTTGAACAATAATGAAGGCTGATCACCAAAAAACTGATGCTTTCTAACCGTGGTGCTGCAGAAGACTCTTGAGAGTCCCTTCAACTGCAAGGAAATCAAGCCAGTCAATCCTATAGGAAATCAATTCTGAATAGTCACTGCAAGGAGTATTGCTGAAACTAAAGCTCTAATACTTTGTCCACCTGATGTTAAGAGGCAACTCACTGGAAAAGACACTGATGCTGGGAAAGATGGAAGACAAATGGAGAAGGGGGTGGCAGAGAATGAGGTGGTTAGGTTGCATTACAGACTCGATGGACATGAATTTGAGCAAACTCTTGGAGACAGTAAAGGACAGAGGAGTCTGGTGTGCTGTAGGCCACGGAGTTGCAAAGAGCTAGCAACTGAACATGACTTAGCAACTGAACAACAACTCTTGTTATAAAGCGTCACTGTTAATTTGAACTGTATTGAAACATATAATATATGGGTTAAGGAAGTCCTTTGTTGCAGTGTCCTAAGGATACTATTTACTGCTGTTGGTACAATTTCAGTAGGATACAGACAATGAAGACAAATTAAGAGCAGTGTGAACAATAAAATGAAGTGTTTGTAGCTCTTGTCTTGGAAGAACGTTGGCAAGTGCTGAAGACATTCAGCTTCAGAGGAGTTGGCAGAATGATTTCTTCTTTCATGTATTGGAAAATCTGAAACATGGAAGAGGAATTGGAACTGACATTCCCTGAAGCTATAGGAATGAGTTAGAACAATTGACTGGAGACATATTTTGATTTCAGTATAAGGAAGAGTTGCCTGGCTGAGCTATTTAGCAATGTAATGAGTTGCTTATATGATTAGGAGGGTCTCATCCTTAAAATGTTTTGTATTCTCAATAAAATATGTTGAAGTTATGTAAAATTTAATAGTCAGTAAAATGAATGCTTAGATGATAGTTTGATTTTTTTTTTCATCCTGAACATCAAATATGTGTTCATTACTCTCAACTCTCAGCTCCCAATAGAAATGGAAGGTAGGTACAGCACATTAATGAAATCTAAAGCAAATCCCCAAATCTCATTTGAACAATTAAATTCTAACCTCCTTCCTTTATCAAAACCTTCTTGGAGTTGTTAACAAGCAGGCCTACCAAGTTGATTTACATTTTAGAGCTTCTTCATTGCTGATTTCAGCAGGGGTGGAGGGAAATGCAGAATAAATACGCAGAGAGAAACCTCAAGTTTTTAGATGATACTTTTAAAGGGTTAATTTGTTTGCACATTGACTCTCCATAGCAGAGTCTACATTTTCATATTTTCTCTACTAGTGTAGGCGTGGGTGCTCAATTGCTTCAATCCTGTCTGATTCTTAGCATCCCTATGTACTGTGGCTTGCCAGGCTGCTCTGTCCATGGGATTCTCCGGCAAGAATACTGGATTGGGTTGCCATGCCCTGCTCCAGGGGATCTTCCTGACCCAGAGATCAAAACTGCATCTCTTATGTCTCCTGCATTGGCAGGCATGTTCTTTATCACTAGTGCCACCATAAATGTTTGCAAAAATCATTGCAATTATTTTACCCATCTTCCTCTTTGAAAACAACTCTCCTTTCCTTTCATCTTTCACTCCTCTGAATACTCTTCTATTTTTCCACGCCATTATTCCTCAGCAGGTGACCTCATATATTAAAGTAATTTAATGAGAATATTGTCGATTCTTTCATAAGTTCGATTCAGTCTCCCAGTCGTGTCTCACTCTTTGTGACCCTATGGACTGCAGCATGCCAGGCTGCCCTGTCCATCACCTACCCCTGAAGCTGCTGCTGCTGCTGCTGCTGCTAAGTCACTTCAGTCATGTCCGACCCTGTGCAACCCCATAGACGGCAGCCCACCAGGCTCCTCTGTCCCTGGGATTCTCCAGGCAAGAATACTGGAGTGGGTTGCCATTTCCTTCTCCAACCCCCAGAGCTAGAAACAGTTAATTTCTACACTTACAACTTAAGTTTCATCTATATATCTTTGAGTTAAATACTCTATACCATTGTCTCTCATGGGAAGTCCCAGGACCAGTAGCCTTGACATCACCTGAGCTTGTTAGAAATTCAGAACTTCAAGTCCTATCTCAGAACTTACTGAATCCTTCAGTTCAGTTCAGTCGCTCAGTCGTGTCCGACTCTTTGTGACCCCATGAATCGCAGCACGCCAGGCCTCCCTGTTCATTACCAACTCCCGGAGTTCACTCAGACTCATGTTCATCGAGTCAGTGATGCCATCCAGCCATCTCATCCTCTGTCGTCCCCTTCTCCTCCTGCCCCCAATCCCTCCCAGCATCAGAGTCTTTTCCAATGAGTCAACTCTTCGCATGAGGTGGCCAAAGTATTGGAGTTTCAGCTTTAGCATCGTTCCTTCCAAAGAAGTCCCAGGGCTGATCTCCTTCAGAATGGACTGGTTGGATCTCCTTGCAGTCCAAGGGACTCTCAAGAGTCTTCTCCAACACCACAGTTCAAAAGCATCAATTCTTCGGCACTCAGCTTTCTTCACAGTCCAACTCTCACATCCATACATGACCACTGGAAAAACCATAGCCTTGACTAGACAGACCTTTGTAGGCAAAGTAATGTCTCTGCTTTTGAATATGCTCTCTAGGTTGGTCGTAACTTTCCTTCTAAGAAGTAAGTGTCTTTTAATTTCATGGCTGCAGTCACCGTCTGTAGTGATTTTGGAGCCCCCAAAAATAAAGTCTGACACTGTTTCCACTGTTTCTCATCTATTTCCCATGAAGTGATGGGACAAGATCCATGATCTTCATTTTCTGAATGTTGAGCTTTAAGCCAACTTTTTCACTCTCCACTTTCACTTTCATCAAGAGGCTTTTCAGTTCCTCTTCACTTTCTGCCATAAGGGTGGTGTCATCTGCATATCTGAGGTTATTGATATTTCTCCCAGCAGTCTTGATTCCAGCTTGTGCTTTTTCCAGCCCAGCGTTTCTCATGATGTACTCTGCATAGAAGTTAAATAAACAGGGTGAAAATATACAGCCTTGACGTACTCCTTTTCCTATTTGGAACCAGTCTGTTGTTCCATGTCCAGTTCTAACTGCTGCCTCCTGACCTGCATACAGGTTTCTCAAGAGGCAGGTCAGGTGGTCTGGTATTCCCATCTCTTGAAGAATTGTCCACAGTTTATTGTGATCCACACAGTCAAAGGATTTGGCATAGTCAATAAAGCAGAAATAGATGTTTTTCTGGAACTCTCTTGTTTTTTCCATGATCCAGCAGATGTTGGCAATTTGATCTCTGGTTCCTCTGCCTTTTCTAAAACCAGCTTGAACATCTGGAAGTTCATGGTTCACGTATTGCTGAAGCCTGGCTTGGAGAATTTTGAGCATTACTTTACTAAATCCTTAGGTCCTTTTAAGTCTTCCAAAGCTTTAATTTCCACCTATATGCTGACTTGTTTGTTTCTTAGTTTTTCCAATCACTCTATCATTAGAGAAATATTTTTTAAGGATCTGTTATGTTCATAGCACTATCCTAAACATTAGACATACAGCATTTAAAAGTATAAACAAGATACCAGCCCTCTAGTAGCTTATAGCAATGAACAGACAAAATTATTTCAGGCATATGTTGACAAATACTTTTCTGAGTCTGTGGTTTGCCTTCCCATTCTCTTAATATTGTTATTTTTTGAAGGGCAGCAACTTTTTAATTTTAAAGAAGCCTAGCTTACCAAATTATTTTTTTTCTAGATTACCCAGTACAGCTATTGTGAAGAAATCTTTCCCTAATCCAAGCAAAAAAAAAATATTTCATTTAGGAATTATATAGTTTTGAGTTTTGTATTTATATCTATGATTCATGTTGAGTTATATTTATTCATGATACAAAGATGCATGAAGGTTCATATTTTGTTTTGAATAGAAATATCCAATTAATTCAACACCATTTGCTGAAGAGTCTTTCTACACTGAATTAATTGCCTTTGAACTTTTGTCTGAAATTAGTTGTCCATAAATAGGTGTGTCTATATTTGGATTCTCTATTCTGTTCCTTTGATCTGTTTCACTACTTTTGCACCAATATTGGATTCTTTTGATCATGGCAGCTTTATAATAACCATACCACAATTCATGGGATCAGGAGTTTTAGCCCTCCAACTTCGTTCTTATTTTTCAAGAAAAAGATATTTTTGTTTTAGCTATTCCAAGCCCTAAGCATTCTGAAATTTAAAATTCAGTTTGTTGGTTTCTTTTTTTTTTTTTTTAAGTTTACAGGCATTTGATTGGTATGGTGTTGAATCTATACATCAATTTGGGGGGAATTTATATGGTAATGATAATGAGTCTTCTGACTCATTGAACAAGGTATACTTCTCCATTTAAGATTTCTTTAATTCTTCCCAATAAGGATTTGTAGTTTTCATTGTATATCTTACACATATTTGGCAGATTTATATGTAAATATTTCATATATTTTGATGTCTTTGTAAGTGGTATATTTTTACTTTCAATTTCTTATAGTTTATTACTAGTATATAAACTAGACTTCATTTTAGACTGGATTTTGAAATGCTACTAAGCTTATTTATTTGTTCTAAAGCTATTTTTGTGGGTTCCATCAGATTTTCTACATAGAAAATCATGTCTTCTTTAAATAAAGATACTTTTACTTCCTTTCCAATCTAGATGCCACTATTTATTTCTTGACACTGAGTAGAATCTTCAGTGCAATGTATATATTTTAAACTCAATGTATATATTTAAACAGTAAAATATATATTTAAAACTCACTAATAAAACAACCATTGCAATTTAAAAATGGGAAGATTTAAGCATTTTGCTAAAGGTTATGTATGGATGGCATGTAGACATTTGAGAGGGTGTTCTATATAATTTGTCATTTGGGAATTGCAAATTAGCAGTACAGGCAATGGCACCCCACTCCAGTACTCTTGCCTGGAAAATCCCATGGACGGAGGGGCCTGGTAGGCTGCAGTCCATGTTGTCGCTAAGAGTCGGACACGACTGAGCAACTTCACTTTCACTTTTCACTTTCATGCATTGGAGAAGGAAATGGCAACCCACTCCAGTGTTCTTGCCTGGAGAATCCCAGGGATGGGGGAGCCCGATGGGCTGCCGTCTATGGGGTCGCACAGGGTCCGACACAACTGAAGGGACTTAGCAGTAGTAGCAGCAGCAAACTATCACTGGTTTCCCAGTGGCTTAGGGGCAAAGAATCCGCCTGCAGTGCCGGAGACCGGGGTTCAATCCATGGGTCAAGAAGATCCCCTGGAGAAAGATATGGCAACCCATTCCAGTATTTTTGCCTGGGAAATCCCATGGACAGAGGAGCCTGATGGGCTACAGTCTATGGGATCACAAAGAGTCGGACATGACTTAGAGACTGAATGACAACAACAACACATCTATCATTGCATGCCTATCAGAATGGCTACAGTAGGAAAAACTGACCATTCTAAGTGTTGACAAGGATGCAGAGGAACTTAAAATCGGGTACAATACTATCAGGAATACAAAATGGTACAGCATTTTGGAAAATTTGACATTTTCTTTATAAAGCTAAAATGTACCTACTGTGTGATTCAGGCATTCTGCTTGTAGGTATTCACCAGAAGAATAAGAAGCATCTGATCATACAAATCCTTTAAGTGAATATTTAGAGCAGCATTATTTGTAATAGTCAAAACTGGAAAGAATCAAATGTTCATCAACAAGTGACAGGCTAAACAAACTGTGATATATCAACAAAGGGGAGCAGTACTACACAAAAACAGTAATAAGCTAGTGATACATGCAGGACAGTGCATGAATCTCAAAGTAATTATACCAACTGAAAGAAGCCTTAGGTAAAAGAGAGCTCAAACTGCTTGATGCTATGTATATAAAACTCATCTACTGATGGAAACAATTCAGATGTAGGTGGGAGGGGCTGGAAAGGGTATTACAAAATGTCAGGATGAAACTCTTGGGAGTGAAAACTATGTTTATTATCTTGTTTGTGGTGATGGCATATATATATATATGTATATATATATATATACTGTTTTTTATTCATTCACTTATTAACTCATCCATATATTCAGTCAATGTGCATACTCCATTAATTATTCATTAATTCCTTATATCATAATGTCCAATAGCACCAATTCTGAACCCAAACTGCCTGGGCTCACTTCTGGTTCTACCACATAATATGTGTGGTATAGAACACACTGTTTAACCTCTCATGTTTCTACTTATTTATGATGGGTCTGAAAGTAGTAGGTACCTCATAGAGAGCTTGCTGCTGCTGCTAAGTCGCTTCAGTCGTGTCTGACTCTGCGCGACCTCATAGACGGCAGCCCACCAGGCTCCCCTGTCCCTGGGATTCTCCAGGCAAAAACACTGGAGTGGGTTGCCATTTCCTTCTCCAAAGCACGAAAGTGAAAAGTGAAAGTGAGGTCGCTCAGTTGTGTCCGACTCTCAGCGACCTCATGGACTGCAGCCTACCAGGCTCCTCCATCCATGGGATTTTCCAGGCAAGAGTACTGGAGTGGTGTGCCATTGCCTTCTCCACATAGAGAGCTTACAGGTCTCTAAAAGACATTAACCTATGACAAACCTAGACAGCACATTAAAAGCAGAGACATTACTTTGCCAACAGAGGTCTGTCTAGTCAAAGCTATGGTTTTTTTCCCCAGTAGTCAAGTATGCATGTGAGAGTTGGACAATAAAAAAAGTTGAGTGCCAAAGAATTGATGCTTTTGAACTGTGATGTTGAACAATACTCTTGAGAGTCTCTTGGACTTCAAGGAGACCAAACCAGTCAATCCTAAAGGAAATCAGTCCTGAATATTCATTGGAAGGATTGATGCTGAGGTTGAAGCTCCAATATTTTGGCCACCTGATGTGAAGAACTGACTTGTTGGAAAAGATCCTGATGCTGGGAAAGATTGAAGGCAGGAGGAGAAAGGGACCACAGAGGATGAGATGGTTGGATGGGATCACCAACTTGATGCACGTGAGTTTGAGCAAGCTCTGGGAGTTGGTGAAAGACAGGGAAGGCTGGCATGCTGCAGTATGTGGCGTCACAAAGAGTAGGACACAACTGAGCAACTGAACTCAACTTTCTGAAAGGGCATTAAATGGTTCTAATACAAGTTAAGCATCAAGAGTGCCAGGTATTACATAAATAAGAGATACTTTCTTCATTTAATACTTAGATGCAGAAAATCACCTTTCATAGTTTTCACCCTTTTCCTCTTTTCTTCCATCTATTTTCCCTTTGGATACAAAAATTTAAGGCTCAGAAAACATGTGTATAGAATCTAAAGGGAACCATTTTCAGCTGAATGAATTCAAATTCTCCATATACACTAAAGGGTAGAATGACATGATCAAATGGGAAGCACTGTTAGTAGAAAGGCTCATCCAGTCTCTTTCTTCATAAAAACCCGTGAATGTAAGAAATGATATTTTCGTAGCTGAAAAGCAGCAGACATTATAAACACAAAGTGGGTTAAGAAAATGTTTTTCTTTTTATGGGAGCTGCAGTTTAAAAGACCTAATGATGCAAATTATAATAAGTAGCTGGTAAATGTTTCATCAAAAACACTGACCCACAGTCTTAGCAGGTGCTTATTAAATGTGGTAGATTTTTCTTTTAATAACAATTTACTCCCTTATAATAATTACATATAAAGTTAGGGAAAGATAGTATTAAATATTTTGTTGGAGAGACTCATAAGGCTCTGCTAAAGTAGTACTGTTACAAAATATTTTAATGTCTCAGGCATGATACTGAAAGTTAAGTTATATATGCATACTTTTCAGCTACAAAATGATATTGAGAATGCCATTTTTAGGTAATATATTTAAAGGCTCCAGCTTTCTACAATTCTAAAACTATATTATTGAGTACTTGATTTGACAAGGAACATCTTGAAAGCAATGACTCAGTTATTTTTTTATTTATTAGTATTCATAGCACAAATTCTTCTGAAAAAGAATGTAAGGGCTGACAAAATTTATTGTGTTTAATGTAGACAAAATAAAGTTTTTTTTTAAATATGTAATACAGTTGATTAGAAAGTGAAATCATATACAAATGTTTAAAGTGACAATCCTCACTCTTAATACTGCCCCCTCCTACTCTATCACTTAAATAACTCATTTTATTACTGTCTCTGTTTCTAAGGAAATATGATCATAAGTAATCTTACATTTGTCCCATTTCTTACAAAAGTTAGCAATGTACACATAACTTGCACATTGTCTGGTTTTCTGTTTGTTAGTTTTAGAATGAATAATAAGAATTAAATAAAGCTGCCCAAGTACTATTATACTTGACTCATCAGTTTCATAGAGTCCAACTGACTGTCTTGGAAATCTGTTCACATTAGCATATGGAGAGTTTCCTTATTATTTTTTTTCCTTCATATTTTCAACAGTTACAGGCATTCCATTGTGAGACTGTTTCCTAGTTGACTTAATCAGTCCCATATGAATGAACACTGTGTGTTTCTCGTCGTGTCTGACTCTTTATGACCCCGTGGATTATAGCCTGTCAGGTTCTTCTATCCATGGGATTCTCCAGGCAGGAATACTGGAGTGGGTTGCCATGCCAATCTCCAGAGAATCTTCCCAACCCAGGGATTGAACCCAGGTCTCCCTCATTTTAGGCAGATTCTTTACAATTTGACCTACCCAGAAAGCCTATGAACACTGAGATGCTACCAGGTCTTTGACTTAAAAATAAAAAAATCAACTGATAATCTCTCAAATACATTTTAATTATATGCCATAATATCTGAAAGATGTACTCCAAGAAGTGGGGTTAGACAAATATATTTGTAATATTAAGAGAAATTGGTAAGATTATTTGAAGATTTTCTATGAATTATTAACTGTTCACTAAATTACTAACTAAAGCACAAATGTAGCAGCATCCCTCTGGCCAGCACCTACAACTCCTCTCTTAGTATCTTTCAGATGGAATCAGAAGTTTATACTTTATTTGGCCTCATAGGTTATACTTTATTTGACCTCATGTATTATGAGAGTCTTTCCTTGAAAAGCAGGTAAAATTTCTGAAAATTTCCTTCTGTTCATTTGTCTGAAGTGAAACTTTTCTAAACTATTAATATGTTTTCTTCAGGGAATAGTTCATAAGAAACAGAGTATTCTTCATATTCTGGTCACATAGGAACTCAGGCATAAATAAGAACTCTCTAAATTAGGTGTTTAGGGACTTGCTTTTAGCAGAAATTAGAATATCTTTGCTTACATATAAAATGACACATGAAGATCTGTTAACTGATGAGTTCCTTTCAAATTATCACAAATTCTGACTAAATAGGGTTCAAATTAATAATTCATATTCAAGGAACAGTCAAATGATATACCACCTACACTATGCCCACAATGACTTCTGAAGTACATCTTCAATTTATAAATTATATTGCATAATATTCCAAGGGAGGACTGACTTTTATTTGAAATGGTGACCATTTTTTTTTGCATCTAATAATGCTCAGATATTTTATTTATTTTTATTCCCTATAATTTTCCACACAATGAATTTCTGCTGATATGTTTCTAAACAGAACAAAAATAATTTAGAAGATATTAATTATAATTCAAGAAAAATAAATCCTCTTCATATTGCAACTCAAGAAATTAGACTTCTTCAACCTTGCTGCTCAATGATACTTCAATAACTTAGTTTAAGAGAGTGACATTTACATCCCAGATATCCATGTTCTAAACAGCAGGATGGAGGATCAATTGAAAATAAAAAAGTAAAACTTATGCCAGTGTTCTCCTAAGAAAGTTTTCTGGAATCTGCTACATGATAAGTTTCACCTCCTTCCCATTTACCGGAACTTAATCTTTTGGCCATGCTAACAGAAAGGGAGGCAGGGAAATGTGGGTTTGTTGCTGAGTAGCCATTTTCCAAAATGAATATTAATATAATTGACTAAAGAGCCAAACAAGCCTAAATAATACAAATATATCTTCCAAAATAAAATGTTGTCTGACAGGAAGTCTCTGAAGTTCTGGCAAAACAGGGAAGGAAAATAAAAAGTGAAAACATTAAAAAGAAAAACTCACAAGAGCATCAAAAATTAGCATGTCTTTGGCCCATTTTTTGATTGGGTCATTTATTTTTTCTGGAATTGAGCTGCAGGAGTTGCTTGTATATTTTTGAGATTAGTTGTTTGTCAGTTGCTTCATTTGCTATTATTTTCTCCCATTCTGAAGGCTGTCTTTTCACCTTGCTTATAGTTTCTTTTGTTGTGCAGAAGCTTTTAATTTTAATTAGATCACATTTGTTTATTTTTGCTTTTATTTCCAATATTCTGGGAGGTGGATCATAGAGGATCCTGCTGTGATTTATGTTGGAGAGTGTTTTGCCTATGTTCTCCTCTAAGAGTTTCTCTAAAGAAGACATACAGATGGCTAACAAACACATGAAATGATGCTCAACATCACTCATTATCAGAGAAATGCAAATCAAAACCACAATGAGGTACCATTTCACGCCAGTCAGAATGGCTGTTATCCAAAAGTCTACAAGCAATAAATGCTGGAGAGGATGTGGAGAAAAGGGAACTCTCTTACACTGTTGGTGAGAATGCAAACTAGTACAGCCACTATGGAGAACAGTGTGGAGATTCCTTAAAAAACTGGACATAGAACTGCCATATGACCCAGCAATCCCACTGCTGGGCACACACACTGAGGAAACCAGAATTGAAAGAGACACATGTACCCCAGTGTTCATCACAGCACTGTTTATAATAGCCAGGACATGGAAGCAACCTAGATGTCCATCAGCAGATGAATGGATAAGAAAGCAGTGGTACATATACACAATGGAGTATTACTCAGCCATTACAAAGAATACATTTGAATCAGTTCTAATGAGGTGGATGAAACTGGAGCCTATTTTACAGAGTGAAGTAAGCCAGAAAGAAAAACACCAATACAGTATACTAATGCCTATATATGGAATTTAGAAAGATGGTAATGACAAGCCTGTATACAAGACAGCAAAAGAGACACAGATGTATAGAACAGTCTTTTGGACTCTGTGGGAGAGGGAGGGGGGGATGATTTGGGAGAATGGCATTGAAACATGTATAATATCATATAAGAAATGAATCACCAGTCCAGGTTCGATGCAGGATATAGGAAGCTTGGGGCTGGTGCACTGGGATGACCCAGAGGGATGGTATGGGGAGGGAGGTGGGAAGGGGGGGTTTAGGATGGGGAACACGTGTACACCCATGGTGGATTCATGTTGATGTATGGCAAAACTAATACAATATTGTAAAGTAATTAGCCTCTAATTACAATAAATAAATTTAAATTAAAAAAAAATTAGCATGTCTAGTTAGGCAAATTCTTAGAGCCCAGAAAGACTTTCTATTAATAAAAGAGCTTTACTGGAAGACAACATGGCAAGTTTAAACACATTTTTTTGTTTGTTTGTTTCCTTCCACCTGGAACTATTCAGGAAATCTTGCCATCATTAAATGAGGTTTTGAGTATTTAGGTTCTGCTTTTGGATCTCCAAACTTTCAGACTACAGTTTCCACAAAAATCATAGTTAGGGATCTGCCGATGGCACAATGTGAACAGGGAAATGGAATCCTCAAAGTAAAGTCCTGTAGGATTCAGTGAAAGCCTTCTGGGTCTTCATGGTAGGGATTGCTGCTTTTCTCTCTCTCTCTCTCTCTGTGTGTGTGTGTGTGTGTGTTTGCTAAGAAAGTGGTTTTGTTTATTAACTTCATGTGGTCATGAAACTATTTAGTGGGAAAAGGAGAAAAGTCTACTTTAGATAAGTAAAAATCTTTATCTTTAATGATAGATACTGTTAATTAGACCAGAAGCTGTGTGTATCAGCTGGTTTTTCACTTCAGTATCTAAGAGATTTTATTATTCATCTATTCAAGAATATATTGAGCTTTTTTCCCCTTAGCACTAGTACACAGTGATGATCGAAATAATTGTGGTCCCCACTCAGGTAAAATATGTCATCTAATTGTTGGTCAAGAGATAATTTACCTGCACCCTCCCTTTCATTACTTTATACATTGGCAAACTCCCAAACTAAATAAAATGTTCTTAGTTTGAGGAAAATAGCCACCATCAAGCCTATATCACAAAGAGTACCTTATACACGAAGATACAGAAACAGATGCATGAGGATATAGATAAAGGGAAACCTTTTGATACATTTTTCTAAAAACCTAAGGAGAAAATGGTAGGAGGCTGTATGATGATCTCACTAGGATGGATGAAAAACTACTGAAAGCAATAAAGAGAAAGTGGATTCAAAACCACTTTCAATCTAAAGTGGAGAAATTTGCTTGATATCAGGAAAGTATTTCAGACGATTCAAAATTCACTAAATACAGAAAAATGTAAATCAGGAATCATGGGCTATAATTAACTGCAGAATATACAACAAATATGTGTAGGTTAAACTATGACATTTTCTATAGAAATAGTGATAAAAGAAATGTTAGGAAAATGATTAGGAAAGAGATACACACAATGAAGACAAAGACAGCAAAGTCAACATAAGACTTACATATGCCTAAAATAGACTCAAGGGTTTATTTTATTGGGGACAAAGTTAATTAAAAAAAGACATGATTGTCATTATTTGTAGACTGCATTACTTGATGTGATGAAGCGAGAACAAAGTAGTGCTAGTAGATAATTTTAAAATCCTATCAAAATATGATACCTCCTGTACTTTTGTGTTTAGAATATGTGGTACCAGAGCAAGTGCATCATGTTAATGAAATGGCTTTTATCAAGCTTTAATTCCAGAGGCATTTGTGCCTTCTAGAGTGGTTGGCTCAAAAAGAACCAATATTCATAGATTTAACTATGGACATGAGTTTGAGTAAACTCAAGGAGACAGTGAAGGACAGGGAAGCCTGGTCTGCTGCAGTTCGTGGGGTTGCAAAGACTCGGACACAACTTTGCAACTGAACAATAGCATATAATAGGAATTCTGTTAAATCTAGAAATACTGAAGAAAAATTTGAAATAAATGAAAGGTAAAGATATGCTGTGAATGTCCCCTAAGGATAATGCAAAAGAGCATAGTTAGGTTACTGGCATCAAAAGGTCCCCTGGAGAAAAATGTATATGAGGCCAAAGTAGTGAGGTCACTAACTGCTCAATGATTCTGGAAGAGCAACTGTGTCTGATAAGGAATTAGTGTATATTCCTCAGTTTCCTTAGGGCTTAGAGAACTACATTTATGTAGGAGTAGGAATCAAGCAGTTGGGAGTAAGAAAGAGTCAAAATAGTTAATAGTACTTTGGGGGTTTTGGAGTTTAACTCTGCCAAATAAACTTGAAAAGTTTCATTGCTAACAGACTGAATTAATTATAGTGCAATTCTTGATTAAGTAATCTGTGATCAATTCAAAATTAAATAAGATCATCATAATTACATGATATGGACATAGAGCTCTATACTTTTAGATAGAATCCTTAAAAAAAAATATGTATATACTTAAAGGCTAAAATAATTGACATAATTCTCACTGTAACTCTATTTCTCTGTATCTCACAGTGGAATGTAAGTTTCTTAATAGCAGGGGCAATGAAATTCAATTCATCTTTAAATCTGGATCACTGGACACATTGAAGGTGCTCAATAATTGTTTAATTGATGAATAAATCTAAGGCTGAATGAAAAGCAACTGAAAGCAGTTTTTTATGCCATCCATGCCAGTGTGATGGAATTTCTACTTTGAAAGGAATCAATCATTCCACTTTTGAACCATGTTTTGCTTTTCTCTGCATTTTCTAAACCCAGCTTGAACATCTGGAAGTTCTTGGTTCACGCACTGTTGAAGACTCACCTGGAGAATTTTGAGCATTACTTTGCTGGTGTGTGAGATGAGTGCAATTGTGTGGTAGTTTAAACATTCTTTGGCATTGCCTTTCTTTGGTATTGGAATGAAAAATGAACTTTTCAGCCCTGTGGTCACTGCTGAGTTTTCCAAATTTGCTGACATATTGAGTGCAGCACTTTCACAGCATCATCATTTAGGATTTGAAATAGCTCAGCTAGAATTCCATTACCTCCACTAGTTTTGTTTGTAGTGATGCTTCCTAAGGCCCACTTGACTTCACATTCCAGGATATCCAGATCTAGGTGAGTGATCACACTATCATGGTTATCTGGGTCGTGAAGATCTTTTTAGTATAGTTCTTCTGTGTATTCTTGCCACCTCTTAATATCTTCTGCTTCTGTTAGGTCCATACAGTCTCCGTCCTGTATTGTGCCCATTTTTGTAATATAATATATATTACAAATATATATAATAATATACCCTTGGTATCTCTAATTTTCTTGAATAGATCTCAGGTCTTTCCCATTCTACTATTTTCCTCTATTTCTTTGCATCAATCACTTGGAAGGCTTTCTTATCTCTCCTTCCAATTCTTTGAAACACTACATTTAGATGGGTGTATCTTTCCTTTTCTCCCTTGCCTTTCCCTTCTCTTCTTTCCTCAACTATTTGTAAGACCTCCTCAGCCAACCATTTTGCCTTTTTGCATTTCTTTTTCTTGGGGATGGTCTTGATCATTGCCTTCTGTACAACATCACAAACCTCTGTCCATAGCTCTGCAGGCACTCTGTCTATTAGACCTAATCCCTTGAATCTATTTGTCACTTCCACTGTATAATCATAAGGGATTTAATTTAGGTCATACCTGAATGGTCTTGTGGTTTCCCCTACTTTCTTCAATTTAGGTCTGATTTTTGTAATGAGTTCATGAGACATGGTCAGCCCCTAGTCTTGTTTTTGCTGACTATATACAGCATCTCCATCTTTGGCTGCAAAGAATATAATCAATCTGATTTTGGTATTGACCATCTGGTGATGTCCACGTGTAGAGTTGTCTCTTGTGTTGTTGGAAGAGGCTGTTTGCTATGACTAGTGCATTCTCTTGGCAAAACTCTGCTAGCCTTTGCACTGTTTTATTTTGTACTCCAAGGTCAAACTTGCCTGTTACTCCAGGTATCTCTTGACTTCCTACTTTTGCATTCCAGTCCCCTATGATGAAAAGGACATCTCTTTTTGGTGTTCATTATAGAAGGTTGTGTAGGTCATCACAGAACTGTTCAACTTCAGGTTCTTCAGCATTACTGCTCAGGGCATAGGCTTAGATTACTATGATATTGAATGACTTGCCTTGGAAATGAACAGAGAAAGCAGGAGAGCTCCAGAAAAATATCTACGTCTGCTTTATTGGCTACTTCAGATCCTTTTGATTGTGTGGATAATGACAAACAGGAAAATTTTTAAAGAGGTGGGAATACCAGACCATCTTACCTGAGAAACCTGTATGCAAGTCAATAGGCAACAGTTATAAATGGACATGGAACAATGGACTGATTCCAAATTGGAAAAGGAGTACGTGAAGGCTGTATATTGTCACCCTGCTTATTTAACTTATATGCAGAGTACATAATGAGAAATGCCTGCCTGGATGAAGCACAAGTTGGAATCAAGCCTTCCGAGAGAAATGTCAATAACCTCAGGTATGCAGATGATACCACCCTTATGGCAGAAAGCAAAGAGGAACTAAAGACCCACTTGATGAAAGTGAAAGAGGAGAGTGAAAAAGCTGGCTTAAAACAGAACATTAAAAATCTAAGATCATGGCATCTCGTCCCATCACTTCATGGCAAATAGATGGGAAAACAGTGGAAACAGTGTCCGACTTTATTTTGGGGGGGGGCCTCCAAAATCACTGCAGATGGTGACTGCAGCCATGAAATTAAAAGATGCTTGCTCTTTGGAAGGAAAGCTATGGCCAAACTAAACAGCATATTAAAAAGCAGAGACATCACTTTGCTAACAAAGGTCCTTCAAGTCAAAGTATGGTTTTTCCAGTAGTCGTGTATGGATGTGGGAGTTTACCATAAAGAAAGCTGAGCACTGAAGAATTGATGCTTTTGAACTGTGGTGTTAGAGAAGACTCTTGAGAGTCCCTTGGACTGCAAGGAGATCCAACCAGTCCATCTTAAAGGAAATCAGTCCTGAATATTCATTGGAAGGACTGATGCTGAAGCTCCAATACTATGGCCACCTGACGTGAAGAAGTGACTCATTGTTTCCAAGACTCTTGATCCAAAACCTTGTCTTAAATCCAATCAAATATGGTTGAATCTCAGTATATTTTCCTGTTTTATCTCAGATTTAAGTTGTCAGGAAAAGAAATTCCCTCCTTATTATAGATTAATGGTTATAATCTCCAATTAGATGCTCCATACCTGCCCATCTGTTATGGCCACTTAAGCAAATGTGGTTATTTATATTTAAATTAATTGAGTTGAAATGCAATTTAAAAATTTCTCAGTTGCTCTGCACACATTTCAAGTGCCCAGTGGCCTCAAGTTTAGTGGTTTTAGTTTTGGACAACAGAGGTATAGAAACTTCTCATTACTGTAGAAAGTTCTGTTTGACAATACTGTTTCATTTAATTCAGCAGTCCTTTTCTCTGTTTCAAATCTTCTCCTATTTCCTATATTTATTTAAAATTTTCTCTGTCCTTCCCAAACCTGATATTCCTTCTTTATGTCATATCTACTGGACAGATTTTAAAAATACTTCCTCGGGGCACCTTTTAGGCTTCCCTACAGCTCAGCTGGTAAAGAATCTACCTGAAATGCAGGAGACCCCAGTTCAGTTCCTGGGCCAGGCAGATCCCCTGGAGAAGGGATAAGCTACCCACTCCAGTATTCTTGGGCTTCCCTGGTGGCTCAGACAGTAAAGAAGCTGCCTGCAATGCAGGAGACTTGGGTTCGATCCCTGGTTTGGGAAGATCCCCTGGAGGAAGGCATGGCAACCCACTTCTGGAGAATCCCCATGGAGAGAGGAGCCTGGTGGGCTATAGTCCATGGGGTCAGAAAGAGCCGGACACAACTGAGCAACTAAGCACAGCACAGCACAGGGAACAAAACGCAAACCATCACTCGTAAACTTTTTATCATCTTATCCCAAACCTACAAACCTAAGTGAATTCATAGCCAGTATCTCCTTCTAATTGGAGCTCCTCTCAATGTCTATTTGTTTTGAAGTTTCATATCTTTCTCCCTTATTAGGACACTGATACTTAAAATGTTTCTCATTTCTCTATTTTATCTTCAGTTTGTCTTTCCCAATTAGCTCATTCCAGCAGTATTTTCATTTTTTTTAGGTTCTCTGTATTTGAAATAGAACCTTTTTTTTTTTTTTTACTTTATGTACATGCTTTTATCTACCACTTTTAAGGAGCTATATTCACTGTAATCCTAATATAATAAGAATTTCACACTTCTTTCCTTAATATCTCTATTAAATCTGCTCCTATTCAGCACATTAATTTCCTGGCTATTGAATTCAAAATACATATTGCAGTACTTACCTTACTCAACATTCACTGAATATATAGCTTCCCATTTTTTTTCATTCTTCAAATATTGTATTTCCTTGAATTCTTTGACATCAGACTTTTCAATTATATTTATCTCACTAATATCAAGCCCTGTGAAGATAGAAAACTTAGTCTTTCTTGACCATTGCACTTGACACAGTTCCTGGTGCGTATCAAGCACTGCACAAATATCTATTGAATTGTAGAGTTTAATGTATGGGGTTTCCCTAGTGGCTCAGAAGGTAAAGCATCTGTCTGCAATGAAGGAGACCCGGGTTCAATCCCTGGGTCGGGAAGATCCCCTGGAGGAGGAAATGGCAACCCACTCCAGTACTCTTGTCTGGAAAATTTCCATGGTAAGGAGCCTGGTAGGCTACAGTCCATGGGGTTTGCAAAGAGTCAGACAAGACTGAACGACTTCACTTTCACTTTCAAAGTTTAATGTATACCTCTTTATAGGTTAAGTTTTATTAGAAATTCCTAAAGGAGTACTTCCAAATCACCACTTAACAATGGGATGGACTTTAAAATAATCATAGAAAAATGATCAAACATGAAGTCTTCTTGATGGGACACTTATGCAACTACTTTTTCTTTGGGAAAGGAAGGAGTAGTATAGCCTATGACAATCTTTAATATCTATCTATCTATACTCCTTTCTCTCTCTCTCTGGCAAACAAAATAATACTAAAGATTGTAGTAGATATTCTGCAATCCGAAAGTGATTAAATCTTGATTGCCTTTAATGTGCTAGACTCTTTCTTTGTTGCTAGAATAGAAAAAAGAAGTAAGAATTCTCACAAGACATTTATAATATACAGTGAGATATAGTTAATGGACGTAAAAACAAATACAAGTGTAAGATATTGACAGATAATTATTGTTAAGAAGAAGATTAAATACAGTGTTCAGAGTGATGCTTAGAATAGGTAGCCAGGGAAGGCTCTGTGAGAAGAAATCATTTATATTGATTCTGGATTAGGAAATGGAGGCATTTCCTAGAAAGAGCTTGAAAAACAGGAAACTCAAATTCATAGATCCTGAGACAGCAACATGCTTTTCATGATTAAATAGAGGAAAACAGAAAAAATTTTAAAAATCCAATACAGTTACTAATGCATGATGGCTGATGGGAGGAAAGGAGGAAGAATTTAGAGAAGCTATCAGAGGCCAGATACAGCTCAGGCCATTGTTATGGAGTTGGATTTTATTTTAAGAGTAATAGGAAAATTCGTGAGGGTGTTCAGTGAAATTGTCAAGCTCTGATTTATCTTTTAAAACCATTGTGCTGGCTCACATTTGAAAAGACAAGGAGATCAAATGAGAGGCTATTTTTATGTTAGATGTCAAAGAGGATGGTGACTTGAACTATAAAATTAGTAACTGAAATTTTGAGAAATGAATGCATTTTGAAGATATAAATAGTATGATTTGCTGATATACTGGAAACAATAGAGAAACCATTGTGAGAAAAGTATAAAAGTCAAAGATAAATCATCTAAATGAATAATGGTATCATTTACTAAGTCACAGAAGAATTAAGTGAAAATTATTTCAATGAGAAAAGGTTAAGACTTCTGTATCCATCATATTTAATTAAAGATAATTATTAAGCAATGACACTGAGCATCAAAATTAATTAAAATTAAATAAAATAACTAAAATACATAATTATAGTATATATGTTTTAGGAGCTTAAGACTCATGGTAGAGATCAGAATGGAGATAAAATCTTAGAATCATATTTGAAACTGCTGAATGGGATAAGATAATTTAGAATGTACAAAATGAAATAAAAAGCAGATTCAATACATAGGTAGAACATTAAAGATAATATCTTGGTTATCATAATATTTAGAGGCCTAATAGGGACAAGGATTTTTACAACAGTAAAGCCATGTATAAGAAGGAACTCAATGGAAAAAAAGAAGACATTTCATAAGAATGTGATATCCTGGAATTCCAGAGAAGAAAATGTTTAAACCAGGGAATTATCACCTGTGTCAAATGTTGAAGAGTGTTTGAGTAAGATGAGCCAGAGAATTAACTATTGGCTTTTGAAAGGAGTTATAGGATCCAGAACCACAGGAACAGCAAAGGCAGAAACAGCTCTTGCATTGTTGCAAGTGGGAAAACAGAGTATGTGGTTCAGGTATAAGTGACTTGTTGGGATTGATACTGAGAAAAAGACATCTCACCTGATATTTATATCTTTCTATGAAATATAGAAAATATTACTTGGGATTCAGGAGAACAGGAAGTGATGGAGGGTTAAGAATGAGATTGTGTAAATAGTAGTCATGAAAAGAAACGTGTTAATCACTCAGTCGTGTGCCACTGTTTGTGACCCCATGGACTGTAGCCCACCAGCCTTCTCTGTCCATGGAATTCTCCAGGCAAGAAAACTGGAGTGGGTTGCCTTTCCTTTCTCCAGGGGATCTCCCTGACTCAGAGATCAAACCCAGGTCTCCTGCATTGCAGGCAGTTTCTTTACCATCTGAGTCATATGGCTGTAATCATAGGTTGTGGGAAAATAAAGTTTTAAGGAAAGAATGGGAATATTTTCTGTTAATGTTATTTTCAGTCAAAACTTTTGTATATTTCTTTACAGCAACTTTTGGCTAAACAGAAATGAGATCCTAGCTTTTACTAGGATTGGAATTTTGTCAGGTGATAAAGAAAAAGGAGAAATAAGGAAAGAGCTCCAGGTTTGCAAAGGAATGAACATAGTACAGCATCATAGAATTTGGGATGGGTTTAGAGGGAACCGAGAACATGAGACGGTAGTGTCTACTGTAAGAGTCATTATGTTTACAATTATTGTAGGGGAATAGCAATACAGTGAGATGAAGGATGGGGATGAAGATACAAAGAGGGCAAGTTTAGAAATGGATCAAGTTTAGAAGTTTAGAAGTGATGTAGTTATGGAGGTTGACACTGAGATTAGGTAGGTGGTTAACTGAGGAGATCAAGAAACTATGAATTATATTAACTGGATCTTCAATGGATCTCAATGTTCAAATCATCATGGATGTTGCTGTTAATAGTACGGCAGCAGCGGGAGGGTGTCAGTGATCTAGCTGTGGAAATCCTTACCGAAGGATGGAGAATGACTGGAAAGTCAGGAGGCACAAATAGTCAGAAAAGAGGTAGCTTTATTTGTGTTGGGCTAGGAAACCATCGACTAAATTTCTGTTTCATTCTAAAAATTGTGTCTGAAATTTTCAGAGAAAGGTAGATGCCTAGCCTGGTATCTGCTATAAGTTATAATCTAATGATATAGTTTAATAATGTATATATAGAATTTCAGAAAAAGGGAAGTAAGCAGTTAACTATTTTAAAAGTACAACTATAAGCAAACATTGGAAATGCTTAATAATTCAGACTCTACTTTCTTGATGTTCTCTTGTTAACTGATTATTATGCAAGCATTACTCTTATTCAGCCTTGACTAAAAGCTCTCTAAAGAATATAAAGGTACCTGTTTATCTTAGTGGGCTTCTCTGGTGGCTCATATGGTAAAGAATATGCCTGCAATGGGGGAGACTTGCATTTGATCCGTGGGTCTGGAAGATCCCTGGAGAAGGGAATGGCAATCCACTCCAGTATTCTTGCCTGGAGAATCCCATGGACAGAGGAACCTGGTGGGCTACAGTCCATGGCATTGCAAAGAGTCCAACATGACAGCATGAAACACCAAAATATATCTTTAATAGATGAGAATGTTTCAGTGCCTGCAATTATGATTCTGAGCATGAATTTACTTATACATCATAGTGAATCTGAATCAATATAACTTCAGAGATTCTATTTCTCAAATTATATTTGCTGTAATTAAAAAAAATCATTTTAGAAAACCCAACAAAATTCTAGATTATTGACACTCCTATTAATATTTTTAAGAGATTATATTGCATTTAAAAACAGAGGCTTTCAGAAGACAAGAACCTTTTAAAAAGTTGTGCCAACTTCCTAAATTTCAAGTTCATTGTATTAAAGTGTACCAATCACAGCAGATAAGGATGAAGAGTAATTTTCAGCTCTAATCATAGAACATTTTGTTTTGAAGCAATCTAAGTATCAAGATATTGATATATTTTACTAGGTCAACAGAGTAGTTTTAATTTTTATTCTGAAAAATGATAGTGGTACCAGTGTGATACCACTGGTATGTAAGTGAGAAATGCTAATTAACTATGGTGGAAGAAAGTGGAAAAATACATCAGAGCTGGCAATCTCATTTCGTATTAAGATACAGAGACTGTCTTCAGTTCAGTTTTGTTGACATGGCCAAAAAGTTTTATTTCTAAAATGTTTTCATATGTTCAATTTTAATGCATGTTTTTCATTCCTGATTTTATCTATCCTTAGACTTCTCATTTGAATTGATACCGTAGTAACACTTTATATTGTTGCAACTGTCTTTCTTAGTGAATTACATTTTTCACTGGTGTTCAAAATTCTGGTTTGTTAAAAAGTATTGGTTCATTTTTCTTCTAATTATGAATTTGAAGAGAATGAAAATCTGAAATCTCTTGCCTGGAGAGTTAATTTACCATTTTAATTATAAATTTGATGTGAATAAAACAAGAGCTTTCCAAAAATAGCAGGATTATTTCATTGAAAATAGAAATTAATTTATTTCATTATTAAGCCTGGTTTCTTAATTATTCTCACTTATTGATCCATACAATGTGTCAAGCAAGTGTTGTATTAAACACGGCACATATTAGAGAATGTGTTCTTTGTGGTTCCTGTAAACCAAGACAAAAATTTTATATTAACCACTAATAACATGTTAAAAACTGTGTTGCAAACTAGAGAAAAAAATGTCATGAGTATGCTTCAAAGTAATTTGAAAGTAATTTGTGTTCATCAAGAAAAAACAGTAAATTTAGGCAAATTAAGACATTTCTGCCTTAAAAAACAATTGTTTATCCAGTTTATAAGAATGCTTCAGAAACACTGAAGTGATTTCCAAATTCCTGAATTTAAAAGTACTATTCAGAAAGCAATTAACTCAAATGGAGAATGTACTACATGTTACATACCTCTTTTTTGTTAAAGGGTAACTGATCTACAATATTATATTAGTTTCAAATGCATAACAAACAAGTGGTTCAATATTTTCATGATTAGATTCCATTTAAGGCTATTACAGACTGATAAATGCGTTACACTACATTCATTTTGCTTATCTGTTTTATACATAGCAGTTTGTATTTCTTAATCCTGTATCCCTGTTTTGTCCTCTCCTCTTCCCTCTTCCTACTGTTAATCACTAATTCCTACTTTATGCTTGTGAATCTGTTTCCATTTTCTTATATATATATATTTATTTTTTAGATTCCACATAGAGATGATAACATTGAGTATCTGTTTTTCTCTGTCTGACTTTATTAAGCATTTTACTCTCTATGTCCATCCACATTGTTGCAAATGACAGGATTTTTTATGGCTGAGTAATATTCATATATATATACATGAATATTATTGAATAGACTTCCTGCTGCTGGTTCAGGTCATTCACCTTCTTGGTTAAATTTATTTCTAGGTTTTTTTTTTTTTTTGATGCAATATTAAACAGGATTGTTTTCTTGTTTTCTCTTTTTGATAGCTCATTATTAGCAAATAGAAAAGCAACAGATTTCTGTATATTAATCTCATATCCTACAACTTTACTGAATTCATTTATTAATTCCATTCATTTTTTGTTTGTTTGGTTTCTTTTTTTTTTTTTTCGGTGAAGGATTTGGGATTTTCTATGCACAGTATCATGCCATCTACAAATAGTGACAGTTTTATTTCTTCCCTTCCAATTTGGATGACTTTTAATTCTTTTTGTTATCTGATTGCTGTGGCTAGTACAACCAGTACTATGTTAAATATAAGTGGTGAGAGTGGGCATCCTTGTCTTGTTACTGATTTTAGAACAAAGGCTTTCAACCTTTCATCACTGAGTATGCTGTTAGCTGTGAGTTTGTAATCAGTTCAGTTCAGTCGCTCAGTCATGTCCGACTCTTTGTGACCCCATGAACCACAGCACACCAGACCTCCTTGTCCATCACCAACTCCTGGAGTTTACTCAAACTCATGCCCATCAAGTTGGTGATGCCATCCAGCCATCTCATCCTCTGTCATCCCCTTCTCCTCCTGCCTTCAATCTTTTCCAGCATCAGGGTCTTTTCAAATGAGTCAGCTCTTTGCATCAGGTGGCCAAAGTATTGGAGTTTCAGCTTCAACATCAGTCCTTTCAATGAATAGCAGGACTGATTTCCTTTAGGATGGACTGGTTGGATCTCCTTGTAGACCTCTGATATTTTTAGATTTAATCAAATTTTTATATTTTACCATTTTATAAATCATGTATCTCAAAAAGAATAAGTAATTCTGCCCAAAGAAGTGAATACCCATTACCTGAAACAAGTAATTTGAGGATGAGTATAATACTCATGGAAATCTTAGTAGTGTTAAAAAACCTCAAAATACAAAATCACATAAAAAGTATATACAAATACAGGTAGACAAAGAATTAAATTTTTCCAGGATAACGTTTCATATTTATTTACATAAAGCATTAGGTTAGCCTGCCTATCTGAGCTATGTGATATGTTGATCAGGCCCCTACCCTTCTGTACCCTACCTATAATTCTACCTACTGCATTCAATCGCCTGAGGCAGAAGGTAAATGAAATGAATGAATGAAACCAATACTTTTTCTCTCTGCCTCTATGTTCTTTATCCAAATCCAAGAGAGCTACCTCAGAACAACATTCACTGATGCTCATTTCTTGACTTCTTTGAACTCACTGGGGTTTTGATTTTCAAATTTCTTAATTTATAATATTACACTTTATATTCTCATTACTTACAGATTCCATATTTGCAAATTTTCCAAATTTCTAATATCTATTTATAATCCTCCTGTTAACCTTAAACATCCTTTTGTGATCATTTGCAAACATGCATAAAGTAATGAAAAGTTTAACTTTTCTGATGTTCATGTTTCCAGCTGAATTCGAACAAGGCAATACTTTGCTCTGTTTTTAACTCTGAGAATGAAAACTCTTTTTGTGCTCTATTTAATGCTGTAATTTATACATTTTTGTGCTTCTTGGCTAATTGTGTTGCTTAAAATGGCCTGCAAACATAGTGCTGAAGTACTATCCAAAAGTTAGAAAAGTCTATGATAAGGCTTCCAGAGAAAATATGTTTGTTAGATAAACTTTATTTTGGGTTTAAGCTGCCTTGCTTTTGACTGTGAGTCAATAAATTAGAAATATGTATTAAATAAGATGTCTTTAAACAAAAATACACACAAAACAAAATTATATATTGATTGACAAAAGTGTGACTAAAGCCCCTCAGAACCTATGTATTTCCCCTAGGAACAGTGGGTCAGTATTCACTAATTCAGCATTCTTGGTGACTATATAGAACATAACCAGCATAAATAATGAGAAACAACTCTACATTGTTTTATATATGACTATTAATAAATACTTCTCTATTTTTCTAATTCTTTTAAAATATTAAAATTATTAGTGCTTACATTTTTGTCTACTGTCAAATATTTTAATCACTTACTGTATTTGTTCTGTTGTTACTGTGGTTTATTTTAATTTTTGTAAATGTTTATTTTTATATTTGAATGTTTATCTGTCTTAAATTATTCAATCAGTGGAAACCTGTCAAAGTTTTGAATTGTGTGGTGTGTGTAGGTAGGAAAAGAACCCATTGATTTTATTGGGTGCCAGTGTTCCTTGGGGGAAAAAAATTAGCCTTGTTCAAAAATCAGTTTTTCTGAATAAGTTACATTTAATGGAATTGAGAAGCAGAAGATAAATCCTAAAGGAAAGTAGATTACTGAGCAATGGAATTCATAACACAAAGGCTGCCAAGATGAGAAAATGTGTGCCTTAGCTTTAGTATGTTTTGGTTATAGTTGACCCAGGATTGAAATAACAGTACAGACATTTCCTTAAATCAATCCCAACTCAATCTTCTGTCAACAAGTGTTCCTGTATACTCTACAAAGGAGATGTTTATGAAGTAAAATTGAAAGAACAGTGACTTTAGTTGTCCAGGAAATTCTATGGTGGAACTCTCCTAGTTCCATGTAATAAATTCAGTAAGTGCTAAATTACTAGAGTGAAAAGATGGTCTAATATCTGTTCCAAAAAACATCAGATCCTCTGGAGCTTTCCCTTTTTTTATACCAGCTATCACTGACATAACCATCTAAATGAAGGCATTGATCAGTGTCTTAAGGTTCACCTGATGATAGATGACCAAAAGCGTTTACCTCCTGATTTAGAAGACTTCCCCTGTTGTTAAAGAAAAAACTGGAGCCCGACAAAAAGTGATGAAAACAAAGTTTACTCATGAACTATTGCTAAAGGGGGAAAGAGACATTAGTACTGAACTGGGCTTAATTCTGAAATCAATTTATACCCAAAGAGAAGGGGTTCGGGTCAATGGATAGAAAATTACTAGGAGGAAACACCAGGGATAAGGAACGATTTTGGCTAACCTGACCTGACAGGATCCTTGATAAAAGCAGGCCACAATAATCAGATATCACCTGAGGCATTTGGGAATTAAGAATTTGATCATCAGGACATTAAGGGTGACCAGAGCGACTTCACTTTCATTTTTCACTTTCCTGCATTGAAGAAGGAAATGGTAACCCACTCCAGTGTTCTTGCCTGAAGAATCCCAGGGGTGGGGGAGCCTGGTGGGCTGACATCTATGGGGTCTCACAGAGTCGGACACGACTGAAGTGATTTAGCAGCAGCAGTGGCAGCAGCAGATATTGAAAGTGGAAAATTCATCCCAAACTTACTTGGCAGGCTTCTCGCTCTTGAGGTCAAGTCCCAAGTATAAAACCTAGTTCTCAAAGGCCTTAGAGATGCCTGACTAAAGTTTGCTTAAGGAAGTGTTTTTATCAATGTAAAGGTTGGGGATACAATGGGACCCTGTCTGGACCTCATGTTTTTTGATCCTGAACAACTCTTTGGGTTGAAACTCTGACCAATGGAAAGTAAGATCTGATGGTCAGGTTTACCATCTATACCCTCCATCACTGTGGACTGTTCTAAGATATAGTTCATGTGATAGCCTCTAAGAAGAATGTACCAACTTATTAGAATCAGTCACCCAAGTGGCTGCAGGTTGGTTTCTCTTTTTGTCTGTCATTTTCTTTTTTCTTAGAACTTCTCTGACAGCTCTGTTGGTACAGAATCCACCTGCAATGCAGGAGACCCGTTTGATTCCTGGTTCAGGAAGATACTCTGGAGAAGGGATAGGCTACCCACTCCAGTATTCTTGGGTTTCCCTTGTGGCTCAGCTGGTAAAGAATCCAACTGCAATGCAGGAGACCCCAGTTCAATCCCTGGGTTGGGAAGATCCCCTGGAGAAGGGAACGGCTACCTATTCCAGTATTCTGGCCTGGAGAATTCCATGGACTGTATAGCTCATGGGGTCACAAAAAGTTGGATACAACTGAGCAGCTTGCACTGAATTTCACTTCTTTGTTCTGGGCACTTGTTTTCTTGGGTTGCCCTTCTAATGAGATGGTGGCAAATAAGCATTTACCTTAGAGTTGGCTTTCTAAATATCACAGGTTAAGGTACTCAGAAATACTTTTTGTCACAAGTTACATATTACCCAAGCTAAGCTATCTGGTGGTGGGTAGGCTTCAGTAATGACTCAATTCCAGGCTCAAACATTATCATCAGACAAGATTTCTTTCTGATTCTTTATTCTCTTTTGCAGATCCTTAAGTGTCACGTGCAACAGAATGATCAAGTCTCTTTGGTTCTTAAGTTCCAGGTTTCTAAGAGAAATCAAACCCTTTCACATTTTCTTCCAAAAACTTTTGGATTTTATTGTCCTTGTTGAATAATATTTCAATCACAAAACCATACACTTTTGTAATATGAGACTGTTTCAGTCTTGTTCTCATTCTATGAGTTAAAATTTGTATCAGCTTCACTTGCTCCTTACTGGCCTGCAAGTGGATGAATGGTTTTTTCTAGAGGAAAATGGAAGTTTGTTTGTGAGTAGATGCTGCGAAGTCAATGCTTTGTTCTCTACACAGGACACATGCTATTCTGTTGCAAAATGCTATAAGAGAAAGGAAAGGCATTTTCCTAGTCCAAACAGCTTCTGATAAAAAAGCAGCTGGTGACATAGCTGTAATTGGTGAAAAAAGGAAGAGACGCTTTTAGGTGAATCAAAATTAGGGCAGATCATTATTTTTGTGTGCATGGTTGAATAAGAGCACGGAGGCCCAGTAGATTGGTGCATTGAAGATAAGAAAAGAGAAACATCTGTCAACAGTCAAGAGAGCATTGAAAGGAGCAGTTGAAACAGGTGTAGAGGCAATGTCACCAGTAGGAATTATATATTTAGAAGATATCACTGATTTTCAGATTAAAAAAAAAAGTAAATCAGCTTAAATTATGTGGAGGATGAAAACTATTGAGTTAGTTATAAACTGTTAAATAACCTTACCTACACTTTTAATATCACCAGATGCAATTCATCAATTTAATTTGATGAAACTTATCAAAGGCTTAGCTTTCATTTTTTTTTACATTTATTCTAACTTGCATTTCAAATTCTCTTCTATATTTTTCTTCTTATAGTGTTTAGATTCCAGATCTCCATTTATTTATACTCATGAAAAAATTATTTAATCTTTCTATTTCAGTTTCCAGATTTGTAAAATGAGACTAATAATGCTTATCTTACAAAAGTGCTTGGTTAAGCAAAACTATTTTGTAGGCAGACCACTGCTTTCAGATCTCTATTATTTACTAACTATATGATCTTTCACAGTTTATTCTAAAATGTTTAGTTTTTCTTCCATAAATAAGGATTGTTATGGTAATAAATTGATATTAGTAAAGTGCTTACAAGAGTGCTTGGCATACATATGTACTATATTGCTTGAAAATGATCAATACATATTTGTTTCCATTCATCACAAATTATGTAAATTGAATATTTTAAATGGAAACAACCTCTTTAAAATATACTAAGTATTTGGGAAACTTTATTATAGACACTGTTTTTGTTATTTTATGTGCACTATTAAGAATCCTAAAATGTAGTATTTCTATTATATATCATTTGAGATCAGGTGGGAAAATGGTAAAATAATTTAGATTAAAAATCAAGACATTATTTTGCAATGTGAAATGACTGTATCTCTATAATACAGAAAAAATACTAGATCTAATGGGACTTTTCTTTAAACCTCAATATTCAATGATGCTATGGATTTCCTTGACAAACAGTAAGTTTGCCCTCTGTAGAGGTATGCAAACATGAACTAAATTTTACGTGGTTATTATTGTGGAATCTATTCAAAAACTGTTGGAGAATGGTTCAATAACTGTGCTTCATTCTTTCCTATCTTAAAATATTTATGATAATGTAAGTTCATTCTTTCCAAATTTAAACAAGTTATACTTTTGAAAAAATCAAAATCAAGGATAGGGCAAATAATCATGTTTAACAAAGGAACTGAACTGAAAATTAATTCTTGAGCATTGATGTCAAAGCAAGCGTTCATCTGTTTCTTTGGACTTTTTGAGTGATCTCAGCTATCCTTTAAGGTAAACTAAGCTCTTACACACTAGGAGGAAAGCTATGTCAATCAGATGCTGTTACTTAACATTGAAAGTGTTTTATCTCTTATGCTTTGCTGAATTTCTAAACGTCTCACATTACACAGCTCTAGTGATTTAAACCTGTTTCGCTGTGACATGCAAGTAAGGAAAGCCATTTAAATTTTCTTTAAATAGAGCTGGGAAAGCTCTTGGTTTTAATTTTCTTTTCTTCATTTACATAGAGCCATAATCTGCTTGGAGACTCCTAGGCTTCCCATGGGCTTGCAGTCACAGAAAGATAATAAAAGCAGGTTTATGTTTGAACCCCTGCAGTCATTCTAAAGAAAGTCCATGAAAATTTCTTCTATTGTTAATGCATTTTACTTTTTCTATTGAATTTTGTGCAATTTAAGATCTAGGGGCAATAGACAACTGTGAAATAAATTTCAAATATATAATATAATATGCTTTAATATAATATGCTTATCCATGAAACAGTCAGTAATATCCAAAAAAGTTTAGCAATTTCATCACCCCTCAAAAAGAGAAAACATTTATAACAAAATAATAAAAGTGAAAAACATGAAAAGATCAATTTAATGAGTGAAATGTGTACAAATATTGGTTGTTGTTCAGTCACTCAGTCATGTCCGACTCTGCAACCCCATGGACTGCAGCATGCCAGGCTTCTGTCTTTCTCCATCTCCTGGAGTTTGTTCAAACTCATGTCCATTGAATTGGTGATGCGATCCAACCATCTCATCCTCTGTCATCCCCTTCAGTCTTTCCCAGCATCAGAGTCTTTTCCAATGAGTTGGCTCTTTGTATCAAGTGATCACAGTGTTTGGAGCTTCAGTATCAGTCCTTCCAATTAATATTCATGTTGAATACTAACATTGAATGCCTACAAATGTGCCATTTAATTTTTTTTTAATATAAAAACTAATTTTATTGTTTTTTTTTAATTTATTTATTTATTTATTTTAATTTTATTTTATTTTTAAACTTTACATAATTGTATTAGTTTTGCCAAATATCAAAATGAATCCGCCACAGGCATACATGTGTTCCCCATCCTGAACCCTCCTCCCTCCTCCCTCCCCACACCATCCCTCTGTGTCGTCCCAGTGCACCAGCCCCAAGCATCCAGTATCACGCATCGAACCTGGACTGGCAACTCGTTTCTTACATGATATTCTACATGTTTCAATGTCACTCTCCCAAATCTTCCCACCCTCTCCCTTTCCCACAGAGTCCATAAGACTGTTCTATACATCAGTGTCTCTTTTGCTGTCTCGTACACAAGGTTATTGTTACCATCTTTCTAAATTCCATATGTATGCGTTAGTATACTGTATTTCTGTTTTTCCTCCTGGCTTACTTCACTCTGTATAATAGGCTCCAGTTTCATCCACCTCATTAGAACTGATTCAAATGTATTCTTTTTAATGGCTGAGTAATACTCCATTGTGTATATGTACCAATTCTCCAAACGTATTGTTTATTAAATATTTATTGAGCACCATTTATGTGCTGTGTTGGACTCAAAGCAATAAGTGAGAAAGTCATGGTATCTGTTACTATGGAGATTCTAGGCTTATAGTCTCAGCTGTCCCATGATGACAAATACAAGTAAAACAAATTTAAACCATTGCCCTCACTTTCCAATAAGGCCACTAAGGCTCAGAAGAGTATTGACATTTTCCTGATGTAACACAGCTATTGAATGCAAGTATCAGTGGTGGTATTTAGACTCATTTTGGATGGGAGTACAGAGGCCAGCTGCTTTCATTTTTTTCCCCTTAGTTTGAGATTTCTACCTCAGCATCATTTTCCTTTTTGTCTTTGTTTTTGATTTTAGATTAGAAAAAAATATGATCTTTATGATTTTCCATGAATAAGTTACCCTTAAAAGTAGGAAACTTACTAGTCAATATTAGATAAATAAAAATGGGAAGGAGAAACTGAGTTTTACATCAGTATTAACCTTCACTGAAAAATTATAACCATAGACTGTAAACGATAGCCACTGAAGAAAAAGACAGACCTACATAAAGTCAAGAAAGTGACAAATGTTTGCTGTTTTAGCTTACAAATTCTAAACTGTGCTCTCATTCAACAAGTGAATTGTAACATATAGACTGTAATTTTACCTGTTCATGAATCTTCAAAGTCCAACAATATCAACCAAAAATCAATCTAAAACTATACCTTGAAGGAAACTACATATGGGTGTGTATGTATGAACAAATGTACCAAAATAACTTGAAGTTATTTTAATTTTTAAATCATTTTTGTTAATAAAAACATGTCTTACCTTGACTATACACAACTGAGTCAAACATACTTCTTTTGAAGGGTGGCAGAATATGTCACCACAAAATATGCTAATTAGACATGAGGATTATTTGGCATTTAAGGAAATTGAGAAAAAGCAGATAAGTGAAAATCTCCCTGCTTTCATCCTATTTGCCTTCCACCAAAATAAGAACATATTTTCCAAAGACATTCTTCCTCCCTTCTCTCCCAGCATGGACAAAACTTAATTGCCAGAGACAATTTTAGACCTCAGCAACTTGGAGAGGACACCAGCAGAATCTACATAAGAAACTTTACTAACTGAGCTTTGTCCACAAAATGCTTATGTTTGCTTTATCACAATTCACTGACCCTAGAGAATTGAGGCTCTTTTCCTTTTTATTTTCACTTCTCTAAAAATTTATTATTATTTTGCTAAGATACTATACTTAAGATATTGTAAATTCAAGCTCTAACCAAAATTTTGAGTTATTCATTTTTTCCCCTGAATCTTTCATATGAACATGGACTATACATGCTAATAAACTTCTGTTTGCTTTTCTCTTGTTAATGTGTCTTATGTTATAGGGGTCCCAACTGAGGACTTAGAAAGATAGGAGAAACTTATTTCTTTTTCTCTCTTATTCTTATTTATACTTAACTGATAACTATTCTCAACAAGCCTCAAGTGTTGTGCCAGTATAACTATCATTGCCCCTCTAAAACCCATCACAATGTCTTCCGACTCTAGATATTGGTTAAAGGAAAGACATTTTCAACATAAACTAAGAAAAATAAAAGAGTCACCTGAGTACACACTGACATTGATATTACCCCAGATATTCTAAAAGATGAAGTGAAACATTTGTTACCATCTGGTATAACTTTTTCAAGTGCATATATTCATATTTTAGTTTATTCACCCTTTACTGATTCATGCATGCATAGAAATTTTGTTTGACATATTCATGAGGCTCTCCTGTCTACTAGGTACTGTTCTTTTGTTATAAATAGTAAATAAGAACAACTAACATTATACTTTGCTTATTATGTTTCAAGAGTTACATATACAAAATTCATTTCTAAGCCCTGAAGAATTCCATTGTTTAGAAAAAGAAAGACAAGACATTGTGATTCAACATGTCATGTTAAAATAGATATTCATGGAGGGAAAGGTTTTGGAACAAAGGAATGATGAGCCCTCTTTTGGAAGCTGATTTGGAGGTTGCATGGAGAGTTTTTTTTTTTTTTTTTTTTTTTGCTTGTTATGAAAATGGGAGCATTCTCAGGCTCAAAACAGAGAAATAAAGGTGTCTTTGAAGAACAGTATGTAGTTTAGTTTAGTATATTTTTTTGCATAAAACATGAGGAATTTATAGAAGAAAAATAAAACTTTTGAGTTCTACTTAAGTAATTTGGGTTTTTTCAAAACTGATGTGGCCAGGTTTAGCCATTACATAGGACTGCATAGGATGATACTTTTGTATGGCATTTTAGAAAGATTATTTTGCTTGTAATATAGTGAACTTAGGCAAAAACAGGTTCAGGAAATTAATCTACTGTTATAAATATAAATCTACTGTTATAGCCAGTCATGAACTGGAAATTGTCTGAACAAATAATAATAACCTAAGTAACCTAAAACTTTATTTGCTTCTCCACGTAACATCCAAATCAGCCTTGAATACAATTATGTAAAGTTAAAAAAAAAAAAAAACTTTAAAATAAGTTTAAAGAGTTACATTTGAAGGAATTAGTGATTGTTTGGGTCCTCCCTGGTGGCTCAGACAGTAAAGAATCTGCCTGCAGTATGGGAGACCCAGATTCGATCCCTGGGTCTGGAAGATGCCCTGGAGAAGGGAATGGCAACCTACTCCAGTATTCTTGCCTGGAGAATCCCATGGACAGAGGAGCCTGATGGATTATACTTCATGGGGTTGCAAAGAGCTGGACAGGACTGAGTGACAAACACACACACAGTGATTGTTTAGAAATGGGAATCAACAAGAATTGAATGCCAACTAAGTGCCATGCACTTATCCATTGAAAAAGAGAGTACAACTGAAGAGGGAATTCATAGGGCCTGGACTCCATCTTAGGCCTGTTCATGCTGATCATGCTCAGCCACTTTTCCAATGGACTCTCAACTCTGTGTTTAGTGCCTATGAAAACAACAACAGAAGGAGAAGACCCCCTCCAGACAGGGGAACCTTGAAGATAGTATCTAGGTTACTCATCACCTAAGAGAAAACATACACTAATCACCCCTTCCTCCAGACAGGCCATAAATTTTTCTGTATCTATCGGAGTGTAACCTTGGGTTTATTGATTATTGGCTAATTGTTTGACTGTTTGAGCACATAGCACATGAATGATGGGGTTATTCGGATTGTATTTTCCTTGGTTTATGTAAGTCTCAAGGAATTTGGGGTGGTGGGTTCAGACACGTACACATGGGGTATAAAAGATTTTCACAAATGCTGGTCAGGGTCTTTGGCTCAGAGGAGACGAAATTATTACCCGCTGGTGTAATAAACTACACTCCACTATCTGCATCATCCTTCTGAGTGAGTTTGTTTCCCGGAATGCGTGGCTACAACACAACTTAGAAAGTTTAGAATTAAGTTTTATCCAGAGACGTTACTGAGGACTATATCCTGGGAAGGTAAACTTTCAGATAGCTCAGAGCAGTCGCAAAGAGGTAAGGGAGGAACCAGAATATATAGCAGTTTTTGCTTAAAAAAAAAAAAATGTAGTCAAATATCAAATGATTACCACTATTCACAAAAAAACAGACATCATGTTAATGATTTTAGTGCTTTTCTGGGTATGGGAAAGTGCAAGATCCTTGGCTTATTGAAATTATTCCTTTGATATGCATCTTAACTATCTAGGACCAATATCCTGTATTTCTCCATTCGGAATTCCCCTCAGGGTGCACCATCAGAGGCAGATGCTATGGCTGATGGCTGATGGCGGGAAACATATCTTGTTTACCAGAATGTTTGGTAGTGTTCTGTGTCTACTGAAATGGCAGGCAACATTTTCTTTTTGTCACACACTGTTCTTGGCAGAAAAGGAAAATCAAATGAACAAAGAAAAGATAATTCAAAAGAAAACAAAGAGTAATGTAGTAGACTGTTCATTATTAATAGTAATTTCACTTAATGTAAAATACTGACCATTTTAATTAAAAAGCAATCTATCAGAATAAAAACAAAAAATAGCCTGTTTATATGAAACTAACTTTAAATTCAAGGGCATAGAGGTTGGGATATTTAGATGTTACAGGTGGGAGAGAGAAAAATGAAGCCACGTGGGATACAGTTTTTGAAACGTAAACTTGTGACTTTTTAAAAAATATTTCCTCCTACATGACTTTTTATTTAACTAAATGCCTTGGTTGCCTTGAGAATAAAGAGCAATCTAAAGATGAAAAGAAAGAATAGTTAACTATTTTCCAAATATAAGATTAGATAAGGTGTTGACATTCAAGTTGGTGGTGGACAAGGAGGCCTGGCGTGCTGCAAGTCATGGGGTCTCAAAGAGTCGGACACGACTGAGCGACTGATCTGATCTGACATTCACATACCTCATAGAGAAGTAGACTCCAGAAGGACAACAAATAGAAAGGATCAAACCAGACAATGACTGGCATCTTCCAATAAGGTCTGTGACCCCAAGGCTCTTTCCTTTGTTAGAGTCCTTATGAAATTAATTATATTAGAAATAACGAAACTCCTCACACCAACCTGACTGACACTCTTGATACCTATGGTCATCAGCCATAACAGTGTAGCATTGTATGGTTAACAGTTATTGAAAGTTAATCTCCAAAATGTAAATAATAATGTTAATCATTTAATCCATCAAAATAAAGATAACCTTATAACATCAAAATTCATATTAAAAAAAAATGGATGGGACTGGAAATATTACTGGACCGGAAAGCAAAAAAATACTGATTCTTGATTTGGTCATGGTTAGTGAGGTCAGGGCAGTGGCCAAGAGGAGCTACCACACACCTGAGGTCAGAGGAGGTGGCTGAGAGGAGCAACCCCACATCCAAAGTAATGAGCAGCAACTGCACTTTGCTGGAGCAGCCGTGAAGAGAGACCCCACGTCCAAGGTAAGAGAAACCCAAGTAAGACCGTAGGTGTTGCGAGAGGGCATCAGAGGGCAGACACACTGAAACCATAATCACAGAAAAATAGCCAGTCTGAACACACGGACCACAGCCTTGTCTAACTCAATGAAACTAAGCCATACTGTGTGGGGCCACCCAAGACGGACAGGTCATGGTGGAGAGGTCTGAGAGAATGTGGTCCACTGGACAAGGGAATGGCAAACCACTTCAGTATTCTTGCCTTGAGAACCCCAGGAACAGTATGAAAAGGCAAAGTAATAGGATACTGAAAGGGGAACTCCCCAGGTCAATAGGCGCCCAATATGCTACTGGAGATCAGTGGAGAAATAACTCCAGAAAGAATGAAGGGATGGATCCAAAGCAAAAACAGTACCCAGTTGTGGATGCGACTGTGATAGAAGCAAGGTCCAATGCTGCAAAGAGCAATATTGCATAGGAACCTGGAATGTCAATCCATGAATCAAGGCAAATTGGAAGTGGTCAAACAGGAAATGGCAAGAGTGAACATTGACATTCGAGGAATTAGCAAACTAAAATGGACTGGAATGGGTGAATTTAATTCAGATGACTATTATATCTACTACTGTGGGCAGGAATCCCTTAGAAGAAATGGAGCAGCCATCATGGTCATCAAAAGAGTCTGAAATTCAGTACTTGGATGCTGGGGTCCAGCCCCGGCTGATCCAGGGTATTCAAAGGGGAGACGGCTTCGGCGACTATTTAAATATTCATCAAAGATATAAAGAGTAATAGAATGAGGATAGCCCAGTAGGAAAATTCAGTGGAGAAAAGAGGCTGAGTAGCTTGGTTTACACAGGAGACCAATAAAACTTCAAGACAAGAAGCTTGCACCACTTACGTAGGCCACAGGCATCCTTCCATTCTCCCGAAGGAGAGGAGACACTGAGGCCTCCCCGGTCAGATCTTAGAAGCCCAGGCAAAATTAGTAAGCTTGGTGGGTTCCGCGCTCCAGATGGAGACTCAGCCAGAGTGAGAAAGAGAGCGACATGGGGAGACCAGTCTTTCGAGGAACTGATCCCAATTCTTTATTTTCCAGAGTCTGTTTTTATACACTGAGATGTTATACAAAAGTCACACGGGGACAGCAGTCCTGACTTTTATTAAAGTCAGGTGCTTCACACAAATGTATACAGAGGTCTTAGGGGTGTTACATCATCTTCTGGCCAGGGGGGCCTGCTGACAATTTACAACCCTCTCCTTCTGACAGTGGTCAGTCAACCAGAACACTTTTTTCTCCAAGGGTGATTATTCTTAAAACAGACGTCACCCAAATAAAGTTACATTCCTATAGGGTGAGGGTGTAGTGGGTTTTAGTTAAGGAAAGAATTTACTTAGCCTAAGGTCTAACGTGATTAATATCAAAGGTTAATACTTATTTCTTCTATATATTCATTAATGTGTGTAAGGGCAGGGGATGTGAAGACTTAGCAACAAACATTGGCTCAACAAATGAAAAACCCTTCACCAATACAATTTCTAATCAGCCCATTATACTTATACTAATAGTTTTCTAACTTTTCTAAGGAACCTGTTTTTAGAAGGTTTAAAGCATCTCATGCCTCTCACGGTTGGGAGGCTGTGAGCAATCACATGTGGCCGGACAAGCCTGTCAGGCAGGCTAGAGAACCTTCAGAGGAGTTTGTAGGTTGAAACACTCCTGTCACGCCCAGGAATTATTATTAACTGGAGCTCTAAGTTAATTCCTTCTCCGAAAGAGGTGGTGGGAGACAGCCCCCTGTAAAGTCAGAGGTGTAGGGAAGAGCACAAAGTAGTAAAGTAGGCAGGCTCTGGTTATGGGGGTAGATGCTTGAGAATTTCCAGGGGGACTCCTGAGGCTCAATCCTGCCTTTGCGTATGTCAAGTCTCCTTCCTCATAACCTTTGCCATGGGCGGAGTGCCTCATGCCGGCCCCCAACACTTGGATGCAATTTCAAAAACAACAGAATGATTTTTGTTCGTTTCCAAGGCAAACCATTCAATATCATGGTAATCCAAGTCTATGCCCCAACCAGTAACGCTGAATAACCTGAAGTTGAACAGCTCTATGAAGACATACAAGACCTTTTAGAACTAACACCCAAAAAAGATGTCCTTTTCATTATAGGGGACTGGAATGCAAAAGTAGGAAGTCAAGAAACACCTGGAGTAACAGGCAAATTTGGCCTTGGTGTACGGAATGAAGCAGGGCAAAGGCTAATAGAGTTTTGCCAAGAGAACGCACTGGTCATAGCAAACACCTCTTCTAACAACACAAGAGAAGACTCTACACATGGACATCACTAGATGGTCAACCCTGAAATCAGATTGATTATATTCTTTGCAGCCAAAGATGGAGAAGCTGTATATAGTCATCAAAAAGCAAGACTGGGAGCTGACTATGGCTCAGATCATGAACTCCTTATTGCCAAATTCAGACTGAAATTGAAGAAAGTGAAGAAAACCACTAGACCATTCAGGTATGACCTAAATCAAATCCCTTATGATTATACAGTGGAAGTGACAAATAGATTTAAGGGACTAGATCTGATAGAGTGCCTGATGAACTATGGATGGAGGTTCGTGACATTGTACAGGAGACAGAGATCAAGACCATTCCCATGGAAAAGAAATGCAAAAAAGCAAAATGGCTGTCTGAGGAGGCCTTACAAATAGCTGTGAAAAAAAGAGAAGCAAAAAGCAAAGGAGAAAAGGAAAGATATAAGCATCTGAATGCAGAATTCAAAAGAATAGCAAGAAGATATAAAAAGCCTTCCTCAGTGATTAATGCAAAGAAATAGAGGAAAACAACAGAATGGGAAAGACTAGGGATCTCTTCAAGAAAATTAGAGATACCAAGGGAACATTTCATGCAAAGATGGGCTCAATAAAGGACAGAAATGGTAGAGACTTAACAGAAGCAGAAGATATTAAGAAGAGATGGCAAGAATACATAGAAGACCTATACAAATAAGATCTTCACGACCAAGTTAATCATGATGGTGTGATCACTAACCTAGAGCCAGACATCCTGGAATGTGAAGTCAAGTGGGCCTTAGACAGCATTACTCTGAACAAAGCTAGTGGAGGTGATGGAATTCCAGTTGAGCTATTCCAAATCCTGAAAGATGATGCCGTGAAAGTGCTGCACTCAATATGTCAGCAAATTTGGAAAACTCAGCAGTGGCCACAGGACTGGAAAAGGTCAGTTTTCATTTCAATCCCTAAGAAAGGCAATGCCAAAGAATGCTCAAACTACCACACAACTGCACTCATCTCACACGCTAGTAAAGTAATGCTCAAAATTCTCCAAGCCAGGCTTCATCAATATGTGAACTGTGAACTTTCAGATGTTCAAGCTGGTTTTAGGAAAGGCAGAGGAACCAGAGATCAAATTGCCAACATTTGCTGGATCATGAAAAAGGAATAGAGTTCAAGAAAAACATCTATTTCTGCATTATTGACTATGCCAAAGACTTTGACTGTGTGGATCACAATAAACTGTGGGAAATTCTGAAAGAGATGGGAATACCAGACCACCTGACCTGCCTCTTCTCATGAAAATGAGAAACCTATATGCAGGTCAGGAAGCAACAGTTAGAACTGGACATGGAACAACAGACTGGTTCCAAATAGGAAAAGGAGTCCGTCAAGGGTGTATATTGTCACCTTGCTTATTTAACTTCTATGCAGAGTATATCATGAGAAATGCTGGGCTGGAAGAAACACAAGCTGGAATCAAGATTGCTGGGAGAAATAGCAATAACCTCAGATATTCAGAAGACACTACCCTTATGGCAGAAAGTGAAGAGGAACTAAAAAGCCTGTTGATGAATGTGAAAGAGGAGAGTGAAAAAGTTGGCTTAAAGCTCAACATTCAGAAAACTAAGATCATGGCATCTGGTCTCATCACTTCATGGGAAATAGATGGGGAAACAGTGGAAACAGTGTCAGACTTTATTTTTTTGGATTCCAAAATCACTGCACATGGTGATTGCAGCCATGAAATTAAAAGATGCTTACTCCTTGGAAGGAAAGTTATGCCCAACCTAGATTGCATATTGAAAAGCAGAGATATTACTTTACCAACAACGGTCTGTCTAGTGAAGGCTATGGTTTTTACAGTGGTCATGTATGGATGTGAGAGTTGGACTGTGAAGAATTCTAAGCGCCGAAGAATTGATGCTTTTGAACTGTGGTGTTGGAGAAGACTCTTGAGAGTCCCTTGGACTCCAAGGAAATCCAACCAGTCCATTCTAAAGGAGATCAGTCCTGGGTGTTCATTGGAAGGACTGATGTTGAATCTGAAACTCCAATACTTTGACCACCTCATGTGAAGAGTTGACTCATTGGAAAAGACTGTGATGCTGGGAGGGATTGGGGGCAGGAGGAGAAGAGGACAACAGAGGATGACATGGCTGGATGGCATCACGACTCGATGGACATGAGTTTGAGTGAACTCCTGGAGTTGGTGGTGGACAGGGAGGCCTGGTGTGCTGTGATTCATGGGGTTGCAAAGAGTCAGACATGACTGAGCGACTGAACTGAACTGAACTGAGTGAGTTCTAGAAAATCTCTAGGCCTGAATGTTCCCATAGAATTAAGAGAGTCTGAAAAGCCAAGGCCTTCAAATAAACTGTTTATAATGAAAACTAAAGGACCTAAAATAGCCATACAAATATAGTTAACTGATCTTGATCAAAGGATGAAAGAAAATACAATGAAGAATAGATAATCTTTCAACAAATGGTGCTGGAAAACTCGACAGCCACCTATAAAAATATTGAATGTAGACACAGGTCTTATACCTCTCATGAAAATTAAAACTTAAATATTGACCTAAATGTAAAATACAAGCCTTTTAAACTTTAAGATAACAAAAGAAATTATAGATGACCTTGGTTTTGGCAATAACTTATTAGATACAACACTGATGTAGTGATTCACAAAAGAAATAATTAACAAAGTAAACTTTTCTAACGGAGAAGGCAATGGCACCCCACTCCAGTACTCTTGCTTGGAAAATCCCATGGACGGAGGAGCCTGTTAGGCTGCAGTCCATGGGGTCGCTAAGAGTCGGACACGACTGAGCGACTTCACTTTCACTTTTCACTTGCATGCATTGGAGAAGGAAATGGCAGCCCACTCCAGTGTTCTTGCCTGGAGAATCCCAGGGACGGGGGAGCCTGGTGGGCTGCCATCTATGGGGTCGCACAGAGTCGGACACAACTGAAGTGGCTTAGCATAGCAAACTTTACTAAAATTAAGAATTTCTACCCTCTGAAAGACATTATCAATAGAATGAGAAGTCACAGACTGCGAGAAAACATTTATAAAAGACACATCTGATGAAGGACTATTCTCTAAAATATACAAGCAACACTTAAAATTTTTAAATAAATTAACAAATGTGTTATAGATATGAATAGACACTTTTGAGACAAATGAGAAATAAGCATATGAAACGATGTTCCATATTGTATGTCATCAGGGAAATGTAAATTAAAATAACAATGAAATGCCACTGTAAACACTGTATGATCAAGCAATTACATCCTTTGATAATTACTCAAAGGAGTTGAAAACTTATGTTCACACAACAACATGAACACAGATGAGGCTAGGCACATGTTGCAGTAGAAAATAGATGAGAAATCTCTGTATGTTGTTTAATATTGTTGTGAACCAAAAACTGCTCTAAAATAAAGATATCAAATGATACAAATTTTTTAAAAAACAGATTTGCTGATGTACAATCACTTCCATTCTCTAATTGTAGAAACTCTGATTTAGGTTTAAATTTTACTGCTGTTGGCTATGAATTATCTTACTCAAATTCACCTAGCAAACAAACCACCACAATATCTTAGTATAATGCACTGATTAAATATAGATTAAACTGAGGAATAACTTTTTATTATAAAATTATATTTTCTATATTTTTTAGATTTCCATGCTTACAAAATGTTATTTAAGTACACACATTTTTTTTTCTATCTAGTCACTTCAGTATCTAATTCCAATTACCTGAATCACTTAAACAGTTCACAGAAGAGTTCTTGATTAATTTAGATAATTATCCAAAGCACATTTGGGATGCAGACACATATGACCAAGCATCTTGAAACAACATGTATTCTTTAGGGTCTGTCAGTAAGTGAACCCATAGAATATAAAAGGATATACAATCACCAATACAAGGTAGTTTATTATATAGAGGTCAGATTTTCCTAAACTGGTTTGCTTAATCTCATTCTACAAAAACTAAAGAAACTGAAAAATCACTCAAAATGTGTACGTACTTCTTCAGAGTAATTTTATTAAGGTTCCGTATTATTCTGCAAAATATTTTAATATAGGAGACATTTTCAAATAAATACACTGGGAATCAATCTAAAGACTGTGAGAAAATATTTTTTGCTTTGTCTCATTCATTCACAGCATATTCCCTCCTCATTCCTGAGTATTTTTATGTTAATTCCAAATACTATGATAAAATATAAAGAAAAAATCTTAGTTTCCTTCATGCCCTATATTTTCTCTTCCATTTAAAAATCAAAATAATCCTGCTGTGTCCATAGATTTCTTATCTTCATTTTTCAGTTCAGGGAAGACATGGAGAGACTTCAATAAGCTTATCAAAGCCTCATAGGGGTACATGGAATACAACTCCAGATTTTTACACAATCTGATTTTGCCTCTCCTGAGTCTCCCTTACTTCACTGCTACACTTGGCAGCTTGAGTAGCCTTTCCTATTAGGATTCCCACTTGTATGCTAAATGTCAGATCACCATTTCTTCTTCATTAGTAATTCCTTAATGGGAAAAGAAGATAGCATAAGGGAAAGAGAACAAAATTACATATAAGTGAAAGACAGTATTCCTTTCTTTTTGAATTTCAGAATCAAACCTTTTTCATTTTATTCTTCCAGGAAAAAAGAATGAAATATATTTAATAACCCAAGCATTACTTGAATGTTTGAACAACATTATTCTCTTATTATAGACTCAATCCTTCACTCTTATTGTGTATTACATTCTAGGACAGTAGTTTACAAATATTTTATGATTTTGTAATCATTTCAATTAAAAAAATCTGAGTGCACAACTCGAATACATGTGGAAGTATCTGTTCATAAACAATATATTTACATGTTCCATAAAAATAAACCTTGAATGTTTTATAAATTATACAGAAAATATATATCTTAAAAACTAATATCAAATTATAGGCAAATATAAAAACTTCATAATGAAAAACTTAAATAATTGGTGAAGTGTGGTTATATTAGTGAATGCAAATTTATATATACATTGCTATGTTGCTCACTACTCAGTTGAAAACAGTCTGGGAAAGGGAAATATGATGTCAATCAAGCCTAGAGAAACATAAGTATCTAATTAAGATAAACAGATTTATTCATTATTTACATATTACATATTAAAGAAACAGGTACCTGATTCTGAGGGGAATAAACAAATCTTTTCTTCAAAAGCATACTACTAGCCTGGAGAATCCCAGGGACAGGGGAGCCTGGTGGGCTGCCATCTATGGGGTAGCACAGAGTCCGACACGACTGACGCGACTTAGCAGCAGCAGCAGCAGAAGGTATTAAGTACATGGTGGTGATTTAGTTGCTCCATCATGTCTGACGCTTTGTAACCCCATGGACTGTAGCCAACCAGGCTCCTCTGTCCATGGGATTTCCCAGGCAAGAATACTGGAATGGACTGCCATTTTCTTCTCCAGGGGATATTCCAGACCAAGGGATTGACCCTGGGTCTTCTTCATTACAGGCAGATTCTTTGCCTACTGAGCCACCAGAGAAGCCCGTTAAGTACATAAACATCAGTTATATGAAATTTCAAGAAGAGTGTGCGAGGGAATTAAACATGCATGGAGACATAAAGGAGTCCTGGGCTGAGTGGGGACCCTCATTCCCTCCTTGTGCCACCCCAGATGGTGTTAAGAATATTGCTTTTATTTCAGGGTGAGTTTGCAAACTACAGTAGAGACAAGTTAAGACTCCTTTAGAAGCAAAGACTATGCTGAGAGAAATCATTGCCATATTAAAATTAGGAAGGGAGCCAGAAGATAAGATAACTTGCCAAGGAACATATTTTTCTAAACTACTTTCTCAAAACGTGTGCTAGGAGTCAGGGAAGGAACTGGATTAAATATAAGTAAAGCATGCAACATTACTGCTTTTCCCACTCCTACACTATACTTTGGTGAGGGTACCCAACTCACACCTAACTCAGGTTCAGGGCACTTAGGGGCTTTAGAAACATATATACATATGTGTATATATATATATTATTTAAAGATAGATTTGCATTCTTACTTTATAAATATTGACATTAAAATTTTTGCACATCTCAAATATGAGGGTTCTTTTCTCTAACATAGGCATTTTGACATTCTGGCAGGGTCTGTGATAAAAACTGTGAATTGCCAGATGGAAAATATGTAACATCTTGACTGACAGATTATCATTACTATGTAGATAAAATTTAACACTGAAAGTGGGAACAAGATGCTTCTGATTTCCTATTGATCTACAAAAACAATTAGTGAAATCAAATTGTACAATATTTGTATAGATCAGAAGAGATCTGAAAAAGTCATTATAATGCTTATGGGAGATTTCAATTACCTAAATATTGTCTGTGTAACAGTTAGGCAGAAAATTTAAGAGTGTGCTTCTTAGAGAAAATTTCATTCATTCGTAATTCAATTTGATGAACAACTATTCTGACAGAATAGAAAGAATCATTTTGTTATATATTGTGAGACTCTCAGCCAGGAATTATTGATAAATAAATACGAAACCAGGATCTTTAACTGCATGATAATAACCATGATACAGTTGACACACACACACACATGCACAGACAAATGTTACAAACCTGTAGATTATAAAGTGCTGCATCATTTTCTCTGGTTCTTACAATAAATTTCCTGCCCAAGAAAGACTATATTCAACTAATGTCTGTGGTCAATCTTCTTTCTCTATGTTTCCTAATTTTGTGTGAGATATAATCTGGAGTGAATTAGAAGGAAGGAAGGAGAGAGAGACAGAGAGAAAGAGAGGAGAGAGAAAATTGAAAGAGAGATTTCAAGTCAAGTTCTTTGGGCAGGATTTCTCTTGATGCCGTCAAGCATCTTTTCTATGCTCTCATTTCATCTTCTCTCCAGGTATGTGCCTGATACTCTTGGCTTTTCATATTTAGAAATCTTATTAGAAAACATATCAATGGATTTATTTACTTATTTTTTGCAAAGGCTGATTTGTTGCAAAGGAACCCCGTAAGGATATTTAAATCCTAGGTAGTCAACAAAGCCCTAAGCCAATGAGAGAAAGCTGGAGAAATGGAAATGAGAAATCAGAACCAGAGAGCACTATTTAGAATAATAGCAGAAAATGAAAGAAAGGAGAAATTGAATTGGAGCAAAGCCTGAATCAGGCTGATTTGCTAAGCAGGTATCCAGAGTGCCAACAAATAAATAGGATTAACTACATTGTTGGAGTTACATGGAACCTCTCTTATGATAAGAATGATGCAAATTAAAGCTACACTGAGATGCCATTATTCACTTATCAGATTCCTAAATATTCCTAAGTTTGGTAACATACTCTTGGCAAAGCAATTAGGGACTTGATACATTGCTGATGGGAGTGTGAATTCATACAAGCCATGTAATCATAAATGTAGCAATACCTATTAAAATTTTAAACACAGAGACTTTGATCAAGCAATTCTGACTTTGGGAATTTAGTTTACATATGTGGTTGTCCATATGCAAAAGGCTTTATGCCATTTTCATTTACTTTTATATTAACTTATTATGTTTGTTTGGAGAAGGAAATGGCAACCCACTCCAGTGTTCTTGCCTGGAGAATTCCAGGGACGGCAGAGCCTGGTGGGCTGCCGTCTATGGGGTCGCAGAGAGTCGGACACGACTGAAGCGACTTAGCAGCATTATGTTTGTTGGTTACAGCATTGTTTGCAATAGCAAAAGAATCAAACCACCCAATGACCACCAAAAAGAGAGGGCTTAAATAAATTATGATACAGCCATATAATGGATAATATGTGGCTAAAGACCAATGTTCATCTAACTGCATTGATTTGGAAAGTCCTCCAAGATAAATTGTAAGTAAAAAAACATGCTCAGAGCAATGGGCATAATATACTTTCTTTGGTGTGAAAATAGAGAAAATAAGAATCTGTATTTTGTTTATTTGGCACATATAAGGGAAACCTGAAAGATGCATAAAAATATAATAGAAGTAATTTTTGTGGTTGGGGGGGCATGGATATAGGAACAAGCAGGAAATGAGGCAGACTTTTGACTATGAACCAGTTTACACTTAACGATATATTCACCTATCAGAAAATCAAATGCATAAAGCTTTTATCAAGTATCATTAGGATAAAATTGGAAACGTGGAGTCATTTAACTTTTGCATATGTACATAATGTAAACAGACACTATTCCCACTGACTTAATTGTACATTGTTGTTTACAGTAGAGAAAAAGAAGTGTTCAAAGAACAATTGCATTAGTCAGGGTTCAGTCAAGATAGGTTATCTTGACTATCACAAAACCATCACAAAACCTTAGTGTTTTGCAAAACAAGTTTCCTTATCATGCTACATGACTTTTGAGGATCTACTTCTGTTCCTATACATATCTTCTGCCTTCCAGATTAACACTGATAAAAATTCTCCTACCTGGGAGTCTCATATCAAAAAAAAAAAAAAAGAGTGAATCATAAACTCTTAAAGCTTTCTTAAAAGTGATACATAATACTTAATAGAAACCTTTTATTGGTCAATACAAGTCATATGACTGCTACTGAATTCACCAAAACAGGATGTATAATCTTCCTGTCAAGAGGGAAGCATCTCAGAAATATAGCCAAACCTGAATTAGTGGCCAAAGCAGCTATAAATCTCTCTAGGGTAGGAAATACTTTGAGATATGATACAAATTACCATATATCATTTGTTAATAACCAATCTTCATTTTCTTCCCATCCCCATGCTGAACCAGTCCTAACATTAATTTAATGTTAATTCTATTCTCATATAAAGAATATAAGCTATAAGGATTCTGACTAGAGTTTCTACATATCTCATTGCTTTCTAGACAGGAACAGACCTTGAAATTATTAAAATTTCCAGGAAAAGTTTTACTTTGATATAATTGAATTGGTCCTATTTTTTAAGTTTCCAATGTTTTCTACTAGATCACATCACCTGGTTAAACCCTCCAATGTCTAGAAACATCATTAAGAAAGTGTGCCATTCAACAAACTGGAATCTATGTGAAAGATTATTTTTAACTGTGGATGAGCAGTTGTTTTTAACCAAATGAATGAATAAAGAAACTTGCATTTTAACAATTATTCCTGAATACACAAACTTTTTTCTTATACTGAAGTAGGTGATTGAATAATATCTACAAAATATACATCAATTAAACTTTTAATTCCCTTTAGGCCATCTTCAGTTATTCTTGGCCATCCTATACTTTATTCAGATAAGTAGAATATAACATTTGCTGTAAAAATTGAATACCATTTGAATTCTGGATCTTTCTACAAAATTATATCATCTATGACCTAAACAGGTAACATCTATATGGATTTTATTACCAATAAAAAGTATAAACTATTTTTTATTCTAATAAAGTCTTCATTGGGGAGCAAATATCAGTCCTAAACAAAAAGAACATTTTTCATTTTAAATCATCACCTAGGAAGACCTACTTGATCATGATTAGAAAATGGCCAGAGACTTTAATTTCTTTTTTAATGCTACTTATAAAACTGTCTATGCTGCTGTGATTGAAACTGAGAGGTGGATGAAATTGCATGACTGAAGGAGCCTAAAGTCTGGAAAATGGTTGAGCTTAGGCTTAGAGGTAAGATCTAAGAAGGCATATTGAATAATGAGAAAATCAGCCTGGCTGAAATAAGGGGATTATGATGGTAAGTATTGAGAGGCAGGTTGGAAAAGTAAATTAAGATAAGTTGTAGAGGACTTGGACCTCCAGCTAAGGGTCCTAAAGTAAATGGAGCAGGTAGGACAAGTCTTCAAATAGGAGACAGAGAAAGAATGTAGAGGGAACGTGTTGTAAAGCAGGTTGGAAGGACCTGATTGGAGGCTGATAATATTGCCTCCCCATGCAACCATTAGAGATAATAAGGAATCTCAGTTAGACAATGTTATTATGAAGAGATGTAAGAGAAGAACTAGAAACAAAGTCTAAATAAAAAGAATTTGAATAATTTAACATGAAATTAAAAGGAGAAAGGAATCTAAACTGACTGATTTAGAGGTTGGAAAAATTAGACAATTGGTGACTATGATAATTGGATCCATGGGAAAAAGAAAACTGAGGATCAGACTTGGAAGGACAAGAGCAGTAATTAGTCCAGCGCTCACTTCTCCCCACTGCTGACAAAAGGTCCTTTGGTTGTACTGCCCAGGTCTGCAGGAACTGTTTGCTTTTCCAGTCTGACTGGACAGCAAGCATGGTCCCTGTGCCGTGTGAACTTGAAGTGCTCTTCTTTCTGATACACTGGGTGGTTCTTTACATGGCCTCTGGTGGTTTCTCACAACACACATTAAATAGCTTTCTGATTAGTATTATAGAAGGATCCACTGCAGATGTTCAAGTTCTTTCTCTGTTTAACTCTAAACTTATAAGTAATCTTCCCTGCTCACCACAGCTGGCATTGTCTCCCTGATCTATCAGTTCTGTGTCAATAAATGCGGAGCATCCACTGGTCTCTCTTTGGGCTTCTCCACCCTAGGACCACAGCTTGGAAACTTTCTCATAGGACTATGCCATGGCTATAGCTGAGCTAATCTCATTTGGTTTCATGTCTATGAAAGTAACGTGTCTTTATTGCCTAATGTCCAATGTCCTGAATACAGTTATTCCATACATTTTGATGGGCTATTTTTTTTCAAGTAGATTTGTAAAATTCTTTTATGATACTTCCATTTTATGCAGAATTCTCTTTTGGTTTTAAGTAATACAAATCCACCGAAGAAAACAATTGAAAATTGAATACACATAGGAACACAGTGTAGAACTTAAAACTAGACTTCCTGGGTTTAAATCCTGGCTCCATCAGTGTAATATTTAGGCAAGTTTCTTGAATGTTTATGATCATTTAACTTATATAAAACAAGGGCTATAGAAATGACTACTTCACTAAGTTAACATGAGGATTTAGTCAGTTAGTGTATATGAAGTGCTTAGAATACTACCTGTTTCATGGCAAACACTCAATGAGTACTTATTACTGTCATTGTTAGTTGTAGTGGTAAGGAAGCTTTTGCTATCTTTTTTAAATAATTTTAAAAATAATTTTATTTATTTATTTATTTATTTTTGGCTAGGTTGGGTCTTTGTTGCTACACACGGGCTTTCTCTAGTCGTGGGGAGAGGGGGCTACTCTCTATTTGGGATGTGCAGGCTTCTCATTGCAGTGGATTCTCTTGTTGCAGGGCACAGGCCCTAGGGCTTGCAGGCTTCAGTGTTTGCAGCATGTGAGCTCAGCAGTTGTGGCTCCTGGGCTCTAGAGCACAGGCTCAATAGTTGTGGTGTGTGGGCTTAGCTGTTCCATGGCATGCACATGTGCGATCTTCCCAGACCAGGGTTGGAACCTCTGTTTCCTGCATTGGCAGGCAAATTCTTTACCAGTGAGGCATCAGGAAAGCCCTATTGTTATTATTATTACTAAGAGGAGAGTGCATGAAAAGGCTTCTTCAGGAATGGGAGGACTGAAGGAAATAGTAGCAACTTCAGTAACCAAAGTTACTTTCTCTTTCTTTCCAATAATGGATGTTCCTCATCTTTGTTTCTCTCGATCTTTGTTCTGATCTTTCCCTCTATAAACTGACTTCCTCTGTTCTTCTTGGTGATTGTGGCTGACCTGAGTTGCCATGTTTCTATTCACTAAAGCCAAAAATTTGACTACCATTGTTGGCTCTGATGGAAAATACACAGGGATCATGAAGTGGGAGGAGAATTCTTAGAAAAGGAATACTGTGAGATAGAGAAGTGTTTCCTATAAAGACAAAGTTCTGCTAAGGATTGAAAAACACAGTAAGATTGTACATCTGAGTCTGTGTGTAAGGGATTGGAGTACTAACATTATAAGATTTTGATTTCCTTAAGATATCTGATCACATCACTTTGTGGCCAATAGACAGGGAAGCAATGGAAACCATGACAGATTTTATATTCTTGGGCTCCAAAATCACTGCAGATGGTGACTGCTGCCATGAAATTAAAAGATGCTTGCTTCTTGGAAGAAAAGTTATGACAAACCTACACAGTGTATTAAAAAGCAGAGACATTACTTTGCCAACGAATGTCCATATAGTCAAAGCTATGGTTTTTCCAGCAGTCATGTAGGGATATGAGAGTTGAACCATAAAGAAGGCTGAATGCTGAAGAATCGATGCTTTTGAACTGTGATGTTGGAGAAGACTCGTGAGAGTTCCTTGAACTGCAAGGAGATCAAACCAGCCAATCCTAAAGGAAATCAGTCCTGAATATTCATTGGAAGGACTGATGCCAACTGATAAAACTGAAACCAGCACTTTAGCCACCTGATGCGAAGAGCCAACTCATTAGAAAAGACCCTGATGCTGGGAAAGATTGAAGGCATGAGGAGAAGGGGACGACAGAGGATGAGATGATTGGATGGCATCATTAACTCAATGGACATGAATTTGAGCAAGGACTGGGAGATGTGATAGGGAAGGCTGGCATGCTGCAATCCATGGGGTCACAAAGAGTTAGACACGACTGAGTGTCTGAACAACAACGATATGAAAATAGGGGCTTCCCAGGTGGTGCTAGTGGTAAAGAATCTGTCTGCAATGCAGGAGATGAAAGAGGCATGTTTGGGAAGACCTCTGGAGAAGGAAATGGCAACCGGCTCCAGTAGTCTTGCCTGGGAAATCCCATGGATAAAGGAGCCTGGTGGGCTACAGTTCACGGGCCACAAGAGAGTCAGACACGCCTGAGTGACGAAGCACACATGCACACACTAGGTATGAGAATTCACAGAAATATGATTTGAAAGTGGTAAAAGAATAAGCCATAGCAAGTGAATTCGGAATAATCTAGAACCAAAAATCTCCAGAGGTGGGAACTGAGCTGTCTACTTAATGAGTGCCTCCTTCCTTTTTGTTATTCAGAAAATCTCCCTGCAAATGAATAGGTGTCATTGCAATAAAACTTTATTTCTAACTAGCTGTCTAATTTTTCAGAGAGATGAGTAAAAGAATTTCATGAGAAATAATTAAGTGGCAAAAATTAACTATTATGTTTTAATTATGAAATGATATCAAATTTTCTTATATTATTTGATTTTAAAATCCTATTGATCTCTCTTTTCAAAAGAAATGAACTGTCTTCAGTTAACATCTAAAAAATCAAATTCAACGAGATCCTAAAGATATTAATATTAGCCTCTTCAATGTTGTTTGTATTAGGTTCCTTTTTTTTTTATAAAGAGCTTTTTTGGACAATTTACTTACAAGTACATTTCAATCTATTAATCTTTCTGCAAGGCAAAAAGCCTCTAATATATAAATTCAAAGATTTCTGTCTTGGTAGAATTATTTATGAGAAAGAGAGTTCAGAAATATAATTACTAGAATCCATAAAGAAAGAAACACCTGGTCAAAGTTAGTATTCTATTGACTGACAGTTCTTTCGGTGGATGGGTTACTAGTTTCTCAGAACAAGATTCAGGCTCATTGTTGTTTGTAATAAATTACTTATTTTACCAGAAACAATATTTTCTTCCCATAAGTAATTTGTAAATTTTTGTTTCATTCAAGTACTCCATTTTCCAAACCAAGTGCTGTTGTTTTTTATTTTCTATGCTGCTGCTGCTGCTGCTAAGTCGCTTCAGTCGTGTTCGACTCTGTGCAACCCCAGAGATGGCAGCCCACCAGGCTCCCCCGTCCCTGGGATTCTCCAGGCAAGAACACTGGAGTGGGCTGCCATTTCCTTCTCCAATGCATGCAAATGAAAAGTGAAAGTGAAGTCCCTCAGTCGTGTCCGACTTCTAGCGACCCCATGGACTGCAGCCTACCAGGCTCCTCCATCCATGGGATTTGCCAGGCAAGAGTACTGGAGTGGTACTAAAAAAAGGGAGACACTAGAGTTCCCAGAAAGCTAACCTCTTGTCTAGTAAAAGTTCTGATAAATTTTCATTACATGTACATGAAAAATATAATGTATTTTGTAAAACAATGAAATATAATCAGTTTCAAATGCAAGACAGACTAAGGGTGAAGCAGCAAATTCTCAACGTCATTCAAACAAACTTTTAGATATGACAGAACAGGGTAGCATATTCAGTTCAGTTCAGTTCAGTCGCTCAGTCATGTCTGACTCTTTGTGAACCACATGAACCACATGAACCCATGAACCACAGAACACCAGGCCTCCCTGTCCATCAATTCCCGTAGTCTACTCAAACTCATCTCCATTGAGTCGGTGATGCCATCCAACCATCCCATCCTCTGTCATCCCCTTCTCCTCCTCCCCTCAATCTTTCCCAGCATCAGGGTCTTTTCAAATGAGTCAGCTCTTCACTTCAGGTGGCCAAAGTATTAGAGTTTCAGCTTCAGCATCAGTCCTTCCAATGAACACCCAGGACTTATTTCTTTAGGATGGGCTGGTTGGATCTCCTTGCCATCCAAGGAACTCTCAGGAGTCTTCTCCAACACCACAATTCAAAAGCATCAATTCTTCAGCACTCAGCTTTCTTTATAGTTCAACTCTCACATCCATACATGACCACTGGAAAAACCATAGCCTTGACTAGACAGACGTTTGTTGGCAAAGTACTGTCTCTGCTTTTTAATATGCTATCTAGGTTGGTCATAACTTTCTTTCCAAGGAGTAAGTCTCTTTTAATTTCATGGCTGGAACCACAATCTGCAGTGATTTTGGAGCTCAAAAAATAAAGTCAGCCACTGTTTCCCCATCTATTTGCCATAAAGTGATGGGACCAGATGCCATGATCTTAGTTTTCTGAAAGTTGAGCTTTAAGCCAACTTTCTCACTCTCCTCTTTCACTTTCATCAAGAGGCTTTTTAGTTCTTCTCCACTTTCTGCCATAAGGGTGGTGTCATCTGCATATCTGAGGTTATTGATATTTCTCCTGGCAATCTTGATTCCAGCTTGTGCTTCCTCCAGCCCAGTGTTTCTTATGATGTACTCTGCATATAAATTAAATAAGCAGGGTGGCAATATACAGCCTTGATGTACTCCTTTTCCTATCTGGAACCAGTCTGTTGTTCCATGTCCAGTTCTAGCTGTTGCTTCCTGACCTGCATACAGGTTTCTCAAGAGGCAGGTCAGGTGGTCTGGTATTCCCAGCTCTTTCAGAATTTTCCACAGTTTATTGTGATCCACACAGTCAAAGGCGCTGACGTAGTCAATAAAGCAGAAATAGATGTTTTTCTGGAACTCTATTGCTTTTCCGATGATCCAGCAAATGTGGGCAATTTGATCCCTGGTTCCTCTGCCTTTTCTAAAAACCAGCTTGAACATCTGGAAGTTCATGGTTCACATATTGCTGAAGCCTGGCTTGGAGATTTGAGCATTACTTTACTAGCATGTGAGATGAGTGCAATTGTGTGGTAGTTTGAGCAACTTTGGCATTGGCTTTCTTTGGGATTGGAATGAAAACTGACCTTTTCCAGTCCTGTGGCCACTGCTGAGTTTTCCGTATTTGCTGGCATATTGAGTGCAGCACTTTCACAGCATCATCTTTCAGGATTTGAAATAGCTCAACTGGAATTCCATCACCTCCACAAGCTTTGTTCGTAGTGATGCTTCCTAAGGCCCACTTGACTTCACATTCCAAGATGTCTGGCTCTAGGCCATCATGATTATCTGGGGTGTGAAGATCTTTTTTGTAAGTTCTTCCTTGTATTCTTGCCACCTCTTCTTAATATCTTCTGCTTCTGTTAGGTCCATATGATTTCTGTCTTTTATTGAGCCCATCTTTGCATGATATGTTCCCTTGGCATCTCTAATTTTCTTGGACTAGAGAGAAAGACTAGAGATCTCTAGTCTTTCCCATTCTATTGTTTTCCTCTGTTTCTTTGCATTGATCACTGAGGAAGGCTTTCTTATCTCTCCTTGCTATCCTATGGAACTCTGCAATCAGATGCTTATATCTTTCCTTTTCTCCTTTTCTTTTCAATTCCCTTATTTTCATAGCTATTTGTAAGACCTCCTCAGACAGCCATTTTGCTTTTTCGCATTTCTTTTTCTTAGGGATGGTCTTGATTCCTGTCTCCTATACAATGTCATGAAGCTCCATCCATAGTTCATCAGGCACTCTGTCTATCAGATCTAGTCCCTTAAATCTATTTCTGACTTCCACTGTATAATTATAAGGGATTTGATTTAGGTGATACCTGAATGGTCTAGTGGTTTTTCCCACTGTCTTTAATTGAAGTATGATTTGGCAATAAAGAGTTAATGATCTGAGCCACAGTCAGCTCCCGGTCTTGTTTTTGCTGACTGTATAGAGCTTCTCCATCTTTGGCTGCAAAGAATATAATCAATCTGATTTCAGTGTTGACCGTCTGGTGATGTCCATGTGTAGAGTCTTCTCTTGTGTTGTTGGAAGAGGGTGTTTTCTATGACCAGTGCGTTCTCTTGGTAAAACTCTATTAGCCTTTGCCCTGCTTCATTCTGTACTCCAAGGCCAAATTTGTCTGTTACTCCAGGTGTTTCTTGACTTCCTACTTTTGCATTCCAGTCCCCTATAATGAAAAGGACATCTTTTTTTGGGTGTTAGTTCTAGAAGGTGTTGTAGGTCTTCATAGAACTGTTCAACTTCAGCTTCTTCAGCGTTTCTGGTTGGGGCATAGACTTGGATTACTGTGATATTGAATGGTTTGCCTTGGAAGCAGTTTCCAAGTAGCATATTGAGATGGCTTATATGAAAAGTCCTAAAGTATTTGAAGAATCTGAAGCTTTTGCTGTCATTGTTTGCTTTGCTGTTCTTTTTGTTTCCATTTTTAATTTTTGGTTCTTAAATTTACCACAAAATGGGAACCACAGTTAAGTCTATGGCCTAAGCTTGACTTTTATAAACCTGTGTTCAGTAGGGTTTTATAAAATAACATATTAAACAATTTAAGTAATGGTGCTTCCATATTTTGCAAATCAGAGACTGATTGGTTTCTAATAGAGCAACACTGAAAAAAATATTCTAAATGAACTTACAAGATGAGAAAGGGAAACATGAAAGAATTATGCAAATGATACTATATAAAGGTTTTCTGAGTTTTTCTACATCCTGGAGAAAATATGCAACACAGAAGAAAGGGGCACAGAAACCCCAAAAGTTTTCTACTCATCTAATTTCAAGTCTAATTATTTGTTAGTACTTCTTTTCTGACATCAATAATCACCCATTTAGTCATTCATTTGGTAAATTTATGTTTCTTAGGTTATTTTTTTATTTTTAAGAAAATCATGACACTGTAAGTTCCCTGAAGGCAAAGGCTTTTTATACTTCTGGTCACCATCATATCCCTTCATTCAGAAAAATATCTGACATATAGATATTCAATAAAATGTTTGTTACTAAATTTGAATGATTTTATACTTCATGGGAAATCATAGAAACAGATGCTCTACTATACTTTATGGAAAAAGTAGGGAAAGGAGGAAAGAGAATTTGGAGCAAGCTCATAAATACCTTGAGTATAAAAAAAATCTATATGGTGTGCCTTTGTGAATTCATGAGATAAAAAATTCCAGGAAAAAAAAGCGTGTAGTTTTGAACAGAGAAAATAATCAATAACTATTATTGATGAATTTTTCCTCTAGTAATGCATGTCCAAAGATGAAATAGACAGAGAATTTTGAGAGCTTTCTTTTTTTTAATACATTCTGAAAAGACTAATTCAAGAGTGAAACCCCTCATAACTTTTCTTCTTTATAGGTTTCTAAAGAGATTAAAACAATCCAGGGACTAGGAGTTTCATAATGGGATTTTGAAGCTGATTGGTGTGGCATTTCATAGTTTTTACAGGAAAAAAGATTACTTTGAATATTCCCTATTAGGAAATAAGGCATACCTTTTTCCATCACTTTAAGCATAGTTTTTACAGAAATAAAATGCCTAAAATACCATGGTAAAATAAAATACCATTCTTGACTGGATGAATGATAATAGTAATTGTACAGTAAACTTCACCATAATAGAGTGTGGGGAGAGAATACAGACATGCCTCCTTCACCATCATAGATAATCCAGTGTCACTTCTGTTGGCTTGTAGGTATCAATTTTTGACTTTCATTTAAATATAAATAAACCTAAATTTTGAGGCAGTTGGACATAATAGAAACAGATCGAGGATCCCTATGTTTCATTTACTTCTGTATAATATCTTGAAAATCATTTCCTCCTGTTTAAAATAATATATTTTCAGGAGAACAGGTTTATCTGGCTCCTATCACTTCATGCTGGCCAGAGCAGAAATTATTTTTAAAGACTCCAGTTATGCATTAGGTGATATCCACACCTTGAAAATTTCAAGTAATATCAGCAATTAATATGGTGCTCTTTCTCCTACAGGCAGAAGTTCACAGGTTAGAAGGCAAAGGATTCTAAGAGGAGTGGCTCTTCTCACTATTGTCTATATAGATGCTCTGGTAAAAGTGGGCTGCTGTCGATAGGGCCGCACAGTCAGACACGACTGTAGCAACTTAGTGTGCATACATGCATTAGAGAAGGAAATGGCAACGTACTCCAGTGTTCTTGCCTGGAGAATCCCAGGGACAGAGGAGTCTGGTGGGTTGCCGTTTATGGGGTTGCACAGAGTCGGACAGGACTGAAGCAACTTAGCAGCAGCAGCAGTAAAAGTTTTACTTTCTCTCCCTGCACCTTTAGGATTTGCATGTCTAAGGGAGGATGTCTTCTAGCAGTGGCATATCAATGGCTTTTTAAAACTGGATTTGAGACTTGACACAAGCTACCTAGTGCTTTTCATGCCAGTGAATAAAGAAGCAAAACAGTGGGTTACTGTAACAATGGTAGCCATTGATCATTATTATTATGTGGATAATTTGTTTCTTCTACAAATAAGGATAAGAAGGAGTATATGGATAATTTAAAATTTCCCTGAGGTGATTCTTGGTACTCCTATATCCATGATTAAAGTCCAAAGAATACTACATAACATAATTCAAGCAGGTCTATTGATGGTCTATACACTTCAAGAAGGAAGGTTTGGAACACATCCTATCAAACAAGGTACCCGAGTAAGGCAAAACAATAATATATATATGGAAAGGAGGCAGTTATGAATACCATCTAGGATTGTGAAATCAGTTGTAAAAAGAAGGACTATAATATCTATGAATGTTTCTTGCTAATTCTGACTTGGATGACTTATGCATACTTTAACCAGTTTTTTTCTCTTCCTTTTTTTCATTCTGCTGCCATTTATCATAAGATGTGTTATAGATAATTACTTTCAGATTTCAAAATCAAAATTACAAGATATCAAAGGAAGGCTACGTTTCAGCTAGATTAAAAAAAAAAAGAATGTCACTCACAAATAGATAAAGAGAATGTGTGTCTTTTTCAAGGGAGATGGTTGGCATATATTCAGTAATACAAGGGAGAGTTGTAAAAATTAGCAGATGTGTACTTTTGCTACTGTCTTTATTTGGATGTTCAGTATTGATAAAGGAGATATATGTGGATATAAATTGATAAAAAGTGTGTTTGTGTCTTGTCAACTTAGCTAAGGTGAGACTCCATTTTCCAGAATTCCTCTCCTTGCATTGTTCTCTATTAGTGTGGGCCACCAAGAGATGTTTCATACAAGATTAGTAAGGTAGAAGGGAAGTAGACTTGTGTTACCTGTAAGAGATCAGTGAAGGCACATGGAGCTATTGAGCCTCATGCAATGTGCTCATCTGCTGGTTTCCCTTGCTGGTATCAGGTAGTGGGCAGGCCTGCAGTGATTACAGATCCTGGCAGACTTTCTTCAACTTCTACAGCTCCTGGTCCAGGTCTGAGTTTAGCTAGGTGACAAGGAGTGCTAAAATGTTCTGTTAACACTGCATCTTTGAGACTGGAGACTTGGGGGTAGTGAAGCAGGTTTCAGTTTATCTTTATAAATTCTAGTTCAGATATAATTTCCACCCAAAGCTCACAGGTCCCAATTTGCTCTAGTTTCATACACTTCACATCCATCTGAGAAGCAAAGTAGGTAACCACTGAAAAACACAACAGTTTTTGAATTTTTTTTGTTCAAGTAACAACATTTAGAATTTGAGATCGCCCCTGCCGGGTGTCCAATCAAGAAAGAAAAATTCTATAAAGCACCATAGACTCTCTGTTGAAACTTCTGGAGTTGGATGAACCAGATATAGACAAAGTTTACAAAACTGAAGGCTATATTTAATTCATCTCAGTTCCTAACTGTGTTACCCAACTCTAAGGGCATGCCAGAAGATAAGGTAAACTATGCATGGAGACAAATCACATTATTCAGATTCTCAGAAATTTTTATACACAAAGTTCAGTGTTCAATCAAGAATTGCAAGACTTATTTAGGAACAAAACTAAGAAAAAAGCAGATGATAGATTCACAGATGACATAGTTACTGGAGTTATAGAATATGTATTTTAAAATTACTGTGATGATTTTTCAATAAAGTAGGTCATATAAGAAACAGTTTCACAATTAAAAAATCCTATTTCTATTTTAAAAAGTCAAATGGAAATTCTGCAGCATGAAAAAATATTATAATTAAACATTAAGATCCAAATGAAGCATTCAACAAAAGGTTGAACACAGTGAGAGAGGTTTAATAAACAAGCTTATTTGCTCTTGTTCAGTCACTCAGTCATGTCCAACTCTTTGAAATCCCATGGACTGCAGCACACCTGTCTTCCCTGTCTTTCACCATCTCCCAGAGTTTGCTCAATCTCATGTCCATTGAGTCAGTGATGCCATCCAAACCACCTCATCCACTGTCATCCCATTTTCCTTCGGCCTTCAACTGGCCCAGCATCAGGGTCTTGTCTAATGAATTGTGTCTACGCATCAGGTGACCAAAGTATTGGAGCTTTACTCCAAGTATATCAGCTTCAGCATCAGTCTTCCTGATGGATAGTCAGGGTTTATTTCAATTAGAATTCACTGTGAGAAAAGACAAAATGCTCAGGTGAAAGTCTGAGTAATTAAGAGGATAGAAAATACTGAAAAGAGTAAAGGGAACCTTCAGATGTGTTGAAACTTCTAATGTGCATTTTGGAGTCAAAGAATCATAGATCAGAAGGAATATTTGAAAAACAATCATTTTAGGAGAATTTTTTCCAAACTGATTACAGCCATCAAGCCACAAATTTGAAGGGTCCTGCTCACAGTCACATGTAGGATAATGTTATATTAAAAATGATATTAAAAAGCAAAACAAACCAAGAAAGAACTTTATATTGCTTATTAAGCATAGTTTAGGTAATGATGTCATGGTGAACAATAAGAAAGGGATAAAGTATTTGCATCCTCTTAATTCATAGTAAGCAGGAGAATCCTTATGTTTTTTAGAAAATAAAATGGGAAAACAACATATCTATTAACTTCCAAGAAAATTTAATATTTCAATAATCTAGAAGTGGTGACATCTTAATAAAAGTCAAGAGTCATCATAGAAACTGTGCAGATCTCAAAAAACTTGCACCCAGTCGAAGTTGAGAAAAACATCTTTAAGGAGATGGGGGGCGATTATGATTTGATATGGCTACTACCTGAGAAACAGGGTCCCCTGGAGTTGTCTAGGAGTCAAATGTAGATGACATATAGTATGGAGGAATGACTATTTAAGTTATGACACTTAAAAGAAAAAAACAATTTTTCATCATTTGTGCATAAGTGTGTGTGTTAGTGTGTGTATGAAAATAAGAATGACAGTGATAAACAGATAAACACCAATTAATAAATGTGTACATACATTTTGATGGTGAGGAGATATTGGGTACATTTAGTAGGGGATGAACGTTAGATTTGATATGTTAAAACTGAGATTCTTATAGTATATTCACAGAAAATCTAATAGGCTTTCAGAATGAAAGTCAAGAACTGTGCTGTCTGATACGATATCTACAAGCCACAAATGGTTATTTTAATTTAAAATTTGGTTTCTCAGTTGTACTAGCTGCATTTTAAGTGCTCAGTCACCATATGTAGCTAGTGGTTATTTTTCAGCATTTGATAGCATTTCCATCATTTCGAAGAGTTTTGTTGGATATGAAAGTAAGGATAGAGCTCAGGAGAAGATATTTATAATAAGGTATTGACAGATATGTACTTGGAATATCAGAAAATATACCTTGGAGTATAGAAAAAGAAAAAGAGAGTAAAAAACAAAGTTTATGGAATGTCTATTTTATACAAGAGAGATAAAAGTCCTTTGTAATTATTAAAAAGCAATATCTATATTCACTATTCCTGTTACTTATGCTTAATAGTTGCTAGTGGCAGAGGAATCTGGATGAGAAGAAATCAACATCTTTATCACTATAAATCCAATGAAAAGAGACAAGATAATAAAAATATTGTATCAAGTTTAACTGTTATTTTTAGAACCCTAATTTTAATAACTTTAAATTCTGTGCTTTCAATAGGGATATTCAGGAAAGACTCTGAATTCTCCTTTGATTAAACAAAAAAAATCCCAAAATTGAACAGGGAAGCTAGGTCTGACTATGCTCTCAGTCTTCTTTTTTGTATGTGCTTCTGTGCAATGTCAATAGAGATTTGAGACAAAATCCTCTATAGATCTCATTTTTAATTTAGTGATTCTGAAACTAACTATGTCTTAGAGATCATAACAAGGTTAGCAAGGTTGATTTTTATTTTTCATTGAGATGATTATTAGATTCTTCAACTGATTTTTGCATTGGTGGTTATAAAAATACCATATGAGTTTAAAAATTTAACTTAAAAACTAATATTTTGTATTTTACTAAAACACATTAAATGTTTTATAGTTTATCAGATGATAGTTTTTTGCTTTATTAAAGCATGTAGAAATGATCCAAAAGTGTGTATGTGGTGTGTGTGCTGCTTTAGTTAAGAAATAAATTTTTATTGCTAGACATAATTTAAAAATGGATACACAAAAAGTAGGAATTATGAACAGAATAGAAATTAAAATGTTTTAGTTCTGATGCCAAGATGAGTAATAGATATGCCTTTTATGGAATTTTTTTCTTTTCTGTCCATTCATCATCAATGCTAAATATACACATTTTTTCATTGTTTTGATTGTGATATTGTCATTTAAGTCTTTTTTTTTCCCTTTTATCCAATTATTCTGATGCTGATTATAGTGTTTTTGTTTTGTTTGGTTTGGTTTTTAAGAGTGTACATCCTGATCACCTGGACCTCCTTATGTAAAGTTCATGACAAGTTTTTCCATTTGGTAGGTGAGGCTGCCTAAATCCTGTACCAGATGCGGTGCAGTGTGGTTATTGCTGTCAGCCCCATCTATATATAGCTCAGCTGAAATATTCATGCTCTATAAACTGTCATATTCCCTTCAGATTGACTGTCTCAAAGTGTACATTCACATTTTATATGTGGCCTAATGATCCAGTTATCTCAACTGCCCATTAGACATTTTTGCTAAAATAAAGAGAATATAAAATATACTTCCAACTACTCATTCATTTTTATATGGAATTAGAACTCTATTTTAAATGAGCAGAACATATACTTTTTATAATCCTCATGATGTGAACACAAATTGAGACATAAAATCTTTTGATTTGAACAGACCTTCATATTTCCTTATTCTAATTTCTGAGTTTCCTATATATATAATTAAGTTAAATTCATCCCAATTTTTAAGGCATTATTCATGATAACTTTTGGCTCTGGGATCATAGCCTGTAACTTCTAGCCTGAGAGAGATTTAGGCTTCCCCTTGATGACAGATGTGTGGCCAATATGAACCACATAGCTGTGTGGTTCATATTCTCAATAGATATATTAATTTCCTCAAGTGACTTTTTCCATTACAGGACACTTTCATGAAGTTTCGACTCACCTTAAATTTAATTTGGTGAAGCTAAACTTAATGTTACTCAATTTATTTTCAAAAGGAAGTTTACTTAGTGTATTTATCCAACATGTTTTTACAGCCAGTATTTGACATAGTCTGCACTTTTTTTGAAGGTACCATACTTCTAATCCAGACATTAGCTTTTAAGTTTACCTTAACCAAACACACCTAGTTTAAAGGGGAGTAATATTAATTTCCACAATGTTCAAAGTATACGAGAGAATAGAGACAGGGCACCTTTTGGTAGCAAAAGTACTAAGTATTTTCTTAACTCTTAGGTAACAAAATGACAACAGTGAAGGATTTAGATCTCCCTAACTTCCAAATGTTCAAGCTGGTTTTAGAAAAGGCAGAGGAACCAGAGATCAAATTCACAACATCTACTGGATCATCAAAAAAGCAAGAGAGTTCCAGAAAAACATCTATTTCTGCTTTATTGACTATGCCAAAGCCTTTGACTGTGTGGATCACCATAAACTGGAAAATTCTGAAAGAGCTGGGAATACCAGACCACCTGACCTGCCTCTTGAGAAACCTGTATGAAGGTCAGGAAGCAACAGTTAGAACTGGACATGGAACAACAGACTGGTTCAAAATAGGAAAAGGAGTACATCAAGGCTGTATATTGTCACCCTGCTTATTTAACTTATATGCAGAGTACATCATAAGAAACACTGGGCTGGAGGAAGCACAAGTTGGAATCAAGATTGCTGGGGGAAATATGAATAACCTCAGATATGCAGATGACACCACCCTTATGCCAGAAAGTGAAGAGGAACTAAAAAGCCTCTTGATGAAAGTGAAAGAGGAGAGTGAAAAAGTTGGCTTAAAGCTCAACATTCAGAAAACTAAAATCATGGCATCCGGTCCCATCACTTTATGGCAAATAGATGGGGAAACAGTGGACACAGTGGCTGACTTTATTTTGGGGGGCTCCAAAATCATTGCAGATGGTGATTGCAGCCATGAAATTAAAAGAGACTTACTCCTTGGAAGGAAAGTTATGACCAACCTAGACAGCATATTAAAAAGCAGAGACATTACTTTGCCAACAAAGGTCCATCTAGTCAAGGCTATGGTTTTTCCAGTAGTCATGTATGGACGTGGGAGTTGGACAATAAAGAAAGCTGAGCGCTGAAGAATCAATGCTTTTGAACTGTGGTGTTGGAGAAGACTCTTGAGAGTCCCTTGGATTGCAAGGAGACTCAACCAGTCCATCCTAAAGGAAATCAGTCCTGGGTGTTCATTGGAAGGACTGATGTTGAAGCTGAAACTCCAATATTTTGGCCACCTGATGTGAAGAGCTGACTCATTTGAAAAGACCCTGATATTGGGAAAGATTGAAGGCAGGAGGAGAAGGGGACAACAGAGGATGAGATGGTTAGATGGCATCACCGACTCAGTGGACATGAGTTTGAGTAAACTCTGGGAGTTGGTGATGGATAGGGACGCCTGTTATGCTGCGGTTCATGGGGTGGCAAAGAGTCAGACATGACTGAGCTACTGAACTGAACTGAACTCTTCCTAAAAATACTTTCATCAAACGCATAAAAATTATATGCTTCATTCCATTTCTCTGTATATTCCTATTTATCATTAACTAAAATAATTTAAATTTCTAGATTTCCAAATAGTGTGTACCATTAATTAACTAAGTGATTGTTGTTGTTGTATAGTTGCTAAGTTCTGTCTGACTCTTTGTGACTCCATGGACCGTAGCCTGCCAGACTCCTCTGTCCACAGAATTCTCCAGGCAAGAATACTAGAGTGGGTTGCATTTCCTTTGTGGGTTGCCATTTCCTTTTCCAGGGAAACTTCCTGATCCAGTGATCAAACCCATGTCTCCTGTGTCTCTTGCATTGCAAGCAAATTCTTCACCCACTGAGCCATCAGGGAAACCCAGTGAAGAGCCCCACAGTAAGTAACATCTCTCTATCCTCACTACTAACACTCCTATTTAAGGGCAGAATTTTGGGCTTCCCTGGTGGCTCAGTGGGTAAAGAATCTGCCTGAAAAACAGGAGACCCAGATTTGATCCCTTATTGGGTATAAACATGAAATAAGGACTTCTCTTTATCCAGAAAGATTATCTTAAGATTTCTTTCTCTAGTTCATCTTTCTGAGAGCCTCTAGAGTGTCATCTGAGATACACCTATTATGCCAAAGCTTTAGGACTGAAAAAGCCACAGTTTCTTTCACTACTTTCCACAGCATCCTCACCTGAACCTGGGGGTCTGCATGATCCTTCTAACCTCAGAACTTCAAGTAACCATTCATGATTGTTTGGAGGTGCCTCATGTCTTAAAGTGTCAAAATTTGAGTTGCATGTGTTGTATCTCCAAATTCTTATATGCACCATTTCTGCACCAATTGCACCATATTTAAGATGAATACGATTACCACTATTGGTTTCCATCTAGTTATAGTGTCTATGGGTCCTCAAATGAATCCCCAAAACAAACCTTCAATCTGGTTAGGTGCTTGCTTAACTTGGAAATGTACTTTTTTATCCATAGCAGTTTCTATAAGGCATTGATCATGAAATAAAAACAAGTGAAGCCATTCTTGGGACAATTTTAGTTGATAACTCAGTTGATATTTATCTTAAGACACTATATTTAGGTTTCTCCATACAAACACAACTCATAAGAGTTTTGTTTTATGTATTTATAAATCCCAACTCAAGGGCAAGAGAAGACTGATGTATCAGCTCAATCAGTCAGGCAGGAAGTGAATGAATCTTTCCTTCTTCTGCTTTTTGTTCTATTCAAGCCCTCAGTGGGTTGGATGATGCCTATCCATATTGGGGAGGAAAATCTACTTTACTGAGTCCACTGATTCCAATGCTAATCTTTTTGTAAAAACTGAGAAGTCATGTTTGGTTTGAGTACCCCATGGTTCAGTGAAGTTTAAACATAAAATTAATATTCACAACTGTTTAGAGTCCATACTCCTGGATATAAGATCATGCTTTTTTGGTAGCTCCATCTAGGAACACAAAGGCAAATTAGTGGAAATTGGACCAGATCACTTAATATATTTTTTCAGTTATTCTTTAATAAGGAATTGAATTAGCTATTATGTAGTACCAGTCCAGTACTCTTGCCTGGAAAATCCCGTGGACGGAAGAGCCTGGTAGGCTGCAGTCCATGGGGTCGCTAAGAGTCAGACACGACTGAGCGACTTCACTTTCACTTTTCACTTTCATGCATTGGAGAAGGAAATGGCAACCCACTCCACTGTTCTTGCCTGGAGAATCCCAGGGATGGGGGAGCCTGGTGGGCTGCCATCTATGGGGTCGCACAGAGTCGGACACGACTGAGGTGACTTAGCAACAGCAGCAGCAGTACATAGTTCAAGATCACATAACACTTTGTGAGACTATGTAAGCTACAAAATCTTGCAATGGACACTTTACTTACTCATGCAGAGACCAGATACTTTAAATGGGAAGATAATCATATGTACATAAAACCTAGTGGAAAATGCTAAATTAAGGGATACTATGCCGTCCCTGGATTCTTAATTATTCTACCTGGTGAAAACAAATAGAGGATTGTATAAGTCATTCCAATTGTAAAAATTCCCTAGGGTCTAAAATGTCAAACATGATGCTGAATTTTAAAATTTTATTAAACTCAATCTGTGATTGATGGTAGTAACTCTTTTAAGTATAACACTCAGAAAATATTATCTGTCTTTTCCTCTTAGGTGTGGAGAAACTCATCAGCTTCTGACTATTTAATAGGAGCTAATCTTTACATGAGGTTAAGAGTGGCTCAAAGGTTAAAGCATCTGCCTGCAAGACGGGAGACCTAGGTTCGATCCCTGGGTTGGGAAGATCTCCTGGAGAAGGAAATGGCAACCCACTCCAGGATTCTTGTCTGGAGAATCCCATGGACGGAGGAACCTGGTGGGCTACAGTCTACGGGGTCGCAAAGAGTTGGACACGACTAAGAGACTTCACTTTCACTTTCTAATCTTTACATTAATTGCATGAATTTTGCTGACAGTCACATATTCAGAAGTTAGTAAAAAGGCAGGGGTCCTGTGAAGACTCTGTAGGTAAAAATTCTTATCACTTCGCTCGAACTTTGTCATCATTTTCTTCTTGACAGTTTGACAGCTGTGATCCTCCCTAATTTCTCATTTAAAAGAAAAGGCAGAAAATTTCTTCTATGTCTTTTGCTACCTGTATTGACTTTTCACATGAGCAGTTGAATAAGAAAGCTTCTTTAATCTGCTTACCTGACCTGTTAGTTGGCAAGTTCAAATACAAGTTAACTTCTTGCAAATAATAGAGCCTCTAAGAGAAAAGTGTAGTATTTCTTGACCTCCTCAACAGGCAGACATTTCCAACTATTGGACCATTTGTTTCATTTCTTAAATATGCCATGAGTGTCTTCTCAATATCAGGCATAGAAGTAAGCAATAAAACTACAGAGTTGACTATGCATGATATGGTCTCATACTCAAGGATTTTACATTTTATCTTATGGGCTACGAGGAGTTCACTGAAAGGGCTCTTTATGAAATTTTGAAATAAATTTAGATAACTTAAATAGAAGTATGAATACTAGATGAAGTTCAGGCTGGAAGCAGTGCTACAGGCTGATTGTCAAGGCAGCAGACTAATGAATAGTCTAGGGAAAAAATAACTAGGCCTGAACAGAAGCGGTAGGCTTGGAGACAGAAATGAGTTTTTAAATTGAGACATGTTTCAGAGTTGAATCAACAGGAATTTGGTGATTTCTTGAATACAGGGGATACTGATTATGAGTTTGTTTAATTCTGCCTAGGTTGTCAAGAGTAAACAAATACATTCAAGGACAATAGACCAATTAAGTAGCAATCATATGAAAAACAGGCTTAGCCTTTTATTGATGGTTAGCAGTTTGCAGTGGTTTCACAATAATAGTTTGGTTTCCAAGAATCTGCTAATGAGCCCTGAAATCTTTACTGTTTGTCTTATCCTCTATGGATATTTAGGAGGCATTTTTGCATTGGTTAAGGTATTTCTGTATGGGAGACACTGTGCACAGAGATACGTGTGTGCTCAGTTGCTCAGTCTTGTCTACCTCTTTGCAACCCCAGGGATTGTAGACTGCCAGGCTCCTCTGTCCATGGGGTTTTTCAGGCAATAATATTGAAGTGGGTTGCCATTTTCTTCTCCAGAGGATCTTCCTGACCCAGGGATTGAACTAGCATCTCCTGCATTGGCAGGCAGATTCTTTACCACTGAGCTACCTGGGAAGCCCTTGCAGAGATGAGGGTACTGAAACCATCACCATTAACTGTAGACAAAAAGTGAGTTGAATCCGCAGGATGGAATCCAGAATATGAAGTGCAGCAGCAAAATACTGAGGCAGATAAGAGGCAAGAGGGTCAGCAATGGCTACTGAAACATTTGACTTAACTACATTTTTAAATAATACTGTTCTGAGGATAATTATCTCTCTAAGAAGTTAATGCTGTAATAGGATGTGGACTTCCAAACAAACTAAAGCATATTTTAAAAAATCATTTAAAGTTTCAACTAATTTTGGTGGTTGATTTTTTTTTGTTTTTGAAAACTAGTGCTATCTGTTTGTGGGTGGCCATTTCCTCAGTAGCCATTTTTTCTCTGTATTCAGTGTATGTTTATTGTTGTTATTCACTGAGATAATAATCTTTGAAGCAGTGGGTTTATCTGATGGTTTTACTGACATGAATTTGAAAGGGGACTGATTATGTGGGATGGACTGGCTAAATAACTTTCATTTTTCTCCTTTCACATTTTAATGTGTTCTAAGATCAACTGCAGAAGGGAAATATGAGCTCCTTCCGTATGAATTTTAACTTGGATAAATAACAGTGGTTAATAAATAAAAATGAACTGACATTCATTGTAGAACCCCACTCTTATTTATGGCTTTTGGCTTTAGTTCAAAAAGCACGTGACTCACTCCTCCTGGGAAGATGCTGTATCTTCTAAACTGCAGCTCTTATCTTTCTTTACCTGATGTAGGAGGAATTTTCTGCACTTCAGTTCACTGCAAAATGTGCAGCTCTCTCCCATGAACATCTGTCTGAGTCTCTGCTTGCCTTGCTGCTCATCAGGGATGCCTGGTGTATTTCCAAGATGAAGAGTCATGGTTCCCTCTTACTATTTACTACTGACAGAGAATTTGTGGAGCAGCACCTCCAAGGTGCCAAGAATCCTAGAAATTTTGCCTTTAAAAAGTTTTAAATAATGGCTTTAGCAGAGTACAATATACAACATAACTTCTCAAGATGGAAAATAACTGAGATCCAATCCTCTGGTTGTATACTACAAGGCTCATGTGGATGTTTACACTTTCTAATGCAGGCACTTTAGTGTATTGGTGGTTCAGATGGTTCTGGTTAATGGCCTCCATGTATATAATATTGGTCCTGTAACTTTTAATCACATCTGATGAGGTTAAGACCACACTATACTAAAATATGGCACCTTGTCATAGTCATCATTTAAAATGAAGGAATTAGAGAAATGACAAGTGCAGAGTGGAATCTCTGACTTTCCTTTCACCCCTGAAGCAGGTCATGAGATCCTCTTTTGAGATATAGGCAGAGGAAAGAAGCATACTTATCTCTGAAAATGGAGAGATGCTGAGAGGAATTCTAATAAACAGGACTTGGTAAGTTTCTTCCAGTTTATTACCCTTACTTCATACCTTTTCATCCTATTACGTTTTTTCATAACTTTTCACTTTTAATTAAACAATACAAAAAAGCTTGGGTTTAACCATTTCTTGGGGTCTTCATTTCCTTGTAAGTTCTCCTGTGTCACATAAAACGTCTATTAAGTAAATTTGTTTGCCAGTCTAGGAAACAGGATCCCAACCAGAGAACCTGTAATAGGAAAAATAATATTTTCTGGCCCTGTACCTCATACTTAGAATTTGTAATAACTATTGCTTTGGCCAAAAGATTGAAGCAAAAATGATGGCATGTTATCACTTATGTGGAGCCTCCAGAGGACTCACATAAAATTTCCATTCTCTCTACACTATCCCTGTTTGAAACATAATGAAAAGTTTGGGCTAGACTGTTGGAAGAGTTGAGCCCACATGGTGCACAGATGGAAAATCCATGTCATGCATGCATGACTCCTAAATTGTTTCAGTTGTGTTTGACTCTTTGCAACCCTATGGACTGTAGCCCACCAGGCTCCTCTGTCCATGGGATTCTCCAGGCAAGAATACTGAAGTGAGTTGCCATACCCTCCTCTAGGGGATCTTCCTTACCCAGGGATCAAACTCATGTCTCTTGCATCTTCTGCATTGGCAAGCAGGTTCTTTACCACTAGCACCAAGGGAAGCCAAATCCATGCGAAGATCATCCTAAATTAGCAAGCACTTCTACAAAGTGCCCACAGATAAATGAATAAATTTAGCCAAAATAAGCTAAGCCTGGACCAAATTGGCAGCATTACCAAGCTAACTACTTACTCATAAACAACAATCAATGTTTACTTTCAAATGCCATTGAGGTTTTCTGGTAGACTTTGTTACACAGCTTTGCCAGTAAAAATAGCTTATAAAGAAACAATATTAAAAATAAATCTTAAAATATGGGGGGTGGGGTATGAAGATCCAAACTTATAATGACAGTCACTGTTTGGACTCAGGGGAATGCCCTGACCTTTGTTGAAGCATTTGCTTTCTGGTCACCAAGGCTTTAGTGCCATTACTCATGCCCTGTTTTCCCTTCAAAATATTTATTGGGATGGATTATTTTATAGCCACTGGCTTTCCAAATTATTGTTAGCTAAATTTAGCCCAATGAAACAAGGAAGCACTTTGTAAGCTTTCTTGTTTATTCTACATTAATTACATCTAGAAAGTACCGAGTATTATTGAACTTATAGTTCATATGTGCAAAACAAACACATTTGAAAATTTGAGTTTAAATTATCTTAATCATATTTTCAAGCCAAAATGATTGAGAGACATGCCATTATAGCCATTATATTTTTACTGAAGAATTATATGTAAGATAAGTCACCATAGTAGTTAAAACACTACTTACAGGTGCACATTCTCCTTTTAGAATAAGAAAAGCCTACTCTCTCAAAAACTATGACCTAAATGATTCTGAGATATCTTACTTCTTTTTCCTTTAGCCACGTGACAGGCAGACTCTTTCCCCAACTATGGATCAAATCTGTGCCCCCTGCAGTGGAAGTGAGGAATCTTAACCACTGAACCACCGAGGAATTCCTCTGAGATACTTTGTTTCCTATCATATGTTTATCCTTAAGTGTTATATAAATGGGAAAATACCACTTGTATATGAAATGATAGAACTTCCCCCTTTAATCATATAGGAATGGGTATTGTTTGGGCCCAGATTGTTATATACCATGTGGATACTCAATAAACTTGAATGAATGACTTCAGTGAAGTTTATTCTATTGGGAATCATTAGATTTAACTGTTCTTTTTAGGGATACCACCACTATGTCATCCTGGTGGTAAAATTTCCTCTGTACTACAGAGGAGGAGAAGTTTACAGGGAAAGGTATTATCATGTTTTTGATTGGTTTTTCACCCACAGGTCAATTTTCTTAAGTTCAATAGTCTGCATCAGGGTATATGTCAAAGACCATCTGATGACTGCTGTGCAAAAAAGAAATAGAAGTCCATAAAATCACCATCACGAAATGTAAATATAATATACTATTTGGTATATTATAATCATACTATTAAAATCAGGGAAGTAGTGGATCATATATAATCCCTAAAACTTCAATCATCCAGCAGGATGTGTGTTTAAACTGATACTATTTGAACTGGACATAACAATAAAAATGTTCCAGTAAAAAGAACCTTCATAACTGTAGATATTTATAGTAAAAGATTAAGAAACATATAAGAAACTTATAATAGCAAACTTCACAGAATAGTAAATGGACTTGTGAGAAAGAAAGAATACCTTGCTCAGTTTGTTCATTCATTACCTAAATAAGGTCAGTTAAATCACCTCCTTAATAAACTCAGGATAGGGGAAGAAAACTAGTCTCTAACACCATCTGGATTACTCTCTTTTCAGTGATCATAGAATAAAGCTCCCCGTCACTTTTTAAATATGCCTTGACCATCTTCAATCAGTTCAGTTCAGCCACTCAGTCGTGTCCAAATCTTTGCGACCCCATGGACTGTAGCACTCCAGGCATCCCTGTCCATCATCAACCCCCAGAGTTTACTCAAACTCATGTTCATTGACTCGGTGATGCCATCCAATTATCTCATCCTCTGTCATCTCCTCCTCCTCCTGCCGTCAATCTTTCTCAGCATCAGTGCCTTTTCAAATGAGCCAGTTCTTAGCATCAGGTGGCCAAAGTATTGGAGTTTCAGCATCAGTCCTTCCAATGCATATTCAGAACTTATCTCCTTTAGGATGGATTGGTTGGATCTCCTTGCAGTCCAAGGGACTCTCAAGAGTCTTTTCTAACACCACAGTTCAAAAGCATTAATTCTTTGGCACTCAGCCTTCTTTATACCAACTCTCACATCCACACATGACTACTGGAAAAAGCATGGCTTTGACTAGACGAACCTTTGTTGGAAAAGTAATGTCTTTGCTTTAATGTCAACTTTTCTTTCAAGGAGTAAGCATCTTTTAATTTCATGGATACATCTGCAGATGGTGCAGTCAACATCTACAGTGATTTTGGAGCCCAAAATAATAAAGTCTGTCACTGTTTTCACTGCTTCCCCATTTATTTGCCATGAAGTGATGGGACCAGATGCCATGATCTTACTTGAAGTTATAAAAACACATTACTTAAGATTTTAGGTAATTGTCCTAGGAGTAGGAAGAGATTCGTGTTTTAAAGTATTGAAATTGGGCAAGGGGGATAAGATGAAAGGTAACAAGAAAAAGAAGTTAAACAATGGGCTTATGGTTCACTTCTCCCTGATTACTTGGACAGATGTTCCTGGAAAAGAAAAAGAAAACAAACATCAGATTTCCTTTGAGCATAATGAAAACAAACAGTGCTCTTTCCTAGAAATATAGTACTCATCTCTGGAATTTTTATCTTGTTTGAGGATTGCTTATGGTAAACAACTTTAGAGTTTACAGATTTATGAGGCACAGGTTCCTAGAGAAACAGAATGTCAAGTGCACAACTTCATGGGTATAAAAATGGCAATGACATAACTTAAATCCTCCTTGAGGTGTTGGTTAGTTCACATGTGTCAACTACTTCATCTATCAGCCTGAGCCAAACAATGTGAGCTCCGTATAAAAAAAGAAAAAATGGGGAGTCACTTGAAATGCAAGTGCCTTTCGATTGCATACAACTTATAAACTATTAATAAACTCGATCCTGGTCTTAAAACAAGACTGGTAGCATACTGTGGCTCAGATCATGAACTCCTTATAGCCAAATTCAGACTTAAATTCAAGAAAATAGGGAAAATCATTAGACTATTCAGGTATGACCTAAATCAAACCCCTTATGATTATACAGTAGAAGTGAGAAATAAATTTAAGGGACTAGATCTGATAGAGTGCCTGATGAACTATGGACAGAGGTTCATGACATTGTACAGGAGGCAGTGATCAAAACCGTCCCCAAGAAAAATAAATGCAAAAAAGCAAAATAGCTGTCTGAGGAGGCCTTACAAATAGCTGTGAAAGGAAGAGAAGCAAAAAGCAAAGGAGAAAAAGAAAGATATACCTATTGAATGCAGAGTTCCAAAGAATAGCAAGGAGAGATAAGAAAGCCTTCCTCGGTGATCAGTGCAAAGAAATAGAGGAAAAAAATAGAATGGGAAAGGCTAGAGATCTCTTCAAGAAAATTATAGACACCAAGGGAACATCTAATGCAAAGATGGGCACAATAAATTACAGAAATGGTATGGACCTAACAGAAGCAGAAGATATTAAGAAGAGGTGGCAAGAATACACAGAAGAACTATACAAAAAAGATCATAATGACCCAGATAACCAGGATAGTGTGACCACTCACCTAGAGCCAGACATCCTGGAATGTGAAGTCAAGAGGGCCTTAGAAAGCATCACTATAAACAAAGCTAGTGGAGGTGATGGAATTCCAGTGGAGCTATTCCAAATCCTGAAAGATGATGCTGTGAAAGTGCTGCCCTCAATATGCCAGCAAATTTGGAAAACTCAGCAGTGGCCACAGGACAGGAAAAGGTCAGTTTTCATTCCAATCCCTAAGAAAGGCAATGCCAGAGAATGCTCAAAGTACCACACAATTACAATCATCTCACATGCTAGTAAAGTAATGTTCAAAATTCTCCAAACCAGGCTTCAACAGTACGTGAACCATGAACTTCCAGATGTTCAAGCTGGTTTAGAAAAGGCAGAGAAACCAGAGATCAAATTGTCAACCTCCATTGGATGACTGAAAAAGCAAGAGAGTTACAGAAAAACATCTACTTCATTCAGCTTTATTGACTATGCCAAAGACTTTGACTATGTGGCTCAAAAGAAACTGTGAAAAATTCTTCAAAAATGGGAATAGTAGGGCACCTGACCTGCCTCCAGAGAAATCTGTATGCTGGTCAAGAAGCAACAGTTAGAACTGGACATGAAACAACAAGTTTCCCCAAATCGGGAAAGGAGTACATCAAGGCTGTATACTGTCACCTGCTTATTTAAGTTATCTGAAGAGCACATAATGAGAAACGCTTGGCTGGATGAAGCACAAGCTGGAATCAAGATTGCCGGGAGAAATATCAATAACCTCAGATATGCAGATGATACCACCCTTATGGCAGAAAGCAGAGAAGAACTAAAGAGCCTCTTGATGAAAGTGAAAAGAGGAGAGTGAAAAACTTGGCTTAAAACTCAACATTCAGAAAATTAAGATCATGACATCTGATCCCATCACTTCATGGCAAATAGATGAGGAAACAATGGAAACAGTGACAGACTTTTATTTCTCTAGGCTCCAAAATCACTGCAGATGGTGATTGCAGCCATGAAATTAAAAGACACTTGCTCCTTGGAAGAAAAGTTATGACCAATCTAGGCAGCATATTAAAAAGCAGAGACATCACTTTGCCAAAAAAGGTCTGTCTAGTCAAGGCTATAGTTTTTCCAGTGGTCATGTATAGATGTGAGAGTTGGAGTATAAAGAAAGCTGAGTGTCAAAGAACTGATAATTTTGACCTGTGGTGTTGGAGAAAACTTTTGAGAGTCCCTTGGACTACAAGGAGATACAACCAGTACACCCTAAAGGAAATCAGTCCTGAATATTCACTGGAAGGACTGATGCTAAAGCTGAAACTCCAATACTTTGGCCACCTGATGCTAAGAACTGACTCATTTGAAAAGACTGTGATGCTGGGAAAGATTGAAGGTGGGAGAAGAAGGGGATGACAGAAGATGAGATAGTTGGATGGCATCACCGACTCAATGGACATGAGTTTGAGTAAACTCTGGGAGTTGGTGATGGATAGGGATGCCTGGCATGCTGCTGCCCATGGAGTTGCAGAGTCAGACACAACTCAGTGACTGAAATGAACTGAACTATGGTGGAGGTAATGAAGATAATGGTTACCTCCTTCAAAAGATTGCATTTATGCGCTGCTATACTAAGTGCCCCCAACCTGGCAGCAGGCCACTGATGACCCACGCCTCCACCGGAGACTTCTGGACACTCACGGATTAGTCTGGGTCAGTCTCTTGTAGGATCACTGCTCCTTTCTCCTGAGTTCTGGTATGCACAAGTTTCTGTTTGTGCCCTCCAAGAGTGTTTCTCCAGTCCTGTGTAAGTTCTGGTGGCTCTATGGGGAGGTTAATGGTGACCTCCTCCAAGAGGGCTTATGCCAGGTCTGCTGCACCCAGAGCCCCTGTCCCTGCGGCAGTCCACTGCTGACAGGTACCTCCGCAGGAGACACTGACAGTTCTGTCTCAGTCTCTGTGGGGTGTCTGGGTCCTCGTGTGTCAAGGTTTGTATGAGCCCTCTGAGCGTCTCTGGCGGGTATGGGATTTGATTCTAAATGTGATTTCACCCCTCCTACCATCTTGCTATACGTGAATCGTGAACTTCTAGATGTTCAAGCTGGTTTTAGCAAAGGCAGAGGAACCAGAGATCAAATTGCCTACATACTCTGGATCATCAAAAAAGCAAGAGAGTTCCAGAAAAACATCTATTTCTGCTTTATTGACTATACCAAAGCCTTTGACTGTGTGGATCACAATAAACTGTGGAAAATTCTGAAAGAGACGGAAATACCAGACCACCTGACCTGCCTCTTGAGAAACCTATATGCAGGTCAGGAAGCAACAGTTAGAACTGGACACAGAGCAACTGACTGGTTCCAAATAGGAAAAGGAGTACATCAATTGTCACCCTGCTTATTTACCTTATATGCAGAGTACATCATGAGAAACTCTGGGCTGGAAGAAGCACAAGCTGGAATCAAGATTGCCGGGAGAAATATCAATAACCACAGATATGCAGATGACACCACCCTTATGGCAGAAAATGAAGAGGTACTAAAAAGCCTCTTGATGAGAGTGAAAGTGGAGAGTGACAAAGTTGACTTAAGCTCAACATTCAGAAAACAAAGATCACGGTATCTGGTCACATCCCTTCATGGGAAATAGATGGGGAAACAGTGGAAACAGTGTCAGACATTAGTTTTTGGGGCTCCCAAATCACTGCAGATGGTGACTGCAGCCATGAAATTAAAAGACACTTATTCCTTGGAAGGAAAGTTATGACCAACCTAAATAGCATATTCAAAAGCAGAGACATTACTTTGCCAACAAAGGTCCGTCTGGTCAAGGCTATGGTTTTTCCTGTGGTCATGTTTGGATGTGAGAGTTGGACTATAAAGAAAGCTGAGCACCGAAGAACTGATGCTTTTAAACTGTGATGTTGGAGAAGACTCTTGAGAGTCCCTTGGACTGCAAGGAGATCCAACCAGTCCATCCTAAAGGAGACCAGCCTTGGGTGTTCTTTGGAAGGATTGATGCTAAAGCTGCAACTCCAGTACTTTGGCCACCTCATGCAAAGAGTTGACTCATTGGAAAAGACTCTGACACTGGGAGGGATTGGGGGAAGGAGGAAAAGGGGACGACAGAGGATGAGATGGCTGGATCGCATCACTGACTCGATGGACATGAGTTTGAGTGAACTCTGGGACATGGTGATGGATAGAGAGGCCTGGTGTGCTGCGATTCATGGGGTTGCAAAGCGTCAGACACGACTGAGTGACTGATCTGATCTGATCTGATCTGACTATCTTGCTGGGGCTTCTCCTTTGCCTTTGGATGTAGTGTATCTTCTCAATGTCACTCCAGTGCTGCACAGCTGCCTCTCTAGCACCTACTATCTTGCTGGGAGTTCTCTGCCCTTCCACCTAGGGTATCTCCTCACAGCCGCTCCAGTGCCATGCAGCCAATACAAGTCATGTGAGTCTCTTTTTATAATCTGAATCATTGTCCTGGCTCAAGCAGGAAACCAAATAAGGTATTTACTTTGTATTCTGTTTCACAAATAAGAAAGTTTTCTTTCAGGTTGCTTGGATCTTCAGAGTTTGTGCCCTTGATTCCTAATAACCCCCATTCATCCCTGAATACTCTCCCTTTAAAGTATTAACTTTTTCCCCTTCTTGAGGAAAGACAGTTTATAATCTTAAAATCATAACATAGCAGCTCTTTTATCCATCCTACTGTCTTGTCTAATAAGCAGCCCAAGGCATGCGATACACTGATGATTTTATCGTCTAGACAGCTTTCCTCTGTGGTGAGGATGAATGAGTTCTCAACTGTGGGTCTGTTGGTTCCACTTGATAATAAGAGATCTGGCCCTGTACAACAAAAAGATTAGGAAGAAAGCTGATTGCATAAAAGATATACATTCTCATATTGTTGGTTCCACTTTTGTTTGGAGGGAAGAGAGAGAAGAAATTTTGCAAGTTTGTGTGTGTATACCTATAGGGCATACATAAGGAAGAAGGGGCTTTCGTTCCAGGCTGTGGATGCTTTCAACAAATTTGAGATCAAACACAGATTGTTACCAAAGGATCATTTTCCCTCTCACAAGATTCCTATTTCATTTAAATGAGAAATTCATTTATTTTAAGCACTGCTTCCAAAGTTATTTTTTTAAAAATAATATATTTACTATTTTTCCTAAAAAGATACATATCCTCTCCTTTCCTCTGGTTTCACAAAAAATGTGCTTTATATAAACTAAAATGAAAAGTCACTAGATCCAAAGTAATTCCTTCCATCTGTGGAAACCTATCCTGTACATAGAAGAAGAGGAGGCTGAAGTATTCCAACTCTTCATTCTACAAGTTTGTGCGACCTAGGATAAAGGAAATCTGCTTCTCTACTCACAACACTTCTGACACCACACTTAGGGTTTTCCACACTATGCAACTCTTCACTTCTCTGCAGATACCCATTGGGTGTTCTACAACTAAATCATTTCTGACAGTTGGGAGTTAGTACAGACCCACAGGTTAAGGGCTCAGTCCCACAAGACAGCCCCTCCTTCAGATGCCAGCTCCAAGTAGTGAGTCCTCAGATTACTCACATTTATTTTTGATTTGGCTACAGATCAGGGTTCCCACCTCATTATTCAATAAGTTTTTATAATGGCTCATTCTGGGAAACACTTTACTTTCAATTTCCAGTTTATTATAAAGGATATTATAAAGGATGCAAATGAGCAGCAATATGAAGATGAGGTCTGGAAGGGTCCTGAGAGTGAGCACTTCTGTCCCTGTGGAATTTCTTTGACACCCTCCTGTGTACACCCACATGTACACAGGACACGTGTATATATTTGCCACCTGTGTGTGTGTGTATATATATATATACACACTCACATGCGTATATATTTGCCAACCTGGAATGTTTCCAACTCCTGCTGTTTAGGGCTTTGATGGAGGTTCCTTTATAAAGATATGATTGGTTAAACCATTGATCGGTAATGATTTTCCCAATCTCCAAAGCCTCTCTCTGGAAGTCAAGAAGATGTGACTGAAAACTCCAACCTTCTAATCACATGGCTGGTTCCTGTGGCAACCAACCTCCATCCTGAAGCTATGGAGGATGAGTCACTCCTGAGTCCTGAAGTGACTCATCAAGAGTCATTTCATTAACATCAGCTGAGATGTGGTAGAAAGAAACCTATTATAAATAACAAAAGATACTCCTTTCACGCCTATCACTCAGGAAAGTATAAGGCTTTAGGGGATCTATGTTAGCAACTGAGGGACAAAGGGCAAATATATATTTCTAATTATATCACAATATCGCATTGGACATGTCTGTTAATCTCAGGTTTAAATTTTTGAATCACTCAACTGAAATCTCAGGTTGTTCCTTGATCTTTGAAGAGGAGAGAATCCATCTCCCCATGTCCCCTCATTCCACCTCACAGAGCATTGTGAAGAGCAAGTGAGATCACATACCAAAAAGCTCTTTAGAAACTATATAGTACTTTAAAACTAAAGTCAGCATCAACTGCAGAATGTCCCAGCCCTTTATATCTAGATGTGACTAATTAAAATTCCCAGTACTGTACTCCACAGAAAACCAAACAATCCCTAAGGTTTCCCTAATACCTAAGGCTGACTGTGTCTTTGATCCTTCCTATGCTAGAGCAGTCCATGCTTTATGTGTCACATAAATTTGGGCCCTTTTTAATGTTTCACAAGGCAAAGTGGTAAACCAAGTCATGCCAAGCATTCCTGGGTGTGTTAGGCTCTAGTGAATATTTGATTAGGCTGTTCTCTTACATAAAGAAAAGTTTACATAGTAGCAATTAAATCATTTGAATTCGGGACCATTCATCCCTGGTCCTATCCTTTTATGATTACAAAATAAAAAGGAAACGCCACTGGTGATTTCTCCATGTAGTCCTGTATCTCATACACTCTCTCTGGCTCTTTTTTTTCCCCCTTATCTTCTTTGATAAGGAGATCTTCTTTTCTCTCCTCCAACATTACAGAAGCAGAACAAACTGATCTCCAAATTTCATAAAGAACCCTTTGCCCGTATTTCAAAACAGGTTTATTAATGTGTTTTCCAAACAAATACATTTCCTTCTAAAAAATAATTATTGGACTTGCTGCTAATAAATTATTTGTTAAATTGTAGATTCAATTTATATATTCAATAATATGAATTGGAAACTACAATCTTTCTGACATATTTTCTAATCATCACAATAAACCTCTTCCCTCTTAGCTCGTTATTATCCTTATTTCCCCTTTGAGGATACTGAGTCACAAAGAGATCAAATTACTTGCCACATATCAGAAAATGAACAAATGGGAGAGAACATTTGAATGCTAAGCAATCTGATTTCTAGTCTTTGCTCCAAATAATTATACTAAAGTTTTGTGCAGAATTTATTTGACTTTGAAGGTATTTTAGAATGAGAATAATATTTTTGATCTCAAAATGAACAAAGATGAATAAAACATTCTATTTATGGAACAAAAAACAACGCATTAGGTTCTTCTCATAAGTGGAAAATATCTACTGCATGCTAGAAGTATATGTTAGTGCCTCTTTATACCTAGAAATTTACTTTTGCCAGTTACTTTTGATGGAGAACTTGGTTGCAGAATTTAGTACTTGTGCCCTATTTGAAACAACCATGTGAAAGTTCTTCCTTCAGTCCTGCGCAAGGCTCACCTCTAAGAAAGACTGTCCAGTCGACTTGTTTATCAAAGTTTTATTTTTAAAATTCTCTCAAATTTATTAACAATTTAAAATATAACTAATAAAATTAAAACAACTTTTTCTCTTGTTTTATTTAGAGAAAATTAAAATATCCTCAAGTATGATTGACTGATCTGAAAATTTGGGACCTTTAAGTTTTAAAACACTAAGAAGTTAAACTTCCATGTTATGTCATATATATGTTAAGAATTTACTTAAAAATTTAAAGGCCAAAAAAAGCTGACTGTAGAGTTAGGTCTACAGTTGCATAATTGCTTTGAGGTTTAACTTGTTCCACAGCTTATCTTTTTCTAATTGATCTAAGCTGCTTACTCAACTAAAATAAGCATAAAATTTTCCTTGTGGATATATGTGCTAAAGTTAATGATGAACTGAAGGACAAATGTATATATTTTGACATTTGCTTCATCTATGGGTAAAAAGATGAATTGAAATATTAAAAAAAAAACTTTTATGTTTATTTGCTTTTTGTTTTGTTTTGTTTTGGTCCAGAAAGTTTAAAGAAGGTGTAAAGTTTTACTCCTAGTTCGTCTGATTTTAAAAATTATAGAAATAATGTTTCAGCAGAAAAATACATAATGAAGATTTACTTTTCAATCACCAGCTGTAAAACAGTGTTATTAAATTGGACCCTGGTTAAAACCATTTATGTGGAAAAGTTAGATAACACATATAGTCAATGGTAGATGTCCCTTTAAAATGAGAAAAAGTTACTATTAATTTGTTTTCAAGCAGTAAAAATTGGTGCATGATGAATAACTGCTGAGATAAGGCATACTTTAACATTGGAACTCAGAGAAGTTGTATATTTTTTGACTCACAAAAGTCATTCCAGATATTAACAAACTTGACTATTTTTACACAATCAACATTTGTGATAATAGATTTTCCTTAAAAAAAAAAAAAAACTCTATAAAGGAAGAGCTTATGGGGGGAAAATGTGCTTAATCTGATGAAATAAACAAATTCTAGGACTTGTAAAGAGAAAAATGTTGAGATATGTTAGAGGTTTTTTGTTTGTTTGTTTGCCCTTGTTTAGTCGCTAAGTCAGTTGTGACTCTTTATGTTCTATTTCTAGAGCTTGAGAGAAAACAAAGAATGTTCACTAGGAACAATATTGGCTTTTTAAGTGAAAAATATTTTAATCAATGTAAATATATGATTTTTAATTGGTAGAATTTCTATTATTAATATTTCAGGAGGCTTGTTCATCTTATAAGCTATAGATTTTAAATTAATACAAATGGAATGGAAAGTCTATTTTAGAATGTGATATAATAATAATTAGCTTTCCTTTAAAATTGTTCTTTGTTTTAATCTCCATTTATTTATATAGATAATGGACAACTAAATGAACAATATATAATGTTAATTTATATAATATATTTTATATATTATATAAATGATCAGATCAGATCAGATCAGTCGCTCAGTCATGTCCGAATCTTTGCAACCCCATGAATTGCAGCACGCCAGGCCTCCTTGTCCATCACCAACTCCCGGAGTTCACTCACTCATGTCCATCAAGTCAGTGATGCCATCAGCCATCTCATCTTCTGTCGTCCCCTTCTCCTCTTGCTCCCAATCCCTCCCAGCATCAGTCTTTTCCAATGAGTCAACTCTTCGCATCAGGTGGCCAAAGTACTGGAGTTTCAGCTTTAGCATCATTCCTTCCAAAGAAATCCCAGGGCTGATCTCCTTCAGAATGGACTGGTTGGATCTCCTTGCAGTCCAAGGGACTCTCAAGAGTCTTCTCCAACACCACAGTTCAAAAGCATCAATTCTTCGGCGCTCAGCCTTCTTCACAGTCCAACTCCCGCATCCATACATGACCACAGGAAAAACCATAGCCTTGACTAGATGAGCCTTTGTTGGCAAAGTAATGTCTCTGCTTTTGAATATGCTCTCTAGGTTTGTCATAACTTTCCTTCCAAGGAGTAAGCGTCTTTTAATTTTATGGCTGCAGTCACCATCTGCAGTGATTTTGAAGCCCAGAAAACTAAAGTCTGACACTGTTTCCACTGTTTCCCAATCTATTTCCCATGAAGTGATGGGACCGGATGCCCTGATCTTTGTTTTCTGAATGTGGAGTTTTAAGCCAACTTTTTCACTCTCCACTTTCACTTTCATCAAGAGGCTTTTAAGTTCCTCTTCACTTTCTGCCATAAGGGTAGTGTCATCTGCATATCTGAGGTTATTGATATTTCTCCCGGCCATCTTGATTCCAGCTTGTGTTTCTTCCAGCCCAGCGTTTCTCATGATGTACTCTGCGTGTGAGTTAAATAAGCATGGTGACAATATACAGACTTGATGAACTCCTTTTCCTATTTGGAACCAGTCTGTTGTTCCATGTCCAGTTGTAACTGTTGCTTCTTGACCTACATACAGGTTTCTCAAGAGGCAGGTCAGGTGGTCTGGTATTCCCAGCTCTTTCAGAATTTTCCACAGTTTATTGTGATCCACACAGTCAAAGGCTTTGGCATAGTCAATAAAGCAGAAATAGATGTTTTTCTGGAACTCTCTTGCTTTTTCCATGATCCAGTGGATGTAGGCAATTTGATCTCTGGTTCCTCTGCCTTTTCTAAAATGAGCTTGAACATTAGGAAGTTCACGGTTCACATATTGCTGAAGCCTGGCTTGGAGAATTTTGAGCATTACTTTACTAGTATGTGAGATGAGTGCAATTGTGCGGTAGTTTGAGCACTCTTTGGCATTGCCTTTCTTTGGGATTGAAATGAAAACTGACCTTTTCCAGTCCTGTGGCCACTGCTGAGTTTCCCAAATTTGCTGGCATATTGAGTGCAGCACTTTCACAGCATCATCTTTCAGGATTTGAAATAGCTCAACTGGAATCCATCACCTCCACTAGCTTTGCTCATAGTGATACTTTCTAAGGCCCACTTGACTTCACATTCCAGGATGTCTGGCTCTAGGTCAGTGATCACACCATCGTGATTATCTGGGTCATGAAGATCTTTTTTGTACACTTCTTCTGTGTATTCTTGCCATCTCTTCTTAATATCTTCTGCTTCTGTTAGGTCCATACCATTTCTGTCCTTTATCAAGCCCATCTTTGCATGAAATGTTCCTTTGGTATATCTGATTTTCTTGAAAAGATCTCTAGTCTTTCCCATTCTGTTGTTTTCCTCTATTTCTTTGCATTGATCGCTGAAGAAGGCTTTCTTATCTTTTCTTGCTATTCTTTGGAACTCTGCATTCAGATGTTTGTGTCTTTCCTTTTCTCCTTTGCTTTTCACTTCTCTTCTTTTCACAGCTATTTGTAAGGCCTCCTCAGACAGCCATTTTGCTTTTTGCATTTCTTTTCCATGGGGATAGTCTTGATCCCTGTCTCCTGCACAATGTCATGAACCTCCATCCATAGTTCATCAGGCAGTCTATCTATCAGATCTAGGCCCTTAAATCTATTTCTCACTTCCACTGTATATAATTATATCTTATATAAATTATATATTATATATTCATTATATAATGTTATATAATGAAAGTTATTAATATGAGAACAGAAGTTTCTAACTCACATTATTTCAAATACATAGACAGAGATATAGACATGGATATACAGCTATTTAAAATACTATATGTATAAAGTTTATATATATGTTGGGAAAAGAATTTTCATATGTTTTAATAGGACCTTTCAATTGTAAATACATTTCCTGAAACTAAAAGGCTATAAAGATATGGATATAAATTAGAATATATATTGCTATAAATTTGGGTTCAGATTAGCCTACAAAAGGAGAATTTTTTCCTTTTAAATTACTTCTATTTTTGATCTCCTACTTTATATTCCCAGTGGGAGTGTATCTCTAAACACAGATACTATCATGTCATATTGTTGTAAAATCACAATGGAGTAACATTTTTTCAGTTCGTTGCTCAGTCGTGTCGAATTCTTTTTGACCCCAAGGACTGCAGCAAGCCAGGCCTCCCTGTCCTTCACTAACTCACGGAGTTAACTGAAACTCATGTCCATTGAGTCAGTGATCCCATCCAACCATCTCATTCTATGTCACCCCCTGTTCCTCCCACCTTCAGTCTTTCCCAGCATTAGGGTCTTATCAAATGATCAGTTCCTCGCATCAGGTGGGCAAAGTATTGGAGTTTCAGCTTCAGCATAAGTCCTTGCAATGAATATTCAGGACTGATTTCTTTTAGGATGGACTGGTTGGATCTCCTTGCTATCCAAGGGACTCTCAAGAGTCTTCTCCAACACCACATTTCAAAGGCATCAATTCTTCAGTGCTCAGCATTCTTTAAGTTCAAGTCTCACATCCATACATGACTACTGGAAAAACCATAGCTTTGACTAGACAGACCTTTGTTGGCAAAGTCATGTCTTTGCTTTTTAATATGCTGTCTAGGTTGGTCATAACTTTCCTTCCAGGGAGTAAGCGTCTTTTAATTTCATGGCTGCAGTCACCACCTGCAGTGATTTTGGAGCCCCCCAAAATAAAGTCTGACACTGTTTCCACTGTTTCCCCATCTATCTGCCATGAAGTGATGGGACCAGATGGCATGATCTTAGTTTTCTGAATGTCGAGTTTAAAGCCAACTTTTTTACTCCTCTCTTTCACTTTCATCAAGAGGCCCTTTTAGTTCTACTTTGCTTTCTGCCATAAGGGTGGTGTCATCTACATATCTGAGGTTATTATATTTCTCATGGGAGTCTTGATTCCAGCTTGTGCTTCATCCAGCCCAGCGTTTCTCATGATGTACTCTGCATATAAGTTAAATAAGCAGAGTGACAATGTACAGTCTTGATGTACTCCTTTTCCGATTTGGAACCAGTCTTTTATTTCCATGTCCAGTTCTGATTGTTGCTTCTTGACCTGCATACAGATTTTTCAAGAGGCAGTCAGGTGGTCTGGTATTCCCATCTCTTGAAGAATATCCACAGTTTGTCATGATCCACACAGTCAAAAGCTTTGGCATAGTCAATAAAGCAGAAATAGATGTTTTTCTGGAACTCTCTTGCTCTTTTGATGATCCAGCAGATGTTGGCAATTTGATCTCTGGTTTCTCTGCATTTTCTAAATTCAACTTGAGCATCTGGAAGTTCATGTTTCACGTATAGTTGAAGTCTGGCTTGGAGAATTTTGAGCATTACTTTACTAGCCTGTGCTGCTGCTGCTGCTAAGTCACTTCAGTCGTGTCTGACTCTGTGTGTCCCCATAGACGGCAGCCCACCAGGCTTCCCCGTCCTTGGGATTCTCCAGGCAAGAACACTGGAGTGGGTTACCATTTCCTTTGAGATGAGTGCGATTGTGCAGAAATTTGAGCATTCTTTGGCATTGCGTTTCTTTGGGACTGAAATGAAAACTGACCATTTCCAGTCCTGTGGCCACTGCTGAGTTTTCCAAATTTGCTGGCATATTGAGTGCAGCACTTTCAGAGCATCATCTTTTAGTATTTGAAATAGCTCAACCGGAATTCCATTTTTTATGTACTTAAAATAATGCCTAATGCTAATAGACACTCTTCAATTATTAATATCAATATTTAAAATTTTATTCTAAATTAAATAATCTTTGAAATAGTTTTAATGCAGTTTTTTTCCTATGCAATTGTTAAAATTTTGACATAGACAATTACTGACACAAAGATATATTAAGTTTTAAGAGAAGATTTTAAAACAGCTGATAGAGTATGATCTTATTTCTGTGCATGATAATTTATACATATATTTTACATATGCAAAGGAAGTCTGAAAGTATATCATCTAGATAATAATAGTGATTTTATACAGATGGGTAGAATACTTTTTTGGATGTAATATTTCTTAGTATAAAAAATACAATTTTAAACAGCTTTTGCAAAGGAATTACAAATATGTGAGTTGTTTATTCAAGATCTCCCACTGGCAACCACAGGAGATATGAGGACTTTCAGTTGAAAAACATTTTTTTAAAAAAATGATGAAGTCCTCCAGCAAAACCATCTATCAGATCAGATCAGATCAGTCACTCAGTCGTGTCTGACTCTTTGCGACCCCATGAATCGCAGCACGCCAGGCCTCCCTGTCCATCACCAACTCCCGGAGTTCACTCAGACTCATGTCCATCGAGTCAGTGATGCCATCCAGCCATCTCATCCTCTGTCGTCCCCTTCTCCTCTTGCCCCCAATCCCTCCCAGCATCAGAGTCTTTTCCAATGAGTCAACTCTTTGCATGAGGTGGCCAAAGTACTGGAGTTTCAGCTTTAGCATCATTCCTTCCAAAGAAATCCCAGGGCTGATCTCCTTCAGAATGGACTGGTTGGATCTCCTTGTAGTCCAAGGGACTCTCAAGAGTCTTCTCCAACACCACAGTTCAAAAGCATCAATTCTTCAGCGCTCAGCCTTCTTCACAGTCCAACTCTCACATCCATACATGAGCACAGGAAAAACCAGCCTTCCTCATTTCGTACATGGTGAATCTTCAATCAATCTTCAATACTAGGGAAAAATGATTTACCATCAGCTCCAAGGGCAACCATTCTTATTTGCATTTTTAAAATCTTGCTTGATGGTTTCCTGGTTTGTATTGAGCAATACAATATGTTATGATTTCTTTTAGGTCTCAGGCTTGTGGTTATGTGCTAATATGCAGAAATGAATTGAATGCAGTGCATAGAAGACAGTCATTACAAGATTGTTTCTTTGTTTGTTTTACCAGTACCCCTTTGTAGCAGGTGAGTAAGAATCAAGGGGAAATGCTTTGCAAAATATGATCCCAAAATATCCACTGAAAGAAGTATGATGTCTTATGAAATAAAGGGCAAAGGTGTTATAAATTAAGCCAAACTACAGACTGTATGGCACCGTTTTCATTGAGAATACTCTTAAGTCATGTGTCAATATTGAGGGAGAGTTAATTCTGGGAAAAGAGTAAATCTCCAATATTAAAACAGTAGTCGAAATTACAATGCAATAAGCTTTTTTTGGTTTGTTTTTGCTATTGATATCTTTACCTAGGACTGTGTCTGAGATCTGTGGGATAAGCAAGCATATACTTCATGCTTATCTCATTTTGGAAGGCAGACAAATTTCATTAATTTCATTTAAGTACTCAACACTGCCATCTCAACCCCAGACAAACTGTGGACAAAGAACAAAATGTTGACTTCCAGTTGCCAACAAGTTAGACAAGTACTTCAATGGGAATTTTATTTGAGAAACTTTCTCACAAAATTCTTGCTTTCTTCTTTTATTCTTTAGCCAACATAATATGGTGAGTGGATTGATAGTCATTATAAAACTGGACACAGGAGAAAACTAGTTTTCTTCCTTTTGATCAAAAGATACATAAGTATACTGTTGACATTTTTCCTAGAGGAAATATATACAGAGAGAGATGCTATCATGCCATATAAACTATATAAATATATGTGAATATATTATCAAATATATTCACATACATTTAAAATATGTATGGAAAGATAGAAATGAAAGAATCATCTTTTATTAACTTTTGCTCTTTCATACTATTATTAAACTAACACAAAGATTAGATAAAAATCAACTTAATAAATAATATCAGAGAATGCATTTACATAATATGCATATGCATGCATGTGTGCTAAGTTACTTCAGTCATGTCTGACTATTTGCAACCCTATAGACTATACTCCACCAGGTTCCTCTGTCCATGGGATTCTCCAGGCAAGAATACTGGGTTGGGTTGATGTGCTCTCCTCCAGGAAATCTTCCCAACCCAGGGGTCACCTGAGAAACTCAAATAACATGCATATCTCTAATTTAGAAAGCATTATTTCTTTGTAACTTCTTTCTCTTACTCTTGAGAGAGATTAATTATTTAGTATATACTCGGTATTATGCTAGATATGGAGAAAGAAAGATGAAGATAATACGAATTAAAAGACTTCAAATTCTGCATGGAAAGTCAGTCATTTACAACTTAGTTACATTACAATTTGATAAGGGCTACAGTGGAAATGTTAATAGCATACCAGGTAAACACATGTGGTAGAGCAAATAACTCTGCTTGAAGAATTAGAGAGGGCTTCATAAAAAAGGTAATATTTAAATCTTCAATGATTTGACTCTGCCTTAGAGCACACTATTTTTCACCATCTGCAGTGCTATCATCAGCCTTCTAGATAGCAAGTGTTAACTAGGCTCCCATGATAGCCTCTTTACTAGTCTTCCTGCCTCCAAAGTCATCTTTAAACTGCAAAATGACCTTCTTAAGAAAATAAGCCATGCAATAGTCTCCCAATGAGGAAAATAATACATATGTCATAGGTTCTCAGTATTTGTTGAATAAATGAATGAATGAATCAATGGAAATTTGCCACTAAGCCAATTAGAGAAGGCATACTAAGTTGATGGAAACACATGTAACACATCATACTTGCAATTTAGGTGAAATATAAAATATTTATCAAATAGTATGACATAAGCATAGATCAGAATGAACCTCTGGCCCATCAGGTTGAACTCTGAACCATTATCAGTAAATACCAGTTGAGTACCAACTCAGTTGAGAAGAATGATATCGGGTGATGTGGACTAGTTATCCTAGCTGGAGTTTAAATAGGTAATAGGGACAAGAAGTAGATGAAGTGGAGAAATATAATAGATTGGGTCCCAGGCTTGAATATCTTTGCAGGAAATTCTAAGAGATTTGATTAAAAGCCATTAGTCATGGTGGTTCAGTTGCAAAGTTGTGTCCGACTCTTGCAACCCCATGGACTGTAGCCTGCCAGGCTCCTCTGTCCCTAGGATTTTCCAGGTAACAATACTGGAATGGGTTCCTTATCCAGGGAATCTTCCCAACCCAGGGATCTAACCTGGGTCTCCTGCACTGCAGGCAGATTCTTTACCCACTGAGCTACCAGGGAAGCATTTTGAATTTTAAAAACAAATTGCTCTATACTTTCAGGTGTTTAAACTCTATCAGGAACACAAACTGGGTAAAGTACTTCAGTAGCACAGGTGATTATGGCTTGAAAAGCCATGTTTTCTCTGCTGTTACAGCTAGAAACTTTTGGATTGACAGTAACAGAAATCCAACTTGAAATGGCTTAAACAGCAAGGAAAACCTTTTTATACGATGCAATAGTGCTTCGAAGACTTCAAGGACAGAGATGTGGCTGCATCTCAGAAACAATTGAAAGTAAGCCACCACGTCTCTCTGGGTTTCATGTTGCTTCTCACTGCTGGTCTGCTGCTTCTTTCATCTTCAGACAAGCTATTTTACAGAATAATAGCAGGAAAATAGGGCCACCAAGGTCTACTGAGTCTATATGTTATCTCTTTCAGTAAAGAGTCACAACATCCAATTCTAAGTTTATATTTCTAGAGAATGTCATTGAGTGGCTCAGGTATATCAACTTCCCGATCCTGGACCAATTAGACAGAACTGGGGGGAAGTAATGTGAGATGGACTGGAAGAGGTATCTGGCTAGAAAATCAAATATGTCTAGGAAGCAGGTCACATTTTATGAGTCCATAATGTGAAAGTTATAATCATAACTTCCCAAAATGAGTTGACATAGATATCTGCTAGAATTGGACAATAAACCTTCAGATTTTATTATCAATATCTCATAAAATGTCTGAAACTTAGTAGATATTCAATAAATCTTTACTGGATTGATAACAGTTTATCATTGATTCTCCACTAACTGCAAATGAGGAGAAGACTGCTTGATATCACAAATAAAATGGATAGCAATATATTGTAATCTTTCATAATGGAAACTCTGCCATATTCCCTAGTTTCTAATTCTGCATTTTCTTAATAGATGTGTGAACCTGAGCAAGTAATTCTTCTCTCTATAACTTAGTTTTCTTTGCTGTGAATTGGTCATTATATTAGTACTTTACAGGTCTGCCATGAGTATTATATGAGATGAATCACACAAAACAGCTGAAAGGCTGCAAGTGTCCAGTAAAGTCAACAGGCGTACAATTACTACTGGGTATTTTAGTTAAAAAAAAAAGAAAGAAACCAATAGAGTTTTACTTTTTTGTTTAAATTCTATTGGTTTTTATAAAACCTACATTAAATTCTTCCTTTGTGAAACACTTAAAGCAAATATAGATAATTTTGACAGCACCAAGTTGGATGTTTTTTTGAAGTTGCCTTTGGGATTTGGAGCTAACTTTACTGAATATTTCTTTTTTAAATTCACTAACCAGGAAAGTGCAATTTGAACTTATTAGTGGAAAGACTTGAAATTGATCGGGTCTTAATATTTTGCTGAGAGGAATAAGATCTGTAAACAACTTTGATTTTTAAACTCTGCTGTGTGGTGTTTTTTTGTTACTGTTTTTTAGTTGTGTTTTATTTTGTTTCATTTTTACCCAAATGTCTGTTTGGGGATAGTTTATGCTGGGGTCCACTATATTGTTCCAGAACTCATTTTCAACTCCTTGCACTTCTTAGCTGAAAAGAGTCAGAAAGATCAATAGGAGAAACTGTAACTTTTACAAAGAAGAGTTTTTTATGATTCATATCTCTCTTTTCTTTTAGAAGAGGTTATTCTAAAAAGCTATTTTGGGATTTCTATTCTCAGTGCACTGCAATAAAGTAAACTTCAGGAAAGTTACAAAACCACACATAGTCATTGCTTTTTCAAGATCAATAACCTCAAATGGTGCTTCATATTTTCAACGACAGAAATAATATCTAAATCCTACAATGCTAATATATTACTACCTTCATGCCCCATTTAGATTAATTGATAATATTCCAGGTATCTACAGTTAAATATTTCTGCATAAAAGTTATTAGAAACTGGATAGACCCAGGGCTGACATTTTGCTTAACATTCTGTCTAGGGACATTGGATGTGTATGGGTCTAGTTAATCTATCAAATGCAGTATGTAACATTGTGTTACACATGACCAGACAATTAAGGGCTTCAAATCATTAGGAAAGGACAGATTAAATGAACACTATGCTTTCAGAATCCTGACTTTAAATGAGGAAACACAGATGAATTTCAAATAAGTATCTTAATTGAGACCTAACTAACTTCTAATATTAAAAGGAAGCTTGGCAGAGGGTGAAGGGGGGTGGTGGGAGGCAAGGACTCTTAGCTTTGTAAAGGTGATGCTACAGAAAAGAAAACATCTGTTGACAATTTTCATGAAATGTCTCACTGTGTGTATAAACGAATTTGGTCAGAAAAAAAATTAACTGGAGAGATTTCAAAAAGGAAAGATTTTTAAAATGAAATGAGTGCTTATAAAATTATTGGAAGGATGGGGAAATCTGCAGCTAGCTTTAAAGTTTGCTGTTGGTTTCAAGGCATCAGAAACCCGTTAGCATTTTTGAACAGTTCTGCTACCTGTGTATCCAAATGGGTGGATTTCCGGGAGAATGTCCAAAATCACTATCAAAATCTCATGTCTTCTGGAGACCTGCTAATGCCAAAAAAATGCTGCTTTTCTTCTTCCTTTCATATCTTACCTGAATCCTCTAATAATCAAACATAAGAAGGAATCTTTCTGACAAGAAAGTTTCAAAATACAGCTTCCACATGTCCAGTTCCCACAACAGGGATGAGTATAGAGAAGAGAACACTCTGGACATATAATGTAAGAGATAACTCTACAAATGGACATGACCAGATGGTCTATACCAAAATCAGATTGATTGTATTCTTTGCAACCGAAGATGGAGAAGCTCTATACAGTCAGCTTCTCCAGCTTCTCTAGCTTCCAAGACCTGGAACTGACTGTGGCTCAGGTTGTGAGTTTGTCATTGCAAAATTCAGGTTTAAATTGAAGAATATGGAAAACCACTAGGTCATTGAGATATGACCTAAATCAAATCCCTTATGATTATAGAGTGAAGTTGGAAAAAAATTCAAAGGATAAGATCTGGTAGACAGAGTGCCTAAAAAGCCATGTATGGAGGTTCATAACATTGTACAGGAGGTAGTGACCAAAACCATTTCCAAGAAAAAGAAATGCAAGAAGGCAGAATGGTTGTCTGAAGAGACCTTACAAATAGTTGAGAAAAGAAGTGAAAAACAAAGGAGAAAGGGAAATACTATCCAAATGAAAGCAGAGAATAGCAAGGAGAGATAAGAGAGCCTTCTTAAATGAACAGTGCAAAGAAACAGGAAAACAATAGAATGGAAAAGACTAGATCTCTTCAAGAAAATTGTAAATACCAAGGGAATATTTCATGCAGAGATGGGCACAATGAAGGACAGAAATGGCAAGGACCTAACAGAAGCAGAAGAGATTAAGAAGAGCAGGCAAGAATACATGGAAGAACTATACAGAAAAGGTCTTAATGACCCAGATAACCATGATGGTGTGGTCATTCACCTGGAGCCAGACATCCTGCAATGTGAAGTCAAGTGGGCCTTAGGAAACATTATCACAAACAAAGCTAGTGAAGGTGATGGATTCCAGCTGAGCTATTTCAAATTCTAAAAGTGCTAAAGTGCTGCACTAAATGTTAGCAAATTGGGAAAACTCATCAGTGGCCATCGGACTGGAAAAGATGTTTTTATTCTAATCCCAAAGAAGGGCAATGCCAAAGAATGTTCAAACTACTGCACAGTTGTACTCATTTCACATGCTAGCAAGGTAATGTTCAAAATCCTCTAAGCTAGGTTTCAGCAGTAAGTGAACTGAGATATTCCAGATGTACAAGCAAGATTTAGAAAAGCCAAAGGGATCAGAGATCAAATTGACAGCATCCACTGGATCATGGAAAAAGCAAGAGAGTTCCAGAAAAATATCTACTTCTGCTTTATTGACTATGCCAAAGCCTTCGGCTGTGTGGATCACAACAAACTGCGGAAAATTCTTAAAGACATAGGAATCCCAGAACACCTTACCTGCTTCTTGAGAAATCTGTATGCATGTCAATAAGCAATGGTTAGAACTGGACATGGAAAAACAGATTAGTTCCAAAATGGGAAAGGAGTACATCAGGGCTGTATATTGTCACCCTGCTTATTTAACTTATATGCAGAGTACATCATGTGAAATGCCAGGCTGGATGAAGCACAAGTTGGAATGAAGATTGCCAGGAGAAATATCAATAACCTCATACAAGCAGATACCACCCTTATGGCAGAAAGTGAAGGAGAACTAAAGAGCCTCTTGATGCAAGTGAAGGAGGAGAATGAAACAGTTGGCGTAAAACTCAACATTCAGAAAACTAAGATCACACCATCTGGTCCCAGCACTTTATGGCAAATAGAAGGGGAAAAAGTGGAAACAGTGAAATATTTTATTTTCTTGGGCTCTAAAATCACTGCAGATGGTAACTGCAGTCATGAAAATAAAAGACGCTTGCTCCTTGAAAGAAAAGTTATGACAAACCTAGACAGCATATTAAAAATCACAGCCCTCACTTTGCTGACAAAGGTCTGTATAGTCAAAGCTATAGTTTTTCCAGTAGTCATGTACATATGTGATGGTTGGAACATAAAGAAGGCTGAGTGCCGAAGAACTGATGCTTTCAAATTGTGGTGCTGGAGAAGACTCTTCAGAGTCCCTTGGACTGCAAGGAGATCAAACCATTCAATCCTAAGCAAAATCAATCCTGAATATTCATTGGAAGAAATGATGCTGAAGCTGAAACTCCAATACTTTGGCACCTAATGCCAGGAACCGACTCACTGAAAAATACCCTGATGTTGGGGAAGATCAAAAGCAGGAGAAGGGGGCAACAGAGGATGAGATGGTTGGATGACATCACCAATTCAGTGGCTATGAATTTGAACAAACACGTGATAGGGAAGGTCAGGGAAGCCTGCTGCTGCTAAGTCACTTCAGTCCTGTCCGACTCTGTGTGACCCCATACACGGCAGCCCACTAGACTCCTCTGTCCCTGGGATTCTCCAGGCAAGAACACTGGAGTGGGTTGCCATTTCCTTCTCCAATGCATGAAGGTGAAAAGTGAAAGTGAAGTCGCTCAGTCGTGTCTGACTCTTAGCGACCCCATGGATTGCAGCCTACCAGGCTCCTCCGTCCATGGCATTTTCCAGGCAAGACTACTGGAGTGGGTTGCCATTGTCTTCTCTGCAGGGAAGCCTGGTGTGCTGTAATTCATGGGATTGTAAGGAGTTGGACACAACTTAAGTAATTGAACAACAACAACACAACAACAGAGAAGAGAGTGAAAATAATCCTGAGATGCCAACAGATATAATCAGTTAAGTTCAAATTGACTTATTTTCATAATTCAAATTTGTAGTGATCATTGAATAGATACCATTTTGAAGACTGTGTCTAGGAGGAATGACTGTTCTCTCTACTTTTTCTCCTTCATCTATGTTTGTAACAGCCCTCATTAACTGTATCATTTTTTTATGACAAAGTCATTAGTTTTAAGTTGTTTCTTATATGGTCTCTGGTCCATACTTCGTCTTTCTGCATTTCTATACATTCACCTATAAAATGCAAAATTAATGCTAATTTTATTAGAAGGTTAGTTATACAAATGTCTAGAAAATTCCACAATGATGAATAATTTTTGAATTAATAAATAATTGCTACTGAAAATATCCTCTTGCTAGGTCCCCCCTTTTTATTCTAGAAATGTACAATGGAGAAATTTGGAATGTAATTGTAAAATCAAAAATGGGTATGTGCACTGTTTCTGTTTTTAATGGCTATTTGAATGAGAAAAGAGTAAACAGAACTAATAGAAGAATAGCATTCAGTCACTGAAATGTAGTTAATGTGATTTAAGCCACTAATAAAATGCTCAGATATAGGCTTAGTGTATCCTCTGCACTATCTCCCATAACCATGAATTCCATTCTTTACAATCATACTAGAAAAATACAGGTCATGATGCTTGTTTGTTTGAAATACAAGTCCCACAATAGACAAAGCAGGGGTATATTATTAATGCAGAAGTACACATCTTTATGCTAGCTCAATAAATGGCTGCCAAAGGAAGAGATTAAGAGGTTGCTACGGAAAAGGCAATTTTAATCTAGTTGTAGGTCCATCACTAAATAGACTAGGAAGGAATCAAAGATTAACAACTCCCCCCAGACTTGCTCGATGATAATGATAACTCTCTATGTGATAATGGATGATGTGGATACAACATAAGATAGCAGTAGGAAGTAAATATTGCAATGCAGACTGCATTATATTCTTAGCACATAAGCAGGCAGTCAGATTTGAGGTATGTTTACACACTGATAGGATTCCTGTATGTATCTAGGAAACAGATTATTAGAATCAGATAACTGACTCTAGAAAAAAATACTAGTTTAAGCATTTGGCTTGGTCTCATGACAATCACTGTAACATTCATCATCATTAGCTTATTTTATAAATAAGATAAGCTTAACACATTAGTTTCTCATGATGTTAATTCTAAACTGGACTGTGAAATTGCCATACTATCTTGTTTTTGTTTACATTAGCCTCTTTTAAAAATGTGATGTGAAATTATGTGTGCTTATTCTAAAATATCTAAATAGGCTAAGTGTTAGTCACTCAGTTGTATCCAACTCTTTGTGACCCCATGGACTGCAGTCCACCAGGCTCCTCTGTCCATGAAATTCTGTTGGCAAGAATATTGGACTGAGTTGCCATTCCCTTCTTGAGGAGATCTTCCCAAACCAGGGACTGAACCCAGGTCCTGTGTCTCCTGAATTGATAGGCAGATTCTTTGCCTCTGAACCACCTGGAAGGCTCAAAAGACAAAATTTAATTAGGACAAATTAAAAATATATATATATATATATGAGTAAGAAAAAGAAGATAAAACTTTACTCTGTCTTCCTATTCATTTTCAAGATGTGAAGAGACTGGCTAGTTATGCTACTTATCAAAGGCATTTTGCCTTTCTCTTACCCATGAGGTGTAGAGCTAACTACATTTCTCAGCTGCTCTTTAAGATGTGAACATAAGATCGAAGTTTGACCAATAGAATGTGAGGAGACGTGAGAGATGGCAATTCAAGCCTGAGCCCTAGCCTTCCTTTGTATCTTTCCTGTTGCATTTCCCCCAGTCTGTTGTCTATGTCTTGATGCTTGGGGCAACCTAGAAAGCCAAACATTGCAAAATGATGTTAAGCCCCTTGAAAGCTGATTACAAAAGGGAAAAGAAATTGTGCTGACATTACTCTAGATTTAAACCAATTAGAGGCAAAAGCCGGAGAAGGCAATGGCAGCCCACTCCAGTACTCTTGCCTGGAAAATCCCATGGACGGAGGAGCCTGGAAGGCTGCAGTCCATGGGGTCGCTGAGGGTCGGACACGACTGAGCGACTTCACCTTCACTTTTCACTTTCACACATTGGGGAAGGAAATGGCAACCCACTCCAGTGTTCTTGCCTGGAGAATCCCAGGGACGGGGGAGCCTGGTGGACTGCTGTCTATGGGGTCGCACAGAGTCAGACACGACTGAAGTGACTTAGCTCAGCAAAGGCAAAAACACGATATCTTAAAGTCGTTCTTGAATTTGGAATTTTCAAAATCATAAAGTCTGACTACTTAGTGAATGAACACTGTGCCTAATTCAGGGACACTTTATGAGCACGCAGGAGGAGAGGTGGATGGTCAAGACGTCAGAGAATCCTCAGGAGTACTATTTTTCTCAATATACATTTTGTTGAACATAGGGAGTCAGAGATTTTATGTCTTTCTCTCTGATAACCCTAAATGTGAATACCCTATATTTTTATTTAAGGTCAAAACTATGTGCACACAAGTTAATTGTGGGGGTTAGGATAACATCTTCATTTGAGAATTGAATACTCTAAGGAAGAAATATGTTCAATTTGAGATGCCTGTGAGATAAGGGAAAACATGGAAATGAAGTAAGATGTATTTGCAAAAAAAAAAAAAAAAAAAAACAATTTTCTGTGTGCTTCACTATGAATGGGGAGCTGTGGTCTGGAAGCTGCATAGCATATTAGTTTTTCATGCTGTGTAACAAATTTAGGCTATGGTTTTTCCAGTAGTCATGTATGGATGTGAGAGTTGAACTATAAAGAAAGCTGAGCACTGAAGAATTGATGCTTTTGAACTTTGGTGTTGGAGAAGACTCATAAAAGTCCCTTGGACTGCAAGGAGGTCCAACCTGGGTGTTCATTGGAAGGACTGATGCTGAGGCTGAAACTCCAATACTTTGGCCCCCTGATACGAAGAACTGACTCATTGAAAAAGACCCTGATGTTGGGAGGGATTGGAGGCAGGAGGAGAAGTGGACGACAGGATGAGATGGCTAGATGGCATAACTGACTCGATTGACATGGAGTCGGTTATGCCATCTAGTCAATTGTTTCCCCATCTATTTCCCATGAAGTGATGGGACCAGATGTCATGATCTTTGTTTTCTGAATGTTGAGCTTTAAGTCAACTTTTTCACTCTCCACTTTCACTTTCATCAAGAGGCTTTTTAGTTCCTCTTCACCTTCTGCCATAAGGGTGGTGTCATCTGCATATCTGAGGTTCTTGATATTTCTCCCGGCCATCTTGATTCCAGCTTGTGCTTCCTCCAGCCCAGCATTTCTCATGATGTACTCTGCATATAAGTTAAATAAGCAGGGTGACAAGATACAGCCTTGATATACATACTCCTTTTCCTATTTGGAACCAGTCTGTTGTTCCATGTCCCGTTCTAACTGTTGCTTCCTGATTTGCATATAGGTTTCTCAAGAGGCAGGTCAGGTGGTCTGGTATTCCCATTTCTTTCAGAATTTTCCACAGTTTATTGTGATCCACACAGTCAAAGGCTTTGGCATAGTCAATAAAGCAGAAATAGATGTTTTTCTGGAACTCTCTTGCTTTTTCCATCCATCCAGTGGATGTAGGCAATTTGATCTCTGGTTCCTCTGCCTTTTCTAAAACCAGCTTGAACATCTGGTCAACACTGAAATCAGATTGATTATATTCTTTGCAGCCAAAGATGGAGAAGCTCTATACAGTCAGCAAAAACAAGACCAGGAGCAAACTGTGGCTCAGATCATGAACTCCTTATTGCCAAATTCATAATTATATTGAAGAAAGTAGGGAAAACCACTAGACCATTCAGGTATGACCTAAATCAAATCCCTTATGATTATACAGTGGAAGTGAGAAATAGATTTAAGGGACTAGACCTGATAGACAGAGTGCCTGATGAACTATGAACGGAGGTTTGTGACATTGTACAGGAGACAGGGATCAAGACCATCCCCATGGAAAAGAAATGCAAAAAAGCAAAATGGCTGTCTGAGGAGGTCTTACAATCAGCTGTGAAAAGAAGAGAAGTGAAAAGCAAAGGAGAAAAGGAAAGATATAAGCATCTGAATGCAGAGTTCCAAAGAATAGCAAGGAGAGATAAGAAAGCCTTCCTCAGCGATCAATGCAAAGAAATAGAGGAAAACAACAGAATGGGAAAGACTAGAGATCTCTTCAAGAAAATTAGAGATACCAAGGGAACATTTCATGCAAAGATGGGCTCAATAAAGGACAGAAATGGTATGGACCTAACAGAAGCAGAAGATACTAAGAAGAGGTGGCAAGAAAACATAGAAGAACTGTACAAAAAAGGGCTTCACAACCCAGATAATCATGATGGAGTGATCACTCACCTAGAGCCAGACATCCTGGAATGTGAAGTCAAGTGGGCCTTAGAAAGCATCACTATGAACAAAGCTAGTGGAGGTGATGGAATTCCAGTGGAGCTATTTCAAATCCTGAAAGACAATGCTGTGAAATTGTTGCACTCAATATGCCAGCAAATTTGGAAAACTCAGCAGTGGCCACAGGACTGGAAAAGGTCAGTTTTCATTCCAATCCCAAAGAAAGGCAATGCCAAAAAATGCTCCAACTACCACACAATTGCACTCATCTCGCATGATAGCAAAGTAATGCTCAAAATTCTGCAAACCAGGCTTCAGCAATATGCAAAGTGTGAACTTCTAGATAACAGAATTAGCAGTTTAGAATGGCACCCATTGATTAGCTCCTGGTAATGTGGGTCAGAAGCCCACCCAGCATGGGCAGATTCTCTACTCAGAGGATTTCAAAAGCAAAACCAGGCACTGAGTGGATGAATTCTTGTCTGGAGGCTCATTAGCTCATTCAGGTTGTTTGAAAGAATTCTTTTTAATTTTTATCTTTAATTGGAGGATAATTGCTTTGCAATGTTGTGTTGGTTTCTGCAATACAATAACAGGAACCAGCCAGTTTGTTCAGTCGCTCAGTCATGTCTGACTCTTTGAGACCCCGTGGACTGAAGCACACCAGGCTTCCTCATCCTTCACCATCTCCCGGAGGTTGCTCAAACTCATGTCCACCAAATGAGTGATGCCATCCAACTATCTCATCCTCTGTCATCCCCTTTTTCTCCTGCCTTCAATCTTTCCCAGCATCAGGGTATTTTCCAATAAGTCAACTCTTTGCATCCAGTGGCCAAAGTATTGGAGTTTCAGCTTCAGCATCAGTCCTTCCAATGAATATTTAAGACTGATATCCTTTAGGATGGACTGGTTGGATCGCCTTGCAGTCCAAGAGACTCTCAAGAGTCTTCTCCTAACACTACATTTCAAAAGCATCAATTCTTCGGCACTCAGCCTCCTTTATGGTCCACATCCATACATGATTAGTGGGAAAACGATAGCTGTGACTATAGAGACCTTTGTTGGCAAAGTAACATCTCTGCTTTTTAATCAGCCGTAATTTTATGTATATCCTCTCCCTCTTGAGCTTCCCTCCCACCCCTGCATCCCACCCATCTAAATCATCACAGAGTGCCAGACTGGACTCCCTGTGTTATATAGCAGCTTGCCATCAGTTAAGTATTTTGCATATGGTAATGTATATATGTTACTGCTACTCTCTGATTCTCCCCACCCTCTTCTTCCCCTGCTGTGTCCACAAGTCTGTACATCTATTTCTCTATTCCTGTCCCACAATAGGTTCATCAGTACCATTTTTCTAGATTCCACATATATGCATTAACGTATGGTATGTTGGCAGAATTCTTTTCCTTGTAGCCATAGGACTGAGGTCCTAATTCCCTTGCTCACTGTCTGCCAGGGGCAATTTTCAGCCTCCATAAATTGTCAGCATTCTTTACATGTGATCCGCTCCATATTCAAAGCTAGCTACCTCCTTCATGGTGAATCCACCTCACAGTTTGAATCTCTGTTTACTCTATCTCTGACCTTTTAGACTCATATTTAAAGGGCTCATGTAAAGGTCAGGCCACTAAGACAATCTACCTATCTTAAGGTTTGGGACTTCAATTTCATCTGTAAAATCTTTTCATTGTGGCAACTAGATTAATGTTTGATTAAATAACTGGAAGATGTTGTGGGTACACCAAAGGAAACAAGAATTTTGGAGGCTGTCTTAGAATTCTACATACCACAAGGTATAGAGATGGTCAGAATAGATGGAAGCTGGGAAATATATGAAGTCAGTTTTTCCTAAAGCCATTTGGAACCTACTTTAAACAATTGTTGAGAATCACTTGCTGTGAATGCTCTAATTCTCTATGCTAATCTGATTCTTAGTCTTATTATATTCTTAAATTTATCTTCCTTTAACCTGAATTCATCACTGTTCACTTTATATTTTGCATTATATGTAAGAAATATCATATCCTTTGGGGAAAGAGGTTGGAGAATAAACATATTTTAAAAGAGAACTCTGTTTCTAGGACTCCATTTTCTCTGAAGTTTTGTAAAAAAACTGTGATCTTATCAAGTGGAAAAGAAGTGATATGAAGAAAGTAGGGAGAAACTATTAGGTTGTTTTGCTTGGAAAAAAAAATACATAGCTGTTTAGCAAAGGATATAGACTTCACTTCTCTCTCAAAGCTCTTTGAAAATGAGATAAATAATTAACTAGCCAGTATATTTTAGCTATTAATTTTACTGGAGGAAGAGATTTTACTAGAAAATAATTTTACTTCTATAGTCCTAGAATTAAAAATATATATATTCATTAACTGTTGGATAATAATTATAAAAGCTGCAATAAAAAAGTAAATTAAAATATTTGAAAGTTTATATGCAGTGGTTTTATAGTACCTAGAAATTTTTGTTGTTGTTCAGTCACCCAGTCATGTCTGACTCTCTGCAACCCCATGGATTGCAGCATCCCAAGCCTCCCTGTCACAATACTGTTCTTTGCAGCATTGGATTTTACTTTCATCACCAGACACATCCAAAACTGAGCATCATATACTCTTTGGCCAAGCCTCTTCATTCATTCTGGGGCTATAGGTAATTCTCCTGTGCTCTTCCCCAGTAGCATATTGGACACCTTCAGACCTGGGGGACGCATCTTTTGGTGTCATATCTTTTGCCCTTTTATACAGCTCATGAGGTTTTCACAGCAAGTATACTGGGGTGGTTTGTCATTTCCTCCTCCAGCAGATCACATTTTGTCAGAACCCTCTGCTATGACCCATCCGTTTTTGGTGGCCCTGCATGGCATGGCTCATAGCTTCATTGCATTACACAAGCCCCTTTGCCATGACAAGGTTGTGATCAATGAAGGGGACCTAAAAATTATGTGGCTTAAAGGAATAAGGATGAAATAAATATGCAGTATTTTTAATATAAATTTATTTATTTTAATTGGAGGTTAATTACTTTACAGTATTGTATTGGTTTTGCCATACATCAACATGAATCCGCCACAGGTATACATGTGTTCTCCATCCTGAACCCCTCTCCCTCCACCCTCCCCGTACCATCCCTCTGGGTCATCCCAGTGCACCAACCCCAAGATATGTACCTAACCCTGCCTTTCTAGGGAAGGGCAGAAGAAACACTGTCTTTGAGCCCTTGAAATGCTTATTATTCCAGAAAAACACTGGAATTATATTCAGCTTTGAGTGTCTAGTGTCTTTTTCAATTCAAAAATCACAAAACTGCATGCCTCAGTAACACTGATCTATTGAAATTAGATACTGTGAAAGTTTCAAGTTGAAAGAGAGTTTGTGATTGATGGATGTGAAAGGTATCATCTTTCCATAATGCTCAATCTTTCTTCATTTGGGAATAGAATAATTTCAGCAAGCATTATGCTCTGCTGGCAACTTTAGGGAAAACAAAACAAAACTGAACTTAGGATCCCTAAAAGTAGTGATGTATTTTTAAAAACAAGCACTCTGCAGGGAAAAAAAAATCAATTAGTTTAATTCACCTAATCAATTAGTTTAACTCACTAGTTTGTGTGTGTGTGAGAAACAGAGAGAGAGAAAAGAGAAACATATGTTAAACATGTTGGTTTTTATGTCTGTAACTGAGATGAGTACTGGTAAGTCATCCCCTACAGTATTTCTTTTTGGTTACATTATTTGTCAAAATAATTGCCTTCTTCTGTGGGTGATGTATTGTTTTTCTTGGGAAGATAGCCTTGAGAACTGGAAAAATGTAGATTTTGATGCTACATAATGCTATTTGAATTTCTTTGGAGAGGTAAGTAGAGTGGAAAAATAGTCTAAGGAAAAAATCTATTCTTGAAAAAAAGATCTTGATTCTCAGTTTAAATGTAAACATACCAATTCGGAGAGAAGATTTTTGGGGGAAACATTAGACATTCAGAGATATTAATTAATTTTATTTCAAAGTAAATGATGACTGACAATACAACATCCTCAAAGTAATTGACAGAGAATTCCTCCAGTACAGGGAAATATATAGGTACACACACACACACACATGAAAATATATCTCAGTCACTCAGTCATATCTGACTCTTTGCAACCCTATGGACTGTAGCCCACCAGGATCCTCTGTTCATGGGATTTCCCAGGCAAGAATATGGGAGTGGATTGCCAGTTCCTTCTCCAGGGGATCTTCACTGACCAGGGACTGAACATGCATCTCCTATGTTTTCTGTATTGCAGGCTGATTCTTTACCCACTGAGCCATTGAGGAAACCACATATGCAGATATATATATATATATAGATACATAGATATAGATATAGATATATTTATCTTGATTTTATGATTAATAATTGCATTATAAATAAATTATAGAATGAGCCATGTGCAAACATACATTTATTCTAAAGATGTTTTCAGGACTTTAAAATATTTAGTGTATTACATATTGGACACTGGAGACAAAGATAAGCTAAAGACATAGGCTTGGGAATATGGATACAAGGGCATGTCCGTGAGCTTTGTCACCAGCTCCAAGGCTTTCAGCAAGTTGTTAAAACTTGTTTAGATTCTGTTTACCTATAAGTCAAGTGGGGCAAGTAATGCTTCATGCATAGAAATTTTGTGAGGGTTCACTTCATATGGTCAGCAAGTATTTATTAAGTGCCAACTGACTCACGGATGACCATAAGGACAAGGCAGGAAAGAAATGGGCAAAGATAAATATCAGTCTTCTCAGGAAGCTTATCTTCTAACAAGTTAAATACAATGGTGTGTGCATGCATGCTAAGTTGCTTCAGTTGTGTCTGACTCTTTGTGACCCCACAGACTGGGTAGTCTGTCAGGCTCCTCCATTCATGGGATTCTCCAGGCAAGACTACTGGAGTGGGTTCCTATGCCCTCCACCAGGGGATCTTCCTGATCCAGGGATTGAACCTGCATGTCCTGTGGCTTCTGCATTGCAGGCAGATTCTTCACTTGCTGAGTCACTGGGGAAGCCCAAATAAAATGGTATGTAATATATAAAGTCTAGAACACCAGTGACTTGCATATGAGTCATTTAGTAAGTGAGAACTATGATGATTTCATTGGTTTTAATAAGGATATATCTTAATGAAAAAGCTTACACACCTATATAAAATTGTGAAAAAGTAATTTCATAGACACAGAAAAGACTTTTTGTTTCACTTCAAGATTTTAGTTGCTTTTCCTAGTCAAGAATAATTCTGCTTTATTGACTACACCAAAGCCTTTGACTGTGTGGATCATTACAAACTGTGGAAATTCTTCAGGAGATAGGAATACCAGACCACCTTACCTGCCTCTTGAGAAATCTGTATGCAGGTCAAGAAGTAACAGTTAGAACTGGACATAGAACAACAGAGTGGTTCCAAATCGAGAAAAGAGTGTGTCAAGGCTGTATAATGTCACCCTGCTTATTTAACTTATATGCAGAGTACATCATGTGAAATGCCGGGCTGGATGAAGCACAAGCTAGAATCAAGATTGACAGAGTAAATATCAATAACCTCAGATATGCAAATGAAACTACCCTTATGGCAAAAAGTGAAGAACTAAAAAGAGCCTCTTGATGAAAGTGAAAGAGAATGAAAATGTTGGCTTAAAGCTCAACATTCAGAAAACGAAGATCATGGCATCTAGTTCCATCACTTCATGGCAAATAGATGGGGAAACAATGAAAACAGTGAAAGACTTTATTTTAGGGGGCTCCAAAATCACTGCAGATTGGTGACTGCAGCCAAGAAATTAAAAGACACTTGCTCCTTGGAAGAAAAGTTATGACCAACCTAGACAACATATTAAAAAGCAGAGACACTACTTTGTCAACAAAGGTCTGTCTAGTCAAAACTATGGTATTTCCAGTAGTCATGTATGGATATGAGAGTTGGACTATGAAGAAAGCTGAGTGTTGAAGAATTGATGCTTCTGAGCTGTGGTGTTGGAGAAAACTCTTGAGAGTCCCTTGGACATGAAGGAGATCCAACCAGTCCATCCTAAAGGAAACCAGTCCTGAATATTCATTGGAAGGATTGATGCTAAAGCTGAAACTCCAATATTTGGCTACCTGATGCGAAGAACTGACTCATTGGAAAAGACTCTGCTGCTGGGAAAGATTGAAGGCAGGAGGAGAAGGGGACGACAGAGAATGAGATGGCTGGATGGCATCACTGCCTTGATGGACATGAGTTTGAGCAAGCTCTGGGAGTTGTTATAATACAAGGAAGGCTGGTGTGCTGCAGTCCATGGGGTTGCAAAGAGTCAGAGACAACTGAGCAACTGAACTGAACTGAGTCAAGAATCTTTTGAAAAGCATTCAAGTTGGGGTTCCTCATTGCCCTCCAGCTACAGTAATTTCACTATAAAACTAGCTAGATGAGTAGCACCAGAAGAGAAGTGACTGCAGGTAACAAATGGAAATGCAAATCATCTTCTCTATTTTCCCATCATGTCTGTATCAAAATCATGTTTTGATGGCCTTCCAAACACTGGAGGAAAATATACATATTAATTGAGGAGGAGGTAGAATAATACCCCATTTGCTAAGATAGAAAGGTTAACAGTTTAACACAGCTGTAGCTGTCCTGTGAGAATTAACCTAGGATGCTAGAGTATCATTATTCATCTTTATGAATGTACATATCTGGCCTCATTAGTCAAGGTGAGATAAAGCTGATCACTTATTATCGCTGTAAATCTTGGATTTAAAATAACTAGCACATTGAATATACTTTTGAGTCTGGTCAAGTTGGAAAGGCTCATTTTGAAACTTAAAAGCTATACCACATGTAAATTATTAGCATTTTCAAAAAACATTTCAGAAGAGAATATATTTATCCTATATCAAGAAATGTTCAACTAGATAGAGTACAGTTTACATCTAAGAGACCACAGTGAACAAATGTCCGTGAACATATAATAAAGATAAGAAGGATCATACAATATTTAAATATCACTAAGCAAATCCATGGACTTCCCCATTGGGTCAGTGGTAAAGAATCTGCATGCAATTCAGGAGCCCCAGAGGATGCAGGTTCCCTTCCTGGGTTGGGAATATCTTATGGAGGAGGGCATTGCAACCCTCTCCAGTATTCTTGCCTGAAGAATCCCATGGAGAGAAGAGCCTGATGGGCTACAGTCCACAGGGTTGCAGAGAGCCAGACATGACTGAAGCAACTGAGCGCAAGCAGAAGCACAAAAAAACCCAGAGTAATTTCTGCTGAGTGACACTGAGTGTCACATAGTCGACTGAAGCAATGTTAACATTCAACAGATGCAGACAACAAAGAAAGACAAATCTTTAGGATTTAGCCTCGTGAGAAACTTCCTTAAGCTTGGTCTGCCTGCAAGCTTGCTGTGTGCCTGCTGAGCTTATTTGCCTTTTGTAAGAATACTGAGATAAATTGTGGGGAATCTTGGGTTATACGTGCTTAAATGATAGTATACTTCCCTGGTGGTAATTTGGATTTTATATGGACGCATTAATTTTTTAAAGTCCCTAAGGTGGGATTTGCTATTTGCCTTATTAATATCAGTAAAACCAAAATCACACATAAAACAACTTACTGTTCAAGTAGAGCATGAGATCAATAAAAACAAGGACTTGTCTGTATTAGTTAGCATTCTCTCTCCCTAGCTCTCATCCTGGTGCCTTAGATAGTACTCATTTTGGGCTTGTTCAATAAATGGATGACCAAATAAATGGATAACTATTTGTAAAATAGTTAAAGCTATCCAGTAATAACTATCACTTTTAAATAACTATTATGTGCCATGCACTGTCTTATCTGTTGGCTCAGGTGGTAAAGGATCTGCCTGCTGTGCAGGAGGCCTGGGTTTGATCCCTGGGTTGAAAAGATCCCCAGAGAAGGGAATTGCAACCCAGTCCAGTATTCTTAACTTAGAAATCCCATGGACAAAAGAGCCTGGTGGGCTACAGTCCATGGGGTTGCAAAGAGTTGGACACAACTGAGCAACTAACACTCACTTACTTAAGTATTATCTAAACATATAAATAATAAATTATTAATAAAATTTCTGTAAAATTCCTACACAGTTTTGGCTAAAAAAGATATTTATTAGATAAGTGATGCCTTTCTCACTAAACAAAAGAGGACAGTAGCAAGTAAAATCTATGCAATTGTTGTTGAATGACTATGAATTAACTGAATAACATGTAATTTTTATTTTATTTACTTTTATTTATTTTTTTTTAAATTTTATTTTTATTTTATTTTTTTTCAAGGTTTAAAATTTTATTTTATTTTTAAACTTTACAATATTGTATTGGTTTTGCCAAATATTGAAGTGAATCCGCCACAGGTATACATGTGTTCCCCCTCCTGAACCCTCCTTCCTCCTCCCTCCCCATACCATCCCTCTGGGTCATCCCAGTGCACCAGCCCCAAGCATCCAGTATCGTGCATCGAACCTGGACTGGCGACTCGTTTCACACATGATATTATATATGTTTCAATGTCATTCTCCCAGATCTTCCCACCCTCTCCCTCTCCCACAGAGTCCATAAGACTGTTCTGTACATCAGTGTCTCTTTTGCTGTCTCATATACAGGGTTATTGTTACCATCTTTCTAAATTCCATATATATGTGTTAGTATACTGTATTGGTGTTTTTCTTTCTGGCTTACTTCACTCTGTATAATAGGCTCTGGTTTCATCCACCTCATCAGAACTGATTCAAATGTATTCTTTTTAATGGCTGAGTAATACTCTATTGTGTATATGTACCACGGCTTTCTTATCCATTCATCTGCTGATGGACATCTAGGTTGCTTCCATGTCCTGGCTATTATAAACAGTGCTGCAATGAACATTGGGGTACACGTGTCTCTTTCCCTTCTGGTTTCCTCAGTGTGTATGCCCAGCAGTGGGATTGCTGGATCATAAGGCAGTTCTATTTCCAGTTTTTTAAGGAATCTCCACACTGTTCTCCATAGTGGCTGTACTAGTTTGCATCCCCACCAACAGTGTAAGAGGGTTCCCTTTTCTCCACACCCTCTCCAGCACTTATTGCTTGTAGACTTTTGGATCGCAGCCATTCTGACTGGCGTGAAATGGTATCTCATTGTGGTTTTGATTTGCATTTCTCTGATAATGAGTGATGTTGAGCATCTTTTCATGTGTTTGTTAGCCATCTGTATGTCTTCTTTGGAGAAATGTCTGTTTAGTTCATTGGCCCATTTTTTTGATTGGGTCATTTATTTTTCTGGAATTGAGCTGTAGGAGTTGCTTGTATATTTTTGAGATTAGTTGTTTGTCAGTTGCTTCATTTGCTATTATTTTCTCCCATGATGAAGGCTGCCTTTTCACCTTGCTAATAGTTTCCTTTGTTCTGCAGAAGCTTTTAAGTTTAATTAGGTCCCATTTGTTTATTTTTGCTTTTATTTCCAATATTCTGGGAGGTGGGTCATAGAGGATCCTGCTGTGATATATGTCAGAGAGTGTTTTGCCTATGTTCTCCTCTAGGAGTTTTATAGTTTCTGGTCTTATGTTTAGATCTTTAATCCATTTTGCGTTTATTTTTGTGTATGGTGTTAGAAAGTGTTCTAGTTTTATTCTTTTACAAGTGGTTGACCAGTTTTCCCAGCACCACTTGTTAAAGAGATTGTCTTTAATCCATTGTATATTCTTTCCTCCTTTGTCAAAGATAAGGTGTCCATATGTGCGTGGATTTATCTCTGGGCTTTCTATTTTGTTCCATTGATCTATATTTCTGTCTTTGTTGCCAGTACCATACTGTCTCGATGACTGTGGCTTTGTAGTAGAGCCTGAAGTCAGGTAGGTTGATTCCTCCCGTTCCATTCTTCTTTCTCAAGATTGCTTTGGCTATTCAAGGTTTTTTGTATTTCCATGCAAATTGTGAAATTATTTGTTCTAGCTCTGTGAAGAATACCGTTGGTAGCTTGATAGGGATTGTGTTGAATCTATAAATTACTTTGGGTAGTATACTCATTTTCACTATATTGATTCTTCCAATCCATGAACATGGTATATTTCTCCATCTATTAGTGTCCTCTTTGATTTCTTTCACCAGTGTTTTATAGTTTTCTATATATAGATCTTTAGTTTCTTTAGGTAGATATATTCCTAAGTATTTTATTCTTTCCATTTCAATGGTGAATGGAATTGTTTCCTTAATTTCTCTTTCTGTTTTCTCCTTATTAGTGTATAGGAGTGCAAGGGATTTCTGTGTGTTGATTTTATATCCTGCAACTTTACTATAATCATTGATTAGTTCTAGTAATTTTCTGGTGGAGTCTTTAGGTTTTTCTATGTAGAGGATCATGTCATCTGCTAATAGTGAGAGTTTTACTTCTTTTCCAATGTGGATTCCTTTTATTTCTTTTCTCTGCTCTGATTGCTGTGACCAAAACTTCCAAAACTATGTTGAATAGTGATGGTGAAAGTGGGCACCCTTGTCTTGTTCCTGACTTTAGAGGAAATGCCTTCAATTTTTCACCATTGAGAATAATGTTTGCTGTGGTTTTGTCATATATACCTTTTATTATGTTGAGGTATGTTCCTTCTATTCCTGCTTTCTGGAGAGTTTTTATCATAAATGGATGTTGAATTTTGTCAAAGGCTTTCTATGCATCTATTGAGATAATCATATGGTTTTTATTTTTCAATTTGTTAATGTGGTGTATTACATTGATTGATTTGTGGATATTGAAGAATCCTTGCATCCCTGGGATAAAGCCTACTTGGTCATGGGTGTATGATCTTTTTAATGTGTTGTTGGATTCTGATTGCTAGAATTTTGTTAAGCATTTTTGCATCTATGTTCATCAGTGATATTGGCCTGTAGTTTTCTTTTTTTGTGGGATCTTTGTCAGGTTTTGGTATTAGGGTGATGGTGGCCTCATAGAATGAGTTTGGAAGTTTACCTTCCTCTGCAATTTTCTGGAAGAGTTTGAGCAGGATAGGTGTTAGCTCTTCTCTAAATTTTTGGTGGAATTCAGCTGTGAAGCCATCTGGACCTGGGCTTTTGTTTGCTGGAAGATTTTTGATTACAGTTTCAATTTCCGTGCTTGTGATGGGTCTGTTAAGATTTTCTATTTCTTCCTGGTCCAGTTTTGGAAAGTTGTACTTTTCTAAGAATTTGTCCATTTCTTCCACGTTGTCCATTTTATTGGCATTTAATTGTTGATAGTAGTCTCTTATGATCCTTTGTATTTCTGTGTTGTCTGTTGTGATCTCTCCATTTTGATTTCTAATTTTATTGATTTGATTTTTCTCCCTTTGTTTCTGATGAGTCTGGCTAATGGTTTGTTAATTTTATTTATCCTTTCAAAGAACCAGCTTTTGGCTTTGTTGATTTTTGCTATGGCCTCTTTTGTTTCTTTTGCATTTATTTCTGCCCTAATTTTTAAGATTTCTTTCCTTCTACTAACCCTGGGGTTCTCATTTCTTCCTTTTCTAGTTGCTTTAGGTGTAGAGTTAGGTTATTTATTTGACTTTTTTTCTTGTTTCTTGAGGTGTGCCTGTATTGTTATGAACTTTCCTCTTAGGACTACTTTTACAGTGTCCCACAGGTTTTGGGTTGTTGTGTTTTCATTTTCATTTGTTTCTATGCATAGTTTTATTTCTTTTTTGATTTCTTCTGTGATTTGTTGGTTATTCAGCAGCGTGTTGTTCAGCCTCCATATGTTGGAATTTTTAATATTTTTTCTTCTGTAATTGAGATCTAATCTTACTGCATTGTGGTCAGAAAAGATGCTTAGAATGATTTCTATTTTTTTTTAATTTACCAAGGCTAGATTTATGGCCCAGGATGTGGTCTATCTTGGAGAAGGTTCCATGTGCGCTTGAGAAAAAGGTGAAATTCATTGTTTTGGGATGAAATGTCCTATATATATCAATTAGGTCTAACTGGTCTATTGTATCGTTTACAGTTTGTGTTTCCTTGTTAATTTTCTGTTTAGTTGATCTATCCATAGATGTGAGTGGGGTATTAAAGTCTCCCACTATTATTGTGTTATTGTTAATTTCTCCTTTCGTACTTGGTAGCATTTGTCTTACATATTTTGGTGCTCCCGTGTTGGGTGCATATATATTTATAATTGTTATATCTTCTTCTTGGATTGATCCTTTGATCATTATGTAGTGACCATCTTTGTCTCTTTTCACAGCCTTTGTTTTAAAGTCTATTTTATGTGATATAAGTATTGCTACTCCTGATTTCTTTTGGTCCCTATTTGCATGGAAAATCTTTTTCCAGCCCTTCACTTTCAGTCTGTATGTGTCCCCTGTTTTGAGGTGGTCTCTTGTAGACAACGTATGTAGGGGTCTTGTTTTTGTACCCTTTCAGCCAGTCTTTGTCTTTTGGTTGGGGCATTCAACCCATTTACGTTTAAGGTAATTATTGATAAGTATGATCCCATTGCCATTTACTTTATTGTTTTGGGTTCGAATTTATACACCCTTTTTGTATTTCCTGTCTAGAGAATATCCTTTAGTATTTGTTGGAGAGCTAGTTTGGTGGTGCTGAATTCTCTCAGCTTTTGCTTGCCTGTAAAGCTTTTGATTTCTCCCTCATATTTGAATGAGATCCTTGCTGGGTATAATAATCTGGGCTGTAGGTTATTTTCTTTCATCACTTTAAGTATGTCTTGCCATTCCCTCTTGGCTTGAAGAGTTTCTATTGAAAGATCAGCTGTTATCCTTATGGGAATTCCCTTGTGTGTTATTTGTTGTTTTTCCCTTGCTGCTTTTAATATTTGTTCTTTGTGTTTGATCTTTGTTAATTTGATTAATATGTGTCTTGGGGTGTTTCACCTTGGGTTTATCCTGTTTGGGACTCTCTGGGTTTCTTGGACTTGGGTGATTATTTCCTTCCCCATTTTAGGGAAGTTTTCAACTATTATCTCCTCAAGTATTTTCTCATGGTCTGTCTTTTTGTCTTCTTCTTCTGGGACCCCTATGATTCGAATGTTGTAGCATTTAATATTGTCCTGGAGGTCTCTGAGATTGTCCTCATTTCTTTTAATTTGTTTTTCTTTTTTCCTCTCTGATTCATTTATTTCTACCATTCTATCTTCTAATTCACTAATCCTATCTTCTGCCTCTGTTATTCTACTATTTGTTGCCTCCAGAGTGTTTTTAATTTCATTTATTGCATTATTCATTATATATTGACCCTTTTTTATTTCTTCTAGGTCCTTGTTAAACCTTTCTTGCATCTTCTCAATCCTTGTCTCCAGGCTATTTACCTGTGATTCCATTTTGATTTCAAGATTTTGGATCAATTTCACTATCATTATTCGGATTCTTTATCAGGTAGATTCCCTATCTCTTCCTCTTTTGTTTGGTTTGGTGGGCTTTTATCCTGTTCCTTTATCTGCTGGGTATTCCTCTGTCTCTTCATCTTGTTCAAATTGCTGAGTTTGGGGTGTCCTTTCTGTATTCTGGCAGTTTGTGGAGTTCTCTTTATTGTGGCATTTCCTCGCTGTGTGTGGGTTTGTACAGGTGGCTTGTCAAGGTTTCTTGGTTAGGGAAGCTTGTCGGTGTTCTGGTGGGTGGAGCTGTATTTCTTCTCTCTCCTTTCAAAGACTTGGGTTGCTTTTCTGGGTGCCTGATGTCCTCTGCCGGCATTCAGAAGTTGTTTTGTGGAATTTACTCTGCGTGTAAATGTTCTTTTCATGAATTTGTGGGGGAGAAAGTGTTCTCCCCATCCTACTCCTCCGCCATCTTAGTTCCTCCCTCCAACTTATGTAATTTTTAAAGAGCATCTTTTTAAATCACATTTACATAGTTTAATTAGATTAAGTACTTATGTTTCAAACCACAGTCATCAAAATAAAAAAGAGGGAGAGAGAGAGATACCCATAAATTTTAGCTTGTAGACAAAAAGGAGACAGAAATCACCCCATTTGCTCCTCTCTATTCTTTATTAATACTGAAAAATATTGTGAATATACAATATTATATTGTTAAGACAGGCTTTATTTATTTATTTATTTATTTTTTTTAAACTTTACATAATTGTATTAGTTTTGCCAAACATCAAAATGAATCCGCCACAGGTATACATGTGTTCCCCATCCTGAACCTTCCTCTCTCCTCCCTCCCCATACCATCCCTCTGGGTCGTCCCAGTGCACTAGCCCCAAGCATCCAGTATCGTGCATCGAACCTGGACTGGCAGGCCTTAGAATTATACTGGTTTTAAATCTTGAATTTAGCACAAGTCTATGACTTTGGGTTATTAACCTTCAAAATGCAACATTTTAGTTGATGTTTCAGAGGATTTTGGTAAGAAATTAAATAACACACTAGAGTATTGTGTTTCCTGTATGGTGTAGGAACTCAATGAATACTAATTATTATTATTGGAGAAACATCAGTAACCTCAGATATGCAGATGACACCACCCTTATGGCAGAAAGTGAAGAGGAACTAAAAAGCTCGATGAAAGTGAAAGAGGAGAATGAAAAAGTTGGCTTAAAGCTCACCATTCAGAAAACGAAGATCATGGCATCTGCTCCCATCACTTCATGGGAAATAGATGGGGAAACAGTGTCAGACTTTATTTTTTGGGGCTCCAAAAGCACTGCAGATGGTGACTTCAGCCATGAAATTAAAAGACGGTTACTCCTTCCAATCCCAAAGAAAGGCAATGCCAAAGAATGCTCAAACTACCACACAACTGCACTCATCTCACACACTAGTAAAGTAATGCTCAAAATTCTCCAAGCCAGGCTTCAGCAATACATGAACCATGAACTTCCAGATGTTAAAGCTGGTTTTAGAAAAAGCAGAGGAACATGAGATCAAATTGTCAACATCCGCTGGATCATCAAAAAAGCAAGATAGTTCCAGAAAAAACATCTATTTCTGCTTTATTGACTATGCCAAAGACTTTGACTGTGTGGGTCACAATAAACTGTGGCAAATCCTGAAAGAGATGGGAATACCAGACCACCTGACCTGCCTATTGAGAAACCTATATGCAGGTCAGGAAGCAATAGTTAGAACTGGACATGGAACAACAGACTAGTTCCAAATAGAAAAGGGAGTATGTCAAGGCTGTATATTGTCACCATGCTTATTTAACTTATATGCAGAGTACATCATGAGAAACGCTGGGCTGGAAGATGCACAAGCTGGAATCAAGATTGCCGGGAGAAGTATCAATAACCTCAGATATGCAGATGACACCAACCTATGGTAGAAAGTGAAGAGGAACTAAAAAGCCTTTTGATGAAAGTGAAAGTGGAGCGTGAAAAAGTTGGCTTAGAGCTCAACATTTAGAAAACAAAGATCATGGCATCTGGTCCCATCCCTTCATGGGAAATAGATGGGGAAACAGTATCAGACTTTATTTTTTGGGGCTCCAAAATCACCGCAGATGGTGACTGCAGCCATGAAATTAAAAGATGCTTACTCCTTTGAAGAAAAGTTATGACCAACCTAGATAGCATATTCAAAAGCAGAGACATTACTTTGCCAACAAAGGTCTGTCTAGTCAAGCCTGTGGTTTTTCCAGTGGTCAGGTATGGATGTGAGAGTTGGACTGTGAAGAAAGCTGAGTGCCGAAGAATTGATGCTTTTGAACTGTGGTGTTGGAGAAGACTCTTGAGAGTCCCTTGGACTGCAAGGAGATCCAACCAGTCCATTCTGAAGGAGATCAGCCCTGGGATTTCTTTGAAAGGAATGACGCTAAAGCTGAAACTCCAGTACTTTGGCCGCCTCATGTGAAGAGTTGACTCATTGGAAAAGACTCTGATGCTGGGAGGGATTGGGGGAAGGAGGACAAGGGAACAACAGAGGTTGAGATGGCTGGATGGCATCACTGACTCTATGGACGTGAGTCTGAGTGAACTCCGGGAGTTGGTGATGGACAGGGAGGGGGCAGGCATGCTGCGATTCATGGGGTCGCAAAGTTGGACAGGACTGAACGACTAAACTGACTGAACTGACTAAGCTATTTTCTACATTATAATTATTGAGATTTCATTATCTATTTTGAAGAAATCTAGACTGGGAGCTTTTACTACTAAAACATGTGATTCCAGCTTGTGCTTCATCCATTCCAGCATGTCACATGATGTACTCTGCATATAAGTTAAATAAGCTGGTTGACAATATACTCCTTTCCCAGTTTTGAAGCAGTCCATTGTTCCATGTCTGGTTTTAACTGTTGCCTCTTGACCTGCATTCCAGTTTCTCAGAAGGCTGGTAAGGTGATCTGATATTCCCAGCTCTTGAAAAATTTTCCACAGTTTGTTGTGATCTACACAGTCAAAGGCTTTAATGCAATCAGTGGAGCAGATGTTTTTCTGGAAGTCTCTAGCTTTTTCTATGATCCAATGGATGTTGGCAATTTAATCTCTGATTCCTCTGCCTTTTTGAAATTCAGCTTGAACACCTGGAAGGTCTTGTTTCATGTACTGTTGAAGCCTCTTTTAGAGAATTTTGAGCATTACTTTGCTAGTGCGTGAGATCAGTGCAATTGTGCAGTAGTTTGAACATTCTTTGGCATTGCCTTTTTTGGGATTGGAATGACAACTCACTTTTTGCAGTCCTGTGGCCACTGCTGAAGTTTCCAAATTTGCTGACATATTGAGTACAACACTTTAACACCATCATCTTTTAGGATTTGAAACAATTCCATCACCTCCACTAGTTTTGTTCGTAGTGATTTTTCCTAAGGGCCACTTGACTTCACACTCCAGGATGTGTGGCTCTAGGTGAGTGATAACACTATCATGATTATATGGGTCATGAAGATATTTTTTGTATAGTTCTGTGTATTCTTGCCACTTCTTTTTAATATCTTCTGCTTCTGTTATGTCCATACCATTTCTGTCCTTTATTGTGCCCATCTTTGCATGAAATATTTCCTTGCTATCTCTACTTTTCTTGACAATATCACAAGTCTTTCCTATTCTACTATTTTCCTCTATTTCTTTGCATTGATTTCTTAGGAAGGCTTTCTTAAATCTCCTTGCTAATCTCTGGAACTTTGCATTCAGATAGGTGTATATTTCCTTTTCTCCTTTGCTCTTTGTTTCTCTTCTTTTCTCAGCTATGCATAAGGCCTCCTCAGACAACCATTTTGCCTTTTATTTCCTTGGGGATGGTTTTGATCACTGCCTCCAGTACAATGTTATGAATCTCCATCCATAGTTCTCCAGGCACTCTGTCTTCAGATCTAATCCCTTGAATTTATTTGTCATTTCCAGGGTAAAATTGTAAGGGATTTGATTTAGGTTGTACCTTAATCACCTAGTGGTTTTCCCTACTTTGTTCAATCTAAGTCTTAATTTCTCAATAAGGAGATCATGATCTGAGTCACAGTCAGCTCCTAGTCTTGTTTTTGCTGACTCTGTAGAGCTTCTATATCTTTGGCTTAAAAAAATATAATCAATCTGGTTTTGGTATTGACCATCTGATGAGATATTATCTTATTGTTGGATTAATGAAAAGTCAAAGCCTAAAGGCAGAGAAGGCAATGGCACCCCACTCCAGTACTCTTGCCTGGAAAATCCCATGGACGGAGGAGCCTGGTAGGCTGCAGTCCATGGGGTCCCTAAGAGTCGGACACAACTAAGTGACTTCCCTTTCGCTTTTCACTTTCATGCATTGGAAAAGGAAATGGCAACCCACTCCAGTGTTCTTGCTTGGAGAATCCCAGGGACTGGCAGGGGACTGGTGGGCTGCCATCTATGGGGTCGCACAGAGTTGGACACGACTGAAGCGACTTAGCAGCAAGGCCTCAAGGAATGTTGAGCATGTATTGAAGGTCACATCTACACTTGGTGATCCCATTGAAAAGAGAACCCAGTCATCCTTTCATGTCTCACCACCTCTGGTGGCTGCTCATAATAATATGAGGCCTTTGTCTAGAACTTTATACTTCTCAAGGCCCTAATAGACAGTTTCTCAAATAAGATCATATGTCTTTATGGTGGAGATTTTCATCCAGATTAAGTCCCAGATAGTTCAGAAACAAAAGTAAAATTTCCACATTGTCTTTAATATAAATAGATGTTTCCAGGGCTCTATCAGGTTCTGTATTACCACAACATGAAAGTGGATGAGTAAGCTCACTCTTTTGCTAAACAAAATTCATTAAGATGATTGCATTGAATTTCCAAATTTAAATTTTACAACATTTTTACATTATTATATAGAATTATATGGAGTGGGTGATTTTTCAAAGATTTAAATATAATCTCTGGTTATGAATATTTATATATAAAATTGCTTAAACTATACCTATTTCAACCTAGATAGCATATTGAAAAGCAGAGACATTCCTTTGCCTACAAAGGTCCGTCTAGTCAAGGGTATGGTTTTTCCCGTGGTCATGTATGGATGTGAGAGTTGGACTGTGAAGAAAGCTGAGCACAGAAGAACTGATGCTTTTGAACTGTGGTGTTGGAGAAGACTCTTGAGAGTCCCTTGGACTGCAAGGAGATCCAACCAGTCCATTCTGAAGGAGATCAGCCCTGGGATTTCTTTGGAAGGAATGATGCTAAAGCTGAAACTCCAGTACTTTGGCCGCCTCATGTGAAGAGTTGACTCATTGGAAAAGACTCTGATGCTGGGAGGGATTGTGGGCAGGAGGAGAAGGGGACGACAGAGGATGAGATGGTTGGATGGCATCACTGACTCGATGGACGTGAGTCTGAGTAAACTCCAGGAGTTGGTGATGGACAGGGAGGCCTGGCGTGCTGTGACTTATGGGGTCACAAAGAGTCAGACACGTCTGAGTGACTGAACTGAACTGAACTGAACTGATACCTATTTCAATATATGAAATAATTTTTTAAACAGAAAGGACTTTAAACAGAATTTATGGATTAAAAATTAATAAAGTAATCATTTGGCTCTGTAACTCTGTAATTTGATGGTAATAGTGAAAGGAAAATTAATTTAGTTTTGAGTTTATTCTTATAGGCAAATATCTTGCTATCACATATTTTCAATAGATCAGTAGAACCAAAATGAATTATTCATCAATATCATTCAGTGACCAGGTTGCTCAATTCTGTAATATATTTAGAAGTAATATAAATATATATTTGGAAGTAATATAAAAATATATTTGGAAGTCTGTTTGTGTATATTGATGGTATTGTTTATCCATAAATATACACATATACATATATACTCAAAATATTAATCCAAAATCTGTACATAAATATTTAGAATTATTAATAAGTGCACAAAAATAAATATGTCTTCAAAATAAGTTTAAACAGAAAATAAGACTACTACAGTCATCAAGTATTTTGTAAATGTATTACCTGAAATATAATGCAAATATAGTTTCTAACAGAGACAGAAAAATAATTGCCAGTAGAGAAACTGATTTCTCAAAAAAGTGAAAATTTAAAAATTATTTTGAGACCAACTCACTGAATTTTTTTTAGTATTAATTGCCAGGTTGTGTTTGCAATACACTATATTCAGTCAAGACAAATGGATTTGTAATTCATGTCTTAAAGTTTGATCTATTACATTTTTAAAATGTGGATCTTAACTTCTGGAACAATTTTTTAAGAAAAGAATCACACAGCACTTAATAAAAATCATTTTTCTTTTTGATTTTTTACTATAATACAATAAGAGTATCACTTGGCCATCTTTTTACTTCTAGTGTGTACCCTCAATTCTTATAGAGAAGAATTAAAATTTTTTTCTCTTGGTCTACAGTTTTTATTCAAATGGAAAGTTTTTAATGAATTATTTTATTTTTCTATTTACCTCTTCTGAATTCTGGTGGCTGTTATTACTACTTTCATTAGATTCAAATGTTATGCAACTCCAGTTAGTACTTTCAATACTTCCTGAAAAAGCTATCGTCCTTAGAGGCTCATTGCTTTTACTGCTTTGCTTTAACAAGCTTTAATCTAATCACATTTTCATTTGATAAAATATTTTGAGAAAATAATCACTTTTTTTTTTATGAAAGATTTTCCAAAATACTTTCTTTAATTGAAAGACTATTAGAGCTCCTGTGGTGTTTTAGAAGTCATTTAGTCAAAAAGTATGATAATGCTTTTCTACATGTTAAACCTTTATTTAACTATAAATTCTTTATGTGCTTATAATTAATATATTTTATACCAGAGATAACTAGGATAACAGAGAGTTTTCTAACTTAATAAATTTACACACTTAGTAACTGATATTCAAAATTCTATGCTATTTCTAATGTATCTTACTGTCTTCTTATTGCATGAAGGTGTATATGCCCATGAACCCGATATTCCAAGATTAAAAGGGTTAAAGGACTTGGTCAAGATTAAGAGTTAAAGACAAGTTTAGGTGACAAGAAGACAGTCTCTTAGTTTAGTTCCTAGCAAGTATCATGCACTGTGCAGGACACTGGAGAACAAAGGTAAATAAAACACATGTCCTACTTTTGAGGGCATCTCAGTCTGGTGGGGAAGGAATATACTTATGCCATTAGTAAAATATGGTTTGTTAATGGTGGAATCTATGGATTTAGAGAAGAGAGGGACTGCTGATGCTTAGGGAAAGGTGGGGAGCTTTCACACTACAGGAGAAAATGCAGATTGATGCTCAAATCATGAACAGATGGGCTTTCCTGGCAGTCTAGTGGTTAAGACTCTGCACCACCAATGCAAGGGGCTTGGGTTTGATCCTTAGACAGGAAACTAAGGTCCCACAAGCTACGTGGTGTGACAAAAAAAAAAAAAAAAAAAGAAAGCATGCATATGAGTTATGTGGAGACTAAGGAAAAAAGCATATTTCTGGAGGAGATAATGGACTGTGTGAGCAGGCAATATAACAGTAGCATGAAGATATAAATGGAAACTTGATTTGAGAGTTGATTGTGAAATGCTTTGTTTGCTATAGTACAAGCCAAGGGGTTTGAGCTTTAGATAATGGAAATAGAAATCATCATACTTCTTTCATTTTTATAATCTCCAGAAAAGTAATATTTCATAGTTCATGACTTGAATGGTAACATTGGGGACATTGTGAAACAATATTAAATGACATCAATATTCATAAAATTAGAAAAACTACATGGTGAACCCCTAAGGAATAAATAATAAATAGGTAAAAAATTTAAAGCTATTATCCTGAAAAAGACCTGAGGTCTTTAATTACATTTAAAATATATTATGTATAAAGTATATATTCATATATAAATATTTCCCTAATATATGTATGTAACCTCTTAGAATATATTTTATATAAATAAAAGTATATATTTATATATAATTTATCTTTAAATGTATAATAAAAATCTCAGGTCTTTCTTAGGGTAAAGAGAAAGACCTTATTCTCCTAAGATATATATGTAATATCTTAGGATACATTTCTAATATCCAGATTAAAACTTAAAATGCTTTGAAGAAGACTGAATATTATTTGCAACTATGTGCATATTTGCATATTTCATAAGTTGTAAACTTTTTTTTTGTTTAATGTGAAGAGTTTGAGCATGTCTTTAAAATAGTTTGCTAACTCAGTATTCATTGCTCTAACAAGGAGATTATTTCTTTATGCCAAGCAATCATGACTGATATAACTGTCCTAGAAATTCTATTAATAATTTAGCGTAACTGTCAGTTTCTTTAAGTTAAATTCTAGATCAGATACTTGATAAATATTTTAACATAGAATATCTATTAAAAGTCAGACTAATGATTCACTCAGGCTAGCATTTAGATTCTCATGTTGTCACCAAATGACACTTTTTTTCCTCCTTCCCATCAATAGGTGAGTCTACTTATCCAAAAAGTAAACATTAAAGTTTCCTTTGTACCACAGATCACACATTTGTCTACCTACCTCTTGAACATGAATGTAGAGTAGAACTTTATTTGAGAAGGCTTGGAGAAAAACAGGTAATTGCTTTCAAGCATAAAAATAATGGAATGGAAATGGGATAATTCATAGTAACTATAGATCCACGTGATAGAATTAGGACTAAAGACTGTAGTTTGTCATAGGAAAAGATTTTAGAGGTATAGAAAATATAATGGCTGGTGAACAAGAAAGAAGTTATAATTTGGCAGTCATTCTGTAAAAGTAATTAAATGTTAGATAGTTGGACTGGAGCAATGGTTGTACAGCGGAGGGAAAAGGTTTAAGAAAAAATATCTCATTTTATTGTGCTTCACAAATATTGCATTTTTACTAATTGAAGGTTTGCGGCAACCTTGCATTTAGCAAGTATATTGGTGCCATTTTTCCAGCAGCATTTGCTCACTTTGTATTTCTGTCACATTTTGGTAATTCATACAATATTTCAAACCTTTTTATTATTATATTTGCTATGGTGATTTGTGATCAGTGATCTTTGGTGTTACGGTGCACATGAATGACACTCAAGTATGATGGTAAACTTAATAGATAAATGCCTATGTTCTGACTGTTCCATTGACCAACTCTTCTCTTTCTCTCTATTCAGGCATCTCTATTCCCTGAGACACAAGTATATCAAATTGGGCCAATTAACAATCTGACAATGGTCTCCAAGTGTTCAAGTGAAAAGTCATACATCTCTTACTTTAAATCAAAAGGCAGAAATGTTGAAACTTAGTGTGAAAGACATGTTGAAAGCCAAGATAGGCTGAAAGTGAGGCCTCTTGGAACAAACAGCCAGGTTGTGAATGGGGAAAGAAAAGTTTTTGAAGGAAATTAAATGTGCTACTCCAGTAAACATATGAATGATAAGAGAACAAAACAACCTTATTGCTGCCCTGGAGAAAGTTTTAGTTGTCTGGATGGAAGGTCAAACCAGCTGCAACATGCCCTTAAGCCAAAATCCAGAGTAAGGCCCCAACTCTCTTCAATTCTGTGAAAGATGTTAGGCAACTGTAGTATAAAAGTTCAAAGCTAAAAGTTAAAAGAGGTTAGTTCATGAAGATTAAGGAAAGAAGCTATCTGCATGCTATAGAAGTGCAAGGTGAAGCTTCAAGTGCTTATGTAGAAGCTGCTCTAAGTTATCTAGGTGGTCTAGCTAAGATAACTAATGAAGGTATCTGTCCTACACAACAGATTTTCAATGTACCTGAAACAGCCTTATATTGGAAGAAAATGCCATCTAGGACTTTCATGACTAGGGAGGATGACTTGGTGTCTTGGTTTAAAGGTACAAAGGATTTGCTGACTCTTGTTAGGGCTAATGCAGCTGGTGACTTTAGTTGAAGCCAATGCTATTATCTTTCCCAAATTCCTAGAGCCCTTAAGGATTATGCTAAATTTACTTGGTTTATGATCTCTAAATAAAGCAACAAAACCTGGAGGACAACATATCTCTTTAAAGCATGGTTTACTGAATATTTTAAGCCCACTATTGAGAACTATTTCTCAAAATAAAATAAATTCCTTTCAAAATATTATTGCTAGTTGGCAATGCACTTGATCACCCAAGAGCTCTGCTGGAGAACTACAATAAGATTAATGTTTTCATGCCTGATAGCACAACATCCATTTTGTAGCCCATGGAACAAGAAGTCATTTTGACTTTCAAGTCTCATTACTTAGAGATACATGTGTAAGGCTGTATCTACCATAGATTCCTCTGATGAATCTAGGCAAAGTGCCTCTAAAGAATTTACCATTCTAGATGCCATTAAGGACATTCATGATCCATGGGAAGAGGGTCAACATTACTAGAAGTTTGAAAGAAGTCAATTCTAATCCTCATGAGTGACTTTGAGGGGTTCATGACTGTAGTGGAGGTAGGGACTGCAGATGTGGTGGAAATAGCAAGAGAATTGAATTAGAGGTGGACTCTGAAGATGTGACTGAATTGTTGCAATCCCATGATAAAACTTTAAAGGATGAGGAGTTGATTCTTATAGATGAGCAAAGAAACTAGTTTCTTGAGATGGAATCTACTCCTGGTGAAGAGGCTATGAGGATTATTGAAATGACAAAGAGGATTTAGATTATTACACAAACAGTTGACAAAGCACTTAACAGGGTTTGAGAGGACTGCCTTCAATTTTGAAATAAAAAAAAAAAACATTTTATTGTGGGTTAAATGCTATCAAATTACATTACAAGCTAAAAGAAATTGTTTTTGAAAAGAAGTCAATCAATTTAACAAACTTCATCATGTCTTATTTTAAGAAATTGTCACAGCCAACCCAAACTTTAGCAGCCACCACCCTGGTCAGTCAACAGCCAATAAACATCAAACAAGACCCTCCACTAGCAAAAAGAATACAACTTTGAAGACAAAGAGAATTTTAGCATTTTTTAGCAAAAAGTATTTTTAAATTACATTATGTATGTTGCTTTTTAAAACATGATACTAATGCACACTTAATAGACTTCAGTATAGTGAAAATCTAGTTTTTATATGCACCAGAAAACCGAAAAAATTTCTGTGACCTATTTTATTTCAAAATTCACTTAATTGAAGTGATCTGGAACCAAACCATAATATCTCCAAGGTGTGATATGTATGGCTCAGAAAAATGGTGAGATTATTTTTATATTCCAAATCCACTCTTTTCCAACCAGTTGTGAACCACTAAAATTGGTCTTTGAATTTTCTATTTTTCTTAGAAGTGTTTCATTCTATGATATAAAGCAATGCATTGCAATAATTTAAAAAGTATTGTTTGATTTCTCATATTTGGGTCAGGTTTAATATTTTAACAATAGTATTTGGAATTCTGGAGGAAATCAAAGCTGTTTTCAATCTCTGAAATCACAGTGCAAATGTAACTTTTCTAAGTTAATGGTGCTCAATTATATCCACTCTTCAAAGTTTGCCTTCTCAATACAGAGTCTTAATTTTTCAGGTGTATTCATGTGCAAAGCTTAGTAATAGGCATAATTATAATTCTAGGAAGAGTCTTTAATTTTTAAATTTCTTTATTATCCCAATAAAATTTCACTTTCTCTGTAGTGTAGAAGACAGAAGTTTTCAACTTAGGTCACATAAAATGAATTCTTTATTATAAACTGTCTAATTTGATATGTCTCTAGGTGACCAAGGCAAGTACTAAGAGAATTATCATTTTCAGGACAAATGTTTAATAATGACATATGTATTCTACCATTTGAAATTTCCCATAAAGAAAAATCAAAGCAACCTTTTTAATTAAAGTCTCAAGTAATTACTCCTGCTTAATATAATTAAATAAAAAACCCTCACAAATGAAATAAAGAAAATATTCTTTTGTATTTGTAACATGAGCTCTGAATTAATCCAAAATTATCAAATACTAAGCTTCATTATTGTAATCCTTCAATTAAACATTTATCATGCATTAAAAAGTGTCATGGTTTTAATATTCATCACTGGTTATTCTATCAAACAATACATGATGAAACATTAGGTTAAGCAAATTAAAATTAAGTCTACAAAGGAGTGAATACTTTATTTGCCCAGGAATTAGCATGTAACAACTCCCTCTAAATTTTAATCTCATTAATAAGACTGAAGCTCCAGTAATAGGCTTTAGAAAAGATTTGTGCTAAATATATGACTACATTAAGTTATATGTAAACTATTTATAAGCCTCAGATTTATTCTGCTATTTGTTTATATGTCTGCACATTGTGTCTATGGTATTAAATGATGTACATGTTGACTGGTTACTTAAAGAGCTACCAAGAAGGATGAGCAGAAGAAGGGTGCTTGGACCATGTTGTCAGGGTTAAGGAGTCCAGTCTAACAGAGCTTAGAATTTCCCAGAATGTCAGCTACAGTTTTCTGCAAAAAGTATAATTTATTGATACTGTCTGCACTCTTCCTCTCCCAATTCTATTTGATCGAATTTTTTTGTATAAGTCAAAAGAGCATATTAGCCCGTTAATCCTAATCTTTAGAAATGAAGTCTACTGATATAATTCCACAGTTTTCAAGGAATGTACCACATTGATAGACAATGAACTTGATGAAGATACGTGATTTTTAATGCAGATTACAATATCATATGAAATACAGTTTGACTTTCAGGTAAGGTAAAGACAGCCATATAGCATTAGCTATAGCAGGAAACTGATGAAAGTTCCTGCTGGTATTTGTGAAGGCTGCTGAATAGGTTTGCACCCAGCACCATGCATAAAATTTAAATAGGTTAATCAAGCCATTTGAAATCAGAGTTATTTAGCATAACTGTAATATTCTGCTTTAAATGTCAAGGATCTTGTGGGGGAAGTTGAGGTACAGAGACAGATTTAAGACCAAGAGTGGGAGGGGGAAGGATATGTCTATTTACAAGCTGATAATCTACATCATGAACTCTGGTCTCCCCTCGTGCCACTTGCTGTTTTTCACAAAGGATGTCTCCACACTTCTACACCTCTATCCTTCTATTATTTTCTAGATGATTTAGGGCCACTTTAATTTCCATATTACTGTCACTCTGTCTATCTTAAGACAATTTCTATTTTTAAAACTTTTATTGCAATATTTTATGTACATTTATTTATTCTTTGTAAACTTTCTTTGTTGGGAAGCCTGGCATGCTACAGGCCATGGGGTTGCAGAATCAAACACAACAGTGACTGAACAATAGCAACAAACTCTCTTAAAGTCTATGAAAATGCTTAATCATCTTTATATACCACATAACACATTACTTGCCTTTGTATTTGTGTCCGTGTGCATGCGTGCTCAGTTGCTAAGTCATGTCTGAGTCTTTGAGACCCCATAGACTGTAGCCTGCCAGGCCCCTCTTTCATGGAATTTTCCAGGCAAGACAGAGTGGGTTGCCATTTCCTACTCCAGGGGATATTACCAATCCAGGGATTGAACCCATGTCTCCTGTGTCTCTTGCATTGGCAGGTGGATTCCTTAAAACTGAATGACCTGGAAAGCCCACCTTTGTATATAGTTATCTCTTGATATATAGTTGAATAAATTCAGTAGTGGAGGAGATGTTTTCATGAGATATTGAAGAGATGTAATTGAGACTATTAGGATATTCCTTGTTGTAGATCAATGTGTGTAAGTTGCTTCAGTTGTATCTGACTTTTTGTGACCCCATGGGCTGTAGCCTGCCAGGCTCCTCTGTCCATGGGATTCTCCAGGCAAGAATACTGGAGTGGGTTGCCATTTTCTTCTCCAGTGGATCTTCTCAACCCAGGGATCAAACTTGAAACTTAAATCTCTTATGCTTACCTGCATTGGTAAGCAGGTTCTTTCCCAGCGTCACCTGGGAAATTGATTTTGAAATCAATAAAAACACACCATGGTGAAAAAAAAAAAATGATGCACTTGTCACCACAGTCATTATCAGAGTTTCACTGAAAATGTCAGAGTTTTGTGTGGTAGACTATTTTAGTAACATTTCTTTATTTCTTATGTTAAAGAGGGGAAAAAAACACACTAGAAGATAATGAAAGAGTAAAGAATTTTGCTTCCACTTCAGAATGACTACTTTGAAATAATTGTTGTTCAGTCACTCGGTCGTGTCAGACTCTTCGACACCATGGACTGAAGCACACCGGACTTCCCTATCTTTCACCATCTCCCAGAGTTTGCTCAAACTCATGTTCATTGAGTCCATGATGCTATCCAACCATCTTATCCTATGTCATCCCCTTCTCTTCCCGTTTTCAATCTTTTCCAGCATCAGTGTCTTTTCCAATGAATCAGCTCTTCACATCAGGTGGCCAAAGTATTGGAGCTTCAGTTTCAGCATCAGTCCTTCCAATGAATATTCAGGGTTGATTTCCATTAGGATTGACTGGTTTGATCTTGCTGTCCAAGGGACTCACAAGAGTTTTCTCCAGCACCAGAGTTCAAAGGCATCAATTCTGTGGTGCTCAGCACTTTTGTCTAGTTCTTGGATCCATACATGATTATAAGAAAAAATAGAGCTTTGACTATATGGACATTTGTAGGCAAAGGAATGTCTTTGCTTCTTAATACACTGTATGGGTTTGTCATTGCTTTTCTTTCAAGAAGCAGTGTCTTTTAATTTCATGGCTGCAGTCACAGTTTCCATTGTTTCCTCATCCATTTGCCATGAAGTGATGGATCTGGATGCTATAATCTTAGTTTTTTTTTTTTTTTTTTTTTTTAATTTTAAGCCAACTTTTTCACTCTCCTCTTTCACTTTCATCAAGAGGCTTTTTAGTTTCTCTTCACTTTCTGCCATAAGGGTGGTGTCATCTGCATATCTGAGGTTATTGATATTTCTTCCGGCAACTTTGATTCCAGCTTGTGCTTCTTCCAGCCCAGTGTTTCTCATGATGTACTCTGCATAGAAGTTAAATAAGCAGGGTGACAATATACAGCCTTGACGTGCTCCTTTTCCTATTTGGAACCAGTCTGTTGTTTCATGTCCAGTTCTAACTGTTGCTTCCTGAGCTGCATACAGATTTCTCAAGAGGCAGGTCAGGTGGTCTGGTATTCACAGCTCTTTCAGAATTGTCCACAGTTTACTGTGATCCACACAGTCAAAGGCTTTGGCATAGTCAATAAAGCAGAAATAGATGTTTTTCTGGAACTGTCTTGCTTTTTCGATGATCCAGCAGATGTTGGCAATTTGATTTCTGGTCCCTCTGCCTTTTCTAAAACTAGCTTGAACATCTGGAAGTTCATGGTTCACGTATTGTTGAAGCCTGGCTTGGAGAATTTTGAGCATTACTTTACTAGCGTGTGAGATGAGTGCAATTGTGCGGTAGTTTGAGCATTCTTTGGCATTGCCTTTCTTTGGGATTGGAATGAAAACTGACCTTTTCCAGTCCTGTGGCCACTGCTGAGTTTTCCAAATTTGCTGGCATATTGAGTGCAACAATTTCACAGCATCACCTTTCAGGATTTGGAATAGCTCAACTGGAATTCCATCATCTCCACTAGCTTTGTTTGTAGTGATGCTTTCTAAGGCCCACTTGACTTCACATTCCAGGATGTCTGGGCCTAGGTGAGTGATCACATCATCATGATTACCTGGGTCATGAAGATTTTTTTTGTACACTTCTTCTGTGTATTCTTGCCACCTCTTCTTAATATCTTCTGCTTCTGTTAGGTCCATACCATTTCTGTAATTTATTGTGCCCATCTTTGCATTAGATGTTCCCTTGGTGTCTATAATTTTCTTGAAGAGATCTCTAGTCTTTCCCATTCTGTTGTTTTTCTCTATTTCTTTGCATTGATCACTGAGGAAGGCTTTCTTATCTCTTCTTGCTATTCTTTGGAACTCTGCATTAAGATGCTTATATCTTTCCTTTTCTCCTTTGCTTTTTGTTTCTCTTCTTTCCACAGCTATTTGTAAGGACTCTCCAGACAGCCATTTTGCTTTTTTGTATTTCTTTTCCATGGGGATGGTCTTGATCCCTGTCTCCTATATAATGTCACCAACCTCAGTCCATAGTTCATCAGGCACTCTATCTATCAGATCTAGGCCCTTAAATCTATTTCTCACTTCCACTGTATAATCATAAGGGATTTGATTTAGGTCATACCTGAATGGTCTAGTGGTTTCCCCTACTTTCTTCAATTTAAGTCCAAATTTGGCAATAAGGAGTTCATGGTCTGAGCCACAGTCAGCTCCTGGTCTTGTTTTAGTTGACTGTATAGAGCTTCTCCATCTTTGGTTGCAAAGAATATAATCAATCTGATTTCAGTGTTGACCATCTGGTGATGTCCATGTGTAGAGTCTTCTCTTGTGTTGTTGGAAGAGGGTGTTTGCTCTGACCAGTGCATTTTCTTGGCAAAACTCTATTAGTCTTTGCCCTGCTTCATTCCATATTCCAAGGCCAAATTTGCCTGTTACTCCAGGTGTTTCTTGACTTCCTACTTTTGTATTCCAGTCCCCTATAATGAAAAGGACATCTTTTTTGGGTGTTAGTTCTAAAAGGTCTTGTAGGTCTTTATAGAACTGTTCAGCTTCAGCTTCTTTAGCATTACTGGTTGGGGCATAGACTTGGATTACTGTGATATTGAATGGTTTGCCTTGGAAACAGATAGAGATCATTCTGCCATTTTTGAGATTGCATCCAAGTACTGCATTTCAGACTCTTTTGTTGACCATGATGGCTACTCCATTTCTATGAGGGATTTCTGCCCGCAGTAGTAGATATAATGGTCATCTGAGTTAAATTCACCCATTCCAGTCCATTTTAGTTTGCCGATTCCTAGAATATCAACGTTAACTCTTGCCATCTCTTGTTTGACCACTTCCAATTTGCCTTGATTCATGGACCTGACATTCCAGGTTCCTATGCAATATTGCTCTGTACAGCATCAGACCTTGCTTCTATCACCAGTCCCACCCACAGTTGGGTATTGTTTTTTCTTTGGCTCCATCCCTTCATTCTTTCTGGAGTTATTTCTCCACTGATCTCCAGTAGCATATTGGGCACCTACTGACCTGGGGAGTTCCTCTTTCAGTATCCTATCATTTTGCCTTTTCATACTGTTCATGGGGTTCTCAAGGCAAGAATACTGAAGTGGTTTGCCATTCCCTTCTCCAGTGGACCACATTCTGTCAGATCTCTCCACCATGACCTGCCCGTCTTGGGTTGCCCCACGGGCATGGCTTAGTTTCATTGAGTTAGACAAGGCTGTGGTCCTAGTGTGATTAGATTGACTAGTTTTCTGTGAGTGTGGTTTCAGTGTGTCTGCTCTGATGCCCTCTTGCAACACCTACCGTCTTACTTGGGTTTCTCTTACCTTGGATGTGGGGTATCTCTTCACAGCTGCTCCAGCAAAGTGCAGCTGCTGCTCCTTACCTTGGATGAGGTGTATCTCCTCACCGCCGCCCCTTCTGACCTTCAACGTGGAATAGCTCCTCTAGGCCCTCCTGCGCCCACGCAGCCACCGCTCCTTGGAGGTGGGGTTGCTCCTCCCGGCAGCTGCCCCTGGCCTCGGGCATAGGGTAGGTTCTTCTGACTGCCCCTGGCCTCGCACGCAGGGTAGCTCCTCTCGGCTGCTGCCCCTTACCTCGGTTGTGGGTAGCTCCTCTCGGCCATTCCTGCGCCGTCGCAGCCTGGCATCTCAGCTGCTGCCTCTGACCTCGGACGTGGGGTAACTCCTCTTGGCTGCCTCCTCTCCAGCATGGGGTCCTCCCGGCTTCTGCCCCTGACCTCGGACGTGGGGTAGCTCCTCTCCGCCGCGCTAAATGCGCAGGTCTCAGCCGCCGGCGCATTTCAGCATTAGATTATCATGCGTAGATTATCAAATCTACACATGATCTGTATGGGACTTGCATAGTCTATAGTTAATGCTTGTTGTTCTCTATCCTAAGTGTAACTGAGGGAGAGGTCTACTTGAAGAAAGAAGGATAACAACATGAGATGGGGTGTGAGTGACTTCCATTGTTATGAATGAAAGAAAAAGAGAGAATCTTTATCAACCAAGAAAGGGAATTTCATGCAGCTTTTAGACATAAAAATCATAGTTCTTGAGCATTTCTGAAATCCCTATTATTTTGTCCTTTTAATTTTTTTTTAATTTTATTTTATTTAACTTTACAATATTGTATTGGTTTTGCCAAATATCAAAATGAATCCACCACAGGTATACATGTGTTCCCCATCCTGAACCCTCCTCCCTCCTCCCTCCCCATACCATCCCTCTGGGTCATCTCAGTGCACCAGCCCCAAGCATCCAGTATCGTGCATCAAACCTGGACTGGCGACTCGTATCATATATTATATTATACATGTTTCAATGCCATTCTCCCAAATCTTCCCACCCTCTCCCTCTCCCACAGAGTCCAAAAGACTGTTCTGTACATCAGTGTCTCTTTTGCTGTCTCGTATACAGGGTAATTGTTATCATCTTTTTAAATTCCATATATATGCATTAGTATACTGTATTGGTGTTTTTCTTTCTGGCTTACTTCACTTTGTATAATAGGCTCCAGTTTCATCCACCTCATTAGAACTGATTCAAATGTATTCTTTTTAATGGCTAAGTAATACTCCATTGTGTATATGTACCACGGCTTTCTTATCCATTCATCTGCTGATGGACATCTAGGTTGCTTCCATGTCCTGGCTATTATAAACAGTGCTGCGATGAACATTGGGGTACACATGTCTCTTTCCCTTCTGGTTTCCTCAGTGTGTATGCCCAGCAGTGGGATTGCTGGATCATAAGGCAGTTCTATTTCCAGTTTTTTAAGGAATCTCCACACTGTTCTCCATAGTGGCTGTACTAGCTGGCATTCCCACCAACAGTGTAAGAGGGTTCCCTTTTCTCCACATCCTCTCCAGCATTTATTGCTTGTAGACTTTTGGATCACAGCCATTCTGACTGGCTGTCCTTTTTATTATAGTGACTGTTTTTCTGAAGTCTTTTTCTATAGTGTTTTTATGTGAGCATCTCATTCAACTTTCCCACCTCCTGTCAAGAGCAGCTGGATACTAACACATGTCTTCAAAACAAGATCCCTCTTTCCCATGGGGAGCCAATTCACCTGACTTGACTAGATCTCATCCTACTTTTCTAAAAATTACATGACCTCGGCTCAGCTAATTACAGAAACATTTCCATCTGTCTGCATTATTGGTCCAAAGGCTCATGACCCAAGACAGGTAAATCAGAGTTCTCTCAAGTTGTGAATTTTTTTTTGTCCCTGAAGTGTCCACTAATTTAGAAGGATGTAAGTCAGTAAGGATGTAAGTTCCACTATGTGGAACAAGGTTTGTGAGTCCCATGACTTCTTGTCTTATTCGACTCTACCACTGTAGTGAGAGTAATAACAGACAAAATGTAAAAAAAAAAAAAAATCCAATATAACTTTATTTACAAGCACAGGTGGTAGGCCTGATTTGAGTCGTAGTTTGCAGTTCCTTGATATAGAATCCATGTGATAAAGAGAGAGCTTGTGATTACATCATTTGATCACCTGCATTCATTTGCATCTGTAATTGATGCAAATTGATACAATCAGAGTCAAGTATAGAGAGACTCTGACAGGGGTGTGATAGTATTATTTGAGATCTGTATTAGTTGCATATTGCTGCAAAACAAATTACTCCAAAACTCACCAGAATGAAAAAACACACAGTTACTTCCTCCCAGTTTCTGTATGTCAAGAATCCAGAAGTATCTTAGTTGGTGTTTCAGACTCAGTGTCTCCCATGAGGCTCAACTGGGACTGGAAGATCTGCTTCCAAACTCACTCATATGGTTTTTCAGTAGGCTTTAATTCATGGTGCTCCGTTGACTGGAGACCTCATTTCTTCCCATGTAACATTTCCATAACATGGTATCTGGTCTTCCTTAGAGTGAGTGGCAGAGATTCATGAAGAAGAAAGAGAGTGCTCAAAACAGAAGCCATAGTCTTCTGATAGTCTAATTTTGGAAATGATATACCATTACTTGGACTGTATGCAGCTGGTCACACAGACCAATTCTTGACCAATATGAGACATAATGATACAAGAGTGTGGAATCCAGGAAGTAGAGGTCATTGAGGGGCCATCTTGGAGACTGGCTACCACCTAATGCTAGATGAGTCCATGTCTGAATTGTTTCTTGCATTTTCAAGTTGAAGTAATGAATACCTATTGTTTAAGCTTTTTTCATCCCTAATAATTATGAAAGTTTTTGCCTGTCTTGTTTTATAAACCTTAAAAACATAAAAGCTGTGCATGAAGGTGGTTTGAAGAGGTGATCAAGGAACAGGGGTGAGCAGTGGGACTGATGACTGTGTACTATTCTTTACATGTTGTCCTGTGGAGTGGAGGCACCAAGAAATAAAATTCCGGCAGCTCAAGAAAGGAAGAAAACTAAGCTGAATTCTTACTAGCAAATAGAAGAAAGAACAGCATTTCATATTGAGCTCTCCCTGATCAGAGATGAGACAATTGAAACAGAATTAAATAAAGCTCCATGTCAGGTAAGTTTATTTTCTATCACAGGCTTAAAGGTCAGAAAATAGTAGGGATCTGGAGAAGCATAGTTCAGATGAACTATACAAGATAATCAGACTTCACTGGAATCCAATAAAAACACTGAAACTACTCAAGAATATCTGATTATTGGGAAGTTTGAGTATGAAAAATGTATGTTTATTATTATGATATAAAACACATTTGCTACATAATAGCTACAGCTACACAGTGGTTCGTATTATCTTAGGAAATTTGAATAAATCACACCAACCCAGCCCAGAATGAAATAGCTATGAAACAGAAATATCATCAGGATTTGTCTCATGGCAATAAATCATTTTAATAAAACTACTGTTAAAATGCAGAATGAATATCATAAGGTTTTTGTTTTTTTTCCCTATGAGTTGTTGAAATGAGCCACTTGAATAAATTACATTTTAAAAGATTCTAAATGACTGAGATATCAGAGTTTTATTATACTGGGAGGTGAAGAATTTTAACTGTGTATACATGGGTGACAGAAAGAGCTTTACTAATAAGACTAATGCAAATATAAATAGTCAGATATTTGCTCCTGGCTTTATTAAGAACTACAGATTAGACAATATATAGCCTCCAATTAAAATAAATAAATTTAAATTTAAAATAAATAAACAGTCTAAATAAAGCAAAAGTGTTTCTAAATTCTGTAAAATTCTTTTATATGCATTGTATACTCAGATAAACATCAGCATCCCAGACTAAAATGGAGATGGCAGTTTTAGCAGATAATAACAGTAAAATAATAGAGAAAAATATGATGTCTGATTTGGTAAATAAAATACAATTTTAATTGAGTACAATATAAATTTTATAATATCAGCAGAGTAAAATATTCTTGATGCAATGGCCTGTCGATATAAATATTTTACATACTATCTGCATAACAAAACTCCTCTGGTTCACATAGGATTAATTTTATGGTGGATAGGTGTTCCTGATTAAAACCACAACAGAAACTGCATTGTAAGAGGGTAACTTCAAGATAGTAGTGAATGTAGTTTACTGTTGAAATATACACATTTTCAGTGCCACCTATTGGTAGAAAGACAAGATTTACATAGAACGATTTTTTAAAAAATATCTGTAGTAATGGATAATTTATAAATAGTGAACATACATATACAAAATGTATAAACTATTTTGGAATGGTTTGATAAATTACTATTAGATTTGCTCATTGATTTTTACAGATGAGAAATTGCTAGCAATTTAGGTAGCTAAATGAGGAAGGTAAATAAATGTTTCACACATTATTATAAAAATTATTTTAATGTTTGTATTTTTAACATCTTTGCACTGAGTCTAATATAAAATTGAGTTGACTTTTTTTAAAATTTGTTATAAAGAAACATCCATGATTTTACCTATAAGCCTTTTTTCAAATAAGTAAAATATTTTACTTTTTTGTTAACTGATTATATTTTCATTGAAATTAGAAATGTTTGAGTTTTCCCATGACTCAGTGGATAAACTGCAATGCAGGAGACACAGGAGACACATGTTCAATCCCTGGATCAAGACGATCCTCTGGAGAAGGAAATGGCAACCCACTCCAGTATTCTTGCCTGAAAAATCCCATGGAAGAGGAGGCTGGTGGGCTACAGTCCAAAGGGTCACAGAGTCAGACACGACTGAGTGACTAAGCATGGGTGCACATAGAAATATTTAAATTAGAAATAATCTTTGCCTAAATATTTGGAAGTCCAATGAGAATGGCTTTAAAAGTTTAAATATTTATTATTTATAATATATATTATGTCATGCTATTAAATGAAATATAATTGCATCATTTGATACAATATTTCATCTTATAAGTAAACTGGGCCTTCCTGGTGGTGCAAGTGGTAAAGAACCCTCCTGCTAATGCAGGAGATGTAAGAGACTCAGGTTCAATCCCTGAGTCAGGAAGATCCCCTAGAGAAGGAACGGTGACCCACTCCAGTGTTCTTTCCTGGAAAATCCCATGGATAGAGGAGACTTGTAGGCAACAGTCCATAAGATCACAAAGAGTCAGACACACTAAAACAATGTGTCAAACAAAATGCAATAATAAATATTGGTAATAATATTTGGCAGGTAAAACTGAGATGTCATTTTTCTTCTATTTTTGATAATTTTATAATTTTTCAAAGATCATCAGCTAGCTTTAGAATTGAAATAAATAATACTATTACAACTAGTACATCTGTAATAGTTTAATAAAAATAGATGCAATCATTAATATTATGAAACTGTAAAAATTATTTTAAAATAAACAAATAGTTTGTGTCTTACAAATTAATCTGTACTATAAAAATAACTTTAATCTTGCTGCAAATTTTTAAAATTTAGTAGAGAATTATATTTTCCACATTTTTAATCTTTATTAATTAATTTATAATCATTCCAGTGATAGGTAGCAATTGTTTTATTGTTTATTAAGTGTTAAGAAAGATTACAATGTTAACATTTTAATATTTCATTGTTAATATTTAAATTAGTAATTCTTTATTAATTAATTGTAATTGATAGAAAAACAAAGTCCTAACCTGAACCATTTTACTATGTAAATTAGAAATAATTTTGATGGTGAAAAATGGGTGTTTTTCAACTGGGTTCATGTGAATCACTGGTGATCCCCAGGAAAGAAGAGAAGAAGAACTGAAGTACTGGAACAGGTAAAGCTCTGGAGCCCAAATCTCTGCTTCTGCTTTTATGTTTACAACAGTGGTGGGTCAACAACTGTCCTGAAGAAGTCTCCCATAAGGTGAGCAGATTCCAGGCAAATATTTTATGGGGTATTTTTATATAAAATCTTGGTTTTAAAATATTCTACAATATGGCCATGTCCTGAGGATTCAGAATTATGCATAAAAAAGAAGTACCTGTTGCAAAATCCAAAAGCTAGGAAAGAAGCTTAAATTGAAGAAACAAAACAAAGGAAAACCACTAGGCCATTCAAGTATGACCTAAATCAAATTCCTTATGATTATACAGTGGAAGTGACAAATAGATTCAAGGGATTAGATCTGATAGACAGAGTGACTGAAGAACTATGGACAGAGGTTCCTAACATTGCCCAGGAGGTGGTGGTCAAAACCATCCGCAAGAAAAATAAATTGAAAAAGGCAAAATAGTTGTCTGAGGAGGCCTTACAAATAGCTGAGAATAGAAGAGAAGCTAAAGCCAAAGGAGAAAAGGAAAGATAACCCATCTGAATGCAGAGTTCCAAAGAATAGCAAGGAGAGGTAAGAAAGCTTTCCTAAGGGATCAATGTAAAGAAATAAAGGAAAACAATAGAATGGGAAAGACTAGAGATCTCTTTAAGAAATTACAGATACCAAGGGAATATTTCATGCAAAGATGGGCACAATAAAAGACAGAAATGGTATGGACCTAACAGATGCAGATGATATTAAAAAGAGGTGGTGAGAATACACAGAAGAACTATACAAAAAAGCTCTTCATGACCCAGATAACAACAATGGTGTGATCACTCACCTATAGCCAGACATCTGGAGTGCAAAGTCAAGTGGGCCTTAAGAAGCATAACAATGAACAAAGCTAGTGGAGATAATGGAATTCCAACTGAGTTATTCCTAATCCTAAAAGATGATGCTGTGAAAGTGCTGCTCTCAATATGTCAGTGAATTTGGAAAACTCAGCAGTGGCCACAGGACTGGAAAAGATCAGTTTTCATTGCAATTGCAAAGGAATACAATGCCAAAGAATATTAAAACTACCACAAAATTATACTAATTTCACACACTAGAAAAATGATGCTCAAAATTCTCCAAGATAGACTTCAACAGTACGTGAACTGAGAATTTCCACATGTACAAGTTGGATTTAGAAAAGGCAGAGGAACCAGAGATCAAATTGCCATCTGTTGGTTCATATAAAAAGCAAGAGAATTCAGAAAAATATCTACTTCTGCTTCATTGACTATGATAAAGCCTTTGAGTGCGTGCATCACAAGAAACTACAGAAAATTCTTCAGGTGATGGGAATATAAGACCACCTTTTCTCCCTCCTGAGAAACTTATATGCAGATCAAGAAGCAACAGTTAGAACCAGACATGGAACAACAGACTGCTTTCAAATCGGGAAAGGAGTATGTCAAGGCTGCATATTTTTACCCTGCTTATTTAACTTACATGCAGAGAACATGTGAAATGCCAGGCTGGATAAAGAACAAGCTGGAATCAAGATTGCAGGGAGAAATATCAATAACCTCAGATATGCAGATGACACCACCCTTATGGCAGAAAGCAAAGAACTAAAGAGCCTCTTGATGAAAGTCAAAGAGGAGAGTGAAAAAGTTGGATTAAAACTCAACATTCAAAAAGCTAAGATCATGGCAACTTTCCCACACTTCATGGCAAATAGATGGGGAAGCAATGGACACCGTGACAGATTTTATTTTCTTGGGCTCCAAATCAATGCAAATATCGACTCCAACCATGAAATTTTAAGATGTTTACTCCTTGGAAGAAAAGCTATGACAAACCTAAACAGCATATTAAAAAGCAGAGACCTTACTTTGCCAACAAAGGTCTGTGTAGTCAAAGCTATGGTTTTTCCAGTAGTCATGTACAGATGTGAGATTTAGACCTTAAGGAAAGCTTGGTCCTGAAGATTTGGTGCTTTCAAGCTGTAGTGCTGGAAAAGACTTTTGAGAGTCCCTTGGACATCAAGGATAACAAAACAGTCAATCCTAAAGGAAATCAACCCTGAATATTCATTGGAAGGACTGATGCTGAAGCTGAAGCTCCAATATTTTGGCCAGCTGATTTGAAGAGCTGACTCATTGGAAAAGACCCTGATGCTGGGAAAGATTGAAGCAGGAGGAGAAGGGGACAACAGAGGATAAGAAGATTGGATGGCATCATTGACTTGATGGACATCAGTTTGAGCAAACTCAGGGATATAGTGAAGGACAGAGAAACCTGGCCTGCTGCAGTCTATGGGATCACAAAGAATTGGACGTGACTGAGGGACTGAACAAAAATAACAAGCTGAGGTGCATATGAAAGCAATGAATTCAGTAAGCCCAGAGACTTGCATTCCCATACACAGAATGCTAAACTCCTTAACTTGGTGTGTGATCTTGATATTCAGTTTGCCTGCTCCCTTTCTTGCAAACGTGTATGTAGCCAGACTCCCCCTTCTGCTTCTTTGGAGCAGTTTTCTCAGAGATACTGTCTCCTGGGCTCAGAGTCCTAAACATTCCCACCAAATAAAATAAGCCTCTACTTTGGGTTGTGATTGTATTTTTAAGTCAACAACTGATTTAAACAAAAGAACAAAAAAAGGCAAAAAAAAAAAAAAAAAAGGCAAAGGAAATGTTTAAACAGTGCCTGCCAAACAATTTTTAAAAAGGATTGCCATGAACATTGGGCTACATGTGTCTCTTTCAATTCTGATTTCCTCAGTGTGTATGCCCAGCAGTGGGATTGCTGGATCATAAGGCAGTTCTATTTCCAGTTTTTTAAGGAATCTCCACACTGTTCTCCATAGTGGCTGTACTAGTTTGCATTCCCACCAACAGTGTAAGGGGTTCCCTTTCCTCCACACCCTCTCCAGCATTTATTGCTTGTAGACTTTTGGATCGCAGCCATTCTGACTGGTGTGAAATGGTACCTCATAGTGGTTTTGATTTGCCTTTCTCTGATAATGAGTGATGTTGAGCATCTTTTCATGTGTTTGTTAGCCATCTGTATGTCTTCTTTGGAGAAATGTCTATTTAGTTCTTTGGTCCATTTTTTGATTGGGTCATTTATTTTTCTGGAATTGAGCTGTAGGAGTTGTTTGTATATTTTTGAGATTAGTTGTTTGTCAGTTGTTTCATTTGCTATTATATTCTCCCATTCTGAAGGCTGACTTTTCACCTTGCTTATAGTTTCCTTTGTTGTGCAAAAGCTTTTAAGTTTAATTAGGTCTCATTTGTTTATTTTTGCTTTTGTTTCCAATATACTGGGAGGTGGGTCATAGAGGATCCTGCTGTGATGTATGTCGGAGAGTGTTTTGCCTATGTTCTCCTCTAGTAGTTTTATAGTTTCTGGTCTTACGTTTAGATCTTTAATCCATTTTGAGTTTATTTTTGTGTATGGTGTTAGAAAGTGTTCTAGTTTCATACTTTTGCAAGTGGTTGACCAGTTTTCCCAGCAACAGTTGTTAAAGAGATTGTCTTTAATCCATTGTATATTCTCAGCAGATGAATGGATAAGAAAGCTATGGTACATATACACAATGAAGTATTACTCAGCCATTAAAAAGAATACATTTGAATCAGTTCTAATGAGGTGGATGAAACTGGAGCCTATTATACAAAGTGAAGTAAGCCAGAAAGAAAAACACCAATACAGTATACTAACGCATATATATGGAATTTAGAAATATGGTAATGATAACCCTGTATACAAGACAACAAAAGAGACACTGATGTACAGAACAGTCTTTTGGACTCTGTGGGAGAGGGAGAGGGTGGGATGATTTGGGAGAATGGCATTGAAACATGTATAATATCATATATGAAACGAGTCACCAGTCCAGGTTCGATGCACGATACTGGATGCTTGGGGCTGGTGCACTGGGACGACCCAGAGCGATGGTATGGAGAGGGAGGGGGGAGGAGGGTTCAGGATGGGGAGCACGTGTATACCTGTGGTGGATTCATTTTGATATATGGCAAAACCAATACAATATTGTAAAGTTAAAAAAGAAAAGAAAAGAATAAACATAAAAAAATAAAATAAAAAGGATTGCCATGAACTAGTCACTGATCTGTATAATTGTAAGGGATTTGATTTAGATCATACGTTAATGGTCTAGTGGTTTTCCCTACTTTCTTCAACTTAAGTATGAATTTAGAAATAAGTTCATAATCTGAGCTACAGTCAGCTTCCAGTCTTGTGTTTGAAGAGGGTGTTTGCTATGACCAGTGTGTTCTCTTGGCAAAACTCTATTAGCCTTTCCCTCGCTTCATTCTGTACTCCAAGGCCAAATTTGCCTGTTACTTCAGGTATTTCTTGACATCCTACTTTTGCATTCCAGTTCGCTATAATGAAAAGGACATCTTTCTTGGGTGTTAGTTCTAGAAGGTCTTGTAGGTCGTCATAGAACCGTTCAACTTCAGCTTCTTCAGCATTACTGGTCAGGGTATAGTCTTGAATTACTGTGATATTGAATGGTTTGCCTTGGAAATGAACAGAGATCATTCTGTCGTTTTTGAGATTGCATCCAAGTACTGCATTTCAGACTCTTTCATTGACTACAGTGGCTACTCCATTTCTTCTAAGGGATTCTTGCCCATAGTAATAGATATAATGGTCATTGGAAGGACAGATGCTGAAGCTGAAACTACAATACTTTGGCCACCTGATGCAAAGAAATGACTCATTTGAAAAGACTCTGATGCTGAGAAAGATTGAAGACAGGAGGAGAAGGGGATGACAGAGGATGAGATGGTTAGATGGTGTCACCGGCTCAATGCACATGAGTTTGAGTAAACTCCAGGAGTTGGTGACGGACAGGGAACCCTGGCATGCATGGGGTTGCAAAGAGTTGGACATGACTGAGCAACTGCACTGAACTGAACTGTCACTAATCAATATTAACATATTAGTTAATACTTGTTTTCAGACACATGTAGAAGACCAGGACAATGCATATTCAATTAAAAAAAAAAACACTATAAAAGGCTACTTTTAATTATCATATTTATTTACATTTGAAGTGAAGTGAAAGTCAATCAGTCGTTTCTGACTCTTTGAGACCCTGACTCTTTGAGACTGTTTGAGACCCTCTACAGTCCATGGAATTCTCCAGGCCAGAAAGTGGAGTGGGTAGTCAGTCCCTTCTCTAGGGGATCTTCCCAACTCAAGGATCAAACCCAGGTCTCCCACATTGCAGGCAGATTCTTTACCAGCTGAGCTACCAGGGAAACACTGTTTACATTTAGAACTTTGCTAACGGCATGCTTCTTTGACATAAGGAAACAGACCACCTGGGCAGAAGGGGCCTAGAGCTACAAGTCATCTTTTATACAGAGAATATTCTAATGACTATGGTCCAGGAAATCCTCTTAGACACCTGCTTTTCATATTCACATTACTTTCTAATTTAATCTTAAAAATAATACAGGTGAGAAAATGTAGAGCTGTGCATGGTATAAAAATAAAATGTGGATGAAATCCTTGTTTTATCTCACCGGGGAAATTGTCAGGTAATGATTATTTATTCAACTGAACATCTGTTAATTATTCAGCTTAGCCTTACGTATACAAAACAGCTTTTCTTTTGCATGCAAATGGAGATTCACACAGGTCAATATTTATAAAAGATGGTTTACATTTTAGTACATGTCAATGTGGCAAAAGATATGTGTGAGCTATTACAACAAATGTTCTTTCTTCAAAGTGAGTATAGGCTCTCTTTCTTTCCACATTCCTAGCAGGATGGACTGCTGCAAATTCTGTGGAGTTTGGGGCATCTGAGAATTCCGCTCTGAAAAGCAGAAGCCATCTAAACTTGACATAATTAAACAGCCAGATCAGATAATCCCAGGATGAAAATTGCCCAGGACAAAGCAGAAAAGCATATCAGTATAGATTCAGTTGTGACATGACTACTGCCTGATTTGAATAGACAACTAACCTCAGACAGAGGAAAGATGATGAAAAGTGATGAAAATGTTTAGGGAAGGGAAGATAGTATCTTCTTTCTACAGCTGATAGTAAAGAAAAAATCACTAATTAAAGTGACTTTCCAACATTTTAATTTTTTTCCCCCATAGAGTTCTAGATACTTATCTGGTATTGTTCTGGATACTTACCTGGTATTGTTCTGGATGCTTATCTGGTATTGTTCTGGATACTGATCTGTTTGGTATTGTGATAAACTTACAAATAGATACTAATGTTAAGAAGACAGTATAATATGTAGGCCATGAAATTAAAAGACACTTGCTCCTTGGAAGAAAAGTTATGACCAACCTAGATAGCATATTCAAAAGCATAGACATTACTTTGCCAACAAATGTCCGTCTAGTCAAGACTATGGTTTTTCCAGTGGTCATGTATGGATGTGAGAGTTGGACTATGAAGAAAGCTAAGCACCGAAGAATTGATGCTTTTGAACTGTGGTGTTGGAGAAGACCCGTGAGAGTCCTTTGGACTGCAAGGAGATCCAACCAGTCCATTCTAAAGGAGATCAGACCTGGGTATTCTTTGGAAGGAATGATGCTAAAGCTGAAACTCCAGTACTTTGGCCACCTCATGCGAAGAGTTGACTTATTGGAAAAGACTGATGCTGGGAGGGATTGGGGGCAGGAGGAGAAGGGGACAACAGAGGACGAGATGGCTGGATGGCATCACCAACTCGATGGACGTGAGTCTAAGTGAACTCCAGGAGTTGGTGATGGACAGGGAGGCCTGGTGTGCTGTGATTCATGGGGTTGCAAAGAGTCGGACATGACTGAGTTACTGAACTGAACTGATATGAATATATACATGAAATAAATCAAGTATTCAATCTCTGTGTTGTTAAGAAAAGAGGGGACATCTTATATAAAAAATTTTATTAAAAGACATTAAGGAAATAAAATAATAAAATGTCAATTCTCTACAAATGGATCAATAGATTGGAAATATTCTTTATAATATAAAAATAATGGAAGAAACCCATGTGTGTGTGTATGTTAGTTGCTCATCTTGTCTGACTCTTTGCAACCCCATGGTCTGTTGCTAGCCAGGCTCCTCTGTCCATGGACTTCTCCAGGCAAGAATATTGGAATGTTGACATTCCCTTCTCCAGGGGATCTTCCCGACCCAGGGAAAGAACCTTGGTCTCCTATATTGCAGGCAGATTCTTTACCATCTGAACCAACATGGAAATTCACAGGAGAAATCCATGTCTACCTAAAGAAGGATAGATTAATAAATTTTGGCATCTTTACACAATTAAATACTATGGAGCTATGGTAGTAAATGGATTTGTCACACATCAACATGGATAAAAAATTTTAAATACACATAGTGTTGATCAGAAAGTATATAGAGTATTATTTCATTTATATATAGTAAAACTGAACAGAAGATTGGTTACAGATAGATACATAGAACATTAAAAAGAAAAGCAAGGAATTAATTAATATAAAATAAGTATAAAATTCAGGATATTCTTATGATTTTCTCAAAAATTATAAGATCTTTTTATATTTTGTACATATGAGATATCACACACACACTCGAAAAAGTAGTTTGCTGAAAGATAAGGTGACATCAGAGAAACTAAGGAAGAAAGCACAGTCTACTCTATGGCACAAACGTGAAACCTGGATATAGGTTTTTACTTAGAAATGATTGTTGAGGACCAATTGTAAAATTAGAGAAGGTGGACTAGGTTGGCATTTATTAAAATGTCTCTTATGTGCATTATGGTGTGAGGACTTCCCCTACCAAATTCTAATTTTGCCTTTCCCTCTCTAATTTTTCTTTGATTCTTGCATTCCTAACCCCATCTCAAGGTTTGGTTCACAGAAGACCCAGTCCTTCTCTTCTTCCACTGTTTATTATATCCAGGCTGAGATTTTCTCATGGGGAGTCTTTGAAATAGACTTCTACATGACCATTCTATTCCCTTTCTTCCATTTCGTTCTAAACTACCAATACTTCCCACAATGCAGCCACCACTATCTGTTTGAAACACAAGGTTATACGAGTAAGCTAAGCCTATAACCCTTCAATTGTTTTTATTGGTTCAGGATGAAATTCTCAATCTGTAATAATTCTTAATTTTTCTTTTGAAATTTCCAGACTTCTATCATTTCAGGGACTTCATGGAGGCTAATTCTTTTACTCTAGATACTTTCTTTTTTCTCTTCATAATTTTTTTCTTAGAGAACTCTAATTTCTCTTTTAGACCTCATTTTGAGTGCTTAAAAATGAAACAAAACAAGGAGTTCCCTAGTTGCCCAGTAATTAAGATTCTGGGCTTTTACTGCTGAGGTCTGGGTTTAATCCCTGGTCAAGAAACAGGTCCCACAAGCCATGTTGTTGCTGCTATTGTTTAGTCGCTAAATCATGTCTGACTCTTTTGTAACCCCATTGACTGTAGCTTGCCAGGCTCAGCTGAAAAACTATTTAGTAAATATTAATAGTAAATAAATAAAACAAAAGAACACAGCAACAAAAATTCTCACTCTCCTCTTTCCCCAATAATTCGTTAGATCCCTTTTATGTATGCTTTGAGAACTTTGCTGTTATTTAGCAATTATAAAGTTGTCTGGGCTTACCTGTGGCTCAGTGGTAAGATTCCACCTGCCAAGCAGGAGATGTGGGTTCAATCCCTGGGTCGGGAAGATTCCCTGGAGAAGGAAATGGCAACCCACTCTAGTATTCTTGCCTGGGAAATCCCATGGAAAGAAGAGCCTGGCAAGCTATACAGTCCATGGGGTTGCAAAGAGTTGGACATGACTGAGCAACTAAAAAACAACAACAGTAAAGTTATCTAAATGATTCATTTTCTCAGTATTCACTTAATGCCTTCTCCTCAGTTAGAATGTAAATTTCCTGAGGTCAGGGACCAATCTGTCTTCGTAAATAAACTCACCACAAATGTCTAGCATAATGCTTTATAAATATGTGATTAATAAATTGTAATTGAATAAAAAAGTAATACATAATCATTTCTAGTTTTTGTTGGTTCTTTAACCAAATACATCTAACTCTCTCAACTTCCATTATTTTGTATTAAGTCAACTTAGGAAAAATGAATTCTAGGTAAGTCAGGAAACAGTACATGCAAACTGGACAATTTAAGTAGATTGTATTCAGTGACTGCTTTAAAAGTGTGGATAGGATTTTAGGCAATTTACTTGGAATATTTTCGTTAGGCATAGAGGGTAGGAATCATTAGCAACCCACATCAGAATGAACACATAAAGGGAACAGTTTCCAAAAACAGGAGCAAAGCAGTGGAGAAATCTACTCTCACAGAAGCTGTTACCTTTGGTGGAGGAGTGAAGGCAACTCAGCAAGCAGAAAGTCTGGGGAAAATATACCGTGCCTTTCTTACTTCCCACCATCAAGTCTCCTACATGCCTCCATCCATGAAACCCACCTGGAAGCCAGAGAACAAGGGAGCTCTGTTGAGTCATACCTTTCATCTCTCTAAAGGAGAAGGCAGAAAAGTGAATAGGAAGGACAAATGGAAGATGTTTAGTTCAAATATCATCTATTAAAAATATTATCTATCATTATGGATAAGATTACATGTATTTGCTTCTGAAGATAATATTTATCAACCTTGATTATTTCAGAAATACTTACTTTAGTTTGTCATTAAAATTTAAATTCTTTTCCATGGCTATTTCAATATACATTATACTACAATGATTTGTGAGGATATTATATTAATCATTAACTATATTAAAAATGGCTACTTTTCTACTCAGCAAAGGGGACACAATAAACAAAAATTCTCATGAGAATATGGGTAAATAATTCTGACTTTATTGATTAATCAATCCATGTATTCAGAAGCAAAAATATGATAATTTGGAAGAGGTTGGGAATATATGATTGGCTTGAAAACAAGCATGTTACCTTTTTAATTTTTAAAGATTTGTATTCTTTTTTTTTTTTTAATATAAAATGAACAGCATGGTTAGCAAATGTCCAAATGGAAAAGCAGAAATTTGAATAATGGTTAAGGGTAGAAAACTAACAATAATTGTTTTGTCTTCGCTTAAATACAATGGTGGCAATATTATTTCACTGTAGCTATTTTCTCTATTTTTCCTTCAATATTTTATTGAGATCTACCTTCTTAAATGAGCCCACTGTGACAATTTGGGGCCCCTTCCTGAGGAGATCTCCATATATGGGTTACCATAAACTGGAGGATTTCAAATGTTCCAAACAAACACATTAAGAAGCATTTTTCATCCAGTATACACATACATACAAACTTATACTCAAGTTTTACAATCAATACTTACATTCACTTTGTAATACACTCTAAAATTTTCTATTCTATGCTACTTTATTTTTTTTAATTTCATTTTATTTAACTTTACAATATTGTATTGGTTTTGCCATATATCAAAATGAATCCACCACAGGTATACATGTGTTCACCATCCTGAACCCTCCTCCCTCCTCCTCCCCCATACCATCCCTCTGGGTCGTCCCAGTGCACCAGCCCCAAACATCCAGTATCGTGCATGGAAGCTGGACTGGCGACTCATTTAATATATGATATTATACATGTTTCAATGCCATTCTCCCAAATCATCCCACCCTCTCCCTCTCCCACAGAGTCCAAAAGACTGTTCTGTACATCAGTGTGTCTTTTGCTGTCTCGTATACAGGGTTAAGAAAGCTGTGGTACTTTATTCTTTTAAAACTCAAAGCAGAGCTAAGGACCCAAAGCTGGAAAACCTTTGTTAGTGCAAAGGCTAATAATAGAAAGGAGCATAAATATTTTTTAAAACATTTATTAAGATTCATTTGTACTTATCTCTGATCTCTTTCTCTCCATCCCCATTACCTATCTACAGACTTTTAGTGTTACCTCCTTAAATAGGTTATAATTTAATTCATTCATTTGTCTTAGCCACTCTAATACATTTGCACAAGCAGCAAATGAGATTTTTAGAAAATGGAAACTTAGACACACATCCTACTAATGAAGGTCCCTTCCTGGCTTCATTTCCTGCTAGTCCCTACATTCACCCTTTCTTCCAGTCACATCATCTATTTATAGTTGACAATTGAAGCAATTTTAAAATTATTACTAAAAGTATTGGTTAGAATTCAATTAGAGAACTAGAACAATCATGAATGATATGAAGTAAAGCATTTATTATAAAGATTAGGCTTTATATTATTGTGCGGTAACAATAAAGTTCTAAAAGAAGATGATTGGAGCATCAGAGCAAAGGCACTAACCAGGGACCAGGAAGGAAAACTCTTGAAGAAGTCTATGGAATGAATTGCTTCTGTACTTTGTGGTGGGTCTGCAGTTATCTTGGTCAGTGATTAGAGGTGATCAAGAGAAAAGCTGTAAGTGAAAACATATGGGAACTCTTGAGAATATCCTCAAGAACCAATAAGAACCTGCCTCTAATTCTAATGACAAGGCAATCTGCTGAAGAAAGAGGTGCCTTTCCCCTTAGAGTGGAACATGTGTCTAACCTGTAACTTAGAGAAACAAGGAAAACAGCAGATAGAGGAACTGTGGGTCTATGAGTGCCCACAGCAGAGAAGCCAGTGGATTAGCAAGAATATGCCAAGCTCAAATGGTCAGGCAGGTTTGCACTCTTCTTTGTAGGTAATGGCTACTGCTTCACTTGTGTCTTTCAAGTCTTATTTGCGTTTCTTCTGTCCAATCCTAACTATACAGTGAAGTAATTCAGGAAAATTTGGTTCCTGTTGAACTAAGCTGGAGCTGGTACAAATTCACTATACTTTGTTCTTTTCTCTACCTGAAGAGTCTCATCACCTCAACTTAGTCACCTAATTGAGGTACTGCTTCTTCCCAAAGAGAAGCCTTCTCTGAATCAACATTTGTTTTGTCTTTCTTCACAAATTTTATTTTGCAAAGGGCTATCATAATATTTACTATATTTCATAATTATAAATTATCCACTTTCACTATTTTCAATTTTATTCCATTAAACTTAGTCTATAAAATTACTCAAAATGGTTTGTTGAGGAAATAAGTGAATAGCATTTACCACATTCTACCTTTTATTTTGGTTTATTTACCTGCTGTCCTGCTATATTATACTCTTTTTGAAAGAAGGGTTGAACAATTTTTCAGTGTCTCTGTAGTCTCACTCATTACCAAATGCCAGAGATAATCTATATGTTCAGTCAGTTTTGTTCAGCAAATGATTTATATACAGCACTACTATTTTTCCTTCCAACAGTGGAAGAAATCCTCCCTGACAGGTTTGTATATTTTTCACAGGTTCACACTGCTAATTGGTCACATAGTCAGGGGGCACCTATTAAGTACTGGATGACAATGCTTCAGAGAGTTATACAAAAATCAGTATGTGAATTATGACAATTCTAGATGCCTGATGTGTTCATGGGTAGCTGTTTTCATGAATGGCACAAAGAATATTAATGCCTTTGTGATTTGACTTGTCAGAAAGCCAAATCATTTATCATCTTTATCATCCCCACAATGAATGACTAACTCATGCATACAGGAAGCTACAGTTGCTGTCACAAAATATGATCAATCATTTGAGAATTAATTTTAGTTAAATGTTCACAGATAAATTGGATCACTTTTACCATTTGGATATCAGTTTTGCCTCATCACTTTTATGGCTTCTCTTATCTTTTTGTGAGGCATGTAAACTCTCTTCCTACAAATTCAACTGGGTAAAACAGACCATTTGAGACACACTCACATGTTCACATCTGAGGAAGAAAAATCATTAAACTATTCACCAGTTGAATGCAATTTAGCGCCATGCAAGTTTACCAGGCAACACATTTATTCAGTTGAATACACTAAGTTCTGATTGCTAACAGAAGCCAGCTGATTTTCACAGTCAATAACAATTTACAGATAAAAATCAATCCGTTTTACTTGACTGGATTGCAAAACACCTTACAAGTATTTATGTTCTGGATTTCAAAACACCTTACAAGTATTTATGTTTTGATCTGTGTTTTTTTTTCCTTTTCCAAAATAAACAGATTTAAAACCTCAGTTTGATTTGTTTGTAAAGCATTTCCTCTCTTATGTCTTTCTTGAAGGAATTCCTTGCCCTTTTTCTCATTTCTCATACCCACTTTATTTTGAATGTTTCTGTTTATAATTCTCCTTAATCAAAAATCTCTTTTACAATCTTCTGAAGAGAGGCTTATATAATTTCCATTTCTGACTACTGAAGACTGTATTTTCCAGAACAATCTCCTTTTGAAATCAGCAACTATAAATAATGTATGAAATACAAAAACAAATATAACAAAATTGTGGATTTAAGTCATCAGAGATTAACCTAGATAATCAAGACCTGACTGGCCAATTTCCAAAAGGACTGAAATATTTTAAATCTAGGTGGGTAGGGCATTTGCTAATTTTTTACTGAAGCAAAGCCCAGAAATTGAGCAGAAATCAGTGGCTCAGGATGTCTGTCAGCCCTCCAGGACTAGAAGATAGAAACTGGAGTTCTGGTCTACTAGGATAACAGGGGATTAAGGAACCCATGCATCCTACTCTTTTTCTCCTCATTGCACTTGAAGATTTGAAGATGAATGAAAGGAGAGGTCAAGAAGCCAAGTATGAGGGGAAACAGAGAGGCCAAGAGCTCTTGGCAATCTTGACTTGCATAGGAGGTAAAATTATATGAGTTCAGCACGACCAAGGAGAACAGCTCTAGTAAACACACAAGGCTTTCAATTGCAACTTCTGAAAGATGCTCTAGGAATAAAAGAAGACTCAATAGATCAGACAGCAATAATTTAAAACCCTGTCTTAAATAATTTACTTTTAGATTGGTATAAGATAGTCTGGCCTTACTTGATAGACTTTTCTAAAGAAAATTCTCTCTGGGGGTAAGATTGCATAATGATTTTCTATACAATAACCCCAAATCACTAAGGCATGCCTAGAGACAGGATCAAAAAGAAAGATTAAAAAAGACAATTCAAAAAAACACTCTATAATCCAAGTATGAGAATTTTCAGACATGAACACTAAAATCATTCCAATTTATAGTTCAAGAAAACAGTGACCATATTATAAATTTCACCAGAGTAGTAGAATCTATATATAGGCTCAAATGGAAATTCTAGAACTAAAAATTGTAATGGTTAACATAAATATTTAATAGATGAGCTTAATTATTGATTAAATAGAGCAAAAGAGAAGATTATTGAATTGAAAGATAGGACCATAGAAAATATCCAGAAAGAAGAATGAACATAAAAGGTGGGTGGGGGAAAAAAAAAAAAAAAAACAGAAAAAAGTGTAATAGCTACATGCAACTTAATTAAAGATCTAATATATTTCCAATTACATTTACTACATCAATACATAGACAATATGTGCAGTTGTGAATAAGAGAATCACCACAATACAACTGACCAACAAAACTGTGGCTGCTTCTTACTGTGGACAAGAATAAATGCTTTGAGATAAAGCATGACATCTCCTTTATGTTGCTAATTATATAATAACCCACTGCGGCACAGAGGGAGGAGGAAAATTGATTTCTAACCTATGAGAATAATTAGCTTTTATGCATGAGAATAAGGATTTATAGCAGCTTTTAACAGCTGCCTGAAGCTACTGGGAAAGAATTATTAGATATCTTCTGTATTGGAGACTTACCAGGGACACTTAGAAACTTGATTCTGTGTATGTGTATGAATGTGTGAAATGTATTGGTTTTCCCATATCTCTTCATTCTATGAAAGTGTACCTATTTATTAAGAATTTGTACACTTAAGGAGGAGAAAAAAAAATCTCACAATGAGAGGTTTTGAGGATTTTTAAAAAATAATACATGAGTATCTTCAAATGTATCTTATGTTGAAAGATTTTGTAATATTTGAATTTCCTCATAGAATGCATTATTTCACAGAGTCTCTGATTACTGATATATGATTTCTCCTACATTATTGTTATCAGTTACTTGAAGAGTCTCATCAAATTTCTCCAGTGTCAGTACTTTTTCACCAATAAATATCTTTTTTCAGAAACACCTGTACATATGGTTCTTCTCTTATTTGGAAGTCTAATCATAAAGGATAAATTAATTGCTTTATTTCTGTCTGACTTTTGGCCTTGTTCCCTTTGACTTCTCAAAATTGGTGGTGTTGTTTAGTCGCCAATTCATGTCTGACTCTTTGCGACCCCATGGACTATAGCTTAATTCCTCTGCCATGGGATTTCCCAGGCAAGAATACTGGAGTGGGTTGCCATTTACTTCTCCAGGGATCTTCCTGACCCGGGGATGCAACCCACATGTCCTGCACTGGAGGGCAGATTCTTTACCACTGAGCCATCAGGGAAGCCCCATCAAGATTAGTAGGTACAAATAATCAAAAGTATTTGCTTGATGGTGTTGAAAAACACAAGTAGTCCTGCTCTCATGCACTCTTGTAATTCACAGATATGCATCCTTAGCCAAGTACTCCAAGCTGGGTTCTCCAGGCCTTGATAATCTATCTTTTGCTGAGTCCTAGGTTTGAAATCTGTTTTCTGTGGGACTTCCTTGGCAGCAGCTGTGTGCAGGTAGAAGTCTCCAATATACTTAGAAAAGCTACAAGTCCTCACCCATAAGAAGTATGAGCTCAAGTGTAAGAGAAAGCTCTTAAAGAATCCATATGAAACATTCACCTAAGATCATGCTGTTCTTATAAACTAGACCAGTAGTTCTGCACATTCTGAATTGTGCTTGCTACTTCACGGTCACTCTCTGATATAGTAGGATGAAATGAGCAACAGCAATAAGCAAATATAAAATAAAAAAACAAAAGCATTTAATGCAGGGCCACCCTTGGAGTTTTGATTCATACTTAGATTTTAGAAATAATATTAAAATATTTTAGAAGAGTAAAGAAGATAAAAAGAATTGAATACTTAGTATTTTGTGTGCCTCCTTTCAGTATTGCATCTAAGGAAAAATATAAAGAAAAATACATCTCCCTTCAAAAGACAGAATTGGATAGACACATAAGGCACACGGGTAACCTCAATCGAGTTGGAGTGCTGCAGTAGGTTCAGCATTTTATGCTGTGGAAACATAGTAGGGACACTTAGGGATTTCAGGAATATCACAAAGACATTGAATTGTATAGGATGGACTGCAAATAAATACATGAAGAGGGGTTACTGACCTTCCATGCCAAGGTACAGCTTAAGGAAAGCCTAGAAGCAAGGGTCCTTACCATTTTCATGCAAAGTGAATAGTTGGTCAAGCACAAAATTTGTCAAAAGAAGATGCCTGCTGTAGAAGCAGAAGAGATTCAGAACGTGCTATCTTAGTATTCTAATTAATATGGATTTTATCTTACAGGGAAAATATGGGACTGTCAGGCTTATATTTGCATTTGAGGAAGAACGTTAGGTTGACAATGTGTAAAAGATATACCCATGTTCACACACACAGACACACAGTATTACAAAACCAGGCTAAGGTGATTAAGAAGTGACAGAATCTGGATTAAAACTAAAGCATCTTCCCCTCACCCCTTAAATTTTATTTTGAAACATGTCGCCAATTCTAAAAATGCTTTTAACTATTTCAACTAGTCTCACCAGAAATCCATTAAGCAGCTATCTCTATTGTAGGTACAGTATTATCTTCTTTTGTCCAAGAAGCCACCAGAATTGTGGAGAATGACTTTGTCTAAGGTCAAAAAGAAACAGAATAGGGTCTAAAGCTTCAGGATTCTCAGTCAGAGTTGTTTAATATTTGCACTAAACCATATTATTGCAAAGAATATCATTCACATATGGATATATGTAGACAATACAAATACGTCATCTGACCCTAAAAGAAAATCACCTAGACTTTTCCCTTTATTATAACATTTCTTCAATAATTCTACTTCCCAATATTTGTTAAACAATTAAGACCTCTTTAGTCATTGTATGTTCCTTTTTTCTCTCTCTCACTTTGTGCATACTTATGTGTATATTTCCATAACCGTTTGGAAATCAACTATGCAATGATGGTCAGAACAAACTACCAATGTTTTTTATAACTGTAATTACTTCAAGTCCTTGTCCCATAAAATAAATAAGTTCATTAGCAAGTACTACCATAACTTAAGGAGCTTATTAAATTGGTGTTTTTAAGCATCTAGTAAACTTTTAGAAGAAAACTTTTTTTTGTCAAAATCACCTTCTCTGAAATTTGAAAACTGCTTTTCAATACTCATGACATCAGAGCCATTTCTTTAAATACTCTGCCCTCCGATTTTCATCAGTCATGTAAATTTATGTTCTCTCTGATAATTTCAAGATGATTTTAAAACTTTATTTCTATTGGACAAATACATTTAAAATATCATTTACACACATATCCTTTGCAGATTTGCTTTCATTTACCTGGATTGTGGCTCTATCTCATGGCTACATAGCAGTGTTATGACACAATCTGTCTGAATGAAAATTTAATATCTCGTTTGTGTGTTGTGAACACTTTGGATGCTCTTTTCCTTCTAAGCTTTATCCTTTGAAAATATAGTTTCCACATAGTTTCCCTACCACAGCAAGCTTAGCATTAACTGACAGCAGAACGACAGACTGCCACTTAGAGTACTAATTTTGATTTTTGTCAAGAAGAAATAGCATGCACACGAGAGAGCCCAGTATTAAACGGGGAGGCTCTGACCCAAAATTGGAATACATGGTTCCAGTTCAGTTGCTCAGTTGCGTCTGACTCTCTGCGACTCCATGGACTACAGCATGCCAGGCCTCCCTGTCCATAGCCAACTCCCGAAGTTTCCTCAAACTCATGTCCATTGAGTCGATGATGCCATCCAACCATCTCATCCTGTGTTGCCCCCTACTCCTCCTGACCTCAGTCTTTCCCAGCATCAGGGTCTTTTCCAGTGAGTCAGCTCTTTGCATCAGGCAGCCAAAGTGTTGGAGTTTCAGCTTCAACATCAGTCCTTCCAATGAACACCCAGGACTGATCTCCTTTAGGATGGACTGGTTGGCTCTCCTTGCAGTCCAAGGGACTCGCAAGAGTCTTCTCCAACACATAGTAGCATATCTTGGGAAAAAAAAACCTCACATGCCCATGATGATGAGATCTCTAGGGGCACAGTTTCATCCCAGGAAGAATATCAGAATGCCATTTTAGTCCCCTAGTTCCTAGTCCCCATAAAATATTCACAACACTTTACAGAACAATGTGGTAATATGGAAATAAATAACTTATAATTAAGAAATGAAAAATATGTTAGAAATCACAACAGTCCTAGTGTGTAAATATTATATCCTTAGCTCACATAAAAACACAGATATTTTCATGCAGAGAACTGTCATTTAAAACCCCCAAATAGCAGTTATGGGTTGGCTTATTATTTGGCTAACCATACCTTCATCTTAGATACTGATGTCAAGAAGGAGAGCTCTCCTTTTACCAAAATTTGATTTCAATAATGAAAAGTGATTTTTCTCTGCATGCACCAGTTTAAATGTCACCCGAGACAGCTTCTCAGAGTGGCCCATGGCATGTAATGAGCCATGAGACAACTGCCAGATGGTTTATGAGTACATTCATTACAAGACACAATCACAGTTTATTAACAAAGAAGAGAGAGAAAAAAATAAAACTAAGTCAACTGCGAAGCAAAAGATGAAATATAATGAAAGAGGACACCAGAAAATATTCATCTAGGCTAATTGTCACTTCTCCATACATTGATTTGGAACTCAAATGCCCAATAGTTAATTAGAGAGTTAAAGGACATGGCCAATATTCCTTCTGATTATGTATTTAAGTGGTGGTCTTTAATGTTTTAAAATACGATAATTTTTAGCCAATCGTAAATTAATCTTCCACATGAATGAATATATGCCTTTATTTTTAAAGGTATTGTGCATGGCATAGAATTAGAGCAGTTGTGAGGGTGCTCAGAGAAAATATAAAACAGAATTTTTTGTTTTACTCTCCAAGCCTGCTCTTTCAGAGACCTGTTTTTTCATGCCTGCGAAGTCACTTTAGTCATGTCCAACTCTGTGTGACACCACCATGAACTGTAGCCCACCAAGCTTCTCTGCCCATGAGATTCTCCAGGCAAGACTACTATACTGGGTTGCCATGCCCTCTTCTAAGGAAGCTTCCCAACCCAGGGATCAAACCCATGTGTTTTACAGCTCCTGCATTGGCTGGTGGATTCTTTACCAGTAGGGCTACCTGGGAAGCCCTTTCAGGAACCCATTCTTACTTAATTCAAGAGTTTCTGATCCTTAGCAGCTGTAATACTTTCAAGTTTCTTCAGCAGTAGAAAGCCAACCTTAGACACTGGACTTTCCTCTAATAAACAGGAAAGGGGTTTCACAGTCTTATATAGTCTTCTCATCACACACAAACTTTTTATTTCTTGAATTAATTTTAAAGATTTTTTTTTTAATGTGGACCATTTTTAAAGTCTTATTGAATTTGTTACAATATTGCTTTTGTTTTATGCTTTTTTTTTTTTAAACACTTAGCCATGTGGAATCTTATCTCCCTGATCAAGGATGGACCCTGCACCCTCTCCTGTCCTCAATCTTTCCCAGCATCAGGGTCTTTTCTAATGCATTGGTGCTTCACTTCAGGTGGCCAAAGTATTGGAGTTTCAGCTTCAGTATTAGTCTTTCCAATGAATATTCAGAGTTGATTTTTGTTAGGATTGAATGGTTTGATCTCCCTGTTGTTCAAGCAACTCTCAAGAGTCTTCTCCAGCACCACAGTTTGAAAGTATATATTCTTTGGTGCTCAGCCTTCTTTATGGTCCAGCTCTCACATCTGTACATGACTACTGGAAAAACCATAGCTTTGACTAGAAAGAACTTTGTTGGCAAAGTGATGTCTCTGCTTTTTAATAAGCTGTCTAGGTTTGTCATAGCTTTTATTCAAAGGAGCAAGTGTCTTTTAATGTCATAGCTGTCAGTTCAGTTCAGTCACTCAGTCATATCCGACTCTTTGTGACCCCATGAATTGCAGCATACCATGCCTCCCTGTCCCTCATCAACTCCTGGAGTTCACTCAAACTCACGTCCATTGAGTTGGTGATGCCATCCAGCCATCTCATCCTCTGTCGTCCCCTTCTCCTCCTGCCCACAATCCCTCCCAGCATCAGAGTCTTTTCCAATGAGTCAACTCTTCGCATGAGGTGGCCAAAGTACTGGAGTTTCAGCTTTAGCATCATTCCTTCCAAAGAACACCCAGGACTGATCTCCTTTAGGATGGACTGGTTGGATCTCCTTGCAGTCCAGGGGACTCTCAAGAGTCTTCTCCAACACCACAGTTCAAAAGCATCAATTCTTTGGTGCTCAGCTTTCTTCACAGTCCAACTCTCACATCCATACATGACCACTGGAAAAACCATAGCCTTGACTAGACGGACCCTTGTTGGCAAAGTAATGTCTCTGCTTTTGAATATGCTATCTAGGTTGGTCATAACTTTCCTTCCAAGGAGTAAGCTCCTTTTAATTTCCTGGCTGCAATTACATAGCTGTAGCCACTGCCCATAATAATTTAGGAAACCAAGAAAATAAAATCTGTCAATGTTTCCATTTTTTCCCCATGTATTTGCTATAAAATTTTGGAACAGGATTCTGTGATCTCAGTTTTTTGAACGTTGAGTTTTAAGCACCCTTTTCAATCTCTTCTTTCACTTTTATCAATAGGCTCTTTAGTTCTTTCTGCCAATAGGGTGGTATTTCTGCATATCTTAGGTAACTGATATTTCTCTCTGCAATCTTGATTCCAGCTTGCGATTCATCAAGTCCAACATTTTGCATAATATATGCTACATAAAAGTTAAATAAACAGAGTGGAAATATACAGCTTTGGCATACTGCTTTCCCAATTTTCAACTAGTCCGTTGTTCCATGTCTGGTACTAACTGTTGCTTCTTGATCTGCATACAAGTTTGTCAGGAGACAGGTAAGGTGTTCTGGTATTCCCATCTCTTTAAGAATTTTCCACAGTTTGTTGTGATCCACACAGTCAAAGGTTTTAGTGTAGTCAATAAAGCAGAAGTAGATATTTTTCTGGAATTTCCTTATTTTTCTATGGTACAACGGATGTGGACTATTTGATCTCTGGTTCCTCTGCCTTTTCTAAACGCAGCTTGTATCATCTGGAAGTTCTCAGTTCATGTACTGTTGAAGCCTTACTTGAAGGATTTTGAGCATTACCTTGCTAGCATGTGAAATGAGAATAATCATATGGTAATTTGAACATTCTTTGGCATTGCTCTTTTTTGGGATTGGAGTGAAAACTGATCTTTTCCAGTCCTGTGGCCACTGCTGAGTCTTCCAAAATTCCTAGCGTATTGACTGCAGCACTTTAACAGGATCATCTTTTAGGATTTGAAATAGCTTGGCTGGAATTCCACCACCTCAACTCACTTTGTTTGTAGTAATGCTTCCTAAGGCCCACTGGATTTCACAATCCAGGATTCTGGTTTTAGGTGAGTGACTTCACCACTGTGGTTATCCAGGTCCTTAAGACCTATATTGTATAGTTCTTCTGGGTATTCTTGCCAGCTCTTCTTAATCCTTTCTGCTTCTGTTATGTCCTTCCTGTTCTTATCCTTTATTGTGCCCACCTTTGAATGAAATATTCCTTTTTTATCTCAGTTTTCTTGAAGAGATCTGTGGTCTTACCCAATTCTATTCTTTTCCTCTATTTCTTTGCATTGTTCACTCAAGAAGGCTTTCTTATCTCTCTTTGCTATTCTCTGAAACTCTGTATTTAATTGAGTTTATCTTTCCCTTTCTCCTTTGCCTTTTGCTTCTCTTCATTTCTCTGCCATTTAAGGCCTCCTTTGACAACCACTTTGCCTTGTTGCGTTTCTTTTTCTTGTGGATGGCTTTGGTCACCGCCTCCTGTACAATGTAGAACCTCTGTCCATAGTCCTTCAGGCATTCTATCAGATCTAATCCCTTGAATTTATTTGCCACTTCCACTGTATAATCATAAGGGATTTGATTCAGATGAATGGTCTAGTGCTTTTCTCTACTTTCTTCAATTTAAGTCTGAATTTTATAACAAGGAGCTCATGATTTAAGCCACAGTCAGCTCTAGGTTTTGTTTTTACTGACTGTATAGAGTTTCTTCATCTCGGGCTATGAAGAATGTAATCAATCTGATTTTAGTGTTGACCATCTGGTGTTTTTAGAGAATACTGTCATGATGCAGGCAGGGCATGGATCACAGTATGGCATGGAGAATTGAGAATTGGTCAGATTCTGTACACATCCAGAGGGAAAAGACAGAAAAAAATTACTGATGGATTGAATAATAGAAGTGGAAAATGGAAAGAAGTTTAAGATGAATCTAAGGCGTTTCACTTGAAAAAGAAAACTTAAGGTACTAGGAAAGGAAGCCTGGAGGCATAATCATACAGGAGTTTTCAGAGAAATTAAAATAGATATGATCCCAGATGGCCTCTTCCTGGAGTGGCTTGGAGTGGGGCTTGGGCTGGGTCAGAGTCGTGAAAGCACTAGATACTAGCCACTAGACCAATGGTCAGTGACAAGGACCCTGGCCTTTTGGCTTTGCAGAAAATAATTTCCACAAAGATGGAAAGTAGTGAAGCAAGTAAAGTATTAAGAGGAAAAAGGAGTACAGAATATGTGGATAGACACACAGACAGACTCAGGCAGAGAGAGAATTGCTGAGTTGCACCCTTGGAGTAATTTGTATTACTTTTATGGGGTATCTCTTCTGTATTTCCTTTGGCCAATCATTTTGATTTGCCTGGTTCACAGTTCATATTTGGTATATCTCAAGGTCTTCTCATGCATACACATGCATGTTTTAGCCAAGATGGATTTTAGTGGAAAGGTGTATGGGTAGAATATCTCTTGACACCACTCCCCTCTGGCCTTCAAGGAGCCTTTCTGCACATGTGTGGTCAGGGAGGTCTTCTGACTTTAGCAACAAGGAATATGTGATCTGGACAAGGTCCAGCCTCCTCCCTTAATTGTCCTGCTATTCTTGTCTTGGATTTTCAGTCAATAGGGAATGAATCTCCAATTGCTTTACCCTGAGGGATAAGGGGAGTTCAACTACCTCATGCCTCAGAATTGGAAAAAGAATGTCTATCCAATTTTCATTTTTTACTGACCAAGGTGAGAAAAGAAAGAAAAATGGTTTTTCCCTAAAAAGAGGGAATATTTACCCGAGACAGAGCTATGAGTGACAGGGTTAGACAAGAAGGATATTGGTTCCAAAAGGAGTTGTTGTTGCCATTCAGTTGCTCAGTCATGTCTGACTCTTCGTGACCCCATGAACTGCAGCACACTAGGCTTCCCTGTCCTTCACTGTCTCCTGGAGTTTACTCAAATTTATGTCCATTGCATTGATGATGCCATCCAACTATCTTATCTTCTGTCACCTCCTTCTCCTCCTGCCCTCGGTCTTTCCCAGCATCAGGGTCTTTTCCACAATGAGTAAATTTGAGTCAGTTCTAGAGCAGAGGGGACTTGGATCTCAATTCCTGTGTTATAATCTAGAGGGATTCTAAGTTTCTTAGATAAGCCATAAGCCCACCATGGTTCTCATTAGAGAAGCAATAGAGGGTTTTTTTGTGATTTTTTTTTTTTGCTGTTTATTTTTTATTTTATTTTATTTTTTAAGGAGACACATACAGAGTGACTTACTTCAGTAGTACTCAGCAAGATAAGATAGAACACAATTTTCAAATACTGAAAACTTGCCGCCTACTGAAATATAGTTTACCAACTGGTGGCTCAGATGGTAAAAGAATCTGCCTGCAATATGGGAGATCCAGGTTGAATCCTTGGGTAGGGAAGATCCACTGAGGAAGGGAATAGATACTCACTCCAGTATTCTTCAGGAGATTTCCAGGAGAAATATCAATAACCTCAGATATGCAGATGACACCACACTAATGGCAGAAAGTGAAGAACCACTAAAGAGCCTCTTGAGGAAAGTGAAAGAGGACAATGAAAAAGTTGGATTAAAACTCAACATTCAAAAAACTATGATCATGGCATCCAGTCCCATCACTTCATGGCAAATAGATGGAGAAACAATGGAACTTTATTTTGGGGGGCTCCAAAATCACTGCAGATGGTGACTGCAGCCATGAAATTAAAAGATGCTTGGTTCTTGGAAAAAAAGCTATAACCAACATAGACAGCATATTTAAAAGGAGAGACATTACTTTGCTGATAAAGGTCTGTCTAGTCAAAGCTATGGTTTTTCCAGTAGTCATGTATGGATGTGAGAGTTGGACTATAAAGAAAGCTGACCATCAGAGAACTGATGATTTTGAACTGTGGTGTTAGAGAAAACTCTTGAGAGTCCCTTGACTGCAAGGAGATCAAACCAGTCAATCCTAAAGGAAATAAGTCCTGAATGTTCATTGGAAGGACTGATGTTGAAGCTGAAACTCCAATACTTTGGCTACCTGATGCAAAGAACTGACTCATTTGAAAAGATCTGAACCTGGGAACAATTGAAAGCAGGAGGAGAAGGGCACGACAAAGGATGAGATGGTTGGATGGCATCACTGACTCAATGGACATGAGTTTGAGCAAGCTCTGGGAGTTGGTGATGAACAGAGAAGCCTGGTGTGCTGTAGTCCATGGGGTCGCTAAGAGTTAGACACGACTGAGTGACTGAAGTGAACCTAACCAGTATTCTTGCCTGGAGAATTCCATGGACAGAAGAGCCTGGAGGGTTATAGTCCATGGGATCGCAAAGAGTTGGACACGACTGAGTGACTAACACACACACACACACACACACACACACACCAATGACTGTAATACCCAACAGGACTTTGTGGGGCTCTTGGGAACAAAAAAAGCCTTTCTGTGTCCCCCATTTCTTGATTACAGGAAATAGGCTTCATTCAGCCTCTTAGTTGCAAGGAATGGGTTCATACAGTTGTTAATGGGGGAAGGAAAGGGATGCAGAGATGAGGGAGAAAGAGTTAAGAGAAACAATAGTGCAGCCTTGGAGCAAAAGTCATGGTTTCCCATCTAGGCATACATAGCAATATCTTTGAGATGTTTTTCAGATACTGAAACTTCCACCAAGTGGGAGAAATTAACAAGTATGCTGCCAACAAGCACATAAATCCCAGACTGGTTGGAACCAGGCTGATGATGCTTTTACTTACCTCACCAACAACCGATCAGAAAAATATCCATGAACTGATAAATCCTTCTTTGAACCATTACTCTAAAACTTCTCACTATCTAATCCAGGTTGGGACACAGTTTTGAGGGCATTAGGGTGATGTGGCCCGCTTTGCCTGGCAAAGCAATAAAGCTATTGTTTTCTACTTCACCCAAAACTCTGTCTCCAAAAGTTAATTCATTGTAATGATACAGAGACTAGATTCAGCTTCAATCATGATTAATTTAATTCTGCTCTTGAGCAAAGCAAAAACCCAAGAATAAGTTAAACTATAGAAAGCAAAGAAATTAATATTTCCATGAGTGTGGTCTGAAAATGAACATATGTTTCAATGACCAACATTTATTGAGTGCTTCCCTGGGCTAGGCTCTCAACTATATTCATCACAAGAATTTTGATATTTGATTCTGTCAAATCAATGAAACATGTAGTTGGTTTCCCCCCCCCCCCCTTTTTTTTTAAATGAGGAAACTGAAAGAAAGGCAGGTCAGGCAAATTTTTCAAAGTCACACATCTGGTAAGGGGTGGACTTAGTTTCTGAATACCAGGAGTCAATGGCATTTGCTATCACATTTTACAACTTCCAGTTATAGAACTGTGAAGTAAGAATCAAGTATAATCAACATTTGTGTTCTTGCCTGGAGAATCCCAGGGACAGGGGAGCCTGGTGGGCTGCTGTCTATGGGGTCACACAGAGTTGGACACAACTGAAGTGACTTAGCAGCAGCATAGATGAGGAAACAATACCACAGAGAATGAGTAACTTGCTCATTCACAGTTCTTGGCTTCAGGAGTTGAGGTAGAGACTGAACAAATGCAAAGAACAAGATTTTAAATCTTAGCTTTACTGACCTTAGGTATTTAGAGCCACTCTCCTTCTCAGGATGTGTTTTGACTTCTTGGCTACTTTTCACAGGGTTCACAAAACTTTTTTGGGGAAAAGGCAGAAAAGTGAGAGAAGTCCTCAATACTATCATTTCTATGCTACGTTTTGTCAACTACAAATTGAAACTTACCAAGAGCAAAGACCAATGACTGAACAAAAAAGGCATTTGCATTGTTCAATCTCTAGGGAGACTGAACCTCGGGCTGCTATAGCTGTTGACCTCCAACAGCCCCCGAGGAAGTTCAGTGCAGTGAGGTACTCTGTGCTCTCAGGAATCTGGTGAGACAGGTCTTTAGATAATTGGATGTTTTTAGGAACAGATTTTATGATCTCAATCCTTGCATTTCCTCATATCTGGAGAATCACTAAATCCCTTCATGGTGACATCAGATCCATATGATTAACAACAAATCTTTTGTACACTGGGTGCTTAATGGCATTGAACTCTCCCTTTACCTAAACCTTATGTATTCCCCCATTACCTCTTTGGAGCAGTCTCTCAGAGCTATCTGAGATGCTGCCTCCAGGATGCAGTCCTCATTTTGCCCTGAATAAAACTTAACTCACAGTTCTCAAGTTGTGCATCTTTTTTAGTCGACAATTTAATGGATTTGTAACTAGGAAGGGTTAATTTTGACTCCATACTGGAATCTGCTTCTGTGACTTTAACCCTTATTCTGCTGCTTTTGTTATTATAGTCATACATGATGGCCTGCCTCAGGGAGCCCTGCCCACACCCCCACCCCACAACCCCCCACCACAGACCCTTGAGCTAGGGTGCCTTTGTTTGGCTCACAGAGGGATAGCCTGACCCTGCCCACCTGTGAAGGACTCTGACATTCTTGAGTCCTTTGTGTAGTAATGGTGCACCTCATTTGCTGCTTACTAGCATGGCTCAGAAATTCATATGTGGGGGTGCTAGAATTGCAAATAGCTGGGGCATCTTTGTTTATTGATATGACAGGTGATATTCCATTTCATACCACCTGTGAAATGACTGAGAAAGTGAAACTAAAACATCCCCCTGCCTGAGGGCTGACAACCTAGTGGATATTTGAAAATTTTAAATGGTCATTTTACTTTGTTTCTTCAACTGCCCCCATCTCTGATCCATAAAAGAATCTGGTTTCCAGGCCCTGACAAGATGTTATTTTGAGATATTAGTCTGCCATCTCATTGGTCAGCCTGCTTCCTGAGTAAAGTCATATTCTTTGCTCAACACCATCTCAGATTTATTGGTCTATCGTACAGTGAGCAGAATGAGCCTGAACTAGTTAACAGACTTAAATCAGTACAGTACCTGAATATGTTGCCTCTAGGATCATGGAAAAAGCAAGATAGTTCCAGAAAAACATCTATTTCTGCTTTATTGACTATGCCAAAGCCTTTGACTGTGTGGATCACAATAAACTGTGGAAAATTCTGAAAGAGATGGGAATACCAGACCACCTGACCTGCCTCTTGAGAAACCTGTATGCAGGTCAGGAAGCAACAGTTAGAATTGGACACGGAACAACAGACTGGTTCCAAATAGGAAAAGGAGTACATCGAGGCTGTATATTGTCACCCTGCTTATTTAACTTCTATGCAGAGTACATCATGAGAAATGCTGGACTGGAAGAAACACAAGCTGGAATCAAGATTGCCGGAAGACGTATCAATAACCTCAGATATGCAGATGACACCACCCTTATGGCAGAAAGTGAAGAGGAACTCAAAAGCCTCTTGATGAAAGTGAAAGTGGAGAGTGAAAAAGTTGGCTTAGAGCTCAACATTCAGAAAACGAAGATCATGTCATCCGGTCCCATCACTTCATGGGAAATAGATGGGGAAACAGTGTCAGACTTTATTTTGGGGGGCTCCAAAATCACTGCAGATGGTGACTGCAGCCATGAAATTGAAAGACGCTTACTCCTTGGAAGGAAAGTTATGTCCAACCTAGATAGCTTATTCAAGAGCAGAGACATTACTTTGCCAGCAAAGGTTCATCTAGTCAAGGCTGTGGTTTTTCCTGTGGTCATGTATGGATGTGAGAGTTGGACTGTGAAGAAGGCTGAGTGCCGAAGAATTGATGCTTTTGAACTGTGGTGTTGGAGAAGACTCTTGAGAGTCCCTTGGACTGCAAGGAGATCCAACCAGTCCATTCTGAAAGAGATCAGTCCTGGGTGTTCTTTGGAAGGAATGATGCTCAGGCTGAAACTCCAGTACTTTGGCCACCTCATGAGTTGACTCATTGGAAAAGACTCTGATGCTGGGAGGGATTGGGGGCCGGAGGAGAAGGGGACAACAGAGGATGAGATGGTTGGATGGTATCACCGACTCAATGGACATGAGTTTGGGTAAACTCCGGCAGTTGGTGATGGTTAGGGAGGCCTGGTGTGCTGCGATTGATGGGGTCACAAAGACTCGGACACGACTGAGTGACTGAACTGAACTGATTTCTTATTAGAGGTTCTCAACAGAACATGTAAGAGTACATGATGACAAGTTATTTTATTGTGTTTGAATATGATCATAGAAACTTCCACTATTGTGTCCCATTTGTAAAAATTTTAATAATTATAGAAAGAGTATAAATTAGAAATCATTAGCTCTTTCTCTATGATGCCAGACTCTAAGCTTGGTCAGTCATATAATAAATAGTTGTCCAGTCTAGTGACTCAATTTGGCTTTGGAGACAGGCCAGAGGACACAAATGGAACTTGAATGCTTAGATTATTGAATTATAGTAGCTGTATTTTTGGAAAAAAAAAAAAGAACAGCTATGGCATCTGGAAATGAAAGAAACCCAGCATGCTTTTATAGCAAACACAACATTCAATGTGATTTAGGAGATTATTTCTTGGAAATTGACTCAATATATTTTTGCTCCCAAACTAGAGCAACTCATCATTTTTTAATGACATGTAATGGCTTACTGTGTCAGTAAACTTGCCTTCTCTTTGATATTTTCTTTTCTTTCCCTTTATATCCAGCTGCTCACCAAGTGCTGCTATGATTGTGTCTTTCATAGTCCAGAATTTCTCCTACCTCTGCACACATTTAACTCAGATGCCTTATCCCATCTCTTTAGAACCTGCAGCAAATATAGTTGGAGAGTATTCAACTTTTCTCTTGTTCAAATATTTATATTTGACTTCTATAATTTAAATTTGTCCATTCAATTTTTCAGGTACTTGTTAAGTATCAACTGTGTATGAACATAGTATGGAGTCCTAAGGACACAAACATGAAGACAGTTTTTTCTAGCCTATATAAAAGCTTTCAAACTCTTGTTTGCTTTGGAAAGTCTTTTATCAACTAACCTTTAATATGCATGATCATGTACAGAACAGCTCACACTCAGTCACTGATGAAAGCCTTTAAAGTTGGATGTAGATGTTATCTCTAAAATATAATCCCTTTTTTGTTTTATTTTATATTTGTCTTCAATTAATGCAGAGACAACTCTAAGTCAACAGATAATAAGTGTATAGTAAACTTCTACATAGAATTAAATGTTACAACATTTAAAAGTAAAGACCATGCCAATGTCCTAGACTTAATTCTCTGGGGAGTTATCTTGATTGATTTATTTTCTATTCAACCATACATGTGAGGTTGGAGGTAGATGCACCCCTCTCCCCTCAAGGTAAAACAATTGGAGATGCATTCCCTATGGACTGAAACTCCAAGACCAGAATAACAGACAATTAAGGGAGGAGGCTGGGCCCTGCCCAGACCATATATTTCTTGTTCCCAAAGTCAGGAGACCTCCCTGAACACACATTCACAGAAAGCCTCCTTGGAGGCCAAAGGGGAATTACATCAAGGGATGCCCATTTCCTTTTCAGTAAAATCCATGTTGACTAAGAGATGGCATGTGTACCCATGGGAAGATCCTGATATATACCAAATATGAACTGTGAACCAGGCTACTCAAAATGATTGGCCAAAGGAAACCTGGAAGAAATACCTCACAAAAGTAATTCAAACTGCCCCGAGGGTGCTACTCAGTGACTCTCTCTCCCTGAGTCTGCCCATTTGTCTATTCACACGTACTGTACATTTCCCCTCTTAATACATACTTTACTTGCTTCACTACTTTGTGTCTTTGTGGAAATTCTTTTCTGCAAAGATGAAGGGCCAGTTCCTTTGTCACTGACCACTGGTCTAGTGGCTAGGATCTGATGCTTTCACCACTGTGACCTAGCCCAATCTCTGTCTAGGAACCCAAGCCTCACTCCGAGCCTTTGCAGGCCAAGGCCACCTGAGATCATACAGAAGGGAATTCATCATCATCATCTAATGATGATGAATCAATTGGAGATGATGAATTGGTGGTGAATTGGAGATGATGAATTGGTGATGACCCTTTTGCTTCATTTCCAGCATTCTTTCATCAGTCTAAGAGTCTGTCGTCGGGTTAGTGTTTCTAAGTTCTTGTGAAAATCGTCTGCCAAGAGATCTCTTTCTCTGCTTGTTACAGATGCATTAACACTTTAATATAATCAGAGTCACCTCATTCTTGAAGTTGACTTGTAAACACGAGGAGACTTCAGCTTTCCTCCCGACCTAAATTTCCTGAATCAGTATTGTATTACATTAATTTATTTTGATGTTTTTCAAGAATTTATGAGTATTTTTCATGATCTTTATTTTTTTTTAATTTGTAAAAGTAAATATTTTTCAGGAAATCAGGTCAGCAACCCCAGTGCCTAAACCAATGGAACCTCTAGATTTATAGTGTAACCTAGGGAAGAGTGAAATGTAGATTATATTAGAAGTACATAATGGTTTGTCAAAAAATAGAACTTTGCATTTGGACTACCAGCACCACATTTGTTTTACAGTTTGTATATCGTGGAACTTTTATGCATCTAAGTAGAATACAATTTTCAATATCTCAGTTTTTCCATTTTCTACCATTTTCATAAACACTTATCTGAAGTAAATGCTGGAAATAATTATAACTATAATAAATATGAAAATTAATTGACTGAGTCTTTTATTGATCAAAAGTAAACATAGAAATAATTTAAATATAATAAATATGAAAAATAATTGATTGAGTCATTTATTGATCTCTAATGAGTTTCTGTGACTATTGAGGCAAATAAAACATAGAACTCTTACTCAAGAGTTTATAGTTCAGTTGGAGAAATGTACATGGAAAAAGAAAATATAAAATGGAAGATTATCATGTGGGTCCATACAAAAAGTTCTGGGGATATAAGAGCTTCTATTCAGGTGTGCAAAGAGAGGATAAAAGTGATGGTTACAATATCTAGTGCAGATGGATATAATTATGCAGTTAGGGGAGAGACATGAGAAAGCAAATATGATTCCTTAACTCCCCAAAACATCCTCCATCAGCATGCTGTCTTATTGGCTTACTGTTTTTTATTTTTCTTGACAGTCAATATTCTTTATAGAATGGAATATTTTCATTTTTGTTACTTGTTCATAACTAAATTCTTAAGAATATTCAATCAGGCTCCCAACTCCAATATTTCTCTGATACTATCATTTAAGAATATTACCAATAACCATCTTCTTGGCAAATCAAATAACATCCTATTATCACTCATCTTTGTTGTCTTTTATAAATGACAACACTGTCATTTCTCTTTGTATCTGGAATCTCATGATCTTTAGATTTAGTCATACTGTACTCTTCTTCAATGACAGATCTTCTTCCATTTTCATCAAACTTCTTCTATGTTGTCCAACCTTCTCAAATAATTGCCATTTGCTTAAAACATTGCCTTCATAAGTAAGTAAGTAAGTAAGTGTTAGTCACTCAGTTGTGCCCAACTCTTTGCAACCCCATGGACTGTAGCTCACCAGGCTCCTCTGTCCATGAGATTTTCCAAGCAATGATACTGGAGTGGGTCACCATTTCCTTATCCAGGGAATCTTCCCAATGCAGGGATCAAAGCCGGGTTTCCCGCACTGCAGGGAGACTCTTTACTGACTGAGAAGATGACTAATCAGTTTTGACATCTTTCTTTAGTCCAAGTCAGAATGGTGGCTTGTTGGGAAGTTCCAATCTCTGTGAATAATGCTATGGTCTGAAAGTTTCTGTTCACCATCAGTTCACATGTTGGAAATCTAATGCTCAATGTGGTAGTGTTAGAAGGTGGAAGCTTTGAGTGGCATTGTGGAGGAAGAAACTCTCGTCCATCCTTCTAGGTTCTTCTGGTTCGTCTAAGAATTAAGTTGACATGAGATAGATTAACAGGAGAAAATCAAACCAAACCTTAATAGTATGCTTAAAGGGGAGAGATCTAGGAGAACCAAGAAACTCACCAAAATGGCCAAACTCTCACCATCTTCTGCTAACGACAAAAGAATGTTGAGGGTAGTGATTTGGGACTTCAAAGGTGAGGAAGGCAATTGACACAGAGATGTAAAAGCAAATGTTTGGTTGAAAAAGAAAAAAATGTTCACTGGGCCAGGCAAAGACAATGGGACATAGAATAGACTGACTTTTAGGCTCTGCCTAAAATTCCCCCTCACCACACTTATCTGAAGGAGATCAGCCCTGGGATCTCTTTGGAAGGAATGATGCTAAAGCTGAAACTCCAGTACTTTGGCCACCTCATGCGAAGAGTTGACTCATTGGAAAAGACCCGGATGCTGGGAACTATTGGGGGCAGGAGGAGAAGGGGACGACAGAAGATAAGATGGCATCACTGACTCAATGGACGTGACTCTGAGTGAACTCTGGGAGTTGGTGATGGACAGGGAGGCCTGGCGTGCTGCGATTCATGGGGTCGAAAAGAGTCAGACACGACTGAGCCACTGAACTGAACCTAACACTTATCTAGAGTTCTTTATAGATGTGTCTGGTCTATTCTGGTCTATTCTGGGAATAGACCTTCTATTTAAATTCTTGAGATAGCTAAAGGGAAAGTCCCTCCCTATCAGCCCTGCACCCAGGCTTCTTGGCCTGGATTGTTTACAGCTGGAAATACTTTGCATGCTGAAAAGACATTTTGGGGTAGCAAATTTTGCTCCCTAACAGTGGTTGTTAAACTGATTTCTCACGAATAGGATTCAGTTCAGTTCAGTTCAGTTCAGTCACTTAGTCATATCCAACTCTTTGCGACCCCATGAATCGCAGCACACCAGGCCTCCCTGTCCATCATCAACTCCCGGAGTTCACTCAGACTCACATCTATCAAGTCGGTGACGCCATCCAGCCATCTCATCCTCTGTCGTCCCCTTCTCCTCCTGCCCCCAATCCCTCCCAGCATCAGAATCTTTTCCAATGAGTCAACTCTTTGCATGAGGTGGCCAAAGGACTGGAGTTTCAGCTTTAGCATCATTCCTTCCAAAGAAATCCCAGGGCTGATCTCCTTCAGAATGGACTGGTTGGATCTCCTTGCAGTCCAAGGGACTCTCAAGAGTCTTCTCCAACACCACAGTTCAAAAGCATCAATTCTTCGGCACTCAGCCTTCTTCACAGTCCAACTCTCACATCCATACATGACCACAGGAAAAACCACAGCCTTGACTAGATGGACCTTTGTTGGCAAAGTAATGTCTCTGCTTTTGCATATGCTATTTATGTTTGTCATAACTTTCCTTCCAAGGAGTAAGCATCTTTTAATTTCATGGCTGCAGTTGCCATCGGCAGTGATTTTGGAGCCCCAAAAATAAAGTCTGACACTGTTTCCCCATCTATTTCCCATGAAGTGATGGGACCGGATGACATGATCTTCGATTTCTGAATGTTGAGCTTTAAGCCAACTTTTTCATTCTCCACTTTCACTTTCATCAAGAGGCTTTTAAGTTCCTCTTCACTTTCTGCCATAAGGGTGGTGTCATCTGCATATCTGAGGTTATTGATATTTCTTCTGGCAATCTTGATTCCAGCTTGTGTTTCTTCCAGTCCAGCATTTCTCATGATGTACTCTGCATAGAAGTTAAATAAGCAGGGTGACAATATACAGCCTCGATGTACTCCTTTTCCTATTTGGAACCAGTCTGTTGTTCCATGTCCAGTTCTAACTGTTGCTTCTTGACCTGCATACAGGTTTCTCAAGAGGCAGGTCAGGTGGTCTGGTATTCCCATCTCTTTCAGAATTTTCCACAGTTTATTGTGATCCACACAGTCAAAAGCTTTGGCATAGTCAATAAAGCAGAAATATATGTTTTTCTGGAACTCTCTTGCTTTTTCCATGATCCAGCTGATGTTGGCCATCTGATCTCCGGTTCCTCTGCCTTTTCTAAAACCAGCTTGAACATCAGGAAGTTCACGGTTCACATATTGCTGAAGCCTGGCTTGGAGAATTTTCAGTATTACTTTACTAGCATGTGAGATGAGTGCAATTGTGTCGTAGTTTGAGTACTCTTTGGCATTGCCTTTCTTTGGGATTGGAATGAAAACTGAACTTTTCCAGTCCTGTGGCCACTGTTGAGTTTTCCAAATTTGCTGGTATATTGAGTGCGGCACTTTCATGGCATCATCTTTCAGGATTTGAAATAGCTCAACTGGCATTCCATCACCTCCACTAGCTTTTTGTAGTGATGCTTTCTAAGGCCCACTTGACTTCATATTCCAGAATGTCTGGATCTACATGAGTGATCACACCATCATGATTATCTTGGTCTAGAAGATCTTTTTTGTACAGTTCTTCTGTGTATTCTTGTCACCTCTTCTTAATATCTTCTGCTTCTGTTAGGTCCATACCATTTCTGTCCTTTATTGATCCCATCTTTGCATGAAATATTCCCTTGGTATCCCTAATTTTCTTGAAGAGATCTCTAGTCTTTCCCATTCTGTTGTTTTCCTCTATTTCTTTGCATTGATCGCTGAAGAAGGCTTTCTTATCTCTTCTTGCTATTCTTTGGAACTCTGTATTCAGATGTTTACATCTTTCCTTTTCTCCTTTGCTTTTCACTTCTCTTCTTTCACAGCTATTTGTAAGGCCTCCCCAGACAGCCATTTTGCTTTTTTGCATTTCTTTTCCATGGGGATGGTCTTGATCCCTGTCTCCTGTACAATGTCACGAACCTCATTCCATAGCTCATCAGGCACTCTATCAGATCTAGGCCCTTAAATCTATTTCTCACTTCCACTGTATAATCATAAGGGATTTGATTTAGGTCATACCTGAATGGTCTAGTGGTTTTCCCTACTTTCTTCAATTTAAGTCCGAATTTGGCAATAAGGAGTTCATGATCTGAGCCACAGTCAGCTCCTGGTCTCGTTTTTGTTGACAGTGCTCTTATAAAACAAATCTCACATAACTCTTTTCTTTCTTCCACATGAGGATATAAGAAGAAATTTTTGATCTTGAGGAGAATTCTCATGTGACCATGCTTGCATTTTGATCTCAGACTTCCAGAATCTATAACTGTGAGAAATACATTTCTGTCATTTATAAACACCCAGTCTGTGGTTTTCTATTGCAATCAGACAGACTTACAAAACTTACTTCCAAGACTTGCAGTCAATATTTAGTTTAATTTTTCTTAATAATAGAGATTTCCTCAAAACGCCAATAAATACACAGTAATATCACCCTTCTTTATTTTCACCTTTGTTACTCTTTTCTTCTACTATATTACCAAAAATAAAATCTTACTACACCATGAAGCCATCTGTGAGGTAGTCAAAATAGTAGCATTAAGCAATGCTATTAAAAGTTTTTTTCTGATCTTCTCTAAATTTATTGTTTTTATACCTTATACCAGAGGTATTTCTGTCCCTCTCATCTCTTTTTTACTATGAGTGGCAGAAAAGTGTGATGTTTCTAAAACTAGATAGGTTTGCATTGAAACCCATGTTTCAGTGTTTTATTTCCAGTTCAAAGATGTTAGACAAGGATGCTAATTTTTACCTTTCTTGCCCTACCTTAGGGTTCTCAAATTACTTGGGTATTTTAAAACTACTGATCATAGTTCAACAGGAGGGTAGTGGGCAATGCATAACTTTTGAAAGAATGACACAGTTGTTGAGGATAAGACATAAACTGGTTAGAACCAAGTAACTCCCAAATGGTGAGAGATTTGACTTCCAGTAGATCTTGAGTCTCATTATATGCTCATTGTAATTTATTAGTAGGCTAAATGACACACTGCCGGGTGCCATGACAGTTCTGAGGCTGACCATAAAATGGGAAAAAGTGGGTGGTGGCTCAGTTTCTGGAAATCCTTGTCCCTTCCTTTAAATAGTTGGAATAATCCTCACACTTGTTAGCCTATGAAAATACCCAGCCCATAAAAGCTAACCACCCTATATTTGGGGGCTTCTCTTGTCTTCTGAAAGGACCTGTACTCTGTCAGTGGAGTGTGTATCTCTCTCAGTAAATCTACTTCTTATCTCTCACTTTGCATTTTGCTAAATTCCTTCTGTGATGAGACATAAAGGACCTGAGCTTCATTAAGTCCTGTGACCAGGTGTGTAATAATTTCAGCTGGGAGATTGTCGGTCTGAGATCCTTCTTAAGTTGGAGATTATGGGTTCAAATTCCATCTAAGGTGTGAAAACAAAGCCTAGAACAGTGTACCTGTTAAAAAGACATAAGGAAAAGGTACATAACAGAGTTCTTGGTCACTTAGTGTCAGAAAAAAAATTAGAAATAAACGAGGGTCGATCAGATTTAATTTTAATGGTGTCTAAAGAAAATAGAAAAAATATTAATGTTTATGTGTTAAAAATTATTATTTTTTTTAGTTTATAAAGATCTTAGAGGTAAATACAGTGTGTGTCTTTTGTGATGAAACTTTGCCTAGTATCTGCTTTCTGAGTTTCCACCCCACCCCACCCCACCCCACCCCCCGGAAATCATGCTTCATATTATTAACATCCACTCAGTAATTTTGTTTTTTTATTTACTTTCCATGCTATGCTGCAAGGTACTAGTAAGTACCACTATCAAGGACTTAAACTCTTAAAAGAGGTAACACTGCATTTCAAGAAATATGTATATTTAAAGGATGCTCTCAAACATCTGGTGACCTTTCCTCCCTCTCCTCAGTCACTTGCTTACTAATGGTTGGTACAGATTTACAGCCAGCAATGAGACTAAAAATTTTAGGGGACACAGCTATTACTTTATCTTCATAGAATGCTTAAACCTCGTGAATGTATGGGATTTCTTTTTCTTTTTAATTTAATTTAATTTTTTAACTTTACAATATTGTATTGGTTTTGCCATATATCAAAATGAATCCACCACAGGTATACATGTGTTCCCCATCCTGAACCCTCCTCCCTCCTCCTTCCCCATATCATCCCTCTGAGTCATCCCAGTGCACCAGCCCCAAGCATCCAGTATCGTGCATCGAACCTGGACTGGCGACTCATTTAATATATAATATTATACATATTTCAATGCCATTCTCCCAAATCATCCTCTTTCACTTTCATCAAGATGCTCTTTAGTTCTTCTTTGCTTTCTGCCATAACGGTGGTGTCATCTGCATATCTGAGGTTATTGATATTTCTCCCAGCAATCTTGATTCCAGCTTGTGCTTCATCCAGCTTGGCATTTCACATGATTTACTCTGCAGAGAAGTTAAATAAGCAGGAAGACAACATACAGCCTTGACGTACTTCTTTATCAATTTGAAACCAGTCTGTTGTTCCATGTCCAGTTCTAACTGTTGCTTCTTGACCTGCATACAGATTTCTCAGGAGGCGTTCAGATGGGATACCTCCTGGTATTCCCATCTCTTTAAGAATTTTCCACAGTTTTTTGTGATCCACACAGTCCAGAAAACAGAGGTATATGTTTTTTCTGGAATGCTCTTGCTTTTTCTATGATTAAATGGGTGTTGGCAACTTGATCTCTGGTCCTCTGCCTTTGCTAAATCCAGCTTGAACATCTGGAAGTTCATGGTTCACATACTGCTTAAGCCTGGCTTGGAGGAGTTTGAGCATTACCTTGCTAGCATATACTGCTGCTGCTGCTAAGTCACCTCAATCGTGTCCAACTCTGTGAGACCCCATAGACGGCAGCCCACCAGGCTCTGCCGTCACTGGGATTCTCCAGGCAAGAATACTGGAGTGGGTTGCCATTTCTTTCCCCAATGCATGAAAGTGAAAAGTGAAAGTGAAAAGTGAAAGTGAAGTCAGTCGTGTCCAACTCGTAGCGACCCAATGGACTGCAGCCCACCAGGCTCCTCCACACATGGGATTTTCCAGGCAAGAGTACTGGACTGGGGTGCCATTGGCTTCTCCAGCTAGCATATGAGATGAGAGAAATTATGCAGTAATTTGAACATTCTTCAGCATTGCTCATTTTGGGGATTGGAATGAAAACTGACCTTTCCAGTCATGTGGCCACTGCTGAATTTTCCAAATTTTCTGGATATTGAGTGCAACACTTTCATAGCATCATCTTTTAGAATTTGAGATAGCTTAATTGAAATTCAATCACCTCCAATATCTTCGTTCATAGTGATGCTTCCTAAGGCCCACTTGACTTTGCCTTCCAGGATGTCTGGCTCTAGGTAGGTGAGTGATCACACCATCATGACTATCTGGGTCATGAAGATGTTTTTTGTATAGTTCTTCTGTGTATTCTTGCCGCCTCTTTTAATATCATCTGCATCTGTTGCTGCTGCTGCTGCATCTTTTAGGTCCATACAATTTCTGTCCTTTATTGTGCACATCTTTGCATGAAATGTTTCCTTGGTATCTCTAATTTTCTTGAAAAGATCTCTGGTCTTTCCCATTCTATTTGTTCTCCCTATTTCTTTGCATTGATCACTGAGGAAGGGTTTCTTATTTCTCCTTGGTATCTCCTGTCCCATCGCTTCATGGCAAATAGATGGGGAAACAATGTGACAGACTTTATTTTCTTGGGCTCCAAAGTCACTGCAGATGGTGATGGCAGCCATGAAATTAAAAGATGCTTGACAGAGGATGGGATGGCTGGATGGCATCACTGACTCGATGGACGTGAGTCTGAGTGAACTCCGGGAGTTGGTGATGGACAGGGAGGCCTGGCGTGCTGCGATTCATGGGGTTGCAAAGATTCGGACATGACTGAGCAACTGATCTAATCTGATCTGCTCCTTGGGAAAAAAAAAAAAAAAAACTATGACCAACCTAGACAGCACATTAAAAAGCAGAGACATTACTTTGCCAACAAAGGTCCATCTAATCAAAGCTATGGTTTTTCCAGTGGTCATGCATGGATGTGAAAACTGGACTCTAAAGAAAGCTGTGTGCCCAAGAATTGATGCTTTTGGACTGTAGTGTAGAAGAAGACTCTTGAGAGTTCCTTGGACTATAAGGAGAGCAAACCAGTCAATCCTAAAAGAAATCAGTCCTGAATATTCATTGGAAGGACTGATGCTGAAGCTGAAGCTTCAATACTTTGGCCACCTCATGCAAAGAACTAACTCATTTGAAAAGACCCTGATGCTGGGAAAGATTGAAGGTGGAAGGTATCAGGAAGCATTTAACAGGAGGCTTCCTGTGTGCTGTTTTGGATCTGTCAGGAATTCTCTATTCCTTATTAATTCCTGAATATTCAGGAATTAAGAGGAGAGGCAAGCCTTTCCCAGGGGCTGAAGAATCCAGGCATTTCCTTCGCTAGTTTTTCCATATGGTGATAAGTACCCTCTTCCTTTTTATGAACCATATGGTAAAAGTGATTATTTACAACTCTCTCTCTCTCTTTAATATGGATCGCCTATGTTTTGTAAGTCTGGAATTTTAATCTCTATCTGTGCTAGAATAACTACAGTATATATGCCCACACCATGTTGATTAAAATACCTTTGCTCCATCAGAGCTTTAGTCCCCTTGTCTTGCTTCCTCTCTCTCTCTCTCTCTCTTTCTCAGGCTATTTCTTTGGAGCGCAGAGGTTCTCTAAGTTCACTTTCTTGCCTGGGCTTCTAAGACCCTCTCTAGAAGGCGCTCTGCACCTTCACCCCATTGAGGGGGTGCCTGAGGCCTCCATGAACAGAGCAAGCCCTGTGTCAGGGACTTTATTGGCTTTCTGTGTAAACCAAGGAATATCAGCCTCTTTCTCTCTCTTTTACTTTCTTATCAGTTGACTCCGGACCACCAAGTTCCGGTCCATTAAAAGACCTCAACAAGAGGAGACAGGGATGACATAGGATAAGATGGTTGGATGGCATCACTGACTCAATGGTCATGAGTTTGAGTAACCTCTGGGAGTTGGTGATGAACAGGGAAGCCTGGAATGCTGCAGTCCATGGGGTTGCAAACTGTCAGACAGGACTGAGCAACTGAACTGAACTGAACTGGCTTCTGAAGTGTATTCAAGCGCTTAATATACATTTCTTAGGTTCTTATTACAGCAAGTAAACATAAATAGGGGCTTCCCTGGTGGCTCAGACTTTTCAGAGTCTGCCAGCAAAGTGGGAGACTCTGTTTCAGTCCCCATGTCCAGAAGATCCTCTGGAGAAGGAAACAGCAACCCACTGCATTCTTGCCTGGGAAATCCCATGGATGCAGCAACCTGGCAGACTACAGTCCATGAAATCAAAAAGAGTCGGACTCGACTGAGCGAGTTCACTTTCACTTTCAAACCCAAATAGAACGCAAGACATTCCAGAAAATAAAAGCCTCAAAAATATGCAAACGTCACTTTGGCTTTCTCACTGGATGATTTAGTTCAATTCTCTGTTTCATTTGTTGCTTATGGAGTATGTTAATACTTATGGAATTGTGTGTCTCTATTCCAGACTCTGTGCTAGGATATGTAATTAAATGAAGAAGATATATCTCTGCCCCTAAAATACATGTAGCCTGATGGAGCAGGTAAATGAGTAAAAAAAAATATTAGATACTGAATATGCACAGAGAGCAATTTGGTTAGCCACAGAACAATCAGCAAAGTTTTTGGTGAAAGAGAAAGCTAAAATTATCATCTCTATTCTTATTTTGATGATTCTCTAATTTTACAATTTTTATATGTCTACAAATTGAATTCTGGAAGACTACAAAAATTTTCATAGGAAGTAGGAAATGTGTTTACAGCGGACTAGCAATGTTAGCATTCAGCCATGGTGTAGGGTAGAAAAGATATAGAGTTGTATTATTAGAGAAAAGTAAAGATGATGAGAAAGGAAAATGACTATATGGGCTCATATTTTATTTTTACAGAAATGGTAATACTGATGATTTGGGAAAGCACTGACAAAGAGGACTGAGGTATTAAAATGCTGGTAATAGTGAGATCTGAATGTCTAATGAGCTGTTTAAAACATGTTAGGAAAGGCTGAATTAATCATAACACACATATGCATAAATGTACACACAAAAAATAAAAAGCAACATTAATCACAGTTTAGAAATATGGATGGTAGACCCAAGTTACTTGAGAAGATTTAGAAAACTTGTAGAAAGATAGAAAACAAAATAAATTAAGACAATGAGAGAATACAGGAATATCCCAATATTTTTTCCTCTAAGAATTTGTTTAAACTTCATAAATCTTGATGGTGGAGCAAAAATGTGTGCAAGTTCTGTTTGTTAAATTTAGAACAAAGCCAAATTCATTCTAAAGTGGAGGTTCTCTAAATTTTGATAATAGAAGCACTTTATACTCTTTAAAATTGATGACTATTTAAAAACTTTTATTTGGAGAATTATATCTAACAATATTACTGTATTAGAAATTTTAAAAATATATTTATTAATGAAGTTATTTAAATATTCAAAAATGAATCTATTGCATGTTAATATATGTAGCATATTTTTATTAAAATATATTTTTCAATGTTCCCCCAAATTGAGAAGAGTAATACTGTATGGCATTTCTGTATATTTATTTCTTTGATACCTAGATGAATAGAAGACAGGTAGATCCTCTCACTTACTCCTGTGGTCAATGTATTTCAATATATTTTGGATGGTATCCACAAATAAAATTTGGTTCCCACTGATATACAGTTAGAAAAGAGGGTAATACTTTAATAGCTTTGTTCAATAATTTGAGATATTCTTCCTTGATAGTACATCAAATTTTTACATGTAGCAATTATTATAAGTTAATTGCAATTGAGATTCTGAAAATATTTTAATAACATTTTAAAATTTTCATATTGTTACAATGTAATTAAAAATTATAAAATTCAATAAAAAATGTATTGTCCCTTTTGCAATTTGAATATCTTTTACCTTTGTATAATTTTCTGACATCATTTACTGATTGTTTGGAAAATATTGGTTCACTAAATGACGCAAGTCTTCAAAATGTGGGTACATTCCATCATACGATTTAAAAATATTGTATTGTTGATATAATCATCAAACTCATCAGAATATTAAAGCTGTCAGACTTACAATGGTGCAAACAAGTTTTCAAAAATTCTAACTTTTGCTTGAAAGTTTGAATTTTATCATTAGCAATAAGTCCTGTCAGTTCTTTTCCTTGAAGTGACAGGCTTATTTGATTTTTTTTTTTTTTTACAAACTACCTGCTCAGTACCCAAATCTGATTAACCAGTTTATCTGTCAGTTGTTTTTTAAAGTAAAAATGGTATCCTATTAAAAAAATGACTATTCAGGTCACAATCAACAATTTTAGAAGTGCATTTCCTCATATATATCTTGACATATGCCAGGCCACCAACAATTTCACAAATGATACTTTTTCACCTTAACCCAATATCAATAAGATGATAAAGACAAATAATGTCTTACTATTATTATTAAAATAATTTTGACCTAGTAGCCTTGAATATGCCTCAGAGACTCCCAGGATCCACCAACATACATTGTTCTAGACTGATAAGTAGTACTAATACACAGCACTAAAGCAGGAAAAAGAAAATACATATATATGTTTGTATATTTATGTGCGTGCATGGATTTACATCAGTTTAGATCAGTTCAGTCGCTAAGTCATGTCCAACTTTTTGCGACCTCATGGACTGCACCACACCAGGCTTGCCTGTCCATCACCAACTCCCAGAGCTTGCTCAAACTCACGTTCATCGAGTCCATTTGTAAATGCATGTGCTATGGACTGAACTATGGGAAAACAATGGAAATAGTAACAGATTTTGCTTTCTTGGGCTCCAAAATCACTGCAGATGGTGACTGCAACCATGAAATTAAAAGACACTTGCTTCTTAGAAGAAAAGCTATGACAAACCTCAGATCAGATCAGTAGCTCAGTCATGTCCGACTCTTTGCGACCCCATAAATCGCAGCACGCCAGGCCTCCCTGTCCATCACCAACGACAAACCTAGAGAGCATATTAAAAAGCAGAGACATTACTTTGCCAACAAAGGTCCATCTAGTCATACCTGTGATTTTTCCAGTAGTCATGTATGGATGTGAGAGTTGGACCATAAAGAAAACTGAGCACCAAAGAATTGATGCTTTTGAACTGTGGTGTTGGAGAAGACTCTTGAGAGTCCCTTAGACTGCAAGGAGATCCAATCAGTCCATCCTAAAGGAAATCAGTCCTGAATATTGATTGGAAGGATTGATGCTGAAGCTGAAGCTCCAATAATTTGGCCACCTAATACGAAGACCTGACTCATTAGAACAGACCCCGGTGCTGGGAAAGATTGAAGGCAGGAGGAGAATGGGACGACAGAGGATGAGATGGTTGGATATCATCACCGACTCGATGGATATGAGTTTGGGTAATCTCAAAGAGTTGGTGATGAACAGGGAAGCCTGGCATGCTGCAGCCCATGGAGTTGCAAAGAGTCGGACATGAATGAGTGACTGAACTGAAGTGATGGACTGTACTGAGTCCCTCTAAATTTTATATGTTGAAATTTTAACCTCCAGTCTTATAGTATTTTGAGATGGGGACCTTTGGAAGGTAATTAGTTCATGACAGTGGTGTCCTCATTAGAGATTGGTATCTTTATAAGAACAGACAATTCTCTCTCTACTATGTGAAAATACAAGAAGAAGACAACAGTTTGCAAGCCAAGAAGAGGGCTTTCAACATGCTAGCACTCTGATCTCAGACTCTTCATTCTCCAGGACTGTGAGAAATAAATGTCTATTGTTTAAGCCATCCATTTTATGTATTTCAATATAGAAGCCCTAGATAACTAATACAACATGCCTATACTCAAAGTTTTATTATTCTCACTTATTTATAAGCATTAATAGAGGGATGTGTATGTGTATAGAATTTGCAAATATCCTGAAGTATTTTATAGGTGATGCTTAGGAAGAATCTTAATTGGCTTCTCTTCAAATCCTTCATATTGGCATAACAGTAGGAAATTGGTTACTGTACATCAGAATATAAAATGAACAATAATTTAGAAAGAGTCCTATAGCGTTGAGTGCACACCTCACTTATGACAAAAGTTAAATAATGAGACATAATCACTTCGTGGGCTAACGTCCATGCTAAGATGGGAACAATAGAAACTATTATACAGGATGGTAAAATGGACAGTTTCATCAGAAGGAAGGATATAAAGTTGAAGCTAGGCAGACAAGCATTTATTTCAAAAACAAAATTTTGTGTGTCACTATGTGCTGGACATTGTTAGTGATAATAGGATTACAATTGTAAACAATACTGACCTGTTCTCTGCCCTTCTAGGGTTTGCAGTATAGTGAATGCTACAGATAAGTGACAAGCATCAGTATAAAGTGAGACAGGTGGGATGAGGTTAACAGAAGGCCATTATGAATGGTTATTAAAGGGTAGTAATAAGTGGATTTTAATTGATGACATGCTAGGTCAAGATTATGATTTGGTCAAAAGTATATGAAATTGTTAGGAGGGAATACCGGCTGAAAACTAGAACAGAAGGAAGAAAGATATTATTATACTCTAGGTAAGAAATTACCAGTTCTAAACACACAAGCAGGATTGAAAAAATAAGGACATCAACATAGCAAAGCCACAGATTGGATTCCTTAATTGAATGTAAGCCCTGGGAGATATAGAAGGCTGACTTTTCAGTCAATATCCTACTTGATCTTCTCTTTGTTTGTTTAGTTGCTAAGTTGTGTTTAACTCTTTTGTGAACCCATGGACCATCACGGTCCTCTGTTCATGTGATTTCCCAGACAAGAATACTGGATTGGGTTGCTATTCCCTTCTCTAGTGGATCTTCCCGATGTAGGGATTGAACCTGTTTCCTGCTTGGAAGGCAGATTCTTTATCACTGAGACACCAGGGAAGCCCCTACTTGATCTTTTCTCCTCTAGTTTAATTTCCATTTTCCAGAAAACCATTTCTGTTGTTTATTTGGTTGGTTGTTTGTTTTGCATGCCTGCTGGACTGCCTTCTTCAGGACCATCTTATAATGTGACTACCCATCTCATTCCTCCAATGAAAACCAAATCCTACTTACCGTGTGCCATGGCTCTTTCTATCTGCCTTAATTTTACATTTCTCACTGTGCATCATATTTTCTTATGTATCTGTCTTAACAGAGTCAAAGTGAGCCTCTGTGATAGCAATGTTTCTACCAACAGCTAAACTGTTTGGACTTACATTTTGGCCTTTTGAAACTTATTCGGGGAATTCTCTATCATTCCTACCCTAGGAAAGAGAAATAATTTGTAGACATATTTAGTAGACTCCTGAATGCATTTTTCATACTGTTCATGGGGTTCTCAAGGCAAGAATACTGAAGTTGTTTGCCATTCCCTTCTCCAGGGGACCACATTCTGTCAGACCTCTCCACCATGACCTTCCAGTCTTGGGTGGCCCCACACGGCATGGCTTAGTTTCATTGAGTTAGACAAGGCTGTGGTCCATGTGATCACATTGGCTAGTTTTATGTGATTTGCCCTCTCGCAACACCTACCGTCATACTTGGGTTTCTCTTACCTTGGACGTGGGGTATCTCTTCACGGCTGCTCCAGCAAAGTGCAGCCACTGCTCCTTACCTTGGACAAGGGACACGGCAGCTCCAGCAAAGCGCAGCCACTGCTCCTTACCTTGGACGAGGGGTATCGCCTCATGGCCGCCCCTCCTGACCTTGGACGTGGAGTAGCTCCTCTCAGCCCTCCAGCGCAGCCGCCTCTCCTTGGACGTAGGGTTGCTCCTCTCAGGCACTGCCCTGACCTCAGGCTTGTGGTAGCTCCTCTAGGCCGCTGCCCCTGACCTTGGACAGAAGACAGAAATGGTATGGACCTAACAGAAGCAGAAGATATCAAGATGAGGTGGCAAGAATACACAGAAGAACTGTACAAAAAAGAGGTTCACAGCCCAGATGATCACGATGGTGTGATCACTCACCTAGAGCCAGAATGTCAAGTGGTCCTTAGAAAGCATCACTACGAACAAAACTAGTGGAAGTGATGGAATTCCAGTTGAGCCATTTCAAATCCTAAAAGATGATGCTCTGAAAGTGCTCTACTCAATATGCCAGCAAATTTGGAAAACTTAGTAGTGGCCACAGGACTGGAAAAGGTCAGTTTTCATTCTAATCCCAAAGAAAGGCAATGCCAAAGATTGCTCAAACTACTGTACAATTGCACTCACCTCACACGCTAGTAAAGTAATGCTCAAAATTCTCCAAGCCAGGCTTCAGCAGTAGTGAACCATGAACTTCCAGATGTTCAAACTGGTTTTAGAAAAAGCAGAGGAACATGAGATCAAATTGCCAACATCTGGTGGATCATCGAAAAAGCAAGAGAGTTCCAGAAAAATATCTATTTCTGCTTTACTGACTATGCCAAAGTCTTTGACTGTGTGGATCACAATAAACTGTGTAAAATTCTTCAAGAGATGGGAATACCAGACCACCTGACCTGCCTCTTGAGAAACCTATATGCAGGTCAGGAAGCAACAGAACTGGGCATGGAACAACAGACTGGTTCCAAATAGGAAAAGGAGTACATCAAGGCTGTATATTGTCACCTGCTTAGTTAACTTATATGCAGAGTACATCATGAGAAACACTGGGCTAGAGGAAGCACAAGTTGGAATCAACATTGCGGGGAGAAATATCAATAACCTCAGGTATGCAGATGACACCACCCTTATGGCAGAAAGTGAAGAAGAACTAAAGAGCCTGTTGATAAAAGTAAAAGAGGAGAGTGAAAAAGTTGGCTTAAAGCTCAACATTCAGAAAACGAAGATCATGGAATCTGGTCCCATCACTTCATGGGAAATAGATGGAGAAACAGTGGAAACAGTGTCAGACTTTACTTTTTTGGGCTCCAAAATCACTGCAGATGGTGATTGCAGCCATGAAATTAAAAGACGCTTACTCCTTGGAAGGAAAGTTATGACCAACCTAGATAGCATATGCAAAAGCAGAGACATTACTTTGCCAACAAAGGTCCATCTAGTTAAGGCTATGGTTTTTCTAGTGGTCATGTATGGATGTAAGAGTTGGACTGTGGAGAAGGTTGAGTGCCGAAGAATTGATGCTTTTGAACTGTGGTGTTGGAGAAGACTCTTGAGAGTCCCTTGGTTTGCAAGGAGATCCAACCAGCCCATCCTAAAGAAATCAGTCCTGGGTGTTCATTGGAAGGACTGATGCTGAAGCTGAAACTCCAGTACTTTGGCCATCTCATGCAATGAGTTGACTCATTGGAAAAGACTCTGATGCTGGGAGGGATTGGGGGCAGGTGGAGAAGGGGATGACAGAGGATGAGATGGCTCGATGGCATCACTGACTTGATGGATGTGAATCTGAGTGAACTCCAGGAGTTGGTGATGGACAGGGAAGCCTGGTGTGCTGTGATTCATGGAGTCGCAAAGAGTCGGACACGAGTGAGCAACTGAACTGAACTGAACTGAATGCTCTACATATACTAAAGCTTCATAGAAACAGATTTTAAATGATTGTTGAAAATCATCATTTTCAGTAAATGTAAACATTCTCTTTGTCTCTGAGTTGAAAACATTTTCAAAAAATTGAGAATTTATGTATATAGTAGTTCAGTTTGGCCTACAAAGTTCAGTGTATTTCAGGATAATTGGTCATGAATAGCAAAGTAATGACTGAACTGTGATTGAGTGTAACACTTAAGTAAAGCATGCCTGTAAAACTGTTCAATATAATAGCTAATTGTCCCACCTGGAATAGCACACAACAGTTGAAAATGTTCTGATAAAACTGTCTGCTAACTCACTCAACAATGGCTTTTTGCAACTTTGAATCATATTTCAGTAAGCCAAACCAAGTATCTGAACCAACTCAATTATTCTACAATGTTTAGTGAACAGATGAAATAAGCCAACTCACATTAGATAAAATAAAACCTAGATACAGGAAGCCAAACAGCTGGACCATCTTACTGCTACCTTCATATTAAGAAATAACAATGAGAGATTACTTTATGTTTATATATTTCTTTTAATTGTGTTAGAAACTCTGATGTAGCACATATGTAAAATCTCATTTTCAGATGGTGGATTTTTGACAAAGGTTAAAACTGATTAATATCAAAATAATCATATATCAACGATAACCTGTATCACAATAATAGGACCAATGAAAAATTCTAAAATTTTATAAGTATTCTTGTGTTTTGTGTGTTCTATTGAATCTGAAACTTGTAACCATCCTGTGAGGTAAACTAGAGGTAAGTTATAGATGGGGAGTTAAGTCTTAGAGAAGTCATCTACCTAATGTCACCCAGAGCTTGATGGTAGATCTAACTTTAAAATCTACGGATTTTTATTCCAAATCCAGTGTTCTAATCTCTAAATCTCACTGACTTCTCAAAATAATAATAAAGATAATTACAAAGGAAATACTGTTGCTATTGTTTACTTGCTAAGCTGTGTCCAACTGTTTTGCCACCCCATGGATGGTACCCCATCAGGCTCCTCTGTCCACTGGATTTCCCAGGCAAAAATACTGGAGTGCATTACCATTTCCTTCTCCAAGGATTGTCCCAATCCAGGGATGGAATTCAAGTCTCCTGCACTGGCAGGCAGGCAGACTCTACCACTGAGCCACCTAGGAAGCCCAAGAAAAAATTACCTTATCTTATTCAAGAGTTCTAGCTAAAAGAATGTGTTGGATTCAACAATTGAGGAAGTAAAATGAAGTAATAGTTGATGGGCAAAAAGAGAAGTATTGGAAATAGTAACAATGAACAGAAAATGGTGGAACAATAATGATGAAGAGATCTTCAAAAGAGAGTTGAGTGCAACATGTGAAAGCATTATACTAAAATTGCAAGGTCAATGATTTTTATTCTTATGTAGGAAATTACCTCTATTCTCTTCCAGATTACAGCTGCAACTCATGGCCAGTCATTTGAACCAAATTTGATCTTTTGATTCTTCTACTGAAAGTGTAATTTCAATGTCCTCAAAGAAGACAGTATGGGTAAAGTATGCAGTGCAGCAGGTCAGAGAAGGACTAAGCCTTGCCTGGGTTCCAGTCCTGGCTCTTCCACTTGATGGTTGAGTAACCTTGGCCCATTTACTTAAAACTATTGCCTCTCAATTTTCTCATCTATAGGTTAAAAGTAATAATAGAACCTACCTAATACAGTGGCTGTGATTATTAAGATAATAATGTAATGGTTAAGAACAATGTTTGACAGAGCAAACAATGATAGCAATCATTGACTCTGTACACAAAACAGAAATATTAGACTACTGTAGGGCAGTTGGCATATATGGGTTGTAAAAAGGTCAAGATTTGTTTGTGCAAAAGACAATGAAAAAAAGAGATACAGAGATGAACAGTGCAGTACAGTCTCCAGATGATAGTAGGAATGAAGGAATAAGATGATATTTGGATACCGGGAACCTAAGAAGCAGACAGGGAAAAAAAGAAATAAGAAAGAAGAATTCTTGTCTGGCAGGAATTCAGGAAGTTGAGCTGAAGTTAAGAATTAAGTTAAGGAGCATATTGTTTTGTGCCTTTCTAGAGGACATTTTATGGAAGAATTCTTAATGATCAAACGTGCATGTAAATGCATAACGTACACAGAGCTAACCAAATGGATTTTAGTAAGAAAAAATGTAAATCAATTGATATTCCTTCTGCATAGATTTCTCAAGTATCTGCCCCTCCCTAAAACCTCTCCTCTCAAATTTCAGTTATTCGGGATTTTTAAAAATTATAATGTATCATTATAGCTATCCTTATAAGAAAAATAATGAAATCAGGCTGATTTAAAGAAAATTAGTCTAAGAATTAAATTGTGAGGTATTATCAAGATTGTCTTTTAAATGCAAAATTATAAATTAATTAATGAGTCTATATCTCCAAAAATTGATGTTCCATCCTTTTTTTAAAGATCAACCTGTGATATCGACAATAGCTAAAGAAGAATCTTGAAACATTGTACTTTTAAAAAATGCTCCTGATTATTAATGTGAAGGATTTGAATCAAAGTCAGTGATAATTATTCATTTGTAAGGATTACAGTTTCAATTAATTATCACTGCTTTTCAGAAGGTGATTTTTATAATTAGAAACAGCGGCTACTGTTAGGTCATTAATTCAGATGAAATGTAACTTCGTTCAATTACAACCACCCATAGGAAGGAAATTTTTCAACTAAAGTATATTCGCATCACACACACAGTAAAATTAAGTTCGCTTTGTTATCCACAGCATGTACTAAAAGCTCAACTCTGAATGATGCTCCTCCTTTTCATCCTCCTCCACTTCACTTCTCTTGAGATAAGATTTTGACCTCTGGGTCTTGGAACCAAGCAAGATATATTGAGATCTTTGATCTCATTACCATGTTTTGCAATTCATTTTTCCTGTTCCCATCTAGTTAAAATAGATTAGTACTCATAGATATTAAGTTACAAAGCCCAGGTCAGTGCACTAAGATATTGCAAGTCAAAGCAAGCATTTAATTCTTGATTTCATTTAAATAATTATTGAAAGATTGGAACAAAAGGACCTTGAGAGGTTATTTAGTTGATCTTTTACATCTCAGGCAAAATTATACCTCAATTAGGTGCATAATAATCTTTTTCACTTCTAAGAGATTTCCAGAAAGGGACTTTAAACTCTATCTTGGCATCTTATTCTGGTCTATAAAAACACTCAATATTGCCTTAATCTAAGATTTAAATTTCTAACTTCGTTCTACCACTTTATCTTCAGAAGAAGTCACAGGACGATTTTTCTCTGTAATAATCTCAAGTTTTTAAGATTTTTTTCCAGTTGCTTTCTTTCCTTCTACTTCCTCTTTTGCATTCTCAATTCTACTGTGAAAGAGTCACTTGTAAAAATATTCTAATACATTTCAACAATATATCAGTGCCAAACAATAAAAAAAATAATCTGACTCACAAATATTTGTTTAATCCTTAGTTGCACACTCCTTTTCTAAATGTAAAAACATTCATGATATTTGTTACAAACTCCAGATAGCTGGATTGTAAGAAATGATGATAATTAAAATGCATGCTTTATAAAATATATATATAATGTATATGTCAAAATTTTGGTTCCTTGAGTTTTATGTGCCCTTCCTTGCATCTCTAACCACTAGGAACTTTGTGCAAAAGGTAATTTAAAGCAAGTATTAAGAAAATATGTTTTATATTGTATATATTAAGAAAATATTTTTATATTTATATGTTTTATATTAAAGCAAGTATTAAGTATATACTTGCTTTAAGTATTAAAGTATTAAGTATTGCTAACCTCAACCTAGCATGGCTGCTATGACAGGGCCAGAGCAGGGCCAAGAGGAGCTACCCCATGTCCAAAGTAAGGAACGGTGGCTGCACTTTGCTGGAGTGGCCATGAAGAGATAGCCGATATCCAAGGTAAGAGAAACCCAAGTAAGATGGTAGGCACTGAGAGAGGGAGTCACAGGGCAGACAGACAGAAACCACAATCACAGACAGCTAGCCAATCTGATCACACAGACCACAGCCTTGTCTAACTCAATGAAACTAAGCCATGCTGTTTGGGGCTACCCAAGACGGCCGGGTCATGGTGGAGAGGTCTGACAGAATGTGGTCCACTGGAGAAGGGAATGGCAAACCACTTCAGTATTCTTGCCTTGAGAACCCCATGAACAGTATGAAAAGGCAAAAAGATAGGGCCTTGAAAGATGAACTCCCCAGGTCAGTAGGTGCCCAATGTGCTACTGGAGATCAATGGAGAAATAACTCCAGAAAGAATGAAGGGATGGATCCAAAGAAAAAACAACACCCAGTTGTGGATGGGACTAGTGATAGAAGCAAGATTTGATGCTATAAAGAGCAATATTGCATAGGAACCCGGAATGTTAAGTCCATGAATCAAGGCAAATTGGAAGTGGTCAAACAGGAGATGGCAAGAGTGAACATTGACATTCTGAACATAATGAACAGGAATCAGCGAACTAAGATGGACTGGAATGGGTGAATTTAACTCAGATCATCATTTTGTCTACTACTGTGGACAGGAATCCCTTAGAAGAAATGGAGTAGCCATCATAGTCAACAAGAGTCCAACATGCAGTACTTGGATGCAATCTCAAAACCGACAGAATGATCTCTGTTCATTTCCAAGGCAAACCATACAATATCATGGTAATCCAAGTCTATGCCCCAACCAATAACACTGAAGAAGTTGAAGTTGAACAGTTCTATGAAGATCTACAAGATCTTCTAGAACTAACACCCACAAAAGATGTCTTTTGCATTATAGGGGACTGGAATGCACAAGTAGGAAGTCAAGAAACACCTGGAGTAACAGGCAAATTTGGCCTTGGAGTATAGAATGAAGCAGGGCAAAGGCTAACAGAGTTCTGTCAAGAGACCGCACTGGTCATAGCAAACACCCTCTTACAACAACACAAGAGAAGACTCTACACATGGACATCACCAGATAGTCAACACTGAAATCAGATTGATTATAGCCTTTGTAGACAAAGATGAAGAAGTTCTATTCAGTCAGCAAAAACAAGACTAGGAGCGGACTGTGGCTCAGATTATGAACTCTTTATTGCCAAATTCAGACTTCAGTTGAAGAAGGTGGGGGAAACCAATAGACCATTCAGGTATGACCTAAATCAAACTGCTTATGACTATACAGTGGAAGTGAGAAATAGATTTAAGGGACTAGATCTGATAGAGTGCCTGATGAACTATGGACGGAGGTTCATGACATTGTACAGGAGACAGGGATCAAGACCATCCTGACGGAAAAGAAATGCAAAAGGGCAAAATGGCTGCCTGAGGAGGCCTTACAAATAGCTATGAAAAGAAGAGAAGCAAACAGCAAAGGAGAAAAGGAAAGATATACCCATTTGAATGCAGAGTTCCAAAGAATAGCAAGAAGAGATAAGAAAGCCTTCCTCAGTGATCAGTACAAAGAAAGAGGAAAACAATAGAATGGAAAAGACTAGAGATATCTTCAAGAATATTAGAGATACCAAGGGAAATTTTCATGCAAAGATGGGTTCAATACAGGACAGAAATGGTATGGACCTAACAGAAGCAGAAGATATTAAGAAGACGTGGCAAGAATACACAGAAGAACTGTACAAAAAAGATCTTCACGACCCAGATAATCACGATGGTGTGATCACTCACACTCACCTAGAGCCAGATATCCTGGAATGTGAAGTCAAGTCAGCCTTAGGAAGCATCACTATGAACAAAGCTAGTGGAGGTGATGGAATTCCAGTTGAGCTATTTCAAATGCTAAAAGATGATGTTGTGAAAGTGCTGCACTCAATATGTCAGCAAATTTGGAAAACAGTAGTGGCCACAGGACTGGAAAAGGTCAGTTTTCATTCCAATCCCAAAAAAAGGCAAAGCCAAAGAATGCTCAAACTACCGCACAGTTGCACTCATCTCACACCCTAGTAAAGTAATGCTCAAAATTTTTCCAAGCCAGGCTTCAGCAATACGTGAACCGTGAACTTCCAGATATTCAAGCTGGTTTTAGAAAAGGCAGAGGAACCAGAGATCAAATTGCCAACATCCGCTGGATCGTGGAAAAAGCAAGAGAGTTCCAGAAAAACATCTATTTCTGCTTTATTGACTATGCCAAAGCCTTTGACTGTGTGAATCACAATAAGCTGTGGAAAATTCTGAAAGAGATGGGAATACCAGACCACCTGACCTGCCTCTTGAGAAACCTGTATGCAGGTCAGGAAGCAACAGTCAGAACTGGACATGGAACAACAGACTGGTTCCAAGTAGGAAAAGGACTACGTCAAGGCTGTATATTGTCACCCTGCTTATTTAACTTATATTCTGCGAGTACATCATGAGAAACCCTGGACAGGAGGAAGCACAAGCTGGAATCAAGATTGTGGGGAGAAATATCAATAACCTCAGATATGCAGATGACACCACCCTTATGGCAGAAAGTGAAGAAGAACTAAAGAGCCTCTTGATGAAAGTGAAAGAGGAGAGTGAAAAAGTTGGCTTAAAGCCCAACATGCAGAAAACAAAGTCATGGCATCTGGTCCCATCACATCATGGCAAATAGTTGGGGAGACAGTGGAAACAGTGGCTGACTTTATGTTTTCTGTGCTCCAAAATCACTGAGGATGGTGATTGCAGCCATGATATTAAAAGATGCTTGCTCCTTGGAAGGAAAGTTATGACCAAACTAAATAGCATATTAAAAATCAGAGACATCATTTTGCCAACAAAGGTCTGTCTAGTCAAGGCTGTGGTTTTTCCTGTGGTCATGTATGGATGTGAGAGTTGGACTATAAAGAAAACTGATGTCCAAAGAATTGATGCTTTTGAACTGTGGTGTTGGAGAAGACTCTTGAGAGTCCCTTGGACTGCAAGGAGATCCAACCAGTCATCCTAAAGGAGATCAGTCCTGGGTGTTCATTGGAGGGACTGATGTTGAAGCTGAAACTCCAATACTTTGGCCACCTGATGCAGAAAGCTGACTCATTTGAAAAGACCCTGATGCTGGGAAAAATTGAGGGCCAGAGAAGAAGGGGACGACAGAGGATGAAATGGTTGAATGGCATCACCGACACAATGGACATGGGTTTGGGTGGACTCTGGGAGTTGGTGATGTACAGGGAGGCCTGTCATGCTGCGGTTCATGGGATTGCAAAAAATCGGACACGACTGAACTGAACTGAACTGAACATCAGCCTAGGTTTGAGACAGTCAGAATGGGAGAAAGATGATATTTGAGGACAGTCTTATATGTAAATATGAGAGAGATATTCTCATACATTCTTTCTCTGTACTTTTTTCTTTTTCTCATACTCATTTCTAGAGTCATACTACTTTTTTAACAACTCCACCCTATCCGACCTAGTAGCCATATTCAAGGTTGTCAGTGTCCCTTGAGATATAGTTACTTGTGATGCCATGGTAAATTTTGAATTTCAGAGTATGGTCTAAATCTTTGCCAATTTGAATTCTGAATAAAAATAATTTCAGGGTTCAGCATTAACAGTGTTGGAAATGACCAGTCTTTAAAATTCATGAAAGCCTAATTGTTTGCATGAAATTTTCCACACCTTGGAAGACAGGCCAACCTAACTCAGAGAAACTTGCAAAATGTTATAAGGAATTACAAATATACTAACTTTCATATGTCATCAACCAATTACATACTTCGGTATAACTTCATAATTTAAAAAACCAAAAACAACAAAACTTGGATCCTAAGCATAGAAAACCTTATCTACAGAGTCAGATTGTTGTGCTTATCTCTGCCCTTTGTTCAGCCTTATCTCATGTTCTTCTTTAACCTCATAGCTTTTAGCATTTTGTGCTTTTTAGGATCCAACTATTAAAGAGGAAGATACTGAGCTTTATTAAGTATCTTGATCCTCTATGCCAGGCCTTAAAAATCATCTGAATGTGTATAATTTTCCAGGATTTATGAAATAGTTCAAGGTTGGGAAATGTGTTATTTTAACAAAGGTGTTCTACTTAATTGTCTGGAAAAGAAAGTAACTATGGTTGGCATTTCAAAATCATCTTGGTTTACAGATAAGTTTGTAAAGAAGAAAGTTGGCCTTAGTTTTCAGATACCCGTATAACTAAGACCAGTATAATACAACAGCTAGGAACTCTTAGGAGAGTGTTTTTCTCAGTCTTAAACTAGGACTGGGGGCTTATTTATTGAGAAAAATAAAGGGAAAAAATGTTAAATGATAAAAACATCCATGTGCAAATTATTCAACTATTATTATTAAAATAAAACTTATAGGTTTATTAAAGCATTTACTGTATTTGTCCAAGATTTATTTCAATTTCATATTACCCTTATAGTTTTCCAAGAATACTTTATGCACATATTTGTAAAATATTCCCAGGTGAAACTAGGCATAAAGAATCCACCTGCCAATGCAGGAGACATAAGAGACATGGGTTCAAACCCAGGTTGCAAAGATCCCTTGGAGAAGGGCAGGACACCCCACTGTAGTATCCTTGCCTGGAGAATCCCATGGACAGAGGAGCCTGGCAGGTTCCATGGAGTTGCAAAGAGTAGGATATGACTAAAGTGACTTAGTACACACACGTGCAATAAGTATTTAATTCAAGTTAAAGGACAAGTATTTGATAAATTTCTTATATAAGTAATGTTTAAAAAATAAATTACACTTTTCATATATCAGGACATAGTGCTTTAACATAAACAAACACTAAACATAAAGGCATCCATGGTTTCTTTTAGTTGTCAAAAAATTGTACACATGTAAGAGTTAAGAATTGTATGATTTGCATAGTGGGAAGTCAATAAACATGTTTTAAGGGATTTTTAAAAAGTGATAGTTAAGCAAATATTCAAATTTTACATAGTGAAAGTGAAAGTTGCTCAGTTGTGACCAACACTTTGTGACCCCATGGACTGTATGCGACCCCATGGACTGTATGTGACCCCATGGACTGTATGCGACCTCATGGACTGTATAGTCCATGGAATTCTCCAGGCCAGAATACTGGAGTGGGTAGCCTTTCCTTTCTCCAGAGGATCTTCCCAACCCAAGGATCAAACACAGGTCTCCCACATTGCAGGCAGATTCTTTCCCAACTGAGCTATGGAATTCAACAAAATCTTCACATCGAAATGTATAGTTTTAAAGTAATTTATGGATATATTTTAATCAATATATGCTAGGTAAATTTTTATTTCCTTAGAATTCTCTTTCATTAAAGAAATAACAATATGAACATTTGTGTTTGTTTTTTGTTTTTTGGTTTTTTTTAATTTAATTGGAGACAAAGAGAATAGTATTCTGATGAAATTGTTTCCTTGATGTAGATAATGATAACATCTTTTGCTTAATTTTTTTGAAAAAATAATCAAACAGCATCACTAACACTTTTTAAGATTAAAATAAATTTTAGCTGTCAAAGTCTGAATTGCTTAGAAAACTGGATTTATGGCAGACTAACAAGCAGGTCACATATGAATTTCATATATAGCTTCTTGAAGTTGTAAATTGAAGAAAAATTATTCAAATTGCTTGAAGAAAATATGCTATTCTGTTTATGTTAAAAACTGTGAGCAAGACAACTTAATGGAAACTTGGTACATTGCTATATTGCTTCAAGCTCCTTTAGTTATAAAGCTGAAGAGATATTTAATTATAAGTTCTAATAAGAATATCCATGTGAAAAAGGGAAAATGTAATTTTTTTAAAAAGTTCAGACATATTTAAGGAATAAAGGGAAATAGAAGACAAAAGCTAGGAAGATATGTCTTTCTGGATTCTTAAAAATTATAACTATCTTTTGATTTACAAAGGTGTGAATCTAATAAAATATTTTATATGAAGATTCAAAAATGTTTAAGCCACTAAAATTGTTTTCATTGCCAAACTGATTAGTCAATTAATTAGCACTTCCATGTTATCTCCTCTATTGAATCTATTGATATTACAATGACCCACTTGTGAACTGACCTTACTGATGAATAACAATTTTCCTGTTAGAGCCAGAGGGAGAGGGCGAACTGGTTGGGGGTGAAAGTCTAAAGAATGAGCACTGTTAGCTATTCCAGGAGGGGAGTAGAAGAGATGCCTCAGGAAGGACCCTAAACCTTGAGCCCCTGGGAACCCTCAGGATTGCCGTAGACAACTGTTGACTCCAAAAATGATCATATCCTATTCAGTGGAAGTAAATGAGGAGAAACTAAAATGGTTTCCCTTATGATGTTTCTTTAAAAAAAAACAAAACCATAAATTGCTGCTGATGATGATAATGTTAATGGTTAACATTAATTTTAGAGTCTTGCATATTTAATACTTTAGGGTTTAGTCATAAGTCATAGCCATAGCAAGATAGAGCATCCATTATTGAACAATGCAGTCAAAGTGAGTCATGTGAGGGGGTATTATTATTACCCAAGATAACTAGGTCCTGGTAGACAACAATAGGATAGCCCATGAAAGCAAGAAAACACACAACCCTCCCCCCCACCAAAAAAAAACCAAAAACAAAAACAAGAAAACAAACAAAAACAGGCACAAACAGCAACAATAAAACAGAACTCCACAAAAGTCAACGAATCTTTAAATACAGAAGCTGTTTATGTAACTAACCATCTTAACCACCTCTATCTAGAAGAATCATGTGTCTTAAAAGAAGGGAGGTTTAACAAGAGAAACAATGACTGAACATGGAGCTTGCACAGCTAAAACCTGAGTGCTGTTAACCTTGGCCCCTTGACTGAAATTAAGTACATTTTTGTTAATCCATAACTTAGAGCAAATTTTGTTAATCCATAACTAGAGCAATTGTTTCCTTAAAGTGGCTTGATATGTCACATACTATTCACGTTATTATTCAAGTGATTTTCTTTTTTGTTAAATTTTATTTATTTTAATTAGAGGCCAATTACTTTACAATATTGTATTCATTCAATTCAATCCCTTCTCATTCCTTCTACTAAAAGAAATTCTGAGTGCACCTTTTCAAAAGTATAATCTTCTGGATTTCCATGCTTCTCTTCCTACCACACTTTCTCCATGTTTATGTGGAGTCAATTGAAATTTCATGCAAAGATGTTTTTCTCAGTCTTGACATTCATCTGCCTTTCTGCATCATGGTTTCTCAGGGTAGCTGATACATGTCAGTCTCAGATTTTCAATGTACTCAACTTAATTTTCAACTTAAAGACACATTAAACTTATTATGAAGCTTGGTGGCAGTGGTGGTTTAGTTGCTGAGTTGTGTCTGACTCTTGTTACCCTGTGGACTGTAGCCCACCAGGTTCCTCTGTCCATAGGATTCTCCAGACAAAAATACTGGAGTGGGTTGCTATTTCCTTCTCCAGGGGATCTTTCCAAACCAGTGATCGAACCTGGGCCTCCTGCATTGCAGGCAGATCTTTACCATCTGAGCCACCAGGGAAGCCCCTATTATGAAGCTTACTGCATTCAAAACAGACCTTTCACAATACCCTTTGCTTTTTAAATATAAATAACTTTTAAAAAAGAAGAGTTTTGCCTAATTAAGATGTTTAATAAGCTTATAGGTAACTTATTCAATTCTGTTAACTCCAAGCTTGGAGAAAAGTGCTGAAAACCGGTTAGGTTTAGGCTGGTATAACCTCATTTTCTCTTTCTATTTCCTATTGCACCACCTATGTGTTAGCCACCTGTACACAAAGAGAGCTTTCCAGAAACTTAAGTCTATATAATTTGATAAATAACTGGAATATATATTCTCTGTTTGGCACTTTAGATTGCATATGACTGGCAACATTTTTTCATGTTTCTACAAGATCATCTTTTGACACTGAAAAAATTTCTGATGACAAAAAACAAACTGCATACTTGGTAAGTCAGGGAAGACTATCCAGATGGTAAATGACACTGAGTGTTTTATCAGCAGACTGTCTTTCTCTGACTGGAGGCCAATAAAATGTACTTTGAGAATTCTAGGTATTAAGCAAGGAAGAAGGGCTAGGAAGACAGACTGCCAGTAAGAACCAGCGGACTTTTCAACAAGAAGAGCTCATCGCTCAAGGGCTTTTTGACAGTACTCTCATAAACCTTAAACATTACTTTAAATATTAGAAATGTACTGAACACAAGTTAAGATCAATAGATCTTACAAGTTTAACCAATAGATTAAAATTTGAATTGCATTAAAGAATCTTAAAAAGCATTTCAGAAAAATTATCTATTATAGATATTCATTAGGCTTCAGGTGGCAATGTAGACATTCCCCAAGACTGTTTTAGTTTTATGTTTTTGCCATCAATTACTTTAGTTTTTAGTCTGAATTTAAAAGATAACTAATAGGAGATAATTTAATTTTCATAATACTATGGGAACAGTTTTCTGCAATTACTAGCTGCATAAAGTATGTAAACTTATCAAACTACTTTAATTTCTTTGAATGAATTTCCTTATATGTAAAGGTGAGGGTTAAAATGAATTCTAGGTCTTCAGTTCAGTTCAGTCGCTCAGTTGTGTCCGACTCTTTGCGATCCCATGAATCGCAGCACACCAGGCCTCCCTGTCCATCACCAACTCCCGGAGTTCACCCAAACTCACGTCCATCGAGTCAGTGATGCCATCCAGCCATCTCATCCTCTGTTGTCTCCTTCTTCTCCTGCCCCAAATCCCTCCCAGCATCAGTCTTTTCCAATGAGTCAACTCTTCGCATGAGGTGGCCAAAGTACTGGAGTTTCAGCTTCAACATCAGTCCTTCCAAAGAACACCCAGGACTGATCTCCTCTAGAATGGACTGATTGGATCTCCTTGCAGTCCAAGGGACTCTCAAGAGTCCTCTCCAACACCACAGTTCAAAAGCATCAATTCTTCGGTGCTCAGCTTTCTTCACAGTCCAACTTTCACATTCATACATGACCACTGGAAAAACCACAGCCTTGACTAGATGGACCTTTGTTGTCCAAGTAATGTCCCTGCTTTTGAATATTCTATCTAGGTTGGTCATAACTTTCCTTCCAAGGAGTAAGCGTCTTTTAATTTCATGGCTGCAATCACCATCTCCAGTGATTTTGGAGCCCAAAAAAGTAAAGTCTGACACTGTTTCCACTGTTTCCCCATCTATTTCACATGAAGTGATGGGACCAGATGCCATGACCTTCCTTTTTCTGAATGTTGAGCTTTAAGCCAACTTTTTCACTCTCTACTTTCACTTTCATCAAGAAGCTCTAGTATGGCAAAATTGTGAAGTAGAAAGTAATAGATCTCTTCTTTCAAGATTTGTCTTCCTTTCTCACATTGTGATGCCTCTAACACCATTAGATTCACTTGTCTTGTCTATTCTCTTTACTTGGCAACTTTGACATGTCCCACTTAAAAAAAAATAGCTAATTTTAAGTCTGGGTAGGACATGGGAAAAGGTAGTGTGGAAAGACTTAAAACTCATAGAGCAGTTTATTTCTACTGATTTAGGTACATTTGCTAAGGCATAGGACTAGATGTAGGTTATGGGAGGAATTCAAGATATGGAAGTAGATGGGTCTGGTTAGTTTGATAACAGCAACAGATAGACACTGAGTAGATGTTTGCCCTCTGGAAAGTCCAGCAAAGAATGGTATGTCCCATGAGTTGAAGGACCTGGATTAACAAATCAATGAATTGTTAATCTGGGCGTAGGCCAACCTTATGGCAGACAGCAAAGAGGAACTAAAGAACATCTTGATGAAATAGAAAGAAAAGAGTGAAAGAGCTGGCTTAAAACTTAACGTACAGAAAGCTAAGCTCATGGCATCTGGTCCCATCACTTCATGGCAAATAGATGGGAAACAATGGAAATCATGACAGACTTCATTTTCTTGGGCTCTAAAATCACTGCAGATGGTGAATGCAGCCATGAGATTAAACGATGCTTGATCCTTGGGAGAAAAGCTATGACCAACCTAGACAGCATATTAAAAAGCAGAGACATTACTTTGCCAGCAAAGGTTCAGTTCAGTTCAGTTCAGTTCAGTTGCTCAGTCATGGCCGACTCTTTGCGACCCCATGAGTGGCTTATAGTCAAAGCTATGGTTTTTTCCAGTAGTCGTGTATGCATGCAAGAGTTGGATCATGCCGAAGAATTGATGCTTTTGAACTGTGGTGTTGGAGAAGACTCTTGAGAGTCCCTTGCACTGCAAGGAGATCAAATCAGTCAATCCTAAAGGAAATCAGTCCTGAATATTCATTGGAAGGACTGATGCTGAAGCTGAAACTCCAATACTTTGGCCACCTGATGTGAAGAGCTGACTTATCGGAAGAGGCCCTGATGCTGGGAAAGATTGAAGGCAGGAGGAGAAGGGAATAACAGAGGATGAGATGGTTGGATGGCACCACAGACTTGATGGACATGAGTTTGAATAAGCTCCAGGAGTTGGTGATGGACAGGGAGGCTTCGTGTGCTGCAGTCCATGGGGTCACAAAGAGTCGGACATGACTGAGCAACTGAATTTAACTGTAGGCCACGTACAGAGGCCCAGGTCAACAAGCTAGTGCTCAACTTTCAAAAGGTCTGAGAAACAGAGTCTTTCACCATAGGGTGAAAGATAAGTGAACCATTCTAGCCCAATGAAACTGAGGAGTCAAGGAAACATAGCAATCTTAGAATATGACTGGACCCCTCAAGACAGGATGACATTTTATTGGGCATATATTTCAGACAAAAATTCAGATATCTCAGAACTGAATACCATCACTGAAAGCCAACTTTTTAATCAGGTAATCATAAAATGTAAAAGGTCTAGACTATATACTCTTGCTACAGAATATATTTTATCACTGAATGTATAAACTCACGGTACAAAAATGACAGAGACAAATGCCACTAAATCCGCTTAAGTACTTGGTATTAGTAATTATGAATGAGTCAAAAGAAGGACTAATGTATGAGATTAAGTGTATGGTAAGACTCTTGAAGTATTGATTGAAGTTTCCATTTCCATACTTAACCAAGGGCATGCTTATTTCCAAAGTGCTGATTATCTTGAATTTATAGTTTGGGGTCAAGAAGGCCAGTTATGTGGGCTGCCAATCAGTCAGAGCTTCAAAAGCAATAAGTGATAAGATGTTACAGGAAAATGACTTTCCAATGTATTTGCATTTTAATAAGAGAAATATTCAGTACTCTAGGAAATTAATCTTTAAATTTAGATCAGGAAATGATAAAGATATTTATAGGCAGAAACTCAATATACATAAACACAGATAACCATTTTATTTTCCTAACTGTAAAGTTAAGTTCCTCATGTATCTTAATATATGAATAAAAACAAACAGAATTGGAACTTTCCCTTATATTCAGCCTTTAAATAACAAGCACACAGAAAATTTAATACCAGATCTTCATTCTGATTTGAACTAGAATCTAGCAAAAATACCATGTCTCCATTGGCTTTCTGACATCTGTCATATTTCACCTAAGGGGTTTCCTCAATTTTGTACTCCTAAATTTTAATAATATTCCTATATTATCCTGTTTTAAGATTACATGTTTAGCTAGTAACCTTGGACAGAAAATTATCTTCTTGAGTATAAAACTTTACAATTTTTCTCTTCTTTCTTAATAAGTGGTTTGCTAATATTGGGTTCTCCAAAGGAAACAAAAACTGATATATGGGGTTTGCCCATTTCTGCAGTATAAATATTCCCATCACTTCACATTTTCAGTGACCACCCTAGCTTCAGCTGAACATAGCATTGGGCAGGTTGGTTTTGGAGAGCCCAGATATCTGGCTCCAGCACTCACTTTTTATTGAAATAAAACATATTGAGTCCTTCAATTCAGTTCAGTTCGGTTCAGTTGCTCAGTCATGTCCGACTCTTTGCGACCCCATGAATCACAGCACGCCAGGCCTCCCTGTCCATCACCAACTCCCAGAGTTCACTCAGACTCACATCCATCGAGTCAGTGATACCATCCAGCCATCTCATGCTCTGTCATCCCCTTCTCCTCCTACCCCCAATCCCTCCCAGCATCAGAGTCTTTTCCAATGAATCAACTCTTCGCATGAAGTGGCCAAAGTACTGGAGTTTCAGCTTTAGCATCATTCCTTCCAAAGAAATCCCAGGGCTGATCTCCTTCAGAATGGACTAGTTGGATCTCCTTGCAGTCCAAGGGACTCTCGAGTCTTCTCCAACACCACAGTTCAACAGCATCAATTCTTCGGCGCTCAGCCTTCTTCACAGTCCAACTCTCACATCCATACATGACCACAGGAAAAACCATAGCCTTGACTAGACGGACCTTTTGTTGGCAAAGTAATGTCTCTGCTTTTGAATATGCTACCTAGGTTGGGCATAACTTTCCTTCCAAGGATCATGTGCTAAATATAATGCCTTGCACATATAACTTGTTCAACAAGTATCCATGCTGCATATATTCTCAGCATGATTCAGTTTAATAATAAATTTAAATCCCAAGAAAAAATGCACTTCAGAAAAAAAAATCAGAGTAAGCAAAATTTGAAGAAAAGAATCAGAGTCAGTAGAGTATTGTGGTTACATACAAAATATCTAGACTTCAACTACCTGAATTTGAATATTAGTTCAAATATTTAAGAGCTATATGATCTTGGTCAAAGGATTCGTAATGAGGATAATTACAGCTTCTCTGTGTAGGCTAAATGTCTTTATACATTTGAACTACCTAGCATAGTACCTAACATGTTGTAGGTGATCCATATTTGTTAACTAGTTTAGTTTACTTTAATATAATTGGAGGGACATCTAGGAATCATAGTAGAAATTCCCTGATCTAATTATTAGAAAGTTGGAATCACTGGTTAAGCAGGAATGAGTATTTTAAGGGCAATTCCTTTCTAAGTGGTGGGGAAATACATATTTTAGAAAAATATTTAATGAGAATCATGAGAAAGTCAAAGTGTTAGTCGCTCAGTCATGTCTGATTCTTTGTAACCCGCAAGGACGGTAGCCCACCAGGCTCCTCTGTCCATGGAATTCTCCAGGCAAGAATACTGTAGTGGGTTGCCATTTCCTACTCCAGGAGATCTTCCAAGCAGAGATCAGACCTGTCTCCTGCATGTGGATTCTTTACTGTCTGAGCCACCAGGGAAGCCCTGAATTATTAAAAGCCTTATTTAAAGTAGAATGTAGATTTTACTTTTAAAGATAACAAATAATGGAAAGATTTACAAGAAGAAGAGTTTCTCTCTTTCATATCTAGTAGCCTGAGTTTATGCAATCCAGGACTGATATAATGGGGTCCTAAGTACATTCTATTTTCTGCCATTCTTAAAATATTGTCCTTGTGGGAGCACTCTTTCTGCCCTCTTCTGATGTCTATGTCAGAAGCTTTCTCTATCTCTTTTATACTTTAATAAAACTTTATTACACAAAAGTTTTGAGCAATCAAGCCTCATTTCTGGCCCCTGATTGAATTCTTCTCCTCTGGAGGCCAAGAAACCCGGCGTCTTTCATGGTTCAGCAACAACCTTTCAGACTTGATAAAAAAATATTCTTGAATAGATGTTCAATACACAAGGATCTATCAATTAAATAAAATCCTTATTTTCAAAGTTCTAAAAATAATTAAAAAAATATTGTACAGATTGTACAATGGTGCGTTACCAAGATCAAGATAGAGAAGCTTCAAGAAGGCAAGTAAAAAGTAAAAACTGGGCAAGATAAAGAAGGTGCATAAATTAGCTCCACTCACATCTCATTGGTTAGAATATATTTATATGGACACTTCTAGGGTGACTCAATGGAAAAGACCCTGTTGCTGGGAAAGTTTGAGGTCAGGAGGAGAAGGTGGCAACAGAAGATGAGATGGTTGGATAGCATCACCGACTCAATGGACATGAGTTTGAGCAAACTCTGGGAGATAGTGAAGGACAGAGAAGGCTGGCATGCTGCAGTTCATGGGGTTGCAAAGAGTCAGACATGACTGAGTGACTGAACAACAAGGACATAAAATAGTCTAGACAAATGGGTGTTAATCTAGGACACATATTCAGCTACAATGCAAAACTTCTATTACTAAGAAAAGAAGAAGATATGAGCAGTAGGCATCTTTGTCATGTGTGCTAATTATCAGTGATGCCTTCCTTTTGCTTGTGCGAAAATGGGTCAGGTCCATGAAATATGAGAGTGTTTGATCCTTTAGAAGATGATCCAGATGGGCAGGAATAGCCTAATTCTTTTGGTTTTTCTTTCCACATGACCTTCACAATGATGGTGATCCCTAATTATACTATTGTAGATAAAGTAATCATTTTGCTTTTGTTGCTATTCTAACTTTAAATGCAATTTATACATCCTGGGTTGATAATGTAGCTAATTCTGTTCAGTTGAAGTGGGCGCTCTCAATCCTTAGAAAGTAATGAACTTTATCATAGGCATAGTCTAGCTGGTTCAAGCATGTTAGCTATTAGCAGATGTTCCTTTCAGCTGAAAGACTGACAACTCTTCTTGACTCTCTTCATCTTGTTTTTTTGTTTGTGTTTTTTGATTTTCTTTTAGCAATGCCTATAGATCACTATCTCAGAGGAGACATCACAAATAGGGAAACAAGATTCACAGAAATGCATGAGTAAAATACATATATTTTTCAGTTATGATATGAGAGGAACATTTTTCAGGTTTCAGAATAATTGGTCAAGGGGAAAGATTTCATAGTACCCAAATATAAGATGTTTAACACACAAGCAGCTTGCCCCAGAATCAGTGTCATAATTTGAAGATTGCTTTGAAAGAAGAGAAGAAGAAAACTAAATCTTAACTGATAATTTATTTCTCCTTTATTTTGCTTTATCCTTTAAGTTTCTTAAACTTGTTTTTTACCTAAGCTCTGTCAAGGGATATTTTTAAGAATAACTAACTTCTATTATTAATAAGTAATATTCTTAAATATGGGGGCCTGTTTACAAGTAACCAATTATTTCAGAAGCAAGCTGTTAGCCATGTGGATTATATAATGGATAAAAAATAACTATTTTTACATTAAAAAAAACAGATAACTATTTTTATTTGCAGTTCTACAGAATTTCTTACTAATTTTCATAAACTCTAAGGATAATGATCTAATACCCATTTTGAGACTGGAGCTAAATTGAATATAGAGGATGACCTAAATCAGAAGGCACCACCCACTCCCAGCCCTTTTGTAGGTCATGAACAAAGTTTGCACAGGTAAAAAACAAACAAACAAAAAAAGCACGTGTTTTAGAATCAGAGATCTGGAGTTTGACTCTTGAGCCTACTGTTCGTAGCTACGTAAACTTGGACCATGGGCTTGTCTCTCTGTGTCCTCTTCTTAGCCTTGACCACCATCTACATCCCCGCTGATTCCTTCGGGCAAACTCACCCTGGAAGCTGATTTCTGCTTGAGTTCGGTCAGTGTGAGGAAGCTTCAGAAGAATCAGGTCATGCTCTCTGGGGCCTGAAACTTTGAGTACCTGACAGTGAACACAAACACAAAATTAGGTAGGAAAGTGAATATGTATTTAGACTGAGGAAGGGAATCATAACAAATTATATATTTTAAGAATGCATAGTTTACATTAGAAATGTTCCAATATCATAGATATCACAAAATCCAGGAGAAAAGCCTAATTTAGTTAACTATCTCTTCACTGTTTTTGCCTTATTGTTTCTGCATGCTTTCATATGATAGTGATTTTAATAAAAACATTCTCTGTAGAGAGACTAGAAAGATAATTATGTATTTATTCTTATACAGTAAATAAAATTTGATTTTGCCTTTTACTACATACAAAGTTTAAAAAAGGTTATTTAACCTGACACATTCTTTTCACTGATATTGTGTAAATATTTAGAATTGGTATCAGATATGAACAAAAAAATAAGGTTTTTGTTTCATGTATTAAGTATAAGATTTGGAACATTTTTTTAAAACTAGATTTCAATATTTTAAGTTTGATGCTCCTTTTAAATGTTGGTTCTTCTTTACCTCCATACTTCCTGCCTCAGATGTCTTAGACTCATTCCTATGTGATACAGCCTCTGATCCTGCACCTCCTGTTTTGAAGACTGGTGAACTGACACAGAGGTAGCAGGGGGGATTTCTGGAAGCCATTCCTACAGTTGCAACACTATAAATGACTTAACTATGTTCAAAAGGGATTATGAGCTATAAAAATATACTCCATGAAAAAACTCTGAAATGATCTCTAACTCTGTTTCCACTTAACCAAGTCCCCAAAATATCAGTGACCTCTCCAAAACACCAATCAGTAGGTGAAGGGAAATCAGAGAGGAAAAAGAATTCTTTATGAGTAGTGATTTTTAAAAAAATTACTTTTTCATATTTTACCAAAAATGATTTCTAAATACATTGGTAGACTCCCTCCCAAAGCCATGGAAGAGACTTATGCCAGAGAGATATCTGAGACAGAGCTTGATAATAGTTTGAGCACCCGTGTCTCCAGGCAAGAGATGTGTATGTGGGAGAGGAAAGGGTTTGGCGCATTTCTTTACTGATTCCTCTCTGCTCTGAGGGATGGCTTCCAGGGCTGCCTGTGTCCTTCACTCATATTACTCTTGTTGGATGGCCCCTCTTTTTACATCTCCAGTTTTCTCTGGAGAGAGAGGCTGGGTACTTATTACTCAGGCTACAGGTTGGCAGTGGCTGTAGTTCTCCACCTCAGGACCCAGGTCCAGTAGTGCAGCTTGTTGGTATAGCTGTCACTCCAGTAACAGCTTTCTTCCATTGCCTATTTAGATCTACATGTGATGATGACTTTCTACCTTTTCCGGCATCTGGATACTTCAACATCCATTCTTAATTCTTTTGATTCTGCTCACCTGTCTGTAAGGAGTCCCCTTGTTAAGATGCCTGATATCATCTGAGGTATGTTCTACTTCCAAAGTCATCTTGACCAAGACAGACACAGACAACGGATTGCAATCTTAAGCATTAGTTGCTTTATTTGTAAAATGGAGAAAATAAAATCTGTTTCATAAATATATTATGATAATGATGTAAAACAATACACACAAAGAACTTTTTCAGGAAAAAAAATGAAATTAACTTATTAAAGCACACAGAGACAGAGAACCTCAATCATCCAGTATGACCTAATGTCAACTATATAATATTTCCTGTACTATTTTAAAGAGTATACTATTATGCTGAAAACAAGATTGCCAGGAGAAATGTCAATAAGCTCAGATATACAGATGACATCACTCTTATGGCAGAAAGTGAAGAGGAACTAAAGAGCCTCTCGATGAATGTGAAAGAGGAGAGTTAAAAAGCTGCCTTAAAACAACATTCAAAAAACGAAGATTATGGCATCCAGTCCCATCACTTCATGGCTAATAGATGGGGAAACAATGGAAACAGTGACGGACTTTATTTCTTCTGCTTCAAAATCACTGCAGATGGTGACTGCAGCCATGAAAATAGACATGTGCTCCTTGGAAGAGAAGCTATGACCAACCTAGACAGCATATTAAAAAACAGAGACATCACTTTGCCAACAAAGGTCTGTCTAGTCAAAGCTATGGTTTTTCCAGTAGTCATGTATGGATGTGAGAGTTGGACCACAAAAAAAGCTGAGCACCAAAGAATTAATGCTTTTGAACTGTGGTGTTGGAGAAGACTCTTGAGAGTCCCTTGAACTGCAGGGAGATGAAATCAGTCAATCCCAAAGAAAATCAATCCTGAATATTCATTGGCTGGACCGATGGTGAAGCTGAGGCTCCAATACTCTGACCACCTGATGCAAAGAACTGACTCCTTAGAAAAGACTCTGATGCTGGGAAAGGTTGAAGGCAGGAGAAGAGTACAACAGAGGATTAGATGGTTGGATGGAATCACTGACTCGATTGACATGAGTTTGAGCAAGCCCCAGGAGTTTGGTGGTGAACAGGGAAGCCTGGCATGCCACAGTCCATGGGGATGCAAAGAGTTGGACATGATAAGTGACTGAACTGAATTATGATGGTATTATTACAATAATACTTCAATAGGATAAAGCATTCATGAATTATTAGAAAAAAATTAAACCAAAATCATGAAAAGTAGAAGCCCCATTTTTTTTTATTATTAGATTCAATACATATACCATTGCTGTTGAATAGTTGCTACTTCATGCCTGACCCTTCATGACTCAATAGACTGTAGCATGCCAGGCTCCTCTGTCTATGGAATTTCCCAGGCAATACTGGAGTCAGTTGCCATGGCTTCCTCAGGGGATCTTCTCAACCCAAGGATCAAACCCATATCTCCTGCATTGGCAGGCAGATTCTTTACCACGGAGCCACAAAAGCCCCTACATAGACCATTACATTTCAATAAATATAACAAACACAACAGAGAAGAAAATATTTTAAAAAAAAATACACAATCATACAAAGTGTGTGCACTGGCAACGTGTATGGACTGAACTTATCCTGTTGAGTACCACTAACAAACAGCTGGCAAACCAGCACTACCCCATCACTCACACATCAGATAGCACTGTACTGCAGCATTTTATTCTGCATGGAATATTTCACTGAGTGTATCTATAAGGATCAATTTCTGTGCACATCAGCTAACTTTCTCCCTTTCTGTGTCTTACTGTCTGTATTTATTCTATTTTTGCTCTAGATTAATTATTTTATAGTAAAACTCTCCCAGCAAATTCTCCCAAGCCCAGATTTCTCCTATGGAGTTATTTACTAGAAATAGTTTATGTCTTTACCAAATGCTGGGCTTCCCTGATAGCTCAGATGGTAAAGAATCTGCCCGCAATGCAGGAGACCCTGGGTCGGTTCCTGGGTCAGGAAGATTCACTTGAGAAGGGATAGGCTACCACTCCAGTATTCTTGGGCTTCCCTTGTGGCTCAGCTGGTAAAGAATCCTCTTGCAGTGTGGGAGACCTGGATTCAATGCTTGGGTTGGGAAGATCGCCTGGAGAAGGGAAAGGCTACCCCCTCCAGTATTCTGGCCTAGAGAATTCCATGGACTGTATAGTCCATGGGGTCACAAAGAGTGGGACACGATTGAACAACTTTCACTTTCACTTACCAAATGCCAGCTACTAACAGCAGAATCTGTGCCTTATCAATATATAGATCACCTGATGATAAATCAAGATGGCTTCCAATATGCACAACAGAGTCTGGTCTCAGCATAATCCCCATATTATACTACCTTATCTTTGGGCATTAGAATAAGAATTCCTAGTATATTGCTGCATGGTTGCAGAAATCACATGCCCTAAGCTTCTAACTCAGGTCTGTAATTCAAAATTGTCTGAACACTCATAATCATCTTCCTTGTACAAAGCTAGTTCTGACTATTACTTGTGATATAATAATAAAGAAAGACAATGTCCAGTGTGTGTATTTTTCTTCTAAACATTTTCTAGGGAAAATGGAGAACTAGGGCTCATTGGTAGGTTTTAGCCTCTTAAATATCAAGGTATTTATTTTTAATGAAAAAGGTTAGATAGAATGAAGAAAAAGGAAAGATTCTTGAAGGAAAAAGAAAAGTTTCATTTGAATGCATACAAGGAGTGTTGCCATGGGAACCCTGTTACAAGTGTGAAAAAGAACGTTTGTCCCACCTATTATTGCAAAGTCCATCATGTGCTGGTAGTGGCAGAAAACCTGCTCTGATTAGTGCAAAACTTTAATTTCCCAAAGGAATTGGGTATGGATGAATGGTTTAAATATTGTTGAGGCCTCCCCTCAAAAGCTATAGTTATAATCTAAAATTTTAGTCTTGATGACACCATTACCCATTATCTTCTCTAATTAGTATAATTTTCTAAACACTTCCTACAACAGCTGTAAGGACGGGAACATGTTTGAGGACACAGAGATTTTAAAGTCATTTTATCCACTGCTATTTATCTTAGGCTAACTAAAATTCATATATTCCATTCACATAAAATTCCTCTCTCTAGTAGAATTTATAGAGACTGGTTGAAAGTTCTGCTTTACATGACAGAATGAATTTCACTGTCTGAAATCCACCATGAATAACAGAAAGCAGACAGAGATTTAGTCTTAAAATTCACATTAATCAACAATTGTGAAGTATTCTATGCTTTGGGGAAAAGCTATTAGTACCTAATCAATTTTTGTTAATAGAAATATGTTTAAATAATTGCTTAATCATAGGCAGTAAACATAATTCTCCATTTGAATGCAGTTTAGCACAGTTGCAATAAAAACTGTGGAGACAGTTTTCTGGGTTTAATCCTTGCTCTTGCATTTATAAGCAGCATATGACCTTGGGCAAAGCACCTAACTTCTCATTGTTCCATATCCTTTATCTTTGAAGTAGACATTAAAATCAGAGTGATACTATTATATGGCTATCAAGGAGATCAAAAGTTTTAACATGGAACACTTCTCAATGTTATGTAAACACCTGGATGGCAGGAGAGATTGGGTGAGAATGAATCCAGGTGTATGTCTGACTGAATCCCTTCACTGTTCACCTGAAGCTGTCATAATATTGTTCATCAGCTATACCCCAATGCAAAATAAAAGGCTAAAAAACATTTTAATGCAGGAATTGGCAAATATTTTCTGATAGCAGGTATTTGAGTCTTCATCAGTTCAGTTCCGTCACTCAGTCATGTCTGACTCTTTGTGACCCCACGGACTGCAGCACACCAGGCCTCCCTGTCCATCACCAAATTCCAGAGTTTACTTAAACTCATGTCCATTGAGTGAGTGATGCCATCCAACCATCTCATCCTCTGTCGTCCCCTTCTCCTCCAGCCTTCAATCTTTCCCAGCATTAGGATCTTTTAAATGAGTCAGTTCTTCCCATCAGGTAGCCAAAGTATTGGAGTTTCAGCTTCAACATCAGTCCTTCCAATGAATATTCAGGACTGATTTCCTCCAGGATGCACTGGTTGGATCTCCTTGCAGTCCAAGGAACTCTCAAGAGTCTTCTCCAACACCACAGGTCAAAAGCATCAATTCTTCAGCACTCAGCTTTCTTTGTAGTCCAACTCTCACATCTATACATGACTACTGGAAAAACCACAGCTTTGACCAGACAGACCATTGTTGGCAAAGTGATGTCTCTGCTTATTAATATGCTGACTAGGTGGGTCATAACCTTTTTTCCAAGGAACAAGGGTCTTTTAATTTCATGTCTGCAGTCACCATCTGCAGTGATTATGGAGCCCAAGAAAATAAAGTCTGTCACTCTTTCCATTATTTCCCCATCTATTAGCCATGAAGTGATGGGACCAGATGCCATGATCTTAGTTTTCTGAATGTTGAGCTTTAAACCAACTTTTACACTCTCCTCTTTCTCTTTCATGAAGACGCTCTTTAATTATTCTTCACTTTAAGGGTGGTGTCATCAGCATATCTGAGATTATTGATGTCTCCTGGAAATCTTGATTCCAGCTTGTGCTTCATCCAGCCCAGCAATTCTCATGATGTACTCTGCATATAAGTTAAATAAGCATGGTGACAATATACAGCCTTGACATACTCCCTTATCTATTTGGAACTAGTCTGTTGTTCCATGTCCAGTTCTAACTGTTTCTTCCTGACCTGCATACAGATTTCCTAAGAGGTAGGTCAGGTGTTCTGCCTCATAACAATTTTCCACAGTTTGTGGTGATCAACACAGTCAAAGGCTTTGGCATAGTCAATAAAGCAGAAATAGATGTTTTTCTGGAACTCTCTTGCTTTTTCCATGATACAGCAGATGTTGGCAATTTGATCTCTGATTCCTCTACGTTTTCTCAAACCAGCCTGAACATCTAGAAGTTCACGGTTCATGTATTGCTGAAACCTGGCTTGGAGAATTTTGAGCATTACTTCCATGTTTAAGGTCAGGAGGGGCAGCTGTGAGGAGATACCCCTCGTCCAAGGTAAGGAGCAGTGGCTGCATTTTGCTGGAGCAGCTGTGAAGAGATACCCCACGTCCAAGGTAAGAGAAACCCAAGTAAGAAGGTAGGTGTTGCGAGAGGGCATCAGAGGGCAGACACACTGAAACCATAATCAGAGAAAACTAGCCAATCTGATCACACAGACCACAGCCTTGTCTAACTCAATTAAACTAAGTCATGCTGTGTGGGGCCACCCAAGACAGGTGGGTCATGGTGGAGAGGTCTGACACAATGTGGTCCACTGGAGAAGGGAATGGCAAACCACTTGAGTATTCTTGCCTTGAGAACCCCATGAATAGTATGAAAAGACAATATGATAGGATACTGAAAGAGTAACTGCTCAGGTCGGTAAGTGCCCAATATGCTACTGGAGATCAGTGGAGAAATAACCACAGAAAGAATGAAGGGATGGAGCCAAAGCAAAAACAATACCCAGTGTGGATATGACTGGTGATAGAAGCAAGGTCCGATGCTGTAAAGAGCAATATTGCATAGGAACCTGGAATGTTAGGTCCATGAATCAAGGCAAACTGGAAGTGGTCAAACAGGAGATGGCAAATGTGAATGTGGACATTCTAGGAATCAGCGAACTAAAATGGACTGGAATGGGTGAATTTAACTCAGATGACCATATATCTACTACTACGGGCAGGAATCCCTCAGAAGAAATGGAGTAGCCATCATGGTCAACAAAAGAGTCTGTAATGCAGTACTTGGATGCAATCTCAAAAATGATGGAATGATCTCTGTTCATTTTCAAGGCAAACCATTTAATATCACGGTAATCCAAGCCTATGCCCCAACCAGTAACACTGAAGAAGCTGAAGTTGAATGGTTCTGTGAAGACCTACAAGACCTTTTAGAACTAACACCCAAAAAAGATGTCCTTTTCATTATAGGGGACTGGAATGCAAAAGTAGGAAGTCAAGAACACATGGAGTAACAGGCAAATTTGGCCTTGGAGTATGGAATGAAGCACAGCAAAGGCTAATAGAGTTTCACCAAGAGAAGGCACTGGTCATAGCAACCACCCTCTTCCAACAACACAAGAGAAGACTCTACACATGGACATCACCAGATGGTCAACACTGAAACCAGATTGATTATATTTTTTGCAGACAAAGATGGAGAAGCTCTATACAGTCAGCAAAAATAAGACCGGGAGCTGACTGTGGCTTGGATCAAAAATGCCTTATAGCCAAATTCATACTTACATTGAAGAAAGTAGGGAAAACCACTAGACCATTCAGGTATGACCTAAATCAAATCCCTTATGATTATAAAGTGGAAGTGAGAAATAGATTTAAGGGATGAGATCTGATAGAGTGCCTGATGAACTATGGAATGAGGTTCATGACATTGTACAGGAGACAGGGATCAAGACCATCCCCATGGAAAGAAATGCAAAAAAACAAAATGGCTGTCTAAGGAGGCCTTACAAATAACTGTGAAAAGAAGAGAAGTGAAAAGCAAAGGAAGAAAGGAAAGATATAAGTATCTGAATGCAGAGTTCCAAAGAATAGCAAGGAGAGATAAGAAAGCCTTCCTCAGTAATCAATGCAAAGAAATAGAGGAAAACAACAGAATGGGAAAGACTAGAGATCTCTTCATGAAAATTAGAGATACCAAGGGAACATTTCATCCAAAGATGGGCTGAATAAAGGACAGAAATGGTATGGACCTAACAGGAGCAGAAGATATTAAGAAGAGGTGGCAAGAATACACAGAAGAACTGTACAAAAAAAGATCTTAATGACCCAGATAATCACGATAGTGTGATCACTGACCTAGAGCCAGACATCCTGGAATGTGAAGTCAAGTGGGCCTTAGAAAGTGTCACTATGGACAAAGCTAGTGGAAGTGATGGAATTCCAGTTGAGCTATTTCAAATCCTGAAAGATGATGCTGTGAAAGTGCTGCACTCAATATGCCAGCAAATGTGGAAAACTCAACAGTGGCCATAGGACTGGAAAAGGTCAATTTTCATTCCAATCCCAAAGGTAGGCAATGCCAAAAATGCTACAACTACCACACAATTGCACTCATCTCACATGCTAGTAAAGTAATGCTTAAACTTCTCCAAGCCAGGCTTCAGCAATATGTGAACCGTGAACTTCCAGATGTTCAAGCTGGTTTTAGCAAAGGCAGAGGAACCAGAGATCAAATTGCCAACATCTGCTGGATCATGGAAAAAGTAAGAGAGTTCCAGAAAAACATTTATTTCTGCTTTATTGACTATGCCAAAGCCTTTGACTGTGTGGATCACAATAAGCTGTGGAAAATTCTGAAAGAAATGGGAATATCAGACCACCTGAGCCTACGCTTCAGAAACCTATATGCAGGTTCAGAAAGCAACATTTAGAACTAGACATGGGAAAACAGACTGGTTCCAAGTAGGAAAAGGAGGACATCAAGGCTGTATATTGTCACCCTGCGTATTTAACTTATTCGAGAGTATATCATGAGAAACGCTGGGCTGGAGGAAGCACAAACTGGAATCAAGATTGCCGGGAGAAATATCAATAATCTCAGATATGCAGATGACATCACCCTTATGGCAGAAAATGATGAAGAACTAAAGAGCCTCTTGATGAAAGTGAAAGTGGAGAGTGAAAAAGTTGGCTTAAAGCTCAACATTCAGAAAACGAAGATCATGGCATCTGGTCCCACCACTTCATGGGAAATAGATGGGGAAACAGTGGAAGCAGTGGCTGACTTTATGTTTTGGGGCTCCAAAATCACTGCAGATGGTGACTGCAGCCATGAAATTAAAAGACGCTTGCTCCTTGGATGGAAAATTATGACCAAACTAAATAGCATGTTCAAAAGCAGAGACATTACTTTGCCAACAAGGCACATCTAGTCAAGGCTGTGGATTTTCCAGTGGTCATGTATGGATGTGAGAGTTGGACGGTGAAGAAAGCTGAGCTCTAAAAAACTGATTCTTTTGAACTGTGGTGTTGGAGAAAACTCTTGAGAGTCCTTTGGACTGCAAGGAGATCCAACCAGTCCATCCTAAAGGAGATCAGTCTTGGGTGTTCATTGGAAGGACTGATGTTGAAGCTGAAACTCCAATACTTTGGCTACCTCATGCAAAGGGTTGACTCATTGGAAAAGACCCTGATGCTGGAACGAATGGGGGCAGAAGGAGAAGGGGAAGACAGAAGATGAGATGGCTGGATGGCATCACTGACTCAATGGACATGAGTGTGAGTGAACTCCAGGAGTTGGTAATGGACAGGGAGGCCTGGAGTGCTATGATTCCTGGGATCGTAAAGAGTCGGACACGACTGAGAGACTGAATTGAACTGAATTGAACTTACTACGTGTGAGTGGAGTGCAATGTGTGGTAGTTTGAACATTCTTTGATATTACCTCTCTTTGGGATTGGAATGAAAACTGACTTTTTCCAGTCCTGTGGCCGCTGCTGAGTTTTCCACATTTGCTGGCATATTGAGTGCAGCACTTTCACAGCATCATCTTTCAGGAGACTTGAAATAGTTCAACTGGAATTCCATCACCTCCACTAGCTTTTTTTGTAGTGACGCTTTCTAAGGCCCACTTGACTTCACACTCCAGGATGTCTGGCTCTAGGTCAGTGACCACACATATCTGGGTCATGAAGATTTTTTTTGTATAGTTCCGTGTGTTGTTGCCACCTCTTCTTATTATCTTTGGCTTCTGTTAGGTCCATACCATTTCTGTCCGTTATTCAGCCCATGTTTGCATAAAATGTTCCCTTGGTATCTCTAATCTTCTTGAAGAGATCTCTAGTCTTTCTCATTCTATTGTTTTCCTTATTTCTTTGCACTGGTCACTGAGGAAGGCTTTCTTATCTCTCCTTGCTATTCTTTGAAACTCTGCACTCAAATGGTATATCTTTCCTTTTCTCCTTTGCTTTTCACTTCCCTTCTTTGCACAGCTATTTGTAAGGCCTCCTCAGACAGCCTTTTTTTTTTTTTTTGCATGTCTTTTTCTTGGGGATGAAAACCACAATTTTTCAAATTTTCATGAGTTCATAGGCAATAAGATGTCTATGGCAACTCCCAATCAACTTCGTCACTGTCCTGTGAGTCCCACAATATGTAATATGAAGGTTAATATGTAATGCTGTGAGCCAATAAAACTGTATTTATAAAAATATGCAGAAAGGCTTGATTTATCACATGATATATAGTTTTCCAACTCCTGAATTGACACATAAAATGCTGAATAGTCCTTAATTCAGAATAAGTAAGTGTTAACTATATGGATTACACTGTAGTTTTTTGTTGTTGATGTGAGTTTAAAATGAACAGAGCACTTTAAAATCATCAGTGTATCTTCAATATTAGTAATTCAACTGACTCATAATTCAGAAAATCTTAAGACATGCACATGACTCAGTTTTGAATCTTTCGGTGCAAGATAACTCCAATAGGGAGTACATTACTATGGATATACTTTAAATTAGCTAAGCCTCTACAGCACAATCTGATTATAAAGCAGAAGAAATGCATAATTAAATGGTAAGAGTAGGATAATTTGCTCTGTAAAGATTTTTACTGGACCTTTGCGTGAAAGGAAAAAAATTTAAGGAGCAAGAGTAAGGTGGACAATGGTGGAAATATCAGCTGAATTGAAACTTAATTAAGATTTTTTTTTTTAAAGCAGTATTTGCTGTGAGAGAAAAATGTCATCAAACTGTGATCACAGTTGATTACACAAAATAAGCTTTTAATGTTACTGGTAATTCTACTTGTACTGCCTTTCATAATCAAAATATGGAAACCACTTGAAATTGTAACCATGAAGTGGCAGGTGATGAAATTTCAAATGTGTATTTCAATGGCACTAGTAATATTTTAATTGTAAAGCCTCAAGATTTAAAGGACTAGGCTGCCATATATTCCCTCCAGGAAGGAGAGTTATGGACTGCTCCTTAATTTGATAATATTCAGGCTGCAGTTTACCAAAATGGTCATGAAATAACTGTCCATTTCTCAAATCACTCGATCCCAAAGCAACACAGTCTTATAAGTTTCACTTGCAAACCTATCCATCAAGTATATAAGGTGTGTAACAAAAACAATAATTTAAAGAGAAAATAAGGATCAACATTGACTAGCATTTATTTTTCTTAGAAGAAAATTTACTGACCAATAAAGACTCCAAAATTAACATCTGTTATCCAAGATTAAAATTTCTCTTCATCTGGAACAACTGTTTTTCTGAATAATTTGATTCAAAGTCCCTGAAAACCTATAATCAAATTGATTTAACTAATCATAGAAATGTACAAAACTTTTGTTGGCTCTCAAATTTATGTTTAACTCATCTCAAGAATATGCATTGTCCAAAGATTTGAAGTCAAGACTTTTATAGGTTGATTTTTAAGCTGTACTTTACACATTTTCAGTGATGGTCAGTCACAATGATCATCATGTTATTATAAATAAATAACTTAAGTGCTACCTTTCAAAACCTGAAAATCTTACATGTCAATTTTTGAGTTCTCAAAGTAAACACTAGTTCTAAAGGAAATATTCCATGTTATTTAATTATTTGGGTCCTATGAAGTATAATTGTCTGATAACCAAAAGACAGGGACCACAAAAAGCAAATATATATATTAAAATGAATTTATATCCTGTTTAATCTGAGACAGACCCTACTTCTGCCAGTTTCACTGATAGCTCTCCCTTTGATTGTCAAAAGCAACCCAGTTTGCAAAATAATGTACATAGATGCTCTCACTTTCAGTTATTTGTTTCTAGATACTGTCAACAAATATTATAGTATTCATCATGTGCCAAGCACTGTTCTAGGTCCCACGTGTGTTCCATTGGAATAAATTTATAGGCTAACCTGTATTAATTATTGAAGAGCCCATAGAGGCTTCTACTTTCCCTAGAGTATTAAACCTACTATTACAAGCGATTACTGCTTATAAGTAGCTGCCTTGGCTTCTGAGACTGATGGACTTCATTGGCAAGCTAAGTAGTCCTGACTGAAATTATAAAATTAAACAGAAATCATTGTCACACTTGGCTGGCATACAGCCTGACGTTACTGTAGCATCAAGGTCTAGAACAAAATTAAAGTTTCCCAGACTTTCACATAGCTGTGAGGTTTGCGCTACCAGGCATTACATATTAATATGAAGTACCAAACAGGAATAAAGATAAAATTGCACTTCCAACACAGAAGCAAATGACATTAAATTCAACTTTACTAACCAAGACATGATAATAATGGACAAAGCTGGAATAGGGTATTTGAAATTGTCTTATATGGAAATTTAAGTAAGCAGATTGGAAATAATCCAATAAGCGTTATCTACCACAGTGCCTTTTTCATTATTGATTTGCAACTGAATTTCTTTATCAATCTTGGTATCCTATGCCCATCCTTACACATTACTTGTCTTGATCTTTACAAAAATCTTAAAATGGATTTAACCAACATAACCCCTGTTTTACAGATGAGTGAACTAACATTTACAAAAATTAATATAATGACTTTTTAATGGCAAAAAATTTTAGAGGACAGGCAAGTCTACAAAATGTAAACTCAATACATTTATTTGTTCATCTTCCACATTCAGATGTTCAGAATTAAACCTATCCCTTCAGTAACGGTGCTGCACCTGTATCTTTTCTTCCTTCTTCAGAGATTTTCTTTTTCCTACCTCTTATGAGGGGATCTCACCTATTGTATGTCCTATTCTTTTTGGGTTTGGTTAGATGTCCATATGGAGGAAGCCATGATCCTTTTATATCCTAACCACAGAAATGGGATCCCATAACTTTTATATTTTATTTGGTAGAATGAAGTCAGTAAATCCAGTCCACACTCAAGGGGAGAAAATTATATAAGGCTATGGTATGTTGAAGAAAAGAATCATTATGTGAGAGGCTGTCTACCGCATTCCCATTCCAGACAAGCAAAAGATTCCAGGTTCATTTCATCCATTTCAGAAGGTTCAGTTCCAGATTGAGAAGAGAATGGGGGCAGGAAAAGTGGCATTGTGTGGAAGGTTAAAATTCTCTAAGAAAAGGGCCTGTCTCATCTGATGGTGGGAGAAATGGCAATTCTGCAAATTTTTTTTGTTTGTTTTATTTTTTAATAGTGACCACATCTCTCAGAATGTACTGAGAGAAAAAGAACCCTTTCTTTTAAGAAGCTATCATAACTTTGCCGTGACTCTTGGTTTGGAGTTACCAGGCATCTGAGGGTTGTGAAACCCAAGCAGAAATTATCTACCAAAACCTTAAGTTATACTGCTAAAAACTGGTAACCAAGATCTCAGTTCTGAAGATTTCACTGTTGCAGGATCAACTTCCACATTTACCCAGCAATGTTGGAAGGATTTGGGGTCACCGTTTTTTTCCAAGCTGTTGGCTGGTGACTTCCATTTGTTTCTTACTGTGTAGACCTCTCCACAGGTAGTTGTAAACATAGCATCTGATTTCAGAAAAGCTAGCAAGTGAGAGAGCAAAAGAGAATGCAAGCGATAGGGAAGTCTGCTACTGCTGCTGCTGCTGCTAAATCGCTTCAGTCATGTGACCCCATAGACGGCAGCCCACTAGGCTCCTCTGTCCATAGGATTCTCCAGGCAAGAATATGGAAGTCTAGCTCTTTTAAAATCTAATGTTGCAAGTGATACCAAATATTTTGCTGTCTCCTATTTATTAGAAGCAAGTAATCAGGCCCAGCTCACATTCAAGGGGAGAGGAATTCACAAGGTCATGAACGTCCAGTAGGGCACAGATCATTGAGAACTAGTTCAAAATCACTCACCACAGTTGCAGAAGGAAAGGACAACTTAAAGTGACATTATACGGAAGGATAAAAATGGAGATAGAGAAGGTTATGGTTCATGAACATTTTAAAAAACTAGCTGGACAGCTATTTCAAAGACTTTCTACCCTTGGGATGTGGCTTGTTCCTTAACTAGATATTATTTGGGGGATATTATTTGGGGGATCTGCCCCACAATATTTTGTTTATGATGAACCTAGGAAAAATTCTGTTTCCCTTATGAGTCTTTCTTCTCTATTACTAAATCTGAACTGTTGTAGAAGACAGTATTCTTAGGCACTAGGTAACTTTCTGGAACCTCTTTCTAGAATCCAAGGGCTGTTTTATGTCTTGAACAAATGATTTTTTAGCAGAGGTTCATGATTTTTTTACAGCACAATTTTCTTGAAAACATAATATGAGATATATATCTTATTTTAGTTCTCATTACAGAAACCACACTTGAAGTATTTTCAACTTAATTGCAGATACTTTGAGTTTGCCATCATCCTTTCCCCCAGCCATTTTGTCTACTGAAAAAGATACTGGTGGAGGGCTTTAATCTATTTAGAAGTTTTAAAAATGAGTAAACTAGTCACACCTTGATTTGATACTTGCGGAATGGGTGATATGTAATTGGTCTCTGCTGTTCAAAGGAATTCTTAGTGTATTGTTACAAATGGAAGATAAGAAGAGTTGCCTATCTTGCTCTGTGACCATGGCAAGTCTCCACATTTCTGCTCTCTCTCTCTATTCTCTTTAATCTCTGTTTCACTTTCGGTTTTTTTGTTTTTTTGTTTTCCCTAATTTTATTTTATTTTTAAACTTTACATAATTGTATTAGTTTTGCCAAATATCAAAATGAATCCGCCACAGGTATACATGTGTTCCCCATCCTGAACCCTCCTCCCCTCTCCCTCCCCATACCATCTCTCTGGGTCGTCCCAGTGCACCAGCCCCAAGCATCCAGTATCATGCATCGAACCTGGACTGGCAACTCGTTTCTTACATGATATTTTACATGTTTCAATGCCACTCTCCCAAATCCTCCCACCCTCTCCCTCTCCCACAGAGTCCATAAGACTGTTCTATACATCAGTGTCTCTTTTGCTGTCTCGTACACCGGGTTATTGTTACCATCTTTCTAAATTCCATATATATGCGTTAGTATACTGTATTTATGTTTTTCCTTCTGGCTTACTTCACTCTGTATAATAGGCTCCAGTTTTATCCACCTCATTAGAACTGATTCAAATGTATTCTTTTTAATGGCTGAGTAATACTCCATTGTGTATATATACCACAGCTTTCTTATCCATTCATCTGCTGAAGGACATCTAGGTTGCTTCCATGTCCTGGCTATTATAAACAGTGCTGCAATGAACAAATTGTGCTTATTTCTTTCTTGTAAGGCCTTGTCACATATACCCAACAGCAACTAAAATATGCTAGTAACTTTCTATTTTTCAATTTCCTCTTCTAAAACTATGTTTTCATTAGGAACATTGTCTACTTTTCATGTTATTGCTGGAGCCAATTTTTAAGAAATTTTGCATTGCATCAGAGGGATCCCTATCCTTCTAGCATCTTCACTATCCACTAACAAGTACCTAAGCCAATGCCATATGTTTCAGTTCAGTTCAGTCGCTCAGCCATGTCCAACTCTTTGCAACCCCATGAATTGCAGCACGCCAGGCCTCCCTGTCCATCACCATCTCCCAGAGTTCACTCAAACTCACGTCCATCAAGTCAGTGATGCCATCCAGCCATCTCATCCTCTGTTGTCCCCTTTTCCTCCTGCCCCCAATCCTCCCAGTATCAGAGTCTTTTCCAATGAATCAATTCTTTGCATGAGGTGGCCAAAGTTCTGGAGTTTCAGCTTTACCATCATTCCTTCCAAAGAACACCCAGGACTGATCTCCTTTAGGATGGACTGGTTGGATCTCCTTGCAGTGCAAGGGACTCTCAAGAGTCTTCTCCAACACCACAGATCAAAAGCATCAATTCTTCGGCGCTCAGCTTTCTTCACAGTCCAACTCTCACATCCATACATGACCACTCGAAAAACCATAGCCTTGACTAGATGGAACTTTGTTGGCAAAGTAATGTCTCTGCTTTTCAATATGCTGAAATCATCCACTTCTAGCTATCATCATTTGTACCAGTCATGATAGAGAGCATCACACAGTGATAAAAAAAGAAAGAAATTTCATGTGCTTAACTCAACAAAAGTTTGTTATTCATCTATTATACAAGTATATTATGAGTTCTCAGGGGGTCCCAATTGTTATTGTCAGTCAAAGACACAGAAAAATAGGACAGCAACCATTTAAAATGTTGTCAGTTGCTACAGCAGAAGGAACGAGAGCTCTGTTTGGTCTTGTATAATCAATTACATGCTTTGTTACCTAGAGGTAATATGCACCACTTCAAAAGCTAATAAAGCCTGCCAATGCAGGAGATGTAAGAAAAGGAATTTTGACTCCCAAATTGGGAAGATCCCCTGGAGGAGGGCATGGCAATCACTGCAGTATTGTTCTTGCCTGGAGAATCCATGGACAGAGGAACCTGGCGGGCTATGGCCCATAGGGTTGCAAAAAGTTGGACAGAGTTGAAGTGGCTTAGTACACACAGCATGCACGAACCATTACAAGGAGACTATGAAAGTCAGTGCTATCATGTTCCTAAATGAGAGAGAACCAGAAATATTTGGTAAACTGTAGGAGACAGGAAGAATAAAAGAAAAATGGGCCCCGGCAAAAGAAATTTATAATTATTGAAAAACTAGATACTATAAGGCATGAGACTCTTGGAACAAGTCCAGAGAAAACAGTTCATAATCTTGAAAACAAGATATGATCCTGGGGTTGGAAAATCGACCCCAAACTGTTTCTCAACTGGCGTCTCAGGGTCACATGTTCTACGTATCTGGTGGAAAATCTATAGATAAAAATATTAGTCTTAGTTACTGGTTTGTTATTGATTACTGTTTCCTAATTACTCAATGACTAATGATCATTTTGTTCTTTGGCCCTGCAGGCCACAGGAGTTATAGTTTAACTCCCCGCATATTCTTTCATTCACGGCTGAAAGTATAATAAAGCCGGCTTGGATTCAGTTTCGGCACCTTCCCCTTGGAGTGGTGTTGGTCCCCTGATCCTCGCTTTTCTCTGAATTCTCGTGTCTTGTTTCTCCTTCTTTTGCCATATCGTGCTCTTGGAAACCCTGCTTGTCAAGCCAGACTCGACAGTAAACATTTCTGATAACTACCAAATATATATTTACCTAATTTAATTCTCATATAACCTCAAGGGGTAGATTTTAGTTTCACCATTTTAAAGATGAAGACAGGAGAAAAAGGTTAAGTAACGTGCTCAGTATCACACAGATAGTAAGTAAGGACCAGCCAGTCCCACTATAGCTTCCTTATATATTACTCTATGTATGGTACCTGATAACGGTAAGAGAAAGATGGAGCGAAGGTGCCTGAAATTTTATATGATTGAAAATAAAGTAGCAATTATTCTACTCTTGTATTCATGGTTCTTTTGTTCATTACTTCTATAATTTCTTTCATAACTATTCCAAGCAATAATCTGTAGAAAGATTTGACCTTAGCCCTACTAAAATATTTTCCAAAATGTTTAGTTTATGCCTTGAGCTTTCTGGTTTTTTGATAATGAACCAAAACTGAGTGTCAAGTGCTATTTGCTAGGGAATCACACTCTTGCAGGTAATCACCATTTGTACTCAAGTTTAATCATGAAGAAGAGATTTTATTACTACAAAATGATGTCCAGGTTCAGTGCACGATGCTGGATGCTTGAGGCTGGTGCGCTGGGACGGCCCAGGGGGATGGTATGGGGAGGGGGGAGGGAAGAGGGTTCAGGATGGGGAGCACGTGTATACCTAAAAAAAAAAAAAAAAAATGATGTCATTAACTGAAATAAAAGAACTTCTTAGGCAGTAATTATTTGATTTCCTTCCTATTTTTCCTTTGAATCAGCTATTTAAGGAAATAAGAGTGGCTCAAATCAGGAAAGGACACTTATTTTGTTAAACAAAAAAATTATAAAATATGGAACTGAATCTGAAGCATATAAAAAATAAGGATAATAAAATATGACCATATGATGGAGCAGCAGAAAGCTCTCCTGGCTTGACTGGAATGATAGGAAGTTGGCATCATGTTCTCTGAGGCTGTCGTTCAGTTGCTCAGTCATGTTTGACTCTTTGTGACCCCATGGACTACAGCACACCAGGCTTTCCTGTTCTTTGCCATCTTTTCCAGCATCAGGGTCTTTTCCCCTTGGAAGAAAAGTTATGACAAATCTAAACAGTGAATTAAAAAAGCAGAGACATCACTTTAGGTCCATATAGTCAAAGCTATGATTTTTTTCCAGTAGTCATGTATGATGTTAAGAGTTAGACCACAAAGAAGGCTGAGTGCTGAAGAATTGATGCCTTAAAACTGGTGCTAGAGATGACTTTTGAGAGTCCCTTGAACAGCAAGGTGATCAAATCACTCAATCCTAAAGGAAATCAACCCTGAATATACATTGGAAGGACTGATGCTGAAGCTGAAGCTCTAATCCTTTGGCCATCTGATGCAGAGAGCTGACTAATTGGAAAGACCCTGATAGTGGGAAAGACTGAGGGCAGGAGAAGAAGGGGCAACAGAGAATGAGATGGTTGAATGGCATCACTGAATCAATGGACATGAGTTTGAGCAAACTCCGGGAGATAGTGAAGGACAGGGAAGCCTGGCGTGCTGCAGCCCATGGGGTCGTTAAGAGTTGTATACGATTTAGGGACTGAACAACAACAACAAGAATTCTCTACATCCTTCATCAAAAGTCAACAGAATAAGTGTCTCCAGAAAAATTTTATTAAACATTTTGGCTCTTATAGGTAATGCATTACATGATATAACTAGAAAGAAAAAGAGCAATTCAGAATGAATACATTTTAAAAATATATTTCCTGGTGAGCTATAAGGCTGGAGATTACAGGAAAGGAGATAAAGGTATTTTCAATTCTGTAACATCTTATTTCAAATATTATACTTCAAGTTTGCTAAGTGGTTGGGAATTTTTAGCACATTCATAGAGTATACTAAAATTCAATTTTGAATTTAATGAAGTCAAACTCAAAAATAACAGAGAATTAAGGTTTTTGTACTCAGAGAAATCATGACATGCAAATTGTACTTATTTCAGAATTATTGGGCACAGTGGGTTGCTGCTGCTACAGCTTTGATAGAAGCATGACTTCAACTTTTCAAATGTGAAATCACATGCTTAAAAGACAACAAAAAGTGTAGCAAAATTTTTCATTGAATATAAAACAAATAACAGAGTTAATCTAACACTTGGAATATGCTTTAGCTTTCTTCCCTTGAAAAAGAATTTCCTATTCTTGAGATTTTACTTGCTTTCTTGAGATTTTTTCTTGTAGGAAATAAGACCATAATGGGAGTTATTAGTATTTTGGTCTATTGAAGAGTTTAGAGCAGATTTGAACAATATGCTATAATTTTGGATAACACTTCATGGATAGAAAAAAAACAAAAACAATATTGCCATTGTCTATGGCGCAATTCTTATTTATTCATCATTCAAATATTTGTTTAATTTCTACCATGGTTGGGACAACATGGATATAGTGTGATACACTGGAAATGGCCAAGACTGCAAAAATCATTATAAGCTTGGAAGTAGTGAAAAGTATTTGTAATTATAAAATTAAATATGGTATATGAAGTGTTTGGCATGATGCTTAGCAGGGAAAACTCAGTAAATGACAGCTATTTGTTACCTATGTGGGTTAGATTAATAGATTATAAGATATAATTGGGTTGTCAGGGTCAACAGATGGTTACTAAAGTCATGGGAGTGAATGATAACACACTGAGAGACAGAGATAGGATATAGAATAAGAAGAGAAGAGCACCTTGGATTAAGCTTCAAGGTTAAGGAGAAATCCATCACTGGTCAACTGCAAACACTGATGCTAACTGTCAGACAAGAATGTATTGATTCCTCCAATACAACTCTCCTATTTAAAATCTGGCAATTCCATAAAAAATCTGCCTGAAATTCAGGTGACCCTGGGTTGGGAAGATCTCTTAGAGAAGGAAATGACAACCCACTCCTTAAATGCAGGAGCTTTAGCATTAAAACAGTAGCCACACACAAAAAAAGCAAAATATCAACAACACCATACATACCAATACCAACATACACACACACAAAATGACACATTCTGTTGGCTGTTGTCATTTATTCAGTTGTTGTCTACTAGGCAACTTGCTAAGATATCTATACGTACCTATCTATCCATATATATAATTTTGAAACTACAGACATCAGAATTATATTTATCCTCCAAATGGAAGATGAAGAGTATGAGGCTTAAAGTGGTGAAATGCCATGTTTAATGTCATATGGGTAAGTGACAGAATTAGAAATCAAAATCAGGTCTAACTCAGGCCTACAGCCTTTTCCGCTTTACTGCTTTACAAAAGAGAAGCCAACCATGCAGATGTGTAAAGGTCAGTCATCACGTGATATTATAAAAGGATGAAGGCTTTCGCTGAGAAATGTCACAGATGGTGAGAAAAATCCAGGTGGAGCCACCTAGGTGGAGTTTTCCTATCTTTGCATGCATTTATTTCAGTATCTTTTTATTTTTTAGGCTCTGGGAACAATAAAGTCAAATACTTGCCCTAATGCTCATTTAGGGGTGGGAAAATATGTTAATTTTGTTAAACATAAACCATATGCCATCTATTTTTGTTTTATGCTAAAAGATTTGGTTCCACTGCCAGAAATTGAGCTTATCAACCCAATGACAATTCTCTCCTCCCCTTTATCATGTTAACCATTCTGTTACATAATTTCCACTACTGCTGGCCCCTTAGGACAGCACATCTGTGACAAATTTTCAACATTCTAACGCAGGTGAAATGCATGAGAATTGTGTTTTTGGTTCTTAGCAACACAGGGATCCAAAACAATGCCCTGGTAGTAAAATAATTCAGAACAGAATGCCTGGGGATGAGTTAGCCATTCAAATACTGAAGATCCAGTCTCTGAACTTCAGTCATCCTCACCACACTCTTCTAGGGGCAACTGAAACTAGCTTAAGTATAACTGTAATATTTAACCTTGATTTCTCCCCTTCTTCATATTTGATTGATGTTTCTTATTTTCATCTTATCTTTTTTCCTTATCCTTTGGATATTCCAAGCCTTGCTATCCTCGATAGTGAGGTGCCATGGCCAATTCAAACTGACTTTCAAGATGCAATTGTTAAATTTATAGAAATTGTTGTGAGCCAGTTTTTAAATACTGTCGTGATTAAGAAATGAATTTTATAAACTTACAATTAAATAAGTGATATTAAAAACAAAGGCAATAATTGTCCAACACTCATTTCCTAATTATTTCACTATATTTTACTATTGTTTGTACTCTTGAGATGATTTACATCTATTTTGTCTGTGTGAGATTCCCTGGTAATAGGTAACTACTGCCTATCTCTTTCCAACTGAGTTCAGTGATATAACGTTAGCAGCTTAGGGTGGAGGAGCCCTGTAGGCTGCAGTACATGGAGTCGCTAAGAGTCGGACACGACTGAGTGACTTCACTTTCACTTTTCACTTTGATGCATTGGAGAAGGAAATGGCAACACACTTCAGTGTTCTTGCTTGGAGAATCCCAGGGACGGGGGAGCCTGATGGGCTACCGTCTATGGGGTCGCCCAGAGTCGGACATGACTGAAGCGACTTAGCAGCAGCAGCAGCTTAAAACTGGCCATCATGGAAGAATAGTTGCCTAGTGGAAACCAATCAAAGCTACCAATTAGGGTTTGATTGTTTTTGTTGTGGATTTTTTACCTGAGTGATGGAAAAATATTAATAATACGTATTTTATTTAAAAGTTTGATGTTTGTCTAGCTATTCCATTGTAAAAACACAAAAATTTCAGAAAAAATATTCCAATATTTTAAAAGTACCATGTGATTCAGCATTTGTTCACATTGAAAAATAAGTGAATTTGGTAAATAGCCTTAAGAATGAAAGTAGTTTCAATGAATATAACTTGTAGGAAGGTCAGGAATAGCTTAGCAGTAGATTACATATCATATTTATGTATTTATTCCTGAGATATACTTTCATTAACTTTTCACTTTAAAGTATTTTTAGACTTAAAGACAAGTTACAAGGAATTATAGTTTTGATTTGCTCTTCACTCAGCTTCTCTTACTGAGAACATTAACAATCGACATAATCACAGTGTAATTATCAATACCAGAAAATGAACATTGATATAAGACTATATCTTATGTTGGCATGTAAGTCCCTTACATGCCAACCTTCAATTTGTGAACTTTCAAAGATAGGGATGTGTGTTCCATCAAGATCAGGCATGGGTGAAACCAGTTTTTCAACAGGTGCATCCCCTACCCCTGCTCCTATTGCTGACAATCCTTCAGCTCTATCATTTCCCACCTCCTCTCGCTCCTCCAGTCAGTAACTCTTTTTCCCTGTTCACTCAGTGATAGCCCCTGTATGCCAGCTGTTGTGCAGTACTACTGTGCTTTTCAAGGTACCATACTGTAAGATTAAAATTTTTTTTTAAGTTTTGTGTTGTTTTTTATGTATTATTTGTGTGAAAAGCATTATAGACCTATTACAGTACAGTATTACAGAGCTAGCTGTGTTAGTTGAGTATATAGACTAACTTTGTTGAACCTGAACAAATTGGACTTGAAAATGTGCCCTTGGAATGGAACTCATTCGTATGTAGGGGATTTAGTGTATTGAGTAATCTACAGACCTTATTTTAATTTCACCAATTTTCTGGTACAGGATTTAATTCAAGATCTTACCTTATAGAATATCATAATTAAAGAAAATAAAAATTATCAAAAGGGGTTATTGGATTGAAATGCAATTTTATTTCTCAAATCATAATTTAACTGCAGATAGGGGTTTGCCTATGAATTGAGCAAAATCAATAAAACATTTTGTGAGAATCAATTGGCAACAGAGAATTTATAATACAAATGATTGTATATTATTATTATTTTTGAATCCTATGCTCTACATCCTTCATATCCATAAATTTATAACAGCATGAATGTTATAAATATGTATTTTTAATCTGGAGAGTTCATTGCTACCATTTCCTGACATTAATGATTACAGAGGTCTCTTTGCTATTGATGAGGTGTTTGGTCTCATTTATACATCACTTTTATTCTGAACGGACATAATTTGGTACTATTACAGCATATTCTATTTGAAATTTTCTTGCTACCCTTCCTGGTGTTTGAAGACCTTAATTATGTTCACTGTTCAACATTGTTTATAAAACATCCAGTGACAGGCAGTAGAGTATTGTTGTAAGAGTATAAATTCTATCCAAACTCCCTTGGTTAAGATCTAGACTCTGCCTCTTCCTAGCTTGGGGACTTCAGAACAAATTTACTTAGCTTCTCAGTCCCCATGGCAGAGGAAACTATTAGTGTATGACTCAAAATATTGTTAAAATTAAATCATTTACACATGGTAATTTTTTTTAGAATATTACCTTACTAACTGAAACACCTAAGGTATTAACTTTTTAAACTCATGAATATTAGCACTTAATATTAACTCTGTAATGACCAACTTTCCCAAATAATTAGGTTCTTCTGCACAGCTTTGCCACAGTGGATTGGAAATCAGACTGCCCCATATGTCAAGCATGCCTCCTACTGCTCCAGGGTGTGGTGGAAAACTTAGCCCTCTTAGAGTCCACATAGGAAATAATATCATCTGTAGAAACTATCTGCATATAATAGGATTCCAGGACAAGAGCTCAAGGTTTGCAAAATGTGTGAAAGCTCAAGGTATGCTAGAAATCCTTTCTACTGGTCCTTGATCCAGATGACAGCTAGTTCTAGCTTCTTAACCCATGTGCTATTGATAGTTGTACAGGTGCTTATATTGCACAGTGATGTGGTGGGAGACTCTATTGGGAATGTCACGAAATATAGGTTCGTATTCCATTTTTATGAATTCCATCTCAAATTTGGAAGCTCTGGTTGAAGGTGAAGTCATGTATAGAATATCTTGAATAGCTATGGAATATTTTGGAAGTAAAGTACAATACCTGTTTAGGGATTACGGGAAAGAATATTGAACAGGGCATTTTATTCATTTTCTTTTCTTCTACCCTTAATTGCTCCCCTCTTATCTTTGCCACCCTCCTTTATTGTCGTCAGCCAGGTATTTGTTAATTGCCTCAGTATTAAATACTCTGATTTCTCAGTTTCTTTTAAAGCCATCCTTTTAAACTCCTCACTCAAAAGAATTTCTATTCGCCTCCAATATATGTTATATCTATTTGTCACTGCTCTTTAGACACTGTCATATCTGACTCCTTGAACCTCATGAAATGTAGCATGCCAGACTTCTTGGTCCTTCACTATCCCCTGGAGTTTGCTCAAATCTATGTCCTTGAGTTGATGATGCTATCTATGTTCTGCTACCTCCTTCTCCTTTTGTCATCAATTTTTCCCATCATCAGGGTCTTTTCCAATGAGTCAGCTCTTTGCGTCACGTGGCCAAAGTATTGGAGCTTAGCTTCAGCACAGTCCTTCCAATGAATATTCAGGTTTAATTTCCTTTAGGATTGACTGCTATTTCAAATCCTGAAAGATGATGCTGTGAAAGTGCTGCACTCAATATGCCAGCAAATTTGGAAAACTCAGGTGGCCACAGGACTGGAAATTGTCAGTTTTCATTCTAATCCCAAAGAAAGGCAATGCCAAAGAATGCTCAAACTACCACACAATTGCACTCATCTCACATGCTAGTAAAGTAATGCTCAAAATTCTCCAAACCAGGCTTCAGCAATATGTGAACTGTGAACTTCCAGATGTTCAAGCTGGTTTTAGAAAAGGCAGAGGAACCAGAGATCAAATTGCCAACATCCGCTGGATCAAGGAAAAAGCAAGAGAGTTCCAGAAAAACATCTATTTCTGCTTTATTGATTATGCCAAAGCCTTTGACTGTGTGGATCACAATAAACTGTGGAAAATTCTGAAAGAGATGGGAATACCAGACCACCTGACCTGCCTCTTGAGAAACCTATATGCAGGTCAGGAAGCAACAGTTAGAACTGGACATGGAACAACAGACTGGTTCCAAATAGGAAAAGGAGGACATCAAAGCTGTATATTGTCACTTTGCTTATTTAACTTAGATGCAGAGTACATATATACATATACAGACTACATACCTCAGATAGTCAGATGACATCACCCTTATGGCAGAAAGTGAAGAGAAACTAAAAAGCCTAAAAGCCTCTTGATGAAAGTAAAAGAGGAGAGTGAAAAAGTTGGCTTAAAGCTCAACATTCAGAAAATGAAGATCATGGCATCTGGTCCCATCACTTCATGGGAAATAGATAGGGAAACAGTGGAAAGAGTGTCAGACTTTATTTTTGGGGGGCTCCAAAATCACTGCAGATGGTGACTGCAGCCATGAAATTAAAAGACGCTTACTCCTTGGAAGGAAAGTCGTGACCAACCTAGATAGCATATTGAAAAGCAGAGACATTACTTTGCCAACAAAGGTCCATCTAGTCAAGGCTATGGTTTTTCTAGTGGTCATGTATGGATGTGAGAGTTGGACTGTGAAGAAAGCTGAGTGCTGAAGAATTGATGCTTTTGAACTGTGGTGTTGGAGAAGACTGTTGAGAGTCCCTTGGACTGCAAGGAGATCCAACCAGTCCATTCTGAAGGAGATCAGCCCTGGGATTTCTTTGGAAGGAATGATGCTCAAGCTGAAACTCCAGTACTTGGGCCACCTCATGCGAAGAGTTGACTCATTGGAAAAGATTCTGATGCTGGGAGGGATTGAGGGGAGGAGGAGAAGGAGACGACAGAGGATGAGATGGCTGGATGGCATCGCCAACTCGATGGACATGAGTCTGAGTGAACTCCGGGAGTTGGTGATGGACAGGGAGGCCTGGCGTGCTGCAATTCGTGGGGTGCAAAGAGTCGGACACAACTGAGCAACTGAACTGAACTGAACTGAGGACTGACTGGTTTGATCTCCTGTTTTCCTTGCTATCCAAGGGACTCTCTAGAATCTTCTCCAGCATCACAATTTAAAAGCATCAAGAATGAAAGTAGAATACTTTCTAACACCATACACAAAAATAAACTCAAAATGGATTAAAGATCTAAATGTAAGACCAGAAACTACAAATCTCCTAGAGGAAAACATAGGCAAAACACTCTCTGACATAAATCATAGCAGGATTCTCTATGACCCACCTCCCAAAGAAATGGAAATAAAAGCAAAAATAAACAAATGGGACCTAATTAAATTTAAAAGCTTTTGTACAATGAAGGAAACTATAAGCAAGGTGAAAAGACAGCCTTCAGAATGGGAGAAAATAATAGTGAATGAGGCAACTGACAAAGAATTAATCTCAAAAATATACAAACAACTCCTACAGCTCAATTCCAGAAAAATAAATGACCCAATCAAAAAATGGGCCAAAGAACTAAACAGACATTTCTCCAAAGAAGACATACAGATGGCTAACAAACACATGAAAAGATGCTCAACATCACTCATTATCAGAGAAATGCAAATCAAAACCACAGTGAGGTACCATCTCATGCCAGTCAGAATGGCTGCTATCAAAAAGTCTACAAACAATAAATGCTGGAGAGGGTGTGGAGAAAAGGGAACCCTCTTACACTGTTGGTGGGAATGCAAACTAGTACAGCCACTATGGAGAACAGTGTGGAGATTCCTTAAAAAACTGGAAATAGAACTGCCAGAGGACCCAGCAATCCCACTGCTGGGCATACACACTGAGGAAACCAGAAGGGAAAGAGACACGTGTACCCCAGTGTTCATCGCAGCACTGTTTATAATAGCCAGGACATGGAAGCAACCTAGATGTCCATTGGCAGATGAATGGATAAGAAAGCTGTGGTACATATACACAATGAAATATTACTCAGCTATTAAAAAGAATGCATTTGAGTCAGTTCTAATGAGGTGGATGAAACTGGAGCCTGTTATACGGAGTGAAGTCAGAAATTTAAAAAAAACCAATACAGTGTATCAATGCATATATATGGACTGTAGAAAGATGGTAACAACGACCCTGTATGCAAGACAGCAATAGAGACAAATGTAAAGAACAGACTTTTAGACTCTGTGGGAGAAGGTAAGAGTGGGATGATTTGAGAGAATAGCACTGAAACATGTATATTATCATATGTGAAACAGATCACCAATCCAGGTTCGATGCATGAGGCAGGGTGCTCAGGGCTGGTGCACTGGGATGACCCTGAGGGATGGGATGGGGAGGGAGGTGAGAGGTAGAATCAGGATGGGGAAAACATGTACACCCATGGCTGACTCATGTGAATGTATGGCAAAAACCACCACAATATTGTAAAGTAATTCAGTTCAATTCAGTCACTCAGTCATGTCTGACTCTGTGACCGCATGAACTGCAGCACGCCAGGCCTCCCTGTTCATCACCAACTTCTGGAGTCCACCCAAACCCATGTCCATTGAGTCGGTGATACCATCCAACCATCTCATCCTCTGACGTCCCCTTCTCCTCCTGCCCTCAATCCCTCCCAGCATCAGGGTCTTTTCCAATGAGTCAGCTCTTTGCATCAGGTGGCCAAAGTATTGAAGTTTAGCTTCAAAATCAATCCTTCCAATCAACACCCAGGACTGATCTCCTTTAGGATGGACTGGTTGGATCTCCTTGCAGTCCAAGGGACTCTCAAGAGTCTTCTCCAACACCACACTTCAAAAGCATCAATTCTTCAGTGTTCAGCTGTCTTCACAGTCCAACTCTTACATGCATACATGACCACTGGAAAAACCATAGCCTTGCCTAGATGGACCTTTGTTGACAAAATAATGTCTCTGCTTTTGAAAATGCTGTCTAGATTGGTCATAACTTTTCTTCCAAGGAGCAAGCGTCTTTTAATTTCATGGCTGAAATCACCATCTGCAGTGAGTCTGGAGCCCAGAAAAATAAAGTCAGCCACTGTTTCCACTGTTTCCCCACCTATTTTCCATGAAATGATGGGACCAGATGCCATGATCTTAGTTTTCTGAATGTTGAGCTTTAAGCCAACTTTTTCACTCTCCTCTTTCACTTTCATCAAGGGGCTCTTTAGTTCCTTTTCACTTTCTGCCATAAGGGTGGTGTCATCTGCATATCTGAGATTATTGATATTTTTCCTGGAAATCTTGATTCCAGCTTGTGCTTCCTCCAGCCCAGGGTTTCTCATGATGTACTTGCAGAATATAAGTTAAATAAGTAGAGTGACAATATACAGCCTTGACGTACTCCTTTTCCTATTTGGAACCAGTCTGTTGTTCCATGTCCAGTTGTAACTGCTGCTTCCTGACTTGCATACAGATTTCTCAAGAGGTAGGCCAGGTGGTCTGGTATTCCCATCTCTTTCAGAATTTTCCACAGTTCATTGTGGTCCACACAGTCAAAGGCTTTGTCATAGTCAATAAAGCAGAAATAGATGTTTTTCTGGAACTCTCTTGCTTTTTCCATGATCCAGTGGATGTTGGCAATTTGATCTCTGGTTCCTCTGCCTTTGATAAAACCAGCTTGAACATCTGGAAGTTCACAGTTCACATATTGCTGAAGCCTGGTTTGGAGAATTTTAAGCATCACTTTACTAGCACATGAGATGAGTGCAATTGTGCAGTAGTTTGAGCATTCTTTGGCATTGCCTTTCTTTGGGATTGGAATGAAAACTCACTTTTTCCAGTCCTGTGGCCACTGCTGGAATTAGCCTCCAATTAAAATAAACAAATAAAAATTAAAAAAAATAGAAGCATCAATCCTTTGGTGCTCAGCCTTCCTTATTGTCCAACTCTTGCTTCCATACATGACAACTGGAAAAACCATAGGTTTGACTATAGGGACCTTTGTTGGCAAAGTGATGACTGTTTTCTAATACACTGTCTAGGTTTTTCGTAGCTTTTCTTCCAAGGAGGAAGCGTTTTTTAATTTCATGGCTGCAGTCACTGTTTGCAGATTTTGGAGCCGAGGAATATATGGACAGAGGTTCCTAGCATCGTACAGGAGGTGATAATCAAAACCATCCCAAAGAAAAAGAAATACAAGAAAGCAAAATAGCTGAGAAAAGAAGGGAAAGGCAAAGGAGAACGGGAAAGGTATACCAATCTGAATGCAGGGTTCCAGAGACTAGCAAGGAAAGATAAGAAAGCCTTCTAAAGTGAACAACACAAAGAAACTGAGGAAAACAATAGAATGGGAAAGACTAGAGATCTCTTCAAGAAAATTGAAGGTACCAAGGGATACTTCATGCAAAGATGGGGACAGTAGAGGCCTGAAATAGCAAGGACCTAACAGAGCAGAAGAGATTAAGAAGAGGTGGCAAGAACACACAGAAGTATACAAAAAATGATGACCTGGATAACCACGGTGCTGTGGGCATTCATCTAGAGTCAGACATCCTGGAGTGAGAAATCAAGTGTTCATTAAGAAAAATTACTATGAACAAAGTTAGTGGATAATTCAGCTGAGCTATTTCAAATATTTAAAAATGATGCTGTTAAAGTGCTACACTCAATATGCCAACAAATTTGGAAAACTCAAAAGTGGCCACAGGAATGGAAAAGATCAGGTTTCATTCCAATCCCAAAGAAAGGAAAAGCCAAAGAATGTTCAAACTACCATACAATTGTGCTCATGTCCCTTGCTAGCAAGGTTAGGCTCAAAATTCTTCAAGGTAGGCTTCAGCAATAAATGAAACAAGAACTTCCAGATGTACAAGCTGGATTTAGAAAAGGCAGAGGAATCAGAAATCAAATTGCCAATATCCATTGAATCATACAACTAGCCTGCTAATGTGGGAGACATAAGAGATGTGAATTTGATCCCAGGGTTGGGAAGATACCATGGAGGAGGTCATGGCATCTCACTCCAGTATTCTTGCCTGGAGAAGCCCATGAACAGAGGATCCTGGAAGGCTATAGTCCATAGGGTCGCACAGAGTCGGACATGACTGAAGTGACTTAGCACACACATTGCATCATAGAAAAAGCAAGGGAACTCCAGAAAAACATCTACCACTGCTTCATCGACTACACTAAAGCTTTGACTCTGTGGATCACAACAAATTATGGAAAATTCTTAAAGAAATGGGAATATCAGATCACTTTACCTGACTCCTGAGAAATCTGTATGCAGGTCAAGAAGCAGCAGTTAGAAGCAGACATGGAACAACAGACTGATTCAAAATTGGAGAAGGAGTACATCAGGACTGTATATTGTCACCCTGCTTATTTAACTTATATGCAGAGTTCACCACGTGAAATGCTGGGCTGGGTGAATCACAAACTGGATCAAGATTTCCCAGAGAAATATCAACAACCTCAGGCATGCAGATGAAACCACTCTAATGGCATAAAGTGAAGAGAAACTCAAGAGCCTCTTGATGATGATGAAAGAGGAGAGTGAAAAAACTGGCTTAAAACTTAACATTCAAAAACCGAAGATCATGGCATCCGGTCCCATCACTTCATGGCAAATAGATGGGGAAAAAATCAGAAACATTGACAGATTTTACTTTCTTGTGCCCAAAGAAATGTTATATTCATAGTCACTTTGTGTAAAACATTTTTTATAACTATAAGTATTCAATATATCTAATATTTCCTACTAATCTTAATTAGAAATGGATACTGAATCAGAAATCTAAGTATAATGAGATGAATACTTCAGAAGTTATAATATTCATGAAGGCAATAGAAGAATATGTAAGTTTACTTATTATAGATAAAGCAGCAATTTATAGGTGAGATTGGCCCCTAAAATGCAGGTAGTAGAAATATCATTTTTCATGAAGACAGCAAGCTTTCTGTGCCAAAAACTTTGTTTTTTTAATACCACATCTGTGAAAATAGATATCCTTATTGATATATATCTAATTTCTGATGTAGCTAAGCTCCATATTTCTTCCAACATGAATCTTGTGATTCTTATAAAAGCTCTTTTGAAAGAAAAACAAAAGCATTTGAATTAGTAGTTTCTTTTTTTTTAGTTGAAAGCCATTTGAGCTATTTCTTGTTTATAATCACACTGATATTTTAAAAGTTTTATACAAAAACATCTACTATAAGTATCTGCAACCTCAAATTCAGTGAAAATAAGTAGAATACAAGATAGTATCTTTCTTTTGTGGAAAAGGAAATATAGTGTCCTCAAAGCTCCAAGTGTGAATTATTGAGGGGAAAAAAACTGAAATGGCAGATTAGTTGGAATTAAAACCCAACATGATCAATTATGTTCAAAAGTTCAAAAGAGAAAAATACAGGTTGAAAAGTTTGATATAACGCTGGCTGATGAAAAATTAAATATCCAAATACTTCGTGTTAGTTGTGATGAAAACAGATCTCAAATTGTTGAATCCTAAATTATTATTTGGAAATATGTTCTATGTCTCAAGTTGCTGAGGAAATACAATCCTGAAGACACTGTACACACTACTAATTTCTGACAAGGTCCCATATTCCTACATTTTCAGTTTTCTATCCTGGGGATATGAGTTGGGAAATACAGACACTTAAATGCATGTTTAACTCTGAGAGATGAATCATGGCTTAGGACCTAACTCTCCTCCGCCATGTTTTCCTAACTCTCCCATTTTTACCCAATTGAGCCTTCTCTAAAAAAAGTGACTTAATCTAAGAAGCTTTCTTCTACTGACTTCTATATAATATTTATTTCACCCATTTAACTCTCTAGGTCTCAACCATTTATGCGATGGTTTTGTTCGTTGCCTCCAGTAAAATATTATGGACCTCCACCCCTTTTGAACTGTGGTGTTGGAGAAGACTCTTGAGAGTCCCTTGGACTGCAAGGAGATCCAACCAGTCCATTCTGAAGGAGATCAGCCCTGGGATTTCTTTGGAGGGAATGATTCTCAAGCTGAAACTCCAGTACTTTGGCCACCTCATGTGAAGAGTTGACTCACTGGAAAAGACTCTGATGCTGGGAGGGATTGGGGGCAGGAGAAGGGGACGACAGAGGATGAGATGGCTGGATGGCATCACTGATTCGATGGATGTGAGTCTGAGTGAACTCCGGGAGTTGGTGATGGACAGGGAGGCTTGGCGTGCTGCGATTCATGGGGTTGCAGAGTCGGACACGACTGAGCGACTGAACTGAACTGAACTGAACCCATAGTTGTTCAGGCACTTTGTCTACCAGATCTAATCCCCTGAATCTATTTGTTACCTCCTCTGCGTATTCGTAGGGGATTTGATTTAAGTTATACCTTGCTAAACTAGTGGTTTTTCCCACTTTCTTTAGTTTAAGCCTGAAGTTTGCTATACGAAGCTGATGCCATAGTCAGCACCAGGTCTTGCTTTTGCTGACTGTATACGGCTTCTCCATCTTTGGCTGCAAAGCATGTGATCAATTTGATTTTGGTATTGGCCATTTGGTGATGTCCATCTGTAAAGTTGTCTCTTCTGTTGTTGAAAATAGTTTTTCGCTATGACCAATGCATTCTCTTGGCAGAATTCAGTTTATTTCTGTTAGACATTAATTTTTTATGTAACCCAGCAATTTTATGTGAACTAGCTTATATAATAGCTAGTTTCACAAATGTTCTTTAGGTGAGTTTTTACCTCTTATTATTTCCTTTATTAAATAATGTTTTTAATAAAAGCTTTGAGACAATTTCATTTTGCATATATATATATATATTTCCATGATTTTACCTCTTAGAAAATTATACTCAATATCCATTATGGTCTAAAATCACAAAGATTTATTCTAAATAGCTGGTTCTCAATTTTATCACTCCATTATAATCATCTGGATAGCTTGTTAAAACACAGATTGCTGGGCTCCAGAATTTCTGATTCAGTGAGTTAGGGTGAAATCCAAGGACTTATATTTATAACAAGCTCCCAAGTGATAATGATGGTGCTGATATTAGAATTAGGTTTGGAGAATTATTGTCCTAAATGTACCGTTTATTGTCCAGCTTTCTAATAGTCCTTCAAAATGTTCTTCATATAAGTATCATCCATCACATCACAACACTCTTCATAAAAGATCTGGGAAGTCATATATGACTATTATACAAGGAATGTTACATAATATTGTGAGTATGTCATTTCCCAATCACTTTTCTACATAGTGAATTAGAGTCAAATCTCCCCAAGAATTTTATATTGAAATGTTGAAAAATAAGAGCAATTACTTATCTTAAATATACAAAAATACAAAATGTGCAAATTAACAGTAGTATTTTGACTTCTTTGTTTCCTTTTCATAATTTTGACATCATTAGTATTTTCATGATAAAGGATATTCTTTATCTGTGTAAGAGCAAAGGAATTTGATACTATTAATTTGTGTATTCTTTTAGAACTAATACATTCCTAGTTTGAAAATCAGGTGATGTCAAGATTTTCTTTTCACATCAGTCTCCTTCCTGGTAGAAGAATTTTCAAAATGACCTGGGATTTCTGATTAGAAAGGGCATTGGTTTCCAATAAATTCTCTATGATTTATCACCTCTTAATGCTTCCCAAACTTCACTGAGCCTTTAAGAATCACTGCAAGGTACTTGCTAAAAACACACATTCTTAAGCATTCCACCAGACCCTAAATCATAATCTCCAACAGAGGAGTAGGAGAGTTATTCAATAAAGTTCCAGGCAATTTTTATTGTCAAGAAAACTTGAAAGATACTGAGGGGCAAGAGTGTGATCTGGTCTCCAAATTTGACTAACCACTTCCTTGAGACAGATCAGTAGTTCCCAAATTTGGCATCATTGTGAATCTTTTTAAAAAAATACTGGTTCCTCTCATCCCAGATATTTTGATTTAATTGGCTTAGAATGCCACCAGGGCATTGGGGTTTTTTAAAACTCTGCATGTTACTTTGAAAAGCAGCAAATTTTTGGAACTGCTGACCCAGTTATTAAGACTTGTTCCAATACACCCCTAGGAGCTTAAGAATAAGAAACATCTCTATTCTTAGTCTCTGAGGTTTAATTTGCAGCACCTTATGAGAAAAGATGAAAAACAATCTATTCATTTCCTTAAAGCAGAAAAAGATGGTAGATTAGATTATTGGCACTGATTTTTTGGTTGATTAGCTAGCTGTGTTTTTACATTGTGAAAAATAACATGTATTCAAAACACTGCTAGTTAGTTAGTGGGATCTTTCAGAAAAGATGCAGTGAACTAGCAATGAGAAAGCATTTTATTTTTGTCTTGTCTCCATCACTTGGTGCCCTACATGTAGGTTTCTCTTCCCTGGGCCTCTGTTTCTTTAAAACTGGGCCACAACTTGCCATGATCTTCTTCACAAAACTATTGAGAGTCTCTGAGTGTGAAGTGTTTTGTGAAGTAAACGATGCTAATAATATGAGGTATTATCATTCTCTTCTTGCGGCAATGAAACTGGAAAATATTCTATTATACTTATCACATTCTAATCTTATTTTTTTTCTTTTTCAAATGTTTCTTGAAGTAACCGTACATGCCCAAGAGTGACAAGTCACAAACATAGAGATAGATGAATAGTTTTTAAAACTGAGTGTTCTCAACACATTCAGTATTTTAAGTATTCTTAGTGATTGTGTGATTGATACTTAGGGCTCAGAAGTGCAGGATCTTAGAAGGTTAGCACTGTGAGCCCTCATTCTGTGTGTGTGTGTGTGTGTTGTGTGTGTGTGTGTGTGTGTGTGTGTGTGTGTATGTGCGCGCGCGCTCACTCAGTCATGTCTGACTCTTTATGACCCCGTAAAGAGCAGCATGCCAGGCTCCTCTGTCCTTCACTCTCTCCTGGAGATTGCTCAAATTCATACCCACTGAGCCAGCAGCACAGTACTATTGTGAAAAGCACAGATTCTGAGACCATTTCCCAGGGTTCCACACTTGTGCCCATATCTTTCTTGATCTTTGACTTTAGGCAAGTTAATTGATCTGTGCCTTAGTCTCTTCATCTTTAATGTGAAGATAATAACCTCATGGATTATTATGAGAAATAAACAGCTTATTGCTTAAAATCTTCTTAGTAATTTTCTAGTAATTTTCTTTCTTAGTAATTTTCTTCTTAATAATTTTCTATCACTCTTGATTTCTTTGTTGCCTGTATTATTTTTAGGGCTTCCCTAGTGGCTCAGATGGTGAAGAATCTGCCTGCAATGTGGGAAAACTGGGTTCAATCTCTGGATCAGGAAGAGCCCCTGAAGAAGGGAATGGCAACCCACTCCAGTATTCTTATCTGGAGAATCCCACGGACAGAGGAGAATTGATATTACTCAAATAGAGATCTGGCCTTTGTTCCTCTGTTAAGTATCCTCTACACCCTTGGAATTTCTCTAATTATAGATGTATCCTTGTTGTTCATAACGGGCCTATCAAACCACATCTGATAGTTTATGCTAACTACATGACACAAGATGAAACCAACCACATCCGAGAATCTTACACTAAGGGCTGATCACTCAGAGAGATCAATCACGTGATTATGAAGATGAGATGCTGAGGCATATGACATCAGCCTGACATCTGGGGATGGAAGGGGACTGGAGATTAAATTCAACTACGTAGATCGTGAGTCTATGTAATGAAGCCTAAATAAAATCTCTGAAGAATGAAGCTTGAGTGAGCTTCCAGGGTTGGAAACACTCCATTTGTGTGTTTCCAACTTTAATGCCAGATGGGTAACACAGCCCCCAGGACATGGAAACTTTTAAGTTTGTAAATCTTCCAGTTTCAGTTTTCCCCCAAGGATCTCTTCCTTTTTTTGGTTTTGATTTGTATCCTTTGGCTACAATTAAGTGAAATTATAAGATTAGTGTTTTCCAGAGTTCTGTGACTTGTTCTGAGAATTATGGAAATTAAAGGTGATTTTGGGAACTCCTAACTTTGTAGTCAGCTGATCAGAAGTGAAGATGGTCCATGGGACCTCTAACTTGTGACTGCTGTCTAAAGTTTTAGGTAGATTTAGCATAAAAGGCGGTGCCCTTAACTTCGAATTTGACTAACTCTGTAGAAATACATGATGTTGCTGTTACTATTAGCTATTTGTTGTTGCTTAGTCGCTCAGTCATATCTGAATTTTGCAGCCCCATGGACTGTAGCCCACCAGGCTCCTTTGTCCATTGGATTTCCCAAGCAAAAATATTGGTGTAGATTGCTATTTCCTTTTCCAAGAGATCTTCCCAACCCAGGGATGAAATCCACAGCTCCTACATTGGCAGGCAGATTCTTTACAACTGAGCCACCTAGAAAGCCCCACCATTAGCTATTACCATCATTTTATTGTTGCCTGTATTATTAGTATTTTCAAATTCATATCCTCTTTTGCTTAGCAAAAAATAAAAATAAAAATGGTTTGCACTTGAATTTGCTTCTGTGTTAAAACCATTTCCTTTCTCCCTGTTTTCTGTGATGCCTTGGCCTCCTGAACTTAGATGTCTTGATATGGTTAATCTGGTCTCTACCTGTTCTCACTATTATTCCTGCATTCTTTATTCTCCACACAGCACTCAGAATTATCCTTTAAAAATATAGGTCAGATCATAATTCTCTTCTGAGAAAAATGTCTTGATAGTCTTCCATTTAACTCTGTACTGTATCCATACCCTACTCCAAGGCCTGTAAGAACCTAGGTAATGTGGTTCTCGGTCCCTGTCAGTCTCCATCACCTATCATGTCCCCATTTGCATGCTTCACTCTGGCGAGCTGAACTTCTTACTCTTCCTCAAATGCATCTCCCCAATCATGCCTCAATGCCTCAATCAATGCTTGCACACCTGCAAAACCTTCTATCTGGAATGCAATTATCCCAGGATGTTTCAATGATCCTCTTATTTATTATCATTTTAATGTCTACTAATAAGTCACCTACTCAGAGAAAGCTCACTAAGTATGTGTTGAATGAATGGATGAATGAACAAATGTGTGTATGAAAAAGATAAAGAATGATTGAGTGGATACATGAGTGAATGAAAGAAGGCATTTTAGTCCTGGTGATGAAGTTGGCTTATACAAATAAAGCTCATTGGTATTAATACACTGACATTATTAAATCTGTGTAGATGTATAATGCCAGCTTTTTTTATGTGAAAGTAAAACTGAATGAATAGCACAGCCTGATGCAACTGGAAGATGGATTTGTCATTGAAGTAAGAAAACAATCAGTGAGTAAAATTAAAGCATAGGAATGAAACTTTGACTTTATAAGGGATATGAAGGATTTTAGTTGAAATTTATGATTAAAATAATAGCTCTTAGGTCGCATTAGTTCTAAGTGCAATAGCATAGAGTAAATAACTATGTACACATATACATATATTTTGGTTGGAAATTGGTGTTTTAAGTTATCTTAATGAACATTATATCATAAACTGCTTTTTGAAAATCTTCAAAATATAAAACAGAATAAGGCATAGAGAGAAAAAGCAAAGGAGATAAGGAAAGATACCCTTCTGAATGCAGAGTTCCAAAGAATAGCAATGAGAAATAAGAAAGCCTTCCTAGGTGATAAATGCAAAGAAATGGAGGAAAACAATAGGCTAGGAAAGACCAGAGTTCTCTTCAGGAAAATTAGAGATACCAAGGGAATATTTCATGCAAAGATAGGCACAATAAAGGACAGAAAATGTATGGACCTAATAGAAGCAGAAGATATTAAGGTGAGATGGCAAGAATACACAGAAGAACAGTACAAAAAAGTTCTTAATGTTTCAGACAACCACTTCACCTAGAGCCAGAGATCCTGGAATGTGAAGTCAAGTGGACCTTAGGGAGCATTACAATGAACAAAGCTAGTGGAGGTGGTGGAATTCCAGCTGAGTCATTTCAACTCCTACAAGATGATGCTGTTAAAGTGCTGCACTCCATATGCCAGAAAATTTGGGAAACTTAGCAGCAGCCACAGGACTCAGTTTTTATTCCAATGCCAAAGAAAGGCCATGCCAAAGAATGCTCAAACTACCACATAGTTGCACTCATTTCACATGATAGTAAGGTAATGCTCAAAACCCTTCAAGTTAAGCTTCACAAGTATATAAACCGAGAATTTTCAGGTGTACAAGCTGGATTCAGTAAAGGAAAAGCAACTAGAGGTCAAATTGCCAACATCTGTTAGATCATAGAGAAGACAAAGGAATTCAAGAAAACCATCTACTTCTGCTTCATTGACTATGCTTGAGCCTTTGACTTTCTGAATCATAACAAACTGTGAAAAGTTCTGAAAGAGATGGGAATACCGGACTACGTTATCTGCCTCCTGAGAAAGCTGCATGCAGATCAAGAAGTAAAAGTTAGATTCAGTCATAGAACAATGGACTCATTCAAAACTGGGAAAAAAGTATGTCAAGGCTACGTGTTGTCTTCCGGCTTATTTAACTTCTATGCTGTGTACATCATGTAAATGCTGGGATGGATGAATCTCAAGCTGGTATCAAAATTGCCAAAAATATCAGCAACCTCAGACATGCAGATGACACCACCCTAATGGCAGAAAGTAAAGAGGAACAAAATAGCCTCGTGAGGAAGGTGAAAGAAGAGAGTGAAAAAACTGGCTTAAAACTCAATATTCAAAAAACTAAGATCATAGCATCCAGTTCCATCACTTCATGGCAAATAGATGGGGAAACAATGAAAACAGTGACAGACTTTATTTTCTTAGGTTCCAAAATCACTGGAAATGGTGACTGCACCCAAGAAATTAAAAGACGCTTGCTCCTTGGAAGAAGAGCTATGAAAAACCTAGACAGTGTATTAAAAAAGCAGAGGCATCACTTTGCCAAAAAAGGTCTTTTTGTCAAAGCTATTTTTTTTCCAGTAGTCATGTATGGATGTGAGAGTTTGACCATAAAGAAGACTGAGCACCAAAGAACTGATGCTTTCGATCTTTGGTGTTGGAGAAGACTCTTGAGAGTCCCTTAGACAGCAAGGAGAAAAGCCAGTCAATCCTAAAGGAAATCAAACCTAACTATTCATTGAAAGGATTGATGCTGAAGCTCCAATACTTAGGCCACCTGATGTGAAGAGCTGACTCATTGGAAAAGACCCTGATGTACGGAACGATAGAAGGCAGGAGGAGAGGGAACGACAGAGGATGAGATGGTTGGATGGCATCTCTGAGTTGAAGGACATGAGTTTAAACAAAGTCCAGGAGATAGTGAAGAACAGGGAGGCCTGGCATGTTGCACTCCATGGGGTCTCAAAGAGTCTGACAGCACTGAGCAACTGAACAACAAAAGCTTAAAATCTTTAATGATGATTTTAATGATCTGACACATATTTGATTTTTGAAGTTCCTTAAGATGACCTAATTAGAATTCAGTTCAGTTCAGTCACTCAGTTGTGTCCAACTCTTTGCAATCCCATGGACTGTAACTCACCAGGTCTCCCTGTCCATCACCAACTCCTGGAGCTTACTGAAACTCAAGTCCATTGAGTCAGTGATGCCATCCACCATCTCATCCTCTGTCATCCCCTTCTCCTCCTGCTCTCAATCATTCCCAGGATCAGGGTCTTATTTTCAAATGAGTCAGTTCTTTGCATCAGGTGGCCAAAGTATTAGAGTTTCAGCTTCAACATCAGTCCTTCAAATGAACACCCAGGACTGATCTCCTTTAGGGTAGACTGGTTGGGTCTCCTTGCAGTCCAAGGGACTCTCAAGAGTCTTCTCCAACACCACAGTTCAAAAGCATCAATTCTTCAGTGCTCAGCCTTCTTCACAGTCCAACTTTCACATCCATACATGACCACTGGAAAAACCATAGCCTTGACTAGACGGACCTTTGTTGGCAAAGCAATGACTATAGTAAAGTTGCAGGATATAAAATCAACACACAGAAATCCCTTGCATTCCTATACACTAATAATGAGAAAACAGAAAGAGAAATTAAGGAAACAATTCCATTCACCATTGCAACGGAAAGAATAAAATATTTAGGAATATATCTACCTAAAGAAACTAAAGACCTATATATAGAAAACTATAAAACACTGGTGAAAGAAATCAGAGGACACTAATAGATGGAGAAATATACCATGTTCATGGAATGGAAGAATCAATATAGTGAAAATGAGTATACTATCCAAAGCAATTTATAGATTCAGTGCAATCCCTATCAAGCTACCAACAGTATTCTTCACAGAGCTAGAACAAATAATTTCACAATTTGTATGGAAATACAAAAAACCTCAAATAGCCAAAGCGATCTTGAGAAAGAAGAATGGAACTGGAGGAATCAACCTACCTGACCTCAGGCTCTATTACAAAGCCACAGTCATCAAGACAGTATGGTACTGGCACAAAGACAGAAATATAGATCAATGGAACAAGATAGAAAGCCCAGAGATAAATCCACACACATATGGACACCTTATCTTTGACAAAGGAGGCAAGAATATACAATGGATTAAAGACAATCTCTTTAACAAGTGGTGCTGGGAAATCTGGTCAACCACTTGTAAAAGAATGAAACTAGAACACTTTCTAACACCATACACAAAAATAAACTCAAAATGGATTAAAGATCTAAACATAAGACCAGAAACTATAATGCCTTTGCTTTTTAATATGCTATCTAGGTTGGTCATAACTTTCCTTCCAAAGAGCAAGCGTCTTTTAATTTCATGGCTGCAATCACCATCTGCAGTGATTTTGGAGTTCAAAAAATTAAAGTCTGACACTGTTTCCCCATCTATTTCCCAAGAAGTGATGGGACCAGATGCCATGATCTTCGTTTTCTGAATGTTGAGCTTTAAGCCAACCTTTTCACTCTCCTCTTTCACTTTCATTAAGAGGCTTTTTAGTTCCTCTTCACTTTCTGCCATAAGGGTGGTGTCGTCTCCATGTCTGAGGTTACTGATATTTCTCCCAGCAATCTTGATATTACCTTACTACTAAATTCAAGAATATTCTGCCAGTTGTGACAACATGGATAGACCATGAGGACATTAAGCTAAGTGTGATAAATCTGAGAGAAAAAGACAAATGCTATATGACATAATTTACACATTAAATCTAAAAGAGCTAGACTTTAAAAACAGAGAGTAAGATGATGGTTACCAAGGGATAAAAGGTAGTGAAATAGGAGAAATGTTTGCAGACAAAGTAGCAAGGTAAAAACTTACCTGCCCTTTTAGAATTAGCCATTGTTAATGGCAACCCACTCCAGTACTCTTGCCTGGAAAATCCCATGGACGGAGGAGCGTGGTAGGCTCCAGTCTATGGGGTCGCTGGGAATCGGACACGACTGAGCGACTTCGCTTTCACTTTTCACTTTCATGCATTGGAGAAGGAAATGGCAACCCATTCCAGTGTTCTTGCCTGGAGAGTCCCAGGGACAGGGGAGCCTGGTGGGCTGCCGTCTATGGGGTTGCACAGAGTTGGACACAACTGAAGCGACTTAGCAGCAGCAGCAGCATGAGTTTCCTAAAGATTCTTCCAGATAGTCATTCAATCCATCTTTGCACTCATCTATTACTCATTCATTAAATAAATATGCATTGAACACTTACTATGCACTAGATGCTTTTCCAGCTACTGGGCATACAGGAGTGAACAAAACCAAATATGTCATAAGTTTACAGTATAGATGATGAGACAGATAGCTAACAAATTAAAAAAATAAAAAATGAACATCACTGAAAAATACTGTAGGAAAAAATATATAAGATAATCAAAATAGTTCTAAAGTTTTCTGTTGAATAAGACTTGAGAGTCCCTTGGACAACAAAATCAAACCAGTCAATCCTACAGGAAATCAACCCTGAATATTTATTGGAAGGACTGATGCTGAAGTTGACACTCCAATACTTTGGCCATCTGATGCAAAGAGATGATTAATTGGAAAGACACTGATGCTGGGAAAGATAGAAGGCAGGAAGGGAAGGGGGCAACAGTTGATGAGAGGGTTGGATGGCATCACCATTCAGTGGACATGAGTTTGAGCAAACTCCAGGAGATGGAGAAAGAACAGGGATGCCTGATGTGCTGTAGTTCATGGGGTTGTGAAGTCAGACATGACTGAGTGACCAAGAAACAACAGCAAGTTTTATGAAGGTAAAACTTCAGAAACTTATGAGGAGGCAACATGTTAGCAGATGCCTGAATATAATGAGTGCTGTGAAATTTAAGGGAAGGCTATCCTACACGGAAGGAACATCAATCAGTTTATATATCTTACAAGCTTGAGTCGATGCCTTATTTTATGTCAGGTTTGTGAGAGATAATGGAAGCACAGGTGAAACAGCTGGATCCAGTCCGTGATCAACTCACTAGGAAGATACTTAAAAATGTCACTTAAGCACTGCCCCAGCAGAATATCTACTAGGTGCATGTGGTAGGCTCACTGAATGAGGGAATATTTTCTTGAGGCAAAATGTGGTGGCTGAAAGAAAGGATTTTAGGGCTCAAGAGAAGGTTTGAATTCTGGCTCTGCTACTAATTATCTAGGTTTCCTCAGGTAAGTTATTTAACCTCTTGGTGCTTTGGTTCCCTTATCTGAAAAATGACATTAATATCAATACTTAACTAAGTAGATTGTTATAGTGGTTAAATAAACTACTATATTTAAAGCAGGCTTCCCTCATAGCTCAGTTGATAAAGAATCCGCCTGTAATGCAGGAGACCTCTCAGTTTGATTCCTGCATCAGGAAGATCCGCTGGAGAAGGGATAGGCTATCCACTCCAGTATTGTTGGGCTTCCCTTGTGGCTCAGCTGGTAAAGAATATTTCTGCAATGAGGGAGACTTGGGTTCAATCCCTGGGTTGGGAAGATGCCCTGGAGAAGGGAAAAGCTACCCATTCCAGTATTCTTGCCTGGACAATTCCATGGACTTATAGTCCATGGAGTCTCAAAGAGTCAGACACGACTGAGTGACTTTCACTTTCACACTTAAAGCATTTGGGATTATATAGGTACATAGCAGGTTCTCTATAAATGTTAGCTATTACTATCATTAGAAGTAGCCATATTGTCTTGTTTTATACCTTGCTTCCAAGAGATTATAACTGGAAATTTTTCAGGTTAGTTTTTTTTTTAATCTTTTATTTTCTCTAAGAGATGTCTTAGGGAAATAATATGCTAAAATCAGAATCAATGAAAGACAGGTGAATAGTGGACAGTTTATTTAACTTTGCAAATGGGTTCAAGGTTCAACATTTTAATTTAATATATACAATTCTTAATACACAATAGCAGAAATATAAATTTTTTATTTACATAGACCTTACAAAATTGAAACAGAAAGCAGTTATAAATGGTAATACTGGCTAACTGAAAATAAAGATGTCTATAGGCACTTGCACAAAATTTTATAGAGGAACAGTGAAGTTTCCTTTCACTCTATTTTTAATCTACCCAACAGAATGGAAAGGTCAGTTTTCTTCCAATTCCAAAGAAAGGCAATGGCAAAGAATGCGCAAACTACCACACAATTGCCCTAATCTCACACTCCAGTAAAGTAATGCTCAAAATTCTCCAAGCCAGGCTTCAGCAATACATGAACTGTGAACTTCCAAACGTTCAAGCTGGTTTTAGAAAGGGCAGAGGAATCAGAGATCAAATTGCCAACATCTGCTGTATCATCAAAAAAGCAAGAGAGGTCCAGAAAAACATCTATTTCTGCTTTATTGACTATGCCAAAGCCTTTGACTGTGTGGATGACAACAAACTGTGGAAAATTCTGAAAGAGATGGAATACCAGACCACCTGACATGCCTCTTGAGAAACCTGTATGCAGGTCAGGAATCAACAGTTAGAACTGAACATGGAACAACAGACTGGTTCCAAATAGGAAAAGGAGTATGTCAAGGCTGTATATTGTCACCCTGCTTATTTAACATATGCAGAGTACATCATAAGAAACACTGGGCTAGAGGAAGCACAAGCTGGAATCAAGATTGCTGGGAGAAATATCAATAATCTCAGATATGCAGATGACATTACCCTTACGGAAGAAAGTGAAGAAAAACTAAAGAGACTCTTGATGAAAGGGAAAGAGGTGAGTGAAAAAGTTGGCTTAAAGCTCAACATTCAGAAAACGAAGATCATGGCATCTGGTCCCATCTCTTCATGGGAAATAGATGGGGAAACAGTGGAAACAGTGTCAGACTTCATTTTTGGGGGCTCCAAAGATCACTGCAGATGGTGGTTGCAGCCATGAAATTAAAAGGCTCTTACTCCTTGGAAGGAAAGTTATGACCAACCTAGATAGCGTATTGAAAAGCAGAGACATTGCTTTGCCAAAAAAGGTCTGTCTAGTCAAGGCTATGGTTTTTCCAGTGGTCATGTATGGATGTGAGAGTTGGACTCTGAAGAAAGCTGAGCGCCGAAGAATTGATGCTTTTGAACTGTGGTGTTGGAGAAGACTCTTGAGAGTCCCTTGCACTGCAAGGAGATCCAACCAGTCCATCCTAAAGGAGATCAGTCCTGGGTGTTCTTTGGAAGGAATGATGGTAAAGCTGAAACTCCAGAACTTTGGCCACCTCATGCAAAGAATTGATTCATTGGAAAAGACTCTGATACTGGGAGGATTGGGGGCAGGAGGAAAAGGGGACAACAGAGGATGAGATGGTGGATGGCATCACCGACTCAATGGACATGAGTTTGGGTAAACTCCAGGAGGTGGTGATGAACAGAGAGGCCTGGCGTGCTGAAGTCCATGGTGTTGCAAAGAGTCAAACATGACTGCGCGACTGAACTGAAGTGAACTGAACCTTCCCCCCAAAATTAACCCTTGTTTTGAATTCTCTATGATTCTTCCAGATACTCATTCCATCTATCCTTGCATTCGTTCATTAGTCATTTATTAAATAAGTATGTATTGAGAACTTAATTAACTTTGCCCTCATTTAACAAAATTACAATTTCTGAAATCATCAACAAGTAGAGGACAAAAAATGATGAGTATCTTTCCTATGTCATTTCGTATTTCCTGTATGTATTTGTCGTAGCAACATTACGTAGCATTTTTTAGGCAATGGGACTAAATTCAACAAAAAATATTTTTAAAAACTAATATTATTTATTTGAAGTAATGCTGAAAAGATTTTGTTATGTCAAGCAGTTTGGTAACATAAACACTGGCAGTGATTTTTACAAAGACTGTACCTTAGCCACTTATTTTTTTATAATTCAATCCTCTCTCATTTAATTTCTTTGTAGAGTTGCTATGAAGTTGTAGTTTGTGAGAGGAAAAGAGTGTTATAAATTTTGTAGACTTCCATGGGCATAAAACTTGGATAGATTGACATCCTTTTAAAAAGACCTAAAAGTATTCACTGGCATGAAGAATTGACCCCATTAACAATGTGCTGTAAAGGGCAGAGATAAGCTGTCATAAACTTGTAGGTTCAGCAGAAGAAGCTATGTGACTATAGCCATTGTAATAGAATGATTTAGAGGTTGGGTCCTATTGGCAAAGTGCCTGCAGCTCATAACATGAATATCAGCATGACATGAAGTCATAAAAAGGGTTTTCACTCAGCTTCATGTCTAAATACTTCACTGTATTTTCCTCCATCAAACCCTTCTCTTTTACCACAGTCACACACTCCAAGCCGTACCATCTCTTCTTTTCAGCTTCTCTTTTCCCAGCAAGCCCTGAGCCTTGCAATCCGTGATATTTAAGTGGATTTTCTTTGTGGTACATCTGTAAGTTTGGAATCGTCTTAAGTGACTAAAACATTTGTGTTAAATTATAAGAGTAAATGCAGGATACATGAAAAATAAGGTTATTTTAATATATCAATTCATTTAATTTTCAAACCTATGCAAGAATAACTACATTAAACAGATGAGGAAAGTTAGGCATGGAGAGTTTAAGTGGTTAATTTAAGTGGTGGAGACAAGAAGTGAACTCAGTCTATCCTACAATCTTTTCTTTTAAATTTCTATTTTAATAGGTCTTTTCTATAACTTAATATTAGTTTTGCTTAGACCCTTTGACCCGATGAAGGGATCTTAATAAAATGTTTTGATATTTTGGCTTCCCTGTGGCTCAGACGGTAAAGCGTCTGCCTACAATGTGGGAGACCAGGGTTTGATTCCTGGGTCAGGAAGATCCCCTGGAGAAGGAAATGACAATCCACTCCAGCACTCTTGCCTGGAAAATCCCATGGATGGAGGAGCCTGATAGGCTACAGCCCATGGCGTCACAAAGGTTTTGATATTTTAACCTCTATTTTTTTTTTTAACATATAGCTTTTTAAATGGCCTACAATAGACATACCAATGAAAACACATAACAAGGACTTCCCACATATTGCATCAGTACCTCTAACATCCTGTTTAGTACACAGACCTAAAATTACTTTCTAGCACCTGCAGAGTAGGGCCATACAAGACAGATGTGTCATAGTGAAGCGTTCTGATAAAACACGGTTCACTGGAGGAGGAAATAGCAACACACTCCAGTATTCTTGCCATGAAAACCCCATGAACAGTATGAAAAGGCAAAAGGTATGATGCCGGAAGATGAGCCCCCCAGGTTGGAAGGTGTCCAACATGCTACTGGGGATGAATGGTGGGCAATTACTAATAGCTCCAGGAAGAATGAATTGGCTAGGCAAAAGCCAAAATGATGCTCAGTTGTGGATGTGTCTGGTGGTGAAAGTAAAGTCTGATGCTGTAAAGAACAATATTGCATAGGAATCTGGAATGTTAGATCCATGAATCAAGGTAAATTGAACATGGTCGAGCAGGAGATGGCAAGATTGAATATTGAGATCTTAGGAATCAGTGAACTAAAATGGATGGGCATGGGCGAATTTAATTCAAATGGCCATTTTATCTACTACAGTGGGCAAGAATCCCATAGAAGAAATAGAGCATCCCTCATAGTCAACAAAAGAGTCCAAAATGCAGTACCTGGGGGCAATCTTCAAAATTGATGGAATGACCTGTCTCAAAAGAGAGAAGGAGGGTTATCTAGGCTCTGGTTTAAAATCTGATTCCTCTCTCTCTCCACACTGGTGGGAAAATGCACCACTGAATCACAGGGCTGTCTCCCATTCAGGACTGCTGCAGCCACTAACAGGTGACACCTCCTGTTCTTACTCCCCAACTTATTTATGAGCATTAGTCTCTTGCCTATGGATTTCTTTTTCTATATTTTTATATGGTGGATTCAAGCCTGTATTTATAATACTGAGTCCACATTAAGTGATAGATGCTAACACAGGGGTGTTTTGAAGTTTATCCAAAACAAAAAAGAAATGTACCATTTCTGGAGCCTGAAATGAAATACATATCATTCAGATGAATTTAATTATGCAGATAATTCTTATTGCACATCTCTTGCTGAAATTAAAATCTAATTAATGATAAACAACTGAAATTTAAAATCAAAGAGCTAAGAATTAGCTAAGAATTGTGAATTATACCTATTTATATTTCTTCAAATAAACTTTTACTTGGATAACTGAGACCTAAATATGTACATTAGAGGTTTATATTCAGAATATTGCTGTTGTTGTTTTAATTTAGTAGGGGACTAGAAGAAACAGCATGGGGAATGTGAATGTTGAATGCCTGGCCAGTACAAAAGTCTGGAACAGGAATACTAAGGCTCTAGAAACTTCAGTGAGTAACCAAGAACTTAAGAATGTGTGATAGTCACTCAGAGAGAGGAGAAAGACTCTTAGTGTCACAGTAAAAGCTGCAAAGAAAACTGTTGATTGCTCAGTGATAACACTTGCTGGCTCACCCTTCTCAGAGAGAACTGCATTAGATGTGAGAGTTCACAATGCAATGCAGTGCTCAGTCGTGTCTGACTCTTTGCAACCCTGTGGACTGTAGCCCACCAGGCCCCTCTGTCCATGGGATCTCCCAGACAAGAGTACTGGAGTGCGTTGCTGTTTTCACCTCCAGAGGGTCTTTCTGACTCCGGGATCGAACCCATGTCTCTGGTGTCACCTGCATTGCTTGGAGGGTTGTTTACCTCTGTGCCAACTGGGAAGCCCACTTATGCTAAATTGGGTTTATTTAGTGAGAAACAGAAATTTATGGACCATTTAGGGAAAAGTAACAGAAAGAATTGATTATTCAGAGGAAGAAAATGACAGCAGAGAAATGGCTCCACAAATTTGCAAATTTGAGGAAACATCTCCCTCAGGGTCATCTTTAGACTTATCAGTGATGGGGAAAATGCACACTTGAATTCTGGAGAGAAAGAAAGAGATCTGACAGAGCAAGGCAAGTGAGCCAGCATGAGTACGGTTAAATCAGCTCTGAGAGAGAGTTGCACTCAAGTATGACGACGAAAATGTGTAGTTCTTGAGAATGACTTTTTCTTCACCGATTTCAGTAATAGAGTGAAACAGGCATTGAGACATTAATAGTCCCTTCGGAAATGAAAAAAATAATAATTTGAAAAATTAGAAGTATCAGAAACCTAACACAAATATGCTAATAAAAAAATTCCTCTGAATTAAAGATTTCTATCTGAAAGCTTATGTGTTCAGAAAAGTAAACAAACAAACAAAAAAATTCTTCTATTTCATGTCCCTAGGAAGCCCATAAATATTCTGAATTTTATAAAATTACTTTGGTCTTTGAATTGTATTAATATACTTTGAAGGATAGAAAACCAAGCATTAGACACAAAGTGAAACAGTATTTTCTAACTTGAAATGGAAATTAATTTTCCCATAAGATATACTGTTTCTGCTGAAGTACCAGTGGTTAATTGATGTTTATAATTTTAGTAATACTTAATTTCTAGTGGCTTATAATCCTATTACACATTATTTAACTAGGTAGATATGTTATTTAATATTAACAAATGATCTTTTCATAGTAGTTATCTATTTTTCTACCTATTCATTTATCTAAAAGGATTCTAAAACTATACCCTAATATAAACACTGAGCTATATTGCAGAAAAAAGGAGATAATTACCTTTGCCACCAATCCTAACTTTATAAGTTGTAGTACAAGCATATTTATGACAGGCAGATTATGTTTTGAAATTATCTGCACCAACATCTGTGACTTTTTGAGCCCTACAAATCTCTAGGCAATCCCCTGATGATAATTGCAAAAACTGTCCTAATAAAAAATTATTTAATAGTGTATAATTTTAATTATCTGAATTAAAATAGCATTTATTGGTAAGCTTTCACAAACCACTCCAGTATTCTTGCCTCGAGAACCCCAAGAACAAAATGAAATAACAGTATCTACTAAGAGTAATCTTCAAAAATAATCTCATTTTATTTTGGCTCACCAGAGGAATAACAAAATTAATCTGACTTCTTATAAAAGTGTTCCCTAGAGTTTCTCAAAAAATGTAATTTTAATTTATATTCTTAGTTTCTATTTGACCAAATTTTCAGTGGATTATGAACTGGGTGAGGTGTTATGTGTGTGTGTGTGTCTGGTGTGTGTATGAATGCTTTGGTTTTCCTTCACAAATCACTCTGGATGCTGCCCTTACAGTAACATTATTTTCTCAAAATCAGTCTACCTTTCCTTATTTCTGTATATGAGATAAACCCTTAGTCTCAAAACATTCTTGATTCTTCCTCTTTCACAAAATGAATCTCTCTTTTCCAACATAACACAAAGGCATTGGTAGGACATAAACTTTGAAAAGGCAGGAGTAATCTCTAAAATATCCTACTGCTACTGCTAAGTCGCTCCAGTCGTGTCCGACTCTGTGCGACCCCATAGATGGCAACCCACTAGGCTCCCCTGTCCCTGGGATTCTCCAGGCAAGAACACTGGAGTGGGTTGCCATTTCCTTCTCCAATGCATGAAAGTGAAAAGTGAAAGTGAAGTCGTTCAGTCATGTCCGACTCTTTGCGACCGCATGGACTGCAGCCCACCAGGCTCCTCCGTCCATGGGATTTTCTAGGCAAGAGTGCTGGAGTGGGTTGCCATTGCCTTCTAAATGATTAAATATAAAATAAATGAGAAAACAATGCCTTCTTCAATTAAACTGCAACTTGAATCTATGTTTAAGAAAACAGTTCTATCTACAATATATGTGTGATTATAAAGATTTTTCCCCTCTGAGTTGTTTGTGTGGACAGAAAAAGCTTAGATGAATATTAAAAACCAAGTTCCATTTGGAAATTTCTCTAACTCATGATCTATATTAAGACTCTGTCTTTGTGCTGGATGCTGTGAAAGTTGCTAATGAAGTAAGAGCACTCTCAAGGAATCAATGATCAGGTGATAAGCAACTGCATATGTAACAGAAGAAAATAACATTGACATAGGAAGGTAAAAGCATTTAGTTCTATCTGTGAAACAAGGCCTCAGAAATTCTTACCAAAGAAGACGGCACTTTAGTTGTGTCTTGAAGAGAAGAGGGAATTACCTACATTGACAATACTGGTAGAAAGGGGAAGAACAAAACAGCTAGAGTATATACCTTGAGTTTAAATATATATATTTAGGAAATTCGTTTGCTTTGGCTTAAGCCAGTGTTATAGGAGCAACAGAACAGTAAAATATTGTAAAAGCTAAAGAAGTTAGCTCTAAGGAGTTAACAGATCCTGGAAGATTCTATCTATTCTACCAAAGAGCTTGGATTTTGTCCTGAGCAACAGATGTCAGAAATTTTTTAATTCAAGAGAGGAATCTGTTATGTTCCTATTTCAGATAGAGATTTTGTCTGCAGTGAAGAGGACATATTGGAAGAGGGGAGCCTATTGATGGAGAGACCAGTTGCACCCACAGTCCTAGTGAGAGGTGATGAGTGTATAATCTACAAAAACTGTCATTAAAGTAGAGAGGAGGAGTTAGATATGAGATGTCAGGGAAGTAAAACTTACAGGACTTGGTGACTGATTGCCTGAGGATTTAAGAGACAGGTGGCTACATAAACAATATTCTGAAGTAGAATTTGGGTGAATAACAGCAAATATTTAGGGAAAGATAAAGTTATCCTTTTGTTTATATTGTGTGGGAGGTATTTTGAGGCCATCTATTTACAGATCCCATTTGGAAAAGGAGTACATCAAGGCTGTATATTATCACTCTGCTTATTGAACTTATATGCAGTGTACATCATATGAAGTGCCAGGCTGGATGAAGCACAAGTTGGAATCAAGATTGCCAGGAGAAATATCAATAACCTCATATATGCAGATGACACTATCCTTATGGCAGAAAATGAAGAGGAACTAAAGAGCCTCTTGATGAAAGTGAAAGAGAAGAGTGAAAAAGCTGGCTTAAAACTCAACATTCAAAACATTAAGATCATGACATCCAGTCCCATCACTTCATGGCTAATAGATGGGGAAACAATGGAAACAGTGACAGACCTTATTTTCTTGGGCTCCAAAATCACTGCAGCTGGTGATTGCAGCCATGGAATTAAAAGACACTTACTCCTTGGAAGAAAAGCTATGACCAGCCTAGATAGCATATTAAAAAGCAGAGACATTACTTTGCCAACAAAGTTCTGTCTAGTCAAAGCTGTGGTTTTTCCAGTAGTCATGTATGGATGTGAGAGTTGTACCATAAAGAATGCTGAGCACTGAAGAATTGATGCTTTTGAACTGTGGTGTTGGAGAAGACCCTTGAGAGTCCCTTGGATTGCAAAAAGATCAAACTAGTCAGTCCTAAAGGAAATCAATCCTGAATATTCATTGGAAAGACTGATGCTGAAGCTGAGGCTCCAATACTTTGGCTATTTGATATGAAGATCCAACTCATTAGAAAAGACCTTGATGCTGGGAAAGATAGAAGGCAGGAGGAGAAGGGGACAACAGAGAACAAGATGATTGGATGGCATCCCTGACTCAATGGACATGAGTTTGAGCAAGCTCCAGGAGATGGTGAAGGATAGGGAAGCCTGGCATGCTGCATTCCATGGGGTCACAAAGAGTCAGACAAGACTGAGCAATTGAACCGAATACTCTTGTATATACAGATTCAGAATTTAGAGGACAAATTTGTGCAGTAAATATGGATCAGTGTAATAAATATTTATTGAGCACCATTATGTTGTAGATAGTGTCATGAGGATGCATTGTTGAGTGATCTTTCACTCAAGGAATGTTTGGTCTGTTGCATCAGATGAAATATGATAATCAATAGCAGAAGTCATCCTAATACAGATGGATGATCATTTTTGTAAAAATTAAAAAGAACTATAGGAACAGGTAAATAAAAAGAAAGGTAAAATGGATGAGCAGAGGAAAATCACAAATGGAATCTTGGCCAATATTAATCTTTAAAGGGCATCACAAGAAGAAAAATGACAAACTGAATAAAAATGTTTAAAACATAGAAAAGAGAACTAGAATTTTAAGCTAGAAATTGAGATCTTAGAATCCAAGGAATAAGAACATCAATCAAAAAATGTTAAATGTTGTGGATCAACTATACTTCAATTTTTAAAAAAATGTTAGATGTTAAATAGTCAAGTAATATGAAAGACAAAAATATTCTAATAAAATTTAGCTGGCTTGCAAATAACCTTTTGGAGAGTAATTTCAGTAAAATAATAGAGGCAGAAGCTTGATGGCAGAAGGGAAAGAAGTGAATGGAATATGAGGTCTCCCATTTTGTAATAAAGGCATGCTCTTAGCAACAAGTTTGCAATGGAATAATGGACAAAGGAATTTTATATTTAAGTTTGCAAAGACGTTTTTTATTGCATGTGAAAAAGCAGTGAGGAGGGACGGAGCAAGCATAAAAAATATGATAAGGTAAGAACTGATGAATAGTGACCTATTTTATGAGTAAAGGAGTAAAAGCAAGAAATCTTTTTTTCAAAAATACAACTTGAGGGATTTGCTTTGAACTTGAGAAAAGAAACTACTTTTTCCCAGACTGCTTGAAATAGAATAACAATACATAGAGAGATAAAGAGAGATAGATAGGTAATGGATAGAAGGACAAAGTGATGTGAAGTCACTCAGTCGTGTCTGACTCTTTGCGACCCCATGGACTGTAGCCTACAACGCTCCTCCGTCCATGGGATTATCCAGGCAAGAGTACTGGAGTGGGTTGCCATTTCCTTCTCCAGAGGATCTTCCCAATCCAGGGATCGAACCTGGGTCTCCCGCATTGTAGGCAGATGCTTTACCATCTGAGCCACCAGGGAAATCACTGCTTGAAATAGAATAACAATACACACAGAGAGATAAAGAGAAATAGATAGGTAATGGATAGAAGGACAGACAGACAAATAGATAGATAGATGATAGACTAGACAGAGAGAGAGTTATCATTAACACTAAATTTAAATTCCACATTTTAAGGTATCTATACAGAAGGTAGGCCCTGTTCTCAAGTTGAGAAAATATCCCCACTTGCTTTCACAAGATAAAATCTACCTCTTTCCTTAATGTTTATTTGATGCATGATGCTTTTGATTGCTAAAAAAGATTAGCTGCTATAACCCTTTTAAATTGAATGACCTAGCAAGCGGAACATTATATTGGTCAATTGCACATGACTATAAGGGTGACTGCATTTAATACACTAGCATAATTGCAAATCTGCTCTTAAGTTATTGCCCACATCCTTTCTATTAAATGACTTCATACTCTTTTTTTAAAAAAATCAAACAAATTTTACCAGTAAGATAACTTTCCTGCTATATTTTAATATAGTGTCTTTTTTATTTTTAAATGTCATTTATATTCATTAGAATGGTGTGAATCTTTATAACTCCACCAGGATAACTAAAACACATCTCAAGCTTAAATATCCTAAACAAAACTATTGCTATTCCATCTATCTTCTATTTTTCTCAGAAAATAGCACTAACATTGACCTTGTTGCTTAAGCCAGAAAATAAGCAAAATAATTCTCACAATAATTCTTAACTCCTCTTTTTCTCCCACATTTACATAAAGCCACCAGCACATATTGCACCTGATAGCTTCTTACATCTCCAACAGGATGCATAAAAGTCAGGCTATTTTTCTTACCTAGACTATCGCAATAAGTCTCTTATTTATTCTCACCCTTCCAGTTTTGACCCCAATTGACATAATAATTCACATTTCAGCTGATAATTCTTTTTAAAACCTATGTTATATCATATTCCCTCTTTCTTGAAACCTTCCAAAGGATTCTCATTAGATAGACAAATTACAAAGCCCCTACCATAACCTGTGGGCTTTCCTGATAACTCAGTTGGTAAAGAATCTGCCTGCAATGCAGGAGACCCTGGTTTGATTCCTGGGTTGGGAAGATCCACTGGAGAAGAGATAGACTACCCACTCCAATATTCTTGGGCTTCCCTTGTGGCTCAGTTGGTAAAGAATCTGCCTGCAGTGTAGGAGACCTGGGTTCAATCGCTGGGTTGAGAAGATCCCCTGGAGAGGGAAAGGCTACCCACTCCAGTATTCTGGCCTGGAGAATTCCATGGATTATATAGTCCATGGGGTCACAAAGACTCGGACACGACTGAGCAACTTTCACATTTCACACTACCATAACCTGAAAAGATCCATATGAGTTTATCCTTGACTATCTTTTGAACTTCATCCCATACCTTCCTTCTCTTTGATGGTCACGTTCCCCAGTACACCAAACATGCTTTCATTGCTGGGCCTTTCTGGCAATAAAATCACTGGTCTATGCCTGGACCAATGCTCCTTTACTTCACTAACTTCCTCTCAGTTGTCATTTATTAATGGAGATTTTTTCTGACAAGCTTTTAAAAAATAACTTCCACTAACCTCTATCCTCTTACCCAGTTGTAGTTTCTCTCCTAAGCATTTATCAGCAACTGACACTCTTGCCTTCTATTAGAATATAAGATCTAATAAGGTGGGGTAGGAGTCAATTAGTTTTCTTGAGTGTTGAATCCCCAGTACTATATGCTAATCATGCTGTGCTAAGTTGCTTCTGTTGTGTCTGACTTGTTGCGACCCCATGGACCATAGCCACCAGGCTCCTCTGTCCATGGGATTCTCCAGGCAAGAATACTAGAGTGGGTTGTCATTTCCTACTCCAGGGGTCTTCTTGACCTAGGGATCAAACCTGAGCCTGTTCAGGTTCCTTTGTTGCAGGAAGATTCTCTGCTAATGACATCTGGGGAAGCCCCAGGCTAATGGCACTGATGATCAGTATTTGTTCAATAAATGAACGAAGGAATCTTATCTTCTGTTTGGAAATCTATTTCCTGACTTTCCTTTCTTGTCAATTTGAGCAGGTTTTGAAGAGAGATTCTGATGTGATGAGAGGAAATAGGACTGGGATAGCTTGCAGACCCATATCTGTGATTATTGATTATTTTATAATAATCAGTTTATTGGACTGAAATTGACTAGAAAGCCATGGGCTTGCTTAAAATGTGATCAAGTGACATAAAAGCAAGGTCAGAGAGAGATGATTGCAGACACATAAAATTATATCATAGATATACAAGGTTCAGATCTGTTCAATAACATTTTCCTGTATTGATTAAAACATATGAGGATCAAAATGAACCTCAAGATTCATAAACTGGCAACTTAATTATTTATATGTATCTTATAATATTATAATGTCATATACTAAATGTAATATGATATTAATTATAAAATAAACCTTTCAGCATACTTGCTTTATATTTGGTTGTTTGATTACTGTTTTTATTAGTAGCTATTCAAAACCTGCTTCAGTTCACAAAGATCGCAGATAAATGGATTGGTTGGCTACTGGATTTCTGGGTATAATGAAATTGTCTAAACTTTATGAATTTTGTTTTGGATTCAATCCCAATTATAAAACTTATAAATTGTGTGACCAGGGGAAAGTTATTTAGACTTTTCTCATCTATGAAATGTGGATACTAATGTATTGTTTCGTGGGTTGCTATGATGATAACATGAGATGATATACCTAAAATGTTTAGGACAAGATTTTGTAGGGAATAATCCTTAAATAAAATTAATCTATTATTAACAACACTTTGTGATAGGTGTTTTTGTTATCTAAATTCAGAGTAATGTTTATCTGCTAGGGAATTAATGTTTATGTCCCCTCAAAATAAATATGCTGAATTGTAATCCTAGTGATGGTACTGGGAGATGGGGCCTTTGGACAGTATTAGGTCATGAAAGTGAAGCCCTCATATGGTATCAATACTTTTGTAAGAGGGGCTTCCCAGGTGGTGCTAGTGGTAAAGAACCCCGCCCCTGCCAATGCAGGAGACATAAGAAATGTAGGTTCAATCCCTGGATCAGGAAGATCCCCTGGAAGAGAGCATGACGATCCACTTCAGTTTTCTTGCCTGGAGGATCCCCTGGACAGAGCAGCCCTGTGGGCTATGGTCCATAGGGTCGCAAAGAGTTGGACATGACTGAAGCGACTGAGCACACACACACACTCTTAAGAAGAGGCCAGATAGCCACCTCACTCTCTCTCCACCATTATAAGACACAGTCCAGTTCAGTCCAGTTCAGTTCATTTCAGTTGCTCGGTTGTGTCCAACTCTTTGCAACCCCATGGACTGCAGCATGCCAGGCCTCCCTGTCCATCACCAACTCCCAGAGTTTACTCAAACTCATGTCCATTGAGTCAGTGACTCCATCCAACCATCTCATCCTCTGTCGTTCGGTTCTCCACCCGCCTTCAATCTTTACCAGAATCAGGGACACAAGAAGACAGCAATCTGCAACTGAGATGAGGTTCCTGCCAGAACCTGACCACCTGGCACTGTGATCTCACTCTAACTCCCAGCCTTTGCAACTGTGAGAAGAAAATTTCTGCTGTTTGTAATGTATCCATTCTATTATACTTTGTTATACCAGCCGGAACTAAGACACAACCCTTTCATATAGAGAGGACATAGCATGTTTTTCAAAGATCACATAGTTAACAAATATTAGAGCCAGAATTAAAACCCAAATAGATTCACTCCAGAGTTCATATTCTTGGTTTCCTGGTCAGTTCTTAGAGAGGCACCAGGTAATATGAATTGATTTTAAAATATGTATGTATTTTCCCCTAAAACTAGACTAAAGCATACTTGACTGCTATGAAATAGAACAAACTGAACAAACACTGAATATGAGCAGATTGTCATTTAAAAATAGAAACCAGATTTACATTGCTATAAATGATATACACAATATTTACATTGCTATAAATATACATTTAATTTATACTTAATGAAAACATCAGGGAATTTCCACCTTTAAAATTAGATTGTCCTGAAATCATGAATCTAATTTAATTTTGAGATCTACAGTGAGAATTATTTTTTAAAAATTCTTAAAATATCTGCCACTTATTGCTACTGCTAAGGATCAATGATATTCCATAGAATACCCCTGACATCTGCCGTGGGCCCAGTGCTGACCCATGTTGAATGCCAAGCCCATGGAAAAGACAGGTTCACCAGAATTACAGATCAGAGGTGCCAGGAGAATATAAGCACTTTAAAAACACAATTAACATAGTTTGAAGAAAGGTATTCTTGTGTAAAACTGAGATAATGTAATGAGAATAGATCATAAATGTTGCCTTGAATTCAAAGAATTCAAGTGTAAGTGTACAGTGTAAGATTAGGAATTGCTGGTTTGAAATTTGTTCACAAGAAAATGTTCTGACTTTTTAGCTGAGCCTAAGCCAGGGAACATTTCATGCAAAGATGGGATCAATAAAGGACAGAAATAGTATGGACCCAACAGAAACAGAAGATATTAAGAAGAGGTGGCAAGAATACACAGAAGAACTGTACAAAAAAGATCTTCATGACCCATTTAATCATCATGGTGTGATCACTCACCTAGAGCCAGACATCCTGGAATGTGAAGTCAAGTGGGCCTTAGAAAGCATAACTACGAACAAAGATAGTGGAAGTGATGAAATTCCAGTTGTTATTTCAAATCCTGAAAGATGATGCTGTGAAAGTGCTGCACTCAATATACCAGCAAATTTGGAAAACTCAGCAGTGGCTACAGGACTAGAAAAGGTCAGTTTTCATTCCAATCCCAAAGAAAGGCAATGCCAAAGAAGGCTCATACTACCGCACAATTGCACTCATCTCACACGCTAGTAAAGTAATGCTCAAAATTCTCCAAGCCAGGCTTCAGCAATACGTGAACCATGAACTTCCAGATGTTCAAGCTGGATTTAGAAAAGGCAGAGGAACCAGAGATCAAATTGCCAACATCCACTGGATCATGGAAAAAGCAAGAGAGTTCCAGAAAACATCTATTTCTGCTTTATTGACTATGCCAAAGCCTTTGACTATGTGGATCACCAACAACTGTGGAAAATTCTGAAAGAGATGGGAATACCAGACCACCTGACCTGCCTCTTGAGAAACCTATATGCAGGTCAGGAAGCAACAATTAGAACGGGACATGGAATGACAGACTGGTTCCAAATAGGAAAAGGAGTACATCAAGGCTGTATATTGTCACCCTGCTTATTTAACTTCTATGCAGAGTACATCATGAGAAATGCTGGGCTGGAGGAAGCACAAGCTGGAATCAAGATTGCCAGGAGAAATATCAATAACCTCACATATGCAGATGACACCACCCTTATGGCAGAAAGTGAAAAAGAACTAAAGAGCCTTTTGATGAAAGTGAAAGAGGAGAGTGAAAAAGTTGGCTTAAAGCTCAACATTCAGAAAAGGAAGATCATGGCATCTGGTCCCATCAGTTCATGGGAAATAGATGGGGAAACAGTGTCAGACTTTATTTTTTGGGCTCCAAAGTCACTGCAGATGGTGACTGCAGCCACAAAATTAAAAGATGCTTACTCCTTGGAAGGAAAGTTATGACCAACCTAGATAGCATATTCAAAAGCAGAGATATTACTTTGCCAACAAAGGTCTATCTCATGTGTGGATGTGAGAGTGGATTGTGAAGAAAGCTGAGCGCCGAAGAATTGATGCTTTTGATCTGTGGTGTTGGAGAAGACTCTTGAGAGTCCCCTGGACTGCAAGGAGATCCAACCAGTCCATCCTAAAGGAGATCAGTCCTGGGTGTTCATTTGAAGGACTGATGCTGAAGCTGAAACTCCAATAGTTTGGCCACCTGATGTGAAGAGCTGACTCATTGGAAAAGACCCTGATGCTGGGTGGGATTGGGGGAAGGAGGAGAAGGGGATGACAGTGGATGAGATGGCTGGATGGCATCAGCGACTCGATGCACATGAGTTTGGGTGAACTCTGGGAGTTGGTGATGGACAAGGAGGCCTGGCGTGATGCGATTCATGGGGTCGCAAACAGTTGGATACAACTGAGCACCTGAACTGAACTGAAGCCAAGTACGATTCCTCACGCCTTCTCAACAGTCTTTCATCCCTCTTCCATGATGACTGTGATCCTTAATTTTATGTGTCAACTTTAATGGACCATGAGGTGCCCAGAATATTTGGTTAATCATTATCATTATCATTGGGTATGTTTGCAAGGGTGTTTTCTAATTAGACTAACATCTGAATTGGTAGAAGACATACGAACCTTCTCTGAATAATGGACCAGTTGTTAATTGGTGCCTCACCTTGTCACAAACTAAGAAATTTTGTTGCCTCCTCATCACATCTTCTCCTTGTTTCAATAAGGAAAACAACTCTTCCTCCATCAGAGGCTAATTTATTCTTCTGCACTCAATAGACTATCTCCTTAAGAGTACTTTTCCTGTGTTTTCTACTTTCTCCAGTATCATCAGTTTCTCCTAGTGCTTATAACCTCATCACTATGCAATTTTCCTTCAGTACATTCCACTAGATAATGACTAAAGGCAATTCATTTACTTCTTTCCTCAATATTGTGTGCTAAGTTGCTTAAGTCAAGTTTGACTCTTTGTGACCCTATGGACTGTAGCCCTCCAGGATCCTCTGTGCATGAGATTTTCCACACAAGAATACTGGAGTGGTTGCCATGACTTTCTCCAGGGGATCTACCTGACTCAGGGATTGAACCCATGTTTCTTATGTCTCCGGCATTGGGAGGCGGGTTCTTTACCACTTGTGCCACCTGGGAAGCTCCCTTTCATCAGTATCACTTTATGGCCAAGCATTCTGATGGATTTTCTTCTAAACATTACAGTCACATTTCCTCAAGCCTTAAGTGCTCTAATAAAGCTTCTTTCTCCCAGTAATCAAAGATAACTTCTTCAAAATTTACAAAGACCTTCATATTGAAAAAAATTATTTTGAAAGTACTGTTTTCAATATGTTTAGACTTTCAGTAGCATTCCACGAAAGTCACAATATCATCCTTTATGAAATATCCTGTTTTCAGAACACACTACTCCTTTGGTTTTTCTTTTACCACTTCTCTGTCTCCTTAGCACATTTCTCATCTCTTCACTCCTAAATGTCTCCAACCTTCAGTAATGAGTCTTTTTCTCTCTTCTCTTAGCAGCTTCTCCCTTTGCATTAAATACCTTAATTTCTATGGATTTAAGTAAAATCTTTATTATATATGGTCCTTTCAGCTACAAATAACAGAGTCCCCAAGTTGTATTAGTTTAAATAATAGAGGATTAGTTGAGTGAATTAATCAAGTCAAGAAGCTACCTTTTAACTGATACTGTTTCGATCTTTATCTCATGGTTGCAAAGTAGCTGCCACATTTTGAAATACTCTATTCTTTTACAATAGCATCCTGAGCTGAAAGCAAGAAAGAAGCCTGGAAAATTTTTTTCCCTGATGTCTCTGTATAACAGGAAAAATAACATTAATACAGTAGAAGACTTCAGAAATGTTTCTTATGTTTTATTGAACAGAATTGGGTCACATGTTCATTCATAAACCAATTGTTAATATGAAATAGTTGCCTTCATTTGATTAAAATCAAACTATTTCAACTTCCTGGCCTTAAAACAGTTTCTGAATACATTTGGAGTTCTATTAGATGCCTACCCTGAAGTCATTTCCCTCTTGATTTTTAGAAATAGAACTTTTTTTTTCTTTTTATGTACCAAGATCCTAGCTCTAGGGGACTTCCCTGGAGGCACTGATGTTCGGCACAGTGCAGGGGATGTTTAATCCAAGATCCCATATGCCTGTGGCCAAAAAACATAGAAGCAATATTATAACAAGTGTAATAAAGACTTTTAAAAAATCCCTAGATCTGTAAGAAAGTAGATCCAGCACTTTGTCTAGAGGTGAAGTTATGGTTAATTTTACACCAATGGAAAGAAAAGGAATTTTTCTAGGGGCTTTGGGAATGATTTTGGATCGCTCATAAAAGGGTGGTGTGTGCCAAAAGGACTTCACCCACGCTGCTCCCTGTTTCCCTATGTTTGAGCACGACATGATGGTTAGAGTTGCCACAGTGAACTCGCAATCACAAGGGGGATATTAAACATACACATACACACACACATTCCCAACATTGTTTTTTACCTTTACCTTGCCATGAACTAATGCCTTTACCTTTACTTTGCCATAATAAGACTTTACCTTCAGAATTCCTGCTGTATGAGTAAATTAATTCCCAATATTTAAGTCACTATTTGTTAGGCATTTTGTTATTTACTGAGATAGCATATCTAACTGATACACCATCTGTATTCTGTTGGCTTTCTGATCTACATTTCTAAGACCTATGTGAGCTGTCATATCTTTGGTACAAGATGATTATTTATTAGATAATCAATAAAATTTTTAAAAATGTGATCTCTGTTAACAAAATCTCTCCTTGACATCTACAACTGGATGTTTCAAATCCAGTATAGTATAGTCAAATCTGGCCTCTGAATTCTATGCCCCCTGCTTTAGGACTTATTTCCTCCCACATAATCTTTAGATAAGTTCGACAACATCCACTGTGGTAGGTTCTCCAGAGAAACAAAATCAATAGGATATACATATAGAGATTACAAAGACTTAGCCTCCGAGACTGTGGAGAATGAGAAGTCTTAAGTTCAGCACTAAGAAAGCTGGGGACTCAGGACAATTGGTGGTGTGGTTCCAATCTAAGTCTGAAGGCCTGAGAAATGAAAAGAGCTGATGGCATATGTTCCAGTCCAAGTCCAAGTCTGAAGGCAGGAGAAGAACAATGTTCTAGCTCAAAGGTAGACAGACAAAGCAAGTTCTCCCTTCCTCGGCCTGTTTTTTCTGCTTAGGTCATCAGTGAATTGAATGTGGTCTCCATCCACATTGGGGAGGGCAATCACCTTTACTAAGTCTATTGATTCAAACGTTAATCTCATCCAGACATATCCTCACAGACACACTGAGAATAATGTTTAGCCCAAATATCTGGGTACCCAGTGACTCATTCAAGTTGATACAGAAAATTGGTCATCCATTCCATCATTTTGAAGCCAATATTTATCTGTGATTATTCTATGGAAATTTCCATTGCTTTGAATTTAAAATTTATTTTCTATCATGATATTCCAAGCCATATATTTAGATTAATGTTCCTTCTTCACTTTTATTTTCTATGACTTGTTCATTATTACCCACTGATATCCAGAACCAAATGGAAAACATTTTTGCTTTTCTTTATTTTGACTTTGTTTTAATATCTGAGACCATTTATATGCTTTTACACATGATTATTTATTCTACCTGGAACACTCTTTCTGCTCTTTACTGGCATTGTTCTTTCTGTTTTTGCAGGTCCTTAACAAGGGTATCCACAGAGAGATTTTCTCTGATATTTGTACTTAATTGAGGTTTCCCAGTTATTTGCTATCACAGGACATTTTTCTTTTACTTCATTGTATTTATTGTGACACTGTATTTAAATAATTTAATTAAATGCTGTTAAAATACTTTTAAGTAATCTATGCTATAGCACAGGGAGCTAAGTATCTTATAATAACCTATAGTAAAGAATGTAAAAAATATATATATATGTACTTATATGTATAATTGAATCACTTTGATGTATATGTGAAACTGCTGCTACTGCTAAGTCACTTCAGTCGTGTCTGACTCTGTGTGATCCCATAGACAGCAGCCCACCAGGCTCCCCGTCCCCGGGATTCTCCAGGCAAGAACACTGGAGTGGGTTGCCATTTCCTTCTCCAATGCATGAAAGTGAAAAGTGAAAGTGAAGTTGATCAGTCGTGTCTGACCCTCAGCGACCCCATGGACTGCAGCCTTCCAGGCTCCTCCGTCCATGGGATTTTCCAGGCAAGAGTACTGGAGTGGGATGCCATTGCCTTCTCCGATATGTGAAACTAACACATTTTAAATCCACTATATTTCGATAATTTAAACAAGTAAAAATTGAAACAAAAAATAAAATATACTAAAAGAAATTGGATAATTGTTATTTAATATGTTTTTGTTATATGTGTTTTATTGTCAGATACTAGGATGGATATAAACTATGTGTGATATAGAGTACCTGCCATTCTCAACAACATTTAAATTCAAGTTTAAATAAAAATTGCATATCTACTGTTATGTAGGGAAGATCCTTGGAGAAGGAAATAGCAATCCAGTCTAGCATTCTTGCCTGGGAAATCCCATGGACAGAGGAGCCTGGCAGGTCACAAAAGAGTCAGATCTATGACTTAGTTACTAAACAGCAACAACTGTTATGTAACAAATGACCCAGGACTTGGTGACTTAAAACACCGAAATTTTACTATCTCACAATTTCTGTGATTTGGGTATCTGGGTGCAACTTAGCTGGCTGGCTCTTGTTTTGGGTTGCTGGCAAAGCTGCAACTGAGGGACAAGCCTTAAAAACTCACTCACATGGTTATTGACAAGGTTCAATTCTTCCTATGCTACTAAGGTCTTTGTTCCTCCCTAACTGTTGGCCAGTAGTTTCCCTCAGTTTCTTGACACACCAGCCTCCTCATGGGGAAGTGCACAACATGTCAGCTTGCATTCCTTACAACAAACTAGTGAGGAAGTGAAAATGGCAAGAAGTTGGAAGGCACAGTCCTTTTGTTACATTATCAGAAAATACTATTCTATCACTGTTGCCATACCCTTTGTTTTTAGCAAGTAAGTCTCCAGGTCTGACTCACATACAATTGGAGGGGATTACACAAAGGCTTGAATACCAGGAGGTGGGGATCTTTTAGAGCCATTTAAAAACTTCCTACATCAAACATAAGACTTCAGAGTTCTAAATTTAGTCGTTATGTTGTGACTTTCAGTTCAGTTCAGTTCAGTTCAATTCAGTTGCTCAGTTGTGTCCAACTCTTTGCGACCCCATGAATTACAGCACGCCAGGCCTCCCTGTCCATCACCAACTCCTGGAGTTCACCCAAACTCATGTCCATTGAGTCAGTGATGCCATCCAGCCATCTCATCCTCTGTCGTCCCCTTTTCCTCCTGCCCCGAATCCCTCCCAGCATCAGAGTCAGTTCCAATGAGTCAACTCTTCACATGAGGTGGCCAAAGTACTGGAGTTTCAGCTTTAGCATCAGTCCCTCCAATGAACACCAAGGACTGATCTCCTTTAAGATGGACTGGTTGGATCTCCTTGCAGTACCTAATATTATTTATTGTCTAGAATGTAAGACTCATAACATATATTTAAGTGTTTCTCTAATATTGCATCATCAGCTTCCTGCCTATTGCAGGTTCACATTAAGCACCCGTGATAAAGTGAATAATGTCACTCTCCCCCCATCCCCTTGGAAAAATGTCTACATTCTAATCTCCTTAACCTGTGAGTGTTACGTTATATTGTAAAAAGAAATGTGCAAATGTTAAGGATTTGGGGATGAAAGTGTATCCTATATTATCTGGGTAATCCAGTGTAATCACTAAGGTTATTGTAAAAGGGAGGCAGGAGGATTAAAGTGGAGGAGATGTGATGCTGAACCAAGAAATTGAAATGATATAAGGAAGGGACTGCTAGCCAAGGAATGCAGGCAGCCTCCAGAAAATGAAAAAGATATTACTTTAATTATACCTTATAATAATTATATTTGAGAGAACTAAAGTGAGTAGCTTGAAACACAAGAGAATTAGACACCATTCCAATTAAATACTTAACAAAGCATGAAGGCAATGGCAGCCCACTCCAGTACTCTTGCCTGGAAAATCCCATGGATGGAGGAGCCTGGTAGGCTGCAGTCCATGGGGTCGCAAAGAGTCAGACATGACTGAGCGACTTCACTTTCACTTTTCACTTTCATGCATTGGAGAAGGAAATGGCAACCCACTCCAGTGTTCTTGCCTGGAGAATCCCAGGGACGGGGGAGCCTGGTGGGCTGCTGTCTATGGGGTCACACAGAGTCAGACATGACTGAAGTGACTTAGCTCAAAGCATGAGTGAAAAACACAAGCTTTGAGCTTTCCAATGACTCATTGACTTAGTAGGTACTGAAAGAGTTCAAAGTCCCCTTTAAATCTAAGAATTTATGATATCATGATTTTTAAATCAATAGATTGTAAATTGAAGTTTTCTATAATGTCTTTTAAAATATAAGTATTAGGTCAGCTGAACATGTATCTAAATTAAAAAATATATGCACACATTTTACAGAATTGTGTGCTATAAACAAAAATCGGTTCAATAAAGTACATTTCTATAATCAAAATCTGCTTTAGAGAAAGGTAAAACATCTTTTAGCATTTCCTGTTATTTTGTAATTCACTAAGGATAAAGAGATTGACTGAAGTATATGTTTAAATTGTATCCGTATGCAAATGTAATTTAATACATTTTAGAAAATCTGCTAAAAATACTTCTGCAGCTTTGGATAAATTCTGAGGTTCTTGAAATATGTGTTTCATATGCTCCTGTAATTTTATCTTAAAAGACTCTGATGACTATTTTCCATGTTTAGAACTACATATTATTTACACTGCTCTTTTCTGAAGCAAACTGTATTTATTTAAAGACTTGTAGTGTGCATTACTTAGTTTTATATTCTAAAATCATTTAGATATTAATAGAATTTTACTTTCAACCTATTTCAAGAATTCATAAAATAGACTTCTTTGGAACAACACTTAAGGGACATCTAAGGGAAATTTGGAAAAAACAAATTTCCTACCAATTCCTAATAACAGGTTTTTATCAAGAGTAAATCATGAAATGTCTTCATAAATTAAAAATGTTTATAATAATGCATCAAATATGATATTCATTTGATTGTGGCTTATACTTAGTAACATCTTTTTTCTTTGATTTACAGAAATATATAAATCACTGATATTTCCCAAGAAACCTACCTTTAGAACTCTAAGGTTATTTATGGTAGACTGGCAGCTTACAATTAAATAGAGAAGCAGGTTTATAATGTTGTGATGTTTTTGCAATATCATACAGAATAATAAGGGAGATTCCTTTCCACCCTCTGCATTTTGATTCATGATTTGAATTTTTATAAGAGAGTAAGTAGTTGGTAGTTGGAACTCATAATAAAGAGACAGAATTGCACCAAGAAGAAATAAATTTTAAAACCCTTATACTGAGGAACCCTTGAGTAAAGTGTATGCATGTGTGTGGGTGTGTGGGTGTGTGTGCTTCTAAGTTAGAGGATGATGAATAATTTAGAAGAGAAAGATGGTGATAATTATAACAAGTCAAAACAGTTGTTTCCCTATTCGAGTGAGGCAGTAAAAAGCAAATGAACTTTTAGGTTTGTTTGTTTTTGGCCTTCCCATGTAGCGTGTGGGAATCTCAATTTCCTGACCACGATTGAAACCATGCCCCTGCAGTGGAAGCATGGAGTCCTAACCACTGGACTGCTGGGAATTACCTGATGTTGGATTTTTTTTAATTTAATTTTATAATAAGCATTGCCAAGATTTAGTTCTTTAACTATCCAGTGATGGAAGCTCAATCTTATATGTGGGTTAACACACAAAGTGTGACTCTTAGAACAAGGCAACCCACACTTTCCACTACATATTCAGAAGATGAGACATTGTCTCTTTTTGGAAACCAGCATCTTAGAACATAACCTGGGCTTGATCATATTCTTCCTTATATCTGAAAGGAGAGATGCAAAAATATAGGTACAGCTAAAGTCTTTTCGTGGAAAATGGTAGCAGAATCTAGAGTCCATCAACGACAGTGGCAGGAATGCAGTGGCTGTGATGCCAGGAGTATCAACATCACCAACTGAATTCCTGAAGGAATCATTGATTATGCTCTCTGTAACTAAGTTTCTTTGTTTCTAGGCTTCCTTCTAAATCTTCAAAATGCTTTTCATGATTCTAATAAATTGCTTCTCTGCTTATGTGAATCAACTTCTGTTGTTTATGACAAAAGAACTTTAGCTAATATTGAAATTTGGCCCAGAAATACATGACAGAGAACAAATCCTTAGGGAAATGGAAGAAATATATGATTCATTTGAGCCTAGATGGATCTGAAGACCCTGAAAACTCCATTAGTATTCCAGGATAGGAGCTTGATACCACATGGTATACAGTGATAATTTAGCTAATTAAAGACCCTGTAATCCCTGAGAATCAAGTAGCCATTGACCCAAGCCAAGGAAGGCTTTGAGTCTAATGGGACATAGATTTTTTTAAGACAGAACAACAGGTATCATGAATTCAAGTCTATAGAGTGACGACTTCTTGTAATGGGACTGAAAAATTAAAGTAAATTAAATGAAAAAAAATATTATGATCAAATTCTTAATTTCTTAGTTCAAAATGTGGTAGATTGCAACAATGGACACCAATGATTCCTCTCATGTTTGTATGCTCATGCCACTTCACTCATGAAGAGGTGAGGTCATTTCTTTTATTTTTTCTCCTTTATTCTAGGCTGATTTTGTAACTAGCTTTGACCAACAGAATGAACTGAAAGTGATATATATAAGTGTGCACTATAAGGTTTGGGTTTAGAAGGGCACAGTAGCTTCCTCTTTTGAGATTCAGCTCTATGGAAAAATAGCATGAGTCAGACCTTTGTGAATTCGTGAATTCACGAAGACAGAATTCACAGAGACAGAGAGGCTCAGCCAATCCTCAGCAATGCTAACCACTCCGGTTGAGGCTCCAAAAACATGAGTGAAGCCATCTTGGATCCTTCAGCTCTAGTTATAGCTCCAGCCAACACCATGCAGGAAAGAGACATATCATCAGTGGTAGGCTGAATAGCAATGCTCTAAAGATATCTACAATCTAATCCCTGGAACCTATGAACAACACGTTACGTGGCAAAAAAGACTTTATAAGTATGATTAAATAAAATCATTTCTTGGGAGTGAAAGTGAAAATCAGTTTGTCGTGTCCAACTCTTTGAGACCCCATAGACTGTACAGTTCATGGAATTCTCCAAACTAGAATACTGGAGTGGGTAGCCTTTCTCTTCTCCAGGGGATCTTTCCAACCCAGGGATCTAACCCAGGTCTCCCTCATTGCAGGTGGATTCTTTACCAGCTGAGCCACAAGGAAAGCCCAAGAATACTGTAGTGGGTTACCTGTCCTTTCGCCAGTGGATCTTCGAGACCCAGGAATCCAACTGGGGTCTCCTGCACTGCAGGCAGATTCTTTACCAACTGAGCTATTAGGGAAGCCCTTGGGAGTAAAAGATTATCCTGAATTACCTGCTGGACCCAAAATGCAATCCAAGGATCTTAAAGAGGGAGACAAAAAAGGTTAAAGACATAGTATTAAGAGATGTCACAGTGGAAACAGGAGGCTGGAGTGATAAGAGAAATGGGTCATGAGCCAATCAATGAAAGCAGGGAGCTACTGAAAGTTTAAAAAGGCAGACAAATTCTCCCAGCAAAATCTCCCTAAGAAATCAGCCATGCTGAGTTGGCACTTAGCTCAGGGAAATTAAACTGTCAGAAAATTTTCATTGCTTTAATATATGTAGGTTTGGTAACTTGTTACAGCAATGAAAGGCAACTAATACAACATCCCTGTTGAGCCCTCCCTAAATCATAGGGCTTCCCAGGTGGTACAGCTGGTAAAGACTCTACCTGTTCAATGCAGGAGACACAAGAGACATCGGCTTGATCCTTGGGTCAGGAAGATCCCTTGCAAGAGGAAACGGCAACCCATTCCAATATTCTTGCCTAGAAAATCCCATGGATGGAGGAGCCTGACGGGGTCCCTGGGATCGCAAAGAGTCGAACAGTGAGAAATAATGAATAGTTATGCCACTAAACTTTCATGCATTGGAGAAGGAAATGGCAACCCACTCCAGTGTTCTTGCCTGGAGAATCCCGGGGCGGGGGAGCCTGGTGGGCTGCCATCTATGGGGTCCCACAGAGTCAGACACAACTGAAGTGACTTAGCAGCAGCAGCATGCCACTAAACTTAGAAGTTGTTCTTAGGAAACGATGAATAAATGGAATAGAATGTTAGTGGAAAACCAAGGCTCCTTAAATTGTACTAAAAAAAAACTACCAGTTACAGCCTCAAGGATTCATGTACATTTTTTATTCTATGGATTTACACTTTTAATTGATTTCAGAGTTACCAAGCTTTTTATGCAAAATTTAGTACCCTGTCAGGCAAGAGAATTTTGAGAACTAGAATAGATATTTAAAGGAAGATTTGGAGACTCCAAGTACAAGAAGCACAAAAATCATTGAGTCTCCTTTGGTTGCCAAAGCAACCTATCCTCACTTTTCAGGGCAGGCAGAGGCTTCCTCACCTGAAAGAGTTACTGTGAAAACTTCCTAGAATAAAAATTTAAGCCAGATGCCAGGACAACAAAGTAAATCCAGAAAGAGGTATTTACAGTAAAACAATTTCACAGATTTGTTATAAAAAGATATAATTTGTGCATTCCATCAGGAAAAAAATTCTGAAAGTACATGAACAAGAAGAAAAAAAATGTAGTTTTATATTGAAGTCTCTGAATGTGCTGCACTTACCAAATTATTGCTTCTTCCTGTCTCCTGTGCCATTGCTTTCATGAGTTTTATCGTTATATAGTATATATACTCATAATGACTTGCTATTATTTTTGCTTTAGACAACTATTTTTCAAATTGATTAAAAATCATTTTGAAGTCTTTGACATTTACCTTCATTTTAAGCATGTTTATAGTCTGTCATCTTTGTTTCGCGTGCCTGTACAAGTTTCTTTCAGGTATATTTCTTCTATTTGATATACTTTATTATTTCTCATAGTTCAGCTGCTGGGAATGAATTCTCTTCTTTGGCTTCTAAGAAAAAGTCTTTGTTTCATCTTTTTTTAATGAAAGAAAACTAGACTTCATCCTTCAGTACCAAGGTTACATCATCTTGATCTGTGCTACAGTTAGTCCAGAGAAACAATGACTGTTACTCATACCTTTAAACTATTGGCATCATCCTAACAGAATTGAGTAAAGGAAATAGCATGTTACCTGAGACATCTGCATATCAAAAGGTGGTAGGTAAGTCTTATGAATATAAAGGAGACTATTATTCAGTTTAGCTTCTGGGGGTCCAGTGGTCTGGAACTTGTCAGAATACCTAGTACACTTTGCATACTCAACACTGCTGCTGCTGCTGCTAAGTTGCTTCAGTAGTGTCCGACTCTGTGCGACCCCAGAGACAGCAGCCCACCAGGCTCCTCCATCCATGGGATTTTCCAGGCAAGAGTACTGGACTGGGTTGCCATTGCCTTCTCCATACTCATCACTAATAAAGAACGAAAAACCCCCATACTCTTGGTTTTTCTAAAATTTGGTGATCATGTGATATACTTCCAGTTTATATTAGGGCTTGGAAAAAGGGAAGAATTTCCACATTCAGATTGCAGTAAAAGCAGCTTTATCTTTTTACATCCTTATGATTCAACTCATAAAATCATGATCCAAGAATCTACAGCTGATCTTGCGTTGTAAGAGACCATAGGAATGACATCAGAGGACACTGGGCTCTTGGAGCAAAGTAATGTTTCATAAGCAACTATTTTCTTTTGGCTCTTGGCTATAAATTAAGCATAGACAGAGGCAGATCTCTGGACCAGGGACACCAAGTAACTATACAAAGTAAGCTGGCCATAATATACATGATGATATCTATCTAGCCCGAATACTGAACTTGCCTAGCAATAATTCATAATTTAAAAAAAGAAGTATCTGAGACCAGACATAAGCTGGTTCTGAGACCACACATATTTGGTAAACAAACTGCATTCACTCCTGGCATGCCCTCTCTGGCCATACTAACATCTAAGCTTTCTCACATAATATACACTTCTGGAGAGCTCTCCAGTATCAAATGACTGAGAAGAAAGAAACCTGAGTATTATGTATGACAGAAATAAAATGAAAAATTTAATAAGATGGTATACTCTGATTTAAAATGTCTACAAAGAAGTTACACTAGAAGATTGAGTAATCAATTCAGACATTTCTTTCAAAAGGCAGAATTTTGAGTTGTATGTCTAATCCTCTGTTTCTCCTAAAAGTGGCTTATGGCGAACCTCTGCATCAGTATGTTGGCAGAGGCGAAGGTCTGGCCACATAACAAGGAGGCTGTAAGAATTACAATGAGAGGATTAGTATCAAACTTGGTCTGGCGGGGGTGTTTCATTTAAGATTGTGATATGGAAGACAGTATGATGGATGCCTAACACTGTTACCCTGAATGTTGGGAAATGTATGATACAGGTGGAAAATGAAGAGGAAAGAATAAGAATATGAATGATAAGAAGAGGATTCTAGGATTCTCTTTTATTGTCTTAGTCTATGATCTTAACAAGTGTTAAAATTTAATAAAAGCCACTAGGGCACTATAGAAAAAGCTTTACCAAGGGCTCAGATCACTTGGGAATGAAGTTTTATCACATCTCTAAGCTGACATCCCTGTCTGGTAAGGACAGAGAAGCATAAAAACAGTGCTCAGAAGAAGGAAGTAATAAACACCATCTATAGATGTTGTCGTTGTTCAGTCGCTAAATTGTGTCCGACTTTTTGCAATTCCATGGACTGTAGGATGTCAGGCACCTCTGTCCTCCACCATCTTCTGGATTTTGTTCAAATTCATGTCCATTGAGTCAGTGATGCTATCTAACCATCTCCTTCTTTGCCATCCCCTATGAACCTACTTCAAGTTAATTAAATCAAGTGTGGCCTTCCCAGGTGGCACAGTGGTAAACATCTGCCTGTCAATGAAGGAGACACAAAAGATGCAAGGTCAATCCCTGGGTTGGGAAGATACCCTGGAGTAGGAAATGGCAATTCACTCCAGTGTTCTTGCCTGCAAAATTCAAAGGACAAAGGAGCCTGACTGGCTACAGTCCATGCGGTCACAGAGTCAGACATGACTGAACACACACAGGGTATATATGTTTTCTAACACTGCTCTAACAAATTGAGACAAAATCAGTGGTTCACTGTAATCTCTACAGTGGTTTTCAACTAAGGCAATTTTTCAACCACCACTCTCTTCCTTCCAAAGAGGATTTGACAGTATATGGAGTGATTTTTGTCCTGATTTTGGTTGGGGAGGATTCTACTGGAATCTAGAGGGTAAAGGCCAAAGATTTTTCTAAACATCCTAGAATGCACAGTACAACTTCCCACAACAAAGATTTATTCAGCCTGAAATATCAACAGTGCCAAGGTTGAGAAACCCTGATCACCCTGTACATTTTCAAAATGTATGCATTATACAACAAATCTAAAGCATATTTTTCTTAGATATGTACTTATGTTTTTGTTTGTCAACCAATGACAGCAATTTAATAGGAACCATTGAAAAACCTGTTATCCTCAGATGTTAAAATTTTCAGAATATTTTTTTAAAGTACAGGTGAAGATAACTGATTTATATATATATATATGTATGTGTGCATATGTAGATATTTAGTTTTTGTAGATGTCAAATATCACAGTCATCAGGGCTGAGTCCATAGTATAAACAATGGCCTGTTCTACTTTGAAGTATGCTTTTGCACTAAAAAATATGAAAATTTCATACTGTAGCACTATAAGATTGCCTATTGAAGAAGCAACCTTAAAAAGTTATTGACTACTTCAAGTAGTAACTCAGGTAATATCACTAAACCACATGAGACATCAGGAAGCCTCTAAAATTCTCTACCAAAAAGTATCATACTCTAACCTCAGTAATGCACTGTAGCATATAGCGGAATGAGTTTATAATTTCAAAGCAACCCTAAGACCTAAAATAACTCATTTCTTAGTTTAATTATATTTTCTCTTGTTCTGTGTTCAGTGTAGAAGAAAAGTAGCTAGTGCTTGTCTTCTGGAAAAAATATTCTCTTACTCTTTAATTTTATTATTAAAAACACTTCAAAAACTTCTTTTCTTTAAAATCCTGTACTTTCTCAAGGCACACTGAAGTTTGATACATTATATATCTGAAGATTTGAGCTAGAGTTGATGTATAAGAAAGTGCTTCAGATATTCAACCATCTGCCTGATCACTAAAGAGCCATGTTCTTAATTGAACTAATCCCTTTTATTTTTAAAAGTTAAACCTTCCAAAATGAAACCATTTCCTAAGTCAAGAACATTCCCTGAAGATGTTTCTAGTGGAGTCGAACACTATTTCCTATACTGTACTTCTGGTAAAGATAAATATAAAGCGTAAGCAATAACCCATAATAGAATATCAGTGCAAGTTTTCATCATAGTAGGTACAACAAAAAACTGTAACAAATTCAAATATATATAGACAATTTAAATCAAATTGACTAGCATTTGGATATAATCAGTCATGGGCATGAAATGCTTTTTAATCAGGTAATGACTTCATTAAACATGGTTAATCACACACCACCTTGAACTCATTTTCTAAATATAGAATTAATTATTTAAATTACAGCAATTAAAGCACACCAGTCAATGGGGCTGGATTCATTTTTAAACTACAGACTTGCCAAAAAATCTTGTTATCATTTGCACGAGATGGAGCATGTATTGAGTATCTGATAATTTAAGAAAATCAACTTCTGAATCAAACAACACAGTGGGAGTAAAATATAGACAACCTTGGATAGTTAGTTCTTAGCCAAATCACATAATAGACTTACAGAATTAAACAAAGCATAGAGAATATAATTGAATCTTGAAAAAACAGTTCACTTAGCATTTACTTATAATTTATCATTCTTTTTTCAAAGATGGTATACTTGTTTCTTTATCATAGGACAATAATCAATTCAGATAGATTAGAATACAGGTTCCTATTCTATACAAAATCAACAGATATGTAGAGAACATTTGCTCAGTGTATGGTACACCAGATAAACAAATGATGTACAACTTCCTTGGGAGATTTTAAATCCAGTTTGGAGTGCTAGATACAAAATAAGGAAAGCTACAGATAGTATACACTAACAGTCAGTTGAAGAGGCTGTGGGGCTTTCTGTAAAGAGGCATATACTTGGAAAGCATACTTCCTTGTAGGTCAACTAGAAATTCAATTGGATTCTGTTTCACTGCATTCTCTACATGGTCATTCTTGACCACTTTAACACTGAGCTGCTGCTGCTGCTAAGTCACTTCAGTCATGTCCGACTCTGTGCGACCCCACAGATGGCAGCCCACCAGGCTCGCCTGTCCCTGAGATTCTCTAGGCAAGAACACCGGAGTGGGTTGCCGCTTCCTTCTACAATGTATGAAAGTGAAAAGTGAAAGTGAAGTCTCTCAGTCGTGTCTGACTCTTCTCGACCCCACGGACTGCGGCCTATCAGACTCCTCCGTCCATGGGAGTTTCCAGGCAAGAGTACTGGAGTGGGATGCCATTGCCTTCTCCTACACTGAGAAGAAGAGTTTATTTTCCTGACTATACTTATTTATGAACTCACAAAAAAGAGGTTACATATGGTTCAATAAATATTTAGGAAATGGAATGGAGCATATTGCCTTAAATTTACTCTGTAAATTTAAGAGTTTTCAGTTATAACAATTTAAGAGTAGTAGTTATTCTGCACAACACTTGCTTTTTCATCATTTGCTGTATCACTTAATTATCTCATACTTAATATTCTGACTACTAGGTACATCATGAGCAACGCTGGGCTGGAAGAAGCACAAGCTGGAATCAAGATTGCAGGGAGAAATATCAATAACCTCAGATACGCAGATGATACCGCCCTTATGGCAGAAAGTGAAGAGGAACTAAAAAGCCTCTTGATAAAAGTGAAAGAGGAGAGTTAAAAAGTTGGCTTAAAGCTCAACATTATGAAAACTAAGATCGTGGCATCTGGTCCCATCACTTCATGGGAAATAGATGGGGAAAGAGTGGAAACAGTGTCAGATTTTATTTTTTGGGGCTCCAAAATCACTGCAGATGGTGATTGCAGCCATGAAATTAAAAGACGCTTACTCCTTGGAAGGAAAATTATGACCAACCTAGATAGCATATTGAAAAGCAGAGACATTACTTTGCCAACAAAGGTCTGTCTAGTCAAGGCTATGGTTTTTCCAGTGGTCATGTATGGATGTGAGAATTGGACTGTGAAGAAAGCTGACCACCGAATAATTGATGCTTTTGAACTGTGGTGTTGGAGAAGACTCTTGAGAGTCCCTTGGACTGCAAGGAGATCCAACCAGTCCATCCTAAAGGAGATCAGTCTTGGGTGTTCATTGGAAGGGCTGATGCTAAAGCTGAAACTCCAGTACTTTGGCCACCTCATGTGAAGAGTTGACTCATTGGAAAAGACTCTGATGCTGGGAGGGATTGGGGGGCAGGAGGAGAAGGGAACGACAGAGGATGAGATGGCTGGATGGCATAACTGACTCGATGGACATGAGTTTGGGTGAACTCTGGGAGTTGGTGATGGACAAGGAGGCCTGGCGTGCTGCAATTCATGGGGTCACAGAGTCAAACACAACTGAGTGACTGAACTGAACTGAACTGAATGGACATTATAATATGTATCCAGCAATGTAACAATTTTTTTCAAACAGTTTAAAGCTACTGGCATTATCTGCAAAGGCATCAAGGTACATAAATAACTTTTACCCATTCTTTGAAATCTTTTACCTAAGGATTTCATGTAAAAAGAATTCTTGCAAATTCACAAAGTGTTTTGTTACATAATTCTTAACTTCCTTGCTTTCATTACAGCAATATTTTCTTTATTAAAATGATCAAATATATAGACAAAAATAATCATATTTACTTCTTAAGAAGTAATAACTCAGTAACATCATGTAAATATAATAATAAAATATATAACACATTTCTAAGGAACATCTCTTTTTCATGTGCTATCGGTCATGTAAAAATGTTAGAGAAGTCAGCATGCCCTTTTTATTTATCGATATGAGCTATTCCCACACTGTGCTTTAAAATGAATAGCTGTTACTAAAGAAGTTAGGCAAAATAATGATAATATAATTAACAATAATTTTAACTTCATCTCATTTTTACCTTATACCTCAACATCAGGCATGAATTTTCTTGCTCCAAGTGTCATTCAAACCTGTATTTACAGAATATTGAAGTAATATTATTGACCTAATAATTTAGCTTAATGGGAATTATGCTTCATTATCATAAATTTATAAAATTCTACTGAACAATTTTACGGAAAGTTTTTCTGAAAATACTTCATTATAATAAATCAAGAAGAGGAAACAATATGAAAGAAAAGTTCTACCTTCTTGCCCTTGTAAAACCCTATTTTACCGAAGCTATGTGGCATGTATCAATATTTTTTTCTAAGAGAATAGAATATGATCATGATGAACTGTAACTAAAACAAGTAATACATATTAAATTCCACCCTGAAAATTAATGTTTTCATATATATGTTTGCCACACATAATATAAATGCATTTTATTATCTACCCACTGAATACTGTTTAGCTGCATAGTAAATATCAGGAACTGAAGGTATCCTGGTGAATGTATCAATATATAATGTCTTTCCAGATATACCATTATCTTTAAAAAGGAGTAATTGGCTCTGTAAATATTTATGGAATTGCTGTCATTTGTTGATTCAGTTGCTAAGCTGTGTCCGACTCTTTGCAACCCCATGGACTGCAGCATTTCAGGCTTCCCTACCCTTCACTATATTCTGGAGTTTGTTCAAACTCATGTCCATTGAGTCAGTGATGCCATCCAACAATTTCATCCCCTGTCACTCCCTTCTTCTGCCCTTGATCTTTCCTAGCATCAGAGTCTTTTCCAGTGAGTCAGCTCATCACATCAGGTGGCCAGAGTATTGGAGTTTCAGCTTCAACATCAGTCCATCTGATGAATATTCAGGGTTGATTTCATTTCGGATTAACTGGTTTGATTTCCTTGCTGACCAAGGGACTCTCAAGAATCTTCTCCAGCACCACAGTTCGAAAGCATCAGTTCTTTAACACTCAGTTGTTTTATGGTCCGGCTCTCACATCCATACATCACTACTGGAAAAACCATAGTTTGATTATACAGACCTTTTCAGCAAAGTGATGTCTCTGTTTTTTAAAAATGCTGTCTAGATTTGCCATAGCTTTCCTTCCAAGAAGCGTCTTTTAATTTCATGACAGCATCACTGTCCACAGTAATTTTGGAGCCCAAGAAAATAAAATTTGTCACTGTTTCAACTTTTTCCCCATGTATATGCCATGATGTGATGGAATTTATGGAATAGAATACAGCTTTTTTTCTTCTTTATTTCTTCATTTATTTTTAAAATTTTACAGTGTTGTATTGGTTTCTTCCATGTGTGTGAAGTTGCTCAGTCGTGTCCGACTCTGCAACCCTGTGGACTGTAGCCCGCCAGGCTCTTCTGTCCATGGGATTCTCCAGGCACGATACTGGAGTGGGTTGCCATTTCCTTCTCCAAGGGATCTTCCCGGGTCTCCTGCATTGCATGCAGATGCTTTATCCTCACAAAGCAGCCAATTACATCATTCTCTGCAAACTTGTCTCCATAGTTTTCAAAGCGGCCATTGGTTGACTTCTTCCCAGAGCCTCCGTAGCCATAGGAGAAAGGCTCTTCGCCTAGCTGAGTGCTGCAAGAGTCCAGGGACCAACCAATGCGGACCACGTGTGGGTCGGGCTATGTAGACGGAAGGTGCTTCACAGAGATTTCTTTATTGATCGTCATCTCAAAGCACACACGGCCCCTTCTGACCCTGTAGCTGGCACGGGCTCCTGACCACAGGTGTGCAAAGCCTTCAATCATGAGCCGGTAGCCACTACTCCCATCTCGGGCCACCTTGAAGTGGAGGTCGCAGTTATATGTGTCAATGGCCACAAGGGTGTCGCTATATGTGTCAATGGCCACAAGGGTGTCGTCAAAGTCATCTTTATCCTCTTCAGCCGGAGGCTGAGGAGATCGCCCCCTCCTATCCTCTCGGTGCTCAAAGTACCCCCGTCCCTGGTTTTCTTCATAAAGCCTCTTGCGACTCTGGAATTGCTGTCTGTCTGGTTTGTGTTGAGATGCTTCGGGTGGGAGGAAGCTGGTGGGTGCTTCTTGCTTCATCTCTGTCTTCACTTCTGGGCAATAGGCCTGCTGCTGTTGGTCCATTTCCAGTAGTTTCCTCTTGTAGCCTGATTCCTTCTCTTGCTTGATGACCTGTGTCTCATAGAATTGGTTCTGCATGGTAATATTGTCCATGACATAATGTCCGGCCAGCCCCGAGTAGCCGCCAGGCTCCGTGTGCAGCTGCTGCCTGGGTGCTGGTGGCTGCGCGGTCCCCTCCAGCTCGGAGCCCTCCTCAGTCTCGACCTCCTCGTTGTTGTGCCCGGTTGCCCCGGTTCATCGTCAACAATACAAATCAGTCATAAATATACATATATCCCTCCAGAGCCTTCCTCCTCTCTCTCCATCCCATCCTTCCAGGTCATTATAGAACACCAGACTGGGCTCTCTGCACTACACAGTGATTTCTCACCATGACAATGACAATAACTGACAATGACTTTATATCAAAAAACTAAGATAATATTCTGACAGACTTTGCCAGTTCATTTTCTCTTATCCTTTCAGGATGTGAGTTAAGAAGTACAAGAAAGAACAAAGAGAAAAGTAAAATGTAGATGGGTAATAATAACAAAATAAGAAAATTTAAACACATTTTAGAGTTAAAATTTGACATTGATAAGTGTATGATTTCACAAAGTTGCTAGTGAGAATTAATTAAGAGAAGTATGCCATCTTGTCTGTCAATTTCTTCCACACTTTAAAAAAATTATTTACACCCACTTGGTATTAAAGGACATCATTGCTTAAGCCCTCATTTGCTTTTCCAGCAATGTCAAAGTTCTCTAATCACCATTAAACTCTGAAAGAGCTTTATTATATTGAATCATTTTCAGAATTGTATGTTCTTTGAAATTGAGAAGTACTTTTCTAGAAAAAAAGTCAAGCTGCTACACTTAGTAACTACATATCCACTTTATTTGGGATTGGAATGAAAACTGACCTTTTCCACTCCTGTGGCCACTGCTGAGTTTTCCAAATTTGCTGGCATATTGAGTGCAGCACTTTCACAGCATCATCTTTCAGGATTTGGAATAGCTCAACTGGAATTCTATCACCTCCACTAGCTTTGTTCACAGTGATGCTTTCTAAGGCCCACTTGACTTCACATTCCAGGATGTCTGGCTCTAGGTCAGTGATCACACCATCGTGATCATCTGGGTCATGAAGATCTTTTTCTTCAGTGTATTCCTGCCACCTCTTCTTAATATCTTCTGCTTCTGTTAGGTCCATACCATTTCTGTCCTTTATCGAGCCCATCTTTGCATGAAATGTTCCCTTGGTATCTCTAATTTTCTTGAAGAGATCCCTAGTCTTTCCCATTCTGTTGTTTTCCTCTATTTCTTTGCATTGATCGCTGAGGAAGGCTTCTTATCTCTTCTTGATATTCTTTGGAACTCTGCATTCAGATGTTTATATATTTCCTTTTCTCCTTTGCTTTTCACTTCTTTTCTTTTCACAGCTATTTGTAAGTCCTCCCCGGACAGCCATTTTGCTTTTTTGCATTTCTTTTCCATGGGGATGGTCTTGATCCCTGTCTCCTGTACAATGTCACGAACCTCAGTCCAAAGTTCATCAGGCACTCTATCTATCAGATCTAGGCCCTTAAATCTATTTCTCACTTCCACTGTATAATCATAAGGGATTTGATTTAGGTCATACCTGAATGGTCTAGTGGTTTTCTCTACTTTCTCAATTTAAGTCTGAATTTGGCAATGAGGAGTTCATGATCTGAGCCACAGTCAGCTCCCAGTCTTGTTTAGAGCTTCTGTATAGAGCTTCTCCATCTTTGGCTGCAAAGAATATAATCAATCTGATTTCGGTGTTGACCATCTGGTGATGTCCATGTATAGAGTCTTCTCTTGTGTTGTTGGAAGAGGGTGTTTGTTATGAGCAGTGCATTTTCTTGGCAAAACTCTATTAGTCTTTGCCATGCTTCATTCCGTATTCCAAGCCAAATTTGCCTGTTACTCCAGGTGTTTCTTGACTTTCTATTTTTGCATTCCAGTCCCCTATAATGAAAAGGACATCTTTTTTGGGTGTTAGTTCTAAAAGGCCTTGTAGGTCTTCATAGAACCGTTCGAGTTCAGCTTCTTCAGCGTTACTGGTTGGGGCATAGATTTGGATTACTGTGATATTGAATGGTTTGCCTTGGAAACGAACAGAGATCATTCTGTCGTTTTTGAGATTGCACCCAAGTACTGCATTTTGGACTCTTTTGTTGACCATGATGGCTACTCCATTTCTTCTGAGGGATTGCTGCCCGCAGTAGTAGATATAATGGTCATCTGAGTTAAATTCACCCATTCCAGTCCATTTCAGTTCACTGATTCCTAGAATGTCAACATTCACTCTTGCCATCTCTTGTTTGACCACTTCCAATTTGCCTTGATTCATGGACCTGACATTCCAGGTTCCTATGCAATATTGCTCTTTATAGCATCGGACCTTGCTTCTATCATCAGTCATATCCACAGCTGGGTATTGTTTTTGCTTTGGCTCCATCCCTTCATTCTTTCTGGAGTTATTTCTCCACTGATCTCCAGTAGCATATTGGGCACTTACTGACCTGGGGAGTTCCTCTTTCAGTATCCTATCATTTTGCCTTGAGAGTTGGACTGTGAAGAAGGCTGAGCACTGAAGAATTGATGCTTTTGAACTGTGGTGTTGGAGAAGCCTCTTGAGAGTCCCTTGGACTGCAAGGAGATCCAACCAGTCCATTCTGAAGGAGATCAGCCCTGGGATTTCTTTGGAAGGAATGATGCTAAAGCTGAAACTCCAGTACTTTGGCCACCTCATGTGAAGAGCTGACTCATTGGAAAAGACTCTGATGCTGGGAGGGATTGAGGGCAAGAGGAGAAGGGGACGACAGAGGATGAGATAACTGGATGGCATCACTGACTCGATGGACGTGAGTCTGAGTGAACTCCAGGAGTTGGTGATGGACAGGGAGGCCTGGCGTGCTGGGATTCATGGGGTTGCAGGGAGTTGGACATGACTGAGCAACTGACCTGAACTGATCTGATCTGATCCACTTTCTAAATTATAGTTTTCAAAACCTGAAGCTGTAAGATTAAATTTTTAAAATAAGCTGTCTTATCTTACGATAACCAGTAGTGTTAAGAGTCATTTCTAACATTCCTTTCCTCCCTATACACAGTAAAATATAATTGATTATTCATAGTACAGAGCTTCCCTTGTGGCTCAGGTGGTAAAGAATCCACCTGCACTGTGGGAGATCTGGGTTCCATCCCTGGGATGGGAAGATCCCCTGGAGAAGTGAAAGGCTACCCACTCCAATATTCTGTCCTGGAGAATTCCATGGACTGTATAATCCATGAAGTTGCAGAGTCAGACAGGACTAAGTGACTTTCACTTTCATTCATAGTACAACATTAGGGAATCACATTTGTGCATTAAAGATTTTTTACATCTTTAAGTGTGTTTGAAATATTGTGCTAAGCGTTTTACATTGTCTAGAATTTTTCTCATTATTTTTATTTTGCATGGTAAAATTTATATATGTTAGGTAAGGCAAACCTTTTTTCCCTATCAATTATAAATTTTTTCTGTAAATAGAGATGAGAGGGGATTTTATATTGTTAGTTATGGTTTGGTAGAGGGTATTATCCCACCACGTTTATTATTTTCAAGCTTTAGAAGGAATATGAAGTTATTCATTGACCTTTCTCTCTCTGATTTTGTGGGCAGTAAGTAAACATGTGCTATGACATGAATTATATTGGAGCCCTCACCCCTAGTACTTCAGAATGTGACAGTTTGGAGACAGAGCCTTTAAAGAAGTAATTCAATTAAAATGCAGTTGTTAGGGTAGGCCCTTAATCAACATGGTATCTTTGTAAGAAGAAGAGATTAGGACACAGACAAGAATATACAGAGGCACCATATGAAGATACCATCCATCCAAGCCAAGGGAAAGACTTCAAAAAACAACTCCAGCAAACCCTTGATTTCAACTTCTAGCCTCTGAAACTGTCAGAAAATGAATTTCTGTTGTTTAAACCACCAGTCTGTATTTCATTGCTATGGCAGACCTGGCAAGCTAAAACAAATGGGAAAGAAGAGAGAAAAGTCTCTGTATTTTAAATGGATCTACTGGAATTAATTGATGGAAAATCTGTTGAGCCAATCACCCATTAAAAGAAAGTAGTGATGCACAGTATAATGGACCATTGCAGATCTGATAAAGTGAGAAGTTAAAGGATCTTAATGGGATCCTAGGATTTTAACAAATTCAGGTCCTACTCCTCAGTAACTTGGAGGGTCATTTTTATATCTGGGTCTAAAGAGTGAAGAATAAATATTTCAGAAAAGTCAGAACCCTATTGAAAAACAGTCCAGAGGAGAAAAGGCAGTATTAGAAATTATTTGAAAATTTACACACATGAAAAATGTCCTTAAAAATATTTTTTGGATAAATAAGTGATCCAAATAAAACGATAATGAAGCAAGGCACCTCAGTTTTGTATTTACCACTTGAAAATACATCTGTACTTTTTGTACTTTATTTTTTCCTCTTTCCTCTAAGAAGATAATGTAATTAAAAAACACACAAGAAATATTCAATATATATATTATTTTAAAAATATTCTTAGTAATTAAGAATATCATTTAAACTCCATTCTTCAATATTTTTCAAATGTTCTGTTTGTTCTTCCATACTTAGAATAAAATCACTGATATTTGAATAAATTTATTATTGAATTAAATTCAAGTTTGATATATGTTAATCATAAAGTTTTGAATTTAAAACTCTATAATTTGGACAGAATTTCAATAGAATATTTACATAAGTTAAAATTAACAAATGAGATTTCACTGAAAGTGTCATGGGTCACAAAAACTCAAACATAAACAGAAGTTTGGTTCAATAAAATGCTGAGAAGCCAGATGTGTAATTTATAAATACAAGATTAAGAATGTTCCTAATAATCACTGACTGACTTAATAAAGGAAATCAGTCCTGAATATTCATTGGTAGGACTGATGCTGAAGTTGAAACTCCAATACTTTTGTCACCTGATGCTAAGAATGGACTCATTGGAAAAAACCCTGATGCTGGGAACAATTGCAGGCAGGAGGAGAAGGGGACGACAGAGGATGAGATGGCTGGATGGCATCACTGACTCGATGGACATGAGTTTGGGTAAGCTCTGGGAGTTGGTGATGGACAGGGAAGCCTGGCGTGCTGCAATTCATGGGGTTGCAGAGTTGGACATGACTGAGTGACTGAACTGAACTGACTTAATAATCATCAAGGAAGCAGAAATGACTGCAGGTATCTTAACAAACCAGGGATTTAATATAGGAAATCACATACTTATAAAATTTACAAAAGGATGACTATTGATTGAAGAGAAATTAGGAAAGCTCAAAATCAAAGGAATCTACCACCAATGAACCCATCTGCTACTAGCACCAAAGCACATGATATGAAACTGCTGAAAAACTAGTCCTCCTGTCTTCCCAAATATCTACCTACCTTTGCCAGAGGAGAATGACAGACTCCCCTATCCTGTCTTCTATATCTCATTCAAATGGCCTGCAGTGCAAGAAAGAGCTTAGAAGATGGTGCTGGAAATCAACCGACAACTTCCAGAATACTTATTAATAAATCTGAAAGTATTGTTGAGCCAAGGAGAAGTGTTTAGCATAAAATATATACCACTTGGATTTTCATTTTATTGTACTATTATTATGAGAAACGTGTTAGTTGACATGGTATCTCAAAATGCTCCAGTTACACAGTAGTATCCTTGCTTAATAATTAAATATGTCTATGCATGTGTGTTAGTCACTCAGCCGTGTTCAACTCTTTGCGACCCCATGAACTGTAGCCTGCTAGGCTCCTCTGTCCATGCGATTCTCTAGGAAAGAATACTGGAGACGGTTGCCATTTCCTTCTCCAGGGGATCTTCCCAACTCAGGGATTGAACCTGGGTCTCCCACATTGTGGGCAGATTCTTTACCATCTGAGCTACCAGAGCCACTTTAAATATATCTATCTTGAGCCTTTATTTCAATGTAGGTTGGGAAACCAAGTTTTACCTCTACTACATCAAGATAAAAGGGCAGGACTAATGTTTATGTGTACTTTTGCACATAAACACATACACATGTTTTATGCATATTTATTATGTATAAACTCATGTTTATTTTAGGTATATTGATGTATATTACGTATATTTACTTTTTAAATGTATATTCATGCCATCTGCAAATAGTGACGGTTTTACTTCTCTTCCAATTTCAATGATTGAATTCTGCCATTTGCAATAGCATGGATGGATCTAGAGAGTATTATGCTTAGTGAAATAAGTCAAAGAAAGACTATGTTATCACTTATACATATAACCTAAAATATAAAACAAACAAATGTATATAGCAAAACAAAAACAGACTCATGGATATTGAGAACAAACTAGTGGTTACCAGTGGGAAGAGGGGGTTGGGAAAAGGTAAGATAGGAGTATGGGATTAAGAAACACGAACCACTATATAAATAAAGCAGCAGCAAGAATAGAGTGCAGGTATAACACAAGCAAACACAAAGAAACATAGCTATCATTTTGTAATAACTTTAAATGGAGTATAATCTATAAAAATTTTTAATCACTATGTTGTACACCTGAAATAAATATAATATTCTAAATCAACTACATTTCAGTATTTTAAAATCAAGGCAAAAATAATAATAAAATAAAATCTAATTTAAATGTGAAATGGCAAAAACATTTACAGGCTATATAGCATGACTAAGAATATATTTTCTTTTTACCTTTTACCCATGGCCTTGCCCCACCCCCAAATCTTTATTCCCCCCATGGCTTTCTCCATGAATTCAACTTTAGCTGAATCCCACTGTGAAATAAAATAGGAGATTTTTGAGTCCTGTCTGATGTTGTAATCAAATAAGACACTGCGATTTTAAGTGGGCATTGCAAATGCCAAGCTTCAACTAAAAGAACCCAAGAAGAGGCTCTTTACACCTAAGAGTCTAAAGCAGAAAACCCAGGCATTAGGATTTTCTCCTATCCATCACTTGCTATTGCACATTATCTCCCAGCAACAGCTGGTGACACACAGACGCCGTGCCTTTAGGAAAGCTCTCTTTTCCCCCTTCCATCTGTTTCAGTCCACTTACTTCGGAAATAAAACACTGCTTTACTGGTCTGCTTACAACATCTTATCCACAATGTAATTTAAATCCCTTCAGTTAGGGGAGGCAGATTTTGCATTCTGAGGGTAGTTTTCTTTTAAAAATGAGCTGAACATTGAGGTCTTCACAACTTGTTGGTCAGATAGAAAAATTTTAAAGGTAGTATTGAAAGCTAGGATGCTTGTGCTATCAAAAGAGAGCAAGGGTAATATGTAAATATGTTGGAAAATAAAATATACTGATTGTATTTCTGAGTTTGAATTTAAACTTGGGACCAGTATTTGATGTTCACTAGAGAACAGCAATGGAGAAGGCAATGGCACCCCACTCCAGTACTCTTGCCTGGAAAATCCCATGGATAGAGGAGCCTGGTGGGCTGCGGTACACGGGGTTGCTAAGAGTCAGACACGACTGAGAGACTTCACTTTCACTTTTCACTTTCTTGCATTGGAGAAAGAAATGGCAACCCACTCGAGTGCTCTTGCCTGGAGAATCCCAGGAACAGGAGAGCCTGGTGGGCTGCCATCTATGGGGTCGCACAGAGTCGGACATGACTGAAGCAACTTAGCAGCAGCAGCAGCAGAGAACAGCAAGGATTTGCAGATTATATGTCTCTATGTTCCATGACTCTTGTTTGGGAAAAAGCAGTGGGCATCAATGAGTGTGGAAGCAACCAGACAGCCCTTTGTTGCTTCTTCATACCTTCACCTTTGGTTTGAATCTCCAGCCATGAAGACAATAAGACTTTTTACTTTTCTTTTCTTCTTATTCTTTTTTTGTTTGTTTAATTGTGACCTCTCCTTCCATGATTGATGAAAATGCAGGCTCTAGAGTCAAACTGCCAAACCCTGAAGCATGATCACCATTTATATGTGACCTTGGGCTAATTATTTACTGTTTTTAAGTCTCAGTTTCTTCATCTAAAATATACATACCTAACTCATAGAGTTGCTATAAAGATTAACTGTTCCCAGGGTTTCCCTCATAGCTCAGTTGGTAAAGACTCCGCCTGCAATGCAGGAGACCCCGGTTCGATTCCTGAGTTGGGAAGATCCACTGTAGAAGGGATAGGCTACTCACTCTAGTATTCCTGGGCTTCCGTTATGGCTCAGCTGGTAAAGAATCTGCCTGCAATGCAAGAGACCTGGGTTGGGAAGATCCCCTGGAGAGGGAAAGTCTACCCACTCCAGTATTCTGGCCTGGATAATCCCATAGACTGTATACTCCATGGCGTCGAAAAGAGTCAGACACATCTGAGCGACTTTTACTTTCACGTCCCACTGTAAGGATTCAATGCAAGGTGGTATAAATATTGCTGTACAAAAAAAGATCTGTACAAAATCTGTACTGTACAAAGATCTGTACTGTATAAAAAAGATCTTCATGACCCAGATAATCACAATGGTGTGATCACTCACCTAGAGCCAGACATCCTGGAATGTGAAGTCAAGTGGGCCTTAGAAAGCATCACTATGAACAAAGCTAGTGGAGGCGATGGAATTCCAGTTGAGCTATTTCAAATCCTGAAAGAGGATGCTGTGAAAGTGCTGCACTCAATATGCCAGCAAATTTGGAAAACTCAGCAGTGGCCACAGGACTGGAAAAAGTCAGTTTTCATTCCAGTCCCAAAGAAAGGCATTGCCAAAGAATGCTCAAACTATTGGACAATTGCATTCATCTCACATGCTAGCAAAGTAATGTTCAAAATTCCCCAAGCAAGGCTTCAGCAATACGTGAAGCATGAGCTTCAAGATGTTCAAAATGATTTGAGAAAAGGCAGAGGAACCAGAGATCAAATTGCCAACATCCACTGGATCATCAAAAAAGCAAGTGAGTTCCAGAAAAACATATGTTTCTGCTTTACTGACTATGCCAAAGCCTTTGACTGTGTGGATCACAATAAACTGTGGAAAATTCTGAAAGAGATGGGAATACCAGACCACCTGACCTGCCTCTTGAGAAACCTGTATGCAGGTAAGGAAGCAACAGTTAGAACTGGACATGGAACAACAGACTGGTCCCAAATAGGAAAAGGAGGACATTAAGGCTGTATATTGTCACCCTGCTTATTTAACTTATATGCAAAGTACATCATGAGAAACACTGGGCTAGATGAAAGCTGGAATCAAGATCGCCAGGAGAAATATCAATAACCTCAGATATGCAGATGACACCGCCCTTATGGCAGAAAATGAAGAAGAACTAAAAAGCCTCTTGATGGAAGTGAAAGAGGAGAGTGAAAAAGTTGGCTTAAAGCTCAACATTCAGAAAGCAAAGATCATGGCATCTGGTCCCATCACTTCATGGAAAATAGATGGGGAAACGAAACAGTGGCTGACTATTTTGGGGGGCTCCAAAATCACTGCAGATGGTGACTGCAGCCATGAAATTAAAAGACGCTTACTCCTTGGAAGGAAAGTTATGACCAACCTAGATAGCAAGTTCAAAAGCAGAGACATTACTTTGCCAACAAAGGTCCATCTGGTCAAGGCTATCATTTTTCCAGTGGTCATGTAAGGGTGTGAGAGTTGGACTATAAAGAAAGCTGAGTGCAGAAGATTTGGTGCTTTTGAACTGTGGTGTTGGAGAGGACTCTGGGAGTCCCTTGAACTGCAGGGAGATCCAACCAATCCATCCTAAAGGAGATCAGTCCTGGGTGTTCATTGGAAAGACTCATGTTGAAGCTGAGATTCCAATACTTTGGCCACCTGATGCGAAGAGCTGACTCATTGGAAAAGACCCTGATGCTGGGAAAGATCGAGGGCAGGAGGAGAAGGGGATGACAGAGGATGAGATGGTTGGATGGCATCACTGACTCAATGGATATGAGTTTGGGTAAACCCTGGGAGTTGGTGATGGACAGGGAGGCCTGGCATGCTGTGGTTCATGGGGTCACAAATGTTCAGACACGACTGAGTGACTGAACTGAACTGAATATAAATATTGCAGAAATAATGAGATATTCTTTTCTCTGGGTTACTGTGATTCTCATTTTCGAGAAAAGAGACCTTCTTTTATTTTTCTTTTGAATTTAATCAGTTTGTTTTTGGTTTAGGGATGTGAAAATAATAAAATCTTATACTAATATTGATAGTTTTAGAATTACAGTGTTTTCTTCTAAATTCATTATTGCAACAAGCTAATTTTGTCCACCAGAGACTAAAATTAATGTTTATATTGATATTTTCTAATGCACTGTATTATTTTTTCTGTTTCTGATTTAGTGGAAATTTTTATTTTTAAACTTTTTAAAAATTATTTTGTAGTGCATATACTTTTTGGCTTATTTTCAAGTGAGTGCTTCTTTGTCTGGTATGGGAATTGGAAAATGCATGATAAATTCATTGTTTTTGTTTGTTTCTAAATTCAGGTGTGATTTTTTTCATAAAGCAATTAAACACATGAATAATAAGCTATTTAAAATGTATTTATTAATTTTCCACTAAGGAGAGTTACTCATTGTTTGTCACAGACTGTTATGTGAATTGTTATTCTGCTTGACTCTGAACTATGGACTGTCTACTCAAATCAGTATGTGGAAGTCTAATATGAATCTCAATATTAATTGTCAAAATGAAACTATTGGTTCTACTTTTCTCCACAAAAGCCCCCAATTTCTTTATTCCCAAAACTCATTAATAGCACTGTCATTCAGCAATTGCTTAGGCAAAACAAAATGCTTTATCTGTTTCCTTCAGGCTTCACATCCAATCTGTCAGTAAATCTTGCAGGCAATATATTAAAAATATATTAAAATTCAAATTACTTGTCACCATTTCCATCTCCATAAGCCATAATCATCTTTTGAATGGTCTACAACAGCTGCATTTTATGTTAGTCAGAATTGGCCTGTTCTGTTTCATACATTTTGCAAGGCAAGAAATTGATTTTGATTCTCTTAAACACATAATACATGAGCCCATTATAATTTTTAGCTTATTCAAGCAGCACAAAAGTATATTGAGAAAATGTGGACGTCATCTCTCACCCTGCATATCTCTTTACCACTCCAGAGGAAACATGATTAAATTTTTAATGTATATCCTTTAAGACTTTTCCTTTTTTCTTATACAATAATATCTGCGGTTCTTAATTTAACTAGGGTGATTCTGTCTCCCAATGGACTTTTAACACTATCTGGGAACAGTTTTTGTTTTGTGATGATTGCAAAGGGTTGTAACTGGCATCTAGTGGGTAGAGATTAAGGATTTTGCTAACCTTCTACATTGTAGAAGACAACCCCCACAACAAATAATTATTTGGAACAAAATGTCAAGAGATGTCATTTTCAAAAGGCTGTTTTTATGTTCTTGCTGTTGAATTCAATGTTTATATTCACAGAGTTGTTCAACCAATTTTAAAGATTTTTTTTTAATTTTTTTTTTAAATTAAAGTATAATTGCTTTATAGAATTTTGTTGTTTTCTGCCATATATCATGTTGGTATTTGGCAGATATAAAATTAAAATATCTATCTATCTATCTATTTGTTAAATTATATATTTCCCCTTCAATTTTCTCAGTTTTAGCTTTGTGTATTTTGGGCACCTATTGTTATGTCCATATGTGTTTATAACTTTTATCTTTTCCTGATAGATTGAGACTTATTACTATGAAATATGCCTGTATATTACTATTTTTATTGTTGTTTTAAAGTCTATTTATCTGACATTGGTAAAACTACATCAGTTTTCTTATGATTGCTGTTTCCCAACCTCTTATTTTTAATTTATTTGGATATTTGATTCTAAAGTGCATAATCTTTAAGTTGTGTGTAGCTAGATTTTTTTTATCCAGTTTCACAAACTTTTCATTTTGATCATATTGTTTAATTCACTCTCACTTAATGTTATTCATGTAGTTGTATTTGCATCTTCCGTTTTATTTTTTGTTTGCTATATGTCTCATGTGACTTTTGTTCCTATACTTCTTATATATGAATTTTTTGCACTTACTGAATATTTTCTGCTGCTACTGCTGCTGAGTCGCTTCAGTCGTGTCCGACTCTGTGCGACCCCATAGACAGTAGCCCACCAGGCTCCCCCATCCCTGGGATTCTCCAGGCAAGAACACTGGAGTGGGGTGCCATTGCCTTCTCCAAATATTTTCTAGTGTTATGTTTTAACTCTTAATGCTTTTTCACTCTATATTATTTTAGTTATTTCCTTAGTAATTGTTCAAGAATTTACCATATATATCTCAACTCATCAGAATCTACTTCTGATTTATATTAACTTCAATACAATACAGAAATTTTGCTCCTATATAGCAAGTAGTTCCTAAATAGCTCTCTTTCCTTGTCCTTTGTGTGCTATTACAGTTATACATATGTTATTCACCAAACAATGCATTGTTATAATTATTAACTTAGATAATTTTTTGTCTCTTAAAGAAAGAGAGAGAAGAAAGGAGAATAGGTATGCACTGAGCTCATTTTCATTTCTACCTATCTAAGTGATGCTATTTTTGTCAAATGTATTGCCTTTATTTCTTTAATAATTCCAACAACACAGCTTATAGGTATATAAATATAGACATAGATATACATGCAATTGTTTTTTAAATTAAAAATAGAAAGATGTAATGTGTATTTGTGATGGTTTCTATAATTACATAATTATCTTTACCAGTGTATTTTGTTTTCTGTTGATTTGTTTTTTAATTACTATGTAAGTTCACTAGATTTCAATTGAAGATAAATTAACTGCAAATTTATTGGGGTTGTTTTGTACACAACAAGCCATTTTTCCCTTGTTACTTTTAAGATATTCTCTTTTTAGTTTCAACATTTTCACTATGATATATCTGTGTATAGATTTCTTTGCTTTTGTACTATTTGCAGGTTACTAAACAACTAGAATGCATAAAATTATTTTTTTTGGTCAAACTTGGGAAGGTTTCAGTCATTATTTCTTTGATTATTTTTTTTCTGCTCCTTTCCTTCTCTCACTCCTAATAAATTAAAATTATAAGGTCAAACAGAAAATATGATAAGAAAGGATAATGCATGATTAAGATAAAAAAGAAGCAAAAGTCATCTAACAATTTCTTTAAAGAGACAGACTGGTGAACAAAAGAGTAACATACTAGAAGGTTTATACAATAAGCTAGCATGCTAATAGCAAGGTAAAATAAAGGTTACTGAATATAATTTTAAAAACAAATAGCATAACAAAATTTTCACAATGCTAATGACTATTTGTATTCTAAACAGATAGCAAAATTGATTATTTTAAGTTTAAACTAAAACTGAAATACATATCCAGGTACTAGGTTATTATGTTACATCCCCATTTAACCAGCTAAAATTTTCAGGAGATGCAAAATGAGGAAAAGAATTGAGAAAGATTCATAAAGTTTAGTTGGCAAGAATATGAAAACTAGAAATGTATCAATTTCAAAATTATTGAAAGTACTAAGAAGTCAGACTTCTTATTTTTCCAAGTTTTTAGTATACAATTATAATGAGATGAAGAAGATGATTTATTCTCAGTTTTCCACAGGGTTAAATTATAAAGAATGAAAAAGTTATATCTAAATATAATGATATGATAGTTCTTTAGTACCTAATATTAGCTTTTTATGTAATTCAGTTGAATTAGCAACTATTGAACTTTTAATCTGTTTCATTCCCTAGTAAAGGAACTCAGAAAAAGAGAAAGAAGATGCAGGTCCTGCACTCAGAGCTCACAGTTCAAGAACAGATGAAGATTAAAGAATAAATCTGTCATAATAAAATGCTTATAAATATAACAAAAAAATCATTCACAAAATACAATATCATGAGTATGTTTATACTTATTATTAAGATTTGGGACTCTTCATGAAGGAATAAAATGTGAGTTATGTTAAGAAGAAGAGACACAATTTCTCAAAGGCATAAAGAAGAAAAGATTTTTCCAAATATGTGAAGAAATATGTTCAAACAAACAAAATTATGAAAAACTTGAATGCAAGCAAAGATTATAGTGTGGTTGAGAAGAGAAAACAAGATAGCAGAAAGTATCAGGCCAAATTGGAGATCAGAAGCCACGTTATAAATAATCTTCTGTAAAATTTCAATAATATATTAAAAATAGGCTTTAATGCTGAAGAATACAAATGTTAATATGTATATTTCATAGCAAGCTATCATGGTATGGTTATCATTTTAAAGAAGTTGCTCTGAAAGCAGCATGTAGAACTATAATGGGTAAAATTGAAAACAGGGATCCACTTAGATGGCTAGTGCCATAACTTGGAGAATTATTAATGATAGTATAAGATAAAGTTTTATCGGAGAAGGCAATGGCACCCCACTCCAGTACTCTTGCCTAGAAAATCCCATGGACAGAGGAGCCTGGTAGGTTGCAGTCCATGGGGTCGCTAAGAGTCAGACACAAGTGAGCGACTTCACTTTCACTTTTCACTTTCATGCATTGCAGAAGGAAATGGCAACCCACTCCAGTATTCTTGCCTGGAGAATCCCAGGGACGGGGGAGCCTGGTGGGCTGCCATCTATGGGGTCACACAGAGTTGGACACGACTGAAGTGACTTAACAGCAGCAGCAGCAGCAAGATAAAGTTTTAGAATTTTTGTTCAGGAGAAGACAAAGAGATATTAAAGTCACAGAATGGAATGGACTAACTGCCCACCAGTAAAAAGTTTCCATTAAAAATTTCTAACAATATATATGAATTGATGACTCTTAAGATCATATTTATGTAATTTCCTCAAGATGTGTTCAATAGCTCAGGTATAGAAACTAAGAGGATGGATTGCACAGTTGAGCTTTCCAGATACACACAAAAGAAAGTAGAGAAGCAATGGAAAACTCTCTTGTTATACATGTTTTAGTCCCAAGGAATTTACAATATAAGAGAAATAATTCAAATGCTTTATTTACAGCCTGGAGTAGAGTAATTTCTACTTAGAAGGCATCAGGTTAGGAGTCTTTGGAAAAGCGCAGCAGTGATCCCAGGCCCTTAAGAGACAGAATTTCATGTACGGTGAAAGGTAGCATGCCCTGGGGTTGACCAAGAAGTGCCTTTAGCTCAGGCCCTTAGTTGATATGTAGCAGAATGCAGCACCATCCATTAGTACAATAAACATGAAAGGGAATGAAAGAAGGAAGCTTAGCTTATTTAGAACAGTTATTAAGACATGCACCTTGGTTAGGTGGAGATGAGGAAAAGGAAGTTCCCTATACTACAGCTACTCTAGCAGGAATAGAGGGAAGCATCCCTGTATCATCCTGTCTACTTCAGAGGTAGTTGATCTTTTACTTGTCCTGTGCATTGTTCTGTCAATGGGATATCATCCTGCCTTAAAACACACACACACACAGTTTTGAAAAAAAGTCCCACTTTTTTATTTGCTTCTCCCCTACCATATGGAACATCATACTTTTTTTTCAGCAACACTTTTTACTTTAACTCCTATTAGTATGCTCATGAATCTCAAAACTATAATCCCAGTCCTAAGTTTAAGAATGCTTGTTTATTCTACCTAAGTATCCCTTGTATTTACTCAAACTCAGAATGTCTCAACTGATTATATATTATCATATGTGTTCCTCCTTCTATTTTCTTATCTCACTGTTCATTAAGAGACACGATTATCCATTTAGTCATTCAAACTCTAAGCTAGAAAGTCTTTCCAAATCTACTTTTTTCTTTCTCAGTTTACAGTTAAGTCCTATCCATCTCTTATTTCCATTACATTATCTATAGTTTCCTTGCCACAGCCTAGAGGAGACAATCATTCTTTCCCAGAGCCTTCCATCCCACCTCCCTTCATTTATCCCTCCTACTTTCATGGAGTGAAATGATTCTTCTAAAGCACAAAGCACACCAGGCCATGTGCTCAGAGCCCATTTTTCTCCATACAATAAATGTGAAATCCCTTAACATGTTCCTTCATCATCTGCTCCTTGATCAACTTTCAAAATTTTCTGCCCTATCATGGAACCTATTACTAGTGGTTTGCCTAAAATGAGAATAAAACAAAGAACAAAATGAGGACAAATCTCTGCATTTATGGACTTTACATTCAAATGGGGGGAAAAGAAAGATTAATAATAATAACAATATAAATGAAAATAATAATTGTTATGGAGAATGTAGATCAAGTTTAGGGGAATTGCAGTTGGATTTTGGAAAAGATTACAATTTTATATAATGCTGTCAGGGAAATGTCACTGAGGTGATATCTGTGCAAGGTCTTGAAATACATGTACATTTCAACTTGCACAATTGCTCTTACACTGTTTTTCCATAGTATTTCTCACGCTCTTACAGATGCACACACATATATATGAGTTATTTGTTAAGACAACCTCTCCCACAATTAAATGATTTATAAAAATGTACATCTTTGTCTGGTTCACTGACTTATAGTTTCAGAAATAATTAGTAGTTGCTCAATAAATATTTGATGAATATATATATCACATTGAACTGGAATTCATCCACACATGAACAAAGCATTAAGTTAAATCTAGTTAATACCCAGATTCATATACTACAAAGTAAAAGCTGGTCACGTAATCCCATTGTGAGAAACGTTGAACAAGTTTTTGGCTCCATAGTTCAGAGTCTCATAAGTTAACACCAGTGTGTAGAGCCAGAAGCAACCGCAGCTGGAACAACATATGTGAATTTGCTCCCTACCAGTTCAGAAGTGAAACAATACAGAAACAGAAATAAGAGCAAAAAAGATTATACAAATATTTTAGCAGTATAATTCACTTGAGTTTATAATGAGCACTTGCATCATGGCTATCATTCTAAGTATCAGCAGCCTAAACACTTAATTTTCTAATGTGAAAGTAATTTGCTCTAATGTTAGAACAGAATTTCAAGATGGAGTATCTTAGTTTCACATCAGTTCTCAGACATATTTCTGAGACCTTTCTCTCTTTGAATAATATTTTAAGCTATTATTTATTGATTGCTAATTATATGCTCAATATACCTTCACAGGTATCTTCATGGAATTTCTACGATGTAGGTTTTATTATATGTATTTTATGATTGAGAAAAGAAGGAGAAAAGTTACATAAATTGCCTCAAAACCACATAATAAATGGTATAGTAGAGATGGGAAGCTGCATCTCCCAGCATTCAAAACACAGGTTTTTAATCATTATTTTATTCTGTCTTAAGTAAGTAAGTGAAGTCGCTCAGTCATGTCTGACTCTTTGCGACCCCATGGACTGTAGCCTACCAGGTTCCTCTGTCCATGGGATTTTCCAGGCAATAGTACTGGAGTGGATTGCCATTTCCTTCTCCAGCGGATCTTCCCAACCCAGGGATTGAACCCGGGTCTCCCACATTGTAGACAGATGCTTTACCGTCTGAGCCTTGAACCCATTGGAGGAGGTGAGCTCACAGTCTTTTTATTCTTCTATCTTGGACAGTCCTCTCCCCTGCCTTATAAAAAGGACAGTATCACATATTTCTGCACAATATCCATACTGTGCAGAACTCGGATTTCCTACTTCATTTCTTTTCTGTTTTTTAAGACAGAAAGAAATGTTACTGCATTTAAAAGAGACAAAACTTGCCATCTTGTTTTCTAAATTATATATTTTTCATGAAATTATGAACCAACTTCATATCAAAGTTGAAGAAACTATAAGCTTAAGTGTTTTAGAATTTAGAAATGTCTTTAGACATTTATGTCTAATGTCTAAATGTCTTTAGAATTTCTATTTATTCTTAATTTGTTTTCATTTAAAATATTAATAAAATGATGTACTCTGTAAGAACTTTATTTTTAATATAAATTTATTTATTTTGATTGGAGGCTAATTACTTTACAATATTGTATTGGTTTTGCCATACATCAACATAAATCCGCCATGGGTGTACATGTGTTCCCCATCCTGAACCCCCTTCCCATCTCCCTCCCCATACCATCCTCTGGGTCATCCCAGTGCACCAGCCCCAAGCATCCTGTATCATACATTGAACCTGGGCTGGCGATTTGTTTCACATATGATATTATACATGTTTCAGTGACATTCTCCCAAATCATCCCACCCTTGCCCTCTCCCACAGAGTCCAAAAGACTGTTCTATGTAAGAACTTTAAATGGTAAATTTTTAATAAAAAGGAAAAGACTAAGATCACCAAGCATGTCTCCACCAGAGATAGCTACTGTCACTATTTGGTGACAATAATGTCTCCAGCATCTTTGTTGTGCATGTATGCAGAAATATTCATATACACACATTCATATAAACATATGTATTTCTGGATTTTGTGAAAGAAAATTTTATTTAATTTTTCTTTCATTTTTTGTTAAATTCATATAAGCCCACTGGCTAAAAGAGAAAAATTTAGAAACTAATCTGGAAACTAATCTTGAATCTATTTTCCTTCAAGGTTTTAATTTCCTCTTGATTAGTACCAGTCACTCTTCCAAAACTGTTTCTTTTTATATGAAGTAAAGTTAGCAAAGAGACTGATTAGACAAGAGCAAAAATCTCCAACTTTGGCTTCTATTGAATGTAATCAATGCTTGACTGTAACTTGGTATTCTAGAAGTTCGATCAGGTCATAAATAACATATTACATAATTGCTAATATGGTGGTCAGTGTAGGGTCAAAATTTACAAAAAAATGTCTGATTTTTTAAGGCTGAGTAAAAGTTGAACATTTATGAATATCTCTAATCCGCATTCAGATATTATACCTTATCTTCCTTCTTATTTAGAGACATTCTCACTTGTAGGTTCAATTTAAGATAGATTCTGAAGTCAATTCTGCTCAGTCAGTAGAAACAAGGGTTTATAAGCCAGTAGATCAGGGATTCATCATAATTCTCTGTTCTCGTGTTTGAATTGCACTAGGACTTTTCCTACCCTGATTCAACCCCTATCATGCATCTCCATTCCAAAAGTAGTCCATCTTCTCCTCAAGTCTGAATCTTGTCCTGATTTTCTGTGTGGTACCTCAGGCCTGATTTTCTCTCCACCACTAAAGCTTCACTGCTATCAATAGTTTTATTATCAAATTTCTTTCTACCCATTTATTTCATTTATATCCGTTTGTTCAACACTGCGTTAGTATCTTCAGCAGCACACACTCCACCAAACATTAATTATACAGTGGTGAGTAATATAAACCAGAATATGTTTACCTATCTCAGGTAAGGCACATTCCCTTTGCAACCAAGATTGGCTATATCAACAATTATTACTGGGAGTTAACTAGCAATTATAATAGCAGTTCCATAATATAACCACACACACACACAGACACACACACATGCACACATGTACAGCAAGCACATATGCAATAATTAGAAAATCCCTACACAACTGTTTCCATTTTCAGTTAGATATTGACTTACAGTAACCTCAGTAACCTTTGAATTCAGCCTTCCATTTTATTCAGACCTTATACAGTAACAGAATCATTAGTTTGGTAGTCATTTGGCAATGCAGTTAGCAATGGAATGCATATTAGATATTTGTTACTGAATGTATTTGGTTACATTAAGAAAATAAATTACTTAAGCAAAAATTTAAAAACCTCTACTAGCCCATGTAAAGAAATTATATCTATTATAAATCTTCTGCAGCTGGTAAGATAGGATAGATTCCTGTACCAAGAATCAGTAGCAGACAGGTCAAATCCATAGGTCAAATATTACCATTGGTGTGCTTTAGCATAGCCCATGAGCTGAAAATCATTTCTATATTTTTATAAGGTTATAAAATAATTCAAAAAAGGATATGTGATGGTGACCATACCTGGTCTGCAAAGCTTAAAATAGTTACTATCCGATCCTTTAGAGAAAAAGTGTGCCAACTCCAGATGAAGACTTTGAATCAAGAGTCTTAACAACTTAGGTATCTTGTGTATCCAAATGCTAACAGGATGCTGTCAAAATCTAAATTAAAAATTTTAGTCTGCATTTAGAAGTTTATAAATGCAAATTTATTAGAAATAGCAAAATGGATAACAATTCCCTTGTCTGCCTTACTTTTACTTTCAGTATATAAAAATGCTCATCCTGACATCTGTTCATTGCTTGTATCTAGCCAAGCTGAATATGTATGGGCACTTAAAGAAAATAATACATCTTCTAAGTGATTGAAGGATTTTATAACTATTGGTTTTTCTTGGAAAATTTTAACATGATAACTCAGAGAATCTATTTATACTATGTCATTTCTTTTATTTTTGTTTATATAATATTGATAGTTTAAATGCTTTAATGAATATTTCATTTATTTATTTTTATGGCTCACAGAATGTGGCTAAGGGCCTAGAGAATCACTAACAATAAAAGGCACTCCTTTGCTTTTGTTGTTCCTACGTCAACTTGGCAAAAGCATAATGAAACATATGGGTTTCACCACAGGTATTTAATTTCAACCTACTCAGTTTTTTGACATAGCCAGAAGTAGTAGGGAATTCCAATATTGTAGAGACACTGATGGAAAACAGATCCTCTTAAGATTACTAAAGCAGAAATATTCACATTTATTACAAACAGGCCTAAAAAATCAATTACTGTTCAGCTTCCCAAGACTTGTTAAAAAAACAAACAAACAACAAAAAAAAAAACAAAACCAAAAAACTGTGCAGTAAATCTTAAGTAATCTTTCTTTACTAAAGTTGATAGAATCTGTAGAATATCTCCAGTCCCCAATATTGGGGCCATGTGTCAATGTATATGGTTCTTGTATTTTTAATAGCCTAACAGTAATTGTCTGGGTTTATTGTGAAACAGGTCCTATCTGGGGTTATTGTGAAAAACATGTGTGATTAACTTCACAATTTTAATAATGCATGTGTACGTGCTCAGTCATGTCTGACTCTTTGTGACTATTTGGACGGTAGCCCACCAGACTCCTTTCTTCATGGGCATTCCCAGGTAAGAATACTGGATCCTGTTGCCACTTCCTGCTCCAGGGTATCTTCCTGATCCAGGGATCAAACCCACCTCTCCTGAGTCTCCTGCATGGCAGGTGGATTCTTTACCCTCCAGGCCACAGGCCACCTTTAATATCTGTGCATGAGTGCATGCTCAGTCATGTCTGAGCAGGTTGCCATTTCCTTCCCCAGAGGTCTTAAATAAAGTCTTTCCCTTTTAAGTTCATCAGTTCAATTTTTCTTTGACAACACAGACATACAAATTCCTACACAAAATGAAAAGGATGATTAAGCAAATATAATTACATTAATTTGGGGGGAAATTGAGCAAAGGGTAAACAAGAATTCTTTGTACTATTAATATTTTGCAATTTCTCTATACTTTTGAGGTTACTTAAAAATAAAATGTTAAATAATCAGGAAAAATGTACATGACATGTTCTATAATATCTAACAAACTATTTAAATAAAAATCTAAATACTCAATTCCAAAAGCACACTTAGGGTACATATTTTAATAGCCATATCTCAAATAATCCAATAGCCACACCAAGTGATTTGTATCCCACAACACTGTAAAATTGCTAAGAAAAGCACTAAGAAATAGTTATAGTATGGAATTACACATAATCATGCTCAAGAGGCTGGAAGCAAGTTTTGTTCTTTTGTACAAATGGAAAATTTCTCTCTACTTGAGGTCCAATTGGCAATGTAAACTATATAAAATATTTTTCATGGAATTCAAAACTAAAGATCAAAGAACTGTGGTGACTGAAAATTAGAATTGTTCTAATCTTACCAGTTATGTACTCTATTCTCATATTCAAACAATAATTTGTTCTATGATATCCCTAGGGAGTGAACATCTTATTTGTGCATAATTACTCCTAGTAGCAGCATCATGTCCATTCCAAGTTTGGACTTCTGTATTAAAAAGAAATCTTGTTTTCTCACAATTTTTACTCATTAGTCTTTACCCCATCCTCTGAGATCATGAAAGTCACCCATATGTATATCTTTTAAATATTTAAAACAGCATTCATCCATCTTTTTAAGCTTAATATTCCAACCAGTCCTCCTTTATCCATCCTGGCCTCTATATGTTATTTTTTTTTATATTGAATACAATATTCAAATTAAACAGAACAGCTGAGAAATGATCAGACAAGCGCCTAATACTGAAGGTGGCCGAATGAGAGCAGTCACATCCAGCTTCTAGGGACAATGCTGACAGCAAAGCCAGAGGCAAAGTGAGGTGTCCAACATGGGTCATGATGTTGGTGCAAACTGTGGTATCTGCGGTTTGGAACAGTGATTGAGTTATTTTCACCAAACTCATTCTCTGGAGCAATTCTATGGTCCTCACTTCTACCTACTTTCCTTAGCTCCTACTAACTTTTATAAATCTCATGTCTTCACATCTTTAACAAATCTTTCAATCTATTCCTTTGCTGTGTGGATAAGCCAGAGACAGTTTCATTTGCTTAGTTCTAAGAACCCTGACTGATACAGATACTTCTTTTTAACTAATCCCAATTTCTGAACATTTTTTTTCTTCTATGAAAACTGTGTGCTGTGTCAAATGCTTTTGTGAGACTTAAGGAAAGAACCTGAACCTCTCTGGACTTAAAGGTTTTACTTATTAATTGAAATTATTTATGCCACTTTAAGAGAAGGCAGTGGAAATCCACTCCAGTACTCTTGCCTGGAAAATCCCATGGATGGAGGAGCCTCATAGGCTGCAGTCCATGGGGTTGATAAAAGTTGGGCACGACTGAGTGACTTCACTTTCACTTTTCACTTTCATGCATTGGAGAAGGAAATGGCAACCCACTCCAATATTCTTGCCTGGAGAATCCCAGAGAGAGAGGAGCCTGGTGGGCTGCCATCTATGGGGTCGCACAGAGTTGGACACAACTGAAGTGACATAGCAGCAGCAGCAAGTCGAGTTGAAGATTTGTTGTTTTTGTTTAGTTGCTAAGTAATGTCCAACTCTTTGAAATCCCGTGGACTGTAGCATGCCAGACTCCTCTGTCCTCCATTATCTTCTGGAGTTTGCTCAGATTCATGTACATTGAGTCTGTGATGCTATCTAACCATCTCATCCTCTGCTGTCCCCTTCTCCTTTTGCTTTCTATATTTCCCAGCATCAGGGTCTTTTCCAATGAGTCGGCTCTTCACACCAGGTGGCCAAATTGTGGAGCTGAACATAATAGATACAATAATGAAAGAATCAGCCCTAACACAGAAACTGGAACAGAGTAAAAAGGTAAGAAATAAAGTTATTTCCCTTTTGTACCACACTTCACCTGACTTTCTTGCTTGTCTTTGTCTCTTGCTCATTTCCATTCCTACCTCCTCTTTTCAGATATAATTAATACTTGTTAGGGAGGAGGAAATGAGTGCATAAATCATGATGTAGTTTAAACAATTTCAAGAGAACTGATGTATTTAATCATTTTTGTGAAATAGCAATGTATGCTAACAAAGCATTTGAGTAGATTTAAGCAAGTTCCTGCAGCCAAAACTAACACATATTAATGTAAGATTTTCTTATAATCAAATTTATGATATTTCTATTAATTTTTTTTGGCTTTTGTTATTTATTTTACACTTTGTTATGTGTGAAAGTATGAAAAATATAGAGCCTGAAAACTAAATATTGAAAAATTTTATTACTATTTGTTTTCATGTTTTATGTACTGTTGAACTGGGAAAACTTGATATTGTTTGACTTTTGCATAAGTGTGCTACTCAATGTTTCAGAGATACTTAAGATCCAATGGATTGATTATATAACAACTTGGATTTATCACAAAGTTCTCCTACACCGAAATATTTTGAAATTTCTGAAATGTCTCTGAGTTCTAGATTCTACTTTTCAAGTTGCATTTCATTTAATGAGAAATATTTGCTAAATGTTTAAAATACTGTCTGGTTTACTGCTTGTTTGTTTGTTTTTTCCTTCTGTGGCATTTAATTTTCTCATTCCTGCGCAGAAAGCCCTGACAGTGTGTAAGCTTGGCTTGACCATAAACCTTATCACAAATGCAACTCCAAAGAGATCTACCATCTTTCTCATTTGCTATAGGATCTCAATACTAAAGTGGATCTTCATCTCAAGCGAGAAATATACACTTTCTCTTTGCTCTATGAACCTTTTTACAATCATTATCCTTACTTTCAACTGAAAACCAAAGTTTCTCAATTCTTTCTCAATAGGGACCCTTGAATCCAGCTATATGTTTGCATCACTATAACTTTAGTTTGAGCTTTATAAACTATCATATTGACTCTTTCAATATCTTCCTATCTCTTTTCCTCAAGTTTCCAAATCCACACTTCTGACTTGAGTGGGCAGAGAAGGTAAAAAGTCAAGTTCATGGAAGACTTTGTATGGTTCTATAGATGTTATTTTTTAAATAATGGAGACCATTAAATAAGCTAGATTATCTATGTCATATTGCTGTAACCATCATAGATATTATATCTTTAATTATTATTGATGATATCAACTTTTCTACTATGAAAGTGAAGTGACTGGCCTGTTTCTAAAACACTCCATGACATTTCACTGTGAATATATCTCAGTTCAGTTCAGTTCAGTCACTCAGTCATGTCTGACTCTTTGCGACCTCATGAACTGCAGAATGCCAGGCCTCCCTGTCCATCACCAACTCCTGGAGTTCACCCAAACCCATGTCCATTGATTCAATGATGCCATCCAGCCATCTCATCCTCTGTCATCCCCTTCTCTTCCTGCCCTCAATCTTTCCCAGCATCAGGGTCTTTTCCAATGAGTCAGCTCTTCGCATCAGGTGGCCAAAGTATTGGAGTTTCACCTTCAGCATCAGTCCTCCCAATGAACACCCAGGACTGATCTCCTTTAGGATGGATTGGTTGGATCTCCTTGCAGTCCAAGGGACTCTCAAGAGTCTTCTCCAACACCACAGTTCAAAAGCATCAATTCTTCGGCACTCAGCTTTCTTTATAGTCCAACTCTCACACTCTTACATGACCACTGGAAAAACTATAACCTTGACTAGACGGAACTTTGTTGGCAAAGTAATATCTCTGCTTTTTAATATGCTGTCTAGGTTGGTCATAACTTTCCTTCCAAGGAGTAAGCTTCTTTTCATTTCATGGCTGCAATCACCATCTGCAGGGATTTTGAAGCCCAAAAAAATAAAGTCAGCCATTGTTTCCACTATTTCCCCATCTATCTGCCATGAAGTGATGGGACCAGATGCCATGATCTTTGTTTTCTGAATGTTGAGCTTTAAGCCAACTTTTTCACTCTCCCCTTTACTTTCATCAAGAGGCTCTTTAGTTCTTCTTCATTTTCTGCCATAAGGGTGGTGTCATCTGCATATCTGAGGTTATTGATATTTCTCCCGGCAATCTTGATTCCAGCTTGTGCTTCCTCCAGCCCAGCGTTTCTCATGATATACTCTGCATATAAGTTAAATAAGCAGGGTGACGATATACAGCCTTGACGTACTCCTTTTCCTATTTAGAACCAGTCTTTGTTCCATGTCCAGTTCTAATTGTTGCTTCCTGACCTGCATACAGGTTTCTCAAGAGGCAGGTCAGGTGGTCTGGCATTCCCATCTCTTTCAGAATTCTCCACAGTTTATTGTGATCCCCACAGTCAAAGGCTTTGGCATAGTCAATAAAGCAGAAATAGATGTTTTTCCGGAACTCTCTTGCATTTTTGATGGTCCAGCAGATGTTGACAATTTTACCTCTGGTTCCTCTGCCTTTTCTAAATCCAGCTTGAACATCTGGAAGTTCACGGTTCACATATTGCTGAAGCCTGGCTTGGAGAATTTTGAGCATTATTTTACGAGCGTGTGAGATGAGTGCAATTGTGTGGTAGTTTGAGCATTCTTTGACAATTCCTTTCTTTGGGATTGGAATGAAAACTGACCTTTTCCAGTCCTGTGGCCACTGCTGAGTTTTCCAAATTTGCTGGCATATTGAATGCAGCACTTTCACAGCATCATCTTTCAGGATTTGAAATAGCTCAACTGGAATTCCATCACCTCCACTAGCTTTGTTTGTAGTGGTGCTTCCTAAGGCCCACTTGACTTCACATTCCAGGATGTCTGGCTCTAGGTCAGTGATCACACCATCGTGATTATCTGGGTCATGAAGATCTTCTTTGTACTGTTCTTCCTTGTATTCTTGCCACCTCTTCTTAATATCTTTTGCTTCTGTTAGGTCCCTACCATTTCTGTCCTTTATTGAGCCCATATTTGCATGAAAAGTTCCCTTGGTATCTCTACTTTTCTTGACGAGATCTCTAGTTTTTCCCATTCTACTGTTTTCCTCTATTTTTTTGCATTGCTCACTAAGGAAGGCTTTCTTATCTCTCCTTGCTATTCTTTGGAATTCTGCATTCAAATGGGTATCTTACCTTTTCTCCTTTCTTTTAACTTCCTGTCTTTTCACAGCTATTTGTAAGGCCTCCTCAGACAGCCGTATTGCTTTTTTGCATTTCTTTTCCATGGGGATGGTCTTGATCCCTGTCTCCTGTACAATGTCACGAACCTCCATCCATAGTTCGTCAGGCACTCTGTCTATCAGATCTAGTCCCTTAAATCTATTTCTGACTTTCACTGTATAGTCATAAGGGATTTGATTTAGGTCATACCTGAATGGTCTAGTGGTTTTCTCCACTTTCTTCAATTTCAGTCTGATCTGCAAACACGCAAATATTAACAGGTTAAGGGAAAACTAAAAGAAATAAAATAATAATCTTTAAAGCTAATTTTAAAGCTACATCCTTATCTATATCTATTTTGCATAACAAGTCTTTTCAAAGTTCCTTTACAGTTTCATTGTGAGAATTTTTATAGAACTATATTTAGCATATATGGACTTCCCCAGTGGCTCAGTAGTAAGACTTCAGCTGCAGTGCAGGAGCAGCAGGAGATGCAGGTTAGATCCCTGGGTCAAGAAGATCCCCTGGAGAAGGGCAAGGCAACCCACTCCAGTATTCTTACCTGGAGAATCCCTATGGACAGAGGAGCCTGGTGTGCTACCGTCTGTGGGTCACAATGAGTCAGACACTACTGAAGTGACTTATCAAGCAGGCAGTTAGCATATTAGTAATATGTGTATTGTTTTTTTTATTTAAAAAATGAAATATGCCTGAATCCTTGAATGCTTCAAAAATTTCAAACAACAAAAATTACTTAAAAGTTTACAGTAGCTTCCCATAAGTTACCTATTTCACACATGATAATGTATATATGGGAGGAGAGCATGGAAACCTACTCCAGTATTCTTGTTTGGAGAATCCCATGGACAGAGGAGCCTGGAGGGCTACAATCTACGGAGTTGCAAAGAGTTAGACACAACTGAAGCAGTTAAATACAGTGTATTCTTAAAAAGATAGGAATACCAGACCAACTTACCTGCCTCCTGAGGAATCTGTATGCAGGTCAAAAAGCAACAGTTAGAACCAGACATGGAACAATGGACTGGTTCCAAATTGGGAAAGGAATATGTCAAGAGTACACACTGTCACCCTGCTTATTTAACTTATATGCAGAGTACATCATGCGAAATGCTGGGCTAGATGAAGCACAAGCTGAAATCAATACTGTGAGGAGAAATATCAATAACCTCAGATATGCAGATGACACCACCCTTATGGCAGAAAGTGAAGAGGAACTGAAGAACCTCTTGATGAAAATGAAAGAGGAGAGTGAAAATGCTTGCTACAACTCAACATTCAGAACACTAAGATAATAGCATCCGGTCGCATCACTTCTTGGCAAATAGATTGGGAAATGGTAGAAATAGTGACAGACTTTATTTTGGGGGGCTCCAAAATCACTGCAGATTGTGACAGCAGCTATAAAATTAAAAGACGCTTGCTCCTTAGAAGAAAAGCGATGACTAATCTAGACAGCATAGTAAAAAGCAGAGACATTACTTTGCCAACAAAGGTCCATTCAGTCAAAGCTATGGTTTTTCTAGTAGTCATGTATGGATGTGAGAGTTGGACCATAGGGAAAGCTGAATGCTGAAGAATTGATTCTTTTGAACTGCAGTTTTGGAGAAGACTATTGAGAGTCCCTTGGACTGCAAGGAGATCAAACCAGTCAACCCTAAAGGAAATCAGTCCTGAATGTTCATTGGAAGGACTGATGCTGAAGCTAAAGCTCCAATACTTTGACCACCTGATGCAAAGAACTGACTCACTGGAAAAGACCCTGATGCTAGGAAAGACTGAAGGTGGGAGGAGAAGGGGACAACAGAGGATGAGATGGTTGGATCGCATCACTGACTCAATGAACATGAGTTTGAGCAAGCTCTGGGAGTTGGTGATGGACAGAGAGGCCTGACATGCTGCAGTCCATAGGTTTGCAAAGAATCATACATGACAGAGTGACTGAACTGCCTGCCTTACTGACTTACTTATGTATGTCAATGCTACTTTCTCAATTTGTCCTTCACTCTCCTTTCCCCACTGTGTCTACTGCAACACTGTAAAGAAATTATCCTCTAATAAAAAATAAACACTAATTAAACAACAAATTTGTACTTAAAGTATTAGAAAAATATTTGAACAAGAATGTACTTAAGTCATTTTAGTATCTTGTTTTAGTTGATACTAAACAAGTTTATTTAATATCTTTTTTATTTATATCTTCTTCTTGCCAAAAAAATTTATAAAATTGAAGTGACTAAAAAAATATTAGCAAAGAAGAATGTCATAAATTCTGAAGAAATGGTTGTAAAAATCAAAGTTATTCTTAAAAGACTAAATGACATAAACTTACATAAAATATTGTAAGAATATATGAGATAGATAATAAACTGAGCTAACTTTTAAAGGTGTCTGAATCAAGGGGATAAGGATAGAGAGATATACAAAATTTAAAAATTATACTGTGTTTTGATACACAGTGAGAAAAAGACAACAGTTAGCATCTAAGAATACAAATTCAGTTGTTAATACACTAGCAATAAACCTGGAAATAAATGGACAAAGTCACCAGATGCACAGCTATAGATTAGGACAGTGTTCAGGCCAGGAAGAAATAGAAGGATGAAAAAGAAAAGTTTGGTTAATGACAACCTCGGCTTCTTGACTATAAATTAGCTGTCTTGACCTTTAACAGATAATTTAGCAAAAGTTTACCTCATTCAGCAAATCTTGCACAAATGATAACAATCAACAAATAATTAGAATTGTTTTCTATGAAAAAATTCCGATGGAGAAGTTAAAAATATCCTTCAAAGCATATTAATTTTAAATAAATATTTTTAAAATATATGAAATGATGTGCAAATTATACACCATATATAGCTGCTCAGTTCAGTTCAGTCACTCAGTCATGTCCGACTCTTTGCGATCCCATGAATCGCAGCACGCCAGGCCTCCCTGTCCATCACCAACTCCCGGAGTTCACTCAGACTCATGTCCATCAAGTCAGTGATGCCGTCCAGCCATCTCATCCTCTATCGTCCCCTTCTCCTCCTGCCCCCAATCCCTCCCAGCATCAGAGTCTTTTCCAATGAGTCAACTCTTCCCATGAGGTGGCCAAAGTACTGGAGTTTCAGCTTTAGCATCATTCCTTCCAAAGAAATCCCAGGGCTGATCTCCTTCAGAATGAACTGGTTGGGTCTCCTTGCAGTCCAAGGGACTCTCAAGAGTCTTCTCCAACACCACAGTTCAAAAGCATCAATTCTTTGGCGCTCAGCCTTCTTCACAGTCCAACTCTCACATCCATACATGACCACAGGAAAAACCATAGCCTTGACTAGACGGATCTTTGTTGGCAAAGTAATGTCTCTGCTTTTCAATATGCTATCTAGGTTGGTCATAACTTTCCTTCCAAGGAGTAAGTGTCTTTTAATTTCATGGCTGCAGTCACCATCTGCAGTGATTTTGGAGCCCCAAAAAATAAAGTCTGACACTCTTTCCATTGTTTACCCATCTATTTCCCATGAAGTGATGGGACCGGATGCCATGATCTTCGTTTTCTGAATGTTGAGCTCTAAGCCAACTTTTTCACTCTCCACTTTCACTTTCATCAAGAGGCTTTTGAGTTCCTCTTCACTTTCTGCCATAAGGGTGGTGTCATCTGCATATCTGAGGTTATTGATATTTCTCCCGGCAATCTTGATTCCAGCTTGTGCTTCTTCCAGTCCAGCGTTTCTCATGATGTACTCTACATATAAGTTAAATAAGCAGGTGACAATATACAGCCTTGACATACTCCTTTTCCTATTTGGAACTAGTCTGTTGTTCCATGTCCAGTTCTAACTGTTGCTTCCTGACCTGCATACAGATTTCTCAAGAGGCAGGTCAGGTGGTCTGGTACTCCCATCTCTTGAAGAATTTGCCACAGTTTATTGTGATCCCCACAGTCAAAGGCTTTGGCATAGTCAATAAAGCAGAAATAGATGTTTTTCTGGAACTCTCTTGCTTTTTCCATGATCCAGCGTATGTTGGCAATTTGATCTCTGGTTCCTCTGCCTTTTCTAAAACCAGCTTGAACATCAGGAAGTTCATGGTTCACAGATTGCTGAAGCCTGGCTTGGAGAATTTTGAGCATTATTTTACTAGCATGTGAGATGAGTACAATTGTGCAGTAGTTTGAGCATTCTTTGGCATTGTCTTTCTTTGGGATTGGAATGAAAACTGACCTTTTCCAGTCCTGTGGCCTCTGCTGAGCTTTCCAAATTTGCTGGCATATTGAGTGCAGCACTTTCACAGCATCATCTTAGAGGTCATGATAAAGTATTATATTTTAAATAATAAATTAGAAGGGTACATATGAAATATTTAAATCAATTGTGGCATAAAACAAATAATTTCATTTCTGTATATCCATCCTAAGGAAATGAAATCATAGTCTCAAAGAGATATCTGCCCCCCCTCCTCCCCCATGTTGATTGCAGTATTATTCACAGTGGACAAGACCAAGACATAGAAACAATTTAAGTGTCCATGATGGATGAATGGATAAAGAAAATGTTGTATTATATACAAAGGGCTATTATACAATGATAATAGAGAAGGAAATCTTGCCATTTGTGACAACATGAATGAGGCTTAAGAGCATTATGCTAAGTGAAATAAACAGAGAAAGGTAAATTATATTGTAGTTATATGTGGAATTAAAAAAACAAACTAGGAATAAGTCAGTGGTTATCAGAGACTGGAGATGGAGGGTGGGGAAAATGAATGAAGGTGGTCAAAAGGTACAATTTTCAGCTCTAAGTAAATTCTGCAGACATCATATGCACATGGTGACTATGGTAGCGGTGGCGGTTTAGTGGCTAAGTCGTATCCAGCTCTTGCAACCCCATGGACTTTAGCCTGGCCAGGCTCCTCTGCCCATGGAATTCTCCAGGGAAGAATACTGAAATGGGTTTCCATTTCCTTGTCTACTAAACAGGGCTTAATGGCATCAACCTCACTGGGGCATGAAAGGGCTCAAGAGAGACAAAGCCTCCTAAAGTTCTCGACACAAGGCTTGGTACCCAGGAAGGTTCCACACACAGTAAGTTCACTGTAAGCAATGATCAAGAACACTCCTGGGGGCCTGCAGGGTTCCCTGAGGGAAAGGAGCAGAGTGCCCACCTCCCCAGTCTGACAGAGGGCCGGAAAACACTGGCGCATGAGTTAACAATATGTATTTGTATTTGAAAGTTGCTAAGGGAAGATCTCGATGGACATGAGTTTGAGTAAACTCTGGGAGTTGGTGATGGACAGGGAGGCCTGCTGTGCTGCAATTCATGGGGTCACAAAGATTCAGACACGACCAAGAAACTGAACTGAACTGAACTGAACTGAACTGAAGGGAAGATCTTAAAAGTTTTCATCACAAGAAAAAAATGTGACTATGTGAAATCATGGATGTTAACTAAAGTTATTTGTGGTAATCAGTTCACAATACATATACAAATAATGAGGGGAGTCGGGGCACCAACCCACCATGAAGTCAAAAATCTGCTGACTGCTCTGCCTCAAAAACAAAAGAATTAATTAATGACTCACCCAAGAGCAGGAAGCTGAAGCAGTTTGGTTAGAATTGGGACTCAAATCCTAGTCATTTTAATTTCACATATCGTGATCTCAAGTCAAACATAAACTGTTCCGCCACAGTTAATTCATTTAAAGATCTGCAAAATGAAAATACAGGTACCCAAATTTATTGAAAAAAATTTGCATATAAGTGGATCCATGCAGTTTAAATCCATGTTGTTCAAGACTCAACTGTATATCAAATCACTATGTTGTGTACTTTAAACATATATAATATTACATGTAAATAATATATCAATAAAACTGAACAAAATAAAGAATAATATGCTCTCCCATAATCAAGATTTAGTCTTTTTTTATACACAAGCTTTTGAGTTAGTTCATAGCACCTGTAAACGATATATTGGAAGATGTTCTGCTTTACCTAATTGAGTTGCTCAGTCGTGTCTGACTTTTTGCGACTCCATGGACTGTAGCCTACCAGGTTCCTCCATCCATGGGATTTTCCAGGCAAGAGTACTGGAGTAGGTTGCCATTTCCTTCTCCAGGGGATCTTCCCAACCCAGGGATCAAACCTGGGTCTCCCGCACTGCAGGCAGACACTTAACTGTCTGAGCTACCAAGGAAGCCCTCAATATATCAATAAAACTGAACAAAACAAAGAATAATACTCTCTTCCATAGTCAAGATTTAGTTTTTGTTTATACACAAGTTTTTGAGTTAGTTCATAGCACCTGTAAACGATATATTGGAAGATGTTCTGTTTTACCTAATTGAAGCTTGAAGCCAAAACCTAAAACATATTCTAATTTTTTTCAAAGCTAGCAACCAAGATGTGCGTGACAAAATACATTTTCACCTACTATACTTTCTGTACAGTTATTTTTATTTTTTTAATAGTCACTGTTAACAGCTATCTCCTATTTTCTAGCTTAAAATATTTTAGATAGCTTAAAAAATGTGTATTTGTCTAGGTTGCTTTTTTTCCTAAGCAAGAATCTCTCTGCTTTTGCTGGTCTGAAAGTTTATTAGGAGTCATTTTAAGTGACAGTGGGAAACTGTTAAGTTATTGAAAAAAAAGTTGGCAACATTTTTAATGCATTGTGCTTGTAAGCCAAGATATATTAGAGCTTTTTATGGACAAAATGTGTTAAGACATAGAGTGAAATCTACTTACAGGGAAAACAGAAAGATCTTGATCTCTTTCCCGTTTTTAGTATCTAATGTTGACATGCCTATATTTACAGTTGACTGAAATTGCCCCTGGTTGGCAATTACCATGCCTGTCTCTGAAAGTATGAAAAGATCAAATTAACAATAAAATGGATTTCTGACCCTCAAAAGTTACAGTAATAGCTAAAGTGCTGTGTAAGTTTTTGCTAATTTAAATGAGAGTTGCTGTTTTACATTTAAATGTACAAAAAAAAATTTACTTGTGTTGGATGGTTTTTCCATATTAAAAAAATGGGTTACTATGTTTTTCTCTATTTAAATAATAAGAAAGATCATCCTCTGGTATCATGCCTAAAGTAGACATTGCATATTTTGCTGATCTTTTTATGCCAGTGATCTTTTCATAGCTGCCTAAAATTCCATCTCAATTATAATTTATTAACTATTTCCTTATAGACAAACTATTTTTTGCTATCACATACTCTGCTGTTAACTATATTTTCAACTTACATATTTTTCACATTGAAATTTTGATAAGGCAGAAATCCAGAAGAGGAAATTTACAGGGGCAAAAGCTATGTACATTTCCAAAGAATCATGGTGGACACTGCTTTTGCACTCCAAAAATCTACACAAATTTATATTTTCACTAAAAAGTTAGTGGGAGTGTATACCTTTACATTTTCTTGCAGAATATTTCAGTAGCTTATTTATTAGTACCTATAAGACATATATATTTGCTATTGTTACAAACTTTATGTCATTATTTAGGATGAAGATTCTTCTATACACTTATTAAACTTCTCTATGATTTTTTCAGAGATTTTCATGACATGTTTTGTCTTTGACCTCTAGTAATATATTTACTTTAAAAACATTTTAGAAGTGAATTCTGGCATTAATAGCAAATTTTAAAGGATAGAAAACATGTATGTTTAAACAGAAATTTAGAAACAATTCTAATTGTTTATGCTTTCTAAATATTGAAGTTTTTTGTTAGGTTGCCTAAACTACAAATAATATTGACCTGCTTGATGGAATGTAACTTTACATTTGTTGTTGTTTAGTCGCTAAGTCATGCCCAACTCTCTTCAACACCATGGACTGTAGCCCACCAGGTTCCTCTGTTCATGGGATTTCCTAGACAAAAGTACTGAAGTGGGTTGCCGTTTCCTTCACTTCACTTCCTTCTGACCCATGGTGCAAACCTATGTCTCCTGCATTGGCAGGCAAATTCTTTACCACTGAGCCACCATGGAAACCCCAACTTTTACATTCATTGTAACTAAATTTTAGAAGAGAATAATTACCTCTCACCACCCCTTTTCATTTCATACTGCAAGTACTAGATAGTACAATAAGAAAAGGCAAGACACAGTATAGAGATTAGAAAGGAAGAATTAAAAATGTCTTTGTTTGTAGATGATATGATTATCTATGTAGAAAATCCCAAAGAACTGACAAATAAACTCCTGAAACTAGCAAATCATACAGCAAATTTGCAAGATTTTTGTTGTTGTTCAGTCACTAAGTCATGTCCAACTCTTTGTGACCCTATGAATGGCAGCACATCAGGTTTCCCTGTTCTTCACTATCTCCCAGAGTTTATTCATGTCCGTTGAGTCAGTGATGTCAGCCAATTATCTTATCCTCTGTTGCCCCTTTCTCCTCTCGCCCTAAATCTTTTCCGACATCAGGGTCTTTTCCAATGAATCAGCTCTTGGTATCAGATGGCCAAAGTATTGGAGCTTCAACTTCAGCATCAGTTCTTCCAAAGAGTATTCAGGGTTGATTTCCTTGAGGATTGACTGGCTTGATCTCCATGCCATCCAAGGGACTCTCAAGAGTCTTTTCCGGGACAGTAGTTCAAAAGCATCAATTCTTCAGCCTTCTTTATGGTCCAACCTGCACATTCATACATGACTACTGGAAAAACCATAGCTTTGACTTGACAGACCTTTGTTGGCAAAGTGATGTCTCTGCTTTTTAATATGCTGTCTAGGCTTGTCATAACCTCTCTTCCAAGGAGCAAGTGTCTTTTACTTTTGTGGCTGCAGTCACCATCCACAGTGATTTTGGAGCCCAAGAAAATAAATTAATTACTGTTTCTACTTTTTCCCCATCTGTCACTATTTCCACTTTTCCCCCATTTATTTGCCATGAAGTGCAAATCTGTCAGTTTCCACTTTTTCCCTGTCTGCTTGCCATGAAGTGATGGGGCCAGATGCCATGATCTTTGTTTTTTGAATGTTGAATTTTAAGTCAGCTTTTTCACTCTCCTCTTTCACCTTCATCAAGAGACTCTTTAGTTCCTCTTCACTTTCTGCCATTAAAGTGGTATCATACAAAATCAATATATAAAAGCCAATAACTTTTTTATATACCAATAAACAATAGGTAAAATTTTAAATTGAAAGCACAACACCAATTATACAACACCCAAAACCAATATACATAGATATAAATCTAACAAAACCTTTATAAGATCTAAATGAAGAAAGAAAGAAAGAAAAAACCTCTGATGAATGAAATAAAAGTAAATGACTAGAGGGACAGTGTATGTTCATGGATAGGATTATATTGTCAAGATGTCAATTCTGTCCAACTATATTGATAGATTTGAAGATTTGAAGGAATCACAGTTGAAATCCCAGAAAGTTATTTTGTGGACTCGACAAAACTGATTCTAAAATGTATCTGAAGAAGATCCAGAGTATTCAACACTGTATTGAGAAAGAAGAACTATATTTAAGAATTGAACTACCTAATAATTTTACTATATTGAGCAGTAGTTTAGCTTACGGAGAAGGCAATGGCACCCCACTCCAGTACTCTTGTCTGGAAACTCCCATGGACGGAGGAGTCTGGTGGGCTGCAGCCCATGGGGTCTCGAAGAGTCGGACACCACTGAGCGACTTCACTTTCACTTTTCACTTTCATGCATTGGAGAAGGTAATGGCAACCCACTCCAGTGTTCTTGCCTAGAGAATCCCAGGGATGGGGGAGCCTTGTGGGCTGCCGTCTCTGGGGTCGCACAGTCAGACATGACTGAAGCGACTTAGCAGCAGCAGCAGCAGTTTAGCTTGAGGAAACCTTAGATATATTCATAGAGCATCTACTATGCATGTAACTAGCACTTCTTAGACATCATAATGGTTATAAGAAACTAACAAATAAAATAGTCAATGTATTGCTGCTAAGTCGGTTCAGTCGTGTCCGACTCTATGTGACCCCATAGATGGCAGCCCACCAGGCTCCTCCGTCCATGGGAGTTTCCAGGCAAGAGTACTGCAATGGGGTGCCATTGCCTTCTCCAGTCAATGTATTATGTGTATTTAAGTCATGCCTAGAATAGCTCTCAGGATTTTATCTGTAGTATATAAATTATACCTCTTGACACCACCACTAAAGGGTAAATATTATTATTATGCATATTTTAGACATGAGAAAATTAAGACTCAGAAAGTTAAGTAACTTGCCTAAATTAATGATGTGAAAATGGAACTATATTCAGTAGGCTCTTATGGTCTAGATAACGATCACAGGAATTATAAATGTGAAATATTTGTTAAAAGACTATATTTTAAATACCTATGAAAACTATAAATCCTATAACAGTTCAGTGGGCACAAAGTCAGTATGACTGGGGTGATTAAGGGTGTTTTTATAAATGTTTTAAATTTAGGCCAGGAGACATAAGTTGATTTAGCAGGTTTTAGGAAAAGATGAGGATTTTCTAGTAGAGAGGTTTATGGATGGAAATGGGAATAATAATAAAGGACTTTTGCAACTTATGAGGATTGTCCTGGAAAGGTAAATTTTAAGTACTGTCAGAGAGTAGCCATTTGTTGGATTTACTTGTCCGGCACCCAATTTCCTCTTCTACAGATAAAACATTTCAATTTTCATCCAAGTATCCATATTTGATCAGTTCATACATTTCATAATTTGATTCCACTAGCGGAGTTAGTTATTCCTTCGTGTCTGACTCTTTGCAAACCCAAGGACTTGTAGCCTACCAGGCTCCTCTGTCCATGAAAGTCTCCAGGCAAGAATTCTGTAGTGAGTTGCCATTCCCTTCTCCAAGGGGATCTTCCCAACCAAGAGATCAAACCCATGTCTCCTGCATTGAAGGCAGATTCTTTACCTTCTGAACGACCAGGGAAACCCATTGTGACTCACCCTAAATCGGTATTGTCTGCATTGCTATATTAGAAGCATCTAATATGAGTTCATCTGAACTCTTTTGGTCCATAATAACCTTTTTAAACACAGTCATTCATATGAATGTGTGCAAAATAAACCCAGAAGCCATTATAGGTCCCCAAGTAGAGTATCCTTCTAAGAATGGAGGCAAAAATGAAGAATGGAAGCTGTGTAACAGAGAATAAGAAATGAGAGCCTGGACATCCTGAGTCTCTTACAGGTACAGCTTAGAGACTATGCTTTTGTTACAAAAATTACATTTCTTTATTTTTTTTAATTTAGTTTAATTATAGGTTTTCATTATAATTGAAAGCATACTGTTGAAAACAGATAGTAACATGTGAAGCAGGTAACAGAAAAAGCATAAATGTAAAACAAACACTATGCATGATTCCCCCATTCTCTAAATGAGTAATATTTTCAAGATATTTAACTTCTCTCTGAGCTTCAGTTGACTCATTGGAAAAGAGAAATAACTAAATTATAGATCATTTAGCACAGGCAAAATTGACAGAGTGGAATTAGATGCTGGTAAGAATGAATGTATACTTGAGGAACTCAGATTTGATAGTTTTTTACAACGGCCTTAAAAATGCTGGCTCAAGGGAACGACCTCACTGGAGGCTGACATGACTGTACTGTGAGCACATTTATTTGAACACTGTTTTGCTTAAAGATCTTCAGGGTAATAGCTAGAAAATACCTAACAGTAATTAAGTGTGGAGATTTGGTCTGCATTAGAGTGTTGAGCACAGGAACAGGAATGAATAAAAACTGGTGAGAAAAATATTTCAAAAACCAGAAAAAGAAATTGATCCTCTACTTCAATAGAATGACAAAATACATTGGCTTAGTTCTACTTTAAACTGATATTCTAAATTTTATAGGAAAATAACAACAATTCAGTTGATGGTTCAGCAAAAATTAATGTTATACTCGGTTTTGGAGTTTTATAAATCTGTGCTTTTCCACCTGGTTTGTAGTTCATAGTTCAATAAAGACCCTACTTAAAGATATGATGCTATGCTGTACACCCAAGAGAGCTACAGAATAGAATAATACATTAAAGGAAAATATTAGACTTGTATTTGGTAGAACTGTACAATAGAAATGTAGAGAAGTTGAGATCAAGCTGAAATAAATTAGCATGAGTTTGAAAGAAACACTAACCTAAAAATAGTTGTAGCCTTTGTCAGGTGTATTCGCTGGAAAAAAAAAATAGCAGCTCAGAGTGTATAAATTTTCCCCAATCAGGAACTATATATACAAATATAAAGAAAACTGAAGAGCTGGAAACGATTAATATGTATTATAGAGTAAGACCATGAGTTTCTTCAAAAAAAATGAGTAAAGAAAATGACTGAATTATCTAGAATGATAATTTTTCTATAATATTGAGCTGGTTATTTTCAGTGGGTTCTTGTTCAAGTTTCTATTCTTCTAAAAATAGCTCAAATTTGTGATAGAATGTCGATGGAACACTAGGGCAATCTTGTTTCAGTGAAATACAAATTTCTGGCCCTGACATTCCTGTCATGATTGCAAACTGTTTTCGCTTTTTTTTTCTCCATGTTGCTTTATTCCCTCTACAAACAAGGGAAAAAAAGATAGTATTCTTAACATGATTTACAGGTTTGTTTTTCAGCAGAAACTAATAAAACCTAGGTTGTAAAGCATTTGGAAGATATAAAATTTGAGGTTAATGCATAATCATATGTGCCGAAGATACCATGCGACAAAGGACAACACCAATGTTCCAGGTGTTCAAAACTAACAAAGCTAATGACACCAGAGCAGCTATAATTCATGAAAAAGACAAAGATCTATTATAAGTTTTGCAAAAGCCAGAGAAGGATGAAGTAAATACTGTGGGACTTTATTCATTATTAAAATATGCAAAATTGAATAGCTGGGGCCTCAAGGTAAGAACACTATGGCACTATAAAATGAATTGCAAATTAGTTTAGCTTATGCTAGGCTATCAGAAGAATATAACTATAACTTATGCTAAAGGATTTTTCATTTTAATTTTTCAGGAGGATCTGTGAGAGCCAAATTCTCAAACCAAGAAATAAGATCACTGTCAGTCTGAGTGTGTTCTACTATCTCTGGTCCTTCTGTTTCAGCATTCTACATTTGCTGCATTGATGTAACCCCCTCAGAGCCTTGCACTGACCCAATTCCTGAGCCAATTCTGATTAAGCCAAGAAATATAGCAGTGCAACCATCAGGGAGCATATAAAATCAAGTCAGCTTTCTCACTTTACAGTTTTATGCAGTTGCCTTGTTTATATCTTATACAGTCCCTTCCTTGATGCAGACTCTACTTTAGAAAATTTACCTTTACTGAGCACTTATTTTATGTTAAACTCTGTCCTATAAGCTTTTTAAGCTTCAAATATATATATGTATATATATATATATATATATTTTTTTTTAAGTAGAGTTAATCCTGTGACTCAGTTCATAGTACTTAGTCATCACTGGTCACTATAAGACTCCTTGTTAATGTTTTTTATCCCCTTTATCAATCACCATCTCCTTTCTCTACATCATCCCAAACTATTAAATGAAAAATGGCTGCTCCTACTCAGAGCAAGTAGGGAGGAGTATATAAAGCACACAAGTCTTGTGGAGGCACCTCTTTGTGCCACTCTATACTGTGATGACAATTAATGGAAAACTACAATTCAAATAGGCAGGGTTGTTAATGGTACAGATCCTAAAGGAATAAAGTTTGTTGTTACCATGCTAGTCAAGAGACCACAGTCAGCTGAGGTGCTTTCTGAGACCAAAGGAAATATGAAATTGGTAGTAGAAAATGGAATTTATTAATATAAGCTACAACAACATGATCATTTGCAGCAAGGAGGATTAGTAGTTCTAGCTATTTCTTTCTTGTCTGTGTCTTTCTGTGTGTAGGTACGAATGAAAGCATTTGTGTATATGTGTATATGCCAAACAAAGAAGGCAATGGCACCCCACTCCAGTACTCTTGCCTGGAAAGCCCCATGGATGGAGGAGCCTGGTAGGCTGCAGTCTGTGGGGTTGCTAAGAGTCGGACATGGCTGAGCGACTTCACTTTCACTTTTCACTTTCATGCATTGGAGAAGGAAATGGTGACCCACTCCAGTGTTCTTGCCTGGAGAATCCCAGGGACAGGGGAGCCTGGTGGGCTGCCATCTATGGGGTCGTACAGTGTCGGACATGACTGAAGCGACTTAGCAGCAGCAGCAGTATATACCAAATGTTATTTTAATTTTTCTGCTCCTATTTCTTTATCATTAAGAAGAAGTTGTATTAATAGTGGCAAAATAAAGCAAAAGCTGGAATCAAGATTGCCGGGAGAAATATCAATAACCTCAGATATGCAGATGACACCACCCTTATGGCAGAAAGTGAAGAAGAACTAAAGAGCCTCTTGATGAAAGTGAAAGAGGAGAGTGAAAAAGTTGGCTGGAAACACAACATTCAGAAAACTAAGATAATGGCATCCGGTCCCATCACCTCGTGGAAAATAGACGGGGAAACAATGAAAACAGTAAGAGACTTTATTTTGGGGGGCTCCAAAATCACTGCAGATGGGGACAGCATCCATGAAATTAAAAGACGCTTACTCCTTGGAAGAAAAGCTATGATCAACTTAGATAGCATATTAAAAAGCAGAGACTTGACTTTGCCAACAAAGGTCCATTCACTCAAAAGTATGGTTTTTCCAGATATTCATGTATGGATGTGAGAATTGGTCTATAAAGAAAGCTGAGTGCCAAAGAACTGATGCTTTTGAAACTGTGGTGTTGGAGATATCTCTTGAGAGTCCCTTGGACTGCAAGGAAATCCAACCAGTCAATCCTAAAAGAAATCAAGTCCTGATATTCATTGGAAGGTCTGATGCTGAAGCTGAAGCTTCAATACTTTGGCCACCTGGTGTGAAAAACTGACTCATTGGAAAAGACCCTGATGCTGGGAAAGATTGAAGGTAGGAGGAGAAGGGGAAGACAGAGGATAAGATGGTTGGATGGCATCATCGACTTGATGGACATGAGTTTGAGCCAGCTTCGGGAGTTGGTGATGGACAGGGTAGCCTGGCGTGCTGTAGTCCACGGGGTTGCAACGAGTTGGACACAACTGAGCAACTGAACTGAACTGAACTTGATATATCAATATATAACTTAAAAGATATCAAGGGGAAAGTGTGACTCAGAAAAATGAACATCACCTCAAGATGAATAAAGTAAGACTTTGCATATTCTCCTTGGGGGAATGGGATAGCATATATGGGGTTTTATGAGGGACCATTGCATCTTCTTAGATTGAAACTTATCATGTTTAGATGGAAGCTTAATATGGCCAAAAGAATGTGCTTGGGTATAAATCTGTCTAAGTGTAGATGGCAGTAGACTCTTTTCTGTGACTTGGTTATTCTGGGAACCAAATTTTTAAAAATCCACTTTTCTGTATGATTGCAAAGTCAAAATGGCAAAAAGCGAAATTCATGGTAGGTTTCAAATGCGTAGAAGCAGTAGCGGCCATAAGCCTTTGAAGATATTTGTCAGATTCAGTTGTGATGACTAACAGGTTCAGAAATGTGTGATGGATCCTCATGTATTGTCACTATGTTCTCTCCTTTATGGCTGCCCTTCTTCCTAAATGTTGACCCTGCTGAACACCAGTGACCCTGGGCTCCCCACCACATACTTGGCTGTGACATCACAGAGTCAAAGATTTCTATATAATTCCCCGTGAACTCCCCAATTACGGTCTTGCTTCAGCAGCTAGGTGGGTTGGACTTCTCACATGAACTGGTTGGTGACATTCTGCCAAGACTCCTCTCCATAAGCTCCAGATTCTTATACCTAACTGTAAGCTGGAGGTTTCTGCTTGATGTCTACTATATATCACAAGTTCAAACTGGACAATGTTCAATGACTGCTCAAAGATCAACTCTATCACATAATGCTTGTCCTCCTCAAATCTTCACTATCTCACTAAATGGTAACTTCAGTCCATCTAATGCACTGATGTGATTCTTGGTTCCCTCCTTTCAGTCTTAATTCACTACCATATTTTATTGGTTATCCCCTTAAAATACCTATGGAATTAGACCATATCCACTTAACTCCTTGGTTTAAACTAACATTATCTTCACGTGAATTATTTTCAACAACTTCTTCATTAGTCCTCTTACTTCTTCCCTTAATACCTAGTGTCTATTTTAAACCTCTGTAAACATTATCAGCTTGTAAGATTCCTTTGCTCAAAATCCTCTAGTAGGTCCCTGTTTCAGCATAAAAGATAATATACTTAGGATTTTCTGCAATGCCGTACATTAATGGCTTCCAGTGAAAATGATTCCATACTCTAGACAGCATTAAGAAATATTTAAGAATATTTTGTATTTCATAATATTTGATGGGCAATTATTGGGAAGGATCCAGTGATACTTGATATCTTGAAATTCAAGATACTTGATATCTTGAAATTCTTGGAGTATCCTGTACCATAAAGTATTACCCCTTATTTATAAAACTTGAATCCCTATTCTACATTACTCTGGGTTTAAAAATCTCATTATAATTATCTAAAACTAGAATCCATTTCAATGTGATTGCAAAGAATTTTGTGTGACTTTAATATTCCAGTGTTACAGGAATGAAACCACCATGTTAGCCAACAGAAAATTACACTATGTTATATTCAGGTTTTGCAAAAATAAATTACTTATTCTGAAAGTCACAACAACTATAGAAACAGGACTGCTGCTGCTGCTGCTGCTGCTGCTAAGTCGCTTCAGTCATGTTTGACCCTATGCGACCCCATAGATGGAAGCCCACCAGGCTCCCCCATCCTTGGGATTCTCCAGGCAAGAGTACTAAAGTGCGTTGCCATTTCCTTCTCCAATGTGTGAAAGTGAAAAGTGAAAGGGAAGTCGCTCAGTCGTGCCCAACTCTTAGCGACCCCATGGACTGCAGCCCACCAGGCTCCTCTGTCCATGGGATTTTTCCAGGCAAGAGTACTAGGGTGGGGTGCCATTGCCTTCTCCAATACTTAAATCACGTATGCAGGGCAGTTGCATAATAAGCTATTATAGCACACCGTGATGATCCATGTGATTCTATTTAATCCAAGCATTTAACTCCATCATTATATCTTCACGCATAATTGTGTCTAAGCTATTTAATATCAAAATACACATTGTTTTATTATAAATAAATTATATTTTGATTCCTTTTATATTAAAATTGGTTATTTTATTGATTTTTTTAAAATTGTGAGTATTGTTATATTCAGTTCATTACCATTTAATAAGAGTAGTAGTATAAAATTCTCATTACAAGGGGATATTGAGCCTAACACAGTTTCCTGATTTACATTACCTGGATTCTATGAAATATCCTTGTGTCTATCTAGTAAATTCTGACTTCTTAGTCTGTCTCAGCTATGATTTCCTTTTTCCCCAAAGTGCTTGAATTGGCTTTTGTTACCTGTAACCAGAAACCACTAACAAAGGATATCCATTACATTTAAAATACTATTCAATTCAGGAATATCTCAACCAAATCAAGGAAATCTCTAATGAACAAAATGATGCCAGTATTGCTTTCATTTTTCCCTTTTTGAGTCTTCATTTCCACATTCTTATTTTCCCTACTGTCCTGTGATTCTGGAACCTTTAATAGACCTTCTCCCTCCTTTCCCCATCTTCCTAGCTAATAAGAAGATGAGAAGAGAAATAAAATCTGAAACTCAAACCATGTGGTTTTAGACTTGCTGAAGTGTGAAAGTGAAAGTGTTAGTCACTCAGTTGTGTCTGACTCTTTGCCACCCTATTCACTGTAGCTGCCAGGCTCCCCTGTCCATGGAATTTTCCAGGTAGGAATACTGGAGTGGGTTGCCATTCCCTTCTCCAGGGGATCTTCCCAACTCAGGGATAGAATCTGGGTCTCCTGAATTGTTGGCAGATTCTTTACCATCTGAGCCACCAGGGAAGCTCAAATGCCAGTAAATGAAAAACAATTATATTTAATGACAAAAATGAAGTACTAACAAAGCTTCAAGGTAGCCTGTTCCTAAGCCTGGGGGCAAATAAAGCACAAATTTATTTCTCAGCAAGATGATCCAAGCTACACTCCAGAGAGAAAACATTGGATTTCACATCAAGTGACAGATTACCAACTTCTCTTCAGCAAGGTAATTGGCTCTTTGCTATTCAAACAGTTTTATTCTGCAATGATTTCTGGGAACCTGCTTTGTGCAGGGTTTCTCATCACTCGAGACAGAAAAGTGAACAAAATAGACAAAATCCTTGTATTAACAGAGCTGATTTCTCATGAATGAAGACAAACAGAAAGTAAACAAACAAGTATCTAAGAAGGTAACAACAAATTAAGAAGTTAAAAAAGCAAGGAAGGGGTACAGAGTATGATAGGATGTCTTTTTAGATAAATGTCAGAAAATACCTCATTTAATTGGGTCTTATTCACTGATGCAAGAGTGATAAAGAGATTACTTGTCCGCATATATTGGTAAAGACTTTTCTAGGATGAGGGAAAAGCATGTGTGAAGGTTATGAGGGAAAACAAAAGGATGACAAGATTAAGAAACAGGGAGATTATTGCTTTAGAATAGAGATAGTAAGAGGAAAGGAAAATTAATAAGAGATGAGATAACAGAGCTGGAATCAAGATTGCTGGGAGAAATATCAATAACCTCAGATATGCAGATGACACCACCCTTATATCAGAAAGTGAAGAGGAACTAAAAAGCCTCTGGATAAAGGTGAAAGAGGAGAGTGAAAAAGTTGGCTTAAAACTCAACATTCAGAAAACGAAGATCATGGCATCCGGTCCCACCACTTCATGGGAAATAGATGGGGAAACAGTGGAAACAGTGTCAGACTTTATTTTCTTGGGCTCCAAAATCACTGCAGATGGTGACTGCAGCCATGAAATTAAAAGACGCTTACTCCTTGGAAAGAAAGTTATAACCAACCTAGATAGCATATTGAAAAGCAGAGACATTACTTTGCCAACAAAGGTCTGTCTAGTCAAGGTTATGGTTTTCCCAGTAGTCATGTATGGATGTGAGAGTTGGACTGTGAAGAAGGCTGAGTGCCGAAGAATTGATGCTTTTGAAGTGTGGTGTTGGAGAAGACTCTTGAGAGTCCCTTGGACTGCAAGGAGACCCAACCAGTCCATTCTGAAGGAGATCAGCCCTGGGATTTCTTTGGAAGGAATGATGCTAAAGCTGAAACTCCAGTACTTTGGCCACCTCATGCGAAGAGTTGACTCATTGGAAAAGACTCTGATGCTGGGAGGGATTGGGGGCAGGAAGAGAAGGGGATGACAGAGGATGAGATGGTTGGATGGCACCACTGACTCGATGGACGTGAGTCTGGGTGAACTCCGGGAGTTGGTGATGGACAGGGAGGCCTGGCGTGCTGCAATTCATGGGATCACAAAGAGTCGGACATGACTGAGCGACTGAACTGAACTGAACTGAGGTAACAGAGGAGGCAGGAGAAAGGAAACTGATTAAACACAAAAATTTTAAATGAAGGTAAATCATCCCAACAGAGTATCACAAAATTGAGGAGAAAAAAAAAGATCACTATATACCACAATGTGTTATCTTCTTTTGGAGAAGGTGGTGGCACCCCACTCCAGTACTCTTGCCTGGAAAATCCCATGGATGGAGGAGTCTGGTGGGCTGCAGTCCATGGGGTCGCTAAGAGTTGAACACGACTAAGCGACTTCACTTTTCACTTTCATGCATTGGAAAAGGAAATGGCAACTCACTCCAGTGTTCTTGCCTGGAAAATCCCAGGGACAGGGGAGCCTGGTGCGCTGCTGTCTATGGGATCGCACAGTGTCGGACACTACTGAAGTGACTTAGCAGCAGTGATCTTCTTTATAATATAACTTGTAAATTAATCAGGTTATCAAAAAGTATCTATAGAATTATGCTTTTAATTTTTTTAAAAAAGTACATATGTGTGTGTGCATACAATTATATTTTAGAAAATTAAAAAACTGTTATATAAATTTTAAAATTATGAAAGAAGTTTCCTGTTGTGAGAGGAAAACACAGAGAGAAGACAGAGGTGGAAGTTAGTCTCCTCTACAAGTACCTTGTTTTGTCAATGTCATCTTAAAGTTATGTAAATATTTTATGAAATTATGAAAGATAATTAAATCAAAATATTAAAAGTAATCCCTACAAATCAAAAGCAATGTGAATGTAATTATCTTTTTTCAAATACTCAGTGATAAAATTATTTAAAATGTTTCTTTTATTTCAGTGTTATAAATCTTGGGGGATTAGATGGAACAGAAGACAGAAGAGTATTAGTTTCTTTTTTTTTAAAAAAATAATACCTACATAACCTATGCATGGCAGTCATTATCTGGGGATACTGAGACAAAAGGCCATGTCCTCTTGTTAAAAAACTTGCATTTCAATGGCAAAAATGGACACAAACATTACAACATGACATCCAGATTAAAACTGCATGAAATGATAAATAGCATTTGACACCTCTCTGTCCCAAAATAGATGTTGCATTTTTTCTCCTTCTACTACTTTTCTGTGTCTAGTTTATTTCTTTTTTATCACAGTTCCAATTATTACCTAGGTCTTTTCCCATGATCTGTATTCTCTACTATATTTTCCAATATCTCCTCTGAGGAGGCTCAGGTGAGTAGAGTAGGAAAGAATACCCACTTTTATACAGTTTTTTTTTTTTTTGCAAAAGAGTACTTAACATATGATACTATCAGAATGCACTTCAAATATATTCATCCAAGAAAAGAATGACTCCAATAAAAGATATTTCTATTTATGTAGGAAAAAGTTCTCTTTCAGTTATCTGTTACCATGTAATAAATCTAAAACATTGGAACAGCTTCTCTATACTGCACAGAATGCCAGTTTTCACGCAAACCAGACAAGAGGATCCATTTCCAAAATGGTTTACCCAGTGGCTGGCAAACTGCTAGAAGTCTCCATGGGACTGCTTAAGCTTCTTCATAGGATAGTGGCTGAATTCCAAGACTGAGTGTTCTGAGAGTCCTTAAGGACTTGGCCTGGAAGCTGGTACATCACTTTCACCATATCCTATTGGTCAAGAAGACATAGATCTGACCAAACTCAAAGAGAAGGAACATAAACTCCACCTCTCTATGGAATAAATATCAAAGCATTTGCAGTTATTTTTAATCACCACAAAATTACCCAGACACATAGGAAGATCATTTACTTATAAAAATACGTGAATAAATTTTTTCAAAGGTCTGCACACACACACACACACACACACACACATACACCAAAAAGAAAACAAAAACAAATCTGTATGAGCCCACTAAATTGTATTTCATGCACTGTCTCAGTGCAATGCCATTAGTGAGAGTGAGGGGAGGGAGCTTTGCTCCAAAATATAAACATAGGTTCCTTCTAACATGTAACTATGACATATTCCTGGGCTTTGTCCTCTTCTACCATCAGACAGTATACAGGGAAAGGGAGAGACTAAGCATGTAGGATGGTGAGAGAAGTTTTTTAAAAATGCCAGTATAGGGTGGAAGGTGGGAGGGCAGTTCAAGAGGGAGGGGGCATGTGCATATCTGTTGTAAAGCAATTACCCTCCAATTAAAAATGAAAGTAAAAAAAAAAAAAAAAACCAGTAACTGGGAAAAAAAAATCGATTAAAAAAAGAAAAAACAAAAAAAATGCCAGTCTAAAAGTTGACGTAAATCACATCTCATTGACTAAAACTCACTGGCTAAGTGAAAGGGAGGATAGGTGTTTGAACTACCTGTATGCTCAAGAGAAATAAAAACAGGTTCGGTGAGCATCTAGTCAATCCCTGATGCACCTTTCAAATTACAGATGTACAGATGCCTGTATACAGCTGCAAATTTCATGAACCACGAACTTTTTCTACTAAATAAACAAAACAGGAGATGAATTTTAAATACTGCTACTCCAATTGTCTGATTTCTGATTAAGATGCTTCATGAAAGAGCCTGTGGTTCTAGCCTAATGAATGTGTAATTCAGTTTCTAAGTTGGGCTGAGACTCTCTGAGAGTTTTAAACCCTCAAATTGTTCAATAGTGAAGTGAAGTTAATAGGTAATAGTGAAGTTAATAGTTAATAGGTAATTTTCCCAAGTCCTGGAAAATTTTGTCTTCTCTCATATTTAGCCCTATTCCATTGGATGTTCCTTATCTCCTGGCTTCTGACCTTGTTTTCTCTCTCTCACCACACACTATATATAGCACCAATGACCCTGAGCAACTATTAGCTCATATTGAGTTGAACTTCATGCGAAGAGTTGATGCATTGGAAAAGACTCTGATGCTGGGAGGGATTGGGGGCAGGAGGAGAAGGGGACTACAGAGGATGAGATAGATGGCTGGATGGCATCACTGACTCGATGGACGCGAGTCTGAGTGAACTCCGGGAGTTGGTGATGAACAGGGAGGCCTGGCGTGCTGCTATTCATGGGGTCACAAAGAGTCGGACATGACTGAGCGACTGAACTGAACTGAACTGAGTTGAACTTCTCTTTGTTTTAATTAATTTTTATTGGAGTACAGTGAATTTACGGTGTTGCATTAGTTTCTGCCATACAGAAAACTAAATCAGTTATACATATAGCCACTCTGTTTTAGATTCTATTCCCATATAGGTCATATAGAATATTTAGTAGAGTTCCCTGTACTATATGGCTCAGATGGCAAAGTGTCTGCCTACAATGCAGGAGACTCAGGTTCAATCCCTGGGTTGGGAAGATCTGGAGAAGGAAATGGCAACTCACTCCAGTATTTTGCCTGGAAAATCCTATGGATGGAGGAAGAACCTGGTAGGCTACAGTCCATGGGGTTGCAAAGAGTCGGACACGACTGAGCAACTTCACTATTACCTATTTTATATATAGCATAGTGTATAAGTCAATTCCAACCTCTCCACCCCACACTGCCCTTGTGTGTTTGTTTTATACATTTGCGACTCTATTTTTGTTTTGTAAATAAGTTTATTTGTACCATTTTAAAAATTCTACATGTAAGCAATATCTTATATTTGTCTTTATCTGTCTGACTTACTTCACTCAGTATGATAATCTCTAGGTCCATTCATGTTATTGCAAATGGCATTATTTCATTCTTTTTGTGGCTGAATATTATTCCATTTATATATGTACCTCATCTTCTTTATCCATTCTTGTTTTGATGGATATTTAGTTTACTTCCATGTCCTGGCTATTGTAAGTCATACTGCAATCAACACCAGGGTACACATATATTTTGAATGATGGTTTTCTCTAGATACATGGAGTATGATCATTGGATCATATGGTAGCTCTATTTTTAGCTTTTTATGAAACCTCCATATTGTTCTCCATAGTGGCTGTATCAGTTTACATTCCCATCAATAGTGTAGGAGGGTTTCCTTTTCTCCACACCCTCTGTAGTATTTGTTGTTTGTAGATTTTTTTGATGGTGGCTGTTCTTACAGATGAGAAGTGATACCTCATTGTAATTTTGATCTGCATTTCTCCAATGGTGATACTGAGCATCTTTTCACGTGCCTCTTGACCATGTCTTCTTTGGAGAAATGTCTATTTAGATTTTTTGTCCATTTTTTCATTGCATTGTTAATTTTTTTGATATTGAGCCTGCATGAGCTGTGTCTAAAGTTTTTATTTTAATATTTTGTCAGCAACTTTGTTTGCAATATTCTTTTCCCATTAAATGAATATACTATCCAAAGTAATCTAGAGACTTAATGCAATCCCTATCAAATTATCAATAGCATTTTTCACAGAAGTAGAATGAAGATTTTTAAAATTTGTGAGGAAACACAAAAGACCCAGTATAGCCAAAGCAATCTTCAGAAAAAAGAAAGAGTTGGGAGAAATCAGGCTCCCTGACTTCAAACTATACTACAAACCTAGTCATCAAAACGGTATGGTACTGGCACAAAAATAGAAATATAGATCAATAGAACAGGGTAGTAAGTCTAGAGATAAACCCATATTCCTATGGTCACCTAATCCATGACAAAGGAGACAAGAATATACAATGGAGAAAAGACAGCCTCTTCAATACTCAGTGCTGGGAAAACTGGACAGCTCCATACAAAAGAATGAAATTAGAACACAGTCTAACACCATACACAAAAATAAACTCAAAATGGACTAAAGACCTAATCCTAAAACTGAATGCTATAAAAATCTTAGAGGAAACATAGGCAGAACATTCTGACATATATCGCAGAAGGCTCTTTTCCGATCCATCTCCTAGAGTAATAAAAATTAAAAAATAAAAATAAATAAATGGGACCTAATGAAACTTAAACATTTTGCACAGCAAAGGAAACCATAAGTAAAAATGACCTTCTCTCTTTTAACTGTAGAAAAGAACTTTCAGATCTCCAAGCGGGTTTCCCAGATTGGCAGGAACAGCATTGCCTGGGGATTTGTTAGAAAGGCAAATACAAGTATCCAGCCCCAGACCTACTAAATGAGAAACTCTCTGGATGGAGCCCAGCAATCTGAACTTTAACAACCCCTTCAGGTGACTGATATCATTAGGTTTTAGAACAACTGAAAGAGAGTATGCCATTTCCCCCCCTTCCATGTTCATAACCAGCCCATCGACCTAATTCCTAACCTCCTGTTTCTTATTAGTCTATGTTCCTGTGGTTTGCCCAGAAAGAAGTCATTGTATAAGTATTAATCTACTTGCTTAATTAGCACTAGTTTTATTAAGAAATAAATAAGGAATTTGTTGCTGCTTACTTAATACCTAGAATACCTAGAATAAATTCTGAGATCAGCTATTGTTTATGCCCTTATATTGTCACAATGACAAAAGCTGTCTACTTTGTCTCTCACATTTTTCCCTGTGAGCTTAATATCTTGTTCTTTATTACTCAGCTAAATAAATAATTTCTTGTCATCTTAGAAACTTTACTTGGATGGTTATATAGAGGTTTCATATACTGTTGATTTGTATGTTTCTTTAATTATATGTTGATGAACATAATATGATAATCATTTGTTTATAAAGATATTTAATGCTGTTTACGTCTAAAATCACACTTAGTAGAGGTAAAAGTACAAATAAAAATGTTTAGCACTATTAAATTCTCAAATTACTCTTGTAATATGAGTATTTTTCACTTAAAATATATTTATTAAAGTAAGTAAATACTGGGATACCAGCACAATATTTGGCATGATTAAACACATTGCTCTAACATTTCCCTCACATTTCTTAGAGAGGAATTTAGCAGTGTTATAGAAGACATATAATGTGCTTTTGTGGTTGCACAATGGGGGATCCATTTTAAGCTTGAAACCAAGCAGAAAATGGCTCATTTCATCAAAGAGATTTAAAATGTCTTTCCTATCACCCAGCAGCAGGGCTGCTGCTTACAGTAGAAAACGCACACACACACACGCACACACACTTTTCTGGTTAGAGAAAACAAGAACTTCAGTAACACACAGCCTCTTTGTTTCAACTGTAAAACAAGTAGCTAGTTCTAAGCAGTGTATTTTAAAAATATAAGAGTTTTTCTGTAACAATTTATAAAAGTTTAGAAATTACAGGACTCAGACATTGATAAAGGACTTGATTAGTTAATAATGAATTCCTTGAAGCAAGAGGCATATGTCGCTGCATACATGTCTTTGGCAAATAGAACAATGGCAAATGATTTAGAAGAGGATCCTGGCTCCACTTGAAAAGCTCTGGTCCAGTTGTTTAGGGGTTCTCATTAGCACTTTAGAAAAAGTATATCTGTTCAGTTTTATTACAGAAAACGTAGCACACTATTTAATTTGTTATGTATTATATAAGAACTCAAAATCTACATGTTTTATTATCAGAAAATGTGAGTCACTTCTTAGCACGTTGTTTTGTGGTTTCCTTAAAGATCCAGAGTATAAAATCTCACCAAATGTTATTATAGCTATGTGAATAGGGTGGACTCTACTGGACAGATTATTTTTTTTTTTATACTTCTTAGGGGCCCCTTTTGGAGAAGGAAATGGCAATCCACTCCAGTAATCTTCCCCTGGAGAATCCTGTGGGCAGAGGAGCCTGGTGGGCTGCTGTCCATGGGGTCGCACAGAGTCGGACATGACTGAGGCGACTTAGCATGCATGCATACATTGGAGAAGGAAATGGCAACCCATTCCGGTATTCTTGCCTGGAGAATCCCAGGGACAGAGGAGTCTGGTGGGCTGCTGTCTATGGGGTTGCACATAGTTGGACACGACTGAAGCGACTTAGCAGCAGCAGCAGCAACAGAGGCACCTTTTGGGCTTCCCTGGAAGCTCAGCTGGTAAAGACTCCTGGGCCAGGAAGATCCCCTGGAGAAGGGATAGGTTACCCACCCCAGTATTCTTGGGTTCCCTAGTGGCTCAGTTGGTAAAGAATCTGCTTGTAATACAGGAGACCTGGGTTCCATCCCTGAGTTGGGAAGATCCCCTGGAGGAGGACATGGCAACCCACTCCAGTATTCTTGCACAGAGAATCCCCATAGACAGAGGAGCCTGGCAGGCTACAGTCCATGGGGTCCCAAAGAGTTGGACATGACTGAGTGACTAAGCGTGCGCGCGCGCGCGCACACACACACACACACACACACGTAATAGATTAAGGATTCAGTTATGTAAAGGTAGAAGAAATAATTTTTTAAAGAAAACTAAGATTCTTTTTACAGTCATATATTAAGAAATATGTTTGAAATGTGAGATAATTGGAATGATCTTATAGGAAGACCAGTGTGCCTGATATGTAAGTGAAGATAAAGTAGAAGGTGTGACTTTGAGTAGAGAGGTGACCTTGAACAGAGAGGACCTATATCTTACAGGCCCTTTAGGGTGGAGTAAGAGTTTGGATTTCAAGTGGAATAAGACACAGTGAGAAGTTTTAGCCAGAGAAGTTACATGGCTCTATTTATATTTCAGCAGATACTTTGGATGATACATTTTTTAAAAAAAAGATGAAACTGGATTATGAACACTAGTTACAAAGGACTGAGGCAATAATCCAGACAAGAATAGTTTAAACATCAAGTTGTACTCTTCAAATATACAAAACTTTTATGTATCAAAATACCTCAATTTAAAAAACAAACAAAAAACAATGCAAAGCCCAAACATGAACAGTGACAGTGGAAATGAAACCAAGTGGAGATATTAGAGATTAAATCAACAAGTCTGTTGATGAGTTCTGTCTGAAGGATGTTTGAAAATGAGAAAACAAAGATGATTCAAAGATGGGTAACAGCGTTACTGACTGTAATAGGGTGAGAGGATAGCTCTAAAATAAGATTGGGTAATAATGAAGACATGTTTTATTTATTCAGTTCAGTTCAGTCACTCAGTTGTGTCTGACTCTTTGTGACCCCATGAATCGCATCACTCCAGGCCTCCCTGTCCATCACCAACTCCCGGAGTTCACTCAGACTCACATCCATCGAGTCAGTGATGCCATCCAGCCATCTCATCTTCTGTCGTTCCCTTTTCCTCCTGCCCCCAATCCCTCCCAACATCAGAGTCTTTTCCAATGAGTCAACTCTTCGCATGAGGTGGCCAAAGTACTGGAGTTTCAGCTTTAGCATCATTCCCTCCAAAGAACACCCAGGGCTGATCTCCTTCAGAATGGACTGGTTGGATCTCCTTCTCCAACACCACAGTTCAAAAGCATCAATTCTTCAGTGCTCAGCTTTCTTCACAGTCCAACTCTCGTATCCATACGTGACTACTGGAAAAACCATAGCCTTGACTAGACGGACCTTTGTTGGCAAAGTAATGTCTCTGCTTTTCAATATGCTATCTAGGTTGGTCATAACTTTCCTTCCAAGGAGTAAGTGTCTTTTAATTTCATGGCTGCAGTCACCATCTGCAGTGATCTTGGAGCCCCCCAAAAAAGTCTGACACTGTTTCCCCATCTATTTGCCATGAAGTGATAGGACCAGATGCCATGATCTTCGTTTTCTGAATGTTGAGCTTTAAGCCAACTTTTTCACTCTCCTCTTTCACTTCCATCAAGAGGCTCTTTAGTTCCTCTTCACTTTCTGCCATAAGGGTGGTGTCATCTGCATATCTGAGGTTATTGATATTTCTCCCGGCCATCTTGATTCCAGCTTGTGCTTCTTCCAGTGCAGCATTTCTCATGACGTACTCTGCATATAAGTTAAATAAGCAGGGTGACAATATACAGCCTTGACGCACTCCTTTTCCTATTTGGAACCAGTTGTTGTTCCATGTCCAGTTCTAATTGTTGCTTCCTGACCTGCACATAAGTTTCTCAAGAGGCATGTCAGGTGGTCTGGTATTCCCATATCTTTCAGAATTTTCCAGTTTATTGTAATCCACACAGTCAAAGACTTTGGCATAGTCAATAAAGCAGTTAAGTTGTGACATCTGTGAGACATCTGGTTGAAACTATCTGTTGTGAGGCTGAAAATTTAAGTCTGGTGCAGAGGTGAAAGTCTGGGCAAAAAGTCCACATAAGGAAGTCATTGTTGTATATTACTGAAAGACATGCAGTAGGTAAATTTGTCTAGTAAGAGAAATGAAGTGGACACAAAATGGAATGATATATACCTTCAGTGAGATACTGAATATGGGAGAATTTGGAATAAAGAGGATTACAAAGGAGTAGTTACTAGGGTAGATTAAAAATCAGAAGAGAATGGCATCATGAAAGATTTCTCTCTAACAAAAGAGAAAATGTCAAGAAGAGGGAATATTCAACAATACACCTTCTACAAAGAATTTTCATTAAGATGAGTATATTGGTAGCATGCACAGAACTATTTATTATGATAAAACAGATGTAGTGGGTGAACGAAGAAGTCAGAGAAAGGATTGAGTATGGAATAGGAGGGAGAAAGTGGAGGCACATATTCAGACTTCTTGAGAAATGGGAAAGAGAAACATAACAGACTTGCCTGATAACATTAAGTACCAGTTTGTGGTCTACTTTCATAAGTAGTATTAATATTATTTATTTAATTATAAATTATTTAATTTGACTCTATGATTTTTTTCAGTAATGTCTTGCTATTTTTTGTCTAGACATTGACAATGCAGCTATTAGACTCTATTTGTTCTGGAATTTTGAAAGCAAGTTCAATAATACAGAGTCTAAGGAAAGGATGATATTTGATGTAAAGGAAATTACTATATTGATAATAATACATCATTAAATTTAGTAAAATGAATTAACAGATCATTAAATCTAGTAAAGGGAACGTAGGTAAGAAAGGGTGGGATTAAATGTTTGAGGGTTTGGGTAAAATCTAAGACGTGTAGTAATAGTAGTAATTCAAGAATCAAGCTAGAAATAAAAAGTCAGGATTTGAAAAGTGGAATTTTACAGTGGCTGGTTTTTGGGAGTGGTAATGTCACTGGTAATGACAAGGTCCTTTATTGTCATGGATCAGAATGAGGTAAGGTTAAAAAAAAAAAACACTGGAGATGAGGAAGTCGGTGAACTCAGGATCAAGATGTAACATGGATCATCACTTCAGATGATGCTAACAAGAGTGCTGCCTGAGTCTGGAACTGTGGGGAGGAGAGTAAGACAAAAGGAATGACCAGATAGTTCTGAGAGTAAAATAATAGGATGAATTCTTTTTTTTTTTTTTTTTGTCTGTTAAGATGTTATTTTTTAGAGAAGTTTCAGGTTCACAAAAAAATTGACAGGATGGTAAAAAGATTTCTCATACATTCCTTGCCCTCACCCATTCCTAGTCTTCTCACTATTAAAGACTCCCACCTGAGTTGTACATTTGCTACAATTGATGAACCTTCATTATCTCCTCACAATCACCCCAAATCCATAGTATAAAATAGGGTTCTCTCATGATGTTGTGAATTCTGTGGGCCTGGACAACAATATAATGACATATATCCATCATTATGGTATCATACAGAGTATTTTCACTGTCCTGAAACTCTGCATTCTGCCTATTCATCTTTCTTCCTAGGTCAACCTTTGGCAACCATTGATCTTTTCACTGTCTCTATAGTTTTGTCTTTCCCAGAATGTCATGCAGGTGGAATCACACAGTATGTGGGCTTCTCAGGTTGGCGTCTTTCATTCAGTAATATGCACTTAAGGTTCTTTTGTGTCTTTTCACTGCTTGATAGTTCACTTCTTTTTAGCACTGAATAATTTCCTTTCTAATTGTGGTGCTGGAGGTGAATCTTGAGGGCCCCTTGGGCTGCAAAAAGATCAAACCAGTCAATCCTAAAGGAACTCAATCCTGTATAGTCTTTAGAAGGACTGAGCCTGAAGCTGAAGCTCCAATACTTTGAATGAACCATTGGAAAAGTCATTGATGCTGGGGAAATTGAAGGCAGGAGGAGAAGGGGGTGATAGAGGATGAAATGATTGGACAGCAGCACTGACTCAATGGACATGAATTTGAGCAAACTCTGGGTGTTAATGAAGGACAGGGAAGCCTGGTGTGCCATAGTCCATGGGGTCCCAAAGTGTTAGACATGACTTAGCAATTGAACAACAACAATTCCATCATCTATAAATACCACAGCTTATCCATTCATGGACTAAAGGACATTTTGGTTGCTTCTACATTTTGGTAATTATGAATAAGGCTGCTCTACATCTATCTATATGCAGGTTTTTGTATGCATATGTTTTCAAATCCTTTGGTTAAATACCAAAAAAAGTCTAGATCAAATGATGAGTCTGTTTAGATATGTGATAAACTGTCTTCTAAAGTGGCTGATTTACATTTTACACCAGCAATGAATGAGAGTTTCTGTTGCTCAACATCTTAGCAATGTTTGTTATTAGCAGTGTTCCAAATTTTAGCTAATCTAATTGGTATTTAGTGGTTCGGTTTTTGATTCCAGCTTTCAGATGGTAAAGAACGTGCCTGCAATGAAGAATATCTGGGTTCGATCCCTGGGTCAGAAAGATACCCTGAAGAAAGAAATGGCAACAGACTCCAGTATTCTCACCTGGAGAATTCCATGAACAGAGGAGTCTGGCGGGCTACAATCCATGGTGTCACAAAGAGTCAGATATGACTAAATAACTATCACTTTCACTTTCTTTCTAAAAGTGTGAGAAGATACATTAGAAGGTTTGTGGGAAGGAGAAAAGCAAAATTTAAAGAGAAATTAGGGGATGTCCACCTATCCTACACAGTAGTGTACACACTTTTCTACCGTATCTCATGGCTCACTTTTATCCATAAATAGAACCTATTTGCTGATAAGTTACCTTGAGTAGATGAATCAAGGTAAATTGGAAGTGGTCAAACAGGAGATGGCAAGAGTGAACATTGACATTTTAAGAATCAGTGAACTAAAATGGACTGGAATGGGAGAATTTAATTCAGATGATCATTGTATCTATTACTGTGGGTCAGAGATCAAATTGCCAACATCCGCTGGAACATCGAAAAAGCAGGAGAGTTCCAGAAAAACATCTATTTCTGCTCTATTGACTATGCCAAAGCTTTTGACTGTGTGGATCACAATAAACTGTGGAAAATTCTGAAAAAGATGGGAATACCAGACCACCTGACCTGCCTCTTGAGAAACCTATATACAGGCCAGGAAGCAAAGTTAGAACTGGACATGGAACAACAGTCTGGTTCCAAATAGGAAAAGGAGTGTGTCAAGGCTGTATATTGTCACCCTGCTTATTTAACTTATATGCAGAGTATGTCATGAGAAATGCTGGGCTGGAAGAAGTACAAGCTGGAATCAAGATGGCCGGGAGAAATATCAATAACCTCAGATATGCAGATGACACCACCCTTATGGCAGAAAGTGAAGAGGAACAAAAGAGTCTCTTGATGAAAGTGAAAGAGGACAGTGAAAAAGTTGGCTTAAAGCTCAACATTCAGAAAACGAAGATCATGGCATCTGGTCCCATCACTTCATGGCAAGTAGATGGGGAAACAGTAGAAACAGTGTCAGACTTTATTATTTTGGGCTCCAAAATCACTGCAGATGGTGACTGCAGCCATGAAATTAAAAGACACTCCTTGGAAGGAAAGTTATGACCAACCTAGATAGCATATTGAAAAGCAGAGACATTACTTTGCCAACAAAGGTCCATCTAGTCAAGGCTATGGTTTTTCCAGTGGTCATGTATGGATATGAGAGTTTGACTGTGAAGAAAGCTGAGCACTGAAGAATTGATGCTTTTGAACTGTGGTGTTGGAGAAGACTCCTGAGAGTCCCTTGGACTGCAAGGAGATCCAACCAGTCCATTCTGAAGGAGATCAGCCCTGGGATTTCTTTGGAAGGAATGATGCTAAAGCTGAAACTCCAGTACTTTGGCCATCTCATGTGAAGAGTTGACTCATTGGAAAAGATTCTGATGCTGGGAGGGATTGGGGCAAGAGGAGAAGGGGACGCCAGACGATGAGATGGCTGGATGGCATCACTGACTCGATGGACGTGAGTCTGAGTGAACTCCGGGAGTTGGTGATGGACAGGGAGGCCTGGCGTGCTGCAATTTGTGGGGCCTCAAAGAGCCGGACACGACTGATTGACTGAACCGCACTGAACTGAACTGTGGGTCAGAATCCCTTAGAAGAAATGTAGTAGCCCTCATGGTCAACATAGAATCCAAAATGCAGTACTTGGGTGCAATCTAAGTGACAAATGATCTGTGTTCGTTTCCAATGTAAACTATGCAATATCACAGTAACCCAGGACTATACTCAATCACTAGTGCTGAAGAAATGAAGTTGAACAGTTCAATGAAGATCTATAAGGCCTTCTAGAACTAACACCAAAAAAAGATGTCCCTTTCATCATAGGGGACTGGAATGCAAAAGTAGGAACTCAAGAGATACCTGGAGTAACAGGCAAATTTGGCCTTGAAGTACAAAATAAAGCAGGGCAAAGGCTAACAGACTTTTGCCAAGACAATGCACTGGTCATAGCAAATACCCTCTTCCAACAACACAAGAGAATACTCTACACATGGACATCAGGAGACGGTCAATACTGAAATCAGATTAACTATATTCTTTGCAGCCAAATATGGAGAAGCTCTATAGTCAGCAAAAACTAGACCAGGAGCTGACTGTGGCTCAGATCATGAACTCCTTATTGCCAAATTCAGACTTAAATTGAAGAAAGTTGGATAATCCACTAGATCATTCACATATAACCTAAATCAAATCCCTTATGACTATACAGTAGAAGTGAGAAATAGATTCAAGAGATTAGATCTGATAGGCAGAATGCCTGATGAACTATGGATGGAGGTTTGTGACATTGTACAGGAGATAAGGATCAAGACCATCCCCAAGAAAAAGAAACACAAAAAAGCAAAATGGCTGTCTGAGGAAGCCTTACAAATAGCTGTGAAAAGAAGAGAAGTGAAAGACAAAGGAGAAAAGGAAAGATATACCCATCTGAATACAGAGTTCCAAAGAATAGCAAGGAGAGATAAGAAAGCCTTCCTCAGTGATAAGTGCAAAGAAACAGAGAAAAACAATGGAATGGGAAAGACTAGAGATCTCTTAAAGAAAGTTATAGACACTAAGGGAATATTTCATGCAAAGCTATGCACAATAAAGGACAGAAATGGTATGGATCTAACAGAAGCAGAAGCTATTAAGAAATCATCTTAGTCACTCATCGTGGCTGACTCTTTGCTACCCCATGGACTCTAGCCTGCCAGGCTCCTCTGTCCAAGGAATTTTCCAGGCAAGAATACTGGAGTGGATTGCCATTTCCTTCTCCAGGGGTTCTTCCTGACCCAGGGGTCAAACCCAGGTCTCCTGCATTGCAGGCAGACTCTTTACTGTCTGAGCCACCAGGACCTGATATTAAGAAGAGGTGGCAAGAATACACAGGTGAACTATACAAAAAAGATCTTCATGGCCCAAATAACCATGATGGTGTGATCACTCACCTAGAGATAGACATCTTGGAGTGTGAAGTCAAGTGGGCCTTAAGAAGCATCACTATGAACAAAGCTAATGGAGGTAATGGAATTCCAGTTGAGCTATTTCAAATCCTAAAAAAATGATGCTGTTAAGTGTGGCACTCAATATGCCAGCAAATTTGGAAAACTCAGCAGTGGCCACAGGACTGGAAAAGGTCAGTTTTCATTCCAATCGTAAAGAAACGCAATGCCAAACAATGTTCAAACTACCACACAATTGCACTCATCTCACATGATAGCAAAGTAATGCTCAAAATTCTCCAAGCAAGGCTTCAACAGTATGTGAACTGAGAAATTCCAAATGTTCAAGCTGGATTTAGAAAAGGCAAAGGAACCAGAGATCAAATTGCCAACATTCATTGAATCACAGAAAAAGCAAGAGAGTTCCAGAAAAACATCTACTTCTCCTTTACTGACTACACCAAAGCCTTTGACTATGTGGATCACAACAAATGGTGGAACATTCTTAAAGAGATGGGAACACCAGACCACCTGACCTGCCTCCTGAGAAATCTGTATGCAGATCGAGAAGCAACAGTTAGAACCAGATATGGAAAACAAATTGGTTCCAAATTGGGAAAGGAGTACATCAACGCTATATATTGTCACCCTGCTTATTTAACTTATGTGCAGAGTACATCATGAGAAATGCTGGACTGGAAGAAGCACAAGTTGGAATCAAGATTACCAGGAGAAATATCAATAACCTCAGATATGCAGATATCACCCTTATGACAGAAATTGAGGAGGAACTAAAAAGCCTCTTGATGAAAGTGAAAGAAGAGTGAAAAAGCTAGCTTAACACTCAACATTCATAAAATGAAGATCATAGTGTCTGGTCTATAACTTCATGGAAAATAAATGAGGAAACAGTGATAGACTTTATCTTGGGGGGCTCCAAAATCAATGCAGATGGACAGCAGCCATGAAATTAAAAGACTCTTGCTCCTTGGAAGAAAAGTTAAGACGAACCTAGACAACATATTAAAAAGCAGAGACATTACTTTACAAACAGAGATCCATCTAGTCAAAGCTATGGTTTTTCCAGTAGTCCTGTATGGATGTGAGAGTTGGACCGTAAAGAAAGCTGGTTGCTGAAGAGTTGATGCTTTTGAACTGTGATGTTGTAGAAGACTCTTGAGAGTCCCTTGAACTGCAAGGAGATCAAAACAGTCAGTCCTAAGGGAAATCAGTCCTGAATATTCATTGGGAGGACTTATGCTGAAGCTGAAGCTCCAATACTTTGGCTACCTGATGCAGAGAACTGACTCATTGGAAAATACCCTCATGCTTGGAAAGATTGAAGGCAGGAGAAGGGGACGACAGAGGATGAGATGTTTGGATTGTTTCATGAGATGTATGCCCAACTCTATGAACATGAGTTTGGTCAAGCTCTGGGAGTTTGTGATAGACAGGGAAGCCTGGCATTGTTGCATACCACAGGCTGGCAAAGAGTTAGACCCAATGGAGCAACTTCACTGAACTGATGATAAGTTTAGAAAATTTTTATGTTATAATCAATATACTAGTTAAAATATACAACTGAAATATGAGGTTCTTACATAAGGAGACAGGAATAATGAATTTTTTGGGGGTGGGTGGGAGTAGTGGTAGTGTTTGGTAATCCTTGCCTTAAAGAATATTTACCTTCAAAATCTAGGAAATCAAAATAAAGTCAGCATGTTCAGTTTAAAGGAGTTTTTGTTTGTTTTTAGCTATGACCATTCTATGAAAGTGCATGACCATTCTATCATAGGGACAAGAAATAATATTCTCCATACATTCTCATGTAAGACATGCCTATGACAGGTTATAAAATTGTTTTTAACCATTACTGCATTGATTTTACACCACAATCTTTTTGTCCTTCAATAAAAACTATTGATTGGATTGAATAATCCAATAAAAATTACTCTGTGGAAAGATTGAAGGCAGGAGGAGAAGGGGACAACAGAGGATGAGATGGTTGGATGGCATCATCGACTCAGTGGACATGAACTTGAGTAAACTCTGGGAGTTGGTGATGGACAGGAAGGCCTCGCGTGTTGCAGTCCATGGGGTTGCAAAGAGTTGGATACAACTGAGCGAATGAACTGAACTGAACTGAAAAGAATAAAGCAGATAACAGATAAGCCTGGTTTTTAAGTACTTTGAATGGATGAGTAAATACAGTATCTGCCCTAATAGAAATGTAGAATTCTTCCTGAGCACACACAGTGGTTCTGTTCTTCAGTAATAGCTATGAAAGCTTGTAAACAATAATCTACATTCTATTAAACCACCTTGAAGTTTAATGGGACATATGTAGCTTCTCCTTACTGAAAATTATTTGATCACCTTAAGTTTGTAAGACATGTACACATGTATTTTTATTATAGTTTTATTATGCTATATAATTAATACATATGATTTTAGCATATTTTCAGTTAATAAGAATTATTAAATAAATATGTAATATAAATGGCAGTCTATTTGACAATCATTTTTTATTAATTTATTATTTATTTTTAAAATTATTTTTATTTTATTTTTTTTTACTTTACAGTATTGTACTGGTTTTGCCATACATCAACATGAATTCGCCTTGACAATCACTTTAATGCATGTGCTTCTGCCCATCCTTTGATAAACCCTCTCAAGTTTAATTTAGGATATACATTTTCTTACTTATATTTCAATAACTAACATATTACCTGTGCTTAATTGCTATTTGTTAATTTTGCAAGCAATTATACAGCACTGTGGTAAAAATTTAAGTTATCTGTGTTAATTATATAATGCTAGTTGATATAAAAAATACACACCAACTTTCCAATTGCTTACCAAACTGGAAAATTATTTTTTTATGTAAGCATCCAACAAAGATGTCCTGGATTGGCTGTCAGTGTCTTTCATCTATGTGGTGATTCAAGGGCCCACATCATTTCCAGCAGTATTCACCCTCTTCAGGCTTTCACAGTGGGAGAGAGGATTCTTGGACAATTAAGCCCTAATGTCCTAAAGCATCCATTTGATATAATAAATTGACTTCTTGGCTACTCATCTAACATGGAAATAGTTATGCAAATCCTTGGGAGATCTTTGATCAGTCAATCAAATGAGGAAGCATGTGCCTGCATGTATGTGTGTGTATTGTGTGTCTGAGTATGCAATTACAAAAAATGGAATGCACCCATTTATATTATTATGGAATTTTCTATTCAAAAAATAGCAAAACAGAATATCTTAAGCTTTACCATGTTATGACACATATAATTCTATATGTACATAAAAATAAGTGCAATAATTTTATTATTAATGGACATTTAAGTAGTTTCTCCAGTGTTCTTGCCTGGAGAATCCCAGGGACGGGGGAGCCTCGTGGGCTGCCGTCTCTGGGGTCACACAGAGTTGGACACGACTGAAGCGACTTAGCAGCAGCAGCAACAGCAAGCAGTTTCTATTTTTCTGTTATGGCAATGTATGAATTTGTATACAATAATATATTGTTAAGTGTTTCCATACTCTGCTCTGCATATAATTCTTTATTATGTATATATGAAAGTTTAAGAAATAATTCCCCTACTGATCGATAATTAGGTTGTTCCTATTTTTCTATAAAGACAATGCTATAATGAGTATACTTGTAAATACATTTATTAAATGCACACACATTTGTGTTTGACTGGATTTTACAAGTGGATTTTTTGAGTCAAGGCATATGCACAATTTGAACCTACAAATTTGATTCCATTTCCCTCCAAAAAGTACTATATCCATTCTTTGCAAAATCATTTATTCCATCTCCATGTTGCCTCTACTCGATATTTTTGATCTTCTTAATCAAAATCTTATTGATTTAGTTGGGGAAAATGATATTTTTTTGTTTTAATTTGCATTCATTTCATTACTTGTGGGCTTTCTTGGTGGCTCAGATAGTAAAGAATCTGCCTGCAATGCTGGAGGCCTTGGTTCAATTCCTGGGTCTGGAAGATCCCCTGGAGAAGGGAATGGCAATCCATTCTAGCATTCTTGCCTGGAGCATTCCATAGACAGAGGAGTCTGGCAGGCAGTCCATGGGGTCACAAAGAGTCAGACATGACTGAGCAACTAACACTTCTACTTCATTAATTATGAGGCTGAATACATATGCATTTGTTATTTAAAATCTATTTTGAAAATTGACCATACATTTTGACATTTTTCCATTGGATCGCATTGTACTTGTTTTCAATTTTGTTTAAAGGAATAACTAAATAGCTGCCATTTTGAATATGTTGTTAATATTTTTCTGTTCTCCACACTTTCACTTGTGTAGTTTATTTTGTAAAAGTTTAATTTTTCTGGATGCATATCTATCAGTATTTTCTTCTCATGTTTCTGGATTCTGTTAAGCTTAAGAAAGCTTTCCACACTTCAAGATTGTAAAAGGTGGTGTTCCAATGTCTTCTAATACATTTTTCTTTTTTTTTGCTTAAATTGTTGTAGGTAGTCCCTTTGATCAATCTAAACATTAATTTCTATATAAGATATAACTTCTTCATAGATATATAAAAGATATCTTTATTTTTACTCAAATGGGCTTTGCTTATAATAAGACTCTCCTTCCTCATTTGAAAAGCATATTCTTAACTGTATTTTGTTCATATATCTACTTGTCTATATCTCTTAGAACCACACTGATCTAAAAGGTCTTAAATTATGTTGTCATTAGACAAGATGTATGCAAAACACAGCATTATTGGCATTCTTTTTAACAAATGACTTATACATATTCATGCATACATTCCTCATACGTATTTTATAAATAATTTCCGAAATTGTAAAATGGTGTTGTGCTTGTTATTGAAAAGAATTTTTAGACTATCTTGATGAGAAGTATCATATGACTAGTATAATATACATCTTTTATTCAAGTTTTATTTTGTAGTCTATGTAAAAGTTACACAGTTTTATTCATGTATGTTTCAAACTCTTGTTTAGTAAATATGTTAAAATTTTCTACTACACTTTTTCATAAAATAATTATGGTATATAAGAAAATAATAACATTTGGACCATTGATATCTACTTGTGAATATATGAATTTGTATTTACTGACCTCCTATTATCTGCCCTAATCATGTCATGCACTTTGCTTGCATTCTCTTACTTAATCTTTAAAAAGAAACCTGCAATATTATCATTCCTATTTTAGAGAATGGCAAATTGAAGCTGAAGTGATTATCCTCTGAAAACAAATAGTGGAGGAAAACACAAATCAGATCCAAGTTTCCATAATCTTAACTCTTAACATCAGACTGTTGTCTAAGTTCTAGTATTTTTCCATTTGGGGCTTGTAATTTGTAAGTAAACATTTATTTTAAAAACATTTGTGATATTTATTTATCTTTATAACTCTTCCATTGTTTTTTTTTTTTTTCTTTTCTTTCTACATATGTTGACATTTATGTGGTTATTTTCAACTGGAAGTTTCAATCAACTTTTCCCAATATTCTAATAATTCAGAAAGGGTGTATTTATTTGTGAGCATGCTCAGACTTGTTTATAAATAGAGAATTACTTAGAAATGATCTCAAAATTGCAATTGTTATGAGAAAAAAATAAAATCTATTAACAGCATCATCTTTCAAAGTTTGCAATTTGATTGTGAAGATTTATCTCAAAGAACAAATCCACCACCCCCATTAGAATCATATATTTTTTGATTGACTCCACAAACTTTGGGATAATCCACAAAGGAAAATTGTCCCCTTAGGACTAATTATGGTAATAGAAAAAGATTTACCTATCCTTTAAACTCTTCATTTTTTTGTTTTGTTTTGCTTAAGTCTAATTTGGTATGTTTTAGGCTACTCTTGGGAGAAGGCAATGGCACCCCACTCCAGTACTCTTGCCTGGAAAATCCCATGGATGGAGAAGCCTGGTGTGCTGCAGTCCATAAGGGTTGCTAGGAGTCGGACACGACTGAGTGACTTCACTTTCACTTTTCACTTTCCTGCATTGGAGAAGAAAATGGCAACCCACTCCAGTGTTCTTGCCTGGAGAATCCCAGGGATGGGGGAGCCTGGTGGGCTGCCGTCTATGGGGTCGCACAGAGTCAGACATGACTGAAGCGACTTAACAGCAGCAGCAGGCTACTCTTACAGGTCTGTCCTTTTGAGCTCTGCTTACACTGAGAAGGCTTTGCTAGGAAGAAACTGATATTTTGGGTGGGTATTCTGCATCAGGAATATTGATATGCATTTGGTTTCATTTGTTACTGTCATTTAATCCTTACAAAAACTTTATGGGTTGGCATGAAGTGTTAGTCAATTATTAATATCTTACATTCCTTGGTGATTTAAATAGTCCCCTTAAAATATCAGGGATCCTACCTGTTTATTTCCCTCTTTGTTTTCAAGTAGCAAATGTGATTTCATGTATAGAAACACAGATTTATTTGTTTGCAAGTATACTTAGATAACATTGCTGAGTGACTTAGGTGGCAGATTGGACAAATCTAGTTTCACATATTGATGCTGATGCTTACCCAGTAAGTTAGGGTAAATGCCTAACTTCTCTGTGCCAGAGTCTCTTCAATGGTTAAATGGAAATAATATTTATATCAGAGTGGTTTTGGAATGAAAACATAAAAGAAGCTGTGATCAGGGCCAGGTTACAATATCTGGAACAGCATATTTATCAATAAGATAATGTGTTTTTAACATATCCACTCAAAAAATAAATAGAAATATTTACTGATGTTTTAGATCTTTTTTGAAATATGTCTCTATTTAACAATATTTTGCTGTGACTTATTTTACTTAACACAATAGCCAAAATTATAAAAGGAGAAGAGAATTAAAAATCAAGAGTATTTCAAAATCAGAGTTGTGGGAATAAAACAATGGCAAATTCTGGAATTTATTGGGATTTCTCATTAACAACATATTGAAGTTTTATTTTATACTGCCTAGACTTCTAATACATTTAGTATTGCTTAGAAATATCCCAAACTACAAAACTCTAGCAAATAGAATAAACAAGCCATTTTTTCTCCTTCAGTGCTTAATGGCTCAGTTTCATGTGTGTGTGTGTGTGTGTTTTATTTTTATTTTATTTATTTTTTTTCCAACTACTATTTTATTTTATTTTTAAACTTTACAAAATTGTATTAGTTTTGCCAAATATCAAAATGAATCCGCCACAGGTATACATGTGTTCCCCATCCTGAACCCTCCTCCCTCCTCCCTCCCCATACCATCCCTCTGGGTCATCCCAGTGCACTAGCCCCACACATCCAGTATTGTGCGTTGAACCTGGACTGGCAACTCGTTTCATACATGATATTTTACATGTTTCAATGCCATTCTCCCAAATCTTCCCACCCTCTCCCTCTCCCACAGAGTCCATAAGACTGTTCTATACATCAGTGTTTCTTTTGCTGTCTTGTACACAGGGTTATTGTTACCATCTCTCTAAATTCCAGTTTTTTAATATACATATAGTCCAAATTTCATTTAGTTTTAAGTATCTTTCTCAAAAAAACCTTTCTAACACAGCTATTCCCTTATGCATTCTATCTACACATATTTCATGTCATTTAACTAGAAAATTAAGAGACACATTTTAATAAATTATTCAGATATAAATTGCTGTTGCATTGAAGCATAAAAATATGATTGATCAGATACTGATAGAATGTTACATAGGGTATAAAATTAAATAAATAGAATTTATAGTTGGTGAATCTCATAAAAAATAATTATCTAGGTAAATTAAATATATTTAATTCTAAAAATTACCATCTGAAATCAGTCATTAAATAAATTATTGTCTTATGTTTGTCAAACTCACAAAGTTTTCTAGTCAATATTTTATAAGTGAATGGTTTTAAAAAATTCCTTGATGTTTTATTTTTAAGTTTCAAGATTCATGTTTATTAAACTTTCTCTTATGTTTACTGTGTTCTGACATTTGTATTGGAATAAAGTATTCATGGGAACACAAATCAGAAAAAATAAGTAGAAATGTGAAAGACACAGATATAAGTCACTTGATTCCTTTCAAAAGCAAAGACATGCTGTCCAGTTGCAAAGAATGTGAGTCAGCTAGAAACTTGCTGCTGCCAGTTCTACCAAGTCCATCTTAGCTTTCAAGGTCACGCTGTTCTTGGGTCAATCCCCAGACAAAGCTTGTACATGGCAGTGGTTTAAGAAAAGCTTGTACATGGCAGTGGTTTAAGAGCTTCGTAGCGTCCACAGAAGGTGGGGCTCTTCTACTGAGCAGTCTTTGCTGTAGAATTTTGTTGTGCTGAAATACACTTGTTAGGTTGCATCTCTGTCAGTTGGCTCCCTCTGCCTAACCATATTTTTTCTCCTTTTCCATCACAGACAGCACTCCTCTGTACATCTTCTGTATTGCTATTAATATTTCTTACTTCTGTATCCAAAAGAATTCAATCAGCTCAAGAACTGAACCACAATGATTTGCCAACCACACTATCATACCTGATAAGTGAAATAATAGTTCCCTAAAACAATGCTCTTACCATCTAACCCAGAAACTTAAGTACATTTGATTCTAAAAAATACCATCTGAAATGTAAGTCCTAGTTCTTACTATCTGAACCTAGTAATTACCATCTGAAATATATGCCCTACTATTCTAGTTGTACTACTTGAGTACAACTTTTGACTTTGTCCCCCCAACACCAGTAGAACACCAGCTTTGGTCATTTGCGTGCTTATTATTGATCACCAATCATTTCCCACTACTGAGCTTGTATTAGTTACAAACTTAACATGGTAAAACACGGGCCTCCAGAACATATATCTAGTCCAACTCAAACAATCAGAGTGACCTGCCAAATGTTCCCATTAACATTCTCCTGCAGTGAAAGTCAGGGCTTGCCTGGTGGTTCAGTGGTAAAGAATCTGCCTGCAATGCAGGAGATATGGGTTCGATCCCGTGTCAGGAAGATCCCCTGGAGAAGGAAATGGTAATCCACTCCAGTATTCTTAACTGAAAAATCCCATGGATAGAAAAGCCTGGTGGGCCATAGACCGTGGTGCTGCAAAAAGTGCAACATGACTGAGCAACTGAGCATACAAATGCACACAGTGAAAGTCACAGCTTGCTCCTCAGTTGTTCATCTCTCTTCTCATCATTCTTTGTGTTTTTTGTTTCTCCAGTTCCCTCAGTAGAGTGTATATTAGGGGAAAGAAAGCCAATTATTTTTATCTGATAGGTTTGGTACTCCCAGTTTGAAGTTCATCCTCATTCTAAGGTAGCCACCTCCTTCCCTTCTTTGTAAGAGAAGCTTGGTATTTGCATAGTGCCAGGGTCCAGCCCCGGCTGATCCAGGGTATTTGAAGGGGAGACGGCTTCGGCAACTATTTAAATATTCATCAAAGATATAAAGAGTAATAGAATGAGGATAGCTCAGTAGGAAAATTCAGTGGAGAAAAGAGGCTGAGTAGCTTGGTTTACTCTGGAGACCAATAAAACTTCAAGACAAGAAGCTTGCACCACTTACGTAGGCCACAGGCGTCCTTCCGTTCTCCAGAAGGAGAGGAGACACTGAGGCCTCCCTGGTCGGATCTTAGAAGCCCAGGCAAAATTAGTAAGCATGGTGGGTTCCGCACTCCAGATGCAGACTCAGCCAGAGTGAGAGAGAGAGAGACATGGGGAGACCAGTATTTCGAGGAACTGATCCCAATTCTTTATTTTCCATGGTCTACTTTTATACACTGAGATGTTATGCAAAAGCCATGCGGGGTCAGCAGTCCTGACTTTTTATCAAAGTCAGGTGCTTCACACAAATGTATACAGAGGTCTTAGGGGTGTTACATCATCTTCTGGCCAGGGGGCCTGCTGACAATTTATAACCCTCTCCTTGTGACAGCGGTCAGTCAACCAGGACACTTATTTCTCCAGGGGTGATTATTCTTAAAACAGATGCCACCCAAATAAAGTTACATTCCTACAGGGTGAGGGTATAGTGGGTTTTAGTTAAGGAAAGAATTTACTTAGCCTAAGGTCTAACGTGATTAATATCAAAGGTTAATACTTATTTCTTCTATATATTCATTAATGTGTGTAAGGGCAGGGGATATGGAGACTTAGCAACAAACATTGGCTCAACAAATGAAAAACCCTTCACCAACACAATTTCTAATCATCCCATTATACTTATACTAATAGTTTTCTGACTTTTCTAAGGAACCTGTTTTTAGAAGGTTTAAAGTATCTCATGCCTCTCACGGTTGGGAGGCTGTGAGCAATCACAACCCTGTCAGGCAGGCCAGAGAACCTTCAGAGGAGTTTGTAGGTTAAAACACTCTTGTCACGCCCAGGAGTTTTGATTAACTGGCGCTCTAGGTTGACTGCTTCTCCGAAAGAGGTGGTGGGGGACAGCTCCCCGTAAAGTCAGAGGTGTAGATGAGAGCACAAAGTAGTAAAGCAGGCAGGCTCTGGTTATGGGGGTAGATGCTCGAGGATTTCCAGGGGGACTCCTGAGGCTCGATCCCGCCTTTGGGTATGTCCAGCCTCCTTCCTCATGACCTTTGTCATGGGCAGAGTGCCTCACGCCGGCCCCCAACAGCATAGGAAAAGTTTGAAATTTACATCCAGAATAGTTGGAATACAAGTCCCAGTGATAGCCACAACGCCAGAAAGGTTTCAGGAACAGAATGTGGTGGTCACAAGGACATGCATTTCATTGCATATCCCTTGAGTTGGAGGGAACCTATGGTTACTCTTTGAGTTACAATAAAACTAAATACTCCAGACTAGGTCTGGTTCAATAACAGTTCCATAATAGTGAGATGGTCCTGACTAAGAACTAGGTTGCCCTGAAAATGAAATTGATATAAATAACCTGGAAACATGTCTTCTTTTAATATTCCAACATATAGGCATGCACTTATCTATTTACAAAGTGTTTCTGGATGCTTATTATATGGAGTAGTTAATGTTGACCCCAAACCGCTCTAAAAGTTTTTTTAAAATGCTACTCATTGTAGTGCAAGTTGGAGTTAAGCATATGGTTGTCCAATAATAAAATAAACACAGTTTCTTCCTTCATGATATGGTGGAGATTTTAAGCAAAAAAAGGATAAGTGCATGTAGTGAAGTCAGTGCTAATGAACAGGAGGTACTGGATGCTGGGGGAACACATATACCATTTCCTAACGCAGGTTAGGGGAATCCCAGCCAAGGACGGTTGGTTATAGGAAATAAAAACCAAAGTAAGAACTGAAGGATGTGAATGCAGGAGCAGGGCAGGTGTATTGTGCAGGAAAAGGAATAAACCATTTCAAGCAGAAGGACTGTATATTAAGGCCCACAGGTCAGAAAGAATTCGTTTGTCTCCTCTCTTTTCCTGTATTGGAGATTTCCCTAAAAGTCTTGTGGGATAAAAGGGAAGAAACATTATTCACATTTGGATCAAAAACAGTAAATTTCTTTGTTGAACTGGCCCTTATTCTGCATTGCTCTATAGAATTATCATATAGTCTTCTATATCTCCTTTGCTGGAAGATGCCTCCCCAGCTTTGAAGCTTTAACTCCTTTAACTTCCTCTATGATGACTTTTCTGAAGTCCCCACTCAAATTTAATCATTTCATCCACTATATTTGGAAAGATGATACTGTAGCATGAAAAGACTGAATAGTTGTATCCATAAACTCTTGCTAGAGTGGAGTTTTTAATGCTGATATAAAGGAAGAAGCATCGGTTATACAAAGGATGGAACCAGTGTCATCTGAGGTTCTCAGCAAAACGTGATTCCTTCATCAAAGAAAGTGATTCTTTCATCATTTTAAAGCAAGTGAAAGGCCACTGGTCCCTCAGAACCAGACATAGCATGCTCACCTGAGAGAGGAAGAAGCAACAGCAGCAGCTAATCATTTATATGAGCCAAATAAAGCAGCTAGCCAACATCAAGCAGCACTTCCTGGAGAGAAATATATCCATTCTTAAACGTTATTATATGAAGATTATTATTTGCATAAACAAGGACAGGTTATTCTGTGATCTGTTAAATGGGTTCCAGAAACAGAAGTAGTATCAATGCAAAAGCATGTGGGTACTACAGATGAAAATATATTTTGGATGAAGGCATTTTTTTATCCATTTGTTAAGGATTCACAACTGCTTCAATAAGTGGGGAACTGGTGATTTCATGGTATGTAATTTACTATTTGTTCTATGTAAAATTGTAAAATAATTTATATATATATATATATTTTCTAATTAGTTTGTATCTGCTACTGCTGCTAAGTAGCTTCAGTCGCGTCTGACTCTGTGCGACCCCATAGAAGGCAGTCTACCAGGCTCCCCCGTCCCTAGGATTCTCCAGGCAAGAATACTGGAGTGGGTTGCCATTTCCTTCTCCAAAGTATAAAAGAGAAAAGTGAAAGTGAAGTAGTTCAGTCGTGTCCAACTCTTAGCGACCCCATGGACTGCAGCCTACCAGGCTCCTCCGTCCATGGGGTTTTCCGGGCAAGAGTACTGGAGTGGGGTGCCATTCTAGCACAAGTGTATTCAGAGCAGATGTCCTTTTTTTTTCCCTCAAAAGTTCCTATCCAGAGAACAGCATTGTTTATGTCATTCCATAGTATCCTTCCAGATCCAAAATTCTGTTCCTTATATTGGGTAAAATCTTATAAATTTCCAGTATATAAAATTCTAAGTTAGATAGGCCTACTTCTTTCTTCAGTATATATACATAATTTTTTTGTCCGTATCTTTGTCTCAGCATATTGTCCTATGTCTGTCTCCATTTACATACATTTATATACACATAAATGCTGGACTGGAAGAAACGCAAGCTGGAATCAAGATTGCCAGGAGAAATATGAATAACCTCAGATATGCAGATGACACCACCCTTATGGCAGAAAGTGAAGAGGAACTCAAAAGCCTCTTGATGAAAGTGAAAGTGGAGAGTGGAAAAAGTTGACTTAAAGCTCAACATTCAGAAAACGAAGATCATGGCATCTGGTCCCATCACTTCATGGGAAATAGATGGGGAAACAGTGGAAACAGTGTCAGACTTTATTTTTTTGGGCTCTAAAATCACTGCAGATGGTGACTGCAGCCATGAAATTAAAAGATGCTTACTCCTTGGAAGGAAAGTTATGACTAACCTAGATACCATATTCAAAAGCAGAGATATTACTTTGCCAACAAAGGTCCGTCTAGTCAAGGCTATGGTTTTTCCTGTGGTCATGTATGGATGTGAGAGTTGGACTGTGAAGAAAGCTGAGTGCCGAAGTATTGATGCTTTTGAACTGTGGTGTTGGAGAAGACTCTTGAGAGTCCCTTGGACTGCAAGGAGATCCAACCAGTCCATTCTGAATGAGATCAGCCCTGGGATTTCTTTGGAGGGAATAATGCTGAAGCTGAAACTCCAGTACCTTGGCCACCTCATGTGAAGAGTTGATTTTTGGAAAAGACTGATGCTGGGAGGGATTGGGGGCAGGAGGAGAAGGGGATGCCAGAGGATGAGATGGCTGGATGGCATCACTGACTCGATGGACATGAGTCTGAGTGAACTCCGGGAGTTTGTGGTGGACAGGGAGGCCTGGCGTACTGTGATTCATGGGGTTGCAAAGAGTCGGACACGACTGAGCGACTGAACTGAACTGAAACATTCACATATACACAGGTATGTGCATATATATGTGTATATATTGTGTACATACACAATCCCTCATAGGACTGTAAGATTGTGAGATTCTCAGTACAGGGATCTCATTTTGTATAATTACATAGATCTAGTATATTTCTCTCATACTGTACTAGATGAATGAAAAACTGAGTGGATGGATTCATGACCAAAAATTATATAGCACGGTAATGCAGTTTGGTTTTAATGTGTAATCTTAAAATAGTACCATGAAACTGTATTTGGAGATATTTAACTTAAATTAAAGGAAGCTATATCAGTTCAGTTCAGTCATGCCTGACTCTTTGTGACCCCATGAACTGCAGCATGCGAGGCCAAAGCTATATGTTCATAGGTAGTAAGTAAGAAATCAAGCTTTGCAGATGAACCCAGGGGAATCTCTGATGGTTATGCAGAATGACAGCTGACAGAGCCTATCATGTTAGTAACCCTCTCACATGATAGAGTATAAAAGACTGCTTTATCTTGCCATATTTCTATCCCTGAAGTGTGTTACATGACTTTTTAGCAGTAAAATAGAAAGCAGAGACTAAAGCAATCCTATAAAAAAGACTTTAGTAAAGATCCCAGAGTAATTAAAAAATATTAACACATTATTTATCTAATAAATAAATCTCTGAGATATCTATAAGTGTGTTTTTCAATGGAATATTTTTATAATTGGATAATTTTATGAAGCTATTAAAGAGTTGACAAGATGATTAACTTTGTGAATTCCTTGGAAAGTGAGTAATCAACTCAATTTACTACCTATGTATTGACTTTTCTAAACAGAAGAAAATCATGTACATTCAAATGTCTTCTGCATCACATATTATGCCTATTTTACAAAGAGACAATATGCACCAAAATTAAAACACTGAGGTAAAAGTCAGCCTCAGATTGCTTGAACAAAAGGAAATAACTCTGCTTGTAGTAAAAGAAAAAATACACACACAAAAAAAACAACTTATAAATGTTTTTATATACATAAACAACACAAAATGTAGAACAATAAAATGTAATAATTTGCATAACTTTCCTCTAAAGAGATCAAACTGCTCTCTAGTGCATTATCTCATTTAACCTTAACTTCCTCCCTACTCAGAAAGCAACAGAATGTATTACCTGTAAATATTATGAATTCCCACTTCCCTCTGAATAGACATTGCTTAGTGAGTAAAGAATCTGCCTGCAATACAAGATACCCAAGTTTTATTCCCGTGTGGAAAAGATCCCCTGGAGAAGGAAATGGCAACCCACTCCAGTATTCTTGCCTGGAGAATCCCATGGTCAGAGGAGACTGGAGGGCTACAGTTCATGGGGTCACAAGAATCAGACATGCCTTTCTATACATCCTGGATAGAAAAAGCTCAAATTATACAAAAACTTTACAAGCAAGATTAAAAGCTAAATCTAGGCTATGATGTTATTATCATCACAAGGTGTGAAAGCACTTATTTTGAGACAAGAACTCCTACAATCTAAATGTAGTCCAGTTAGGATTACAAACAATTGAAGGAAACCATGAATTTCTTAATTAAGACAGCACACCATTTAATCAGGCTATAAGACAGAGGTTAAAACCATTGGTGGTAATTCAGTGGGCCATACATTAGTACAGGTTTACAAGACAATGACTCTTTTGTCACTAATCCCTTAGTGCAAGAAATCAGTCTTATTCTCCTGAATTATTGCCCTTTCCCCATTCTTGGTCTTCCAATTGTTGTTTTGATTTTCACAGCTTCCATCCAGCAACCAGTCATCCAGGTACACCAGGGATTGTATTTTGATACCTGATTTTGCATACTGCTCCATAAATATTTTTTTCAATCTTTGACTTTCTACCTATTCATATTCTACTAAGTCCCTTTAAAATTTGATCAATACAGAGTACCATCATATATTTCAAATAAATGTTTTCCAAAAACATTACATTTGCTTTGTTACACTTAAATGAGTTGTTTAACAAATACATGATACTACATTATTTTTCTCAGACTAATTTGTTGAAGTAAATTTATACACATGTATTCTAACTAAAAAAATTTTTCTTTACATAAATTTTCCTTAATTTAAGATACTGCATTTTCATTTCTAAAATTTATTTGTGTATTTATTTATTTTGAATTTGCATCTATTATTCTTCACTAACCCCAAAGAAAAGGAGAATTTTCATGTTCATGTTTTTCTTTACAACATACTAGCAAAAGCCTTTCATATGCCCATTTGAATGAAGAGTTCCAAACAGAAAGGAGAGATAAGAAAGCCTTCCTCAGTGAACAATGCAAAGAAATAGAGAAAAACAATAGAATGAAAAACACTAGAGATCTCTTCAAGAAAATTAGAGATACCAAGGGAACATTTCATGCAAAGATGGGCACAATAAATGACAGAAATAGTATGGACCTAACAGAAGCAGAAGATATTAAGAAGAGGTGGCAAGAATACACAGAAGAAGTATACAATAAAGCTCTTCATGATCCAGATAACTACGATGGTGTGATTACTCACCTAGAGCCAGACATCATGGAGTGTGAAGTTAAGTGGGCCTTAGATGGCATTACTATGAACAAAGCTAGTGGAGGTGATGGAATTCCAACTGAACTATTTCAAATCCTAAAAAATACATGCCAATAAAGTATTGCACTCAATATGCCAACAAATTTGGAAAACTCAACAGTGGCCACAGGGCTGGAAAAGATCAGTTTTCATTCCTATAATGAAAAAAGTGAGTGAAAGTCACTCAGTCATGTCAGACTCTTTGCAACCCCATGGACTATACAGTCCATGGAATTCTCCAGGCCAGAATACTAAAGTGGGTAGCAGTTCCTTTCTCCAGGGAATCTTCCCAACCCAGGGATCAAACCCAGGTCTCCCGCAATGCAGGCAGATTCTTTAACAGCTGAGCCAGCAGGGAAGCCCAATAACAAAAAAGGACAATGCCAAAGAATGTTCAAACTACTGCACAGTTGTACTTATTTCACATGTTAGCAAGATAATATTCAAAATCCCTCAAGCTAGGCCCTAACTGTACATGAATCGAGAACTTCCAGGTGTACAAGCTGAATTTAGAAAGGCAGGGGAACCAGAGATCAAATTGCCAACACCCATTGGATCATAGAAAAAGCAAGAGAATTCCAGAAAAACATCTGCTTCATTGACTATGCTAAATCCTGTGACTGTATGAATCACAACAAACCATGGAAAAATTTTAAAGACATGGGAATACCAGATCACCTCACCTGCCTCCTTAGAAACCTGTATTCAGGTCAAGAAGCAACAGTTAGAACTGGATATGGAACAACAGACTGGTTCAAAATTGGGAAAGGAGTACATCAGGGCTGTATATTGCACCCTGCTTATTTGATATATATTCAGAGTACATCATGTGAAATGTAGGGCTGGATGAATCACAAGCGGAATGAAAATTGTTGGGAGAAATATCAATAACCTCAGGTATGCAGATGACACCACCCTTATGGCAGAAAGCAAAGACAAACTAAAGAGTCTCTTGATAAAGGTGAAAGAGGAGAGTGAAAAATCTGGCTTAAAACTCAGCATTCAAAAAATGAAAATCATGGCATCTGATCTCATCACTTCATAGGAAATAAATGGGGAAACAAAGGAAATAGTGAAAGATTTTTTCTTGGACTCCAAAATCACTGTAGACAGTGACTAAAGTCATGAAATTAAAAGACACTTGCCTTTTGGGAGAAAAGCTATGACAAACTTAGATAGCATATGAAAAAGCAGAGACATTACTTTGCAAACAAAAGTCCATATAGTCAAGGCTATGGTTTTTCCAATAGTTCTGTATGGGTATTAGAGTTGGACCTAAAGAAGGTTGAGTAACAAAGAATTGATGCTTTCAAACTGTGATGTTGCAGAAGACTCTTGAGAGTCCTTTGGACTGCAAAGAGATCAAACAAGCCAATTCTAAAGGAAATCAACCATGAATATTCATTGGAAGGACTGATGCTGAAGCTGAAGCTCCAATACTTTGGCCACCTGATGCGAAGGGCTGACTCATTGGAAGACTCTGATGCTGGCAAAGGTGGAAGGCAGGAGAAGAAGGGAATGACAGAGGATTAGATGGTTGGATGGCATCACTTACTCAATAGACATGAGTTTGAACAAGCTCTGGGAGAAGGTGAAGGACAGGGAAGCCTGGCATGCTGCAGTCCATGGGGTCACAAAGAGTCAGACATGACTGAGGAACAAAACAGCAATAAATACTTCTGTATCTTAGCTAGACGGTTGATGTACAACTAATTATGCCTGAGAAATCAGACTGAAGGCTAACTGCTTTGAGAGGATCTCAAGTAAACAAATTAGCTAAGTAAATAACACTTAATAATTTCCTGAATGATACAATAAATATTAAAATAATTGAACTTGAACAAAATCTATATTTCGAAGTACTTTTTCTGAATTTTAGACTGCTACTGCTACTGCTACTGCTAAGTTGCTTCAGTCGTGTCTGACTCTGTGCGACCCCATAGACAACAGCCCACTAGGCTCCTCTGTCCCTGGGATTCTCCAGGCAAGAATACTGAAGTGGGTTGCCATTCCCTTCTCCAATGCATGAAAATGAAAAATGAAAGTGAAGTCACTCAGTCATGTCCGACTCTGTGCAACCTCACGGACTGCAGCCTACCAGGCTCCTCCATCCATGAGATTTTCCAGGCAAGAGTACTAAGTATATAAATCTTTCTGACTGTATTTTTAAAACATCATGATCAACTTTTTAAATGATTATACATACAATTACATTTGATAGGGTTTCCTGGGTGGTGCTAGTGGTAAAGAACCCACTTGCCAATACAGGAGATGTAAGAGACACAGGTTTGATCCCTGGGTTGAGAAGATCCCCTGGAGGTCATGGCAACCCATTCCAGTATGTTTGCCTGGAGAATCCCATGGACAGAGGAGCCTGGCAGGCTACAATTCATAGGGTAGCAAGGAGTCAGACACAACTGAAGCAACAAGGCAGGCACATATATTTGGTAAATTCTTATTTCACCTACCTTCTAATGTCAGTTCTATTATTATTCAGAAATATTTTCTCAATGCTTGCCATCATTAAGATGAAACTAATTTCCATAAAGTTTTAAATATATATTAAGCAAATTTGGGGGGAGGGGGCTCCAAAACCACTGCAGATGGTGACTGCAGCCATGAAATTAAAAGACACTCCTTGGAAGAAAAGTTATGACCAACCTAGACAACATATTAAAAAGTAGAGACATTATTTTGCCAACAAAGGTTCATCTAGTCAAGGCTATGGTTTTTCCAGTGGTCATGTATGGATGTGAGAGTTGAACTGTGAAGAAAGCTGAGCACTGAAGAATTGATGCTTTTGAACTGTGGTGTTGGAGAAGACTCTTGAGAGTCCCTTGGACAGTAAGGAGATCCAACCAGTCCATTCTAAAAGAAATCAGCCCTGAATATTCATTGGAAGGAATGATGTTGAAGCTGAAATTCCAATATTTTGGCCACCTGATGTGAAGAACTGACTCATTGGAAAAGACCCTGATGCTGGAAAAGATTGAAGGCAGGAGGAGAAGGGGATGACAGAGGATAAAATGCCTGGATGGCATCACCGACTCAATGGACGTGAGTTTGAGTAAACTCTGGGAGTTGGTGATGGACAGGGAGGCCTGGCGTGCTGTAGTCCATGGGGTTGCAAAGAGTTGGACACAACTGAGGGACTGAAGTGAACGGAACTGAACTGATTAAGCAAATTATTTTAAAGTAATGATAAAACAAATAATGCACTTCAAATGATCCACATCATTCACAGTATATTCAGTGCTTTCAACAGGGAAACATCATGTAGTCTCTAACTTGTATCCTCTAGAAAGGAAACCTCTGAACTGTGGTGTTGGAGAAGACTCTTGAGAGTCCCTTGGACTGCAAGGAGATCCAACCAGTCCATTCTGAAGGAGATCAGCCCTGGGATTTCTTTGGAAGGAATGATGCTAAAGCTGAAACTCCAGTACTTTGGCCACCTCATGCGAAGAGTTGACTCATTGGAAAAGACTCTGATGTTGGGAGGGATTGGGGGCAGGAGGAGACTGGGACGGCAGAGGATGAGATGGCCGGATGGCATCACTGATTGGATGGACGTGACTCTGAGTAAACTCTGGGAGTTGGTGATGGACAGGGGGGCCTGGCGTGCTGCAATTCATGGGGTCGCAAATAGTCGGACACAACTGAGCGACTGAACTGAACTGAACTGAATATCTTGGATAACAGCTCACAGATCTGTGCTAACCTTCCTTCTGATAAAAAGTCCTACTTCCCTACTCACACAAGTGGGAAATGTTCCAAACTAGGCCAATCGTCTTCCCTTTGATCTCTGATTAATGGGTTGAAAGTATCTGAGCAGAAGGCATTGATACTGCCCATTTGTATTAGTAGAAAATTAAACCAACAGAGAGAGAAGTAGAAACACAGGCAATCCTAATAATATTTCATTTTTCTATTTCTTAGTCTTCCCTAACACCATCAGCTATATATCTGTCCTGACCAAAGTTTGTAAATGCAATCAATAAATATCTCATTTGATTATACCAGGATAGAGAAGTTAAGATTCTCTGATTGATATAAGAATGAAGTCCTATAGTGCCTCCTATTATGACTCCCCTCCCCTTCCTAAGATGGCTCCTAAACTCCCTGACCCCACATGTTAGCTCCTTTCTCCGAGTGGACAGAATAACAATTTCAAAATCTCTATTGAGTCTAAATCAGGTCTCTTCCAGTGATTATTTAGAACCTCTCATCCATTTTTCTCCTTCAATGACAAATTCATTTATCAAATTATTACTAAAAGGTAGAGGTGCAAGAGATACATTCAGGTGTAAGAATTTGGTGTAAAAAAAAAAACAAAAAACAACTTTTTATTACATTCATAAAAGAAACCCTGCATGGTAAATTTTTGGGTACGTGTGCCAGTGTTCAGAGAAGGCAATGGCACCCCACTCCAGTACTTTCGCCTAGAAAACCCCATGGACGGAGGAGCCTGGTAGGCTGCAGTCCATGGGGTTGTGAAGAGTCGGACACGACTGAGCAACTTCACTTTCACTTTTTACTTTCATGCATTGGAGAAGGAAATGGCAACCCACTCCAGTGTTCTTGCCTGGAGAATCCCAGGGACAGGGAAGCCTTGTGGGCTGCCGTCTATGGGGTCGCACAGAGTCGGACACGACTGAAGCGACTTAGCCCCAGCAGCCAGTGTTAGTCTTCAGTCATTAATAAATAGAACAAGAATCTCCGGTTGTTCATTTCTTCCTGGGAAAGTAAAAGTGTCAGTTGCTCAGTAGTGTCCAGCTCTTTGTGACTCCATGGACTACAGCCAGCCAGGCTCCTCTTTCCATGGAATTTTCCAGGCAAGAATACTGGAATGAATAGCCATTCCCTTCTCCAGAGCATCTTCCCAACCAAGGAATCAAACCCAGATCTCCTGCATTGCAAGCAAATTCTTTAATGTCTGAGCCGTTAGGGAAGCCCCTGATCCACTAGGTTCCTACCTAAAACTTGTGAAAAAAAGTGAAAATGAAGTCCCTCAGTCGTGTCCGATTCTTCGTGACCCCATGGACTGTAGCCTACAAGGTTCCTCAATCCATGGGATTTTCCAGGCAAGAATAATGGAATGGGTTGCCATTTCCTTCTCCAGGAGATCTTCCCGACCCAGGGATTGAACCTGGGTCTCCTGCATTGTAGGCAGATGCTTTACCATCTGAGCCACCCTAAAACTTGTCAGACAACAATTTGTATCATTTATGTTAAGCAAACTATAAATAACCACTATGATATCTCTTTTCTAGAGGAAAATGTCAAAAATTATCCCCCTAATTTTTGTTAACTGAAAAAGAAAGAACCAAAGGAACAAAAATGAAAGAGGTCCCTCATAAGAAAGAGTAGAAAGAATTTTCTGCACTTTGAAAATGGTTCACTATGCATTAACTTTTTAAGTAAATGGGGTTTTACAAATAATTTATATTTTCATTCATTATCTTAACTTTTGCTTATTCTGAAAGATAATGCTTTTAATAATATATAGGCATAGTTGCCTATCCTATACAGATAGGGATAGATGCCTTTAAAATTATCAAAATCTTCTAAACAGCTCACGTGCACCTCTCTCCCATGGCAGGATTAAAGCCATGAAGTTTTCTCCATAGTATCATCACAACCTGCATGTTTATCCGTATTAGTTCAAACTAGTTTGCTATACATCAAAATAAAAACATTTAACCATAATTAATTTATTTTTGATGAGCTAGAGCCATGATGATATGATCCCCATAATGACTGACTGTCATTTGCATCGCTGCTTCTTTATTCCTGTGTGGGTAAAAGGATGTGGAACAATGGACAGAGTCCTTAAAAGTGAACACACTCTGCATCTGTTCAGCCTCAGTCCCCCCAGAGGAACTTTTTTGGGGACTTAAATGGTTGTGCTGAATATGAATTATGAAGTAGCTTTACTTCCTTAAAAAAATAATTTTGGTTTCATCAAAATATGAATGCTTCCAAAGTACTGTCGTGCATATAAATGTCATCCATTATGAGTGACTTTTCATTAAGGAAAAAAGGAGGCTGAGAACCAGCTGATTAGAATGTCACTTTTATTTACTCACTAAATCTTTACTGGGTTCCTGATGGGTGAAACTGACTAAAAAAAACCTGTTAGCTCTATTTGTGACTTCTAATTAGTAACAAAAATATCAATCATAAATGATACATTTATCACTAATATCAGAGTAAGAATTACCATTGAGTTCATTTCCTAGTACTTAGATCTATCTCATTACTAGACAAATAGTTTTAAAAGACTTCCAGATCTCTTGTCTCTATAGATTTGTCTTCATAAGCTTGCATTAACAAAGAAAATCTGATCTTAACAAAAATAGTAATACAATGATATTTTGAAAGGCAACACATAATTCAAGAGTATACCATCAATTTGAGCCTGTTAGCTTAAACAAGGTTTATTTTAGCTTCATTATTTAGGCTCCTTAAGCCAATCAGTTATGAAATTCAATCTGATTAATGATAAGCCCACAGATAAAAGCAAAGAGAAGTGACTGTGGAGCTTCTATCAGGGATTTTTAAAGCACAGTGGCTTGGAAATAATTATATCCCTAATACCAAAGTCTATATTATTTTGTTTCTATACATATATTCTATACATATATTCTATACATATATTCTATACATATATTCACATATGTACATATATAATACATAGGTATATATTATTTAATATACATATTTGCTATATAAATATTATATATGCATGTTCTTTAAGATAAATTTTCATTTCCTTTATCTCTTCATATGAATTCATTTTAAATACAATCTTTAAAAAATTTTGTATAAAAATATAATTGGGTTAAAATGATCCTCAGTTCAGGCAAAATCTTTTTACAGTACATCTCTGGTTTTTCATGGTAAAATTTCTCATCTGAGGATGTAGATGCAGGTGATAGAAGCAAGGTCTGATGCTGTAAAGAGCAATATTGCATAGAAACCTGGAATGTCAGGTCCATGAATCAAGGCAAATTGGAAGTGGTCAAACAGGAGATGGCAAGAGTGAACGTCAACATTCTAGGAATCAGTGAACTAAAATGGACTGGAATGGGTGAATTTAACTCAGATGACCATTATACCTATTACTGTGGGCAGGAATACCTTAGAAGAAATGGAGTAGCCATCATGGTCAACAAAAGAGTCCGAAATGCAGTACTTGGATGCAGTCTCAAAAATGGCAGAATGATCTCTGTTCATTTCCAAGGCAAACCATATAATATCACAGTAATCCAAGTCTATGCCCCAACCAGTAACGCTGAGAAGCTAAAGTTGAATGGTTCTATGAAGACCTACAAGATCTTTTAGAACTAACACCCAAAAAAGATGGCCTTTTCATTATAGGGGACTGGAATGCAAAATTAGGAAGTCAAGAAACACCTGGAGTAACAGGCAAATTTGGCCTTGGAGTATGGAATGAAACAGGGCAAAGACTAATAGAGTTTTGCCAAGAAAATGCATTGGTCATAGCAAACACCCTCTTCCAACAACAAAAGAGAAGACTCTACACATGGACATCACCAAATGGTCAACACCGAAATCAGATTGATTATATTCTTTGCAGCCAAAGAGGGAGAAGCTCTATACAGTCAGCAAAAACAAGACCAGAAGCTGACTGTGGCTCAGATCATGAACTCCTTATTGCCAAATTCAGACTTATATTGAAGAAAGTAGGGAAAACCACTAGACGATTCAGGTATGACCTAAATCAAATCCCTTATGATTATACAGCAGAAGTGAGAAATAGATTTAAGGGACTAGATCTGATAGATAGAGTGCCTGATGAACTATGGACAGAGGTTCCTGACACTGTACAGGAGACAGGGATCAAGACCATCCACGTGGTAAAGAAATGGAAAAAAGCAAAATGGCTGTCTGGGGAGGCCTTACAAATAGCTGTGAAAAGAAGAGAAGTGAAAAGCAAAGGAGAAAAGGAAAGATATAAGCATCTGAATGCAGAGTTCCAAAGAATAGCAGGAAGAGATAAGAAAACCTTCCTCAGCAATCAATGCAAAGAAATAGAGGAAAACAACAGAATGAGAAAGACTAGAGATCTCTTCAAGAAAATTAGAGATACCAAGGGAACATTTCATGCAAAGGTGGGCTCAATAAAGGACAGAAATGGTATGGACCTAACAGAAGCAGAAGATATTAAGAAGAGGTGACAGGAATACACAGAAGAATTGTACAAAAAAGATCTTCACAACCCAAATGATCACGATGGTGTGATCACTGACCCAGAGCCAGACATCCTGGAGTGTGAAGTCAAGTGGGCCTTAGAAAGCATCACTACGAATAAAGCTAGTGGAGGTGATGGACTTCCAGGCGAACTATTTCAAATCCTGAAAGATGATGCTGTGAAAGTGCTGCACTCAATATGCCAGCAAATTTGGAAAACTCAGCCCTGGCCACAGGTCTGGAAAAGGTCAAATTTCATTCCAATCCCAAAGAAAGGCAATGCCAAAGAATGCTCAAACTACTGCACAATTGTACTCATCTCACACACTTGTAAAGTAATGCTCAAAATTCTCCAAGCTAGGCCTCAGCAGTACATGAACCGTGAACTTCCAGATGTTCAAGCTGGTTTTAGAAAAGGCAGAGGAACCAGAGATCAAATTGCCAACATCCACTGGATCATGGAAAAAGCAAGAGAGTTCCAGAAAAACATCTATTTCTGCTTTATTGACTATGCCAAAGCCTTTGACTGTGTGGATCGCAATAAACTGTGGAAAATTCTGAAAGAAATGGGAATACCAGACCACCTGACCTGCCTCTTGAGAAACCTGTATGCAGGTCAGGAAGCAACAGTTAGAACTGGACATGGAACAACAGACTGGTTCTAAATAGGAAAAGGAGTACATCAAGGCTGTATATTGTCATCCTGCTTATTTAACTTATATGCAGAGTACATTATGAGAAACGCTGGGCTGGAAGAAGCACAAGCTGGAATCAAGATTGCCAGGAGAAATATCAATAACCTCAGATATACATATGACACCACCCTTATGGCAGAAAGTGAAGAGGAACTAAAAGGCCTCTTGATGAGAGTGAAAGAGGAGAGTGAAAAAGTTGGCTTAGAACTCAACATTCAGAAAACGAAGATCATGGCATCTGGTCCCATCACTTCATGGGAAATAGATGGGGAAATAGCGTCAAACTTTATTTTTTAGGGCTCCAAAATCACTGTAGATGGTAACTGCAGCCATGAAATTAAAAGATGCTTACTCCTTGAAAGGAAAGTTATGACCATCCTAGATAGCATATTCAAAAGCAGAGAAAACAAAGGTCCATCTAGTCAAGGCTATAGTTTTTCCTGTGGTCATGTATGGATGTGAGAGTTGGAATGTGAAGGAGGCTGAGCGCCAAAGAATTGATGCTTTTGAACTGTGGTGTTGGAGAAGACTCTTGAGAGTCCCTTGGATTGCAAGGAGATCCAACCAGTCCATTCTGAAGGAGATCAGCCCTGGGATTTCTTTGGAAGGAATGATGCTAAAGCTGAAACTCCAGTACTTTGGCCACCTCATGCGAAGAGTTGACTCATTGAAAAAGACTCTGATGTTGGGAGGGATTGGGGGCAGGAGGAGAAGGGGATGACAGAGGATGAGATGGCTGGATGGCATCACTGACTTGATGGACGTGAGTCTGGGTGAACTCCAGGAGTTGGTGATGGACAGGGAGGCCTGGCGTGCTGTGATTCATGGGGTCACAAAGAGTCGGACACAATTGAGCGACTGAACTGAACTGAACTGGGGATGTAGAACAATCTCAAATATCCTTCTTTAAATGGGTTTTTGATATTTAAATGAAGTCTATCCTAATTATTAAAGACACCTTCTCAACTATCAAAATTGATTATAGATATCCTTATATAGTAGAAAAACAATAACAAATATTCTTAGCATATGAAACTATACAGTAGTTTAAAAAGAGACTCTTTTTTGAGAATGAAATTTAAACGTTTGTTTTCCTAAGAACAGAACTACTACAGGAAAGAAAAAAATGCCAAACAGCTACAATTTGTATAATCAACGAAATTCAAAAAGTCATTATATTCTAACACAGGAACAATTTAAAATATCAAATATTGTTTTCAAATGGAAAACTTAGTTTCCAAAATGTATACTTCAATTAGTGGGCTTCCCAGGTGGTGAAGAACCTACCTGCCAATGCAAGAGACATGGATTCAAACCCTGAGTTAGGAAGATCCCCTGGAGGAGGACATGGCAACTCATTCCAATATTCTTGTCTGGAGAAACCCATAGATGGAGAAGCCTTGGCAGGCTATGGTCCAAAGGGTCGTAAAGAGTCAGACACTACTGAAGTGACTTAGAATACACATATACACTTCAATTATACAATAAAAAGTTTAGATATGACTAAAATTGGTCAATTATCTTTTAAAATACCTTAAGACACTTTCCCTGCTCTAGAGCAAAAACTACCATTAAACAAGGAGGTAGTAAAAAAAAATCTACAAGTTGGAAAATTTTCTGGATTTTATGGATAAGTTAAAGCTTTAGTGTGTGTTTATGGGGATGTGTGTTTATATGAAGACTATTGAGTCTTTTATATAGAAAAATAAAATTAAATTTTCACTGAACGTTTCTGAACCACAAAAATATAAGAAAATAAAGAGACATGTGTCCTGAACTACAAGCACAAATACTACAAACCTCAAATTGTATGGCAAAATTTTCTGAATTAAAAAAAATTAAATTATCTGATATTCAATAACTCAGAAAATATATAGAATTCTCAAAAATAGGATGCTCAGAGAATTATTTCAGAATACAATGCAAGGTTACTAGTTTCATTATTTATTATTAGTTTCCAATAAAAGAAAAATTTATTTCCTCAATTTTTTTTTTATCATGGTAAAATCTGTTCTCCCTGGAGAAATATCTCAAATGATGAAAAAGGGAGTGGAAGGGAATATAACTAAACACACATACACTCTATAGAAAGCTATTCCACCTAATAGTGCCTGTACAAACTGCCTGTGGCTTCTCTGAACCCTACAATAAGTGAATGGTTCTCTTATGTATGACTCTACCAATAAGAAGAGAAGCAGTCCTTCAAATCCCAGGTTACTAAGGAAAGCCCTCCCACCCACACACCCTAGACCTACCTCAGCACATCCCAAAGTAAAATTCACTCCCTAACATTTCAGTTTGAAGCTTTGGACATACTTAGTTATGCTACTCACCCCAGCCTTAGCTTTCTTTATACTGCTTTTTGCCACAGAGGTCCTGGTGGGACCATGACAGGAAATGTTGATGACCCCAAAATGTGCAGCAAGATTTTACCCTTGGTGTGGAAGAGCAAAACAATCTAAAACATATCCATCAGCACCAAAGAAACTGGAGAAATTAACCCTCTTCAGCTCCACTGCCAATGCACCATTTATGTAGCACTGTGGAGAGTGAAAAAGTTGGCTTAAAGCTCAACATTCAGAAAATGAAGATCATGGCATCTGGTCCCATCACTTCATGGGAAATAGATGGGGAAACAGTGGAAACAGTGTCAGACTTTATTTTTCTGGGCTCCAAAATCACTGCAGATGGTGACTGCAGCCATGAAATTAAAAGACGCTTACTCCTTGGAAGGAAAGTTATGACCAACCTAGATAGCATGTTCAAAAGCAGAGACATTACTTTGCCAACAAAGGTTCGTCTAGTCAAGGCTATGGTTTTTCCTGTGGTCATGTATGGATGTGAGAGTTGGACTGTGAAGAAGGCTGAGTGCCGAAGAATTGATGCTTTTGAACTGTGGTGTTGGAGAAGACTCTTGAGAGTCCCTTGGACTGCAAGGAGATCCAACCAGTCCATTCTGAAGGAGATCAGCCCTGGGATTTCTTTGGAAGGAATGATGCTAAAGCTGCAACTCCAGTACTTTGGCCACCTCATGCAAAGAGTTGAGTCATTGGAAAAGACTCTGATTCTGGGAGGGATTGGGGGCAGGAGGAGAAGGGGACGCCAGAGGATGAGATGGCTGGATGGCATCACTGACTCGATGGACGTGAGTCTGAGTGAACTCCAGGAGTTGGTGATGGACAGGAGGCCTGGCGGGCTGCGACTCATGGGGTCGCAAAGAGTCGGACACGACTGAATGACTGATCTGATCTGTGGACACTGAGCTGCCCAAGATATTCCTTTAAGAAAGGACTTATTGCCCCGGCTACTGGGTGTGCTATTGGCAGGTGCCTATTAGATCTCGGCCCCTTAGGAAGTTGCCTTAGTTGCAGAGAGCCACTCTCACTAAGGCCAAGACCCTTCCACATTTAGCCCACACCCAGTTTTGGCCCAATGTCAGACAAGCCTGATGGACCGTTTTAGCCTCAGAGCTCCCTGTACTGTTGGCTGAAACTTGTCAGATCTGCATCATAGTTCAGGATCTACTTCTGCCCTATTCTCCTTCCTTCCTCTGCTTTTACAGATGTTGATCTCAAGGACTCTCCCTAAAATAAATCTGAATATTAAACACAGCATCATAGCCTACTTGTGGAAGAAACTCATCTACAACATCCAGTAAATGAGAGTAGGATTTAGAGATAAAACAAATTTGCTAACAGTGTGACAAGAGTTCATGTTTGAGCTGGACATCAAACATGGACTAGTTCTCATAGACTTATATCTGAATAAAATCAGAAATTTAAAAAAAATGAGTATCAACTATGACCCAACTCAAAGTTAAATGTGGATTCTCATGAAGAAAGTGAATCCATTTCTAGGAATAGAAATGGATTAATTAGCCTATAGTGAATACTTCAACATGTCAGATTGATAAAAATGAGAAGCAGAAGGTTTATATATTGGGGCTTCCCTCGTGGCTCAGATAGTAAAAAGTCTGCCTGCAATGCGGTAACCTTTCATTTAAAAAACAATGAATTTATAACATGCCTTCATATTTGGTTAATTTGAAATCACTTTATAAAACTTCCAGTTCATCCTAATATATCTGTGTTTTCAGTCCCTGCTTCAAGATACAAAGATAAAAGAATCTGCATCTTTTACATTATCATTCCATATCTACATTGCACACACACACACACACACACAATACACACAACTTTCAAGGAGATTGAATGAGTTTTTAAAAATCTAGTCAGCTAAAGACAAATACTAAAAGAAAAGGAATTACATGATGTTGAAAAAATGACAGGATAACAAGTTTGATAAGGAAAAGAAAGAACTAGTGACTATTCTAGGGCATAATAGACTAATAATTTTGATTATTTTGAGTTATATGACTCTGTGGCTTGATACTAGTTTTAGCTCACCAACAATATAGTCCACTTTAGCCAAATTTAAGCATAAAATAACTTCCAAGGGCATCACATAGTTAAGCTTGCACATAGTCGAGTTGCTCGGGGGGACCCAACTCCTGTGTCTAGGGGCAGATGTTGCAGTTTCCCACACTGAAGCAGGACAGACACCAGAGTCTCACTTCTCCTTCTCCAGGAAGACAGACACTTCTGTGAGAAAGTAGATGCCATGCAGTTCTTGTATTTTCAGTTGATGGTTGATGGCTAAATGATATGATGAGGAAGGACTGGGAAAGAGAGTTTCTGGACTTCTAACTTCAGAGGGCAAAGTTCACACTATGGGAAATTCCATGAGCATTGGCTATTTACTCCAAAATTGGCCATTAATTGTGACAAATATCCATATGGATGTTTCCAAGTTTTCTGCTGGTCGATGTTTGGAGGAAAAAAAAAAACTTGCTTAAATAAGATTAAGCTTTTTTGTTTAAACTACAATGTCCTTAACATGTAAAATCATACTGTGTGAAGTGCGTGGAAGGACTGGCTTTTCACAACAGAGGTGGTGTGTTGGGGATTTGGGAAGGTCAGCCATGCTTCACAAAGAAGGTGCAATATAAGTTGGAAAGTGGGTGGGTTTGGGGCAAACTGGAAAAGCAGCATGATGTGTGTATTTCCTTATGAGTATGATATGAGGCTGTTGAGAAATGCAAACAAAGAGCAGGAAAAAAGAATCTGTTGAGAGTAAAGTGTAGTGCTTGGTAATGTGAAGTTAATGTGCTTGTAAATAGGAAACATGACCCAATCAGACAGAGAAAGGCTGAGCTACTGGACAAAAGTTAAAGCCCTTATGGTAACAGATTGTCTGTTCAGAATACAACCCTTTCCATCTGAGGTTTTCAGGATTGATAAAAATTATACTTCCCTTTACACTAACTTGATATACTGTAGTAAAAACTCTGATTTTCTTTTACAGAAAAGTCATGACTGACCATTTAGCTTTATAACCACTTTACCACTTAGCTATGCCCCAGTGCCGAGTTTACTCCCAAGGATGACAATATACGAGGCTCAGGAAGAGTCTAAAGAAGGAAAAGAATATCAACTGGTAAGGACTATTCCTATCTGCTGAAATAAGTGGGAAGAGAGGGGGATATGGGAACTGTGAAGAATGAAAAGATTGTGACTGATAGAGGGAAACATGTAAGAAACTGTTGTTTGAAGAAAAGGACTAGATAGAAACATTGAGGGAGAGAATGAGGTCATGACACAATCATTGGTGAACAATTTAGACTCTCAATTGAGTGAAACTACCAGGTTAATAACTTCTGCACACCCTGAGTATTTGCAGTTAGTTTCAAAGACTTTCATGAAAATGGATTTATTTTTCTCCCAGAGTTGGAATGAAAGCCCTACTTCTGAGAACTAAGACACTGACCTTAGACACAAATCAGGGACCAAAATCAAAATTCTATGAGAAATAGTGACAATGGAAAAAACAGTTTAACTTTTTAGAAGAAATGGACACCTTTGGAAGTGAATATAAAAATACCTTGTAAGAAAGAAGAGTCAGATTAGAGATTCGAGGGCTCTACATACAAAATGGGAAAACACGATAAAATCAACAGCAAGAAAAAGCAGGGCACAATGAAAGTTATTTCTGTCCAAACTTCAGAACAACACACCAGTTAAATAGAGCACTCAAGATGACAATGTTATAGAAATACTGCAGATAAAACATATATACATAAGAAATACTTGAGATTTGAAGATAATAAACTAAGACTCCAAATTCCATTTATAAGCTTCCAAATACAAATATACTTCATTCTTGCTATCTTATATTTAGAATAGAAAATACTATTGTTGAAATAATACTATTGTTGAAATTGCACCCATAACTTTAAAATCTTTGCCACTACTGTGTCCTAACAGAACCATGTTCTAAAATGTGCAGTAGGCATGATAATTTTATCGGATATACCTATAATTATTAGACTTCCCTTGTAGCTCAGCTGGTAAAGAATCCGCCAGCAATGTGGGAGATCTGGTTTGGGAAGATCCCCTGGAGAAGGGAAAGGCTACCCACTCCTGTATTCTGACCTAGATAATTCCATGGACTGTATAGTCCATGGGGTTGCAAAGAGTCGGACACGACTGAGCGACTTTCACGTTCACATATAATTAGTTCACATATAATTAGTAAAAACCTTAAAAGAGGTTCCAGGACAAACTCTCCTTATATGGAATTTTATATGATGATGAATATCAATACTTAACAATATAGTTTGTTTGAGTTTTAATCAGTCCCCAACTGTCCTATTTTAAGTTTCTATGAGAATAAGTTTAGTTTCCTTGCCAGATGTTTATATTTTAATTTTACCTAATAACGAAACATCTATTATTTGGTACACTAGTGTATTTGGTACAGTAATGTATAGGGAAGGCTAAGGTAGTCTGTGTGCTTCAAGCTGGCTGTCCCTCTCTGCAGTACACAGGAGCAGAGAGAGCTGTCATTCAGTATTTGTACATGAACTATTTAGTGACTACTTACTATGTGTCAGATGCTATATTATCTATTGGGTAATAAGATTTTAAAGTTTATGCTGCGAAATTGGATCAATATTAACAAGAGAGACACTTGTTTGTCTCATATATTCTAACGTGGCTAGGGGAAAAAAATGTGAAAATCCAGGACAAATAGGACTTGGTAAACAGAAATGAGAGAGCAGAAATGATAAATAGAAACATAGCCAACCAGACCCTGGGGGAAGGATAGCAAAGGAAAGCAGACGAGACAAGAAGAGAAATGACACTTTCAAGCAATTATGAAAAAGAGATTCAGCAAAACTAAAAACAAGTAAAATGTAAATGTGTACATATGCCTGTGCATGTGTGGACAGAAAATACCTATGCTTGTTCTTTCTCTTGGGTTCTCATTGGTTATAACATAGATGGGATGCTTTCTTGTAGCCTGAGCTTATGTACATCCACAGCAATTGAGCACATAACCAGAAACACAGAAAAAGATACTACTCATTGAGACGAAGAACCTGGAAAAGTATGGAAAGGAAGGTATAAAATCTTTAGCACCTGAAATCTTTGTGATTCCTTTCTCTTGGCACTTGCCCATATGCTAAGCCAGTCTTAGCTCATCTCCTTCAACACCTAGGAATGTAGCTGTTTTGTTTCTCTTTCTGAGGGTATCCAACAACTTCAGTCCTTAGAAACATCAGGGCATGGACCATAACCTCTTTGCCCCAGGTCTGAGACCACAATGACCAGTATGTTTGCAATTGATTTGAGGCACAAACCATTTTCCAAGGAGCAGGCACACCACTTCCTTGGCTACATACATTCTCTGTCTGTTTTAAACACCTGGATTGTGCTAGCTCTTCCTAAGGCACCTACAAGCACCCAAGGAGAACAGGTAGGTTCTTTGGGTTCCTCTGCCACCTGGCAGGAACCTGGGGGGCTGGGATCGGGCCATTTTCTCTCATTCCGTTTTCCTCTCATCCTTATTTAACATTTGGGTGAGTCTTTTACTCTCTCTTAGCTTTAGTTTTTCCTACAAAAATATAGATAGTACATGCTCACAGCAGAGCATTTGAAAATGTGCCTGGTTCTATTAAGTGCTCAATAAATGTTAGATATCATCATCACCACCATCTTGTTGACTGACTTGTTATTGCCCCAAATATTTCTGTGTCTACTCTTTAGAGAAGAAATATCACACCATATCCTTGCAGGTTCTAACTTTACTCCTCAATGCATAAAGTGACCTGAATATGCTGGGACTCTTCTGCAAAGCACAGTCTTAATTTATTCATTCCTTCCTACACTTAGACATTCAACACCCAGTAAACAGCATACTGAGTGTTCCGCACAAAGGGAAAAGCTGAATGTGTAAGGCAAAAGGAAAAATGTTGTTCCCAGTTTCCTGGATAGCTGCTAACTTCAACTCTTTTTTTTTTTTTTTTAATTTTTAGCTTTACTTACAAAAGACTATTTTGCTAGATAGGATGGTCACTATTCAAATCAGTTTTCCCTGTGCTGTGACCTCTAAATTATTTACAATAACTGAAGGAAGCTGCAGGCTTGAAGTGGTCTTCAGGCTAAAGGCATGGTATCCCTCAGTTTGGTTAACTCGCAGAAGATAAGCTGGAAGAGACGTTTGCCCCATAGTACACTGCGTCAGTAACTTGCCTAGTAATGCTTCAGTTCAGCTCAGTTCATTCGCTCAGTCGTGTCCGACTCTTTGCGACCCCAAAATTGCAGCACGGCAGGCCTCCCTGTCCATCCCGCAACTCCCAGAGTTCACTCAAACTCACGTCCATCGAGTTGGTGATGCCATCCAGCCATCTCATCCTGTGTAGTCCCCTTCTCCTCCTGCCCCCAATCCCTCCCAGCATCAGGGTCTTTTCCAATGAGTCAACTCTTCGCATGAGGTGGCCAAAGTACTGGAGTTTCAGCTTCAGCATCATTCCTTCCAAAGAACACCCAGGGCTGATCTCCTTTAGAATGGACTGGTTGGATCTCCTTGCAGTCCAAGGAACTCTCAAGAGTCTTCTCCAACACCACAGCTCAAAAGCATCAATTCTTCAGAGCTCAGCCTTCTTCACATCCATACATGACTATTAGAAAAACCATAGCTTATTCTTGGCAGCCAAAGATGGAGAAGCTCTATACAGAAGCTCTAAACAAGACCAGGAGCTGACTGTGGCTCAGATCATGAACTCCTTATTGCCAAATTCAGGCTTAAATTGAAGAAAGTAGGGAAAACCACTAGACCATTCAGGTATGACCTAAGTCAAATCCCTTATGATTATACAGTGGAAGTGAGAAATAGATTTAAGGGACTAGATCTGATAGATAGAGTGCCTGATGAACTATGGACTGAGGTTCATGACATTGTACAGGAGACAGGGATCAGGACCATCCTCATAGAAAAGAAATGCAAAAAAGCAAGATGGCTGACTGGGGAGGCCTTACAAATAGCTGTGAAAAGAAGATAAGTGAAAAGCAAAGGAGAAAAGGAAAGATATAAGCATCTGAATGCAGAGTTCCAAAGAATAGCAAGAAGAGATAAGAAAGCCTTCTTCAGCTATCAATACAAAGAAATAGAGGAAAACAACAGAGTGGGAAAGACTAGAGATCTCTTCAAGAAAATTAGAGATATCAAGAGACCATTTTATGCAAAGGTGGGCTCAATAAAGGACAGAAATGGTATGGACCTAACAGAAGCAGAAGATATTAAGAAGAGGTGGCAAGAATACACTGAAGAACTGTACAAAAAAGATCTTCATAACCAAGATAATCACGATGGTATGATCACTCACCTAGAGCCAGACATCCTGGAATGTGAAGTCAAGTGAGCCTTAGAAAGCATCACTACGAACAAAGCTAGTGGAGGTGATGGAATTCCAGTTGAGCTATTTCAAATCCTGAAAGATGAAGCTGTGAAAGTGCTGCACTCAATATGCCAGCAAATTTGGAAAACTCAGCAGTGGCCACAGGACTGGAAAAGGTCAGTAATGCTTAGTAATGCAGGATACTCTGGTAATCTGCACCTTATGGACCTCCTGCCAAGTCTCCCCAGATGACGTCAGACTGTGTACCACTTGGCCACTGGCTGAAAGGGACACCCGGCTGGTGGCACCACTTCCCATGCCAGTGCCCCTGTGCTCCTGGGATCTGCCCACCTTTTATCCCGGGCACTGCCTGAATGCCCCAGTGACTCATCCCGGACCCCAGTGGCCTCTCCTCCCTTGGTCCCAGCTCTCACTTGCCTCCTTTGCGAGCTACTTGTGTTATGTGGGGTACCCAGGCCTGGCCATGTCCCGCAGGAACTCAATGACTGGGACCAGGTTGCTCTCAGTAAGTTTTGAAAACAAACAAGTAAATGTACCTAGCCCCTGGGGCGGGGGGTAGGGGGGCAGTGGGGGGAATTCAAGAGGTTCCTGACTATAAGAATTTTGAAATAACAAATGATTTCAGTACTTAATGGAGTAATTGCAACCTTTTATTGAATACTTATTGTGCCTCGTTTTTTTTTCCCCCTCTAAAATCTTCATGTATGTTATCTCATTAAAGCTTTCTTATAACATTGTGAATTAGATATTGTCATCTCCTTTTTATAGATAAAATTTAGGGAAGTTGATTAATTTTCCTAAGCTTATACACATGCTAACTAGCAAATTTTGATTGAAACTCATCTGACTCTAAAGCCCATGGTAGTGATCTGTATCCCATTGCCCAGTCTCAATAATATATATGAGTCAAATTCACTTTACTATAATAATTTATTCATGCATCAGCTTATATCTGTAATACTTTCATCTAGACTTTCTAACTTTCCCTCTCAGCAAATCTCTAAAGCATAATAAACAAGATATTCCTTTACCAAACAAGAAATTCAGACTATGGGATTTAGATGAGACAGTGCCATATCTTCTAGTTAGCAAGGGGGAGAGCCAAGACACAAGCTTCTGACCCTGAATCTCATTCAAGAATTAAAAGGCTATAGATGTAAGGCTTTAAGCAGTGGTCCTTGGAAGGAAAGTTATGACCAACCTAGATAGCATATTGAAAATCAGAGAAATTAATTTGTCAACAAAGGTCCATCTAGTCAAGGCTATGGTTTTTCCAGTGGTCATATATGGACATGACAGTTGGACTGTGAAGAAAGCTGAGAGCCAAAGAATTGATGCTTTTAAACTGTAGTGTTGGAGAAGATTCTTGAGAGTCTCTTGGACTGCAAGGAGATCCAATCAGTCCATCCTAAAGGAGATCAGTCCTGGGTGTTCATTGGAAGGACTTATGCTGAAGCTGAAACTCCAATACCTCATGCGAAGAGTTGACTCATTGGAAAAGACCCTGATGCTGGGAGGGATTGGGGGCAGGAGGAGAAGGGGACGACAGAGGATGAGATGTCTGGATGGCATCACTGACTCGATGGACGTGAGTTTGAGTGAACTCCGGAAGTTGGTGATGGACAGGGAGACTTGGCGTGCTGTGATTCATGGGGTTGCAAAGAGTTGGACACAACTGAGCGACTGAACTGAACTGAACTGAACTGAAAATATGGTCTACCAGAGATTAGAAGCTATCTAAGGTATTTTGTTTTAATATACATTTCCTAATAGGGGCAGAAATTGAAGCTAAAACATCACTCTAGGGTAAAAGTAAAAAGTAAAAAAGCTCAAGTATCTAGTATAGAATAAGTCCAAGAACAAAAAACAAAATTATCATCTAAGCTTATGATCAAATGAGATAATCTTCCAGGTTATAGAAGAAACATGCTTAGTTACCTCAGTCAATGAAGATTTAATATAAGAATAAGATGGAGAAGAAGAAAAATGTTAAGTCTGATTCCTGGTTTTATATCTGCCAAGGATTCCAATAAAGATCAGAATCCTTAAAGCGGTTTACAAACTTTCCAGTACAGAAGCTATGACTTTATCTACAATCTCATTTCTAGACATATATGCTGCACATCTGAAGTTATTTCAGGGGCCGTGATCTCTTGTCTCAAAGCTTTTAAAATATATTGCATGTTTTGAATTCAAAGAAAAAATGGGAGGATGTGAGTGGCCTAGCTGTGGCCAGCTGGTACTATGCAGAAGCTCTGCTCATAGACAATAAGAAAGCAGGTAGAGAGTGATCTTTCATACAGGGCCATTCTTTTCACCGTGACACCAGATGATGTGTGGTTACAAAAGTACTTGGAGTCAGTCACTTCCTTCAAAATGAGTTTATGGAAGTGGAATGCCCAGTCCACGATGAAAAGTCACAACAGAAGATCTGGCCAAAATTCAGAGTAAATAAGCAAACTCATTAGTTAGCACCCCAAGGATACAGTCACACTCTATCACATAAGGCCTTAAGACTGAGTCAGTGAATTGTTAATTATTTCATATAGGTTAGTAGCTATGAAGATGCTAAACAATGAATTTGGCTTAATGCCCTAAATAAGCAACAGTCATTAGCAAAGTCATTAATTAGGGTTATGCTTACCCTTTTATCATCAACTCTAATTATTTGTTTGAATTGATATCCTGTTATTACCAGGCAACATCTCAGGCAGTAAAGGAAAATACGCATGCGTCTCTGAAGTATAGACTGCAGAATTTTGCCAAGCTGAGCTCTAGTCTGACTATTTTAATAACAAGGCTGCTAAGAAAAGGTTTTTCTTTACAACAGATGTGGGAACCTCATTAGTGAATTTGCTAATTAGTCTAGTTTTAATAAATAAACACATTGAAGTAGGAAGATAGACTAATCAGTTTCGCTAAAGGAGCCTGGTTACTTTCCATTTCAAAAACCCTTGGGCTTATAATGAGATATACAATTTTTGGAAAATGAATTATTACATTACTGCTATATTTTAAAGTTTCACATCACTGTAACCACATTAAAACCTGACCACTGGATTGATGATCACAACAGATATTAAAATAGTCTCTTTCAAAATAATTATTAAGTATATTGGAAGATACATTTGCATATAGTACTATTTTAATTGTGCTAAATACAACTGACAACACTCATTAAACCAGTTTGTGTTATGGCTTAGAAATACATATGCTGCTGCTGCTGCTGCTAAGTCGCTTCAGTCGTGTCCGACTCTGTGCGACCCCATAGACGGCAGCCCACCAGGCTTCCCCGTCCCTGGGATTCTCCAGGCAAGAACACTGGAGTGGGCTGCCATTTCCTTCTCCAATACATGAAAGTGAAAAGTGAAAGGGAAGTCACTCAGTCGTGTCTGACTGTAGTGACCCCATGGACTGCAGCCTACCAGCCTCCTTCATCCATGGGATTTTCTAGGCAAAAGTACTGGAGTGGGGTGCCATTGCCTTCTCCGAGAAATACATATAGATTATATATTTCACAGTTTGATGAGAACAAATCTGACCTGCCAACTAATTAAAAGACACTTTTGTGTATTTTAAACTAATTAAAATACAACTAATTAAAATATTTTTGTGTGTATTTTTGTACACTTTTAATTTTTTTACATTACATAAATTAAGTGATATATTTAATTGATTTTACCACTCTTACTATTGTATTATTTTTGTTTTCTTATTTATTAGTGGCATAAGCCAAGGTACCATCAGGAAACACAAATGCTTCAGTGAGCAGACAAATAACAAATTCCCAGATTATATTATTCCCCTACTTCTGGGCAAGGAGTAGGGGAGTAATAAGGAATGATGATACACCCATAGCAGTAATGCAAAGCCATTACCATTCTTAAGGCTGAAAAGACAAGAAGACCATTACCAGAGCTCACTGAGAGAAGTGGTCACCTGGTATGCAGAGATCACAATGGTCTCAATCCTTTATTGATTAAAACTGTACTACTAGGTTGGTTGCTTCCCAGATGGCTCAGTGATAAAGGATCCATCTGCCAATGTAGGTGATGCAGGTTCGATCCCTGGGTCCACAAATAGCAAACTCACACCAGTATTCTTGCCTGGAAAAATCCCAAGGATTGAGGAGCTTTGCAGGGTACAGCCCATGGGGTAGCAAAGAATCAGACATGACTGAACATGCATATGATAAACCAGGTTAGCTAGTGACTTTAGCTAGCCACCATTACATTAACAAGCACACATCTTCTCTGAAGAAAGACGATAGAACAGAAAGCACTTCAGTTTATCTCTGTAGATCTATGTGCAGTGTTTGGTACTAAGTCAGAAATAACCAGGCACACTAATTGGTAAAAATGGAAGTGATCACAAATCCAAAATAATTAAGCAATAAAAGAGCCAGGTCATTCAGTTCTTTATTTCATTCATCAAACACTTTTTATAGCATGTTGTGTGTGCTGGACCATACTCTTAAGTGCTAAAAATAATACTAAAAATAAAAAACTAAATTTATCTAATCCTTACACCAAGCCTCGGAAGTAGGCATCATTACACCCTCATTTTACAGACAAGGGACTGTGATGGACACAACACCCTAGAAGGTGTTTAGATTTTAACACCTGAAATCTGTAAATATATGCCTTATATAGTGAAAGGGATTTTACAGTTTTTTTTAAGTTAAGGATATTGAGTTGGGGAGATTATCCTTGATGATGCCAGTGTGACTGACCACAGAGTTCCTTTCAAGAGGGAGGTAAGATGGTAAAGACTCAGAAAAGATGTGATGAAAAAGCAAAGGCTGGAGCCATAAGAAGGCATCATAGGCAAAGAACACAGGTGGCTTCTTAAAGCTGGAAAAAAATCAAGGCAATGGATTATACCCTAGCCTCCACAGGAGTAACAACCCTGCCAACCCAGTGATTTCAGGACTCCTGACCCCCAGAACTGTGCAATAATACATGTGTGTTGTGCTATGCCACTATGTTTGCGAAGATCTGTTGCAGCCCCTCTCCCTCCTCTCTCTCTTTCCCTTTCTGTCTCTCTCCAAAGACCCAAATGGAGAGAAAATGAAGCCTCCTGCTGTAAGAGTGGTGAGTGACCTTGGAAGAAGAACTTACTTCTCAGTCAGTTCTATAGAGACACGGTCATAGCCAATAGGCCAACAGTTTGACCACAGACTTTCAAGGGCCGTAAGGGAGATAATCCAGCTAATATATTTGGAGTTAATTTGTTATGCAGTATGTATTAAAAAAAAAAAAAAAAACACTTGCTCCTTGGAAGGAAAGCTATGACAAACCTAGATAGTCTATTTAAAAGCAGAGACATCATTTTAGTTTTTCCAGTAGTCCGGTACATATGTGAGAGTTGGACCATAAGAAGGCTGAGCACCAAAGAATTGATGCTTTTGAACTGTGCTGCTGGAGAAGACTCTAGAGAGTCAATCCTAAAGGGAATAAACCCTGAATATTCATTGGAAGGACTGATGCTGAAACTGAAGCTCCAATACTTTGGCCACCTGATGTGAAGAATTGACTCATTGGAAAAGACCCTGATGCTGGGCAAGATTGAAGGTAAAAGGAGAAGAGGGCATGCAGAGAATTAGATGGTTAGATAGCATCACGCACTCAACGGACATGGATTTGTGCAAACGAGATTGTGAAGGACAGGGAAGCCTGGCATGCTGCAGTTCATGGGGTCACAGAGTCAGACACCACTTATGGAGTGAACACACACATGATCAGGCACCCCAAGATGGCTGTCTGCTTGCTCTCTGTACATCCCCTGCTAGACCAGGGCCTGCTTCACCTACACTCTACTCACCTGACTGAGCTTCCTACATACTTGCTCCCACCCCAGCTAGTGATTGTTCAATTCCAGATTTTTTTCATGTCATATATATATTAAATTATGTCTTATATGCAGTATTTGATTTTAAAGTATGAAGAAAGTAAGCATTACATCTAGTGGTTATTACCCTTGTCTCTCAAGCATGTTGTTTATTTCCTTGTGTGTTAGGGATCTTTGGCTGCTATCTCATATTTTCTTTACAATAGGAATTTTAGAAGTCTGAACTGGGGATCTTTTACTCCAAGAAAGATTTTGCTTATGACAGAATTCAATGGTAGTGCCTATCTGGGGTCAATTTAGCCTCCTTTGAAAACAATAGACCTCATGTAAGCTTTATTTTGCCCATGTGGCAGATAGTCCTGTTGTCTTCTGAGTTATCACCACATACTTTATGTTCAGTTGCATGAGGAGGGGTGATATTGTTTATTTAACATAGAAAAACATTCTATAGCTGAAGACAAGATTTTTTTTTCCTTTTTGCTCATATGATAACACTGTGATTCACACTTTTTTTTTTTTTTTTTGCTATCTCTGATTATTCCCTTGGGATAGAGCTCTACAAAATGTAATTATTGGATGCAAATTTACATAATATTTGAAGGTTTGAAAGTATATTGCCAGATTGTATTTCAGAAAGTATCTACCAATTTGTACCCTCACCAATGGTGTATGTATTTAATTTTACTGTGATTAATTTATTCAAATTATTTTCCTATAGCATGTGAGTGCTACTACGTCTGTACATGCTAAGTCACTTGGGTCATGTCTGACTCTTTGAGAGCCTGTAGCCTGCCAGGTTCTCTGTCTATGGGATTCTTCAGGCAAGAATACTGGAGTGGGTTGCCATGCCTTCCTCAGGGGATCTTCCCAACCCAGGGATTGAGCCCGCATTTCCTGTGGCTCCTGCATTGCAGTTGGATTCTTTACTGCTGAGCCACCAGGGGACCGCTGAGTGCTACTACACAGAATTAATTAATTACATTGGTGAATATGGCAGAGAGAAGTTAGGCAGGGTTCTGAACTACTTAAACTCTTCAAGGATACCCTTTGTTTGACAGCTGAAGAGGATCATAGACACCTGACAAAAAGTTTATAAAGGAATTTGAGGAAATGGGATCATGAAGTTAACTAGAGAGTGAACCACATCTATTTTGAAGATATGCTGAGAGCTGATCCAGTTTACAGGATAACAAATCTTAAATTAAACATCCTCTAGATCACACACATTTTTTCAAAAGAGTAATTTCCCCAAGGGGGGGAAATTTGTACAGGAGTTTATTTCTATTAACTAAGGTAAAAAGGAGGAAAAATGGATGTATTAAGAAAACCACTTTTACTTGCATTACTGCTGACAAGGACAAAACCAGAAAAACAAATATGCTAGATTTCAGCTGGCTAAATGATTAACTTGGCAAAAGTAAAAGCTGCTGACACACTAATAAGAAAAGATTTATTTGCAAAAGATCTGTCATTGCCTCTGCAGAAGATTATGTAACTGCATACTATATACTTTTTTCCTAAAAAATATCCATTAACTCTGAAATATCCCCAGAAGATTGGAAACTCTTAAAAAGATAAATAAATAAACCAAAAACCTGAGGGTTATACAAGGCAAATATGTAAGACAATATTTTTATGTTCTTTCCAATTGCTTTTCCTTGAAATAAGACAATGAGATGGTATTCACTTGAAAATTTTTATAAATATAAGAATGGTGTGCTCTTCATTTCAAATCAGTTTTGACCCATGGGTGTGTATAAAATGTGGCCTAAACAAATGCTTAGTATTCTAGAGTGTCTTTCTGATTCCCCTAACTTATTCATGTGGTGAGAGCCTTCCTTCTTTTTATGCTTTTACAATCTTTGAATTTCAAAGAACTCTAATATCATGAAATAAGTCATAAAGTCATGGCTGCCTAGCAAAGAATTTAGATGTTTACTTTGCCCTCATACTTTATGATTTTAAAAAGGTAACCTAGGATTATGTGCCTCTGGAATCAAAGTAAAGTAGATAAATGGTTAACCCATACTTATGAAAATGTCACATATTCCTGCTTTGAAGAAGAATTTTGTTTTCATATTTTCCTGACTGCTTCAGCCACTAAAATTGGTCCTCCTCAATGGTTATTTGTCTACATGGCCAAGACACATTTTAATTTTCTCTCCTTTGTAACAGCACTTAAAAAAAAAAAACTTTATTATTTCAAAATAATGAAACAAAGTTAGTTGAAAGATCGTAAGCAACAAAACCAACTCATATTATGAATCACATGAACTATATTTGACAGTATTATTTTAAAAAATGAATCTTTCTTAATCTGGGATATTAGAGGTGATATCATTGCTCAGCAGGTAAAGAACCTACTCCAGTACTCTTGCCTAAAAAAATCCCATGGAAAGAGGAGCTTGCTGGGCAGCAGTCCAAAGGGCCGCCAAGAGTCGGATACAGTTGAGCAACTCAGCAGCAGCAGCAGCAGCAACAAAGCTGTGTTCTCTACATTAAGCAAGGAAGACGAAAAAAGACAAATTAAAATATAGTTGTAAACCTATTGTGCTCACAAACAAAGCACTGTTCGCATTGCTCCTTCCTACTACTTTCTTATTTTAAAATATGGAAGACATTGATTTTTTTTTTTTAAGGCATGTCCTTGGTCACCCACAGTTGGTGTGGAATGTGTTGGAATTAGTTGAAATTGAAAGCCAGAGTACAAACCATAATGGAAATTGTTTTATATACATTTTAAAAATACACTGGCTTGAAAGATTCTTAGTACTGTTTTAAAATATTTGTCCCTCGAATGAAGAAAAGGATCTTTGGAGATTAATTTTGATATTTTAAACAATATACTCATTTCTGAATGGTCTAACCAACAATTCTTCTAGTCAGATGATTGACTATCAATGTATGGAAAAATTAGTTTTTACTGCATTTCAGTATGGGATAGATAAAACAACAGAAGCATGTGTGATTAAAACATCACAGAGGTAGTAGTATCTCTTCATTATGCATCTTGGATATATTCCCAGTCTCTCTTCAAATAAAGTTCTGTAGTCCTTCGGGCTTGAAAATGTTGCTTCATATCTCTACCATGGGTCTTAATTAAAATGCCTCATTTTGTGTGTGTTTATTCACTAAGTAGCATAAAGAACTGTTTTCCATGAGATTCCATGGTTGACATCCAGTCCTAATTTGTGCACATCTTTTTTTCCCCACTGAGCTCATCTTGTCCAACTACATTAGAACAAATATCTTGGAAATTTACTTCTAACAGACATGGTATATTGCATAGTTTTATTTTGCTGTTGTTGTTGTTGTTTTTTACAAAAAAGAAAAAAAAACAGTCTTCAGCCTTAATGAAAAAATTTTTTAAACATAGTGCTGTTGTATAAATACACAGGGTCTATTAGAGATACAAGTCATTCTTCCATTATTAGATGTGTGGAAAGAAGAGAAACATTTGGTTTTCTTTTTTTTCAGTTGCTATATTTTCTACCAAGGGTCATGAATCATTGGGAAACAGCATAGCTACTGATATACTATAACATTAAATTAGATGAAATTAGTGTAACTTTTGTAGGGAAAATACTCATATTTACCATAGAAAAAGAAATTTCTCTTTCAAGGTAAACATTATTTTGTGATTAAAATTGTTCAAGCTTCAGAGAATATCCATTTTATCTATGGGATTTGGTCTTATGAACAAAATCTACACCCCACCTTCTATCCTTAATAATGATGTAGATTCTTATCATTTTCTTTCTTTTTATTTTCCAAGATAGATAGATATTAATCCTTTATATTATGGTCATAACGCAGCCTTCCTGATTTCAAATTACTTTGACTATTTTACTACCCTTATGGTTTTTCAGGCTCCCAAGTCATCCTCCGAATTGTGTAAAAAAATTACATTTGTAAACACATAATCATCATGTGCAAAAATCACTTGATGATTACTTTTTCCCCTGAATAGCACTTTCTTTTCGATGGCCTAAATTATTCTATCTACACAGAAGCACAAAGCACCAACAGCCAAAGAGACTGGTCAAATGCTCTCTTAAACACGTATTTCTTTGAGTATTAATTATGTAGATTCCATCATCTGCTAAATATATTTTGGATTATTTTCTCCTAATATTAATTTTCACTTTCACATATTGAAGCCTTATGCTTTCTCGTGCTCATGAACAAAATGATGTATTTCTTATTTTTGTTGATGGTAGTACATAGATCCAGCCTACTTCTCCTGATACAAGTCTCCCCTACCTTGCTAGGTGATCATTGTACTAGATGAGGGGGGGGGGGATGTGAAATTGACCAAGAAAGATTAGAAGACAGAATTGAGCAATGCTTCTTTTTATGTTTTTTTTTTTATTGGAATATAATTGTTTTACAAGTTGTGTTAGTTTCTGCTGTACAGCAATGTGAATCAGCCATCTGTGTACATATATTCCCTCTCTCTTGAGCCTCCATCTCACCTTCCCATTCCATCTGTCTAGGTCATCCCAGAGCACCAAGCTGTGCTCCCTGTGTTACACGGCAGCTTCCTACTAGTTATCTATTTTACACGTGGTAGTACATATATGTCAATGCTACTCTGTCAATTCATTCCCTCTTTTTCTTCACCCACTGTGTCCACATCTGCTCTCTATGTCTTTGCCTCTATTCCTGCCCTGCAAATAGGTTCATCAGTACTGTTTTTCTAGATTTCATAAATAATCATCAGTATATAATATTTTTTTTTTCTCTAAGAACAGCCTTGCTTATCACTTTGACATTTCCCCATGGTACTTTGATTTCAGAGGTGCCAGTGCCCCATTACTGTAAGTCTGACTGTATTAGTCAGAGTTGCCATAACAAAATACCACATACTGGGTGGCTTAAACAATGGAAATTATATTCTCATAGTTTTGGATGCTGGAAGTCTAAATTCAAGGTGGGGGCAGGTTTGGTCACTCTTGGGGCCTCTCTCTTTGCCTTCAGGATGGCCACCTTCTTCTTGTGTCCTCACATGGCCTTTTCTCTATGGCCATGCATCCCTGATATGTCTTTCTCTTCTTATAAGGACACCAGTTCTATCAGATTAGGGTCCCATTCTTATTATTCATTGAACTTAATTTTCTCCTTAAAGTTCTTATCTTCAGGTGCAGTTGCATTAAGGGCCAGGGCTTCAGTGTGAATTTAGGAGATACAAAATTCAGTCCATAACAATAGGCTTTATCTTCCTTTCTGAAAAAGAAAATAAAAGAATCACAAAGGCCACAGCTATGAAAAATTTTTGGCACCAAGAACAAGGGCAAAACTGCCTCAAGTTTCCAAGGCATATCATTATGTATATAACAGATTTATTTCTGTTATATCCCTTTAGAAGAGAATTTCCTCATTTTGAATACACCAGAAATTAATGTATAAAAGAAGGAAGTATTTGGTATTATTCTTGGTATTATTCTTCTGGGGGGTGAACAACCATTTTTGTCTTTGCAATTGAATACCTTATTAGAGCCAGACTGCAGAAGAGGTGTCCACATTGACCAGGGCATGCATTATACAATCGGTTTTCTAAGTCACACATGTCAATGGATACTGAAAAACAAAACAAATAACCAGAAAGGCACCATTATATCCTTGAACCCAAAGTTGATGTTTCTCCTTAAATATCTCACATGTTTCTTAAGAGTCATTCAATGTGCAGCTGTCCATCATTATCCCTGAGGAATTGATTCTAAGACCTTCAACGGATAGCAAAATCTGCTGATGCTCAAGTTCTTTATACAAAATGGCATAGTATTTGCACACAACACAACTCTTACATATGTTAAACCATCTCTAGATTACTTATGATGCCTAACAGTGTAACTGCTACGTAAATAGTTCTCAATACAGCAAATTCAAGTTTTGCTTTGTAGGACCTTATGGAAGTTTTCTTTAAATATTTTCTGATCTGCATTTGTTTAAATCTGCAGATGTGGAACCCACAGATTCAGAGGTCTGACTGTTTAAGGAATAGAAACCCACCCTAAAACTTAATTCAGTTGATATTGACCTATCTAAGAAAAAGTCCCCAGAATCTCAAATTAAAATATATTATTGATAAAAAATATTTATATGTAGCTTTGGTGTAGTGAGGCCTTATGTCTTCAGATCTTTAGCAACAAGGCAAAGCAGATGAAACACAGCTTTACAATATGTTTTTCTCAGGTACCTAGCCTCCTATAGCATCTCAGACTTCATACATGATATAATTTAATCTGCAAAACTTAACATGGAAATGCAAGTATGTACAGAAGAAATGTGTCAATCCAAGTTTTATGTGGGTTACCAGGGATATAATTAGGATAGGCAAATTTTGTGTGTGTGCATATTGTTGACCTATGCTGTTTCGGATGTTGTTAGTCAACAAATGATTTGGGAAAAATTAAGTGAGCCTCTTTTCAATATAAGTTCATTTTTCTAATCATTGATTGTTTCAGAGATGCAGAAACTCCCTTCCAGCCTACCAAGTTGTTATTTTCTCACCTTCCTTTTCCTCTTCCTCCTCGCTCTCCTCTTTCCTCTGCTTTTATTTTTATGTGAGTATATTTTAGCTATTACTAAAATGATCATTTGGGAGAGAAAGTGAACAAATTTTCACCATGGAAAAGAAGTTTGGTGGGTCAGCAAAGCATAGGGGGCATGCCTGAGCTATGTGAATTAGAAAAGAGTGAGCAGTTTATCTTCAAAATGAAAAAGAAAAGACATGTGGACTTCCAAATGATTTTGTTAAAGGAAACCAATTCAAGCCCCTAACCTATAAGCTTTTGATAATAAAGAAAAAAAGTCTTAATAAAAGTGTTCTCTGTTAGACTATAAATAATCAAGTAATCAATATTTGCTGTGCAGTGACAAATAATATAGTTGAGTCAGGGATAGAAGAAAAAGCATTATGTTCAAAACATATTCTAAATATTTCAACAGGAAAAAGTTTAAATTCCTTTCAGAAATACCTTTAGTAGGAAAGATTAAAGCTGGTGATGAAATCAAGTAGGGGAAATATGAAACAGGGCTCTGTAACCTCTTTTTAATGGTGATACATTAATTTTTTCCTCTGAATAAAGATGGTCAATGGTCCTTCTGTTGAGCAATGGGAAGAAGACAAAGCAAGAAGCCATACACCCTTGAGAAAGATGAGATGGAAATAAAGCATCACAGAAGCTAAAAGATTCAAGTTTCCTTGTGGCTCAGATGGTAAAGAATCTGCCTACAATGCAGGAGACCAGGTTCAATCCCTGAGTTGGGAAGATCCCCTGGAGGAAGGCATGGCAACCAGTATAACTGGTTGAATAACTCCAGTATTCTTGCCTGGAGAATCCCATGGACAGAGGAGCCTGGTGGGCTTCAGTCATGAAGTCCCAAAGAGTTGAACACAACGGAATGACTAACACTTTCACTTTTTTTTTTTTTTTCTTCACTTCACTAAGTCTGGCTCCTTGACAGGTATTTAAAATGGAATAGCTTAGTTAACTCCGTGAAGGGGAAGTGACCAGGAAGAATCTGCACACTCACTTTGAAAATACAAGAAACTTCTTATCAGTTTTCTCAAGGTTTTATGTTGAGTAGAGGGTTCCTTGAGAGAGTAAACGAAAAGTAGAAGTAAGTTAAGAGAGATTAATTCCAGTCAATATGAACCAAGTTTCTGGTTCATACACTTTCTGGTGCTGAATTGACTTTGTTGTTGTTAGTCCCTAAGTCATTCCAACTCTTTTGCAAACCTTGGACTGCAGCTCGCTAGGCTCCTCTGCCCATGGTATTTCCCAGGCAAGACTATGGGAGAGGGTTGCCATTTCCTTCTCCAGGGGATCTTCCCAACCCAGGGATAGAACTCACTTCTCCTGCATCTCCAGCATTGGCAGCCAGATTCTTTAGCAATGAGCCACCAGGGAAGCCCAAATTAACTTTATATCAGGCATATTATGGCACGTTTATGTCTATAATTTTCTCATGGAGTAAATTAAGCCTCTGATGAAAGTGAAAGAGGAGAGTGAAAAGCTGGCTTAAAACTCATCATTCAAAAAACTGAGCTCATGGCATCCAGTCCCATCACTTCATGGAAAATAGATGGGGAAACAATGGAAACAGCGACAGACTTTATTTTCTTGGGTTTCAAAATCACTGCAGATGGTGAAGGCAGCCATGAAATTAAAAGACGCTTGCTCCTTGGAAGAAAAGCTATGACCAACCTAGATAGCATATTAAAAAGCAGAGGGGGAGGAGCTAAGATGGCGGAGGAATAGGATGGAGAGACCACTTACTCCCCCACAAATTCATCAAAAGAACATTTAAACGCCAAGTAAATTCCACAAAACAACTTCTGAATACCGGCAGAGGACATCAGGCACCCAGAAAAGCAACCCATTATCTTCGAAAGGAGGTAGGAAAAAATATAAAAGACAAAAAAGAGACAAAAGAGGGAGGGACAGAGCTCTGTCCCGGGAAGGGACTCTTAAAAAGAGAGGTTTCCAAACACCAGGAAACACTCTCACTGCCGAGTCTGTGCCGAGCCTTGGAAGCACAGAGAGCAACATAACAGGGAGGAAAAATAAGTAAACAATTAAAAACCACAGATTATGAGCCCAACGGTAACTCCCCCAGTGGAGAAGCAGTGCAGACGCCTGCACCCACCACTAGCAAGCGGGGGCTGGGCAGGGAGGTGCGTGCTGCATCGCTTACAGTAAGCATCTGGCCTGAATGCCCCTAGTGCTATCTGAGCAAACAAATTTGGGCTAGCAAACCAGACTGTGGGATAACTACCACGGGAAAAGCCAGCCCTAACCTAAGACACCACCAGGCCTGTGCATGGAACAAAGGACTGAACAGAGATAGCTGGCTGTAGACCACCCCTCTCCGGTGACAGGCAGCCAGAGCTGGAAGGGGGCAATCGCAGCCCCAGAGAGACATTATCTACAAAACTGTAAGCAGGCTGCTTTGCTAACTAAGACTTCTTGGGGTTCTGGAAGGTCAACATCTGCCTGAGAAGGTGCGCTGGTTGTACACGCAGAAAACCAAGTGGCAGGGAGGCGGTAAGTCGCAGCAACCGCGCTCACCAAACACCTCATCACCTGAGCTGCTAGGACCTGGGAAGGGCACAAAACGCAGGCCCAACTGAGTCTGCGCCTCTGAGGACTACCCGAGTGCCTGAACCTGAACAGCTTAGACCTGGGAGGTGCAAGCAGCCCAGGGCCAGCCTCGGATGGTTCCCAGCGGAGCAACCTAGAGCCTGAGCAGTGTGGGCAGGGAGGCTACAGGCACCGTGAGTGGGGGCAGGCCCAGTGTGGCTGAGGCACTGCGAGCACACACCAGTGTTATTTGTTTGCAGCATCTCTCCCTCCCCACAGCGCAACTGAACAAGTGAGCCTTAAAAAAAAAAAAGTGTCCACCACCGCCCCCTTTGTATCAGGGCAGAAATGAGACACTGAAGAGACCAGCAAACAGAAGAAGCTGTAACAGAGGGAACCACCTTGGAAGCGACAGACAATAGATTAAAACCCTGTCGTTAATACCAACTACATAGGAAGGGGCCTACAGATCTTGAGAAATACAAGCCGGACCAAGGAACTAGCGGAAAATGAACTGACCCCAAAATACCCACAACAACACCACAGAAAGTCCTAGATATATTTTTCCTATTTTTATGATCATTCTTTCTTTCTTTTTTTAAAAAAATGCTTAAGTCCTCTATTACTCCTTTAATTTTCACTTTTATAACCTACTATTACTTTGCAAAAAAAAAAAAAAGACCCTATTTTTTTAAAAAAGCAAACTTCATATATATATTTTTTATAATTTTTGTGACTTTGTTTTTTTTTTTCTGTTTCTTTCTTTTTTCTTCTTTTCTTTAACGTTGTATTTTTGAAATTCCAAACTCTAGATTTTTAATTTTAGCTTTTTGGTATTTGTTATCAATTTTGTACATATATATATATATATATATATATATATATATATATATATTTATAATTTTTGTGACTTTTCTTTTTATCTCTTTCTTTCTCTTCTTTTCTTTAACATTGTATTTCTGAAATTCTAAACTCTACTCTAGATTTTTAATTTATGCTTTTTGGTATTTGTTATCAATTTTGTACCTATATTTTCTTTATAATTTTGTGACTTTGTTTTTGTTTTTGTTTTCTCTTTCTTTTTCTTCTTCTTTTTTTAAACATTGTATTTTTGAAATTCCAAACTCTACTCTAGATTTTTAACTTTTGCTTTTTGGTATTTGTTATCAATTTTGTACCTTTAAGAACCCAATCTTCAGTACTCATTTTTTACTTGGGAGCGAGATTACTGGCTTGACTGCTGTCTCCCACTTTGGACTCTCCTTTTTCTCCACCAGGTCGCCTGTGTCTCCTCCCTAACCCCTCTCTACTCTACCCAACTCTGTGAATTTCTGTGTGTTCCAGACGGTGGAGAACACTTAGGGAACAGATTACTGGCTGGATCTGTCTCCCTCCTTTTCATTCCCTCCTTTTATCCTCCTGGCCACCTCTGTCTCCTTCCTCCCTCTTCTCTTCTCTGTATAACTCTGTGAACATCTCTGAGCAGCCCAGTTGTGAAGTGCACATAAGGAAGTGATTACTGGCTAGCCCACTCTCTCCTCTATTGATTCCACCTCATCTCATTCAGGTCAACTCTAACTCCCTCCTCCCTCTTCTCTTCTCCATGTAACGCTGTGAACCTCTCTGGGTGACTTTCACAGTGGAGAAACTTTTCATCTTTAACGTAGATGTTTTATCAATGGTGCTGCATAGAAGGAGAAGTTTTGAGACTACTGTAAAAATAAGACCGATAACTGGAAGCAGGAGGCTTAAGTCCAAACCCTGACTCCAGGGAAATCCTGACTCCAGGGAATGTTAATTGACAGGTGCTCATCAAATGCCTCCATACCTACACTGAAACCAAGCACCACACAAGGGCCAACAAGTTCCAGGGCAAGACATACCAAGCAAATTCTCCAGCAACACAGGAACACAGCCCTGAGCTCCAATATTCAGGATGCCCAAAGTTACTACAAAACCATAGACATCTTATAACTCATTACTGGACACTTCATTGCACTCCAGAGAGAAGAAATCCAGTTCCACCCACCAGAACACTGACACAAGCTTCCCTAACCAAGAAACCTTGACAAGCCACCTGTACAAACCCACACACAGTGAAGAAACTCCACAATAAAGAGAACTCCACAAACTGCCAGAATACAGAAAGGACACCCCAAACTCGGCAATATAAACAAGATGAAGAGACAGAGGAATACCCAGCAGGTAAAGGAACAGGATAAATGCCCACCAAACCAAACAAAAGAGGAAGAGATAGGGAATCTACCTGATAAAGAATTCCAAATAATGATAGTGAAATTGATCCAAAATCTTGAAATCAAAATGGAATCACAGATAAATAGCCTGGAGACAAGATTGACAAGATGCAAGAAAGGTTTAACAAGGACCTAGAAGAAATAAAAAAGGGTCAATATATAATGAATAATGCAATAAATGAGATCAAAAACACTCTGGAGGCAACAAATAGTAGAATAACAGAGGCAGAAGATAGCATTAGTGAATTAGAGGATAGAATGGTAGAAATAAATGAATCAGAGAGGAAAAAAGAAAAACGAATTAAAAGAAATGAGGACAATCCCAGAGACCTCCAGGACAATATTAAATGCTACAACATTCAAATCATAGGGGTCCCAGAAGAAGAAGACAAAAAGAAAGGCCATGAGACAATACTTGAGGAGATAATAGTTGAAAACTTCCCTAAAATGGGGAAGGAAATAATCACTCAAGTCCAAGAAACCCAGAGAGTCCCAAACAGGATAAACCCAAGGCAAAACACCCCAAGACACACATTAATCAATTAACAAAGATCAAACACAAAGAACAAATATTAAAAGCAGCAAGGGAAATACAACAAATAACACACAAGGGAATTCCCATAAGGATAACAGCTGATCTTTCAATAGAAACTCTTCAAGCCAGGAGGGAATGGCAAGATATACTTAAAGTGATGAAAGAAAATAACCTACAGCCCAGATTATCGTACCCAGCAAGGGGCTCATTCAAATATGAAGGAGAAATCAAAAGCTTTACAGACAAGCAAAAGCTGAGAGAATTCAGCACCACCAAACCAGCTTTCCAACAAATACTAAAGGATATTCTCTAGACAGGAAACACAAAAAGGGTGTATAAATTCGAACCCAAAACAATAAAGTAAATGGCAACGGGATCATACTTATCAATAATAACCTTAAATGTAAATGGGTTGAATGCCCCAACCAAAAGACAAAGACTGGCTGAATGGATACAAAAACAAGACCTCTACATATGTTGTCTACAAGAGACCCACCTCAAAACAGGGGACACATACAGACTGAAAGTGAAGGGCTGGAAAAAGATTTTCCATGCAAATAGAGACCAAAAGAAATCAGGAGTAGCAATACTCATATCAGATAAAATAGACTTTAAAACAAAGGCTGTGAAAAGAGACAAAGAAGGTCACTACATAATGATCAAAGGATCAATCCAAGAAGAAGATATAACAATTATAAATATATATGCACCCAACATAGGAGCACCGCAATATGTAAGACAAATAAATGCTAACAAGTATGAAAGGAGAAATTAACAATAACACAATAATAGTGGGAGACTTTAATATCCCACTCATGCCTATGGATAGATCAACTAAACAGAAAATTAACAAGGAAACACAAACTTTAAATGATACAATAGACCAGTTAGACCTAATTGATATCTATAGGACATTTCATCCCAAACCAATGAATTTCACCTTTTTTCTCAAGCGCACACGGAACCTTCTCCAGGATAGATCACATCCTGGGCCATAAATCTAGCCTTGGTAAGTTCAAAAAAATTGAAATCATTCCAAGCATCTTTTCTGACCACAATGCAGTAAGATTAGATCTCAATTACAGGAGAAAAACTATTAAAAATTCCAACATATGGAGGCTGAACAACACACTGCTGAATAACCAACAAATCACAGAAGAAATCAAAAAAGAAATCAAAATTTGCATAGAAACGAATGAAAATGAAAACAGAACCACCCAAAAGCTGTGGGGCACTGTAAAAGCAGTCCTAAGGGGAAAGTTCATTAGCAATACTGGCATACCTCAAGAAACAAGGAAAAAGTCAAATAAATAACCTAACTCTACACCTAAAGCAACTAGAAAAGGAAGAAATGAAGAACCCCAGGGTTAGTAGAAGGAAAGAAATCTTAAAAATTAGGGCAGAAATAAATGCAAAAGAAACAAAAGAGACCATAGCAAAAATCAACAAAGCCAAAAGCTGGTTCTTTGAAAGGATAAATAAAATTGACAAACCATTAGCCAGACTCATCAAGAAACAAAGGAAGAAAACTCAAATCAATAAAATTAGAAATGAAAATGGAGAGATCACAACAGACAACACAGAAATACAAAGGATCATAAGAGACTACTATCAGCAATTATATGCCAATAAAATGGACAACGTGGAAGAAATGGACAAATTCTTAGAAAAGTACAACTTTCCAAAACTGAACCAGGAAGAAATAGAAAATCTTAACAGACCCATCACAAGCATAGAAATTGAAACTGTAATCAGAAATCTTCCAGTAAACAAAAGCCCAGGTCCAGATGGCTTCACAGCTGAATTCTACCAAAAATTTAGAGAAGAGCTAACACCTATCCTACTCAAACTCTTCCAGAAAATTGCAGAGGAAGGTAAACTTCCAAACTCATTCTATGAGGCCACCATCACCCTAATACCAAAACCTGACAAAGATGACACACAAAAAAGAAAACTACAGGCCAATATCACTGATGAACATAGATGCAAAAATCCTTAACAAAATTCTAGCAATCAGAACCCAACAACACATTAAAAAGATCATATACCATGACCAAGTGGGCTTTATCCCAGGGATGCAAGGATTCTTCAATATCCACAAATCAATCAATATAATAGACAACATTAACAAATTGAAAAATAAAAACCATATGATTATCTCAATAGATGCAGAGAAAGCCTTTGACAACATTCAACATCCATTTATGATAAGAACTCTCCTGAAAGCAGGAATAGAAGGAACATACCTCAACATAATAAAAGCTGTATATGACAAACACACAGCAAACATTATCCTCAATGGTGAAAAATTGAAAGCATTTCCTCTAAAGTCAGGAACAAGACAAGGGTGCCCACTTTCACCATTACTATTCAACATAGTTTTGGAAGTTTTGGTCACAGCAATCAGAGCAGAAAAAGAAATAAAAGGAATCCAAATTGGAAAAGAAGTAAAACTCTCACTGTTTGCACATGACATGATCCTCTACATAGAAAACCCTAAAGACTCCACCAGATAATTACTAGAACTAATCAATGAATATAGTAAAGTTTCAGGATATAAAATCAACACACAGAAATCCCTTGCATTTCTATACAATAATAATGAGAAAATAGAAAAAGAAATAAGGAGTTCATGATCTGAGCCACAGTCAGCTCCTGGTCTTGCTTTTGCTGACTATATAGAGCTTCTCCATCTTTGGCTGCAAAGAATATAATCAATCTGATTTCAGTGTTGACCATCTGGTGATGTCCATGTATAGACTCTTCTCTTATGTTGTTGGAAGAGGGTGTTTGTTATGAGCAGTGCATTTTCTTGGCAAAACTCTATTAGTCTTTGTCCTGCTTCTTTCTGTATTCCAAGGCCAAATTTGCCTGTTACTCCAGGTGTTTCTTGACTTCCTACTTTTGCATTCCAGTCACCTATAATGAAAAGGACATCTTTTTTGGGTGTTAGTTCTTAAAGGTATTGTAGGTCTTCATAGAACCGTTCAACTTCAGCTTCTTCAGTGTTACTGGTTGGGGCATAGACTTGGATTACTGTGATATGAATGGTTAGCCTTGGAAACGAACAGAGATCATTTAGTCGTCTTTGAGATTGCATCCAAGTACTGCATTTTGGACTCTCCTGTTGACCATGATAGCTACTCCATTTCTTCTGAGGGATTCCTGCCCGCAGTTGTAGATATAATGGTCATCTGAGTTAAATTCACCCATTCCAGTCCATTTTAGTTCGCTGATTCCTAGAATGTCAACATTCACTATTGCCATCATAAGGAAAACCACTAACCCATTCAGGTATGACCTAAATCAAATCGCTTATGATTATACAGTGGAAGTGAGAAATAGATTTAAGGGCCTAGATCTGATAAATAGAGTGCCTGATGAACAGTGGAATGAAGTTCGTGACATTGTACAGGAAACAGGGATCAAGACCACCCGCATGGAAAAGAAATGCAAAAAAGCAATATGGTTGTCTGGGGAGGGCTTACAAATAGCTGTGAAAAGAAGAGAAGAGAAAAGCAAAGGAGAAAAGGAAAGATATAAGCATCTGAATGCAGAGTTCCAAAGAATAGCAAAAAGAGATAAGAAAGCCTTCCTCAGCGATTAATGCAAAGAAATAGAGGAAAACAACAGAATGAGAAAGACTAGAGATGTCTTCAAGAAAATTAGAGATACCAAGGGAACATTTCATGCAAAGATGGGCTCGATAAAGGACAGAAATGGTATGGACCTAACAGAAGCAGAAGATATTAAGAAGAGGTGGCAAGAATACACAGAAGAACTGTACAAAAAAAGATCTACACAACCCAGATAATTACGATGATGTGATCACTGACCTAGAGCCAGACATCCTGGAATGTGAAGTCAAGTGAGCCTTAGGAAGCATCACTATGAACAAAGCTAGTGGAGGTGATGGAATTCCAGTTGAGCTATTTCAAATCCTGAAAGATGATGATGTGAAAGTGCTGCACTCAATATGCCAGCAAATTTGGAAAACTCAGCAATGGCCACAGGACTGGAAAAGGTCAGTTTTCATTCCAATCCCAAAGAAAGGCAATGCCAAAGAATGCTCAAACTACCACACAATCGCACTCATCTCACACGCTAGTAAAGTAATGCTCAAAATTCTCCAAGCCAGGCTTCAGCAATATGTGAACCGTAAACTTCCTGATGTTCAAGCTGGTTTTAGAAAAGGCAGAGGAACCAGAGATCAAATTGCCAACATCCACTGGATCATGGAAAAAGCAAGAGAGTTCCAGAAAAACATCTATTTCTGCTTTATTGACTCTGCCAAAGCCTTTGACTGTGTGGATCACAATAAACTGTGGAAAATTCTGAAAGAGATGGGAATACCAGACCATCTGATCTGCCTCTTGAGAAACCTATATGCAGGTCAGGAAGCAACAGTTAGAACTGGACATGGAACAACAGACTGGTTCCAAATAGGAAGAGGAATACGTTAAAGCTGTATATTGTCACCCTGCTTATTAAACTTACATGAAGAGTACATTATGAGAAACGCTCGACTGGAAGAAGCACAAGCTATAATCAAGATTGTTGGGAGAAATATCAATAACCTCAGATATGCAGATGACACCACCCCTATGGCAGAAAGTGATGAGGAACTAAAGAGCCTCTTGATGAAAGTGAAAGAAGAGAATGAAAAAGTTGGCTTAAAGTTCAACATTCAGAAAACGAAGATCATGGCATCCGGTCCCATCAATTCATGGGAAATAGATGAGGAAACAGTGGAAACAGTGTCAGACTTTATTTTTGGGGCTCCAAAATCACTGAAGATGGTGACTGCAGCCATGAAATTAAAAGACGCTTACTCCTTGGAAGGAAAGTTATGACCAACCTAGATAGCGTATTCAAAAGCAGAGACATTATTTTGCCAACAAAGGTTCATCTAGTCAAGGCTATGGTTTTTCCAGTAGTCATGTATGGATGTGAGAGTTCGACTGTGGAGAAGGCTGAGGGCCGAAGAATTGATGCTTTTGAACTGTGGTGTCGGTGAAGACTCTTGAGAGTCCCTTGGACTGCAAGGAGATCCAACCAGTCCATTCTGAAGGAGATCAGCCCTGGGATTTCTTTGGAAGGAATGATGCTAAAGCTGAAACTCCAGTACTTTGGCCACCTCATGCGATGAGTTGACTCATTGGAAAAGACTCTGATGCTGGGAGGGATTGGGGGCAAAAGGAGAAGGGGATGACAGAGGATGGGATGGCTGTATGGCATCACTGACTCGAAGGACGTGAGTCTCAGTGAACTCTGGGAGTTGGTGATGGATAGGGAGGCCTGGCATGCTGCGATTCATGGGGTCGCAAAGAGTCGGACATGACTGAGCGACTGAACTGAACTGAAGTGAGAAAGAGAAATTAAGGAAACAATTCCATTCACCATTGCAATGAAAAGAATAAAATACTCAGGAATATACCTATCTAAAGAAACTAAAGACCTATATACAGAAAACTATAAAACACTGGTGAAAGAAATCAAAGAGGACACTAATAGATGGAGAAATATACCATGTTCATGGAATGGAAGAATCAATATAGTGAAAATGAATATACTACCCAAAGCAATCTATAGATTCAATGCAATCTCTATCAAGCTACCAACGGTATTCTTCACAGAGCTAGAACAAATAATTTCACATTTGTATGGAAATACAAATAACCTTGAATAGCCAAAGCAATCTTGAGAAAGAAAAATGGAACTGGAATAATATACCTGCCTGACTTTAGGCTGTACTTAAAGCCACAGTCATCAAGACAGTATGGTACTGGCACAAAGACAGAAATATAGATCAATGGAACAAAATAGAAAGCCCAGAGATAAACCCAAGCATCTATGGACACCTTATCTTTGACAAAGGAGGCAAGAATATACAATGGAGAAAAGACAATCTCTTTAACAAATGGTGCTGGGAAAACTGGTCAACCACTTGTAAAAGAATGAATCTAGAACACTTTCTAACATCATACACAAAAATAAACTCACAATGGATTAAAGATCTAAACATTAGACCAGAAACTATAAAACTCCTAGAGGAGAACATAGGCAAAACACTCTCTGACATATATCACAGTAGGAGCCTCTATGACCCACCTCCCAGAATATTGGAAATAAAAGCAAAAATAAACAAATGGGACCTAATTAAACTTAAAAGTTCTGCACAACAAAGGAAACTATAAGCAAGGTGAAAAGACAGCCTTCAGAGTGGGAGAAAATAATAGCAAATGAAGCAACTGACAAACAACTAATCTCAAAAATATATAAGCAACTCCTATAGCTCAATTCCAGAAAAATAAATGAACCAATCAAAAAATGGGCCAAAGAACTAAATAGACATTTCTCCAAAGAAGACATACAGATGGCTAACAAACACATGAAAAGATGCTCAACATCACTCATTATCAGAGTAATGCAAATCAAAACCACTATGAGGTACCATTTCATGCCAGTCAGAATGGCTGCGATCCAAAAGTCTACAAGCAATAAATGCTGGAGAGGGTGTGGAAAAAAGGGAACCCTCTTACACTGTTGGTGGGAATGCAAACTAGTACAGCCACTATGCAGAACAGTATGGAAATTCCTTAAAAAACTGGAAATAGAACTGCCAGAGGACCCAGCAATCCCACTGCTGGGCATACACACTGAGGAAACCAGAATTGAAAGAGACACATGTACCCCAATGTTCATCGCAGCACTGTTTATAATAGCCAGGACATGGAAGCAACCTAGATGTGCATCATCAGATGAATGGATAAGAAAGCCGTGGTACATATACACAATGGAGTATTACTCAGCCATTAAAAAGAATACATTTGAATCAGTTCTAAGGAGGTGGATGAAACTGGAGCCTATTATACAGAGTGAAGTAAGCCAGAAAGAAAAACACCAATACAGTATACTAATGCATATATATGGAATTTAGAAAGATGGTAACAATAACCGTGTATACGAGACAGCAAAAGAGATACTGATATATGGAACAGTCTTTTGGACTCTGTGGGAGAGGGAGAGGGTGGGATGACTTGGGAGAATGACATTGAAATACGTATAATATCATATTTGGAACGAGTTGCCAGTCCAGGTTCGATGCACGATACTGGATGCTTGGGGCTGGTGCACTGGGATGACTTAGAGGGATGGTATGGGGAGGGAGGAGGGTTCAGAATGGGGAACTCATGTATACCTGTGGCAGATTCATTTCAATATTTGGCAAAACTGTAAAGTTTAAAAATAAAATAAAATTTAAAAAATAATAAAACAAAAAAAAGCAGAGATAGTACTTTGCCACCAAAGGCCTATCTAGTCAAAGCTATGGTTTTTCCAGTAGTCATGTTTGGATGTGAGAGTTGGACCATAAAGAAAGCTGAGTGCCAAAAAATTGATGCTTTTGAGCTGCAGAGTTGGAGATGACTTGAGAGTCCCTTGGACTGCAAGGAGATCAAACCAGTCCATCTTAAAGGAATAAGTTCTGAATATTCATTGGAAGGACTGATGCTGAAGCTGAAACTCCAATTTTTCAGCCACCTGATACGACGAACTGACTCACTGTAAAAGACCATGATGCTGGGAAAGATTGAAGGCAGGAAGAGAAGGAGACAATGAGTTTGAGCAAGCTCCAGGAGTTGGTGATGCACAGGGAAGCCTGATGTGCTGCAGTCCATGGGGTCACAAAGAGTTGGACACCACTGAGTGACTGAACTGACTGAACTGAAAACTTAATCCACATTTCTCTACATTTTGTTAATTGTCTAATTTTTAAGTACTTATTAAATGTTTGATCACAACCAAAAACGTTTGGGAGGAAAATGATCTTTTCATCATTTACTTGATCAAAAATTCTTAATGCATCATTTGTATTTACCGTATGAAGTCATTCTCTGTAATATCATGTTCCACTGTTTCTATTGCATATCATTAATTTCATTCATAACATATCTCCTGGGATTATAGTCTTGATCCCCAAGTGCTATGGGCTCAACCGTGCCCCTGAAAATTGGTATATTGAAGTCTTCCCAGAGGTGATTGTTTAAATGGAGTCATTAAGGTTCATTCTAATCCAATATGACTAGTGTCCTTAAAAGAGGAGGAAATTAGGACACAAACAACATAGTCAAAAGGAAGACCATGTGGGACACAGTGGGAAGTCAGCCATCTGCAAGAAAAGGAGATAACCTTCAGAAGAAACCACCCCTGCAAATAACTTGATCTTGCACCTCTTATCTCCAGAATTTCCTATTGTTTACTACCTAGTCTGTGATTTTTATGGAAGCCCTAGCACGTAATATATCCAGTTTTAGTCAAAATTGATTGAAATCTTTCCCAAAAATGTATTATTTATTGAATATTTACTAAATATTTCCCATGTCAAGCATATGTATTACTTTCTTAAAAAAAAAAAAAAAACCTGATCATGTTTCATATACACACATAAAAGCAAAACCCGATGAAAGAGGAGGCAGAGGAGATGGAGGGTGAGAAAGTAACCATTTGTTAGGCTGGAAGAGTTTTGCTGCTCTGAAACAATGAATAATTGGAAAAACAAATTTATATTAAAGGAAGAGGCCCAATTATATTAAAGGAAGAGACTCGTTTATACTAAAGCAAGAAGCTGTTTAATATCTCATTTTAAAGATATTACTTTGCCACAAATTATGTTGTTTGTTAACACTAGTTGCACAGTTTAAATTTTACTTTTACATATCATAATATTCTGGGGCTTCCCAGCTGGTTCTAGTGGTAAAGAACCCACCTACCAATGCAAGACACATAAGGGATGCAGGTTCAACCCCTAGATCAGGAAGATACCCTGGAGTCGGCACTCCAGTATTCTTGGCTGGAGAATCCCATGGACAGAGGAGCCTGGTGGGCAACAGTCCATAGCATCACAAAGAATTGGCACAACTGAAGCAAAGTAGCATGCATGGACACATCATAACAGTCTATCATCCCAATATGAACTCTTTACAATCCTACCCACTTGAGTTTGATTTCTTTTTTGGAGCCGGTTGTTGGAGTCATGAGTCAAGAGTTTGTTTGTTTGTTTACTATACCGAATATTCTGTATCTGACAGCCCCAGTGTTTAATAATAAGTTTATTATAGTGGAAAGAGAACAAGCCTTAATATGAACCTTGAAAGTGTAAGTCGCTCAGCCATGTCTGACTCTTGAGACCCCGTGTACTATACAGTCCATGAAATTCTCCAGGCCAAAATACTGGAGTGGGTAGCTGTTCCCTCCTCCAAGGGATCTTCCCAACCCAGGGATGAACCCAGGTCTCCCACATTGCAGGTGGATTCTTTACCATCTGAGCCACTAGAGAAGCCCAAGAATGCTTGAGTGGGTAGTCTATCCCTTCTCCAGCAGATTTTCCCAACCCAGGAATCAAACCAGGGCCTCCTGCATTGCAGGCAGATTCTTTACTGGCTGAGTTACCAGGGAATCCCATGAACCTTGAAACTATCAGTCGACCCTTGTATGACATGAAGTTGCCTAACCTCTGTGGACCTTACATCTTCATCTAAGGAACGGAGTTACATAAGGGCTGATATAAGGGCTAACATAAGGGCTTTTCTGCAGTTTGACGTAGTCTGTACACAGTGCCTGGTTTATAACAGATTCTTCTGCATTAATCAGATCATAAATAGACTTTAACATAGAATTATAGCTCTATTATAAAATTTTTCATATTGTGTCATTCTGTATAAGTAGAACTTCAAGATTTAAAAAGTACATCTAATTTTGTTAAATCTTGACCATTGAACATTTGTTACTTGCACAGTAGCATTAACTATAGCAAAACAGATATTCTTTGGATCAATATTCTCCCAGCTAAGAATATTTCTTTCTCATTAGGTGCTGCTAAACAGATAATCAGTCATGAAATTATTGAAAGCAAGAGTTGTTGCTAACTTGAGTTGACAGGTGACATAAATGAAAGTAAAGTATTAAGAAAAAAGTCTACCCTTCATTATTACTTAATTTGTTGAATCATTCACTCAATAAGTAACTAATGAATGACTAATGTTTGAAAAGCACTGAAATGATACAGAATTTACAAGGATAAATCAAGAAAGACAGTGTTAATAAAAATAAACATAAATATGATGAATACAGGATAAAATGTCGAAATTTCCATACTAGAATTGCATAGAAAATTCTCAAGAGAGTCTCTAGGCTGAAGAAATCTTTTCTGAAACTGACTTGATTAAAACAGACAATATAGAAGGTGTAAAGTTTAAACTGGATTGCAAAAGGAGAGCAATATTTAGTCCTTAAAAAAAGGTGTGTGGAAGGAACAAAATATATTTTTACTGGAGGTAAGGGAGTGCTACACATATGCACAGTAACTCAGAGGTTCCATCTAGCTGTAATGCAGTTTTTCTGCTGCAAAATAATTGAAAATAAGGTTGGAAATCACGAGTGTCTTGAATACCCAAATTAAGGAGTTTGATTTATTAGACTAAAATAGAGATTGACTACAGATTTATGAGTAAGGGACCATTGCTCAATCAAAGCAGTGATATTTCTTGAAGTACCCCTGGAAGTCTCCAGTTCATGCCAATAAGGGGCAGGACTAACCTTATATTTGAGTTACAAATCAATATAGCTCTGATCTTGCACCCAATTTTGGTAAAAGTAGACTCTTTAAAATTCCTCTGGATCAGGAGCTTTACTCTTTACTTATGAATGGTCTTCAGGAGTTCGGTTAACTGGGCATGGCCCAGAAAATACATCACATACAATCTCACACATACACACATCAATTTCTTCAATTATTTTTCTGTCATGTTGAGAAATGTCTACTTGTACATGAAAAAAAAACTGTTACATCAATGTTTTATGTCTTTGCTGTAAATGGCATAAAATGCCACTGTGCATACATATGTAAGTATAGTCATTACTCACACCATTCTTCATTTAGAATAGTTTCTGGTTGATATAAATTAATTAAAACCCATTTTTTTTTTGCCATTGTTTATATTGGGCATAACTTAAGATGGAAGCCATCAAAGTAAAGAAAGTTAAGTAAAATTGAAATTACTTTTGGTTTTCATTTCATTGAAGAACCTAATGGCCATAAAACCCCAGTATTTATAGAGAGGCAAACTTTTATGCCAATGGTAACATAAAGCCTTTAAGGCTGAAAAACCTTTAGATGTGTTCAGATGTATTTAGATGTGTCCAACCTGAGAGTATGTCAGAGCACTGGTATCTCAAATGAAAAGATGATTTTGTTCAAAGTGCCTGGGAATTCAAGCTATCCTAAATCAAACTCTTCCCATGAGGGATCCTGCCATATTGCATATTCCATTTCCAGTTGTCAAACAGAACTCCTCACAGTTGAAAAGGCCTTGATACAGCCTTATTTCCTGGCAGTGAGTAAGCTGCTTTGCAGCTTATTCAGGAAGAAAAGTGAAGCAGTACCTGTGACAAATGATACCACCCAATCCAGAACATTTGTCTCCTAATGTTAGAGAAGGTTATGAGGAATTAGGGATGCTTTCCATGTAGCATGCAGCTACATGAAACTACTAAAATCTCTTTGTGCTGCAAAGATATTTTATTTTTCATCTTATATGTACTTCAGTTCAGTTCTGTCGCTCAGTCGTGCCCTACTCTTTGCGACCCTATGAATTGCAGCACGCCAGGCCTCCCTGTCCATCACCAACTCCCGGACTTCACTCAGACTCACGTCCATCAAGTCAGTGATGTCATCCGGTCATCTCATCCTCTGTCGCCCCCTTCTCCTCTTGGCCCCAATCCCTCCCAGCATCAGAGTCTTTTCCAATGAGTCAACTCTTCGCATGAGGTGGCCAAAGTACTGGAGTTTCAGTTTCAGCATCATTCCCTCCAAAAACATACCAGGGCTAATCTCCTTCAGAATGGACTGGTTGGATCTACTTGCAGTCCAAGGGACTCTCAGGAGTCTTCTCCAACACCACAGTTCAAAAGCATCAATTCTTCGGCGCTCAGCCTTCTTCACAGTCCAACTGTCACGTCCATACATGACCACAGGAAAAACCACAGCCTTGACTAGATGAAACTATGTTGGCAAAGTAATGTCTCTGCTTTTGAATATGCTATCTAGGTTGGTCAAAACTTTCCTTCCAAGGAGTAAGCGTCTTTTAATTTCATGGATGCAGTCACCATCGGCAGTGATTTTAGAGCCCCCCAAAATAAAGTCAAACACTGTTTCCACTGTTTTCCCATCTATTTCCCATGAAGTGATGGGACTGGATGCCATGATCTTCATTTTCTGAATGTTGAGCTTTAAGCCAACTTTTTCACTCTCCATTTTCACTTTCATCAAGAGGCTTTGTAGTTCCTCTTCACTTTCTGCCATAAGGGTGGTGTCATCTGCATATCTGAGGTTATCGATATTTCTCCCGGTAATCTTGATTCCAGCTTGTGCTTCTTCCAGTCCAGCGTTTCTCATGATGTATTCTGCATAGAAGTTAAATAAGCAGGGTGACAATATACAGCCTTGACGGACTCCTTTTCCTATTTGGAACCAGTCTGTTGTTCCATGTCCAGTTCTAACTGGTGCTTCTCGACCTGCATACAGGTTTCTCAGGAGGCAGATAAGGTGGTCTGGTATTCCGAACTCTAATAATTTCCCAGAGTTTGCCGTGGTCCAAAAAGACAACAGTTTCGGCACAGTCAATGAAGCAGATGTTTATCTGGAATTCTCTTGCTTTTTCTATGATCCAACAGATGTTGGCAATTTGGTCTCTGGTTCCTCAGAATTTTCCTTTTTTTTTTTTTTTTTTTTTCTCAGCATTTTCTAAATCCAGCTTAAACATCTGAAGTTTTCAGTTCACATACTGTTGAAGCCTAGCATGAAGGATTTTGAGCATTATTTTGCTAGATTGTGAAACGAGTGCAGTTGTGCAGTACTTTGAAAATTCTTTAGAATTGCCTTTCTTTGGGATTGGAATGAAAACTGACTTCTTCAAATCCTGTAACCACTGCTGTGTTTTCCAAACTTGCTGGCATATTGAGTGCAGCACTTTCACAGCATCATCTTTTAGGATTTGAAATAGCTCAGCTGGAATTCCCTCACTTCCACTAGCTTTGTTGCTACTGATGCTTCCTAAGGGAGAAATATCACTAAACTCAGATATGCAGATAACACAACCCTTAAGGCAGAAAGTGAAGAGGAACTAAAAAGCCTCTTGATGAAAGTGAAAGAAGAGAATGAAAAAGTTGGCTTAAAGCTCAACATTCAGAAAACTAAGATCATGGCATCTGGTCCCATCACTTCATGGGAAATAGATGGGGAAACAGTGGAGACAGTGTCAAACTTTATTTTGGGGGGCTCCAAAATCACTGCAGATGGTGACTGCAGCCATGGAATTAAAAGAGGCTTACTCTTTGGAAGGAAAGTTATGACTAACCTAGATAGCATATTGAAAAGCACAGACATTACTTTGCCAACAAAGGTCCGTCTAGTCAAGGCTATGGTTTTTCCTGTGGTCATGTATGGATGTGAGAGTTGGCCTGTGAAGAAAGCTGAGCGCTGAAGAATTGATGCTTTTGAACTGTGGTGTTGGAGAAGACTCTTGAGAGTCCTTGGACTGCAAGGAGATCCAACCAGTCCATCCTAAAGGAGATCAGTCCTGGGTATTCATTGGAAGGACTGATGCTAGAGCTGAAACTCCAGTACTTTGGCCACCTCATGAGACGAGTTGACTCATTGGAAAAGACCCTGATGCTGGGAGGAATTGGGGGCAGGAGGAGAAGGGGACGACAGAGGATGAGATGCCTGGATGGTATCACCGAGTCAATGGACATGAGTCTGGGTAAACTCCGGGAGTTGGTGATGGACAGGGAGGCCTGAGTGCTGCGATTCATAGGGTCACAAAGAGTTGGACATGATTGAGTGACTGAACTGAACTGAACTGAAGGCCCACTTGACTTCACATTCCAGGATGTCTGGCTCTAGGTGAGTGATCACACCATGGTGGTTATCTGGGTCATGAAGATCTTTTTTGTATAGTTCTTCTATGTGTTCTTGCTACCTCTTCTTAATATCTTCTGCCTCTGTCCATACCATTTCTGTCCCTTATTGAGCCCATCTTTGCATGAAATGTTCCTTTGGTATCTCTAATTTTCTTGAAGAGATCTCAAGTCTTTCCCATTCTATTCTTTTCTTCTATTTCTTTGCACCGATCACTGAGGAAGGCTTTCTTATCTCTCCTTGCTATTCTTTGGAACTCTGTATTCAATGGGCATATCTTTCCTTTTATCCTTTTTCTTTAGCTTCTCTTCTTTTCTCAACTATTTGTAAGGCTTCTTCAGACAACCATTTTACCTTTTTGTATTTTTTTTTTCTTGGGGATGGTCTTGATCACTGACCCCTGTACAATGTCATGAACCTCCATTCATAGTTCTTCAGGCACTCTATCAGATCTAATCCCTTGAATCTATTTGTCACTTCCAACCGTAATATCATAAGGAATTTGATTTAGGTCATACCTGAATGGTCTAGTGGTTTTCCCTACTTTCTTCAATTTAAGTATGAATACGACAATAAGGATCTAAGCCACAGTCAGCTCCCGGTCTTGTTTTTGCTGACTGTACAGAGCTTCTCCATCTTTGGCTGCAAAGAATATAATCAATCTGATTGTAGATTGAACATCTGGTGACGTCCATGTGTAGAATCTTCTCTTGTGTTGTTGGAAGAGGGTGTTTGCTAAGACCAGTGCATTGTCTTGGCAAAACTCTATTAGCCTTTTCCCTGCTTCATTTTGTACTCCAAAGCCAAATTTTCCTGTTACTCAAGGTGTTTCTTGACTTCCTACTTTTGCATTCCAGTCCCCTATGATGAAAAGGGCTTTTTTTTTTTTTTTGATGTTCGTTCTAGAAGGTCTTATAGGTCATCATAGAACTGTTCAACTTCCGCTTCTTTGGCATTAGTGGTTGGGGTATAGACTTGGATTACTGTGATATTGCATGGTTTGCCTTGGAAACAAACAAAGATCATTCTATCATTTTTGAGATGGCACCCAAGTACTTCATTTCAGACTCTTTTGTTGACTATGAGTGCTACTCCATTTCTTCTAAGGGATTCTTGCCCACAGTAGTAGATATAATGGACCTCTGAATTAAATCCACCCATTCTGGTCCATTTTAGTTCATTAATTCCTAAAATGTCAGTGTTCACTCTTGCCATCTTCTGTTGACCACTTCCAATTCACCTTGATTCATGGACCTAACATTCCAGGTTCCTATGCAATATTGTTCTTTACAGCGTCAGACTTTACTTGCATTACCAGTCATATCCACACCTGAGCATTGTTTCTGCTTTGTTCAGCATCTTCATTCCTTCCATAGCTATTTCTTCATTCTTCTCTTGTAGTGTATTGGGCACCTACCGACCTGGGGAGTTCATCTTTCAGTGTTATCTTTTTGTCTTTTCATACTATTCATGGGGTTCCCAAGGCAAGATTTCTGAAGTGGTTTGCCAGCCCCTTCTCCAGTGGGCCACATTTTTTCAGAACTGTCCACCCTGACCTGTCCATCTTGTGTGGCCCTACATGGTATGGCTCATGGTTTCACTGAGTTAGACAAGGCTGTGATCCATGTGATCAGTTTGATTAATTTTCTTTGATTGTGGTTTTCATTCTGTCTGCCCTCTTGGATAAGTATGAGAGGCTTGCAGAAGCTTCCTGATCAGAGGGACTGGCTGTGGGACAAACTGAGTCTTGCTCTGATGGGCTTCCCTGGTGGCTCAGATGGTAAAGTGTCTGCCTGCAATGCAGGAGACCTAGGTTCAATCCCTGGGTCTGGAAGATCCCCGGGAGAAGGAAATGGCAACCCACTCTAGTGCACTTGCTTGGAAAATTCCATGGATGGAGGAGCCTGGTAGGCTACAGTCCATGGGGTCGCAGAGAGTCGGACACGACTGACAGACTTCACTTTCACTTTGTGCGTCTCTGGTGGCTCAGATGGTAAAGCATCTGTCTGTAATGAGGGAGACCTGGGTTCAGTCCCTGGGTCAGGAAAATCCCCTGGAGAAGGAAATGGCAACCCACTCCAGTACTCTTGCCTGGAAAATTCCATGGATAGAGGAGCAACATGAGGAGGACATGACTGAATGACTTCACTTTCACTTTCTTTCTGATGGGTGGGGTCATGCTCATTAAGTCTTTAATCCAATTTTCTGCTAATGGGTGGGGCTGTGTTCCCTCCTTATAGTTTGGCCTGAGGTCAAACTATAGTAGGGATAATGGTGGTAAGAGTGACCTCCTTCAAAAGGACAAATGCCACCATGCTTGGCTCCCAGGACTGGGCACACATGTGTTTTTATCCTCACTTATTAAGGCAACCCACTCCAGTGTTTTTGTCTGGAGAATCCCAGGGACGGGGGAGCCTGGTGGGCTGCCGTCTATGGGGTCGCACCGAGTTGGACATGACTGAACTGACTTAGCAGCATTAAAGCAATCCTGGGAATCTCCATGTGTCCCCACTCCCAGAGCAGGTGTATATCAAGCGTCCCAACCTTGAGGACTGAATTACACTGTGAAGTATTGGGTCACAAGGCAAAATTCTTGGTGCTGAGAAGATGCTGTGGGCTGTAAGCCACAAATTCAGCCTGTTTGGTCTGGAAATGCCCTCTGCGAGTGAGTCAGGCCTGAGGGTAGGAGAGGGAGGGGCCTCCCTAGCTGTTGAAGCCCAGAGTCCACTCTACAGGGAACACTATAGCTGTGCTGGCACCCAGCAGTCAGTATCAGGTAGGCAGCTGCAATTCCGTTAGAGTTCCCTCAGGCTGTTTGGAGGCATCCTCCTAGTGCATGGCCACAAGGCCATGACTTCCTCATATCCTACCTGCACTGAGAGCATGGGGGACCGGGAGACAATAGGAGAGGATGTAAGGGAGCAATTCAAAGCCCGCATGTCACAGGCACAATCTTACCAAAATTTAGAAAGTTTTCTTAATATTTCTCTATTCCCCATGTTTCCTATATCTTGTATATCCATATCATGTATCCATTCTGGCCATTAGGACCATTCTCAGACTTTAAATGAGTTAGTTTTATAATTTTCACCAGTTAAATTGCTATTTTGCTAGGAAAATGTTCCATCGAGCTTTTCACTCTGCCATTCTGAAGCATAGCCCTACCCTATGCTTTTGCATGAATATTTTGAATTTGCATCACATGCTTAAGAAAGCAAACAATGTTGAGAATTTTGCTGTGGTTTGTACCTAGGGGGCATTAGGAGATATTGCTAAAAGATCCATTGGTGCTACATGGTAGAACTCATACCAGGGATTTAGACTTGATCTTGTGAATAAGAGAAAGCCATTCAAAAGTTTAAATGAAACAGTAATGGAATCAAATGTGTGTGGTGTTGGGAAACACCCTTAAAAACAAAATTCCTTGCCAACCCAAAACTGCTCCAAAAAATAAAAAAAACCATTTTTATTATTGAATAAATATTAAACCCAAATGTGATAAATTTCACAGGTGATCTGCTCAAGGGACTGAAAAGATTAAAAAACAAACAAACAAAAATGCATCACCTTTTTATATAGCCAAGCAGATACAACATGCTAGATTCTTATTCTCAAGATAAATAACTAGTCCTCAATAACATGATGGCATTCTTAGTCACATGTAGCTTATCCCAACACTTGGCAATTAATGTGGCCATATATGTTAACTAATTGACTTTATCCAAAGGAAAAGATAAATTTCTCATACTTTTTTGACAAAGGGTTTGTATCTTGAAGCCAAGCTCCAGTTAAATTTATGGTCCTACCTCCCCACAAAACCTGGGAAATAGGAAGTCAGGGGGCTATTTTCCTTGATTCTCTTTCAAGAAGATGACTCCTAGGTCTTTGAGAAAGGCATTTAAGGTTTAAAAACTGACAAAATGTCTTATGTAGTTTTTTTTAAAAATTACATATGTCTCAAAGAGTAAGAGAAATAAATGACAATTTTCTAAAGAAAAATGCTCCAAAGAAAAAGGAAGGGGAAAAAAGATCTCTTTATTTATATCAGGGGAAATTCTCCTTAAAATAGTCTTCCATGTGTATTTTCCTTTAGAGTTACAATATCATTTAGTTCAAAATGTAAAGGTTTGTGACATTTGCTTATGATTCATTGATCTCAGAAAAATCAATTATACAAATCTTTCTGCATAAAAATAACTGAAACAAAATGATACTTCACTTGTCTAACAGCTTGTATTATTTGCATTATTGCTGACTTGATCTTACCAAAGACTCAGCAGGACATATGGGAAAATTGAATATGTGAATAAAATCTGTTTTCTTTGACATTTTATGGAAGCAACAGTCACTATCTCCCACAAAACTGTGCTTTTTATTCATATTGAAGGGTAGCAGAATTTGCCATCCCCAAACATGCCTCTTTGGCATAAGGATTATTTTAAGTTGGTTATTTTTAAGAAATTGCAGATACGGGAGAAGCTCTGAAAACCTAGGGAAACTTACCCTTCCATAAGAAATGTTTACATTTATAAGGGAGAACTGTCTTTGTAAGGGTGACTTCCTCTCAATGCCATGAAGCAGAGGATGAAAAATAAAAGCCAACCATATCTAGAAGTGCTTATCAGTGGTGAAGGCAGCAACTTAAATCTATATAATAAGCATAACTTTGTATACTGTGCTTTTTCCTGGTAATCTCCATAACTGGCCTTTCCTAACCAACTTTACTTTTCTTTACCCGGAGATCGTATTTCAGGTGATGCCTTACTGGAGTTGTTTACTTTTTCTGAGTCTCTTCCTTGTATATAGCAAGTATGTGTGCATGCAAGTTTGCTCAACCGTGTCCAACTTTTTGAGACCCCTCCATGGGCTGTGGCCCACCAGGCTCCTCTGTCCATGGTGTTTTCCAAGCAAGAATGCTGGAGTGGGTTGTCATTTCCAACTCTAAGGGATAGAATCTGCATGACTCCTGTGTTTCCTGCATTGGCAGGTGGATTCTTCACCACTGTGCCACCTGGGAAGCTCATATAGAAAGTATACATGTATTGAAAATTCTGTTTGCTTTTTTCTCTTAATCAATCTGTCCTTTATTGCAGGGGAGTCTCAGCCCCTACAAGTTCAGTCTCAGAGGGCTGTCATGTCTCTCCTTTTGGTTTCTCTGTGAATGGAACACCCCCTTCCAACTCAGAGACACATCACCATGTCCCCAAGAGAATGGCTAATAAATTCAGCTACCACCGACATTGTTAAAGCTTCAGTGTTCCCCTGCACCTTTGAACCAATTGCCATTTTGTCACTTTAATTCCACTTTTGGTCTTTGCCCCATCAAAGTTGGCTAGAATTAAATAGATTGTATTATCAATGTAAATAATCACAGAAAAGACTATTTTGAACTGAGAAAAAACAAATCCCTTACAGATTAGATAGCAAAATAAAAATCTTTTATCCAGTTACTAATGAATTAATAAACATAAATTTGAGTGGTCCAGTTTTTCACATGTAGTAGATATTCGGTAAACCTTAGTTACTTTTCTTTTAGTTAAGGTCTCACTTACAGTGTTAATGTCAACATTATAAAATTAGGGCTTTATTAAAAGTAATAGGCATTCCTGTCAAGGTTGTAAGAGTATCAGACACAGGGTAGAGAAAATAAAAAATTATCTCCAAAGAGGCAATGGATGCTTGAGGAATTGTCCAACAAGACAAATAAAGAGAAGTTAAATCCCAGAGTAAGTCAATTACAGATCAGAGGTTACATTTAGATCCTAATAAAATATTTTCTCCTACTTATTGCAAAGGTTTTCTTCATTTTTAAAAATTTGTACTGGAATAAAGTTGATTTAAAATATTGCCTTAGTTTCTGTATATAGCAAAGTGAATCAGTTATACCTATATTCATTCTTTCTAAAATTCTTTTCCCATATAGGTCATTACAAAGTATTGAGAAGAGTATTCTGTGCTATACAGTAGGTTCTTATTATCTGTTTGCTATATGTCAATATGAATCTCCCAATTTTTCTCTCGCCTCCTTTTCTCCCTGGTAATCATGTTTGTTTTCCACATCTGTGATTTTATTTCTGTTTTGTAAATTTGTAGTACAAATTTGTGCTACATTTTTGTAGTACGTTTGTACCACTTTTTTAGATTCCACATATAAGGGATAACATTTTTATATTATAATTTATGTGGAAATGTAAGATAATAGAGCCAAAAATTATATTGGAGGCTCCATTCTATCACCTCAATTTATTTAACAAAGAAACTCCATTCGAAAAACTATCATGGAGATGAAAATTCCACTAGGGGCTAACGCACCTCAGTGAGTTATTATCCTTACCCAAATAAGATTCATCTGAAAGTTAGGAATTAACTTGGCTGAATTAAGAATGCTGATGAGTTGATGATGAATATATGATATAGAATATCAATAAGATGATAATATGATAGAATCCACCTAATTGGAACACCCTGGTGGAAACAAAAATATGCTAATTTAGCAAGGTTTCTTATTTCAGAGATTTTGCAGTTGCCTTGTGCTACAAAATATGCTCTTTTAATTAAGGCATTGTTTGCAAAAATAACTGGAGATATAATTTTTAAAGTGCAAAAGTTAAGATTTCCCAAGCACTTATGGTGCCTGTTATAGAGAAATTGTCTAGAAGGTAACTGATATAAATTCTTTCTAGGAGTATGCCTCAATAACTTTCTCGCAAAGAACATATTTATAAAAATAAATTCATGGGCAAAAACATGTCCTGCAATTTAATGTTGACTGGTGTGTGCAGCTCATACAAGCAAAACTATTCAAAAGCTAATCACAGATGTTTTATATCTAGATAATACATTACCACAACTAGACCTTGATAACCTTACATTCAACCTGAGTTGGACATTGTATCATCACTCAACTAACAGGCTAATAACTAATAAATATGTGATGTGAATTTTTACTTTTTTGTCTATCCTTTTTCTGTGCCATTTTTTTTTTCTGCCAAAGTAATTAAATTTAGTGTTCAGTTGTCTGTATACATTCTGCAGTTAGAGCTTCTCAAATGCTGATTAAAATATGATTGTAGACAACTCTCATATAGTTGATTGATTCTACAGTGTAATTTTGATCCTTTTGCAAGTGTATTCTATAGCATATAGAGAGGACTTGATGAAGAACAAATATAAACTTATTTCAGGGCTTAAATAATGACAGCTGGGAGAGTATATTATTTAGTGAATATAATATATAGAAAATTTTGTGAATACCAATGATTGGGTTTACAGACCAATGGATAGTTTTAAAAATGGATGAGCTATGTCAATATACTGTGGCATCTGACTATACCCAGCCACATGGTCTTGTATAAAGTTATTAACTACTCGAAGTTTGAATTTTCTTACCTGTAAAATAGAGATAATATTATTATCAACCTCAGATGAAAGGTGGGAACTAACAATGAAATTATCTATGCAAAGTACTTGAAAGTGTTAGTCACTCAGTCGTATCTGATTCTTTTGACCCTGTGGACTGTAGCCCACCAGACTCCTCTGTAGATGGAGCTCTCCAGGCAAGAATACTGGGGTGGGTAGCCATTCCCTTCTCCAGGGCATCTTCCTGACCCAGGGATTGAACTTGGGTCTCCTACACTGCAGGCAGATTCTTTACCATCTGAGCCACCAGAAAAGCCCCAAAGTGTTTGGCAGGAGTATTATTCAATAACCGTAGTATTAATAATCCCTTGTTTTTGATTTAAATATAGTCCTTTATTAATAATGCAAAGAATGGATATGGTAAGAAGTATGACTGGATGATTTCCTTTTCAGCTCCTTCAGGGAGTCAACTTGTTTTCTGTTGTGTTACCTTAATTAGAGCAATTGTTATCTTCCAGTTGTTATCTTTATCCATTCATTAATGAATATTCAACCTGCTTGACTGAAAATCTTAGTTTAACAAGTGAAAGTGAAAGTCTCTCAGTCATGTCTGACTCTTTGCAACCCCATGGACCATACAGTCCATGGAATTCTCTAGCCCAGAATCCTGGAGTGGGTAGCCTTTCACTTCTCCAGGGGATCTTCCCAACCCAGGAATCAAACCCAGGTCTCCCACTTTGCAGGCAGATTCTTTACCAGCTGAGCCACAAAAAAAGCCAAAGAACACTGGAGTGGGTAGCCTATCCCTTCTCCAGTGGATCTTCCTGACCCAGAAATCGAACCAGGGTCTCCTGCATCGCAGGAGGATTCTTTACCAGCTGAGCTATCAGGGAAGCCCTAGTTTCACAAAGGACCTCCAATAGTAAAAACAGCATCCATAAAATATTTTTCATACAAATTTTATTTTATTGCGATAGAACTGACATGACGTCGTGTAACTTTCAGCTGTAAAATGCATTGATTTAATGTATTTATGTGTTGCAATAGGATTTCCACTATAACATTAGCTAACACCTCTATCACATCTCATTGTTTTTCATTTTGTGAAGAAATTTTATTTCTTAAGCAGCTTTGAAGTTCATAATAAAATATTGTCTGTAATTATTGTACTGTATGTTATATCTTCAGGACTTTTTTATTTACTAGTTGCAAGTCTGTATCTTTAAACATCTTCACAGTTCCCTTCACACTCCAGACTTTAGTAACCACCATTCTACTCTGTTTTTATGAGTTTTGGCTTTCTTTCTTGATTCCATATGTAAATGATATCATTACAGTGCTTATCTTTGTCTAATTTATCTTACTTAGCATAATGCCCTCAAATTCATCCCTGTTGTCTCAAACTTCCTCCTCTCTCATGACTAAGTAATATATATATACCACATCTTCTTTATCTGTTCATTCATTGACAGGTACTTATGTTGTTTCTGTATCTTGACTTTGTGAATAATATTACAGTAAACATGGGAGTGCAGATATCTCATAAGATTTTGTTTGCATATTCTTTGGATATATACTCAGAAGTGGAATTACTGGACCATATGGTACTTCTACTTTTAATTTTTTGAGGAATTTCCATACTATTTTTCATAGTAGCTCAACCAACTTATATTCCCTTCAACAATATAAGAGTTCCCTTTTCTCTAAGTCAACATTTCAATGGAAATAGTTTTGTTCCTAAAGGATTTTCCTTTAGGAACATTTTTAGAATAATGTCAAACTAAATAAGACTTTCCTGGATATTTCTGAAGGAGTAAATTATAAAATATGAAATAAAATGAATCACAGAACAATAGACATTTAACACCAAAAGGTACATGCAGAATCCTTTGTCAATGTTTCCAATTCAAATACTAACAATGAGCAGGCAGTTTATGGAATTGAGTACATCAGGTAACAGGGAAGATAAAAGCTAAGGCAGATGAGAAAAATGACAACCATTCTAAAAGAGGCAGCTTTGATCAACTTCATCCAGTTATCACCATGGGATAAATTAGACCCAGGGTTGTCATATGTCCATATTTTTTCAAGATAAATAAGATGCTTGTTTATTTATATATAGTCTCTAATATTTTTTAATAATGTCAACCCATATAGAAATCTTAAAAGTACATGCATACTCAGTTGTATGCAAATCTTTGTGGTCCTACGGACTGTAGCCTACCAGGTTCCTCAGTCCATGGGTTCCTCAGGCAAGAATACTGTAATCCATTGCTATGCCCTTCTCCGAGGGATCTTCTGGACCCATTGATCGAACCTGCATCTCCTGTATTCCAGGCAGATTCTTTACTGACTGAGCCACCAGGGAAGCCCTCTAAGAGTATAATTTTGACAAATAATATTCCACAGACATCTAGTTTCTGAATTTTGAGCTAGGTATCTAACTATTCTCTTCAAAAATGAGAAAGCTGATACTAAAAGTATCACTGCACAATAAATTTTAATATATATACTTAAAAATGTATGTGTAGAGATTAATAGTTGGGAGAGAGGTATTCTACATTAATATAAGAACATGACTTTGTGTTCAGTGCAGTTCAGTCACTCAGCCGTGGCCAACTCTTTGCGATTCCATGAACCGCAGCACGCCAGGCCTCCCTGTTCATCACCAACTCCTGGAGTTTACTCAAACTCACATCCATCGAGTCGGTAATGCTATCCAGCCATCTCATCCTCTGTCATCCCCTTCTCCTCCCGCCCGCAATCCCTCCCAGCATCAGAGTCTTTTCCAATGAGTCAACTCTTCGCATCAGGTGGCCAAAGTACTGGAGTTTCAGCTCTAGCATCAGTCCTTCCAAAGAACACCCAGGGCTGATCTCCTTCAGAATGGACTGGTTGGATCTCCTTGCAGTCCAAGGGACTCTCAAGAGTCTTCTCCAACAATACAGTTCAAAAGCATCAATTCTTCAGTGCTCAGCTTTCTTCACAGTCCAACTCTCACATCCATACATGACCACAGGAAAAACCATAGCCTTGACTAGATGGACCTTTGTTGGCAAAGTAATGTCTCTGCTTTTGAATATGCTATCTAGGTTGGTCATAACTTTCCTTCCAAGGAGTAAGAGCCTTTTAATTTCATGGCTGCAACCATCATCTACAATGATTTTGGAGTCCAAAAAAAATAAAGCCTGACACTGTTTCCACTGTTTCCCCATCTATTTGCCATGAAGTGATGGGACCAGATGCCATGATCTTTGTTTTCTGAATGTTGAGCTTTAAGCCAACTTTTTCACTCTCCTCTTTCACTTTCATCAAGAGGCTCTTTAGTTCCTTTCTGCCATAAGGGTGGTGTCATCTGCATATCTGAGGTTATTGATATTTCTCCCGGCAATCTTGATTCCAGCTTGTGCTTCTTCCAGCCCAGTGTTTCTCATGATGTACTCTACATAGAAGTTAAAAAAGCAGGGTGACAATATACAGCCTTGACGAACTCCTTTTCCTATTTGGAACCAGTCTGTTGTTCCATGTCCAGTTCTAATTCTTGCTTCCTGACCTGCATACAGGTTTTTCAAGAGGCAGGTCAGGTGGTCTGGTATTCCCATCTCTTTCAGTATTTTCCACAGTTGTTGGTGATCCACATAGTCAAAGGCTTTGGCATAGTCAATAAAGCAGAAATAGATGTTTTTCTGGAACTCTCTTGCTTTTTCCATGATCCAGCAGATGTTGGCAATTTGATCTCTGGTTCCTCTGCCTTTTCTAAAACCAGCTTGAACGTCTGGAAGTTCATAGTTCATGTATTGCTGAAGCCTGGCTTGGAGAATTTTGAGTATTACTTTACTGGTGTGTAAGATGAGTGCAATTGTGCAGTAGTTTGAGCATTCTTTGGCATTGCCTTTCTTTGGGTTGGAATGAAAACTGACCTTTTCCAGATCTGTGGCCACTGCTGAGCTTTCCAAATTTGCTGACATATTGAGTGCAGCACTTTCACAGCATCATCTTTTAGGATTTGAAATAGCTCAACTGGAATGCCATCACCTCCACTAGCTTTGTTCGTAGTGATGCTTTCTAAGGCCCACTTGACTTCACATTCCAGAATGTCTGGCTCTAGGTGAGTGATCACACTGACTTTGTGTTAGTCTTCTACAAAAATCAATCTTACGTCAAACCCAACTTTGGCAGTCTTCTTTATCCACCTTATCAGTCATTCTGGTCTGCAATGCCATTTCTCATACTATTCAAGTTCCTTCACCTAGAATCTGCTACTAATATTTCTGCATTTTAAAATACTAATTGTTCTTCAAGTTCGCACACAATGTAAGTTTTCTGAGGGCAAAGACTACAAATCTCTTATTCACCTCTCTGTCCTTTGCACTTTTTGCAGTGCCTGAGGCATTAAATGTATTCAATAAATATTTACAGGGAAAAAAATGAATCTATGAGTGAATTAATGAATAAATGATCACCCCAGTCAAAACAGATGGTTTTATTCTCCAGAAACCTATAGAATTTTGAACGTTTATAATGCACTTGTATTAACCTGCCTGGTTGTACTCCCTTTTAGCACATTCTAGAAAAGATGTAATATTTCATGTCAGGTTTAAAGACAGCAAGTCTCTTTTAAATGTAGAGTACTTAGCATCACTCTCCTTAGAAGCTTGGGCCTCAGGAATGAATTGTGGAGCATCAGAAAACGTCTCATTCAAAAATATGTCTTTGTTTCTTCTTTACCTTCTTTGTGAGATTTTGAAGCCTTTGCAAGTGGCCACTACCTTTTATTTTGCCCTTTCACTCTCACGTTTAATCCAGTGACTTCCACATAATAATCTCTGCATATAGTGAAGTGAATCAAACTTGATAAGGAAATTTTTCACTTTAAATGCACATTTTCCCATTATTTTTCAGTGATATTGTTCATTTTCATCCGTTCTTCATCTATATGCAAAACAGTGAGAGGAATAGAGTATACTCTGAAAATAAAATGTCTAATTTTTAGTAAATTAAATTCAAATCTGAATTACTGTTGTCTGATCTAGGTACTGAGGATACAAACACACACACACACACACACACAAGTAAACAAAATGAAGCACAGCTCAGTGATCCACTCAATAGCAGGAGGATGTTCCAGGGATGGTGGGAGGGAAGAAAAGTGATTAATTGTATCTGACATGATGTATGAAGTGCTGTTTTACTAAACAGCTTTGTTGCTATGTATTCCCTACACTAAAGTGAAAGTGAAAGTCACTCAGTCGTGTCTGCCTTTGTGACCCCATGGACTATACAGTCCATGGAATTCTCCAAGCCAAAATACTGGAGTGGGTAGCCTTTCCCTTCTCCAGGAGATCTTTCCAACCCAGGGACTGGACTGAGGTCTCCTGCAGTGCAGGCAGATTCTTTATTAGTTGAACCACAAGGGAAGCCCCACATTAAGGATAAAATGATATAAAATACAACAAAATAAGGTAATAATAATAATATAAAATTAAATTAAAAAGTTAAGTAAAATAATAAAATAAAATCTCTCCTGACTTGTAAACCATCTTTATCATCTCCTAACCTAGGACAGAGAAATAAACAGAGATATGTATGACAAGTTTAAAATCACTTCTTCCACATTTTCACTGTTAAATTTTCCTTATTTGTTCATATTCATCAGGAAGGAAGGTTACTTTTAATCATCAGACTTTAAAGTTTCATTTCATATTTAGACATGAAGTTGAAATGACAAGAGATTTCTGGCCATTCTTCTCATTATATGTGCTTTCTTGCTTTCTGAGGTGTCTTCACTCTAGGTAGGAAGGTTATTGTCTTACTTGTCTATTGCTGTGTAAGAAATCCCCTTCTACATGGCAGTTTAAGACAACAAACATTTCATAAAATTCCTGTGGGTCAGGAACTCAGAGTGGCTTCTCTGTAGGGTTCTGACTCAGTCTCTGACCAGGTACAGTCAGGCTGTTGGCTGCTTTCATCGGAGCTGTGGCAAACCCAAGAGAGCTGGCTTCCAAGCTCACTTGTGTGGCTGTTGACAGGCTTCTACTTCTCCCTGGCCACTGGCTTAAGACTTCAGTCCCTCATTGTTTGGACTTTTCCACTGGGCTATCCACAACACAGGCAAAACTCTAAGGCAAAATCTCCAAAAGAAAGGCCAAGAAAATGGGCACCAAAAGCGAGGTCCAGGATTTCAAGGCTGATCAAAGAAAAATCAAGATCAAAAATCATTGTGAAATATTAATATTTCACAACAAGCTTCACAGTGTGGCACCTGGATTGGGTTTCATGAAATTGGAGGAGACCTTCCAGAGATATCAGGAGGCCACCACCCAGAAGAAGAAGAGAGCAAGGGAACTCCTGGGAGACAGGAGTGTGTGGGGTGCGGGTGGTTTACCTGTCTGGGTGGTATCATTCAGCTGAGGTGGGAGTCTCTGGATCAGTGAGCATTAAAATGCAGCAGTAATTTGTGGTTTCTTATAGCTGTAGGGTTTGCTTTATATCTATGTCTGGTTGAATGTGTCTTCATGGGGTATGCAAAGCAAGAAGTCTCAAAATATCTAAAAATATACTTATTTGCATTATATTTAAAGAAATTGGAGAGGCAAGCATTTGAGTTTGGCACCGGTGGGGTTTAAGTTAATGAACCTATTCTGCTGAGAAGAAAAAACTAACAGGGTCCAACATGCAAGGACATCTTTGGCCCATTTATGGAACAGCACCCAAGATAGACGCTAAGGTCTTTTATAATATAGTCTCAGAACTGATATATCATTGCTTGGGCAATAAGAAAATGCATACAGACAAATGCTAGTACAAAACAAGAGGAGGCTTCATAAAAATGAGAAATTCAGGAAGTAGAGTGCCAGGGGCCAGCGTGAGGAACTCTGCCCGTGGCAAAGGTCATGAGGAAGGAGGCTTGGCATATGCAAAGGCGGGATCGAGCCTCAGGAGTTCCCCTGGAAATTCTCGAGCATCTACCCCCAAAACCAGAGTCTGCCTACTTTACTGCTTTGTGCTTTCACCTACACCTCTAACTTTACGGGGAGCTGTCCCCCACCACCATCTCTCTCTCTCTGAAAAAGAGTTAACTTACAGCTCCAGTTAATAAAATTCCTGGTCATGACAAGAGTGTTTCAACCTACAAACTCCTCTAGCCTGCCTGACAGGTTTGTCCGGCCACATGTGATTGTTCACAGCCTCCCAACCGTGAGAGGCACGAGATGCTTTAAACCTTCTAAAAATAGATTCTTTTAAGAAGTTAGGAAATTATTAGTGTAGTATAGTGGGCTGATTAGAAATTGTATTGGTGAAAGGTTTTTCATTGTTGAGCTAATGTTTGCTGCTAAGTCTCCATATCCCCTGCCCTTATACACATTAATGAATATATAGAAGAAATAAGTATTAACCTTTGATATTAATCACATTAGACCTTAGGCTAAGCAAATTCTTTCCTTAATTAAAACCCACTACACCCTCACCCTATAGGAATATAACTTTATCTGGTGCCTTCGGAAGGTGGCGTCTGTTTTAAAAATAATCACTCCTGGAGAAATAAGTGTTCTGGTTGACTGACCACTGTCATAAGGAGAGGGTCATAAATTGTTAGCAGGCCCCCCTGGCCAGAAGATGATGTAACACCCCCAAGACCTTTGTATACATTTGTATGAAACACCTGATTTTGATAAAAGTCAGGACTGCTGACCCCACGTGACTTTTGTATTACATCTCTGTGTATAAAAGCAGACCCTGGAAAATAAAGAAGGGGATCAGTTCCTAGAAAGACTGGTCTCCCCATATCGTTCTTTCTCTCACCTTCTGGCTGAATTCCCATCTGGAGCATGGAGGCTCGTCAAGCCTACTAATTATGCCTGGGCTTCTAAGTTCTGACCAGGGAGGCCTTAGTGTCTCCTCTCCTTCGGGAGAACGGAAGGACGCCTGTGGCCTACGTAGGTGATGCAAATTTCTTGTCTGAAATTTTATTGGCTTTCCACGCAAACCAAGTTATTCAGCCTCTTTTCTCCACTGAATTTTCCTACTGAGCTATCCTTATTTAACCACTCTTTATATCTTTAATTCTATCGTATCCTGATCGCCGACGCCATCCCTGTTTTGAATTCCCTGGATCCACCAGGGCTGGACCCCGGCAGTAGAGGTCACTGAAATCCATTTTGGAGGCTGGCTTCTACATCTATAAGGAATCAAACCTTCTTTGAAAAGAGGTGTGAGCCACATTTAATGCCAACTTTCTTTCTTGCTTCTGGTGACAGGGCCTTACCACAAGTCAATCTCAGGATGTCTGAATATTTAATTCCTGATATTTTTGCTCTCTAGTCTCTTAATCTAGATTTCTTACCTTTGTCTTAGCTAATTTCCTAGATTCAATTTTTTACTTCTTTGAACCTAAAGTAACCCCCAGCTCTTGTTTTCTTTAGCTACTCTTCTGCATTTCAACTGTATATATTCTAACTCAGTGCACCCTTCCATCTATAATGTGGAACTCATCTTTTTTCTTAGTTCCTGCAAACCTTCATTGGTTTATTACCACAAAATTTCAACATGAGGCCAAACCCTTGAGCACAGGTACAAAAGCTCTCCATCAACTTCATATGAAGACAATTAATTAACACCATATTGTCATATACAATAATAGCAAATGCTATCCAGATTTCCTGAAAGGATTTGCATCCCTCTCATTTTTGCATAGGTCACAAATATATTGACCATATTGTACCTTGTTTTATTTTGATATAAAAAATATTTAAGTTGTATTTAATGGTTTCCTCCTCCATTATCCAAATATATTACAATTTTTAATGTTACTAAACATGCAGTGAATGAGTTGCGCAAGTATGTCAATAAGAAATATCTTCTTGCATCTTAGAATATTTGGAATAATGAGAACCAGACACATTCTTCCAGTGACAAAAGTTACGTGTGTTTGTGTGTGTCTTTTTGTCTGTCTGCCTGACTGTGATGATATTGGAAAACTGAGGGAATATTCCCATCAGTTGGCATATCATGAATTCTTCTTATTTGTTGATATCACAACCCTAAGAAACTGAAGTGTCCTGAGACATGAGCATTTCTGGGAAACTAGACAGTCAAGGGCTTGTTCTGAGAAGGATCCCCGATGTGACCTGTGCCAGTGTCTCTGTCTGTCCTTAATGAGATCACTGGAACTGGGAAAGTGTCCCTCCAAACTGCAGGAAGCAATTTGGTGACTGAGTAATGGTCCCTCTTTCCTTTTTTGTTGATAATGTATTTTTAAACCACCTCATATTAAAAAGAAAACCTCAATTTTATCAGTCTACATGGCTAAGTTAGGGAAGATTGGAGTAAATCATTCTAACCTGGCCTTAATTCCTCTTGTTCTGTGAGCAGACATGCAGAACAATCCCTGTCTAGACAGAGCTGATGCTTTTTACTGTCATTCAAGGGTCATCTTTGAGTCATAGCTTCCTGGAGGGAAAGAGGTAAACAAATGTTTTGATTGAGATTAAAGATGCCCCTTTATTGGTTACCTCAGTGTCACACTTAATAGGGTTCCTTATGGTTCAAATCTGTTTCTGCATAAGAAAAATGCAACTAAAATTATTCAATGCTTACTGTTATGTGTCAGGCCCTGTGTTTAGAAGGAAAGTAAACAAACAAGGAAACAAAAAAAGATATGACCTATCAAGTAGGTTAAAGTCCAACTAAAGAAAAAGGCACCAATAAAATAAACATGTGATAGTATAGTTGTGATAAGTCCTGTGATAAACACAGAGCAAATTCTGACCTTCTCCAGTAAGTAAGGAGCTGTTTTTGTGTGTTTGTTTTTAGAAACTGATTCTTGAGCTAAGATTTGAAGATGTAAAGAGCTTAACGTTTTAATTATGAGGAAGGATGATGAGGAAGGGATATGGAGAAAGAGTAATATAGGGGTCCATAAGTATGAATTAAGCACACAGAGAGAGGGAAAGAGTAGAGTAAGTTGAGAATGAAGATATGGTTGCAGACCATGTAATGCAGTTCCTGAATATGGTAATCATAAAACTATTACACTTCTGAGAGTAAAATGTGGGGCTATTAATTTTTCCAGGACTCCAGGCACAAATCAGGATTTTCCAAGGCAAAAAATAATTTGTAATATTTCTACATATAAGCCATGTTAAGGATTTTGGTCTTTATCATAAAAGCAATGGGCTAATTGGAAGCTAAAAAGCAAAAAAAGGACATGATCATATTGTTCTTTAGAAAAACCTTTCCAGGTTGACATAAAAATGAAAGACCAGAGGGTTGTCAAAAAAGGCTATAGAATTTATTTAATAGATGCTACTAACTTAGACAAAGATTGCCACAGTAAATGTATAATTATTCAATGACAGATTAGAAATGAAATAATTCACTTGAAGGTGAATTATATAGGCTTTTGTCTGTTCAAATTAAATAAAAGGCAGTAGGTCATGTCTGAGGTTGATCATGCTAAGGGCATGTTTTGTTATAATCTAACCTTATAACTGTAGACCACCAGAAATACACCTGTAGTTGAATAAAGTTAGGTTCATTGACTTATTGCAATAAAGAACACATACCATGCATAACTACACTGCATCTCAGTAACAGGAAGGACCTGTTCATATATTCAAGCATGTGTGAAGTGATTTGGGGGCAACGAAAGGAAGCAGAGGTTTACTCCGAGTTGGATGCTATTAGTCAGAGGGGCAGTTCTATAAAGGAAACTGAGGCACTGGGAGCCTGAGAAACATTCCTAAGGTCACAAAAAGACAAATCTGATATTTTAACAAAGGATCTGGGCTCCAGATTTACTTTTTTTTTTCCTTCTTCTTCTTCTTCTTATTGGTGTATAGTTGCCTTACAATGCTGTGCTAGTTTCTGCTGTACAATGAAGTGAATCAGCCATACCCCTTCCTCTTGGACTTCCCTCTTCTGCCACCCTCCCATTTCACCTATCTAGGTCACCACAGAGCACTGAGCTGAGCTTCTGGCACTATATAACAGCTTCCCACTAGCTATCTATTTTATACAGGGTGGTGTATATATGTCAATCCCAGTCTCCCAATTCATCCCACACTCTCCTCCTCCTTCCTGTGCTCACATGTCCTTTCACTACATCTGAATTTCCATTCCTGCCCTGCAAATAGGTCATCTGTACTATTTTTTCTAGATTCCACATACATACATTGTTATTCAATCTCTAAGTCCTGCGGACTCTTTGCAACCCCATGGACTGCAGCTCCACAGGCTTCCCAGTCCTTCACTATCTCGGAGTTTTCTCAAACTCATGCTCCTTGAGTTGGTGATTTGATCCAACTATTTCATCCTTTGCTGTCTCCTTCTTCAATTGCTCTCAATCTTTTCCAGCATCAGAATCTTTTCCAATGAGTCAGCTCTTTGCATCAGGTGGCCAAAGTATTGATAGCTTATGGTGAACGGCGTCAGATTTGTGATCTGCGAAGAAAATTTAGCTTTGGGACCAAGGACCAGGCTTGATCACTCAGAGCTTTTGTGTGGCAGAGGCTTTATTACAGTGATAAAGGAGAGAGGAAGCTTCTGACATAGACATCAGAATGGGGCTGGAGCCCCACTCCATGGTCTTATCAAGGCCTTACATACTTTTACCAGACCCACTCCCACAATATATGTCTTAAGATAACAAGATTAGTCACAAGGTTCTTGTTAAGGAGAAGTATGTCCTCAAGCAAGATACATTGTTATTATATAATCATCAGTGCAGAGCTTAAGGAAAAGCAAGATAACTTGAGCAAGATAAGTGTCTTGTTGTGTAATCATTAGCTCTGGGCTTAAAGAAGGGAAAGGACATGTGAACACAGGGAGGAGGAAAATAGTGTGGGATGAATTGGGAGACTGGGACCGACATATATACCCTACCCTGTATAAAATAGATAGCTAGTGGGAAGCTGCTATATAGCACAAAGAGCTCTTATGTGACTAAGATAAAGGAATAAGAATAAAATGTTTGTCCCTTTCTCCTCCTCAAGGGACCTGGACCTCTTCCTCCTTGAGGGCCCTGGACTCCTTATCAACCTACCTAAGAATTAGCTCTCTCAGTATTAGAGCTTCAGCTTTGGCACCAGTCCTTCCAATGATTAATATATGATATTTGTTTCTTCTCTTTACTCTTAATTGTGACTCCATGGTATGATTTTTATACATGACAGAAATTATATATTTATTTCATATATGTAACTTTAGTCATTAAAAAAGAACTTCAAGATAAAAAAGAAGTGAGTCTTGTCTCACGTTTACCAATTACATAAACCTAAAAATATCACTTTACTTGTACAAATTTCATTTATTTCCCCTAAACAAAGGACAACATAACTTAAAAGACTATGGGCATTAAAATGCTGACTAGATATGAAAATTCTTAGCATTGTCTAACAACTAGTATATGGTAATTAAATTTAGATTAAAAGTTATTGACATAATTTGATGCAAAACTTGTTCTGAAGTTAAGATATAGAAAATAAAATTGGAATACCCAAGGCTGAAATAAATATATCTGTAAAGGAGTTCCATTTTCAATGTCTTATAAAGGCTACATAACCTGTTTAAGACAAAAATGTCAAAGGTTTGAGAACAATAAATGTAAAGAAATATTGGATTATTAATAAAAATAGTCATATCTATGAACTAACATTTAATCCATCTTGTAAAATGTCTCTGAAAAAAGGAAAGACAAATGGCATGGTGATATGTACTTATATGACCACAAATTCTACAAGTCTTCTGAGTTTGTTAGTTAAACAAAGTTATCTTTTAAAAATATTGTTAACTGTCAAAACATAAATTTCATATGGTTGTTATGGCATTTTTTTCTTTTGCCTTTCATGGCAAGTACACTTTAAAAAGTGATTAAGTTCCCATGTTTCAGGAGATTCATGATGGCTTGTGATTTAGTATTTATAAAGTAAATATCTTCCTAGGCACTTCATAAAATAGTATGTTGGGGAAAGAAGTCTGTGGATAGAAAAAGATATTTGTTGGATCTAATTTTCTATTTGGAGTCTGCTCTCAGTTACGGTAGTGGCCTTCAGGGATGTCTTCGGCTAACTGACAGAGAAATAGGCATCTTTCAAGAGCTGAGAAATGTCTTTCATTGGCTGTCAGGACCATTCCCACAAATAGCATCAGCTAAATTGCTAGAAGGGATTGTCCAGAACCTATGATTTTAATGTTTCATCAAACCCACTCAACACTCAGAAAATATTATACCTTGAAGCTATTAAAATATTTAAATCATTGAATTGTCAAGATGAAATTGAAAAAGGTAAGGCTGTTTTGTAAAAGACCATATCTTTAATTTAACCCAGACCTGTTTGAAAAACTCAAGGCAATGTCCTATAACCCTACTTGCTGTGTGATGGAGTGTGTATCAATTCTTTGCATTTGAGTCATTTTTTATGTCACTTTTTCATTAATATGGATAAAGTCAAGCACATCTCTGCTTATCACCAGGAACCATAATGTTGTCAGTCACTTTTCTGAGGTTATTCTCCCTTATAAAAAAATAAAGATATAAAAGAATATATCTAAAACTTACATAGGAAGATACCAAATTGACCTAGTTGTTTATATACAAACCACATTATCTCCAATATCCTAGAATTATATTTAAATGTAAAAAGCATCATGGAAGATAGCTGCTAGGAGTTTCCTGTGGGATTTGGGGTAGATCAGATTGCTTGCATAAATCAGTCTGTGATTAACAATGGAGCATATATAATATTTGATTCGTAACATCTCTTATAATTTTATGTTTTGCAAGTTATCTTCTATGTATAATGTAAGTTTTCTGAGCATAGAAAACTGTTTTATACTGAAAATTTTCCATGAGATATCCAGAGGAATTTTTTGAGTATAGTAAATATAGGAAAGAGTAGAAACATAGAGATAAAAATCCTAGCTTGAAATCCCAGTTTTGTTATTTTATGGTCTTGGGTAGGTTGTGTTAGGTTGGGCAAGCAGCTCATTTAAACTAACTGAATTTAGTTTGCTCATACGCAGAATAGATATCTAACTTGTAAGATGCTGTGACAATCACCATGAATACACAAAAAAGTGTATTCACTTTCACAATTTGCTTCATAAGCATCAGTTGCATTTGTTTTGGAAACTGGCTTAGAATATAATACCTCCATAATACACCCAGATTTTAAAAAGAGATTGCTAAGACAGGAACAGACTAACTCTGCTTTTTTTTTTTTTTAATAATCTCTTATCTTCAGCTTAAATTCCAAGGCTCAGAATATATATCATTCTCATACATTATTTTAAAAGACCACTTCACAATCTAATCTCTTTGTAATGATGCTATTTTTGTTTTTTAATATTTTGGGGTAAGTGAACAAAAGTCCAAGACCAAAGTCCAGGAATTAAGTCCTACTGCTGACAGTAGATGAAAATCTTACCAAAATACACAAAAATCTCCTTCTGTGCCCTAGGAATCTGATGGCTCACTTGTGATTTGTAAAAGGGGAGAGTTGAATACGTTTTTAACCTGTGCTGGTAACTCAGGTGTCATGAAGGATTATTCCCTGACTTCCGGGTAAAAGTAAGTACTGCATAAAGCATGCAGCCTGGTACATCCTTCCATTCAGTGGAAGGTACCATTCCAGGTACCAAAGCTGACGAAGAGAAGCTGTAAAAATGAGCAAGACCATTGTCCAGTTCATGTTCGGTGAAGACGCAACTTTTTCAAAATGGCACAAGTGGAGATATTGTGAAGTTATAGAAGCTTATGCTTTTGTGCTTTGCTTAGAACAGGTCTATTTCAAGACCATGGAAGAGCTTCCAGATGTGTGTTTGCATGGGCTTTATTAATATGCAAAGTAAGACAGTTTAACCACAAGCAGTTTAGACAGCTGTCCTTTTCCTCTGCTGCCCTCTGAACTATGTTTTCCTTCATGTCCTGTGGCATTGGAATGAATGTCATTTCATCTGGGGATTCTGGTGAGAAGTTTAACTGGGAATACAGTCAATAGGATTACATTTACTTGGTTTCCTGTTACTTTGGTCTATAGTTAAGTTGGTGCTAGCTTCTAGGAGTGTCTCCTCATAACTAGCTATGTGTTACCATGTTACCATGACATTAAGGTGCAAAACCAGAGGTTCTTTAACATAAGAATATGCCCTATGAGATCTAGCAAGGAAAATAAATGAAGTAAAGAAACAAGTTCTGGAGACCAGATTCTGCAGAAAATTTGTCCAATCATCACGTATAAAATTTTAAGTGGAAGATTTGGTTCTTATCAATGCCTAGTTAAAATGGGAATTCTTTCTAGTCATAAGTATACCTGATAAAAAACAATATATATATAATCATAACTGTTCCATAATTTTCTCCTTTTTTGATATAATCATGCTAAGCTAAATAGAATTTATAGGGAACAAATTTGGACCTAGGGCTACACATACCAATAACTTCAGTCATATGTTCAATACATTTAAGCATATAGGATCATTTTAGCACATCTAATGCATCAGGTCCTAATTAATTTGGGCAAATGCAGAGGAAACTATATGACTAAGGAAGAAGGATCAGAGTGATGCAACACTGCTAGCTTTGAAGATAGAAGGCAGAAGTCATGAACCAAGGTATGTACATGGCTTATAGAAATGATTAATGGCAAGGAATTAGATTCTTCTCTAGATCTTCCAAACAGTAATGCAGGCTTGTTGACATTTTTTTTTTTTTTTAAATTTTAGCTCAGTGAGACCCCTGCCAAACTTGTGAAGCACAAAACTGCAAGATAATAAGTTTGTGGGTTTTGCCACCAAGTTTATGGTAATTTCTTATAGGAACAATAGAAACCTAGTGTAGTGCCACTAAAATCATATTAATGAATATGGTGAATTAGCACAGGTGCAGGCGGCTGTGACAGTGCACAAGGCAGCCAAGAGGAGTTATCCCACGTCCGAGGTCAGGGGCAGAAGCCGGAGGACACCATGCCTGAGGGGTGGCGGCCGAGAGTAGCAACCCTACGTCCAAGGAGCAGTGGGTGCGTGGGTGCAGGAGGGCCAGGAGCTATTCCACGTTCAAGGTCAGAGGGGCAGTGGTGAGGAGATACCCCTCATCCAAGGTAAGGAGCAGCGTCTGCGCTTTGCTGGAGCAGCCATGAAGAAATACCCCACGTACAAGGTAAGAGAAACCCAAGTAAGATGGTAGATGTTGCAAGAGGGCATCAAAGGGCAGACACACTGAAATCATAATCATAGAAAACTATAGTAATCTAATCACACGGACCACAGCCTTGTCTAACTCAATGAAACTAAGCCATGCCCTGTGGGGCCACCCAAGACGGGCGGGTCATGGTGGAGAGGTCTGACAGAATGTGGTCCACTGGAGAAGGCAATGGCAAACCACTTCAGTATTCTTGCCTCGAGAACCCCATGAACAACATGAAAACGCAAAAAGATAGGACACTGAAAGATGAACTCCCCAGGTCGGTAGGTGCCCAATATGCTACTGGAGATCAGTGGAGAAATAACTCCAGAAAGAATGAAGGGATGGAGCCAAAGCAAAAACAACAACCAGTTGTGGGTGTGACTGGTGATGGAAGCAAGGTCCAATGCTGTAAAGAGAAATATTGCATAGGAACCTGGAATGTTAGATCCATGATTCAAGGCAAATTGGAAGTGGTCAAACAGGAGATGGCAAGAGTGAACATCAACATTCTAGGAATCAGCGAACTAAAATGGACTGGAATGGGTGAATTTAACTCACATGACCATTATATCTACTACTGTGGGCAGGAATCCCTGAGAAGAAATGGAGTAGCCATCATGGTCAACAAAAAAGTCCGAAATGCAGTACTTGGATGCAATCTCAAAAACGACAGAATGATCTCTGTTCATTTCCAAAGCAAACCATTCCATATCACAATAATCCAAGTCTATGCCCCAACCACTAACGCTGAAGAAGCTGAAGTTGAACGGTTCTATGAAAACCTACAAGACCTTTTAGCACTAATACCCCCCCAAAAATGTCCTTTTCATTATAGGCGACTGGAATGCAAAAGTAGGAAGTCAAGAAACACTGGAAGTAACAGGCAAATTTGGCCTTCGAATACAGAATGAAGCAGGGCGAAGGCTAATAGAGTTTTGCCAAGAGAACGCACTGGTCATAGCAAACACCCTCATCCAACAACACAAGAGAAGACTCTACACACGGACATCACCAGATGGTCAACACCAAAATCAGACTGATTGTATTCTTTGCAGCCAACAATGGAGAAGCTCTATACAGTCAGCAAAAACAAGACCGGGAGCTGACTGTGGCTTGGATCATGAACTCCTTACTGCCAAATTCAGACTTAAATTGAAGAAAGTAGGGAAAACCACTAGACCATTCAGGTATGACTTAAATCAAATCCATTATGATTATATAGTGGAAGTGAGAAATAGATTTAAGGGACTAGATCTGATAGATAGAGTGCCTGAGGAACTATGGAATGAGGTTGGTGACATTGTACAGGAGACAGGGATCAAGACCATCCCCATGGAAAAGAAATGCAAAAAAGCAAAATGGCTGTCTGGGGAGGCCTTACAAATAGCTGTGAAAAGATGATAAGTGAAAAGCAAAGGAGAAAAGGAAAGATATAAGCATCTGAATGCAGAGTTCTAAAGAATAGCAAGAAGAGATAAAAAAGCCTTCCTCCGTGATCAGTGCAAAGAAATAGAGGAAAACAACAGAATGGGGAAGATTAGAGATCTCTTCAAGAAAATTAGAGATACCAAGGGAACATTTCATACAAAGATGGGGCTGATAAAGGACAGAAATCATATGGACCTAACAGAAGCAGAAGATATTAAGAAGAGGTGGCAAGAATACACAGAAGAACTGTACAGAACAGATCTTAATGACCCAGATAATCATGATGGCATGATCACTCACCTAGAGCCAGACATCCTGGAATGTGAAGTCAAGTGGGCCTTAGAAAGCATCACAATGAACAAAGCTAGTGGAGGTGATGGAATTCCAGTTGAGCTATTTCAAATCCTGAAAGATGATGCTGTGAAAGTGCTGCACTCAATATGCCAGCTGCTACTGCTGCTGGTAAGTCACTTCAGTCGTGTCCGACTCTGTGTGAACCCATAGACGGCAGCCCACCAGGCTCCCCTGTCCCCGGGATTCTATAGGCAAGAACACTGAAGTGGGCTGCCATTTCCTTCTCCAATGCATGAAAGTGAAAAGTGAAAGTGAAGTCACTGAGTCGTGTTCGACTCCTCGTGACCCCATGGACTGCAGACTACCAGGCTCCTCCATCCATGGGATTTTCCAGGCAAGAGTACTGGAGTGGGGTGCCATTACCTTCTCCACAAAATGCCAGCAAATTTGGAAAACTCGGCAGTGGCCACAGGTCTGGAAAAGGTCAGTTTTCATTCCAACCCAAAGAAAGGCAATGCCAAAGAATGCTCAAACTACTGCACAATTGCACTCATCTCACACGCCAGTAAAGTAATGCTCAAATTTCTCCAAGCCAGGCTTCAGCAGTACGTGAACCGTGAACTTCCAGATGTTCAAGCTGGTTTTAGAAAAGACAGAGGAACCGGAGATCAAATTGCCAACATCCGCTGGATCATGGAAAAAGCAAGAGAGTTCCAGAAAAACATCTATTTCTGCTTTATTGACTATGCCAAAGCCTTTGACTGTGTGGATCACAATAAACTGTGGAAAATTCTGAAAGAGATGGGAATACCAGGGCACCTGACCTGCCTCTTGAGAAACCTATATGCAGGTCAGGAAGCAAGAATTAGAACTGGACATGGAACAACAGACTGGTTCCAAATAGGAAAAGGAGTACGTAAAGGCTGTATATTGTCATTCTGCTTATTTAACTTATATGCACAGTACATCATGAGAAACGCTTGGCTGGAAGAAGCACAAGCTGGAATCAAGATTGCTGGGAGAAATATCAATAACCTCAGATATGCAAATGACACCACTCTTATGGCAGAAACTGAAGAGGAACTAAAAGCCTCTTGATAAAAGTGAAAGTGGAGAGTGAAAAAGTTGGCTTAAAGGTCAACATTTAGAAAACGAAGATCATGGCATCTGGTCCCATCACTTCATGGCAAATAGATGGGGAAACAGTGGAAACAGTGTCAGACTTTATTTTTTTTGGGCTCCAAAATCACTGCTAATGGTGACTGCATCCATGAAATTAGAAGACGCTTACTCCTTGGAAGAAAAGTTATGACCAACCTAGATAGCATATTGAAAAGCAGAGACATTACTTTGCCAACAAAGGTCCGTCTAGTCAAGGCTATGGTTTTTCCAGTGGTCATGTATGGATGTGAGAGTTGGAATGTGAAGAAAGCTGAGCGCCAAAGAATTGAAGCTTTTGAACTGTGGTGTTGGAGAAGACTCCTGAGAGTCTTTTGGACTGCAAGGAGATCAAACCAGTCCATTCTAAAGGAGATCAGCCCTGAGTGTTCTTGGAAGGGGTGATGCTAAAGCTGAAACTCCAGTACTTTGGCCACCTGATGCGAAGAGTTGAGTCATTGGAAAAGACTCTGATGCTGGGAGGGATTGGGGGCAGGAGGAGAAGGGGACGACAGAGGATGAGATGGCTGGATGGCATCACTGACTCGATGGATGTGAGTTTGAGTGAACTCCGGGAGTTGGTGATGGACAGAGAGGCCTGGCGTGCTATGATTCATGGGGTCGCAAAGAGTGGGACATAACTGAGCAACTCCACTGAACTGAACTGAACTTGATCAGCTATCACACTAGAAAATTTGATATGTCCTTATGTATTAAAGGTCACGTCTTCCCTTGTGGCTCAGAAGGTAAATAATCTGCCTGCAATGATGGAGACCTGGGTTTGATCCCTGGGTCAGGAAGACATCCTGGAGAAGGGAATGGCAACTCACTCTGGTATTCTTGCCTGGAGAATTCCATGGACAGAGGAGCCTGGTGGGCCCCAGTCCATGGGGTGGCAAAGAGTCAGACATGACTGGGCAAATAACCTGGTTATGTAGTAAAGGTCAGATGTCAAAGTAATTTAGCTTGGGCATATTTCAAAGTTATTTAAGGTATTCCTATCTTCTGTTGTAGTTCCAGTAGTAACTAGCAAAAGCATTCTTTTTACTCTCAAAGTTTTGACTAATAAATTATGTTGTCAGATGTTCCAGATTTAATAATAATGTCTACATTTATAGAACATTGCAAATAAGAAAGCTAAAAGAAAATTTTCTAAACCAGGAGTTATCCAACTGCATCCATGGATCAATACTGGTCCCCTGCCTCCATTTGTATTGTTTCGCATGGGCTAGGAATAATTTTCACATTTTACACACACGTATTTTAAATGGTTACACAAGCACCTATGTCGTATCATCAGTTTTTCCTATTGGCCACAAAGGATAAAATCTCTACTACTTGGCCTTTTAAGAGAAATCTTGCCTGCCATGGTTCTAAATTATTAATAATAAAAAACAAATTTTGAGCAGACTTCTTAGGGGAAGTTTGGAATTCTTTTCTCTTTCTAAAAAATGATTATACAAATTTTTTATCCTTGTGGAGATGATTAAAGAATATGCAACCACCACCCCCCGACCCATGTTCCTAGCAACATTATTTATAAGAGCCAAGACATGGAAATAACCTAACTGACCACTGATGGATGAATGGTTAAAGAAGTTGTACATATATATACAATGAAATATTATTCAGCCATAAAAAACTAAAAACAATCCTATCACTTTTGACACCATGGATGGATCTTAAAGGCATTATGCTAAGTGAAATAAATCAGACAGAGAAAGACAAACACCATGATACCACTTATATATAGAGTCTAAAAAAAATAGAAACAAAAAACAGTATTATAGAAAAAGAGATCAGATTTGTGATTATCAAAGGAGGGAGTTGCGGGAGGGGGGGGGGGAGAATAAAAAAAGAAAAAGACTATATAACCAGAAAATATAAAGGAAAAGTATTACAAATATGTATAAAGAATTCACTTCATTTAAAAAAAATGTGGTTTGCTTTGTCAGAATGCTTATGTACCTATCAAGCATTCAAAGTTCACAATTCATTGTGTTTTATTTTCTTACTTAAAGTAAACATTCACTTTCAAATTTAATTTCACATTTGCAATTGTGTATTCCTTTTCTTATGGAGGACTGTCTTAACCTAGAGATGCCTCTACAAATTCAGCAAGATGCTCAAAGCCAATGCCTTTTCCATGGGTCTTGAGAAGCCCCCAGGTATTCAGTCAGTGCAGGTTCTTCTGTGCAGTGCCTTCACAAACAGGGGAAGGTTCTGGCCTCTGGGAAATGGTCCATTCTGAAACTACTGCATGGGTATGGGATAGCTTAAGAACCCTGGATGCTGCTGAGGTACATCTGCTTGTAAGCTTAGCCTACAAGGAAGAGCTGATAGCCTGTGGGTCAAAGCTGCTCAGAAGATGATATCAGGGAGACTAAGCTGTCTATGAAGGCACAGCTTCCTTTTTCTTCAGTTTCCCAACTGACCACAAAGAACCTCTTCCAAATGCATTTTCAATGATGGGTAACACTCTGGCTTCTGCTGAGCTGAAAGTATCCAAGCAGGTTGGAGACCCAATCTGCAGTTTTTAGTTCCCATGCACAACACTTCTCAGAACTGAGTCCCTACAGGAAGGTCAGGTCTGAACCTGAAGTTTACGTGCTCTGAAAGCAATCCCACACTCACTTCTGAACACAGTGTCCCAGCAAGCTCAATGCCCTGTTTCAGTCTACTCCCACATAAAATTGTTTCAGAGACCTCACAAAAGCCCCATAGCTGCAAAATCTTCTGTTGTTTTCCCAGCATGCCATGCACTCCCTATTCCATACGGTACTTGCTTTCTTTCCACCTGAGGCTCCCTTTGCCTTGCTCAAGTGCCACCTCCTCAGAAAGGCATTTCCTCACAACCCCATCTAAAAGAGTGCTGCTATTACTCTCTGCAACCTTAATCCAGTTCATTTTTCTTCATGGCACTTCACACAACCTGATATTTTCATCACATATCTGGATGATTTTTTTCTCTTTCTCTCTAGTAAACTATACTGATTGGCTCAAATGATAAAGAATCCACATGCAATGCAGGAGACTTGGGTTTGATTCTTTGGTCAAGAAGACACCTTGGAGAAGGGAATGACTGTCCATTCCAGTATACTTGCCTAGAGAATTCCATGGATTGGTGAGGAAATTCCATGGGGTCACAAAGAGTTGGACATGATGGAGTGACTAACACTTTACTTTTCACAAGGATTTTGTCTATTGTGACTCCTGTTGTATTCCCAAAGCCTAAAACAGTGTTAAACTCATGGAGTGATTCAAAAAGTCTTTACTAAATGAATGAATGACTGAATAGTTTATGTTTTTCCCACTGGTTAGGGAGCTACCTCTCACATATTTATATAATTTGCAATACCATCCTAAAAATTGCTTCAAGGTGATCTTGAGTCTGTACAAGACAGCATTTGACATTTTATTTCACTGGAGAAGAAAATAATACAACTGAGTTTGACAGGCTACTCAACAAAATTTTATCTTGGATAAATTTTCACTTTACATTTTTCCTAGAAAAAGCAGACTATTAGAAGGTGTGTATTTCTAAACAATATCTCAGTTTTGAGGAATCATGAGTATTATATTTGCATTACAGCATTAATTATACCTATTAAAATGAAGAGAAAAATCATATCTTTTGACTAAAATTGGAGTGGTAACACCAAAGTTTAAAAAAAAAAAAGTGAGTTTTGATTTGTTTGTTTTCTTGCTTGCTTCTTTTGTGTTTCATTTTGTAGTCCAATGATGACATTCTCAACCAATAATGTATTTCTGGAAATAAAAAAAAATGAAAGTACAAAGTTTTGATGGATATGGAAATTTTATGAATACTACAAAAGAAGTGCAATCCATGATTTATTTTTCCTGTGATTTATCAGGAGTCTCCAATCTTTTGGCAACTAAAATTGGATAGTGGAATAAGCAATTGTAAGAGATGAATTGTTCTTTCTGATGGTTTCTATGCAGGTACAAAAAGCTGCTATTTTACAGAAACTCAGCTGAATAACACCTATAGGAGAAACCAATGGGTCAATATGGTATTTGATAGCCCTAGCATAGTTGATAAAGTGTGGTAGCATTTAACTAGCCCTCATCATAAATATCATTTGACCTCAGGAAAGCTGGCTTAAAACTTAACATTCAAAAAACTAAGATCATTGTATCCAGCCTCATTGCTTCATGGCAAATAGATGGGGGAAAAGTGGAAACAGTGGCAGATTTTCTTTTCTTGAGCTCCAAAATCACTGCAGACAGTGACTGCAGCCATAAAACTAAAAGACGCTTGCTCGTATGAAGAAACGTGTAACAAACCTAGAGAGCATATTAAAAAGCAGAGACATTACTTTGCTGACAAAGGACCATACAGTCAAAGCTATGTTTTTTCCCAGTAGTCATGTATGGTAGTAAGAGTTGGACCATTAAGAAGGTTGAATGCTGAAGAATTGATGCTTTTGAATTGTGGTGCTGGAGAAGACTCTTGAGAGTCCCTTGGACTGCAGAAAGATCAATCCAAAAGGAAATCAATCCTGAATATTCATTGGAAGGACTGATGCTGAAGCTGAAGCTCCAATACTTTGGCCAGCTGATGCAAAGAGCCGATTCATTAGAAAAGACCTTGATATGGGGGAAAATTGAGGGCAAGAGGAGAAGGGGTGACAGAGGATGAGATGGTTGAATGGCACCACTGACTCAATGAACACTGAGTTTGAGCAAACTCCAGGAGATAGTGAAGGAAAAGGAAGCCTGGTGTGCTGCAGTTCATGGGTCCACAGTCAGGCATGACCGAGTTGACTGAACAGCAAGATTCACATTCCAGGATGATACAGGGTTTACCAGTCAAATGCATCAGAAGGTCTACATAGACTCTGAGTGTACATTTCAATAAACTAGACCTAAGCAATCTGGGCTACAGCATCACTGTTCATAACCTCCTATGTGATCCTCATGCACCCTGTTTTGAGCAGCTCTGAGATCCCATGAAGAGATACCCCACATCCAAAGTAAGAGAAACCTAAGTAAGACAGTAGGCGCTGAGAGAGGGCATCAGTGGGCAGACACACTGAAACCACAATTGCAGACAACTAGCCAATCTGATCACATGGAACACAGCCTTGTCTAACAAAGAAACAAAGCCATGGGTGTGGGGCCACCCAAGATGGGAGGGTCATGGTGGAGAGGTCTGACAGAATGGAGAAGGGAATTGCAAACCACTTAAGTATTCTTGCCTCGAGAACCCCATGAAAGGTATGAAAAGGCAAAAAGATAGGACACTGGAAGATGAACTCCCCAGGTCAGTAGGTGCCCAATATGCTACTGGAGATCAGTGGAGAAATAACTCCAGAAAGAATGAAGGGATGGAGCCAAAGCAAAAACAATACACAGTTGTGGGTGTGACTGGTGATAGAAGCAAGGTCCAATGCTGTAAAGAGAAATATTGCATAGGAACCTGGAATATTGGATCCATGAATCAAGGCAAATTGGAAGCGGTCAAACAGGAGATGGCAAGAGTGAACATAGATATTCTAGGAATCAGGGCATTAAGATGGACTGAAATGGGTGAATTCAACTCAGATGACCATTATATCTACTACTGTGGGCAGGAATCCCTTAGAAGAAATGGAGTAACCATCATAGTCAACAAGAGTCCGAAATGCAGTATGTGGATGCAATCTCAAAAACAACAGAATGATCTCTGTTCATTTCCAAGGCAAACCATTCAATATCACAGTAATCCAAGTCTATGCCCCAACCAGTACTGCTAAAGAAGCTGAAGTAGAACGGTTCTATAAAGACCTACAAGACCTTCTAGAACTAACACCCAAAAAAGATGTCATTTTCATTATAGGGGACTGGAATGCAAAAGTAGGAAGTCAAGAAACACCTGGAGTAACAGGCAAATTTGGCCTTGGAGTACAGAATGAAGCAGGGGAAAAGGCTAATAGAGTTCTACAAATAGAATGCACTGATCATAGCAAACACCCTCTTCCAACAACACAAGAGAAGACTCTACACATGGACATCACCAGATGGTCAACACCAAAATCAGACTGATTATATTCTTTGCAGCCAAAGATGGAGAAGTTCTATACAGTCAGCAAAAACAAGACCAGGAGCTGACTGTGGCTCAGATCATGAACTCCTTATTGCCAAATTCAGACTGAAATTGAAGAAAGTGGAGAAAACCACCAGACCATTCAGGTATGACCTAAATCAAATCCCTTATGATTATACAGTGAAAGTGAGAAATAGATTTAAGGGACTAGATCTGATAGACAGAGTGCCTGATGAACTATAGATGGAGGTTCATGACATTGTACAGGAGACAGGAATCAAGACTATCCCAAAGAAAAAGAAACACAAAAAACAAAATGGTTGTCTGAGGAGGCCTTACAAATAGCTGTGAAAAGAAGAGAAGTGAAAAGCAAAGGAGAAAAGGAAAGATATACCCACTGGAATGCAGAATTCTAAAGAACGGCAGGGAGAGATAAGAAAGCCTTCCTCAGCGATCAATGCAAAGAAATAGAGGAAAACTACAGAATGGGAAAGACTTGAGATCTCTTCAAGAAAATTAGAGATACCAAGGGAACATTTCATGCAAAGATGGGCTCAATAAAGGACAGAAATGGTATGGACCTAAGAGAAGCAGAAGATATTAAGAAGTGGTGGCAAGAATACACAGAAGAACTGTACAAAAAAGAGCTTCATGACCCAGAAAATCATGATGGTGTGATCACTCACGCTCACCTAGAGCCAGACATCGTGGAATATGAAATCAAGTGGGCCTTAAGAAGCACCACTACGAACAAAGCTAGTGGAGGTGATGGAATTCCATTTGAGCTATTTAAAATCCTGAAAGATGATGCTGTGAAAGTGCTGCACTCAACATGCCAGCAAATTTGGAAAACTCAGCAGTAGCCACAGGACTGGAAAAGGTCAGTTTTCATTCCAATCCCAAAGACAGGCAATGCCAAAGAATGCTCAAACTACCGCACAATTGCACTCATCTCACATGCTAGTAAAGTAATGCTCAAAATTCTCCAAGTCAGGCTTCAGCAATATGTGAACCATTAATTTCCAGATGTTCAAGTTGGTTTTAGAAAAGGCAGAGGAACCAGAGACCAAATGGCCAACATCCGATGGATCATCAAGCAAGAGATGTTCAGAAAAACATCTACTTTTGCTTTATTGACTATGCCAAAGCCTTTGACTGTGTGGATCACAATAAACTGTGGAAAATTCTGAAGGAGATGGGAATATCAGACAATCTGACCTGCCTCTTGAGAAACCTGTATGCAGGTCAGGAAGCAACAGTTAGAACTGGACATGGAACAACAGACTGGTTCCAAATATGAATAGGAGTATGTCAAGGCTGTATACTGTCACCCTGCTTATTTAACTTATATGCAGAGTACATCATGAGAAATGCTGGACTGGAAGAAGCACAAGCTGGAATCAAGATTGCCAGGAGAAATCTCAATAACCTCAGATATGCAGATGGCACCACCGTTACGGCAGAAAGTGAAGAAGAACTAAAAAGCCTCTTAATGAAAGTGTAAGAGAAGAGTGAAAAAGTTGGCTTAAAGCTCAACATTCAGAAAACTAAGATCATGGCATCCAGTCCCATCACTTCATGGCAAACAGATGGGGAAACAGTAGAAACAGTGGCTGACTTTATTTGTGGGGGGGGGGGCGGTCTCTAAAATCACTGCAGATGGTGACTGCAGCCATGAAATTAAAAGATGCTTACTCCTTGGAAGAAAAGTTATGACCAACCTAGAGAGCATGTGAAAAAGCAGAGACATTGTCCACAGAGGTCCACCTAGTCAAGGCTATGGTTTCTCCAGTAGTCATGTATGGATGTGAGAGTTGGACTATAAGGACATCTGAACTTCAAAGAATTGATGGTTTTGAACTATGGTGCTGGAGAAGACTCATGAGAGTCCCTTGGACTGCAAGGAGATCCAACCAGTCCATTCTAAAGGATATCAGTCCTGGAAGGAGATCAGTTCATTGGAAGGACTGATGTTGAAGCTGAAACTCCAATACTTTGGCTACCTGATTGGTAGAGCTGACTCATTTGAAAAGACCTTGATGCTGGGAAAGATTGAGGGCAGGAGGAGAAGGAGATGACAGAGGATGAGATGATTGGATGACATCACTGACTCAATGGACATGGGTTGGGTGGACTCCAGTAGTTGGTGATGGACAGGGAGGCCTGGCGTGCTGTGGTTCATGAGGTCACAAAGAGTCGGACATGACTGAGTGACTGAACTGAACTGAACTGAGATGTACATTAATCACAGAATGAATCAATCAACAAATACTCTTTAGTACTTATCATTTATAGAATGTACTGGGCAAGATGGGGAAGATAAAGGAGTCTGAGAGTTCTTACATCTTCATCCTCAAGAAACTGAAAATTAGAATACACTCACAAAAACAGACACATGGCATAATATAAGTGATAAATGCATGGTACTGAAGATTAAAGCTATAGATTCCCTGCTGAAAGTTGGAGCAATCAGGAAAGACAGACTTTGAGGAGTTTTGAGTCTTTTAATAGAGGAAAAAGGAAGACAAGCCATTCTGTCAGTACTGAGACTCACTCAGTGAAGAGGAACTCAACCAATTTGGCAGAAACAGAGGGTCCACATTGAGAAGTAGTGAAGATAGTAAAGGAAATTTTGGAAGGCTTGAAAAGGCAAGTGAAATAATTTGCCATTTATTTGAGCAGATTCTCACCAATGTTAGATACATAACTCTATTTTTATAGTAAATATTTGTGATAACAAATTTATTAATTTCCTGAAATAAATTATAAATATTTTAAAAGTATAAACATAATATCTTGACTAATAATATAAAGGAAATATATGTGGAAAGTAATTTTTGATGAAATAATATATATTTGAATCTGCAGATGCCTTAACATGACTACATAGAACACATAGCATAGTTCAGCAGCATTTGTATTCAGAATTATCATGAATGAATGTTTTAAGAGAGTACCAAGGTTAGTGTTGATTATTTGTGTCTGAAAAACCACAAATATAATGAATTTTAGGGACATAATTTTCAGAAATACTAAGAACATTTCATCAAGTTATTTAAAAATCTTCAATCTAAATGATAACATCTTGGAAAACTCATTGTATATTAAAATATACAAATATTTTATATTCTTATAAAAATATGATAGTTCCTAGATTCATTTAATTTTAAAAATTTTCCCCACATGTTGAGAATCATGCAAGAAGCCAGGAAAATTTTTTGCATGAGATTGCCCCACATTTGCAATCTAATAAGCCTGGGTCCAGTACCCTAGTTTATGCTAGAATTCCCGCAATTAAAATGATAAACCAATCATTGCCATGAAATTCAAAACTCTCCCTAAGGATTAGTATAGAGCCCTCACTAAAAAACACTGGCATTTTATGGAATCATGAAAGGGCATGTACTCTTGGTAGTGGGCTTTGCAGGTGGCACAGTGGTAAAGAATCTGCCTGCCAATGAAGGGGATGCAAGAGATGTGGGTTCAATCACTGCATTGGGAAGATCCCCTGGAGTAGGAAATGGCAATCAGCTCCAGTATTCTTGGCTAAAAAATTCCGTGGACAGAGGAGCCTGATAGGTTACAGTCCATGGGATCGTAAAGAATCGGACACGACTGAGCACACACATGCACACACACTCCTGGTAGTAGATAGTAGAAAGTAAATTTAATGCAATAGTCCTGATGAAATGGACAATAGACTTGAATAAAGAAGATGACAGACTATGAAAGAGAAGACAAAAGTGCAATAAAACATAAAGGGATAATCAGAAATCGATGGCTGATTAGATGTGAAGAATGAAGACGGGAGGAAGTCAGAGAAATTTTGTGTATTTTTGGTTTTGTTTCATTTTCCTTCTCTTTCTTTTGAAGTAGAAAATCACTATTGCTTTATTTTGATGGCTGCCAATTTTAGAATATCAACTACACTTTTAGGTATTTTTAAAATTTATTATTGGATTTATCACCTTGAAACGCTGTGCCTTTCATTAAAGTAATGAAGTGAACATAGGTGATAGAGGGGATTAGCTATTGTCATGTCGGGTGATAATAAAAGCTAATGGATGCTCACTCCCCACACTGATGCCACCCTATCAGTCAAATCATCCCATTTTAATGATGGACAGCCATTGCCTACCATCTGCTACACCTAAGATACCACAGCATGGTGTATGAATAATTGCGTCCTAAAGGCATCCCACAGACCAGAGCAATTTTCTGCTTAAATATAACCACAACCAACTCTTTTCCATTATGATTAGAATTCAGCAGTTGCAGTGGGGAAAATGCTGAAGAGTAAGTAATCAAAACACATCAAAAATGTCATGTAACTTTTGGAAAATAAGTGAATTATTGATTGAAACAGAAAAGCTATAGTGGGATGGATAACTGGTATTGACAGTTAAAGGGAGAGAGGAATATCATAAATGATGGGTTTTAAGGTGATGATTTATTTTAAAATAACTTTATAAATAAATCATAAAATCGTCTTTCACAATTTGTGTCTCAGGGAACTGATGAAACTCTATATACGCAGAAAGGGATTTTTTGTTATATTTCCTGAAAACTTTTTTCTATATTTGTTAAATATATTAGTTTCTGGTATTTCTGTAGAAATATGTGCTGCTCCTGAGTGGGAGGCACATTATGTGATACTTTTGTAAGTCAATGTAATGTCTATAGTTAGTTAGCACCTTGGATTGGATCTGTGATCATTAATACCCTTTGTCCATTATTTTTGATTCCCATCTCTTCTGAGCATGTAGTAGAATTACATTAGGATGCCGTTTAATTGGGTCAGGGCATGTCAACTTGTTCTAGCCAAAAGTGTCAGATGTATCTCCTAAATGGAACCTAAATTGGTCATGTGAAATACCCCAGAGCTCATATTTTCTTCTCACATATCAATCCAGAAGTGTCTGATGTAGAGGCTGATCCTTCAGCCTGAAATCCTAAATGAAAATAATAAGCAGAATCTCTTTCCAATTGAGTGTCTGGCTCTTTGCGACCACAGGGACTGCAGCATGCCAGGCCTCCCTGTCCATCACCAACTCCCAGAGTTTACTCAAACGCACGTTCATTGAATCGGTGATGCCATCCAACCATCTCATCCTCTGTCATCCCCTTCTCCTCCCATCTTCAATCTTTCCCAGCATCAGGTTTTTTCAAATGAGTCAGCTCTTCGTATCAGGTGGCCAAAGTATTGGAGTTTCAGCTTCAGCATCAGTCCTTCCATGAATATTCAGGACTGATTTCCTTTAGAATGGACTGGTTAGATCGCCTTGCAGTCCAGGGGATTCTCAAGAGTCTTCTCCAACACCACAGTTCAAAAGCATCAATTCTTTAGCATTCAGCTTTCTTTATAGTCCAAATCTGACATCTAAACATGACTACTGGAAAAACCATAGCCTTGACTAGATGGACCTTTGTTGGCAAAGTAATGTCTCTGCTTTTTAATATGCTGTCTAGGTTGGTCATAACTTTTCTTCTAAGGAGTAAGTCTTTTAATTTCATGGCTGTCATCAACATCTGCTGGAGAAGGCAATAGCAACCCAGTCCAGGACTCTTGCCTGGAAAATCCCATGGACCGAGGAGCCTGGTAGGCTGCAGTCCATGGGGTCACTAGGAGTCAGACACGACTGAGTGACTTCACTTTCACTTTTCACTTTCATGCATTGGAGAAGGAAATGGCAACCCACTCCAGTGTTCTTGCCTGGAGAATCCCAGGGACGGCAGAGCCTGGTGGGCTGCCGTCTATGGGGTCGTACAGAGTCGGACACGACTGAAGCAACTTAGCAGCAGCAGCAGCAGTCAACATCTGCAGTGATTTTGGAGCCCAGAAAAATAAAGATGTCACTGTTTCCGGTGTTTCCTCGCCTGTTTGCCATGAAGTGATGGGACCAGGTACCATAATCTTAGTTTTCTGAATGTTGAGCTTTAATCTAACTTTTTCACTCTCCTCTTTCACTTTCATTAAGAGGCTCTTTAGTTCTTCTTCCCTTTCTGCCATAAGGGTGGTGTCATCTGCATACCTGAGGTTATTAATGTTTCTCCCAGAAATCTTGATTCCAGCTTTTGCTTAGGAATTTGTTGTTTTAGGCCAATGCAACTTTATTGTGGTTTGTTACTACAGTGGATTTCCCAGGTGATACTAGTGGCAAAGAACCCACCTTCCAGTTCAGGAGATGTAAGAGACATGAGTTCGATCCTTGGGTCAGGAAAATCCCCTGGAAGAGGTCATGGCAACCGAATCCAGCATTCTTGCCTGGAGAATTCCATGGACAAAGGAGTCTGGCAGGCCATGGTCCATGGGATTTCAAAGAATTGGACATGAATGAAGCGACTGAGCACCAGCACCACATTATTGCAGTATAATCTGGTCTGTCTTGCCTCAGGGTTGATGAGTGAGCATCCTGAAATCTCTTGGAATTATATGTGAAAATTGTACATGAAATTATATGTCCATCATATTCAAAGACTTTGGACATAAGCTATTTTTATTTGTGTCCTAACTTCAAGACTTAATAGCTGCATGACCTCAGACAAATTACATAGGATCTCTGTGTTTTCTTTTTCTGTATAAGATGGATGGAACTATTGGCTCAGATGGTAAAGAATCTGCCTGCGATACAGGAGACCAGGGTTCAATCCCTCGGGTCAGGAAGATCCCCTGAAGTAGGAAATGGCAACCCACTCCAGTATTCTTGCCTGGAGAATTACATGCTCAGAGGAGCCTGGCAGGTTACAGCCCATGGGATCACAAACAGTTGGACACAGCTGAGTAATACTCTCTGTGTTTCCTTTTTCTGTATAAGATGGACAAAAATAGACTCTGTATATCGTATCCTCAATGATGTTTGCAAACTCTCTGGTTCCCTCTTCTTCCTAACACATTGCAAGACTGAATTCCAACTCCCGTTTGAAGTTAGGAGAGCTCCTATGACCTGAACTGGCCAAAGAAATGTGAGTAGAAGTAACATGTATCGTTCTTGGGCAGAAGTTGTAAGTGCCCCCTGCTTGCTTCATCACTTTCTTTCTATCTGCTGTGATAATGATAAATTTTAAATAGTTAGATGCTCCTTTATCCCAGATCTCAGATTAAAAATGAAGCAGTACAGAAGCCCCCAGCCAACTCTGAAGGGGCACATAGTAAGATATCAGGCCTGGAATGATTAGCTCAGCACAGCCTAGTCATCAAGGTGGTTTCTTTCTGGAGGCTCTGTGAAAGTGTCTGCTCTATGTCTGTCCCCCAGCTGTTAGCAGTTGCCAGAAATTCGTGTGCTCTTATAATTATATCTGCATCACTTCAATCTGTTTCCATCCTCACATCTGCTTGTGTGTAGTTCTATGTGTTTTCCTCTCTTATAAAGGGCATCAGTTATTTGACTTAAGGCTAATTCTAATTCTGTATTATTTCATCTTTATGCTCACATTTGAAATGACACTAATTCCAAATAAAGTCATATTCATGGGTACTGGGCTTCCCAGTTGGAGCTAGTGGTAAAGAGCCTACCTGCCAAAGCAGGAGACATAAGAGACACTGGTTTGATTGCTGGGTTGGGAAGATTCCCTGGAGGAGGAAATGGCAATCCACTCCAGTATTCTTGCCTGGAGAATCCTATGGACAGAGGAGCCAGGAAGGTTGCAGTCCATATGGTCGCAAAGAGTCAGACACGACTGAAGCAAGACAGCATGCATGGGTACTGGAGGTTAGAACTCAAACATAGCTTTTGGGGAAACAAAATTCTACCCACTGTATTTCATATAATGTTAATACTCTTTGATGAAAATTATGTGAATGGAAATTAGAACACAATGACTATCTCATATTCTCCATCATCTAAAAACAATTTGATTATATTTATTTTTCTTCATTAAAAATAAAAGAAAAGCAGATTACTGCTTTCAGCACTACATATCAAAACAACCAGGTTCTAGTTAAAATATTGACTTAGTAGGAGTTTCAGTAAGTAATTAGGATACTGCAGAAGTAGAAATCATAACGAACACAGATCTCAGACAGTATTCAATAATATATGTAAACTGGAAATATATATATTTTTAATGAGTTTGTGATAAAGCTTAACTGCCGAGGGAAGTAGTCTGGGTGTTGTAAATGGAAAATGCAGAATCTTAGCCTCCACTCCAGAACCACTGATTCAGAATCTGCATTGTAATGAGATCTCCAGGTGGTTTATATGCCATATTCCCCTTAAAGATGAAAAGCACTGATCCAAAATAAATCATTATTTAGGGCAATACAGTAGACTGTACTGCAAAAGAAGAAAGCCAACAGAGCTTTATACAGCCCTCTTCACATTGATTTAATAAGATTTATGCCAACTAAAGTTATAATGTTAATGGGAGATTTTTTCACGCATGGAAAAAAAGACGTCACAGTTATTTTTCCTCCCTTATTTTAGTGTTCTCCAACAACTATTTGTGTGCCTACAAAATATTTTCCTTAATTATATTGATTATTATTTTGAGAATTTATATCAATTTTCCTGCTTATATAAAATGGGCAAATTGCAACTAACTTTTCACAGTCCATAGCAATGCTGGTAGAATTAAAAGAGATTATGCAATAAAGAATATGGTATAGTGTCATGTACATAATGAATGACCAAAACCCAGCATCTCCCCCTTTCCAAAGTTTACATTTTGTTTTTATTTAACAACGTTTTCCATTTGAACTTAATATTTTCCAATCGAATTTAACAGTATTTTCCATTGGACACAATATTTCCAATATTTGTTCACTATATTTCTGGTACCATTTTAGCCCACCCTGTATATTGCCTTTATATTTTCAAATTGGAGGAAATCTGCATAATTCAAATGTCATTTTACAGATGAGAAAACTTATAGCATAAAATGGCAAGGTATTGTTTAAATCACTCAGAAGATGAGCACTGGCATTCGAACCAGAACTCCAACACCCTTACCGTCAGTTCAGTGCTTCTTTGTTTGTTTGTCATACTATGCTGTGTGGGCAGTAAATGCATGTTGCTACCACCTAATTATCTAATGTTTTCATTTCCGATCCCCCAAATGTATACCCCAATAAAGCCATACCCATTTAAGATCCTATTTTTGGGGGGTTGTTAGGTAGGTAGAATAGGGAAAAAGAGTCCAAAATGGCGGTGGCTAAAAGACAAGGAAGGGAAAAGCCCGCAAAAATAGAACAAAAGAAGGTCGGAGGACCGGAGTAAGGACCTCAGGTAAAACAAACAACACTCCTGGCTGGCCCAATTTACATAGGACAGGCCCAGGGAGAGATAAACATATAAATAGAGGAGCCATCTAGCTCTCTCTCTCTCCCCCACGCGCTGGGGCACTCTTCTCCTCGTGTCTTTGGATCGACGTGCCCTCACGCCTCGAAGATGGATTTTCCTGCTATCCTCTAAATAAAATAGAGCTGTAACACTGAGCTGTAACACTGATTTGTTTAAGAGCTATAACATGGTCCATTCGAGACCTGAGAGCTATAACACGGTCTATCCAAGACCTGAGAGCTGTGACACACCGAGGGGGCTTTAATGTCCGTCACTCCAAATCTTTGTTGTGATGAGACAAAGAACCAAGGAACATAAAACTCGCGTGACAGGGGTCAACATTTCATAAGCTCTACTCTAGCTTTCTTAGAGGACAGTGAGTAAACTGAGTTTTTACTGAGGTCTGGAGTGGTGGTAATGGCCACTTCTTGTCAATCCACGAGTGTAGGCTAATGAGAGGATTTGTAGAACCAAGCTGATTCTTCCATGAATGTGATGTGTCAGGCCCGGCGTGCATGGATGCGCTGAACATTGCAGAACCTAGCTTTTTCTATTTTTCTTAATCGTGGAGACAAACTGAAAATTTTTGCTTGTTGGAAACACTAAAAGGAATTGGAATTTTTCAGTAAATCCCCCTTTATCTTTGATTAAGTGAAAATAAACAGACTTTAGTACGAACTAATACATTTATTTGGTGTATATTCTTAAAGCTATTTTTCTTAGGTATTAATTCAATGTAAGCATTCATTTGCCTCAAGGGATTTATAAGTATAAAATGTCCATTTGTAACTTAATACATTAACATTACAGGCACTATCTAATTCTGCTGTTAATTTAATTGCTTCTTTTAGATCATCCATACTACTGAACATTTGTTCATTGGCTAAGAATGACTATTTAGATATGGAATACTGCATATATGACAGCAATTTAACTCAAAGAAACCTCGTGGTAAAATCTGTTTAATCTTATATATTGGTGTTGGTTAATGAAATTAGGTTTTTAAATACTTAAAATTTTAAATACTTAGGAGATTGCCTGCAGCTATTTTTAAGAAACAGTGCACTGAAGTAAATTCAATAACAGAATGTTATTTTTATATAGAATTTATAAAATCACAACCTTTTGTACAGCATAAGTCACAACAATGTTTTTTTTTTAACATGACAGAAACATTCAAATAGCTCTCCTAATGGTCTAAACCAAAGATGTCCTATGCTTCACCAACTTACTGCTTTGGCATTGATTGTGACAAAGTAGCTGGTACAGAAAAGATAGGAAGTCTGAGTTTTGTAGTATATATTATATTGTTACCTAATTTTATGAACTATTTAGTTTAGGAATCAGCCTTGCTTTCACCTTTTCTCTGTAAGCTACAGTTAATGCTTCATCAAATCTGTAGTAAAGGTGGCCCATTGTTTTCTTGCACAGATGTTTTATGGGGAAGATGGGACATTTATCAATTCTACCTTGGTTTTAGTTTTAACTTCCCACCTGAGATGAAATGTAACATTCACTACTACTCTGAGTTTGCCGTATACAAAAAGAATCACTATTGTATCACCAAAGGCAGTGCCCTGCACCATTTTATTTTAGCAATTCACTGTACTATTGATGGAATTTAAAGTGGTAGCTCTGCATGCACATATTATATATCTCTTTGATATCAAATAGAGAGTATGCCAAGAGATGGATTTAGCAAAGCACAGCCCAAGACAGGAGTACATGAGCATGTGTGCATGTGAGCATCTGTGCATATGAGCGTGGGTGTGTGCATGATTTGGTGGACAAGAAAATTTTTTTAAGCACTAAAAGAAAAAGGGATAAAAAGCAACAGAATTATGTAAGTGATGTTGCTGCTTAAATACTTTCCTGTGGGAGGGAGAAAGAATTGAGAATGAAGACAGAGCTTGGCTGGCTTGCATGTTCTGACTTGGGCCTTTGGAATACAGCTAAACTTCCTTAACAAGACACAAAATGTACTTAACTCTCTGGCCTTAACCAGCTCTAATCTCCATGAACCGTGGTGCCTGTGGCTTCCCTTTTTGGGTATAAGCACATTTTAATCTCTGCAGGTGAACTGAATGTTGAGTCTGATAACCTCTTAAATCTGTTTCTGTGGGATTAATCTTTTAATACCATGCAATGTGACTTGATTCTGCCGTAGATGAGTCCTGGATCCTAATATACCATCCGTTCTCCTTGCCCCACAAGAGACCAAATCACGCTCAGGAGTTTTGCAAGTTTAACTACAGTGTATGCGCACACACACACACACACACACACACACACAGGAATTGCATTTTCACACAGCCCTCTACCTTCTTTAGGGGCAGGGGATCCATCTCCCATGAAAACTAGTTTTTCTGGCTCTGTGTTATAAACTCTGCTTTCTCCTAAACCATGTTCCATTCACATAAAAATCTCAATATCCTTTGGAAAGTTACCCAGCCTTTCCAGTTTGCCTTCCCCAGAGATCCTAGAATTTTATGAGTAACGCTTTTTTCATATTATACCTTCTCCCAATATATCTCCTGCCTGTCTTTATACAAGAATTCCATCATACACGAGTGTGTCTTATGAGCCCTAAGCAAGTTGGGTCCTCTCACTTTCGTTAGTTCAAGTTATTTTTTTAGGAAGGAAGGAAAGAAATTTATATCCTCTCACCTCTAGACACAGAAAGACATAACACACTCACACACACACACACACCCCTGCTGTTCTCCATCAGGCAAAATCCTATTCAAATCAAAACATGGTAAAAATTTTGCCTCATATATGGATTCCCCACACCTATGCTATCCCTGAACATCCTAAAAGAATTACTTCCCTTTTCCCCTATGTTCTTCTAGTGTTATGTCTCTGCTATTAATATGATACTTATTAAATATTTATCCATCTTGGTGTTTCTAGATCCTTTATTATAAAGAATTTCATAAATATTTGATTTGCCTTCTCCATCACCCTGTTGTTCAGCAAATTTTGAACTTCAACCCCTATTTCTACATGTAAAAAATTTCTACATTTTTGATGTACTGCTTTAGACCAAATTTTAAAGTTAAGAAAGCCTGAATTGTGATTTTATAGTCTGATCAATATGAGCTCCTATTAATTTGATTCTGTTTCTTTTTAGAACTTCAAAGAGAAAAGTATATGGACTCTTCTTTCAACTACTTGATTTCTAATAGCTTTGAAATCCTTGCATCTGTATATTTCTCTCCTGAGTTCCAGGTAAAGTTCTAACAGTGATGACTCATCTTCCCTTACATAAGTACCATAATGACTATTTCACGCCTGTTCTCTCTTAGCTGTCAACAAAAGTACTGGGTCAAGTAAGGGAAGATAAATAATTTTTTCTTTTGTTAATGATCAGATTTTTAACCCTGAATTTTCCATTATGTGTTTTCATTTTTTGTCTGCTTATTTTGGATTAATTTAGCTTGAGCCACCCCTTTCTTGCAGGAATTTTTGCTCAATTTTTATCACCTTAGATCTAAAACCTTACATTTCAATTATTCTTGATATTCTGTTCTATTCATTGTGCATTCTCCAATTGGGAGACTCATTTTGTTTTTTTTGAAATACATTTATTTCTCTATCTATCTATGTATCTATCTATCTATATGAGTTACCTGCTTGATATTATGATATTAACTACCCTTTTTCCAGAGGTCAATTTACTGTGCATTATCTAGGTTTGCTTGGCTCCCTAGGGTAACTTCTTTTGACAGTGTTCTGCCATGAGCAATATTCTTATCCAATTCCTAATCTTCTAATTCGCTAGAATTAGCTACGTCTTCTGCATGAACAACAACAAAAAAAAATAAGCAAATTATGCCATTGACCTACACTTATCGAAGAGTGTTTAGAACATCTCCTTTCTCCATTTCCCTTTCATGCCACAAATCAAAAGGAGTTCGTTTTCTAACAGACTTTGATTTTCACCTCACTTCCCTAACCTGAAACTACTTATCTCCAACCATAAACCCCTGAACCCCTGTTCTACAGCAAGTTATTTCTGTTTTTGCATAAAATATTTATCTTTCAAAATTTTGTTATGAACAGGATGATGTAAATTGAATGAAGCCCTTACTGAGCACTAAATATGGGACAAAATTCAACTCAAAATTTAGCATGTTTAATCAGAAATTCACAAATTTAAAAAAATTCCATTTATCTGTAACTCCAAACCCTGACTTCTATATGAAAGCATCGATACCTTCTGAATGCATTTCAATTGATTTAGGAATCTATTATGAAGGGCAATTCTAAAATGAATATACACATCTCATCCAAGAAATCCTCTTCTAACAGGAAAGGGAACACCAAGCTGGATCATTCCTTGGGGTGCTGTTATGATGTCAAGTATAGCACACCGGGCCGGGTGTCTGCTGAGGTGCTTGTGCTGTCCGGCAAAGTACTGCCTCTATGCCACTCCCCTCTGCATAGCTTGCAGGGGTGCTGCATCTAACAGAAAATGCTTTTCTCTTTTCTTATGTAAATTCCTCCCCTGACACTCAAACTCAAACATAATACAATATTGCTGCAATGCTGTCCCAGTAACATGAGCATGTTCTGAACTTGACAAGTTTGCTCCTCTGAGATCTGTGGCTGCTGTGACATTACAGTGTGGCCTGAATGTCCTGGACTAGTTTCCCTGAAGTCTTAGAAATGACATTAAACAATGGGAATAACAGGCACCGAACTAATCTTGTAATTTTTTTTTTCTGACATTGGTCCAAGTTTTTCCTTTGCCTCATTTACCAGAAACACATCTTTCAGAGCCTCCAGGACTGTTACTAGGGCACCTTGTCATTTGGAGGACATTTGGTTTCTGTGTTTTAATACCTGAGCAAATGTTCAATGTGAACCGATGCTTTTATTTCCCTTAGGGAAGTTCTATCCTTTAAAGTGTTTCCATTTTAGAATATCAAAACAATTTTCATTATATAATTCTTCTTGAAAATGAACAAGATAATATAAAGTTTAGACCCAGATTTATCCTTGAAGTTCCATAAAAATATTAACCTGTATTTCTACCATGAAAAAGAAAAACAGTATTTAACTTCCTCTTCACCAGAACAGAGGCAAACTAAATACTTATTTTCTGCTGCATTAGTGTAAAGTGATGCTTTTATTTGTTCTTCTTGGACACAATTATTCCAGGTCAATTCTGAGAAGAGTGTTTAGAGCCAGGTTTACAATTTATATCAAATTTAATAAAAAATTAAAGTTGTTCAGGTATGCATTAGTTTTTATAATTTTGCTTATCTAACCAATGTTAAATACACATTCTGGAAACACAACAGAATGCAATTTTGGAAGCAAATAGATAATACATTTGATATTTATTCAAATCTGAATTAAGTCAAAGTTTAATGAATTTATAGAGTTCTCCATTTGTGTTTTATTTAGCTTGCAGACAGATTCTGATAACAAATAATTCTTTTCTTAGAGTCAGTTTGTGATTAACCAACTTCTTTTTTCACACTAAGATCTCACCTTGCTAAAAAAATGTTTTATTAAAGAGGTTTGCATAAGAATACATTGTTTACTCTACCGGTTCTAAAATGCACGTCACATACCCTACTTAATTTTGCCTAAGAAAGGAGTTTAAAAGTAATTTTCTTTTAATTCTGGTAATATGCAAACACCTCATTCTGTCACCACAATCTATCACCACATTCTAGTCCATCTCATTCAAAAGAGATAAAGAAACATCATGTGAGCTCTTTTAGAATTAAAGTATATGAGAAGTAAAGTAAAGGCTTACACACACACTTAAGCCTTTTCATCACTGTTTTATGGAGACATAGACCACAAGGGAAAAATGGTGTAATTTTTAAGAACATATGTGCATTGAATCCAGAGTCTATGCGTTATAATGAACCCAGCTCCATAGCTGATAGCTTTGCAATCTTAGCTAAATCACGTAGCCATTTGGTACCATGATTTTCTTGTCTGTAAAGTTAGAATGTTAATATGACTACCTGACACACAGTAAGCACTCAATGATGCTGCTATTAACTTTACCATCATCAATATTATAATTCATGCAATTTTTTCACAATCAAAGTAGAAGAAATACTTTATGAGGCAGAAGATGCAAATGTAATATGAAATGTTTATTGGCAATAAAGGTATGCGAGCAACTTTAATTACACAAGTTTGAGAGTATAATTTGAGCAAAATGGGCTATTGTAAAAAAATAAAATAATCTATCACCCAAAGAAGCCTATAATAATTCAAAAGGTAAGTAATGATTAATTAGAGTTTTAAAATAAATTCTACTGTAGATATTGCCAATCACATAAGCATCTTCATAAGACAGAGAATACAAATATTTCAATTTTTCAGGGAAAAAAAGCTTAGTGCTTTTAGTATTTTAGTATATCAAATATTTGGCTTCCCTGTGGCTCAGCTGATAAAGAATCCACCTGCAATTCAGGAGACCTGGATTCAATCCCTGGGTTGGGAAGATCCCCTGGAGAAAGGAATAGCTACTCACTCCAGTATTCTGGCCTGGAGAATTCCACAGACTGTATAGTCCATGGGCTCACAAATAGTTGGAGACAACTGAGTGACTTTCACTTTCACTTCACATTCATATCAAATATTGGGCTTCCCTGATGGCTCAGCATGCTAAGAATAAGCCTGCAGTGGAAGAGAAACAGGAGACCTGGGTTCAATCCTTGGACTGGAAAGATGCTCTAGAGAAGGAAATAGCAACTCACTCCAGCATTCTTTCCTGAAAAATCCCTTGCCTTCCTCAGTTCAGTTCAGTTTAGTCACTCAGTCATATCTGACTATTTGCAACCCCATTGACTGCAGCACGCCAAACCTCCCTGTCCATCACCAACTTCTGGAGTTTACTCAAACTCACGTCCATTGAGTCAGTGATGCCATCCAACCATCTCATCCTCTATCATCGCCTTCTCCTTCCACCTTCAATCTTTCCCAGCATCAGGGTCCTTTCAAATGAGTCAGTTCTTCACATCAGGTGGCCAAAGTATTGGAGTTTCAGCTTCAGCATCAGTCCTTCCAATGAATATTCAGGACTGATTTCTTTTAGGATGGACTGGTCAGATATCCTTGTTGTCCAAGGGACTCTCAAGAGTCTTCTCCAATGCCACAGTTCAACAGCATCAGTTCTTCAGTGCTCAGCTTTCTTTATAGTCCAACTCTTACATCAGTACATGACTACTGGAAAAACCATAGCTTTGACTAGATGGACCTTTGTTGGCAAAGTAATGTCTCTGCTTTTTAACACTCTCTCAAGTTTGGTCATAACTTTTCTTCCAAGGAGTAAGAGTCTTTTAATTTCATGACTGCAGTGATCATCTGCAGTGATTTTGGAGCCCCCCAAAAAGTTTTGTGCCTTCCTGAAAGTGAGGTCGCTCAGTCGTGTCCGACTCTGTGACCCCATGGACTGTAGCCTACCACGCTCCTCCGTCCATGGGATTTTCCAGGCAAGAGTACTAGAGTGGGTTGCAATTTCCTTCTCCAGAGGATCTTCCTTACCCAGGGATCAAACCCAGGCCTCCCGCACTGTAGGCAGATGCTTTACCGTCTGAGCCACCAGAGCAGACAATTTTTAAAAGCCATCTATTAGCATTAAAGAGCTTCCCTGGTGGCTCAGTTGGTAAAGAATCTGCCTGCAATGCAGGACACTCAGGTTCCATTCCCTGGGTTGGGAAGATCCCCTGGAGAAGGGAATGGCTCCCCACTCCAGTATTCTTGCCTGTAAAATTTCATGGACAGGGAAGCCTGGTGGGCTACAGTTCGTGGAGTTGCAAAGAGTCAAAAATGACTGAGTGACTGAGCACGCATGAACATTAACAATAAAATTTGCTAGCTAATGTGAATGCTGTAAGATGCATTAAGTACTACTTCTTTGCTCCAGAAATTTATTGCCACATAGAAGTTGAAGGACTAGAGAAGGTACATTGGTTTTTTTGCAGCTGTGAATCTGTAATGAATAACAGGTAGCTGGTAGAATTGCCCATGCTCCAAACCTCCATTAGATTTCTACCCCTCGGCTTCCTAACTAGGAATCCCAACCTTAGTGTTAACTTTCTTTCAAGTAGAGTAAGACTCAGAAAACAGGTGTTGGCCTCTGTTTTATTTTACATTTTCATAGAGACATTTTTCATTGCACAGGTCATTTTGGTGTTAATATAATTGGAATAGTGATACATAGTCCATGTTATATTCCTAAAATACAAATAGCATATATAACTTTGATTCAACAAACAAAAACAACAAAAACAGAAAAATTATTTTATGAGTATCCACCTCTGTAGGGCTGGTCATCAACTTGGCATTATTACTACTTCTCTCTTTTAAGATCAGGAAATACATTTCCTAGTGTCTCCTTCCCTTTTTACATGTGAGGAAAAGTTTGTCACGGCAAAGAACTTTCATGAGATTGGAAGCTCAGCAAAGCAGAAGCCATTATCATAGTGGCCAAGGTGGGCAGATTCAGTAAGCTTCCAGATGCTTCACTGGCTCACACTTTGTGGTCAAAGTGGTTCACAGACTTTTACAACATCATGATGGTACAGGCATTTCTTACAATCTCATTTTCTCATTCTGCTTCAGAGATGCTTATGGGAAAATGTCAGGGAGACTCTTTATCCAATTCTACAGACACAGATTCAGATATTTAGATGCCTAGCTCTTCTATTAGGTAAAAAAAATAGGCACCGAAATTCCTATATTAAGTGCTGTATACATGGACTACTTGAAGCAGCCCTGTTTTTCTAGCCAGAGAGTAATATACAATCTAAATGGATTAACTGTGGAATGAACAAAATAAATCTTGAGACACCAAGAAAAAAAAGTCAATAAAACTGAAGCATGGTACTCATTCAGTATAGCAAGGAATAGTATATATTTCAATATTTTAATTTTGTAAGTGAGACTATATTGCTTATTGGTATATATAAAATAATGTGTATTTCATATATTCTCAGCAATAAATTAATTTCACTATATTCAACAGTTGATAGACACATGATAATGACTTCTTTTGTTAGTATACATTTTTTACATGTGAAATAATTTCCTTTTATATGTGCACATGAATAACTTCAATTTAAACATACTAGTAACATTCCTTATGTTATATATGTTTTCCAAAGGAAAATAGCCATTTCAGTCAGTTCAGTTCAGTTCAATTCAGTCCAGCCACTGAGTCATGTCTTTGTGACCCCATGAACTGCAGCAGGCCAGGCCTCCCTGTCCATCACCGACTCCCGGAGTCCACCCACACCCATGTCCGTTGAGTCGGTGATGCCGTCCAACCATCTTATCCTCTGTCCCCTTCTCCTCCTGCCCTCAATCTTTCCCAGCACCAGGGTCTTTTCAAATGAGTCAGCTCTTTGCATCAGGTGGCCAAAGAAGTAATGCTAACTTAGTATGTAAAAAACACTTCAATAAAGTAACCACTTTTCTCTTGAACTGATCATGATTTTAAAACATAAGACAGTTTTAAGGCACTATTCTTCACCTGTAGTTGTTAGTCAGCATGCATTAAATGCATTTTCATGAATAGTGATTATCAAACATCTATTCATAAGTTTATAAATTACTCATTTTTTTTTATAGTTTCATCATAACTTTCAGACATGAGTACAAATATGCCATACCTACTCTACAGTATTCATGGTCCAACCCAAAACTGTTCCACCAACTTTACTTCAGTACAATTAATATTCAGTTTCAGTTCTTGTTTAAATCTTAATGTTTGCAAGTTCGTATCAGCCATCACAACTATACATTTAATGTTTATTTGGAAGCCAAAAGATACTTACTGATTTTTAAGACCACTTATTCCATCATAAATTACTCAGAAATACCACTTGTAAGTAAACGCTTGAACTTTTAGAAACACAGGTATTAACAGGTCGATAATCTGTCTCACTTTATTCTGAAGATCTGAATTGCTTATATCTCTACTTTGTTGTACATATCATTAACAAAAAGACATCATATATAACAGCTGGTAGGTTTTATTCTCAAGTGTTTTTTTTGGAAATGATCATTTGAATAACTGTGATAGAACCCAGTATGCAGAAGTGCACATAAAATAATGAACTAATGGCTTTAATTTATGAAGTTGATGCCTATTTTGCTTCAGAATTAGTGTAAGACAATTCATTTGATTATCTTTAGCAGTGCTGCCAAAACGATACTGATGTATCAAGAAATGTACTTAGAACCAAGCTTTGTATGTTCAGTAAGTCCAAGAAAGCCAAGCCAAAAACTCTTAAATACATGATAACTGGCAGTCCATATACTGTCATTTTCTGTCAGATTCTATTTACCGTAAAAGCAGTTTCAAGTCACATCCTGGCAAAACTCACCGTCTAAAATATATCATTTTTAACAATGCTGAGTTTGATCAATTTTTCTTTCTGTTACTTCCAATAAAGCTTGGCTTCTCTCTTTCAGCCTAATTTGTTTTTATCATGAAATGATAAACAGATTGATTCTGACCAAAAAATCAAGATAGGAAATTGTATTCAGTAGTCTATCTGAGTCTTCCTTGGGACTGACAGCTGCAGTTTGAGTAGAGGAGACAGAAAGTCATTTGAATTTATTTATAAATATTATCAAACATTAAATTGATGATTTTCTTTAGAGTTCTAAATAAATATTTCTTAATATTCATTTCATTAAAAGGATTTACAAAAATAATGCATTATATAATTACATAGAGTAGGTGTGCTTAGCTTTCATCTACTTGCACCTTTAAGTCAATGAGCTTAAGATCTCTGACCTTTGACGTGTTCAACCTCAGTTCAGTTGCTCAGTCATGTCCGAATCTTTGCAACCCCATGGATAGCAGCATACCAGGCCTCCCTGTCCATCACCAACTCCCAGAGTTTACTCAAACTCACGTTCATTGAGTCGGTGATGCCATCCAACAATCTCATCCTCTGTTGTCTCCTTCTGCTCTTGCCTTCAATCATTCCCAGCATCAGGGTCTTTTCCAATGAGTAAGTTCTTCACATCAGGTGGCCAAAGTATTGGAGTTTCAGCTTCAGCATCAGTCCGTCCAATGAATATTCAGGACTGATTTCCTTTAGGATGAACTGGTTGGATCTCCTTGCAGTCCAAGGGACTCTCAAGAGTTGTCTCCAACACCACGGGTCAACAGCATCAATTCTTCAGCACTCAGCTTTCTTTATAGTCCAACTGTCACATCAGTACATGATTACTGGAAAAACCATAGCTTTGATTAGATGAACTTTTGTTGGCAAAGTAATGTCTCTGTTTTTCAATATGCTGTCTAGGTTGGTCATAACTTTTCTTCCAAGGAGCAAGTGTCTTTTAATTTCATGGCAGTCAACATTTGCAGTGATTTTGGAGCCCAAGAAACAAAAGTATCTCACTATTTCCATTGTTTCCCCATTTTTTTGCCATGACGTGATGAGACTAGATGCCATAATTTTAGTTTTCTGAATGTTGAGTTTTAAGTCAACTTTTTCACTCTCCTCTTTCACTTTCATCAAGAGGCTCTTTAGTTCTTCTTCCCTTTCTGCCATAAGGGTGGTGTTATCTGCATATCTGAGGTTATTGATATTTCTCCCAGCAATCTTGATTCCAACTTGGGCTTCATCCATCCTGGCATTTCCCATAATGTGTTCTGCAGATAAGGTAAAGGTGCATATAAGCAGGGTGACAATATATAGCCTTGATGTACTCCTTTCCTTATTTGTTGGTCCATGTCCAGTTCTAACTGTTGCTTCTTGACCTGCATACAGATTTCTTGGGAGGCAGATCAGGTGGCCTGGTATTCCCATATCTTTAAGAATTTCCCACAATTTGTTGTGATCCACACAGTGAAAGGCTTTGGCGCATTCAAAAAAGCAGAAATACATGTTTTTTTCTGGAACTCTCTTGCTTTTTCGATGATCCAACAGATGTTGGCAATTTGATCTCTGGTTGCTCTGCTTTTGCTAAATCCAACTTAAACATCTGGAAATTCACAGTTCACGTAATCTTGAAGCCTGACTTGGAGAATTTTGAGCATTACTTTAATACTGTGTGAGATGAGTGCAATTGTACAGTAGTTTGAGCATTCTTTACATTGCCTTTCTTTGGGATTGGAATGAAAACTGACCTTTTCCAGTCCTGTGGCCACTGCTCAGCTTTCCAAATTTGCTGGCATATTGAGTGCAGCACTTTCACAGCCTCATCTTTCAGGATTTGAAATAGTTCAACTGGAATTCCATCACCTCCACTAGCTTTGTTCATAGTGATGTTTCCTAAGGCCCACTTGACTTTGAAAGGTTGTTGTTGAATCACGCGAATACACTGGGATTCTTGGGCCCCGGAGGAGAAGAATTCAATCCGGGGCCAGAGACAAGGCTTGATCGCTCAGAGCTTTTGTGTAATAAAGTTTTATTAAAATATAAAGGAGATAGAGAAAGCTTCTGACATAGGCATCAGAAGGGGGCAGAAAGAGTACCCACTTGCTAGTGTTAACAATGAAGTTATAAGACTGTTCTATACATCAGTGTCTCTTTTGCTGTCTCGTACACAGGGTTATTGTTACCATCTTTCTAAATTCCATTTATATGTGTTATTATACTGTATTGGTGTTTTTCCTTCTGGCTTACTTCACTCTGTATAATAGGCTCCAGTTTCATCCACCTCATTAGAACTGATTCAAATGTTTTCTTTTTAATGGCTGAGTAATACTCCATTGTGTATATGTACCACTGCTTTCTTTATCCATTCATCTGCTGATGGACATCTAGGTTGCTTCCATGTCCTGGCTATTATAAACAGTGCTGCGATGAATATTGGGGTACACGTGTCTCTTTCCCTTCTGGTTTCCTCAGTGTGTATGCCCAGCAGTGGGATTGCTGGATCATAAGGCAGTTCTATTTCCAGTTTTTTTAAGGAATCTCCACACTGTTCTCCATAGTGGCTGTACTAGTTTGCATTCCCACCAACAGTGTAAGAGGGTTCCCTTTTCTCCACACCCTCTCCAGCATTTATTATTTGTAGACTTTTGGATCGCAGCCATTCTGACTGGTGTGAAATGGTACCTCATAGTGGTTTGAGGGAGAGGGTGGGAAGATTTGGGAGAATGGCATTGAAACATGTAAAATATGTATGAAACCAGATGCCAGTCCAGGTTCGATGCACGATACTGGATGCTTGGGGCTAGTGCACTGGGATGACCCAGAGGGATGGTATGGGGAGGGAGGAGGGAGGAGGGTTCAGGACGGGGAACACATGTATACCTGTGGCGGATTCATTTTGATATTTGGCAAAACTAATACAATTATGTAAAGTTTAAAAATAAAATAAAATTTAAAAAAAAGAAAGAGAAGAAGTGAAAAAGAATAAAGAGCAATATACATAAAAAAAAAAAAAATGAAGTTATATAATCCAAAGAATATCTGGAGGTTGTAAAGACCTCATCAGACCTACTCCCATAATTTACATTTTAAGATAACACTGTCCTTAGGCAAGATACATCCTTGTAAAGACCAGGTCTATTCCCATAATTAACATTTTAAGATAACAGAAGGTTGAATCCAAAGACTGTCCTTAGGCAGGATACATTATTGTTATATAATCCTGAGGAATGTGGAGAAAGAAAAAAAGCTTGTCCTTTCTTCCTCCTTGAGAATTCCAGACCCCTCTCTCCTTGGGGACCCCTAGACTCCCTATCAACCTGCCTAGGAACTGACTCTCTCAACTTCACATTCCAGGATGTCTGTCTCTAGGTGAGTGCTCATACCATCGTGGTAGTCTGGGTCATGAAGTTTTTTTGTTTGTTTGTTTTTGTTTTGTTTTGTTGTTGTTGTTGTTGTTGTTTTTATAGTTCTGTGTATTCTTGCCACCTCTTCTAATATCTTCTTCTTCTGTTAGGTCCATACGATTTCTGTCCTTTATTGTGCCCATCTTTGCATGAAAGATTCCCTTGTTATCTCTAATTTTCTTGAAGAGATCTCTAGTCTTTCCCATCCTGTTGTTTTCCTCTATTTCTTTGCATTGATCACTGAGGAAGGCTTTCTTATCTCTTCTTGCTATTCTTTGGAACTCTGTATTCAAATGGGCATATCTTTCCTTTTCACCTTTGTCTTTAGCCTCTCTTCTTTTCTCAGCTATTTGTAAGCGCTCCTCAGACAACCATTTTGCTTTTTTGCATTTCTTTTTCTTGGGGATAGTCTTGATCACTGCCTCTTTTTTTTTTTTAATTTTATTTTATTTTTTAACTTTACAATATTGTATTGGTTTTGCCGTATATCAAAATCAATCCGCCACAGGTATACATGTGTTCCCCATCCTGAACCCTCCTCCCTCCTCTGTCCCCATACCATCCCTCTGGGTCATCCCAGTGCACCAGCCCCAAGCATCCAGTATCGAACCTGGACTGGCGACTCATTTTATACATGATATTATACATGTTTCAACTTATACAATGTCATGAACCTCCATCCATAGTTCTTCAGGCACTCTGTCTATCTTATCTAATCCCTCGAATCTATTTCAATTAGTGCTTTATTATAAGGTAAGGATTTTCATTTGCTTCTTATGTTGCAGAGTAATATAAAATGAGCTCATCTTGCCTCTATTACCATAAAACTTTTGTTAAACTGAAGCCTCCACTGGTTTGGAAAAGAGTTCCATATTTTAAAAAATGACACAAATGAACTTATCTACAAAACACAAATATACCCACAGACATAGAAAACAAATTTATGGTTATCAAAGGGCTAAGGATAGTTAAGAAGGATAACTGGCAAGGACTTTTTATACGGCACACAGAAATATACACAATGATTTGTGATAACCTCTAAGGGAAAAGAATCTGAAGAATGGGTCAATATATATGTATAACTGAATCACTTTGCCATACATCTGAAACTAACACATCATTGTAAATCAACTATACTTCAATAACAATTTTTAATTGAAGGGAGTCCAAATCTGAGGGCTTAAATCAACTTCAGGAGCTTTAGAAATAGATGGAGTTCTTGTTCTTCAAGTTTGAAAGTCCAATATAAAGTTGTTTTAATCCATTTGATTTCAATTTAAGTACTCAAGTAATTATATATCTGTGTGTGTGTGTGTGTGTGTGTGTGTGTATAAATGTCATAGAGGTAACAACTAAGACCTGCAGGCATTTGTGTTTTTCCTGGAGTCTGAGTGAGTGAATGTATTGGACATATGTATATATAAAATGTTTACCCAAAATAAGATAACTTTTTCATAAAGTTTATAAATCACCTAAGTATTCTTGTATGAATAGCACTCAGTGCTTTATGTCTTGTCAGCGTCTGGTTTCATAAACGAGAGAAACATGAAAAAAAAAGAATCCCTCTCTCCTCTTCACCTTGAAAAGTGCACAGAAAGAAATGTCAGGACGATGCCTTGCTTCTCTGTCAACATTGACTGATTCAACATGGAAGCACAAATTCCAGTTCTAACTAACTTTCTAATAAAATCCTCAGAAAGAACCTAATTAGCTACATTTCAAAAACCCAAAGGAAATCACCACTGAGTGAAGAATGTTTTTTAGTCGATGTGTTCATAAAATTACCAAGTTAAAAGCAATTGTTCCAGGTGGTTCTGAAAGCTTACCAAAACCGTGGTTTCCTTTGTTATGTCACTTTCTGCATAATCCCCTTCTTCTGAACTTAAGAAATAAATATATATGCATACATACATGCACTAGCATACACACATCATAAATATTTTAGCACTTCCTAGAATCTCCTCACCACAGAAAGAGCTAAGTTATGTCACCTTTCTTGTCCTGAGGTCTCTCCAGGCTCTCTAATAAGGCCACAGCAACCATTACTTGTTACTCACTTATAATGCTTAGTTATTACCAAAAGCTAAACAAATGACAACTGCCTTTTGTTAATATAACAGCAGATAATCCTGTGTTTTCTATGGGAATATCCTTTCATAATTACCTTCTCAGAGAATGTCTGTGTCTACTTGACTTTCACCTGTATGGGTTACAAATGTCTGTGTCAAACTGATCTATATCATACATGTTACCTGTGTACAGGATTAATTCAACCCCTCTTACATGTCATAAAAAGGGCTTCACAGATTATCCCCAAGTGATTCTACCCTATTTGGTACCACCCAAATATGCTCTTTACATCCATGGTGAACAGCTCATATTTTCTAAACATAATAGACTCTCCTCTCAGCTGTGTTTTTACAGAGTCTGTTCCTCTACTCACAGTGCTGAATCTGGGCATTTCTACATCCCACCTCCTGAGTAAAACTTATTCCAGCTCTGAAAGCTGCTGGGGGCTTGTTTGCTATGCTGCTCCCACAAAGCATGGAATGAATCTCTATTACAGCATGAATTACATTGAATTGGAATAAACTGTTCGCTAATTTATCTCTTTCACTGGACCCAGAGGATTTTGAGAGTAGAGATCACTCATGATTACATGCATAGTGTCCAGTATACTGCTTGGCACATAGTAGGCCTTCATTAACACCTATAGAACCAAGAAATAAATGGCATGAGGAAGAAAACCCATGTGTTGGTAATTGAAATCTGGAAAGCTTCCTCCACTCCACTGTGTTGCCTTGGTTAATCCTTAAATTCTCTCTTTCAGTTTCTGGGTGTCTTCCCTGTGCCAGCCAGTACTGTGCATGAGGCCAAGTCAACATCCCTTTAACTCAAATGGCGAGAATCCCACCCTCCCTGCCCTGCAGTGGGGAAGTTTGGTTGGAATTGAAGTAGCTGCATTCATTCATTCATATATTCATTTATTCAACACACACTTCAGTTCCTACTAAACTCATCTAAGACAGGATCAGCAGTCTCACTGGTACTTCCTATACCAGTTGCATTTTGTTGCTCCAAACACATAGCTTTAGGGAGTCACTGATTTGGCATTCCAGTTTGGCTCTTGACCATTCTTTCAACAGTAGTTTCTTGGCACATTTAGTAGTGTAGTGTAACAGCCTAAAAACAGGTTGCATTTTTTCCTATGCACTTCATTTACTAAACTATCCTAAGTTCATCACTTAGATTTATTCTTGCTAACGTCAGAGGAACAAATGACTAAACAGGGGAATGTTCACTAAATAGGTAATAGCTTACAATGCTACTATAAACAAGAGTAAATATTTGCTAATTTCTATTTTAAGATACAATCATTTGATCAAGTTTCTTTAAGGATTCTAAAGGAACTACAGTGAGCACATCTCTGTGCATTTTAAAATAACCAGGTATATTGCAGATATGATGTCTTTCTTTCCAATATATTATTGGAACCAGTTGAGAGAAAGTCAGGTTATAATCCCCTCATTCCAGAGAACTGAAAAAGTTTAAAGGAAATGGTAGAACAAACAAGACAGGATTCATTACATGAAGAAATTAGCAGCCAGAGCCAATTTTCTGGCAGAAACCAGAATTAAAAAAAAAAAATCAGTGGACATATGGCTTAGAGACATATGGCACATCATTTTGACTAGACAACCTAGATAAGGGCAAGAATAATTGTTTCAACTCTCAGGCTTCAAGACAGTGTCCCTCTAATTTCAATGAAATATATACATATGGAAGTAAGAAAATTATCTTTTTAACTGCTTATGGTGAAAATAGTTTTACATGAGAAATTTTGATCAGTCTTTCTTCAGACTCTATTCATTGTAGTATTTTTTACTAAACCTAGCAAATAAATGAAGACCATGAGACTCCTGTTTCTTTGAGGCCCAGTTTTAAGGTCTTCTGATAAGCAGAGAAGATCCATTTTTATATGTTACTAATAGTTCTGTCTTACCATCTAGGATTACCCTCAAATAATATACTTTATCAGGTGTAAAGTGGCAATTTTTACATTCAATAAGGCATCCCAGAGTATATTCAGACTTCAGTCTAACCTAGATATGAATTTAATCACATTCTCATTGTAGAAACTGCTTCCCAAAGATCCACATGTAATAAATAAGCTAAACCAACCGTCTTCACCATAGTAGCAGGAATTATCACCAAACAAAAATAGTTTTGATCCTCTAATCAAATTCTCCAAGCTGTTAGGACTCTTTGTTTTTTCTATCCAGAAATTCAATCTGATAGAATCACTGAGAATAAATTCATAATGACCTTGGTGAGAATAGAAATTTTATCACAGTCAAATTGATAAAGGAATTGAAATAGAATTTTCTCTCATTGTCACTTTCCCAAAAAAATCACATTGGATACCCCCCTGATTTTCTGCCTTTGAAATGTTTTCTTTCTATTAAGGTCCACCTGGACTTTAAAGTAAAAGAATAGTTGCATCCTTACAGTGAAACTATAACATTTCTGAGGCTTTTCCTATTTCTAAACACTCACAGTACTCTTGCCTGGAAAATCCCATGGACTGAGGAGCCTGGTAGGCTGCAGTCCATGGGGTCGCTGAGGGTCGGACACAACTGAGCGACTTCACTTTCGCTTTTCACTTTCGTGCATTGGAGAAGGAAATGGCAACCCACTCCAGTGTTCTTGCCTGGAGAATCCCAGGGACGGGGGAGCCTGGTGGGCTGCCATCTGTGGGGTCTCACAGAGTCGGACACGACTGAAGCGACTTAGCAGCAGCAGCAGAGACACTTATTTTCCTTTAAATTATTCATGCTTTTTACAGACCTCTTGTTTCCCTAAATATATGTTAAACTCTATCCTATTTTACTTTATATGCACAGTATTCAGAACAGAGTCCAGAAATAATAGATGATTATGACCAATATTTTTCAACAATTTCACTTTTACATAGTGTTTTGTGACGGTTAGGGCTTCCCAGTGGTGCAATGGTAAAGAATCCTCCTGTCAATGCAGGAGGCACAGGAGATACAGTTTCAATCCCTGGGTCAAAAAGATCCTTTAGGGGTAGGAAATGGAAACATGCTCAATATTCTTGCCTGGTAAATTCCAGGGACAGAGGAGTCTGGTGGGTTACAGTTCATATGGTTGCAAAGAGTTGGAAATAATTGAGTACACAGCACTGCATGATGGTTAATAGCAGAGCTTTGAAATTCTGTCACTTAATTTTGAAATCTGGCACCACTATTAACTCACTGTGTAATTTTGGATAAATTACTTAATTGCCATGGACCTAGGTCTCTTCATCTATAAAATGGATATAATAATCATAGAGTTCTCTGAAGGTTTTTGCCAGAACAAAATGAGCTGATATACGGTATCTAGCACAAAGCAGATGTTCTCTAAGTGTCAGAAATTACTGAAGAAAGTAACAGTGTCTATATGAAGCTCTAATATGTGTCAGATAGTGTTGTGTTTTGCATGTATTGATCTGATATAATTTCTAAAAATGTATATGATGACATATATTATCAATATTTGAAGATAAAGAAGTTGATATTCAGAAGACACAAAATAGGGGAGTAAATAATAGAATTGAGTCAAGATGTTTGACCACAAAATATAGACTCTTTTGTTTATATACATAATAACTATGAGTACATATTGGGAACTCAGAACGTTTTATATCTATTATTTCATGTAATCTTCATAATGATATTTTTGTAGTCAACAGTATTATTATTATTCAGATAGCTAATGCTTATAAAAACTAACTTGGTGGTTTAGTCACTAAGTCATGTATGACTCTTGCAACCCCACGGACTGTAGCCCACCAGGCTACTCTTTCATAGCATTTTCCAAGCAAGACTACTGCAGTGGGTTGCCATTTCCTTCTTCCCAACCCAGGGCTTGAACCTGGGTCTCCTGCATTGCAGACAGATTCTTTACAGAATGAGCTACCAAATTCAAAAGTCAAATAACATATAGGGACAAAATTGTGAATCATGTCTCTCGACTTCCAAGCCTGTGCTCTTTTTGCCACATGATGGGTGATGAGGGCTTTTCTTTTGGTACATTATCCATGAATGCTATTCTATTGTTTAGTGAGAGTGGGCTCCTTGAAAACCTCAATATATTTTATCTGAATAGTGGAACGTTCCCAGTGATGACTGATTTTCTTGCCTTAAATCACACAGAGCCAGGCTCCACCGTGTTTTGTTTCTCATGTTACAGAATTCCTTACTTAACTCTCCCTGACAGGCATCCTGTGACTGGTCTTGATTGTGACAAGTCACAGGCTTTCCTGAATCACTGAAGACTGGACATAATTGTGCAATGATCATCTATTTTTGTATTTGCACATACTGCTGAGTCTGTGGACAACCATATTGTCAGAAACTGCATTTAGATGCCAACTGTATCAGACAAGTGTGCGTGCTCAGTTGCTAGGTCATATCCGAGTCTTTGTGACCCAATGGACTATATTCTACTAGGCTCCTCTGTCCACGGAATTTTCCAGGCAAGAATACTGGAATGGATTACCATTTCCTTCTCCGGGGGATCTTCCTGACCCAGGAATCAAACCCGTGTCTCTTGGGTTTCCTGCATTGGCAGGGCAATTCTTTACCACTGTGCCACTTGGGAAGCCTGTATCAAGCATGCTTATGCCCTATTTGTAGAAATTTTAGATCTACTGATGTGAATAAGAAACAAGCACAATTACATCTTAAAAATCTGTAAGCTATAAACAAGAGGCACATGAAGAAATTCTTGCACTATTTAGACATTTTTAACAGCAGATAAAGAAAAAAAAGTATTAGTAGCTAAAAATCTAAGAATAACCATAGATGTTAGGAAAAAAGTAATTTAGAGAAATAATCCTGAAATATTATATTCATACATTCTTCTTCTGACAAAAGTGACTCTGAGAAGATGTTATTTGTTCAGCTTATTAACAATTTCTCTCTTGTTCTTATTATCTTGACTACAAATAATCTTCATTACACAGGAAATTATTCATATCTCTGCCACATTTTGTATGATAATTCACCCCAAAATCATTTTGATCAGTTGATCAGTGGTCAGTGACTCATAGAAATGATACCAAATATTATCTAACTACCCATAGATATGGGTATATAACATATGTATATATACTTAATATGTATAATATAAAAATTTTTGATTAAGTAATGAAAAAATAAAATTTTCTCTTATTACTATTATAATAATTATATGTGGTGGCATGAAAAAAGAATAACACAAACTAGAAACATGCTGTGAATGTTGATCAAGGTGTTAATGACTTAGTTTTCTTTCAATTAAATATTCATTTTGAACTCCTTTCAGAAACATTTACCAGCCAGGATAACAATACCACTAGCTGTTGTTACATCCATTTCTTTAATTTTTGTGTAATCCCTTTTTATGATTTTTCATTGTTTCTTTTTTCACATGTACCCAAACCAAAATAATATATAAAGAACTAATTCAAGTAGGTCTCCAGATAATAATTCTCCACATTTATATGCAGTTATAATGTCCTTCCAAAATATCCCCCTTAATACCATAGGTATTGTTTATTAAGAGATCTTGAACTTCCTAGTATTTCTTGTGCCAGACCATCATCACTCAATTTACTTTCTCATCATTCATGAAAGCATGAATACTTTTAAATTGAAATGATAAAAGAGAATAAATACCAAACTCTTCTTATATGATTTTTGTGGCATTTCAAATTGGGCTTAAAATGCTTTCTGTAATCTCTACCAGTAGAGTTGGCTAATTGAACACCAAATACTTAAAAATCTATCTACTTGAGCCTTGGAGTAGATTCCAGTATCTCTAGTTCTTCTCTTTTACAATGGGGATCATTGAAACAACTGCTTTTGAACCTGGGATTATTTTGAACCAGAGGCAGAAAAGTTTGAAGTAGTGCTAATCTTATGCTTCTTTTGTTCTGGGATCTACATTTGTATATACCGTCAAAGAAAACCAAGCTAGTTAAAGTGGTAAAAACAGGTTTTATTTAGGAATGATCGAAGTAGAGCGGAAAGAGACCTCAGTATAGAACTAGGTTCAATTCCAAACTGTCCAAGGACAAGTGGGGATTTATGGCAAGAATCAAATTGAGATGGAAACATCAGTGGCTGGGAGAATTCTGACTAAACCAACTTGACAGGATTCCCACTGAAGGCAGACCAGGATGATCAGATGCTAAGAGTGGAGAATTCTTCCTAAAGTGACTTAGCAGCATTCTTGCTTAAATTGGGCCTTGTAAAGACAAATGGACTTCCAAAGATGCTCAGTGGGAAAGAAACCACTTGCAATGCAGGTGATGTGAGTTAGATACCTGGATTAGGAAGATTCCCTGGAGAAGGAATGGCAAACCGCTCCACTATTCTTGCTTGGAAAAACCCATGGACAGAGGAACCTGGGGGGCTATGGTCCATGTGATAGCAAAGAGCTGGACATGGCTGAGTGCACAGCAAACAGCACTTCATGATGGTTAACGGCAGAGCTTTGAAATTCTATTACTTAATTTCAAAATCTGGCACCACAATTAACTTACCATGTGACTTTGGATAAATTACTAAATAAACTATCATGGGGTAGCAAAAGAGGTGGATATAACTTAGTGACTAAACAACAAAGACAAACATGAAAGCCCAAAGTTCAAGGCTGACGAAAGGATTCAAAGAAACCTGAGTAAAGTTTGGTCAAGGAGACAGTCTCTGTCACCACTCCCCGAACACGACAGTTGTTGTTCAGTCACTAGGTCATATCTGACACTTTGCAACCCCTTGGACTCCAGCATGCCAGGCTTCCCCATCCTTCAGTATCTCTGGGAATTTGCTCCACAGAGCCTATTACTAATAGAAAGTTGGGGCCTTGTATTAGTGAGAGGGCTTCCCTTGTGGCTCAGCTGGTAAAGAATCCACCTGCAATGCAGGAGACCTCGGTTTGATTCCTTGGTTGGGACGATCCCCTGGAGAAAGGAATGGCTACCCACTCCAGTATTCCTGCCTGGAGAATTCCACGGACTGTATAGTCCATGGGGTCGCAAAGCATCGGACACAAATGAGTGACTTTCACTTTCGCTTTATATTAGTGTGAGGACAACCTTGCTTTGGTATTTTTAATTCCCCTTTTAGGGAGTGCTGTCCTCTCATGAAACCTTGGGGATTATGCTACTTATTAACAGAAATTCATCCCAAATATTTTCAGGGATAGGTCACCCTCAGAAGTAGGCCTCGAGATAAGGTATGAGTAAAAGTGGTTTATTGAATCTGTGATCCTGGGAAACACCAATAGGGCAGTGAGGAAATGAGGGAAGGGAAGAAAAGAATGAAGATGGCTTTATCAAACAGGATGCCATGTACATATTGGAGCCCAGTCCTGAAGGGAATAAGGGAGTGGGGGGATTTACCCACTAACTCTGTTAAGCCATTGGTTGAGGACTGTCCTAGTGGAATAGCTAGTTCGTCTACATTTGTAGATATTATAGGCTTCAATAGTCAAAGAAAACCCTGAAACTAAGGCTTGTGTTTTACTTTGAATAAGAAACTATCAGTTTTAGGAGAGTATTGAGTGTTCAGGGTTCTATGATGGGGCTCTGACAGAGTCATTATTTGTGAACCTTCACTTTCCCTTCATATGCTCAGCCCTGAGATCCACTTTTTATAGCGGGAACTCAGTATTTCCTCATGGGTATTTAATGACAACTGTCAGCCTCATCTATAGTAAGCTGTTTTGGCTCTACGCTTTTATTAAGATATGTTTACTGAGATATATTTTATATATAGAAAATTGTAAATTGTAATATTACAATATATTACCATATATACAAATACTATAATATACATGTAAACCTTATTGTAATACATGCAGTTACTAAAAATTTTGGCAACCCCAAACAGTCATGTAATCACCATGCAATTAAAAGTAATATTTCCATCATACAAAAAGGCATAATTCCTTATACTCAATTTCCTTCTCTCTCATCCAGGCTCTAGAAAGCATTGATCTGATTTCTATCTTATCCAGAATTTAATATAAAAAGGATCATACAGTATGTTGTCTTTTGAATCTTGCTCCTTGCATATAACATAGTGCTTTCAAGATTCATTTGTATTTTTGCAGCATTAGTAGTCTTATTCTTTTTATTGCTGAAAATTATTCCATCATTTGGATGTACGAGAGTGTGTTTAACCATTCAGCATTTGATAGATATTTAGAGTTGTTCACATTTTATTGGAGGCTGCTATTCCTTCTAATTAATGGAGAACAGAGAGGGGAAAATACTAACTTTAGAGATGCCACTTTAACCCAGTGATCAAAGTTAACATCATTATTGATATTGTATTTGTATCACCCACCCCCTATACTATATGATGGGAAGGGCACTTCATATCTGTGTTCTTCTTCACAAAACGTTATACCTCTAGGCTAATAATGAGAAAATACCAGACAAATCCAAATTTAGGGAGAATCTACAAAATATATGACCGGCATTCTTCAAATCTTTCAAAGTCATGAAGTATAAGGAAAGATTCAAAAGTTGTTACAGACTGAGGAAACTAATCAAGCATGATATCTAAATGCTATGTATTTAATCTGAAAAAAGGACACATTGGGTAAACTGGTGAAATTAAATCTGTATTTTCCTTAATTGAATAGTACTAATGTCAATTTCTAATTTTGATCAATGTAGCAGGATTGCATAAAATATTAACATGCAGGAAAATCAGGGAGAACAGATCAAAGCTCTGTGCTTTCTTTGCGATGCTTGTGAATCTAAAATTCTTTTAAAATAAAAGGTTTTGTAATGAAAATAAAATTATATTCTTAATTGATTTTACTTTTAAAGTAGCCTCTCAAAAATTAAAAATAAAAGAGCAACAATTAAAACTAAGACAATTGGAAGAAAGAAGTGAATAAAACAAAAAGCTGAGATGGATGAATTAGAAGAGAATGACATAGCTTATCAATTTAGCCTTATCCCTCGGAGAAAATAAAATGAATACATCTCTGGAATAGTTAATATATTATAAACAGGGCCTACTGGCTCTGTTTCTCTGGAGAACCTTACTAGTACAGATTTTGGTAGTAAGCATTGTTATAGAGGAACAGAATTATATATATATAGGGAGATTTATTATGAGAATTTTACTCATATAATTATGGAGGTTGAGAAGTCCTACAATCTGTCATCTGCACACTGGAGACCCAAGAAAGCCAGTTACATAATTCAGTTCAAAACTGAAGGCCTGAGAACCAGAAGAGTTGATTGGTATAAATCCCAACCCAAGGCCCACAGAAGATAAGATGAGATGTCTCAGTTCAACAGTGAGGCAAGAAAAAGGGAACAAATTCCTTCCTCTGCCTCTTGCTCTCTTCAAACCCTCAAAGGATTGGATGTCTGCCCTCAATGGTGAGGGCAATCTACTTTTCTAACCCCACCATTTCAAATGTTGTGTGTGCTAAGTCACTTCAGTCATGTCCAACTCTTTGAGACTCTATGGACTGTACCCTGCCAGGCTCCTCTATTCATGGGATTCTCCAGGCACGAATACTGGAGTGGGTTGCTATGTCCTCCTCCAGGAGATCTTCCAGACGCAGAGATTGAACCCAGGTCTTTTAAGCCTCGTGCATTGGCAGGTGAGTTATTTACCACTAGCGCCACCTGGGAAGCCCTTCAGATGTTAATCTCATCTGCAAACACCTTCACAGACATACCCAGCAATAATTAATCTGGGCACCATGTGTCCATCAAGTTGACACATTAGTTTAACTATCACACATAGTCCAAAGACCCCAAATGCATAGAGATGTGAAGAGATTCACAAGGAAAAAACAAAAACAAATAAAACATGTGTAAACTAGAGATTTCATTACCCCTCCCAAGCAATTTTAAATTGATCCAACCTCTGTTATTTACCACATAGAAAAAAAAAATCATCTAACAAAATTTCCCTAAGTTCACAGGGAGCTGGAATTTTTATTATGACCTCTGATTTTTCTTTGTAATGTATTTGACTCTATCAGGTATGGAATTAGTTCCCATTTTTAAACTTAATTTGTATCAGATCAGACACTTACATAAAATATGTATATCTGGAAGAATTTGTTATTAAAAGTGATAAAAAATTATAGATGTTTACACTGCTATAGCTCAAGCAATTAAAAATCTTATGGCCATGATTTCAGGTACTAAGAGCCCCTATGACATTTTTTCAATTCAATAACCTGTGCCAATGAAAAATTGATCAGTTTATCAAAGAAAGAAATGGAAAATTTTACTTGAGCTAAATTTGAGGATTTTAATCCAAGAAAAGCATCTCAGAAAGCTCTGAGGACTGTCCTACCCATTAGAAGTCAAGGCACAGTTACATAAGTTTTTTGAGACAGAGGGCTCTACGTCAAATGATGTATTATTGACAGTTTACACAATCCAAGTATAAGTGCCATTTGATCTCCTTATAAGATCAAAAGGGAATGTTATCTTTCAAGGAGCTGTCTTGTTGATGCTAGGAGAATGCTGCTCTTGATGGTTGAGCAGGTATTTCTGCCAGTGGGGAGGTTTGTGGATGCATAATGCAGATACATAATGCACAGTGGTGGGAGAGGGGGCCAGTCGAAGGGCAGAGAAGAATTTTTATGTTTAAATTTTCCTTGTCTTGCCATAAAATATGAATTTATTTCACACTTGGCTTCTGCCTTGTCTTGCAATAGGTCATCCTTCTCTCTACTGTCCTCTATTTTTGTCTACCCTCAGTCCTACTGGGCTTCCCTGGTGGCTCAGATGGTAAAGATTTGCCTGCAGTGCTGGAGACCTGGGTTTGATCCCTGAAGACTCTCTGGAGAAGGGAATGTCTATCCATTCCAGTATTTTTGCATGGAGAATTCCATGGACAGAGGAGCCTGGCAGGCTACAGTCCATGAGTTTGCAAAGAGTAAGACACAATTGAGCAACTAACACTTTCACTTTCACCCCTACTAGCACCCCAGATTTCCCTTCCTTTCCATTCATCTCTGAGGGAAGAGCTTAACCACATCTCTCAGTTCCCAGGTCCCTAATGATTCCATGATTCCTTGACCTTATCTTCCCACAGTGGCTCCCTTCCTCTTGGCAGGTGATCAAACACAGGTCCCTTGCTCAGAGGTATAATTAACATAAATACTTTTATTGCTAGGTGTCAATAAATACTTCCTTCTCCAGTATATCAATTATTTAAAAATCAAAGCATCTTGGAGCATTAATGTTATCAGGAATAACAGATGATGGGTTGGAAAATAAACTGAAACAAACAAAACAAGTAAGAAAGATTCAGTACCAAGTGAAATTGCTAGATTGTTTATTTTGGTTTTGTATTTTGGTACAAGTTTATTTTGGTTTTGTATTTTGGTACAAGTGCAGGAAAGTTTAAGCAAAAGAAGGGGCTTCCCTGGTGGCTCAGAGTGTAAAAAATCTGCTTGCAATGCAGGAGATGTGGATTCAATCCTTGAATCAAACCAGTCAATCCTATAGGAAATCAACACTGAATATTCACTGGAAGGACAGATGCTGAAGCCGAAGCTCCAATACTTTGGCCACCTGATGCAAAGAGCTGATTCATTAGGAAAGACCCTGATGCTGGAAAAGAAGGGGATGACAGAGGATGAGATGGTTGGATGGCATCTCCAAATTAATGGACATGAGTTTGAGCAAACTCTAGGAGATGGTGAAGGACAGGGAAGCCTGGTGTTTGCAGTCCATGGGATCACAAAGAATCAGATATGCAGAGCAACTGAACAGCAATAAAGTAAAAGAGAAAGAAAGGAGGGGAGGGAGAAAAGAAAGAAATAAAGAAGAGAAAATGCAGGGTAAAAGTTCATTGTAAGAACAAGATTGTTATAAAGAAACAAGTGTACAGCAGATCATAATATGTGTCCATGCTGGGACTGGGGGTCCAAAGAATTCTGAGATTTCTACTTGTTACAGAAACCTAATCTGTCTTACCTTGGTCTTACAACAACCTGACTTCTGGACCATACTACAGATAGGAACATCCTAAGTTCCTGTGGCTGGGATAGACTTGTTCTGATGATTAATGGCTTTTACACCTGTAACTCACACTGTATATTATGAAAGTCATTCCAACTAAATAGCACCTTAACTGATAATAACTGCATTGAAATTATTGTGACATATAATCTTTGATCATCAAAATAAAAATTTAATACCCTGTCCAATATTCTATGAAGTAACAGGAATTGTGACTCATGATTGCAATTCATTAGAATCAATTTTGGTGTTTTTCTTGAGCCAGCTTGAAAGTGACATTTTGTTTCACCTGTCTCTGAGAATTCTTTTCAAAACTAACAAAAAGAAATATTTGAAATAGTATTTTTTTATCTTCTAAAAAGTTTAAATGTTGTATTAACTTGCAATGTCTTTTCCATCTTAAATCCTCTGTCAACAACATACACAAGTCTGTCTCATGAAATAACAGGCTAAACATTTATTAGATTTTTCCTTGAAGCATGAAATTTACATTTATCTCCACGAATTTTTTAAATTGCTTGGCTTGTTTTGATGAAAAAGTTTCACCCTATTTCCTGCACCCTTTTTTGAGGAACATTGTACACTTGAATCATTTGAATTTTTCAACACAGGCATTTTAGCAAAAGTCAGTTTATTTCATCTCAGTCAGTTGGATAAAACATGTCATCAGAGTGAGGTGTGTTTTTTTTTTTTGTTTTTTTTTTAATCACCAGGTTAATCCTTTGAGACCTGAAGTGCCGGGCTGAACATGAGGCTTTCATCTCAACACTTATTCAACCAAAACAGTAAAAGCAAGAGGTTTCAATAAGCATGTATTGAAACTCACCACATCCATAAATGTCCATATAAAACACAAGTCTTCTGTCCACTATTTCCTATTCACATAGTCTCATCCATGTGCAATCTCAAAAGTCACACCTTCAAATATATAAAGTGTGCTTATCTATAACATTCCTACTTGTAAACCTATATGTTTATGCTATCAAGTCATTTGAACAGATTTATATTTTTGAAAGTCATTCATTATGAATTAAACAGCCACTCATATTTTAAAATACATAGTAGGCAACATTTTATGAACATATAAAACACTTTCACAGTAACACTGTTCATCTTCAAAGACTTTCAACTAAACTAAATGATTTGAGATTGGGTTCAAATTCCTTATTTATCTTGTAAAACTTTTTACCCTCTGGCTCCAACATAACTTTTTAAGCTTATTTCCAATAGTTCTCATTAATTTACAGTTAATTCTATTTAAACTGGTCTCTTTGTATTCTCCTAAAACATCCGGTAGTTTTCCATTACAAAGCAGGCTGGATCCAGGCTCTACTCACCAGAGTAGTCTGTTTTCCTGTTTTCTGTTTAATTAAATTTTACATGTATATTTCAAGACCTAGATCTATTCCCAGTTCTTTGGGTTGTCTTTTTTTTTATCTAAAGTGAAGTTTCTCAACTTTTTATGAAACCAGCTAAATATTATATCTATAAATAAAACATTGCATTTATCTGTTGCTATGGTAGTCAAAATAAAATGGAAATATTATTACAAAATTCAGGTACTCTGTGATAAGCTGCTTGTAATAAGGCTACATGCCTTACACAAAATTTAGGGCTTCGTGGATACCCCCCCCCCCAAGGAATAGGCTGTGATTTTCAGAGCGACTAAAACTGGAGTATTGATTTGCACCAGGACTGGAACATATGTGAAGTTTGGTCTAATTTCTAGGCTGTGTGGCATATGGAAGTTAACTACAGGGAAAACAATAAAGTAGGGGTAAGACGGAGCAAGACCTTTTGGTCCTTCCCCCTCCCATTTCCTCCACTTGCCTCTTTGTAGAAAAACTTTAGCCAGAACACAAGTTTAATCAAAGAAATGAGAACATGCAGAAGTAAAAAAAAAAAAAAGTCAAACAAGACAAAATAATAATTGAGTAAAGTCAAGGATCATTAGTCCCTCCTCAAAAACTTTGGATAATATTCTGACCCATATCCTTTGAGTGCTCTTACAGATAGCAAAATCTCTACCAGGTGGAAGAAGTTAACTACATGATGACCAGACTGTAGCCATGACATAAAGCTGCCACATTCCTGAGAGCTGGCCTCAAAGAAAGAGAACAAATTGACCCTAGAACCAAAGATTAACTGTACTCAAAACAATCAAGATGACCAATTTCAAGATGACTCTCAACTGACTGTGCTGTTTTTGTGCATAGCCCCCTCCTTCTGCCTACTGTATCTGTAAAAACATACATCTTTATGTATGCTTTTACTACATCTGTAAAAGCTACATCTGCCCACTGTAAAAGCTCTTGCCCACTGATTGTCAGGGGGAAGAGTGGGCCTTTTGATGTGAGTTGCCCCACCCCCCAGGTTTTGGTGACAGGAGTACTTTAAAAAGACATGTAGAAACTAAAGACCTATATATAGAAAACTATAAAACACTGGTGAAAGAAATCAAAGAGGACACTAATAGATGGAGAAATATACCATGTTCATGGATTGGAAGAATCAATATAGTGAAAATGAGTATACTACCCAAAACAATTTATAGATTCAATGCAATCCCTATCAAGCTACCAACAGTATTCTTCACAGAGCTAGAACAAATAATTTCACAATTTGTATGGAAATACAAAAAACCTCGAATAGCCAAAGCGATCTTGAGAAAGAAGAATGGAACTGGAGGAATCAACCTACCTGACTTCAGGCTCTACTACAAAGCCACAGTTATCAAGACAGTATGGTACTGGCACAAAGACAGAAATATAGATCAATGGAATAAAATAGAAAGCCCAGAGATAAATCCACGCACATATGGACACCTTATCTTTGACAAAGGAGGCAAGAATATACAATGGATTAAAGGCAATCTCTTTAACAAGTGGTGCTGGGAAATCTGGCCAACCACTTGTAAAAGGATGAAACTAGACTACTTTCTAACACCATATACAAAAATAAACTCAAAATGGATTAAAGATCTCAACGTAAGACCAGAAACTATAAAACTCCTAGAGGAGAACATAGGCAAAACACTCTCTGACATACATCACAGCAGGATCCTCTATGACCCACCTCCCAGAATATTGGAAATAAAAGCAAAAATAAACAAATGGGACCTAATTAACCTTAAAAGCTTCTGCACATCAAAGGAAACTATTAGCAAGGTGAAAAGACAGCCTTTAGAATGGGAGAAAATAATAGCAAATGAAGCAACTGACAAACAACTAATCTCAAAAATATACAAGCAACTCCTACAGCTCAATTCCAGAAAAAGAAACGACCCAATCAAAAAATGGGCCAAGGAACTAAATAGACATTTCTCCAAAGAAGACATACAGATGGCTAACAAACACATGAAAAGATGCTCAACATCACTCATTATCAGAGAAATGCAAATCAAAACCACTATGAGGTACCATTTCACGCCAGTCAGAATGGCTGTGGCCCAAAAGTCTACAAGTAATAAATGCTGGAGAGGGTGTGGAGAAAAGGGAACCCTCTTACACTGTTAGTGGGAATGCAAACTAGTACAGCCACTATGGAGAACAGTGTGGAGATTCCTTAAAAAACTGGAAATAGAACTGCCTTATGATCCAGCAATCCCACTGCTGGGCATACACACTGAGGAAACCAGAAGGGAAAGAGACACGTGTACCCCAATATTCATCGCAGCACTGTTTATAATAGCCAGGACATGGAAGCAACCTAGATGTCCATCAGCAGATGAATGGATAAGAAAGCTATGGTACATATACACAATGGAGTATCAGTCAGCCATTAAAAAGAGTACATTTGAATCAGTTCTAAGGAGGTGGATGAAACTGGAGCCTATTATACAGAGTGAAGTAAGCCAGAAGGAAAAACATAAATACAGTATACTAACACATATATATGGAATTTAGAAGGATGGTAACAATAACCCGATGTACGAGACAGCAAAAGAGACACTGATGTATAGAACAGTCTTATGGACTCTGTGGGAGAGGGAGAGGGTGGGAAAATTTGGGAGAATGATATTGAAACATGTAAAATATCATGTAAGAAACAAGTTGCCAGTCCAGGTTCGATGCACGATACTGGATGCTTGGGGCTAGTGCACTGGGACGACCCAGAGGGATGGTATGGGGAGGGAGGACGGAGGAGGGTTCAGGATGGGGAACACATGTATGCCTGTGGCGGATTCATTTTGATATTTGGCAAAACTAATACAATTATGTAAAGTTTAAAAATAAAATAAAATTAAAAAAAAAAAAGACATGTAGATATGCAGTCATTCCCCTAGACAGTTGGAAAGAAAATATAAAAAGTTTTTGTCTATAGATACACTGTTAATGTTAAGATATTGTGGACAAAGAAATATATAATGGTTGCAGAGGTGTTTGCAAATTTTCAGATCCTAAGTCACAATATAGATGTTCTGAATTTCAAGAAAAAAATAGTAATTGAGCTTTTTCTCATATAGAAAGAACTGTCTAGCATTCTCCACACTAAGAAACAGAGGGAATTATCAATATTTACTTGATTTGGGTTGAAATTGAGGAGGTCAATAAAATTTATATATTTTCCAATCACACAGGAACTATAGCAAAATAGTGCTCCTATTTTATTGACTAATTAATGTATACTCTTATTGAATTTCTGATGGTTCTCTATTTTGCTTTTCAAATGTACTGCACTTTATGGAGGGGTTATATTTGGGAAACCTTCAGAGAGCAGTGATACAAACAGAATAGTTGTGTAGAACCACTGACTAGGTAAAGTATTTCCATTAAGAAAATACCTAGCTTGAGAGAGAGTTAAACATGCTTTGGTTTAGGAAGAATGCATTAAAAAATCCATTTACTCACTTATTTATTCATTCATCCTACAAATACATTAAAGGCTTATCATATGCCAGGCATTGCTAAGAACTGAGATAAAAATTTGTGTTTAATGATGTATCCTGACTCAGTCTCCTCATTTATAAAATGCAGATGGCTTTCACTTCTCCATTAGTTTTCTATGATGGCCTTAACAAATGACTGCAAAACACTTAAACAACATAAATTTATCTTATAATTCCACAGGTCAGAAGTTTAACATGGGTCTCACCAGGCTAAAGCCAAGGTGTCAGCAGGACTATATTCCTCTCTGGAGGCTCTGGGGAGAATCTGCTTCCTTGCTCTTTTGTGTTTCCTAGAAGAAATAGCATAAATAATTGACACCTATGAAAAATAGGGCTTCCCAGGTGGCACTAGTGGTAAAGAATCTGCATGCCAATACAGGAGAGAGATGTGCGTTTGATCCCTGGGTTGGGAAGATCCCCTGGAGAAGGGAATGGCAACCCACTCTGGGATTCTTGCTGGAAAATTCCATGGACAGAGGAGCCTGAAAGGCTACAGTCTATGGGGCTGCAAAGAGTCAGACATGACTGAGCGACTGAGCACACACACATGAAAAATAATTCAACTATATATTTCAGGGCTAGATGTATTTTAAACTAATCTATTCTACAATATTAGATAGCAGCACCGACTCAATGGACACAAACTCTGGCAAACTCCAGGCGATAGTGAGGGACAGGGAAGTCTGGCGTGCTGCAGTCCATGGGGTCACAAAGAGTCGGCCATGATTTAGTGACTGAACAGCAAGAACATTCTACAATTACCCACTTAAAAAGATATCCAGCTAAATATTTTATTAGTGTTAATCATACTGTGTGAACTGTTTTTTCTCTCTGCTTTCCCACCACCCACGTCCCTAGCCTTAAGGAGGAAACATACCAGTGGCAAGAATTGAGAATGGGTATTTCCTGATAAAAGTTTACTACCTGATTATTCTTATTAGACTGTTAAAGTGAGCAAAAAAGGTAACAAATCAGTAAACATGATAAAATCCCTCATAGAGCCGGTAGCCATCCTCTCAATATCAGAATCTGGATATAAACAAGGAATAAGAATCTGACTTAAAGTTGATAATTATGTTTAGTGTAAACATAACAAGGCTTTTCAAAAAAAAAAAGAAAAAACACTCTCCTTAAAAATATAATAGAAATTAAATAAAAATATTTTACCCTCAGTTTTGTGGAAAATATAGGGTCACTCTCATAAAGTTATAAATTTTAATGCAGAGATAGCTTTCATGGAATCTCGGCTATAGTCATGACTACTGTTAACTCCATTTTATAGGAAAATATAAATGAATAAGACACTAGAATTTTCCAAGACTAATGTTAAGTCAACTCTAGCATAAAGAATGTGTGGAACAATAGATATTTCTATCTCTTATCAGCTGCCTAACTTGGACAATCTCATCCACTCAGCAAGAGACTATTAGCTTCTGCCCAAACTTGCCCATATTTACAGATTGACTGAAAAGATGAGGTGACAATTCAGTCAATAACCTTTGACACAAATTCAGACAAATCGTGTGCTCCTCACAATGACAAATTACTCTAGAAAATTAACTGTCGAAAGTGCAGCAATATGATGAAGATTGATTATTTTATTCTTGCAAGTCTGCTTTGAGTTAGAGTAACAGCCTCATTTGGACACAGATGGTACCAATAGGGAAGGACAGATCGTGTCTCTGTCTCAGCTGAAAAGAAGAAGATGAATTTTCACAAGAAAACAAGGGTGATTCTTTTTTCAAGAGAAGGAGCTTATGTTTTGTGAGTGCCTCTTTAAGATTATCTTTTACAGTCTCAGCAAAGAAGAAGATTATATTTTTAAACATTTTGCCACTACTTCTGAATAAACTGCCTGAAAGCAATTTTAGCCCCTTGCCACAACTTTTCTAAAAGAGTAGAATTTGAGAAACTTTACTTCAGCTTTATGTCTCTTATTGATTCAATAATTATATTTTAAAATAACACATAGTATATTCATAAAGGATATATATTTGATTTTAGATTTTTTCTTCAAAGGTTATAAATAATAGCCTACAGGCTACATTCTATGAGGAACTTAGATTTCTCCTTGAAATTCAGGTTTGTATATTAAAAGGGATATTAACCATTTCAAGCAAAGAGATCAGTAAATTGATATTTCAGAGTTTTCACAGTCAATTATTTATTTGTTTTAATATCAACAGCTCTCAGTGCCAGGAGTCTTATAATAAGATATTCTTTTACAGAGGAAATATTTAAAATTATATTGCAACTTCATAAAAAGTAACTGGAAGCTCAATGAAGCATCACAAAAGCAGGTTTAAACTATTTAAATTTTGGGAACTACTCAGTTCTCAAAGTTACTTGCCCCATTATAAGACCTACAAAAAATAAACGATAATAGAAAAAATGGACCCACATTACCACAGACATGAGAACTCTGAAAAAAATCTTGTATAATGAGGGGTTGGCTGTAAGGAAGATTCAAAATTGGGAAAAGGGCAGAGGGACACAGGGAAGATAGGTAAATAACAATTCCAGCACACACTTCCAAGAACATTGCAGAACTGGATATGGTGGGGAAGAGTTGTCAAGAATACATATCTCAATTCACAAGAAGCAAACTCTTCAAATAAATAGGGCAGTATTGTTGCCTTGAGCATCTAAAGTAATTAATCAAAGAAGTCAGGTCTCCTTAATTTCAATCTTTAAAGAAAAGAAGAGATTAGGCAACGATCATAAGGAGGCATACAATCATGTTAAAATATCCAGTATCTGGATGCCAGACTACCTCTGACCAAGTTGCTTTGGCAAAAGTTGGTGTTAGTAGAAGCTGTGGACATTTTCCCAGTAGGGGTTGGTATAAATGTTAAGCCATCTATCCTCAGTTTGCAATCACTCTGAAGAACCATCTCAGCTCCAAAGCTCCCTTTTAGATAAGCTGAGACCTATGTTCCATCTTAATTCTGCCCAACTTTCTCACTTCCTCACAAGTATCCCTAAGAGCACTCCTGAATAAACGTCTTGAATACAAATTTCCTCCTTGAGACTATTTCCTGAGGAGCCCTACTAAAACAATCCTTATCAGAAGTGGTTGAGGAAGCAGAGTCTAAAAATGAGATTTTGGAGTTAGATCATCACCAGCTGGCTGGCAATAAGAAGGGCATCATGGGTGGTAATTGGAATGATGATAGCAACGGCATATTACAGCAGCGAAAACTTTTAAATGTGCATTGATTGTGAAGTGGGATGAGAAATCAATTAAAGAAAATGCACCAGCAGGTGCACTATCTCGGGCACTTGATAGGTTCTGAAGAGGTTGCTATTATAAGGACAGTGGGATAGAATGGCAGTTGCCCACGCTATTGATGCATTGAGGAAAGAAAATGAGGTTTATATATGCTGATGTCAGGAGCCAAAAAAACTAAATATCAGATCTAGGACTTAATTATAAGCAAAGTAGAGTTCCAGAGAAAGTTGATTTGTCAACTCTAGCAAATGTGCTATGCAAAAATCAGGACTCAGATTAGGAAGTGAGACCCCAAAACTTTGGTGGAGACACAGGAGTGAAGCAGACAAGAAAACTGGGGACCTGAGTTTCCCCCAACCTCTAGGTTTTCAAAACGGGCCCACTCCTACCCATTAAGGGTCAGAATGCTCCCATTTTTCAGATGACACAGAGGCCTCTGCCTTTTAGGAAAATACACACTCCTGAGGATCTCCTTCCACTGATCCTCCTAGTTAACAGACAAAAAATTAGGGGCAACTCACAACATAATCCCCCTGGAGAAGGGCATGGCAACCCACTCCAGTGTTCTTGCCTGGAGAATCCCATGGACAAAAGAGCCTGGTGGGCTACAGTCCATGGGGTCACAAAGAGTCAGACACGACTGAAGAGACTTAGCACTTATAACATGATCCAGAGAGATGCTGGCCCGTTAAACAAAGAAAAGTACTTGACAAAAGGAGATATAGGTTAGGGCCAATTTATATATTAGTAAGACCCACAACATACATGGTTGTAGAATCTGAAGAGCTGGATCAAGATGGATTAAGTGTAAAGTGAATACAAAGAACTTTTTGACATAGGGACACTTTCCCCCTATCCCTTATGAGAAACTGATATAGGAGGAGAGAGGCCAAGCTCATTTTAGAAAAGGATCAATTCTTTACATATATGGGGTTTCCCACATGGCTCAGAAGTAAAGAATCTGCCTGCCAATACAGCAGGCACAGGAGACATGAGTTCAGTCCCTGGATCAAGAAGATCCCTTGGAGAAGGCAATGTCAACCCACTCCAGTATTCTTGCCTGGGAAATCCCACGGACAGAGGGGCTTGGTGGGCTACAGAGCATGGGGTCACAAGAGTCAGACATGACTTAGGGACTAAACCACCACCACCACCAACACGCATCAGAGAGAACCCACTATAGGAGAGGTGTTGAACAGCCAAGTGGACTGAATGCCTTACTCAGTTGACATCAGGCAGCCTCTCTCTTACAACTTACCTATCTTGTAACAATGAACTCTTCAGTCTCTCTCTTCCAACTTACCTATCTTGTAACAATGAACTCTTGACTAAAGTAGTTATGGTGGCAGCCTCAAAGACTATTCATGGGCCTCATAGCACAAGGTACACCCACCAACACTGATCTAGCTACTGCTGAAACAAAGACCAGCTCTCCCATCCAACTAATAATCAGGTCCAACCCTGCTTAGCTTCCAAGATCAGACGAGATCCAGCACTCTCAAGGTGGCATGACTGTAGACTGAATAAAAACCAATTATGAGTCACATAATAGCAGCATTTCTTTTTGTGACAAGTTGATTCTCAGGACCATCCTTTCTGAGAGGGGCAGCTATCTAACTTGACAGGAATCAACATGTATTCTAGGTATGTGTATGCATTTCTTTCTTTTGGAGTATCAGCCAGCCTCCACGAAACCTGAACTAGGACACTCATGAAGTTATTGGTTAATGTGTTCCACGAAGCAAAAACGCAAACCAATAAAGAAAGGAACTCATAGGGTTCAATGATCACAGGCTCCTACAAAAGAGATAAATGAAGTGAATCCCTAGAACTGATAGTTCAGGAAAATCCAAAATCTTCTCTGTGCAGCCATTCTAAAGAGACATTATTCCAGAATTCTCAAAAAGAGACTTCTTACTCAAACTTTATGAGAAAAATCTGTCTTGTGTGTGTATCTGCATACAACACATACTATAAAAATGAATGGAACCGCATTTATTTGGAAAATCTTGGCAAGCAATATATCAAAGCAAATAATTTTCTATATAACATGTTTTTTCCTAATTATTTTGTGAATTTATGCCTTACCTTGCTCTTAGAATGTGTTAAACAACCTACTACAAAATTTTGTATATAATTTCCAATTTTTACTCTAACTCAGCAAGGTATTATTTTCACTTGTTTCAGGACATAATCAGCATCTCTGAGAGATTAAATAGCTTGTTCAAAGTAACCCAAGAAAATAAGTCATACTCCAAATCAGAAAAATAGTTTTGTTAGAATGCTTATAAGTGATTTTTTCTACTTCTATTTCACAAACTTTCTGAAATATGGTTATGCAGATTTTATGGTTAAAATAAGTTTGTAAATAAGAAAAAAAATTGAACTCAGTAGAGATTCAATACATTTTCATTGACTTTCCAAGTGAAACAGCTGTACAGAACATTTGTCCTTCAAAATCCTCTGGTTTTACTTTAAAGAGACTTGGTTAAATTTCATGGCAGGAAATTGTGTTCTCAGCCTAAATTGTTCATACAATTTCAAGCAAGTATGTCATTTTCACTCTTTAATAACTCTGAATCATTACGTTTAACCACTTAGCTATCTGCATTTGAGAGCTGAGTGAAAAGATTTTTTATTTAAATGGAATTATGGATTTTATGGAACAAATACAGTTTTCTATAAGTAGTCAAAAACAATTTTTTCAAGTAAAACAAGGAAATATTGTCATAATAAAAAAATGTCGTATCCATCAGTTTCATTGGTAACTTTTGAGTCTTCTGTCTGTATTTTATATAATGTGTTCTAAGTATTCTTCACACACAATCAAGAGAATAAAATGGATGGTTTTGCAGTCCCTGGATAAATGGACTTCTTGATAAAAGTCACTCATCATGGTCACTGAGGAGATGAAAAAAATACAAAAGTTTGGATGAATTTAGAGAATATCCTGAATTATAAGCCTGAGTAATGCTGCCACTTTCGGAGAAGGCAATGGCACCCCACTCCAGTACTCTTGCCTGGAAAATTGCATGGACAGAGGAGCCTGGTAGGCTGCAGTCCATGGGGTCGCTAAGAGTCGGGCACGACTAAGCAACTTCACTTTCACTTTTCACTTTCATGCATTGGAGAAGGAAATGGCAACCCACTCCAGTATTCTTGCCTGGAGAATCCCAGGGACAGAGGAGCCTAGTGGACTGCCGTCTATGGGGTCGCACAGAGTCGAACAAGACTGACGCGACTTAGAAGCAGCGTCAGTATCCTCCCCTTCAAAATTATACATGAATTTTACAAAACAGAGGTCTTTTTCTAAAGAATATACCATGCATCACAATTGGGCTACCTTAAGAAGCTAAACTGTACCTGCTTAAAGTTTAATGCAATAATTTTCCTCATTTTAGCCACTTAGGCTAAGAATAGCAGCCATGTACTCAACAGTCTTAATCAAAAGTCTTTTTGTCACCATAAATTACTTTAGAAATCATTATTTTAGAAAGTAAGTGGATCGAATATCTCTTAGGTAACTTCATGTACAAAGAAGTGTGTCAGGATATAAGAGGGTCTAATAACTATTACCCTTTTCTTTCAAAACAAGTCCAGAACTGAGGTATGGGTTAAGAATATGAAGGTGAAGATTATCACTTTCATAACTGATAATACAAATATTGGAAAATATGTGTTAAAATAAGTTCTAACAAAGCAAGCTAGTATTTTCCCCATGATTAAAGGAATGAGTAATAGAGAAAAACTATGTGTGGCTCAAATGGAAGATTGAGTCAGATAAACACATGAAGAAAAAAAGACAAAAATCATCTCTTCCATCATATTTCCTTGGCACTTATGTGTCATCAAAATTCTGTAAGATTTAATCACTTTATGAGATCTAGTTACTATGAGATCTAGTTACTATGAGATCTAGTTAGTGATTCAAGTGAAGAAGAGGAAATCATAGTTCATTAATTGACTAAAATGCTTGTTTCCTGCCCACACTGAAAATTCTTTTGTGGCTGAGATGGGCCTATACATACTCTATTTTTTAGAAAATAATGAGTGAAAAATGAGAAGATTCAGAGAGCAAATGTTTTGGAGAAGTTATAGGTCACTGCTTGGTGGGTCTTCAGGGCCAGTACCCCAGAGGACAGAGGGCTTAGTCAGAGTTTGAAAACAGTGGTATGTGAAGAAAAAAAGGGTATGTGCAGAAAGAAAGGGTATGATCTTTCAGGTAGAGAAAATGGTATGAGTAAAACTACAAGGTGTGTTAATAATGAACAGTATATTTTGAGAAAATGAGTAGACCTTATGGCCTAGAGGGAAAGGGTTACATTGAGATGAAAATGTAACAAGCAGAATGGAAGTCTAGAACTAGACTATTAAAGAAAATGATTTGGGGTTGGAGGAGGGGTTGTTGTTTTGTATTATTGTACAGACAGAAGGGAGCTATAGAAGGTTTTAAAGTAAAGCTGTAATTAAAAAAAAATAGTAGAATATCACACTTGAGATAAAGAGATAGAAAAGAACAATGACTATTTTATCCCCTCTATTCTCACTCTTATTTTTTCATCTTGGACATCTAGACCCACTGTGATAATCAGACTAAAGGTCTGTGTGTGTGTGTACTGCAGCTAAATAATTTTCCATTTTAAATTTTTTCATCAAAAATTATTTTTGCTTTATCATGTAACTTTGTTTTAGTTGACATAGTCAACTAAATGATCAGACATTAAAATTAATGGCTAAAATGTATTTATTAATTTTTTGCATCAAAACCAATCTTGATTGTAAAAAAAAAAAATTATTTTTTTTGATTGGATCTCCCTTTTCATGAGGTAGAATAGCCAGGACTATGTAAGCCTCTAAGTAGCACTTGAGAGCAGGTCCCATAAGGCAGCTTTGTCTCCCCCTCATATGGCGCCTGAAGAACATATTATATTATATAACCTTTCTCCAAGCCTGCCCCGCTCTGCCTGAAACCCTATTCCTTTATTTTTTTTTTAATTTTTAATATAAATTTATTTATTTTAATTGGAGGCTAATTACTCTACAATATTGTATTGGTTTTGCCATACATTAACATGAATCTGCCATGGGTGTACACGTGTTCCCCATCTTGAACCCCCCTCTCACCTCCCTCCCCATACCATCCCTCTGGGTCATCCCAGTGCACCAGCCCTAAGCATCCTGTATCATGCATTGAACCTGGACTGGTGATTCATTTCACATATGATAATATACATGTTTCAATTCCATTCTCCCAAATTATCCCACCCTCACCCTCTCCCACAGAGTCCAAAAGACTGTTCCATACATCTGTGTCTCTTTTGCTATCTCACACACAGGGTTATCATTACCATCTTTCTAAATTCCATATATGCGTTAGTATACTATATTGGTGTTTTTCTTTCTGGCTTACTTCACTCTGTATAATAGGCTCCAGTTTCATCCACCTCATTAGAACTGATTCTAATGTATTCATTAATGGCTGAGTAATACTCCATTGTGTATATGTACCACAGCTTTCTTATCCATTCGTCTGCTGATGAACATCTAGGTTGCTTCCATGTCCTGGCTATTATAAACAGTCTAAAATGTATTTAATAGAGAAAGCCCAAAGAAATTCAGATGTAAAAGGCCCTTGACTAGTTTGCTTTTTCATTTTACTTTTTTTCTCATTCTCTTTATTTTTTAAAGTTTATGTACTGTGCTGTCCTCTGCTCATTCACTTCAGTCATGTCTGAATCTTTGTGACCCTATGAGCTGCAGCCCACCAGGCTCCCCTGTCCATAGAATTTTCCCAACAAGAATATTGGAGTGGGTTGCCATGTCCTCCTCCAGGGGATCTTCCTGACCTAGGGATCAAACCTGCATCTCCTGCATTGCAGATGGATTCTTTACCATTGAGTCACCAGGGAAGAACATAAAGTTTATGAAAACTCATTTATTGGAAAAAGTCTAGAAAATTGACTTTCACATGTGTGACTTGGCCTTGTTCTCTACCAAAGTGAGAGAGTCCATCCTCTTCCATATTCCCTCACCCAGTTAGTCAACACCTTTCCCTTCTTATATTCTAAATATTTACCTTATGTGGTGTGATCATCCTATGGAAGCAAAGTTGACCCTTACTGCTTGGTTTAGATGTCAAAGCTAGTGACACCACACACATTCCAAGTGAGCATTAGAAGTTTTATTACTTACATAATAAAGTATTCTGGGGATTTATGGGAAGCCTTTTTAAGAAAATGGCTTGAGAGAGAAAGGTAAGGATATTGGTTGAGATTTTCTATTGTGGTTAGAATCTAAGGACAAGATGAGGATCCCATTGTGTGGTCAGGGATTTGTGTGGTGTGCATTAGCCACCAGAGCCAAAAGAAAAGTGTCAGAATTTCTTATCAGTTTTCTCAAACAGGGGTCATGAAGGAGAGACAAGAATTAAAAGCCATTATCAAATGCAAAAACTGGATTCAAACTTCTTATTCCATTATGAAACACAATCATCTTTCATTTGCACTGATATCATAACCTCTCAAATACACCCTCTTTCTCTAATCTACACCATCTGCCAATTCATCTTTCACCATTATGTCAACCTCATAGACTTGCAAATCTGATGATGCCATGACCCTGTTCAAAATTCTTCAGTGGTTATGCATCCCTAAGTAGTAATTCTTAAATATTTTCATTAAGAATTAGTGGATAGTGTTTTGCCTATGTTCTCCTCTAAGAGTTTTATAGTTTCATAGGCAAAACACTCTCTGACATAAATCACAGCAGGATCCTCTATGACCCATCTCCCAGAATATTGGAAATAAAAGCAAAAATAAACAAATGGGATCTAATTAAAATTAAAAAGCTTCTGCACAACAAAAGAAACTCGAAGCAAGGTGAAAAGACAGCCTTCAGAATGGGAGAAAATAATAGCAAATGAAGCAACTGACAAACAACTAATCTCAAAAATATACAAGCAACTCCTGCAGCTCAATTCCAGAAAAATAAACGACCCAATCAAAAAATGGGCCAAAGAACTAAATAGACATTTCTCCAAAGAAGACATACAGATGGCTAACAAACACATGAAAAGATGCTCAACATCACTCATTATCAGAGAAATGCAAATCAAAACCACAATGAGGTACCATTTCACACCAGTCAGAATGGCTGAGATCCAAAGGTCTACAAGCAATAAATGCTGGAGAGAGTGTGGAGAAAAGGGAACCCTCTTACACTGTTGGTGGGAATGCAAACTAGTACATTCCCACCACTACATTCCACTAGTACATTTCTTATCAGTTTTCTCAAACAGGGGGCATGAAGGAGAGACAAGAGTTAAAAGCCATTATCAAATACAAAAACTGGATTCAATGGGCCATAAGAATAATTAATTCTTGGAGAACAGTGTGGAGATTCCTTAAAAAACTGGAAATAGAACTGCCATACAACCCAGCAATCCCACTGCTGGGCATACACACCAAGGAAACCAGCATCACAGCACTGTTTATAATAGCCAGGACATGGAAGCAACCTAGATGCCCATCAGCAGATGAATGGATAAGAAAGCTATGGTACATATACACAATGGAGTATTACTCAGCCATTGAAAAGAATACATTAGAATCAGTTCTAATGAGGTGGATGAAACTGGAGCCTATTATACAGAGTGAAGTAAGCCAGTAAGAAAAACACCAATACAGTATACTAACACATATATATGGAATTTATAAAGATGGTAACCATGACCCTTTATGCGAGACAGCAAAAGAGACACAGATATATAGAATAGTCTTTTGGACTCTGTGGGAGAGGGAGTGGGGGGATGATTTGGGAGAATGGTATTGAAACATGTGTAATATCATATAAGAAATGAATCACCAGTCCAGGTTCGATGCAGGATACAGGATGCTTGGGGCTGATGCACTGGGATGACCCAGAGGGATGGTATGGGGAGGGAGGTAGGAGGGCTTCAGGATTGGGAACACGTGTACACCCATGGCAGATTCATGTTGATGTATGGCAAAACCAATACAGTATTGTAAAGTAAAAAATGAAAAACAAAAAACAGGGCTACCTCATTGTATTTCCATAAGGGTTAAAATAATTGTAAAGTTAAAAAAAAAAAAAAGAATTAGTGGATAAAGTCCTGGGGACAGAAGATTATTCAAAGTAGTTCACTATAAGACAAATATTTTTGAAGCCTACTGTTTTATTTTAAATATCATATGGATTTTGTCTTCTACTATAAATTGTCATGTGTTTTAATATATAAAAATATGCAAAAATAATCTTCCACACAGCAATTTATACTCAAAATTTGTAGTACCCTTACAGTTTCCTGGAGGAGTCACCATATAGATCCCTCAGCTTGTAGTACTTAACCAGGCATACCCTTGAAAAGTGAAAGTATTAGTCACTCAGTCCTGTCTAACTCTTTGTGACCCCATGGACTGTAGCCCACCAGACTCTTCTGTCCATGGAATTCTCCAGGCAAGAATGCTGGAGTGGGTAGCTATTCCCTTTTCCAGGGGAATCTTCCCAACCCAGGGATCCAACCAGGGGCTCTAGCATTGCAGGTGGATTCTTTAGGAGAAGCATAACCACCCCCAGTAGACTATAATGGCTTCTATTTAACGTAGGACATCCTTCATTATCTTGAACCAAATCCATCCTCAGGTTCTGTCATCTTGATCTGCCTCTCCCAACCATACACAAGCACTCTATGTTGTAACACATGACCCCTGTGTTTCACTCCTTTATGGCATCACATGGTATCTCTGTCTGAATCACCCTGTTCCCACTCCTCCCTAGATACAACTCCTCTTGTTGGGCTTGATTCTTCAAATTAAGAATTTTTAAGTCCCTCTTTGAGGTGTCCCCCTAGGTTTTCTCTGAATATTGTACATTATAGCAAGGATCATTTTATTTTGTGATTTTTGCATATCTACCTTCCCCAAAGATTTTATGGACAGGATGAGTGTCTTTTCAACATGGACTGGCACAGAGCCTGCTGCACAGAGTACCCAATACACCTTTGTTGAGTGAATGAAAAAACATTGTTGTGCCATTTAGAACAATACCTTTTAAATACTGTGAAAGAAACATCTCCAGTAATAACATTGTTCAAATTCTTAATTCACCTCATAGGAAGGGTGATTTAAATATAGTTAAAATTATAGTGTTAGTCGCTCAGTCATGCCCGACTCTTTGTGACCCCATGGACTGCAGCCCACTAGGCTCCTCTGTCCATGAGATTTTCCAGGCAAGGATACTGGAGGGGGTTGCCATTTCCTTCTCCAGGGGATCTTCCCAACCGAGGGATCAAACCCGGTGCCCTTCCCACTGCAGGCAGATTCTTTACCAACTGAGCTACAAGGGAAGCCTTGTAGCTTATAAAATTATAAGGTGCTTTCATTTTAGAGCATTATACAAATGACCTAAAGAAAAAAAGAAAGGAAAAAAACCTGACAACACAACAGCCAAAAAGAAAGTTAAATAAAGAAGAAAAGCGTGAATCTGAGAATAAATAAATAAATAATAAAATAAAACCTCTCTCTGAAAGCTCCCAAGAGTGAAAAACAGGGACAAAGAAAATCTCTCAAGACTGAGTGGTCTGGGAGAGGAAACAGAATTTACACAAACCATGAGGGAATGAACAGGGACAGGAGAGAGGCAAAAAAATGTAAATGTTAAGCAAGCCCATGAAAATATAATTATATTTGCTGATAAGGGGACAGTGGGTTTCAGGTGGGCAGTGAGATAAGTTAATACCTTATCATGTGTATGTGTGATGGGAATATATAAGTGAAAGATGAACTTTTTCACCACGGGCTACAACTTAAAAGGTGCTAAATTCTTATCCAAGTTGATTTGTGCAATGTGTTTCCATCCTTAGAGGATTGAAATTGCGGATCTTAGGATATTTATTTTCTGTATGCCGTTTTACTCACAGAGTGACTATAACAAGAAAAAAAACAATAAAAATAAATTGATAGTCACACTAATAATATTTATGTTGCAGTCTACAAATTCATTTGTGTTAGAAATATGTTTTCTCTAACATAAGATAATTTCTGTTTTGAGCCCCATTAACTCTCAGTTGAAAGAAAATAATCTTAGTCCTCTTTAGACGTCCCTTTCAATCCAACTCCACAGGCTCAAGAACCTAATAAAAGTATCAGGAGTAAAGAGAGAAAAAGAGGAAGATCTAGACCTCAACAATCAGTTCCCAAGTTGGCCTATGAGATGTCCACTGTCCTGCCCTTAAGGCAGTTCTCAGTCTGGCAGCTCTCAGGAACCTTCTGCTGTTAGACGCACATCTCTCTGTCTTCCTTTCCTTTCTAGAGCTCAGAGTAAGTTACTCCTAGAGGAACTCTCTCTTACTTCAAATTTTGAATAAAGATGTGTTGCCCCTACCCCAAACTCTCCCTTCCGTATGGAAAGGGAAGAAACAGAAAGCCAAGAGAATTGATGACTTTTCTGTCAGCCCTTAAGTAAATAGCATCATGTTAGATGGGAAGGGATCAATATACCATAAGAGAAAGAAAGATCAGGTTATCATTTATTGCCTGTGTACTACATGTCAGGCATTGAGATCATTGCTTCATGCTGGTTAGTGTGTTGGCCAGTACTGCTCATAAGAGGAATGAATCTCTTGTTATTGAAGCAGAGAAAATTCTCAGGGTAGTTACTAGAGATAATATAAGTTAAATTCATTGATTTCAGAAGCAAGTACATAGAGGTCAGTGACACACTGGGGTGAAGCAGAAAGATGAAGGAAAAGGAGGTAGGAGTGTAGCAAGTTAAGGGCATCAGTGGAGTTCGACCAAGTAGAGCTCAGGGCTCAGCAAAGATTGAACTAAGAATGAACTACAGTCTGCCAGTTGTCCTTGGCAATAGAGTTCTCTTTTATGAAAATGATGTTACAGTGGGAAAAGTCATATATTGATTAAATAAGTAGTAACTAGCAAGAGAGTATTTTGCAAAAAGATGTAGTTCAGATAGTTTTAATGTGGGAGAGTTGGAAAGAATTTTTTAAAGAATTTCGTGAATCCACCAAAGAATGATATAAAGAAGGAAAGAATCTGAGTTATATAAAATAATTAAATTGGGTCTGTATACTGGTAAGCTTCAATTCCAGTGAACTATTTTGCCTGCTGATGGCCCTTTTCATAGGTCATGTAAATAAAATCAATATGTCCTAGGTCCATACCTCTTCAAATTTCCTTTGCAATATTATTGCTGCATAGAAGAAAGCACTTAAGGGCAAAGAAAGTGAGCTTAACACTTGAGAGACAGCAGAATATGCCACCCCAAAATATGCCACTTTGACACAAGGATTATTTTGAACTGAAGTTACTTGAAAAACAGAAAAAGATTTCTCTGACTGTTCATTTTTGCATTCATATCATCAGAAGGATCACAGACCAGTTTTAATGGGTTTCTACAAGATTGACCATTGCAATGTCCCAAGACAGAGTATTCTTGGTCATCCCAAGCTTCAGACCTCTCTGAGATCCTTCACTGTACATTTTATAAGTGAGAAATGCCATGCAATTTCAATGCTCACATTTGCAAGTGAATTTAAGACTGTTACAACAAGTAATTACCTAAAATGAATTTTATTTCTAATGTATTAGTAAAGAAGTCCAGCTGCCAATAGACAGGCAAGACCAAATGCCAACATGACAATTCTGTCCTCATACTGAATTATTCTAGTGGTTATAAAGACAAAATTCATTCATTTGCTCAATATAACACACATGGACTTGGCAGAAAATACACTGTACATTCAAAAGGTGTACACGAATGAAGATGATTTAATGATGGGAGTATTTACAAATGTATTTGTAGAATTAAGTGAACAAATAAGAAGTGGTGAAGTACCCTGGGACTGGCAAGAATAAGGAACTGCTCACACACATAAACCCAAGAGGGTAAATAGGGGAACAGCATCAAGGAAAAGCCAGAGCTAATCATCAAACCCAGACTGGCTGGCACAGAGGCATGCGGACAATAAATACCCACAGCTGAATCTTCCCAGCTCCTGAGTCTTCAACCAGTGCTAAACTCAAATGGAAGCCAAAAAGCAAAAAGATAGAGGTGATACAGTCTATGGTGGTCATTTTTCAGGGCCCCAGATTTGGATAGAAAAGAGCAAAGAATGGATTCTGTAGGGGAAAGTAGAGCTGTGTGCTTATTATTTGTCTGGTTGCTCTCAGACCCATTGCTTGTTCTTTCCTAGACCTGACATTAGCACAGGGAATTGCATTTTTCAGACTTTCTTACCATCCTGTTTCTAACCATATCTGGTCATTGAGAAGTGGTAGGAAGAGATTGGAGGACTGAAGGAAATCAAGTCATTGCATCTTTCCACGTCTCTCATTACCTTAGACATTATCTCCAAAGTATCTGTATATCCTTGGTAATTCAGTTACCACTGGAGAGTCGTTTTCATCATTGTCCCAAATCTTACAGGGTAAGGCAAAACAGGGCAGGGCAGGGATATCATTTTAGTTTCAACTACAACTCAAGGCTTTTGGACTGAGCTAACACTACCTTCTCTGTTCTGGGGATGGTAGGCTCTTTGTGTACTTCTAATGTTTCATGTTCCTCTGCACAAATCCTCAGGTCTTCCATCACGCATATATCCAGTTACCAGTATTAAATTTCCTCTATTTGCAATACCAAGAGTCATTTCTGTTTCTGACAGAACTCAGATAATATCCTGGGTTAATTTGTAATTGAAAGACATTTTCATAGACCTAGACTTTTACTTCCAAAGTTATTTAATAAATTGAAAGTGTGATTTGACATCACAAAGAAGAATATGGTAAATAACAGTATTGCATTACTTTATCTCAAGCTAATGAGAGAGGAATAGAAACAGAATTTAATAAATGAATCAAACATTGATGTCACATGCAAATGAAATCATAACATACTATATAAAGAAAACTTTAACAGGTTTGAATAGATAAAATGGTTGGGAAATTGAGTCATTCCTTGGCATGAATGACAATTGAGGAATTAAATACCATAAAATAATCTGTGATTTAGCGGTCAGTTGCATATTCACATTTGAACAGATATATTATTTAGAGCTCATTTTTCTCATGCAAGATGTCCTTTGTTTGTTAAAAGTAGGGATAGTGATAAATGATCAGTGATAGAAAACTCTGGGCAGCAAAGAGAACTGATGACCTATTACTAGATTAATAATTCAGTTTTTCACAGTTCCTCATAGTGGTATTTCTAAAAAACAAATTTCAACATTGAATTTTACCAGTAGGTAAAATACAGAGAAACTAGAGTAGAAGTAGAAATATAGATATAAAAATGGATTGATGGATGTATAGATAGATAGATAGAGATAGATTGATGCTATCCAATATCTATTCATGAAAAGATCTGCTGTAGGGTAGAACTATGCCTATCAAAAATAAATCTTCACCCCCAAGACATACTTGAAGACAATGGTGCTTGCTGATATATAAGCAGAAATAATTGGATGTGACTTCCAATAAAGCTTATTTGGGGGTTTACTCACCAGGCAGGTACCTTTTGCCTTCCCCTCTCTTTCTGATTCCTTCCTGAATTGTAGGTGTGATGGCTGGCTTTGTAAACATGATGGATGATGGATACCAGTGCAGCCACAATTTTTCAAACATGAGGCAATATTAACAGGGAAGATGCTTGTTAAGAATAGCAGTGCAAATAGAAAGTAGAAGCCTGTACCATTGATTATGCCATGAAGCCCAGTAGAAGTTCTGTACAACCAAACTCCAGACTGAATTTCAAGTGATAGAACAAACCTCTGTCTTATTTAAACTACTGATATTCAGGCTCTTTTTTCACGTTAGACAAATACAGTTACTAACTGATATCATCTACTTTTATCTGAAGATATTCATCACAAAAATATGATTTGAAATTATTTGATCTGAAAATTATCTTTGAAACTATTCATAAAGGCAAAAAAAAATTAAATAAATAAGAAAATATGCTCTCTTTCTTACTGAAAGTGAATGGATGATGGTAAGGCTTTCTATTATTTCCTCAAATAATTTATAAATGATGCAAAATCCCAGCCAAAACAGAAAATATATTTAACTTGAGAAATTATTTATAAATTGAATTTAATATTTTAGTGAAAGGAAATAGCTAAAAGATTTAAGAACAAATTTTTCCTTCCAGTTTATTGAGATATGATTAACATACAGAGCTGTACAAGTTTAAGGTGCACAGCATATGATTTGATTTTCATTCATCATGAAATACTTAGCATAAGTTAGTGAACATCCATCATCTCAAATAGTCATAAAATGAAAGGAAAAATATTTTTCTTTGTGATGACCACTCTTAGAATTTACTCTCTTAACAACTTTCATATATGACATACAGCAATGTTAATTGTATTTATCATGGTGTGTTTTACATCCTTAGTACTTATTTATCTTATACTTTTATCCAATTCATCGTCCCTCCATTCCCATCTCTGATAATGACAAATCTTATCTCTTTTTCTATGAGTTTGCTTGTTTGTTTCTGTTTCCACAAGCATTTTATTTTTTTTAATTAAAAGAGTCAAAGTCTTTTAATTAAAGAAGAGTCAAACTCTTGTTGGCATCCACCCTGAGAATGGGGGAGTCTAAAAAGGGGTGGATATATATTTGGATAACTGATTCACTTTGCTACGCAGCAGGAACTACAACAACATTGTAAAGCAACTATACTCCAATGTCAATTAATAAAATAAATAAATAAATAAATGAAAAAATAGTAACAGGAACTTGAGACTAGATCAACACTAACCCATTGTCTTCATTAAAGATTCTAAAACTGCCACTGGAGAGGGCTGAATTCAGAAAACACATGATGGATACTAAATTGATATTGTCTTCAGCATACCTTGTTTCTCAGGTCCTGGGAAAGAAAAATATTGGCCAGTAAGAGATAGCATTCTTATTTCACAGTATCTTGTTTTTACCATCAGACATACGGCCTTCAGGGATAGAACACAGCCTCAAAATTTAAGTTGACTTTAGGTTAAAGTCATAAAGTCTCAGTAAGTCCATATTTCCTTGTTTTTGAAGTATAATTGACCTACAACACTATGATGAGATAGCTAGACTGCATCACCAATGCAATTAACATAACTTGGACGAACTCCAGAAGATGCTGAGGGACAGAGAGACCTGGAGTGCTGCGGTCCATGGGGTTGCAAAGAGCTGGACAACACTTGGCGACTGAACAACAACACTATGTTAGTTCCCAGCACATAACGTAGTGATTCTTTGTTTCCATACATTTCAAAATGGTCACCATGATAATCCTAGTTATAATCTGTTACCATATAAATATGTTGCTTTCTTATTGACTATACTCCCCACACTACAGATTTTATATCCCTGACTCATTTATTTTGTAAGTTTTTACGTCTCAGTTTCCACCACCTATTTCTCTTGTCTTCCTGCCTCCTTCCCCTCTGTCAGCCACCTGTTTGTTCTTTGTGTCTATGACTTTGTTTCTGTTTGTCATGTTTATTCATTGTTTTAAGATTCAACATATACATGAAATCACAGGATTTGGCTTTGTCTGACTTATTCACTTAGAATCAAACCCTCGAGATCTAATTCTGCTGCCACAAATGACAAGATTTCACTGTTTTTCATGGTTGAGTAATAGTTCAGTGTGTGTGTGTGTGTGTACACATCACAACTTCTTTACTGATGGGCACTTAAAATTTATTCCACATCTTAGCTATTATAAATAATGCTTCAATGGACATAAGAGCACATATATCTTTTCAAATTAATGTTTCTATTTTCTTCAGATAAATACCCAGGAATGGAAGTGTTGGGTCATAGGTAGTTCTATTTGTAGCTTTTTTTGAGGAATCTAAATACTGTTTGGTTCCTATTCTATTTTTAAAATAATAACTGGCATGCAATATGAATAAAAAATAATTCAAACATGGTAATACTGATAAATAGATATATCATTGAAAAGCATAATCTTAAAACCGACTCAAGGATATTGACTGTAATTGATCAAAAAGCATCTTGCCCATGGAGATAAGAGTAAAAAGAAAAATTTTCCTATGAACTTAGAATTTTCCAAGTCTGTTTCCCCAAAAGAGACCATTGAATACCATGATAATACACATATATATATGAGGTCATCCAAGAAGAAGATAGGGATGGCTTGGTTTGATATTGCCAACACTCCTTCTGCTTACTCCAACCAAAATGCCAGGAATCTAGCCTTGGTGCTTCCATATTTTTTAATTAAAAGCATTGACATATACATTGAAACCATATCACAGTCCTAGAGAATGAAGTCTGGCTCTGCTGACTTTCACTTATGGATATGGGAACATCTCTTTTGAACAAGTACTCCTAGGAAAACTCTTCACTCAAAACTGGGTCAAGGAGAGTTGCTTTCATTGGAGACTGTTTGGAAAATCACTCTCCAAGGAGACATAATTTGAAACAGCCAACCAAATTAGGTACTAACCTATCATGATACAAATTCATTACAAAACCTACAACTCTAAGGCCAATCCAACAACTGCAGATTAAAAATGCACTACATACACCCAGAAAATTTCAATACTGAGGGGCATCCCTTGCCTGAATAGATTCTAATGACTATCAACTAGAATAAAGGTATCGGCATTGACTTAGGGCAGAGTGCTACACTCTGTAAATGAAAAACTTCAGGTAAAATATTTTTCAGAAGCTATAAAGTCAAAATATCAGGGAAATGTTCAAAACCACAATCTCACTGTAAAAAAAAAAAGAAAAAGGAATAGAATTAAACAGAGGCAATTACCGATGATACTATTTGTATAGATTTAAATACTTCACCGAGGGACACAAAAGACCTCCTAATTGTTTCTCCTCTACAGAACAAGTACATAAAAGCAAAGATAATTTATTTTATACAATGAATTTTCAGAAATTACTATTGATTTTTTTAAGTGAATTATTTAGAATTTATAATATCAATACCATCTTAAAAGAAAAGTCTTGCCTTTATCTCTAGAGCAATTTTTGCAAACTAAAATGCCTGTTATGGGCACACAGATGAATATCTAAATACCTGAGTGTTGATACTTAATGGATGTCTTTAGAAAATCCATTGGTCTAGAAGTCTCATTATCCTACTATTTTGTCGCTGCAAGTTTATAGCTACTGGTGCTGATTTGTGGAAACTTTCCTCTTGAGGTTATTGTGGTTATAAACTGAGGAAAATTAATTATACTGGCATGAAATGCAGAGGAAGGAAAAGAACACCATTTAAACACTTGCATACATACTGTATTAGTTTATTAGTAGCATGATAATAAATACCCAAATAATAAAGCACCCAAACTGGGTGGCTTAAAATATAAAAATTTATTGTCCCACAGTCAGAAACCTAGTAGTGAGAAGGCAAGTTATCATAAGGGCCGTGGTCTCTGATGGCTCCAGTAGAGAATACCTCCTGGGCTCTTGCAATATCTGCTGGAAATCTTTGCATTTTTGTTGGCTTACAGGTGCATCTCTCAATCACATGGTGACCTTCTCCCTGTGTCTTCACATCATTTTCCTTCCATGCACGTCTGTCTCTGTGTACAAATTGGCCTTGGAATACAAAACAAAGCAGGACAAAGGCTAACAGAGATTTCCCAAGAGAACGCACTGGTCATAGCAAACACCCTCTTCCAACAACACAAGAGAAGACTCTACACATGTACATCACCAGATGGTCAATAGCGAAATCAGATTGATTATATTCTTTGCAGCCAAATATGGAGAAGGTCTATACAGTCAGCAAAAACAAGATTAGATGCTGACTGTGACTAAGATCATGAATTCCTTATTGTCAAATTCAAATTTAAATTGAAGAAAGTAAGAAAACCACCAGACCATTCAGGTATGACCTAAATCAAATCCCTTACAATTATACCCTGGAAATGACAGATAGATTCAGGGGATTAGATGTGATAGAGTACCTGAAGAACTATGGATGGAGATTCGTGACATTGTACAGGATGTAGTGAGCAAGACCATCTCCAAGGAAAAGAAATGCAAAAGGGTAAAATAGTTGTCTAAGGAGGCCTTACAAATAGCTGAGAGAAGAAGAGAAGCTACAGGCAAAGAAGAAAAGGAAAAATGTACCCATTTGAATGCAGAGTTCCAAAGAATAGCAAGGAGAAATAAGAAAGTTTTGCTCAGTGATCAAGACAAAGAAATAAGAGAAAAATACTAGAATGGGAAAGACTAGAGATCTTGTCCAGAAAATTAGAGATACCAAGGGAACATTTCATGCAAAGATGGACACAATAAAGAACAAAAATGGTATGGACCTAAGAGAAGCAGAAAATATTAAGAAGAGGTGGCAAGAACACACAGAAGAACTATACAAAAAAAAAAAAAAAAATCTTCATGACCCAGATAAACACGATGATGTGGTCACTCACCTAGAGCCAGACATCCTGGAGTCCAAAGTCAGTGGGCCTTAGGAAGCATCACTATAAAAAAAGCTTCTGGAGGTGATGGAATTCTAGATGAGCTATTTCAAATCTTAAAAGAGATGCTGTCAAAGTGCTGCACTCAATATGCCAGCAAAATTAGAAAATGCAGGAGTGACCACAGACTGGAAAAGGTCAGTGTTCATTCCAATCCCAAATGCCAAAGAATGTTCAAACTACCACACAATTGCATTCATCTCATTTCAGTTCAGTTCAGTTCAGTCACTCAGTCTTCTCTGACTCTTTCCAACCCCACTAATGCAGCCTGCCAGACCTCCCTGTCTATCACCAACACCCAGAGTTCACTAATACTAATGTCCATCAAGTCAGTGATGCCATCCAGCCATCTCATCCTCTGTCATCCCCTTCTCCTCCTTCCCCCAATCTCTTCCAGCATTAGAGTCTTTTACATTGAGTCAACTCATGAGGTGGCATGAGGTGGCCAAAGTATTGGAGTTTCAGCTTCAGTATTACTCTTTTCAATGAACACCCAGAACTGATCTCCTTTAGGATGGACTGGTTGGATCTCCTTGCAGTCCAAGGGACTCTCAAGAGTCTTCTCCAACACCACAGTTCAAAGCATCAATTCTTCAGTGCTCAGCTTTCTTCACAGTCCAACTCTCACATCCCAACATGACCACTGGAAAAACCATAGCCTTGACTAGACGAACCTTTGTTGGCAAAGTAATATCTCTGCTTTTTAATATGCTATCTAGGTTGGTCATAACTTTCCTTCCAAGGAGTAAGTGTCTTTTAATTTCATGGCTGCAATCACCATCTGCAGTAATTCTGGAGCCCCAAAACACAAAGTCTGACACTGTTTCCCCATCTATTTCCCATGAAGGGATGGGACCAGATGCCATGATCTTAGTTTTCTGAATATTGAGTTTTAAGCCAACCTTTTCACTCTCCTCTTTCACTTTCATCAAGAGGCTTTTTAGTTCCTCTTCACATTCTGCCATAAGGATGGTGTCATCTGCATATCTAAGGTTATTGATATTTCTCCCAGAAATCTTGATTCAAGCTTGTGCTTCTTCCAGCCCAGCGTTTCTTATGATGTACTCTGCATAGAAGTTAAACAAGCAGGGTGACAATATACAGCCTTGATGTACTCCTTTTCCTATTTGGAACCAGTCTGTTGTTCCATGTCCAGTTCTAACTGTTGCTTCCTGACCTGCATACAGGTTTCTCATGAGGCAAGTCAGGCGGTCTAGTATTCCCATCTCTTTCAGACTTTTCCACAGTTATTGTGATCCACACAGTCAAAGGCTTTGGCATAGTCAATAAAGAAGAAGTAGATGTTTTTCTGGAACTCTCTTGCTTTTTCAATGATCCAGCGAATGTTGGCAATTTGATCTCTGGTTCCTCTGCCTTTTCTAAAACCACCTTGAACATCAGGAAGTTCACAGTTCACATATTGCTGAAGCCTGGCTTGGAGAAGTTTGAACATTACTTTACCAGCATGTGAGATGAGTGCAGTTGTGTGGTAGTTTGAGCATTCCCTGACATTGCCTTTCTTTCTGACTGGAATGAAAAATGACCTTTCCAGTCCTGTGGCCACTGCTGAGTTTTCCAAATTTGCTGGCATATTGAGTGCAGCACTTTCACAGCATCATCTTTCAGGATTTGAAATAGCTCAACTGGAATCCCATCATCTCCACTAGCTTTGTTCGTAGTGATGCTTTCTAAGGCCCACTTGACTTCACATTCCAGGATGTCTGGCTCTAGGTCAGTGATCACACCATTGTGATTATCTGCATTGTGAAGCTCTTTTTTGTACTGTTCTTCTGTGTATTCTTGCCACCTCTTCTTAATATCTTCTGGTTCTGTTAGGTCCATACCATTTCTGTCCTTTATCAAGCCAATCTTTGCATGAAATATTCCCTTGGTATCTCTAATTTTCTTGAAGAGATCTCTAGTCTTTCCCGTTCTGTTGTTTTCCTCTTATTTCTTTGCACTGATCGCTGAAGAAGGCTTTCTTATCTCTTTTGCTATTCTTTGGAACTCTGCATTCAGATGCTTATATCTTTTCTTTTCTCCTTTGCTTTTCACTTCTCTTCTTTTCACAGCTATTTGTAAGGCCTCCCCAGACAGCCATTTTGTTTTTTTGCATTTCTTTTCCATGGGGATGGTCTTGATCCTTGTCTCCTGTACAATGTCACGAACCTCCATCCATACTTCATCAGGCACTCTATCTATCAAATCTGGTCCCTTAAATCTATTTCTCACTTCCAGTGTATAATCATAAAGGATTTGATTTAGGTCATACCTGAATAGTCTAGGTGTTTCCCCTACTTTCTTCAATTTAAGTCTGAATTGGCAATAAGGAGTTCATGATCTGAGCCACAGTCAGCTCACAGTCTTGTTTTTACTGACTGTATAGAGCTTCTCCATCTTTGGCTGCAAAGAATCTAATCAATCTGATTTCGGTGTTGACCATCTGGTGATGTCCATGTGTAGAGTCTTCTCTTGTGTTGTTGGAAGAGGGTGTTTGCTATGACCAGTACGTACGTTTGGAGCAAAAATAATAATAATAAAGTCCTAGAAAATGAAATCTGTGCCAACAATTTTTAATAGCTTCTCATCAGCTATCAAAATTGGGACAAAAGTCTACTTCAAGGTCCATATTATTCTTACTTTTCTTTGGGATTTATATCCTTCATTGTGTTACATTACTTTTTTAAGGTTGTGTAGGCTCAGATTGAAAGTGTCAGTTGCTCAGTTGTGGTGTCTAATGCTTTGCAACCCCACGACTGTGGCCTCTGTCCGTGAAATTCTCCAGGCAATAATACTGGAATGGGGTAGCTTTTCCCTTCTCCAGGGGATCTTCCCCACCCAGGGATTGAACCTGTGTCTCCCTCATTATAGGCAAATTCTTTACCATCTGAGCCAGCAGAAAAGTCAAATTAGATTAGATTGTAAAATACTTTCAGCTATTGCTGAAAGAGTTCATCTTTTTAACTCTTTAATATATTGTGGTTGCTGAAGTTTATTGTAGATGAAAATGAAGTATGTGAAGACACAAAAAGGAATTTTCTCAATTTGTAAATTGCCTTATAAATGGAATTAAAGAGAATGAGTAGCTCAATACTAAATTTGTTCAAGCTGAAGTTTGATGACATTTTATGAGGAAAATATTATCATTTATTGAACATCTATTATGTGCTAGGTAAAATAAGTTCAGTTCAGTTCAGTCGCTCAGTCGTGTCTGACTCTTTGCAACCCCATGAATTGCAGCATGCCAGGCCTCCCTGACCATCACCAACTCCCAGAGTTCACTCAAACTCACATCCATCTAGTCAGTGATGCCATCCAGCCATCTCATCCTCTGGCGTCCCCTTCTCCTCCTGCCCCCAATCCCTCCCAGCATCAGAGTCTTTTCCAATGAGTCAACTCTTCGCATCAGGTGTCCAGAGTACTGGAGTTTCAGCTTTAGCATCATTCCTTCCAAAGAAATCCCAGGGCTGATCTCCTTCAGAATGGACTGGTTGGATCTCCTTGCAGTCCAAGGGACTCTCAAGAGGCTTCTCCAACACCACAGTTCAAAAGCATCAATTCTTCAGCTCTCAGCCTTCTTCACAGTCCAACTCTCACATCCATACATGACCACAGGAAAAACCATAGCCTTGATTAGACGAACCTTTGTTGGCAAAATAATGTCTCTGCTTTTGAATATGCTATCTAGGTTGGTCATAACTTTCCTTCCAAGGAGTAAGTGTCTTTTAATTTCATGGCTGCAGTCACCATCTGCAGTGATTTTGGAGCCCAGAAAAATAAAGTCTGACACTGTTTCCACTGTTTCCCCATCTATTTCCCATGAAGTGATGGGACCAGATGCCATGATCTTCATTTTCTGAATGTTGAGCTTTAAGCCAACTTTTTCACTCTCCTCTTTTACCTTCATCAAGAGGCTTTTTAGTTCCTCTTCACTTTCTGCCATAAGGGTGATGTCATCTGCATATCTGAGGTTATTGAGATTTCTCCCAGCAATCTTGATTCCAGCTTGTGCTTCTTCCAGTCCAGCGTTTCTCATGATGTACTCTGCATATAAGTTAAATAAGCAGGATGACAATATACAGCCTTGACACACTCCTTTTCCTATTTGGAACTGGTCTGTTGTTCCATGTCCAGTTCTAACTATTGCTTCCTGACCTTCAGACAAATTTCTCAAGAGGCAGGTCAGTTGGCCTGGTATTCCCATCTCTTTCAGAATTTTCCACAGTTATTGTGATCAGAAGTTTATTGTCATTTTATTGATGTGCTGCAATTTTCATGAGAGATATAATTAATTCCACTGATATGAAAAATTATATAAGTTGACCAATCTGAAATAACTAGTAAGGGTCTGAGCCTGGATTCAATTCCAATATGGATGCCACTGAAGCATGGGTCCTCATTTCAGAGGAAGTCTGGGCTGAATTTCTATTTTAGTCACTAACATCAATGTGATTCCTTATTTTTGGACCACATTAATGTTACTGTACAAGACCATTCCTTGTTTTTATAGTTAGGTATCCTATATGGCATTTAAAACAAAAGACCAAAACTCTGAATTCCCTACATAAATAAGATTCTTTTTGTGTGGTTTATATTTTTATCCTTTTCCTAGGGGGAAAAGAGAAGTTAAGACTGTTCATAGTCATACAAGGTGCAATAATAGTATTCTTTATAATCTGAATGAAAAACTGGTAACAAAAATTCTACTACTCCCTATGAATGTGAGTGATTTGAAATTTCATCACCAGTGTCTCTAGAATGAGATTAACTACTTGCAGATAATAATGAAGTCACCGTTGATATCATTTACATGATTAAATAAAGAATTTGAGAGAGGAAGTCATTGTGAGGCATATAATTTTCTTTTTCTCTCCTATGTTGCATGGATTTAATTAATTAAATATATGGAGAGAAAAAAGTGTAGTGCCTTAAAATTTCCCACATGAAATCTAGTTCTGTTGCAATGATAGACACTCAGGCTGCAGCAAACATTTTCATTACAGAGCATACTTCTTGTCAAGTTATTTTTGTTGAAAAATGATTTATTAGAAAGTCTACATTTGATTATTACAGGTCAATGATATCCTGCCTGAATAAATCATGTTGGCTGAATATTAAGGAACTATAATAATTGAATGTAGAGGTAAATTTTATTAACTTTTAAGGCTGTGTGAGTGGCCATCTGATCTACAGCTGAACTCCCTGGTTCCGTACTATCATCAGTAACAACTGGGAATTTGCTAGAAATGCAAAGCTGGGGGCACCCATCCACACAGCAGAAACTCTTGGGAATAGGGCTGTACAATCAGTGTTTTAACAAGCTCTCCAGCAGACACTGACACAGCTCAAGTTTGACAGACACTCGTTTAATTCATGACTGTTATTGTTTAGCTGCTAAGTCTTATACAACACTTTTGTGACCCCATGGACCATAGCACCTCAGGCTCCTCTGTCCAGGAGATTCTCCAAGCAAGAGTACTCAAGCAGGTTGTCATTTCCTTCTCCAGGGAATCTTCCTGACCCAGGGACTGAGCCCACATCTCCTGCATTGGCAGGAAAAATCTTTACTACTGAGTCACCGTGTGTGCATGCTGTCGTTTCAGTCGTGTCAGACTCTGTGTGATCCCATGGACTGTAGCCTGCCAGGCTCCTCTGTCCATGGAATTCTCCAAGCAAGAATACGGGAGAATACTAGTTGCCGTGCCCTTCTCCAGGGGATCTTCCCAACCCAGGGATTGAACCTGCATCTCTTCCTTCTCCTGCATTGGCGGGGGTGTTCTTTACCACTAGCACCACCTGGGCAGCCCCCAGGGGAAGTCCAATTCATGGCTACTGTTTGAAAAATACATGTCTTATCTCCAGCATTTATCTTTAACAGTGCTTCTTAATCTGGCTGAATATTAGAATAATTGGTCAGTCCTCTCTTTTAAAGAATACTAATGCTCAGACCTATATCAGACACAATGAACCAACATTTCCCAGGTGGACCTGGTAATCAGTGGAAATTGAGAACTAGTCACATACAGCAGCATAATTTGTGGTGGGGTGAATTTTGAGTATAATGTCAGCAGATCTGGAACAGAGGTCCTGATCAGACTTTTTATTCATGGTATAAAGCAAATCATAAAATTACAAATGTCTATCAAAAAACTTTACAAGTATCCAATCAGTTGAATTATTATGATAATGCATTGGTGGTCCAAATCAGGTAGCACTGCATTTTGGTTAGAACTATAAAAATTCTTGCCCCATAGAGACTTGAAGAGGCATCTACATTTTAAAGTATACATACATTTATGTTTGTATCATATATACATTTATGTTTGAGAAGCACTGTTATAAAGTATGAGGCTTCTGTCATTATCAAAATGTTAAAAAAGAAACATTTGTGTAATTTTTTATGTAGACTCAAATTATGCTTAGCTTTAAATGAGTGTGGGGTAGAAAAAAGGGGAGACATTTAAAATAAGCATTTGAACTTCACATTTTCACTGTGCATTAATACACTAAAGCTAAAAAGGAAGACTTTATATGTCTGTTTGTCCAGCAAGATATAAATTAATATAAGTCCCCTTTGGGCTTGCACAATTACTAAGAATTTAGGAGCAACTCTACACATGGTTATATTTAAAATAGATAACCAACACAGACCTACTGTATAGAACAAGGGACTCTGCTCAACACTATATAGTAACCTAAATGGGAAACGAGTTTTAACCCAGGCCTTCTGCATTGCAGGCAGATTCTTTACCATCTGAGGTAACAGGGAAGCCCCTGGAAAAGAATAGTTACATATATATGTATAACTGAAGCACTTTAATGAAACCTGAAACTAATACAACATTGTTATCAATTACATTCTAATACAAAATCTTTTAAAACATGGAAATGAAAATTGTATCACAATAAAGATATAAAGGCACATGGAAACACACAAAAAAGAATTTAGGAGCAACTCTGACTTCACTTTCACTTTTCACTTTCACGCATTGGAGAAGGAAACAGCAACCCACTCCAGTGTTCTTGCCTGGAGAATCCCAGGGACGGGGGAGCCTGGTGGGCTGCCGTCTATGGGGTCGCACAGGGTCGGACACGACTGAAGCGACTTAGCCCCAAGTTTGAGGAATAGTTCTCTTCATGGCTACTGTTTAAAGGTTGGCAAAGAACAGGATAATGGAAGGAGGAGCAGATGAACAACTGGGAATAGCAAAAGTCTGCAGGAAAATACTCATCAACAAATACACATTATTATTACTATTACTATGATGGACTATCATAAACAAAACAAGTTTAAACAAACATTATAAGTAAATGTTTTTATAATCATCTATTGAAAAAAAATTAAGAAAAAGTACCAGAAAAAAAGTGCCTCACATGTGTGGTTGAACATATTGAATTTTATTTCCTTCAACAGGTACTGCTGGCTGTTTACACAAGTACAATTATTAAGGCACCAGACATGATTTTCCTTGTAATAAAGTTTCTGTATTCCTCTGCTCTTTGGAGAAAGTAATAAACTTCTGGTCGAACAGCAATTCCAATAAATGCCCCCATATACTTCAGCTCATCACTTGTGTAAATTTTATTGACTTACCAGGATCATGTTATTTGGATTTATTGTCTGCAAGGATGAAATGCTATAATAAAAAAGGATAAATGGATCCCACTGGCCCATAAATAACTGTTCCACCAAAAGAGCTGTAGAAGAGCAACTTTGTTTTCCACCATCTGGTGCATCAGAGAATATTATCAAACCAGCAGTAGGTGGTGGTGGGAAAACATCCGTTTCTCTTGCATCCTTGAGAAAACAGTAGCATTTGGAAAACACATGCACCCTTTTTTCCTGGCCAACTACCTAAATACCATCCAACATAAAAGGATTTATTTTTCTAATATTTTTCCGCTTTAGTGGGTACTATCATTTATAGATGGGGAAGTGTTAGACTGGGAGACTTGACATCTAAAATGTCCTATTTTCCTGCAAAACAGAAAGAACACATTCATGAATAATGCAGAACTCTAAAGCTGGGGAAAACTGATGGAAACTTTCTGAGTAAAACATGAGTAGGAGCCATTGAATGCCCAGAGGATAGAGAGAGGTCATGCCTCAGAGTTTAAACTGCATATCCTCTGCATTAGTTAAAGCATGCTATGTGAAGTTCTAAACATTACATATTAATCCTCTGATCACTCTTTTTTCTTTTATAATCTAGTCATATCCAACATTTAAATTTAGCACTTCTAAGCCTCAGGCATTTTGAAATCTCATTTTACTGATGAGAATTTTTTTTTTCTTGCTAAATAAATCTGTCTCCATCAAATCCTATTCTTCATAAGCATTGTCTCTTATGTTTTCACAGGTATAGAATCAGATGTACAAAGAGTTGCAATTTAATTTTTTATTTAGTTCTACTTTATATACATTTAGGTCCCATTCTGATGGATGTAGAAAACTAAACAAAGCCTAAATGGAAGGTCATGGTGGAGTAGAAAAAAACATGCTGGCTCATGTTCACTTTGATATCTTGCAGCACTTACATTTAGATGGTAGTAAATGTAATTCTTCTAAATCCTTTTTTACACCTCTTTATCAAATACTTAGTAGAGAATTCATTGAATGAAAAGTCAGTGAAAAAAAGAGATTTTAGTGTAGGATCTTGTGAGAACTATAATCTTGGGTAAAATGTGTCACTTTGTCTCAGTTTCCAAATGTACAAAATATTTTATTAGATTTGATAAGCACATATTCCTTTAAGCCCTAAAGCTTTAAACTTCTAAAAGTTCATTTATATACACATTAGTTGAAAGCACCTCTAGGAAACAGAATAAAAACATATTGCTGAATGCCTTGTATGTGGCTATACTACTGATAACTTTTAGGCACTAAGAATGTAATCACAGACATGTGGAAATATATGTCAAAAATATCATCATAACCATAACAGACTTAAATACACATCTGTCTCATAGCCTGTCATCTAAAAATATTTTACTTCCATGTATTTAACCCTATGATGTGCCCATTGCTAATTTAATAAATAATTATTAAGCAACTATTTTGTTTACAGCACTCTTAAGACCTTCCCTGGTGGCTCAGAGGGTAAAGCGTCTGCCTGCAATGTGGAGGACCTGGGTTCAATCCCTGGGTGGGGAAGATCCCCTAGAGAAGGAAATGGCAACCCACTCCAGTATTCTTGCCTGAAAAACCCCATGGATGGAGAAGCCTGGTGGGCTACAGTCCATGGAGTCGCAAAAAGTCAGACATGACTGAGTGACTTCACATAGTCACTAAGAATGCAATCACAGACATAAAAAGTGTCTACTCTCATTAAATTTTCATTAGTAAACAATCATAAATTGTGTTGCTGCAATTCGTAGTTAATAGAATCTTTTCTATTAGTTGTATGATCTAAAGGTTTGAAAGGTATGTTAGGGCTAGAAATGCATAGAGCATAGGGGTACCTGGTTTCAGTTAGTGCCAAGACAGGGGAGCCTCCTGCAGAGAGCTAGCTGCTTATAGATCCCCACAGTCAGAACATTATTCTATCTTTATGGGATCTTGGGTGAAGGTCCGTCTTCATGTTAACATAAGCTGCCATATTCTTAGAGTGGAAGATGTCTACATGGGTCTTCAGTAGCTCTCTGCTGACAGTTGTACCTACCCATTTACACTCACAGGCAGAACAAGTTACAATTATTTTTAATGCCCACAAAAATAAAAATTATGATGGACAGTAGTGTTAATCCCATTCTCTTAAGGCCAGTTCTTAGAATTGTGCTAGCCATAGACTCAGTATCTCTCAAAATAAAGCAGTTTGTGTCATGGCTGCAGTCTGGTCATTGTGCAATCAGCCCATTCCCTGAAGTATCAGTTACAACTATCTGTAAAACAACTCAGGAATGTGCATCAGATGCTGAGGCTGTGACTCTATTGTCCTAATCTTTAAGCCTGCTCTTTTGTGACTCAGTGAGGCTTGCAAGACTGCAGCTTTTCTATAAACAAGAGGCAAGAGACATGGATGGACCTTTATACTTGCAAAGGAGCATGCAGGGTTCTGCTTGATTCTGTCATGTTTTCCAACTGTTACTCAGTCACATGTGTAGTCTGAGGTGCTTAGGAAAGAGCCACTTAATTATGTTTATTAGTAGAATAAATCATGGTCATTAATAGATAAGAACTCACTATCATACCTAAGGGCAGATCTCATCTTCTACTTCTGAGTATCACATTCTATTCTCAATGTGCATACTAAGACTTAACAGCAGAAAGAAAAAATGTTTATGTTGCTCAGAATTAGTTTATTATTTAGAATTATGTAGGTTTAGGGAGAAATACTGTGATTTCTGTCATGTGCATGATTTGGGGAGATTCAGTTAACTAAGCTTTGTCCTCATAATTTGTAAAAACTGTTACTAATAATTCCTGTTCAACCATCCTTTATGGAAATTAAAATATATGCAAAAAGACAGAGGGGGAAAGCTTCTTAAATCCCAAAAGGACAAACAGGAGATTTCACTGAAATATAATCTCCAAAAAGGCAAAGATTTATCTGCTTTGTCTTTCTAAATCCACAGTATCAGATCAGATTTGGCACTGATAAATGTTTATGGAATACCTGAATCATATGTTTGGCAGATTCTTTACTACTGAGTCACCTGGCAATCCAATGATATATTACTGGTGTTGATACATCTATGACAAAGGTAAATTAAAAAGAAATTAAAACCAAATAATTTCTTCTTCTCAGTTTCAGATCTTCAAACTATGGGGTCACAAAGATTTGGACATGACTGAGTGACTAACACTTCCAGGTTTCCTAGATGGTGCTAGTGATAAAGAATCCACCTACCAATGCAAGAGACTTAAAAGACTCAGGTTCGATTTCTAGATCAGGAAGATCCCCTGAAGGAGAGCATGGCAACCCAGTTCAGTATTCTCACCAGGAGAATCCCATGGACAGAGGAGCCTGGAGGGCTACTGTCAATAGATTCGCAAAAAGTCACACATGACTGAAGTGACTTAGCTGCATACAAACTAAATTAACTAAATATGAGGAGTTTGAAGAGTTTCTTAATTTGAACTTGATAAGAGATTTATTTTGCCAGAATAATTGGTAAGTAATTGTACTACTACATCTATAAAGTGAAAATGCAAGTTTCCCTCTAGAATGTTGAAACATGGGTTGCAGTAGAGATTAACTAAGAAAATAAAGAGTATTTCGATGTCTTCTAATGATTGTGTGTGGGAAGTGGGGAGCTTTGGAAAACATTATTTGTTTAATTCAGTAGCTCAGAGTAGGTTCTTCTAAATGTTATCTTAATGTGGTCTATTACATTTACAGTTATCAGGTATTCAAAACAGTGCAGAGCAATCTAGATCATTAAATTCTTTTGGCCTCTGCTTCTGTTTCTACAAGTATTCATTTAGTCTATTCCCTCTAAAATGTATTAGGTCACTCTGTAAGCCTATGCCCTCATTCTAGTGATAGAATCATCTCCCTCTTTGTTTGCCTAAAATGACTGTTATCATAAGAAAGTCCTGAAATAATGGCACTAACACATCAGTTCTCACTATGGGTTTCTAGATATTTGTGCCAGTCATGAATTTTTTACAATATAATGGTTAAGCAAGAAATTCATCAAGAGAATAATTCTTAAATGATGTACTATGGCTCTCTATCTATTTAAATTTGGGGGGGAAGTAATCTTTACAGAAATATTCAGCCTGGCTGTATTGATTGAAGTGTAGTAAGAGCAAGAATTATTATGATTTCAGTGAATGGAGTAGTGTCAGTTTCTCACAGAAATACCCTGAATAATATGAGACATTATATGAATTATTTATCAGTCGCAAGATAATATATGTTAGCATGCTTTGCCAAGGATAGCTGGTTAGGTAGAAACTGTTGCTCTTGAAATAGCTCACCTGTTTCTTCAACAACTGTAACCTGGGAAGGATCCTTATTACAAGTAAGTTATTGAACCAAGGGGAAGGCTGGAAGCTCAGGTCCCAAAGGTTGAGCAGTTTATGTTCTAATTTGTTTCTTCATCTGTCCATAGATAGTAGTACTGTTTCCACTGGAACAGACCATGGTCTGAAGTCTGTAAGGATCTGACCAGATAAAATGGATTTGAGGGAATACCCTGTCTTATTAGTTTAAATGACAACATTCATCAGCCCTACCACCATCTTCTGGCTGTTAATAGCTTTAGTTAGTCAGTTCAGTCGCTCAGCTGTGTCCAGCTCTGCAACCCCATAGACTGCAACACCATAGGCCTCCCTATCCATCACCAACTCCTGGAACCTACACAAATTCATGTCCATTGAGTCGGTGATGCCATCCAACCATCTCATCTTCTGTCGTCCCCTTCTCCTCCTGCTTTCAATCTTTCCCAAATGAGGGTCTTTTCCAATGAGTCCATTCTTTGCATCAAGTGGCCAAAGTATTGGAGTTTGAGCTTCAACATCAGTCCTTCCAATGAGTATTCAGGACTGATTTCCTTTAGGATGGACTGGTTGGATCTCCTTGTAGCCCAAGGGACTCTCAAGAGTCTTCTCCAACATCACAGTTCAAAAGCATCAATTCTTTGGCACTCAGCTTTCTTTATAGTCCAACTCTCACATCCATACATGACTACCGGAAAAACCATAGCTTTGACTAGATGGACCTTTGTTGGTAAAGTAATGCCTCTGCTTTTCAATATGCTATCTAGGTTAGTCATAATTTTCCTTCCAAGGAGCAAATGTTTTTTAATTTCAAGGCTGCAGTCATCATCTGCAGTGATTTTGGAGCCCAAGAAAATAAAGTCTCTCATTTTTTCCACTGTTTCCCCATCTATTGGCCATGAAGTGATGGGACCACATGCCGTGATCTTAGTTTTCTGAATGCTGAGTTTTAAGCCAACGTTTTCACTCTCCTCTTTCACTTTCATCAAGAGGCTCTTTAGTTCTTCTTCCCTTTCTGCCATAATGGTGGTTTCATCTGCATATCTGATGCTATTGATATTTCTCCTGGCCATTTTGATTCCAGCTTGTGCTTCCTCCAGTCCAGCGTTTCTCATGATGTACTCTGGATATAAGTTAAATAAGCAGGGTGACAATATACAGCCTTGATGTACTCCTTTCCCAGTCTGGAACTCTGTTCCCAATTTGGAACCAGTCTGTTGTTCCATGTCCAGTTCTAACTGTTGCTTCTTGAAACTGCATACAGATTTCTCAGGAGTCAGGTCAGGTGGTCTGATATTCCCATCTCTTTAAGAATTTTCCAGTTTGTTGTGATCCACATAGTCAAAGGCTTTGGCATAGTCAATAAAGCAAAAGTTAATAGCTTCAGACAATCCCTAAGAATTTCCTATCCTGGGGATTTGAGTTCACTAAAACTAAGTAAAGTCTGCTTTTATTTTAAATACTCATTGACTTTTTTGTGACCCTTACCAATAAAACCCTCAAACATTACCCTCACCTGGTAAGTAGATAAGCATCCTTACCCAAATGAAGAGTTTCCCTACAAAAGTCCAATAGCAGTTTATGAGATAAATAACTAGACTTATATAATGAAAACAGGGACAGAAAAAAAAATAAAACTGGAATTTAACTTTGATATAGTCAAAGGACCTTGATTTTGGAAAGTCACTTCTTTTCTTTGTGTCTGTTTCCTACTTTATCAAATAAAAAAAGACTGAATAACTAGACAACTTTTGAAAAACAAAAACATAAATAAAGATCCAACAGATGGGGGTTACTTGTGGAAGGTACAAGCAACTTCCATACTTTGATTGCCTCTGAAGCCCTCAGACAGTGCTTTACACTACGAGTTCTAGGTGATGGGGCTAAAGATGACTGAGTCATATGATTTGTTATATTCAGGATGCACTCAGTGAAATGTAATGCCTCTTAGAAACAGTCTTCATAAAATTATTATTATTATTATTGCTCGTGTTAATTTCATCCACTATAGAGTAAATGTCACTTCTCTGGGAAATACACTTATGTGGAATTCCTCATATTCTGATATTCTTGAGGCTGAGAGCTCTTCCAGAGGAAAGCCTGGGACTTAGTCTTTTTTCTATTTCCTAGAATCTAGGAAGTTAGTGGCAAGCAGAAGACAAGAAGTGTTTGAATGCATGAATTAAAAGCCTGAGCTCATAACTATTATAATTAATAGTATTATTATATAACATTCTATAAATTATATACACATTATATACATTATATAAATGATATAAAATACATATTTTACAAATATGAATAAATTATATAAAATTTTATATTATCTATAATAGAGAAATACATGATTATCATTATATTATATAACATTACATTATTAAGGCTTCCACAGTGGCTCAGGAGTAAAGAATTCCTGCAATGCAGGAAACTGTTCCTGCAAAGGAATTCCAGGCAACAAAGAACATCCGCAATGCAAAAGACAATCCCAGGTTCAATCCCTAGGTCGGGAAGATCCCCTGGAGGAGGGCATGGCAACCCACCCCAGTATTCTTGCCTGGAGAATACCATGGACAGAGGAGCCTGGCGGGCTACAGTCCATAGGGTTGCAGAGAGTCAGCCATGACTGAAGAGACTGAGCCCCCATATTACATTATTAGTTCATTGGAATGCAAATTATGCTATTCTGGACCAATGGAGGAAAGTGGGAAGTAAGATCCATTTTTAGTTTGAACTTACATGCTGTAAAGCCTGTATAAGGATGAAGAATTCTATGTGAACTTACATACATCAGGATAAATCATCAGTAAGGAAATATACTGCCTTAAAATTAATACCCTAATGAGTCCAGAAAGTAACTTTTCTATAAATTGCTTGACTAAATAGAAAAGAGCATGGGTTAGCAGACATTTGTATAAAATGATTAAATAATAATGATAAAGTATTACTCTTTATTTTTTTCTTCATAGGTCTCCAGCAGATTTTTTTTTTTCACTTGAGAATGTTTTCCCCTTTCTCCCACACTTCACTGTATTATCGGTGAATGCACAGACTGTTTTGCTTTGCTCATCTCTAAATCTCAGTGCCCAGCACAGTGAATGGATATTATTTTCTTACGTTTCATTTGTAACCAAAATAAGGACATAATGATGATATCCTTACCTCTAAGTTCCAAACAATTGCTTCAAATTCCAATAAATATTCAGACTTGCACAGCAAAAATAAAACAGAAAAGAAGAAATGGAATCAAAATTTTTTCCTAGCTTTGTCACTACCTAACTTTATAATTTGGGCAAGATCCTTAATTTCTCAGTGCTAATATCTTCATTTGTAAAACATGTGAATACTGCCTGACAACATCCATTAAGGGAAAAAAAGTAGCAAAATTCAGATAATAGAAGCTGAGAAAGACACCTGACCTCTCTAGTCTACAAGTGTTGTCTGTGAGACTAATTACGTCTTTTTAGTTCCCAGCACTCTAATGAAACTGCTTTCTCAAGAATGGTTGTGTTTCCAGAGGAATTAAACTGTATCAGCCTTGTTTTCTGCTGCATCTACAGATGCCTGTCACAAGGTATGAAACACAACAAATGCTCAAAAATATTTGTTAGTGGAATTAGGATACATAGTTGCCGAGTTCAGTGTTCCCTTAATTATTTTCCTCATTCTCTTTGGTGTTCTGGTAACCTTGCTACTTCTACTGATTCATCCTTCTTGAAGTGCTCCTAATAACAGCATCTGCATTTGCTTTATTCTCACCTCATCATCCTTTCCTTCTTGGTATCCTCTTTTTTTAATATGTCTTCAAATACAGGTGTTACCCAAGTTCAGCTCATGATTTTCTCCTTTGTATTCTCCAAAGCTCCTTCAGGCAACTGAACAGACTCCAGTGGTTTCCATTATATGCTTTATTCATATAACTTCTGGATGTACATTTTTGGTGTTGATTTCTCTACCTTCCAATGCCCAGTCTCACATTTCCAATAGACTTCTATAAATTTCCAAATTGAGACCTTCAAGTGCCTTCAAATTAAGTGGCCATAAATGAGCCCATCATTTTCGTTTCCTACCAAAACAGTCTTCCTGCATCTTCTGCATTCTTAACATCATTATTGTTCCCACTATATTTTCCCTAAACTGTCATAGAGAATCTACTATAAAATTCCATCATATCAGTTCTGTTTTATCTTTCAAATATATTGCTTTTTCTGTCCCCATTGTCACATTCTAGTTTAGCCTTAATTTTTGTTACTTGATCTACTATGGTAACATCTTCATTGGTGTTCATCCAGAGGTTCTCATTCTGGGCTACTCTTACCATGGAGGCAAGGAGGAAGAGAGCTAGCATAATATATGTTAACAATTGTAATAGTTGATGAGAATACAAACATGAGTAAGTCTGTCTTCAAGAATTTTAATCTTTAGTGGGGAACAGATACATATGCAAAAGAATGCAATAAAATGTGATGAGGCTAAGACCAAAGGTGCATAATGTGCTATGAGGGAATGATCTACAATAAAGATGGATTCCTTTCTCTATATGGAGCCAAGCTGTCTTCTCCCCAACTCATATGTTCTGCTGCCAAGATGGGTGCTGGGGCTTAGACCGAAGAAATAATTCAGCCAGTGTTTTTGGCCAGAACAGCCATAAGGAGGCACTGGTGACCTTTGCTAGAGCTTCTTATTGGAGTGACCATTAGGAAAGTCAGAAATGAATGGGGTGATTTCTGAGCTAGAATGAAAGATAGTGGCAACAGTGATGGTGGTAGATGCCATGATATGCTGCTGCCAGACATCCCATCAGAAATAACCTCAAAGGTTTATCATTGCCCAGGTGCTGGGGTTCCTTCCAGAAGATGTGCCTGAGCTGTCAGCCCTCTTTCAGACTTGCCCTCAGTCAAAGAAAATTATTTTCCCAGGGTTATTTTTTCCTCTGGGGCCGAGCTTATTTAATGATTGATCAATCCAGAGGTGAAAAGACCTATTTCCAACAACATGGGTCTTTCCAGCTCAAGAGCTCAGGAGTTTCCCATTAGGTCACTGGAGACCCGTGTTGGGGATACATCGCAGCTCAAATTCGTTTGCTGTCTAGTCTTATTTTCTACCTTCTAGCCCCCAGCTCAGAGAATGCCTACTAAGAATCCAAGCTATGATAGCTGGTGCCAAGGATGGTCCAAGAAACTAAGATGGGATTTTGGAGCTGAGTAACTTATAAATGTTGGCTTTTGTTTTTTTAGTTGCTAAGTCACATCCAACACTTTTGTGACCCCATGGACTGTAGTCCACCAGGCTCCTCTGTCCACGGGATTCTCCAGGCAAGGATACTGGAGAGGTTTGCCTTTTCCTTCTCCAGGGGATCTTCCCAACTCAGGGATCAAACCCACGTCTCCTGCCTTGGCAGGTGGATTCTTTACCGCTGAGCCACCAAGGAAGCCCCATAAATGGTAGTGGGGGAAAGCATAAAGTACCCTTGGAACATGGTAGCAGGACAATGGTTAAAACTATCTTTGGTGATGATGAACTGGGCCGGCACAACTATGGAAGACAATGCATTATCTGATACAGTGTATCAGGTACTTTAAGAATTTGGGGGGAAATAGTGACTCTGAAGAAAATGGAATCTGGTGGCTATTGCTAAGCCAGATTCATGCTCTGGAGAGAAGATAATTAAAAAGCTGATAGTTATTACTAGGTTATTAAATTCAGTGTGAAAGTCAACAAGACTCTTACCTCCTACAGTGAATTGTCAGAAAATGTTGAGTTGTGGAAATTAGTGGTAAGAGTAGGCATGCACAAGAGAAAACTGAAATTACAACCAAGGCAGGTCTATGATGTCAAAGTCAAGGTGATAATTGGGAAAGAATGAATTCTGACATCTGGGTTGTTTCAGCTAAAAGACTGAAACTTTATATTCCCGTGAAACCCCAGGAGTTTGCAAAAGCAGCCCATTGTTACTAAGGGTTATCACATTCTCTCTCTCTCTATTTTTCACTCTCCATTGACTGAAGACAATTCCAAGATCTGTTCTCTACAAGTTAAAATGTACTTAGAATCTGTTCCTTTCCACCTCTCCCCTTAGTCACTAAGTCAATCATTAATATAAGTCAAAAGATAACCCAGCTGGGGAAACCAGGCCTTATAAGTAAAGGAAAGGGACTATATCCAGAAGGAGTTACAGGGTTTATCCAACAAGTTTCATAAAAGATACAAAAATATACATGGACTGGAATTTCAGGGTGCTAGATCAAGGAATATTGGTTATAAAAGAGAGTATATTGATATGGGAGCACACTCTCGTGATATACACTAAATACCCTGTGAAGTCTTGGAGATGGTGTAGGTGTACTGAAAGATGGCTACCCCAAGTGTGGAAAAAGCACTGGGCCACATTAAGAGAGGTAGAAATCTAAAATTGTCATGGTTAATAGAGGAATAAAGAAATACAAGGCTCAGAAAAGTGGACACTTTAATGTGGGTGTTTCACCTAAAACCAGAGGAGAGTATTTAATGATAGGGCCCAGAGGATATACTATTTGTGAAAGCAATAAGAGGTGTGCTGGTGAGAGGTTCACCATCTCCAAATTCAGATATGTGATCCCTGTAGGCCAGGTCTCATAGTAAACCATATGCCATTATTCAACCAGACTACTGGGAACAATGGATATTAATATAAAAGGATCCCCCCAAACAATACAGGGCAGGTAACAGTGCTTGTCAGAAATAACATGAGCTCAATTATCAAAATGAGTAGCAAGATGGTAAAAACCATCAAGGGTGCTTGATCCCCTGAGAATTGTGAGGATAGTTCATAGAACTAAGTTTTCATCAGAGTGAACTAAATAGAGAGCCGTCACTGGCATTGCTGAACCCACGCAATCATAAGCAATCAAGGAGGGGAGTTTAAGAGCCAGAGAACAGTTGCCCCAGGGAATATCACAACACTGTTTCTGGTTCCAGACTTGAGTCAGATTTTGGTCCTGATACACAAATACTGAACTCACCAGGCTCCAGGGAGGAAGGACACTCCAACCACACAGCAAAGGAATACTGTAATAATCCCCCCAATCTTTTCTTAGAAGATTTGTAACAGTAACTACACATTTGGAAAAGTAGAATATACCCAGATAATTCAAGGGACTTATTGGATACAGGATCTGAATTGATGTCAATATCCATGCAAGCTGTGCTACTCTGATACATGATCTTAGCTCCAGAGCATCCAGTGAAACTAGCCGTGACTTTGGTTGCAACATAATTGGGATCTGCTCTTTCTCCTGCCCATCTTGTTTACCACTTACTCTCACAGATATTGGTTCCAAAAGCCTCCCCCAAATTCTTCCTATCTGTATTTACCTGTCTTGAATCTTCTCCCAAGAGATTCTTACGCATTACTAATAACTGTTACCCTTCATTCTGATCTCCAGAACAAACACATGTGGAGTGGAACTAATCCAACAAGCATCCAAGGCAGAGTTGCTCCATGGAGACCATGCCAAACCAAATGATACACAGTCCATCCACATACTGTGAGCATGAGAACAAATACTTATGAATGTAAATTATCAGGTTGGGGAGGTTTGTAACTTAGCATTGTTATGGAAAAGGGTGACTAATATGAGGCATTTCATTCTACATTTTACAGATGAGGAAATCAAGCCTTAAAAACATTGAGTAATTAGATTATTATAGTACAACTGTTAAGTGTTAGAAAAAGGTTTAAAACCACTTCTGATCAGGTTAAACTGCAACTTATCACCAAATTTCTGTGTCTTTGCATTGCATTCTGGATAAGATAATTCTTACCATGGCATCAAAGACCCCTGGAATATGATCTTAACCTATCCATCCAGAATAGCTTTGCAATATACTTTTTTCACAATAGAAACACTTTGGTCAGACTATACTATTAAGTATGTTCTCTGCTTTCGTACATGTGTGCTTAGATGTTCAGTTGTGTCTGACTCTTTGCTACCCCATGGACTGTAACCTTCCAGGCTCCTCTGTCCATGGGATTCTCCAGGCAAGAATACTAGAGTGGGTTATCATTTACTCTGCCAGTGAATCTTCCCATTCCAGGATCAAACCTGTGTCTCCTGTGTTGGCAGGCAAATTCTTTACACTGAGCCGCCTTTTCCCTGCTAATTGACTCATGCCATCCCTTCTCATGAAGCATCATTTGCCCAATCACTCATAGTCAGAAAAAAACCATCTCTTCTATGAAAATCACTGATGATTTAAGAACAAAGAGTGATAATTTGAATCACTTTTAAATTATTGGATCACTTATACACCTTCTATGACATATTGCATACTTCCATAAATGACAGTAGAATCTGGTAAGTGCCAAGGAACAGAAGGTCTTTTTCTCTCTTCTGCAAAGAGTATAGAGACCACCAGAAGTAAATTTAAAAATATACATATATATATATATATAAAATAAATGACCTGTGGATAATAAAGAATTGTGGGAAAATATAAAAGCTATACACCAATGTATTTTTTCCTATGTTTTAAATTCTAAAGGTTTTATTAAATAAAAAATGAACTTTCAATTGGGGTTTAGTTTGGCAAGATTTTTAATTTCTCAAAACAATAATTCTGTCATTTATTAATTGAGAATAATAGTTGCCATATAGAGTTATTATGAGCACTGAATAAAATACACATATAAAATTACTGGCCCAGAAGTTGTTGAAATAACTGTTAAGTGCTTTCCTCTACTCTTTCTATAGTTTAAAACTTTAACTGTCTTTTCCACATAAGAACTCTTATAATTGGAAATATTTGTTGTTGATTTTTTATTAATAAAGAAACCCATACATCACAATCTGGTATACTGTCTGGTATACATTTATATTCACAAATGAGCATGATTAATTCATAATTTTGTACAGATTATAAACTTCTTTGATATCTTTTATTAAGTTTGTGTAGTGAAAAGTCTACCCTAGATAATACTGAAATCCCTTAATAATTTCTAAAATTCAATCACAAAGCCAAGGTGGGTGAGATATGTGTGTATATGTGTATGTGAGTGTTTGGTTATACATGGGATTCCAGATCATCATCTATATTTATGGCATTAACATTTGCATATTAGTTCATAAAGAGTCATATCACAGATACAATTAGAAATATACAGAAATGTAAAAGGAATAAATATCATGTTATCAGCTATCAGCTAATCAAGTATCTCTAGGCCAGAAATGAGCAAATAACCACATCATCTTATCCATTTCTTTTTGAACTCATCAGTTTAAAAGATGAAAAATCCGAACTATCCCACTACAGGCAGGGCTAGAGCATGCCGTGGAGGTCTGCACAGCAAGCATTCATACTGCTATCAGACTGAACAAGAAGAAATAGCATCCACTATTCCAGGAGCCAGATTCTCTTCTTGGAATGTTTCATCTTCCACTGTTACTCCTTCCTTTCTCCCTTCTTTCCTACTTTCCTTCCTTTTCCCTCTCATTCCTCATGAATAATCAACATGATTTCTTTTAAGTGTCTTCATATTTAATTTCTTGGGAGTGAATAGCTGAAAAAAAATAATGTTCTAATTATCACTAGATAGCCATCACTTTGATAACCTCCATATTAGAAGAATGATGACTCAAAGATGAGGTGACAGAATTAAATACCAGGCCTTAGTTCAATTAATATTAAAAGATAATGATAACAAAAATAGTGAACATCTTTCTATCTTAATGGGTTGGTTATATGAGATCCACTAAACATTTAAAAATAGGCCTCATAAACATTTTTTGACCTAAAAGATGAGGAACAAGGACTTCTAATTCATTACCTGAAAAAAAAAGTCACCTTTAAAAATACAATGGGAAATTGTACTCTGAAGTTTTATGTTTATCTATTAATATTCTAATCCATGAAAATTGAAATAGGCAAAACAAGGTTTATAAGAAATGAGGGCTTAATAAAATCAAATATGAATTTTATTTTAAAACTTTTTAGTTCATAAAGACTAAACAGCAGGAAGGGAAAAATACAGAACATGCAAACTTTAAAATAATAATTCTTCTTGGCAGTGAGTGATAGCCAAACTGGGGAGGAGAAATGGAAAAGTCAAAATTATACATGAAAACACCATAGAACATTAACAATTTATGTGAAAACACAACTCTTTTGCTAAGGAAAAGGAACTCTTTTGATTCATGTTAGTTCTCCTTAATACTATCTTTAAAACTAGGTTTTAAATGGTTTGGTCCATCAGCAGATGAATGGATAAGAAAGCTATGGTACATATACACAATGGAGTATTACTCAGCCATTAAAAAGAATACATTTGAATCAGTTCTAATGAGGTGGATGAAACTGGAGCCTATTACACAGAGTGAAGTAAGCCAGAAAGAAAAACACCAATACAGTATACTAACGCATATATATGGAATTTAGAAAGATGGTAACAATAACCCTGTATATGAGACAGCAAAAGAGACACTGATGTATAGAACAGTCTTTTGGACTCTGTGGGAGAGGGAGAGGGTGGGATGATTTGGGAGAATGGCATTGAAACATGTATAATATCATGTATGAAACGAGTCGCCAGTCCAGGTTCGATGCACGATACTGGATGCTTGGAGCTGGTGCACTGGGACGACCCAGAGGGATGGTATAGGGAGGGAGGAGGGAGGAGGGAGGAGGGTACAGGATGGGGAACACATGTATACCTGTGGCAGATTCATTTTTATATATGGCAAAACCAATACAATATTATAAAGTTAAAAAAAAAAAACCCTGTAAAAAAATAAAAAAATAAACGGTTTGGTCATCTTAATAATTGGGATTCCTTGGTGGTTCAATGGCTTCCCCAGGGGCTCAGCAGTAAAGAATCTGTCTGCAATGCAGGACATAATGGTTAGATCCCTGGGTCAGGAAGATCTTTTGAAGAAGGGAATAGTTACCCACTCCAGTATTCTTGCCTGGAGAATTCCAGAGACAGAGTAGCCTTCTGGGCTATAGTCCATGGTGTCACAAAGAGTCAAACACAACTGAGTGACTAACACACACACACAAAGACTAGGAGCCGTCCAAGTTGGCCCTAGTGGTAAAGAACCTGCCAGCCAGTGCAGAAGACATACGAGACTTGGGGTCAGTTCTTGGGTTGGGAGGATCCCTTGGGGGAGGGTGTGGCAACCCAATCCAGTATGCTTCTCTGGAGAATCCCATTGACAGAGGAGCCTGGTGGGCTACAGTCCACAAGGTCCCAGAGTCAGACATGACTGAAGCGACTTAGCATGCACACAGCACAGAAAAGCTAGGGTGAGTAGCTCCCTGAATAATTCCCTTCCATCTCATGCTCATTCCTTGCTCCCTCATAAATGACATGACAAATTGTAAAATATTCAGAATGTGGAAAATGAATAGGTCATCTACTCAAATGAGATTAACATCTCCATCTGCAAAAGTGAATAGAGGCAGCAAGACTCCCAAATGCCCTGGGTATGCTGCTGCTGCTGCTGCTAAGTCGCTTCAGTCGTGTCCGACTCTGTGCGACCCCATAGATGGCAGCCCACCAGGCTCCCCCGTCCCTGGGATTCTCCAGGCAAGAACACTGGAGTGGGTTGCCATTTCCTTCTCCAATGCATGAAAGTGAAAAGTGAAAGTGAAGTCACTCAGTCGTGTCCGACTCTTCGTGACCCCATGGACTGCAGCCTACCATCTCCTCCATCCATGGGATTTTCCAGGCAAGAGTACTGGAGTGGGGTGCCATTGCCCTGGGTATACAAAATGCTAAAATACAGAGAAAACAAGGCGTGCTTTTTCTTTTTAGGACCTTGGACTGAAGGTGAAACATGGGCTGCTGTTTGGTAGTTCAAAATTAAGTTGGACAAATTAGATCTAATTGTTGCCCTATTTCCAACTCAACTATCAATCTAATATTCTCAGTGAATTTATAATCCAGGGAACAAAACACATGCAAATAATATTCACATAAACACAAGAATGTATTCAAAATTTAACATTTAGTGTGAACCTACTGTGGACCAGCTGTTATACTTGGTGCTGGGAATTGTAGAAAGAAAATTAAACTGTTTTAATTTTACAAATTTTAATAAATTCACTAACTTGAATGTTCTGCTTATGAAATTAGGCAACTACAAGGATAAAATTACACAGGTTAGTGCTAAATCCTCTCAGAAGAGAAAATGTCAGAGGAAGAAAATGGATTTGTAAATCAATACAGGTGAAGCAGTTCATTTTCCTGACATTAAAATAAGGCTTCCATGGAAAGAGATCACAGAACTTTAAAAATAGACAGGACCTTCGAAATCATTTAGTGAAACTCACTACTTTTACCAAAAGAGAGCTAGGTGTAAGGATATAAGATGATTCAGCAAAACTTGGGAGATTGATCCATCATTTGTTACCTGTATAAATTTGAGTATGTTGCATTCCCTCTCTGAGTCTCTTGTTTTTAATCTGTAATTTGGCAATAATAATTTTATCCTCCATCTTGGCTTTTCTTTAGTATTGAATCATAAAAAAAATACAGAGTTTGAAACAGTGCATGACAGATATAATGCACTCAGTAAAAGTAAATTCTTAACAGTGATGCTATTGGCAAGAGAGCCAGCACCCAGCTTTTGTGATTCTCAAAAATTTCATGCCGTGCTATAGTGTACACTTAACACTTTGCTTAAAGGGCAGGTTTATGGTAAGAGTTCTTATTACAAAAACAAATAATGCTAATAATGAGAATGAGAAGAAACTTTTGGAGATAATGGACGACTATGTCTAAACAGATATGTACTTATCACCAAACTCATCAAATAGTACACATTAGAAAAAAAAAGTTGTACACATTAAATATGAACAACTTTTGATCAATCATACCTCAGAAAAGTAATTTAAAAAAAGCTCTACTCATCAGATCATGCTGCCCTCAATGCACAATTTGTTTATATGCTTACACTTATAGTCTTGCATAGCACGCCCAGAAAAAAAGGGTCTGCAAGTGGTATTTAATAAATGGAAATGATGAAAAAGGAAAATTATACAAAAACAATAACAGAGTCAGAAACAAAAGAATGGAAGAAGGGATTGGTGTCAGGAAAACAAGTCTCAATGTTCTTATTCTTTCTAACGAAAGCAGACGTCCTTATGGGATAGTTGTACTTCTTGAAACCATAGATAACCTTAGGAATCATGGGAGATACGAAAGGGAGAGAACAAGCAAATGTCTTCACTTCTTATTTTGCTTCTCCATCCCTTTCAAAATGATAACAAAGCACTGGTAAGAAGAATTTGAATTTCAAGCTAGGTGAGCCTATGAGAGAGCATCTAACCTCTCAATGAAAATAACAATTCCTGGGGATTTGAAATAGCTTTTTTGCTGTATCCCTAAAAAATTTCAAGCAGTATATACTGCACTAGTTGAGAACAGAGACTTCAGAGTCATATAGAAATTGATTTAACACAAGCTCTGTTCAGTTCCATTATCTGCAAAATGGGGTTAATAATAGTATTTCTCTCCAACGAAAGTTTAACAGATTAAAGAAGTTAATGTATGAAATATGTACCATGGAGTGAGAGACACATGTGAAGTACACAAATGTTAATCATTCCAAAATATATAAGCCAAAACTAGGAAGAATAAAATGTTTAATCTATCTGGTAATTTAAAAATTAAAATAGGTACAGGTCTTATTTCTCAAACTTACAATAGCCAGAAATTAAACCATAGTAGTTTTTGAGGACTATTTGAAGGTGGGCTCGAGGAGTTGGAGGGAAGGTCAGTAGAAGCAGCTCTAGTGATAGAAAAAGCAAGGTAAGGGAGCTTGTGTACAAGAGAAGCAAAAATGACTGCACTTAAAAATTGCACCCCATGCCAAAAGTGACTCTACAGAGATCAAATTCCCAGATAAGTGGAAGAAAGAAGGGGTCTTTCGGTCGCTTTTCTTCAAAACATATCCAGTGTTTGGGACTCCCCTGGTGGTCCAGTGGCTGAGATTCTAGGCTCCCAGTACAGAGGTTCCAGCTTCAATCCCTGGTCAGCGAATTTGATCCCACATGCCACAGCTAAGACCTGGTGCAGTCAAATAAAAAGTATTTTAAAAATATGTCAAGTACCCTAACAACTTTCCTAAATCAATTTGAGATTTGAATATATAAAGAAATTGAAATCCATAGGGAAAGGATTGTCTTGGAGAAATATGACACTTCTATAAACATCGTATGTGAACCGATAGTTTTGGAGGCATTTGCTTGTGAGAAAGGCAATCTGTCATTATCTGAACCATTAGAGGAAAAAACCCAGGGTGGGGGACACATTTGGTTCTGAGTTGCCAGACTGAGGAATGTCACACCTGAAGCAGCATTCTGCCTGAAACACCTCTCCCTGGGAAGGAAAAATGTGACTATACTTCTCCTTAGAAGAAATCAAAAACAAAAATAAAAGCAGTTGCTTTCTAGTGGAGAATACTTAACATTGAAATTCTAATATTCAGTCTTGACAAAAAATATTCAGCTCAGTTCAGTTTAGTTGCTCAGTCGCTTAGTCGCTCAGTCTTTGCGACCCCATGAATTGCAGCCCCCTGTCCATCACCAACTCCCGGAGTTCACTCAGACTCACCTCCATCGAGTCAGTGATGCCATCTCATCCTCTGTCGTCCCCTTCTCCTCCTGCCCCCAATCCCTCCCAGCATCAGAGTCCTTTCCAATGAGTCAACTCTTCACGTGAGGTGGCCAAAGTACTGGAGTTTCAGTTTCAGCATCATTCCCTCCAAAGAAATCCCAGGGCTGATCTCCTTCAGAATGGAGTGGTTGGATCTCCTTGCAGTCCAAGGGACTCTCAAGAGTCTTCTCCAACACCACAGTTCAAAAGCATCAATTCTTCAGCTCTCAGCCTTCTTCACAGTCCAACTCTCACATCCATACATGACCACAGGAAAAACCATAGCCTTGACTAGACGGACCTTTGTTGGCAAAGTAATGTCTCTGCTTTTGAATATGCGATCTAGGTTGGTCATAACTTTCCTTCCAAGGAGTAAGCGTCTTTTAATTTCATGGCTGCAGTCACCATCTGCAGTGATTTTGGAGCCCAGAAAAATAAAGTCTGACGCTGTTTCCACTGTTTCCCCATCTATTTCCCATGAAATGATGGGACCAGATGCCATGATCTTCGTTTTCTGAATGTTGAGCTCTAAGCCAACTTTTTCACTCTCCACTTTCACTTTCATCAAGAGGCTTTTGAGTTCCTCTTCACTTTCTGCCATAAGGGTGGTGTCATCTGCTTATCTGAGGTTACTGAGATTTCTCCCAGCAATCTTGATTCCAGATTGTGTTTCTTCCAGTCCAGCGTTTCTCATGATGTACTCTGCATAGAAGTTAAATAAGCAGGGTGACAATATACAGCCTTGACGAACTCCTTTTCCTATTTGGAACCAGTCTGTTGTTCCATGTCCAGTTCTAACTGTTGCTAAACAGATTTCTCAAGAGGCAGGTCAGGTGGTCTGGTATTCCCATCTTCAGTAACATTCACGAGAACATTATATAATCACAGTATATTCTTGTTATCTATGGACTTATTTGTTAGGTTAATCAACAACTGAAAGTATGTGTTGTTTATACATAAAATTTCATATCCACTTTCTCTGGGGATCTCAAAAGACTAATCAATAGTGTAAGTAACTGAAAGTCAGAAATCTTTGGTAATAACATTGACTTTATTATATTTTAATATTTTCTTTGATTTATTAAAGAGTATCTTTTGAGTGGATTATCTATCAAGACATCACCATCACAACCCATTATTAAAAGTTAAAACTTACACTAATGCTCAGTCTATACATATATTTTTATGATGTCATTAGCAGTTGTGACTAGTTTGGAAATATCGCAGGCTCTGTAGAAGAGATTTGGAATCTTTATATCTAGTTTTCAATAAGCTTCCATTTCCATAGGTGAACACAAAAAGAGAGAGGGGTCACCATCAATCTCAGACTCTGAGATTGTGTCCTTAAATAGGAGCAGAACTTCTTGAAACTCAAGAAGTGTAAGAATTCTTTGCCTGCCTTTAGCTAAGAAGAAACAGTTTAGAGGGTGAGTTAAAAAATGTGTCTTAGTGTTACACAATCAACCTCCTCAGGAATTTTTGAGAATGTAGACACATTTGACAAAGACAGCTGTAGAACTTTATAGCTGACAATTAAGAAGTGCTGAGGCACACTGGTGTGAAACTGCAGCATTCAGGATCTGAAGCTGCAAGAGCAGCTGTGCCAGTCCCCCAGTTCAGCACTTTCCCTCCCAACCTCTTCCAAGCTGTGAGCATGAACCCAGGGCAGGAGCCAGCAAGGGCAGAGAAGCAGATCTGGCTTTCATTCAAAAGACAGGCCACCAGAAAATGGCATCAACTCCTTTGGAGAAAGTCTCTGCAGATACATGGAGAGAAGAGAAGTAGAGTTTTCTCAATAGATTAGGCTTTATCATGTATGTTTTTGTGCGTGCTCGGTCATATCCGACTCTTTGCGACCCCATGGACTGTAGCTCCCTAGGTTCCTCTGTTCTTGGAATTTTCATAGCAAGAATACTGGAATGGGTAGCCATTTTCTCCTCCAGGGGATCTTCCTAACCCAGCAATCAAACCCGCGTCTCCTGCAGCTCCTGCATTGGCAGGCAGGTTCTTTACCACTGAGCCACCTGAGAATCCCCAAACTATCACCTCAAGTGAGTTCTGAAGTTAAAAGAATTTTGAATCACTTAACTTGAACCACAGTTCTGGTCCAGCCACATACTAACTGTATCAGTGTGGTCCACCAACTTTGCCTTTTTCAGAATATCAATCATGTAGCATAGGAGTCAGTAAACTTTTTCTCTAAAGGTCTAGCAGTAAATATTTAAAGTTTGTGGGCCAAGAAGCAAACCTGAGGATATTATGTGATTTATGTAAATAAAAAATATTATTTATTTTAAAAGAAGGAGAGAAAAATGACAAGTATTTCATTCATAAAACTCTAATTAGTAGACAACAAAATTTAAATATCAGTCACAAAACTTTATTCTTTAAATTTTTTTCCCAGCAATTTGAAAACCATTCTTATCTCATGGGATGTGCACACACAGCTTCTGGGCTGGATTTGGCCCTTGTGCTGTAGTCGGCCAACCTTTCACTTAAAACATATCCTGACTCATGAAAAATTACCAGCAAATGTTACTAATTATTGCTATCATTATTTATACTTTATTATTTTAAATTGTTTAATAAAAGAGTATTGTTACACTTGGATGTTCTCCTGTTCTGTCAAGTCATGGGCAGCAGCATGCAAATTCATTTGGATACTATCACCAAAACTTCAAACCAAACACACAAACATGTAAGGCATTTTAGTATGCATGATGCATTTTAGTATAAGCATATAGTTGTTTTGAACTATACAACTAATATAGTTGTATAAACTTGTCAATTATTTCTTCTTTAATTATTTTTTAAATTCAAGAATGCATCATTTCGTATACTGAGAATTACAATAACAAGTCCATGTCTTTGGTCTTGGAACTGATTACAGACCAGGAGTGAAGCTGATAGATAAAGATGCAGGATAACTGGATGTGACAGTGACAATTGCCCAGCTGGAGGTTTAAAAAGGAGCATTGCAAACACGTAAGTCACAAAAAAATTCTTCTCCTATACAAATATATGAATTTTCAGTTCAAAACCTGAAGGTAGTACTAATCAAGCTTCCATTAATAGAATTTTAGGGAAGTTCCTGGAGGTCCAGAATGTTCAGTTCAGTTCAGTTCAGTCTCTCATTCATGTCTGATTGTGACTCCATGGACTGCAGCACGGCAGGCTTCCCTGTCCATCACCAACTTCTGGAGCTTGCTCAAACTCATGTCCATTGAGTCATGATGTCATCCAACTGTCCTATCCAATAGGTTAGGACTCCTCCATGCTTTCACTGCTGAGCACCCAGATTCAATCCCTGATTCGGGAAATAAAATCTCACATGCTGCGTGGCCAAAAATGAAACAAAATAAAATATTAAATTTGAGACAGATATTTGAAAAGTAAGATTTAAAAAACATTTCTTCTAAGTTTCAAACTGTATTAGAGCAGTAAGGGAATTCAGGCAGAAACTTAGCCATGGAAATGAGAACAATCATCCTCACTCACAGAAAGGAAAGAGGGAAGATAGGTAGAGAAAGAGAGCTTGTTATTAGGCTGCAAATTGGGAAGGTTATCGGGACTGGACCATTCTCAGGAGAGAATAATAAGTGAGATAAAACTGGTTAAGTTAGACACCTGTGGTGGATATACTAACCAAGAAAGACGTCTTCTCACTGACACCAATGCTCAGGCTAAGGAGCCTCAAGTCATTGAAACTGCATATAAAACTTGAGTAACTTTATCCTCAGCCCATGATAGAGATGGGGTATTGGAAAGCAGAGAGTAGCACCAGAGAAAACCAAAGAAAGAAAGGACACAAGGTTTGGAAGACTGTTGATGGCAACTTGGCTAATCAGGTTGTCCTGTCTCTGTAGGGAGGCAAGTGAAAGCAAGACATACTGATGAACTGAAACAGGGAATCATGACTTAAATGTCTTCTGGGTCCGGGAAATGCAACAAATGAGTAATTAGGAATGAATATGAAACAGGAGCAGTCAGGGCCAATGGCAGTGAGAGGGAGTAGGCTCTGGCTAAATGAGGAAACACAGAAAGGGGAAAAGAAATAAAGAAGGGAGAGGGGTAGGAAGGGAGGGAAGTGTGGAGACTAGAAGGAAGCAAGGAAGAAAAGCTTATCTACTAAATAAAACACTTCAATTTGATCCTCCAGAGTTTTTGATCCATGAACTGGAAAAATAGGCAGAAGTTAAGGGATTGGAATTTATCCAGAAAGAACGCCGTATGTCTATTAAAAGGATGTGAACTGAAAGCTTGGAAGGACAAGATATATTCAGAAAAGTAAATAAATGAATGAATAAACAAATATGTACACAAACATATTTTGTTTATGGTGAAGAATAAAGCAAATGCCATAGTTCTTTAGCTGCTCTGACAACTGACTCATCAGCATTTCTACCACTTGCATTGGAAATTCCTCCTTGCCCCTGTGCCTTCCCAGTTTCTTGTAGAGAAGAAAGATTGTCGCTGCCAACAGAGCTTGATTACGCAAGAAATAAGACACTTACTAAATTCTTAATACATCCTCATAACAGTTCTGCAAAGCTGGGATTTTCATCCACATTTCACTATTAATGAGAAAACAGAACTCAAAGGGATTAAATGACTTGCTTAAGGCCACAGGATTGTAAATTGTAGTGTTAAGATGAGAAGCTAGTAGGGTCTCTCACCAAAATCTATATTCTCACTATTGGGAACCAAGCCTTCTCCTTGAAACATAGTCCTCTCCACCTCAAGCCACCACTTGTGATCCACTCACATACTATTTGGTGATTTATAACTGGACCCAACATTAACATTAATCCTGCTATCCAGGTTGCCAATGAATTTTATCCATGAAGTAAAATTTTTTGCAAGTAGCCTATATATCCCCCACAAGTACTTGATATAATAGACATGTGGAAGGCCAGATAGTGGCAAATTTCTCTACCTAAAAATAGGTTTCTGCTGAATGTCTCAGTGTTTGCCTAATTCCATGAAGCTTTAACTTTCTGGATATAAAGTGAAATCATATGAGCTTTGCAAAGAAAAATTATACATGGCTCCTGCAGCCAGGGATAACTGCTAACACATGCCCAGGGCTTAATTAACCACAGCATACAGTGATTATATTCATAATTCTAAAAAACAATTCTGTTTTAATATCCTATATTATCTATTTCTGGATTTATAATTCTCTGGGGAAAATGAATAGTGTTTTGTAACATTTGCTCTGGTAGGCAAAGAGCTTACAACAATTTATGAGAAAACAAGATTTGAATATGTAAATCACTAAGAAAAATTGCATCACATTTTATCAGATGCCAAAAGCAGGAATGATATTGTATTTTCAGATAATGTTTCACTAAATACATAACATCTCTTAGAGAAATATTAACTAGCAACAGAAACTTGTTTCAGATCAGATCAGTCGCTCAGTCGTGTCTGACTCTGCGACCCCATGAATTGCAGCACGCCAGGCCTCCCTGTCCATCACCATAATAGGGTATAAAATTTCTGATAATGCTTTTTACTCTATGTAGTGCTTCTTACCAATTTAAAATGTGTATTTTTTCAGGGGTTTGCATAATGATTAAAAGGTTATTTTAGCCTTAAAATGGATAAATAAGCATGTAGACATATATACATAATTAATGTACACATATACAATGCGTCTTTACATATAGACATTTGTGTGTTTTGTGTGCATGTGGTGTATATGTGTGATGTTGAATTCCCATGATTTCCCCAAATACTGACTGGTATGACTGTCAAGTGCCCTTTTGTTCATCTAAAGGGTATTTGGTGATAGGTAAAGATTTATCTTGTCTTAGTTTCCATCTTAGTTGGATTTAAGACAAACAAAAGAATGCAGGCTCCACTGGGGAAAGATTTTTGTCTAATTTATCTGATCACAATTATTGCAAGTAGTGCTTGGGATACAGTAAATATATGCAGAATAAATATAATAAATAAATGGCCTAAATTTTGAGTATTTCTCCATTTATACAAATTGATAATAGGATTAAAAAATTAGGTGTTAGCAACACATCTTGATTTAAAATGAAAAAGCATTTAAAGTTTTGAGCTTTTTTCCTCCTTCTATAACAGATAAAGATTTAGCCCACTTATTTTATTTTTTTATTTTTTTAATATAAATTTATTTAATTGGAGGCTAATTACTTTACAATATTGTATTGGGTTTGCTCTAAATTGACATGAATCCACCACAGGTGTACACGTGTTCCCAATCCTGAACCACCCCCCCCCCCCACCTCCCTCCCCATCCCATCCCTCTGGGTCATCCCAGTGCACTAGCCCCGAGCATCCTGTATCATGCATCGAACCTAGACTTGCGATTTGTTTCACATATGATAATACACATGTTTCAATGCCATTCTCCCAATCATCCCACCTTTGCCCTCTCCCACAGAGTCCAAAAGACTGTTCTATACATCTGTGTCTCTTTTGCTGTCTTGCATACAGGGTAATCGTTACCATCTTTCTAAATTCCATATATATGTGTTAGTGTACTGTATTGGTGTTTTTCTTTCTGGCTTACTTCACTCTGTATAATAGGCTCCAGTTTCATCCACCTCCTTAGAACTGATTCAAATGTATTCTTTTTAATGGCTGACTGATACTCCATTGTGTATATGTACCACAGCTTTCTTATCGTCTGCTGATGGGCATCTAGGTTGCTTCCATGTCCTGGCTATTATAAACAGTACTGTGATGAACATTGGGGTACACGTGTTTCTTTCAATTCTAGTTTCCTAGATGTGTATGCCCAGCAGTGGGGTTGGTGGGTCGTATGGCAGTTCTATTTCCAGTTTTTTAAGGAATCTCCACACTGTTCTCCATAGTGGCTGTACTAGTTTGCATTCCCACCAACAGTGTAAGAAGGTTCCCTTTTCTCCACACCCTCTCCAGCATTCATTGCTTGTAGACTTTTGGATCACAGCCATTCTGACTGGTGTGAAATGGTACCTCATTGTGGTTTTGATTTGCATTTCTCTGATAATGAGTGATGTTGAGCATCTTTTCATGTGTTTGTTAGCCATCTGCATGTCTTCTTTGGAGAAATGTCTGTTTAGTTCTTTGGCCCATTTTTTTTTTTTCTTTCTTTTTTTTTTTTTTTAAATAATTTTTAATTGGAGTACAGTTGATTTACAATGTTATGTTAGTTTCTGCTATACAGCAAAGTGAATCAGTTACACATATATATCCACTCATTTTCAGATTCTTTTCACATATAGATCATTACAGAGCACTGAATAGAGTTCCCCGTGCTATGCAGTAGATTCTTTTTTTTTTTTTTTAATTTTTTATTCCTTTATTTCTCATGTGTTCCCCATCCTGAACCCTCCTCCCTCCTCCCTCCCCATACCATCCCTCTGGGTCATCCCAGTGCACCAGCCCCAAGCATCCAGCATCGTGCATTGAACCTGGACTGGCATCTCGTTTCATACATGACATTTCACATGTTTCAATGCCATTCTCCCAAATCTTCCCACCCTCTCTTTGGCCCATTTTTTGATTGGGTCATTTATTTTTCTGGAATTGAGCTGCAGGAGTTGGTTGTATATTTTTTGAGATTAATTCTTTGTCAGTTGCTTCATTTGCTATTATTTTCTCCCATTCTGAAGGCTGTCTTTTCACCTTGCTTATAGTTTCCTTTGTTGTACAGAAGCTTTTAATTTCAATTAGGTCCCATTTGTTTATTTTTGCTTTTATTACCAATATTCTGGGAGGTGGTCATAGAGGATCCTGCTGTGATCTATGTCGGAGAGTGTTTTGCCTATGTTCTCCTCTAGGAGTTTTATAGTTTCTGGTCTTATGTTTAGATCTTTAATCCATTTTGAGTTTATTTTTGTGTATGGTGTTAGAAAGTGTTCTAGTTTCATTCTTTTACAAGTGGTTGACCAGTTTTCCCAGCACCACTTGTTAAAAAGATTGTCTTTTCTCCATTGTATATTCTTTCCTTCTTTGTCGAAGATAAGATATCCATAGGTGCGTGGGTTTATCCCTGGGCTTTCTATTTTGTTCCATTGATCTATATTTCTGTCTTTGTGCCAGTACCATACAGTCTTAATGACTGTGGCTTTGTAGTAGAGCCTGAACTCAGGCAGGTTGATTCCTCCAGTTCCATTCTTCTTTGTCAAGATTGCTTTGGCTATTCGAGGTTTTTTGTATTTCCATACAAATTGTGAAATTATTTGTTCTAGCTCCGTGAAAAATACTGTTGGTAGCTTGATAGGGATTGCATTAAGTCTATAGATTATTTGGGAAGTATACTCATTTTCACTATATTGATTCTTCTGATCCACAAACACGGTATATTTCTCCATTTATTAGTATCCTCTTTGATTTCTTTCACCAGTGTTTTATAGTTTTCTATACATAGGTCTTTTGTTTCTTTAGGTAGATATATTCCTAAGTATTTTATTCTTTTTTTTGCAATGGTGAATGGAATTGTTTCCTTAATTTCTCTTTCTATTTCCTCATTATTAGTGTATAGGAATGCAAGGAATTCCTGTGTGTTGATTTTATATCCTGCAACTTTATTATATTCATTGGTTAGCTCTATTAATATTCTGGTGGGGTCATTAGGTTTTCTATGTAGAGGATCATGTCATCTGCAAACAGTGTGAGTTTTACTTCTTCTTTTCCAATTTGGATTCCTTTTATTTCTTTTTCTGCTCTAATTGCTGTGGCCAAAACTTTCAAAACTATGTTGAATAGTAGTGGTGAGAGTGGGCACCCTTGTCTTGTTCCTGACTTTAGGGGAAATGCTTTCAATTTTTCACGATTGAGGGTAATGTTTGCTGTGGGTTTGTCATATATAGCTTTTATTATGTTGAGGTATGTTCCTTCTATTCCTGCTTTCTGGAGGATTTTTATCATACTACATTTGATCTTAGTCAAAAGACCGAGAAGCGATGGAGGATTTTTATCATAAATGGATGTTGAATTTTGTCAAAGGCTTTCTGTACATCTATTGAGATAATCATATGGCTTTTATTTTTCAATTTGTTAATGTGGTGTATTACATTGATTGATTTGCGATATTGAAGAATCCTTGCATCTCTGGAATAAAGCCCACTTGGTCATGATGTATGATCTTCTTAATGTATTGTTGGGTTCTGTTTGCTAGAATTTTGTTGAGGATTTTTGCATCTATGTTCATCAATGATATTGGCCTGTAGTTTTCTTTTTTTGTGGGATCTTTGTTAGGTTTTGGTATTAGGGTGATGGTGGCCTCATAGAATGAGTTTGGAAGTTTACCTTCCTCTGCAATTTTCTGGAAGAGTTTGAGTGGGATAGGTGTTAGCTCTTCTCTAAATTTTTGGTAGAATTCAGCTGTGAAGCTGTCTGGAGCTGGGCTTTTGTTTGCTGGAAGATTTCTGATTACAGTTTCAATTTCTGTGCTTGTAATGGGTGTGTTAAGATTTTCTATTTCTTCCTGGTTCAGTTTTGGTAAGTTGTGGGTGGAGCTGGTGGGTGGAGCTAGATTTCTTCTCTCTGGAGTGCAATGAAGTGTCCACTACTGAGTTATGAGATGTCAGTGGGTTTGGAGTGACTTTGGGCAGCCTGTATATTGAAGCTCAGGGCTATGTTCCTGTGTTGCTGGAGAATTTGCATGGTATGTCTTGCTCTGGAACTTGTTGGCCCTTGGGTGGTGCTTGGTTTCAGTGTAGGTATGGAGGCGTTTGATGAGCTCCTATTGATTAATGTTCCCTGGAGTTAGGAGTTCTCTGGTGTTCTCAGGATTTGGACTTAAGCCTCCTGCCACTGGTTTTCAGTCTTATTCTTGCAGTCACCTCAAGACTTTTCCATCTGTCACTTCCAAGGAGGTTTCCTCTGTTTTAGCTTCTTGTGTTTGCTGGTCTCTTCAGTGTCTAATTTCCTCCCTGACACAAGGGAGCGGTAGTGGACACTTTTTTAGGCTCACTTGTTCAGTCGTGCTGTGGGGAGGGAGGAACACTGCAAACAAATAACACTGGCATGTGTTCCCAGTGTCTCGGCCACACTGGGTTTTCCCCCGCTCATGGCGTGTGTGCTTTCCCTGTCTACACTGCTTAGGCTGTAGGTTGCTCTGCTGGGAACTATCTGAGGCCAGCTCTGGGTTGTATGACTTCCCAGGTCTAAGCTGCTCAGGTTCAGGTACTCAGGTAGTCCTCAGAGGCTCAGACTTGGTTGGGCCTGCGTTTTGTGCCCTTCCCAGGTCTGAGCAGCTCAGGTGACCAGGTGTTTGGTGAGAACGGTTGGTACGACTTATCGCCTCCCCCATCCCTGCTGCTCGATTTTCTGGGTGTACAACTGGCGCACCTTCTCAGGCAGATGTCGACCGTCCAGAATCCCAAGAAGTCTTGGTTAGCAACAAAGCCTGCTTGCAGTTTGGTAGATGATGCAAACAGCCCCCACATCTCTGGGGTTGTGATTGCCCCCTTCCAGCTCTGGCTGTCCTCGCCTGCCTGTTTCCAGCGAGGGATGGGCTCGTCAGCAGCCGGCTAGCTCTAGTCAGTCCTTTGTTCTGTGAGTGGGCCTGGTGGTGTCTTAGGTTAGGTCTTTTCCCATGGTAGCTACCCCACAGTCTGGGTTGCTATCTCAAGTTAGTTCCCTCAGACTGCCCTTGGGGCATTCAGGCCCAGTCCTTACTCTAAGCAATGCAGCCTGCGCCTCCCTGCCCAGTCCCCACTTGCTAGTGGCGGATGTGGGTGCCTGCACTGCTACTCCGCTGGGGGAGTTACCATTGGGCATGTAATCTGTTGGGGTTATTTATTTATTTATTTTTCCCCCCAGTTATGTTGCCCTCTGAGGTTCCAAGGCTCACCACAGACTTGCCAGTGAGTGTTTCCTGGTGTTTGGAAACTTCTCTCTTTTTAAGACTCCCTTCCAGGGACGGATCTCTGTCCCTACCTCTTTTGTCTCTCTTTTTATCTTTTATATTTTTCCCTCCCTCCTTTTGAAGACAATGGGCTGCTTTTCTGGGTGCCTGATGTCTTCTGCTGGCATTCAGAAGTTGTTTTGTGGAATTTACTCATCGTTCAATGTTCTTTTGATGAATTTATGGGGCAAAAAGTAGTCTCCCCCATCCTATTCCTCCACCATCTTAGGACCGCCCCCACTTATTTTATTTTAACTGGAAAGATTATGAGGTAGGCTGACAGCAGAGTGCATCTTTCCTAATGGTGTAATGGAATCATTTTCAGTATCATTAAGATCATTTTAAATAACAGCAGCTAAAGGGTGAATGGATAATTGACACCCATTTTCATTTTTCACATTTTGCTTCACATTTTGTTTTGAAATTAAGGCTGCCATTCTATATGAATTCTTTTGCATATAATATATACTTATAGAATCATATAATAGAATTTTATATTTTTAAAATGAGAATTACATTCTTGTAAGCATATTCAACACTAGGTTCTATCTTAAAGTGGAAGCCACATTGGTATAAGTAAGCAATTACAAGCATAGCACTTAAGTAAAGAGGATTGAGAAAATTAGAAGACATTCATCTTTCCTTAAGGGACATATGTTCTTCTCTCTAGCTCCAGAAAAGTATTGACAACAATTCCATTATGAATCTTTTATTAGTGTATCAGATATAGTGCTAAAGCCTACTTAGATTGTATGTGCTACTGCTGAAACAATAGCATTTAATTTAACCTTTAAACTTAAAATCATAAATATTAAATCAAAAGTTTCTATAAAGCCTTATTATTCAGTGCTGCAAATTCCTTTGTAGAATTCTTTTCAAATATATTTGTGGTGAATTCATTAAGGCAGAGAAGTTCATTGGTGAGATCACAAGGGACTCCTTTCAAAAATCAGAAATTTCATCTAGCACTAATTGAAAAAGTTAACCCCATAAAATTGTTTCAATGGTCAATATCCTGCCATTCTGCCTAATTTACCAAAAGAGAACAGTATGGGGCTGATGAGTCAGAAGAATGAGTCAGAACCTCAAGCAGTTTATGGTGGTGGAATCCTGCAAACAATTATCTCATTTCTAGACAACAGTTAGATAAATAAAGCATGACATTATAACCCAGCATGAGACTTAATATTTTGACTTAGGAACAGCTTTGTTTTTTCTTGTTGCACAATTAATGTATGATTAGATGCCACTGTGAATGGTAATTATTTCTTAAAATGTCATATGATTTCTTTCCACCTCTTCACTTTGGTGCTTTGTTGCACATCATTTTTTTTATGAACCCTCTATAGGCTGGAAAGTAATACGAGTGCATTCAAGCACCATGGAAATGGCCATGAGACATAAGCCTAAGACCAGGCTTTTCTGCATCACAGAATCCAATCAGATCTCTTGCTAAAAAGGAGAAATCAAAAAACCAGTTTTCAGGGTTAACACTAAGACTCATGGGGAGGTATTTTATTGAGAAGATTTCTTGAATATGGGAAAGTTTTCCTCACCCAGTTTCTATTGACTTTCCTGTAGTTTGTGTGGCACTTTTACATCTGCCCTTACTACTTCTTAGGCTCCAAGTTCATATGTCTACAGAACCATGTGAAAGATGTATTATCTGCCAATGCATAAGCTGGGGGAGAAATGTGCTAGCAAAGCTATCTTAGGCTATAAAAAGAAATATAGCTTGAGTTCCTGGGCAGTCCCCAATAAATCATAGACACTTAGCTCAGACCTCCACAAACTTCTTTCTACTGATAAGGCATGTTGCACTCTCACTCTCTGTTATCACTACCCAGTTGCCGAGATGAAAACCATACAAACTTCAAGAAGTGATATTTGCCTTGAGCAGTTCAAAACAAAGGGCCAGCAAAATCCACAGGTCTGACAATCCCAGGATCAGCAGTAAATATCCACAGAATTGGTTAATTAGAGGGAAGAGATTATAGATTTTATAAAGAACTCTTTAACAACTAACAACGGGCAGCTTAAATAAAAATTCTTTGAAAGTGAATTAAAAAGCCATCATGGATCAAAGGGCAATGCCACACTCTCTACAAGACAAAGCCAGGCATATGCTATTGAGTTCAGGAGTAGAAGAAATTTTTTCACATATTTTCCTTTGTTTCCATTTTGTCTTCTTGTGTTCAGGCTGCTATAATTGAATACCATCTACTGGGTGGCTTATAAATAACAAACGTTTATTTCTCATTCTTTTAGTCTGGCAAAGTCCAAAATCAAGGAGCCAGCAGATTCAGCCTGTTCTGAGGATCTGTCTTTCTGGTTCTTACTGTGTCCTCACAAGGCAGAAGACAAGGGGAGCTCTCTAGGGTCTCTTTCATAAAAGGCTAATCCCATTCATAAGAATTCCACCTTCATGACCTAATGACCTTGGAGCACCTCCGCCTCCAAATAATATTTCATTAGGGGATAGAATTTCAGCATATGATTTGAGGGGAGGGGCATGGTGTGCACTTTTAATCTGTTGCACCATTGAAAAATCAGAAAGCAGTTGGAAGCAAAAGGAAGATGAACTTTAATAAAACTTAACTAGAGAGAAATGAGAAAGAATCCATGTAGAGCTGTCAGTGAAACCATAAGTTCTTGACTTTTTTCCACTGTTATATCTCAATTATAAAAATTGTCTCAGGAACAAACTATTGTTCATTTATTCATATCCTCACGTACTCTTTCTCTCTCTCTCTCTTTTATACTGAATTTGAAGGTCTTTTAAAGATTTGAAAATAATTTTTCAAAGATTTTATATAAACATGTGTTTTTCCAGAAAGATAAATAAGTAGACAAATACAATGCACAAACACACATATACTGCTTATTTTCCTAAAGAAAAACTGGTCTTGTGGTGTCCTGCCTCAAAACAGACGGACGGATATCCATTTATTAAAGCACCAGCGCATTAATGCCAGAAAGAATCCTATTGAATATGAATGTGCTGGGGGAAAGAAAGGAAAGCCACAGCCTATTCCACAAACCTTCTTGTAAGTGGAAGAAATATATACATTACTATATAATATAGATAACTAATGGTGGCTTAGAGGGTAAAGCGTCTGCTTGCAACGTGGGAGACCTGGGTTTGATCCTGGGGTCGGGAAGATCCCCTGGAGAAGGAAATGGCAACCCTCTCCAGTACTCTTGCCTGGAAAATCCCATGGACAGAGAAGCCTGGTAGGCTACAGTCCATGGGGTCGCAAAGAGTCGGACACAACTGAGCGACTTCACTTCACTATATAGCACAGGGAACTCTCCTCAATAGTCTGTAATCGTCTACATGGGAAAAGAATCTAAAAAAGAGTGGATAGATATATGTATAACAGATTCACTTTACTGTATACCTGTAACTAATACAACATTGTAAATCAACTATACCACAATACAATTTTAAATATATATATATATAAAAACTCTGAATCACCTATGGCATATTTGGCTTCAAGCAGTCTTTCAGGGAAAAATGACAACTTGAGAAATAATTTATTCTGAAAGTTGCTGAATCTTTCCTGCTGGCATAACTTATTACTGCACTTAATGGCTTTCCTGCAGTTACTATTTTATACTGTATAGGAACCTGTAATGAAAAGGTTAATCAGAGCTTATCAGGGTCTATTATAGTTGGAGGCTATTAGCAGTTTGAATGGAGTACAGGGACTTCAAACCCTCCAGCATAATGAAGAAACCAGTTTTTAAATGGGATCATGCCCTGCATCCTAAGGAGAGCATGACAACTTTCATTCAGAGAAAATCTGGTTTTAAAAGAACATGGAAAAGTTAAAGGGGCTCTTCTAGCACCTGTTTACTGCTTGTAGCATGTTAAGCTTACCATATAAACTAACTGGTTTTTTTTTTAATTGATCTGACAATTTCCAAATAAGTATTAAGAGTACTAGTTCAGGAGTCAGAATGCCTAGATAAGAAACTAAGTTTTAAAATTTGTATCTGTATGATCCTGGGCCTATTATTTCACCTCAATATACCTCAGTTTAGTTTCTTTATTCAAAAAATGAAGATAATCAAAGTCTTTAATCTTTAGGGTTGTTGTGAAACTGAAGTACAGATCCATAGAAAGGGCTAAGCATGGTGCCTGACACATAGCAAACAGTGAATGTTGGCAATTATTATTATGTTAATATTATCATTATATTTGTTACCTCCCAGTAAGATGAAAATAAAAGATAATAAAAGGAACCTGAACTCCAAAATAATTTTTTTAACTTTTCAAAATAATGAAACATATACAAAATTCCATTTATGAATTTCTCAGTACTGAAATGCATCAACATCCTAATTCATCTCCAGAATTCTAAAGAAAATGGGCTATCACTCTTGTATAAATTTTCCACTGCTGACTCAACTGTCTTCCAGTTTGAATAAGGTTTCCATCATGGTTATGGTTATTCACTGAGCTGAATACATCCTTTATCATGGTATGCATGCTAATGGTATGCATTTTTCCAAATAGTGACAATGTACATAATAATTCATAATAGTTGAATGGCAAACGCAATAATAAACTGCTCAATAAAACCATTATACTCTAGCTTCCTTATAATCCACATTTTTGCATATGTGTATTAGAATGGAGACAGTATTTCTTTGTAGGTTGATATCATCATGAAATGCTAACTGTTGTTTGCAAAACATTTTCAAAGCAAGAGCATTTGAATTTTGTGGTCTGATTTTTTGTCTTTTCAGTTGTTTGTAAGTAGACCCTTACTGAAAAATACTAGACCTTACAGTGTTTGTGTAATTTTCTTCAGTGCTAGAGAATCCTGTCATTTAGTGGTGCTCCTTCCTGTGCAAGTCAGGTCAGCAGTTTAAAATACCAGATGAGAGGATTTGCTACCAGAAAACTGACATCAGTGGGCCATAAATGAGCTAATGATAGTTCTTGTCCAGGACATAATATTTGTTTTCTTCAATGCCAGTCACTAAATGAAAATTCCAAATTTATTTAATTTGCTTATGATAAGAACTGGTGTAAACTTTTACTTTGATTATTTGCAAGGAGTATATTAAAGATCAGGAAAAGATTCTCATGCTGGGAAAGACTGAAAGCAAAAGGAGAAGGTGGCAGCGGAGGATGAGATGGTTGGATGGCATCACCAACTCAATGGACATGAATTTGAGCAAACTCTGGGAAACGGTGAAGGACAGAGGAGCCTGGCATGCTGCAGTCCACAGGGTCGCAAAGAGTAGGGCATGACTTAGTGACTGAACAACAACAACAACATATTAAATATAGTGGGTCTGCTAACAGTCTTATAGACAGCACTTTCTAGGGCCAGACCTTGATGAACAGATTTCTCCTTCCCCTCTTTCACTGACATATTGAAAGCTTATCATCTCCTTCCCTAATCAGACTAAACCACCACCACAAAAGTAAACCAAGCTGGACATGAATGGTAGAGCATTCTACCTGAGGCAAGTTAGGAAATATGAGGCAACTCCTTTCAGGGAGGTGGAGAGGGCAAGATGATGAGGGAAAAAGGAGAAGATTGCAAAGGGCTAGGGAATTGTCAAAGCAGAGTGGGAAGATGAAAAACTAGAATGCTGGACAGACCTGAAGAAAGTATCAATAAGGGATACTCAGGGGTGGAAGGAACACCTCCCAACCAAGGATGAGCTGAACAGAGAGAGGATGATGCACTAAAATGTTATCACTTGCACTCTATTCAGCTTAAAACCAGGACTCAATCCAGAGGAAAAGATTATTTTGTAAATTTTTTGGGTCCCTCCAAAATTTATGTGTTGAAACCCTAACCTCCAGTACCTCTGAATATATCTATATTTGGAGATATCTTTGAAGAGGCAATTAAGTTCAATGAGGTCTTTAATCCAGTGACTGGAAATTTGGACACAGACACACGTGCACACACAAGCCATATGAAGGCAGAAGGAGAGGATGGACAGCCATCTACAAGCCAAGGGGCGAGCCTTCAAAGGAAAACTACTCTGCGGACCTTGATCTTGGAATTCTTGCCTCCAGAACTCTGAGAAAGTAAATTTACTTAAACTATCCTGACACTGGTACTTTGTTATGGCAGTCCTAGGAAACAAATATACCTGGTATCTGTATGCTTTTGTCTAAGTTACAGAAACATCATTTATTAATGACCATTGCTACCCCATTGTTCAGCTTTTAGTAATTGATTCTGGAATTTAACAAATGTCTCAGTTGGTAAAGAATCTGCCTGCAATGCAGGAGATCTGGGTTTGATCCCTGGGTCAGGAAGATCCCCTGGGGAAGGGAATGGCAACACACTCCAGTATTTTTGCCTGGAGAATCCCATGGACAGAGGAATCTGAGGGGCTACATTCCATGGGATCACAAAGAGTCAGACATGACTGAGTGACCAACACACACACATGCACACACAAAGCAATTCGAAGTCTCAGGCATTGAGACACGTGCAAAGATGAAGGTGATATTGTCTGTGCTATCATGTTGTCTACATTCTCATAAGTGTTAAACAGAAATTTAGATGGAAACTGACCAGAGTTTTATGAACAGAGTGTGTGGGAGAACCAAGGATGGATGCCTGCCTGGCCTTTGTACTTGGGGAAAAGCCCAGACTACCCCTTATTGATACTCAGCCTGGTAGAGAAACCTTCTGGTTAAAGTGTCCTTAAACAGTAGATTGAAAAGCAAAGATTGAAACATTACTTCTCTCTTGTCATATGTAAAGCTTTTATGTATAATAAAAATCGTTAAAACCTAGGGATTTTCAAGCTCTATTATTCAAGCTTACTATACCCTAATGAAGCAATTCTTTAATGTTTAGAATATCAATAGTATGACATCTCTTATGGCAATTATTGATTCCTGTATATTAAAAAATGACTCTTTTCAACAAATAGAAGATAACCAACTCACACTTTTTTTTTTTTTAAGAAATATGAGAAAATACTGACTCATACAGGTTAAGATTCCAGAACCATGTTTACTTTGAGCACAACTGCATCCAGGAACTCAACTGATGTCAAGGGGACTGTCTTTATCTCTTTCTCTTTCTCTCTCACCCCCTCATTCTCTTTTCCATTTCTTGGCACTGTTTTCTTCTAGTTTACTTCCTTCTTACTTAAACTCTGTCTCTATCATCATTCCTGGCACCTCTAGATTTACATCATAATTAAAACTAGAGATATCTACAGACTTAGGTCTTCTTCAATAAAATAGATCAGCAACAGTTTTAGTGTTCTATCTAATTAGAAACATTATTTCGCATGCTCTTCCTGAATGAAATGCAACGGCTATTGGAATAGAACATATATACCAGTCAGAATTGGAGACATGCCCACCTTAGGAACTCAGGGTATAAACTGAGCCAAAGGCCAATCCCTACATGGGCCATGTGGACAATGTTAAAGTTGAGGTAGTGTTTAGATAAAGGGTAATGGATAAAGCATAGGTGCAAAACAGCAATTATGTACATCCTACTTAATACAGAATAATTTCTATTTCACATGTGTATATGTTAACTCTCCTACTTTGACTCATAAACACTTCTTTAATTTTTTCTATATTAAAAACAGCAAACATGCATATAGAACATAACCTGTGTCAAGCACTGTTCTTTACACATATTGACTCATTTAATAAATAAAATAAATGTACAAGATATATTTATTATCTCCATTTTATAGCTAAAGAAGCTAAGCCATCAAAGACTCAAGTGACTTTCTCAGGTTACAAAGCAATAGGGGGCGGAGCCAGAATTCAAACGCAGCCGGCCTCCCTGGTTTGTCACCTCCTCTACTGTGTTATATTACGGCTTTCAGTGGGCAGTGTTTGGTAAATGTACTGAATGATAGAATGATAAAGGCATGATAGATACAGCTTAACAGCAAGGAACTGAATCCAGAATCCCTGATTACCATGATAGGATTTTATCCATAAGGCCATATTATATTTGGAATGATTCACTTTGGTGTTCTTCTGACTTAATTTTCTGAATTAGAGTATCTTAACAATCAGGAAAGGAGTACGTCAAAGCTGTATATTGTCACCCTGCTCTTTTTTAACTTATATGCAGAATACATCATGCAAAAAGCCGGGCTGGATGAAGCACAAGCTGGAATCAAGATTCCTGGGAGAAATATCAATAACCTCAGATATGCAGATGACACTACCCTTATGGCAGAAAGCAAAGAAGAACTAAAGAGCCTCTTGATGAAAGTGAAAGAGGAGAGTGAAAATGTTGGCTTAAAACTCAACATTTAGAAAACAAAAATCATGGCATTCAGTCCCATCACATCATGGCAAATAGATGGGGAAACAGTGGAAGCAGTGAGAGACTTTATTTTCTTGGGCTCCACAATCACTGCAAATGGTGACTGCAGCCATGAAATTAAAAGACACTTGCTCCTTGGAAGAAAAGCTATGATCAGCCTAGACAGTATTTTAAAAAGCAGAGACAATACTGTGCCAACAAGGGTCAATCTAGTCAAAGCTATGGTTTTTCCAGTAGTCATGTATGGATGTAGTCCTGAATAACTATTGAAAGGACTGATGTTAAAGCTGAAACTCCAATACTTTGGCCTCCTAATGCAAAGAACTGACTCATTTGAAAAGATCCTGATTCTGGGAAAGATTACGGAGAAGGCAATGGCACCCCACTTCAGTACTGGAAAATCCCATGGACGGAGGAGCCTGGTAGGCTGCAGTCCATGGGGTTGCAAAGAGTTGAACATGACTGAGTGACTGAAGTGAACTGATCACTTGTATGCCTTCCATCCTTGCTTCTGGATGAGAAGAAATTTTCTCTTAACCTGTGCTCTACTTATTTTATGTCATTTAGCACAAGATACACTCCTGAAAGCTCCAAGGGTCTAGGGAGTTGCAAATCAGGATGCTAATCTGTAAGATTTATTTTATCAACTGTTAACAGTCCTGTCAAAATATTAAAGATGTAGCTTAATACCCCCCTAGAAACATGATTTCAAATGGGGAATTTTCACAATACTTAGGTCTCTGTCTGTAAGAAAATGGTAAACGTGGCCATATGCACATTCTACTTTCTGTATAAATATAGTCGTGTTTTTACACTAGTTCAAAAGGACAATTTTCCATTTTGAATCAACTTTGGCTTCATTTACAGAGTAATTTGGGACTTCCCAAGTGGCACTAGTGTTAAAGAACCCTCCTGCTAGTGCAGGAGACATCTAAGAGATACGAGTTCAATCCCTGTGTTGGGAAGATCCCCTGCAGGAGGGCATGGCAGTCCACTCCAGTACTTTTGCCTGGAGAATCCCATGGACAGAGGAGCTTAGCAGGTTACAGTCCATGCAGTTGCATAGCATCAGACACGACTGAGGCAACTTAGCACACATGCCCAAAGTGATTTATTATAGACAGAATCCGATTTATTTTAGTCTTAAAATTATGCATTAATAGATATTATAGATACAGATTCTAAACACACACACACACACACACACACACACACACACACACACACACAAACCCCTTTAATTTCTACCCTATAGCAACCCACTCTGGTGTCATCACACACCAAATCCTTACTTAATTGGCTCAGAAGAATCAAAAGCTCAGAAGAGATGGTTCTTAAAGTTCTTGTGAGTTAAGAACAAAGTTTGGTCCAAAAGCGTCTGTTTAGATAGTAGTAAGAAGTTCGGCCTAAATAGAATCAATTTAAGGTCTCCATTTCAACCAAGAGATACTCCATGTATCAACAGTAAGACCAAGCTTAGAATTCCCTAAAGCCATGTTTCAGCACTCCATAAGCAAGTCACAGTCAAGTTGGTCTTTGCTTAGTTACAACAGGGTGACAGATGACCCAAGCTCTGTTCAATAAACAAATAATCAGAGAATTTTGGGCTATGGATTTCTTTGTTTCTATTTTTAATAAGCTTTCTAATTCACCAGAAAATAGCCAATGCATAACTAAAAGATGAATGATAATGGATGAATTTAACAACTTATCCTGAGTATTATTTGTAAGGAAAAGTGTTAAGTTTTTAATATGCCTAAAGTCGGTGTGATCACTCACCTAGAGCCAGACATCCTGGAATGTGAAGTCAAGTGGGCCTTAGGAAGCATCACTAGGAACAAAGCTAGTGGAGCTGATGGAATTCCAGTTGAGCTATTTCAAATCCTGAAAGATGATGCTGTGAAAGTGCTGCACTCAATATGCCAGCAAGTTTGGAAAACTCAGCAGTGACCACAGGACTGGAAAAGTTCAGTTTTCATTCCAACCCAAAGAAAGGCAATGCCAAAGAATGCTCAAACTACTGCACAATTCCACTCATTTCACACGCCAGTAAAGTAATGCTCAAAATTCTCCAAGCCAGGCTTCAGCAATACGTGAACCGTGAACTTCCAGATGTTCAAGCTGGTTTTAGAAAAGGCAGCGGAACCAGAGATCAAGTTGCCAACATCCGCTGGATCATGGAAAAAGCAAGAGAGTTCCAGAAAAACATCTATTTCTGCTTTATTGACTATGCTAAAGCCTTTGACTGTGTGGATCACAATAAACTGTGGAAAATTCTGCAAGAGATGGGAATACCAGACCACCTGACTTGCCTCTTGAGAAACCTGTATGCAGGTCAGGAAGCAACAGTTAGAACTGGACATGAAACAACAGACTGGTTCCAAATAGGAAAAGGAGTACGTCAAGGCTGTATATTGTCACCCTGCTTATTTAACTTATATGCAGAGGACATCATGAGAAACGCTGGGCTGGAGGAAGCACAAGCTGGAATCAAGATTGCCAGGAGAAATCTCAATAACCTCAGATATGCAGATGACACCACCCTTATGGCAGAAAGTGAAGAAGAACTAAAGAGCTTCTTGATGAAGGTGAAAGAGGAGAGTGAAAATGTTGGTTTAAAGCTCAACATTCAGAAAACTAACATCATGGCATCCAGTCCCATCACTTCATGGCAAATAGATGGGGAAACTGAAAACAGTAGCTGACTTATTTTGCGGGGCTCCAAAATCACTGCAGATGGTGACTGCATCCAATGCTTACTCCTTGGAAGGAAAGTTATGACCAACCTAGACAGCATATTAAAAAGTTGAGGCAAATAAATTAGTAAACCTCAAAAAAAAAAAAATTAAAAGCAGTGACATTACTTTGCCAACAAAGGTCCGTCTAGTCAAGGCTATGGTTTTTCCAGTGGTCATGTATGGATGTGAGAGTTGAACTATAAAGAAAGCTGAGTGCCCAAGAATTAATGCTTTTGAACTGGTTTTGAAGAAGACTCTTGAGAGTCCCTTGGACTGAGGAGATCCAACCAGTCCATACTAAAGGAGATTAGTCCTGGGTTTTCATTGGAAGAACTGATGTTGAAGCTGAAACTCCAATACTTTGGTCACCTGATGCGAAGAGCTGACTCATTGGAAAAGACCCTGATGCTGGAAAAGATTGAGGGCAGAAGGAGAAGGGGACGACAGAGGATGAGATGGCTGGATGGCATCACCATTTCAATGGACATGGGGTTGGGTGATGGACAGGGAGTTGATGATGGATGCAGGACAGGCGTGCTGCGGTTCATGGATAACAAAGAGTCGGACACGACTGAGCAACTGAACTGAACTGAACTGAAAATCTTTAGGATATATCAAACTCAGTCTTACAAAATTACAGTAATCATAATAGCAACAATATAAATATGATAAAGAAAACACTGTGATCCTATTTGAAATCATGAAAGAAATACAGTCTGTCAGGAGTGCATATCCCAAGAAGAAAGAAGGAAAGCATAATTGTAGATTAATAAAATTAAAAGCACAGCCAGACTTTAATAATAATAAATATTGAAACTTGCTCTCTTTTATTTTTTTCCTTCAGTGGATATTTTCATTTCAGTTCATATCAGAATGTTATTTTAAAATTTTGCTTTTCTGTCACCATATTAACTCCAGGAATACATATGTAGCACATTTTGCTTTTGATCAAGAAGGCACTCGATCACACCTTTCTCACTGGTATGGAAATGGCCTATCTTTGAACAGTATGAGCTGAGTTTGGGAGTTTTTATTTTAAATAAACTTTTTGAACAGCTAAAAAATATACATATATATCCACCAGATTTTAATAATATTAAAAATGTTTTAAATGTTCCATTAAATTCAGTTAAGCTTCTGAATTAACTTTAAATAAACTTTATTGCTAAGTCACTTCAGTCGTGTCCAACTCTGTGTGACCCCAGAGACGGCAGCCCACCAGGCTCCCCAATCCCTGGGATTTTCCAGGCAAGAGTACTGGATTAGGGTGCTATTGCCTTCTCCAAAATAGAACTTTATATATACATATATATAGACATATGCACATATAATTTATATCATATGTAAGCTTTATATTATATGTACATATGTAATATATATACATGTATGTATGTGTGTGTATTAGTCACTCAGTCATGACTCTTTGTGACCCCATGGACTGTAGCCCTCCAGGCTCCTCTGTCCATGAAACTCTAGGCAAGAATACTGGCTGCTGCTGCTAAGTCACTTCAGTCGTGTCTGACTGTGTGTGACCCCATAGACGGCAGCCCACCAGGCTCCCCCATCCCTGGGATTCTCCAGGCAAGAACACTGGAGTGGGTTGCCATTTCCTTCTCCAATGCATGAAAGTGAAAAGTGAAAGTGAAGTCCCTCAGTCGTGTCCAACCCTCAGCGACCCCATGGACTGCAGCCTACCAGGCTCCTCCATCCATGGGATTTTCCAGGCAGGAGTACTAGAGTTGGGTGCCATTGCCTTCTCCAGGGTATCTTCCAGACCCAGGGATGGAAACTGGGGGTCCTACATTGCAGGAAGATTCTTTATTGTCTGAGCCACCAACGAAGCCTATACATGTATTATATATATTTTACATTTTTTATCTTTCAAAATCATAAGACCCAGAGCTACCTGAAATTCAGATAAATCATAGAAAATTTAGCCCCATAGTACAGTGAAAATATCTCAAAAATCCCACAAATTTCAATATTGTTTTTTACTTTTAAAAAAATCACCAATAAAATATATATTTTTTTTACTTCAGATGACTATTCTGCCATAAATATTCTTTTAACGATTCCTATCAGTTCTGACCCCATTATACTCCTCTTTCTTTTATAGCCACAAGTTAAGAAGCTATTTATATAGTTTTCTCAGGTGTTAATAGTTCCTCCAGCTGACATCAATGTGACAAGATGAACATTTATAATCCAGTTACCAGCTTTCTGGTCATTTACATTGTCAGTTTCATTCATCTTCCCATGAGCAAGTCAGTATGAAATAACATAGGCCTATCAGAGAAAAATGAACCCGTGGGATCCTCTTACTGCTGTCAGTTCCATTCAGCATAATTACTAGTTCATTATACATGGACTTTTGATATTTAGAATTTAGAAAAAAAATTAGGTATGATTATTACCAAGAAAAATGTCAATGTCTCAGAGCATATTATCATTTGGAAAATTTGATACATATCAGTGAGCATTAAAAAAAATGGTGACAAATTTGAATTTAAAGAAGTAGAAAAAATGGAAATTGCTATCCTCTTTGGGTTCTTGATTGGCTGTGTTTGAAAAGACAGAATAAGATTAATATGCATCTTAACATGGTTGGCCAAGTCCCAGCAAGACACTGAAAAGTCGACAGTAGGTAGGCAGGGAAACTGTGGCACTGAAAATCCTTAGCAAAGGCCCAAAATAAAGGAATGAAATAATTACTACAATGAATACACTGAAACACGTATAATGGAGTCTTGCAATAATCTTTTTAAACTAAATGGTCAATTGTATACTGGCTGAGGGGAAAACAAATATACACAAGCTTTGAAAGGAAAATAAGGAAAGAAACATGCTGCTGCTGCTGCTAAGTCACTTCAGTCGTGTCCGACTCTGTGTGACCCCATAGACGGCAGCCCACCAGGCTCCCCAATCCCTGGGATTCTCCAGGCAAGAACACTGGAGTGGGTTGCCATTTCCTTCTCCAATGCATGAAAATGAAAAGTGAAACTGAAGTCGCTCAGTTGTGTCTGACTCTTTGTGACCCCATGGACTTCAGCCTACCAGGCTCCTCCATCCATGGGATTCTCCAGGCAAGAGTACTGGAGTGGGTTGCCATTGCCTTCTCCGAAGAAACGTGAAGTACTGTCAATCCTGAGCTAAAATTCCTGATTAAAATATGCAAGTTTCCAGCTAAATTGCAGTGTGACTTGAAAACATGATTTGTCTTCCCTGGAAGCTGTAGACTGTATGAGGCCAGGAATCTGGTGAGGTCACACAAGGCCCATGAAATCCAGTGAAAAATAGAACAGTCAAGCAAAATCCCCTATTGAATGTAAACAGATGGAGAAAACAGTAACTTTGCATGCAAATACCTAGAGTTAGGTGCCTGCTTGGAATTCTATCAAACCATGAGCAAAAGGCAGAAAAGGTCCCAAGAAAGATAAATGAAATCTTAAAAGAAAATCAATAAATACTTGAAAGGAAAATATTTTTGAGCAATTTTGATGTGTATAGTGCTAAAGGCTTTCACATGTTACATAACTCAGTCCCAGAAATAATTTATATGAGGCTTTCAGTACATTTCCTAGGACATGGTAGGGCTCTTCAAGGCAGCAGTGGCCATAACTATGATTATTACCGTTCGGTTCAGTTCAGTCACTCAGTTGTGTCCAAGTCTTTGCCGCTTCATGGACTGCAGCATGCCAGGTCTCCCTGTCCATCACCAATTCCTGGTTTTACTCAAACTCATGCCATTTGAGTTGACAATGCCATCCAACCACTTCATCCTCTGTTTTCCCCTTCTCCTCCCACCTTCAATCTTACCCAGAATCAGGGTTTTTCAAATGAGTTGGTTCTTCGCATTAGGTAGCCAAAATACCGATGTTTCAGCTTCAACATCAGTCCTTCCAATGAGTATTCAGGACTGATTTCTTTTAGGATGGGCTGGTTGTATCTCCTCACAGTCCAATGGACTCTCAAGAGTCTTCTCCATCACCACAGTTCAAAAGTATCAATTCTTTGGCACTCAGCTTTCTTTATAGTCCAACTCTCACATCCATATATGATCACTGGAAACATCATAGCTTTGACTAGATGGACCTTTGTTGGCAAAGTAATGTTTCTGCTTTTTAATATGCTGTCCAGGCTGGTCGTAACTTTTCATCCAAGGAGTAAGCATCTTTTAATTTCATCGCTGCCGTGACCATCTGCAGTGATTTTGGAGCTCAAAAAATTAAAGTCTATCATTGTTTCCATTGTTTCCCCATCTATTTCCAAAGAACTGATGGGACCAGATGCCATGATCTTCGTTTTCTGAATGTTGAGCTTTAAGCCAACTTTTTCACTCTCCTCTTTCACTTTCATCAAGAGGCTCTTTAGTTCTTCTTAGCTTTCTTCCATTAGGGTGGTGTCATTTGCATATCTGAGGTTATTGATATTTACCCAGCAATCTTGATTCCAGCTTGTGCTTCATCCAGTCCAGTGTTTCGCAAGATGTGATCTGCATCTAAGTTAAATAAGCAGGGTGACAATACACAGCCTTGATGTACTCCTTTTCCTATTTGGAACCAGTCTGTTGTTCCATGTTCAGTTCTAACTGTTGCTTCCTGACCTGCATACAGATTTCTCAAAAGGCAGGTCAGGTGGTCTGGTATTCCCATCTCTTTCAGAATTTTCCACAGTTTATTGTGATCCACACAGTCAAAGGCTTTGGCAGAGTCAATAAAGCAGAAATATATGTTTTTCTGGAACTCTCTTGCCTTTTCCATGATCCAGCAGATGTTGGCAATGATCTCTGGTTCCTCTGCCTTTTCTAAAACCAGCTTGAACATCTGGAAGTTCAAGGTTCACGTACTGCTGAAGCCTGGCTTGGAGAATTTTGAGCATTACTTTACTAGCGTGTGAGATGAGTGCAATTGTACGGTAGTTTGAACATTCTTTGGCATTGCCTTTCTTTGGGATTGGAATGAAAACTGACCTTTTCCAGTCCTGTGGCCACTACTGAGTTTTCCAAATTTGCTGGTATATTGAGTGCGGCACTTTCACAGCATCATCTTTCAGGATTTGAAATAGCTCAACTGGAATTCCATCACCTCCACTAGCTTTGTTCGTAGTGATGCTTTCTAAGGCCCACTTGACTTCACATTCCAAGATGTCTGGCTCTAGGGGAGTGATCACACCATCGTGATTATCTTGGTCATGAAGTTCTTTTTTGTACAGTTCTTCTGTGTATTCTTGCCACCTCTTCTTAATATCTTCTGCTTCTGTTAGGTCCATACCATTTCTGTCCTTTATCGAGCCCATCTTTGCATGAAATGTTCCCTTGGTATCTCTAATTTTCTTGAAGAGATCTCTAGTCTTTCCCATTTTGTTGTTTTCCTCTATTTCTTTGCATTGATCGCTGAGGAAGGCTTTCTTATCTCTTCTTGCTATTCTTTGGAACTCTGCATTCAGATGCTTATATCTTTCCTTTTCTCCTTTGTTTTTCGCTTCTCTTCTTTTCACAGCTATTTGTAAGGCCTCCCCAGACAGCCACCCAGGACTGATATCCTTTAGAATGGACTGGTTGGATCTCCTTGTAGTCCAAGGGACCTTCAAGAGTCTTCTCCAACACCACAGTTCAAAAACATCAGTTCTTTGGCACTCAGCTTTCTTCACAGTCCAATTCTCACATCCATACATGACTACTGGAAAAACCATAGCCTTGACTAGACGGACTTTTGTTGGCAAAGTAATGTCTCTGCTTTTGAATATGCTATCTAGCTGGGTCATAACTTTCCTTCCAAGGAGTAAGCATCTTCTAATTTCATGGCTGCAGTCACCATCTGCAGTGATTTTGGTGCAAGGAGATCCAACCAGTCCATTCTAAAGGAGATTAGTCCTGAGTGTTCTTTGGAAGGAATGATGATAAAGCTGAAACTCCAGTATTTTGGCCACCTCATGTGAAGAGTTGACTCATTGGAAAAGACTCTGGTGCTGGGAGGGATTGGGGGCAGGAGGAAAAGGGGACAACAAAGGATGAGATGGCTGGATGGCATCACCGACTCGATGGACATAAGTCTGAGTGAACTCCGGGAGTTGGTGATGGACAGGGAGGCCTGGCGTGCTGCAATTCATGGGGTCGCAAAGAGTTGGACACGACTAAGCGACTGAAATGAACTGAACTGAACGGTCTAATAGTTTACCCTACTTTCTTTAATTTAAGTCTGATTTGGCAATAAGGAATTCATGATCTGAGCCACAGTCAGCTCTTGTTCTTGTTTTTGCTCACTGTATAGAGCTTCTCCACCTTTGACTGCAAAAAAATCAATCTGATTTTGGTGTTGACCATCTTTGATGTCCATGTGTAGAGTCTTCTCTTGTGTTGTTGGAAGAGGGTATTTGCTAGGACCTGTGCGTTCTCTCGGAGAAGGCAATGGCACCCTACTCCAGTACTTTTGCCTAGAAAATCCCATGGATGGAGGAGCGTGGTACGCTGCAGTCCATAGGGTTGCTAGAGTTGGACAAGCCTGAGTGACTTCACTTTCACTTTTCACTTTCATGCATTGGAGAAGGAAATGGCAACCCACTCCAGCGTTCTTGCCTGGAGAATCCCAGGGACAGGGAAGCCTGGTGGGCTGCCGTCTGTGGGGTTGCACAGAGTGGGACACGACTGAAGCGACTTAGTAGTAGTAGTAGTGCGTTCTCTTGGCAAAACTCTATTATCCTTTGCCCTGCTTTGTTCTATTAATCATGCTCATTTCTATTCTCTTTTCCTTGAGAGTCAATGATATTAAGTGAAGCAGAAAGTTGTGTGTCTGGAATGGGACTTGTATTTATTCAGTGCTCATAGTATGCCAGAGTTTTAGTGACTTAATGCATAGCAAATTAAAGTAATTTTGAGGTAACTTTATTTTCCTCGATTTATAGATGAGAATGCTGAAATTTTCTTTTTCCTCTTAAACTTTTTTCTCCTTTCCATACTCTCTTCCTTACTTTGGTCTTTACTTCTCCATTTATATATTTATCTGCTTTCTCTCAGGGAGTCTGAGAATAGTTAGCTAGTTTACCTACATAAACAGGTGTAAATCAAAATAAAATAAATGCTTGTATATACATAGAGAGAGAGAGACATATATATACACATGTACATATATACATATCTGTGTGTATACATTAATGAAGTGAATCTTAATAAAGAGAAATTGATAATGGAAAATATTGAAAGTTTGATTCAGATGAACAGACCAACGCATGACACTATTAAGAGAGTTGCAAATTGGTCTCTAAGCTTCCTTATATTCATCTAATATATAGAAGCAATCTTATAGGGGTCTTTGCACACTTAGAATAAAAACAAAATACTATAATAAAAATAGAAAATAAAAATATTTTCAGTTTCCTGAAACTCAACTGAAGAGAGAACAGAATTAAAACCATTTTCCTCCCTTCCCTTCTCTAAAGCCACCCTACCAAAGAAGAATAAAAGCAATGTAAAATCTGTCTTAAATGAAACAAGGAGATGTTTTTAACCATAAAACACCATATAAGAGGAAGAGTAAATGACTTAAAGAGGTCAAAACTTAAGGTCAAAACTAAGCAATGGGGACAATATCACTTTCCTGGCCAAACTCCAGAAAGACAGAAATTGCAGGCACAATTTAGAGGCAGAGAGGAGGAGAAATTGAAAGAGAACTGTTCAAACATCCGTTTCACAGCAATCAGGTCTTCACTCCCCTCATGGTGAGTGGGATTGGTGACTTGTCCTCCCTGTACCTGAAGCAGTAGGAACTATATGGAGAAACTGAGACAGAGAACCCTTGCCTTGAGAATAGAGGATGTGACTGAGGAAGAAATAGGAGATAAGGGTGCCTTAGTGAGTACAGGGTCTGGGGCAGAGTCTCTTTTGCCCTAACTGGCTCAGGACATCCCTAACCCGGCATTTGTTCATTAAGCAGAAGACTGAAGGACCCTTTCCTGGAAAACTGAACCACTCCAGAAAAGAATTCCATAGATACTGACAAGGGGAAAAAAAATTCAGTTCATAACATCACAATGAAATCACTGATCTACAAGCTTGTGTGTGTGCGTAGTTTCTCAGTCGTGTCCAACTCTTTATGACTTCATGGACTGTAGCCTGCCAGGCTACTTTTATGCAATTAATTTTTTATTGCCTCAATTACAATTATGATCAGTAAACTTTAGAGATGAAAGATAAAGAAAGACAAATAGAAACTAAAGCAACATTTAACTCAGAACAGAGACAACATGGGTTAAAATATAAATACTAACCATATATGTGCATATATATAGTTTTCATATAATATTATTCATGTATAACATACATAATATTAGAAAGATATTTTTCAAAGACATTGCATTCCTTTTAAAAAGGATCAAGGTCACATTAAAGAAAGAATATTCAAAGAACAAAAAATAGAGATAAAATCATATCAAAAATAGAAATTTCAATAGAATGAACAAAAGATGTTGGGAAAAGCTAATAATTTATTTTTTAATATTTCTATATAAAATAGAAGAGGGGATAAATGGAGGAGCAATCTATAAGTCCGAACAGCCCAGTTGCAGAAAGAAAAAACAGAAAATACTTGCAGAGAAGAGATAAAGACTATTTCTGTGCTCTAGATGAACATGACTCTCTAGAATATAATCCAAGGAACCAAAAGTTTCTCCCTGAGACACATTATCATGAAATTTCAAAACATCAAGGACAAAGAAAACATTATAAAAAATTTTCAGAGCAAATAAACAGAGCATGTATAAGAATGGGATATCGGAATTGCAAGAGATTTCTCAAAGGCAACTCTTCAAGCAAGAAAACAAAAAAGGAAATTATTTCAGCAAATATCCTCCTGCTGGAGAACACCATGGACAAAGGAGCCTGGAGGGTTACAGTGCATGGGGCTGCAAAGAGCTGACATGACTGAGCAACCAAGACTTTCACTTTTGCACCTTTTTTCTTCCTTCTGAAGTTTTACACAAACATGTATCATTAGTCAAAATTGTGGGTAGAACTGTGACATCTTCAAATTTTCAAAGTCTCTTAAAAGATACTTCCCATACAAATTTTCTTAAGCAGTTCCGAGACGATATTTTCCAGCAAAAATGAGTTAAGGAACTAAAATAGGAAAGACTCTTTAAAGCAGAGAGTTAGAGGGAATCCCCTAGCAAAGTGTTCTATAGAAGTAAACCACTTCAGAATGAACATGAAGTTGGAGGGTTCCTAGAAAGATATTTTTTTCAGAAATAGCAATAAATTACATGACAGATTTGACTAAATGGAAAATTATATGGACTGATATTATATAGACTCAGTAGGGAGCATGGTAAGTCTCAGATGCAAGCATCCCAACATTGACCTGTCATGCCCTAAACATTTAATTGATATACTATTCACTTTGATGCATTGGAGAAGGAAATGGCAACCCACTCCAGTGTTCTTGCCTGGAGAATCCCAGGGATGGGGGAGCCTGGTGGGCTGCCATCTTTGGGGTTGCACAGAGTTGGACACGGCTGAAGCGACTTAGCAGCAGCAGCAGGAGTTATTGTTAGTTACATCCTGAAAAGCAAGTTCTTCTTTCTTAAACAGGCTAAACAGCATAGAATGTGAGGTGGAAAACATTACTTCTCCCCATTTATTAGCATTATGAAAGACAGCTTTTTTCCAAGGAAAGCAAAATTTATGAAATTGTACAATGAGATGAGTGAAAAAATTTTATTTAACTATTTTATATAATGAAGAAATTTTCATTTCTAAATGAACAGCATTTATTCAGACACTTCCATTTCAGACTCACATTTGTCACTTTCCATAAATGCTGGCAGAAACCAAACTGCTTAGGGCTCTTTCAGGAAACAGCTTGTGATTTTTTTATAAATGTTTATTAAACCATTTCCATGAGCCTGGTATCTAGTGGTAGATTTGTTTTGAGCCCTCAGAAGCCTGTAGCTATCTGGGTCACTGCTCCTCTCTGGACTCTCTACCTCTTGACCATATGCTTTGAGAGTACCTCCCACAAGCTCATGCACAGAAGGAAATGCTCTGGAGTTGGCTGATGCTGTTGCACTGATAGTGCAGATCAAGAAAAATCATACAGGTCCCCAGGCCATGTATTTTTAACTTAAGTTACACCCTTTTGCTAATTGCACCAGAAACTATTCCCATGGAGGTATTAAACTGTGGTCTTCATTATAATCCAAAGAAGTTTAAAATAATTATTTTCCAGTGTCTACCTCTGTGTTAATACCTTACACCTTCCTATTCCTTTAAATAATTAAATATATCATTAGGGCTTCCCATGTGGCTCGGTGGTAAAGAATCCACCCGCCAATGCAGGAGACACAAGAGACGTGAGTTTGATCCCTGGGTTGGGAAGATTCCCTGGAGAAGAAAGTAGGAACCCATTCCAGTATTCTTGCCTGGAGAATCTCATATATCAGAAGAGCCTGGTAAGCTATAGTCCATGGGGTCACAAAGAGTCAGACACAACTGAACATACACACACAAGGATTTTTTAAATCAGATTGATTTCAAGCATATGGAAATCAGAGATGTGAATTAAAAGTGAAGATAAGATGCCTCTGTCTTAAACAATTTTTGAAGACTCTTCCAAATGGATTATTATGTCCCCTCCAAGAAGACCCCTGAGGTCATCTGATTTTGTACCAAATGGTCTGCATGCCTAGGGTGGATGACATTTAAGCCATATTTAAGTTACCTCGTAGGCTGGGATGAAATTTTACTTTAAAAAAGCAAAATTCTTATGGCTCATATTTAGGTCTCACAAAAATAGTGTAAGAAAGAAGATTTTACTTCTACTTTAGGAAATGTTTCAAGAAATCTCTGCATAAGGAAACCAAAGGAAAATTAGAACTTGCTACATTTATGCAAGTTGGTATTTGCTGAGCATTTCCTGATATTCGACATTTTTCTCTTATGTTTATCCCTAGCTTAGGGAAAAGCAGACTAAAGACAGTAGGCAAGAAGAATCACGACGCAGCCCAACCAGAGCACCAAAATCTACTATAACCTATCTGCCACTGGTGAGATGCCCAAGCTTGCAACAAATATACTCTGAAGCCCACTTTGGAGAATTTAGGAAATTTAACATTTGCACAACTAACCTCATTCAAGTGAAGTCCTGAAACCAAAGTTAACTTTAAGCAACATCAGTTAAATGAGTATGTTTATTTTAAAACAGGAATGAAAATCTACAATATTTCCCCTGAAATCAGACAAAAGTCTTAATGGTTGCTAGAGCTTTTCAAACATCTTTCAAGTACATTTTTAAAGCCTCAAGTCTCTTACAATAAATGTTTCCATCTCATTGGAACAAATTTTTCAACTTGTTTATAATTTTTCTACCCTAGGCATAAGCTAACATTTAGCAAGGACTCCAGAGAAAAGTAAGGTCCCTTTATTATCCTAAGAATCTTTCTTAATATCAAAATACATATCACTTGGAGTGGAGTGGAGTAGGGAGAACAGTAAAGCAGTCCTGTCATGTAGGAAAATTTGTCATGTTAATTTGTGGAAACCTGAAGTTTCCAATTATAGTTTGCATGACAGTTGGATGAAACAATATTTTTGGACTCTCAAAATTTATTCTTGTCTACCTTTTGTTCATGTCCAGTAAGAGTTAAGATGCCTTTTGAACCCTGGAATTATCTTTAAAATATTTGTCCACGACAAAGGCTTTACTGTGGACAGACTGCATTATTCACAAAGGCCTAGTTTTGACATATGGTTCTCTGCATGAGTTCAGCTGCTGGCTGGCTCTCAATCTGTGAGCTTTACTGCCAGCTAGAATCAATATCATTTTGTAATAGGGGCACAGCTATTATTCTTTTGTAGAAACAGACATTTGTCTCTGGCTTCCGAAGTCATCCATGGTCTGTTCCACACGTTTAGATACTTAATAAAAAAACAGTATCTTATATTCCTTCACATGTCTGTATATTTGATCTCCCAAAGAAATTCACTAAGTCAGGAATTATGTTTTACATATTTTTGAATGTATCATAGTTTTACAATAGTACTAGATACATTGGTGGGACTTCCCTGGTGGCTCAGTGGTAAGGAATCCACCTGCCAATGCAGGAGACACATGCTCGATCCCTGGGTTGGGAAGATATGAAGAAGTGGCTACCCACTCCAGTATTCTTGCCTGCGAAATCTCACGGACAGAGACAATTTAGTAACTAAACAAGTTATAATGGTAAGTGCTTCCAGTTGTTGAATTGAAAACTATATATAGATACTAGCTACAAAATGTGTTTTACATTTTGTTTCTATAATTTAATGGGAAAACCCATAGTAAAATATAAATATTTATGAGTTGCGCAACCTTAAATTTTTTCAGGGTATTAAATCTTTGGGAAGCCTAAGCAGAAAGTGCAGCTTAGCAGCATCACAAGTTAAAGTAAGTATGTCCCAGAGAAAGGTGGATGCATACTGTTGTCAGTGCTACCACAGGATGTGAGAGGTAGGAGATAAATATAGAAACTTCCAGGCCATCTCACTCCTTTTTTTTTTTTTTTTTAACTTAGTAGCAGATTCATTGCAAACTGAGATCCCCTCTAAAGAAATTGAACCAGACAGCTGAGGGAGCAGAATGTAAATAACTCACTGTCCTAATGAAGCAAAGAAAACCATGGCAGAATTGATTACCTAAGATGTAGTTTATGCAGTTATCAGAACAGAAAAAAAATAAGAAAAACAAAGTAGGGCAAAACATAAAAGTTATTCTTGACTAAGAATAAATGTTTTCACAATTGTATGCAAGATCTTTTTCTTGCTTTTTGATTCTTTATTGCAACTGTCTTTTCTTGTTTCATTTTTGTAATAGCTTCTTTTAATTTTCTAAGAGTATCACTTATGTTTCTTTCTTCTTTCTGTTTTTCCCATGCTCTGTCACTGTTGCCTCCTATTCACGCTAATCTTCATCTTTCATGATAGAGATTTTCTTGGATGATTCATGGATTTCTGTTCCTATTTAAAGTAAAGCAGGCAAAAGCTCAGTGAGTGTTTTGTGCACATAGAGAGGAAAAACAGATAGCTAAGTGCTGGACTTCTTTAAAAATCATTCTTCAATGCTATTATCTGTATGCCGATCTTTTCTCCCAGCCTTCCCATTTCTCCACAGACAAATCTCAGTCCTTTCCAGGACTGATGCCAGAACTCTCCGAACCAAATGGATAAAGGGGCAGAGCTCTTCCCATTCAAGGTTCAGATTTTCACACAGTCTGCTGTCTTCGCTATGGCAACTCACCCCTGATCAACTCTTCTTGGGACCTGGGCCACAGAGGTTATGAAGATTTACTCTTCATTGAGTAACATTCCCCTCTCCTTCAGGGTGAGGAGGAGAACTCCCTTGGACAGATATCTGGACATCTTCTTGGTTCTTATACAAATGATGTTACATAAGAAAAATTCATGACAGAATCAAACCATTATGCATTTACTGATTTCTCTGTTCAGTTACTTCCTTTTTTTACTTGTTTACTTAGTTATTTGATCTCTCACTATCACTTTAAATTTTATTCATTGATACATCCCCCACCCTAAGGTGAACATTTCCAGTTGACCTCCATACACCCTGGGGATACTTTCAGACTCATAATCCCCTTTAACTCATAAACTGACTCAGATTGTAATTAGTATGCTCAATCCTAAGAAGTCTTCAGGCCCTATATTTAATTCAGAAATCTTTTCCTCTCCTTTTTTCTTCTCTCTTCTTTAGAAAATAGAAGCTCCTAGTGCAGGAATAAGTATGCATTCAGTTTTCCTTTTATCCATGCCTACCTTTTTATTATCTTTCCAGCTTGCTTAGGTTAGTTTTTATCCTCTTATGTTAAAGATTGAGGAAAGGGCACATTTTCATAAAGAATGTCATTACTCTGTGAATTGGGGATCTCTAGATTACAGATGCATAAGGCTCACGCTCTCTGGGACACCTCTGTGGAATTCTGGGAAATTCTCACATGTTAACGAAATTCCAGTTCAGCTCCTTAACATAGGAAATGTGTGTTTTACTTTACATAGGCATCACCCCTCAAACTCTGCTTCTTACCTCACAGAGACATCACTCCTGAGATCCACTTGCCCTTAAGCAGAAGACCTCTTGGGATAGAATTAAACAGCCCTGAACTAGCTTTCTCACTTTGCCCATACAAATCCATGAACAACATGGTAATCTATATTCTGTTGCCTTGGGTCATTTTATCTTCCTCAATCAAGAATCAGACATCAGCCATTTTTGTTCCCCAGATAAGGAATACATTTCAGTATCTCTAAGTGGTTCAGGGAAACCCTCATCACTAAGGTTAAAGGAAAGAAGAACAACATGCAAAAACTCCCTCAAGAAGCTAGTAGAAAAATGTTCATTCCCCACTCTCCAAACAAATAAGAGAATTGATCAAGGGACAAATTCCTCCCTATTGCTGTTATAAATAATGTCTTTTGTCATCTTGAATCTAACTATGAAATTTCACATTTACCATATAACTGTGTCTTATTAGAAACTTGGATGTAAAACTATTCCATTATACAAACTCTTTATGCCCTACCAGCAGAGGTATTTGATGCCTCTACTTCTGGAGCACATCTGTATTTTGACATATTTATCACCATCTTCTGTTGAGTCTCCTCATAGCCTCATGGATAATTAGGTAAAGAATGGAAAAAAATGAATAAACAAATGGGTGAGTGGATGGTTGAATGGATTATAATGAATAATATGTGATAAAAGTCACTACTGGAAATCTGCTGACACTCTTAAAAATCTAGTCCCCGCGTCTAGTCCCCTTAATTGAGCTGGATCTGCAGTTTTAGTATTATTTATTTAGTATATAAATAAAATATTTATTTGTTTAACTTCCCTTCTCCACTCAAACTTTATCTTTCTCAGTCCTCAACTAGTCAAATAATAGGACAAGGCTCCCAGTAGCATGCTTACTGATAAAATACATTTAAGTCCATTAAGAACAAAATACTGAATGCTGAAAACTTCAGACATTTGGTGAAATATGGAAAAAGAACGATTTTTGGTCAGAGGCTTTGGAGTATTCCAATATGCTCCCCTTCCTCTTTCTTTTTGGTTCCAAGAGTAATGAGGAGGCTTGATATTTGAGACTCAAGGTACATGGGTTTTCTAAACATCATTCTCAGTTATGGAAAAAAGTACATTTTATAGATTCACCTTAAAGGATAATTATTAAATGAGAGACATTGTTCTAAACTCTTGGGATACAAAGATGAGAGATACCCACACAGCAATACAGGACACGCCTTAATAATGGCAAGGAAAGAGTGAAGTGGGACCACCAAAAATAAATAAATAAATAACTCTCTCTCTCCCCAAAAGAAATAGGGCAGACTTCATAGAGGAAGTGATATTTTATCCAAAATTTAGAAGAATAAGAATTCAAACAGGGGTTTGGAGAAAGCAAAAAAAAGAGAGAGAGAGAAGAGCATTACAGGCAAGAAAATACCTTGAGCAAAAGCATGGATATGTAAATTAAAAGCTGGGAATTTCTGCTGCATGATACAGCTAAAGGGGACATGTGCTCAGTCATATATGACTCTTTGCGACCCAGTGGACTATAGCCCGCCCAGCTCTGCTGTCCATGGGATTTCCCAAGCAAGAATACTGGAGCAGGTGCCATTTCCTTATCCAGGGGATCTTCCCAACCCAGGGATCAAACCTGTGTCTTCTGCTTTGGCAGGCAAATTATTTAACACTGCACCATCTGGGAAGTCCTATTGGGAATGCTGGGGATAGCAGTCCTAAATCAGGTTATAAGATTGTAAAAGTTCTTTTATGTTGTTTTAAGACATTTACCTGTCTGCTGTAAGTGGTCCAGAGACAACAGAAGCTGTTTTTGTTTGTTTAAAATATTTATTTGTTGAACTGTGTCAGGTCTTGGTTGTGGCATGCCAGATCTTCAGTTGCAGCACACAAACTCTTAGTTGCAGCGTGTGGAATCTAGTTCCCTGACAGGGTAAGGAACCCAAGCCCCCTGCACTGAGACCATGGGGTCTTAGTCACTGAACCACCATGGAAGTCCCAGTAATAGAAGTTTTAAGGGAAAAAAACAATAAGATCAAAACTGTCATTCTGAAAATCAACTTTGAAAACAATTAGAAGGTTGTATCAAGACCAGGAGTAACAGTGCCTGGAACCATTTATTCAATTATAAAATTCTCATTTATAAAATTCATTCATAAAATACTTAGCATCATTATAGGCCAGGTTCCAGGCTAGGAGCCAGAGATAAAGGGAGAAAGGAGGCCTCATGAACACTCTGTGAGAGATAAACAGAGTGATCTAATAGAGATAACTCCAGCAAGTGGGAAGTGCTTCTTTAGATCAGGTAATCAATGAAAATGTTTCTCGGGATATGATCTCTGAACCACTGGCCTCTGAATCACCTGGGAACCTTGTATCAATGCAAATTCCCAGAGCCCAGGCTCATACTCAGTGAATCAGGATTTCTGAAAGTGGAGACTAGGATTATGCATATGTTAGCAAGTACCTCAAGATAATTCTTAACCATGCTAAAGTTTGAAAACACTACACTCCAGACTAGGAGCTTTGTTAGAGAAACAGTGCACAGAAGGAAGAACATATGAGCAAAAAGGATGGAAAGATTCTGAGAAATTTTAAAGATACTTACAGTGTGGCATCTAGAAGAGGGAAAAATGATCCAACTATTGACCCTGCAATACACAGTCAACTATCAAATAATTTAATGCACATAATGAACAAATTCACATCAAAGTTGTCACAGTTTATGGGTCCTTGATATATTACTTTCCATTTGAAAAAAAAAAAAGTTTATATTATAGCTGAAGATTCCTGAGGAATAAATCTGCAAATGTAGAAATTTAGCCTCCCTGACAGGTGGAGAAAAAAAAATATTTTAGGTTGGCACAAATGATTATGATGAGAGTGAAGCATAATGCGGAAGCACCCAGATGACAAAGCAGGCAGACAATTTAATTCTAGAGGAAAAAAATTACAATGGCCGTACTTCAGTTTGAATGCTACTCTAACAGCATGGGCAATTTTTTATACTAAATATTTGAGTCCTTCTGGAAATTAATGTAATTGTAAACATTGAAGAAAAATTTATGATCAACACAGGCCCCTAGCAAAGTCTTGATTAATCCCAACATTCAATTTTTAAAGTTTAAACCACAGAGGGTGTGAATATATGGCCTTATGGTGATCATATGCATTTTTTGCCATGGTTATGAAAGATGTCCTTGGAAAGACAACACTGAAAGTACTCCTTACATACCAAGAAAGTGGTACATCAGGATCTGTTAACAAAAATCGGAGTCCTCTCTGCCTGCATAGCTTATGTACCCAGTCCTCAAGACCATATGTGCTGAGATGATGCTTACATAGAGTATTATGATACTGCATCTTTTACAGTACTTGGTAACTCAGACAGTAAAGAATCTGCCTGCAACTCAGGATACCTGGGTTTGATCCCTGGGTCAGGGATCCCTGGAGAAGGAAATGGCAGCCCACTCCAGTATTCTTGCCTGGAGAATTCCATGGACAGAGAAGCCCGACAGGCTGCAATCCATGAGGTTACAAAGAGTGGGCCTTGATTGAGTGACTGGTACACACACACAAGGCTTAGAGAGCCATTTCACATGCATGAAATTAATGAATTTTCATGGTAAGTTCATGAGAGGTTTTATTATGCCATTTTAGGCATAAGAAGACTTAGGCTTGGAAGGTTTAATAACTAGCCCAAGAATACACACCAAGGTAGTCACACATGGAGGTAGTAACAGGGTCCACATATCAGACCACTCACTTTGAAAAAATGTCTAGTGCTCTTTCTTTGAGAAGTCCCTAATATTAGGTTGCATTAAAGAGAGGAACTTTGCCTGGGCACCCTTTCCCCTTTGTTTTAGCTTATTCTCTCTCTTCTCCTCTCCCTCTCTCCCTCCAGCCCCTTCCTGAAAAGTATACCCTTCCAAGTTCAGGCCAACCCTGCAGGTTATGCTGAATGCTCTCAATGAGAAACTGTTAAAGTTTCCCTTCTTTGGTGATATTCTGAACTTTGAACCTCTTTCTTGGCTTTCAAAGTTTAAAGGTGCTGTTGGCTCATTCCTGGAAGGCTCATTTCTCAGCAGGCTGAAGTAGCACTAGTCAGTGACCTAAACAATTTACACTTAACAAAATGCCATTGCCTGATATTAGCTTAAATGTTTCTCATGGTTTCTAAACTTTAAGTACAGATAAGGCTACAAAGAGACTCAGCCTTGGCCATGAATGCATCTTGAATGTAGCATCCTGTCAAGGAGACAGCTTCTCTTGCCCCTCCCCACCTTTTTCCTCACCACTCATTCTCATCTTATTCAGAGATGCCTAACAGGACATCAAGTATTAAATTGTGCATCAGTCTTCACTGCCTCCTCCTCCTCCTCCTCTTTGTCGTCTTCTTAAGGTGGATCACATCCACTTCAGTCATTGTTGCATTGTAGTGCCTTGCCCATCATCAAGCGCATGATATGTATTTAACAAATATTTGCTGAATGAAGGAGGGAAGAAAGCAATTATAGGGTGGGAAGTGAAAGTGTTAGTCACTCAGTCGTGTCTGACTCTTTGCGACCCCATGGACTATGTGTAGCCTGCCAGGCCCCTCTGTCCATGGAATTCTCCAGGCAAGAATACTGGAGTTGCCATTCCCTTCTCCAGGAGATTTTCCTGACCCAGGGATCGAACCCAGGTCTCCTTCATTGCAGGCAGATTCTTTACCATTCTTTGCAGTGGTAAAGAATATTTAATATTTTTCATTAAAAAATCTCAACTATGACAACATATTGATAATTATCAATTCTGGGTAGTGGTAGGTAATATTTATTTTAATATTTTATGCATTTTTTGGTATCTTACAGCATTTCTGAAATAAAAGTAAACAATTTTAGTAATTCTTACTTTACTAGCAAAGAAGAACTGAAGTCTCTTGATGAAAGTGAAAGAGGAGAGTGAAAAAGTTCGCTTAAAACTCAATATTCAGAAAACTATCAATAATTACTGGTTTCCAGAGTGTCTATGGAAATATCTTTAATTTCCTAATATTTATTATGGGAATGAAACCAGCCAATATCTTTAAGTTTTGGGTTTCTATTTCCTACCACTCTGCACATTTAATTTCCTATTCCTTCCCCTCCTCCTTCTCTTCTTCCTCTACTCACCCCTCAACTCATCCACTCCCCCCCCTTTTCTGCTCCTCCTCTTCCTTCCTCCTCCTCCTCTTCCTTCCTCCTCCTCCTCTTCTTTCCTCCTCCTCCTCTTCCTTCCTCTCCTCCTCCTCGTCTCCTCTTTGGGGACAACTGGTCTACAATTTGCCATCACTGTCACCCTCCCCATCAACTTGCATCTTGCCAACTTCACTTATCTATTAGCCTTTCTGGCTTTGAAAGCGTTTGAGTTTGTGACTGCCAATCTAGCTCACTTGCATTCACTTCACTTCCTGTAATCATTTCTCTTCTTTACCTCACACTGACATTTTGTCTCCCCAGTGCTGAAATTCTACCTTCCAACTTGATTTGCTCAACCTTAACTCTTTGATACTTAGCTCACTGTACTTCCTTAACTATAAATCTGAACCAACTTCAACTTTGTAACACATAGTATTTTTCATTTAAAAATGTCAACTATGACAACATATTGATGATTATCAATTCCGAGTAGTGGTAGGTAACTAATACTTATTTTAATGTTTTATGCATTTTGGGTATCTTAAAGCATTTCTGAAATAAAAGCAAACAACTTTAGTAATTCTTACTTCACCAGCAAAGAAGAACTGAAGTCTCTTGATGAAAGTGAAAGAGGAGAGTGAAAAAGTTGGCTTAAAACTCAACATTCAGAAAACTAAGATCATGGCATCCAGTCCCATCACTTCATGGCAAATAGATGGTGAAACAATGGAAATAGTGAGAGACTTTATTTTTTGAGGCCCCCAAATCACTGCAGATGGTGATTGCAGCCATGAAATTAAAAGATGCTTGCTTTTTGGAAGAAGAGCTATAACCAACCTAGACAGCATATTAAAAAGCAGAGACATTATTTTGTCAACAAAGGTCCATCTAGTTAAAGCTATGGTTTTTCCAGTAGTCATGTATGGATGTGAGAGTTGGACCATAAAGAAAGCTGAGCAGCAAAGAATTGGCACTTTTGAACTGTAGTGTTGGAGAAGACTCTTGAAAGTCCCTTGGACTTTGAGATCAAACCATTCAATCTTAAAGGAAATCAGTCCTGAATACTTAATGGAAGGACTGATGCTGAAGCTGAAACTCCAAAATTTTGGTCACCTGATTCAAAGAAGTGACTCATTGGAAAAGACCCTGATGCTGGGAAAGATTGAAGGCAGGAGGAGAAGGGGGTGACAGAGCATGAGATGGTTGGATGGCATCACCAACTTGATGGACATGAGTTTGAGCAATGTCTGGGTGTTGATGATGGAGGGAGGTCTGGCGTGCTGCAGTCCATGGGGTCACAAAGAGTCAGACATGACTGAACAACTGAACTGAACTACTTCACCAAATCCCATACAGTTTAACCCTTGAAAACAGCCATTCACTAGAAGTTTTCTGAGCTATTTCTTCTTCTTCAACCTGAGTATGACGGCTCAGCAGGTAAAGAATTTCTTGTAATGCAGGAGACATATAAGAATTGAGTTCATGTGTTCCCCATCCTGAACCCCCCTCCCTCCTCCCTCCCCATACCATCCCTCTGGGTCGTCCCAGTGCACCAGCCCCAAGCATCCAGTATCGTGCATCGAACCTGGACTGGCATCTCGTTTCATACATGATATTTTACATGTTTCAATGCCATTCTCCCAAATCTTCCCACCGTGGCAGATTCATTTTGATATTTGGCAAAACTAATACAATTATGTAAAGTTTAAAAATAAAATTAAATTAAAAAACAAAAAAGAATTGAGTTCAATCCCTGCATTGGGAAGATACCTGGAGGAGGAATGGCTACCCACTGCAGTATTCTAGTCTGGGAAATCCCATGGACAGAGAAACCTGGCAGACTACAGACAAAGAGTCAGGCACAACTGAGCCTCTGAGCATGAGCATAAGTGATGTACAGTTTAGATATAATTTTCTCTTCCCAGTGTAGTAAATTACAGCTTAAGATATTTCTGTCTTGGGAATTCCCTGATGGTCCAGTGGTTAGGGTTGAATCCCTGGTGGAGGAACTAAGATACTTCAAGCCATGTATTGTTCCAAAAGATAAAAACGTCTTCCTGTCTGAAGACAGTGTATTTTAACACTATTTAAGGAAACAACGCTATGATTGAAAGGACTAAAATTTAAGGGTGGAATTTCAGGCACCTACTCTCTAGTTCAGAATTTCAAAGCAGGTTATGTACAGAAAACATATATCTGGGGGACTATATCTTTTCAAGATAAAAAATAGGAAACAAGGTGGCTCATTGCTGTTTCATGGCTCTATAATTTGCTTTCTTCCCCCTTGACTGTATCATTTGAGAACTGCCTTTCTGAGCTTCTGCATGGCAGGAATGCTTTACTCTTTACATGCCATTCACTTATCTCCTGCTCAGTCATCATGAATCTACTTAAAGATCACTTTCTCAGACAGATCTGATGTAAAATCCCAAATCTGGTTGGATTCCTGCAGTTATATGCTCCTTTTGTAACTGTAATTACTCTGTTAACTGTCTGTCTTCCCACCAGGCAAAATGCTACATGGAGACAGGGACCAGACCCACCTTAGTCATTGCTGCATTAGAATGCCTTACCCATCAACAAGCATATGTTCTGGATCAAAATATTTGTTGAATGAAGGAGAGACGGAAGCAACAATGGGATGAGGAGGCAAAATAGTTACTGGTCTTCAAGTGTCTATGAACTAGTCAACATCTTTGAGCTTTTGGCTTCCTATTTCCTACCCTTCGGCACATTTAATTTCCTCACCTTTTGCCTATGCTGAGATTCTGAATGAAAGTGTCAGGGGAAATATTCATGAAGGGATGATTGTGTCTTTGGTAATTATTAATAACTGAGGGGTTTTTGTGGCAGAAGTCTCAGTGCCCCTCTTGTAGCTGAAGCCTGAGAAGAAAATATTTAATTCTCAGTAATGTCTGTCTAATAAATCGGGCTTCAGTGAAGTTAATTAACTGGAAAGCACATGACTTGGAAAACCCCATTAAACCTCTCCCAAATTAAATGCTGATGAAAGGCTGGACCATACCCTTGTTGACTCTCTGACTTTGCTGTCAATCTTGTGGAATGGGAAACGTTGGCTGCTGGTGGAACCACCTGGTTACAGTGATAAAGAACATGCTAAAGCAACTTCTCAGACAAATGGGTTATGAACACATGTCAAAGTTTTATTCCAAACATGCCCTAAGGGAAAAGGCTCTTAGAAAGACTGTCTTAGTGATTTTTCTTGCGTAGAAATATTTTATAGTAGAATGGATGTTGGGAAAAAAAAAAAAAAAAACTGGGGAAGGTGTCTGATTAAAACTAATTAAGAAAGAGATGAAAGGTTGTCTTCATCGGTTTTGGTTGCTATAAAAAAGTAGTGTTGATGAAGAATTCATTAGTTGATCCAAAAAAGAAATAGAAAATTTTATTCTAGCCAAATTTGAGGATTAGAAGCCAGGAAGAACATCTCAGAAAGCTCTGAAAACTATTCTGTCAGTTAGAAATCAAGGCACAGTTATATAAGGTTTTTTGAGACTGAGGGCTCTACATCAGATGACAGTTTACATAATCCAGATATAAGCTTCATTCTGGTGGGTCATGAGATCCCTTACAAGATCAAGAAGGAATGCTATCTTTAAAGGTGTTGCCTTGTTGATACTAGGAGAATGTTGCTGTTTGTGGTTGAGCAGGTTTTGCTGCTGATGAGGGAGGTATGGTCAATGCATACTGCAGATACACAGTACACAGTGGGGAGAGAGGTGGCTCAGGCAAAAAGCAGAGAAGAACTTTTATTTTTGTCTTGCCATAAACTGGGAATGATTTTGTATAATACAATAAGACTAGGTAACTTATAAACAACAGAAATCTACTTCTCAATGTCTGGAGGTTGAGAAGTTGAAGATCAAGTCAACAGCACACTTAATGTTTAGTGAAGACCTACTTCCAGGTTCAAAAATGCCAATCTTATCCAGATAATCCTCACATGAGTGGGAGAAAGAAAGAAAAGGAAAATTCCCACATGTCTCACAAGGGCACCAATTCCATTAATGAGGGCTACATTCTTGTGACCTAATTCCCTCCAAAAGACCTTACTCCCTTATACTATTATGCTGCTGTTGTTCAGTCACTAAGTCGTGTCCGACTCTTTGCAACCCCATCAACTGCAGCATGCCAGGCACTGAGTACCTTCACGATCTCTCAAAATCTGCTCAAACTCATGTCCTTTGAGTCAGTGATGCCATCTAGTCATCTCACTCTCTGCCACCCCCTTCTCCTTTTGCCCACAATCTTTTCCAGCATCAGAAGGGTCTTTTAAAATGAGTCAGCTCTTCTCATCAGGTGGCCAAAGGATTGGAGCTTCAGCTTTAGCATCAGTCTTCCAATAAATATTCAGGGCTGATTTCCTTTAGAATTGACTGGTTCGATCTCTTTGCTGTCCAAAGGACTCTCAAGAGTCTTCTCCAGAACCACAGTTTAAAAGCACCAGTTCTTCAGTCTTTAGCCTTCTTTATGGTCCAACTCTCACATCAGTACATGACTACTGGAAAAACTATAGCTTTGACTATACACACCTTTGTGGGCAAAGTGATGTCTCTGCTTTTGAATATGCTGTCTAGGTTTGTCATAATCTTTCTTCCAAAGAGCCAGCATCTTTTAATTTCATGGCTCCAGTCACTGTCTGCAGTGATTTGGGACCCCAAGAAAATAAGATCCATCACTGTTTTCAACTTTTTCCCTTCTATTTGCCATGAAGTGAAGGGACCAGATGCCACAATATTAATTTTTTGAATATTGAATTTTAAGCCAGCTTTTTCACTCTCCTCTTTCACCTTCATCAAGGGGCTCTTTAGTTCCTCTTTGCTTTCTGCCATTAGAGTGGTATCATCTGTAGGTCTGAGGTTGTTGATAATTCCCCCAGCAATCTTGATTCCAGCTTGTGCTTCATCCAGCTTGGCATTTCTCATGATGTACTCTGCATATAAGTTAGATAAGCAGGATGGTAATATACAAACTTGACAAACTCCTTTCCCAGTTTTGAATCAGTCTGTCGTTCCATGTCAATACTATCATACTGAGGGTTAAGATGTCAACATATGAACTGGGGGAGATACAAGCATTCGTTCTATGATATTCCATCCCTGGTCCCTCTAAATCCATGCCTTTATCACTGGTAAAATATATTCATTCATTGGAATGATGATTGAATTCATTAGATTGATTCTAAAGTCTAAAATCCAAAGTCCCACCAAAATATCTCAAATATATATAGATGTGGCTGAGACTTGAGAGACAATCCACCCTGAGGTAAAGTTCCTCTCTAGTTGTGAACCAATAAAACCAAACAGTTGTATTTCTTCAAAATACAATTGTGAGAAAGGCAAAAGATAAATATTTCCATTCTGAAAGGAAGAAATAAGAAACAAGAAGGGATGGTCTTGATGGTGGCCCCAAGCAAATCCAGAATTTAATAAAACAAACTCCCTGAGATCTTAAAGTCCAGAATACTCCTTTTAGGCTTTACTTTTCCCCTCCAGTCTCACTGGGTCCAGTAGTCCCACCTTCTTCCCCACTAGGGCAGTGCTCCTGGCTTCTGTTTAGATGGCTGATTAGGTCTGTGGCTCACATCTGTACTAGTCTCCTCATTAAATGGTAGCATGGCCACATCCTTCCTGTGTTCTTCCAAACAATTTCTCTCTCTCACTTGTTTTTTTTTTTTTTTGGCGGTATGGATAGGCTAAAGTTTCTCCAAATCTTTAAGTTTTGATTCCTTTTTGTTTAACAATTCCTTCTTCAATTTATTTCTCTCCTCTCACATTTTTCTATCAGCAGTCACAAAGAACCAAGTCACTCCTTCAACACTTTGCTTAGAAGTCTCCTTAGCTAAGTATTCAGTTTCATTACTCTCAAATTCTACCTTCCACAGAACACTAGAACATGAACACGATTCAGCCATGTTCTTTGCCACTTTAAAACAAGGATCATCTTTCCTCCAGTTTCCAAATATGTTAGTCACTCCATTGTGTCCAGGTCTTTGTGACCTCATGGACTGAGCTCCTCTTCCATGGAACTCTCCAGGCCAGAATACTGGAGTGGGTAGCCATTCCCTTCTGCAGGGGATCTTCCTTACCCAGGGATTGAACCCAGGTCTCCTGCATTGCAACCTGATTCTTTACCATCTGAGACACCACAGAACATGTTTCTTATTTCCATTGGAGACCTCAACAGAATGGCTTTTACTGTCCCTGTATATTTCCATCAACATTCATGATTTGGTATTTTCTCTAAGAAGACAGGTTCTCACTACAGCTCCCCTCTTTCCTTTCTGAGCTCTCACCAGAATTGTTTTTAAAAGTTCCTTCACATCAATCTTGGTTTTTAGCATACACCTCAAAACTCTCTAGCCTCTACCCATTACCCAGTTCTAAAACTGCTTTCACATTTTTAGGTATCTGTAATAGTATATTCTTTCTCAGTACTAATTTCTATCTTAGCCAATTTGGTTTAGTATAACGAAGCACATTTTCCTATCTTCTTCCCATCCTCATTTCCAGAGAAAAACAGCAATTATTGTCAGGAAAGACCAGGAGTGGCATGGGGTCCAAGATACTCTATTCTGTCTCCCTGAGGCTGGCAATGCCATTCTTTCCTTTCAAGTATACAAAAGAGCCAGATTCTATGGGAAATGCAGAGAAAACTGGCACAGGCAGATTTAAAACTTTACCCAATACTACAAGGCTATTTAGGGGTAAATCTAGTTTTGGACTCTAGTTGCATCCTTTGCCCACACTCTACAATTTTATTAAACAGGAAAACTATGACAGATGATTCAGGACATAGAGAAGGCAAAGGGCAAGAGAGAACTGGAACAGGAAACAATCAATTTTCTGAAAAGCACAGATGTGTTGATCAATTTCGCTGTCACAGTCACTTTATAGAGTAAGACAAAAGCTATATCAAATATTTAATAGGAGTCAGGCATTGTGCTGAATGTTTCTCCAAGATTATTTGTTTTTCAATTCTCTAATTCCATTGAGAGATGAAGACTATAAATTCCCCCAGGGTACAGATGATGAACAGAAGCTAAACTTGGCTGCATATTGAAATTGCCTGAGGAAAAAGGAGTTGAAAGTATTGATCTGTAAGTGGTACTCACAGAATTTTTTATTTAAGTGATAGGGGATTAGGATTATTCATGACTTTTTTTAATCTTCCCAGATGATTCTAAAATACAGCACAGTTTGAAAGCCACTAAATTCAATTACTAGCCCAAGGCCAACCATATAGAACCAAATAGGTCAAATTCATGAACCTAGGCAACACAACTAGGGTGCTCACATCTTAACACTCTAGTATTCTGGCTCTACCTGTGTGTATAACATGACAACTCATACTCACAAAGATCAGAAAAACAGGCAGATTTATCCCTATTTTACAGATGAAACACCTGAGGGAAAAAGAAGTTAACTTACCAGACACATCACAATTCAGTGACAGAGTTGAATTTGGACTCAAGACTTTCTGGTTTCAAAGCCATGGGCAGCTGTCCTTTGTCATTTATCTGCTAGCACCTGCTAGAAACTGTACACAATATAAAGGTGGAAACAAATAACTTGCTCATGATGAGAAGCTGGTAATTTTACCTCTCTGGTGCAATACAAGAAGAAATAAGTTCCTGTTGTTGCAATGTATTTTCTCAGACACACGTGCAGAGGGCTGCATAATACTGATACAGAGTTGAAAGATTTTTCACCTTATAAAAAATCAGAAAGATGTTGCTTAAGTTAATTTCTGCAGACTGGCCTGATGATCTGGATATCATTTACAATATTATTTCTATGGGAAAATAACAAACCCACAAATGAACTTCTGGGTGACAACTACAAGGTGGAGGATTGTCTGCATTATATAAACAACAGATGTTCATATTATAACTGCTAATTTGTGTGTACACAGACAGATGTAAAATGTAAATACAAACCTAATTCATCTTTTTAGAAATATCAGATGACTTCATCTATTTTTTTATCTTCAGAGGCAGACAAAATGACTTTAAAGTCTATACTATATAGCACTAAAAATTATTTCTTTTAGTTATGTTTCCCTACACCAAGCAGCTAGCATCTGTCATGGGAGCCACATATGGTGGTTAGTGAAGTGCTGGGCTGCGACCGTTGTGCTAAGTGCGGGCGCCTGCGACCGGCGCTAGGCGCCACCGAGAGGAGCTACCCGACGTCCGGGGTCAGGGGCAGCGGCCGAGAGTGCCAGGCTGCGACGGTGCAAGAACCGCCGAGAGAAGCTGCCCCGCAACCGAGGTCGGGGGCTGCGACGAGAGGAATTACCCCGCGTCCAAGGTCAGGGGCTGCTGGGAGGAGCTACCCCACGCCCCCAAGCCCAAGGCCAGGGGCAGCGGCCGGGAGGACCAACGCCACGCCCGAGGAGCCCTGGCTGCCTGGGCCCAGGAGGGCATAGAGGAGCTATTCCACGTTGAAGGTCAGGAAGGGCAGCGGTGAGGAGATACCCCTGGTCCAAGGTAAGGAGCAGCAGCTGCACTTTGCTGGAGCAGCTGTGACAAGATACCCCATGCCCAAGGTAAGAGAAACCCAAGTAAGATGGTAGGTGTTGCAAGAGGGCATCAGAGGGCAGACACACTGAAACCATACTCACAGAAAACTAGTCAATCTAATCACACTAGGACCACAGCCTTGTCTAACTCAATGAAACTAAGCCACGGCCATGGGGCAACCCAAGATGGGCGGGTCATGGTGGAGAGATCTGATAGAATGTGGTCCACTGGAGAAGGGAATGGCAAACCACTTCAGTATTCTTGCCTTGAGAACCCCATGAACAGTATGAAAAGGCAAAATGATAGGATACGGAAAGAGGAACTCCCCAGGTCAGTAGGTGCTCAATATGCTACTGGAGATCAGTGGAGAAATAACTCCAGAAAGAATGAAGGGATGGAGCCAAAGCAAAAACATTACCCAGCTGTGGATGTGACTGGTGATAGAAGCAAGGTCCGATGCTGTAAAGAGCAATATTGCATAGGAACCTGGAATGTCAGGTCCATGAATCAAGGCAAATTGGAAGTGGTCAAACAAGAGATGGCAAGAGTGAATGTCGACATTCTAGGAATCAGCAAACTCAAATGGACTGGAATGGGTGTACTTAACTCAGATGACAATTATATCTACTATTGCGGGCAGGAATCCCTCAGAAGAAATGGAGTAGCCATCATGGTCAACAAAAAAGTCCGAAATGCAGTACTTGGATGCAATCTCAAAAACGACAGAATGATCTCTGTTCGTTTCCAAGGCAAACCATTCAATATCACAGTAATCCAAGTCTATGCCCCAACCACTAACGCTGAAGAAGCTGAAGTTGAATGGTTCTATGAAGACCTACAAGACCTTTTAGAACTAACACCCAAAAAAGATGTCCTTTTCATTATAGGGAACTGGAATGCAAAAGTAGGAAGTCAAGAAACACCTGGAGTAACAGGCAAATTTGCCCTTGGAATACGGAATGAAGCAGGGCAAAGACTAATAGAGTTTTGCCAAGAAAATGCACTGGTCATAACAAACACCCGCTTCCAACAACACAAGAGAAGACTCTATACATAGACATCACCAGATGGTCAACACCGAAATCAGATTGATTATATTCTTTGCAGCCAAAGATGGAGAAGCTCTATACAGTCAGCAAAAATAAGACCAGGAGCTGACTGGGGCTCAGATCATGAACTCCTTATGCCAAATTCAGACTGAAATTGAAGAAAGTAGGGAAAACCACTAGACCATTCAGGTATGACCTAAATCAAATCCCTTATGATTATACAGTGGAAATGAGAAATAGATTTAAGGACCTAGATCTGATAGATAGAGTGCCTGATAAACTATGGAATGAGGTTCGTGACATGGTACAGGAGACAGGGATCAAGACCATCCTCGTGGAAAAGAAATGCAAAAAGCAAAACGACTGTCTGAGGAGGCCTTACAAATAGCTGTGAAAAGAAGAGAAGTGAAAAGCAAAGGAGAAAAGGAAAGATATAAGCATCTGAATGCAGAGTTCCAAAGAATAGCAAGAAGAGATAAGAAAGCCTTCCTCAGCGATCAATGCAAACAAATAGAGGAAAACAACAGAATGAGAGAGGCTAGAGATCTCTTCAAGAAAATTAGAGATACCCAAGGAACATTTCATGCAAAGATGGGCTCGATAAAGGACAGAAATGGTATGGACTTAACAGAAGCAGAAGATATTAAGAAGAGATGGCAAGAATACACAGAAGAACTGTACAAAAAAGATCTTCACAACCCAGATAATCACGATGGTATGATCACTGACCTAGAGCCAGACATCCTGGAATGTGAAGTCAAGTGGGCCTTAGGAAGCATCACTAGGAACAAAGCTAGTGGAGGTGATGGAATTCCAGTTGAGTTATTCCAAATCCTGAAAGATGATGCTGTGAAAGTGCTGCACTCAATATGCCAGCAAATTTGGAAAACTCAGCAGTGGCCACAGGACTGGAAAAGGTCAGTTTTCATTCCGATCCCAAAGAAAGGCAATGCCAAAGAATGCTCAAACTACCGCACAATTGCACTCATCTCACACATTAGTAAAGTAATGCTCAAAATTCTCCAAGTCAGGCTTCAGCAATATGTGAACTGTGAACTTCCTGATGTTCAAGCTGGTTTTAGAAAAGGCAGAGGAACCAGAGATCAAATTGCCAACATCCGCTGGATCATGTAAAAAGCAAGAGAGTTCCAGAAAAACATCTATTTCTGCTTTATTGACTCTGCCAAAGCCTCTGACTATGTGGATCACAATAAACTGTGGAAAATTCTGAAAGAGATGGGAATACCAGACCACCTGACCTGCATCTTGAGAAATTTGTGTGCAGGTCAGGAAGCAACAGTTAGAACTGGACATGGAACAACAGCCTGGTTCCAAATATATTGTCACCCTGTTTATTTAACTTCTATGCAGAGTACATCATGAGAAACGCTGGACTGGAAGAAACACAAGCTGGAATCAAGATTGCCAGGAAAAATATCAATAACCTCAGATATGCAGATGACACCAACCTTATGGCAGAAAGTGAAGAGGAACTAAAAAGCCTCTTGATGAAGGTGAAAGTGGAGAGTGAAAAAGTTGGCTTAAAGGTCAACATTCAGAAAACGAAGATTATGGCATCCAGTCCCATCACTTTATGGGAAATAGATGGGGAAACAGTGGAAACAGCGCCAGACTTTATTTTGGGGGGCTCCAAAATCACTGCAGATGGTGACTGCAGCCATGAAATTAAAAGACGCTTACTCCTTGGAAGGAAAGTTATGACCAACCTAGATAGCATATTCAAAAGCAGAGACATTACTTTGCCAACAAAGGTTCGTCTAGTCAAGGCTATGGTTTTTCCAGTGGTCATATATGGATGTGAGAGTTGGCCTGTGAAGAAGGCTGAGTGCCGTAGAATTGATGCTTTTGAACTGTGGTGCTGGAGAAGACTCTTGAGAGTCCCTTGGACTGCAAGGAGATCCAATCAGTCCATTCTGAAAGAGATCAGCCCTGGGATTTCTTTGGAAAGAATGATGCTATAGCTGAAACTCCAGTACTTTGGCCACCTCATGCGAAGAGTTGACTCATTGGAAAAGACTCTGATGCTGGGAGGGATTGGGGGCAGGAGGAGAAGGGGACGACAGAGGATGCGATGGCTGGATGGCATCACTGACTTGATGGACGTGAGTCTGGGTGAACTCCGGGAGTTGGTGATGGACAGGGAGGCCTGGTGTGCTGCGATTCATGGGGTTGCAAAGAGTCAGACACGACTGAGCGACTGAACTGAAGTGAAAGAATTATAGCAGGAAACAACCACCTGATGCAATTAGTCATCAGTCGTTTAAAATGCACAAAGTTCTGCTTTGACTGCCAGGGCCTTTGCACTGACTCGATAAACTACAGATGATGCCCTTTGAGACACAAAATGAAGATTGTCTTGATCTTCCCTCTCAACTGCACACATTCTCTCCTTCCCTCATTTTCTTACGTTTTTTGTCTTGTTTTTGTTTTTAATGTAGATAATTGTTAAAGTCTTTATTGAACTTATTACAATATTGTTTCTGTTTCATGTTTTGGGTTTTTTGGCCTCAAGGCACGATGGATCTTATCTCCCCAACCAGGGATTGAACCTGTACCCCCTGCTTTGGAAGACAAAGTCTTAACCACGGACTGACAGGGAAGTCCTTCTCTCCCCTTCTTGCAAGCCTACACAGTCACCTCAGTCTTTTCCAATCTTCCAGAAGCCATTTTTACTCTTTTGCCATAAAGCCCTTCATCCTATCCATATCCTGTATGTATCTTTACTTTGAGTGGCTGCTGCTGCTGCTAAGTCGCTCCAGTCGTGTCTGACTTTGTGTGACCCCATAGACAGCAGCCCATCAGGCTCCCCCATCCCTGGGATTTTCCAGGCAAGAGTACTGGAGTGGGTTGCCATTGCCTTCTCCGTCTTTGAGTGGCAGATCAGCGTAAACATCAGGTTTCCCTAGAGCCTTTCCAAAGACTGACATGTGGAATTTCACCTTCAAGTCCCCCACATCCTTTCAGCACAGTAGATTATGGCTATGCCATCCTGCTCACCAGAGGCCATCTTGCATTCCTCCAAAAATGCAGAAATGCCTGCTCTCTGCTAAGATGTCAGCAGGCACTGGACATATAGGGGAGTAACTTAGATGTTCCTGTCTGGCAAGGGATAAAAATACGTAAAGAAATTTATTATAATAGGGTTGGATTAGAATTTTTAATATTTTATTTATTTGAAATAGATCATATATTTATATGCTACAAAAGTTATAAAAATGTAAAACAGTGAAAATTCTGCCTTTTCTTTCTCTCTGGTTATTGAGCTCCCCTCTCCAGAGGTAACCAATGATAACAATTGTTAAATACCCTCCCAAGGATATTTCATGAATACATAAACAAATTTATAAGCAAATAATGTTTTAAAAGTTAACACCAGTATTATGTAAACCAAACAAGATTTTGCAGCTTGTTTTTTCACTTTATTCTGATATTTTGTGTTATCACTTGGTCAGTACACAATGAACTTTCTCATTTGCTTTTAAACTTGAATATGTACCATTTCATCATACAGATATACCATAAATTGTATATCCAAAACTCAGTTGCAGAGTATTTTGGTAGCTCTCAATGTTTTGCCATGATAAACAATGTAACAGCAAATAATAACCTCACACATATATCATGCAAGTGTGTGTGTGCATGTGTTCAGATAATTGATCTTATCTGAACTGCACTGGAAAGTATAAGAATGCCTATTTTCTCACACCCTTAACAACATGTTTGTGAACTTCTGATCTTTTTCAATTTTATATGGGAAAAGACATCCAAATATCTCAATTTAATTTGCATTTCTCTGATTATTAGTGAGATGAAGACGTTTTTAACATTGAAAAAACATTTCAATTTCCTTTTCCTTGTTTCCTGTATATATTTGTTCCAAGTTTTTCTATCAGGTTGTTGTTTCTTACTAATTTGAAGGAAGGAACACTATAAATTGTCTTCCCAGGTGGCTCATGGGGTCACAAAGGGTCGAACACACCTGGGCAAATGAGCATGCACACATTATAAATCGAGGACATTAACCTTACATGAAGTGAGTTGCACATGTTTTTTTACCCTCAGTTAATAATTTGTCTTTTGAATTTGTCTTTTAGAAATTGGGGGGCTTTATTAAACTAAATTTATCAGTTTCAGAAAGGTTGAGAACTTTCAGATTGAGACATAAAACACTGAAGTCTTAGCTAAACTTTTGAAAATATATCTGGCTTTCCTATTAGAAGAGAGAAGAGAAATTATGGCTTGCTTTTTTGTTTGTTTCATTTCTATATTCACATTACATATATTAATAACAGAGATATATGCCCAAACTAATTAAACTACTTCAAGAAGCAGCCAGCAGAGACTTGTTCCAGTTACTAAAGCTGCAAAACAAATTATCCCAAAACCCAAGGCACAAAACCACCACTTTTTATGCTCTCAGATTCCATGAGTTAGGAATTCAGACAGGACATAATAGGAAGGGAGTATCTCTGCTCTAGGATGTCTGAAGTCTGTCGCAATCTCAAAGCTGGAGGCAGAAATTGTATTACAAAAGTTCAGCCAAACACATTAGCTGGGGTTGTTGCCTGAAAATTTCTTCGTATGGTACCCTCATGTAGCTTGGGCTTCCTAATAACATAGGTCTGGGTCACAGAAGAGTAAGTATCACAGAAAAGGAGAGTCACAGAAAAGGAGAGCCAGACTGCAGCTGTATCATAAGACACAAAGCATCACGTCTGCTGTACTTTGTTGGACATGCCTGCCCAGGTCTGAAGGGAGAGAAAATAGACTCAGCCTCTTGATAGGATACAACAAGGTTCAGGAAGAGCATGTGTGACTACAATACTGCTTTGACCTCTTTGAAAAGCACAGTCTATCCTACTTGTTCAGGAATGTGCCTGGCAGATCTTCAGTCCAAAGAAGACACCAGTCTCAGTCTAACAGGGTGGACTCACCTGTGGAACCCGTTGGAGCAGAGGATCGCTCCTGGCTTTCCTGTTTCAACAGCTAAAGAATTATCCCTGCATCAAGCTCCAGGGCAGGTTCCTGCATCACTTCTCATGAGTGAGTCTGGTTAATGAGTTACTTTCTCCATCAACCATCCCAGGTAATACTGGTAAAAACAAGAAATCTTCAACTCTTACTTATCTGTGTGTGTGTTTAGTTGCTCAGTCGTGTCTGACTCTTTGCAACCCCATGGAGTGTAGCCCGCCAGGCTTCTCTGTCCATGGGGATTCTCCAGGCAAGAATACTGCAGTGGGTTTCCATGCCCTGCTCCAGGGATATTTACTACATAATGTAACCTAAAATAAAATGTTGAGTGATAGATTTCAATTTCTATAAACTTTCAGTAAAACTGGTGTGGGTACCAGCTTTACCTTGTCCTGACATTGCAGTATCTGATCAATTAAGTAAAAAATCCTATAAAATCCAGCAATTTGAATGAATTTAATACTTATCTAGGAGCACATCTTTTCTTCTCCTTGCCTTCTGTTGGTGAATTTTGTATTTATTATTGTTTTTATCAAATAATGGGGAAGACAAGATGAAAAAATCCAATCAGCTCATTTGATTATGCCTTAGGTACTCTGGTATGATTGGTGCTAATTTTTTTTAAAAGCTTTTAACCAAAGACAGAGTGTATGGATTATCTCTTGGCTTCAATTATCCAAACTTGTGGTTTTGTTGTTGTTTTATCCTGATTAAGCATCATTGATTAACCTAAATTTTTAAAAAGTGTTGTATAAAGACTTAATTATTTCATTTGGAATATATCTTACTCAGTCAGACCAGTCAATAAATGCAGCATTTCTTTTGCCTGAAATCTGTAGGAATATTTTAATTAGAAAGCAAACCAAAAAATGAAGCTGCTGATTCATCCCTATGGCTTTTCACTCAACAGCATTAAGAAGCACATTAAATATGAAAGCAGAAATTGCACATATCTTAAGTTGAATAGCTAAGGTATAAAGTCTATTTAAATTCAAATGGGCCAAATTGGGATGTGGCATGAAGACAAAGAACTACCAAGGACAATCATCTTGATTGCAAAAAGGGACATCTAGATAGAGCAACAGAAGTACTCAAGGGTCATCAACAGTTTATTGATTTGTTTTAGAAATTGACAGAAGTAGTCAGCTGATGGGGTCTCCCAGGTAGCACAGGGGTAAAGAATCCCTGCTGAGCAGGAGACTCGGGATCTTCCCTGGGTTGGGAAGATCCCCTGGAGAAGGAAATGGCTACCCATTCTAGGAAATCCCATAGACAGAGGAATTTGGTGGGATACCGTCCGTGCGGTCACAAAGAGTCAGACACAACTGAACAACAATCACGAAGTCAACTGATGGGATAGAGAAGCAAGGAATTCAGATCACAGAACTATGACAATCATTGTAGATAACATTAGTAATCCAGCAGGCACCAAAGCACTAAATCATAAAAGCAAGACCTCATGTCTCAAAGGGTGACCAACAACTGTCAGACAGGTTACAGGGGATAAAATACTGAGCATATTTTATTACTTAGTAAAAGTGGTACATTGTGTTAGGAGAAGCAACTAGCCTAAAATAACAAAGGCTTAGGAAAAATTCAGAGTCTACTAATTGAGGAAATGGGTAGTTGAAGTCAGACCTTGAATTATTGATATCCTGGGTCAGACACATAGAAGAATAGATTCTGGATTATAAATTTAGTAACCCCAAAACAAGTAGTGGGCCATCAGCTTTTGGAGCTGAGCTTATGATTTAATTTCAAGTCCTCATCCATTATTTCAGTTCAGTTCAGTCACTCAGTTATGTCCGACTTTTTAAGACCCCATGGACTGCAGCACACCAGGCCTCCCTATTCATAGCCAACTCCCAGAATTTATTCAAACTCACGTCCATTGAGTCGGTGATGCCACCCAACCACCTCATCCTCTGCTGTGCCCTTCTCCTCCCGCCTTCAGTCTTCCCCAGCATCAGTTCAGTTCAGTTCAGTTGCTCAGTCGTGTCCGATGTGACCCCATGAATCGCAGCACGCCAGGCCTCCCTGTTCATCACCAACTCCCAGAGTTCACCCAAACTCATGTCTATCGAGACGGTGATCCTCTGTCGATGGACGAGCCATCTCATCCTCTGTCGTCCCCTTCTCCTCCTGCCCCCAATCCCTCCCAACATCAGGGTCTTTTCCAATGAGTCAACTCTTTGCATGAGGTGGCCAAAGTACTGGAGTTTCAGCTTTAGCATCAGTCCTTCCAATGAACACCCAGGGCTGGTCTCCGTTAGAATGGACTGGTTGGATCTCCTTGCAGTCCAAGAGACTCGCAAGAGTCTTCTCCAGCACCACAGTTCAAAAGTATCAATTCTTTGGTGCTCAGCTTTCTTCACAATCCAACTCTCACATCCATACATGACCACAGGAAAAACCATTGCCTTCACTAGATGAACCTTTGTTGGCAAAGTAATGTCTCTGCTTTTGAATATGCTATCTAGGTTGGTTATACTTTCCTTCCAAGGAATAAGCATCTTTTAATTTTATGGCTGCAGTCACCATCTGCAGTGATTTTGGAGCCCCCCAAAATAAAGTCTGATACTGTTTCCAATCTTTTCCAGGAAGTGATGGGACCAGATGCCATGATCTTCATTTTCTGAATGTTGAGCTTAAAGCCAACTTTTCACTCTCCTCTTTCACTTTCATCAAGAGGCTTTTGAGTTCCTCTTCACTTTCTGCCATAAGGGTGGTGCCATCTGCATATCTGAGGTTATTGATATTTCTCCCAGCAATCTTGATTCCAGCTTGTGCTTCCTCCAGCCCAGCATTTCTCATGATGTACTCTGCATATAAGGTAAATAAGCAGGGTGACAGTATACAGCCTTGATGTACTCCTTTTCCTATTTGGAACCAGTCTGTTGTTCCATGTGCAGTTCTAACTGTTGCTTCCTGACCTGCATACAGATTTCTAAAGAGGCAGGTCAGGTGGTCTGGTATTCCCAACTCTTTCAGAATTTGCCACAGTTTATTGTGATCCACACAGTCAAAGGCTTTGGCAGAGTCAATAAAGCAGAAATAGATGTTTTTCTGGAACTCTCTTGATTTTTCCATGATCCAGCGGATGTTGGCAATTTGATCTCTGGTTCCTCTGCCTTTTCTAAAACCAGCTTGAACATCAGGAAGTTCACGGTTCACATATTGCTGAAGCCTGGCTTGGAGAATTTTGAGCATTACTTTACTAGCGTGTGAGATGAGTGCAATTGTGTGGTAGTTTGAGCATTCTTTGTCATTGCCTTTCTTTGGGATTGGAATGAAAACTGACCTTTTCCAGTCCTGTGGCCACTGCTGAGTTTTCCAAATTTGCTGGCATATTGAGTGCAGCACTTTCACAGCATCATCTTTCAGGATTTGGAATAGCTCAACTGGAATTCCATCACCTCCACTAGCCTTGTTCGTAGTATAGAAAAGGTTATTTTTGCTCTGATTTACACCTTGCTCCTTTGCAGATTGACTTAAAAACTTGGAAAGATACAGAGATATATATCTGTCTGAATTGGAGAAAGGATTCAACAGATGTGATGAAAAGACAGATTCCAAGGAAGGGGCACCAGCATGGTTTTAAAAGACTTAACAGAAAGAATGGTCCTGACCTCAAATGCACCCATTGTTTCTCTCCAGTATATTGTCATTCAAGTCTTCCCCAAAGATTAAACTTTTTTTGATTTCTTTCAATATTTCAGTGACCACTGGAAGTGTAAGTAGGGCATGACTCTGACTGGCTGTCACTTTGGGCTTGGCAAGCAGCCAGTACATAAGGTTTCACCGCAGCCTCCAGGTAATGGTTGGGAATAACTGAACCCATCCTCCCAGGAGCCAGAGCACCTGGACATCTGATTTTACATTCTGTGCTCTTTTCATAACAAAAGAGACCATTACAAACCCCTCGTGCTGCCCTGGGCATGTTTTAAATCTGTTGGAAAACTTAATTATAGCTTTTTACACTGATTTTGTGCCCTACATAATCTAAATCAATGTTTCAGTTTTATTTTAAGTTTATATTTGGCTCTTATCTTCAGAATTATTTTGCTCCCTCTCTCAAAGTATTTTTTCCAAGCTGCAAAAAAATTTACCAGCAATTTCAAATTGTCTTCTTATATAAATGAACACATAGGGAAAAAATTTCTCTCTCTCTTTACATATATATTTCATACATTATTTGAGCAGCATGCAGCGCTTTGCTGGGCCTAAAATAATTCTAATCTTCATTTTATGTTTTATAGAGCAGACAAATGCAAAATGATAATGATACATGCATGCATGCTAAGTTGCTTCAGGTGTATCTCTTTGTGACCCGGTAGACCGTGGCTTCCCAGGTTCCCCTGCCCATGGAATTCTCCAGGCAAGAATACTGGAGTGATTTGCCATGCCCTCCTCCAGGGGATATTCCCTATCCAGGGATTGAACTGGTGTCCTGCATTGGCAAGTGGGTTCTTTATACCATTAGTGCCACCTGAGAGGCCCAAAATAATGACAGTACACATCTATTAAGGATGTATTATACTCCAGTCACTATTTAAGATTTTTATATATAATATATTTAAATGTCTCATTTTATATGCATATGATATGCATGATAAAATGACTTATTTATGAATAATATTGCATTTACATCTTACAACAGCCTTACAACACATAAGGCTTATTGTAAGTACTATTATAAAAATCCCCATTTTATAGATGAAGACCTGGAGGTTCAAAAAGATAAAGTCGCCTGGTCAAGATCACACAGTTGGCAAATCACGGAGCTTTTCATGTTAACAATTGAGATGAACCACCTATGAGGGAAGGAAAGCAACGTCAGGTGGGAGGGCCTGAAGAACGACTGCACAGGGACAGACTGGCCCTGATGAAGGGGCTGGAGGTGCGTGCCCGCTGGATCTCAGAATCCCTGTGGACACACGTCTGCTAGCCGTGCATACCAAGGGGAAGAGCAGGGAGAGGTGCCTCTACTGGGAGGTGTGTTTATCACTGACACAGTATCCACTGGCCTGTGCAGGGTTACTAAGAGTGCTCTGGGATTTAGGCAGGTATATTTTTGCTTTTAAGTTCTGTATAGACAGCACACTCCTTTATCATCCACACAGGGGAGACCACCCTATGCCCTCATTTGTTTGTGCCACAGCCCTGCTGCTTCCTGCTTCTTGCTCCCCACCTCGCTCCCAAAAGGTGGAGTTTATTATGCTTATCTGTCCCTCTCTAGTCATGTATGTTGGGTGAGTGTGAGGAAGATAACTGTCCCATTGATTCCCTGGCATTACACCTTCAGAGGACTTGGCCCGAGGAGCTGTGCCCCAGCCAAGGTACCTGAGGAGCATCATCTGTGCTGTGACCTGATGTGGAGGCCTGAATATGGGACTTGAGCCTGACACAGGCGCCCTAAAAGGATGAGGCCCTTGGAAGTTCTGCAAGGGAGGAGTATATAGCTAATGAGGCATAAATGTGGCTTTCTAATAGGAAAAAATGGGCTTGTGGTGGGTCGGCTCTGTTAGTGGCTCTGGTGTTCATTCTCTCTCTGATTCCCCTCTGCTTGCATCTTGACAGACCCTCTTTTCACTCATTCAGATGTGCTTGAAGCAATACTAGGCTGGTTCCATCTCTTTGTTTTGAGAAAGCCATGCAGAGTGTTTTATATTCTTGGGATCCCTGAATTGCCATGTAAGGAATTCAGTTATCATAACAGAAATTGGTGCAGAGGTGGAAGGAAGAGGTCCTAAGATAACAGTGAGAGAGACAGAGAAAGAGAGAGAGCCCAGTCATCTCAGCTGAGCCTTGTCTCCAGCTGGCTCACCAACTAAATGCAGCCCAGGTAAGACCAACAGCCAACCCCAGCCCAGATTACAGATGGGTGAGCAAGTAAGATGATTACTGTTTTAGGCCAACTTTTGGGTAGTTTTTACACAGCAAATTGGAGAAGGCAATGGCAACCCACTCTAGTGCTCTTGCCTGGAAAATGCCATGGACGGAGGAGCCTGGTGGGCTGCAGTCCATGGGATCGCGAAGAGTCAGATACGACTGAGCATCTTCACTTTCACTTTTCACTTTCATGCATTGGAGAAGGAAATGGCAACCCACTCCAGTGTTCTTGCCTGGAGAATCCCAGGGACAGGGGAGCCTGGTGGGCTGCCGTCTATGGGGTCGCACAGAGTTGGACACGACTGAAGAGACTTAGCAGCAGCTGTAGCAGTACACAGCAAATAGACAACTGAAATACCAGTAAATAGTATATGTTTAATATATTTTGGTTGGTACACCTGACAGAAATGATAATGCCAGTATACTAATCCTCAAGGCACTTCAACCCCAGGGTAAGAGACAGACTAATAAATTCATGATTAAGCAAGAGCAAGGTGGGTGCCACAATAGAGTTGTTAACATTGCACAAATGAAACTGTATGAACACCCTAGCCCAAGCTACATAGTGAAATCCGTAAGACTTCTAGAAGAGATGATAAGTGAACAAAATTCTGAAAGGGAAGTAGGAGTTTATCGGGGGAAAAAAAGAAATTAAGAGCCTTTCTCTGTGTCTCCAGCACATCTAAACCATCCCTTGTTCATAAATGGAGAACGGAGAAATGAAAGAATAAATTTGAAAGTCATCAGCATAAACACAGAAAGTAAATTGATTAAGATTGTGGGAGCAAATAAGCTAAGAGAACTTCTTCCTGAACATATTAGGCTCCAACCTTCAATTGTGTAAGATTTTAGCCAAATCAGTGTTTCCCTTTTCTTAAGCAGAGCATTCCCACCACTCTGTTAACAAAGTATAGATTGTAGTCATTCTCTATGCACTAACTGCACTAGGGAACTCTGCTATGTTCTGCTTTATGATGTTAGAATCTCTCAGAGGGAACCATGGAGTTATCACTGCTGACCTTCAAGAGCTTATTTTCTGAAAAGATTTTAAAATGAGAGTCATGAATCACGGATACACTCTTGACCTTTATATTTCATGTTAGTACTGGATCGTTGGGCTTCCCAGGTGGCTCAGTGGTAAATAATCTGCCTGCCAATGCAGGAGATGCAGGTTCGATCCCTGGGTTGGAAAATCCCCTGGAGGAGGAAATGACAACCTGCTCCAGTATTCTTGCCTGGAAAAAATCATATGGACAGAGAAACCTGGCAGGATGTAGTCCATGGGGTCACAAAAGAGTTTGACATGACTGAGCAACCCAAGCACAAGCATGCATGGGATCATCAGGAAAAAAATGTGCCACTCTAAGGCTACATCTGGCCTCATTTGGTATGGCTATTCTTTTAATTGAAGAGATCTCTAGTCTTTCCCATTCTGTTGTTTTCCTCTATTTCTTTGCATTGATCACTGAAGAAGGCTTTCTTATCTCTTCTTGCTATTCCTTGGTACTCTGCATTCAGATGTTTATATCTTTCCTTTTCTCCTTTGCTTTTCGCTTCTCTTCTTTTAACAGCTATTTGTAAGGCCTCCTCAGACAGTCATTTTGCTTTTTTGCATTTCTTTTCCATGGGGATGGTCTTGATCCCTGTCTCCTGTACAATGTCATGAACCTCATTCCATAGTTCATCAGGCACTCTATCTATCAGATCTAGGTCCTTAAATCTATTTCTCACTTCCACTGTATAATCATAAGGGATTTGATTTAGGTCATACCTGAATGGTCTAGTGGTTTTCCCTAGTTTATTCAATTTAAGTCTGAATTTGGAAATAAGGAGTTCATGGTCTGAGCCACAGTCAGCTCCTGGTCTTGTTTTTGCTGACTGTATAGAGCTTCTCCATCTTCGGCTGCAAAGAATATAATCAATCTGATTTCGGTGTTGACCATCTGGTGATGTCCATGTATAGAGTCTTCTCTTGTGTTGTTGGAAGAGGGTGTTTGTTATGACCAGTGCATTTTCTTGGCAAAACTCTATTAGTCTTTGCCCTGCTTCATTCCGTATTCCAAGGCCAAATTTGCCTGTTACTTCAGGTGTTTCTTGACTTCCTACTTTTGCATTCCAGTCCCCTATAATGAAAAGGACATCTTTTTTGGGTGTTAGTTCTAAAAGGTCTTGTAGGTCTTCATAGAACCGTTCAACTTCAGCTTCTTCAGCGTTACTGGTTGGGGCATAGACTTGGATTACTGTGATATTGAATGGTTTGCCATGGAAATGAACAGAGATCATTCTGTTGTTGTTGAGATTGCATCCAAGTACTGCATTTCGGACTCTTTTTTTACCATGATGGCTACTCCATTTTCTTCTGAGGGATTCCTGCCCGCAGTAGTAGATATAATTGTCATCTGAGTTAATTCACCCATTCCAGTCCATTTGAGTTTGCTGATTCCTAGAATGTCGACATTCACTCTTGCCATCTCTTGTTTGACCACTTCCAATTTGCCTTGATTCAGGGACCTGACATTCCAGGTTCCTATGCAATATTGCTCTTTACAGCATCGGACCTTGCTTCTATCACCAGTCACATCCACAGCTGGGTAATGTTTTTGCTTTGGCTCCATCCCTTCATTCTTTCTGGAGTTATTTCTCCACTGATCTCCAGTAGCATATTGAGCACCTACTGACCTGGGGAGTTCCTCTTTCCGTATCCTATCATTTTGCCTTTTCATACTGTTGGGGTTCTCAAGGCAAGAATACTGAAGTGGTTTGCCATTCCCTTCTCCAGTGGACCACATTCTGTCAGACTAGAGATCTCTTCAAGAAAACCAGAGATACCAAAGGAACATATCATGCAAAGATAGGCTCGATAAAGGACAGAAATGGTATGGACTTAACAGAAGCAGAAGATATTAAGAAGAAGTGGCAAGAATACACAGAAGAACTGTACAAAAAGATCTTCACAACCCAGATAATCACGATGGTGTGATCACTGACCTAGAGCCAGACATCCTGGAATGTGAAGTCAAGTGGACCTTAGGAAGCATCACTAGGAACAAAGCTAGTGGAGGTGATGGAATTCCAGTTGAGCTATTTCAAATCCTAAAAGATGATGCTGTGAAAGTGCTTCACTCAATATGCCAGCAAATTTGGAAAACTCAGCAGTGGCTACAGGACTGGAAAAGGTCAGTTTTCATTCCAATCCCAAAGAAAGGCAATGCCAAAGAATGCTCAAACTACGGCACAGTTGCACTCATCTCACACACTAGTAAAGTAATGCTCAAAATTCTCCAAGCCAGGCTTCAGCAATATGTGAACCTTGAACTTCCTGATGTTCAAGCTGGTTTTAGAAAAGGCAGAGGAACCAGAGATCAAATTGCCAGCATCCACTGGATCATGGAAAAAGCAAGAGAGTTCCAGAAAAACATCTATTTCTGCTTTACTGACTATGCCAAAGCCTTTGACTGTGTGGATCACAATAAACTGTGGAAAATTCTGAAAGAGATGGGAATACCAAACCACCTGATCTGCCTCTTGAGAAATTTCTATGCAGGTCAGGAAGCAACAGTTAGAACTGGACATGGAACAACAGACTGGTTCCAAATAGGAAAAGGAGGACATCAAGGCTGTATATTGTCACTCTGTTTATTTAACTTATATGCAGAGTACATCATGAGAATGCTGGACTGGAAGAAGCACAAGCTGGAATCAAGATTGCCAGGAAAAATATCAATAACCTCAGATATGCAGATGACACCACCCTTATGGCAGAAAGTGAAGAGGAACTAAAAAGCCTCTTGATGAAGGTGAAAGTGGAGAGTGAAAAAGTTGGCTTAAAGCTCAACATTCAGAAAACGAAGATCATGGCATCTGGTCCCATCACTTCATGGGAAATAGATGGGGAAACAGTAGAAACAGTGTCAGACTTTATTTTGGGGGGCTCCAAAATCACTGCAGATGGTGGCTGCAGCCATGAAATTACAAGACGCTTACTTCTTGGAAGGAAAGTTATGACCAACCTAGATAGCATATTCAAAAGCAGAGACATTACTTTGCCAACAAAGGTTCGTCTAGTCAAGGCTATGGTTTTTCCTGTGGTCATGTATGGATGTGAGAGTTGGACTGTGAAGAAGGCTGAGCACCGAAGAATTGATACTTTTGCACTGTGGTGTTGGAAAAGACTCTTGAGAGTCCCTTGGACTGCAAGGAAATCCAACCAGTCCATTCTAAAGGAGATCAGCCCTGGGATTTCTTTGGAAGGAATGATGCTAAAGCTGAAACTCCAGTACTTTGGCCACCTCATGCTAAGAGTTGACTCATTGGAAAGGACTCTGATGTTGGGAGGGATTGGGGGCAGGAGGAGAAGGGGACGACAGAGGATGAGATGGCTGGATGGCATCACTGACTCAATGGACATGAGTCTGAGTGAACTCCGGGAGTTGGTGATGGACAGGGAGGCCTGGCGTGCTGCAATTCATGGGTCGCAAAGAGTCGGACACGACTGAGCGAGTGATCTGATCTTATCTGCTCTGATTCTTTTAATTGTATATTTCATCCTAATCCACATATTAATATAAATGTACAAATACACTACACTCAACTTACAAATGAGAAGAAAAGAGTTAACTGCTTTCAAACTACTTAAAAAGCACTTATTGCTCTATGGCAATTTGAATATTATCTGCTATTTTCCAGTTTTATCATGTGTTCATAGATAGAAATTTGAGGCTTTTTTTAAAAATGTATAGTCAAAGATGAGATAGAATAAAGAAATTTTTTATTCCAGTAATCAGTTCATTCCTTCCTAAGATGACTGACAAACTACAATCAATTATCCCTTGGTATCAGAGGGGTACTTGTTTCAGACACCTCAGCACCCCAAAATTCCCCAAGGATATCAAAATCCATGGATACTCAAGTCCTTTATATTAACTAACATAGTATTTGATTATAACCTATTCAAGCACACCCTCTCATATACTTTAAATGAATCATCCCTAGATTGCTTGCAATACCTAATACAATGTAATGTAATTACACTGTATTAATGTAATGTAATGTAAATTCTATGTTAACAGTTGCCAATGCCCAGAAAATTAACATCTTGCTTTAGGGAATTGCCTAGATTTCTTCTGAATAATTTTTATCCCTGCTGGTTGAATCTGCAAATGTGGAAACTCAGTGAATATAGACTATTAGAGGAAGTCCTGTTAAGAAGGTACTCAATATTTGTTGGGTGAATAAATGAAGATGACAAAGGTAATAGTAGGGGAAGACCAAGAGAGAGAAGGCATTCACTGAGAGATGGGAATTAAAGAAGGTCTGAGTGAAGTGTCAGCTCGACGGAGGCCAGGCAAAATGGACAAGGAAATAAAAGAGGAAGAGATCAACAGCATGGTCATTGGAATGAGTGACTGTGAGTGACAGTGGTCTTAATAGCACTGGACCAAAACAGAAAACAAAAATGAAGGTTTAAAAAGAAAGTAGCAATAGCCTTGCTGGGGCCTGTTTATCATTTACAGGTGATAGAGTCAGAGAGGAAGGAACATCCCTACAAACAGCTTGTTTCCAAAAAGAAGAAAAACATATTCCTAACATCTCCTTCAGAAACTCACTATCAAGATTATGTCTTTACCCCAGAGAAGGACGTGGAAACCCACTCCAGTATTCTTGCCTGGAAAATCCCATGTACAGAGGAGCCTGGCAGGCTACAGTCCATAGGGGTGCAAAGAGTTGGACATGACTGAAGTGACTTAGCATGCGTGCATATACCTTTATATTTATTATATATACTACATATATATGGGGCTTCCCTCATAGCACAGTGGGTAAAGAATCTTCCTGCAATGCAAAAGACCTGGGTTTGATCCCTGGGTCAGGAAGATCCCCTGTAGAAGGAAATGGCAACCCACTCCAGTGTTCTTGCCTGGAGAATCCCATGGACAGAGCAGAATGGCAGGCTACAGTCCATGTGGTCACAAGAGTCAGACACAACTTAGCAACTAAACCACCACATCTATATATATTTACATTGTAATTGCATATGCAAAAAGTTTTAGTAATTTTTAAACAATCTTAAACTTACATAAAATTATAAAGCATTGCAATTTTTTTCTGAATTATTTGAGGTTAAGTTGCTAACATAATACTCAATGTTTCCTAGTACTTAAATGAATCATAGTGAGGTAATCCTTATCAACAGGTTTTATTTTATTTTTGAATCAATTTCTTTATCCTCTAAACTTTTTGGTTTTAAAATATCCAAATGGTTAGGTCAGTATCTAATGGTTCCTTTTCATTCATTTTTGTGTTGTTTGTGATGTTTCACAGGCAAAATCAAAGTTGGCAGCAGCTACCTTGGCTATCTGCTGCAGCTATCCTTGCATTATTATTTCAAAATTATACCAAATGACAACATTCATTGTGAACCACTGATCTCAAACTTTCACCACAGTAATATGCATTTAATTGACTCAGATACTGATTGATTTAATTGACACTGATATACAAAATTGAATTAGGGATAACGGTAAATATGGACTCGTGTTCTATGAGCTGTATTTTGTGTACATTTATATATAATTCTGGTCAGCTTTTGAATTTTAAAAAAGTGGTGCTTCAAAGTATATTCCCATTTCTGAAACTCTCCTCTAATATTTGCCACCATTTTTTTTTCAAAAGTCTAGATTTATCCACTTTTAAGAAAAAAAAAATCTTAGAATAAATGGTACCAAGGTTTCCATTTCTTAGCAATTGGATTTGACCTCTCCAAAATTACTAAAAGCATAGAAAAAGGGTCTTTTCCCCAGGTCTCCTGGGGAAAAATGCCTTGTTAGCAGCAACAGTTCATCTACCCAAATCTAATGCCTTCCTGCTTTTTCATAGGCAATTTAACATAGTGTAACAAAAACATCAGTGGATCACGAGTCAAGATTTATGGGACTGCCAAGTGATATTGTGAGTAAGACTGAGATAAGGCTTTAATAAGCCCGCCCATTCATACAGTAAATCAGTCCTCAGATGAGACGTATTCTCATGACCAGTGGCCAGTATTACTACTATTTCCTTTCTCTGGCATCTGGTGACCACCTCCTGCCCACTGTTTTCCTTTCCCACAAAACCAAGGCTTGCTTCTCAACCCCTCGCTTGGCTTCCTGCAGTTTCCTGAGGTGTACCTCCCAGGCTCTCCATTTCAGAGCTCCCATCTCTCCTCAGTTCAGTTGTTAGGCTTTGCTCTTTCTCAAGAACTGCCACTGCTGGTTCTCCACAACTCCCTGCCTTTCTACTGCCTTCCCCTCAGCTGCGATGGCCCCAGCTTTCACATCCCACTCAGTGTTTTACCAAATGAGTCATCACTCGCATTTTTCTGCTTGTGTCACTTACCCTTGAAAAAGCTTAGCTTGAAGTTCTCATTGATGAACCATTAAGGACCAAGCCTGTTGCTCCAGATCCCATGCTCCAAATGCTGCAGAAACTGACAAGAACTGTGGTACTACACTTTCAGTCAAGAGCTCCCTGATGGTAAGTTTTTTTCTTTGACAGGGTCGATGACTGCATACATCACTGAAAACATCCATACCCAGAGCTTCAGCCTGCTGAATGTTCATATAAATTTCTCTTTTCTCTATAAACATTTTTTTTGACAATTTCCTTCATCTAAAGCAGATACTGAACATTTTTTTTGCATTTATTCAAACATGATGCATAAGTGGATATGACAGTTTATTTACCTCTGACCTATTTAAATGTCTTTTCTCTTCATTGGAGAGATGTAGACTAATCATTTTACCTCTTCCCCTCATCCTATGTCAGAGTTGGGAACCACAGGCTTATCTAGAGGTTTTGGAGCTTTTGGAGCAGTAATACCAAAGCACATCGTGACCCAGCCACTAAGTTCAAGCTTCTTTCCAAACTCTGTATAGGCAATATGACCATATCAAATACATCCACACATTTTTGTGTGATGATATCTGTGTTGCAAGACCTAGGGAGAAATGGGAGTATAATATAGTCCTCTCGACATTTTAAAAGATTAACTTTTCAGTTCCTGAGGAATAATCTAAGACAATTTGATTAAAATGCCCTTCTTTTAAATGAGGTACAACATTAAAAGCCTAGATAACTGCACAATTGTAAAGACCATATAAGAAGTAAACAAGGGTATTTTATAACTTTTAAACATTAAAGACAATAAAAGGTAATGAAAGGGGAGAGTATAATTTAATTTGAATTTAAGCTTCAGTGTAATAAAAATGTGCTGTGCTACAAAGAGTAGTAATTACTGTGGTGTTTATTTTTTAATTCACAAAATATAAACCAGTAAGATTTCTCATGTCTTCAATATTTCTTAATCACTCATTTTATTCTTATTTATATCAAAACTACCTCCAAAATGATTTTAAAAGATATTGAACAAAATGGTGAGAAAAAAACTTTTAAATGATTATAAAAGCAAAAAGATTTAAGAGAGACATGCAGTCCTATGAAATCATTACCGTCGTCCTTGAAGTTTGACTGCATTTTAAAATTCAGGATTGGCATATAAGATGAAGAGACAGGTGCTGAGGAAACGTGAGTGTAAAAAACAAAGTGTTCTTGTCTTCCAGGAGCATAAAGCAGTGAAGAAAACATGTACAAAGAAACAGTAAAATTATACCATAAAACTGACGGCAGAAATAAGGGCTTGTTTCTGGAAAGGACCAAAGAGACATCGTCCTGTAAACCTGAGGGAAGATGCATGGTGAAACTCCAGACAGACACATTTTAAGGATGAGACAAGAGACTGGAAATAATACATTTCAGAAGACTTTTATCTTCTTACGGACACTATAAATGAGGTTATCTGCTGTTTTGGAAGTGGGCTTATTGCTTCAGGGTCAGTAGAAAAAGTGCGCAATGGCCATTGGGGAGAACACAATAAGAAACAGATTTTTCATTAGACCTGTCACTAACAGTAGTCTGCCAATAAATAAAAGATATAAACAGCTGATTTTTCTCTTAAAATATAACAGGAACATTCTCTGATGGCCTTCTTTTAGGTCAGAGAATATCCGGCAGGCCAAGCGATTTCTATTAGCAATTCTGGGTAGACAGTTTTATTTATTAAATATACATTAGAGGAAATGATATTTCTCCCTTTAGAGTCTAGACTTAAGGCACTACAGATGGATTTCTTTAAATATATGGAAACTAGCTATGTTTATTTTATGACTAAGAAAGTCTCATAACTCTCAAGGCCCATCTCCAATTCATATCTCTAAATTTTTTTTATAAATTAAAATAAACATATAATCCCTTTTCTGCAAGACATAGTATATTTATCTAGACCAAACAAAGATATTTGAACATGTTAACTTTAGTGAGGTTTAAAATATAGAACTAGACGATGCACGTGGAACCTGCCTTGGACACCATACTCCATTTTAACTCCTTTAGTTCACTATATATATATATATATATATATATATATATATGTATATGTATATATATATATGTATATGTATATATATACATGCTTTTGAGGAGTATTATCATCAGCAGTATAATAACCACCTGATACAAAGAGCTGACTCGCTGGAAAAGACCTTGATACTGGGAAAGATTGAGGGCAAGAGGAGGAGGGGGTGACAGAGGATGAGGTGTTTGAATGGCATCACTGACTCAATGGACATGAGTTTGAGCAAACTCCAGGAGATAGTGAAGGATAGGGAAGCTGGGCATACTACAGATTATGGGATCGCCAAGAGCTGGACATGACTTAGTGACTGAACAACAACAAAAATCATTAGCAATAATGATAGCAATAATGAGGGCAACAGAAGATGAGATGGTTGAATAGCATCACTGACTCAATGGACATGAACTTGGGCAAACTCCTGGAGATGATGATGGATAGGGAAGCCTGGCGTGCGGCAGTCCATGGGGTCGCAAAGAGTCAGGCACAACTTGACTGAACAACAATAACAACAAATTATTAGCAATCAGACTTATAAAAATCTATAGAAATCCCATTATCCCCTTTATAGATCCCAAAATGGAGAGTCTGGAGGCTATCTGGGGCTTGGAAAGGGTTGCTGTGCTTTAAGGGCTCAGAATTTCTTTGGATTTAATCTCTGTAGAAAATTAAGATATAATGAATGATAGAGGTATACAACTTCCATGCAGGTCGCTTTTACTGAATTAGAACTATTGAGGTACATCCTCTTTCTTAAGTGCATAGAATACTTAAATACAAAAATTGGAATGAGCCTAAATGTCTCTCTTTTTTTTTTTTTGATAGTTAAATATTATAGAACTGTATATGCATACAACCAGTAAAACTGTGAAAGGTCTATACATATTGAAATGGAAGTGATCATAAAATATTAAGTTTTTAAAAAAGCTGCAGGACAAGACAACAGAGTAAAATCTTGTTTTCATAAACCAACAATAGTTGAAGATATGCATATATGTTTAAAGAGGGCACAAAAATATTTTGGAGGATATACAATAAGCAAACTCAACAGTGGTTACTTCTGGAAATACAATGGGGGTGTTAAAAAAAACTCACTTTTTATTATATGGATATAATATTTATTATATGTTATGTAAATATTTCATTACATACACATCTATATTGTTTGAATTTTTGCATAAATGTATTAATTAGATTTGATATTACACAAAAGCAATACAAATTTTTAATAAAAAGTAAATTTATTGAAGGCAAAATAATCTATTTTTATACTTTGGTGATTTCCATATAAAAATAGGAAATATTTTTTAAATAATTATTGATTAACTTATAACTCTACTCTCTGGTATTGTCATTTATAAGTGTCCAATATGCAATATGGGCTTCCCTGGTGGCTCAGTGATAAAGAACCCGCCTGCCAATGCAGGCGATGTGGATTCTATCATTGCATCTGGAAGATCCCCTGAAGAAGGAAATGGCAACCCACTCCAGTATTCTTGCCTGGGACAGAGGAGCCTGGCAGGCTACAATCCTTGGGTGAGTTGCAAAAGAGTCCGACATGACTTAGCAACTAAACAACAACAGACGACAATATACACCATGTACAATTCTTTGAAGTTGTGACCTCAAATGTGCTACTTATAAGGATTTAAGAGTAGACAATCTGGTTGTATCTAAGGTCCTGCAGCTCAAAGTTCTTATTGATAAGCATCAACAGCAGCATCTGAGAGTCTGGTGAAAATCCAAAGTCTCATGTGCCTTCCCAGATCTACTGAATCAGAATCTGCATTTTAACAAGATTCCCAAGGGATTCACATTCGCAGTGAAGATTAAAAAGCACTGCTCCAGAGGGCTCATCTTTTGCTTATGCCCTGTAACAATTTTTTTTTTAACTTTTTATTTTGTATTGGGGTATAGCCAATTAGCGATATAGTGATAGTTTCAGGTGAACGAGTAAGGGCCACAGCCATACATGTACATGAATCCATTCTCCCTTAAACTCCCCTCCCCTCCAAGCTTCCACACAATATTGAGCAGAGCTCCATGTGCTGAACAGTTGGCCCTTGTTGGTTATTTTAACTATAGCAGTGTTGCTTATGGAAAGCCTAGAAAGGTGGAGGCAGAGAAGACTGAATAAGGATTAGGAGGGCTAAAGCATTTGACTCGTCTCCATATTACCTTTCTAGGGGTCATGGCTTCAATCATTTCCTTTATATGAAATCACCTTAGAACAGATAAGATCACAGGAGATCACAAATCTATGTATATAACTCTACTTGTATTCAGATAGAAAACAGCATGATCCTCTATAAGTTTTGACCCTTGAATTGAAAGTGGCTATTAAAAGATATGCCACACATGAAGTATGTTGTTTGTATAAACATTTATTTATTCACATTTAAATGAAAGGTCAGGAAGTAAAAGGCAGGGTGAAATGAAATGTAGTCAGAGTGAAATAAAGGTTAACAGGCTACAAAATGGAAAAAAAAATGCACATACCAGGAGTGCTATTTTCTGAGTGAATTTAAAATATAAATATATTGGAATAAAATAAAAAACAAGGACACTTTAGCAATAGTGATTGACACTGTCATTTCACTAGTTTATTTTTTTCTATTGATTTATGTGCCACCATATTTTAAAAATGTAAAATAACATTGCCTGTCAAATTGTAGACAGTAAAAGCTTTTGAAATAAATACAAACCTCTTTTGAGTAGGGAAACTTCCATTTCCTGTAATATTACAGATTAGATATTTCAAAAACCCTTCTCTGCAAAGCAAATAGAAATGCCAAGTAAAATAAAACTTATGTACTTTTGAATTCAAAGCTGTACTAGCAAGTTTTAAATGAAATCCCCAGGATCCTAAAGCAAAGAGGTCATTGAAAACCAAAGTGGTGGGCGCAAGAGTGACACTCTACAGCCTTGGGGAAATTGTTGATATTGATAACATCGAGTGTCAGGTTTTAACACTCCTAGGATAGTGACATGTGTGCAAAATGAAGCCTTAAACTGATATCTCACACAAAGTCAGGGCATGCAAAATCCTACAGCCTCAGGGCAAGGATCAACTTTAAAAATACATGCACCATCATAAGGAAGAAATGATGAAGTTCATACCCTGGCACTTGGGCTCTGGGTAGAAAAATTAATCTTCTGTAAGGTGACGCTAGTGATAAAGAACTCACCTGACGATGCAGGAGACTTAGGAAATGTAGATTGGATCCCTGGGGTGGAAAGATCCCCGGAGAAGGAAATGGCAACCCACTCCAGAATTCTTGCCTGGAGAATCCCATGGACAGAGCAGCCTGGAGGGCTACAATCCATAGGGTTGCAAAGAGTGAGACACGACTGAAGTGACTTAGCACAAGCACACAAGAATTTATAAGTCACGTGTTGTCAGAGTTCAGTTCCATCCACCTGTGTTTCTGAGACATTAGAAATTAAATACTGTGTTCTTAGGGTAATGATACTCCTAGAGTTTCTGGCCAAAGCAAACTAATATCCTCTCTTGATAAATTATCCCTCAACACAGGCCACATAAGACTCCCACGCATAAAGCCTTCTGATTATAAAAGAGTCAGCAAACAAAAAAGCAGAAATATCAGATATAGATGATACAACAAGTGTGTTTAAAATGATGAGAAATAAACAAGGAAAATAAGTCATGGTGAAAAGGAATAAGTAAAGAAGAGAATCAAATAGAATATCTCAAAATTAAAAATACAGTTTTTGAAATAGAAAAGCTTTATCGTAGTGAATTTAAATATTAGATTAGACATAGACAACAATATAATTAATGACCTGAAGAGAGTGTTGGCACACATTCCGGGAAACAAACTCATTCAGAAGGACAATGCAGATAGTGGAGTGCAGTTCATTACACATGCAGGCCCAAGGCAGAGTCTCCTCTTAGCCAAGGACCCCAACCAGTTTTTGTGAAAACCTTGTATACCCTAAGTGTACATGACCAAACCCACCTCCCCAAATTCCCTGAAACTAGTCTGAACAAAGGAAAAGAAAGATACAATCAAAGTTAACCCATGATTCATATGCCTTATGCCTAGGTAGTTAACAGTGGACAATTATCAATAAGCCTGTGGTCATACCCCAATAAGCATAATAGAATGTATGACTCTATTCGGTTACACAGATAATTAGGGTATTTTTTTTGGCAATGGAGAGTCTAAGTATGAGCCCTGGGGCTCTTCCTTCCAGGGGCCTGGTTTTCCAGTTGGTATGTCATTTCCATAGATACGGGGCATATAGCTCAAAGTCCACACTTCGCCCCAAGACAGAGTCCTGCTTTCAAGATGGAGCCTGTTCTGTCTGTTTCCTCCTTCAAGAGTATTCAGAATGCACCTCAAAATATAAAATGAAAAGAAAAAAGAAAGAAATTAAGGAGTCTCACATATAACTGATAGGTATGTCAAAGGACAAGAACAGAGAGAATGGAGAAAAGACAATATTCTTAAAAATAATGACTGAGAAATTTCTAGAATTGATGAAAGACATTTTTTTAATTCTAGATTCTCAAAAAGGGTGTAAATAAAAATAAATCCACACCTGTAAAAATTTGGGGGGCTTCACGGGTCGCTAGTGGTAAAGAACCCTCTTGCCAGTGCAGGAGACATGAGAGACATGGGTTTGACCCCTGGGTCAAGAAGATCTCCTGGAGAAGGCAATGGCACCCCACCCCAGTACTCTTGCCTGGAAAATCCCATGGATGGAGGAGCCTGGTGGGCTGCAGTCCATGGGGTCGCTAAGAGTCAGACACGGCTGAGCAATTTCACTTTCACTTTTCACTTTCATGCATTGGAGAAGGAAATGGCGGCCCAGTCCAGTGTTCTTGCCTAGAGAATCCCAGGGACAGGGGAGCCTGGTGGGCTGCCGTCTATGGGGTCGCACAGAGTCAGACACCATTAAAGTGACTTAGCATAGCATAGCATAGCATAGCATAAAAAGACAATAATAAAACAGCAGACTTTTAAAAATGGAACAGTATCTGAAGGAAAAGAGCTGCTGCTAAGTCGCTTCAGTCGTGTCCGACTCTGTGCGACCCCATGGACTGCAGCCTACCAGGCTTCTCTGTCCATGGGATTCTCCAGGCAAGAATACTGGAGTGGGTTGCCATTTCCTTCTCCAATGCATGAAAGTGGAAAGTGAAAGTGAAGTCGCTCAGTCCTGTCTGACTCTTAGCGACCCCATGGACTGCAGCCTACCAGGCTCCTCCATCCATGGGATTTTCTGGGCAACAGTACTGGAGTGAGGTGCCATTGCCTTCTATTAAGGAAAAGAGCAGCAAACTAATACTCTAAAATATCATCATGAGTGAAGACAAAATAAATTCAGATCATCAAACACTGAGTTTACAGCTTCTTGTTTACAAAGGCTGTAGTATGGAGGAAGAGGAAACATTAACCTAGAAAAATGAAGTAAACAATGGTACTAAATTACCAAACAATCAAGCACAGAAGATGGAAGATGGTAATCTGTGTTAAGCATTTTAAAGTCTTTGTATTATTCTACAGAAAAGTAAAGATACTAATCTTCTTTAAATTGCTTAAACTTCAAACTGATTCAATCAAGCCTGTCATATTAAAATGTTAGAGTAAATCAGTTAAACAAAATAGGGAGAATTATGGCAGTCAAATCAGTAGAAAGGAAAAATCAGAATAAGGGAAACTTGAGTAATAGAAAACACATAAGGAAATAGAGGGGGAAAAGATACAAACAGAAAGAGAAATTAGAAAATTCAACATGATAGGAAAAATGATCCTTAATTCTGGATATAAAAGTTTGATGATATAAAATTTAAGCATCATTCACCCCTACCCCCATACGTATCCCAGACAGAGTTTGAGCTAGTAAGTGGCACCTTCCCTAACATTCCACCCAGCCCTGTCTTAGAATTGTTTTGACTGCAAGCGATATTTGCCACCTCTCAATTATTTAAAGAAAATCACATTTTATTGGAACAAGATGGCATAAACTTACAGATAAAAAGTACAAGAGCTAAAATATCTGCTATCAGAAAAGAGACCCAGGCTGAGAACAAACATTCAGTTTCTTTAGAGCTGTACAATCGGAATGAATGCCCGCCATCCTCACTCAGGCTTCAAATGACCAGTCTGATTATTCAAGGTGGGCATGCATTGGGCTGGAGGTGGGGAACAGACAATTTGATGAACAGATGCACTAAGAAAACAAGGAATCAGCAAAGCAGGAGCAGTGGGTAGGGTTCACCCATGGAAGGAAAAAGAGAGCCTAAGCTGGAGGGGGAGTGGAGGGAGGGTGGAAATGGCCAGAGGTAACAGCTGAATGTTTGTCCAAGTATAGCAAAAATTATTGCATGATATTTGACTTGAGGTGGTATGCATTTCTTGAAGTTATTAAATTCTTTCTCTTTCTCTTTAAGCATTCAGATCAGTAATCACAAATCAAGTGACTGCTGGCATCATACAACTCAAGGAAACACGTAAAACAATATTGAAATATGATGATAAACAGCAGCTGAATTTCAGTATCAAGATAAAGTCTGAAATGCTGAAGGTAATGGAAAACTGGAGAGCTCCTGACTCAGCCCAAGGAACTAGTGGCTACTCAGTTCAAGCTCTTTGCTGCCATGCAGAAATGCAGACCAATGGAGCCAGAACTTTTTCAAGAAAAATCAAGAATCAGGAATATATGCAAAATAAACAGATTTTTAAATTCAGCAATTGACTCAATTTTTTAAATACAGTGTGAATCAACAGGAAGCAGATCAATCAAATGGAAACAGAACCATTCTGCTTATTTGTATCCATGGATTATGGCTTATGGATCAGAGACTTGTGGATGAATTGTCCGTGCAAGTTAATGGGAAGGAGTTGGGAGAGTCTGTGCATCCACTTCCCTTCTCTCATCTGTTAGGCTATCATAAGCTATGCATTTTATTTTGATCTAGATTAAATGCCTTACATATATTGAACATATATATATATATATATATATATATGTTATTTGTACCTTTATGTTTAGTATTTATGGAGCACCACATTTCTTTTTTTAAACTACATCTTTTTTTATATAAGTTTTAGGTTCACAGTGAAACGAAAACAGAAATCACAGATCCCCACACATCCTCCCCTCAATGCCCCAGCACAAACACACACACACACATACAGCTTTTCCTACTATCGACATCCCCCCCACCAGAGTGGTACATTTGTTAAAACTGATGAACCCACACTGACACATCACTATGACCCAAAGTCCATGGTTCACGTTAAGGTTCATTCTTGGTGGTGTGCATTCTATGAGTTTGGACAAACACCTAAAGACATCTACCATTATAGTATCATATAGAATAGTCTCACTGCCCTAAAAGTCCTGTGCTCTGCCTGCTCATCTCTCCTTTCCCCCTAATCCCAGAAACTACTGATATTTTTAGTGTCTCCATAGTTTTGCCTTTTTACAGAAAATCATATAGTTGGAATCATGTAGTGTCTAGCCCTTTTAGATTAGATTCTTTTACTTAGAGAACTTGTGTGTGTGTGTGTGTGTGTGTGTGTGTGTGTATCTTAGTTTTCTATATGTATCTTAGTTTTTTTCCATGTATTAATATTTAAGCCCATTTCTTTTAGCACTGAAACATATTCCATTTTCTGTGGTATATGTTTCAGTTTATCCATTCACCTGCTAAATTATATCTTGGTTGCTTTCAAGTTTTTGCAATTATTAATAAAGCTGTTATGAACATCCGTGTATAAGACTTAGTGTAAACCTAAGTTTTAAACTCTTTGGGTAAATACCAAAGAGCAGGTTACTGGATTGAGATGGTAAGAGTATGTTTAGTTTTATAGCAAGCTGTCAAACTGTCTTCCCAAGTGGATATATCATTTTGTATTCCATCAACAATAAACAAGTTCCTTTTGCTGTACAGTATATCTTGAATTTGGTGTTTGTGTTTTCACTTTTGGCCATTCTAATAAGAATGTGGTGGTATCTCATTGGTGTTTTAATTTGCAATTCCCTAATGACATTTGATGTTGAGCATCTTTTCATATGCTTACTGGCCATCTACATATCTACTTTCATAAGGTATCTGTTCGGACATTTTGTCCATTTTTTAATTGGGTTGTTTGTTTTCTTATTGCTGAATTTTAAGGAAAACTTATTTTAGATAACAGTCCTTTATCAGATATGTATTTTATAAATATTTTTATCCCAGGCTTGTCTTCTGATTCTCTTGATCCTCACTTCTTTCTGAAGATCTGATTCTATCTGTTGATCAATATGGTCAGATATCAATCATCACTTCAAAATTTGATATTCTTTTCAGCTATTAAATACAGACTGTAGTAGTTCCTTATATTGACAAAATAGTTACCACAATTCTTACTACTTAATTGATTACTATAGAAGAAGCCATTATAATGTTTTTAAAATAATGAAAGTTAATCTGGGTTATTATTCTTACACATATTTTAAGCAAATATTAAAATCACTCTTAAAAGTCTCTAAACTATAAGTTAAGCAAAAAAAAAAAAAAAAAAAAATGTAAACAACAGTCTCAAAGGCCCTTGCTGAATCATCTAACTTAGGAGAAAACAAAACAGAACTTTAGGTCCCGCCCTGATGCTCCAGGCCGGTTGCATCTATCTGGGACTTATCACCCCCTGTCCAGAAACCTTCCACCCCCTACACCTGCCCAGAAGACTTACCCCCTGCACAACTACAAATGCCATCTCAACTAAAGAATACCCAAAACACCCTGCCTGATTAACGTTTCCCTTATTGCTTCCACAAACTTCCCTATAGATATGGAGCCTTCCTGATCCCTCTCAGCTCTCAGCCTGGTCATTAGGCCTACTGTCGCCCCTCCTTGCCTGAATAAAGGTAACCTACTTCTGTAGAGGTCGTCTTTCCTTTTTTTCTTGTTCGGCCCAAACTATACCTTGCATGCTGGCATCAGACAACTCAAGGAAACTCAAGGAAACACATAAAGCAGTATTGAAATATGATGATAAACAGCAGCTGAATTTCAGTATCAAGATAAAGTCTGAAATGCTGAAGGTAATGGAAAACTGGAGAGCTCCTGACTCAGCCCAAGGAACTAGTGGCTACTCAGTTCAAGCTCTTTGCTGCCATGCAGAAATGCAGACCAATGGAGCCAGATCTTTTTCAAGAAAAATCAAGAATCTGGAATATATGCAAAATAAACAGATTTTTAAATTCAGCAATTGACTCAATTTTTTAAATACAGTGTGAATCAACAGGAAGCAGATCAATCAAATGGAAACAGAACCATTCTGCTTATTTGTATCCATGGATTATGGCTTATGGATCAGAGACTTGTGGATGAATTGTCCGTGCAAGTTAATGGGAAGGAGTTGGGAGAGTACATCCACTTCCCTTCTCTCATCTGTTGGGCTATCATATCTAAGGGGAAAAAGGGAAGTAGGGAGGTTCCAGAGCCATTTTTTGCCACTTGACTAAAAAATAAAAATATGTATGAACAGCATTTGAGAATTAAAAAGAATTAGACCTGATTGTCATGATGTTAAACCAGAAATGTCAATGATTGTTAGGAAATTCTGCGAAGAAGTGTTTCTTCCACTCTAGAGGGTCACTGGGAAATTTCAGGCTTCATTATCTTTTGTGAAGGAATAAATATGTGTGTGATGACCCCTTCAGTGATCTTGATTATAGGAATAAACTTGATTAAAGCTTTCGGGGGTTTTTTGTCCTTATTATTTTGTCTTGTACCATTTATTACAGTTTTGCCTTTCTCACAACATATTCGCTCACTCCTCTGAGTAGAGTTTTATTCTAGAGCAGAACCATCCCAAATTTCCTTTTAAGTAAGCAGATAGCTGTGACTCTGACCTAAGCTAGAACTCTACTCAATGCTCTGTGTGTGTGTGTGTGTGTTAGTCTCTCAGTTGTGTCTGACTATTTGCGACCTCATGGACTATAGCTTTCCAGGGTCCTCTGTCCATGGAATTCTCCAGGCAAGAATACAGTAGAATGTACACCTAATTTGCTGTACACCTAAAGCTAACACAACCTTGTAAATCAACTATAATCCAATACAAATTATTAAAAAAAAAAAGAAAAAGTGACCCACTGCAAGCATGAGGAAAAGGGAGATGGATCCGGAAGTCACAAGAAAAGAAAGCAAAACAGAGGATGAGTGAGCAAATCCAGAGAAAGTGGACAAAGGACACTAGCTATGAAGTAAATGAAATGAATAGCTTGGAATAAATAAACAAAAGAAACCCTTTCAGGAGTAATAGGCCAAAAAAAGTTATAGTATAAGGAAACTGTGGCCTGTTCTTTCATCAGGGAGAAAGTTACTAGTGAAGAGTTCAGTGAAAACACAACCAACAATCAAGAGTTATTTCATCAACTATATGCCCATGTCCTCACTCAAAAGATAGTATTTTAAATTGCTTTTCTCTTCTGCTGACTCTGTAAATTTCTTAAAGGTAGATGGAGAAAAAAAAGAGAAATAACTTAAGACTTAATACAATTCTCACATAAATTTTTTCACTAGGAAATAGGCCCTAATTATCAGCATGTAGAGAAAAATGTTCTTCAAGCATTTAAATAGTTATTACAACTTTTCAGCTGTATTTTAATTATTTGTTTCTTCTTAGAAACTGACCCTCTTTTGGACTGATCTTATTCAGACATGACATAGTGTCATTTTGAAAAACTATATGCATTGGTTGAATTTTAAACAGCAAATGAAATTTCAAGCAAAGAAAAATAATTTAACTCAATTTATTCACCTTAAAAGCAAATGGAAATGGAATTACACTTAAAACAAGCAAGAACTATAACCCTTGCTGACAGAAATAGAAACTCATTCTGGGGAACTGCTGTACAAAGAAGTATTAGCGTGAGAAGCAACCCAATTTCATACCATGTAATTTAAATGCACTGTAAGTAATTAGAATTAATGCAGTTGAAACTGTCTCTGCACCATGATTCAATTAGGTCATTTACCTTAGAAAAATCTAAAATTATTTTTCAGAAAAATAGCAGAGATAATCACTATGCATGTGTGCATGCTAAATTGCTAAAGTCGTGTCCATCTCTTTATGACCCCATGAACTGTAGCCCACCAGGCTCTTCTGTCCATGAAATTCTCCAGGCAAGAGTAATGGAGTGCTTTGGCATGCTCTCTTCCAGTGGATCTTCCCAACCCAGGTGTCAAACCCTTGTCTCCTGCATTGTCAGGCAAGTTCTTTACCATTAGCACCACTTGGGAAGGCCTGATAATCATTATATTTCCTCTAATTCAGGTACCTTTTAAGATTCTAACAGAATAAAAGACAGTTTGTGATGCATGTGGCCTTCCTGCTTCAGAATATAGAATAAGCATCACTTTTGGAAGAAACTTTCCTGTTTAGGTGCCTTGGCAAGTTTCTTGGATCCAATATACCCAATGTGAAGAAATGCTTGCAGATCTTAGCCTTTTTTTCAATATCAGAGCAACTTTTTAAAATATTTTCTTTGTACATAAAGGAGAAACCATGTTTTTCTGCAACTATACAAATAATACTTTTCTCCTAAAGAGGACTAAGTTAGTGATCTTATAATTTTCTATTTTTTTGTCAGAGTGAAAAGTGAATACATTGAATAAATATTAAATATACAAATAAATGGTTAATAAAGTTGAAAATGTGCTTTTAATGTGATCTGTACTATTCCTCTGTAGTATTTTTATGACTATAAGTAACTATTTTTATAAGTATTCATGTAATTTCATCTCACTTATTAGGCTATGAGGGCAGGAGCCATTATTGTCATTTCAGTACCCAATGCCAAAAATAACACTTGGTATAAAATAGATATCAAGAAAATACTAAATTAGATTAGTATAGTGAATGGAACAGGCAGATAGGAAGTAAATAATAGGTGGATGGATGGATAGATTCTTCAAATTAAAAAGAAATAAAAGTAGCAGTGTTGTTAGTATCAAACTGATACAAAATGAAATGAAATGAAGCAGAGTTACCAAGCATCTGAGTATATAATGCTTGAAAAGTTACACATACTATTGGTAGTTTGTATTCCTACATGTGGTCCAAGGGGAAAAGGCATGAGTCTGTTGCATCTGCAACAGAATGCCGACAGAGTTGGAAACCCCTGCACTTGTAGAAAATGGCAGGAGTAGAACTATTTCATTTCCATGGGAAAGGCAGAATAATATGACCAAACACCAAGCTTGAGTCATGCGGTTCCTTTAATATCAGAAATTCTGGAATACTCTTTTCCCTGGAAGCCAAGCCTTAAAGTATTAGAATGTCACTTAAGAGAGGATTCTTTGGAATTAGAGTAGAATTTGTAGGGGCTACTAATAATAACATTTGTTCTTGTTCATTTGCTCCATCATGTCCAACTCTTTGTGACCCCATGGACTGCAACACGCCAGGGTTCCTTGTCCTTCGCTATCTCCCAGAGTTTGCTTAAACCATATCCACTGAGTCAGTGATACCATCCAATCATCTCATTCTCCATTTCTCCTCCTGCCCTCAGTCTTTCCCAGCATCGGGGTCTTTTCCAGTGAATAATAACATTAATATCTATCTAAATAGAAGACTACAGTGGAAATTCCCACTTGAGCTTAGACTGTGCTTACCCTTGGATTGAGAAAAATGTCTAGAGAAGACTGGAGAGATTGGGTCCCCAGAGTTCTACTTGTATAATTAACTCAGCCTGATTCTGTAGCAGCATTCATCCAGGAGAAAGGTGTCAAGATACATTATAATGTTTTGTCCTTAATACAGACAAATGTCTATCAGTCAAATCATCTGCTGGCCCAGGTTCCAGAGGTGTTCTTCTGAACCCTAGTAAAAAGCAGTCTACAGAAATGGAGGGGTAAAACTGAAAAGAACTAATACCCTAAACTCCTGAATGCCACTGACTGCAGAAAAAGGTAGAAATGTCTAGTTTGTTTCCAATGTTATCACTTACTTTAGAAAATAGCAACTTGGCAGTAGCAGGAGTCAGCATGGATGGATTTGCAGTGGATTATGCCTGGATCTGTGCACATAACCTTGAGTGTCTGTAACTGCCTTGCTAGAGTCATTGGAAGCATGAAGCATGTGGAGGTATATTTGAGAGCAATTTTAGTGCAGATCATACAATCTGAGAGAAGGAAAACAAAATATTTATTTTCTTAAACTCTTCTATGATTCTCAGTTGGGTGGACTGGAGGAAGTCAGCTTGCAAATATAATTTGCAAGAGCCTTTCTTGTATTTGCAGACATTTAAAGGACAGCAGTAGTCATGTATGCATGTGAGAGTTGGACCATAAAGGCTGAGCGCTGAAGAACTACGGTACTAGAGAAGACTCTTGAGAGTCCCTTGGACAAGGTGATCAAACCAGTCAGTCTTAAAGGAAATCAATTGTGAGTATTAATTGGAAGGACTGATGCTGAAGCTGAAGCTCCAATACTTTAGCTACTTGATGCAAAGAGCCAACTCATTGGAAAAGACCTTGATGCTGGGAAAGATAGAAGACAGGAGAAGGGAATGGCAGGGGATGAGATGGTTGGATGGTATCACCAATTCAAGGACAAAATTTGAGCAAATTCTGGGAGGTAGTGAAGGACAAGGAACCTGGCATGCTGCAGTTCATGGAGTCACAAAGAGTCGGACATGACTCAAAGACTAAAAAACAACAACCAACAGAAAGATTAGATTCTGAAATCACTAACAAAGGGTAATCTCACAGGTGCACTGGAAACATGCTTCAAAATAATAAAAATACCAGCCCATAAATTTTTTAAGGGCCTACATCAGGTAATGGGAGTTACACATATGCTGTGGGTCATTCTAAACTGTAATCCACACTAGAATTTTTAGAGCCCTGGAAATAAAAATTATTTCATCAACAATGCATCTAGAAACAGGTGACCTTAGTTTTATTGGCTCTGCTCTCTTCTTTTGTTCCACATTGACTCTGAACACTTTGTTATTACAATTTTCCTTAATTTTGTATCATTTTGATTATTAGTATAATCATGGAAGGGATTTTGGTGATGATCTCTACTTAGGAAATAATTCCAGCATTCAAAAAAATTTTACTAAGAATGATATTCATAATATTCATCTCTAGAAAATACAAAGCAGATTGTTCTTGATGGCTGTAACAAGAAAAATATTGATTTGGGTAGTGAAGTTTTCATTAGAAGATATCAATGTTTTTGGTAGAGCCTATATCAATTCACTTCTTAAAAAGCACAGTAGAAACCATAGAAAGGGTTCAAAATGATGTTTAAAGAATTGGAAATTAAGTCATGCAGAAAGGCTTAGAGAACTGGAATTTCATTTTGGACAAGAGATAAATATAAGGGGAATTACTTTTTCAAAGTAAGAAGGGTTGTTATGAGCAGAATGATAAGCAGTTGTTTTCCATCTCTACTTAGAGCAAGATATAAGGAAAGGGCTCCAAGGAGAGCATAGGGAAGTTGGACTGACTGTTAGAAAACATTTACTGTTAACAAGAGATGGTAACCCTGGAAAACGTTGCTGACAGACATTATCCAACATGTGCTTGTGTGTATTTGATGTAAATAATGGGCTGCAAAATTAAAATCCAAAAAGTTGTCTAGAGGTTTCTCAAGATCCTTATATTTATCTTTAAACAGAGAAAAGGAAAAATAATATTTCTACTTCATCATTCCTTTGGCTTAAAAGTATGTCACTATTACTAAGTTGTTATTAACTGGTTCTTTTTCATACGATATTGCTTTACTGAGCTCAGCTTTGGTATAATTTTAGAGTTTCTCAGAGCTCCTGTTAGATATGGAAGAAAATGTCTATGTTGGATACATAAAGTGGAAGATAAATCAGATTAGTGATTTTTAAAACATTTTGCATAGCAGGATCTTTACTTCCAATACCACATTTTGTGAGTGGCCAATACAGATAAGGTACAGATACTTGCGAGTGAGAGAAGAGGAAGGGACAGAGGCTGAGACAGAATCCTACTGACCCCACTCCCCACATCTGCCTTTCCAACAGCCCCCAGAAACCCTGAAGGAACCCCTGTGGCTTTTTGAGGGTAGTTTAAAAATTACCAACCCAAATAAGAATGACATATTGCACTCTTGGAGCGCTTTATAGCTCAAAAAATGATTTAAAGCATAGCATCTCTGTCCTTCCTGTCTCAGCATTTACTTTATATTTAAGAAAATAATTTAAAAGAATCTGGGGGTGGCATTTGAAGGGTGATCATAAGTCTCGTTATATTAAGTAGAACAAGGAAAGAAAAAATACTTTAGAATAGATATTTTTCTTTACAAAAATTATAGGGAGCATTTCTAATTCTATCACATTTAGATAACATGTAAGATGAAAAGGGTTTATATGGAATAAAAGGACAATGGAAAATGCTGCTTGATTGAATTTGACACTGGGCTAGGGATGACTTCTCCATTAAGCAAAGAAGGCACAGTATCCAGGGTTCACAATACTTTTCAGGGCCCATTAAAATGTTTTATTCTTTTTAAAATCAGAATTTAGAAAATGAACTAAGTCAAAGAAAATGGCATAATATATAATATTATATTAATATGTTGTATTGATCGTCTTCTTATTCATCATATAGATAAGGGAGGGATTGCCGACCTGAGATTATGCTCTTGTTCAGTCGCTAAATCATGTTCAACTCTTTGCGACCCCATGGACTGCAGCATGCCAGGCTTCCCTGTCCTTCACTATATCCTGAAGTTTCCTGGGGTAACTTCCTGGGGTAACTGGGGCAGACAGTAAAGAATCTGCCTGCAATGTTAAAGACCTGGGTTCGATCCCTGGTTCCAGAAAAGCCCCTGGAGGAGGGCATGGCAGCCCACTCCTGTATTCTTTCCTGGAGAATCCCTATGGACAGAGGAGCTTAAAGGGCTACAGTCCATGAAGTCGAAAAGAGTGGGACACAACTGAGCAACTAACACTTTCACTTTCACTTTGCCACCTGAATTATCTTTATAGAATAGTTAATCTTTTCTACTCAAAAACATAATCTCTTGATCTAAATATTCAATTGCTTATTCAATATCAGATTTTTTCAGCATGAAGCCAGGCCTAGATTCTTTTGCCTTGAGTTATAGACCCCCTACTGCTGCTGCTGCTGCTGCTGCTAAGTCGCTTCAGTCGTGTCTGACTTTCTGCAACCCCATAGATGGCAGCCCACCAGGCTCCCCCGTCCCTGGGATTCTCCAGGAAAGAACACTGGAGTGGGTTGCCATTTCTTTCTCCAATACATGAAAGTGAAAAGTCAAAGTGAAGTTGCTCAGTCGTGTCCAACTCTTAGCGACCTCATGGACTGCAGCCTACCATGCTCCTCCCAAAAAAAATGGGATTTTCCAGGCAAGAGTACTGGAGCGGGGTGCCATCGTCTTCTCCAATAGACCCCCTACAGTATTTCAATAACTATTTTTCCCATCTTAACCATGTATCATGTCACAACCTTAAACATTCTGTCAGCTGGATTCACAACTCTCTGGAAGACAAACAACATTCTATGTTTCTCTGACCATATTCAAGTTCTTTTTATTCAAAATGTCTGTCTGTGAACTGGCCTCTTAAGTTATGTCTCTCTCATTCTAAATCCAAGAGCTTCCCTGATTGCTCAGTGAGTAAAGAATTTGCCTGCAATGCAGGAGACACAGGTTCAGTCCCTGGGTTGGGAATATCCCCTGGAGTAGGAAATGGCCACCCACTCCAGTATTCTTGCCTGATAAACCCTATGCACAGAGGAGCCTGGCATGCTACAGTCAAGTCCAAATCTCAGATCTGTTAAACCTTTTTTGCAGCTCCTTCCAAGAAGCCTTTTTCTTGTGTCCTAGGCTTTCGAACTTCTCAACATTTTTCCATTTCTCACTCTTGCATTATCATAATTTATCTTAGAGTAATAAATGTGTGTGTATAATTTTCTGCTACATGGAGAAATTCTGTTTGACAAAAATTGTCAGATTATTTTTTCATCTGTAATAGTATATAGAACTATGCCTTGCCCAAGGTGGGTAATCAATAAATGCTACCGAATTGAGTGTTTCCTGAACAGAATGAGGAAATGCCTCTAGGACTTCAGTGTCAGAAAAAATTTCCAATCAGTCATGTCCACCTAAAATGGAACTAAAAGTCAGTGAATGTTGTTGTATACCTTATCTCATTAGTCAGCTTAATTTCCTCCTTCAATTCTAAGTATAGACCTTGCCTACCTTCACACAAGGGATTTTGTGATTGTTAGAAGAAGAATCAACAAATAATGAACTGATTTTTCCCTTATAGCAACATTTTGAAAATATTTCCTTAGAAAACGTATTTCACAAATAAAGAATTCCACAGATACAGGAGTTTTTAAAATTTCAAGTTAAACAAAGTTAAACCAATCTCTTTGCCACAGGATTTCAATACATTTTTAATGCATTGTGAATATCAAAGAGAGACACAATAAATAGAATTCCCTAAACATGTTATTGCACAAAAACCTTTTATCCCAAAGCAGATGGCATATTCGATGGAGGTGTTCAGTGAAGTATTTTGGGAAAGGCTATTTACGAATGTAAATCTGTTTTAACATGAGCATAAAGCTATTGTAGAGACTATATAATTTTTGCAAAAAAGATAGAAAACTTAATTACTAGCAAAGCTAAACACATAAAATATCTCTCTGAAAAACTAAGGATACAATCAAAATAGCATTTACCAAGTAAGTCATACTATAAATTCAATATAATATTAATAAAGCTGTAACTATATGAGTTAAAATCATTAAATGTTAGATAAAATAGCAAATCTACATTTTTGCAGTATAAGACAACTAAACAATGTTCATAAGCTTTTGAATTTTGTGCATGCCACTTTGACTTCATGGAATCTAGCAATTAGAGACTAAGAAAATTGTTGAACAGTGTGAAGTTATTTAATTTTTAAGCATTTAACTTTTATCCAATAAAATCCTTTGCTTTACATAGACATCAAGTCTATTTTTATGCATCTGTGGTGGTGGAGTTTTCATAATATTTTTATTTTTTATGACTCATATATTCTAAAGTCAGTTATGTGGTAAACATGAGATTCTTGAGGAAGGATTAGGATTAAAGAGACAGTTAATCATCACTAGTGTAAATATTTATGAGGAAAAAAGACTAAAATTGAAATGATCATGATAATGATTTAAGTATTGTCTTAATATTGTTTTACTATAAAGTGATGTGATCTTATGAATATGTAACGTATAGTAAACAGTGGGGAAAAGTTGTATTAGTCTGGAATACTTTAAAAGGCTCTGCTAATTGGAGATGCAGGTCAGGAAGCAACAGTTAGAACTGGACATGGAACAATAGACTGGTTCCAAATAGGAAAAGGAGTACGTCAAGGCTATATATTGTCACCTTACTTAGTTAACTTATATGCAGAGTACATCATGAGAAACGCTGGGCTGGAAGAAGCACAAGCTGGAATCAAGATTGACAGGAGAAATATCAATAACCTCAGATATGCAGATGACATCACCCTGAAGGCAGAAAGTGAAGAGGAACTAAAAAGCCTCTTGATGAAAGTGGAGAGTGAAAAAGTTGGCTTAAAGCTCAACATTCAGAAAATGAAGATCATGGCATCTGGTCCCATCACTTCATGGGAAATAGATCGAAAACAGTGGAAAGAGTGTCAGACTTTATTTCTTTGGGCTCCAAAATTACTGCAGATGGTGACTGTAGCCATGAAATTAAAAGACGCTTACTCCTTGGAAGGAAAGTTATGACCAACCTAGATAACATATTGAAAAGCAGAGACATTACTTTGCCAACAAAGGTCCATCTAGTCAAGGCTATGGTTTTTCCAGTGGTCATGTATGCATGTGAGAGTTGGACTGTGAAGAAAGCTGAGCACTGAAGAATTGATGCTTTTGAACTGTGGTGTTGGAGAAATGCCGGGGTCCAGCCCTGGTGGATCCAGGGAATTCGAAGCGGGGACGGCATCGGCGAGGATGAGGAAACAATGCTTAATTAAATGTTAATTAAGGATATAAAGAGTGGTTAAATAAGGATAGCTCAGTGAGGAAATTCAGTGGAGAAAAGAGGCTGAATAATTCAGCCAGAAGGTGAGAGAAAGAACGACATGGGGAGACCAAGCTTCGGTGAACAAGGCCCGCACTTTATTTTCCAAAGTAGTTTTTATACCTTACGTTATGCCTAGAGGATAATGGGGGAAGGGGTAGAGTCATGCAGCAAGCCAGGCTTTCTTCCTGCAAACTTATCATATGCAAAAGTTTAGGTGATTTGCATCATCTTCTGGCCCGGAGGCCTGTTAACACTTTAAGACCCTTTCTTCAGAAAACTTATTTTTCTCTAAAGGTGATAAGTCAGGCGCCACCCTCCAAAAGCATTAGATAAAGTTGCATTCCTATAGGGCAAAGGTGTGGTGGGCTATAACAAGAAAAAGAATTAACTCAAGGGTCCAAGGTTACAAATATTAAAGCTACTACTTACACCAATTATATTAATCAATACACTGCCAGGGACACAGCAGGTAAGGGATATGGAAACTTAGCAGCAAACATTGGCCCAACAAGTGAAAAACCCTTCACCAATACAATTTCTAGTCAATCTTTTAACTGCTCAAAGGAATCTGTATTCAGACAGTTTAGAACATCTCATGCCTCTCATAGTTGGGAGGCTCTGAACAATCACGTGTGGCCGGAAGAACCTATTCAGGAGAGAGATGGTGGTGGGGGACAGCCCCCCGTAAAGTCAAAGGTGTAGGTGAGAGCACAAAGCAGAAAGTAGGCAGACTCTGGTTTTGGGGGTAGATGCTCGAGAATTTCCAGGGGGACCCCTGAGGCTTGATCCCACCTTTGCGTATGCCGAGCCTCCTTCCTCATGACCTTTGCCAAGGGCAGAGTTCCTCATGCTGGCTCCCAGCAGAGAAGACTCTTGGGAGTCCCTTGGACTTTAAGGAGATCCAACCAGTCCATTCTGAAGGAGATCAGCCCTGGGATTTCTTTGGAAGGAATGATGCTAAACCTGAAACTCCAGTACTTTGGCCACCTCATGCGAAGAGTTGACTCATTGGAAAAGACTCTGATGCTGGGAGGGATTGGGGGCAGGAGGAGAAGGGGACGACAGAGGATGAGATGGCTGGATGGCATCACTGACTCAATTAGACATGAGTCTGAGTGAACTCGGGGAGTTGGTCATGGACAGGGAGGCCTGGTGTGCTGCGATTCATGGGGTCGCAAAGAGCTGGACACGACTGAGTGACCAAACTGAACTGAACTGAATTGGAGATGCTGGAACATTGGCTATGGTTGTTGCTATTATCTCAATACTCTTTCTTTAAAAATGTGCACTTATTTATTGCTTAGGCATCATAAAGACATTATATTAATTAACTCAGACTAAAATCAGCTTATGAAATAAAAATGACATGTAATGAACATTTTTACTGTATCTTCCTAGCCCTTGAGCTATTAGTAGGATTCAGAGTTGAGTCATGTTTTTTAAGCTGATTCAACCGTATGTGTTCCTAGCTGAGCCAGTCCCACTCATGTTATGGGGAACAGGGTCAGAGCCCTGAAAGACAGCCACTAGGTACCCACGAGGGACTATGTAGCTTGTAAAGCCTGGAATCAGCCTGTGTGTGAAGTGTTAACACATACTCTTAGCAGCTGAAGGAGGACATAAGATTCCAGAGAAAGACATTCTTGCAGGGGAAAGGAAAGAGTAAAGTGAGATAAAATAAATACCAAATAAGAAATAGGAGACAGAGAAAAAAAAACAAGAGAGTGAATAAAATTTCCTATATTTCTGATGACTCAATACCAATTGAAGTAAGTCAGACAAAGACAAATATCATATGATATCACTTATATGTGTAGCCTAAAAAAAAATACAAATGAACTTATATATAAAACAGAAACAGACTCATAGAGAATGAACTAATGGTCACCAGGGGGGAAGTGCGTGAGGCAGGAGGGATAGACTGGGAGTTTGGGATTGACATGTACACACTGCTATATTTAAAACAGATAACAAACAAGGAACTACTGCATAGCACAAAGAATGCTGCTCAATATTCTGTAATAATCCTATATGGGAAAATAATTTGAAAAAGAATAGATACGTGTATATATGTATAACTGAATCATTTTGGTGTACCCCTGAAACTAACACAACATTGTTAATCAACTATGCTCAAATATAAAATAAAAAATTTTTAAAGAGCTGTCTTTCTAGGCATTTCTAAAGCCCAACTACAATGCAGTTTTTGCATATTTTGAATCACTCATACATTACACTTTTATTAATTTTCATTTTGTTTAAGCCAGTTCAAGTGAGTGGGTATCTTATAACATCTTACCTAGAAGGAGAGAAAACTAGATTGATGCTGAAGATATAATTGGTAGAGAAACAGCAGTCACTCATCTTAGCCAGTTTGGGTCACACCATTGCGCTGTGGACAATGTCATATTTTTACAGGTTCAAACATGGTTACTGAGTGGCCTTGTTTTCATCTTGATCCATCATGATCATAGACTCTTCTTGTCTGATAGTGATATTCTACAAATTATGTTCAACAGGAGAACACCAAGACACAGGTCATAATGTCAAATGATACTTTTCTCTTTCTCATCATGAGAAAAGAGCCATCAGGCCTTATGCTCAATCCCTATTCACTATTGGATTAATGACACTTTACCTGCCCTAGTTCACCGCAGTTTACCTTCTCTTGTCATCTAGGCTTCATGTATTGGCAACCGATGTTCTCTGTAACCCATGCTTACCTTGTCTCACACCACTAGGGCAACAGTGGGCATTTTTCTATGTCAAAGAATATAATTCTAGTAACAAAGTGTCAGTCTTTAAATTGTGCTAAAGCTCAAACACCAAGGGCACATCTTCCTCCTCTGTATCTCTAATCTCTAAAGCATGTTATTATTTGCACAGCTTTTTGCAATTTTGAAATATCCCAAATTTGCTTAGCCGTAATTGCCAGCTTGAGCCTATTTTTCCACTCATTTCTCCTTCTTCCTCTCTGTTGTTCAGTGCAACAGCTGGCCGAGCTACTCCATGATGGAAAAAAAGTAGCTTTATATCTTCTAATTTTTGTTAGGCAAAAATATGCCTTCCAATTTGAAAACAACTTCCAGGATTCAGAAACTATCAGGAGCAGTGTCCCTAGTAAAATGGCTATGATTATTATTTCATAATATTCTCTATGCAGTTCTATTAAATATCACCTTTATGTGTAGCCATTGGGGGCTTTCTTGTTTAACTGCTTAGTAAATTTTGATTTTGTTTTACTCTTATGAAGATTATTTAAGCACAGATTGAATGTCTAAGGTAAAACTAAAGAGCAGGGATTACTTACCTTACAGTCAACTAGGCATAGCATGAAGGGACCCAAACTAGCACTATTATGCAGAGAACATATTTCCATAGATGCATTATTGTGGCAAACAGGCATTCTCAAGTTGAGCTAACTGAATTGAAGCATTAAGTCTTTCACTTACAAGTGATGTGACTGGTGGGGTTATTTAACTGCTCTTGTCTACACTGAAACCATACTCACAGGAAACTAGTCAATCTAATCACACTAGGATCACAGCCTTGTCTAATGAATGTCAATGAAACTAAGGCACGCCCATGGGGCAACCCAAGACAGGCAGGTCATGGTGGAGAGATCTGACAGAATGTGGTCCACTGGAGAAGGGAATGGCAAACCACTTCAGTATTCTTGCCTTGAGAACCCCATGAACAGTATGAAAAGGCAAAATGATAGGATACTGAAAGAGGAACTCCCCAGGTCAGTAGGTGCCCAATATACTACTGGAGGTCAGTGGAGAAATAACTCCAGAAAGAACGAAGGGATGGAGCCAAAGCAAAAACAATACCCAGCTGTGTATGTGACTGGTGATACAAGCAAGGTCCGATGCTGTAAAGAGAAATATTGCATTGGAACCTGGAATGTCAGGTCCATGAATCAAGGCAAACTGGAAGTGGTCAAACAAGAGATGGCAAGAGTGAATGTCAACATTCTAGGAATCAGCGAACTCAAATGGACTGGAATGGGTGAATTTAAATCAGATGACCATTATATCTACTATTGCGGGCAGGAATCCCTCAGAAGAAATGGAGTAGCCATCATGGTTAACAAAAGAGTCTGTAATGCAGTACTTAGATGCAATCTCAAAAACGACAGAATGATCTCTGTTTGTTTCCAAGGCAAACCATTCAATATCACGGTAATCCAAGTCTATGCCGCAACCAGTAACACTGAAGAAGCTGAAGTTGAACGGTTCTATGAAGGCCTACAAGACCTTTTAGAACTAACACCCAAAAAAGATATCCTTTTCATTATAGGGGACTGGATTGCAAAAGTAGGAAGTCAAGAAACACCTGGAGTAAAAGGCAAATTTGGTCTTGGAATACGGAATGAAGCAGGGCAAAGACTAATAGAGTTTTGTCAAGAAAATGCACTGGTTATAGCAAACACCCGCTTCCAACAATACAAGAGAAGACTCTACACATGGACATCACCAGATGGTCAAGACCGAAATCAGATTGATCGTGTTCTTTGCAGTCAAAGATGGAGAAGCTCTATACAGTCAACAAAAACAAGACCAGGAGCTGACTGTAGCTCAGATCATGAACTCCTTATTACCAAATTCAGACTGAACTTGAAGAAAGTAGGGAAAACCACTAGACCATTCAGGTATGACCTAAATCAAATCCCTTATGATTATACAGTGGAAATGAGAAATAGACTTAAGGGCCTAGATCTGATAGGTAGAATGCCTTATGAACTATGGAATGAGGTTTGTGACATTGTACAGGAGACAGGGATTAAGACCATCCTCGTGGAAAAGAAATGCAAAAAGCAAAATGACTGTCTGGGGAGGCCTTACAAATAGCTGTGAAAAGAAGAGAAGAGAAAAGCAAAGGAGAAAAGGAAAGATATAAGCATCTGAATGCAGAGTTCCAAAGAATAGCAAGAAGAGATAAGAAAGCCTTCCTCAGCGATCAATGCAAACAAATAGAGGAAAACAACAGAATGGGAAAGACTAGAGATCTCTTCAAGAAAATTAGAGATACCAAGGGAACATTTCATGCAAAGATGGGCTCGATAAAGGACAGAAATGGTATGAACCTAACAGAAGCAGAAGATATCAAGCAGAGGTGGCAAGAATGCACAGAAGAACTGTACAAAAAATATCTTCACGACCCAGATAATTACAATGATGTGATCACTGACCTACAGCCAGACATCCTGGAATGTGAAGTCAAGTGGGCCTTAGAAAACCTCACTACGAACAAAGCTAGTGGAGGTGATGGAATTCCAGTTGAGCTATTTCAAATCCTGAAAGATGATGCTGTGAAAGTGCTGCACTCAGTATGCCAGCAAATTTGGAAAACTCAGCAGTGGCCACAGGACTGGAAAAGGTCAGTTTTCATTCCGATCCCAAAGAAAGGCAATGACAAAGAAGGCTCAAACTACCGCACAATTGCACTCATCTCACATGCTAGTAAAGTAATGCTCAAAATTCTCCAAGCCAGGCTTCAGCAATACATGAACCATGAACTTCTTGATGTTCAAGCTGGTTTTAGAAAAGGCAGAGGAACCAGAGATCAAATTGCCAACATCTGCTGGATCATGGAAAAAGCAAGAGAGTTCCAGAAAAACATCTATTTCTGCTTTATTGACTATGCCAAAGCCTAGGACTATGTGGATCACAATAAACTGTGGAAAATTCTGAAAGAGATGGGAATACCAGACCACCTGACCTGCCTCTTGAGAAACCTATATGCAGGTCAGGAAGCAACAGTTAGAACTGGACATGGAACAACAGACTGGTTCCAAATAGGAAAAGGAGTCCATCAAGGCTGTATATTGTCACCCTGCTTATTTAACTTCTATGCAGAGTACATCATGAGAAATGCTGGACTGGAAGAAGCACAAGCTGGAATTAAGATTGCTGGGAGAAATCTCAATAACCTCAGATAAGCAGATGACACCACCCTTATGGCAGAAAGTGAAGAGGAACTAAAAAGTCTCTTGATGAAAGTGAAAGAGGAGAGTGAAAAAGTTGGCTTAAAGCTCAACATTCAGAAAACGAAGATCATGGCATCTGGTCCCATCACTTCATGGGAAATAGATGGGGAAACAGTGGAAACAGTGTCAGACTTTATTTTTCTGGGCTCCAAAATCACTGCAGATGGTGACTGCAGCCATGAAATTAAAAGACACTTACTCCTTGGAAGGAAAGTTATGACCAACCTACAAAGCATATTCAAAAGCAAAGACATTACTTTGCCAACAAAAGTCTGTCTAGTCAAGGCTATGGTTTTTCCTGTGGTCATGTATGAATGTGAGAGTTGGACTGTGAAGAAGGCTGAGTGCCGAAGAATTGATGCTTTTGAACTGTGGTGTTGGAGAAGACTCCTGAGAGTCCCTTGGACTGAAAGGAGTTCCGACCAGTCCATTTTGAAGGAGATCAGCCCTGGGATTTCTTTGGAAGGACTGATGCTAAAGCTGAAACTCCAGTACTTTGGCCACCTCATGCGAAGAATTGACTCACTGGAAAAGACTCTGATGCTGGGAGGGACTGGGGGCAGGAGGAGAAGGGGAGGACAGAGGATGATATGGCTGGATGGCATCATTGACTCGATGGACGTGAGTCTGAGTGAACTCCAGGAGTTGATGATGGACAGGGAGGCCTGGCGTGCAGCGATTCATGGGGTCACAAAGAGTCGGACATGACTGAGAGACTGAACTGATAGTTGTTTTATAAATAAAACGGAGAGAAGAATAGGATTTCTTCTCAAGGTCATTGTAAAGATTAAAAGAGTAAATTTGCATAAGGAATTTTTTAGGGGCATAATATTGCTGTTGTTCAGTTGTTCAATCATGTCCGACTCTTTGCAAACCCATGGACAGTGGCACACCATGCTCTTCTGTCCTCTAGTATCTCCCAGAGTTTGCGCAAATTCATGCTCATTGAGTTGCTGATGCTATATAACCAGCTCATCTTCTGCCACTTCCTTCATTCCTTGCCCTCAATCTTTCCCAGCATCAGGGTCTTTTCCAATGAATCGGTTCTTCGCATCAGGCGGCCAGAGTACTGGAGGTTCAGCTTCAGCAACAGTCCTTCCAGTGAATATTCAGGGTTGATTTCGTTTAAAATTGACTGGTCCTAAGAAGTCCTCAGTAATATGCATACATACACACACTGTTCTAACATAAAACAAACTGCTTAATAAAAATATTTATAAAAACAATAAAAGAATGAGCTCATCCCATAGAACAAATATTCATGAATAGTCACAAATTTCACTCAATTTACAAGCACATATGTTCTCTCATGGAGAAGGCAATGGCATCCCACTCCAGTACTCTTGCCTAGAAAATCCCATGGACGGAGGGCCTCGTGGGCTGTAGTTCATGGGGTCGCTTAGAGTCAGACACAACTGAGCGACTTCACTTTCACTTTTCACTTTCGTGCATTGGAGAAAGAAATGGCAACCCACTCCAGTGTTCTTGCCTGGAGAATCCCAGGGGAGCCTGGTGGGCTGCCGTCTATGGGGTCGCACGGAGTCAGACATAACTGGAGCGACTTAGCAGCAGCAGCAGCATGTTCTCTCATCTGTTTATTTCCTAGACTCATAATCTGTAATAGATTCTGGAATACCAAGATAAAAGCACATTCTTTGACATTAGATGGATATTTACTGGCTTAGTTTTCCTATGCAGGTTTACATTGATGCTTAAGGACTTGAAATAGCAGATTCTAAAGGAAATACATACATCATATAAAACTAGCTCAAGAAAACACCCTGTAAAATATCACAACCTGCCTGGGATCATTCAAGAAGTAGACATGATTTTTATAAATTCCACATTTTCTGTCCTACCTCAAAAACAGGTCTGTGATAAGAAAGGATATATACTACTCTAGGTCCCAGAGCAGTAAAAAAAGTAGGCTTATCTACTCAATCAGTGTTTGTTTCTTTTTTTCCTTACAGAAAGTTGCTTTCATAGCATAATAAAAAAAAAAAGTTACCAAAATAAATCATCCAGATAAAATACTGGAATACATTAAATTCTAGAAGACAGAGTAATACTAGATATTACTTTCCAAAATATATTACCACTTCTATATTTATGTTGCTTTTTTTTAAAGATTGCACATTGTTATTCAAAGTACCACAAGTATCGGTTTACCTTAAGCAAAAATAATAAACACCAGGCAGATATGTGAAAAATGAGATAAAGATCAAAAAGGAGGATTACTCTTAATTATGAGTATGCATGTGGTTTGAAATAAACAATTTATAAAAGATACGCTAGAATATTTTTGCTTTTCTTTCCTTTTAAAAAATCCTTCTCAAAAAAAGAAGTTATATTACAATGTCTACATGTAAATAGTCCAATGGGTGGGAAATGCAAAGTCTTGAGGATACTATTACCTAATAGATAAGTTGTTAAAAATGTTAAATATAAGCACTATTTTTAGAAGTCTCTTATCATTTATATCCGGTGATGTACATTGAAAATGCCTCTTAGTTACATTTTAGATGGTAAAACTTATCTGAATAGTATCCTAATAAATTTTTCAAGAAGCTTCAGTGTAACTAGTGATATCTTTTCTGATGAAGCTGAGGCTTTCATAGCAAGCTTTTATAGAGTACTTGTCATGTGTCAGGTACTGTGCTAAGTTCTTTATATACATCATATAAAACTGGCTCAAGAAAACACCCTGTAAAATATAGGATAGCCACCATTTCAAAATTGAGAAACCAAGTCTCAGAGAGCCAGCTGATCTGTGCAAGATCACATGACTAGTAGGCGGTAGAGGAAGAGGAGGTGGCAGATGCATCGCTCCTCGGTCGCTGAGCTATACTTTCCCCCTGAGCAGCCTTACGTTGCATACCCAACATATGCTCAGCCCTCCATTATCTTATTTACCTGTACAACTACTATGCATGGGTAGGTATTGATACATTTTAAAGATGAGAAAACAGAGTTCAAGGCCACAATGTAAGTTAAATGCATTAATTACAAAACAAGAATCTAAAGTTAAGTTTGTCTAAATCCAATGCCATGCTTCTAATCAGCAAGTCATCCTCCTGAACTATCTTACTTGCTTGAAAAAAGAAATTGTTTTATTCTATGTACATCCTCATTCAGACTAGCATTGCCCTAATAATTGGAAAAATATTTTGGGGAGCTGCAGGAATAATCACTACTATCATTATTCATGTATGTGTGTGTGTGTGTGTGTGTGTGTGTGTGTGTGTGTGTGCTGTGCTTAGTCGCTCAGTTGTGTCCAACTCTGTGATCCCATGGGCCTCCCATGTGATCCCAGAGGAGCTCACTAGGCTCCTCTGTCCATGGAATTCTCCAGGTGAGAATACTAGAGTGGGTGGCCTACCCCTTCTCCAGGGGTTCTTCCCTACCCAGGAATCAAACTGAGGTCTCCTGCATTGCAGGCAGATCCTTTACCAGCTAAGCTACCAGGGAAGCCCTATATATACATATAGTTCCATTCTACTTGAGAAAGACTCTTTTGCAAGTGCTTGGAGAATTCTTTGAAAAAGTGTCAAGGATATTAAACTACATCTTCAGAAACAGATTTGAATATTTGAATTCAGACTTAATAAAAGCAGTTAGAAAAGGAAATGGGAAAAGTAAAAGCGAAAGAATTAAGATTGCATATTTCTGACTCCAGCATGTATACTTTATCACTTTCCTAGATCAAGTGAGAACGTGATGCAGGAAAAATACTACTGTCTCTAACAGTCTCTCTAAATTTAGTTGTTAATAGTGGACTGCATTTAAAACATTTTAAAAGAAATACTGTAAGATTATTAATTTAATGAAATGCTAGTATGCTTCTTGTCACTTGCACTTTGCTGCTAAGTCGCTTCAGTCGTGTCCAACTCTGTGCAACCCCATAGACGGCAGCCCACCAGACTCTACCCTCCCTGGGATTCTCCAGGCAAGAACACTGGAGTGGGTTGCCATTTCCTTCTCCAATGCATGAAAGTGAAAAGTGAAAGTAAAGTCGCTCAGTCGTGTCCGACTCTTAGCGACCCAATGGACTGCAGACTACCAGGCTCCTCGGTCCATGGGATTTGCCAGGCAAGAGTACTGGAGTGGCTGCCATTGCCTTCTCCCACTTGCACTTTAATTGTGAACTTAATCACAAGCATTTCCACTAAGCTAAGCTACCTATGATTTTAGTCTTATAGGACAAAAACACCTGTATCTACGAATTGTATTTAACAAGCACAATTCAAGGTAAATTTTGTGACAATAGGCAAACACATAATTTAGGAGAATTGTCACCCTTACATACTTTTTTCATGCATCTCTGTCTTACACTCTATCTCACTTCCTTGTCCACGGGAGGTGGGCATGGGGGCATGGAAAGTATGCAATTAGATACCAGCAATAGTATGTACTAGCAAGGACACGATGTTGGGTCAGCCTTATCTCAGGTCGATAAAAATGTAGCATCCAGAGTATGAATGATGTTGAAATAAGAAGCATTTAGAAGGAGAGAAATTCTAAATGTATAAATTAGGAGGGTATAAAGAAGAGGATATGAAAGCCATTTAGGTACTAAAGCCTTAAGTCTCTAGAGAAGAAAGGCACAAGAATAATAACTTAGTGGAATGCTAACATGTTTATTATTGCTGTTACTCTATTTGCTTTCCATTCATATAGTCACAGGTGCTCCCACTAAGCTATTATTTTAACTTTGCAGAGCAAAATGCCCCTCCTGAGAGTTTTATTTACTAGGCATATTTTATCTGTGAGCTTTTGTCTTTAAATGTTACAGACATAGCATTCAGGAATAGACTAAACTCTCTTCTCCCCAACTCCAGCTCCCAATTTCAGGTCACCAAAATGAGACTCAAATTGTCCCAGACTGGAAATTTAAGTGCTCACACCTGAACTAATCAGAAGTGGCCAGGTTTCTAGGGCTACAGTACAAATCATCAGAAACCTTTTCTATGGCTATTTGAATGAAGAGTTAATTCTCACAGAAGAACATCCAAGAAAACAAAATGATGTCCTTTACACAAGCTCAGAGCAAGGTTTCAATTCACCTCTTTTTCCAAGGTACAGTTTGAGAAGTAAAGTGTGTTGGACGCCTTTCAGTTTACCTTTTCCTCATTTGAGCTGTCCCTATAGTCAGGAGCTCTGTAAGAGTTGCAGTCTTCTTCCAGCAGCTATAACTTGATCACTCCTTTCTTCTTGTCAGTGCTGTGTTCTCCTTGTGTCCTGCTCTACTGCTCCCCTGTTGAGGGTGTAGAATGCTTCTGAACATCTATTAGTGACCAGAAGGGAGGGGAATTCACATCCCAGACAGCACATCTTTGTTGAGGGGAAGCTAAGAGTGTATAAATTCTTGCCCCCCACCACCACAGTGGACTGTCCTGAGATACCAGTATTTAGCTTCTTAATCCAACAATTCAAACAGTCAGGCTCACACAATGGCAGTCAACTCAATAGCAGATTCTCAAAATGATTCTCTCGCCAGATTTCCTCAAGTCTCCTTGCCCCTCACTTCAGCTTTTTACACTCTCTGATTAAGCAAAAACCATAACCCTTTGCCTAGGCTTACTTAGGCTGCGGAAATCAGACTAAGTTAGAAGGAGTTTCTTTAATTCATTGATTCATTTATCATGCAAATAATAGAAGCTGAGATAATGAAAGCTTTCAAATGCTTTATAAATATTTATTGAGTGATTATTAAATATTAAAAATTATACTTGGTGCTGGGGACACAGTAGTGCTTAAAAAGACACTCTTTACACTCTCCAGAAGCTTACAATCCATTTGGAGATATATAAAACCTAAGTCAAAAAAAAAAAAAAATCGGAGAAGGCAATGGCACCCCACTCCAGTACTCTTGCCTGGAAAATCCCACGGACAGAGAAGCCTGGAAGGCTGCAGTCCATGGGGTCACTGAGGGTCGGAGACGACTGAGCGACTTCACTTTCACTTTTCACTTTTCACTTTCATGCATTGGAGGAAATGGCAACCCACTCCAGTGTTCTTGCCTGGAGAATCCCAGGTACGGCGGAGCATGGTGGCCTGCCATCTATGGGATCCCACAGAGTCGGACTTAGCAAGTCAAAAAAACAAAGTAATTGTGTATCAAATTCCAAGAAGGAAACAAAACAATATCTCTGAGGAAGAAAGTATCTAAAGGAGACTCTCTTAGGTAGGGCTGTATTTGATAATGTTTAACAGAATTCTTAGTTGCAAGCAATGGAAGCTGACTCTAGATCTTTACTAGACAACATTTATATTCTACATATATTCATACATTGCTGGGAGGAATGCGGAACCAGACTTTAAGACAAAGCGTTGCAGGACAAGATGCAAAACCACACCACAGAACTGGCCTGATGAAGCAAGAACTGCTGATGTTTCTGCATGACTGCTATAAGTCATTTCTGGTGCTTACCAATGTCACGTTGGTATGAAGAACTCAATGTTTTAATCCCTGGAAAACTGCCAGTTTCCACTGTCGAAGATACCTCTATTGCCTGTGGTGACAACGAAAAGAGAAGCACTCCAAGCTTTGGGGAGCTAATTGAAAGTGTTAGATTGGTGATTCTTGATCATCTATCTGCTTCCTAATGCCTGGGATTCTCAGTTATGATGTTTATGTTGGACAGGAGAAACTCATGATGTAGGGATTCCCATAAATGCAGAAAGGCAGCCATAATAGGACAAATGTCATGAGAAGTATAGGCTTTGGGGAAGTTACCTCAGTAAGTTACTGTGTAGAGAACTAGAAAAAGCTAATATTCAGATCTAGATAGAGATGCAATGGGTCTATGTTAAAGAAGTGCTGTATCTGGATAAAACAAGTCAAAGTGATACCAGCTGATGTTGGAAAGTTAAACGGGACCACATCATGCAGGACATCAGCATATGTTGTCTTTTAAACATATTTGCTGTCTAGCTACCTTCTATTCTGTCTACATGGACATAATTTGGAGTCTATGTAAACCACAACTGTGAACGTGAAAACTCATTTTCTCTGCATTGTAAAGAGTTCAGGCACCCATTACATACTCAGGTAGAATGATTGGGTTATACAGATGATAGATTTTCATATAAAGGTTTTGGTCTTAAAATTGAATATTTTAATAAGACCCAAACATGTTCATTTGGATGCTAATATGCTGAAAACCCTGAGTATTATGACTAATAATCATGTTTCTCCAGGTATTTATGATATTTTGAAAATAAAACTGCAGAATATGTTACTGCATTCTCTATGTAAACTGTAACCATATGTATATTTTCTTAAATCACAATATAATTCCACACATAATTTATATGTGTGTTTACATTAATTTCACATTATTTCATAATGTGATAATAATTAATTATTATTTAATAATCAATAAATAATCATTATACATAATTATTATTTATACTATTAAATAATATTTATTTACTAATTATGAATATTATTTCATAATAATTAGTTCATAATAATTTCACATTATTTATGAAACTGATCAATATGTTGCTGAGTTTCTGCATGCATTCATTTTTCTATCACTAGGAATTAGCTTTTAAACATTCCCTTTAGAAACCCAACCTTGAGCAATATTTAAGGACAAATAGTATATCACATTAAAGCTTTAAAGGTATTAACACATATTTTGTGAAAAAGCTTTATGATGTCACTTCATAGAGCTATTTCATACAACATATATTAATAACTCCAATTTTTATTCTCTATGAAATTACACATGATATAGAAACATGTAGAGATTTTACACTGGGAAGATCTGTACTTTTTGTAACAAATAAGCTTAGTTTGAGATATATGGCTAGCTGCTGCACAGTTCCTGAGTTTGTAGCCACAGATTACTTACTATAATAATTAATGGCTACTATTTGCTGAGAAATATTATACACCAGTATGGTCACATGAAACATCACATTTACTCCTCACCTGAGTAAAGTGGTTATTATTCCCATTTTACAAATAGAAGAATGATGGTTTACTGACCTTCCAAATATTGCCAAACTAACATGACAAAGAATGTCACCCAGCCACATGGAATACATGAGGTTGGGGATTCCACACAGCTCCTGGATCAAGGAGCTGATAGTCTTACTTTTCTACACTATCACCAGATTCTGAATATTCTTCAATAAACATCTCTGTTAGTTTTAGTGTGTGTGTGTACATGCGTGTGCTCAGTCGCTTTAGTCGTGTTCCAGTCTACGCAACCTTATGGACTGTAGCCCACAAGGCTCCTCTGTCCTTGAGATTCTCTAGGAAGGAATACTGGAGTGGGTTGCCATGCCCTCCTCCTAGGGATCTTCCAACCCAGGGATCAATCCCATATCTCCTCTGTCTCCTGCATTGCAGGCAGATTCCTTACCCACTGAGCTACCTGGGAAGCCCATTATTTCCTTTCTTCTTTGTAGCTATTTCCCCACTGAATGTGAAGAAAAATCAAAAAGAAGTTTCCATTTAGATTTGGTGAAACTGTTATTCAGAGTAGCTTATTGCTACAACTAGTTATAAAATAGCCATATATATATATATATATATATATATATATGGGCCCATATATATATGGGCTTCCCTTGTGGCTCAGTTGATAAAGAATATGCCTGTAATGTGGGAGACCTGGATTCAATCCCTGGGTTGGGAAGATCCCTTGGAGAAGGGAAAGGCTACCCACTCCGGTATTCTGGCCCAGAGAATTCCATGAACTATATAGTCCATATATATATACATATATGTGTGTATAAAACTCTACACTCATGTCCTTTCCTGGATGAAAAGAGGGTCAAGAGTAAAGGCATCTCTAAATCAGAGTAACTTCAGAACTCTTCTCGGGAAATTGCCAGAAGACAGAATACTTGCCCAGAAAGGCTTCTCAGGTACAGAGATGCCACATATTATCATTTATTGTCAGGCATCACACATTGTCAGTTGACAGGCTTTATTATGCCTTTGATTCTGATATATGTCATGGTGTTTCCTTTTCAATATAATGTACAAAGGACAACCTCAAAAGTATACTCCTCACTACATAGAGATTCTTCAAACAGAAACAAGAACAATAATAAGAGAAAAGACTAGTGTTTCTCAAGCAATACCATATGCCAGCATGGTCACATAAGACATCACATATCCATCACCTTTGGATGATGTGGCAAAGGCTCCTCTTGCAGGGGGAAGATACAGGAGAAGAAATGTTCAAAGAAGTTGTATATAAAGAGATTAACATGATTTGTTGAATGGTCCAGGCTAATATCAGCTAATGTAAGTCCAGGCTAATGTCAGCTAGCAACCTGACTCTAGTGGTTCTCTGTTGCCTTGGAATTTAAACTTCAAGTTGAAACTTAGTTCTGGAAGCCCCCAGAAGGTATCTCATGTGCATTCACAGATAAACTTTTCCGCAGCTGTTACAACAGCAATGAGGTTTTTTATTTTTTAGTTCTTAATGTGCTGAAACCACAAAGGTGTTTTCTGCCAATAAACTGTATTTGAGACACTCTGTTTTTATCAAGTAGCAACCTCTTGAGAATTTCTCAAGGATACATTGTAACAATTGAGAAGTAAGCATCTGGATTCACACATGAATTAGGAGGAGTGAAGGCAATGGCACCCCACTCTAGTACTCTTGCCTGGAAAATCCCATGGATGGAGGAGCCTCGTGGGCTGCAGTCCATGGGGTCACTAGGAGTCGGACACGACTAAGCGACTTCACTTTCACTTTTCACTTTCACGCATTGGAGAAGGAAATGGCAATCCACTCCAGTGTTCTTGCCTGGAGAATCCCAGGGAAGGGGAGCCTGGTGGGCTGCCATCTATGGGGTCGCACAGAGTCGGACACGACTGAAGCAACTTAGCAGTAGCACAGTCTCTCATTGTCTTTCAGTTCTGCTTTATTATCTGAACATCCTAGCTTTCTGGTACTTTCAATTTATTTTAGCTTTTCTTGAGAGATGTATAAAGGTATTATCCACAAATTTCTTCTAGATGTCACCAAGAGAAGCTATTCCAAGCTGATTCTCCATTTTGAAAATCTGCAAATCTGATTTAGTTAGTTAATTCAGAGGGCAGATTCATATCTACAAAATTTTAGAATACTAATTTCTAAATCAGATGCCAACTTATTAATTTATGGGAAGAATATTTATTACCTAGGGACATAAATATTCATGTTTGTAAGTGGACTGTGATTGGAAATTTTCAGTGATTTTAATTTATGATTATATATTTATCAATATCTCTATTTTCCCAGTAATATGAGTGGTCAGAACATTTGAATCTCCCTACTTTATTAGAAAAAAGACATAACACAAAACATGCCTACCAAAGACATTTAAGTCGCATATAATACAAAGGTGCCAATAACTATCTGATGCCTGGTCTATGGATGCCAGTTTTTCAGATGTTTCCATTTCATTGAAAGGATGGACATGAACTAGAAAAAAATTCAGTAGAAAGACATAAATCATTTTTTTCATTTGTGATCCTTTAGAAATTATATTACAGAATCAATTTAGACACCCCGGTAACTAAAATACATTGGTCATTCAAAAGTCCTCAAATAAGAAATTGTAATTTCTTCCTTGACTAGCATTCAAAATAAATTATTAATATTATTTTTACTAAACTCAGGTCATACTTCAAATAAAGAAAGGAAAAGTGAAATGTTTTTTTAAAAAGTGGATTTTTTGTGATTTTAAAATTTCAACCTTTGAATCCCTAAATGTTTTCTACTTCCAAAAAATTAAGGATTTCCTCTTTTGTCCATTATGCAATTATTACTGATGTAATCTCACAGAGATAATGTCAATATTAATGTTCTTAAAAGGCTGAAATGTTGTGCAAGTAAGGCATAATAGCATGCCTTATAGTCATCTCATAATATTATGGCCACAATCTCCATCAAGGTATTAATAATCAAAAGCAAACATAAGAATCACTCAAAGTAGAAGAGGCCTACTATATCAGTTTTACATATAACTTCTACAGCTTTTGTTCTTTATTATCTGTTACTGGGGATTATTTTTTAAGGTGCTTTTTATTCTCCACCCATTGAATAATAAGGTAGACATTTACAAAATAGTAGATAAAGATAGATCAATTTTTATAACATACACATGAATGATAGAGACTTGAATATAACAGACTTGGATATAACTAATGGAAAAATAAACCAAATATTCCACAAATATTATCTAAGGTAAACTCAAGTGACTTGTACCATTATCTCAATAACTCTTTATAGGTAGATCTTTTATCACTTTAATATTGTTTTCAAAGGTAAATCTTGTTCTCTTCTGATAGTGGTTTCAAACATAGTCATAATTATCTCTTTTTCTATTTTAAGAAATATACCTGCTTTTGTTGATTTAGTTGAGTGTCTACAAGAACTCAAGCAGCATATTGAGCACACAGAGAATTATAGCTTTGTCTTAAAGTGAGATTGATATGTCATTAACTGAACAAATTCTCTCATAAATTGTCCCTGGAAATTAAAGATCAGCTCTTTTGTGTAGGAGACTGGAGTCTTCACATTAAAAATTTTGCTTAGTCTCCACACTGGTGTGTCCAGAATAGGAAGTGAGCTTAGAGCATCTAAAGAAAGCTGAAGACAGCTACGTGCTAGTTCACAGCTTTGCCACATTCTTTTATATTCCTCGCAAATGAATCATGTTTTAAAGCAAGTAAGAAAATGACTTTCTAGGGAAAAAAAATTCAACAAAATAATCACGAATGCCTTTTTTTATTTTAGAAGATAGCTAGTTGAATTTAACCATCACTTTCCTTAACTCTCTTCTGACTCATTATTCAGTCACTAAGTCGTGTCTGACTCTGCTACCCACTGGACTGCAGCACACAAGGCTTCCCTGTCCTTCATCATCTCCCAGAGTTTGCTCAAACTCATGTGCATTGAGTCAGTGATGTCATCCAACACTCTCATCCTCTATTGCCCCCTTCTCCTCTTGCCCTCAGTCTTTCCCAGCATCAGGATCTTTACCAATGAGTTACCTCTTCACAGCAGGTGGCCAAAATATTAGAGCTTCAACTTCAGCATCAGTCCCTTCCAATTACTAGTCAGGACTGATTTCCTTCAGGACTGACTGGTTTGATCTCCTTGAATCCAAGGGACTCTCAAGAGTCTTCTCCAGTATCAATTCTTGGCATCAATTCTTGGCAGCTCTCAGCCTTCTTTATGGTCTAACTCTCACACCCATACATGACTACTGGAACAACCATAGTTTTGACTATATGGAACTTTGTCAGCAAAGTGATAGCTCTGCTTTTTAATATGCTGTCAAGGTTTGTCATATCTTTCCTTCCATGGAGCAAGCATCTTTTAATTTCACGGCTGCAGTCACTGTCCACAGTGATTTTGAGCCCAAGAAAATAAAATCTATCACTGTTTCAATTTTTTCCCCTTCTATTTGCCATGAAGTGATGGGACTGGACACCATGGTCTTTATTTTATGAATGCTGAGTTTTAAGCCAGTTTTTTTCACTCTCTTCATTTACCTTCATCGAGAGGCTCTTTATTTTCTCTTCATTTTCTGCCCTTAGGGTGGCATCATCTTAATATCTGAAGTTGTTGATATTCCTCCCAGCAATCTTGATTTCAGCTTGTGAGTCATCCAGCCCAGCATTTCACATGATGTACTCTGCTTAGAAATTAAATAAGCAGGGTGACAATATACAACCTTGACGTATTCCTTTTCCAATTTTGAACTCCGTGTGTAGTGCCACGTCTGGCTTCAACTATTGCTTCTTGTCCTGCCTATAGGTTTCTCAGGAAACAGTTAAGCTGATCTGGTATTCTCATTTCTTTAAGAATTTTTCACAGTTTGTTGTTATCTACACAAAGGCTTTAGCGTAGTCAATGAAGCAGAAGCAGGTATTTTTGTAATTCTCCTGTTTAAGCTATGATTCAATGGATGTTGGCAATTTGATCTCTGGTTCCTCTGTCTTTTCTAAACCCAGCTTGTACATCTGGAAGTTCTTGGTTCAAGTACTGCTGGAGCCCAGCTTGAAGGATTTTGAGCATAATCTTGCTAGCATGTGAAATAAGTGCAATCATATGGTAATTTGAACATTCTTTTGGCATTGTCCTTTTCTGGGATTAAAATGAAAACTGACTTTGTTCAGTCCTTGGACCATTGCTGAGTTTTCCAAATTTGCTGGCATATTGAGTCCAACACTCTAACAGCATCATCTTTCAGGATTTGAAAAAGCTCAATTGGAATTCCATCATCTCCACTAGCTTTGTTCATAGTAATGCTTTCTAAGGCCCACTTGACATCACACTCCAGGATGTCTGGCTCAAGGTCAGTGCCCACACCATTGTGATTACCAAGGTGATTAAGAACTTTTTGTATAGTTCTTCTGTGTATCCTTGCCACCTCTTCTTAATCTCTTTGCTTCTGTTAGATTGTTTGTTGAAAATATTTAATATGAATATTTATGTATGTGTGTTTATATTTATCTATATCTGTGATATCCTGAAGCTTTGTGGCCCTATATTTTCCTGCTCTTGCAACCACACATTTCAGCAATTTTCCACAAGTTCACACCTACGTGAGTGCTTAACTGTATGCCAAGTCCCAGAAAGAAATTGTAGTATCATAGGGGTCTTCTGCTGCTGCTGCTGCTGCTAAGTCGCTTCAGTTGTGTCCGACTCTGTGCGACCCCTGTGAGCTAAGTCAGATATTGGAATTGTTCAAATACTTCAAAGTCCAGTACAATGATATGGCCAGCAGTCACTCCCTAAACTCCACAAACATCAACTCTAGGTTCAGAGTGGACTTCTGCTGCTGCTGCTGCTGCTAAGTCGCTTCAGTTGTGTCCGACTCTGTGCGACCCCATAGACAGCAGCCCACCAGGCTCTGCCATCCCCGGATTCTCCATGCAAGTACACTGGAGTGGGTTGCCATTTCCTTCTCCAATGCATGAAAGTGAAAAGTGAAAGGGAAGTCGCTCAGTCATGTCCAACTCTTCATGACCCCATGGACCGCAGCCTACCAGGCTCCTCCATCCAAGGGAGTTTCCAGACAAGAGGACACCGTTGTCTTATTCTTGATCTTAGGGGGAATGCTTTCAAGTTTTCACCATTGAGAATAATGTTTGCTGTAGGCTTATCATATGTGGTCTTTACTATGTTGAGGTAGGTTCCTTCTATGCCCATTTTTTGAAGAGTTTTAATCATAAATGGGTGCCAAATTTTGTCAAAGGCTTTTTTTGCATCTATTGAGATTTTCATATGGTTATCTTTCAATTTGTTAATATAGAGTATCACATTGATTGACTTGTGTATATTGAAGAATCCTTGCTTTGCTGGAATAAACCCAACTTGATCATGGTATATGAGCCTCCTGATGCGTTGCTGAATTCTGTTTGCTAACATTTTGTTGAGGATTTTTACATCTATGTTCATCAGTGATTTTGGCCTGTAGTTTTCTTTTTTTCTGTGTTGCCTTTGTCTGGTTTTGGTATCAGGGTAATGGTGGCCTCGTAGAATGAGTTTGGAAGTGTTCCTTCCTCTGAAATTTTTTGAAACAGTTTTAGAGGATAGACTAAATTAGCTCATCTCTAAATATTTGATAGAATTCTTCTGTGAAGTCATCTGGTCCTGGGCTTTTGGGTTTTGGGAGATTTTTGATCACAGCTTCAATTTCAGTGCATATAATTAGGTTGTTCATAATTTCTATTTCTTCCTGGTTCAGTCTTGGAAGATTGAACTTTTCTAAGAATCTGTCCATTTCTTCCAGGTTATCCATTTTATTGCCATATAGTTGTTCATAATAGTCTCTTATAATCCTTTGTATTTCTGCATTGTCTGTTGTAACCTCTCCTTTTTCATTTCTAATTTTGTTGATTTGAGTCTTCTTTTTTTCTTAATGAGTCTGGCTAAAGGTTTTCCAATTTTGTTTATCTTCTCAAAGAACCAGCTTTTAGTTCTATTATTGTTTCTTTCATTTCTTTTTCATTTATTTCTACAAGGATCTTTATGATTTCTTTCCTTCTACTAATTTTGGGGGTTTTTTGTTCCTCTTTTTCCAGTTGTTTTAGGTGTTAAGTTAGGTTGTCTATTCTATATTTTTCTTTTTTCTTGAGGTATAAATGTATTGCTGTAAACTTCCCTCTTAGAACTGCTTTTGCTTCATCCCATAGGTTTTGAGTTGTCATGTTTTCATTGTCATTTGTTTCTAGAAATTTTTTGATTTCCCTTTTGATTTCTTCAGTAACCTGTTGGTTATTTAGAAATGTGTTGTTTAATCTCCATATGTCTGTGTTTCTTACAGCTTTTTTCTTGTAATTGATATCTCATCTCATAGTGTTGTGGCCAGAAAAGATGCTTGATATGATTTCAATTTTGTTAAACTTACTGAGGTTTGATTTGTGATCTAAGGTGTGGTCTATCCTGTAGAATGTTCCATGTGCACTTGAGAAGAAGGTGTATTCTTCTGCATTTGGATGGAATGTCCTAAAGATATCAATGATATCCATCTCATCTAATGTATCATTTAAGCCTTATGTTTCCTTATTAATTTTCTGTTTTGATGATCTGTCCATTATTAGTGTGAGTGGGGTGTTAAAGTCTCCTACTATTATTGTGTTATTGGCAATTTCTCCTATTAAGTCTGTTAGTGTTTGTCTTATGTATTGAGCTGCTCCTATGTTGGGTGCATAGATATTTACAATTGTTATGTCTTCCTCTTGGATTGATCCCTGGATCATTATGTAGTGTCCTTCCTTATCTCTTGTAATCTTCTTTATTTCCAGGTCTATTTTTTCTGATATGAGGATTGTTATTCCAGCTTTCTTTTGCTTCCCATTTGCATGGAATATATTTTTCCATCCTCTCACTTTCAGTCTGTATGTGTCTTGAGGTATGAAGTGGGGTTTCTTGTAGACAACATATATATGGGTCTTGTTTTTTAATCCATTCGGCTAATCTATGTCTTTTGGTTGGAGCATTTAGTCCATTTACATTTAAAGTAATTATATATATATATATGTTCTTATTGCCATTTTCTTAATTGTTTGGGGTTGATTTTGTAGATCTTTTTTCTTCTCTTGTATTTCTTGATTATATAAGTCCCTTTAACATTTGTTGTAAAGCTGGTTTGGTAGTACTGAATTCTCTTAACTTTTGCTTGTCTGAAAAGCTTTTTTTTTCTCCATCAAGTTTGAATGAGATCCTTGCCAGGTACAGTTAATCTTGGTTGTAGGTTTTTCCCTTTCAATAGTTTGGATATATCCTGCCATTCCCTTCTAGCCTGCAGAGTTTCTGCTGAAAGATCAGCTGTTAAGCACATGGGGTTTCCCTTGTATGTTACTTGTTGCTTCTCCCTTGCTGCTCTTAATATTCTTTCTTTCTGTTTAGTCTTTCTTAGTTTTGATTAGTATGTGTCTTGACATGTTTCTCCTTGGGTTTATCCTGTATGGGGCTCTTTGTGCCTCTTGGACTTGATTGACTGTTTAATTTTCCATGTTGGGGAAATTTTAAACTATAATCTCTTCAAAATTTTCTCATATCCTTTCTTTTTCTCTTCTTCTTCTGGGACCCCTATAATTTGAATGTTGGTGCACTTGACATTGTACCAGAGGTCTCTGAGACTATCTTCAGTTGTTTTCATTCTTTTTACTTTATTCTGCTCTTCAGAAGTTATCGTCAGCATTTTGTCTTCCAGCTCACTAATTTGTTCTTCAGTTTCAGATATTCTGCTATTGATTCCTTCTAGAGTATTTTTAATTTCAGTAATTGTGTTGTTTGTCTCTGTATGTTTATTCTTTTTTTTTTTTTTTTGAAATTTTTTTTAATTTTATTTTTTAACTTTACAATATTGTATTGGTTTTGCCATATATCAACATGAATCTGCCACAGGTATACACGTGTTCCCCATCCTGAACCCTCCTCCCTCCTCCCTCCCCGTACCATCCCTCTGGGTCATCCCAGTGCACCAGCCCCAAGCATCCAATATCATGCATCGAACCTGGACTGGCGACTTGTTTCATAATTCTTCTAGGTCTTTGTTAATTGATTCTTGCATTTACTCCATTTTGTTTTCAAGTTTTTTGATTATCTTTACTATCATTATTCTGAATTCTTTTTCAGGTAGTTTGCCTATTTCCTCTTCATTTATTTGGACTTCTGTGTTTCAGTTTGTTCCTTCATTTGTGTAGCATTTCTCTGCCTTTTCATTATCTTTTTTTAATCTATTGTGTTTGCAGTCTCCTTTTCCCAGGCTTCAAGGTTGAATTATTTCTTCCTTTTAGCTTCTGCCCTCCTAAGGTTGGTCCAGTGGTTTGTGTAAGCTTCATATAGGGTGAGATTTGTGCTGTTTGTTTGTTTGTTTTTCCTCTGATGGGCAAGGCTGAGTGAAGTGATAATCCTGTCTGCTGATGATTGGGGTTGTATTTTTATTTTGTTTATTATTTAGATGAGGCATCCTACACAGGGTGCTACTGGTGGTTGGGTGTTGCCAGGTCTTGTATTCAAGCAGTTTCCTTTGTGTCAGTTCTCACTATTTGATACTCCCTAGGGTTAGCTCTCTGGTAGTCTAGGGTCTTGGAGTCAGTGTTCCCACTCCAAAGGCTCAGGGCTTGATCACATAGAATGCATAAATTACAGGGGAGGCTGTCACAGATGCAAAGGATAGATGTTTTATTGCTGTGAAGATGAAATTCTGATTCACAGGTGCTAACTGGGTATCTCAGGCCAGGAAGGGAGTCCCATCACTCTGGGACTGCTACAGGGCTTCCCAAGGTCCTCAGTAAGGATGAGAAGAACAGTGAATTCAAAGAGCTCAGGGGCACCTCACTGGTGCTACTAGCAGTCAGCTTCCAAGCCCACTCATCAACAGAAACCCTCTCTCTGGGCTTATATTTCAACTGTGATGGTAGGACTCCAGAGGGCTTGAGCCACGTCTTCTGTAAGTCAGAAGGAGAAGCTTAAGGGTGCCCAGCATCTCTTGTAGACATGAAATCAGTGCAGAGGTTGCTCTCACTCTACTGAGATGGGCCAACACCATCCCAAGATGAGTGGGGTGAAGCCCTGGACACCATGGAAGGCATGGTGGCCCTGGAGAAGAACTTGAACCAGGCCTCTTGGAGTCTGTTTACTGAGCTCTGTGTAGACCAATCCCCAGCTCTCTAACTTGCCAGAGAATTGTCGCTTTTTTTTTTTTTTTTGATATGGAGTTGCATGAGCTGTGTGAATATTTTGGAGATTAATACACCTCCTAGGTAACGAAAATAAAAACAAAAATGAACAATGGGATGTAATTAAATTTAAAAGTTTTTGCAAAGCAAAGGAAACCATAAGCAAAAAGACAACCCAAGAATATGGGGAAATATTTGCAAACAAAGGAAAGCTGGATTTAACCCTATCTTTTCTAACTTACAAAGTTTGTAAATTAAAAAAAAAAAAGTTACTTCTGTATGAACTTTAGTTTCAGCAGCTAAAAGAGAGTGACTAAAAAAACTTACTACAGAGAATTTTTTAAGGAATTAAAGTACTCACGTGTGCACAAAGTACACATAGACATACACATAGACATATGCACGTAGACATACATGTATGTCTACATATATCATGTATACACCCCTCAGTGCATGTTTCCTTCCCTTAAAAGCTATATATTTTTTAAAATCTGATTGAAGAGATATGTTTTATGGCAGAGAAAAATGGTTTTTGAAAGTTACTGTGAAAAGTGGCTTTTGTATTTAAGAAACATTCTGTTTCAAGCTTTGTCTTCAAGATGTAAACTTTTCTGGTCAGAGGGAAAAATACTAGGTGATTGGTCACATGTTCAATTTATTACTCAGTGTTCCTGGCTTTCCTATATTACCAGATAAGATGTATTTATTGGGATTCTGATAGTTCTACTTTCTGAAATAGGAAAAGCTGAAATATGACATATATTTAAAGGAGTAGATGACAGAAAGCTGTGATACCTGGGCCAGGACAAAAGAAGCCCTGAGTCTCTACTCTTAAAGTTTAATATGTTGTGCTGATAAGAGCAAAGAATATTCAATCTGGACGTCTCCAATGGCCTTTAAAAGAAGATAAAGATAATGAATGAGAGGGAATAGAAACTTTACATGAGTACTATGGACTGAATTGTTCCAGCCTCTCAAAATAATCCTATGTTAAAGCCTTAATGCTCAGTGTGACTATATTTGAAGCTAGGGCCTTTATGAGATAATTAAGGTTAAATGAGGTTATAAGGGTGGAGCCTTTTGTGCACGTGCAGAGTCATGTCCAGCTTTTTGTGACCCCATGGACTGTATCCCACCAGGCTATCTCTGTCCATGAGATTCTCCAGGTAAGAATACTGGAATGGGTTGCCACTTCCTTCTCCAGGAGGTCATCCCAACCCAGGAACAGAAAAGGTGTTTCTTGCATTGCAGGCAGATGCTTTACTGCTTGAGCCATTGGGGAAATCCAACCTGTGGAATTAAGTGTTCTTATAAGAGACACCAGAGAGCTTGCTCTCACTCTCTCACTGCCATGCAATGATACAACCAGAAGTTGGTGATCGTCAAGCCAAGAAGAGAATCCTCACCAGAAAACACCCCTGCCAGACCTTTGTCTAGTACTTCTAGACTCCAGAACTTTGAGAAACTAAGTTTCTGCCATTAATCTATAACATTTTGTTATGGCAACCTGACTAATACAATGAGGGAAGTATTTTATTTTTATCCTAAAAGTTCAGTGGAAGCAACTGGAGAAAAAAATTCATGAAGGTTAAAACAAATAATAGAATATCCTAACAAGTAATTTAGTGAATACACAGCTTAGAACTCAGCAGTTAACAAGTTTATTACCAAAGGCCTAACCCCTGCACAACTTGCTATGGAATATTCCAAGCACCCTTGCTTTCAGAGTCTGCTTTTATTTTGGCTAGATGCAAGTCAGTGAAAGTAAATTCCCCCTTGTCTAATTAGATGTATATCCCCTTTTTGCAACACAAATAACAAAGTTCTGATTAATCAGTTCTAAAGCAAAAGTAAACACTCTGCTGCAGTTAATTAAAAATTAAATTCCTCTGGAGAGCTGATTACAGGAGGGAGTCAGGATATGCCTTTATTAAATAAGTGTTGCTTGCAGGACGATGTCAGAGACAGACCTTAGGTACTTGTGCATTCATATAACCGAGAACATACTCGGATATTCAATGAGGTATTTCCACATTTCCATTTTCAACAAAGAATGGGTGTAGAGAGAGGGGCCAAGGGCACTTTCAAGAATTTTTAAAACTACTGAGGCCTAAGGTTCTAGTTACAGTTATCCAGAGAACAGCTGTTCAGTAATCCCCACTAAAAGAAAAAATAGCAAATTTATTATATATATAAAAATAGCTTGGTCATCTTCCATATTCCAATCTAAATTATAAGTAAAGGTAGCATCCTGATTTACTAAAAGTATAAGCTAGACATTGCAAAATTATCTCAATATTACTGCATCTCAGTTCAGTTCAGTTCAGTTCAGTCGCTCAGTCATGTCCAACTCTTTGTGACCCCATGAATCACAGCACGCCAGGCCTCCCTGTCCATCACCAACTCCTGGAGTTCACCCAGACTCATGTCCATCGAGTCAGTGATGCCATCCAACCATCTCATCCTCTGTCGTCCCCTTCTCCTCCTGCCCCCAATCCTTCCCAGCATCAGAGTCTTTTCCAATGAGTCAACTCTTCGCATGAGGTGGCCAAAGTACTGGAGTTTCAGCTTTAGCATCATTCCTTCCAAAGAAATCCCAGGGCTGATCTCCTTCAGAATGGACTGGTTGGATCTCCTTGCAGTCCAAGGGACTCTCAAGAGTCTTCTCCAACACCACAGTTCAAAAGCATCAATTCTTCGGCGCTCAGCCTTCTTCACAGTCCAACTCTCACATCCATACACGACCACAGGAAGAACCATAGCCTTGACTAGACAAACCTTTGTCGGCAAAGTAATGTCTCTGCTTTTGAATATGCTATCTAGGTTGGACATAACTTTCCTTCCAAGGAGTAAGCGTCTGTTAATTTCATGGCTGCAGTCACCATCTGCAGTGATTTTGGAGCCCAAAAAAATAAAGTCTGACACTGTTTCCAGTGTTTCCCCATCTATTTCCCATGAAGTGATAGGACCAGATGCCATGATCTTCGTTTTCTGAATGTTGAGCTTTAAGCCAACTTTTTCAGTCTCCACTTTCACTTTCATCAAGAGGCTTTTTAGTTCCTCTTCACTTTCTGCCATAAGGGTGGCGTCATCTGCATATCTGAGGTTATTGATATTTCTCCCAGCAATGCATCTAACTGCATATAATCATCTTTTCAAGAGCAACGTTTCATTTTCCCATCCCATGCCTGTAGGATTCTTCACTGTTTCTGAAGAAGAGATATAGTCTCAAGTTAGGGACCACTGAAGATGTAATTCTGACGATAGAAATCAAAATCTTGAACTGCACACATGTATGGAGCTATAAGGGCTTCTTGGTTGACTCAGTGGTAAAGAATCTGCTTGCCAATGCAGGAGGTATGGGTTCAATCCCTGGGTCAAGAAAATTCCTTGGAAAAGGAAATGGCAATCCACTCCAGTATTCTTAACCTGGGAAATCCCATGGAAAGAGGAACCTAGCAGGCTACAGTCCATTGGTCACAAAAGAGTCAGATATGACAGTGACTAAACAACAATAGCAATGGAGCTATCAAACAGATCTCAAGAGTTCAGAGTTCATTAATCCATCCCCACACAGTGTAGTGACATATGTGTCATTCTGCCACCCGAAAGACTGGTTTCTTTATCAAGCTTGTTCTAAGGCAACATAAATTTTTATGTTAGGAATATAAATTCCCATGTTCTTTGAATGCAAAGAGTGTTCAAATTATTTTTATCCTTGTAGTAAAACTATTTTCCTCTTTCTGTAAAATATTATTAAGCAGCTATATTATGTATCATTTACAGATAAATTTCTTTCAGAGTACTTTTTAAACTCTTGAAAGTACAAATTAGAATAAGAAAATACATGAACAGTCTAATGACAACGTTAAAGTTTGTTTCTATTTCTTTTTCTCTTAACATTATGTATTCTTGAAGCTATAATTTTCAAGTTAAATTTCTTCCTTGGATCTTCTTTTTTTTTTTGGATACTGTTCTTAGAAGTCTTATTTAACCATTTGTTTATATACCATTTTTCACGTTTTGACATATTCTCTGAAAATGAAGAAAAACTTTTATGCAGATATATATCAACAAGCAACCCAAACTGAGGAATATTTCCTATGTAATCATCAATGAAACATATTTTGTACATGATAAAAACAACTAGCATACTTATAAATAATCTTAAGTTATATCTTTATGATGGTTTAATGAAAATTCAAAGGGTGATGGCTACACAGCTATCACCACATAGAAATAAGAAAAAATGATAGAAAAGAAAATTCCACAAAGATTCATTCAGTAAAAGATCTTAGAAATGGGGTGTTTTATAAAAGCTATTTTCTAGTTAATTATATTTTCAGTAGAAAACTTGTTTAACTCTTGCTGAAAATGTTGGAAAATGGTGCTTGTCTGAGTTCTTTAAAATAAGTGCCAACCAATTATTTCTTGGTTTAGTAATCAGGATCCCCTTTGTACATTCATTATTGCTGTAGAATAGAATGAAATAGAAAATAAAATTATTCTGAAAGACTGTTGATGCCAAAACATCTTTGGAAGATGTCTACTTTTAAAATAAACTATTAAAAAAAAAGATTGTTTTGTTGTCTTCATCATTTTATCAAACAGAAAGTAAAAATAATTTATTAACAAGCTCAGGTTCTTTCCACTGAAAGATATTTATGCAGATATTATTGAACATAAACCTGTTATTTTAACCTGAATGAATAGGGGAAAAAATGACAATATTGGTTTCTTTTATAAATATTTCAGAGGACTGTCATAGAATACAATAATTATTTCAAAGAGTTTCAAAGAGATGTGAAGCATATCAGAGCTTCCAGCTTGTGAGTTAATGCTGCATTCCATTTGTGATTCAGACAGAATTGAATATATCTGGAAAAATCAGGAGAGTCTACCCCAATTCTGTTTTTGTGTCTGAGTCTTTAAGGGAAAAAGAAAATGAAGACTTGGTGAAGTGGGAGTTATAGCATGGATTGAATCATGAATTAAAGTTGAATTTCCATAGGATTTGGTCCCCATTTGACTTAATAAGAGAAATGTTTTTGCTCTTTCATTCTTCTTTGTTTGGTTTTAAAACCAATGTTACTTTTCATTTATATAGTTTAATTAGTGAGGAAAGTACTACAATGTAATAGAAATAAAAGGCAGAAATTCCTTATCAGCTGTACAACCCCATCACTGACTGGGGAACCACGTTCAGATTCTTTAATCTCCTTGAAGCTCTGTCTCCTTATCTATAACCTACTTGGAGAGGGTTACATTTAATATATATTAATTAGTTCAGACAATACCTAACAAAAAGAGATGCTAAATAAATATCAATTTTATTTTTTTACAATATTTTCTAAGGGGAAAGTTCATCTTTCATTATTGTTTCTGTTGTAAGAAATTACTTAAATCCATGAAATGAAGAATCATTGATTTTGACTTTCTAAACATTTAGCCAGTGATACCATGGCCTCACATGGCAGAGTTATTAAATAAGGAAATGATTCATGATAAAATTGAGCACAAAAGTACAAGATTTTACACAGTAAGAAATTGGAATGTATCAATAGCATGAAATCTTTTAAATCAGACTATACAAAACCCTAGGTAGATTTCTGCTGTGTAATATAATGAGGAAAATAAAGAAAATTAAATAGTTATACCCTCCATATAAAGTCAATATGTTTCTTACAGATGGTACTATGAAATCAACTCTGATGTAATGCCTTCCTTGTGTGACCATAAATTTCCTTGTTCAAAACTACTATAACAATAAACTCTGTTTAAAACATCCATCCAACATAGGAAGTGGTGAAAATCTACCATATATGACACTTTTAATGAAAGATTTCCAAATTAAGAATACTTATGATCTAATTATGGAAAATATCAAAAAAAGTACTAAAAACTTTAAGAATAAAATTAAAAACAAATGTCCAGTCAAGCAAGCACAATCACTGAAAAAACTGTAGATTTTATGAATCTGGTAGACTTTTCTAATCAGTCTTATTAATTATTAAAATATGATTATATATATATTATTTTTTCCTTCCTTTGTTCTTCTCCCTTTGATTTCCTTACTTTTTTCTCTTCTCATTCACTTATTCCTTCTCCTCTTTTAATTTCCTTTTCTTTCACTAATTGACCAAATCTTTGTGACCCCATGGACTGTAGCCCACCAGGCTCCTCTGTCCATGGGATTTTCCAGGCAAGAATACTGGAGTGAGTATTCCTCCTCCAGGGGATCTTCCCAACCCAGAGGTTGAACACGCATCTCTTATGTCTCCTGCTTTGGCAGGTGGATTCTTTACCACTAACACCTCCTGGGAAGCCCAGCAATTGAGAATTTTTCTTATTAAAATAGTCTGCTATATCTGTATCTTCAAATCAGAGACCACATCTGTCTCACACCTACATGAAATTGCTTCAGGTTCATGCTCCTCACTACATTTGTTGTTATTCAGTCACTTAGTCATCTCCAACTCTTTCCAACCCCATGGCCCACACCACACCAGGCTTCCCTGTCCTTCACCATCTCCCAGAGCTTTTTCAAACTCACTTCCATTGAGTCAGTGATACCATCCAACCTTCTTATCCTCTGTCAACCCCTTCTCATGCCTTCAGTCTTCCCCAGAATCAGGATCTTTTCTAATGAGTCAGTTCTTCGCACCAGGTGGCCAAAGTATTAGTATTAGTTTCAACATCAGTCCTTCCAATGAACATTCAGGGTTGATTTCCTTTAGGATTGACTGTTTTGATCTCCATGCTGTCCAAGGGACTCTCAAGTGTCTTCAACACCACAGTTCAAAATCATTAATTCTTCAGTGCTCAGCCTTCTTTCTGGTCCAACTCCCATATTTGTACATGACTACTGGGAAAACGATAGCTTTGACTATTTGGACCTTTGTTGGCTCTGGATCACTGCATAACAGGACAATAAACTGAGACACAAGATGTGTTTGATAGTGAATTTATTAGGAACCAGCAGATGGAGAAAATGGTAGACTAATGTCCCACAGAACCATCTTACCCAAGTTAGAATCCAGGCTTATTTTATACTAAAAGAGGGACAGAAAGTGGGTTGGGGGAGTGGCTAGTTTTTGCAAATTTCTTGCTGCCATCTAGACCCAGAAGGGATATTACTATTCGTTGTTCTTGCAGTTGTCCCCGTAGATCTGGTCACAATGTTACTGCAAACCTCCAACAAGAAAAATGTTATTCCCTGTTCTGCAATGTTGTATCTCTATATAAATGAAAGGTGTTGTGCCTTTAAAGGTCAAGTCTGGGAGGCAGGGGCTTCCCTGGTGGTTCAGACTATAAAGAATCCAAGTATAAGCAGGAGATACAAGTTCAATCCCTGGGTCAAGAAGATCCACTGGAGAAAAGAATGATTATTCATTCCAGTATTCTTGCCTAGAGAATCCCAGGGATAGAGGTGCCTGGCGGGCTACAGTCCATGGGGTCACAAAGAGTCGGACATGACTAAGCAGAAAACAATGGGAGGTAGGGCCTTGGGAATGAGCTACCATGTGTATTTCAGGCTATACTCAATGTTCTTTACAAAGGTGCAGAGCCAGCATGACTAAGCACAGGCAACAGAGCACAAAATTTATAGATCCAGTGCGGAGTTAGATTTGCTCTCAGTTACAAATCACACTCGGAAAAGTAATTCTGCACAAATGGTCATCAGAAAGGAAGCAAACCTTTCTTTCATGTCTTGAAGAACATTGCAACCAAGTTTCTTGGAAGACCTACCACTCTCAAAGTCTGACACTTTTGCACCTCTCTCACGTTAAACCTAAATTTCTGTAAAACTCCAGTCCCATGCTTTCTCTTATCTTAAACCTGTCAGCCATTTGTTTCAAATTAGTCACCCCACCTGAATTATCCCTTTTCCCCCTGACTCTCAGACATTATCATATTGTGATTCTGAATCACATATACATAAAACTTAAAGGAAGAAAGGAAAGAAGGAAGAAAAGAGAGAAAGAAAAAAGGAAAAGAAAGAATAAAAAAAGTCTGAGAACTGGGTTTGCAAAGTCTCGCCTATCCTAAGAAGGTGTAATGAAAGGCTAAGATGGGGTATCCTGTCATGTTAATAAATTTTGTCCCTGTCATGATTATACTAAGTGTTTTTCTATTGTATGAAAAATGATTTGTGAACATATTTTAGTGACCAGGCAACATTAACATAGCATAATTTCCTGAATCCATTTTCTACTATTGAACATTAAGGGTGTTTCCAATGTTTCATTATTATAAATCAGTTCAGTTCAGTCTCTCAGTCGTGTCCGACTCTTTGCAACCTCATGAATGGCAGCACGCCTGGCCTCCCTGTCCATCACCAACTCCCGGAGTTAACTCAGACTCACGTCCATAGAGTCAGTGATGCCATCCAGCCATCTCATCCTCTGTCGTCCCCTTCTCCTCCTGCCCCCAATCCCTCCCAGCATCAGAATCTTTTCCAATGAGTCAACTCTTCGCATCAGGTAGCCAAAGTACTGGAGTTTCAGCTTTAGCATCATTCCTTCCAAAGAAATCCCAGGGCTGATCTCCTTCAGAATGGACTGGTTGGATCTCCTTGCAGTCCAAGGGACTCTCAAGAGTCTTCTCCAACACCACAGTTCAAAAGCATCAATTCTTCAGCACTCAGCCTTCTTCACAGTCCAACTCTCACATCCATACATGACCACTGGAAAAACCATAGCCTTGACTAGATGGACCTTTGTTGGCAAAGTAATGTCTCTGCTTTTGAACATGCTATCTAGGTTGGACATAACTTTGCTTCCAAGGAGTAAGCGTCTTTTAATTTCATGGCTGCAGTCACCATCTGCAGTAATCTTGGAGCCCAAAAAAATAAAGTCTGACACTGTTTCCACTGTTTCCCTGTCTATTTCCCATGAAGTTAATGGACCGGATGCCATGATCTTCATTTTCTGATGTTCAGCTTTAAGCCAACTTTTTCAGTCTCCACTTTCACTTTCATCAAGAGGCTTTTGAGTTCCTCTTCACTTTCTGCCATAAGGGTGGTGTCATCTGCATATCTGAGGTTATTGATATTTCTCCCAGCAATATTGATTCAAGCTTGTGTTTCTTCCAGTCCAGCGTTTCTCATGATGTACTCTGCATAGAAGTTAAATAAGCAGGGTGACAATATACAGCCTTGATGTACTCCTTTTCCTATTTGGAACCAATCTGTTGTCCCATGTCCAGTTCTAACTGTTGCTTCCTGACCTGAATAACAACACAATTATATTTTGGTACACATCCTCGCCAATATGTGTTATTTATGGTCTTTTTGATACTAGCTGTTCTGACAGGTGTATGGAGATATCTCATCATGGTTTTAATATACATGGGGGTACGGGCAAGATAGCAGTAGAGAGTTAAGAGGTACAAACTATTACGTGCAAAATAAAGTCTAAAGATATACATACAGCACAGGGAATTTAGACAATATTTTATAATAATATTAAATGGAATACTATCTATAAAAATACTGAATCACTATGTTGTGCATATGAAACTAATATAGTATTGTAAATCAACTAGAATTTAAGGGGGAAAAAAGAAAAACTATATCATTCACAATGCCATCAAAACAAAAAATAATTAAAAATAAATTTAACCAAGAAAGGGAAAGATTTAAAAACTATAAGATTTTGATTTTTTATAATGGACTATTTATTTTTTTACTGTATTAAGGGCATAAAACCCAAGGGTATTTTAACACTATTGCAATATTAATACATGGCCAAGATCTAATATCTATCTGTGAGTAAAGAAAAAAAAGGCAAAAAGCAAATGAAACAATATCAGCATTTATGTTATGCCTATCACATGTCAAACTTTCAGGATCACTATGGAGCTACTTAGAATCTTCTCTTGCCTAAATCTATTTTGACATATATGTTGCTTACATCATTAAAATCCTTTCACTAAACTGCTCTCAAAGAAATCATTCTAAAACAAAACTAGTCAAGCTATTTCTCTGTTGAAAACAGTCATTGGTTTCCTGTTAATTATAAGATACAGTCCCAATTTAGCAAATAGAAGCATTTATGAACTTGGGTTTAACCAGCTATCTAGTTTCATGACTTATATGTTCCATTGCCCCCAAGATACCAATTTACTTGTGATTACATGTGCCTTTACATTTTCTGCCCATTCTGTTCAGGTTGCCTTCACACTTGCATCTTTATGGAAACACCTAGTAATACCAAGACAGATACCACCCCCTCTCTGAGAGCTACGCACTTCTATTTATTATTTCTGTGTCAAGCATTATGATATTACCACTCTATGTGGTCTAGCAACCATGATTTTTAGTTATATTTCTGCTCCTTTTATTTACTTCACAAAACTGTTGTACGTAGCTCAATGTAAAGCACATAGTAATTTCAACAAATGCTTTTTGAACTGCACTGAAATTTCATAAATTCTTACAAATATGAAGCAGATTTTTTACAGTGCTATAAAGCTGGTTGTCCATCAAAGCAATGAAAGTTATAATTCGAGTTAATTAAAGGGCATGAAGAATCAAAGCAATCAGTTCATACTAAATATCCTTAACTATTCAATTGATTTGTCATGATAAAAACACGATTCCATTTTAGTTGGAAAAAAACTGTGATTTCGGAGGAGAAAATTCAAATTCTCTTGATTGGCTGACATTTTCTATTTATCTTGGTGTAGTTTAAATAGACCTTGAATTGCATGGTTTATCCTGCTTTCTTTTTTGTGTAAAGCAAAGAAACACTCAACAACTGGCATACCTTATCATCTAACATTCCAAGGTAATTATTTAAGACTTGTGGCTGTCACTGTAATATTGAACTTCCGCTGTTGACCCAGAAGAAACACAATGACATTTGTCACCATGGTTCAAGGTAATATTAGCTTGAGGTGCTTAAACTTTTAAATATGTAATGTTTAATTTACCCTAGTTTGCTTTAGAAACATTTTATACTTAATCCTTTATCTTCATCTTAGACAACTAATTATTTTTGAAAAATTATACTAATCAGTTTCATATTACATTATATGGTAAGCACTGATAAGTAGCTCTCATTCATCAGAGATATTCATCTATCAAAGACATTCAGCTCTATATGAATTATTTGCAAGTCATAACACTTTGGATAGCAGTTGTCTTTGGTGATGCTCAAATTAGGTATAGAAAGTAACTGCATGATGAACTGGAGTAAAAATATAAAAATGGAGAATTCAATGAGAATAGGAAAATAATATATTTAACATATCACATAAAATTGCCATAATCTTTAAATGGAAATAAATATTTCATATGTAAATAAAATGAGTGTGACCTTTACTTGAATGATCAAACAGTAGCATTCTTTTTGTTAGTAGTTACATAATGATTGTATTGATAGTTTACTTCTTTATAATTTAATAGTATATTTTCAACATTTATTATTTTTAAATGCAATCTAACTCTCTGAACAAATTTTTGACCTATATGAAAATGAAAGCAAATGAGGCCCACCCAAAGAAAAAAATTATAAAGAGATTGTTTAGAAGCCTTACCTGATGGTGTGTTAAGTGCAATCCTAAGCCACATAGAGTCAGACCATTTTGCTTTTGTTAAGTTTCAGCTTATCTCATGCCTGGACCATTACAATATGCTTCTCATTTCTTAATACTAGACTTCCCAAGCCAGCCCAGAACTGAATATCACTATAGTTCTGTTATTTTTACTAGATGAACAGAATTCTTGGGACTTTAGACTTTGAACCTGTACACTTTGATGTGAGCCAGGCTTTTGCTGTTTTAAAAGCAAAGTCTGCCCCACTCAGTTCTTAGTCTGTGCTTAGAGTGCAAGGAGGTAGCTGCCATTATGTTTGTAGTATTTGCCCAGTAATTAGGGAATTCCCTTCTCTTCCTCCTTCCTTTCCACATGGGTGCACAGTGCTTTCCAGAAAGGCTGCACTGATCCTGCCAGTGTCTTCCCAGCAAGCGACTGCATAGGTCAGCACCTGCATTGGGGTGACTTTGCCCTGGCTGTTCTCTAGGAGAGAATTGCTGATGGGGTGAGGTCTTTGGCAGCCACACAGTGGAAAATCGAGCCCACCTTGCATGCCGCTTCCACTAGGTTCTTTGCTATTTCTCAGCTTCCTCTTTTATGGTCATTCATAGTTTATAATCATGTGAAGCAAAGCTAAGTTTCAAAAAGACTTTACTGAGTACAATGACTATGTCTAGAACCACACAATCACCATCTACTACAGAAGTGATGGGCTCAGTGAATTTGAATGATATACTGAAATTAAGTACTACAGTTAAAACCTCTCTAATTTGGACTAACAGAAATCAGTTCAATCATTGAGTAAGTGTTGATGAAATACAGATTTAGTACCTTAGTGTAGGCACACACAGCATTTGCCAGGGAGAGTTCCCTAGAGAATCTGAGTGCATCCTCAGGCCAGTCACTTCACTTTTCCAAGTCACCTTTGCCCAGTGGTAAGTAGAAGAAATTAGATTGTATGATTTCTCAGATCCCTTCAGCTTTATAACTTGATTCTGTAACTTTACCTTTTTATTTTATGTTTATTTGGCACGTAAATTATAGACAGCTGACTATACTCTCCCACAATTCCGTTAATATGGTTCATTTGCTCAGCAAACTCTACTGGTGGATGGGGACCCTCAACCCACCCTGTGTTCAATTCATCACCCATTTTGAGTTCATGAAATCCAAATGAATAAGACATTATTGTATGTTTGCTAAAATTGTAATAAGAACTACTATCAGCAGTTAAACATAACACCATGTATGATTTGATCAAATCCTTTTTGTTTGCTATTAACCTTAATTTTTTGTTTTTATTTTTTAAAAACCTTTTACATTTCATTTTCTGTTTTAATGTTATGCATTCAGATCTTGACAGCATTTGGTAAACATATGTGCCATTCATTGCCATTGTTCGGATTTATACATGGTATCTGCTTTTCTTTGATGTGCACATGCTGACAGCTTTAATATTTATAGCCACAAAATTATTTTGGTTATTTATTAAGATATAACTGATATGTAACATTATATGCCTCAGTTGTATAATATAATGATTTAATATTTGTATGTACTGATTGATCACCACAATAAGTCTAGTTACCCTGTCACCATATCACCTTATACTCCATTTTTAAAATGTGAGTTCATTTGTCTGCAAATTAGTCCTTATTTGAGATCTTTAGAGAAGGCAATGGCATCCCACTCCAGTACCCTTGCCTGGAAAATCCCATGGATGGAGGAGCCTGGTAGGCTGCAGTCCATGGGGTCGCGCAGAGTCGGATACGACTAAGCGAATTCACTTTCACTTTTCACATTCATGCATTGGAGAAGGAAATGGCAACCCACTCCAGTGTTCTTGCCTGGAGAATCCCAAGGATGGTGGAGCCTGGTGGGCTGCCGTCTCTGGGGTTGCACAAATTCGGACACGACTAAAGCGACTTAGCAGCAGCAGCCGCATAGTTCAGTTCAGTTCAGTCATTCAGTCGTGTCCAACTCTCTGCGACCCCATGAATTGCAGCACACCAGGACTCCCTGACAATCACCAACTCCCGGAGTTCACCCAAACTCATATCCATCGAGTCAGTGATGCCATCCAGCCATCTCATCCTCTGTCGTCGCCTTCTCCTCCTGCCCCCAATCCCTCCCAGCACCAGAGTCTTTTCCAATGAGTCAACTCTTCACATGAGGTGGCCAAAGTATTGGAGTTTCAGCTTTAGCATCAGTCCTTCCAAAGAAATCCCAGGGCTGATCTCCTTCAGAATGGACTAGTTGGATTTCCTTGCAGTCCAAGGGACTCTCAAGAGTCTTCTCCAACACCACAGTTCAAAAGCATCAATTCTTCAGCACTCAGCTTTCTTCACAGTCCAACTCTCACATCCATACATGACTACTGGAAAAACCATAGCTTTGACTAGATGGACCTTTGTTGGCAAAGTAATGTCTCTGCTTTTGAATATGCTATCTAGGTTGGTCATAACTTTCCTTCCAAGGAGTAAGCATCTTTTAATTTCATGGCTGCAATCACCATCTGCAGTGATTTTGGAGCCCAAAAAAATAAAGTCTGACACTGTTTCCACTGTTTCCCCATCTATTTCCCGTGAAGTGATGGGACCGGATGCCATGATCTTCGTTTTCTGAATGCTGAGCTTTAAGCCAACTTTTTCACTCTCCTCTTTCACTTTCATCAAGAGACTTTTTAGTTCCTCTTCACTTTCTGCCATAAGGGTGGTGCCAACTGCATATCTGAGGTTATTGATATTTCTCCCAGCAATATTGATTCAAGCTTGTGCTTCTTCCAGCCCAGTGTTTCTCATGATGTACTCTCATGATCACTATAGTAGAGATCTAAAAGTCAAAGCTGATCACATCCTTCTTATTTAAAAATCTTTGATGATTTTCTATTGACAAGAGAACAAAACTGAAAAAATAAAACTGAAATTCTTCATTATGGATCTAGGAGTCTTTAAATACTTCTCTAGTTTACTTTTCAAACCTAATCCTTATTCCATTTCACTCTAATAAAAATGCTAAGGCTCCTAAACATTGAATTTTCTGTCTGTCTCAATTGTAGTATATTCTTATAAAAGTTATTTATTTATCCATCATCTCCTTCTCCAAAGGGAAAACTCTTAATTCTTCCCTCAAGACACACCTCAAATAGTGGTTTCTTTGTGAAGCATTTAACAACATTTCCAGAAAGATCTGTAGCACTTTCTTATATTCTCACACTAAAGCACTTGTCTTCTTGGCTTGAATTACTTGCTTTCTCTTATCCTAGACTGTGGGTTCCTCAAAGGCAGAGATTATTCTTTTTTCTAGACTTCTAGCATCAAACACATAAAAGATACTCAGAAAGCATTTTTTTTATTAAATACATGAGTTGGTAAATGAATGAATGGTTTGTTCCATATGTGTGTGTATGTGTGTGTGTGTTTCCAAGGAGGAAATATGGTTCATGCAAAGCACAATAATCCAACAGGAATTTATTAACAAAGGGAGCATTTATCAAGATATCATTGTAGAACAATGACAAGGCACACTGAACTAATCCTAGACAGCAACCAAATTCTTACTAACCCTAGACTCAACATACAAGGAGAGGGAATAATTACTGGAAACAAGAAGGAGAGAGAAATGCAGAGTTAAATGCTTTGAGAGGCACAGTAACTTTCGATCAAGCACATAGACTGTTAGAAACCACAATCATGCAAGTTCATTATGGAATAAATACCTGGATTTCTTATTTCTTCCCTCGAGTGTCTGTTGGTAGTCATTATTGGTAGACTTCACCTAGATGCTTAGAGGCCTTGGAGTAACCACATATATTAGTGTTCCAGTAATGATCCACATGGTGAAGGATGGAGAGTGGGTCTAAGGAGCAAAGGTAGACATACAACATTGTATTATGTTAACATTATGTTATGAATAATATTATCTTGAAGGACAGCCTAATAAGTAACCATATTATCCTTCCTCTCTACCCAGGTTCTGAAAAATAAAGCTTACATTTCAGTAAGAAAATTGGGAAATCAAACTATCTATACCAATAGCTTGGCCTCTGTGCAATGGTGCCTAATGGAATATCAGAGACAGAGTTTTGGATGAGGTAGTAAAGAATAGCTTTACTGCTTTGCCAGGCAAAGGAAGACACAGTGGCCTCCTGTCCCAACCCAGGGGAGTTTGATGAGGATTTTTTTGACAACAGTTTAAGGGTGAATTATTGCTGATAAGATTAGGATGTGTGCAGGGACTACACTCCTCTAATCTGCTTTCAGGTAACCTTGCTGAGCTTCTCTGGTTCTCTTAATGTTGCCTCAAGTGGTTAAGAATTGATGCTTTTGAATTGTGGTGCTAGAGAAGACTCTTGAGTGTCCCTTGGACACCAAGAAGATCGAACCAGTCAATCCTAAAGGAAATCAACCCTGAATAGTCCTTGGAAGGACTGATGCTGAAGCTGAAGCTCCAACATTTTGGCCACCTGATGCAGAGCCAACTCATTGGAAAAGACTCTGATGCTGGGAAAGATTGAAGGCAAGAGGAGTGGAGGGAGAGCAAAGGATGAGATGCTTAGATGGCATCATCAACTCAATGAACATGAGTTTGAGCAAACTCTGGGAGATAGTGAAGGACAGGGAAGCCTGGCATGCTGCAGACCATGGGGTAGCAAAGAGTTGAATACAACTTAGCAACTAAACAACAGTAACAACAGGTGGTTTCTTGGCTATTCCTCCCTTGATTAGCAACTGTTCAAATCTGTCTTTTGGAGCTCAGGGAAGGTCATGAGGCTGGGGTCTGCTCTCTACAAACAAGAAACCAGGGGACAGAAATACTTCTTTGCCCAGAAGTCCCATGGTTTCACTATCCCTTTTCTTGCTGAGAGAGGCTAGACTGAAGAATGTGACTTTAAGTCTGTTTTCCTAGTAGGTTTGCAAATTCTAAGTCTTAATCTGAAAGACTTAGTCATCTATTTTTGACAAACTCAACTGGAATGGTCCTGTGTGGTGCATGTGTGATAGCAGGATTCATGCTCCTTCAAGCAAACTGACCCCAGGAGAAAGAAGGACAGCACTGAGAAAGAACATCCAGTTATTCTTCTCAAATTTACAAATCAGATGTAGTAAATGTTGCCACAATAGATACTCTATTATATAATACTGTGAATTAATGTGTAACATGTACTGTGAATGACTTTTCTCCTGATTCCAGACTCCCAGTTATTAAGCGGGATAAGATAAAACTCCTGAACCTCAGATGGAGAAAGGTGGAGGAGGTGAGACAAGGAAGCAAAATGGTAAACAGCCCCATCCTAGTAAGCTGATAGGTGGGCAGTGCGTTCTCTGCCATCAGCAGTCATTCTCCTGATCAAATCGGAAATCTGATTATCAGAGAGCTGAAATTAGCACCAACAAACCTAAAGCGTTATGATTAGCTGCCTTTCTTTTAATTGTCCCTGTGTATCTTAGGATCCAGAGTGATCTTCATCAATATTAAACTTTGATCAACAACAATCTACAGATTTGGATTGATTTGAAATGTGAAATCAGGTCTTCAGAAATCCTGCCAGCCCACCTTAATTATTTACAAACTGCACGACAACATGACCTGAGCTTTAGCATAACGTTGATTATGGTATTACAGGGCTTTCCACATGGCACTAGTGGTAAAGAACCCTGCTGCCAATGCAGGAGATATAAGAGACACAGGTTTGATCCCCGGCTTGGAAACATCCCCTAGAGGAGGGCATGGCAACACATTCTACTATTCTTCCCTGGAGAATCCCATGGACAGAGGAGCCTGGTGAGCCACAGTCTGCATGGGTGCTTGCTCAGTCATGTCCAACTCTTTGCGACCTCATGGACTGTGACCACCAGGCTCCTCAGTCCATGGGATTCTCCAGGCAAGAATACTGGAGTGGGTTGCCATTTCCTTCTCCAGAGTTTCTTCCCCACCCAGAGATTGAACCCAAGTCTCCTGCATTGCAAGGAGATTGTTTACCACTTGAGACCTTGGGGAAAGCCCAAGAACAACAGACTCATGAGCTACAGTCTATTGGGTCTCAGAGTCAGACACAACTGAAGTCACTTAGCATGTATAGTATTACGGAGATGTAGTAAGTAAAGGAGAAAAGAGAGGCACTTAGAGAGAAGCCCTCTTCACTGAATCAAGAGCAGAAAAAGAATGTGTATTGCCCCTACTAATATACTTATCTAGATAAGGTATTATTTTTTGCTTATTTAATATGTAGAAGGATATTATGACTGAGCGACTGAACTGAACTGAATCTAATTTAGAAACAGAAAATAGTTGTATTGCCAATATTTTAAAATTAACTTTTGCTACCTGTTTTTTAATTGAATTTATGTTGAAAATGTATCATGTGTGTATTTAGGGGTTCTGGCCCTGGAGGGGTCAGAATATGTGGAGGAGAGAGTTTCCCCAACATCACCATCAAGCAGTACCAGACCAGACGACAGTAGAGTATCCTACTGCTGCTGCTAAGTTGCTTCAGTCATGTCTGACTCTGTGCAACCCCATAGACGGCAGCCCACCAGGCTCCCCCATCCCTGGGATTCTCCAGGCAAGATACACTGGAGTGGGTTGCCATTTCCTTCTCCAATGCATGAAAGTGAAAAGTGAAAGTGAAGTCGCTCAGTCGTGTCCTACCCTTAGCAAACCCATGAACTGTAGCCTACCAGGCTCCTCCGTCCATGGGATTTTCCAGGCAAGAGTACTGGAGTGGGGTGCCATTGCCTTCTCCAGAGTATTCTACAACTGAATTCAATTATTTCACTATCTACCTGGAGGTGGCCTCAGATCCCACAGGCTGCCAATAAGAAAGTTTATTTATGGTCTTAAGAAATTAGACTCCAATTAAAATAAATATAAATCAAAAAAAAAAGAAGAAGAAGAAGAAATGCAATTGAGGAGACACAGATTCCGGTAACCCCGAAAGAGTGCTCTGAGAAAGAGCCAGAGACTCATAAAAACAAAATGCCAGGAGGCTGTTAAAAGTCGTCTGGTGAGAATGGTGATTGACTCTGATGCAAGTCAGAAAATATTCATCCTTAAGGACTCACAAGTTGTTTTAACATAGCAGTCTGAAAAACAGATGATTGTCATGAATAATTTTAGGGTAAGGATCTTATAAGCATCCTGAGTTACTGACAGATGTTCTGGATTACTTCATTGAATCAAAAGGTCAGATTCCATCCCAACTGAGATATGTATAAATCAGACTTCCTTAATGACCTCCTGGCTCCATTTTTGAGAGCTCTCTAAACAATATCAACCCCATTTTGATTTTCCTTTCACAATCCCCAGAAGATTGTTTTTTGCTGGAAAAAAATTTAATCAGTCTATTTAGTTAAACACCAAGCAAAGTCTCTTTCCAGAAAGGGAACTCTTTGGGACAATTTCATTCCAACACTGTCACACTCTGTGATGGGTAGCCAGATCTGGTTGTCTGTTGATCATTTCCCTTATGTAACAAATGCTTCTTTATCACATATGGTTGAGTTCTCTATTCATGCCTATAAGTGCACATTTCTGCAGAATTAGGTGTTGTCTGTTTAAACAGTTGCTTGAAGTAGAAAGAGCAAAGAGATAAGGAAGGTGCCATGGGGAAGTAAGTGTATGTCTTTCCTTCACGTTCACTGCAGGACAGACTGTGCTGACCATGGACCTGAACTTGGCACAGTTTGATGGAGTCTGAATTTCCAGTGGTCCTCTCATGCTCTATTGAGAGAGAATGTATCACCTAGATGTTAAGAATAATACTCTGTTTAGTCTAAAATGTATGGGAGTGCCAAAGAACAAAACCAAAGATCAGCAGATCGAGGTTTCCTGATGAAAGGAGCAGTGCTGATTTCTGTCAGTGTTTCCACATACGGTAGTACGTATACACTGTAAATTTCACATTATTTCTATGGTTCTGAACACTAAGTAGAGTCAAGTTAAAAGTTAGTGCTTGGATTTTGTGTTTCTGGGTAGAATTGCAAATCCATCTCTCCTAGGTTTGCGATTAGTCACCACAAAGGGAGAGCTGGATCCCTTAAGATTATAATGGTGTTGACAAGAGCATTCACCAGTGAAGGACTGCTGTGCCCGGAGAATGGTGACACCACAACAGCCATCATGGGCAGAGCGGCATCGTGGCAGCATGTCTGGGGGCTGAAGTAGAATCATGTGAAGACTTATTTCTGGGCACCCATGTGACTGCTATCTGTGGAACTCTTCAAAATAGCTAGAGGACAAGTTGAGAGATGCTAATTTCTGTCATTCAAGCACATAGGATGATGCCTTGGAAACTTGGATATTTAGAGTTACTGTTGATGATGTGGGATAGTCATAAGTTGGTCAAGCCAGAGAACACTCGGGTTACATAAGCCTCATTTGTTATGCAACACAAGCTATAGGATCTTCTTTTTCACTTTTATAACCCAATGTAGAGAGATGAAAATTCTATTCTAGCAACTTTTCCTCCTAAGGGGGTCTCTCTGTTTTGGAAGAGGCTTTAGAAACTGCTATTTAACAAAAATCTTTTTTGCTCAAAGAAATTACTTTGTTCCCTAAATAAGTTAGTTTAATATGTATATAGCCAATTCTTGTTTTACTAACAGAATCTCAACTGATGGGTGAGGCAGTCAATTCAATAAAAGTAATCAATTCAAGACACAAAATAAAAGACGAAATTGTCAATCTATTCAGTTAGAAAGTAAATTGATGTTTCTTCTACAAAGTCCACAGGGAATAAGATAGCTGGATTATATCAACCTGGGTACTGCCGATTCTGCAAATAGAAAATAAGATAACCTTGATTTCCATATATTCTCTTATTTCACTGGGTGATGTTGTCACCAAAAGATCACAGAGCTCTTTATGGAGTCGGGATGAGGGTGGAGGAGGAGGAGGAATCATAGGAAAAAATTAATAAATTAATATATTCATTAGTAGTCTTTGTGATAGAAGGGAAGGTTAAATAAAATCATGGCACTTGCTATAGGGGACATCAAATCACCAAGATGTCCTGGACACTATTGCCATGTATGTTTTCCTCTTAATATTCTCTCAATTAGACCAAGACCTATTTTTTTTCTAATACAAAAAAAAAAGAAAAAATCAAGGTGGGCGTGAATATATGCAATTTTCACAAGCTCCAATACATACCATCTCTTTCTTCAATCTCTACTTAGAGATGTAAGCATCCAGATTCCTCTGCCCATGGGATTTTCCAGGCAAGAATACTGGAGTGGGTTGCCATTTCCTTCTCCAGGGGATCTTCCCCACCCAGGGATAGAACCTGTGTTCCCCGCATTGAAAGCAGATTGAGCCACCAGGGAAGCCCACTTAGAGATGTCAGTTATGTAGCCTGAGTTAAATTCACCATTAAAAAAAATTCAAAGCAACATAGAATTTGAAGTGGTGTTCTCCTTTACCCTGGAGAAAATGTGTGCATATTTTCAGGAGTGTTAAGAAAAAATAACAAACGCCAAATGGTGACATTTGCCCCCCCCCCCACCCCCCATGGCAGCAAACCAATACTTACCTTCAGGTTCAACTCCTCCCAGAAATGTGACCTTTAAAATATCCAATATGAAGTTTTCTAACCAACTCCAGCAAAGAACCCACCTGTCAATGCAGGAGACATAAAGAGACAGGTTCGACCCCTGGGTCAGGAAGATCTCTTGGAGAAGGAAATGGCAATCCACTCCAGTATGTTTACCTGGAGAATTCCATGGACAGAGGAGCCTGGCAGGCTACAGTCCATAGGATCACAAGGACTTAGCACACCTCTATACCAGTGAAGTAATCTGCATGACAAAGAACCCTGCTGGTTTTTGTTTTTTTTTTTCCCAAAAGAAGATAACCTGGACTGAATTAATCCTTTCATTTTTCTTGTTAGTAACTCCCTTGCTCCACCCTCCTTCCTATAATAACCTTCCATTTTCTACAACCCCTAAGCACCCTTGCTAGAGGGGTCAGGGGACCTGCTGCCCAAATTATGAATCATTGAATAAAGTCAATTAAATCTTCAGATTTATTTTCTTGAATTTTATTTTTTAACAGTAGAAAACAGTATTCAACATATTGTTTAAATAGAGATAGAGGACATAATGACGTCAAGTACCTTAAAAATGTTCATTAATATACTAAGTGAGAAATAAAGGAATAATGGGGAAGGGAGGAGGGAAGGAGAAGGGAAAAAAAAGGATGAAAAAGCAGGGAAAGGAAGAAAGCAGAGAACAAGGGAGAACAGGAGTTAAAAAATCCAATCTGACTGGAGCTCCCTTCCTAAGGCTACATTTTCCTCATCTGTACAGAGGAAGCCTAGAGCCATATGGTCCCTTGGTTCATAACCACTCAAAACAGCACAGACTTTTTTAAAGGTGAGATTCCAACTGCTACTTCCACACATTTTGCTCTTGTTCAGTTGCTAAGTCATGTCCAACTGTTTGTGACCCCATGGACTATAGCATGCCAGGCTTCCCTGTCCTTCACTATCTTCCAGAGTTTGCTCACACTCATGTTCATTGAATCAGTGATGCTATGTAACCAAACACTGACTTAGTTCTATACAGTGTGGTGATAAATTGGTAGCTTGGGATTGACATTCACACACTGTGCTGTGCTAGGCTTAGTTTTCTCAGTTGTGTCCGACTATTCATGATCCCATCGACTGTAGCCAGCCAGGCTCCTTCTATCCATGGGGATTTTCCAGGCAAGAATACTGGAGCAGGTGGCCTTGCCCTTCTCCAGGGGATCTTCCCAATCCAGGGTTTAAACCCAGGTCTACCCACATTGCAGGTTGATTCTTTACTGTCTGAGCCACCACACTTCTATGGCACAGGGAACAAGGACCTACTATTATAGCACAGGGAACAATACTCAATATTCTGGAATAATCTGTATGGGAAAAGAATCTGAAAAAAAAAGAACATATGTATATGTATAACTGAATCACTATGCAGTGCATCTTCCCAGGTGGGTTTCCCAGGTGACGCTAGTGGTAAAGAACCCACCTGCCAGTACAGGAGATGTAAGAGACGTGTGTTCAATCCCTGGGTCAGGAAGATCTGCTGGAGAAGGAAATGCAACCCACTACAATGCAAGGAAATGCAAGTATTCTTGCCTGGAGAACCCCATGAACAGAGGAACCTGGTGGGCTACAGACCATGGGTTTTCAGAATTAGACATAACTGAAGTGACTTAGCACACACAGTATAATAATCTATATGGAAAAAGAAGTTGACAAAGAAGGAACATGTGTATCTGTATAACTGAATCACTATGCTGTACATCTAAAACTACCACAACACTGTAAATCAACTATACCCCAATAAAACTAAAAAGAAAAGAAAAGCCACAGCATTTTCATCCTCAGGAAAAATTCCATCGTTTAATTTTAGATCACTCTCCTCTCTCCTTCTCACTGCAAATCTCTGCTATCTTCTACTTTCTCCTCTCCCCTCCAACATTTCTCCACCAATTATCAACACTTCTTCTCCCACTGGCTCCTGTCTCATATGCTATAAACAGGCTCAATCCTCCCTATGCTTGGAAAAGTCTCCCTTGATCTTACTATTCCATTGACTCTTCCCTTTCTCATCTTCTCAATCAGACTTTTCTTAAACAAATTGAGCACAATGTCTCTGCTTTTGTTTACTCCTTAAATCTACTACAGCCTGAGGTCTGCCATTGCGACATACAACCACCCCCTATAGTGCCTGTGTTACTCGCTTTTCTGTAGTGTAGGACACTCAACTCTGAAGCTCTCTACTTCTCCACTTTAACACAAGTTTTCATGCTTTTTCCTTTCTCTCATCACTCCATCTAAGTCTCTTGCTTGACCCTCAGTCTTTAATATGAGCTTCCCTGGAGGCTCAGCGGTAAAGAATCCACCTGCAATGCAGGAGCTGCAGGAGACGTGGGTTTGATCCCTGGTTGGAAAGATCTCCTGGAGGAGGAAATGGCAACCCACTTCAGTATTGTTGCTAGGAAAACATACTGGAGTGGGTTGCCATTTCCTCCTTCAAATTAAAAAGAAATAAAAGTAGTTGTGTTCTTAGTATCAGAGTGATAGAAAATAAAATGAAATGAAACACAGTTACCAAGCATCTGAGCGTATAATGCTTAAAAAGGAGCACATAATCTTGGTAGCTTGTATTCCTACAGGTCATCTATGGGAAAAAGGCACAAGTCCACCAGCATCTGAATGGTGTGCTGGTGGCTCACCTGCCAAGGCAAGAGACATAAGAGACGCTGGTTCCATCCCTGGGTGGGGAAGATCCCCTGGAGGAGGGCACAGCAACCCACTCCAGTATTCTTGCCTGGAGAATCCCGTGAACAGAGGAGCCCGGTGACTACAGTCCATGGGGTTGCAAAGAGCTGACACAACTGAAGCAACTTAGCAAGCATGCACAGGTCTTTAGTATTTCCATGTTTAATTATGTATCTCTTTTCCTTTCACCACATTCAGTCGCTCTAATATCCACTCTTAAATATTTAAATTTTATCTGTAACTACATCAGGATGTGCAATATGGATTTATTATGGGGATAAAATAAAAATGATCTCTGTTCTTTAGTAATTCAAGTCTATGCCCCAACCACTAATGCCTAAGAAGCTGAAGTTTAATCATTCTACGATAACCTACAAGACCTTCTAGAACTAACACCCAAAAGAAGATGTTCTTTTCATTATAGGGGACTGGAATGCAAAAATAGGAAGTCAAGAGATACTTGGAAAAACAGGAAAGTTTGACCTTGGAGGACAAAATGAAGCAGGGCAAAGGCTAACAGAGTTTTGCCAAGAGAACACACTTGTCATAGCAAACACCCTCTTCCAACAACACAAGAGACAACTCTACACATGGACATCAGCAGATATAAATACCAAAATAAAACTGATTTATATTCTTTGCAGCTGAAGATGGAGAAGCTCTATAAAGTCAGCAAAAACAAGACCTGGAGCTGATTGTGGCCCAGATCATGAACTCCTTATTGCAAAATTCAGACTTAAATTGAAGAAAGTAGGAAAAACCACCAGACCATTCAGGTATCAGTTCAGTTCAGTTCAGTCGCTCAGTCGTGTCCTACTCTTTGTGACCCCATGAATCGCAGCACACCAGGCCTCCCTGTCCATCACCAACTTCCAGAGTTCACTCAGACTCATGTCCATCGAGTCCGTGATGCCATCCAGCCATCTCATCCTGTGTAGTCCCCTTCTCCTCCTGCCCCCAATCCCTCCCAGCATCAGAGTCTTTTCCAATGAGACAACTCTTCGCATGAGGTAGCCAAAAGTACTGGAGTTTCAGCTTTAGCACCATTCCTACCAAAGAAATCCCAGGGCTGATCTCCTTCAGAATGGACTGGTTGGATCTCCTTGCAGTCCAATGGACTCTCAAGAGTCTTCTCCAACACCACAGTTCAAAAGCATCAATTCTTTGGTGCTCAGCCTTCTTCACAGTTCAACTCTCACATCCATACATGACCACAGGAAAAACCATAGCCTTGACTAGACGGACCTTTGTTGGCAAAGTAATGTCTCTGCTTTTCAATATGCTACCTAGGTGGGTCATAATTCAGGTATAACCTGATTCAAATCTCTCTATGATTAATTACACAGTGGAAGTGACAAGTGAATTCAAGAGATTAGATCTGATAGAGTGCCTGAAGAACTATGGACAGAGGTTCCTGATATTGTACAGGAGGCAGGGATCAAGGCTATCCCTAAGAAAAATAAATGCAAAAAGGCAAAATGGTTGTCTGAGGAGGCCTTACAAATAGCTGAGAAAAGAAGAGAAGCTAAAGGCAAAGATGAAAAGGAAAGATGTACCCATTTGAATGCAGACTTCCAAAGAATATCAAGGAGAAATAAGAAAGCCTTCCTCAGTGATCAATGCAAAGAAATAGAGGAAAACAAAGAATGGGAAAGACTAGAGATCTCCTCAAGAAAATTGGAGATACCAAGGGAACATCTCATGCAAAGATGGGCTCAATAAAGGACAGAAATGGTATGGACCTAACAGAAACAGAGATATTAAGAAGAGGTAGCAAGAATACACAGAAGAACTACATAAAAACATTGATGTATGGCAAAACCAATACAATATTGTAAAGTAAAAATTATATATATATAATAAAAAAACAAAAGTATCAAAAAATAAATAAATAAATAAAAATTTAAAAATTATCATAATGACCCAGATAACCATGATGATGTGATCACTCACCTAGAGCCACACATCCTAGAATTCAAAGTCAAGTGGGCCTTAGGAAGCATCACTACTAACAAAGCTAGTGGAGGCGATGAAATTCCAGCTGAGCTATTTCAAATCCTAAAAGATGATGCTGTGAAAGTGCTGCACTCAATATGCTAGCAAATTTGGTAAACTCAGCAGTGGCCACAGGACTTAAAGAGATAGATTTTCATTCCAATCCCAAAGAAAGGCAATGCCAAAGAATGTTCAAACTACCTCACAGTTGCACTCATTTCACATGCTAGCAAAGTAATGCTCAAAATTCTCCAAGCTAGGCTTCAACAGTATGTGAACTGAGAACTTCCAGATGGGCAACCTGGTTTTAAAAAAAGCAGAGGAACCAGAGAGCAAATTGCCAACATCCTTTGGATCATCGAAAAAGCAAAAGAGTTCCAGAAAAAACATCTACTTTGGCTTTATTGATTATGCCAAACCCTTTGACTGTGTGGATCACAACAAACTGTGGAAAATTCTTCAAGAGATGGTAATACCAGACCACCTGGCCTGCCTCCTGATCTGTCAAGAAGACAGATGCAGGTCAAGAAGCAACAGTTAGAAGTGGACATGGAACAACAGACTGGTTCAAAATTGGAAAAGGAATATGTCAAGGCTGTATATTGTCATCCTGCTTATTTAACTTATATGCAGAGTACATCATATGAAATGCCAGGCTGGATGAAACACAAGCTGGAATCAAGATTGCTGGGAGAAATATCAATAACCTCAAATATGCAGATGACACCACCCTTATGGCAGAAAATGAAGAACAAAAGAGCCTCTTGATGACCATGAAAGAGGAGAGTGAAAAAGCTGGCTTAAAACTCAACACTCAAAAAACTAAGATCACGGCATCTGGTCCTATCACTTCATGGCAAATAGATGGGGAAATAATGGAAACAATGACTGACTTTATTTTCTTGGACTCCAAATTCACTGCTGATGGTGACTGCAGCCATGAAATTAAAAGATCTTGCTTCTTAGAAGAAAATATATGACTAGCCTAGATATCATATTAAAAGGCAGAGACATTTTGCCAACAAATGTCAGTCTAGTCAAAGCTATGATGTTTCCAGTAGTCATGTATGGATGTGAGAGTTGGACTATAAAGAAAGCTGAGCACAGAAGAATTGATGCTTTTGAATTGTGGCAAAGGAGAAAGGTGTGGTGTTGGAGAAGACTCTTGAGAGTCCTCTGAACTTCAAGGAGACCAAACCAGTCCATCCTAAAGGAAATGAGTACTGAATATTCATTGGAAGGACTGATGCTGAAGCTGAGGCTCTCATACTTTGGCCACCTGATGGGAAGTACTGACTCACTGGGAAAGACCCTGATTCTGGGAAAGATTGAAGGTGGGAGGAGAAGGGAATGACAGAGGATGAGATGGTTGGATGGCATCACCAACTCGATGGACATGAGTTTGTGCAAGCTTCAGGAGTTGGTAATGGACAGGGAAGCTTGGAGTGCTGCACTCCATGGAGTTGCAAAGATTCAGACACAACTGAGCAACTGAACTGAACTGAAATAAAAATAGGCACATAAAATATTTAATACCATGCTTGCAAGATAAGAAATCCTCAACAAAGTGTGGTCATTATTTCATTTCAGAGAACTTTCAACTCTGCTCTAGGTTATTTGATAGTTCCCAAATATGACTCCATCACACAACTCCTTGACGAATGTTATCTTAAATCTATGACTATACACTGCATCTGTATATCCAATGACAACATTCAAGACATATTCAAAATTAAACTTTCATATACTTTCTTACCTGCTTACCTCCATTACCTCCTTCAACCCCCAAAAAAGGTCTGTTGCTCTTCCTTACATATTCCCAATTTTCCCTGAAGGCAACTTGTCTCTCAAATCTAAAACATGTCATTTAAATTCCTTTCTCCTGGATCTTACTCACTGCACATTGACCTCACTTTCCCCACACCCAACCTCTCTCCACACGTGGTAGGGTCTACCCACTCAGCAACCAGAATCCACTCTCCTCTCTAACTGACCCTGTTGACTTCAGGTTCCTGTCGTCTCATTTCTGAACTGCAGCAACATCCATATGGTAGCCTCTTAGTCATCACTTCATTAGTCCATCTGAAAATCATCTATCTTTTAAATTCCAAATAATTAGTTCTCCATCCTATAGAGTCTAATTTCCATCATCCCAGAAAAATTAACTATTATGATCTAATCATTGTTAGGGTCAAGCAACATGAAAGGGTAAGATTCGAATCTGGTTCAGCTTCTTTGTAACTATATGATCTTTAGTAAGACACTTGGCTTCTCTTTGCCTCATTTTCCCCACCTATACAATGCGTGCAGCAGTTACGTGGCCTTGCAGTTATGAATAACCTGAAAAATGATAAATGCTCACTAAGCTTTAGTTATATGTACATGTGCAGAATTATCTAGGTCTTATTAGGCAGTAAATTATCATTTTTGTTGTACTAGGCTGTCTTGTCTTCACTGCTGGATTATAAGATCTTTTAGGAAAGATTTTATGCTATGATAAATCTCTGTATCTCTAAAACTTAAGGCTGTGCCTGACATTTACTAGCTCTTCAATAAATATTTGTTGAACAAATGTATAAAATAATGAATATTTGCTGTTGTTATAGAGATATTAGTGAGTGGGAAATAATAAGACTCCTCAGGAGCTCTGTCACAACCGAGAATCCTTTATTAAAAACCTTTGGCTAATCTCCAGTTGCAACAAGAACACATTTGTAAGTCAATATTCTTTATTCTTGGATGCTGCAAAGTATCTTTCTGAAGGTCGGGGAGTGGGAATCAAAACAACAGGCTTTGTTTTAGTTGAGTTTTGCCTTGGTTAAAATGATCACCACTCAGTGTGGTACTACTAATTATCTTAGGGTATTCAAAAATCTAATTAATGATTTTATGAATTTGAATAATATCTTATAACAGCTAATTATTTACACCTAGTAAGTACACTGAAGCAAAAATAAAAACTTCAAATCCATAGAGGAAAGTCAGTAAAAAGGAGTTTTGGGGTTTGCAAGCTTGGCCATGACTGGCTTAATACTGTGATATCAGTAAAGAACACTCTCCTTAACTCAGGGACCTCTCTCCTCTTTTGCACCCCAAGGACAATTTGCAATGCAGAGCAACAACCCCCCTACCCATGAACATTTAGTCCTCAGAGGCCCCAAGGAATCAGTCATCATAGCTTTCTATTTGAATATACATCACTGTGAGGTTCAGTCTCAGGAATTAGAGTTGTCTAGGGGAAGAAAGAATTGGACAAAAGCTTCATATTTAGCAACCATAAATTTGAGGATAAGTCCGTGGATCTGCCTAAGCTTGACTGCTGTGTGAGCTCTTGTGTCTATGTTTGCTCTTCACTCCTCATACCAGCATCCCACCAACGAGGACAAAATGTGATGGACTTTTCTTTGAAGGCATCCAGTTTCATATTGTAGTTGTGCAGTTGACTTCACTTGCTTCATAGTCCTCATTTTGTGTAATCAGCCCTTAGTGGGTAACTGCGGTGCTTCAGTCACTAGTTTACAGAGTTTTGGAGATAAGATTTTATTACCAGAAAACTCTTGGGAAATAGATGGGAAAACAGTGGAAACAGTATCAGACTTTATTTTTGGGGGCTCCAAAATCACTGCAGATGGTGATTGCAGCCATGAAATTAAAAGATGCTTACTCCTTGGAAGGAAAGTTATGACCAACCTAGACAGCATATTCAAAAGCAGAGACATTACTTTGCCAACAAAGGTTCATCTAGTCAAGGCTATGGTTTTTCCAATGGTCATGTATGGATGTGAGAGTTGGACTGTAAAGAAAGCTGAGCACCAAAGAATTGATGCTTTTGAACTGTGGTGTTGGAGAAGACTCTTGAGAGTCCCTTGGACTGCAAGGAGATCCAACCAATCCATTCTGAAGGAGATCAGCTCCGGGATTTCTTTGGAAGGAATGATGCTAAAGCTGAAACTCCAGTACTTTGGCCACCTCATGCGAAGAGTTGATTCATTGGAAAAGACTCTGATGCTGGGAGGGATTGGGGGCAGGAGGAGAAGGGGATGACAGAGGATGAGATGGCTGGATGGCATCACTGACTTGATGGACGTGAGTCTGAGTGAACTCCAGGAGTTGGTGATGGACAGGGAGGCCTGGTGTGCTGCGATTCATGGGGTCCCAAAGAGTCGGACATGACTGAGTGACTGAAATGAACTGAACTGAAGATCATGGCATCTGGTCCCATCCCTTCATGGCAAATACATGGGGAAACAGTGGAAACAGTGGCAGACTTTATTTTGGGGGGCTCCAAAATCACTGCAGATGGTGATTGCAGCCATGAAATTAAAAGATGCTTACTCCTTGGAAGAAAGGTTATTACCAACCTAAACAGCATTTTAAAAAGCAGAGACATTACTTTGCCAACAAAGGGCCGTCTAGTCAAAGCTATGGTTTTTGCAGTGGTCATATATGGTTGTGAGAGCTGGACTATAAAGAAAGCTGAGCCCCGAAGAATTGATGCTTTTGAACTGTGGTGCTGGAGAAGACTCTTGAGAGTCCCTTGGACTGCAAGGAGATGCAACCAGTCCATCCTAAAGGAAATCAGTCCTGAATATTCATTGAAAGGACTGATGTTGATGATGAAACTCCAATACTTTGGCCACCTGATGCGAAGAACTGGCTCATTTTAAAAGACCCTTTTTGATTTCTTTCACCAGTGTTTTATAGTTTTCTATATATAGGTCTTTAGTTTCTTTAGGTAGATAAATTCCTAAGTATTTTGTTCTTTTCGTTGCAATGGTGAATGGAATTTTTTCCTTAATTTCTCTTTCTATTTTCTCATTATTAGTGTATGGGAATGCAAGGGATTTTGTGTGTTGATTTTATATCCTGCAACTTTACTATATTCATTGATTAGCTCTAGAAATTTTCTGGTGGAGTATTTAGGGTTTTCTATGTAGAGAATCATGTCATCTGCAAACAGTGAAAGTTTTATTTCTTCTTTTCTAATTTGGATTCCTTTTATTTCTTTTTCTGCTCTGATTACTGTGGCCAAAACTTCCAAAACTATGTTGAATAGTAGTGGTGAGAGTGGGCACCCTTGTCTTGTTCCTGACTTTAGGGGAAATGCTTTCAATTTTTCACCATTTAGGATAATGTTTGCTGTGGGTTTGTCAGATGTAGCTTTTATTATGTTGAGGTATGTTCCTTCTATTCCTGCTTTCTTGAGAGTTTTTATCATAAATGGATGTTGAATTTTGTCAAAGGCTTTCTCTGCATCTGTTGAGATAATCATATGGCTTTTATTTTTCAATTTGTTAATATGGTGTATTACATTGATTGATTTGTGGATATTGAAGAATCCTTGCATCCCTGGGATAAAGCTTGGTCATGGTGTATGATCTTTTTAATGTGTTGTTGGATTCTGATTGCTAGAATTTTGTTAAGGATTTTTGTATCTATGTTCATCAGTGAACATACATACAGTATGGCCTGTAGTTTTCTTTTTTTGTGGCATCTATGTCAGGTTTTGGTATTAGGGTGATGGTGGCCTCATAGAATGAGTTTGGAAGTTTACCTTCCTCTGCAATTTTCTGGAAGAGTTTGAGGACACTAATAGATGGAGAAATATACCAGGCTCATGGATTGGGAGAATCAATATAGTGAAAATGAGTATACTACTCAAAGCAATCTATAGATTCAATGCAATCCCTATCAAGCCACCAACAGTATTCTTCACAGAGCTAGAACAAATAATTTCACAATTTGTATGGAAATACAAAAAACCTCAAATAGCCAAAGCAATCTTGAGAAAGAAGAATGGAACTGGAGGAATCAACCTGCCTGAGTTCAGGCTCTACTACAAAGCCACAGTCATCAAGACAGTATGGTACTGGCACAAAGACAGAAATATAGATCAATGGAACAAAATAGAAAGCCCAGAGATAAATCCATGCACCTATGGACACCTTATCTTTGACAAAGGAGGAAAGCATATACAATGGATCAAAGACAATCTCTTTAACAAGTGGTGCTGGGAAAACTGGTCAACCACTTGTAAAAGAATGAAACAATCACTTTCTAACACCATACACAAAAATAAACTCAAAATGGATTAAAGATCTAAATGTAAGACCAGAAACTATAAAACTCCCAGAGGAGAACATAGGTAAAACACTCTCCAACATAAATCACAGCAGGAGCCTCTACGACCCACCTCCCAGAATATTGGAAATAAAAGCAAAAATAAACAAATGGGACCTAATTAAACTTAAAATCTTCTGCACAACAAAGGAAACTCTAAGCAAGGTGAAAAGACAGCCTTCAGAATGGGAGAAAATAATAGAAAATGAAGCAACTGACAAACAACTAATCTCAAAAATATACAAGCAACTCCTACAGCTCAATTCCAGAAAAATAAACGACCCAATCAAAAATGGGCCAAAGAACTAAATAGACATTTCTCCAAAGAAGACATACAGATGGCTAACAAACACATGAAAAGATGCTCAAAATCACTCATTATCAGAGAAATGCAAATCAAAACCACAATGAGGTACCATTTCACGCCAGTCAGAATGGCTGTGGCCCAAAAGTCTATAAGCAATAAACGCTGGAGAGGGTGTGGAGAAAAGGGAACCCTCTTACACTGTTGGTGGGAATGCAAACTAGTACAGCCACTATGGAGAACAGTGTGGAGATTCCTTAAAAAACTGGAAATAGAACTGCCTTATGATGCAACAATCCCACTGCTGGGCATATACACTGAGGAAACTAGAATTGAAAGAGACACGTGTACCCCAGTGTTCATCGCAGCACTGTTTATAATAGCCAGGACATGGAAGCAACCTAGATGCCCATTAGCAGACAAATGGATAAGAAAGCTGTGGTACATATACACAATGGAGTATTACTCAGCCATTAAAAAGAATGCATTTGAATCAGTTCTAAGGAGGTGGATGAAACTGGAGCCTATTATACAGAGTGAAGTAAGCCAGAAAGAAAAACACCAATACAGTATACTAACACATATATATGGAATTTAGAAAGATGGTAACGATAACCCTGTATATGAGACAGCAAAAGAGACACAGTTGTACAGAACAGTCTTTTGGACTCTGTGGGAGAAGGCGAGGGTGGGATGATTTGGGAGAATGGCATTGAAACATGTGTAATATCATACATGAAATGAATCGCCAGTCCAAGTTTGATACATGATACTGGTTGCTTGGAGCTGGTGCACTGGGACAACCCAGAGGGATGGTATGGGGAGGGAGGAGGGATGAGGGTTTGGGATGGGGAACACATGTATACCTGTGGCAGATTCACATTGATGTATGGCAAAACCAATATAATATTGTAAAGTAACTAACCTTCAATTAAAGTAAATAAATTTATATTAAAATAAAGAAAGAAAAGACCCTAATGCTGGGAAAGATTGAAGGCAGGAGGAGAAGGGGACGACAGAGGATAAGATGGCTGGATGGGCTCACCAACTCAATGGACATGAGTTTGGGTAAACTCCGGAAGTTGGTAAACACAGGGAGACCTGGTGTGCTGCAGTCCATGGGGTCACAAAGAGTTGAACACGACTGAGCAACTGAACTGAACAGAACTGATGGGGGTCAATACATGCTCCTTTTTGTACTGACTGTACTGTATCTCAGTAAAAGAGAAAGACCCCACAAAGTTCTGTATGATTCCTATTATCCTTTCCCAGACCACTTCCCCTGAAGGTCGTATCTCAGGTGTTTGGGGTATAGTTAGTGACCTCTGCCTTGTGCTATGTGCTTAGTCGCTCTGCCCTGTCTAACTTTTCAACCTCATGGACTGTAGCCCACGAGGCTCCTCCTGTCCATGGAATTCTCCAGGCAACAATACTGGAATGGGTTGCTGTGCTCTTCTCCAGGATCCTCACTGGTTGTACCTTCCCAACCCAGGGATCAAACCCAGGTCTCCCGTGTTGCAGGTGGATTCTTTACTGTCTGAGCCACCAGGAAAGCCCAATCTCTACCTTGAGATCATCCCTGATGCCAGGCAGAAGTTTAATAATAGGCTGTGGTATCTTCAATTTGACATGGTTAACATCTAATTTTTTTATATCTTTAGATAGAAGATAGACAGATGCATGCATACATGTGTGCTAAGTCACTCATCTCACACACGAGTAAAATAATGCTCAAAATTCTCCAAGCCAGGCTTTAACAATACATGAACCATGAACTTCCAGATGTTCAAGCTGGTTTTACAAAAGGCAGAGGAACCAGAGACCAAATTGCCAACATCCGCTGGATCATGGAAAAAACAAGAGAGTTCCAACAAAACATCTATTTCTGCTTTATTGACTATGCCAAAGCCTTTGACTGTGTGGATCACAATAAACTGTGGAAAACTGTGAAAGAGATGGGAATACCAGACCACCTGAACTGCCTCTTGAGAAATCTGTATGCAGGTCAGGAAGCAACAGTGAGAACTGGATATGGAACAACAGACTGGTTCCAAACAGGAAAAGGAGTACATCAAGGCTGTATATTGTCACCCTGCTTATTTAACTTATATGCAGAGTACATCATGAGAAACGTCAGGCTGGAAGAAACACAAGCTGGAATCAAGATTGCTGGGAGAAATATCAATAATTTCAGATATGCAAATGACACCACCCTTATGGCAGAAAGTGAAGAGGAACTAAAAAGCCTCTTGATGAAGGTGAAAGAGGAGAGTGAAAAGGTTGGCTTAAAGCTCAACATTCAGAAAACGAAGATCATGGCATCTGGTCCCATCACTTCATGGGAAATAGATGGGGAAACAATGGAAACAGTGTCAGACTTTATTTTTGGGGGCTCCAAAATCACTGCAGATGGTGACTGCAGCCATGAAATTAAAAGATGCTTACTTCTTGGAAGGAAAGTTATGACCAACCTAGGTAGCATATTGAAAAGCAGAGACATTACTTTGCCAACAAAGGTCCATCTAGTCAAACCTATGGTTTTTCCAGTGGTCATGTATGAATGTAAGAGTTGGACTCTGAAGAAAGCTGAGCGCCAAAGAATTGATGCTTTTGAACTGTGGTGTTGGAGAAGACTCTTGAGAGTCCCTTGGACTGCAAGGAGATCCAACCAGTCCATTCTGAAGGAGATCAGCCCTGGGATTTCTGTGGAAGGAGTGATGCTAAAGCTGAAACTCCAGTACTTTGGCCACCTCATGCAAAGAGTTGACTCATTGGAAAAGACTCTGATGCTGGGAGGGATTGGGGGCAGGAGGAGAAGGGGACGACAGAGGATGAGATGGCTGGATGGGATCACTGACTCGATGGACGTGAGTCTGAGTGAACTCCAGGAGTTGGTGATGGACAGGGAGGCCTAGCATGCTGCCATTCATGGAGTCGCAAAGAGTCAGACACGACTGAGCGACTGAACTGAACTGAACTGAACTGAAGTCACTTCAGTTGTGTCTCACTCTTTGCAACCCCATGGACTGTAGCCCTCAGGGTCCGTGCGGTTCTCCAGGGAAGAATACTGAAGTGGATTACCATGGTCTCCTCCAGGGGATCTTCCTGACACAGGGATTGAACCCAGGTCTCTTACCTCTCCTGCATTGACAAGAGAGTTCTTTACTTCCCCCAGATAGATAGGAATTGTGATATAAATATATGCACTAATATATCACAAAAATTCACTTTAATATAGTATCCTTAAATATGATCAGATCAGATCAGTCGCTCAGTCGTGTCCGACTCTTTGTGACCCCATGAATCACAGCACGCCAGGCCTCCTTGTCCATCACCAACTCCCGGAGTTCACCCAAACTCATGTCCATCGAGTCAGTGATGCCATCCAGCCATCTCATCCTCTTTCGTCCCCTTCTCCTCCTGCCTCCAATCCCTCCCAGTATCAGAGTCTTTTCCAATGAGTCAACTCTTCGCATGAGGTGGCCAAAGTACTGGAGTTTCAGATTTAGCATCATTCCCTCCAAAGAAATCCCAGGGCTGATCTCCTTCAGAATGGACTGGTTGGATCTCCTTGCAGTCCAAGGGACTCTCAAGAGTCTTCTCCAACACCACAGTTCAAAAGCATCAATTCTTCGGCGCTCAGCCTTCTTCACAGTCCAACTCTCACATCCATACATGACCACAGGAAAAACCATAGCCTTGACTAGATGAACCTTTGTTGGCAAAGTAATGTCCCTGCTTTTGAATATGCTATCTAGGTTGGACATAACTTTCCTTCCAAGGAGTAAGCATCTTTTAATTTCATGGCTGCAATCACCATCTGCAGTGATTTTGGAGCCCAAAAAAATAAAGTCTGACACTGTTTCCACTGTTTCCCCATCTATTTCCCATGAAGTGGTGGCACCAGATGCCATGATCTTCGTTTTCTGAATGTTGAGCTTTAAGCCAACTTTTTCAGTCTCCACTTTCACTTTCATCAAGAGGCTTTTGAGTTCTTCTTCACTTTCTGCCATAAGGGTGGTGTCATCTGCATATCTGAGGTTATTGATACTTACTCTTAATGCCTTTTCTGGGGGGAAAAGACCTCCTTTTCTTTTCTTAATACACATGTTTATAGTGCTACATATATCTGAGAAAATAGTTACCAAATTTTGAAACCAACAAGGCTACCTAAAAATTTTAAGTTTCAAAAGACACCAAGTAAGAAAGCCTGGGTCCTGAGGGGGCCAGATGTAGGTCCAGGTGTTGGTCTATCATTTGTCTCAGTGTACTAAGCCAGTCTTTTCTAACTGTCAGGACTTCAGTGTTCTCATCCATAAAGTGAGTAGAGTCCTTCTCTGATCATTCTGGTTCCACCTCCAATTCACCATCTGTACCAACAGTCTGCTCCTCCCATTGATAGCACTAATATCTATAATTTTCTCAGCTTGTGATTACTTGATCAAGCTGATGAATACTCTCAGAGCTGAACTCAGCATCCTCGTGCAGCACGCACCCAGATCTAATAGTTAAGTTCAAAGATTTTTTATGATTTTGAAAAAGAGTGCTTGATGTGCCATAATGAGGCCTGGGCTTGAAATTCTTCTCCTCTACATATAAATTTTGTGGCTGTGGGAAAAGAACTGAATTAATATTTTAAATCTAATTCTTCATCTGTGGAAATTATATGCAACATCTACCTACCTTCCTTTATGGAATTGATATGGGTCTTAGAAAAGATAGCTCCACCAAAGCATCTAGCACACATAAAATTCACTAACTGCACTTGAACTTGAAAGTTTCAATTTACCTTTAGGAAAATTCATCATTAGCAAAATTCAGCTTGTTTTGTTCTTCAAGGTCAATGTGAAAAAAAAAAACAAAAAAAAATGGTTACTGCTTTTGTAAGAAAAACTGCAGAAATTATTAGTAATGACAATTATATAAAATATTAAAAATATTTATAGAACTATGTGATGTTAGAGTAATTAATCAGTTAACATGACTCTAGGTTAAGGGAGGATAAAATTTTTGCCGAAGATTAAAAATATATCTAAGAGAAAAATAATGAATTTTAAAAGAAGACTGAAATAGTAAAATTGCAATAATATTGAATTCTGGCTATTAATGTGGCCCAGAGTAACCACAATCTAAGAATTCAGAAAAACTGCAATCCAGCAATAATAACTGCTAATAACAATACTGGCAAATGCAATAACAGCAGTCAATATGCATTTATGACTTCTGATGTCAGAACTATGTTTCTGTGTATTAAATTTCATCGAATTTTCTCTACAGTGCTATAAAGTTAGGTTCTGCTAATACTCACATTTTATAGATGAGGAAACTGAGGCTTAGAGAAATTGAGTAAGTTATCCAAACTCAACTTTGGAGATTCCAAAGTTATCACTAAGAAAACAATACTTGAAGAGCGAATGATTGAAGACAACACTTCTGGGTACAAGGCTATGGCTGCATCCTTCTTTATTTTGCCTGACAGCTTGAGAAGCCATTTATTGCAACTACTCAGTTGCTGAATATTCAAGCATTACATGTGTTAGTAGCTCAGCCGTGTCTGATTCTTTGGGACCCCATGGACTGTAGCCTGTCAGACTCCTCTGTCCAAGGAATTCTCCAGGCAAGAATATTGGAGTGGGTTGCCATTTCCTTCTCCAGGGAATCTTCCTGACCCAGGGATCGAACCCAGGTCTCATGCATTGCTGGCAGATTTTTTACTGTCTGAGCCACCAACTGCCCAAACAAATAAACTGCTATTAGTCTATTTCCTCCTGCTGAGACACATATAGACAAAGAGTGTATGTCAGGGGACTTTTACTCAGGTAAACAAGAAACCAGGTATCACACTAGCAGGAAGACAAAAGAGCAAGGCCTGTGGGGGTCCACACCGTCTCCAAACCCCTTCCCCCTGACACCATAGGCATCAAATAAGATCTCAATATACCCACTGGAATATTAATTTATTATCATAATTATATAATTAAATGACTAACATTCTTTCTCATTTCTTCCTTGGGTACCATTTAAAATCACAATTATGTAATTTAGTATTTAGAAGTATTGTTTCTTCATTCTTTTTTTTTAAGTGAAGTATTTCATCCAATTTTTAGTTTTGTTGTCAATGCTTTCATTTTAGATACTTTTCATTGGACTCATTCTATAGTTTAATGATCTCTTTGGATTAATATTCAGTCAGAAAACAAAAATATGAATTAAATATACTTTACTCATTTAGCCAGTAATTTAATTTTCATGTGTCCAGCATTGTCTAAAATTTCCAAATTGGTATATTCAACTTTCTGATGGACTAAATATAAAAATAATTGAATATTTTCTTTAACAGATGATTCAGTATTTCACAAGATTCTGAGATACTTTCTATAAACAAACAAAAAACCAGAAGAGATATTACTTTATTTTTCTGTTTGTTTCATCATTAGAGAATCAAAGTGATGAAATGACCTCACCAAGATCACATATCTAGTTAAAGATTACCAGAGCTAGACATAGGTCCCATGTGGATTCCTGATTAGCCTTGCTATTCAATGTGTAATGTAAGGACCTGCAGCATCAGAAGCACCAGGGAGCATGCTCAGAATATAGAATCTCAGGCCCCACCAGATATACTGAGTCAAGATCCACATTTTACAAAATCCTTAAGTGACCTGTGCTGCGTGAAAGTTTGAGGAGCTACACTCTGTAGCACAGTGTCGATTTTCCTGATTCTCTACCTATAAAATACTGTGGCCCTGAGAAGATGAATTAGCCTAGAACTTAAAAAGAAATTTAGAGAAACTAAGGCCTGGAAATCTTTAAAAATTTATATTGAATAATTCCAAATGCATATTTTTGTTTTTAGGCAGCTTTTCAAAGAAATAACTCATGATTATATTTGTAATTACAAATATAAACTGTTATCTGTATATGTGTTTAATATGTATGTATATATATTTATGTATATACTGAAAGAGTTGTGTATCTCAGATTTTTATTGGGCTTCACATTTCTTCATCCCTAGACATCTACACAGGAGAGCATCTGCATAGCCCATCAAGCCATCTTTAACAGATCAGGCCATCACCTACTAGAAGCACACCATTGCCACCTGCTGACACTGCTATAGAAAAGCTAGTGAATTGTCCTCTGCATAGACATGATTACCAGGAAAAGTATCCCAATGTATGATTCAAAAAGTAAAATCAATATACCATGTGCAGTCTACGGACCAATGCACAAAGCCTCATACCTGTGTTAAATGAGTACTGAAGAACCATTAGTTATGAGAAATTCCTCTCTTCATCCCGCCTTGTTCCTTGTCTGTATATGCTCTGTAAAAGGGGTGCTTTCTTTCCCCTATATTTGGTTTAAAATGCATTAATATCATCATACTTTAATATATTTCTATCATGTAAAGACAAAATTTTAACCTCTATTTTATTTTTCTCTTCAACTTTGTTTAATTTATACCCAGAAAAATCTCCGTTCTCTTCCCCACATCATAAAATACCTGACCTTAAGAAAGGCAACTATATAGACAGTTCTAAAAAATTTAAAAACCAGCTTCAAATGATTACTCAGAGTTGGTATAATCAGTGGAAAGAACCTTGAGAATCTCAAAATTTTCTCCAAGAAGGCTCAGAAATTCCACTGGTTAGCAAAGATAATTTTGATCACAGCTGTTTTCTTTTTGATGATAATTAATTATGGCATCTTTTAAAGAGATCCATTAAGGGAGAACAATTGCCTACCCCAAATACGTCACCACTGGATAGTGTGATACCCTGTTGAAAAGGGATGCAAAATATCCCTCACATCAGAGTTGCAGTGAAGAAAATGCCTGTATTTCACTTTTAAACATCTTAAGCATCTATGAAGAGAGAATGCTACTTCAGTATTAGCAAAATGTAAAGAGACGAATTCAACAGAGAAGAAACTTAATTCCTGAAGATGTATGTACTTTCAAATCGTAAAGTGTCAATTTAGTGTGTTAAGAAATGACTAAACATAAAACTCTCTAAAGGAATGAGAACAAAAGGAAATTGACTTTTAAGAATTTCTCAGATTAGAATTGATAAGAAATCACTTCCATTTGCATTGGGCAGTTAAACAAGCAAGGGAAATTTTACCCAAGAATTTTACAATAGGGAAGACAGATTGAACTCTCCTGGAGCACAGACATCCCCTCTGGCGCTAGCGGTAAAGAATCCACCTGCCAATGCAGAAGATGCAGGAGACATGGGTTCAGTCCCTGGATAAGATCCCCTGGAGGAGGAAATGGCACCCATTCCAGTGTTCTTATTGGGCAAATCTCACAGACAGAGGAGCCTGGCAGCCTACTGTCCATAAGGTCACAAAGAGTCAAATATGACTGAGCACACGCATGCACCGCTACTGGAGCACAGTATGGCAGGTTTCTAAGTGGGGGATGAGCTAGTGGCAAAGTAATGCAGGACTTCAGAGTAGAGGCTGGTCCGTAAGATCAGGCTATTTACATTTGCTAACTGGTGCTTATTTGTCAGGTTCCTACCTTCCCACAGAGATTGAAAGATAGGGGTGCTATGTTTCTTGATAATTACTTTCAAAAGGATGTCTCTCAGGTCTCTGAGAAAGAAATTCCTGGGTTATGAAACTGGCAAAAGGCTAAGAAATGTATATGCCAAGTGGTAAAAAAAAGAATCTATAATTTCAAGTTTCCTAAAGTAAAGGTTCAAAAAAAAGGAGGGATGGGGTCAGGGGCTTATATCAAGGAAGAAACCTAACTAAAGTTTAATCAAGCTGAGGAAGTTAAAGCCTTCTAGGTCAACATCCAGTTGTGTTTAGAAGTGTGTTAATAAGCTTTAAAAAATATTTGTTTTCTGCATTCATAAAGTATGAGTAGGAAATAAATAACCTGGATTTTCTTTACTGATTCATAAACTGACTCTGAAAGTATTTTGAAAAGAGAATTCTTAACTTATAGCAAAAGTATTAAAATAATTGAATGATCTAGCAATAAGAAGGCTCTGAGGGCCATACTCATTCAAACATGTTAGTTTTTGCAAGCTTGTTTTAAAAGTCTATTCATCTAGTGCTGTAGGTGACTCTTTATTTTCATTAGGTAATTCTTATTTTTTTCTTAAATTGAAGAGAATTTATTTCCACTTTGAAATTGTGTTAATTAGCTATTCCCCTAAAATCATTACCATGGAATCATTGCAAATAATGATATTTTGATGACATACAACAATGAATATTTATTTCTCATGCTTTTGCAGGTTCATTTGTTTTAGGTAGGGCTTGATGGAGTGACTTAATATTTGCCCACATCCTTTCCCCACAATTAGCATGCAAGCGCAGTCATATCCTTCTCAAGAGAATGGTAGAAGCACCATAGCATACAGAAATACACAAGGTCTCTTAAATACTAGGCATTCCATTACTTCTGCCTAACATTGGCCAAAAAAAGTCACACAGCTGAGACCAGCATCAGAGTGGAGAAGCACTGCCAAGTGACAAGGCAAAGGGCACACACACAGGGACCAGTGAAAAATTAGGGATATTAATGCAATCTACATATTGATGATAGATGTCATTATTAAATAGTCATTGAAAACTTGCTATATTCACAGAATAATATTGAAGATTTCCTTTTTCTCTCATAAAAATATAAGGTCAAAGGCTAAAGGAAACACAACTATCATTAAAGAACAAACACCATTTAATTGAATGGAAATGGAGAAAAGGCATTTGTGGAAGAGGAAACACTATGAACAGTACACCAGTTGGGAAACACAGCATATTCAGAAAGATTTCATTTGAAAGGAGTAATGAGCACATGAAAAGTAATCATTGGGAATATTGTTGAGAGAAAATATTGATATCCTTCACTAGACCACCACCTCTGTCCCATTGCTCAAACATAAATTGCCCTTGGAGTAAGTTTTCTTTCTGTCTTTACCCTCCTTGGTTGACTCGATGTCAGCACTCAAATTTAAGCAGTCTCACAAAGCTGAATTTCCAGTCATCACCACTCTCCTTATACTCAGCCTCTATTTCCAACTGTTTTCTAAATATCTGTAACAGAATATCTTAAAAAAGAAAGATGCTCTTTACAATTGAGTTTCCCTCACTCCAACACGTTTTGTCTCTTGTATTCCTCATCTCGGGCTTCCCCGGTAGCTCAGCAATAAAGAGTTGGACTACAATGCAGGAGACTGCCTGCAGTCCAGCAGATGCAGGTTTGATCCCTGGGTCAGAAAGATCCCCTGGAGAGAGAAATGGCAACTCACTCTACTATTCTTGCCTGGGAAGTCACATGGACAAAGGAACCTGGCAGGCTACAGTCCATGAGATCACAAAAGAGTTGGACATGACTTAGCAACCAAAATACCGTACCATTTCTCATCTCAGTGATCAGACCAGCAGGTCCCCTTAGCTGAAAACCTAGGTGACTTCCTAACTTCACCCCTCTACCTAATTTGGCCATGTTTGACCACTCAAGTCACATCAATTCTTCCCTTTAAACATATCATAAGTCCCTCTTTCCATTTCCACATTAAGGAGTCTTACTTGCAATATTACGATACTCTGAAAACTTACCTCATGTCTCCAATGCTTTAAAAGCCAGAAGGACCTATCAAAACTGAATTATGTGATCACTATGATTCCCCTGTTATAAAAATTGCAAGGGCACAGCCCCATAGTTAGAGAATTCTCTTATTTGATCATTCATTCGTTCCACAAATAGAACTGAGGCTCTGTTTTGCATAAGGTCCCATCCAGGCAGTAGACATACATAAGTGAAGAACACAGGCAAGACATCTGCTCTCACAGAAATGACACTCTGGTGGAGCAAAAATAATCAAACAAGCAGAGAACAACTATATAACATGATATATTTTAAGAGAATAACAAGCACTGTGAAGAATGTAATGAAGCATAGTGGGTAATGGACAAAAAGCAATCAGGTGTGAAGTGTCTATTTTGGAGTCTAGTTAGGAAAATCATGCTGCTAAGAGTTGATGATGATTTAGATTCAGGCTGGGAGCAGTGAAGAGGTAATGAAAGATATATTGAGATCCAAGGTACATTCTGAAATTTTGAGGTAGAACTGACAGGTCTGAATTATAGGTTGGGTATGAGAGATGAGGGAAAGAAGAATCAAGGACAGTTTCTGTGTGTTTGGACAGAACAATTGGGTAAACGGCTGTGCCACTGGCTGAGATGGGGAATCCTGGGGAGAGAGTAGTTGACAATGGTGGAGTCATGAGCTTTAATTTTATGATGCTTCATTTGAGGTGCTGATAGTAAACATGAAATAATTGCTTCATTGGGCTTCCCAGGTAGCTCAACTGGTAAAGAATCCACCTGCAATGCAAGAGACCCTGGTTCAATTCCTGGGTCAGGAAGATGCCCTGGAGAAGGAATAGGCTAACCACTCCAGTAATCTTGGGCTTCCCTGGTGGGTCAGATGGTAAAGAACCTGTCTGCAATGTGAGAGACCTGGGTTCAATCCCTAGGTTGGGAAGATCCCCTGGAGACGGGCATGCAAATTCTTGCCTGGAAAATCCCTATGGACAGAGGAGACTGGTGGGCTATAGTCCACGGGATCCCAAAGAGTTGGCCAGGACTGAGAGACTAAGCACAGCACAGTTGCTTCATGATGCAGAAATTAAAAGAATTAATTGATCAGTGAACTATGAAAATGCAATATACTTTAAGTTAAATATGTAACTTTAAGTTAAATGTGTAAATTGTAGTGGAAACTTTAGAAAATATATATTAATGCACTTGCCTCTTTTGCATTTCCATCTACATGATCTTGCTAGTCACTAAAACTCTCTTTCTTAATGATGAGGTAAGATGGTGACATGGATCCTGATTACGAGAGGTCACACTGCTGTTTGTGTGTGTGCTCAGTCGGGCAATTGTGTCCCACTCTTTGAGACCCCAGGGACTGTAGCCTGCCAAGCTCCTCTGTCCATGGAATTTTCCAGGCAAGAAGACTGGAGTTGGTTGCCATTTCCTCCTCCAGGGGATCTTTTCAACCCAGGGATCAAACCTGTATCTCTTACATCTTCTGCATTGGCAGGCATATTCTTTACCACTAGTGCCACCTGGGAAGCCCAGAAGTCACTGCTGCTGCTGCTGCTGCTAAGTCGCTTCAGTCGTGTCCAACTCTGGGCGACCCCATAGACAGCAGTCCACCAGGCTCCCCCGTCCCTGGGATTCTCCAGGCAAGAACACTGGAGTGGGTTGCCATTTCCTTCTCCAATGCATGAAAGTGAAAAGTGAAAGTGAAGTCGCTCAGTCGTGTTCGACTCTTAATGACATCAAGGACTGCAGCCTACCAGGCTCCTCCTTCCATGGCATTTTCCAGGCAAGAGTGCTGGAGTGGGGTGCCACTGACTTCTCTGTAAGTCATTGTTAGGACCCATTATTATTGAGATGTCCTTCCATTTTGACTAAAAATGTAAGATTTTTAATTGATGAACTATTATACTAGCATACCTATAATTCAGTCTAAAACATCAGATTCGGCCAATCATTTCGGCATATAGGTGAGGTCATCTTTTCACTGATTCAAACAATCATTTAACAAATATGTATTAAGTATTAATACTTCTTATGGACTGGACTCTCCTTAGTTTGGTAAAAGTTAGCCTGAGTCTTGCTACCCAAAGCTCAAAGAAGAGAGGAAGCCATGCAGTGGAAGGAAAAAACACTAAGTCTACTTCCTCTAAACTCAGAAATCGTGAGAAAGGGGAGAGAGAAATGCTCAGACCCTCAGTGCCTATCTCTTCTTACCTCTTCACTCCACATTTCAAGCAGTCTTAAAGTTAAAATGAAGACCTCATTTTAACATCCACATGTGTATGAAGCTCCAAAAAAGATAAGAGACAGAGCCCTGTATTAGGGGGCACAGTGAAAGGAGAAATGTACATTCAATGAAAATGATACCAACCTGGGCTCAGCACCACACCCCTTAAGGCAGGAGAGTGAATTGGGGGAAGTGGCAACAGGAGGCAAATAGAGAAGTGAGTTTGTGCTGGGGGGCCAGGTTCTTCACAACCTGTGCTTGGAGTGCCTGGTGAGAGAACACTTGGACCAGGAGAGTCCTGGGTGAGAGCAGGGACTGCTTTAAATAGGGCTTCAAGCTTGAGCTCCAATGCCAGAAACACAAAATCCAAGTGGAGGGTCCACTACATGGATGATTTTCAAACTAAGGCTTGTGTAACTGTCAAAGTATTATGTAGGCATAGACAGTTTTAAATAAATTATTTTCCAGATCCTCAACTTTCATAACTTTTCCCCTAAATACTGATATGACTGGGAACATACTTGCATTCACAACGCCCTCATTACAATTTCACAAGAAAGGAACAACCTCACCCATTCCAAATCTTGGTAAGAAAACTGCCCTGCAGGGTGAAATATACAACAAATATATGGTTCAAGTTATTCATTTTAGAGACCCCTTTTTCTGTGATAAATCAAAATGCCATAAGCACAGAGGACTTCTAATTTTCTCTTATTTATACACATTTCTATTAAAGTGGGATCATGATGTTGGTAATGGAGTATTTTGCCCTGGGCTGTAACTTTCTGAATACTGAAAGGTAGGTAGTTGAGTTGGGTAAAGATATCCTTTTGTTTGACAAACTTGCCTCTTTCACGTCAATCTATTGTCAAAGAAGGCATAGATTTTTGAAGCAGGGTCCCATAGAGAAAAGGAAGCATTGAAAATAAATATTGAACACTAAAGATGGTTTTTTGCAGCAATTTGTTTCATGTATTCTCAATACTCATCTCTAGAATTCATCATTTACTAGTTTAAAACAGAAAAACACCTTCAAACAGATGAAGCAGTAAAAGCTTGTGACACTGGTTCTTTAAAGGTAACAAATGTTTTCAAGGACTACCTTTCTTGATGTCTTTCCTGATAACATTGGTTAAAACCCATAGGTAAAGCTTTCATTTAATTACTGCCAGAGTTAGCATTTTTGAACTCAATATTATAATTAAAACCTGTTATACCAAATGAAATATTTGCTCATTTTATTTTATATTACTATCTACTTATTACCATGAAAGAAGTAACATACATGATAGCTTTCAGAATGTTAATTTTAGTGGTATGTATCATTCTCTTTTATAAAAAAATGTATATAGGGAAAATTAGATTCTAATACCTAATGAAGTTAATAGAATTACTTTCATATTAAAATTATATAGGGAAAATTAGATTCTAATACCTAATGAAGTTAATAGAATTACTTTCATATTATTTCTTAATTCTCATTTCATTGTTTCCAAACTGAAACAACTGAATTAGACGTACATTCTTTAAAGGAGCATCATGACTGTTACATGTTGAAATTTGTCTCTGCAAAAAGATGTTGAAATTCTCATCCCTAGTAACTATGAACATGACCTCAGTTGAAAATAGGGTTTAGCCAGATGACAAAGTTAAGATGAGCCCACTGGGATGGGCCTAATCTGATTTCTATCCTTAACAAAAGGAGAAATTTAGACACAACAAAACATACAGAAGGAAGATGTTATGAAGACATTGTGAGAAAGCATCTACAAACCAGTGGACATCTAATGCTACCAGAAGCTAGGAGAGAGGCATGGAGTTGATTCTTCCTCAAAGCCTTCAGAAGGCTCAATCCTGAAGAAACCTTGATTTCAGACTTCTATCCTCTAGAGCTAGAGACTTAAACTTCTCCTGTTAAAGCCACCCAGTTTCTGGTACCTTGTTATGACAGTCCCAGGAAATGAATGCAATGCCTTTTATCAAATGACATTTCATAAATAACATAATTTCCCAAATACAGTGTATGGCAGAATTACATGTAATAAGAAAAAGCCATCTGCAGTGATTTTGGAGCCCCCAAAAATAAAGTCTGACACTGTTTCCACTGTTTCCCCATCTATTTCCCATGAAGTGATGGGACCAGATGAAATTAAAAGACACTCCTTGGAAGGAATGTTATAACCAACCTAGACAGCACATTAAAAAGCAGAGACATTACTTTGCCAACAAAGGTCCATCTAGTCAAGGCTATGGTTTTTCCAGTAGTCATGTATGGATGTGAGAGTTGGACTATAAAGAAAGCTGAGTGCCAAAGAATTGATGCTTTTGAACTGTGGTGTTTGAAGAAGACTCCTGAGAGTCCCTTGGACTGCAAGGAGATCCAAACAGTCCATCCTAAAGGAGATCAGCCCTGGGTGTTCATTGGAAGGACTGATGTTGAGGCTGAAACTCTAATACTTTGGCTACCTGATGCAAAGAGCTGACTCACTGGAAAAGACCCTGATGCTGGGAAAAGATTGAAGGCAAGAGGAGAAGGGAACGACAGAGGATGAGACGGTTGGATGGCATCATCGACTCAATGCACATGGGTTTGGGTGGACTCCGGGAGTTGGTGATGGGTAGGGAGGCCAGGCATGCTGTGGTTCATGGGGTTGCAAAGAGTTGGACACGGCTGAGTGACTGAACTGAACTGAACTGAACTGCACATCAATTGTAATGCAGTTCTCAGATTAACTGAATATGTTTTCAGAAAAGGATTCTAAAATTCAGTGGTGATTTGGCAACCTATTTGGCTAATACTGAAAAGACATGTGGCAAAGTGAAAAAATAAAGTCAAATAGAAACTTTAAAAAAAAAAAATAAGAAAAAGCCTATTGATTTATCTTGAATTACATTATAAAATAGGTGAATTAATTATATTTAGGCATCTCAGTCTTAATTAGACAGCTTCTAATAGTTCATTATGTTATGTCCACATCTGTTTCTCAGGGATTGTGAAGAATATTTTCTCAAGTACATATTGATAAATTTATTTTAATTGAAAATGGATCAGACCACATCTGACAAAACTGCTCTGGTTTGACAGTGGGGGAAGATGTGTAATACAGTTAATTAAGTCCTCAGCCCTCTCTGACTATATTTGGCAGAGCTGCCTCTAAGTAAAAGAGATATTTGTCATGTTATAATTTGGTAACCTCTTTTTAATATATTAATCAGAAATTAACAATGTGAAAAACTAATGACCAAGTAACTAATATTTTTGTAAGTTAGTAAGTTTCTAAATTTATACTCTGAACTCTATTAAAGCAACATCTAATTTAATCAATTATTTTAAATTTTTTAATGAAAAATCACTATTTGGCTTTTGCTTTATTAGTCCAAAAGAAGGGAACTTTCTTGATGCTTCAGCAGGTAAAGAATCCACCTGCAATGCAGGACACACAGGAGATGAGAGTTTGACCCCTGGGTTGGGAAGATGCCCTGGAGAAGGAAATGGCAACCCTTTCCAGCATTTTTGCCTGAAAAATCCCATAGACAGAGGAACCTGAGCTACAGTTCATGGAGTTGTAAAGTCCAAAGGATTGCAAAGAGTCAGACATAACTGAGCAACTAAGCACATATCAAAAAAGAAAACAATGTAATATGTAGCATTGTTATAACAAACTCCTTTCAATCCTGTCATACATTTCAAAATGGCAATAATTTCATCTCTCCTTAATGGTCACACTCCAGCCCTGTAACTCTGAGACTCTTCCATTCTAACTCTGGGCTTACCTGTGACTTTGTTTTGGACAAAGCAGTTAGCAAATGTAACTCCAGCAAATACTTCAAAATTGCTTGTTCATTGGAGTTTTCTTCCCTGCTGCTCTTATAATGCCATTGTTAAGTGAGTAAGTAGTCCAGGCTAGCCTACTAGAGGATAAAAGACACAGGACCTCTGTCACTCCAGCTCATAGTCAGCCAACGGCTAGATGTGAAAATGAAGTCATCTGAAATCAGGCAACAGCCAGCTAATCTTGCTGCTGCTGCTGCTGCTGCTGCTAAGTCGCTTCAGTCGTGTCCAACTCTGTGCGACCCCATAGACGGCAGCCCACCAGGCTCCCCCGTCCCTGGGATTCTCCAGGCAAGAACACTGGAGCTGGTTGCCGTCTCCTTCTCCGATGCATGAAAGTGAAAAGTGAAAGTGAAGTCGCTCAGTCGTGTCCGACTCTTCACGACTCCATGGACTGCAGCCTACCAGGCTCCTCCATCCATGGGATTTTCCAGGCAAGAGTGCTGGAGTGGGGTGCCATTGCCTTCTCCACAGCTAATCTTGGAGACTCATAATTGAGTGCAGGCCAGTTGATATCAGATAAACCTGGTGCAGACCAGAAAAAGGGGTCAGGTGAGTCAAACCCAGATCACTGACCTGAAGAATCATGAGCTAAATAACCTTATTCTTCATTTTTATTTTCTTTTGGATGTGGTGAATGCATATCCTATTCTTAAAACCTGTTCATACTATTCTCCATATGTGAAATCCTTTTAATCCTAGAATATAAGTTCTAAGTGGTCAGAAACACAATGAGATTGGTATCTCATTCAGAGTTACATCTAGATCCTAGCCCAGGTCTTGGGACATAAATGAGGCTCAATAAACATTTTGAATGAGTAAATCTTTTTCATCTATCTCTCCTCAAGTTCCAATGCATGCCCCAGCTGTTCAGTCAAGACCAGTGCTCCCCTTGCTTTTTTATAGCAATGATCAGACTCCTGGGCTGGATGGTATAGAATGAGAATTAGGAGCACAGATTTTGTTGTCAGACCACCCAGGTTCAAGTCCTAGCTTTGCCAACTACCTGATACAGTAAGTAATTTATATTATGTGTGACTATGTTTCTTCATATTTAAAAATATTTAATAATAGCCCCCCTAACTCTAGACTTGTTTTGAAATTTAAATTTGAATTTATATGTAAGACATTAAAAACATCACCCGGTATAATTTAAACACCATGTATGCATCAACAGTTATTGACCAGTCGTGCTATTATTTGGGCTTCCCAGGTGGCACTAGTGGTAAAGAATCCACCTGCCAGATTTGATCCCTGGGTCAGGAAGATCCCGTGGAGAAGGGAATGGATACCCACTCCAGTATTCTTGCCTGGAAAAGTCCATGGACAGAGAAGCCTTGTGGGATACCGTCTGTGGGGTCGCAAAGAGTCAGACACAACTGAGCATACACACAGGAAGCAGGAGTGCTATTATCTTCAGTACAAATTTGGCGTTTATCAGTAGATATCTTTCATGTGCTTTGGGCTTGTTTCTTTACTAACTTGTGAGCTCTGCTGCCCTTGTAAGAACATTTCTTCACCGTCTCTACAACCCTGAAAACCCATACTTCACACTTTCTAAGCTAAAAGTTAATCAGTTTATTCAATAAGACATTTTTAGTATTACATGAAATAGTATTATAAATCACTAAAAGACTTGTAATGTATACAATTGATTTTTAACAAGTGGAGCATTTTATTAAGTCTGAGCTTAAATTGAATAATCCTTTTTATAGCAAAATGCCAATGGAGTATTTTTTATATATAATTAATAATTCAACAATCTATGGCTGTACAACTACCATTAATTTTGTAATCCATCTCATTGCTGTGGTAATTCTCCACAAATCCTATTTAAAATAATTCACTACTAACCCTACTTCATAATAGTCACAGATTTCTGCTTGCATCCAACTTCCTTATGCATCCTGGCAAAACTAAAAACTTGCTAAAATATGCAATCAGTGAAACATAATTATTAATGTCTTTCTAGAAGGCTTACATCCTCACTTGAAAAAAGTTATGGAGACTTTCTTCCATGAGTCATGGTCCAATGATTTATGAATAAATCTGTTTACTTGCAATTGCATAATTTCCAGAATAAAATCGATGACACATCATTAAGAAATTCTAAGTCATTGACAGCTGCTTCAAGAAGTACTGATTCTATGGTTGTCTGAGGTGTGGAGGAAAGTGAAAGGAAATGGACTTGTGGTCATTGTTTTGGGGCCAAATGAAGTAAAAGAAGTACTGAGATCCATTCAGATGAGACCAGAATCAAGAGAAGACCATGGAGAAACAAGATTTGAAGGACTTCAGCAAACAGTTGAAAGAACTATTACTCAGGAACACCAAGAATAAACTCTGCTGCTTTCTCTTCATGGAAAAGGAGTGGCCTTGTCAGTGCAACTTTGAAGCAAGAATCTAAAGCCTAAAATTGGTAAACATTTTATTTTTCTAAAACACATTAACTATTAATGATTGTATATTAATAGTGAATATAATAGCATAATAATAGTGTGAAGTCCAGTGGTCCTTAGAAGCATCACTGTAAACAAAACAGGAGGTGATGAAATTCCAGCTGAGCTATTTCAAATCCTAAAAGATGATGCTGTTAAAATGCTGCACTCAATGTGCCAGCAGATTTCGAAAACCCAGCAGTGGCCACAGGACTGGAAAAGGTCAGTTTCCATTCCAATTCCAAGAAGGGCAATGCCAAAGAATGTTCAAATTACCATACAACTGCACACACTTCACATGCTAGCAAGACTGTGCTCAAAATCCTTCAAGCTAGGCTTCAACAGTACTAGAACCAAGAACTGCCAGATGTTCAAGCTGGATTTACAAAAAGCAAGAGGATCCTCTGGATCATAGAAAAAGCAAGGGAATTCCAGAAAAACATCTACTTCTGTTTCATTGACAACATTAAAACCTTTGACTATATGGATCACAACAAACTGTGGAAAATTCTTAGAGAGATGGAATACCAGACCACCTTACCTCCCTCCTGAGAAATCTGTATGCAGGTCAAGAAGCAACAGTTAGAACCAGACATGCAACACCAAACTGGTTCAAAATTGGAAAAGGAGTACATCAAGGCTGAATACTATCACCCTGTTTATTTAACTTCTATGTAGAGTACATCATGTGAAATTCTGGGCTGGATGAAGCACAAACTTGAATCAAGACTGCCAGGAGAAATATAAACAACCTCAGATATGCAGATGATACCACTCTAACGACAGAAAATGAAGAGGAACTAAAGAGCCTCTTGATGAAGGTGAAAGAGGAGAGTGAAAAAGGCTAGCTTAAAACTCAACATTCAAAAATAAGATCATGGCATCTGGTCCCATCATTTCACCGCAAATAGATGGGAAAAAAGTGGAAAGTGACAGAGTTTATTTTCTTGGGCTCCAAAATCACTGTGGACAGTGAATGTAGCCGTAAAATTAAAAGTCGCTTGCTCCTTGTAAGAAAAGCTATGACAAACCCAGACAGCATATTAAAAAGCAGAGATATCACTTTGCCAACAAAGGTCCGTATAGTCAGAGGAGAAGAGGTCAACAGAGGATGAGATGATTGGATGACATCATGTGCATAATGGACATGAGTTAGAGCAAACTCCAGGACAGGGAAGCCTGGTGTGCTGCAGTTCATGGGGTCACAGAGTCAGACACGACTGAGCGACTGAACAACCAAGCAAAACCTGGACAGTGTATTAAAAACAGAGACATTAAAGAAGGCTGAGCACCAAAGAATTGATGCTTTCAAACTGTGGTGTTGAAGAAGACTCTTGAGAGTCCCTTGGACAGCAAGGAGATCAAACCAGTCAGTCCTGAAGGAAATAAACCCTGAATATTCTTTGGAAGGACTGATACTGAAGCTGAAGCTCCAATACTCTGACCACCTGATGCAGAGAGTCGACTCATTGGAAAAGATCCTGATGCTGGGAACAATTAAGGGCAAGAGGAGAAGGGGGTGACAGAGGATGAGATGATTGGACGGCATCACTGACTCATGGACATGAGTTTCAGCAAACTCCAGGAGATAGGTAAATACAAGAAAGCCTGGCATGCTGCATTTCTTAGGGTTGCAAAGAGTCAGAGATTACTGAGTGACTGAACAATAATATAGTATTTGTTCATAGTATATATAACTGATACATATACATCAGTTATCCAAACTGGTTAGGTATGCTTACTGATGGTGTGTGGGTAAATGTTCAACAATCATCTTTCCAGCAAAGGAGATGTGTACATGTGCATATTTGTCTGCATATATATATTTTATATATATATATATTATATATATATTTGTCTGTATATATATTTATAAATGTTGCTGATATAAAAAATGTGTAGCTCACAATTTACAAATGATAGTAAAGTATGCATTATTTTTTATTGTAAATTCTTTATAAATAATGGACAGTCATAGATTTTTTAATTGATTTTTGTCAAACTCATATCTACAGCCAATTTATGTTTGTAACTGATGATCAAGTGCAGTTTTGACATAGATGTCAGTTATCTCTTTTTGTTTTTGTAGAAGTAAGATAAAAATAAACAATGAAGATGAATAATGGATTTTCACTCATCCATCAAAACTGTGAGTGACATCTTTCCTAAATCAGGCAATAGTTTTGAATAATGGAAGGATGTTTTCTCAATTTTATACATGTATGCCATTCATAATTTAACAGGTAACAGAAATAACACAATTTTCAATTTAATTTACTTTATTAACATTTTCTCTATCACTTCTAAAGACAAAGCAATAAATAAAACAATAAAGCAAATCCTGAATTGTAAAGTTTGCCAATTTCTGTGATATAAAATATCCGTGTAGAGATGCTTTCGTATTATAATCACAGTAGTACACTATTATATAAGATTTCCACTACACAGATACAATGGATATAATCTTACTTGAAAGCATTGTCTATACAAATATATAATAGTATAGTTAGGAAGTGATGAGATTTTAGTACAAGTTTTTCCTTTCATCTTTTTGAATACATCATGTCCCTCCCTTCTGGCTTGCAAAATTTCTGCTGAAAAGTCAACTTATAACCCACTGGGAGTTTCCTTGTATATAACTAGCTCCTTTTCTCTGACTGCTTTTAAGTTTTTCTCTTAATCTTTAATTTTTGGTGTTTTAATTATAACGTGTCTGAATGTAGACCTCTTTTGGGTTTTATCTCGTTTGGGACTCTCTGTGCTTTCTGGACCTAATGTCTGTGTTCTTCCCCAAGTTAGGGAATTTTTTCAGTTATTACTTCTCTTTTTTAAAGTTTTTATTTATTTACTTATAATTTTTGGCTGCACCAAGCTTTCTCTTGTTGCAGTGCGTGGGCTTCTCAGTGTGTGTCTTCTCCTGTCGTGAAGCATAGTCTCTAGGTGCGCAGAGTCAGTGCTTGGCAGCACACAGGATTAGTTGCTCCGCAGCATGTGGGATACTGCAGGACCAGGAATCAAATTCGTGTCCTCTGCATTGGCAGGTGGATTCTTAACCACTGGACCATCAGGGAAGCCCCTATTATTTCTTCAAATAAGTTATCCACCCTTTTCTCTCTCTTCGTCTTCTGAGACCCCTGCAGCATGAATGTTAGCACACTTGATATTGTCCCAAGAAGTCTTTTAAACTATATTCACTTTTAATTTTTTTTTTCTGTTCAGATTTTTACTACTCCATCTTCCAGATGGTTGGTCTGTTCCTCTGTATCATCTAATCTGTTGATTCCTTCTAGTGTGTTTTTGTGTCAGTTATTATATTATTAAGCTTTATTTAACGCTTCTTTATATTTTATAACTATTTCTTAAACTGCTTACTGTTTTTATTCACTCTTCCTCTGAGTTCAGTAAACATCTTTGTGATCCTTACCGTGAACTCTTTATTGGGTAGATTGGCTGTCTCCATTTTGTTTAGTTCTTTGTTTAATTTTTTCTGAAAGTGAAAGAACGTGAAAGTGAAGTCGCTCAGTCGTGTCCGACTTTTGCCACCCCATGGACTGTAGCCTACCGGGCTCCTCGGTCCATGGGAATTTCCAGGCAAGAGTGCTGGAGTGGGTTGCCATTTCCTTCTCCAGAGGATCTTCCCAACCCAGGGCTCAAACTTGAGTCTCCTGCATTATAGGCAGACGCTTTACTATCTAAGCCACCTATTCTTCAATTTTGAACATATTCCTCCATCTCCTCATTTTACCCAGTTCTCTGTGTTTATTTATATGTGTTAAGTAGGCCATATGTGTTTCCTGATCTTGGAGAAGTGGCCTTATATAGGAGAGGTTCTAAGGGGTTCGGCAACACCCTTCTCTCTATTTGCAAGAGTTATCTGCTCTACAGGTGCCTCCTCTGTAGGCTGATTGCACACTTTTGTTGTAGTGAGGCTGACTGCTTTGGCTGCCCTACTAAGCTAATCTGGCCTCCAGCCCAGTTACCTATGAGACCATGCCTTGTGCAGTGACTGCCAGCCTGCTAGATGGCAAGGCTGGTTTCATTCATGGCTGTCTGAACAGCCCAGGGAGAATCAAGGCCGATGCCAGTCCACTAGAGGACAGGACTGAGTCCCACATAGCGGTCCTGCATAGCAGCAGAGCCCTGAAAGGGCTCAGGACTGGTGCCAACCTGCTAGAGAGAAAGCAACACGTGCTTTTTTTTTTTTTTAATATATTGAAATTGTCATTTCTGAAAGTAAATATTATATTTACTTTATTTTATTACTGTTGTATGCACAAGGAAGCATTGACTTTCAAAGTAGGTATAGTGTATTAGTCTTCCAGGACTACCATAACAAGATAACACAGACTGGGTGGCTTATGCAACAGAAATTCGTTTTCTCAAAGTTCTGGAGTGTTAAAGTCCATGATCAAATGTTGGCAAATTTGGTTTCTGTTGAAAGCTCTCTTCTTGCCTTGCAGACAGTCTCCTCACTGTGTGTCCTCCCATAGGCTTATCTCTGTTCCTGCAAGGATTAAGAGAGGGAAAGCGATCTGACATCTCTTCCTCTTCTTATAAAGACACCAACCCAGTTAGATTAGGACCCTGCTTTTATAATCTCATTGAACCTTACCTTTCCTAAAGACCCTATCTCTAAATACAGTCACAGTGGAAATTACTGTTTCAAATATGAATTTGGTGGTGACACAATTTAGTCCATCGCACATAACATTTTAAGAAAAAATAAAACAACTGCAAACACTTAACACTTATTATATGCCAAATACTATTCCAAGAACTTAATGTTTACCAATATATTTATTCCTCACACAACTCTTTTGGCTAGATACTTTTATTACCACTATTTTCACGTAAGATAACTTAGGCACTGAAATGTTAACTTGCTCAAGTTTGGCCTGCTTCTAAGATAAAACTCGAGTAATAGAGCCAGGGTTCAAACTTGAACTTTCTTCAAAGACCAGACTGAATCAATCTGCTAAAATCATCAGTCATGTTAAGAACAGGGCACTAAATCCCCAGCTTGCTTCTCAGCTTTATGAAGAGAAGGACAGTCAGTATAAAGCAGTTCATACTGAGGCTCATTGGCTTTTATGAAGAGGCATTTTCATTCATCTGTCTGAATTGTAAGAAGAACATTAAGTCTTTCTGGAGAAAATTGTCAGTTACAAGTTGCTTTGCTCACGTACATGCAGTGCAGATATATTTTCCCATTTGAACAACTTACAGTTACTCTCACAAGAGAGGCTTTCATTAGCATTCCATATGCAAGAAAAGTAAATGGAATAATTGAGGAACTGAGCTATGGAGTACAACACTTTATTGAGCCAGCTTGGATCTTTGGTGTCTAAATGGCTTATTAATGAACTCATCTGAATAATTCACTAAATGTATTATGAACATTATGCAGAGGCATTTAAGAAATGTTATAAATGACCTGGCTTCCGTGGTGGCTCAGACAGATTTCCAAACCAGATGACAGTAATTCATGAATAAGGGAAAATTTGCCTTTACGTTCTTTATTTTCCAAAACTTGACCTGTTCACAAAATTAACAGGTGAGAGTTACTTCAGATGACTTCATCAACAAAATTTGTTTTGAAAAGTCTTTCATAGCATTGTCTTCGGAAGAGCATTCCCAACATTAGATTTTAAGAGAGAAGACAGTTAAATATTTCAATTCTTTCCAATTATCTGTACCATTGGGTTGTGATTCCACCAAAACTAACATGTATTTTTTTGCTGTAAAATCTTATCTTCATCTCAAACTAATCAATCTGAATATACCTTCATTATAAGCCTAGCATAAAGAACCCTCACTGAACAATTTTAAAGTGAAAAATATTGGTAAAATTTGTCAGACTCAGTATTACTTATATATCACAGTTATTTTTTAAAACTTGTTTTTCTTTTATATTTTAACAACTATATTCTAGCTTATTAACTATAGTTTTTTTCCTCAATAATAGATAATAAACTTACCTTTTTAAACAAATATTTTTGAGTAAAAAATCAATATCTAATAAATAATAATAGGAGTACATGTATACACCAAAAACAATAGCAGTGCTTTTCAGTGAATAAGAACTAGGAAAAAACACTTTACAATATACTTTAAAAATCTAATATTATTATTGTTACTCAACCAAATTAAAAAGTTATTTGCAGTATTTGGAAAATGAGAGCCACAAGCTGAAAACTGTGTCAATAAGATTAAAAGTTAGGTGAGCATATGTACGTACAATCTATTGCTACTAACAGGAAAGGAGACCCAAATCCACGGTTATATTTTCTATATAATCTTATTAGAGATTTCACTTATGTACCCTTCTGCTGATCACCTGTATAATCTACTGTCTGTGCAGTAGTTTTTATATTGGTTTAATTTTGTAGTTACTTAATCTGTTTCATATCTATTTCCCCCTATTAACTGTAAGATGTTGGAAACAGGAATTATCTATTGCAGGCATTTTTCATCTAGAACTGCGCTATGCATATGGAGTGGTTAGAGAGATATTTACCAAATAAATTAGCATTACATGATATGGAAAACAACACTACAGAATATGGACTTCTTTCAGAGATCCTCAACTGAAGCCAAGGCCATAAACTTTAAATGTCAACTCCAGTTGTAAACATTGTTGCTTTATCCAAGTGCAAGGGGATGATACTCATGTTGGGCAAGTTGGAGAGACTTTTATCTCTTGCACAAATTCCACAGACATATTTTCCAAGATTCCTGCAAGGGATATTCAGCATCAAGAGCAATCACAGTCAGAAAAGCCCTAAATAATGGCATTACCATCAGTTATTTTATTTATAATTTCTTCAATCCCAAATGAAATTTACCAATAAAATGTGTTTATATTGGATCGGCCAGAGATAATAACATATTAAAGAAAACACCAACCAAACATTTTGACCAACACAATACCGTAAGTAATGCTGTCTAGTAACATAGTTGACTTTTCATCTTTATGAAATTTTCAGAGGAAAAAACTAGGAAGTTAGCTGAGGGTCAAATTTTCATACAGAAGGAATAAACTGTTTAGCTAACTCTTTACACACAGCCCCTTTATGTCTTAAAGTTTTACGATCACACTGTCTGATCAAGAGCAAGCTTTTCAAAGATAGATGAGGTGACTGGAACTGAGGACAGCTCATCTGGAAGTCCATCCCTATTGCTTGTTGCTGTCTAGTTGCTCAGTCATGTCTGACTGTTTGTGACCCCATGGACTCTGGCCCTCCAGTCTCCTCTGTCTGTGGGGTTTCCCAGGCAAAAATACAGGAGTGGGTTGCCATTTCACTCTCCAGGGAATCTTCTCGACCCAGGGACTGAACCTGCTTCTCCTGCATTGGCAGGCAGGTTCTTTACCACTCACCCACCAGGGAAGCCCTCCCATTTGCTTGGGAAATGGAAACTTCTTCCCCTTCTCAGTTAGCCAGTTCCACTAATTACATAACTTTTTCTCCAGTCCTAGTTGTTCATTTCCACATTCCTCCTCCTACCCTCACCCTACTTTCCCCCTCAGGCTCCATTTTATCTACTCCATGGAAATGGAATTTCTGACTCTGCAAGTCCATGGCCAAATATTTCTGCCTTACACTCTGAGTCTTAGCTTCTGTTTCAGTAAAGGCTGGGAATGCATTTGTTAAGCCAACAAGATATCATTGGCTAATGCTTCTTCCATGGTAGGCACTCCTCTGGGAATGGAGGCGAAACAGTGAATGAGACCCATGAAGCCCATGTTCTGAGGGACTTACATTCTAGTTTTGTAGACAGATAATAAAAATACCGAATAAAGAAGCAAGAAAAAAATGTCAACTGTGATGAGGATATGCAATGAATAAAGATTTGTTGAAATGATAGAGTATCTGTATAAACTATCTAATCCTTCCTTTGTGCATTTTACACCATGGTCCACCAAAAAGTGACAAAGTGCAGAGCCCTCAAATTTTTAAATATCTGTTAAGAATGTGTTCAGGTGTATGTAATAGAAAAATATAGTAGATAACTAATGAGAACCTACTGGATAGCACAGATGCCACTCAGTGCTCTGTGGTGACCCAAATGGGAAGGAAATCCAAAAAAGAGGGGATATATGTATACGTGTAGCTGATTCACTTTGCTGTACAGTAGTAACTAAGACAACACTGTAAAGCAACTATACGCCAATGAAAATTAATTAAAAAGAATAACTTTCGCACACAGTGGACTTAAATAATTGGGACTTTATATTTTTTTCTCAAATCACAAATTTTTTAGTGTTTATTTATTTAGCCAAGCTATACAGAAGTGTCCCTATGACTCAGTAGGCCTTTCCCTACTGAGAAGTGATCACAAGTGGCTTCTATATTTTCAGATATAGCACTTGTAACTCAGGAACAAAGAGGGAGGAGTCACAGTATATATTTTTTCAAAACTGCCCCTGCCTTTCCCCCAAGAGAATTACGCTTGGGGCTTAATCTCATAAGGGAGTGATATAGTCACTGCCAGCTACAAAGGAAAATGAAAAATTGGGAAAATGTCTAGCATTTTAGGCTCACACAAACTGAGACCTAGGACCTAGGGCCTGCTAGGTTGTTACCTCAAACAAATTCAGAGCACCTTTAGCAAAGAAGCTGCTGCTGCTGCTAAGTCGCTTCAGTCGTGTCCGACCCTGTGCGACCCCATAGACAGCAGCCCAACAGGCTCCTCCATCCCTGGGATTCTCCAGGCAAGAACACTGGATTGGGTTGCCATTTCCTCCTCCAATGCGTGAAAGTGAAAGGTGAAATAGAAGGTAAACATTTGTTGGGCAAATAACAGTGAGTTCCAGTCATTGATTTTTCATTAGCCTAGACTTACAATCTATAAGAAGAAGAAATATACTGCTTGTTTGTCCATAAATTCTGAAGAAACTATGATCTTGAATTTCATTTCAGTCTTTATTTAGAGCCCTCTGCACCAAATACTTGAATAATGCTAGATCTCAAGCGGGATAATGTCAGATTTCCTTAATTCACCCACAGACAAATCAGTAAGGATCCACATGCTTTATGTTTGTTTAGAAAATCTTCTGTTCTTCACTTCCTAAAACAAATAATGACACAGGACAGCACTAAAACTCAGTGATAATGAGAAAAAAACAATTATTCTGATATAAGGCTAACGGGCCTCAGCATGAGAGGAACGTGGTGGAGAAAGTTTAAATGTCTCCTCTATGGCCTGAAGGGTATTTCATAACAGGGGAAAAAAAAAAACAATTGGGATAAAAATGAAAATTGGGAGAAAAAACTCAAAAGAAGCAGATATAGTTCTTGCATTAAAGTAAGAATTACCATGGCCTTTTGGAAGTGTGAGATAAGATGGTTATACAATTTCCTGATCCACAGGACATCACTTCATTATTTTGTAGAAAAAAATTAAAATGGAAAAGAACTCACAATGACATTTCACTCCACCAGCAATATCAGAATGCACAAATAGAGAACTGCAGTATATGCTTTTAGAATCCTGCCCCAGTCTCTTATTGTATGTTGGCTGGTGCTGCTGCTGCAAAGTTGCTTCAGTCATGTCCGACTCTGTGAGACCCCATAGATGGCAGCCCACCAGCCTCCCCCATCCCTGGGGTTCTCCAGGCAAGAACACTGGAGTGGGTTGCCATTTCCTTCTCCAATGCATGGAAGTGAAAAGTGAAAGTGAAGTCATTTAGTCGTGTCCAACTCTTTGCAACCCCACAGACTGCAGCCTACCAGGCTCCTCCACCCATGGGATTTTCCAGGCAAGAGTACTGGAGTGGGGTGCCATTGCCTTCTCCATGTTGACTGCTAAGAGTTCATAAATGCACCCTTCTCTAGAGAATTTTTCTCTGCAGGTGAAAGCAACCTATCAGGACAGATTGACCTCCTTCCTCTCTGCTCTCTCCTGCACCATCAAGCAGTCAACAGCCAATGAGACTAGGATGGAAGAGACCACCCTTGCTTCAGAGCTGAATCAACTCTGTCATTTTACTCCAGAGCTCCCTGTGGGATCAGGCAGGAGCTAGCTTCCTGCTGATACCACATCTTCCCTAGGCTACGTGCCCCGTCACTTTCAGAGTCCTTCACTTCTTTCTCAGTAAGATACATACATCTGAATACTGATTCAGGCTCTGTGGCTTCGGAACTCCACGTGACATGAAAATGGGACACCCCTTTCCACCTGTGAAAATTGATAACCTCGTAGGTTATTGAGGACCACGGAGGCCACTTTCTATAGAAGAGTGTCCCATCAGGGTTTCCTCCTACTCCCTTGGTTGTCGTGCAAGTTGGTAGTAGCAGTTTCTGATGTCATAGGTGTCTCTCCTCCACTGAGTCTCCACAGTATGCACACATGCTCTGCTGTGTCCAATTCTATGAGGCCCCATGCACTGTAGCCCACCAGGCTTCTCTGCCCGTGGGATTCTCCAAGTAAGAATACTGGATTGGGTTGCCATTTCCTACTCCAGGGGATCTTCCAGACTCCGCGATTGAACCTGAATCTCTTGGGTCTTCTACACTGACAGGGAGCTTCTTTACCACTAGGGCCACCTGGGAAGCACATTGTGTCTCCACAGGGTCATTGCTATTCCTGTAAATTATTGACAAGCAAGCATTCTCTCCTCCAAGTCTGCTCCCCAATGGCTCTCTGTTTTCTTTTAGTCCAAGTAGTGCTTCAACCACCCAGAGTTCTCTATTGCAAACATTGATCCCTTTCTGGGAATAACTTTGCAGAAGAGGAAAAGTGTGAAGAGTCTGAAACTGGCAAGCAGGAAGCATAAGACGCAGGGAAAACAGTGTTTTTTATTTCACTCCTAGATGTTCATCTCTGGATAAGAGAACCATGGCACAGATTTCCAAATGAGCAGTGTTTTTTTCTCACCTGGTCCTGATATAGACAACTAAATGTTGGCATAAGACTTAGACTCTTCTTACTATGACTCAGCAACAGCAGTTCTGGTAGCAGGCTTATCCTTCCAGATAAACACACAAACATATATGTGTTTCTGTGTGTATACATGTGTGGATTATATACATATATATATACACACATGTATAGTGTATATATCATGCATGAGTGCTCAGTCATGTCTGACTCTTTGCTGCTCCATGAACTGCAGCCTGCCAGGCTCCTCTCTCCATGAGATTTTCCAGACAAGAATACTGGACCAGCTTGCCATTTCCTCCTCCAGGGTATCTTCCTGACACAAGGATTGACCCCCCAATCTCCTGCATCTCCTGCAATGGCAGGTCAATTCTATAATACTGAGCCACCTGGGAAGCCCAAATATATATATGTATACATGTAAATATATATGTTCCTTCTGTAAGGTTCATTCTGTAAGCTTTTTATATATAAATATCGAAGTTCCATTGCAATGCTAATTTACTTAAATCCACTCCCAGGGATATGGATTATATGCATATATACATACATATAAGTATAAATATATATATTTACACATATATATGTGTAAATGGACTTCCCAGGTGGCACTACTGGTAAAGAACCCACCTGCCAATGAAGGAGACATAAGATACATGGGTTCAATCCTTGAGTCAGGAAGATCCCCTGGAGGAGGGCATGGCAACCCACTCCAGGATTTTTGCCTGAAGAATCTCATGGACAGAGGAGCCTGGAAGGCTACAGTCTATAGAGTTGCAGAATCAGATGCATACATGTAAATATATATGTTCATTCTGTAATTTTTTTTTTTACATAAATATCGAAGTCCCATTACAATGTTAATGCATACATCCACTCCCTGGGGAAGAAGGAGGAAAGAGCATATATTTCTTTTAATTTTATAGGGAGACAACATGTAAAATATTACTACAATATTTCCTGCATTATTCTAAAAGGTTAAAAGTAAATGAACAGATCGTGTCCCTTTTAATCTCTTCCTATCAGTAATTTCATTATTTTATTAACTCTGTAAATCTGCTAGAATTTTATTTTTAAATTCAATTCCTTAATGCTATAATGCAATCCAAGAAAAGCACTTCAGAAAAATTGTTACAATTTCTGGTGGTTAAAATCACTCAGTTTGTGCTGCCTAGTTTAAGGTTTCTAAAATGTTTATTGTGACACAAGAGCCAACTTCTATAATGTCTTCCTTCACAGCAGAGTTGACTAAAAGCTTTCATTTTCCCACATGGAGATTTCAAGGTGATAACTTTGCATAGTAAAGAAAGTTGCCATCATGTCATTTTCAGGAAAGTCAAACACACACCCTGATGAAGCTGTTGACAGAAATATAAGTGAATTATGGCTTGGCAAAGCATGAAGCCATTAAAGGAAAAATGTCCTCCAATTCATCCCTAAGGATCAGCAGATTTTATACTTGACAGCTTTCCTTTGCCTAATGGAGTTTCAGTGGGAATTATAGCAGCACAGTTTGCATTAGATGATTCTTTATTTAATATGTTGAAATACGGCTCCTAGTTAAAGTAAGCTCCAGAGAGACAGAGAATAAGGACCAAGGAGTCTTGCCTAGAAATGCAAATGAGATTTCACTTAAAACCTAACAGTTACACTTGTTGTAAGCAACATTTTAGAGAGAAATGCTTCCTTAAATGAGTGATAGATTGGATGGCTCAAAGGGTTGCTCCTGGTTTTAAGTTCTCTGAGAGTTTTTGTTTATTTTTTTTTTCCTTTGTTTTTACAGTTTTTCAGTAGACTGTGCTCAGTCTATCAAAAGAGGTTTGCTGCTGTTGATGTTAAGTCACTTCAGTCGTGTTCGACTCTGTGCGACCCTATGGACGGCAGCCCACCAGGCTCCACTGTCCCTGAGATCCTCCAGGCAAGAATACTGGAGTGGGTTGCCATTTCCTTCTCCAATCAAAAGAGGTTTAGGGATCCTTAGACCTAATATTGACTTGACTTAATTTTTTGTCATAATTGGGACAAGTTATTTTTTTGCTTTATATGCAAGAGACTTACTTGTAGAATCTAGATACAGCTGGCTTCAAAAGAGTGAGAATTTCAAAAGAGTAAATCATAATAAATCATAAAAGGCGACAAAATAATACCATTTACTGTATACCTTGCTTTGACCATATGCTACTGTATTAAAGGTTTTATTTCACAATGAATTCTTTCGATAAGCCTAAGTACCAACTGGTGCTCTATTTTATTGGCACTAGAAACAAACTTTTAAAAAATTATAAGAAGTCCATAAAAGCTGTTATTTTGTGTCCTCAAATGAATGTGGTGGGTAATCATTATATTGTTCTAGTTTTATTCGGAAATGCACAACTGAGTTTACTTCAACACCTTTCCTTCCAGGAAAGAGGTTGAGCAAATCTCTGTGGTCCTGGCTGAATTTATTCAAACAGAAAAGAAAAAATGCTGTTTGTGTAGGACCATTGATTGAGCATATATAAAACTTTTATATGTTCTGGATTTAATTATGTATAGTTTCACTTAAGAATGTGCTGATGTGTTTATTTTGGGGTATAAACACCTCGTTAAAGGTCAGCTGGTTGATTCTGCTGTGAGCTCCATGTCCATTGTCATGCATTAGGCCCCAGCATCTGTGGAGTACACAGGCCTGTTGTATAGAGACTGTTGTCTTTTTGTAGCTATAAGCTATTAAGGAATGAGAGTGGACCAACCAGTTTGGCTAGATCGACTTTGATGAAATCTGTATTTGAAATATGAAAAAATAAAATCAACGTATCTGGAAAATTAAAATCGAACATTGGGAGAGTCCAGAGAGACTCAATATCGGCCTGAAAAGTAAACTGAAAGTGAATTAGGGAATCTGGTTGTTAGAGCATTAGTCCCAGTCCTGGCTTTCTCACCACCTGGTTTTGTGACATTTGCTAGGTCTCAGTTGTACCTCTGAAGTAGGGTTGTTGAACTAGATATTTTTAATTTTTCAATAACCTTTGTTTCTCCTGTTTTTAATCTCTTTCAGAGCTCTAAACAATGTACTGAATTGAATACTTGGCTACATGTACATTTCTTTGACCCAGTTTTTCAGCTGAAGCTGATCATGCCAGAGATCACCAGGGAGGTAAAAATACAACTGGGGTCAATTTAACTGTTTAGCATGGTTAATACACAGGCATTTTTTGCCATTTGTGAGCTGACTTATTATTTGTTTTGAGCACCTGCCACACTTAATATATGTACCAATTGCTTGCAAATTAGCAAATTGACCTTGAGTAATGCAGGGATTAAGGGTGTCAATTCCCCACACAGTCAAAAATCCACGTATAACTTTAGAATCTCCCTAATTTTAGCTACTAATAGCCTAATGCTGACTGGAAACCTGATGTAAAAGTCGATTAACTTATCTAAACAGTTGATTAACACATATTTTGTATGTTACATGTATTTTATACTATATTCTTACAATAAAGTAAGCTAGAGAAAAGAAAAAACTGTTAAGAAAATCATAAGGAGGAAAAAGTGCATGATATTTACTGTACTATATTTATTGATACTGCAAGTTTGTATCATCTGTTTACAAGATGAATTATCTGTCAGTACCTACATCAATGTTGTCTTACATGATACAAAATGCCGAAGCTGTTATACATATTATTAACACCAGACATCAAAAATGAAAAGATAATGTGAAAAAGAAATGCATACTTATTTACAGATATAACAGTTCACACACTGATAACAAGAAGCAGCAATACGATCGCTATATGTATTAATATATAACATATATTGTCAACTGTAATGGATGTTGCCATGTATGGTATGCAAGGATTTTTTTTGCAAAAGTTTGGGTAAATTTTAACTTTTTATAATAGATTTATGAATATTTTTATGGTAGTAAGTGGAAAAATTGACTAGTATCTACATGTATCTTATGAATTAGTTATATATCTAACATTTTCTTAATTTTTAAGAAAAAATATCTGAGGTTATTGATATTTCTCCCGGCAATCTTGATTCCAGCTGTGCTTCATCCAGCCCACTATTTCGCATGATGTGCTCTGCATGGAAGTTAAATAAGCAGGGTGGCAATCTACAGCCTTGACGTACTCCTTTCCCTATTTGGAACCAGTCTGTTGCTCCATGTCCAGTTCTAACTGTTGCTTCCTTACCTGCATACAGATTTTTCAGGAGGCAGGTAAGATGGTCTGATATTTCCATCTCTTTAAGAATTTTCTACAGTTTGTGGTGATCCACACAGTCAAAGGCTTTGGCATTGTCAATAAAGCAAAAGTAGATGTTTTTCTGGAACTCTCTTTTCAGTGTTCTGGATTGTAATTCAGCTGTGTGTGATGCATGCTATAGCGCTTCAGTCATGCCTGACTCTCTGCAGTCTGCAGTCACTCCCCGTGGACTGCAGCCCGCCAGGCTCCTTTGCCCATGGGATTCTCCAGGCAAGAATACTGCAGTGGGTTGCCATGTCTTCCTCCAGGAGATCTTCCTGACCCAAGGTTCAAACCTGCATCACTCTCTTACATCTCCTGCATTTGCAAGTGGGTTCTTTACCAGTAGTGCCACCAGAGAAGCCCAATTTGGCTGTACTTTGTAGATAATAAGTACTGAAATAAAGATTCACAACAGCTTTATTAGTAGTAAGTGCTAGGATAAACGTCAGGTATTACCCTATTTTTTGGTGGTGAAAATGTTTAAATATGTGTATTAGATCACATAAATCCATTCCATTGGAACGAAATATCTATTAAATAGTGACAACTAGAAGTAATAAGATCAACAAATATCAGTATCACTATGTAATAGTTCTTTCTAAGTGCCCTGCATCATCTCAAGTACTTTACAGATATAATCTCATAATTTCCACACAACCCCATCAGTGTCATCCTGACCCTCATTTATCAGTGAGATTAAATAATTTGCCAAAATTCCCACAGTTGCCAAATGGCAAAAAGTGAAAGTCACTCAGTCGTGTCCAACTCTTTGGGACCCCATGGACTGTAGTCCATGGAATTCTCCAGGCCAGAATACCAGAGTGAGTAGCCTATTCCTTCTCCAGTGGATCTTCCCAACCTAGGAATTGAATTGGGGTCTCCTGCATTACATGTGGATTCTTTACCAACTGAGCCAAATGCCAAAGCTGGAATTCAAACCACGGAGATATGAAACCCAAGCTTACTGTGTAAGCCTGTAAATAAGAATTGTCTGTCTCTAAACAGTGAAAGTTAAAAGAAACAATGTTTTGATAGAAATTTTTCTAGAGCAAGATTTGGAAACTGCAATCTATGAGCCAGTTCCAGCCCTCCACTACTTCTGAAATAAAGTTTTGTTGGAACACAATCATGCTCACTTATTTACACCACGTCTATTGCTGAATTCTCACTATGGTGTCAGGGTTGAGTAGTTAACATCAAGACTCTATGGCCCCTCAAGACAAAAATATTTACTATCCCACCCTTTACAGAAAATGTTTGCAGCCTTCTGGTCTAGAGAAGTCTTACTCAGGCTCTTCATGTCTAATCAACCTTCTCTTTTCCCTCCCCTTGTAATTCCATAATGAAAAGATGTCACAAATTACATATATCCAAACCCATTCTACCCATCTTTGAATTCAAAATACATGGCATTTTTTTACTTTTTTTTTTTTTTTTTACCATCCAAGCCATTTTATTACTTATTTCCTTTTCCTCAGTAATTGTTTTAAATTAACTTTGTTAATATGTATTCTATTATTAACATAGGCTTCCCCCGTGGCTCAGCAGTAAAGAATCCACCTGCAATGGAGGAGTCACAGAAGATGCAGGTTCCATCCCTGGGTCAGGAAAATCCCCTGGAGGAGGGCATGTCCACCTACTCCAGTATTCTTGCCTGGAGAATCCCATGGACAGAGGAGCCTGAAGGGCTATAGTCCATGGAGTCGCAAAGAGTCGGACATTACTGAAGCAACTTAGCACGTAGGCATGCACATTCTATTACTCTATGTTAACAGACATATGTCAGTAAGTGGCTTATCCTCTTATTCTCTTGTGCTGATCCTGGACCAGTTTGCTCTCAGATCCATTTCTCCTCATTTTTCCTTTGCGCCTACCCCAGGGAATCTAATATCTGCAGGATGTATTTCACAAGCTGTTCTGACACTGAAACCCAGAGGGTTCCACCAATGGATGGCCTCTGCGAGATGGGAGATAAAGAGAAATCAGGGTATTTATCTTCTTCCCTACTTCTCCTCCATGGTCTAGTGTGGTTCCAGCTTACTGTTGGTAGGGAGGGTGGGAAAAACTTGGGTTCAAACAATACCCAATTCTCCATTTTTAGATGGTTCAGGCCTCCTTCATGGCTAATTTCTGGACTGTCTCACATTCATTTGGCTTTGTCAGTCTTCCATCTCTTGTGCAGCCATCCCCCTGCATTTAATTAATTATACCTTTAGATGTAAGTTCTTGATGTGATTTTGGTTTTGGGGGGAGAAGGAACTTGACATTGACCTATACAACTCTAATTTTGTTGATCTTTAGAAATAGACTACACTCTTTTTTATCAATATTTATTTATTTATTTATTTTTTAATTAACTGCAGCCTCTCACACTGGTCCACAATCTTGTTCTGCAGCTCTTCCGCGCGCTTCTCGGCCCGGCGGATGCGGTGCCCCCGGCAGCGGCCGCCCAGCCCCGTGCAGGCGGCGCACACGAGCCGTCACTAGGAACAGCAGAACCAGTTGAGAGCCTGGCCGTGTTCGGGGCAGAGCGGCCCTGGCTCGGACCCCGGCTCCGGCCCCGGCCTTTATCAATATTTTAATTAAAACAGTTGGTTTGCAATGTCATGTTAATTTCTGCTGTACAGCAAGGTGATTCAGTTATACATATATGTATATATAATACATTCTTTTTTAATACGTTTTTCCATTATGGTTTATCACAGGATATTGAATATAGTTATCTGTGCTATACAATAGAACTTTGTTTTTAATAAATAGGCTACACTCTTAACATGTTGTTAATTATCAAACATGACTTTATCAACAACAACAAAAAAAGACCCTGCAAGAATTAGTCAAATCCTTTACATATGACATATGTTCCAAAAATCATACTATCACTAATTTTCAAGCATACCTTTGAAGCATCATGATGGCTTCTGCTCCTGAAGACCTATAGGATGGGCCACTGGCAAGGAAGGCCATTTAACCTGAGCAAGTAACCAGGCTGTCATAGGTGATACTCCCATGATTCCATTAGAATAAGATGTGTTATGTCAATAGAGAGACCAAAGCCTACAGACAAAAGGCAAATTGTGAATTTTCAGCTGTGTAGAGAAGGTACATTTACTTCTCAGGAGTAAAAGCCAATATTTAAAAGACATATATTCATTTCACTGAATTTTTTCAGTTGTGACAGAAATGCACTATTTATGGAAATCCTTAAACTTCAATGAAGCATAGGCAGGATACTTTTTGACCTGCTTGCACTGACCCTAAGCTAAAAGTTTACAAGTCAGCTCACAGAAGGATGGGTCAGAATTTCTGCTGCTACAATGACCACACATCTCATATTTTTATTGCAGAGGTATAATGTATAGTCCCATTATTCTATCACTTAGATGTAGGCATGTGTCTTTCAATCAACATTTTAACTTTTATACTATATTCTTTAATTGACTGTCAAATCAAGCACTTTAAGAATTATATATTTTTAATGCTAAGGCAAGAAAGGGCATGTTGGACAAAAGGGAGATAAGGAGGCAGAATCAGGGAAAGTATTCTGTGGTCTCACTTCCAGGAAGGGTAACAGGACTTGAGATTTTTATAATATAGGCTTTTCCTGGTAGGCTATTCAACTTTGTGGCTTTTTTAAAAAAGTTGGTGGCATGCTAAAAAAGAGAGAATGAACCAAAAGATTTCAGGAAATTTAAAACAGATTATCTAAGTCTCTGGTGTAAAACTGGCCCACTTCCTACATCCTGGGACTGGGAAGCTCTCAATATCTGCTGATTTCACCAGGTAAATACCTGAATCCACTCCAAGGCCAGGGCCTATAAGAAACGAGGACTGAAGAAAAAGAGTGTTCCTGCCAGGACAGACTCGAGAGGCGCAGCTGTTAGGGCCACGGCCAGAAAATCCAGAGGGAACACTACAACTTATAACATCTTGCTCTTTGGACATGGAATCCAGGAAGGAGACTTTGTTACATCATGAAGCCCCAACAATGGACATGCTGGGAATGTCCGATTAGCTAGTCTGGGGGCACCTAGAATCAAGGACACTAATAGCAGTGACGGACTGGGGGAAGATGAAAACTTTTTCCTGCTGGAAAGAAAAATCATGAAACTTCCTTTTGGATTATATATGGATCTTGAGTTACTAATCATTTCAGAATGGGGAACCTCAAGAGTGTAATGCTAGCTTCTTGCCAAGCAAACAAGTAATGGTATAGAGTTTGTTCTAGTTCAATGTGAAAATAAACAGGGCCATAGCCAGTCTGTGGCCACAGGACTGAAAAAGGTCAGTTTTCATTCCAATCCCAAAGGAGGGCAATGCCAAAGAATGTTCAAACTGCTGCACAATTGCACTCTTCTCAAACACTAGCAAAGTTAATGCTCAAAATTCTGCAAGTGAGGCTTCCAAAGCACGTTAACTGAGAACTTCCACATGTTCAAGCTGGATTTAGAAAAGGCAGAGGAACCAGAGATCAATTGCCATCTGCTGGATCATAGAAATACCAAGAGAATTCCAAAAAAATTCCACTCCTGCTTCATTGACTACTCTAAAGCATTTGACTGTGTGGATCACAACAAACTGGAAAAATCTTAAGGAGATAGGAATACCAGACCACCTTACCTGCCTCCTGAGAAACCTGGGTGCAGGTCAAAAAGCAACAGTTAAATCCAGATATCGAACAACAGACTGGTTCCAATTTGGGAAAGGAGTATGTCAAGACTGCATATTGTCACCCTGTTCAATCAACTTCTAGGCAGAGTACATCATGTGAAATGGTGGGCTGGATGAAGCACAAGCTAGAATCAAGATTGCCAGGAGAAATACCAAATAACCTCAGATATGCAGATGACACCACCCTTATGGCAGAAAATGAAGAGGAACTAAAGAGCCTCTTGGTGAAGGTGAAGGAGGAGAGTGAGAAAGTTGGCTTAAAACTCAACATTCAAAAAACTAATATCATGGCATCCAGTCCCATCACTTCATGGCAAATAGATGGGGAAACAATGGAAACAGTGAAAGACTTTATTTTCTTGGGCTCTAAAATCACTGCAAATGGTGACTACAGCCATGAAATTAAAAGACGCTTGTTCCTTGGAAGAAAAGCTATAACAAACCTAGACAGCATAATAAAAAGCAGAGATGTTACTTTGCCAACAAAGGTCCATCTAGTCAAAGCTAAGGTTTTTCCAGTAGCCTTGTACAGATGTGAGAGTTGGACCATAAGAAGGCTTAGTGTCGAAGAACTGATGCTTTTGAATTGTGGTGTTGGAGAAGACTCATGAGAGTCCCTTGGACAGCAAGGAGATCAAACCAGTCATTCATGAAGGAAAACAGTCCTGAATATTCATTGGAAGGACTGATGCTGAAGCTGAAGCTACAATACTTTGGCCACCTGATGTGAAGAACTAACTTATTAGAAAAGACCCTGATGCTGGGAAAAATTGAAGGCAGGAGGAGAAGGGGACAAAGGAGGACGAGATGGTTGAATAGCATCAGTGACTCGATGGACAAGAGTTTGAACAAGCTCTAGGAGATGGTGAAGGACATGGAGACTTGGAATGCTGAAGTCCATGGGGTCACAAAGAGTGGGACACAACTGAGCGACTGGCTACTGTGGAATATCGTATCCTTTCAATGTTAATCAGTCTCAATGGCCATTAGTAAGTTTTGTCCAGCTTTCATCAGAACAGTAAATTAAAACCTCTTTTCATCTAAATTATCACTCATGATATCAATTTGCACAGTTATTTGGGAAGGAGGTGGACTTAAATTACCACCCAAGAGGTTCTTGCCAAATTACCCCACTTTCTTCTCTGTATTAGATATCTCAGCCCTTTTTCCACTCCATTTACAAAATTCTGCATAACTACTTCAGATTTGTGACCAAACTGCCACATCATATCATAGAAATATTTGTTTTAATTATAGCTGTGCAATTTGCAATTATGCTTTAATTTGACATGATTCCTTCCCATCATATCAGTGTCTGACCATGTCATCCAAGTGGCTCAGAGTTCTTGGTGGATGTATCAGAAGTAAAAGCCAAAAGAGTATGTGCAAACCACAATTTTTGTTAGCTTTTCTGCCGAGTCTTATGTAGATTTTTCAGGTTTCAAATTATGTAACCGATACAGTGAATAAGCAAAATACTTCGAATCCATTCAAAAAATGATATTCTTTATCCTTAATCATCCATTTAGACTTGGCAAGTTCTTTTCCTGAGTTCTGGAGGAAATCACAGTCAGATATCAAACATTTGTTTTGACAGTTTTATTGAGGAATAACAGACATACAGTAAACTGAAAATATTTAAAGTGAACAGTTTGATTAGTTGTGATATGGAAGGTGTAAGTATGTACTATAAAACCCACTGTCACAATCAAGTTAGCATATCACACCCCAAACTTTCATCATGCTCCATTTTATTCCCTCCCACTCTCCTTTCCACCCTTAACTTTTGTCTACAAGCAGCTACTGATCTGCTTCTGACTATGAACTAGTTTGAATTTTCTTGGGTATTCGATAAATGGAATCATGCAGCCTGTATTCTTTTAAATTTTATGTCTTTCACTCAGCATAATTGTTTCGAGATTCATCCATGTTGTAACATGTTTCAGTAATTCATTCTTTTTTTGCCTGAGTAGTATTTCATTGTATGGATAAAACATATTTGCATATTCAGTCACATGTTGATGGACATTTGTGTTGTTTTCAGTTTTTCTCTATTATAAACAAAGCTGCTGTGAACATTCATAGATAAAACCTTGTATGCACATATCTTCTGTATCTTAGGGTTAGGTGAAGATTTCTTACATACAAAATTAAAACACAATTCAAAAAGAATGAATTTGAAACTCTACTCTTATTGAAAAAAAATATTTGCAAATCATATATATTATGGACTGATATAACAAACATATATATTTTTAAATATCAAAACTCAACAATAAGAAAGCAATCAAATTAAAAATCGGGAAAAGATTTAAATAGACACTTAACCAAAGACAATATATGAGTGACAAATAAGCACATGAAATGATGCTCAACATCATTTTTGTTCAGTTCAGTCAAGGAATGCTTAAACTAAAACCACAAAGAGATGCCACTATACACATATTCAAATGACTAACATCATCATATGGTCAGTTTTTCAAATGTTAGTCATTTGAATATGTGTATAGTGGCATCTCTTTGAGGTTTTAGTTTAAGCATTCCTTGGGAGAATGGCATTGAAACATGTATGGTATCATATATGAAACGAGTCACCAGTCCAGGTTCGATGCACGATACTGGATGCTTGGGGCTGGTGCACTGGGACGACCCAGAGGGATGGTATGAGGAGGAAGGAGGGAGGAGGGTTCAGGATAGGGAACACATGTATACCTGTGGTGGATTCATTTTGATATATGGCAAAACCAATACAATATTGTAAAGTTAAAAAATAAAAAAATAAAAAAAAACCTGACTATATCAAGTATCAGAGGAATTCTAGAACAAAAGAGACATTCACACACCACTGGAGAAAAGGTAACATGGTTATAACAACTTTGGGAAATGGCTTAGCAGTTTCTTAAAATGTTAAATATTTATTTCCCATATGGTGCCACAATTCCACTCTTGGTGTTTGCTCATGATAATGAAAATATATGTGCAATATTTTTTATCACTCTCAGGTAATAAAAGTTCCTCTAGCCATATTTAGTCACCCGAATAGTCTTTTTAATAAGTTATATTTCCACCTTCAGGTAGTAAATTTCAAGCTATGAAGTTCAAGCTTCCTCTCCCCACAAGTCTTCCCTGATGGTGGCACCTGAAGAGACACAGGGCTCCGCGACAGCTTCTAATTCTCTCTCCTGCCATCAAACCCTCTACTTTCACACTACTAGCCGAGATATCTGATTCCTCCAGGGTCTGGCCTAGGAGAATAAAAACATATTCAGATTTTAAGGTGATAATATCAGGATTACCTTGTTTCTCTGAATGTTTCATGTTCAAAACTGACTCCCTTTTAATGGTCTTTGGGGATTTTCTGGAGAAATCCTCATATCACTTCGAGTTGCTGAAATGTCTTGTCACAGATTCTTCACATGGGTGTTGCACTTTCTGGATGGAAATCTGTGATTCTCAATGGTTTAGGGGAACCAAGATATAATGGCCCTATATATAGGTGTCTTGAGCAGGATGTTAGATGGTTGCAAACCAGCTCTCTCTGCACACAGTCATAGCTTATCCACAAAACATGCTTATACCTGGTTAAGCTTAAATGACTCCATGAGTCCAGACTGCTGTGAAATGGCTATCTTTCCTCAGAACTAGCCTTAAACAATCAAAGAAATGGATCAAACATAAGTTTTCTGTAGCCCTTGAGTTTCAGGGACATAGTTCAATCTCTCCAAAGGCTGCAGATGAACAGAACATGCCACTAATCTTTCCTCTCTGAGGACAGAGACCAGGACTCTTCATGCCCTTTCAAAATTTATTGATATTGGAAAATGAAAAAATAATCTTTAAACTTTCCAAACAACGAGAACCTCAGCAACTTCAAATCTTTTATACTTAAAAATGCATGGGGAGCTAAACAGCACAAGACTAATTTGGGGGCATGTCTTTGCAACTCTACTTCATTAAGCTCCCATCATGTTTTGTACTGAAGGGCATTCTGGAGAAAACAAATTCTTCTCCAGACCAGAAATGGAGATGCAGTTCTAGAAAAAGGGAGTCAACTAGAGGTACACCTCTAAACATAAATTACTTCCATGAATCTAGAACTGATCCTGCACTAAAACAGTAGTAAATTTTTTTCTTAAAAAAAAAAAAAAGAAAACATTGCAAACAATTGAGAATCTCAAAATACCTGAGAAAATATAACACCATAGGTCATTACTGAAAAAAAAAAATCAACAATATAATGTACAAATAAGAAACAGATTCTAAAATAATATGAAAAGAACTTTCAAATAAATAATCTAATATCTTCAGGGAAAGATGGGCGAACTTATCTACAAACAACAAGAATGAATACTTATAAAGAAGAAATTAAAAAGAAAAGGAAGATCCAATTGCTAAAACATTTCCTTAAGGGTGCAGATAAACATTAGTTTGAATACAAGCAAAGAACAAATTAATGAGTCAAAATATAAAGAGTAATTTTCTCACTGCTGCTGCTGCTGCTAAGTCACTTTAGTTGTGTCCGACTCTGTGGGACCCCATAGACGGCAGTCCACAAGGCTCCCCCGTCCCTGGGATTCTCCAGGCAAGAACACTGGAGTGGGTTGCCATTTCCTTCTCCAATGCATGAAAGTGAAAAGTGAAAGTGAAGTACTCAGTCGTGTCCGACCCTCAGCAACCCCGTGGACTGCAGCCCTCCGGGCTCCTCCATCCATGGGATTTTCCAGGCAAGAGTACTGGAGTGGGGTGCCATTGCCTTCTCCAACATTATGCTTTCAAAGAATAAATACGTAGAAAACGTGAATAGACAAGAAACAAATAGAATAGAGAATATATAATACTCATACAAAAAGAAAATGAGTAATTGGAAATAATAGTAAGGTAAATATAAGTGAAAAATAAAAGGATGTAAAAAATCTATAGCATACTGACAGTAATCAAAACAAAAATTTGGAATTGCCATATTATTATAAGACAAGAAGACTTCAGAGCAAAAAATATTACTAGGGCTAAAGGGTGCCATTTCATAACAAAGTGTGATCAATTCATTACATGGACATAACAGCACTAAATAATAGTGCTTCAACTGAAGCAAAAATGAATAGAACTGCAAAGGAAAAAAACAACTCCACAATAATAGCTGGAAATCTTAGCACTCACTCAATAAATGATAAAAATATGCAAAATTCAGGAATGAATGAGAAAAAGGAACCACATTATCAATACATTTAATCCAACTGACACAGAACACTCCACCCAATAACAGCACAATGTACATTCTTTTTAAATAAACTTGGAAATTTTGTCAAAATGGACCATTTTCTGGACTGTAAAGCAAGAATCCACAAATTCACGAATAACTCAAGTAATAAAAAAATACGTTCTCTGATAAAAATTAAATATTAAATGTCAAAACCATAAAGGTCTCTGGATAATCACCAAATACTTTGAAACTAAATGACACACTTTTGAATAGCCCATGAGTCAAAAATAAATAAAATGATAGTTTAAAAGTATCTTGAAGTGGATGAAAATAAACACACAATGTATCAAAATTTGTGGAATCCCATTAAAGCAGGCTGCTGCTGCTGCTGCTAAGTCGCTTCAGTCATGTCCGACTCTGTGTGACCCCATAGAAGGCAGCCCACCAGGCTCCCCCATCCCTGGGGTTCTCCAGGCAAGAACACTGGAGCTGGTTGCCATTTCCTTCTCCAATGTATGAAAGTGAAAAGTGAAAGTGAAATCGCTCAGTCGTGTCCGACTCTAGCGACCCCATGGACTGCAGCCTACCAGGCTCCTCCATCCATGGGATTTTCCAGGCAAGAGTACTGGAGTGGGGTGCCATTGCCTTCTCCAATTAAAGCAGGACTTAAACGGAAATTTTTAGCACTAAACACTTGTAGAAGAAAGAAAGTCTCAAATCAATGACCTCAGCCTCTTCCTGAAGCAACCAGAAAAAGAAAGCAAACAAAACCTAAAGTAAGCCAAAAAAATGAAATAATAAAGATCCTACTGTACAACACACTGGATTATATTCATTATCCTGTAATAAACCATAATAGAAAAGACTATATAAAAGAATGTGTTGTGTGTTAGTCGCTCAGTCATGTCTGACTGTTTGCAATCCCATGGACTATATATAGCCCACCAGGGATTTCCATGAAAAAGAATATATACATATATACATATATATATGTATATATATGTATAACTGAATCACTCTGCTGTACAGCAGAAATTAACACAACATTGTAAATCAACTATACTTAATAACATTAAACAAAAAGGTAAATGGATACTGTGATATATTCATACATCAAAATGCTACTCATCAATAGAAGGAAATGAAGTATAGATACATGCCACAACCCAGATGTACCTCGAAATTATTATGCTGAGTGAAAGAAACCAGAAGGAAAAATAAGACTTCATTTACTAAAATTCTGAAGACTGAAAACTAATCTACAGTAATAGAAAGTGGATCAGTTGTTGCCTGGAGGTAGGGGGAGTGATGTGGGAGGGGAGAGTAGAAGGGATTCTCAAGGGACAGAAAGACAAAGGAAAGGGGTGAAGAATATTTTCATAATCTTGATTTTGGTGATGGGTTCCTATGTGTCTAAATATGACAAGAGTTATCAAGTAGCGTTATTAAATATCGTAGATGATGTTAATTGTACCTCCTTAAAATTGCTGAGAATATTTTTAGAATTAAGAGCCACCCATTCCAGGCTTCGCAAGAGTCAGAGTGACCTACCTGACTCACCATGCCTTGATTCAGAGCTCCCAGAGCACGACAGATTCCCTTTCCTGCCCTTGTCACTGAAACCTGCATGTATACCAGTTGGGCACAGCCACCTGCCGTGAGTGGAAACGCCAGTTAGAGGCGGCCTCCCTGCAGACAGCACAGCTTGCCCTCCAGCCCTTCCCATTTGGGATGCAGGGTGTGGCCGTGGACATCTGCCATTAACAGATGTGTCTGAGTCTTGCTACTACCACTTCCAAACTGTGTAATGCTAAATGCATTTGTTCTCAGGCCTCATTTTCCTAATCTGTATAAAGGGTACTATAAAACCTACCCCACAAAGATTCTTAGATGAGGATTCAGTGAGTGAATCAATTTCAGTTTGCAAAATCATTTTTTTTTTTCATGAAAAGCACTGCTGCTGCTGCTGCTGCTAAGTCGCTTCAGTCGTGTCCGACTCTGTGTAACCCCATAGATGGCAGCCCACCAGGCTCCACCGTCCCTGGGATTCTCCAGGCAAGAACACTGGAGTGGGTTGCCTTTTCCTTCTCCAATGCATGAAAGTGAAAAGTGAAAGTGAAGTCGTTCAGTCATGTCTGACTGGCAGCAATCCCATGGACTGCAGCCTACCAGGCTCCTCCATCCATGGGATTCTCCAGGCAAGAGTACTGGAGTGGGGTGCCATTACCTTCTCCGTGAAAAGCACTATTCATCTACAATTACGCTTACAGTAAGATGAGATGGTCCAAAGAGGCTACTGGTGCTTGTATTGTAATATTAATACATCCTTTCCATGTCAAGGAGGGCAGTCTTGAGAACTATAGATACTCATCATTTCCATTTCTAACAACAAAAAAAATTTAAATGAAATACTTTTTAAAGAAAAAAGAAAAAAAGATTATATCAGTTTTCCCTGAGAGTGTACTTTGAGTGATAAAGCACATTGCAACATGTAAACTTAAGTTCCATTTTAAGTGCAATTAACAGACTAGACAAAACGAAGGAATGCAGTTACTACACTGTGGGAAAAATGTTCTTGAGCAAAATGTCTCCTGTTCTGTCACAGAGATGCAGAGTCTCACTAATTAGAATGAATTAGGACTGGTAGGGCTCCCTTGAAGTGGACTGAAGACTGGCTGACGTGTAATCAACAAAGAGTAATGATAAATGACAGTGTGCTGAGTTGGGCTGATGTGATTAATAGAATCTATAGAAGTCCAGGCTGCCTTGTATTTGGCTTTTAGTATTTTTCTGAATAGATTCAAGAAGGAATTTTTTTTTCCCAGCACATCAGTTTAAATAAACAGAAGATAGTGGAGGTGACAGATGCTTTAAACCCCAGAAAAGTCAAGCAGAAGATAATAAAGATAATATTGCTTCCCTATGCTCAGATAGAGCTGTTTGCAAAGGGCTCTCACAGTCTTTTATTTAACCCTCTTATTGACATAGTGAATTAGATAGAGCTGGCATTAATCCCATTATATAGTTGAAGAACTAAAACTCAGAAAGCTTGGGTCACAAGTTCAAGGTTGTATTGCTAGTAAATTTCAGAGGTGGGTCTACAGCAAGCCGTCTCCTGTATTTTTGTCTGCTCAGCATTAGTTATCTTAAAATCTTATCTTAAAATAGTACCCTGATTTTGTGTGGGCAACCACCACTCTCCCTCTCTAGATCAGGTAGTATTAAAGTGACTAAACCACTCACAGGTTCATAGTGTGTTTTTTAACTCCTGCTGGATTCATAAAGCAAAAGGTGATCTCATTCTCTGCTGGTTGCTTAGCTGGAAACATAGACCTACCAAAGGTCACCACATGTCATGGAGAAAATGTCTACCTAACAACTAATCCCAATTAAAGGAGAACACGCAAGGAGATATCTGAGGTCATCATTTAAATTCATGAACGTATTATAGCATCTGAAAGTGAAAGTGTTAGTCACTCAGTGGTGTCTGACTCTTTTGTGACCCCATGGTAGCCCCTGACCATGGAATTTTCCAGGTAAGAACACTGGAGTGAGTAGCCATTCCTTTTTCCAGGCGATCTTCCTGACCCAGGGATCAAAACTGTCTCCTGCATTGCAGGCAGATTCTTTACCATCTGAGCCACCAGAGAAGCACCGAATGTAGCATCTAACTGCACAAAATCAGACTTACTCTTAAATTTTGTAAGTTATATAAGCCAGTAAAGTACTTCTACATTTTGTTTAATTTAGCCTGATTTTGTTTCTGTCACTTTCACTGACAACTATAGGCAAGAATTCAGGTCTTTGGACCCATGTTAGAATTCTTTCCTTGGTAATAACAAAAACTATAAAAGTATGGTAGCTCATATTCATTAACTACTTTGTATATGCCACTACTCTTCACTTGACATATATTAACTCTTTTCGTCCTGACAATAGTCCTGTGAACTGAAATGTGAAATAATGCACATTTTATTCATGAATAAACAGAGCAATTAAATAACTTCACCTATAATACACACCTAGTAAATGGAGGAGCTAGGATTTGAACCCACTCAGTCTGGCCACAGAGTCAATGCTTTTCATTATAAGGTTATACTTATTTTTTTAACGTGAATTATTCTCTGAGCCATATGAGACCAGTGGTTGGGTAAACAATAGTTTCTGGTAAGCAGCTGATAAGACACATGGGAAAAGAAAGCAGCCTCTGTCCACGCTCAGTCTGACAGTCAACTTCCATTAGGGCAAAATCCTAGTTGGAATGAAAAATATCCCCTTACCTACTTTGCTGTTTCACTGGGTATTCTAACTAGCCACTGAGACAAAGGAGCTTCTTGTTTTTTAAATATTTATTTACCTGACTGTACCAGGTCTTAGTTGTAGCATGTGGAATACAGTTTCTGGAACCTGGGCCCCCTGCACTGGGAGCTGGGAGCAGAGTCTTAGCCACTGAACCACCACGGAAGTATTGAGATGTAGAAACTTTGATAAAGTTGGCAATCCAATTGGAACAGGTACATTGTATTATAAATTTTTTAAACGTCCTGTTTCTTGATGTGCCAACATCCTACAAACTGACTGTAAGCATCCTGTCTGGGTGGCAGATACACCAGTGTGATAATGCTGGTCTTTGCCCCAAGTTCTCTTTCTTGCCCTCCCCAACCGTGACCTCCTGCCATTCAAACACACCCTTACACTTTCACTGGCCTACTCCACTGTGACTTCCAACAATGGCACTTGCCTACAGCAACCCCCTCAGCACCCCACCTGTTTAGTTGAGCTCTCTCTCTTGGAGTTTTTCCCATGGCTCCCTACATGGGATGCCTCGCTTTTCTAGAAACTGTGCATGTAATAAATCTATTCCACCTTCATGGGTCTTGCCATAGTGTTATTCCAAGTCAGTACCAGAGAGATGATCAAAAAACCCTTTTAAAAATAATATAATTATTACTTACAACACATGTGTACATCTCAAAGTCTATTTTCTGTACTCTACCCTGGAGTCTTTCCCACTGACTGCCAAGTCATGCCTTGGTTTACTTAGCTAATCTGGAGTCATAAGAGTTCTAGACACAATAATTACTTTGAAATGAATTTTACATATTACCAAATGTGTCCCCATACATATTTAATTTGATTGCCCCCAATAGGTCTCTGTAGCAAGTCTGGCAATAAAATCCCCATCTCTGAAGACAAGAAATCAGAGACTCAGATGAGATGTGTCTTGTCTAGGGTCACTCCACTGTTGAATAAGGAGACAAACCAGTTTCCCTTCCTCTATATCACTCCACTTTTTATTGTTTTCTTGGTTGAATGTTATATGCTTCTTCAGTTTAATCTATAAAATATGACCAATTTCCATCTCCTTAGATATGTTCAACTCCAGGTTCACAATTTTCACCTCTAACCCATTACCTGGTAACCTCACTGACATTTTTATTATTTGTCCTCTAGATATCCCCAGTCGAGTTCAGTGGCCTTGCTGCCATTGGCCTCCATCTTTACTTTCATATTGATAGAATGCCCTAGGGTGGACTTGAGCATCCCAGAGCCTTGGTGAACTTTGGTCATCTTTAATTGAAAAACCATGAACGGTCTTCTTCTCAACACTTAATCTTTCAAACTGCTCTCTACCTTCCCTGAAAGCTCCTTCCCTCACTTCTACCCTCCCCAATCCTCCCAACTTAACTCTGCAGAACAGTCACATGGTCACAGATGAAAGAACTTGCAGTCCACCATTTTTAGCAACTGATAATCTTTTCAATCTACCATAAAGATCAGCATACATGCGCATCACCTACATGTTCAATATGCAGAATAAAGAGAGAGGCTTATACATCCAGGCCTCCTCATGTTCTATCCTGGTCCCAGATTCAATGCCATTTCTTCAGTCCCCAACAGAGTATACCCATGAGGTATTCCAAAGCCTAAAATGTATAGTATCATAGAGCAAAAATGAATCTGATAGATTTAGGTAGCTTATCTTCAGAGACAAAAGGAGGACCTCTACCAGTTAGGGCAGGCTATTTATTGTAACCCACAACACCAAAATTTACAGTGACTTAGCTATTATCAGGCTACACTGCTACTCTATTTCTCAAATTATAGTCCAGTTTAGGATGACAGATGCATACAGCAGAGGCCCAGGGTCTTTCTATCCAAGCCCCTGGATTCCCCTGTTTTAAACTGGTGGATGGAGAACAGGAGATTTCAAAGGGCCTGGACTGCATCAGGTATACACCGTGCCAGCTCACACTTCACTGACCAGAAGACAGCCACACAAACACGTCTAACAGAAAGGGAAGCTGAAAAATATGAGAAAGCTTTCTCAAAAACCACTGGGGAAATGACAATTAAACTTATCTTGGTGATCAATTTAGAGTGTAAAGAAATATTGAATCACTATGTTGTATACCAGGAATCAACAACAAGTCATAGGTCAATTATACTTCAAAAACAAACAAACTCATAGAAAAAGAGATCAGATCTGTGGTTATTCCAGGTGGGTGGTGAGGGAGGGGAAACTGGATGAAGGCAGTCAAAAGGCTCAAACTTCCAGTTATAAGATGAATAAATACTAGGGATATAATGTACAACATGATAAATATGATTAACACTGTCACATGTTATATATTAAAATTGTTAAGATAGTAAATCCTAATAGTTCTCATTACAAGTCAAAAATATTTTTCTTCTATATCTTTAATGTTTTACTTATATGAGATGGTCAATGTTCACTAAACTTACTATAATAATCATTTCATAGTGAATAATCATTTAATTCCTTCATTTAGAAATCAGCCATGGGTCCCTCCAGGCCAAAATCAAGGTGCTGGTAAGGATGCATTTCTTTCTGGAGGCTCTTAGAATGGGTCTGTTTCCTTGTCTTTTTCACCCACATTCCTTGGTTCTGGCTACTTTCTTCCATCTTCACACTTAACAGCATTGCATCTCCAACCATGCTCATGGAAGTACATGGCTCTCTGATACTCTTCTTCTGCATCCTTCTTCCAGTTGTAAGTATCTTCATGATTGTATTTATATACAATGGATCATTCAGGATAATATCTCTATTTTAAGGTCATCTGATCAGGACATTTAATTTCACTTCACTGTGTAAGGCAACATATCCACAGGTTCCAGAGATCAGGACATGGACATTTCAGGAACCGTTGTTCTGTCTGCAGTAATTACTATTTTAGGAGAGCTATTGAAATGGAGAGATCGACTTTGACTGTATGTGCGTTGAGACAGGCTCTCGCCCAAATTACTGTGTGTTCTTATAAAAGCAGGATGTAAGAAGATGGAGATGGCAGTAAAATGTTAGTATTTGCAAAAGAGAAAGGTCAGAGAGTGGCTGAAATAGCTGTTTTTATGAAAGCCTTTGTAAATGTCCAGGCACAAGGAGTACTGCTCTGGAACAACTTTGGGGCTTTGAAAGACAACTCTTCTTGTTTGGGTTCTGGCAATCTTCTGGAGCATCAGAAAGCTCTTTCGGGAAACTTCAAGGGCCAGATAAATCAAAATAGGAGAAAAAAGAAGACTGAAGTACTTATGCTCACTATCTTGTCCGCATAAGGGATATACTTCTTTGGAGAAATAATTGAGGTCACTACTCTGGGGATTTTAAATCCGTTGTTCAGATGATAGAAGCTACAGCTAAAATTTGGTCTCAAAAAGCTAATTCCACTTAAAAAACTCCTCAGAGATCTTTAAAGCCTGGACAGGTTGATGATAGATAGACAATAGATAAGTAGATAGACAGAGATATGTAAAATATAATACTGTTTTAATTCCTCTATGTATTTTAATTATCTTGTATCATTAAATATGATCAAAACAATTATCAAAGCATTCACTTAACTACTGCTTCTTTTGTTACCATGTTTCAGGTAGAATTCGAAAGTATTCGTTTGTTCTTGTACATTCTACTACATTTTCATTCATTTAAACAATATTAATTTGTACTATCTATCTATGCATCAAGGATATATTGTAGCAGCACTGAAAGCAAATGAAAGAATCTCCTTCTTTGCTGTTGTTTCCCAAAACCAAACCCACTGAATATATGGAGGTGTGTCTCCTAAAGAAAGAGAATAAATTTTACAGTGGAAATCTATCTGAGAACACATAAAGAGAAGGAAGATCTTTCACAGACTGAAGAAAACCCTTTCTGAACACCAGTAATGAAGGCAGTTGTCTGTGGTTTTCATTAGGAGCTGCATGAAGCCTGTCTTGGAGAAGGCAATGGCACCCCACTCCAGTACTCTTGCCTGGAAAATCCCATGGACAGGGGAGCCTGGTAGACTGCAGTCCATGGGGTCACGAAGAGTCGGACACGACTGAGCGACTTCCCTTTCACTTTTCACTTTCACGCATTGGAGAAGGAAATGGCAACCCACTCCAGTGTTCTTGCCTGGAGAACCCCAGGGACGGGGGAGCATAGTGGGCTGCTGTCTATGGGTTCGCACAGAGTCGGACACGACTGAAGCGACTTTGCAGCAGCAGCAGCAGAAGCCTATCTGAAGCACTGCTTCAGACCGATTTCAAGAGCATGCTAGCCCTTGAAGGGTGCCAGACTGCAAGAGGACACCAGATTGCAAAATGAAATTGCTGCACAGCAGGTTTAGATATTTCAGCCATGTGGTCTCCCACCTCCACAAAACATCTCATGCTTTAGGTATGACCTAGAAGCAGCAGAACCAGTGGGATCCCTGAATGTCTCAGCAGTGATTGCATCACAGTTTACGAATAACAAGCAGGCATCTTCAGAATCTGGCTGGTAGCATAAAATTCACAGTACATTGCCCTTCCCTGGAGAAAGAGGGACACAGCAATGATGGAGTTGGATTTCCTGCCCCTCAGGGAAAGGGGGCTCAAAACTTAGCTGATTTAAAAAGATCAACAGATTTGTGCTTTTGTGTTAATTTATAAACAAAGATTCTTAATTGGGTCTAGCCTCTGGCTCCCACCCTTCCCTCCATGACTTCATTGTTAGCAATAGGTTGTCTGCAGACACTACCTCTTAAGCATTGTTATGTTACAAGTATAGCTCTTACAGCTTCCCTGGTGGCCCATTGGTAAAGAATCTGTCTGCCAATGCAGGAGATGTGCGTTCAGGCCCTGGGTCAGGAAGGTCCCCTGGAGAAGGAAATGGCAACCCACTGCAGTATTCTTGCCTGGAAAATCCCTTGGACAGAGTAGCCTGGAAGACCGCAATCCATGGGGTTACAAAATAGTTAAGACACAACTTAGTAAATGACTAAATAACAGCATAGCCCTTAACTCTACCCACCCTCTATGAAGGAGTGAATTGTTACTTTGGTTTTTTATATATCTACCAAATAAGCTTTCCTGAACCTGTTCTTTCTGTGTGATCACTAACAATCTTCATGAATTGTGGGTTCAACCAGAACGTCTACAAGATGCTAACTTAGAGCACAGAACTAAAGTAATTCAGAGACTACCTCTCCACCCATCCCCAGTGAAAGAATCATGCCATTTTAGAAACCGAGATCCCAGATTGCAGCAAAGGAGAGGTACAATGAATAACTATTGAAAAGCACTTCTCACTGTTGGTCTGGAGGTAAGAAGCACTTCCAGCTCCAAGATGGATATGTTGCTGTTGGGGCCAGTGTGAGGAAAGCAGGAGAGACTCCATCTTGAAGACTGTCATCCTTCTTCAAGACTGAATGTGAACTGGGCCTGAACCCTGCCCAAGAGTGAGGAAACCGTTGCTAGTGAAAACCAGGTTTCTTGGAGACTTACCTCCCTACAGATGACAAACGGAGATTGTAGTTGAGGTCAGGCTGCCTCTGTTAAATTAACCATGGAGACATCCCCCCTTGATGTATAATCATTACCGACCCCCTCCTCCCCACTTTAACATTAATTGTTTGCTCTCCTAGCACCTACTTGTTGTAAAACTCAGTATTATACAACAAAGAGGTTGCTAACATGTAACCAGTCATGTAGTGGGGGGTATAAAACTGGGCCTCTCAGAAGGGAACTGATTGGGAACTGTTGGGAACTGATTTCCCTTGGACCCACTGGAGAAATAAACTGTACTCCACTCTCTTTCATGTCCTCTGAGATGTGTTTTGTGACTAGATTCCACAACATTGCAACAAAAGTTGCAACTTTTATTCTGTCTTTAAAGTGTTCATAATGATAGGATTGGCTGATTTTTTTTTTAGAAATAACAGCAAGGAAGAGAAAGAAATATCTAGCGTAATTTTGGACTTGAATTACTCAGATACAAGGGGTCCAATGATCTCTATTTTGTCATTATTGATTCTGAGCTTTGCTTATGGAGAAAGATTTCATGTCCATTATATTTTAGGGTCAACCTTACTTTGTGATTTGCTATCAATCAAAAAAAAAAAAAAACTTGTTTGCTTTTCAGAAGCTGTTAAGGTTCTTGTAGGTAAATAGCAAAGTACTTGGAGAGAAACATAGAGAAGATACATAGCTAGATAGCAGCAACAGAAAAATTAATGCTACTATGTGCTAAAATCATGGATTCTCTCATTTAACTGATAAAAAGGTTAGCATGAAATTTTAAATTAAAAACAAGAAGACTTTAAACTCATCCTTCCTATTCATGGGTAATTTCTGTTTACTGAGAAAAAAATCAAAATCTAAAATTTAAGAATTATGTTTTATTTGGTGACAAAAAAGGATTTAAGCCTGCAACACAGTATCTCGGAAAACTTTGAGGAAGTTGGAAAGGCAGGATTTACAGGAGTTTTTGCAATAAAGACCAGGTACAGAATATCAAAAGAAAACTGTTAATTACAGAAAGCCAGATATCTCAAGGAACTTAGTTCTTTATATATGGGAAGATGCAAGATTCTGGGCTCACTGAAATCATTCCTTTGATGTACACCCACCTATCTGGGGCCTGTATCCTATGCTTACTCATTCTGAGTCTTCTCAGGGCTTGCCCTTTGGGGACAGCTCTAATGTGATGACTTGATGACTGCAACATCCTTTGTTTACTGATATGGCAGATACCCCAGGTGACGCTAGTAGTAAAGAACTCACCTGATGATGCAGGAGACATAAGAGATATGGATTCCATCCCTGGGTCAGGAATATCTCCTGGAGGAGGGCATGGCAGTATTCTTGCCTAGAGAATCCCATGGACAGAGGAGCCTGGCAGCCTACAGTCCATGAGGCTGCAAAGAGTAGACAGGACTGAAGCGACTCAGCATGCACACGTGGCAGGTAATGTTTTTAATTCACACATCAAACTATTGTTATTATGCTAATTGTATTATTTTATAAATATTTACATTATAAATTAGTAAATATTTTATTTCACACAAATGAAAATAGTGTGAATTTTATCATGCATAAAGTTGTTAACACCAGAATTTCCTGGGACTTTTATTTAAATATTTAGAAACATTAAATAATATGAACAGAGGCATGCTCAGATAATGCTCAAAATCCAAAATAGTAAGACCTTCTTAAAAAAATTTTATTCTGGTAGAAAATATTTAAATACAATATTCCTTTCTTTTCTGGTTAATAATTCTCAGTGACATTTTGAGATCAGAATTAGCATATAATTATTCTTTTCCTAAAACCTCTGAAATTAAAGTTGAGCTGACAAAAGAATATTTAAATCCAAGAACTTTTGAAAAATTACTTCTGAGTCAGTAAGAACTAACTTTATTTTATTAAGCTTTAGTTTTTTTTTTTTAAGTCTTGGATACCTCAAGGTGAGTAAGAGGGCTCTCTGATATTGAAAAAATTTACAAAATGGTACAAGGAAACTAAGTTACTGAAAAAGTGAAAGCAAGGTTTTTCTAGGATGTTGAGAATTTAAAAATACTAAGATCCAGCTCCACTGGGCTTCTTTCAGTTCCTTAAATGTACAGAGTTTTGCCACTTGGGAGAATCCCCATAAGCTGCTTCCTCTCCCTAGAATGCTTACCCCTCCCCAGCCAGCCCCCAATTCTTTAACTGCCTAATTTCTACTTATTCTTCAAGTCACTTCCTGAGGCAAGCTTTCCAGACCTCTCAAACAATCTTATGCCTCCCTGGTAAATATTGATATAATCATTCATTTTCACAGTTTATGATACTATCTTTAGTTGTACAAATTGGGGTGTTTGTCATCCTTACAAAACTGTAAAATCTATTCCATGAAAACAAGAGCTGTGTTTCCCTCGTTGAAAAGAGAGTGAGCCAGGCAGTTAGGCAAAGAAAAGGGAAATTTATTAAAGGGAAATGAGAGGATGACTGGACGTTAAGGAGAACCGATGTCCTCTCTTTCTGACGGGGTCTTTCTTACACCCTCCCTGCCAATGAAAAATTCTCTGAAAGGATGATGGTTAATTTTTAGCCTGTAGCTGAGTCCTGCACTCACATAGCCAGAGATTTGGAATCCAGTGGTCTCATAGCCTTGAGAAGTTAGGCACCAGCAGGGAAACAGAATGTCTATTGGGCAATTTGGTCAATCTCAAGGGTCACTGTGACTTTATCCTTTGTTTGCGAGGTCAACATAATGAGCCATTTTAACAATGAGCACCCATGTAGGCCCTATCAATTCCCAATACTCACCATGATATCTGGAGTATATTATATATTCCATAGATACTTAATGAAGAAATGAGAGAGATAACAGGAATCTTTTGAGAAAAAAAAATTATCAATAATGCAAAAATAAAAAATCATTTTATTTACTGTAACTTTGTATCGATAATATCAAATTCATTCATTCTATTATCTAACCAAACCTGTTCTACTCACCCTCATGCAGTGAGGCTTTAAATAAAAAGCCAATCTACTGATGCCAGGTAATGATGAAGGAAAGTAAGCATTCACTGCAGGGTGCCAAGCAAGGAATACAGGCAGGTGATGCTCAGAAGATCTGAACTCCCCCGGTGGATCTCAGGGAAGGGTTTTTTAAGAAGGGGTGAGAGAAAGGATCACAGGGTGCTTGATCATCTTGTGGACGCTCTTCTGTTTGCTTGGTAATGAGGTCATTAGGAGTCAACATCTTCAACCTGGTTCCAAGTTGTCTGAGGTCTATGTATATGCCTGTGGTCAGTATGCAGTTACATTTCAATAGCGGGGTTTCAGTATCTGAAACACAGCTCAAGGATACGACTCAGAATGTTATCTATAGCCTTTGAGGAGGAACTCAATGTCTTGGCTTTGCTTAATAGCTAAATGATTATTGTTTTGTCTTGCTTGATTGTTTTCCTTTGCTTTTGCATTTTTTTCATTTCTCTGATTAAATTTTCTCTTTGGAACTTAGGGAAAGCCTAGAAGGATAGAATTTTTCTACAGACAAAAGGCAGGCAGAGGATATTGAGGGGTCTGTCCTAGGAAGGCCCTATAGAGTCCTGCTCAGTTATAATGATGTATTTTCTTCAATCTTGAAGGAACAGGTGCAGGGCAAGAAAAGGAATAAAATTTGGGATAGAGAGATTAATCATAAACTCAGCAGGGAAACTCAGCTTTAGGGTGACTACTGAAAAGGTAGGAAATTTCATCCCATTTTATAGGAGATGAAAGAGGCATAGATAGGAAAGTTCTTTTTCTGGGGTTTCCAGAATTGCAATGGACCCTGAAACCTGGCAATCTAACCACAGAAACCTGTCCATTTTAACTAGTTCTTAATTTATGAAGATAAAATAAGATGCACTTTCTAAATGTCTACCTCAGAATCTACCAACCACTATAGATATTCAATACATGATAATTATTACCTCATTCTTAGTAGCATGCCTTGAAGATTGTTGGGAACTGTTTAATATTACAAACCAATCTGTGTTCATAGCAAAATGCATTACTAGAGCAAACTCAGAAAGCCATTCATCCAGTATTGAATGTCAGGTCTGTGCAAGTCTGTTGGAACTATGCTGTAAGATGAATGATAGGTGATTAGAATCTCTGCTCTCAGTTCACTGCAGTATGAATGGACTCCGAGTTCCATCAGAATGTCGAGGCAAGGATTTAAACATAAGCGTTTCTCTCAGGAGGCATCCCAGGAAACATCCCTGAGGTTTGGGGAGCAAAACAGAGAAGTGAAAGGAGCCAAAAAAAGTGCATTATCAAGAAATTCACTTTTGAGAATGTCATATTCCACTGGCAAGCAAAGAGACAACAACTTCAGAGGTATTTGTGCCAACGGACAGAGAGACTGGAGTATCCATTCCTCAACTTCCCATCCATCGTTGGTTGTAGGCTGCTCTGGGGGCATTAATTCTCTAGTTGTCAGCTCGCCTTTCTCTGGAGCTGAAAGCCCTCAGAAGAAGAGTCAGAGGTGTTCAGTTAGCAACACTGTGTATACGGAGACCATACTGGGCATGAGGGGCTATGGAAAGGGCACTGGCTGTATTGATAACGTATGTTGAAAATGAGAACAGTATAAATCAGAAAGTGATAAATGCTCTGACATTGCAGGGACAAATAAACACTAAAAATTTCCCTGTTGACAGTAAAGGAAAATATACCCCTCCCCTTCTTTTTCTTAGAGCATTTACTTTAGAAAATTTGTAACTGTATATTCCCATCATTACATAATATTGATATATTTGAAAGCATTTCATAAATGTAAATACTTTTACTTCAATTATCTCCTCTGTCTCCCTACATATAACTCTGTTCATGGAAAAACTCAACACCATGCAATGTATAAACGAAACCCTGTCACTCCCACATCTGTGCCATGGTGTGTGTCATCAAAGGCTATGGAACATCACAAGCCCACCTTTGAGACACTGAGAATCTTCAGAAGAAAACATTTGTGGTTTCAGATCAGGAGGAATACACTGACAAGCAAAACCGCACTGCATCAGCTCCACACTGTCAAAGACCTGAACAGATGATTTACAGGTGAAGGATTAGAAGCTGTGACTCTTTATTCACACTCAGGAAACAAGGAAGGACATTTTATAGGCTCAAGAGATATTTGGTGATGAAAAATAAGCAAAATCTCAAAAGGACAGCTCGATCTCATAAGAGAAAACAATCAGGATATAAATAGTAACACATATTATCTTGGTACTGAAATCTCAAATAATGTCTATTGTATTGGGAGATATTACTGGGAGGGTGAGGGAGTTGGTTTGTAGAAAATATTCTCCAAGTAGAAAATATTCCGGCGCAATCAGCAGTGGAAGTGAATGACTTATAGTTGCTGGTAAAGAATTAAGCATTTCTGATTTTAAAGTGTCAGGCATAACAAGTTTATGAGTTTATGAGTAGAGCTCATAAGCCATGCTGATAGGAAGTCAAATATATATAAATTTGAATCTCCATAATTTGTAGTCTGTCTTTGGGAAAATCTACCATAGACTTCTGGTTTCAATGACTTCAACTCTCATATTTGAAGCATTTCTCACCTAGTCCTTTTCAAAGGTATCATAATTAATTTAACTTCCATTTTTCTGTGGAACAAATATTTATTGAACTCTTCTAGCTAAGCCCAACGCTTAACTGCGGGAATTCTGTATTGAAAGACAGGGATCCACCCTCAATGAATCAATTTTTTTTAAGTCCTACTGTATAGAATAAAGCACTATATTCAATATCCTATAATAAATCATAATGGAAAAGAAGATATAAGAAAGAATATATGTATGTATAACTGAATCACTTTGCTGTGCAGCAGAAATTAACACCTTGTAAATCAACTATACTTCAATAAATTTTTTTATGTAGAATAATGAATATTAATAGTATGAGCAAAAAGAATCATCAAATGAGATATTGTAAAAACAAAGCAAAACACTTTTTTACATTGTGGAATATATAAATAAAATCATTATTTCATTTGTTAAAAAAATAAACTATCACAATGTACTACAGTAAAAACTTCAATGTGGGGTGATTACTGATGCAACTCAGCAAACATTTATTAAGAATCTTCTTTGTGCCAAATAATATGTTAGATGCTGATGAGCAAACAAAATAAACCAGGATATAATCTAGTGCCAATATGTGGCCCCGTTTAGTCATAATGCAAATTATGTTCTAGGGTGTAGACAGACACCTAGACATTTAGATCTTGGATCTGTAGTCACAGGTAAAGTCAATTGCTCTTCAAACATAAGAGCAGCTAATTAAAGGTGGTGTTTGTGAAGTGCATACCATGATATATTTCTCAACAATGATTATTTCCAATGCTTTTCTAAGGCTTGTAAAAGGTTTCTTATGTCATGACTCAACACAAATTCAATTTAGTTTACTAATGTGGCCATCATTCAAAAGAACTGTTGCCATTTATAGCTTATTTATAGCTTATGCCATTATAGCTTTTTACTGACTGAAGGCTACGTAAAGTTTGTTTTCTCTTATTTGTTTATTAGTTTTTGAAAAAGAACTTTCACATTGCTCTACTTCAGAATGTGAAGTGCCCAATAGTCTGACCCTAGGTAGTAGGTCCTCTGAGGGAGAAATGAAATGCTTTTTCAATGCATTCTCCAATTCTTTAGGTCAGCTATTTCAGAATGTGGGGCTTAAGCAACCCCCACTAAAACAACAGTTTCTATTTTTTAAGTAACTAGCCCAGCACATGATTCTGAATCCTGATGTTTATTGATATTATATATATATATATATAAATTTAGATGTATTCACCCTGGGTGTTTTGGCATTGAATGGAAACAAATTATGAGTCAAGTGCTAATGAATGTTGTAGACATTATAATCTCTTCTTATACTCTAAGATCATGATAGAAACTTGGAGAAAATCAAGTAAATATAAATACACAATTATATATTCTTTTTAACTCAAAATAACATTGATCTGCTGATCTATGACCAAAAGATACTCAAGAGTTGGTGGTCATGAGCGTCTAGACTAGTGGATCACATGTGCAAAATAGGTAGGAGAAAATTTGGCTAAGATTCTGACAGCAACATTCTGGTAGAGAGATGAGCTATGATGGCTCATGGGGGACTCCCAACTTCTTAAAAATCTGCTGCAACTCTGAGACCCCAAAATAAGCCAATGTCTGACCTTCATGTATGGCCAAGTTTAGCAAAATTTTAACCGCTAGAGATAAAAACACTTTAAAGAAATGTTTAACTGAAAGAGATAAGTCCCAAAACTGAGTTATACCCAGGAAAGAAGTTATTGAATTAACAGCAGTATGCTGGTAATACTGGGCCTGACATCTGGCATGAAGTGAATTAACAAATAATTCTGTTTAGTCTTCCTCAACTTATTCTTGATCTAATTTTTTTCTGACGTTGACTATGGAATTTTTTAAGAGTCACATAAATTTACACTTAAAAACTTTTTTTCATAATTTTCATTAAAACAAAATAACCCAGTCTTAAAACTATTCAAGAGTTCACAGGACAAAACCTGCTTTAGGAGAATATGTCAAATTGGTACTTAATGGGAAGATAAATATACCTGATCACATGCGTTCATCCTAAATCGTTTTAGTTGTCTGACTCCTTGTGAACTTATGGACTGTAGCCCACCAAGCTCCTCTGTCCATGAGATTCTCCAGGCGAGAATACTGGAGTGGGTTGTCATTCCCTCCTCCAGGGCATCTTCTTGACCCAGGGACTGAACTCACATCTCTTATGTCTCCTACATTGACAGGCAGGTTCCTTACCACTTGTGCCACCTGGGAAGCCCTTATACCTGATTATCCCTAGGCAAAAACCATGCACCTACTAAAGTCCTAAGAGGAGAAATGTGACATATGAATTTTAATGTAAGAATTTGTCTTTTTCAGTGAGCATGTTGGAAGAAAATGAGAAATTTAGGACTTGACTTTTTTTCACTTTTGAGATTTCATTCTCTGCTTAGGAGAGGGAAGATTAGAAAGATGGTAAGAATCTGGAACTAAGTGATGGAAGATATGAAAGAAAAGAAGTGAGCTAAGTGTAAGTTATGAGCGTGAAGAAAGCTTGGGGAAAAGTGATTGAAATCATCAGCCCCTTCACTGGCACAATGCCGAGGCTCTAGAGATGCTGATGAACATGTAGCCTAGTGCTATGGCCCCTTTTTAAACCACAGGATGCCCATGTTCTTGGCCATGATGTGACCATAAAACTTCAGATACATTCGAAATATTCCTGTGTGAGGTACATTGGCCCTTTGGGGCGGTGTACATGGCAGTTAGCTACAATAGAATCAGAGCTTTACCAGATAATAATTCTTTAGGATTACATTTAGTAAAATCCTTTGCTTTTGTCTCCTAACATTCCTTTAGTTTTCTTCTTCTAAAACAATACTCCAAAGTTCCTGTAGAAAGCTGTGTTCTCCCTACTTTACTAGCTTGCCTGAGGACTCGGGAGGTTTGACTTCAGCAGACAGCTCTAATTAGCCACAGTGGTCAAGGGATGAACTTATGACATATTGAAAAACAGTGAAACATGATGGAGCTTTTGCTAGGACTTCTCAAGCAAAATATTCTATATCTTTCTTCTGCATAGAGGAAGTCTATCGTTGCTATTTTTCCAATGGCATCTGCTCAGTTCATGTCTCTGTGTTACATTTTGGTAATTTGAAATATTTCAAACTTTTTCATTATTATTATGTTTGTTATGATAATCTGTGATCAGTGACCTTTGATGTTACCCTTGAAGTTTGTTTTGAGATGCCATGAACCACATCAATATAGGACAGCAAAATTATCTCAGCCAAATGCGTGTCTTCTGATTGCTCCATTCCCTTTCTCTCTCCCTCTCCTTGAGTCTCCCTAGTTTCTGAGACAGAAAGATATTGAAATTAAGTCAATTAGTAACCCTATACTGACCTCTAAGTGTCCAAGTGAAAGGATAGTCACACATCTCTCACTTTAAGTCACAAGTTAGAATGATCAAGCTCAGTGAGGAAGGCATGAAGAAGGTCAAGAATGGCCAAAAACTAAGCCTCTTGTACCAAACATCCAGGTTGTGGATGCAAAAGAAATGTTCTTGAATGAAATTTACAGGAGCAGGAGGACCGAGAGGAGCTACTCCATGTCTGAGGTCAGGAGGGGCAGCCATGAGGAGATACCCCTCATCAAAGGTAAGGAGCAGCTGCATTTTACTGGAGCAGCCATGAAGAGATACCCCACGTCCAAGGTAAGAGAAACCCAAATAAGAGAGTAGGTGTTGCGAGAGGACATCAGAGGGCAGACACACTGAAACCATAATCACAGAAAACTAGCCAATCTGATCACGCAGACCACAGCCTTGTCTAACTCAATGAAACTAAACCATGCTGTGTGGGGCCACCCAGGACAGGCAGGTCATGGTGGAGAGGCCTGACAGAGTCGTTCACTGGAGAAGGGAATGGCAAACCACTTCAGTATTTTTGCCTTGAGAATCCCATGAACAGTATGAAAAGGCAAAATGATAGGATACTGAAACGCGAATTCCCTGGGTCAGTAGGTGCTCAATATGCTACTGGAGATCAATGGAGAAATAACTCCAAAAGAATGAAGGGATGGAGCCAAAGCAAAAACAATACCCAGCTGTGGATGTGACTGGTGATAGAAGCAAGGTTCGATGCTATAAAGAGCAATATTGCATAGGAACCTGGAATGTCAGGTCCCTGAATCAAGGCAAATTGGAAGTGGTCAAACAAGAGATGGCAAGAGTCAATGTCAACATTGTAAGAATCAACGAACTAAAACGGACTGGAATGGGTGAATTTAACTCAGATGACCATTATATCTACTACTGTGGGCAGGAATCCCTTAGAAGAAATGGAGTAGCCATCATGGTCAACAAAAGAGACCGAAATGTGATACTTGGATGCAATCTCAAAAATGACAGAATGATCTCTGTTCATTTCCAAGGCAAACCATTCAATATCATGGTAATCCAAGCCTATGCCCCAACCAATAACGCTGAAGAAGCTGAAGTTGAACGGTTCTATGAAGACCTACAAGACCTTTTAGAACTAACACCCAAAAAAGATGTGCTTTTCATTATAGGGGACTGGAATGCAAAAGTAGGAAGTGAAGAAACACCTGGAATAACAAGCAAATTTGGCCTTGGAGTACGGAATGAAGCAGGGCAAAGGCTAATAGAGTTTTGTCAAGAGAACGCACTGGTCATAACAAACACCCTCTTCCAACAACACGAGAGAAGACTCTACACATGGACATCACCAGATGGTCAACACCGAAATCAGATTGATTATATTCTTTGCAGCCAAAGATGGAGAAACTCTATACAGTCAGCAAAAACAAGACTGGGAGCTGACTGTGGCTCAGATCATGAATTCCTTATTGCCAAATTCAGACTTAAATTGAAGAAAGTGGGGAAAATCACTAGACCATTCAGGTATGACCTAAATCAAATCCCTTATGATTATACAGTAGAAGTGCGAAAAAGATTTAAGGGACTAGATCTGATAGAGTGCCTGATGAACAATAGACAGAGGTTTGTGACACTGTACAAGAAACAGGGATCAAGACTATCCCCATGGAAAAGAAATGCAAAAAAGCAAAATGGTTGTCTGAGGAGGCCTTACAAATAGCTGTGAAAAGAAGAGAAGTGAAAAGCAAAGGAGAAAAGGAAAGATATAAGCATCTGAATGCAGAGTTCCAAAGAATACCAAGGAGAGATAAGAAAGCCTTCCTCAGTGATCAATGCAAACAAATAGAGGAAAACAACAGAATGGGAAAAACTAGAGATCTCTTCAAGAAAATTAGAGATACCAAGGGAACATTTCATGCAAAGATGGGCTCGATAAAGGACAGAAATTGTATGGACCTAACAGAAGCAGAAGATATTAAGAAGAGGTAGCAAGAATACACAGAAGAACTATACAAAAAAGAACTTCACGACCCAGATAATCACAATGGTGTGATCACTCACCTAGAGCCAGACATCCTGGAATGTGAAGTCAAGTGGGCCTTAGAAAGCATCACTACGAACAAAGCTAGTGGAGCTGATGGAATTCCAGTTGAGCTATTTCAAATCCTGAAAGATGATGCTGTGAAAGTGCTGCACTCAGTATGCCAGCAAATTTGGAAAACTCAACAATGGCCACAGGACTGGAAAAGGTCAGTTTTCATTCCAATCCCAAAGAAAGGCAATGCCAAAGAATGCTCAAACTACCACCCAGTTGCACTCATCTCACACGCTAGTAAAGTAATTCTCAAAATTCCCCAAGCCAGGCTTCAGCAATATGTGAACCGTGAAATTCCAGATGTTCAACCTGCTTTTAGTAAGGCAGAGGAACCAGAGATCAAATTGCCAATATCCTCTGGATCATGGAAAAAGCAAGAGAGTTCCAGAAAAACATCTATTTCTGCTTTATTGACTATGCCAAAGCCTTTGATTGTGTGGATCACAATAAACTGTGGAAAATTCTGAAAGAAATGGGAATATGAGACCGCCTGACCTGCCTCTTGAGAAACTTGTATGCAGGTCAGGAAGCAACAGTTAGAACTGAACATGGAACAACAGACTGGTTCCAAATAGGAAAAGGAGTCCGTCAAGGCTGTATATTGTCAACCTGCTTATTTAACTTATATGCAGGGTACATCATGAGAAACGCTGGGCTGGATGAAGCACAAGCTGGAATCAAGATTGCTGGGAGAAATATCAATAACCTCAGATATGCAGATGACACCACCCTTATGGCAGAAAGTGAAGAGGAACTAAAAAGCCTCTTAATGAAGGTGAAGGAGGAGAGTGAAAAAGTTGGCTTAAAGCTCAACATTCAGAAAATTAAGATCATGGAATCTGGTCCCATCACTTCATGGGAAATATATAGGGAAACAGTGGAAACAGTGTCAGACTTTATTTTTTTGTGCTCCAAATCACTGCAGATGGTTAATTGCAGCCATGAAATTAAAAGATGCTTACTCCTTAGAAGGAAAGCTATGACCAACCTAGACAGCATATTCAAAAGCAGAGACAGTACTTTGCCAACAAAGGTCTGTCTAGTCAAGGCTATGGTTTTTCCATTGGTCATGTATGGATGTGAGAGTTGGACTGTGAAGAAAGCTGAGCACCGAAGAATTGATGCTTTTGAACTGTGGTGTTGAAGAAGACTCTTGAGAGTCCCTTGGACTGCAAGGAGATCCAACCAGTCCATTCTAAAGGAGATCATTCCTGGGTGTTCTTTGAAAGGACTGATGCTGAAGCTGAAACTCCAGTACTTTGGCCACCTCATGCGAAGAGTTGACTCATTGGAAAAGACTCTGATGCTGGGAGGGATTGGGGGCAGGAGGAGAAGGGGACGACAGAGGATGAGATGGCTGGATGGCATCCCTGACTCGATGGACGTGAGTTTTATTGAACTCCGGGAGTTGGTGATGGACAAGGATGCCTAGTGTGCTGCGATACATGGGGTCGCAAAAAGTCAGACACGACTGAGTGACCGAACTGAACTGAACTCCAGTGAACACATGAATAATAAGAAAGGAAAGTAAGCTTATTGGTGATATGGAAAAAGTTGTTATGATTTGGATAGAAAATCAAAACAATCACAGCATTCCCTTAAGACAAAGCCTAATCCAGAGCAAAGCACTAACTCTTCAATTCTCTGAAGGCTGAAAGAGATGAGGAAGCTGCAGAAAAAAAAAGAAAAAAGAAAAAGCTTAAAACTCGCAAAGGTGGATTCATGAGGTTTAAGGAAAAAAAGCCATCTTCATAACATAAAATACAAGATGAAGCTGCAAGTACTGATGTAGAAGCCATTGCAAGTTATCTAGAAGATCATGCTAAGATAATAAATTAAGGTGACCACATTAAATACTAGATTTTCAATGTAGATGAAACAGCTTTACATTGGAAAGAGATATCATCTAAGACTTTCATAGCTAGAGAGGAGAAATCAAAGCCCAGCTTCAAAGCTTCAAAGGATAGTTTAACTCTCTGTTAGGAGATAATGCAGCTGGTGACTTTAAGTTGAAACCAATCTTCATTTACCATTCCAAAAATATGAGGGCCCTAAAATTTATGTTAAATCTGTGCTACCTATAATTATCAATAAAACAACAAAGTCTGTATGACAGCACATCTGTTCACAACATGATTTTCTGAAAATTTAAAGCCACTGTTGAGAGCTACTGCTGAAAAAGAAAAGATATTTCTTTCAAAAAATTACTGCTCACTGACAATGCACTTCATCACCCAAGAGCTCTAATGGAGATGGACATGACTACTGCTAACACAACATCCATTCTACAGCTCATGGCTCAAAGTGTAATTTCAGCTTTCAAGTTTTATTACTTTAGAAATACATTTTGTAAGGCTGCTGCTGCCACAGATAGTGATTCCTCTGATGAGTCTGGGCAACTAAATTGAAAATTTTCTGAAAAGGACTCACCATTCAAGATGCAATTAGGAACATTCATAATTCATGAGAAGAGGTCAAAATATCAACATTAACAGGAGCTTAGAAGAAGTTGATTCAAATCCTTGTAGATGACTTGGGTTCATTCTTCAGTGGAGGTTCCTGCCACTGCAGATGTGATGGAAACAGTAAAAAAAAAAAAAAAAAAAAAGACTAGAATTCAATGTGGAGCCTGAAGATATTACTGAATTTCTGTAATCTCATGATAAAATGTTAGGGGATGAAGAATTGCTTCTTATGAATGAGCACAGAAAGTAGTTTCTTGAGATGGGATCTACTCCTAGTAAAGATGTTGTGAACATTGTTGAAATGACAAGGGATTGGAAATATTATATAAACTTAGTTGCTAAAGCACCCTGGGTTGGGAAGATACCCTGGAGAAGGAAATGGCAACCCACTCCAGTATCCTTGCCTGGGAAATCCCATGGACACAGGAGCCTGGCAGGCTACAGCCCTTGGGGATGCAAGAGTCAGACATGACTTAGCTACAAAAGCACCATGAAAGTATCATCAGAGTTTGTGAGTATTCACTCCAATTTTGAAAGAGGTTTTACTGTATGTAAAGTGTTATTAAACAATACTGCATGTTACACAGAAATTGCTCTTGAAAGGAAGAATCAATCAATGAAGAAAACTTCACTGTTGTCTTATTTTCAGAAATTGCTACAATCATTCCTAACCTTCAGCAGCCACCACCCTGACAACAATAGGGCAACCATATATGATCCAGTAATCCCACTTCTGGGCGTATATTTGGACAAAACTATCATTCAAAAAAGATACATGCACCCCTATGTTCATAGCAGCACTAGTTACAAAGGCCAAGACATGGAAACAGCCTAAATGTTGATCAACAGATGAATGGGTAAAGTAGATGTGTACATATCTACAATAGAATAGTACTCAGCCATAAAAAAGAATGAAATAGTGTCATTTGCAACACCATGGGTGGACCTAGAGATGATCATACAAAGTGAAGTGAGTCTGAACGAGAAAGACACATATCATACAGTATAAAACATGACACAAATTAACTTATTTATGAAACTGACAGACCCATGGACGCAGAGAACCTATTTGTGATTGCCAAGTGGGAGGGGAAGAAAGGGACGGAGTGGGGGGTGAGAATTAACAGATGCCAACTAGAATTAATAAGCAGCAAGTTCCTACTGTACAGTACAGGGAACTATACTCAATTTCCTGTAAAGAAAACCATAATGAAAAGAATCCAAATGAAAAAACCATAATGAAAAAGAAAAACAAAATGTGTGTGTATGTAACTGAACAATTTTTCTGTACAGTAGAAGTTAACACAACATTGTAAATCAATTATACTTCAATAAAATAAAATTTTTTAAAATGAGACAACCAGTGAAAGATAAAGACTAAGAAGATTGTTAGCATCTTTTCAGTGGTAAAATATTTTTATTAAAATATGCAAATTGTTTTTTTTAGACATTGTACTATTGTACAATTAACAGACTATAGTATAGTGTTACCATAACTTTCATGTGCCCTGAAAACCATAAATTCGTGTGAATCGCTTTATTGCAATTTTTGCTTTATTACAGTGGTCTGGAACTGAATCCATAATACCTCTAAATTATGCCTGAATATAAACAAGAAATTACTGTATTTTTATTAAGCCAATTTTTTTTAATAGTAACAGATTGTGTGGACCTCTGCCCAAAATAAAGAGAGGTTCTCCAGCATAGCAGAAAAGACTTAGAATCGTACATATGTGTGTGCTCAGTTGCTTTCAGTTAAGTTCAGTCACTCAGTCGTGTCCGACTCTTTGCGACCCCATGAATTGCAGCATGCGAGGCCTCCCTGTCCATCACCAACTCCCGGAGTTCACCCAGACTCACGTCCATTGAGTCAGTGATGCCATCCAGCCATCTCATCCTCTGTCGTCCCCTTCTCCTCCTGCCCCCAATCCCTCCCAGCATCAGAGTCTTTTCCAATGAGTCAACTCTTCGCATGAGGTGGCCAAAGTACTGGAGTTTCAGCTTTAGCATCATTCCTTCCAAAGAAATCCCAGGGCTGATCTCCTTCAGAATGGACTGGTTGGATCTCCTTGCAGTCCAAGGGACTCTCAAGAGTCTTCTCCAACACCACAGTTCAAAAGCATCAATTCTTCGGCACTCAACTTTCTTCACAGTCCAACTCTCACATCCGTACATGACCACTGGAAAAACCATAGCCTTGACTAGACGGACCTTTGTTGGCAAAGTAATGTCTCTGCTTTTGAATATGCTATCTAGGTTGGTCATAACTTTCCTTCCAAGGAGTAAGCGTCTTTTAATTTCATGGCTGCAATCACCATCTGCAGTGATTTTGGAGCCCCCCAAAATAAAGTCTGACACTGTTTCCACTGTTTCCCCATCTATTTGCCATGAAGTGATGGGACCAGATGCCATGATCTTCGTTTTCTGAATGTTGAGTTTTAAGCCAACTTTTTCACTCTCCTCTTTCACCTTCATCAAAAGGCTTTTTAGTCCCTCTTTACTTTCTGCCATAAGGGTGGTGTCCAACCCTTTGTGACCCCATGGACTATAGCTCACCAGGCTTCCCTGTCCATGGGATTACCCTGGCAATAATACTGGAGTGGGTTGCCATTTCCTCCTCCAGGGGATCTTCCCAACCCAGAAATCATATACACATTTCCTGCAGCTTCTGCATTGGCAGCAAGATTCTTTACCATTGAGCCACCTGGGAAGCCCAAGAATCCTACAATCTGTATTTGAACCCTACTTCTACCACTATGAAACATTGTGTAAGTGAATTTTTGTTAACTAAACTGAAATATTCTGAGTTTGCATGCAAGTTCAGTCATGTTCAACTCCTTACACCCCATGGACTGTAGCCCACCAATCTCCTCTGTCCATGAGATGTTTTCAGGCAAGAATGCTGAAGTGGTTTGCCATTTCTTTCTCTAGGAAATCTTCCTGACCCAGGGATCAAGCCTACATCTCTCCTGTCTCTTGAATTGGCAGGCAGATTCTTTACCCCTAGCACCACCTGGGAAGTGCTGCTTCCTAATTATGACTTTAGGAAAGTTATTCTAGATTTCTTGCCTGACAGCTCAATTGGTAAAGAATCTGCCTGCAATGCAGGAGATCCTGGTTGGATTCCTGGGTTGGGAAGATCCCTTGGAGAAGGGAAAGTCTACCCACTCCAGTATTCTGGCCTGGAGAATTCCATGGACTTAGTCCATAGGATCGCAAAGAGTCAGACATGACTGAGTGACTTTCATTTCACTTCATTCTACATTTTTCATCCCATCCTACCTGGCATAGGTGATGAATTTCAATTTTTCATTTAGTTCTAAACCTCTGATTCTATAGTTGTTAGTTAAATTCAATCATTACAAATTAATAATATGTTAATCAGCATGCTCCTTACATAAAAATAAAAAAAGGCACAGTTTGTTCTCTATATTAGGCTTGTTACCCTGAAGTAGCAATTTGGATAGATAACTCCAAAAATCTGTGAGATGACAAGCTATTTAAATATAACTGCCACCCATTTACCTTCTTTCCTTCCTTTCTTTCTCTCTGAATAATTTAGCCATTAGGAGGAGGCAAGCAAGGAAGATGTCAGTGTAGGCTGGGAAGAGTGTGGCCATTTGGAGTGATGAAGAGTGTGTCTGCTCATTGGCAGGTGCTCTGCAGGTCGACAGCAGAGCCTAAGCAAGGGGATAACATCTTCATAAGTAGTAAGGAGGTGGTGGCAGCAATAGGAGATTGGAAACATACTGGAAGGATGAATTCACTAAGGAATACATTGAAGATTATGCAATCGCTGCTGAATTGGAATTGAAGGAATCAATATGACTAGATAGATAAATATCTCCTGTGTCCACTGAGAATGTCTGGAGCAGCAACACCCCAACAGAGACAAACACTAGGTATAGTGTTCAGATACTGGTTTCTAAATACATATTTCCATTAGAAGAAACTAGAGTTCCTTGATGAAATGATCAATTTAAAAACTCAAGCTAAGAACTGAACAGAAGAAAATTGAAAAAATTAGCCTGGAAAATCTTGTATTAGAAAGAATAAAGTATTTGAAAAATAATGAAGACCTTAAAGAACAAAAATTTTAACTAAAAATATTATCTAAATAAACCTACCTGCGATTCATGGGGTTGCAAAGCGTCGGACACAGCTGAGCGACTGATCTGATCTGAAGGAGACAAAAGACCAGTATACAGAAAACTATAAGATACTCATGAAAGAAATAAAAAACAAGCCAAACAGATGAGAAGTATATCATGTTCTTGAATTGGAAGAATCAATATTGTGAAAATGACTGTACTACCCAAAGCAATCTATAGATTCAGTGCAATCCCTATCAAATTATAAATGGCATTTTTCACAGAACTAGAGAAAAAAGTTTCACAATTTATATGGAAACAAAAAACACCCCAAATAGCAAAAGCAATCTTGAGAAAGAAAAATGGAGCTGGAGGAATCAACCTTCCTGATTTCAGACCATACCACATAGCTACAGTCATCAAGACAGTATAATACTGACATGAACACAGAAATATAGACCAATGGAATAAGCTAGAAAACCTAGAGATAAACCCAGGCACCTGTGAATACCTTATCTTTGACAAAGGAGGCAAGAATATACCACAGGAAAAAGAGTGTCTCTTCAATAAGGGGTGATGGGAGAATCAGACAGCTATATGTAAAAGAATGAAATTAGAACACTTCTTAACACCATACACAAAAATAAATTCAAAATGGATTAAAGATCAAACTAGAAGCTGTAAAACCCTTAGAGGAAAACACAGGACATTATTTGACATAAATCACAGCATAATTTTCTCTACTCACCTCCTAGATTAATGCAAATAAAAACAAAAATAAACAAATGGGACCTAATTAAACTTAAAAGCTTTTGCACAGCAAAGGAAACCATAAACAAGAAGAAAAGACAACCCTGAGAACAGGAGAAAATAATTGCAAATGAAGCAACTGACAAATCCCCAAATATACAAGCAGTTCATGTAGCTCAAATCAGAAAAACAAACAACCCAATTAAAAAATAGGCAGAAGACCTAAACAGACATTTCTCCAAAGAAGACATACAGATGGCTAATAAACACATGAAAAGGTGCTCAACATCACTCATTATTAGAGAAATGCAAATTAAAACTATAATGAGGTATCTCTTCATACCTGTCAGAATGGCCATCATCAAAAAATCTACAAACAATAAATGCTGGAGAGGATGTGGAAAAAAGGTAACGTTCTAGCACAGCTGGTGGAAATGTAAACTGATAGAGCCACTGTGGAGAACAGTATGGAGATTTCTTTAAAAACTAGGAGTAAAACTACCATATGACCCAGCAATGCAATTTCTGGGTATATATCCCGAGAAAACCATAATCGAAAAAGACACATGTACTCCAATGTTCACTGCAGTTCTATTTACAATAACTAAGACATGCAAGCAATCTAGATGCCCATCGACAGACGAATAGATAAAATAAGTTATGAGATATATATATATATATATATATATATATATATATACACACACACACACACACACACACACACACAATGGGATATTACTCAGCCACAAAAAGGAACAAATCTGAGTCAGTGAGGTGGATGAACCTAGAGCCTGTTACACAGAATGAAGTGTCAGAAAAAGGAAAACAAATATTGTATAACAATGCATATACATGGACTCCAGAAAAATTATATTGACAAACCTGTTTCCAGAGCAGGAATAGAGATGCAGACATAGACTTATGGACATAGTGGGGGAAGGAGATAAATTGAGAGGGTAGCATTGACACATATACATTACCATATGTAAAATAGATAGCTAGTGGGAAGTTGCTGTATAACACAAGCCCAACCTAGTGCTCTGCTGCTGCTGCTGCTAAGTTGCTTCAGTCCTGTCCAACTCTGTGCAACCTATGACAACCTAAAGATGTAGGATGGGTTGGGGGGGTGGGACAAAGACTCAAGAAGGAAAGGACGTCAGTATACTTATAGCTGATTCACTTTGCTGTACAGACGAAACTAACACAACATTGTAAAGAAATTATCTTCCAACTTTTTAAAATTAAAAAAAAAATTAAAGTGGGAGAGTTATGCCCATTGAGACTTTCTGGCCATATTTAGAACAATTTGAATAACAAATAATGACTATTTCCCCGGTGGATCAGATGGCAAAGAGTCTGCCTGCAATGCAGAAGACACACATTTGATCCTAGGTTGGGAAGATATCCTGGAGAAGGGAATGCCTACCCACTTCAGTATTCTTGCCTGGGGAATTCCATAGACAGAGGAGCCTGGTGGGCTATATAGTCCATGGGGTTGCAAAGAGTTGGACACAACTTAGCAAATAACACTTACTTTCATTTTTCATTTAGTAAATAGTCATTAGCAAATTAAAAGCCATTTACAAAAATATGAATCTGTGAATTCATACTAATATAAATGAATGAATGAGTACTGATAAGAGAAAGCATTTTGTCTTGGCATAATTTCAACTAATAAATATGAAGTAAATCGTAGAATTAGAAAAATCACAATATGGTATAGTAATATCAGTTTACCCAAGATATATCAGTGGATGCTAAAATGAATTAAGTTTGATGTACAGTGGGAACGTATATAGTCTCACAGTCACTCTCTAAAAAATACTTATTAATCACAAAAGGACATATGAGTAATTTTACATGGAGAAACATAGCAGATGTCACTTTAATCAAATGGTCAAGTTAACATCACGCATAACTAGATAAATTAAAATTCTGTACCACCTAACTAGAAACAATGAAAAGAAGACAGAGTTGTTTCTCTGATATTATTGCCAAAAAAATGCATAACCTGAATCTAATCATGGAAAAACATCACGCAAAATCCCAACTGAAGAACATTTTACAAGGTAACTGACTCTCATCTTCAAAAATTATTCACATGAGGAAAGGCAAGGACAGACTGAATAACTGTTTCTGATGGAAAGGCATTAAAGAAATGGTAACCTGCACTCCTGGTTTAAACTCGGGAAAACTGGCGAACTTTAAGAAGGGTCTATGGAATCAATGATGATAATATATCAATGTTAATTTTGATAACTGTGATTATGTAGGAGAATGTCCTTGTTTATAGGAATTATACATGAAATTATTTGGGCATAATGTAATATTATATCATCAACTAATCCTTAAATAACTAGAGGAAAACTAAATTTTTTGTGTATTCTTATAAATGTTATCTGTTTGAAATTATTTCAGAATTTCAATTATTTATTTAAGTTATTTTATTAAATAATTTAATGTAATGTAATATCACAAAAGCCAAAAGCTGGAGATAGCCTAAAAGTCCATCAAAAGCATGAACAAGTTGTAGTGCATTTATATGACATAATACCGATAGTTAAGTAAATGCAAAGAAATACTGATGCATGCAATAATAGCGATGAATCTCACAGGCATTATGCTAAGTGAACTAAAGTAGACACAAAAGGATAATTACAGTATGATTTCGTGGGTAAGAAATTCTAAAACATGCAAAACTGCACATAATAATAGAAATCAGGTCTGTCTGATTCTGGAGGATGGGATAGCAAGAGGGACTGACAGCAAATGGGCACAGCAGAACTGTTTGAAAGGATGGAAATGTGCTGTGTTCATTGGGATGGTAGTTAAGCAGGTGTATACTATTGATAAAAGTCTAAATCTTAATTTTATCATATACAATTATATCTCAGAACAGTTGACTTTCAAATAAACTAAAATATTGCCAATATTTTAAAAAAGCAACAAAGGAAAAACCTGTAAAACATTAATAAAAAAAATTTTTTAAGCAAGTTGCAACTGTTCTCTTTGGAGGCATTTAAATAAACAACCCTGAAAGGGTAAATTACCTGTTTATTTACTTAAATTTAATGAGCTAGCAAATGTAATAAGCTTATAAGTATTTAATTTACTTGTCTCTTTTTATTTTAAGGTTATGTATTTAATAAAATCCTATTATAGAAACAAAATTTCTAAACCCAACCACTTCATTATGTAAATGTATTGAAAGTTTGCCTTATCCTAATAACTAAGCTTAATTTTAATTATGCATTGTTGAAACAATGTTGTTGTGTTTTAACACTAAACAATTCAATTCACATAATGATGGGAGCAAATGGCTTGATTGGCAATTGGTCAAGGAAAGGAATTCTGTGACTTCATCATCCACATCTCCTATAAAGTTTTTGAAATATTCTACACCAAAACCTTTGACTCTGGTGTACCTGAACACACCTTATTCTATTCTAACATTGAAAGCATTTTTAATTGCCAAAGGACTAATATCCTTTAGGAGCAATATCCCAAACATTCAAGGGGACTGCCAAAGTGTTAGTCACTCAACCGTGTCTGACTCTTTGCTACCCCATGTCCTGTAGCCTGCCAACCTCCTCTGTCCATGGGATTCTCCAGGAAAGAAAACTGGAGTGGGTTGCCATTCCCTTCTTTAGGGGGTTTTCCTGACCCAGGAATGGAATCCGGGTCTCCTACATTGCAGGAAGACTCTTTACCATCTGCCTGCAATGGAGATATAGGAACATATAATGTGAAATACAGAGAAAAGGGAAAATGATTTGTGTAAAGTGCATCATACAAGAGAAGCATTGCAAGGCTTTATACTAGCTGGGCCTTAGATTAGGCTACAATCTGCTGCTGCTGCTGCTGCTAAGTCGCTTCAGTCGTGTCCGACTCTGTGCAACCCCATAGACGGCAGCCCACCAGGCTCCCCGTCCCTGGGATTCTCCAGGCAAGAACACTGGAGTGGGTTGCCATTTCCTTCTCCAATGCATGAAAGTGAAAAGTGAAAGTGAAGTCGCTCAGTCCTGTCTGACTCTAGCGACCCCATGGACTGCAGCCTACCAGGCTCCTCTGTCCATGGGATTTTCCAGGCAAGAATACTGGAGTGGGGTGCCATTGCCTTCTTCTAGCTCCTTGCAAAACATTCCAAAGTGTCGATAAGCTGTTAAGAGCTGATATCTTGAGAGTCTACTCATAACTCATTCCTTTTAAAAGAATTCTTTTCAGACTGATTATACTGGAATAAAAGAGAAAAGACATCTATGATTTAAATATTAAAAATTATGCACCATAATTTTGCTCCTCAGTTCATGGGTGGATTATTCAGTGTCTTTAAGAGCTACCTGTAAATTATTTAAAAGAAACTAATCTAAATTCTTCTGCTGCCTGAATTATTTAGGACATAAATGTTTCCTGTTGAATGTTTCTGTGGTCACATATTGTGTCTTGGCCTAAGTGAATAAAATTAGCTTTAATGCAATAATACAAAAGCAATGTTTAGAAATAATACATGAAGTAATTGTCATTTTTTTCTTATAAAAATGATGAAGTAGATATTGGCAACAATATACATTTCTTAATTTTTTTTTCAGTAAAGGCTTATGCCAACAAGAAATGCTCCCCTCTCTCTCTCTTTCACTTATTTCTCTTTTGCCTTATATGACAGTCAATTACAATGAAAATTTCTCTGTCAGATTTTTAGCTCATTTCTAAATCTGCCATTCCTGGTTCAGGTTTCCTATTACCTATTACAATATTTTATATTAGCAATAATATTCTTACCAGTGTGGCCAATTATCTTGCTGAAGAGAAGTTGGCAATCTGTCATTTGATGTGAAATTCAGTGCATTGTCTCTGGAGTGTAGCTTTGATTATATTGCTAAGCGATAAAGCTGTACTTTATTTGTCCCACAGGCTTAGGAACATCTACCTTGAAGCCTCTAGAAGCCTCATTTTTTGTAATTAAATTTAATTGTCTCTCATTTACTGGCACTTATAGCAAATCTATAACCACGTGGTTTGAGTTTCAAATTTTATTTCTCTTTTCATCTTCTTATAGGTTAGAAAGATGGGAGAAAGGAGAGGAGTAGTCAGGTAAAAGTTCCAGACTCATAGGACAGCATGAAAAATAAGAATGTGGAAACGACTTAATGTATCAAAAAGGGAATATGAAGGCAATAATGGCATTATTTTGTTCTTTAAAGACTCTCTTGAATTAAATTGACATATTCCTGAATTGAATAGTAGTTTAAATGTAATGAACGTCCTTGGTTAGTGGTTTATGATTTCAATTAACAGAAGGCAACTTGAGACACATGAATAAAAATAAAAATATAGCTTAGACTAATGGAGGAGGTAGAATTTGCTAGATAGACACAGATATTTTGCAGAATCCAAGGGTAGTGACTCCAGGTCTCCAAAGAGACTGCAACAAGGAATTGGAAACCTGGAGTCCATAGGTTCTCACAGTCCCATGACTGAGGGACTAAGCGGCAGCAGCAGAGCTCTCACTGCACCCTAACCTGCTCCTCTCTGGACTTGCTTTTTACTTGTCTGTCTGCATAGAACCTTGAATATTCACTGGAAGGACTACTGCTGAAGCTAAAACTCTGATACTTTGGCCACCTGATGCGAAGAGCTGACTCATTGGAAAAGACCCTGCTGCTGGGAAAGATTGAAGGCAAGAAGAGAAGGAGGCAGCAGAAGATGAAATGGTTGGATGGCATCACCGACTGAATGTACATGAATCTGAGCAAACTCCGGAAGACAGTGAAAGTCTGGGAAACCTGGCGTGTTGCAGTCCATGGGGTCGTAAAGAGTCAGACATGACTTAGCGACTGAACAACAACAGATCAGCTTTCAGTCCACATGGCATGCAGACTTTGGCTAGTCCAGAGTTCCCAAGGTTAGCTCTGGTATGTTCAAGAGAAGCCCACACTTATACCCCATTAGACAATCCTGACATGGAAATATTTACAGATGACAGTTCTTTTGTTCGGGCCGTGGTGACTGCTGAACAGGTTTTGGAAGCAAAATCTCTCCCCCAGGGAACCAGTGCTCAGTTAGCGGAGCTTGTGGCCCTGACCCGAGCTCTAGAGTTAAGCAAAGGGCAGCGGATGGGCCTGATAATCTATGTGAGTCTACTTCTGCTGACTCCAAATATCCTGAGTCTGCCATTTGATCCTCAAGACAATGTCTTCCTGTCCTGGGCTCACTCCTATGCTGCATTCCACAATCGGTCTAACTGCTGGGTCTGCAGAGCGCTCCCCTCTTCGTCATTGGAAGGCTTCCCGTGGTGGACATCCCCACTTCAAGGAAAAGACTTTCTCCAAGTCTGTGAATACCTTCGACAACAATCACATGCGATGCCTCTTCTTCATCTGATGACATCTACCAACCCTAAAATGGACTGGTGCAACACTTTGTACTTTAACTATGGACATAATGTGACTTTTAGTTTTGATTCTGATTGTTTTGTTTTTGCTGTTTGCTCCCTGCATCTGTAATTGTATAACTGGATTTGTTTCTAGCCACATGAAAGCTTTTAAGTTACAAATGGTTGCTCAAACTCCTGCTACTGCTGTAGCTTCCTCCAACTACTATTTGGGGCCCCTGGATCAGATATCCTCAATATGAGGATTAGGAGAATATGTTGCCTCACCAATTTAGGGACAACGCCCCTTGTCAGCTCGGAAGTAGTTATGGAACGAGAATGACACCCCTTTTCCCTAGGCAACATAATTCTCCTAAAAGAAAAGCGGGGAATGAGAGAGTCATTTCCTAGGCAGGTTGATAGGGAGTCTAGGGGTCCCCAAGGAGAGAGGGGTCTGGAATTCTCAAGGAGGAAGAAAGGACAAATTTTTTTTTCCTTTCTCCACATTCCTTAGGATTATATAACAATAATGTATCCTGCCTAAGGACAGTCTTTGGATTCAACCTTCTGTTATCTTAAAATGTTAATTATGGGAGTAGACCTGGTCTTTACAAGGATGTATCTTGCCTAAGGACAGTGTTATCTTAAAATGTAAATTATGGGAGTAGGTCTGATGAGGTCTTTACAACCTCCAGATATTCTTTGGATTATATAACTTCATTGTTAACACTAGCAAGCGGGTACTCTTTCTGCCCTCTTCTGATGCCTATGTCAGAAGCTTTCTCTATCTCCTTTATACTTTAATAAAACTTTATTACACACACACACAAAAAGAGAAGCCCACACTCACCTAAAATTCCCTGGAGGAAGAATCTTACAAACTTATTGAGCCAAATGCCTTCCCATGATCCAAGCAACTTATCAACAAGGATTTCATTACGTGGCCTTGGGGACTCGGGTTTTCATAGGTTTCCTTAGCAAAGGAGAGATTATTGGTTCATGAGCTGGGCAGATACTTACTATACACCCACCTTAGAAACCTGTAGCTAAACCACTGTAAAGCAAATTGTCCTTTTAGGTCATGTTCTTTAAGAAGTCCTAAAGTACTTTAGAAGTTTAAAGGACTTTAAAGTTCTAAAGTACTTTACTAAAGTAAAGTAAATTTTAAAGTAATTTACCATAAACTGAGAAGGAATTCTATATTTTGCCTATACAAATAGAAGATACTTTGTACGTTGAATGTTCAATTTTCTTTCTCCAATGTCTACTTTGTCAATATATTTCAGGTTTTTATATCTGAAACATAATTTCCCATATTTCCCTGAAGTTACCATTAACAACTAGGCTGGAGAGTCCACTGTCAATTTATCATGACCTATTTTTCCCCTCCAAAGTCAATTCTAGGACTATAGGTAAGCACTGTAAAGGTAAGGACTATAGTCTATAATTCCCACCATCCTCTCCTTGGCCTAGTTCTGAGTTAGGACTTGCCAGTGAGAAGCATTTGCATGAGATTTGTATGAAGTGATTATTTTTCCAGAGGCAGTTTCTTTCAGATGTGTGGACAAACATGAGACCCAGGGTCTTCCTAGGGAACCCAAGAACCACCAGCCTCACCACTGAAACCTGAGCAGGTTGTTGGGACCTTCCTGGAGATGCTTAAGAATTCCAGAAGCTTTCAGATGAGAACTTAACCATCTACTTGAGGTTTCAGACTGAGGTCTTAAATTGTGGCTCCCTTGACCCCAACTCTTTCAATAATTGTGTACCGCTTTAATTTATATATTAAATATTTTATACCTAGAATACACAAAAGATCTGTGTTCTCCATTGCACCACATCTTATAAAAAGATAATTGTAATCTGCTATCAGCTTTGTTTTTCATAAGCTCTACTATGTACCATCCTCCTGAGTCCATGGTCTAGCCACTCTACAACTAAATTCAAGATCCTCGGTTGCATCAGGTTCATCTTAAATAATACTTCTGCTTATATGATCTAGAATCTAATCACTTTCACTCATGGTGAACAAAATTTTCAAACTCAGAAGTCCCACAAAACATTGATTATATTTCTTTTTCGAATAATAATGTCATTACTTTCAAAAATATCATTTGCCCTGAATATATCTGAAAGCCGGTGGGAATGAAACTTGGCAACAGTCATAAGTTAGTCTTAAAGACTGACAGTTCAGTCATCATCAAAAAATTGCCTTCAAGACTTCTGCCTTTCCCTTTAATGTACTACTTTGGATGTGACTGTCAATCCAAGTGTGTCCCCTAAAAGTTTTCAGGGATAAAGCATCTTTAAAAAAAAAAAAAAAACATTCAGAACTCCTTGGGAACCCTTATTGCTGCCTACTGATAAGGTCCTTAGCATATAACACATGACTCATCTTCCCATACTTTCCTGGTAAGTATTTGTTTTTATTAAAACTAGTTTTGACTGCTGGATTTGCCTTGGATATTGAATTTGTATTAAGTTCACATCAGAGCACTGGGAGGAATAAGCACAGTATAAATAAATCAAATCCAATGAATAAAGCATTAGGTGGGCTGTGCAACGGGACAGAAGTCTCAGTATGTTTGTAGGAAATTCAATACAAGATGAATGGTTTGGGAAAACATGTGCACATCTAGGAAGTGCTCCAAACGAGCAGCCCAAAGGCAGTAAGTAAGTCTTTCGTTCACCAGTGGCCCATCCAGCTCGAGTTTCCATGGTCTGTGAAACCCAGTTGCTGAAGCTCTCTTTTCTCTTTGAAACCAAAGGCACTGAATTCTACTATGAATTTCACACATTAAAATAAACATGTCCACAGTTAGCTGATTATTCTCTGGGCTAGAATTTATGAAAGTTACGAGATGAAGCTTATATTTAATTAAAAGATGTTGGTGAGGATAGATTCACAATTATCAAAGGTTTTCTGAAAGTCTTTCAGCAGAATCTGACACCCAGCAGTGGGCTGTGCTATATTGTTCTATCCCTAGTTAGAGTTTCAAGCAAAAAATTTGTTTTTCAAGTGGCAGTAATTTCCTTAACTCATTTTCTTACTATAGAACAATGTCTATTAAAGCAAAAACAGGATTCCAGGATGTGGTATGTCAAGAAGTGAAAAGAAGTAATGCATATTTCACCACCATGCACAACCTTTCAGACCATGAAAAATGTCACTACCTTTAACCCAGATCTGCAATGTTGGCAAGAGTTTGAAGATGTCTGTAACACCAAAAAACAAAAACTTATCATTTTATTTCAATTACATTTAATTTTCATGTGTTGATTAACTTTACTGTTTACTATGTAGAGAAAAAAAGTATGAACCTAATTACATGTTTCTATTTTTAACCAATTTTTCCTATATCTTAGGCAGATATATGTCAAATTCCAAAGCATGTTCACCTAGTCAAAATCCAAATTTTGACTTTTTAGAGACTATATTTCAAACTACCAGGGAAATGTTTTGTATATTTTCTGAATATTGTGAAGCATCATATTTTTAGAAAAAATTCTAGTTTATCACTTGGCTTTTCTTAAGACAGCAATATGAGGAGGAAGAAAACATGAAAGAAAATAAGAAATTTCTATTCCCACATGCTGAACTAATCTTCAAAGAAGAGGAAAAAGCAGAAAAAAGAGCAATAGAGGATGATGGCAGGAGGCTGTCATCTGCTCAGAGAAAGTCGAATAAAATTGCTTTTAGAGAAGAGTTAGAGCATCTTCCCCCACAAGCTGTATATAAGAGGCAACAAAAATTTCAAAAGAGAGCCCCTGTCTACATCAGATCTCAAGAGACATTTTACTAAAAATTTACAGTCAAGTTCCTTGTCCAAAACATTGAATCACATGAGTTTGTTCATATCTCAGAATGTCAAATCTTCTATTCTATACTTGAGCTCATAATCTATAGTGCCACCCATATGCAAAAAAAAAAAAAAAAAGTCTAGAAATACTAGTAATCTTTGTGTTAAGACTGCCTGGGCAAGGACGAATTGATAGAATTTTTTGAGCAATACCGTGCAAATGCAGTCAGGGAAATTGTCTGGGGGAAAGTCATATTTATACTTGCCATGAATTTTTGTTCATATTTGTTCACTGGATTGTTATTTTAGCCCATAAACATCACTGAATAATTCAATTTAAAACCTCTTTTAAAGTTGTCAGATGAAACGTCAATACTAGTACATTCCACCAAGCCATATCTAAATCCTATGTTACTTTTCTTTAATAAATACAACTGGATATTCAGTGTGAGGCCAGCCTCAGACTCAGGACCATGCTCATCCCTGTGGACTCAGGCACCAGACTTGTTCCAGCACCAGGTTGGGCCCAGGGGACCCAAGCTTCAGACCTGCCCCTACAAAGACAGTCTGTAGGCCCGCCCCTATGAACCCAGACACCAGACCCACCTACCCATTACCCAGACAGTGCAATTCTCATAAAAATTCCAATAGCATTGTTTTGCTGAAATAGAAAATATATAAATATACATCGATTCTAAAATTCATTTGGAACCAAAAAACTCTGAACAGTCAAAGAAATCTTAAGAAAGAAAAAAGCAGGAGATATTATACTACCTGATTTCAAAGTATATTACAAAACTATAGTAATCAAAATAGCATGAAACAGGTATTAAAACACACACACACACACACACACACACACACACACCCCAATGGAACACAATAGAAAGCCCAGAAATAAATCCACATATTTTGATCAATTGATCTTCAACAAAGATGCCAAGAACACACAACGGGGGGGAGAAGGTCTCTTTAATAAATAGTGCTGAGAAAATTGGATATACACATGAGGAAGAATAAAACTAGACCTTTATCTCACTCTTATACAAAATCAACTCAAAATGAATTAAAGTTTGAAATATAAAACCTGAAAATGTAAAACTTTTATAAGGATTAGAGAGAATGCTTCTTGACATTGGTTGGCAATGATTTTAAACATCTGACCCCAAAAGTACAGACAACAAGAGCAAAATTAGACAAATAGGACAGCATCAAACCAAAGACCTTCTGCACAGTGAGGAAATAATCAATAGAATGAAAGGACAACCTACATAATATGAGAAAAGATTTGCAAACCACACATGTGATAAGGGCTTAATATCCAAAATACATAAGGAACTTAAACAAGTCAATAGCAAGAAAACAAATAACCTGATTTAAAAATGAGGAAAAGATGGAATAAATGTTCATTCAAAGAAGAAATAAAATGGCCATGAGGCACAGAAAAAGGTGCTCAACATCACAAATCATTAAGAAAATAAAAATAAAGATGAGATGCTGTCATCTCATATCTGCCAGAATGGTTATTATCAAAAAGACCAGAGATAAGTTTTGCAAAGGTGTGGAGAAAAGGGAATGCTTGTGTATTATTAGTTGGAATGTAAACTCGTGTGGTTGCTATTGAAAACTGTGCTAAGATTCCTAAAATACAAATAGAACTACCATATAATTCAGCAATACTACTTCTGGGTACATATCCAAAGGAAATGAAGTCAATGTCTCAAAGAAATACCCATGCTCTTTTGTTAATTGCTGCATTATTTGTAGTAGCCAATATAATGGAAACAACCTAAGCATCCACTGATGGATGAATGGAAAAAGAAAATGTGGTACTTATATACCATGAAATATTATTATTTAGCCTTAGAAAAAAAGAAATCTTGTCATTTGTGACAACATGGATGGACTCAGAGACTATTCTGCTCAGCAAAATGTCAGGCACAGAAAGACAAATACTGCATGATCTCATTTATATTTAGAATCTAGAAAGTTTACATTTATAATTATATTCATGATGTATACAAAAGCAGAGAGTAAAATGGTGGTGACCAGGAGCTGGGGCTAGGAGATGTTGGTCAGAGGACACAAAGTTTCAGTAATGTGAATGAAAAATTTCTGAAGATCTAATGATAGTCACTATAGTTAACAACACTATATGTGTTTGAAATTTGCTAAGACACTGGATCTTAAATGTTTTTACCATTTGTTTCAATAGGCTTCCCAATGGCTCATCAGATAAAGAGTCCACCTGAAACACAGGAGAAACAGCAGATGTGGGTTTGGTCCCTGGGTCAGGAAGATCCCTTGGAGAAGAGAAATGACAACCCACTCCAGTACACTTGCCCGAAAACTCCCATGGACAAGGAGACTGGTGGGCTACAGTCCATGGGGTCACAAAGATATTATATTATATATTTGAATGTTGCTAAGAGGCTGAATCTTAAATGCTTTTACTGTACACATACAAAAAGATAACTGCAAGGTGATTAAAAACAGTTAATTAGTTTCACTGTAGTAATAATTTCAAAATGCATACATATTTCAAAATATCACAAGGTACAGTGTAATTATGCACGGTTTTTTATTGGTCAGTTATACTTCATTCAGTTCAGTTCAGTCGCTCAGTCATGCCCGACTCTTTGCGACCCCATGGACTGCAGCACACCAGGCCTCCCTCTCCATCATCAACTCCCGGAATTTACTAAATCATGTCCATTGAATCGGTGATGTCATCCATCTCATCCTCTGTCATCCCCTTCTTCTCCCACCTTCAATATTTCCCAGCATCAGGGTCTTTTCAAATGAGTCAGCTCTTTACATCAGGTGGCCAAAATATTGGAGTTTCAGCTTCAACATCAGTCCTTCCATGAATATTCAGGACTGATTTCCTTCAGGATGGACTGGTTGGATCTCCTTGCAGTCCAAGGGACTCTCAAGAGTCTTCCCCAACATCACAGTTCAAAAGCATCAATTCTTCAGTGCTCAGCTTTCTTAATAGTCCAACTCTCACATCCATACACGACTACTGGAAAAACCATAGCTTTGACTAGACAGACCTTTGTTGGCAAAGTAATGTCTCTGCTTTTTAATATGCTGTCTAGGTTGGTACGACTGAGCGACTGAACTGAACTGAACTGAACTGAGGTTGCTCATAATTTTTCTTCCAAGGAGTAAGTGTCTTTTAATTTCATGGCTGCAGTCACCACCTGCAGTGATTTTGGAGCCCCCAAAAATAAAGTCTGACACTGTTTCCACTGTTTCCCCATCTATTTCCCATGAAGTGATGGGACCAGATGCCATGATCTTAGTTTTCTGAATGTTGAGCTTTAAGCCAACTTTTTCACTCTCCTCTTTCACTTTCATCAAGAGGCTCTTTAGTTCTTCTTCCCTTTCTGCCATAAGGGTGGTGTCATCTGCATACCTGAGGTTATTGATATTTTTCCTGGAAATCTTGATTCCAGCTTGTGCTGCCTCCAGCCCAGCGTTTCTCATGATGTACTCTGCATAGAAGTTAAATAAGCAGGATGACAATATACAGCCTTGACGTACTTCTTTTCCTATTTGGAACCAGTCTGTGGTTCCATCTCCATTTCTAACTGTTGCTTCCTGACCTGCATACAGATTTCTCAGGAGGCAGATTAGGTGGTCTGGTATTCCCATCTTGTTCAGAATTGTCCACAGTTTATTGTGATCCACACAGTCAAAGGCTTTGGCATAGTCAATGAAGCAGAACTAGGTGTTTTCTGGAACTCTCTTGCTTTTTTGATGATTCAGTGGATGTTGGCAATTTGATCTCTGGCTCCTTATACTTCATTAGTGCTGGGAAATGAGGATGATCAAAATTTACACAGTTCATGCAGATATAGGTGAAAAGTTCTGAAGGAAACATCAAAGTGTGTATTTATGGTAATTTCTTTTTCCTATTGTCCATTGTTTTACAAAAAGCTACAATAACCATGTAGAAATGTAATATTCAGAAGTAAGTTTATATATATATCAAAAATCACTTCTACTACTAAGATATTTGAAAAGAAAAATATGCTGGCATAAACCTACTGTAACATTTCTTTGATTTTTTTCGAATTACGTAGGTCAACCTCTTCCTAACTATCAGGGAGTTAGTAAGGAGCAAATATCTCTCACGTTACCTCAGATTTTCCAAAATTCTGGATGGGGAGATTCTGCTTCCCTGAGCATTAGCTGACCATTTAAATCTTTAATCCATTTTGCTTATTTGATTATTCCGCTAATGGCATGATTTTCATAATCACAGGTCACTGGTGAAGGAAGATACACCCTACACATTTTGACGACTAGTACTTGTCACTTCTCACTGGGATACACTTACTAATCCAGATTTCTACCCAGGCCACAGTAGAGGAATCAAATCTATACTTTTTTTTAAATTCACACTCTCATTCACAGGCGCTTTTCTCCAAAGCACGGTGATAAACTAGCTTAATGTTAAAACAAAACTTTTCTCATCAGCTACAGGATATGCTGGAAAATATTTCCACCAAGAACCTATAAATTTTTTATTCTAACCCAGGTTACCCTTAGATATATGACTGAACTGGAGAAGGAATGAAGCTGACCCAAAGATAGAGACAAAATCTGACATGGTTTTCATATGAAGCTAAATTTAAATATGGACTCGGTTATAAAGGTAGTTAGTAACTCCATACTCTGGAAAATAGTAGGGGAAGGTAAAGAGGTGGAGAGACTACAGAGGTTAGCTGATACTTGTAAAGAAAAATGTAGCGATAATGGGGAAGTGATAGTGTGTGGATCACTACTCTCATTTCTACAACTGGTCATAAAACATGGTTTATATTGACAGATTTCTTCCTCATTTTATTTCATGTTAAGTCTCTCTCAGTCAGCACCTAGTGGGCTGGGTTCTTTTCCTAGTAGAGTGATCCAAACCTGTATTTCCAGGTTATCTTACCTTAGGATCGCTCTGCTTTTATTGTGAGACTATCATCTTCCATTAACCTTTATCACTGACTGTGGCAGCAGGAGGAGGTGTCTGAGAAACTGCCCGGTTCCAGACAGCCTCCTGCCTACACACATTGGATAGCAGCAATACTACTTTCCATTGACGAACAAGACCAATTAATCAAACAGTAACCTTTTTTTTCTGTAGATGTGACGTCATCCAAAGTCAAAAATGACCTTATCAATGTCTCGACTTTCATTTCCACAAACTGTTGTTTTGGCTCCCAATGAAAGCACTCCTTTGAATACTAAGATATCGATAGCCTGACATCATGGGGACAAGAAACAAAAATATTTGAAGCCAAAATATAGCAGTAATATTGAGAGGATTCATCCCTGTTGGTTCCCAGATTAATACTTTCTGATTATGCAAAAACCAGTCCCGTCTGTACTGGAGAAGGCGATGGCACCCCACTCCAGTACTCTTGCCTGGAAAATCCCATGGGTGGAGGAGACTGGCGGGCTGTAGTCCATGGGGTCGCAAAGAGTCGGACACGACTGAGCGACTTGGCAGCAGCAGTCCCGTACAGTGTCATTGGAGAAGAGTGTATATTAAACTCTAAACGCTTAAGTTTTTACTTCCCAATTTCCTTACTTCTTTTAACATCCAATTATTGTCTTTTACCAAACCAATCTTTCTTGGAGTAGATAACTTGACTGAAAAGGCATCCCTTGCTTACAGGATGAATACAAAGCCCTGTGCTTTCAAAGATTTTACAGTATTCCCAATCTCTAATCCAGTGTGACAGGTACTAAAAAGTACACAAGTACTTTGTGTGTGTTAATTTAATACTCTTAATAACTCTATGAGTTAGTTATTAGTGTTATTCCCATTTCATAAATAAGAAAATTTAGGCACAGAAAGTATAAGAAATTTGCCTAAAGTCACACAGTTGGTAAATGGTAGAACTGGGATTCAAAACCAAGCTGTCCTAATCCAGAGCCTGTGCTCCTAACCACAGTGACATACCGGGATCGTCGTCTTCTTTAGGATCACATAGAACCTGTGATGGATGTTTGCCAACTGCCCAGCACTGCTGCTAAGTACCTCATTTTCCACCTGCCTGAGTTCAGAGCTGGGCATGATTTTCCAGCCATCTTTATGTGTAGAAATTCTAGATACTATTAAAGGCACTGCTTTAAGCTAAGCCCCCCCAAAACACTCCCATGTTCAGATATTCTGTCCTTTGGAGCATCTCATACTATTTAGTGTCCTTACCAGACATCTGAGAACCAACAACCTGCATTGAACGGAGTGTGTATTCTATTTAACTGTAACTGTCTTATCCACCACATCATGCTAGGGACAAAGTCACATTATATTCATTTTGTAGCCCTCACAATGCCTGGAACATTTCTTAACTGAGAGTCTCACTTTTAGTTTTGATTCCAGAAATTCAAGAGAGTTTTCGACAATTATTTATCACAATAACATTGTTAATAAATTTAAATATTTTATTCAGAGACTTCTACTTTATAAGAAGGCTCAAAGATCTTCCCCAATTTCCATTTCTGCAAACATAAAAGGAGAAGAAAATGGGAAGAGGACACATTTGGTGGGGGTAACACACTGCTATAATTATTCACATACTTATAACAGCAAAGCATCCATACCAACTCTGAAAAAAATACAGAATACAGACAACCTTACCTTAGGGAAGAATGTTCTGAAATACAGAGAGATTTCTGTTTCCTGTGAATACATGCTACAATATTTCCTAGCCAGAAAGCAAAAATGTGACAGAAAATATATTGAAAATTCTTGTTTCCAGGCAAAATCTACAAGAGACAGGAAACCACTCAAAACAGACTTCTAAAGGCCAAAGCAAATATGTACACTTCACAGCCATGAGTGGCATCTGGTCTCCCAGGAAACAGCACCTTAGATTTGACACCTGTGCTTCTCCTTAGGGCTTTCCAAGCTTCACATCTTCGTCCATGAAATGCAAAGCAACACACAAAAATATACCATACTCAAAACAGGGACCAAAGCAATCAGCAAATTATTTTTAAAAAGTTTAAAAGATCTCTATTTTCCATTAATCATAATATTTTCTTTTATTGTATAAAATAGTCACTATATCTAGCACCATTTTCTAGATGATACAGATATTTTGCTTTCTACCTGAACTGTCTTTTTGTATTTTTTTAAGTGGATCTTATCTTTTAGATGCTCAGATAACATTGATATTAATATTCTTCTAACAAGTGGATGGAAAGAAAAGGTTTAAGATCACAGAAAAGAGAAAGGAAAAGAGTAAATACTTAAGAGCACAGAATGGTAAATGAGGCCTGTGCTGTGTCAAGAATCAATATGGATTTTTCTAGATATTGATTAGTATTAAGACTAGGTTTCGGTTTGGCTACATATAAGCAAAGATTTCAGGATATCTTATATTCTTCTCCAAAAGCTATATTTCTTTTAAAGTCACCTTGCTACTGAATCATGGGTTTTGAGTTTTCCAGTGTGCTCTGTACTATTTTTAATGGAAAAGTTCAAAAAGTTCAGAATAGGGCCAGAATGAAAAGTTTTCATTCTTTCTTTTCTTAGTGGAATTATACTTTGAAACATGGATACTCCTCAACAGTTGAAAAAAAAAATGTTTTCTCCCATCAAAGAATTTCCAGTGGTTCTCTGAAGAGGGGTGCTTACTGATAAGAATTCATGAATAGCTTCCAATAAAGCAAAAAAGCTTCAGTATGTTCACTGAGACTATTTTTTAAATGTTTTAAATTTAATGTTTTACTTTAATATAAATTATATATATTTGAGATGTACAACATGATGATTTACATGCATATGCACAGTGAAATGGGGCCACACAAGTGGCTAGTGGTAAAGAACCTGCTTGCCAATGCAGGAGACTTAGACGCTGGTTTGATCCCTGGGTCATTAAGATCCCCCGGAGGAGGGCATGGCAACCTATTCCTCTTGCCCAGAGAATCCCATTGACAGAGGAACCTTGTGGGCTACAGTGCATGGGGTCGCAAAGAATCAGACACGACAGGGAGGCCTGGCGTGCTGCGAAGAGTCGGACACAACTGAGCGACTGAACTGAACTGAATTGAAGCGGTTTATCATGCATGCATATAGTGAAATGATTACTACAGTCAAGTTAACATATCACTTAACCATTACCTTTTGTATGTGTGTATATGTGTATACCTGCACTCATGTTTGTGTGGTGAGAGCACCAGAAGTCTGCTCAACTAGCAAATCTCCAGTATTCAATATAGGATTACTAACCATGGTCATCATCCTATACACTAGATTTACAAAACTTACTGATCCAATAGAACTACCACTTTGTGCCCATTGATTTATATCTCTCCATTTGCCCCACCTCCCGTTCCCTAGTAACCAATCTTTTACACTCTGCTACTATATATTCAACTTTTTAGATTCCACATATAAATGAGACCATGCAGTAGACATTGTGCTAAGTGAAATAAGCCAGACGAAGAGAGAAACTATCTCTTAAGTGAAGCAGATGTGGAAGTGTTTCACCCTTGCCAAGAACCAGGTATCTTCCAAAGTAATTGAGTCTTCAGTCAAACACAGGCTGCATGCACTTAAGAAAGGCCGGTAGCTAAGCAATACCAGCTGCTGATGAACCTGAAGGGCACTGAGGAAGGTGAGGATGAATGACTTTTAGCATGTTATTAAATGCCCTTGGTTACTGTTACCATCACATCAGTTAGCTAAAGTTTTCTTAGCCAACTTCTGCTTTGCAGACTTTCCAGGTTGGCAGATGCTCCCTACGCCCTCTGTAATACATTCCTTCTGATGCTTCCAGCCTGCTGAATGCTTGCAACCAGGAGAAACACTCCTCTCTGTCTGCATATTTCTGCTAGCAGCAAATAAATCTATCTCTTAAGCATCCTTTGTTTCTTCCCAAATCTGTTGCCTTACAGTGGGGTTTATAAGTATATGTATAATTATATAAGTAAATAACATTAGGGCTTTCCTGATGACTCAGACAGTAAATAATCAGCCTGCAATGCAGGAGACCCAGGTTACATCCCTGGGTCAGTAAGATCCCCTGGAGAAGGGAATGGGAACCCACTCCAATATTCTTGCCTGGAGAATTCCATGGATAGAGAATTCTATCCATGGTGGGCTACAGTCCATAGGGTCACAAAAAGTCAGACATAACTGAGGGACTAATTAAGTATAATAGGTTATTATAACCTATTTATAATAGGTTATTATAAATCTGAACACAAAGAGGAATATATTTATTCTATGGAAACTAAGTTTAATACCTTAGAGATTACTTCATGAAGTCACGTACAAACAAAAAATTATTGTCAAATTACTATAGGTGAGGAAATTACAAAATATCAGGTGAAACAATGCCCAAATATAAAAGAATGTTATAATCATATTTCTTGCTGCTGCTGCTGCTAAGTCGCTTCAGTTGTGTCCGACTCTGTGTGAGCCCATAGATGGGGACCCACCAGGCTCCCCCATCACTGGGATTCTCCAGGCAAGAACACTGGAGTGGGTTGCCATTTCCTACTCCAATGCATGAAAGTGAAAAGTGAAAGTGAAGTCGCTCAGTCATGTCCGACTTTTCACGACCCCATGGACTGCAGCCCACCAGGCTCCTCCGTCCATGGGATTTTCCAGGCAAGAGTACTGGAGTGGGGTGCCATTGCCTTCTCTGATATTTCTTGCTAAAAAGTCTAAATTTTTCACTCTGCTTTGAGAAGCTAAAAACTATCTTCTCTGCTATGTCCGAGATCTGTGCATGAGACACCGGACAAAACTGTAATTGATACCAATGATTTATCTTTTAAAAAGATCCTGGGATGACAAGAAGATTTTAGAAATTACCATTTATTTATATTGTTAGGTATGTGTCATCTTTTGATTTCCCCTTCTTAATCTTTTTAAAATATTTATTCACAGCCTGATTGCATTACTCTGTGTCCTTTGCCAACAACCAGCATTTCCTGGCTTTTGAAATGAATGAATAGTTGCAGAGAGGAAATCATAAGAGCACAGAAGCATAGGACAGACCTTTGTCTTCATTTCAGCGCTACCATTTTTGTAGGTGTTTATTTTGGGGCAACTTTGCCCTTCACTTGACTGAATTCCCATTTTATCCCAAAAATAAAGGCAGCTCACATGGACTCTTAGGGTATGACAAATTTGGGTAAATTTCAAGACTTTAGAGAAATGAATTAACATTCTGAGTCATAGTGTGTTACAGTTGTGAGAATAAATGAGATACCTTCTAAAAAGTCAAGCAGACAGAAGTGTCCAATAAATGTAAGTTCATTGCCTTAAATGGTCAGTAAAAGGATATACTGAACGTGCATAATTTTCATGGTAATTAGGACTTTATTCTATGCCTCTGTACAGTACAGTGTTTTTAAAGTACTTTCCCATATATTCTAATTAATCCCACATGACAACAGTGCTGAATAAATATATCAGGTTTAATTACCTCACATTTACATTATAAAACTGAGACAGATAGATATGCAGTGTCTAAACCAAATTCTCTCTAAAAGTTAACACAAATTTATGTTTAAGGCTATTATGAGCGTATTTTCTGAGCCTGTTGCTCTCATTAACTTCTGCAATTCTACGAGATGCCTGAGATTTTCTTTTAAATTTCATTAATCTTTCATAGTGCTCTTCTTTAGAGCCTCACAAATAACTAGCAGAAAACATAACATTTTAATTCCATGCTGGTGCATGAAAAATAGAATAAAGATAGAAACCAAATTCCTCATGAACACAATTGAACATCAGTGAATTTTTATTTTTCTGAACTCATAGTCCAAGATGGGGCCTGAAAATTAGAACCCCTTGTACTGTCGTATTTCTCCAGCCTGATTGAAACCCCAGACGAGAGAATATTTCGACCACAGTTGGACTTGCAGAAACACAGAAAAGTCCTGGGTTTGATTCCTGGATCAGAAAGATCCCCTGGAGAAGGGTATGGCTACCCACTGCAGTATTCTTGCCTGGAAAATTCTATGGACTGAGGAGCCTGGCAAGCTCTAGTCCATGGGGTCGCAAAGAGTCAGACACGATGGAGTGACAAACACTTTCACTTCAGTCACGGCCTGAATAGTCAGGAATGTCTGGATAGGCCCTCAGAACTGTGTTCAAATTGTGATAAGAAACAGTTCACTGATGCAAGAAACTCCTTTCCTATTTGCCATCAGAGAGAAAAATCTACTCTCAAGTAGCGATAACTTATACCATTGTCTTAATTCTGGTCATACTTAATTTCCTGTTGCCTCCCACCTGTGATGAAGCCATTCTATAAATTAATTTTTCCTATCCTTTAGCTTCATATAAGTGGAATCACATAGTACGTTTATTTGTATCTGGACAAGTTTATTCATAAAATGATTTTAAGATTCATCCATTCACTAGGCAGTGTCTACCTGTATTAGTACATGACAATTTGCTCATCAATTCTCCTGTCAGTGGGCATTTGAAATCTTTCTGCTTTTTGTCTCTCATGAACACAGCCTCCATGAAACTTTGATACAATGTGGACGTATGTTTTTATTTCTGTTGCATAAACAACTGGGAGTAACACTGCTGAGCATGCAGTTAGAGTATGTTTACCTTTATTGTTGTTTAGTCACTATGTCGTGTCTGACCTTTGTGACCCCAAGGACTGTAGCCCGCCAGGCTCCTCTGTCCATGGATTTCCCAGGCAAGGATACTGGAGTGGGTTGCCATTTCCTTCTCCAAGGAATTTTCCCAACTCAGGGATGATACTCACATCTCCTGCATTGGCAGGTGGATTCTTTACCATTAGCGCCACCTGGGAAGCACAGGTGTTTACCTTTATTAGAAACAATCAAATGGCTTTCCTAAGTGCTTGCACCATTTAACATTCTCATTAGCAGTGTATAAGAATTTAAGTTATGCCATATACACACCAAACTTTAAGTTTTCGGTTTTTTAATTTTAGCCATTCCAAATTTTATATGGCAGTATCCCATTGTGGCTTTAATTTGCATTCCCCTAACGACTAATGATATGTATTTCCTCTTTGTTTTTGGCCACCCACGTATCTTTTTTTGTGATGTGTCTACTATCCATCTCTCTATTAGATTGTCTTTATTATCAATTTTTCAGAAATACATATATATATATATATATATATATATATATATGATATGGGGGCTTCCCTTGGTGGCTCAGATGGTAAAGAATCTGCCTGCAGTGCAGGAGACCTGGGTTCAACCCCTGCGTTGGGGAAGATCCCCTAGAGAAGGAAATGGCAACCCACTCCAGGATTCTTGCCTGGAGAATTCCATGGATAGAGGAGCATGGGGGTTATAGTATGTGGGGTCGCAAGAGTCAGACACAACTGAGCAACTAACACTTCCACTTTCATACGTAGATATAAGTCTGATGGCAGGTATTTGTGCTGTGATTATTTTCTCCTGGTTGTGGCTTCCATCTTCATTTTTTAAAACATTGCCTTTCAATGAAGAGATTTTAAATTTAATTAAGAACAATTTATCATTTTTTATACTTAGATATCTTGTGACTAGTTGAAAGCATCTTTGCCTCCCCCAAGACTGTGAAAATATTTTCTTGATTTAGCTTTAACATGTCAACAGCTTCTCAATTTAAACACTATTGGCTGGACTAGGCAATCTTTTTTTGAGGGGAGGTGTGGTCCTATGCTTTGTGGGATGTTAAGCAGTACCTTGGTCTCTAACCCCCAGGTGTGGCAGCATTAGAGGTAGTAGCAGTGGTAGCAGTAGTTTTCAAGGTCAATTTTTCCATATAGGAATCTAGTGGTTCCAGCACTATTTGTTTAAAAGATTCTCCATTTCCCATTGTCTTGAACTGGCAAAAATCAATAGAAATCAATTTGATGTTAATATGTGTGTTTATTTCTGTATTTTCTAGTTTACCCCATTGATCTGTTTGTCTATACTTATTTTTCTCTGTTCAAAACTTTCTTGACTATTCTAGAATGCTAGAATTATAATATATATTTAGAATTGTTGGTTGGATTATACAAAGAATTTTATAGGATTTTAATTGAGATTATTTTGGAACTATATACATCTTTAAAATGATGACTTCTGATCCATGAAGTCATGGTATATTTCTCCATGTATTTGGGTTCTATAATTTCTCAGTAAAATCTATGTCATAATTTTAAATATAGACAATTTTAAATATAAACATCTTTTGTAAAATGTATTCCACATACTTGATGTTTTCTGATACTATTATAAATTGTATTGTTTTAGTTTTATACTTTGTTGCTGTATATACTTTTAATTTCTTTATAAAGAGCAAATCTATTTTGCAAGCTTTATCGATGGCACCCCACTCCAGTACTCTTGCCTGGAAAATCCCATGGATGGAGGAGCCTGGTAGGCTGCAGTCCATGGGGTCGCAAAGAGTCGGACACGACTGAGCGATTTCACTTTCGCTTTTCACTTTCATGCATTGGAGAAGGAAATGGCAACCCACTCCAATATTCTTGCCTGGAGAATCCCAGGGACGGGGGAGCCTGGTGGGCTGCCGTCTGTGGGGTCGCACAGAGTCGGACATGTCTGAAGCGACTTAACAACAATTCTAGAATTTACTAGTTTATATAATCCTTTTGATTTTCTGTATCACAATCACATTATTTACAGACAATGAGATTTATTTTTTCCAATTTTTATGACTTTTTTCTTGCCTTATTTCACAATGTTGAATAGAAGTGTTAAGAGTGAACATTCATGCACTCTTCTTGATCTTAGGGGTAAAGCATTTAATATTCTACCTTTAAGTGTGCTGCTAGCTGTAGAGTTTCATATTCAACAAACTCCTTTCTCTTCCTTGAGTGTTGAGTTTTGTTCTTGCAGGCAATCATATATTGAAAAATATCACAATACCATGGAAATTTGGCTTTAGGTCTTTCAAGGGCAAGTCTGTTTTGTTTCTTTCCTTAGCTTTACAACATAGCCCTTACTTCTTGGCCTTAAGATAGGGCCCTTCTGAGAGTTCAGGAAATATTCATTGTTTACCACTTCAACTCAAAATTCTTACTTTGCAGTACAGGCAACTGCTGAAATCTCTGCTCAATTCTTTCACCTCCTGGACACTTCTTTCCTCTGTGTATGGACGTTAGGAATCAGCCAAGGACTTCAGTGGAATTTATGAGCAGACTTACATGCTCCCCTCTCTTGGGTTCTCTCTTTTCTTAAAATTTTCCATTCAATTCCAGGTACTCTGCAGCCTCAAATTCCAGTTTTATCTTTTCAAATCAGTAACTTTGTATTTTCTTTACGATCTATATTCTGTGCAAACTGGGAAGTGTTCTCAGAGGGTAAGCTGGATAAATGTAGGGTTTATTTTGTTTCCTTTCTTCCAGTGACTGAAATCCTTCTGATTCTTTTCTAGTTTTAGTTGCTTTCCAATATCTTCAACAGTTGTTTTTTCTTATTTTGTTTAGAGTAAATGTGTGTATAACAGGAGGCTTAGTCAGCCAAAAACTGCTCCATTATTACCAGATTATAACTATCCATATTGGATGTCTTACAGTTCCTCAAACAAAAATTTTTCTCTGTTCTTACAGTTCCCAAATATGCTATTTCTCTACCTAAAATATTATCTCTCTTACTCTTTGACCAATTGGCTTCCAACTACCCATGATGTCTCTTTAAATATCAGTCACTCAACAAGGTCTACTCTTAAACTATTTCCTAACTCATCCAGGTTTGCCTTGCTGCTACACATTCCCAGAGCACCCTGTAATATTTTTGTAGTAGTTATAAGGTTCATCCTGTGTATGGTTATCTATTTAATACTTCCCTCTTTCTTAAGAGTGTAACCTCCATGAAAGCAAAAGCTTTGTCTTGCATTCCACAGCTGGCTGACTAGAAAGTACTTGGTAAATATCTATATCTTTTTCCAAAACCAAGATGTAAAATATTTTGATTAACTTGTCACAGATATTATGAAGCTGATTTATTAAAAATCATTCATAAAGGAATCCATCAGAGCACAGACATGTGTGCAGGTAGGTATTAGCTGATAATTATAGTAAAATGTACTTTTGTCTACTTTGCTAATATTTTCTACTATGTGTACAAACTATATAATATTTTGTGTCCAGCTCAAGAGAGTGGCAATAGTAGAAAACAGCTGTTTAAAAATATAAATTCAGATAAGTCTGGCAGCTATTGAAATACATTCAATAACATTAATGACTTATCATTAATATCATCAGCCCCAAGACTACTTTTACAGCTTTAAAAATAATTTACTGCTTAAGCATAAGTAAGATATTCTTTTCCACTAACCAGAGCTCTCTTCTCCCCTACAGCTGAGGTTCACATATTAATAAAATGTATGCATCTGGAGAGCTGAATGAACTGATCCTAGACAACAGGTGGCATTGTGATAGACACCATTGGATATATTTATATTTTCTTTAGAAAATCAAACACAGTTAGGGAATCAGACTTTGAATATCTTGGAATTTTATCAGGTCCTCCATTAATTCCAGTTAGAATCCAGGGTCTAGCACAGGGCTTGGCATACAGTAGCTGTTGAATAAACATTTATTTAACACATCAATGAACGTAGTCATGGCAAAAATTCCAAACAAAGGAAATTATAATAAACAAAGTTTATTGATTAATCCAGAAACATAGCCATTAAAAAAGAAAAAAGTATAAACCAAATTACTGCTTTCAGTCAATGACACCAGGTGCTCTGTGGGTGTGGACTCTAACCCACACAGCTCTTACAGCGCTGAAGACCATTCTCGTTGCAAGCCGTGCACTTCAGGGCCTTGAAAGAGTCTGTAAAGCAGTTTCGAAACACTGACATCTTGCTCCCATGGCAGACAGAGCACGGAAGAAAGCCAAAGCCCCCACAGGAGGGACACTCGTGTGGATGCTGCACTCTCTGGATAGGTGGCAGGAGGACAAGAAGGATAGGATTTGTGTTAGCATGACAATGCCATCAGCCTTCCTGTCTTTCTGTACTATAGACCGTTATAAAACAATACCAACGTATGACGATGGAGGACTTGCAATCATTTACCATTATAATATACAATAGATGCACAGGAAATGCTCTCTAACATTTCCTTTATTGTCTCATTGATGGCCATCAACAACACAAGCTTGGTGAGTAAAGGTTGGTACATTTTAAGTTAAAGGGCACATCATTTGAAAACTTCCAGAAATCCATCATATGAAAACACATATTTACAAATCAAAGAAATTCAGAAGATGGTAATTTGCCCTAAAGGAAAATACTATAATTTTCCTTTTAGTATCGCTTCCTAGTTTTGTGTCTTTGTTTATAGAATAGCAGCACTAATAGTGAGTCTGGAAAATAAGTAAAAATAAAAAGATGGATTGGAGGAGCCTCTGTCAACTGAAGCTCCATCATCATATTGAACGTATAAATAATGCTTTGCTTTTTAAAAAGCACTTCCAAATGCATCACTACATAGAATCTTCTCTCATCTCATCCTTCACACATAAGAATACCTTCCTATGTAAAGCAGCTAATTCAAACATCATTGTGCTGTGCTGTACTGAGTCTCTCAGTCATGTCTGAATCTTTGCGACCCCATGGACTGTAGCCCTCCAGGCTCCTCTGTCCATGGGGATTCTCCATGCAAGAATACTGCAGTGGATTGCCATGCCCTCCTCTAATATCATTACCTTCGTTTTACATTTAAAGAAACAGACATAGAAATCTTGAGACTTATCTAAGTCCATAAAACTACCCACCATAACTATCAGCGTTTCTACCTCAAGTAAAAATAAAGTACCCATTACAGCATAATGAAATTAACTAGGAAGCGTGCTGTTGCTGCTGTTGTTGTTGCAAGTCATGTCCAGCTCTTGCTACCCTGTGAACTGTAGCCCCCAGGTTCCTCTGTTCATGGGATTTCCCAGGCAAGAATACTGGAATGGGTTGCCAGTTCCTTCTGCAGGGGAGCTTCCTGACCCAGGGATCGAACCGTAGGTCTCCTGCATTTGCAAGTTAATTCTTTACTACTGAGCCAGCATGTTAAGGATATTTTGAAGATTTCCATACACATTTCCGTTCGCTTTTTTGAACATATAACCTCTGCTGGAGTCCACAAGTGTAAACCATCTGCTGGTGGGAGCTTAGGAGCCATTACAGAATGAATACAAAGAGAATGGGAGTTAAAACAAGCTTCTGACTTGCGAAATAGGAACTTTCAGCTATGTCTGAAAGCCAGCTTTTGTGACAAGAATAATTGCCAAAATACACTTGGGAAATATAGATACACACACACACATGCACACACAGACACTCAGATAAACATACCTTACATACTTAGACATACATACAGATTTTCTCTGGAAATTCACAATTGTACTTAATAAAGTCTCCAAAAAATCCAACGGAAAAGGAAACCAATTAACTAGGTTTAACCCACCATGTTCCCAGCAAGAAATTCTTTCCTAGAAAGCAACTACAATTTTCTCATAAAAATGTGCTTTGGGAAAGAAACATTAAGGATCTGATTGCTTTAAAATTTATATATTTCCAGACCACTTTTCAGAGCTGCATATTCTGTATTCAGTAAGATTCATTTACAGTTACCATTTGACTTTGCTATTAGATCGAGATAGCAAAATTCATGTCATATCTTATTTTTAGCAACAGAATTACTTTGATGGAAAGTAGTGATTTCTAGTCTGAAGGACACAAACAAGAAACGTTGTCAAGTTTGTAGAGATTCAAAGCTCTTCCAAAAAGTTGGATTGTATGTAGCAATTTAGTTTCTCTGTAGCTGGATTTTTGTCATTTCCTTGTGCAAGAGTTGACCAAAAAGTGGTGCATCGAACTTACAATTTTGCATGATACAAAAATGTCTTTAGAAAAAAGCTTTATATAAAAACAAAAGCAGTGAAGAAAGAGTGTAGTCTAAAAACAAAATATAAGAGAATTAGTAAGTAATGCTCTTCTTATCAAAGTTTAGAAAGGCTATGATAAGGTAGACAGACCCTTGACATGCGTTAGAACCAGGCCAGAGATTATGTTAAAAATATTTAATGACTTATACAGAAACAACACCAACTAGTCAGAAAGGACTTATAAAACCCTGAGTCTAGGATGTCACCGTAGGATGTACTTGTTTGTAAATAGGTTTGGATTTCAAGTAGAATGGGATCATCAAATTTTGCAACTAAAAATATGTGTTGCCCAGTTAGCTTGTATATCAGATAGACCATAGATAAAGTTTTGTGTAGATATGCCAAAGATTATATGGAACATACTTAAACTAAAAAAATTATTCATAATTTAATTGAGGCTTAAATGTAAGCAGACAGCCTATACTTTATCTGGCAACCCTTATAGGGTAGTTGCTTTTATGGAAGAGGAGAGCTGCTTGGGAGTCTTAGAGTAGTAGCTATTTACTAACTAGTATAAACCTTAACAACAAGTATAAACATTTCAATATTTTAAAATTCTTCAATAGCTTAAGATTTTCCCGTGAAATACATTTGTGCTGGTAAGCAAAGAACAACAAAGCTAGAATGAATGTGAGTGCTAAGGAGTTTCCTAGGCTCATTCACCATCTATGTCACTTACTCCAAATACCAGGCTTTTAACACAGAGAAATAATAATAAACACACAATCAAATTAAAAATTATTGAAACCAAACACAACCCTATAGGCTTTCCTGGGGACAAACACCTTCCCACATCATCTTCCACCTCTTGTTTATAGAAAAGCTTTAGCCTCCTAGCCTTCTCTGAGTTACAAAGAGTAAATTTAATCAGAAAAGTGAAAAAAAAGCAGAAACAAATGAAAACAGTCAGGCAAGACAAAATAATAATAGTTTGACTGTGTGGATCACAATAAACTGTGGAAAATTTTGAAAGAGATGGGAATACCAGACCACCTGACCTGCCTCTTGAGAAACCTATATGCAGGTCAGGAAGCAACAGTTATAACTGGACATGGAACAACAGCCTGGTTCCAAATAGGAAAAGGAGTATGGCAAGGCTGTATATTGTCACCCTGCTTATTTAACTTCTATGCAGAGTACATCATGAGAAACTCTGGACTGGAAGAAACACAAGCTGGAATCAAGATTGCTGGGAGAAATATCAATAACTTTAGATATGCAGATGACACCACCCTTATGGCAGAAAGTGAAGAGGAACTAAAAAGCCTCTTGATGAAAGTGAAAGTGGAGAGTGAAAAAGTTGGCTTAAAGCTCAACATTCAGAAAACTAAGATCATGGCATCCGGTCCCATCACTTCATGGGAAATAGATGGGGAAACAGTGGAAACAGTGGCAGACTTTATTTTTTTGGGCTCCAAAATCACTGCAGATGGTGACTGCAGCCATGAGATTAAAAGACGCTTACTCCTTGGAAGGAAAGTTATGACCAACCTAGATAGCATATTCAAAAGCAGAGACATTACTTTGCCAACAAAGGTTCATCTAGTCAAGGCTATGGTTTTTCCTGTGGTCATGTATGGATGTGAGAGTTGGACTGTGAAGAAGGCTGAGCGCCGAAGAATTGATGCTTTTGAACTATGGTGTTGGAGAAGACTCCTGAGAGTCCCTTGGACTGCAAGGAGATCCAACCAGTCCATTCTAAAGGAGATCATTTCTGGGTGTTCTTTGAAAGGACTGATGCTGAAGCTGAAACTCCAGTACTTTGGCCACCTCATGCGAAGAGTTAACTCATTGGAAAAGACTCTGATGCTGGGAGGGATTGGGGGCAGGAGGAGAAGGGGATGAAAGAGGATGAGATGGCTGGATGGCATCACTGACTCAGTGGACGTGAGTTTGAGTGAACTCCGGGAGTTGGTAATGGACAGGGAGGCCTGATGTGCTGCGATTCATGGGGTCACAAAGAGTCGGATGCAACTGAGTGACTGAACTGAACTGAACCATGTAATAAAGTCAACTCCTTTTGTTACTCCTCAAGGGCAAAAGATAATATCCTGAGCCATATCGCTGACCTGAATTGTTTTGTAGATACTAAGATTCCCACCCCCGCCTTGCCACATCAAGTGTTAGTTTCTCAGTCATGTCAGACTCTTTGCGACCCCATGGACTGGAGGCCCCCAGGCTCCTCTGCCCTTAGAATTCTCCAGGCAAGAATACTGGAGTGGGAGTGGGTAGCCATTCCCTTCTCCAAGTGATCTTCCTGATCCAGGGATCAAATCCCAGTCTCATGCACTGCAGGTGGATCCTTCACCATCTGAGCCACCAGGGTAGCCTCAAGTGGAAGAAGTGAACTGCATGCTGATCACTAGTATGTAGACCCCAGGGAGGTTGGAATCAGAAAGTTGAGGTTGTTAACTCACCCTGTCACCTCACCACCAACCAATCAGGTGGATATCCATGAGTGGATCAAGCATCCTATGACCTTCTCCCTCCTTTTATCTTTAAAAATCCTTCCTTGAAAGTCATCGGGGAATTCAAATGTGAGCTGTCCATACTTCTTTCTTGGCCCCACACTGGATGCCTCACAATAAATGCTGTATTTTCCTTCACCACAATCTGGTATGAGTAGATTGGGTTTACTGTTTGGGCAAGTGGACCCAAATTTGGTTTCGTAACATTATCTTATATCATGGGCCTGGAGCATGACTTCCAAAGATTACTTTCAAAGGGCCAAAATATCAAATGTTAAATATATGATGAGTCTGCTATTTAATTACTTCTCTGCAATTCAGAACACATAAATTTCCTAAAATGAAGTTAATATATAAACACTAAAAGCCACAGTGTCCATTTTAAAGGGAATCACAGATAGACCAAGGTCATCCTAAAACAACTTTGTCAGAATTATGCAATGCTATGGTAAAATTTGCTTTTACTTATAGGGTTGTTGGGACAATTTAATGAGTAAATTCATATAAAGTGAATAGAATACTGTCTGGCACATAGTAGCTACTCAGTAATGGCTAATAGCCATTATTTTATTAATAAATCCTAATCTGAAGAGATTTTTATTAACTGCTGCTTCAAGCTAAATTGCTTGTGGTCACATGACACAGTCATTTTCTACCACTAATATAGTCATTTTATTTAAACACCACTTCTATACTTGGTCTTCTGGTCTAAAGCATTGCCACTGTAAGAAAAGGAGAGTAAATGTATTTTGATTCACATGTGAATTCTGATGTCTTGGAGCACAGCATTGGAAAGATTCTGAGGCCATTTCCACTCTCAAGAAAATTCAGCCCTTTAGCCATAAACTTGGGAGAAAAAAGAATGGCTTACCCAGCACATACGGTTGTATGGTCAGGCCACTCAACATGGCTGTTCTCTTGCTCTCTACATCCACTGCTCAGTTAGTCCCTGCTTCACCTACACTCTACTTGCATGACTGACCTTCCTTCACTTTTAAAAAATTTGTTTTTTTTTTTTTTTTTTAATTTTTGTCTGCATTTGGTCTTCGTTGCTGCGTGCAGGCTTTCTCTAGTTGCATCAAGTTGGGGCTACTCATTGCAATGCATGGGCTTCTCATTGCAGTGGCTTCCCTTGTTTCAAAGCATGGGCTCCGGGCATACTGGCCTCAGTAGTTACTGCACCTGGACTCAGTAATTGTGGTTCGTGGCCTTAGTTGCCCCAAGGGATGTGGGATCCTCCTGGACCAGGAGTTGAATCAGTGTCTCCTGCATTGGCAGGTGAATTCTTAATTAACCACTGGGACCACCAAGGAAGCCCCTGACCTTCCTTCTTATTTGTAGAGCCTGATTAGTAAATACCTATATACTTGTCCCTCGCCCAAGTTTGTCATTGTTCTAATATTTAGATGAGAATGACTCCCCTTTGATAGTTTAACGAAGGGAAGAACTCTGCCCCAGGAGGGTACATAGCCTAAGGGGATAAAAGAGGAAATCCTCCTCTGCTGAATTCCCCTAGTAACAAATAAGCCAATCTACAATATTTCTCCCTATAACTGGTAGTCTCCTTATTCTTCCTGGGAGTGAAGACCTCTGCTGCTGTGTCCAGCCTGCCATCCGCCTCCCAGCAGTGGGATGTTGCTCCAGGACCCTTCTGCTTTAGATGTGTTGTTGTTGTTCAGTCACTTAGTCACGTCTGACTTTGCAACCCTGTGGACTACAGCATGCCAAGTTTCCCTATCCTTCACCATCTCCCAGAGTTTGCTCAAACTCATGTCCATCAAGTTGGTATTGTCATCCAACCATCTCGTCCTCTATCATCCCCTTCTCCTCCTGCCTTCAACCTTTCCCAACATCAGGGTCTTTTTTCTAATGAGTCAGCTCTTTGGATCAGGTGACCAAAGTATTAGAGCTTCAGCATCAGTCCTTCTAATGAATACTCAGGGTTGATTTCCTTTAGGATTGACTGGCTTGATGTCCTTGCAGTCCAAGGGACTCTCAAGAGCCTTCTCCAACACCACAGCTCAAAAGCATCATTTCTTCAGTGTTCAGCTTTCTTTCTTGTAAGAAAGATGTGTAAGATCTCCCATCTATTAAACTGCTGATGTCTCTGTCACCTACTGTGGGCTCTTTCTTCAGCAAATATAGTAACTGCAGGCCTGAAGGCGGCAGCCCAACAAGAGTCTATATCCAGTATCTGATGTAATAGAGACTACCTCATTTTACAAATGATGAAACAAAGATTTTTAATGAGTAAAAGTGAATGTTCAGATCACAGAGAAATTTGAAAACAGATTTCCACTTTCAGTGAAGAGGTTGACTACAGACAATTTGATCTTCAAACAGTTAAGAAATCTAGAGTAGCTCTTCAGTGTCCTGACACCCAGCAAAGCTAGAAACCAGGCAGACCTGGTTGATAACAGCACCCAGTAAGAGTGCTGAATCTACAGAATGCCCCCCTCTTCACAGTGGTTTGGATGGAAGCATGTGCTTTAGGGGCAGTAATAGAGCTCATGCTCAGTCATATCCAACTCTTTAGAGATGGAATTTAAGAAAAAAGGAGTAAGAAATCATCCTCTCTTTTATCTCTGTCTGTTCATCTATTCTTGGAAAGGGACTTAAAAAAAAAAAAAATCCAGCAGGCTCATTCCACAAATAAGTTCACATTGCTAGGCACTATGTATGGCATAGGAGATATAGCAGTGAGCAAGAAATTTCCCTGTTCTTTTAATAAGTAGCTCTCAGCTACAAATAAGGATTTATTAGTGAAATATTAACTAATAATGACTAATCTTATTGAGTGGCTATTACATACCAGGCAATGTATTCACTTTACATGAATTCACTCTAAATCTTCTCAACAATCAAGTAGAAGGCTGATCTCATTATAGCGCTGTAGAGATTCTGCATTATTTGAAGATGGCCTTGGTTCCCTGGCAGCTCAGCCGGTAAAGCGTCTGGAAGACTGGGTTGGGAAGGTCTCCTGGAGAAGGAAATGGCACCCCACTCCAGTACTCTTGCCTGGAAAATCCCATGGACAGAGGAACCTGGTAGGCTACAGTCCATGGAGTCGCAAAGAGTCGGACACAACTGAGCGACTTCTCTTTCTTTCTTTCTTCTTTCTTTTGGCCTGTTTGTGATTCCATATAAAAATGATGATGTAACTTTTAGTATTTATATATTAATTTTATTTTAGGGAATTTATTTGTGGTCTTTGAATATATCCACTTCATACCACAGTCATTTAAATTGAAGCCCCCAAGAATTCCCTAGCCTCTAACAATGGACCAGAGGATAAGAGTGGAGTTCATGAATGATTGTGAAATGGGTTTTTTTTTTTTGTGGCACAAACTCAAATTTCATAAATAAGAAGAGCTTTTTGCTGTTCTCTAATGCAGAAACAGGATGCTAAGATCAAGAGTATTTAGTGTTTTTTTCAAGATTAAGGAATGAATGCAATTCTTATTTTTAACCTCAGATCATCTAATCCTATTTTAGAAGTACTGGGAACTCTCTTAAGTGTTCTGCCAAGGAAGAAGCAACTTATCTGACTCTCTGTAACCATAAACTCCCTCATCCAGGTTATCTATGAATCAGACTCACTCCACATAACAGATTGTCACAAAAGTGAACACTTGGCCTATAGTCATCTCTGGATGATCCACCTTTGTCTACACACTTTGTTTTAAACTATAGTAAACCATTAAAAGTTGGCTTTAAGCTCAACATTCAGAAACTAAGATCATGGCATCCAGTCCCATCATTTCATGGAAAATAGATGGGGAAACAGTGGAAACAGTGGCTGACTATTTTTCTGGACTCCAAATCACTGCAGATGGTGATTGCAGCCATGAAATTAAAGGACGCTTATTCCTTGGATGGAAAGTTATGACCAACCTAGATAGCATATTGAAAAGCAGAGACATTACTTTGCCAACAAAGGTCCATCTAGTCAAGGCTATGGTTTTTCCAGTGGTCATGTATGGATGTGAGAGTTGGACTAAAAGAAAGCTGAGCGCCAAAGAATTGATGCTTTTGAACTATGGTGTTGGAGAAGACTCTTGAGAGTCCCTTGGACTGCAAGGAGATCCAACCAGTACATCCTAAAGGAGATCAGTCCTGGGTGTTCATTGGAAGGACTGATGTTGAAGCTGAAACTCTAATACTTTGGCCACCTGGTGCAAAGAACTGACTCCTTTGAAAAGACCCTGATGCTGGGAAAGATTGAAGGCAGGAGGAGAAGGGGACGACAGAGGATGAGATGGTTGGATGGCATCACCGACTCAATGGACATGTGTTTGGGTAAACTCCGGGAGTTGGTGATGGACAGGGAGACCTGGTGTGCTGCGGTTCATGGGGTCACAAAGAGTCGGACACGACTGAGCAACTGAACTGAACTGAACTGAAAAACGATTTAATTCAGCAATTGCTTGTTAAGTGCCTAGGAGGCTATTCTCTGTCTGATCAAGCCAATAATAAGCAGAATCATTCCTGATCCTTGATTTTCAGAGTTATGAAATGCTGACACAGTGGAAATATGTTGTTATATTCCTAAATGTATAAGCCAGATTTGTGAATCTGATTCTTGATCCAATGGGATGTATGGCCACAACCTTATTTAAAAAGATGTTCCAATTTCAGGAAGAGGCACCCAGAGCACGTGGCCTGATTGCCTAGGTAAGTAGATGGTACTCTGCTGCTTTAATCTCTGAACATGCTGTGGCCACCCACTCCATGGAGAGGGAACATCACCCAGAATGTTGCCTCTCCAAGGATGGTCAGGCCAGCCTTTGATAGCTCCAATGCCTTACACAGACATTGGAGCATGTGCCTTACACAGACATGCACAGCCTGTGCCATTTCCAGCATCCTCGGTGTGTAGTTGAGAATCTTACTTCTGTTCTTCCTGAATGAAAAATCAGGCTTTACAAGGGAAAAAAAAGTACTGAAAGTGAACGCTATATTGGCAGCCTCATAGCAATGACATCAAAATGTTTCGTCAAATCTTTAGAAAAACAACAAGGCAGAAAAGCGCGTTAGAGCTTCTCTACCATCTGAGATCTTTAATTCAGCGTCTGCCATAACAAGGTGCTTGCTAATACATCTCAGGGCTGCCCTGACTTCCTCTGTGTGGGTACCAGCAGGATCAGCTGTCCATCTCAGTTATTGTTTGGGGGGAATACTTGGACACTCTTCTCTTTTGATCTTTATCTTGTTTATTAATATAAATAAATATACAAATAAATTTTACCCCCCAAATGGTGTTTTTATTCATCCTTTTCACCCAAGTATTCTCTTGCATAAAATAAGTCATTTAATCTTCTTTCAGCTAGCCTTATTGAACCCAAGTCTCGTACCAGCTACTGCCACATTTCACTTGCTTCTGCTACCCATGTTTGAAGCCACTGACAAGTCTTCATCAGCGAATCATGCCCCCTCAGTTTCCCAGGGCAAGTTTCACTTGGGTGGAATGTATGCTAGAATTCTTAGGCCAGAAAACTTGAGATGAATTGCTGACACCATTTTTGTGGACCCAGCTGTAGCCACTAAGCCGCTTTCCTCTCCATTACTAGGGTAATTGTTAGAAACTGGGGCCTGAATTACAAAGACCAGGGGAGTCGTGGTCTGCTATGCAGCACCCTAGTAACAGCAAATTGGAGCTTGGTATGAGCTCTCTGGTTTCTCTCTAAAGGTATTGCTTATTTGCCCATTCTCTGTACAATGCCATACTAGCATAAGAGCCAAGTGTTAAAAATCCAGTCTGTTCCCTGGACCTAATACTCTGCCTATCTCCCAGTAAACTTCTCCCTTGGGTCTTAGGTCCTGTCACATATGGTCAGATTTCCCAGACACCAACTTGTCACTTAATTTGAGAGTGAAGGAAGCACAGATTCATGGTTAAGATCAAGGAGTCAGGTTTAGAATTGTGAGTCAAACACTATTTACAAGGTCTAGAGCAACTAACCTAATCATCCGGGCCTCCATTGCCTTGTCTGAAAAACAAAGACAGTAACAGAACCCACCTTGCAGTGTTATTTTGAGGTTTGAATAACTTAATACATATAATACCAGGAATAGGAACAGTACTGGCTACTTAGAAAGAACTCCAATGTTTCCTACCTCAGGAATATTTAACTCCTGTTTTATTGCCAAAAGCTAATCAGAAGAATTGGATGTGCTTGGATATGAATCTTGTCTTTTGTCCACTTTCCCTGGTTCTTCCAACTGCTTCTCCAAGGCTAGTCTCTTTCCCTGGGTAAGTTGGCTTAAACCCTAGCACCTTCACAGGCAATTTAGGGATATCTGGATGGCTGAAAATTCTCTACCAGTTTTGTTATATGGACAAAGCAGCCCAACAGAGGTATAGCTCTTACAACTCCTATGAATGGTAGAAGCCAGTACCATACCATTGTATTTCAACATTAAGAATAGACTTAAATGTTTCTGGATTATTTATGGCATCTATAGAATTGAGACAGACTTAATGAAGAGAATAAAATCCTCTTTCCAGGATTCTTTGAGCTGAGAGAGAGAGGTTATGTTAATATATAGCATGATAGTATTAATCAAGTTGCCAAATAAAGGAATTATAGACTCAAAGGAAAAAAGTCCAGGAATAGCTAAGATAAATCATCAATCTTTAAAAAGAAGAGTAATGAGGGACATTCACTCTATAGGATCCTAAAAAGTGCTATTAAACCACAGGAATAAAAATAGTACAATATTGGTAAAACAGGAACAAACAGATCAAGGGAAATTATTAGAAAGCTCAGACAAAGACCTGAATATATATGAGGAATTATTATAATATAAAATTGGCAGCGAACATTCATTGGATTATTGAAAAAGCAAGAGAGTTCCAGAACAACATCTACTTCTGCTTTATTGACTATGCCAAAGCCTTTGACTGTGTGGATCACAACACACTGTGGAAAATTCTTCAGGAGATGGGAATACCAGACACCTGACCTGCCTCCTGAGAAATCTGTATGCAGGTCAAGAAGCAACAGTTAGAAGTGGACATGGAACAACAGACTGGTTCCAAATAGGAAAAGAGGTACATCAAGGCTGTGTATTGTCACCCTGCTTATTTAACTTATATGCAGGCAATGGCACCCCCCTCCAGTACTTTTCCCTGGAAAATCCCATGGATGGAGGAGCCTGGTAGGCTGTAGTCCATGGGGTCGCTAAGAGTCAGACAGGACTGAGCAACATGCATTGGAAAAGGAAATGGCAACCCATTCCAGTGTTCTTGCCTGGAGAGTCCCAGGGATGGGGAAGCCCAGTGGGCTGCTGTCTGTGGGGTCGCACAGAGTCAGACACTACTGAAGTGACTTAGCAGCAGCAGCAGAGTACATCATGAGAAATGCTGGACTGGATGAAGCACAAGCTGGAATCAAGATTGCCAGGAGAAATATCAATAACATCAGATATGCAGATGACACCACCCTTATGGCAAAAAGTGAAGAAGAACTAAAGAGCCTCTTGATGAAAGTGAAAGAGGAGAGTGGAAAAATTGGTTTAAAGCTCAACATTCAGAAAACTAAGAACATGGCATCCAGTCCCATCACTTCATGGCAAATAGATGGGGAAACAGTGGAAACAGTGACAGACTTTATTTTCTTGGGCTCCAAAATCACTGCAGATGGTGACAGCAGCCATGAAATTAAAAGATGCTTGTTCCTTAGACAAAAAGTTATGATCAACCTAGACAGCATATTAAAAAGCAGAGACATTACTTTGCCAACAAAAGTCCGTCTAATCAAAGCTATCATTTTTCCAGTAGAAAATAGAAAATTCCATCCATTTTCTCACATGTATGGATGTGAGAGTTGGACTATAAAGAAAGCTGAGTGCCGAGAATTGATGCTTTTGAACTGTAGTGTTGGAGAAGACTCTTGAGAGTCCCTTGGACTGCAAGGAGATCCAACCAGTCCATCGTAAAGGAAATCAGTTCTGAATATTCATTGGAAGGACTGATGCTGAATCTGAAGCTCCAATACTTTGCCACCTGATGCGAAGAACTGACTCATTTGAAAAGATCCTGATGCTGGGAAAGATTGAAATCAAGAGGAGAAGGGGACAACAGAGGATGAGATGGTTGGATGGCATCACCAACTCAATGGACATGAGTTTGAGTAAACTCCGGGAGTTAGTGATGGACAGGGAGGCCTGGTGTGCTGCCGTCCATGGGGTCACAAAGAGTCAGACATGACTGCATGACTTAACTGAATTGAAAATTGGCAGAACAAAACAATAAAGAAATAATATATTATTTAATAGAGGATACTAGAAATCTCACTATGTATAAGAAAATGGAAATGGATTCTCCATTAATGAAAGAACCAGATGGTAACAAGTATAAAGTGAACAGAAGAAAATGTAGGCTGATATCTTCTGACCTTATGACAGAAGGATACTTCATAAATAAAAGTTAAAAAGCACAAAAATAAGGACAAATGATGGGTTAGGTTATATCAGAAGGTTTCTATTGGATGAAGGACACCAAGAAAGAATCTAAAAATAGGGAAGGAAATATTGACAATAATTAAAACCAACAAAAAGTTAACATCTAGATTATAGAGGATCTTCTGAAAGCCAACAACAACAGCAAAAGTTCCAAGATTTTTAATGGGAAAGGATAAGAATATACAACATAAAGAAAAGAAAGAAAGAAAGTGAAGCTGCACACAGTCGTGTCAGACTGTGACCCCATGGACTGTAGCCTACCAGGCTCCTCTGTCCATGGGATTTTCCAGCCAAGAGAACTGGAGTGGGTTGCCATTTCCTTCTCCAGGGGATCTTCCAGATCTAGATATCAAACCTGGGTCTCCCTCATTGTAGGCAGATGCTTTATAGTAATATACAACATACAGAAGAAGAAATTTAAAAATTTAACAAGCATACAAGGAAATGCCCAAACTCAATGGTTATCAGAAAAACATTAATAAAACGATAAGGCTATATATCTTTATCCCTACTACCTTGGCAAAAATTATGGAACAATGTAAAACAATTGTGGGGAATGTGAGAACATAGGAAACCTCTTTCTCTGTAGGAGGGAGTATTGGATGGTGCAAACATAATGAAGAGCCATCTGGCACTACCTGAAAAAGTGGGGATACGCACAAGCTATTATCCAGTGATTTCTACTCTCAGAGAAATTCACAAACGAACGTGGTCAAGGTTACTCCTTGCAGCAGTTTATTTGAAGGAGAAGTTAGAGGACATCGGTGGATGAGTAGATAAAAAATAGTATGGGAGCCACGTACAGCTGCACTGTCCAAAATATAAGCTATTTGTCAGATATGGTTAATTATATTACTTATTTAAAAATTTTTACTTGATTTGAATTTAAATCAAATAGAGTTAAATAAAATTTAAAATTCAGTTCTTCAGTCACACTAACTATTCTTTAAGTGCTCAATAGCCACATGCATCCAGTGACTACTATGTTGGATAGGATACAGTAAAAACATCTCCATCATCAGAGAAAGCTGGATTCAATTGTACTGTCCTGGAGAAGTATGAAGCAATTTAAAAGAGGGGATGAAAGGTTCACGAAGTAATATAGGTGGTTCTTAAAAGCATAGTGCCTATAGAAAGGAATTTGAAACACAATTAGGTGTGTTACATAACATCATTTGTACAAATAAAAGTATGCAAAGAAAATAATAATACACATTGAGTTAAATCACTTAAATTAAAAGGCACATATTAACCCAAATTGATGGTTTCATCAAATTGATGGGACTGGAGTACAGTATGGGGATGAAAGGAAAGAAACAAACCCATCTATACAGATTTTAGAGCTGAGAGGAGTTTTAGATTATGATGTACACACCATCATTGTATTTGTCCTTCTGGGCAAGATTACAATATGAATAAAACATGATTCCTAACACCAAGGAGCATATAGTTCATTTGGGACACGACTCAAATGTTCAAAGAAAAGAGGTAAGAAAAATTAAATGACTGTGATAAACACCTGAGAAAAAGAGGGATACAGGAATGCGAAGGTGGGAGAAATCTGGAATGATGTAGGAAAGATGTGATGCCACAGAGGGGCCTTGATGATGGTGGAGGAGAATGAGGCAATGGAACAATAGCAGGCTAGGCAGACAGAAGGAAAGGGAGTAAGAAGCCATGAAGTGGAAGGAATGGAAGAAAATCAGGAAAGAGGTCAGCAAAGGAGACTGGACCACAAAGAGCTGGCCATGGCACCTCCAATCCATGTAACCATATTGCATGGTTCACCTGGGAAAGTCTGAGTCATGTTCACTGTCCCAGAAAAATTACTAATGCATCTTTTTGACTCTCAAGATGACCCAGTTAGGCTATAAAATATATATAATTTAATTCTACATATAGAGAGAAATAGGCTGATAAAATTGAGAGATATTAAAGACTTTCTGGGTACATACTGATTTGATACATTATATATCCAAATAAATATTTCTGAGATGTTGTAATTAGAAGTACAGGAACAAAATTAAAAGGTGCACTTTTGGAGAAATAAGTTTTTCTGTTATCTTTAGAAATGGTGAGCTGGTCTTTGGGAAAAAGGAAAATAATTTACATAAAAAACGTTATTTGTGCTTCCAGACAATGGCCTGACTTGAAATACCTCATCAACATCTCTATAACAGAGAATTAGGTTCTAATAAAGCTGAATGGAATTTTCACCTAATACTATGAGGTTGTTAGACACTAACACTAAAGTCACTCTAGCTGGAGCAAACCTCACGGCAGGTGGTAGCAAATTAAAACTGCCACACGTATCCTGTTACATATTTGTAAGAACATGCAGGGAAAAATTCAATTAGGGAAACTCAATTACAATCAGAATGTGTTGAACATTTTGATTACTAAAAATAAGTTGCTAAAAGCACAATTACCTCAATTTTGGTTAAGAGGTCTTGCAGTTCTCCTGATTCGTTCATTGACAAAATTTTCTCAGCACCCTATTAACAAGAGAGGGTAGGGGAGAAAGAAAATCCATTTTGTTAGTATTTGAGAAAAAAAGTTCTAGACGGGAAAGTTTAACCCAGAAAATACTGAACAGGATTTTTCACTTCAGATCTGCTGCAGCTACTGCTGCTAAGTCGCTTCAATCGTGTCTGACTCTGTGCGACCCCATAGATGGCAGCCCACCAGGCTCCCCCGTCCCTGGGATTCTCCAGGCAAGAACACTGGAGTGGGTTGCCATTTCCTTCTCCAGTGCCTGAAAGTGAAAAGTGAACGTGACATCACTAGGTCATGTCTGACTCTTAGCGACCCCATGGACTGCAGCCTACCAGGCTCCTCTGTCCATGGGATTTTCTAGGCAAGAGTACTGGAGTGGGGTGTCATCGCCTTCTCTGTCACTTCAGATCTAAATAAACCTAAAACCAGTCTTCTCTGGAGGCTCAGTGGTAAAGAATCTGCCTGCCAGTTCAGGTGATGCAAGTTCAATCCCTAGGTCAGGAAGAGCCCCTGGAGAAGGGTATGGTCACCCACTCCATTATTCTTGCTGGGAAATTCCAAGGACAGAGGAGCCTGGCAGGCTACAGTCCATGGGGTCGCAAAAGAGTCAGACATGACTTAGCAACTAAATAATAACAACAAAACCTAGATGCAGGAAACCAAAGGAGTAGAAATTTCTCTTCACATATTCTCCCCTCTAGTAAGGCTAATGGTGGGCAAAAGGAGGATTGCCAGCAGAAGTTGAGCGATGGGAACCCACAGCTATCAGATGAAGTCCAGATATGGAAGATTCCAGCATACCCTTCAGAGTTGTTCAGGAAGCTGAAGCCAGCCACCTGGGAAAGGAAGCCTCTGAGCAAATCCCCAGCCTGGGCTACCTCTGCCCTCTTCCAGGCAGTCCTGGACCTCCCCTCCTTATAGTCATGCATAATAGTAATAATAAAATTACTAAGCATCCACAAAAGTACATATTGTGAGTAGACACCAACATCATTTAATTTGATGTGGTGGATTCTCATAACAGTAGAAATTGAGCCTCAGTGAGATTAAATAACAATTCCAAGGTCACCCAGAGAAAAAGCAGAGTTGGAACTAGAACACCAGCAGGGGATTTACTTGAGAGCTAATGTTTTCAACTTTTAAAATTTTACTGTGAAAAAGGAAAACAGAGGCAATGTATGCACTTTCCCACAAACCCATCGTGTCTTTTGGAACTACTCCATTTTCCTTTCCCTTCCAGCGTCTACCTACCTTTTCCCACTCTATTTCCCAACATCCAGCCATAGAGGGGAAAGAAGGAAGACATCATTATTTTCTATCAAAGACAAGACCACCTCTGCCTTTTTCACATCATATCCCTGGCAAAAAATAAGTGTTGAATCCATTTTTTATTTGAGGTAGGAAATGGCAACACACTCCAGTATTCTTGCCCAGAAAATCCCATGCACAGAGGAACCAGATGGGGCTACAGTCCATGAGGTCACAAAGAGTTGAACACAACGAGGGACTGAGAATTCATGAATGCCATTTTTGATTAATCAAGACTGCCGGAAGCCAGCATGAGGAACTCCACCCGTAGCAAAGGTCATGAGGAAGGAGGCTCGGCATACGCAAAGGCAGGATCGAGCCTCAGGAGTTCCCCTGGAAATTCTCGAGCATCTGCCCCCAAAACCAGAGTCTGCCTACTTACTGCTTTGTGCTCTCACCTATACTTTTGACTTTACGGGGACTGTCCCCCGCCACCTCTCTCTGAAAAAGAGTTAAATTACAGCTCCAGTTAATGAAGTTCTTGGGTGTGATAAGAGTGTTTTAGTTCACAACTGTGAGAGGCATGAGATGTTCTAAATTGTCTAAATACAGATTCCTTTGAGCAGTTAAAAGATTGATTAGAAATTGTATTGGTGAAGGGTTTTTCACTTGTTGGGCCAATGTTTGCTGCTAAGTCTCCATATCCCTTACCTACTGTGTCCCTGGCAGTGTATTGATTAATATAATTGGTGTAAGTAGTAGCTTTAATGTTTGTAACCTTGGGCCCTTGAGTTAATTCTTTTTCTTGTTATAGCCCACCACACCTTTGCCCTGTATGAATGAAACTTTATCTAATGCTTTTGGAGGGTGGCGCCTGACTAATCACCTTTAGAGAAAAATAAGATTTCTGAAGAAAGGGTCTTAAAATGTTAACAGGCCTCCAGGCCAGAAGAGGATGCAAATCACCTAAACTTTTGCATATGATAAATTTACAGGAAGAAAGCCTGGCTTACTGCATGACTCTACCCCTTCCCCCATTATCCTCTATGCATAACTTAAGGTATAAAAACTACTTTGGAAAATAAAGTGCGGGCCTTGTTCACCGAAGCTTGGTCTCCCCATGTCGTTCTTTCTCTCACCTTCTGGCTGAATTATTCAGCCTCTTTTCTCCACTGAATTTCCTCACTGAGCTATCCTTATTTAACCACTCTTTATATCCTTAATTAACATTTAATTAAGCAATTGTTTCCTGATCCTCGCCAATGCTGTCCCCGCTTCGAATTCCCTGGATCCAACGGGGTTGGACCCCGGTACAAGACAGACAGAAATATCATCACATAAAAAAAATACTTCCTGGATTCCTGTTTGTGCTGAGCAGGGTGAAAAACATAAAGACTCATTTAAAAAATAAAAAAAAGGCCCTCATGTTAGGAGATTACAATACATTTTTATGTAAACACACAACCAAGTAACCCTCAAGGAGAATGGGAGATGCCTGCTAAATGAGTGATGCAGGAAAAGGATGAACCAGGAGATCCCAGCAGGGAGAAAAGAAGATCTGCTTATGGGGAGCAGAAAAGACTTTCTGAGGTTGGTGGCATTTGATCTGGACTTTGAAGATTAGGTGAAAGCTTTTAAGACAGGCAGGAGTTTGAAGATTAGGTGAGACTTTTAAGACAGGCAGGAAACTCCACCAGGGATGTACAGGAGCCTTTAGTTTTGCATTTCATTTACTTCAGTTTATTTTATATTGGTGCTAATGGTAAAGAACCTGCCTGCCAATTCAGGAGACATAGAAGATGTGAGTTTGATCCCTGGATTGGCAAGATCCCTTGGAGGAGGGCATGGTAATCCACTCCAGTATTTTTGCCTGGAGAATCCCATAAGCAGAGGAGCCCGGAGGAGCCCTGGTAGGGCAGAGAGTCAGACAAGACTGAAGTGACTTAGCACACATGCACACATATCATCTTAATCACAATCAGGAATGTCCAACAAAGCATAGTGAATGAATATATAGGGCTACGGAAAACACATTATATTCCTTTGTTTGTCAGTGGTTTTGCCAGGAATACAGATATGACTGACTTAGAGTGAGAACAAACTAAGGAAACACCAAAACAAAACATTAAAAGCCTAAAATGTGGTGATAACTGGTGTATTTTACTTGTGCTACATTCTGTTTCTTTTAGGAGTTACAGGAGACACGGGTTCTCTGAAAAAACCAAAATGGGAAAAGCCTCAGGAAATGTGGTACGTGAACCAAGCATTAAGGAGAATATATCACTCATTTTTCTTCAGTGAAAGAAAATGTACCCCAGGGACTACAAAACATATGAATGTACCCATGCAGCCATCATGCATCTGCTTCCCAGATCTTTCCTTATCTTAGCAAGGTGCCTTAGTCTGCTGTTTAGAATACCATGCACAGGTCAGGAAAGGACTATCTCACTACCCCGAGATGCATGAAATTTACTCTCTGCAGCCAAATCATTCCAGCACCATCAGTACTACAGGAGCAGATTCCATGTTTCATGAGAAACTCAGGCTGTGCTCACATAAGCCATGTAATAATGAAAGGCAGGAGAGTCTATGCTCTTGGAGACATCTGCATGCCTGTAGCACAAATGGTAGACCAAGTTCTTGAGGGAGAAAAAGCTCTGCTCTCTAATAGAGACCTAGGAGCTAAGAATTTCCACCCTCCTCACTGCAGCTGCTCAATGTGGCCTCCGCCGCAGCTCCACGTGGCCGGACCTCCCCTGGTTTCCTTGGGAAGAGCCCACTGGTCCCTGAGCTATGTATTGAGCTGTTATAACAACCAAAATTGCCTGCTTGCCCACAGGGTTCCACATCTGCACCCTCCACCTGACCTTGTCCTTGCTGAATCTAAGTGCAAGATCCTACAGGGAGGACAAAGGCATCAAATGGTGTCCTCTCTGCTCTTCAGCAGCAGCAACAGGATGGGAATCTCAGCCTCGTTGGCAAAGACTATGGGCTTTCACGGTGACTCAGCAGTAAAAATTCTGCCTGCCAGTGCCTGCCAATGCAGGGAAAAATTAGATTCCTCCCAACCCGAGACTTGGGACATTTACCAGGGGAACTCCCAACCTGATATTTACCAAAGTAACTCTGTCTGCACTGCATTTACATATTCCAAAGGTCTTATTCCATACTGTTTTCCATCGAGAGCTTTCCAATTATTACTTGGCCAATAATGAAGCCCTTGTGTCCATAAAAGGGAGTGCATTTCCTTAAGCATCAGCATTCTTGGGAAACAGTCTTTTTTCCTGGCTGGTATTTGGCTAGGAATGTCACATGTGAGTTTGTTGCTTTTAAAATATAACTCCACATACAAGTCCACGCAAGTAGAAATTAAGTAATGACTCTATTGATTGGCACAGTTTGCCAAGACTGCCAATATACCTGTGGAAATATTTCTAGTATATTTTTCAATTAACGTAGAATCATGTTTTTTTTCTAAAAATTAATATCTTCCTGAAAATAATGATTATAGTGATATGTTAAGTGGTTTACAGATACTGGCTCTTTTAATCATCGGTGTGAAGTAAGTATTATTGTCATGATTTTTGAAATGAAGACACTGAAGTGTGATGATAAGGGCAGTATCCCAGGCCTTTCTGTTAGTCAAATACAAGGCCTGGGGTACCTCCCTTATGCTCTTCATACTTGAGTTTCTTCATTTCAAAAACTGTGATAATAATACTTACTTTGATAGTTTACATATGATGAAGTGGCATATGTAAAACACAAAATGGTATCTATGATTGAGCCTTAAGTTTCATTCTGAGCCAGCTCCTCCACTGAAACAAAGTTTCCTTAGCATAGTAGTTTACACAATGCAATGCCTTACATAAGATTTTAGAAGAATTAGCTGTCTTTTTATTAACTATAAAACATTAGTATTTATTTTTGTTATTGTTTAGACCCTAAGTTGTGTCTGACTCTTTGTGACCCCATGGACTGTAGGCTGCCAGGCTCCTCTATCCATAGGAGTTCCCAGGCAAGAATACTGGAGTGGATTGCCATTTCCTTCTCAGGGATCTTCCAGACCCAAGGATCGAACTCAGATCTCCAGCATTTGCAGGTATTGGCAGGTAGATTCTTCACCACTGAGCCACCAGAGAAGCCCATAGTCTCCAGGTCAATACAGAAATGGTTCTTGAACCAAACAATATATGATTTCATCTCTCCTGCTTTTCAGGTTCCTTTTCCCTCTCTAATGCCTCCCTGCACTTATTTCTCTCCCCATATTTTATTATATCTTTGAGTAACTGGGATGAAACCCAACATCCTTAGCACCATCTACAAAGGCCTTCACTGTCTTTTTGGACCAACCTTTCCAGCCCTGTGCTCTAATACCATATGCTGATACTCTGAATTTCTCCCATTTTCCTGGACACACTGCATCCTTGCATAATATAATATGCCTTTGCTCATGCTCCATCCTTTTGCCCAAAGTTTCTCCTATCCTCACCATCCTCTTCTGGGAAACTCCTGTACATCCTTCCAAACCCAGTGGAAATGTTACCTTCTCAATGAAACGTCTTTGATTTTCTAAGACAAAAATCAGTCCTTCCCACCTCTGTGCTGTTAGACCACACTGTGTCCCAATGCACAGCAATCCTAGTGGTGATGACAGGGGCTACAACTTCTTCAAGGACCACCACTTTGTGGGGTGCACTATACACACTCAATAAATATTTGCTAGATTTATGTCTTCTATCTTTTTGTAGTAAATGCAGTAATAAACTCCAAATGGCAGTTTCTTATAATAATTGCCACTTAAAAAGGCAAATAAACAAGGTCATGAATCAACATGTACCTTAGTGGAGGTAAACTTGCAAGGGATCAAAACAGAAAGACAGATACCTAGAGTAGACAGAGGGATGAAGACAATGCAAATGATTTCCTCTAGTTATCACTTCTCTCATCTGGGCACATGATAGGAAGCAAAGAACAAACCACTGGCAGTTGACTTCTGATGAAGCCCAGGAGGCTAGGACTGTCAAGTCCTGGCTGCTAAAGGATCCTTCGGCTGTGCAATCAGGAGAGCAGATGGCAGAGCTGGTGTTTAAGCAACTCAACTACTACGCAGCAGGATGCCTGCCAAAGGATGTGTTCAACAAATGTGTATTGTTATGGTTGCCATGTGGCCCAGAATGGAAGGTTACATCCACCCTGGAGATAGGCCACCTGAGCCCAGCTGACAAAGGCAGGATTGACTTCAGGAATTAGCTTTGGATCGTCTCCAGCACATGAGAAACTCCACCGAGGCCCTGGTATTCTACACGAAACACTTAGACTTGGAAAATGTTCAAAACAGCTGAAGCAGTATCCCACCAGTGTCTAAAAAAACCAGTAAAGGCTCCTGTGGATAATTTCATTCTAAAAAGCACAGTATTCCTCTGTCCCTGGCAGGGAGAAGTAAGCGTAAAATTAAACTAGCTGACTTGTTTTGTGCAATTCTATAACACAGACTTTTAGTGTTAGAAAATACCTGCCAAAGACTGATTTTAGTTTTATGTAATTAATTTTTTCAGTGTGGTTCTAAAGAACAAAACTTCCTATGGAGGTTAATCTTGATTGTTTTTTGTAGTAAATCCATATCATCAAAATAGATGTTCTTAACAATGTGTATTATTGTCTTTCTTATGGAAGAAGGCCACCTCTCCTTTTGCTTTAATATTAATATCAAATCATATAAAAGTGATACCAAGTTACCAAGCTAAAAGAAAACAGTATTGAGGGTTGAGCAGAATAAGCCAGAAGACTGCATTATTTAATAGATTTAGATTGTCACCTACTGTGTCACAAAATTTTCGCCTCATAAATTGAATTTTAGAATACAATGATTAAGCTCACAAAGTTGTTTTTTTTTTAACTGAGATATAATTGACATATAACATCTAACTATTTTCAGGTGTATAACATTATGATTTGGTATTTGTATATACTGTGAAATGATCACTATAAGAAGTCCAGTTAACACCCATCTTCATACATAGCTACAATATTTTTTCTTGTGATCAGAACTTTTCAGATATGCTCTCTTAGCAATTTTCAAATATTCAGTATAGTAAGTACTATTAACAACAGTTACCATTCTGTACATAATATCACATAACCTATTTGTTTTATAACTGGAAATTTGTACCTTTTGACTCCTCTTCACCCATTTTATTTCTGCCCACTATACCTTTGGCAAACATCCATCTGTTCTCTGTATCTATGACTTCGGGGGATTCTTTTTTTTTTAATTTGTCTTGTAGGGGTTAGATTCCACATATAAGTGAGATCATATTGTAGCTTCCTTTCTCTGACTTATTTCACTTAGCATAATGCCATAAAGGACCATCCATGAGATCACAAATGGCAAGATTTCCTTCATTTTTATGGTTGAAAAACATATATGTGTCTTATTTTCTTTAACCACTTATCAATTGATGGGCAGTTAGGTTGTTCTGTATCTTGGCTATTGTAAATAATGCAGAAATGAACACTGAGAGTGCATATATATTTGGGGTTAGTGTTTTTGTTTTCTTCAGATAAATGCCCAGCAGTGGAATTGCTGGATTGTTTGGTAGTTCTATTTTTAGGTTTTTTAGGAACACCCATACTATTTTGCACAGTGGCTGCACCAATTTGTATTTTCGCCAATAGTGTACAAGGTTGCCTTTTCTTCACATCCTTGCCAACACTTGTCATTTCTTGTCTTTCTGATGACAGTCATTCTAACAGGTGTGAGGTGATGTCTCATGGTTTTGACTTGCATTTTCTTGAGGATTATGGACACTGAGTACCTTTTTATATACTTGTTGGCCATCTGTAAGTCTTATTTGGAAAAATGTTCATTCAGATCCTCTGCCCATTTTTTAATTGCACTATTTGCCTTTTCACTATTGAATTTATATTTTGAATATTAACCCCTTATTAGATGTATGATTTGCAAATATTTCCTCCCATTCTGAAGGTTGACTTTTCATTCTGTAGATGGATTCCCTTGCTGTGCAAAAGCTTTTTAGTTTGAGGTAGTCCAACTTGTCTATTTTTACAATCAAAGGATTTTTTAATAAGATGCCAGATTAAATCCCAGTGTCTCCACTTACAAATTAACTTGGACAAAAACTCTTTAAGACTCAGTTTCCTTATTTGTAAATTGTGTATAATAATGTGTACAGTGTTATTGGAAAGATGGCATGAAATGATATGAGTCTAGAACTTTGTATAATGCATGATAGGAATTCAATAAATAGTAGTCATTTACTTGTTTATTATTATTATTATTCTTGAACTCCCCAAGGACATTTATAAGCTAGAATCGATTCCAAGCTCTCGAAATCTGGTTCACAAACATTTTCCATCCACAGTCAATAAATAATAAAAGGTACATGCAAATCAACAAAAGTCTCACAATTGTTTTGGGGTAATGCCACCATAAAGGGACTATAATAAAAGGGGGGGTTAAATAAAACAGTGGGATGAAAAACTCATTTGTGTAACCTATTGAAAGGTGACATACTTGAGGACTTTCCAGACAATAAAAGTTCTTAGCTAAGTTGTAGAATGGCTAAAGTATTCTTTATTACTGGAGATTTAGCAAGCTTTCAACTAGGACTCTGAGGAGTCAAAAAGGGACAGTTAGTGAAAAACTTTGTTGATGAAAATTGAGTTGATTATTTTTCTGGGACACATGGATATTTAATTACTCAGCAGGAAAAATCTTTGAGAAAGACTCATATGGTGAGAATAATTGAGAAATATAATTAGTTGATCAAAATGTCAGTTAAAATTTCATCAATAGGAGGGAGCTCCTACTTGAATGGGGTTTAACCCAGATGGGATCCAAGGATATTTAAACACAGATGGGTTAACTGAAGAATCATCACTGCAGCAGTCAGTGAAAATTACTTTATTTTGTCATTACTGCCTTAGTAAATTTGAGCAAACTCCAGGAGACAGTGGAGGACAGAGGAGCCTAGAGTGCTGCATTCCAGGGGGTCGCAGAGAATTGGACAAGACTTAGCGACTGAACAACAGCAACATAGTAAAATGATCAAAAGATCAAAGCACCACTCCCACCTAGCTGCTACCTAGAAAGACATCGCTGTAGTGAAATTCATGCTCATGAAATAAAGGAGCTATACTATTTTTTATAAAGTTCTACCATGTAAAAGGGTCATGGGTTATCTAATATTTTTGTTTGTTTAATTTATGAGAATAAACCCAATAAATGCAACTTTCAGGATCCCAGAAGGAAACTTGGATGTACAAACAATTTAGCTGAAGAGCACTTAATGAGGGACCCATTTACAGAAGTATGAACAGCATTAAGTAAACCAACAGGCTTGATGAAGCACCCAAGTGCTGGCAAAAAGAGGAAGCTGTTACTACGTTTGAGTTTAATGTATACAGTTCACAGTTCAGTCGCTCAGTCGTGTCCGACTCCTTGCGACCCCATGAATCGCAGCACGCCAGGCCTCCCTGTCCATCACCAACTCCTGGAGTTCACCCAAACTCCTGTCCATCGAGTCAGTGATGCCATCTAGCCATCTCATCCTCTGTCGTCCCCTTCTCCTCCTGCCCCCAATCCCTCCCAGCATCAGAGTCTTCCAAAGAGTCAACTCTTCCCATGAGGTGGCCAAAATACTGGAGTTTCAGCTTTAGCACCAGTCCTTCCAAGGAACACCCAGGACTGATCTCCTTCAGAGTGGACTGGTTGGATCTCCTTGCAGTCCAAGGGACTCTCAAGAGTCTTCTCCAACACCACAGTTCAAAAGCATCAATTCTTTGGTGCTCAGCTTTCTTCACAGTCCAACTTTCACATCCGTACATGACCACAGGAAAAACCATAGCCTTGACTAGATGGACTTTTGTTGGCAAAGTAATGTCTCTGCTTTTTAATATGCTATCTAGGTTGGTCATAACTTTCCTTCCAAGGAGTAAGTGTCTTTTAATTTCATGGCTGCAGTCACCATCTGTAGTGATTTTGGAGCCCCCAAAATAAAGTCTGACACTGTTTCCACTGTTTCCCCATCTATTTCCAATGAAGTGATGGGACCAGATGCCATAATCTTAGTTTTCTGAATGTTGAGCTTTAAGCCAACTTAATGAATACAGAGCCCAACAAAAGATGTAGTCGTGGGAAAGGGACCACAGAGGAATTCAAGGTCTGCCTGAGGTGCACCTCAGAATGAAGGGAGCAGAGAAAATAAATACTGCAGTTTCCTGCCTCCCTCAGATTTCCTGCTCTAGTCTCCTTCTGACTGATGTCAGAGGGCAAAGCACTTGAAATCAGACACTCAAGGCATTTGAGTGGTGCAGTTTGTTAAGTTTGCCCACAGCAGACCAGAGAAGGAGAGAATGAATCTGGAAAGAAAAACAGAAAGTAATGAACCCAATCAGCCACAAATCAGATGATTCCTTTCATTCTATTAGGAGTCCATTTATTATGTATCTTCAGAACAAGAGAATAAGGATGATGGTAATCCTCCTTTAATCCTAAGGGGAAGGAAATCATACCAGTAACAAGATCTACTGAGAAGGTTGTAGCACTGGGGTTAAACTGGTGGGCTCAGCCACACATTAAATCCTGTCTTGGCTACTTATGTGCTGTGTGAGTTTGGGCAGTTAATCCCTCCAAACATCAGCCTTCTCAGCTATAAAATGAAGAGAAAAATAACTACCATGCAGAGTTGTAAGAAATAAATGAGATAATGCCTCTTACGTGTTTAGCATGGCTTCCCTGGTCTCTCAGACAGTAAAGAATCCACCTGCAATTCAGGAGACCCAGTTTCGATCTGTGGGCTGGAAGATCCCCAGGAGAAGGGAATGGCAACCCACTCCACTATTCTTGCCTGGGAAATCCCATGAACAGAGGAGTCTGGCGGCTACAGTTCATGGGGGTCACAGTCAGACACAACTGAGCAACTAAACAGGCACACATAGAGCCTTGGAAATTAAAATATGTGTTTCCTCTTGTTTTCGGCAAACTTGTATAAGTCATGGATGTTTCATTTAGCTTAATTTCAAAAATGGCATTTGGAAAGACATTGTCAGTTGCTTTCTTTTCTGAAATCAACTGCAGTGACCTTCTCACAGTGGGACAATCTTCCATCTATAATAGTATGGGGAGAATACTAATTACCTCTGCTCCACTGTTGTTATCCATGCTCCAGTCTCCTTTGTAGTTAGAAAATCCTCTGAGACCTCTTTGGGCAGAGCATACAGTGAGAGCCTATTTTTCTCAGCCTCTGTGTGGTTAGATGCAGCCATACGACTAAGTCCTTGCCAGTGAGATGTGAGCAGAAGTAATGCAAGCTGCTCCCAAGCCACACTCTTAAATTAGGCAGATTCTCTTATATTTTCTCTTTTAAATAAGCTGGGAACCATGGAGTGAGGCTCACCCTGAAGGGAGGTGCAGTAATTTAGAAGAATCACTGATGGAAAAGAGACAGTCTGTACCCCTGCACTACCTCCAACTCAGACTTCTTTGAGAGACAAATATACATCATCTACCTTGTTTATAAGAATAACCTATGCATGATTTGGGCTTCCCAAGTGGCACTAGTGGTAACCTGCCTGCCAGTGCAGGAGATGTAAGAGACACAGGTTCGATCACTGGATCAAGAAGATCCCCTGGAGAAGGGCACGGCAATCCACTCCAGTGTTCTTGCCTGGAGAATCCAATGGACAGAGGAGCCTGGCAGGCTATAGTCCATGAGGCCACAAAGAGTTGAACACTACTGCAGTGACTTAGCACGCAAACACATGCATGATTCACATAGATGATTGAAAAATATGTATATAGACTGATATAGACATATAGATATGTATGCATATATAAGTATAGATGTGCTTATATATATATATATATAGAGAGAGAGAGAGAGAGAGAGAGATTTATGTTGAGATAACGTAGAGATAGAGACAAAGAGATAGGATGAGGAAGACATCAGAGGGAGTGACTTAGAAACCAGCACAAATTCTTGGGTACTGCCCAAAACTTAAGTTATTTTTGTTGTTGTTGCTTTTAGCTACAAGATTTAGGGGAAAAGTAAAATAGAGTGACAATAATAACCTTGTTCAGAGAGAATTCTTATAGCTATTTTTAGGCTCTTTTCCTCCACTTTACCAGGGGCTTTTCTTGCCAGGACTATCTCCCGTTCCAGAAAAGCAAATCAAGGCACTGATTTTGAAGGCAAGTTCAAGAAGGATGAATCAACTCAGGTCTCTAAATCAGGACTGAGAACAAAGCTTGGTACTCCTTTCTCATCTTCTTTTGTTCTGGCCTCTCTGACCTCCAAAGAAACCTAGCTTACAATTTTCTCAGAGTACAAGGCTTCTGTGATTCATCTCCTGGCTGTTTCAGTGGGTAGGACAATGCCAGGAGGGCAGTTCTCAAGGGATGTGGGAGGAAGGAGTTAGAGCAGTGACACTGTAGCAGAGCCTAGGAGAAGCCTCTCCTCTAAGCAGAAGCTTAATGAACATGTGCTCTGCAAGCATCACTTTTTTAATCTGCACTGCTTCCCTGCAAGCTGTCTTTTAAAAATCCTAGTTGTAAAAATAGAGAACATAAGACTCAAAGGAATTGTAAAAGTATTATGAGTACCTGTTCAAGGTCACTCTACAGCTAACAGTTGGCAAGGTCAGGATTGCAATCTAAATCTCTGTGTGTTGGCGGCTCAGTCATGTCCAACTCTTTGCAACCCCATGGACTGTAGCCTGCCAGGCTCCTCTGTCCATGGGATTCTCCAGGCAAGAATACTGGAGCGGGTAGCCATTCCCTTCTATATTTTCCAAACCCAGGGATCAAAACTGAGTCTCTTGCATTGCTGGCAGAATATTTACCATCTGAGCCACCAGGAAAGCTCTAATCTAAGTCTACCTGGCTCCAAAGTCTATGCTTTTCTTCAACAAACTTCACTTTTTTCACTTATAAATATATACATATATATGTTTTAAAAATAATACCTATCTTTAAGGGATACTATGAGGATAAAGCATGATAGTAACACATGTTGTTACTGTTTAATACAGAACATAGAAAGTGGTTAATGATAATATCTGTTAATATACTTGCTATTGCTATTATTATTGCACTAAAACACTATAAAAGCAGTATATGATAAATTTTGTCTAATGTTAACTGATAGTAGATAGTAAAGAACATAGATTTTAGACCTTGTCATTTCTTAAGCCTCACGGAGTGTTTCAGCATCTCATTATGCCCTCAGTGCAGGCAAACTTATGCTGTAAATTTCTGACCTGTGCATCTCTATTTCCTTCCTGTGAAGCACAAAAGCAAATAGATGGAAACAGAGGTTATTTGTTAAAGGACCTAGGCTCTCGGGACTGTTTCAGGGACTCTAGAGAGTAAATATATAGTCTCTTGTTTAAAAGGTGGGCTAATCCATGAAATGATCATTTATCTTCCACCCATTTAATAAGGCAAAGTACAGTCACAGATAAAAGATAATATACTAAATAATAAGATAAAATAAATTAAGAGAAATGAAAGCATACCTAAAACAGTAAAAGGTAAAATTTAAAAGCAGATTCCAAGAATAAAAAGAAGTTTAATGTAATCAATGAAAACTAGATGAAACTAAGCAAATAAAAACTAGGAAAGATATACTAGTGAAGTAAAATAATATAACCAAAGTCACAGTAGACTAAGAAAAGTAAGATAAAGAGAGCCCAGAAACATTTTAAAAATAAAACAAAAAAAAAATGAAAATACAAAATTAACCAGTTAAGACATTATGAGGTGTGAAAATAATGTCAAGGAATTTTATTAGAATGTATAAATGAGGCTGCTTCTAAGACCCAAAGCATAAATCCTCATATGGGAACTATCCAGGCCTTTAAGGCCAATTACTTAGTTACTAAACTATAAATGACATCACCAAGTAGACAGGTACTCAAATCAACATTCTAGCAGTTGATCTTGACTCCTTACTCATCACCCCACATCCAAGCAATCAAGAAGTGCTGTTTATTCACCTACAATGTTTATTTTGAAACCATCCATTTCTCGTCACTTCTATTGCTAACATTCTGTTTCAAAGGTCCACTATTTCTGAGGTTTTATTCATGATCGCCATCAATCTCTACTCCATGCAGAGACCAGAATAACCTTTTACAAAGCCAGAATGGTCACCTCATTTGCCATTCCCCTCATTAAAAACATTGAATACTTTTGTCTTCCATTTATACCAGAGGCCAGACCTCTTACCATAATCTATAGGATCCTGTGCAGCATGTCTCCTTCTAATTCTCTAAGCTACTTTCACAGCCTCACTTCTGTGTCAAGCTCATGATCTTCCCATTGGTTTTCCCTTTAATTTTCTTACAGCACCCAAAACATGCCAGTTCTTTCCTGCCTTAGAGCATCAGCACCTGCTTGAGTGCACAAAAGCTCTACCATCAGAATTCACAGCTCCCAGGGTGGCTTTTATGGCGGCCTCATTGTAATGTTCCAAGTCTTAGCTTCAAGTCTCAGATCCTAAAACAGACCTCCTCTGATCACCCAAATTAAATAAACCCTTTTTCTAATTACTCTCAATCTTAGACCCTGTTAACTTCATAGTAATTTTCTATCTGTAATTTAGCACATGTTCCTAATATTTGCCTGTTCCTCTCCCCCAGTAGAATGTAAGCTCCATGAGACAGGACAACATCTATGTAATTCAACATTGTATATAACTGGCACTTGGCATGGAGCCAGACACATCTGCATGTCTCCTAAATACTTCTGAATGAAATTTCATGCTGTGGGCTTCCTTTTCAAAACTTTGGCCTCCCTGATAGACGAAAATCCTTCACATCAGAACCAAGGAACAGAAAGCAACATGCTAAGTCCTGGTGCCCTTCCCCATATCTGGCTTCTCATGCCCCAAGTGTACTGTCTCCCACAGATATTAGTGTAGGATAACTCGGTGCAGCAAGAGGAAATACTGCAGGCTGGCTCCTTAAAGCCTGTAATTTGCAATCCGGTCACAGTCTCCCTTCCTGCAGCGATTCTTTGTTCTTGAACAACATAAGGTTGAACAACAGGGCATTGCCATTAGTGCTACTTATTATGGTTCAACATAATAAACACACATTGGTCCACAGAAAAGAGGACATATAATTAAAGCTAAAGAATGTGCTACAGATAATAAAATGGACCCAACCAATCTCTCAAAGGTTATTGCAAAATAAAAATATATTTTTAAATTAAAGTTTTTAAGTAAATTAGGATTAAATTTTTTTAATTAACTGAATTAAAGAAAATATCTCAGAGACTAAACTGTCACTCAATACAGGTCTCATTTACATCAGAGCATAAGTACCAGTACCTTTATTTCCTGTGAGACCAAAATAAACTATCATCTCTTTGCTCCTGGTATTTACAAGAAGGATTACAGAGGACAGGAAACAGGAAAAAGCATAGCATTGGTTCCAGTAGGCTGGCAGTGAGGGACAAAATCAACTAAAATATAAGAAGGATATTCAACACAAGCCCAAACAATTACAAGCAAACCATTCAGAAGTTTTCAGCAAGATACATATACTGCTAAGAGTCTACATTTTGAAGAGTAAAAATAAATAGATTTCTTCTCCAGAAAAACTCCACATAAATTGAGATATCTCTCCTCACAGTGCAAAATAAATAACTGTCACTATTCCTGCTTCCCTGGTGGCTCAGAGGTTAAAGCATCTGCCTCCAATGCAGGTTACCCGGGTTCGATCCCTGGGTCAGGAACATCCCCTGGAGAAGGTAATGGTAACCCACTCCAGTATTCTTGCCTGGAGAATCCCATGGATGGAGAAGCCTGGTAGCCTACAGTCCACGGGGTTGCAAAGAGTCGGACACAACTGAGCGACTTCACCTTCACCTTCATTCCTGACATCAGTGCTTTAAACTGGATCCTTTTCAAGAGTCAAAAACTCAGTGAAGGGAATAAGCTGCACCCTTTGCAAAGTCTAGCATCAAGCTTCATGTCAAACTATCCTCCACTGAGTCCTGATGCTCCTTAGCCCTTGCTCAAGGTGAATTCAGAAAAAAGCTATAAGCAAGACAACTTTATTTGGGGCAAGCAAAAGGAACAAAGTAGAGTCTCATTGCAAATGCAGTTGACAGATGACCAAAGAAGGTAACTTTGAAGGTATTATAAAGGTATCAGTAATCTCTGAGAAAGATGCAGGAATTAAATTGTAGAAGGAAAGAAATGCTTATAGCTATACACACTGTCCCTAGTATATGACTGGAAAAAGTATGAACTGATAATATAGTCTTCACCCTTCCCCCAACATGTTTTGGTAATAACCCAATCAGCATAGGCTGATACATCACAACAGGTTAAAAAAATGTACATTAAATAGAAGTTAATCTCCAGCAACCATCTGATATCCAACCATCTTAGGAATTCAGTGGGCTTGTTGTTTACTAACTGATGCTTACAAACCAATAAGCCAACCATATACTCTGGACTGGTTTAAGAGTTTGCTGCTTAGCAGTTAGTGAATTGACGCTATTCTCTTAATTCAGTGTAGGATGATTTTATACAAACTTTTAAATTTTCTAGCAATTGCTCCAAGCAAGATACCTTTTAAGGGTTAAAGCTGTTTTGGGGAGAAGTCCCAATTTGGGGGTATCTTGAGGGAAAAAAGTGGGCCTGGGGCTAGGATAGGAGTAGAAGCTCAGAAGGAGCACAGGAGAATGGCTTCACTGCTGTATAGGAAACAAAGAATCGCTTTCCTTTCAAAGAAAGGGGCGAGGACATTTAGGTTGCTTTCAGGTCTTGGTGATTATAAATACTGCTGCAATGAACACTGGGGTGTATGTATCTTTTGGAATATGGTTTTCTCCAGATATATGACCAGAAATGGGATTGCAGGATCATAGGGTAGCTCTACTTTTAGTATTTTAAAAAACCTCCATACAGAACAGGCTGCACCAATTTACATTTCACTAACAGTGTAGAAGGCAATGGCACCCCACTCCAGTACTCTTGCCTGGAAAATCCCATGGATGGAGGAGCCTGGTGGGCTGCAGTCCATGGGGTCACTAAGAGTCGGGCATGACTGAGCGATTTCACTTTCACTTTTCACTTTCATGCATTGGAAAAGGAAATGGCAACCCACTCCAGTGTTCTTGCCTGGAGAATCCCAGGGACAGGGGAGCCTGGTGGGCTGCCGTCTATGGGGTCGCACAGAGTCAGACACAACTGAAGCGACTTAGCAGCAGCAACAGTGTAGAAGGGTTCCCTTTTCTCTACATCCTCTCCATTCATTGTTTGTAGGTTTTTTTGATGATGGCTATTCTGACCTATGTGAGGTGATATGTCATTGTGGTTTTGAGTTGTATTTCTCTAATAATTTAATGATGTTGAGCATCTTTTCATGTGTTTTTTAACCATCTAGGTGTACATCATGAGAAATGCTGGACTGGAAGAAGCACAAGCTGGAATCAAGATTGCTGGGAGAAATATCAAGAATCTCAGATATGCAGATGACACCACCCTTATGGCAGAAAGTGAAGAGGAACTAAAAAGCCTCTTGATGAAAGTGAAAGAGGAGAGTGAAAAAGTTGGCTTAAAGCTCAACATTCAGAAAACGAAGATCATGGCATCTGGTCCCATCACTTCATGGCAAATAGATGGGGAAAGAGTGGAAACAGTGTCAGACTTTATTTTGGGGGGGGCTCCAAAATCACTGCAGATGGCAACTGCAGCCATGACATTAAAAAGATGCTTACTCTTTGGAAGGAAAGTTATGACCAACCTAGATAGCATATTCAAAAGCAGAGACATTACTTTGCCAACAAAGGTCTGTCTAGTCAAGGCTATGGTTTTACCTGTGGTCATGTATGAATGTGAGAGTTGGACTATGAAGAAGGCTGAGTGCTGAAGAATTAATGCTTTTGAACTGTGGTGTTGGAGAAGACTCTTGAGAGTCCCTTGGACTGCAAGGAGATCCAACCAGTCCATTCTGAAGGAGATCAGCCCTGGGATTTCTTTGGAAGGAATGATGCTAAAGCTGAAACTCCAGTACTTTGGCCACCTCATGCAAAGAGTTGACTCATTGGAAAAGACTCTGATGCTGGGAGGGATTGGGGGCAGGAGGAGAAGGGGACGACAGAGGATGAGATGGCTGGATGGCATCACTGACTCAACGGACATGAGTCTGAGTGAACTCCGGGAGTTGGTGATGGACAGGGAGGCCTGGCCTGCTGGGATTCATGGGGTCGCAAAGAGTCGGACGCGACTGAGCGACTGAACTGAACTGAGGTATCTTCTTTGGGGGCCTTCCCAGGTGTCTCAATGGTAAAGAATCTGCCTGCCGATGCAGGAGACACAGGAGACCCCAATTCAATCTCTGGATTGGGAAGATCCCTGGAGGAGGAAATGGCTACGCACTCAGTATTATTGCCTGGAATATTCCATTGACAGAGGAGCTTGGAGGACTATAGTTCAGGGGTCACGAAGAGTCGGACATGACTGAACAACTGAACGCATGTCTTCTTTGGAAAAATGTCTATTTAGATCTTCTGCTCATTTCTTGACTGTTTTTTTTTTTTTTTTAATTGAGCTGCATGAGCTGTTTGTATATTTTGGAGATTAATCCCTTGTTGATTGCTTCATTTTCAAATATTTTCTCCCATTCTAATCTTTTCGTTTTGTTTACAGCTTCCTTTGTTGTGCAAAGGAATTTAAAAAGGTACATGTGCCCAAAATCTACTAATTTGCTAAGCATTTTTAAAGCATTTTTTAAGCCAGTTTGTAAAATTTCTTTGCAACATACAAAATTGAACCAATGACTACAGGTAAGAAAAATAAAAGTGAAAAATATTTTTCTTCAGTTTAAATTTACATTTTCAGAGGTAATTATTTCTTTTCTGCCTTATGAAAAAGTCAGGAAGCACCTGTAATGTTTAGAACGAATGATTTCCTTTTGGGAAATGTTATAAATGTGGGATTCAAGTTTGTCTTGTTGCAGATTCTGTGGTTTTTCTATTTCTTTTTAAGAACATGAAGAGATTCTTTTTTTTTTTCTTATAAGACCTCTGATGAATTTATATTCAGTCATTTGTATTTTTAAAACTTATCATTAACTAGTAGTTCTGTAATATATTGTCTTCAGACTGTGATTTTCATATTTTCCACTTTTTGAGACAGATTGAATTGGTCTTTGGCTCTACTTAGTTATATGTACATGGAGCATATTGATTATGAAAAACATATGGAGCTCTCTACTGATGAGGTTGAAGTTTCAGTATACATACCTTTCAAGTTTATTTCTATATTAATAAAAGAAAGGAATCTTTCAATCAATAAAAATATGACTAGAAAGGGAATGGAGGAATTTGGCAATTTTTTAGGCAAAGTACAGCAGAGTGATAGAAAGCATAATCAAGCTTGGTAGCTGGGAGTACAGACTCTGGATTTAGAAAGCCTTGTCTAGGAGTACAAAATGAAGTAGGGCAAAGGCTAACAGAGTCTTGTCAAGAGAATATACTGGTCACAGCAAACACCCTCTTCCACCAACACAAGAGATGACTCTACACACGGACATCACCAGGTGGTCAATACTGAAATCGGACTGATTGCATTCTTTGCACCCAAAGATGCAAAGAATGGCTCTATAGAGTGAGCAAAAACAAGACCAGAAGCTGCCTGTGGCTCAGATCATGAACTCCTTGTTGCAAAATTCAGACTTAAATTGAAATAAGTAGGGAAAACCACTAGACCATTCAAGTATGACCTAAATCTAATCCCTTATGATTATACAATGGAAGTGACAAACGGATTTAAGAGATTAAATCTGACAGAGTGCCTGAAGAACTATGGATGGAGGTTCATGACACTGTACAGGAGGCAGAGCTCAAGACCATCTGCAAGAAAAAGAAATGTAAAAAGGCAAAATGGTTGTCTGAGGAGGACTTACAAATAGCTGAGAAAAGAAGAGAAGCTAAAGGCAAAGGAGAAAAGAAAAGATATATCCATTTGAATGCAGAGTTCCAAAGAATAGCAAGGAGAGATAAGAAAGCCTTCCTCAGTGATCAATGCAAAGAAATAGAGGAAAACAATAGAATGGAAAAGGCTAGAGATCTCTTCAAGAAAATTAGAGATACCAAGGGAACATTCCATGCAAAGATGGGCACAATAAAGGACAGAAAATGTATGGACCTAACTGAAGCAGAGATATTAAGAAGAGGTGGCAAGAATACACATAAAACTATACAAAAACATCTTCATGACCCAGACAATCAAGATGGTATGATCACTTACCTAGAGTCAGACATCCTGGAATGTGAAGTCAAGTGGGCCTTAGGAAGCATCACTATGAACAAAGCTAGTGGAGGAGGTGGAATTCCAGTTGAGCTATTTCAAATCTAAAAGATGATGCTGTGAAAGTGCTGCACTCAATATGCCAGCAAATCTGGAAAACTCAGCAGTGGCCACAGGACTGGAAAAGGTCAGTTTTCATTCCAATCCCAAAGAAAGGCAATGCCAAAGAATGTTCAAACTATCGCACAATTGCACTCATCTCACAGGCTAGCAAAGTAATGCTCAAAATTCTCCAAGCAAGGCTTCAACAGTACATGAACTGAGAAATTCCAGATGTTCAAGCTGGATTTTGAAAAGGCAGAGGAACCACAGATCAGATTGCCAACATCTGCTGGATCATCAAAAAAGCAAGAGAGTTCCAGAAAAACACCTACTTCTGCCTTATTGACTACATCAAAGCCTTTGACTGTGTGGATCACAATAAACTGTGAAAAATTCTGAAAGAGATGGGAATACCAGACCACCTTATCTATCTCCTGAGAAATCTGTATGCAGGTCAAGAAGCAACAGTTAGAAGTAGACATGGAACAACAGACTAGTTCCAAATTGGGAAAAGAATACTTCAAGGCTGGATATTGTCACCCACTTATTTAACTTGTATGCAGAGTACATCATGCAAAATGCCAGGCTGAATGAAACACCAGCTGAAATCAACATTTCTGGGAAAAATATCAATAACCTCAATATGCAGATGACACTACCCTTATGGCAGAAAGTGAGGAAGAACTAATGAGTCTTTTGATGAAAGTTAAAGAGGAGAGTGAAAAAGTTGGCTTAAAACTCAACATTCAGAAACTAAGATCAAGGCTTCTGATTCCATCAGTTCATGGCAAATAGATGTGGAAACAATGGAAACAGTGACAGACTTTATTTTCTTAGGCTCCAAAATCACTGCAGATGATGACTGCAGCCATGAAATGAAAAGATGCTTGCTCCTTAGAAGAAAAGTTAAGACCAACCGAGAAAGCATATTAAAAAGCAGAGTCATTACTTTGCCGACAAAGGTCCATCTAGTCAAAGCTATGGTTTTTCAAGTAGTCGTGTATGTATCTGAGAGTTGGACCATTAAAAAAGCTGAACACCGAAGAATTGATGTTGTTGAACTGTGGTATTGGAGAAGACTCTTGAGAGTCCCTTGGACTGCAAGGAAATATAACTAGTCAATCCTAAAAGAAATAAGTCCTGAATGTTCATTGGAAGGACTGATGCTGAAGCTGAAGCTCCAATGCTATGGCCACCTGATGCGAAGAACTGACTTATTTGAAAAGACCCTGATGCTGGGAAAGATTGAAGGCGGGAGGAGAAGGGGATGACAGAGGATGAGATGGTTGAATGGCATCACAAGTCGATGGACATGAGTTTGAGCAAGTTCTGGGAGTTGGTGATGGACAGGGGAGCCTCGTGGGTTTGCAGTCGGACATGACTGAGCGACTGAACTGAACTGAACTGAGATTTTGCTCCACCGCTTCTGCTGTGGATCTTTGGGTAGATTTCTTAATCTCTCACAACCCCAGTCCTTTTATTTTTAAAAGGGGAAATAATAGCATCTACCTCGTAAAGCTCGGAGGATTTAGTGAGATCTTGCATGTGAAGCAGTTACCACTGTGCCTGTCACAAAGGGCTCAATAAATGTAAGATTTTTAAAAAGTAATAAACTCTCTCCTATTTTATAAGTTTTATATTCAGATATGGTGAGGCCAATTAGTAGACAATTAACATGCGACAGCATGCATGCATGCATTAGAGAATGAAATGGCAACCCACTCCAGTATTCTTGCCTGGAGAATCCCAGGGACAGAGGAGCCTGGTGGGCTGCCGTCTGTAGGGTCACACAGAGTCAGACACGACTGAAGCGACTTCGCAGCAGCAGCAGCAGCAGCAGCAGCAACATACAATCAGTTATGTCTGACTCTTTGCAACCCCATGGCTGTAGCTTACCAGTCTCCTCTGTCCATGGGATTCTCCAGGCAAGAATACTGGAGTGGATTGCCTTTCCGTTCTCCAGGGGATCTTCCTGACCTAGGGATCAAACCTGGGTCTTCTGCATTGCTGGCAGATTGTTTGCCATCTGAGCCACCAGGGGAGCTCTGATAGCAATAACACTCAGAGTTGTCAAGAGGAAGGAGCACACCAGGTCATGCATGGACCAAGCACTGAATACAGGTTTTGACCAAAGAAAATGGGCAAGAGGCTTTCTTGTGGTTTCCACAGGAAAGGCAAAGCAGGCGGAGCAGGTTTAGAATTGGCTAATTTGAATAGCTGTAGTGAACCCTGAGGGAAAAGGGTTGTCTAGTGGCCAGCTTAACCTTAGAATGACTGGAGCAAAGGGATAGAGGCCCTGAGTGTGAGAGAGAAGATGGCTGAGGGTATGGTCTCAGGGTCATTGGTTTGCATATGAATGGCTCTCTCTAGGAAGTAACTTTCTCCAGGAGGGCACTCCTTCCAGTGTCAGCAAGGCCCCAGATGTCAAAGCATCAGAAAATACAGAAAAATAGATTTTTTTAAATACAATTTCAGCTACATGCTTGCTTCTCTTCTGCCACAAATTTTAGTAGGAGTTTGAACATTTGCCAGGAGATGGCTTGCATAAACAGAACACAATGTTTCTGTTTATTAAAATTGCAATTTCCAGATCTACTCTGTAATCAATAGTAACCATTACCATAAAAGTATCAGGATAACATGTACATCTTAAATTTACACAATGTTATATGCAAATATATTTCCATTTTTTTTAATTAAAAAAGACTACACAGTCTGCAGCTTGCCAGGCTATATATATCCAAAAAGCTATCCAGAGACATACAGAGAACTTTGTACGTCATTCATCTGCTCAACAAATTGGCAAAATGGCTATAGACCAAGTATGATAAGAGACTGAACTAACGTAGTAGGAACTGTTATGAAAAGGAGGAGAGATATATAATATTCAGAAGTAGAATCAAGACTACTTGAGGTCTAAGAGACAGTAACCAAGGATGGCCATTCCATTGTGAGGAAAGATAAACAGAGGAATATACATGCACAGTATAAGGCAGTCATATTTTAGTCATATGTCTGTTTTATTAGTATAAAATATTAATGTACAAAATTTACAATAGTTACTGGAGTTTATTTTTTATACAATCAGTACATTATTTCACCGTCTTTCATAATTGCTATTTTGAGGCTACATTACAGAATCATCCTCAAAACACTAATAATTAAAGATGACAGCTCTCCGTAGTAAATCTAAATGTATAGAATTTATGGTTTTGCTGTCTAAATTCACAACAAAGAGAATACTTGACAATTTTTAAGGAAAGAAAAGCTTAGTCACAGGCAAATCTGTTATTTTACTGGAGCTATAAAGATACAGCCTCTAAATAGATTATTAGTCAAGACTTCTTCACTGTGCAAGCCAAAGGGCCCACATATCAAAAGGCACAAGTTGGGAAAAACTAAGACAATTTATTCTCCATGTAACCTTAGGTCAAAGTTAAAGATGATTTATTAGGATTATAAAATAGCACTGAACATAGTAAATTTATGTCTTTGTTTTGTTCCCTGTCATTTTGTAACCAAAGATATTTCTACTCTGCCACAATGTGTATTTTTAATCAGACAGTATTAGCCACAGCAGAGCAAACCACAAGTCACAAGGACAGATGACTATAATTCTATTTATGTTAGAGATAGAGTTCTGTGACATTGCATATAAAGCAGGATTTATAAATCAAATTAAATTTCTACTTCTCTTCCATAATAATTTTGCTTCTAATGAAATCATTTTGACCCTAAATCTCAACTTGAAAAACATATTTTAAAAAATACATGATTTTTTCTACAGTGTTCTAAAGTAATATCACTAGTCTGAAAAAATAGCATCCATTTATTGATTAAATGCTGCCCATGATAGAGTAGCATGATGAAGAGCCCTGAAAGCTTCAGGATGTTTATATGGGAGGCGTTCTCTGTTAAGATTAAACAGTAGCAGGTAAAGCCTGGTATTGTCTGACATCTGTCCTGGGCAAGTATATCATAGTTTTGCTTTACACAACTTTTAAGCTCTCAGACTAAAGGAGACCTTATCCTGAGCTGACTGACCCTCCAATTTTTCAAAGATAAAAACTGTTTACTCCACACATCACCTTAGCAGAGAACTGCTAACAACCTAAAATATTTCCTAATTTACCAATTCGTTTTATTGATCTAAAGCTTGGCTTGCATATACTTCATGTTCTATTTAAAGTATTTTAAATGTGCTTGCATCTTAGTAAGATGTGCACTATACGTGGCTTGCCTCAATGCCGCTTGATTCAGCTGTGTCCATAGGATTCTGCATACAGTTTGCAATGAGGGTGTGGTAAACTAGTGACTCCTAGTGGTTGGTACGTAATTGTGCAAGTGTGTATTTCCAGCAAAGTCAAAAAGAATGGGAAAAATAGAATATACTACTTCTTACCCTTCCAAACAAAAAAGATTATTGCCACCAGAAATATTTTTAAACAAATAATTTCTACATATGCTAACAAAATACATGTTTAAATAAACATTTTAAAACTCTTTATAATTAAAAGCACATTTCAAATTGTGCAAAGAAGAAAAACTCAAATTTGTTGTTGAATATACTAAGCTACAAAAATAACTCAATTCTCCCATCTCTGGAATTTTGTCTTAAAAGTATAATTCAACAGGAACAAAAGTCTATATTCACATTATTTATAAAGCAAACCTCAAAACTAGAAACCTCAATTTCCAACAAGAGGGAAATTTTTTAACAAATTCAAATGTGTCACCAATATGACATAATAAAATAATTCTCAGGTTTAATTACAAGTACTAGGGAAAGTGAAAAGTGCTCTTGATAAAATATGCTTAACAAACACTGTAAAAATGGTCCATTTAATGTGAATGCCTCCATAAAAGTACATATATGCATATATTTATAAACTGGAGGGCAATATGAAACAAAGAACATGATTGCATTAAGGCAATAACATTATATTTTTCTTTTATTAAAGACAATTTTTCTAGCATACTTTTAGGTTCACAGCAAAACTGAGAGGAAAGCACAAAGGTTTCCCACATATTCCCTACACATTCACATGCATAGCCTACCTTGTTATCAATATCCCCCACCAGTATGGGACATTTGTGACAACTGAGGAACTTATATGAATGCATCATTATCACCCAAAGTCCACAGTGTACATGAGGGTTTACTTGTGGTGTTGTATGTTCTGTGAATTTAGATAAATGTTTGATTATGATATGTGGCTTCCCTGGTGGCTCAATGGTAAAGAACTCACCTGCAAATGCAGGAGACATGGGTTCGATCCCTGGGTTGGAAAGATCCCCTGGAGGAGGAAATGGTAACCTACTCCAGTATTCTTGCCTGGAGAATCCCACTGACAAAGGAGCCTGAGGGTCTACAGTCCATGGGGTCACAAAGAGTTGGACATGACTGAGCGATTTACACACGTAACAAACACGCACACAATGTTTCTTAGTTGAAAATTAATCATTAGAAAGTAAAGCTTACGGTTCAGACGTTGACACAATAGGATAAGGTAAAATTCTGTACCCTCACTATATTTTCCCACTTTTTCAGCTCAAGCTGAGATACATCAAGGAATTAATAACCCAGAACCTAGAAAAAGCAAGAAAGAGACAGATAACAAAAAGATGAAGGGAGTGTTTCTGAGATGTTACAGAAGTGGACTACTCCCATCTGGTCAGGAGCATATTTTCAGCTCTTCCTTTAATTTCATGTATGTTTTACCTGTGACAGATAAAACACTCTTCAGTTGGAAGGAAGGAAAGGAAGGAAGAAGAGAAGAAAGGAGGGAAGGAAAAAACAGAGGGAGAAAGAAGGGAGGAAATCCCACCATTGATTAAAGGGAACTTTGCCATTTTCAAAGCTGAAATGCATTTTAATATGTGTGATATTTGCTAAAAAAAGAAAAGGAGAATAAAAAAGAACTTCTCAGAAAAACTACATTTTTATTCTTCTCCCCAAATTGGGAGTGCAATAAAAAAAAATGTAAGAAACTTTAAAAATAGATAAACCAAAGAACCACACACATTTTAACATCTTTATAAAAATACTTTAAAGTCTTTTTAAGAAAACCATTTTAATTATATTTTAGTAACCATAGTAAAACATGTGAATGTTTACACCCCCCACCCACACTCACCTCACTTTAATATTCTGAATGTACTGATACTATAGTATCAGTATCAGTCCACGGGTTCGCAAAAAGTCGGACACGACTGAGCTACTGAACAACAATGAGACCATAAACCATCAGTCCCCAAGGTTTTTGGCAGCAGGGACCGGTTTCGTGGAAGACAGTTTTCCCACAGAGGTGGGAGGTGGTTTTGGGATGATTCAAGTACATTACATTTATTGGCTGCCTCTGACCTGATAGGAGACGGAGCTCAGGTGGTAATACAAGCAATGGGTAGTGGCTGTAAATGCAGACGAAGCTTCCCTAGCTCACCTGCCAATCACCTCCTGCTTTGCAGCCGAGTTCCTAACAGGCCATGGATCGGATCCGATCGGTGCCAGTCCATGGCCTGGGGGCTGGGGACTCCTGCTATAACAATGCAAAGTCATTTTTCTCAACATGCTATTTGCCTGACTCAAGTTACTAAATCTTGTAAGCTTCTGAGTCCCAGTATAAAACAAAAGGGCTTTGAGGTCACTGAAGAAACGGCATGATCCACCATGAATGAATCAAGTATAATGTAAACAAATCTAATTTTCAACCCTTTTCAAAACTAATAATGGAATTCTAAGCAGAGAAATTGTGACCAGAGAAAACAATGAAAGTTATGAATCTGGACAATAAAGTGTTGGCAATTTTCAAAAGTAGGAAAAATAACTGCAGCATAATACATCTTACATTATAACATATAAAGCACAAAATTTCCTTAAGTTAGTCATCTGTGTTGTAATTAATTTGAAAGAGTGACTTTGTGGTGTGCAGAGAAATGGACATTTCAATAAAATGATTATTCCAGCTTTGACTTATAGCACTCCCCTTTCTCCTATTAATTATCAATCACAATAAATTATTTAGCCCTCTGAAGAGGACATTTGATCAGCTTCATTTTAATGCCAAGCCTATGGTTGTATGCCAGAATTTTTTTTGGAAACAGTCATATGGATTTCTGAGTAAGATGGTGACATAGACCCTCTCTCCTCAAGGTCACTACATCAGAAAGCTGAGCTAGATATAGAGATAAATGGATTAGGAAAGAACAGAATCCTATGAACTCAAGAAGTCTTTCCAGATAACTCCATCTTTCATTAATCTTTTTTTCCTTGGATATCCTATAGCACTTATACTCTGAAAAAAAAAAAAAACTATGTATACTCCATATATATACACATGTCTTCACAGTCTTACAAGTTTCTGGTGTGCAACCATCACAGCTTATTTTACTACTAAATCTTCCAAAAGGCCTGGCAAAACACAACAGGTTCTTACTCATTTATTAATTGGTGACTTCAAAAGTATTTAACTAATCAGTGATGGGAAATTCAGGAAAAATGGATCAAGTGTCTTTCTACAAAATAAAAAAAGATAACAAACCCTCAATTATATTTTCACTCATAATACTCTAATAAGTTAGTATACTATGAATTGTAATGCATTTTAAATATATGTGTTTGAACCTAGGAAAAAAAGTGATGTTGAGAGAATATTTATTGTGAATAACCTCCCTTTAACCTCAGTTCATGAGAGTTGGACTGTGAAGAAAGCTGAGCACCAAAGATTTGATGCTTTTAAACTGTGGTGTTGGAGAAGACTCTTGAGAGTCCCTTGGACTGCAAGGAGATCCAACCAGTCCATCCTAAAGGAGACCAGTCCTGGGTGTTCATTGGAAGGACTGATGCTGAAGCTGAAACTCCAGTACTTTGGCCACTTCATGCAAAGAGTTGACTTATTGTAAAAGACCCTGATGCTGGGAGGGATTGGGGGCAGGAGGAAAAGGGGACAACAGAGGATGAGATGGCTGGATGGCATCACCGACTCGATGGACATGAGTTTGGGTGAACTCCGGGAGTTGGTGATGGACAGGGAGGCCTGGCATGCTGCGATTCATGGGGTTGCAAAGAGTCGGACATGACTGAGCGACTGAACAGAACTGAACTGAACCTCAGTTCCACACCAACTGAAGTGAAAGAGTAGACAGGACTTAACAGTCTTCAAGAAAAAAAGATATTGTTATTTTTTAAGATATTTTATTGCATCCTTTGCCCAAGAAAGGACTGAGATTTGCTGTCATTCTGCATCAGTGCTCTTGGTCAATGACAGAATGGAATTGATTTATTTCTCATTTTTATTAGAAGGTAGCTCTTACCCTTTTTTACCAGGGATAAAATATAATAGAGTGGAGCCAGGATTCTCAACCAGAGTCCCCATGCCAACATGGCACTCTCCTATACCCTGGTCCTTCAAACCACCTTCTCACACCTTTGGCTACATGTGTGTGACCACTCTCTTGACTCTCTTGACTCACTTGACTCACTCAAGGGGAAATTGAAACCTGAAGCTCTAGGGTCATTTCAAGCTCCAGAGCACAGCACACTCTGAACCATGTGTGACATCTGAGGAACCCAATGAAAAGAACAAGGAGGAAATCTCCTGCTCTCAGTGGACCCCAAAGCCTTTGAGGATTTCTGTCTGGAAACCTCAAAGAAAGATCATAAGGAAACTCAATGCAATCAGTATGGAGTCAAGCTATGTTTATATATGTCAGAGAAAGCTAACCTTTTATAGACATCTAAGTTGAGCTGTTATTTATTCAAGGAAATCCCCATAAGTCTCTAGAGTTCTTTTTGCCCTGGATTTCACCATCTACATCCTTCTCAGAACTCAACTGAATCACATCTCATTAGAAGAAATCAAAGATGTTCACAGGTTAGGCATAGCACTAGATTTCTCTCTAGAGATCTCTTGTGCTAGGAACATGTGTGGCATGAAATTCTGGGTATTCTGCTGCCACTCCTTATTGAAATCCTACTCACTTCACAAGCACAGCACAAATGCTGCCTCCTTATTAGAAACTTCCTTCATTGCCCTGATGGATATGTGTCTTTCTTCTTCTCCTTCTAAATAAACATTTCTTCACCATGAATTTACAACCTAGCACAACTAGCTTTCAATTCAATTCAGTCACTCAGTCGTGTCTGACTCTTTGCAACCCCAAGGACTGCAGCGTGCCAGGCTTTCCTGTCCATCACCAGTTTCAGAGCTTGCTCAAACTCATGTCCCTCAAGTTGGTGATGCCATCCAACCATCCCATCCTCTATCCTCCCCTTCTCCTCCTGCCTTCAATCTTTCCCAGCATCAGGGTCTTTTCAAATGAGTCAGTTCTTCACATCAGGTGGGCAAAGTATATTGGAGTTTCAGCTTCAGCATCAGTCCTTCCAATGAACACCCAGGACTGATTTCCTTTATCTTATTTTATTTTTTTTATGAAACAAGAGTTAATATATTTGATATATTTATAGCTTGCAAATCTAAATGAGAAAAAAGTTAAAATACAATCCAAATGTTTAAAGGACATCAACAGAAGACTAAAAATACATATAGAATGGACTGGTTGGATCTCCTTGCAGTCCAAGGGACTCTCAAGAGTCTTCTCCAACACCACAGTTCAAAAGCATCAGTTCTTGAATACTCAACTTTCTTTATAGTCCAAATCTCACATCCATACATGACTACTGGAAAAGCTATAGCTTTGACTAGACGGACCTTTGTCAGCAAACTAATATCTCTGCTTTTTAATATGTTGTCTAGGTTGGTCATATCTTTTCTTCCAAAGAGCAAGTGTCTTTTAATTTTTAGGCTGCAGTCACCATCTGCAGTGATTTTGGAGCCCAAGAAAATAAAGTAGGTCACTGTTTTCATTGTTTCCCCATCTATTTGTCATGAAGTGCTGGGACAAAATGCCATGATCTTAGTTTTCTGAATGTTGTGTTTTAAGCCAGCTTTTTCACTCTCCTCTTTCTTCAAAAGGCTCTTCAGTTCTTCTTCACTTTCTGCCATAAGGGTGGTATTATCTGCATATCTGAGGTTATTGATATTTCTCCCAGCAGTCTTGATTCCAGCTTGTGCTTCTTCCAGCCCAGCGTTTCTCATGATGTACTCTGCATATAAGTTAAATAAGCAGGGTGACAATATGTATCTTGATGTACTCCTTTCCCTATTTGGAACCAGTCTGTTGTTCCATGTCCAGTTCTAACTGTTGCTTCTTGACCTGCTACAGATTTCTCTGGAGGCAGTTCAGGTGGTCTGGTATTCTCATCTCTTTCAAAATTTTCCACAGTTTGTGGTGATCCACACGGTCAAAGCCTTTGGCATAGTCAATAAAGCAGAAGTAGATGTTTTTCTGGAATTCTCTTGCTTTTTCTATGATCCAACAGATGTTAACAATCTGATCCCTGGTTCCTCTGCTTTTTCTAAATCCAGCTTGAACATCTGGAAGCTTATAGTTCACAAACTGTTGAAGCTTGGCTTGGAGAATTTTGAGCATTACTTTGCTAATGTGGGAGATGAGTGCAATTGTGTATGTTAAATGAGTACAACGAGGGATTAGGGGGCAGGAGGAGAAGGGGATGACAGAGGATGAGATGGCTGGCTGGCATCACCGACTGAATGGACATAAGTTTGAGTGAACTCCAGGAGATGGTGATGGACAGGGAGGCCTGGCCTGCTGTGATTCATGGGGTCGCAAAGAGTAGGACACAACTGAGAGACTGAACTGAACTGAACTGAGCTTATAGTGATATAATATGTATCCATATGCACCCTCCCCCCTCCCCCACAACACACTCTCCTTAAATTTTGACTCGAAGGCAGGGCCTATGTATGAAAAAATCTCTGAATCTAAATAGTGTACAGTGCTTTGTATATAGAGGGCACTCAGTGTTTGCTTAATGACTCATCCCCTTGTTCCTCCCAGGCCTGTCAGGGCAATAACTTTCACTATAGCCTAGAGACAGTGCAAAAAGAAGTATCCAAACCCATCCCGTCTGATTGTAATCCACCACTCCCACCCTGTAATTCTCCCACCCAAGAAATTCAAATATGATGAAACTGCTAAAAAAAACTTTACACCTTTCTTTCTTTGTTTTCCCAAGTCCTTCAGCTGAACTTTTTGTTTATTCAAATCTTTCAAGGGAGACCATATGTAGAATACAATAACAGGTATGGATGTGAGGGTTTGGTTTGGCATTTCAAAGAAAGATTGAAATCCTTCCCATTCATACCATCCATCAAATACCCACTAAGGAAGAGTCAAAGGAACTTCTAGGGAACCACAGAGAACAATTTGATAACCACTAATTCTTATTTTGTTGGCCATACCACTCAACATGTGGGATCTTAGTTCTCTGACCAGAGATGGAACTCGCACCCCCTGCATTGGAAGCGCAGAGTGGGAAACACTGGACCAGCAGGGAAGTCCTGATAATCACTAATTCTGATTCAGTCTCCACAGTCCCTGAGACAGGTCACAAGAGTCTAAGAGACTGGTTGAAATTCACAACAAATGGACGAGAACTGGGAAATTTGTTGGTTTCCTGCAAGACCCGTCTTGATTACAGCCCAGAAAGGAGGCGAGTAATGAGCCCCTGACTTTAGTATTTCAGGGCTTGTAGCTGAACAAGTGGTTTGCTTCATTTTATTCATTCGATTCATCCTTTGAATCTGATCCAGAGAATAAACACCATCAGGACCAAACATATGGTCATGTCATTAGCTTAATTTTTTATTTTAGAAAGAAAGGCATCTTGAGCTAAGCTCAACCAAATTGGGAGTCCAAGGAGTGATTAAAAACTCAACAAAACCATAGCACAATGTATCGCAATCCTACCTGAGCATAAGGAAGTGTGCTGCTTGGCACAAGAGCTATTTACCTTGTCAAATCCTGTGTGGGATGTTCACTAGGTTGTAATTATATATGATACCAAAGTAACAAACTAGATATTTATAGAAAAATAGGTCTTTAGGGCTAGAATCTCTCAGAGAAAATATACACGCACTTTCCATTAATTTTTTCCAGTGAAAACATAAATGAATGGTATTAACGTTTGATTCAGGATTTAGCTCATTGTTTTAAGTTTTTAAATTATCATGTTTAAACAGTTCCTCCTATTTCATTTCTAGAAATGAAATCTGGATTTGAAGTATTATATGCAATCCATATATTTAAGTTATTTAACTTTTAATTGAACACTAAAAAAGATATATAAAAAATGACTTCTATTTCCACTTATTTTCTTACACATTTAATATATTTTCTTATATTGTGAGAGCCCTCTGGTGGCTGAGAAGATAGTAAATCTCTATATACACAAGAGCAGATACAGAGTTCATTATCAACCAAAGTTTTCTTTACTGAGATACCGATTTCAAAATCAGTTTATTAAAACTGATTTTAATCAGTTTTAATTAAAATTGATTTTATCAGTTTATTAAAAATAGAGACATTAAATTTTCTATTAACTTTCACCTACTCACAGAATGGTACATTAATTTATTTTCATACATTTCTAGAATTTTTTAAAAAATCTTAAATGCATATATTGAAAGTGAAAGTCACTCAGTCATGTCCAATGCTTTGCAACCCCATGGACTATACAGTCCATGGAATTCTCCAAGCCACAATACTGGAGTGGTTAGCCATTCCCTTCTCCAGGGAATCTTCCCAACCCAGGTCTTCCACATTGCACAAGGATTCTTTACCAGCTGAGCTACCAGGGAAGCCTTATGTCTCTTTAAATCCAAATAAGAAAACAGGCACAACTACATTTTCTTTTCAGTCAGATTAAGAATATTTAGCAATTTATATCTAAGTTGAGATGTAGATAAATTGGGTCCTGGAGTCCCTTATTAGGTAGCATGTTCTATGTCTTCTTTTAACTTATGCCCAAGTTGAAAATAAACGCTATTTTGTACTTGTATGGAACCATGGTCCGAAGGACAAAATTTAAGACTCAGGATTTGACATATAGAAATAACTAAAAAGTGAAACTACCAGATATTTTATAAGTATCCTGGCACACAGAAAATTACAGAAGGAAAAACTAAAGTGGCAAAATCTTAGGAAAATGTGACAATGGATTTTTAATTTGTAAAATGTGCAAAATGATAAAGCTAAACTGAGGAGGATGCTGTGGGACTTTCATAGGACAGACACCTCCCCCAGCCCATCCTCTGCCTGCCTCTTGTTTGTAGAAAAACTTCTTCAATCAGGCCTTCCTTGATTTCCAAAGTACAAATTTAATCAGAGAAGTAAGAAAATGAAGCACAAAAGGCAAACAGTCAAGCAAGACAAAATAATAGTAGTTTATCCATAACAGAATTTCAAGGATCTTTAGTTCCCTCTCAAGGACTGTAGACAACATTCTGAGCCATATTCTTCAACTGTTTTGCAGACACTCAAATCCACATCAGGTAAGACAAAGTCAACTGACTGTTGACCACAGCCCTGTAGACCTCAGACCAATTGGAAGGCTGGTGATGTTGACTCTCGAAATACAGCTGGTTACCTCACCATCAACCAACAGAAGGATGTCCACAAGCTAATCAGGCATCCTATGACCTTCTCCCTTACTTTGTCTTTAAAAACCCTTCCCTGAAAGCCATTGGGAAGTTCAAGTCTTCTAAGAATTAGCCACCTATACTCTTTGCTTGGCCCTGCAATAAATGCTGCACTTTACTTCACCACAACCTGGTGTCAATATATTGGCTTTACTGCACACAGCCAAGTAGACCTAAATTTGATTCAGTAGCAAAGCCAGGATACATATTAAGGAAAGACTGTATGGGTGAAGCTGTTCCTTAGGTTTATAATTTAGAAATACTTAGTACCAGCATGCCTCAAAGTTCCCCTCTCCTTAATAGACTCTAAGTGTTGAAGTAAAGTTGAATTGTGCATAAACAGATTTCAAGGTACTTACTATTATATGACTTTTCATGTCATTGAATTAAGTTTAGCATCCAAAATATGAGATGAAGAAACTATAATCATAATACTTCTGCATTACTTTTGTGAAGTTGCTGCTGCTGCTGCTAAGTCACTTCAGTCGTGTCCAACTCTGTGCAACCCCAAACACGGCAGCCCACCAGGCTCCCCTGTCCCTGGGATTCTCCAGGCAAGAGCACTGAGTGGGTTGCCATTTCCTTCTCCAATGCATGAAAGTAAAAAGTGAAAGTGAAGTCACTCAGTTGTGTCTGACTCTTAGTGACCCTATGGACTGCAGCCTACCAGGCTCCTCCATCCATGGGATTTTCCAGGCAAGAGTATTGGAGTGGGGTGCCATCGCCTTCTCCATTTGTGAGGTTAAGTGACAGAAAAACAAATCTGTGAGGCGAAAGGCAAAGATTTGGTCAATAGATCAAGGATATCACAAGATGTTACTGGAGGGTACAGGATTACTAAAGGAACAAGATGATAGAATGTGACTCTGGAAACTTGAGCGGGATTTGGTACATTGGTTTAGTTCCACACAGATGTACTTGAATGCCAAACTGCTCTACAAATATTTTTCGGGCTTGTGGAGTGCTAAAGTATAATTAAGTAGCTTTAGTCAATCAAAAGTATGCAGTCCTCCAACATGAAAATGTCACTGAGCACACGTGACTCAGGCAGAAAGTCAGGGTTTGATAATGAAGTTCTTCACCCCGGTGGATTGCAAGGGTCACTGTCACCGGCTTACCTCTCATTCTAGGCACACCCTTTCCAATGTGATGCAGGCAGCCCTCCCATCAACAGGTGGAGTCTGTTCTCTGCATCTTAAACCTGAACCCGACAATGTCACCTGCTCTAGTCAACAGGACAAAAACAAACAAGACTCAATCCAAGGCTTGAAGTGGGCTTCAGCTTTAGGGCTTGCTTTCTTTCACTGCTAGAAATCCCATTGCTGCCATTTAACATTCCCCAGCTAGTCTGCTAGGAAAGAGGAAATCTGAGAAGCCAATTTCCACACATGTAACTGATGTCATCCTAGACTACCCACCTCTGGCCAACCGACCAGTAGACCACAAAAGACAGCCAAACCCAGCCAAAAGTGCAGTCTACAAAGTGATTCTTTAAAGCCACTAAGTTTTGAGGTGATTTGTTACACAGCAAAAGCTAACTGTTACAACTATTGTCATCATAGCACCCTAACTTTGACTACAGTTTATTTCAGTCCCATGGGCATATTTCTCTGGGGATGGAAGTTTGAGACATTTGATAACTTCTTTGCTTCCTGATCTGAGGAATGATACTAGCATCAGAATGAACTGCTTACAGAAAGAGAGTGACAGTTATCAAAAATCATAGGTTATATTTCATTAAAAAACATTTATTTCCTGTGATATTAATTACTGTCTAGCAACTACACATCCATGGAAAAGAGGTCTTGGGACCCAGTAAAATGCAACAAAATCCAAGGGTATTAGGAGTTCACTTGAGAAATAGTTCACTTAAAAATTACATGATTCTTTTAAGTGAGCTCAGACTCAGCATGATGATGCTTAAAGTAAACCTAGGCACCACTATTAGAGGGATAGAGATCCTACTGAGGAAATAATCATCTAGAGGATTGGTTCCAGCTTTGGGTGCTGCACTTAGATACTAGAATATATCTTAAGGAGAATAATTATGATTTTGAAGCTCAGAAAGTCATGAGATAAGAGTAAGTATGAAATAAACCAAGGAGAAAACTTGCCAACATTTTTGTATACGAAGTTTTAGTTAAGCGGATGAGGGAACAATTTTAATTCTAATTACTCTAGGTAGAACTAAGACTAATGGGTTGAAGGAAGTTAGACACAGGCTTGTTATCAACATGAGAAAAAAAATTCTAATATTTACAGGAGTACCACAATAGACTGACTGGAACAGTATGAGGTTTCGTCACTGGGTGTGTTCAAAGATTGTTCATCTCTGCCCAGGGTTATGGTAGAAAGAATTATGTGGTGAGAGGGACATTAGACAGGATGACATGTAAGATTTCTTCTAAGATTCTAATCTTCTGTATGAAACTTATACATGTATTTATCTACCACATTTGAAACCTAGTAATTAAGTAGATTTTCTGCAACCTCATCTTAATAGTTGTCCCACAAGTCTCCCAGTGGTCTTAATCTGAGAGAATATGAGAGAGGGGAGGTGCTAAGAGGAGAATATAAAGCATTAATTCCTTCACCCACTCTATTTCTTAGATGGGCACACACTCTAGATTTAATAACTTTGTTTTAGAAATAAGAGCAAATCAGATGTCATCTGTTCATATGTTAATACAATGAAATTCATTCTGAGTTGAATAAAGGTAAAATTAGGCTTACTATTAAAAAGAGAGGGAAGAAAATCAAAGTTTCATATTGTAAGGAAAAAACTATAATGGTATAGTGTCTTGTACGTAAACCTTCTCTTTCATTTTCAGAGGAAATAGGTATATTGTTAATAATTTTTAACTCTCATATGTTATAAACTATTATTAATATGTTTTAACTAGCATTTTTAATTGCTTAGTATTAAAATCAAAAAAGTAACACTATTTAAATAACTATGTTTAATATTCATGGAAAGGTATCATGAATGGCAATGGAATATTGCTAGTAGCCCACGTATCAGCTCAAATGAAACTAGTGTCTGAAACATGACCTTGATGATAGTTTTTATATTTAAAACACTACCACTATGCAGAAGTTCAGACGCTGTGCAGCATCCTGCCCTCATAGATCAGACTGCTTGGAAATTAACATGTGAAAGTGAACTCAGAATAATACTCTGCACCTTTTCTCCTCTCATGACTTCTTGATCCAATCCTATATTAATTCTCTTCATTCTCTCTTTCCACCTACAGCCCATAAATGTAAAGTTTTCTCTAAAGCTCTTGCTGTAATATTAGCAAAGAATTACTTAGTGTGTGCCATGTTCCAGGCACTGCGAGTTTTTATGCTTCATAATTCTCAAAATACCCAGTCATTAGTATTTTGTTATCTTCACCTTAGAGAGATTAAATAACTAGACAAGCATCCATTCCAGTAAGACAAACAGCTTACTCTTGCATTCAGATGTCTGCTTCCACTGCTTTGCCACTCCTTTATAGGAGGGGCTCCCAAAATGTGAAAATTGAGATTCCACGGAATACAATGTAAATCTTGACAAGTGACTAGACATGAGAAAGAGAACGACGTGGTATCAAAGAAAACTGAGATTTGGAGTCTGAACGACTGGAAGAATTGTGGGGTCATTTATCAAAACCAAAGAATTGGAATAAAAGGCTAATAATGAAGAAGTCTTCTGTGTTTTTTAATGCCAAAGTAAAATATCTGTAAAAAAATTAACAGACCCTACAAGATTGTGACTGTATAGAGACTTGAAGACTAGAAAAAGTGAAAGATAATAACAGATGTGGAAAATAGGAATGAAGAGATGTCAATGAAATTTCTGTTTGGGGGAAATTAGAAAACAATTCAAAGCAGTTGGTTATGTGCACCACAACAGAAAACCAACAAGATATTCTCAGGAGTATTAAATAGTGAGCCTAGATAATGCTGATGATACAACTTTGTTGTAGACTTCTTTGCTAAAATTTTGAGATTTTTTTCCAATAATGTCCTTGATGTGCTGGAATAAGAGAAGAAAAACACAGGAATCTGTACCAGACTGGAAACTGACAAATGTGGAAAGTCAAGAGAGCTGATCCAGTGAGTGATACAGACTAGATATTATTATATTCATGAATACAGAAATATAGGGAAACGAGTGAGATCGAAAGTGTGCCTACAATAGAAAGAGGGAAGGATAGACAATACCAATAGTAAAGAGCAAGCTCAATAATGGAGAGAGAGTGAAGGACAGAAAATTGTGATCAGAGCAGGACATTTCTAAGGTCAAGATCTTGAATGTGGAGTGTTTTCAAGTGATGAAATAACTCAGAATGTAAATATGCTGCTGAAGAGTGGAAGTTTGAGCTCTAGAGTCCAACACTCCTAAATTTGAATCCTGGCTTGTGATCTGAACGTATTTAAAGAGTTTCTTATTTTCTCTAAGTTTCTTAATTTGTCTAACAAAATTTGGGGTGATAGAAATGAGAGGGATACTATTTACATTTTTATTTTAATAGATCAAGGAAGGCTTAGCAGAGTGTATCATTCAAGTTAGCTTTTACTATCGCTGTTGTTGTTGCTCTTTGGGATAGGCCTGTACACACTGCTATATTCAAAATGGGTAACTGACAAGGACCTACTGTAGAGCATGTGGAATTCTGCTCAGTGTTATGTGGCAGCTTGAATGGAAGGGAAGTTTGAGGGAGAATGGGTACATGTATATGTATGGCTGGACCCCTTTGCTGTTAACCCGAAACTATCACAACATCATTAATCAGCTATACCTCAATACAAAAATAAAAACTTAAAAAAAAAAATCCTCAGTTATTCAGGAAAAAAAGGACAAGGAAGCAATCACATGACAGATTATTGCTTCATTTATACTCCAAGAGCTTGACTTAAAGCTTAAATTTCAAATTTCCCCATCCTGTACTTTCTGAAGTACAGGGAACAGGCCAGGAACAAATATTCCATGACTCTGCACAAGGATGCTTAAAGATTGAATATCTGCTGTACCTATTACCAAATCAGGTCCATGAAAAATTAGTAGATCTGAAAGCTCAAGGGATTCTTCTTTCATCCAGATCTCTGGGGAAAATGTTAATAATCAAGGAAATGACCAACAAGATGAATTTCAAAGAAAAAGGAAAAAATAAAGATCTAAAATTCATCTAGTCCACAATTAAATGCTAAAGAATCTAAATCAGGTATGATGGTAATTACTTATAATGAAGTGAGTTGCTTACCTGATAAAATACTCAAGGTAACTAAGAAGCAGGGGTATATTCAGTAGGTACCATCTTGAAAGTGCTCCTTTTAATGAAAAGTTAATTATCTAGGGATAAATTCTCAGAAACCCTTGATATTTAAAGAAGATTGTATCTTATGTACAGTGAGATGGTCTATAACTTTCAACAGATTTTCAAAGCACATAACTCTAACATTTATAAACCATTTCTCACAGGTATATGGTAAATATTTTAAAGAGGTTCAAAACCAAAGAGTTTCAAAACCTAACAAAACACTTTTACATTGATGGTTTATGAAAATATTTATTATTGCATATAATGCATTCCCATAAAGAAACACCAAATTTACCAAAGATTCCCTCCCATCTGTCCACCATCTCTGCAACCCTCCTTAACAGAATACATACTAGGGAGTTGTCTGATTCAAGCAAACACTTAGTGTAAAACATGCAACCTGAAGAAGCTTATTCTAGTCAACTACTCAAAAAGATCTTTGCTCAGTGTGGCAGATACTAACTTCCTACTCAATATCCATGATACTTTATTCTAAGAAAAACCTGGATTTTTTCTCAACATATCAATGTGTCCCTCTGGAAGAGTACAATTCTATTTTGCAACAAAGGTGAATAATAAAAAACAAAGTTGGGTGAGATTTCTGGTTGGATTATTTAAAAGGGCACTCCTTTAGCTAGAATGTACTTCTCTCTTTTCTTTTCTTTTCTTTCTCATTCCCATCTTGCCTAGAATGCAAGTGTGATATCAATCCTTGTATTAATTATAGGAACATTAGGTCCATTAAACCTCAAAGATAGAAGGTATGTGCTAAGAACTATAAAATAGAAAGTGGTCTTAGGTGACATCATGGAACTTTATACCCTCTCAGGAGCATCTTCCTGTACATTTTTTATGTGAGAAAAGATAAAACCCCTAATTTTTAAGGCTTCAGGACTTTTGTTTCTTTAGAGATGTTTTTTGTAAAAATAAATCATTGTTATTCAGAAAAAAATGTAATTCATAAGTGGCATGGACATCAAGCCTGAAAATTTCTCTTTGTTATACTGCCTAAAAGTGGACCACTTAATGATTCATTTTGATAAACAGTATAATGGTTTTTAATGGGCTTCCCTGGTGGTTCATATGGTAAAAGAATCTGCCTGCAAAGCGGGAGACCTGGGTTTGATCCCTGGTTTCGGAAGATTTCCTAGAGGAGGGCATGACAACCCATTCCACTACTCTTGCCTGGAGAATCCTCATGGACAGAGGAGCCTGGTGGGCTACAGTCTGTGGGGTCACAAAGAGTCAGACACAACTGAGCGACTGAGCACAAGCACAGCACATTGATTTTTAATGGATTGTTTATATGGTAGTAAACATTAAACAACAAAGAACTATGACCTCTGAGAGGCAGGGAGTAAATGAGTGAGTTCTATGGACTCCCAGGCTTACTATCATAATAGCTATTCAAGTTATATTCAAGAAGGGGGAGTTTAAACAGAACCAGGTAGATTCCTTGAGTTAAGGAAATAGACCTAGAGCCCAGGAAGCTAAGATGGCTAGCGTTCATAGGACAGAGAGTAAAGAGCTTCACAGAGAACTCCAGAGATGGGCAGAGGGCCCAGCTTGAGTTCAGCAGAGTAATGTTTAGTACATCCATGTAAGGAAACTACTCAAGGCCAGCAAAGAACCACCTGAAAGTATGAAAAGTGACAGTATTGGGGGGAAGGGTTGGGAATACCACCTGTTTTCACCAGCCAGACTGGGGTATTGAGTAAAGTTATCAAAAGATCACAGCCCCATCAGTTCAGTTCAGTTCAGTTCAGTCGCTCAGTCATGTCTGACTCTGCGACCCCATGAATCACAGCACGCCAGGCCTCCTTGTCCATCATCAACTCCTGGAGTTTACCCAAACTCATCTGGTCCCATCACTTCATGGCGGATAGACAGGGAAACAGTGGAAACTGCCAGACTTTATTTTTTTGGACTCCAAATCACTGCAGATGGTGATTGCAGCCATGAAATTAAAAGACTCTTACTCCTTGGAAGGAAAGTTATGACCAACCTAGATAGCATATTCAAAAGCAGAAATATTACTTTGCCAACAAAGGTCCATCTAGTCAAGGCTACGGTTTTTCCAGTGGTCATGTATCGATGTGAGAGTTGGACTGTGAAGAAAGCTGAGCACCAAAGAATTGATGCTTTTGAACTGTGGTGTTGGAGAAGACTCTTGCAAGTCCCTTGGACCGCAAGGAGATCCAACCAGTCCATCCTAAAGGAGATTAGTCCTGGGTGTTCATTGGAAGGACTGATGCTGAAGCTGAAACTCCAATACTTTGGCCACCTCATGCAAAGAGTTGACTCATTGGAAAAGACCCTGATTCTGGGAGGGATTGGAGGCAGGAGGAGAAGGGGACGACAGAGGATGAGATGGTTGGATGGCATCACCGACTCGATGGACATGAGTTTGGGTGAACTCCGGGAGTTGGTGATGGACAGGGAGGCCTGGCGTACTGCGATTCATGGGGTCGCAAAGAGTCAGACACGACTGAGCGACTGAACTGAACTGAACTGAACTGATGTCCATGGAGTCGATGATGCCATCCAACCATCTCATCCTCTGTCATCCCCTTCTCCTCCTGTCCCGAATCCCTCCCACTATCAGGGTCTTTTCCGATGAGTCAACTCTCCACATGAGGTGGCCGAAATATTGGAGTTTCAGCTTCAGCATCAGTCCTTCCAATGAACACCCAGGACCCATATCCTTTCGGATGGACTAATTGGATCTCCTTGCAGTCCAAGGGACTCTCAAGAGTCTTCTCCAACACCACAGTTCAAAAGCATCAATTCTTCAGCACTCAGCTTTCTTCACAGTCCAACTCTCACATCCATACATGACCACTGGGAAAACCATAGCCTTGACTAGATGGACCTTTGTTGGCAAAGTAATACTAAGGAATAATTAGTTTTGTATGGTTGGATGGCATCACCAACTCAATGGACATGAGTCTGAGAAAACTCCGGGAGTTGGCGATGGACAGGGAGGCCTGGCGTGCTGCAGTCCATGGGGTCGCAAAGAGTCGGACACAACTGAGTGACTGAACTGAACTGAAACACCTAGAAAATCTTAATAACAAACCCAAAATAGCAAACTATTTCCAAGTAACATAACTGCCTTTAAGCAAAAAGTACAAGGATATATAACATATACATATACATACATATATATATATATATATATATTTTTTTTTGGAATACAAAAATATCCCAATAAAAATACTTTTATCCAACCAGGTATATGGAATTCAAGCAAAAATTACCAGGAAGGGAAAGAAGTGGAAAACAGTACTCAGAATTTCAAAACCAACCCAGAACTGACATAGATAATGAAACTGTTAAACAGATTAAAAGTTATTATATGATCAAAAAGCTAAAAAAAATATTGAACATGTTAAGCAGAGACATGAAAAATACGTTTTTTAAAGAAATCAAATGTCTAAAGATAAAAATTACAGTATCTGAGATTAAAAAAAAAAAAACACAGATGGGAGTAATAGAAGATTACATATTACATAAGAAAAGACTAGGAATCCAGGAGACATAGCAATAGAAAGTACCCAAAATGAAATGAAGTAAGCTATGGAACTACTTCAAGCAGCCTGATAGGGATGTAATTAAAGCCTCTGAAAAAAAGAGAGAAAGAAGGGAAAATAAAAATAACATTTAAAAAAATAGCTGAAAGTTTTTCACATTTGATAAAAACTAATAAAACAACTGATTCAAGAATCTCCTTGAACCCTAAGCAAAAGAAAAATGAAGAAAGTTACACTAAGACATACCATAATTGAGGTTCTCAAATCTGGTGATAAACAGAGAAGCTTAAAAGCAGTTGGGGTTGGCAGTGATGAAGAAGACATGTTACAAACCAAGAAATAAAGATCAGGGAAACAGCATATGTTTTATTAGAAGTAATGTGAGAAGATAGAGGACCAACACCTCTAAACTACTGGAAAAAAATCCAACCTATAATTCTATATCCAGCAAAAATATTTCTTAAAGATAAAAATGAAATAAAAACTTTTCAGACTTTTAAATACTGAAAGAATTCATCCACAGCAGCCCCTAACTACATAGCAGTGTATAAGAAGTCTTTCACAAAACAGAAAAGGGATGTCAAATGGCTATGGTGCTCTATATCAAGGATTAAAGAGAACCAGACATGAAAATTCCAGGGGCTACAGTACTTGCAAACTCACTTGAATGAGGGCATCACTACCCTGATCATGAAACCAGACATAGACATTAGAAGAATAGAAAACTATGTTAAGACAAAGACCCATGTTTAGCAGGTGACTGGGCCAGGAGGAAGGGATTAACTACTAAATGACATGAAGAATATTTGAGGGCTTATGGTAATGCTGTATATTTTGGATGTGTTTGTAGATACATGGGTGTACACATTTGTTAAACTGTACAATTTAAATGCGTACAATTTATTAAATGTAAAGTGTACTTCAATAAAGCTGGTTAAAATAAAACTAAATAAAAGCAGCATATCCAGCAGATACTATGGTTTGTCTCACTCAGTAACCTACCCCATCACTTTATAGACTGTCTTCCTGTGCTATAGAGAGAATATCGGGGTGTAGAGGCTAGAAACCTACAAAGCACATTTCCCATTTTCTCTCGCTGCTTTCACGTGTGACTTACTTATTGACCACAAACAGATACACATCACTCAAGACTTTACTTAGGAAGAGAATTTTGTAGAAAGAAGGGTGGAGAACACATCATCTATTTTGCTGGTGAGGACCACGGCAAAGACAACAAGTTACGAGAGCTGGTCACTTCCAGATGGTGGCAAAGGCTTCCTTGGTGACCCATTTCTGCAGAGAAGTGTTGGAAGTAGTCTCTAAACTAGCCTAGAGTCTATATTTCTAGTGTGTCTACTAGCAATGCTCAATAATAATTTCTTCATTCCTAAATTGAATAAAATAGTACTTTAAATAGATACAGAATTTCCAAGCAGTCACAACTCAATATCAGCTAATTTCAGAGACCCCTCTAGACCAACAGCCTTTCCATTCCTCTCTCTGTTAGAGAGGAGGCCCCTGTTTCATTTTACATGTTTCACAGCTATGTTCCAATGTGGATTTTGGAATCCATGTAGGATTCATTCTACATGTTTCATAGCTATGTTCCAATGTGGATTTTGTGGACTCTTACTGTAGAGGTTTTTGGTTGGTCCATAATCAAGACATAATTTCTAACTCATTTCCAACTGGAATTTATAAGATTATTTATGTCCAAACTATTGGGACATAATCTTTTCACATCAAGATTTTCTGATGTCAAAAACAACAGGACACTTACTCCAAGGACTTTGCCAGCAAAGGTCCTTATGGTTAAATCTATGGTTTTTCCAGTGGTCGTGTATGAATGTGAGAGTTGGACCATAAAGAAGGCAGAGCACCAAAGAATTGATGCTTTTGAAATGTGGCGTTGGAAAAGTCCAAGAGAGTCCCTTGGACTGCAAGGAGATCAAATCAGTCAATCCTAAAGGAAATCAATCCTGAATGTTCATTGGAAGGACTGATGCCGAAGCTGAAGCTCCAGTACTATGGTCACCTGATGCGAAGAGCTGACTCATTGGAAAATACCCTGATGCTGGGAAAGATCGAGGGCAGAAGGAGAAGGGGACAAGAGAGGACAAGATGGTTGGATGGCATCACCGACTCAATGGACATGGGTTTGAGCAAGCTCCGGGAGATGGTGATGGATAGGGAAGCCTGACGTGCTGCAGTCCATGGGGTCACAAAGAGTTGGACACAACTGAATGAATAAACAACAATAGCAACTCCAGGGAAGTTCCAAGCTGAATTTGCTTCTACCTCCACCAACTCCCCTTCTACCACTGAGCATCACAGGGCTGTGTAGATCTTCTTTCTAAAGTAATTTCTCTCCCTTGACTGTTCCATTATTTCCATCTTCAGGTTTCAGTTTGGCTGGGGAAGAGAGTCATCAGACAAAAAGAGCATCCTTGTCAACTCTTCCATTCTTGCCCTCGGATGGAGCCCTGATAGCTTCCCTTCAATGAAAACAACTGAGCTCCTTTGGCACCACCCACCCTGAGTCTGTGGCAGTAAAATAGGGTAGCGTGACTTGTCCTTTTCGTCTCTCTTTCCATCTCATGTTCTCCCACACTTTGTCTCCATACCCCTCTGTTTGTGTCTACTTCATTCTCTGGCTCTGGCTGTTTCTCTCTCTCTCTATCCTTAAAGGCAGTTGTATTTGTGCAGCTGATTCACACATCTTGATTTTTCTCATTTACTTAAATGTTAAGTAAATCAAATGGTTCTATATAACTGTTTAAAACATCACAGATGTTAAGGAAACTACCAACATCAGTTTCTCATCCTCTTCCAGAATTATGCTTCACCACATGCCAAAACCCAGCAGAGGGCATCCTTCCATTTCAGATGCACAAATAGGGAAAAGGTTCTACAAGCCCAACAATGTCCTCTATTTGCAATTGTGCATGGAATCTAAATAAAGTGGCTACTGCAGGAGGAGGGGAGTTTGTTATGTAAGTGGTTTTGGACTGTTTATCTCCATTTTGAATTATAAATCTAGAAGTAATTCCTCTTTTATCAGAAAAAGAAAGCGGAGGGGGGGGAGGGGGCGGGGGTGGAACATCTCTGTGTCTGACCTCTCTTCAGACTTGGGGAATCAGCTTCAAATTTCAGAAGCAACAGAGTAGCATATGTGTGATTCTTCTACCTCTAGGTTACTTTGTGTGTAATAAAGTGATCACAGAGACAAAGTCATTGAGAAAGAACTCCGCACTCAACCTCCTTTGTCTGTCATGCTCTCCCTGTATCCCTGAAACTGAAGGACACACAACAGGAGAGGCACTTGGGCAGGTTAGACTGAGAAGTAGGAAGATGAGCATGGTTAAAATCAGAGCAGTGGGTGGGCCAAGCTTATTGACCACTAAGTGATCTTAGTGATTACCCACTAAGATCAACTGTGCAGTTTCACAGAACTTAAAACACCACAGTGAGAAATATCTTACATTGTCAGAAAAATTTTTTCCCAGTTTAAAAAGCAAATCTCACAACCTTTTACCAGTGATTTCCTTCCCAGTGTGGATATGTTCTTCAGATTTTTTCCCTTGTGGAAGAATATCTTAAAGAAGGAAAGAATATGAAGAGATAATATAGCATCATTCTACAGCCATTTAATGTATGTTTTTGAGAGCTTTGTGACAAACTCTGTTCAAGGTGCTAAGAATATAGCAGCAAACAAACTAACAATTACTTTCCTTGAGGTGATGTGCCAAAGTACAAGGGTTTGGGGAATTGGACTGACCTAACATGGAGTCCTGGCCCTGCCATCTACCCAGCTATGTTACTTGGAGCAAAAGAATATTCTCTTTTTCAAAACAGGGATGAAAATTGCTACTATTTATTAAAAACATACTTTGATCCGACCATATGAACTGAATAATATTTTATATCATTATATAACTGATACATATAATTATATAATAATGGGGCTTCCCAGGTGGCCCTAGTGATAAAAAAAAAAAAAAACCCTCTTGCCAATGCAGAGGATACAAGAGATGTGTTTCGATTTCAGGGTCAGGAAGATCCTCTCGAGTAGAAAACGGCAACCCACTTCAGTATTCTTATCTGGAAAATTCCATGGACAGAGGAACCTGGCACTCTACAGTCCATGGGGCCTCAGAGAGGTGGACACGACTAAGCGACCCTGCACACACACACGTGCATAATAATAAAATAATATAATACATACGTATATAATAAAACCCTCACCATTAGCCTAAGGAAAGTTCTACTATTATTCTCATACAAAAGAGGAAACCAGGTACAGAGTGATTTATACATTTCCCAGCATTAGAAGTATCAGAACAATGCTGCCTGACTCCAAGGCTATCTTGCCTTTTAACCAGTGTTCCAGAGAGTTCATTTCTAAAGTTAGACTGATGGTTAGATGAGATAACACATGTGAGCTGAAAGTATACTATAGTGCTTTTTAAAATCTATGTATTTATCTGTCATTATTATCTGTACCATTGTCATGGGTTTCTGGGACCTCGGGCTCCACTGCTGTGGGTTTCTGGGACCTCAGGCGCAATACTTCAATCAAAATTCTTCTCGTTCAGAATCAATCTGTGTCCAGCTCTGGTTGAAAGTAAGACTGCATGATGTCATAGCTAGTGAATCATGGCTTTTCTGCATTAATCTTGCCATAAGATGGCAGACTGCCTCTAACAGCCACGGCTCTAGACAGGACATCAGATACAAGCTCCCTGTAACAAACAGGAGCATTTCCTGCTAAGAAAAATCTCTGGCTTTTTCTAACTTTCCCTAAAACCTGAAAGTTAAGACCAGATTTGAAAAGTTAATATGTACTGATTTCTCACTACACTCAAGGCACCAGAAATATCAAGAAAAATACAGAATGCCATGTAAATTAATTATTGCAATTCACTTTTTTTGTTCTCTGATCAGTGACCTTGTCAGCCTTACCTCCCAGCCACTGTCGTCCCTCAGCTCTTTGCTCTCCCTCTCTCTAAAGTGTCCCCTCCAGCGCCCCCTTCTTGGGCTTCTTACCGATGACACACATTCATAGATGGATGGAGGTTATTATGCTAACAGTGTTATTCAGAGAGCAATGGAGGAGTCGTGTTTTTTGCTGCTCTGGGAATTCTCCACTCTGCTCACTGTAAGCCTGCATTTGTGTCTCACACTCCTGCATTCCTCAAATCAAGAATCATTTTAAACAACAAGCAGATAAAATTCTGGCTACAGGCCCTATTTCTTATTGATTTCATTTCATGACTGTCATCTCAGTTTCATTAAGTAGGAAATTGAGTGCTTAATGATGTAGTATAGGAGAATTCACAAATGCATATCTCATATTCCATTTTTCTTACCTGCACTTAAAAAAAGTTTTTATCCCATATGTCAAGCTTCTCAATTCAAAACTCAAGTCAACTAACCATTTTTAAAATGTATTTCTATTCAAAAAGAGAATTCCATGCTGATTTTGTCTCACTATGACTCTGTAGGGATGAACACTGTAGTGATACATCATTTGGGATAGAAGTAAGTGCCTCAAAACTGCTGGATTGAACTCCGAAAATCAGTAAGTATGCTGGTAGCTATGATGCAAGTTGCTTTGTCATAGGTTTACAGATTTCTATCAACACTGCTGCTGCTGCTGCTGCTGCTAAGTCACTTCAATCATGTCTGATTCTGTGCGACCCCAGAGACAGTAGCCCACCAGGCTCTGCTGTTCCTGGGATTCTCCAGGCAAGAACACTGGAGTGGATTGCCATTTCCTTCTCCAGTGCATGAAAGTGAAAAGTGAAAGGGTATCAACACTGGTTGGGTTCAATAAAAAAGATTTTCCTTAGCAGACACTTACCCCTAGATAATGGCCATCAATGAACACAACAGGGAGGGAAGGAGCTTCAGAAACCCGCCGGCATCGTTCATCTAACTCTTTTCCATAGTCACCATTCAAAGCAATGTTTTTCTCTTCAAATTTGACTCGATGGTTCTGGAAGATCTTTCTAACTAGTTCACACCTTTCAAAGGTCGTCCGTACCACACGAAGGCAAGTGGTATAAATCACTACCCGGTCAAATTCCAGCTCAGTTGATGGTTGCTAAAGGAAAACATTATAGAGTAAATATTTTGCATTTGCTTTCTTCTCATTATTTTAAGACAATTAACATTTCAGCCAATGACTTACACGTTAAATGTGTACAAGTTGAATAAGCACCATATTTGTCAATTCTAAGACATGTCTTTATATTTTAGAACATTTATAATTGCAATACAAATGACAATCAACATAATTTAGATGACATAACTTAATTGACAGTATTTTTTTCTCTTCTTAGTAGTATATCAGATAATGGTGCTCCTTAAAATTGATGATGTCTCACATGGCATGCCATGTGATGAAATAAGGAATGGTAAAATTACTTTTCTCATCTTTTGTAGACATCATTCAATTATGATAGTGGCCTCTTGTACCCAAAGTAAAACATGGGACAGAATAGTCAACATTAAAATTTAACCATTTGAAAATTCTTCTCCTAATCAACTTACCAAATTTTAAGGTTTTTTGAGCCACAATTTCCTGAAAGTAAAAGACCCTATATCCTAGGGCTGTTCTGAGGTTTAAGTGTGTGTGCATGAGTTCTGCTGAGTGACAGGCTTCCATGTGCAGTGAGAGGTCTCCACCACTAGGAAAAAACATTGAGCGGCTCAGAGACAGTGTATAGAAACCAAGACCAAGGTGGGCAGCAGGTAAAAGCCAGACGAGGAAAGGAATAAAGGAAATAGTACACTGCAATAGAGGCAAACAACTCTCAAAACCAAGGTGAAGACTCCTAAGAGAATCCGTTTTTGTCTGTGTTTCCTGCTACATTAGAAATCAGTGACTGCAGTCCTGTGAAACCCTGCTGACACTGAGAGCCACATATCAGCTAGGTGGTCCTGACATCACCAGAACAACATCATCCTCTTCCTCTTTAGCATAGTCTTACTTGAAGGAGGCTGAACAGAACCCAACTACATATCCTGAGTTCAAGGGATATGTGAGTCTCCACAGGGCTACAGTTGTTGAAAGACAACCACACAGCTTGTAAACTCCCATGAAATCAAAACTCTGATTGGAAACCACTCCAAGCAGCTAAATAGTAGAACCAGAAGGTAGGATACTAAGCTCCACCATTTTGTATTCAACGAAATTGAACCACTCAGCCAGATGCAAATACACAGGTAGTCCTAAAAAGGTATGAAGTGATGAAGATGGCAATGCAATGGTCTACACTTCACTGAGAAAGAGGACATTTTGTTTTTCCTGATGGTAAAATGCACTAAAGACATAAGAATCATTTCTTCCCTCAACAGAATTTAGAGGCTGAGTTGAAAACCAGAGCTCTGGAGGGGCAAAGCCCGTGTCATGAATACTGGAGCAGGCCAGGAGTAAAAGAGGTAGGTGCTAGTGAGAGGCAGGAAGAGTGTCATTTGAAAAGGAAAAAACAGAACTCAGCTTCAGGCAATTTCAGGATTTCAGTCATGTCACTTAGTGTTGTCAGATAAGATTATTGTAAATATAAACCTGACATCTGGATTTTCATAAGAAATTTTCTGCTTTCTAAATAGTGGCACCTCGTTAAAAAATATATTGAGACCCTTGGACCAATATCACTGAAGGCTGAATTTGGCTTACAGGCCGGAAATTTATTAACACTGGAAAGGAGAGAGTTCCGAGAAGTTATATCATATGTTCCTGGGCAATGTCTCTGGCCATCTGTGTCTCTGAGAAGTTACTGAGCCATTTAGCTCAGTTTCCTCATCTGTAGAATGTGACAATAGCAGTAGATACCAGACATATTTGATGAGTAGATTAAGTAAGAGAAAATAAGAAAACAACTACTGCAGGGCTTAAAGTACTGTGTTAAGTTATAACTGGAAAATATTACAATCCACATTGTGGAACTTTTAAGATTAAAACCACAAGCAAAAATAAATCAGTGGAAAACATTAGTGAAATTAATAATACAAAAAGGAGGATTTTTACTATGCTTTAGATTAAGAAGCATTGATCTTCAAAGAGGGTAACCAAGTGCCCAAGAGCCTCTGGATTCTCTTCATACATTTATGGACATGCTGGGAATCACTGAACTCACGGTAAATGTTGCAGCTTTTGGAAAAGCACTAAGGTTATCTTCCTCCTAATGATATTATCTGGGTAATTATGCATTGTTCCTCTGGCTGCAAAGACTTATAACTGCATTTGTTTCTACCAAAATGCTTCACTTCTTTGAATAGTATACTTATTGTTTTAAATATTTGATAAGAAATACAGCTCCCCTATGTGAAGAAATGGGAAAGTTTAAGATTGGACCATTCTGCTACCACCACAACTGACTCACATAGGATTCTCTCTGCCAGGAAACAAATGCTTGGTAACACTTTCCTATGTGTCTCTAAGAAATATACATTTAAGAAACAGTAACACTATGAATCCTTATTTGGTGGCCATGTTAAATGCTGTCTAATGCAAAGGTTAACAAAAATATTCCTATACAGCTATTGTTGAGAATTAGCTTTGTTGCCTGAAATCAATGATTCTACAATAGTATTTGATATTAGAACAACCTAGGAAGCTTTTAAAAATCCCTAAAACCCAGGCCAAGCACATACAGGTTAAATCAGTATCACAAGGTGGGACTTCAAAATTGAAGTTTTTTTAAAAAATTCCTATGGCAATTTCTGGCTTCCCCAGTGGTTCAGCAGTAAAGAATCCACTGCAATGCAGAAGACACAGGAGATGTGGGTTTGATCCCTGACTCAGGAAGATCTCCTGGAGAAGGGAATGGCAACCCACTCCAGTATTCCTGCCAGGAGAATCCCATGGACAGAGGAGCTTGGAGGGCTTCAGTCCATAGGGTCGCAAAGAGTCAGACACGACTGAAGTTACTGAGCACACAGCACATGGCAATTTCAGTGTGCAACCAAGTTCTAGAACTAGTTAGGCACCAGTTGGAAATGCAGAATCGTGAGCTGCAGCCCAGATCTACTGAATCAGATATCTGCTCTTTAACAAGTTTTCTGGGAAATCTGGGTGCACATTCTATTTTGAGGAGCCCTGGTAAGTCACATAGACAGTTTGACTTGGCAGAAAACCTAGATTTATGTCCCTTTAAAATAACTGCTAGTCATTTACACAGTCATTAGAATAAGTTGCCAAATATATACTAGGCACTAGATATATAATGGAGAAGGCAATGGCACCCCACTCCAGTACTCTTGCCTGGAAAATCCCATGGACAGAGGAGCCTAGTAGGCTGCAGTCCATGAGGTCGATAAGAGTCAGACACGACTGAGCGACTTCACTTTCATTTTTTCACTTTCCACTTTCATGCACTGGAGAAGGCAATGGCAATCGACTCCAGTGTTCTTGCCTGGAGAATCCCAGGGATGGGAAGCCTGGTGGGCTGCTGTCTATGGGGTTGCACAGAGTTGGACACGACTGAAGTGACTTAGCAGCAGCAGATATATAATGGTGACCAAACAAAATAATTTCCTAACAACATGGAGCTCATAGTTTAAAGTAATTTTAGAAAAACCTAAAATGTTACATAAATAAATATAGAATTATAAGCTGGTAAGTGCTGCAAAGGAAATGCACAAGTTGTTAGAAGAGGCTATGGCAGAAGGGTCTTTTTTGTTTAGAGGTTAAGAAAGCATTTTCTGGTATTTGAGCTCTGATTAAAAGGATAAGAAGTTACAAAAATTAACTAGGTAGAGAGCATGAGGCAAAATATCATAGACAAGTGTAAAGAGGTTGACGTGGAGTAAGATGGCATGTTTGAGATTCTGAAAGAAAGTCTTAGGTGAAACACAAAGAAGGAGAATTATAATAATACTAAATGATTTTGGACATGTATATAGGATCAATAGATGTATTTTACAGACACTTTAAAGATCTATGGCCTTTAACCTAAAAGCAATGAGAAATTTCTGAAGGTTTTTAAGGAGTATGGGAGGGGTTTACATATTTTAAAAATAAGTGAAGCAGATATTTGCACAAACCTAGCAAGTGCCATTTTTGCTCTAGTTGTTTAGTCGCTAAGTCTTGTCTGTCTCTTTGGAACCCCGTGGACTATAGCCCACCAGGCTCCTCCATGGGATTTCCCAGATAAGAATACTGCAGCGGGTTGCTATTTCCTTCTCCAGGGGATCAAACTCTTGTCTCCTGCATTGGCTGGCAGATTCTTTACTGCTGAGCTACCTAGGAGGCTCAACAACAGTGTCATTATTAGTATAGAGGCAATGCCAAAGAATGCTCAAACTACCGCACAACTGCACTCATCTCACACGCTAGTAAAGTAATGCTCAAAATTCTCCAAGCCAGGCTTCAGCAATACGTGAACCGTGAACTTCCTGATGTTCAAGTTGGTTTTAGAAAAGGCAGAGGAACCAGAGATCAAATTGCCAACATCTGTTGGATCATAGAAAAAGCAAGAGAGTTCCAAAAAAACATATATTTCTGCTTTATTGACTATGCCAAAGCCTTTGACTGTGTGGACCACAATAAACTGTGGAAAATTCTGAAAGAGATGGGAATACCAGATCACCTGACCTGCCTCTTGAGAAATCTGTATGCAAGTCAGGAAGCAACAGTTAGAACTGGATATGGAACAGACTGGGTCCAAATAGGAAACGGAGTACATCAAGGCTGTATATTGTCACCCTGCTTATTTAACTTCTATGCAGAGTACATCATGAGAAAAGCTGGGCTGGAGGAAGAACAAGCTGGAATCAAGATTGCCAGGAGAAATATCAATAGCCTCAGATATGCAGATGACACCACCCTTATGGCAGAAAGTGAAGAGGAACTAAAAAGCCTCTTGATGAAAGTGAAAGAGGAGAGTGAAAAAGTGGGCTTAAAGCTCAACATTCAGAAAACTAAGATCATGGCATCCGGTTCCACCACTTCATGGGAAATAAATGGGGAAACAGTGGAAACAGTGTCAGACTCTATTTTTGGGGGCTCCAAAATCACTGCAGATGGTGATTGCAGCCATGAAATTAAAAGACGCTTACTCCTCGGAAGGAAAGTTATGACAAACCTAGATAGCATATTCAAAAGCAGAGACATTACTTTGCCAACAAAGGTCCATTTAGTCAAGGCTATGGTTTTTCCTGTGGTAATGTATGGATGTGAGAGCTGGACTGTGAAGAAGGCTGAGCGCCGAAGAATTGATGCTTTTGAAATGTGGTGTTGGAGAAGACTCTTGAAAGTCTCTTGGACTGCAAGGAGATCCAACCAGTCCATTCTGAAGGAGATCAGCCCTGGGATTTCTTTGGAAGGAATGATGCTGAAGATGAAACTCCAATACTTTGGCCACCTCATGCGAAGAGCTGACTCATTGGAAAAGACTCTGATGCTGGGAGGAATTGGGGGCAGGAGGAGAAGGGGACGACAGAGGATGAGATGGCTGGATGGCATCACCGACTCAATGGACGTGAGTTTGAGTGAACTCTGGGAGTTGGTGATGGACAGGGAGGCCTGGCGTGCTGCGATTCATGGGGTCGCAAAGAGTCGGACACGACTGAGCGACTGAACTGAACTCAACTGAAATGAATGATGCTCTCAGGGTTGTGTAATCCACACCGTGAACCATCATTTCCATTCTCATTCCCAACTCCTTTGGTCTGGGAACTCAGACTGAATCTGGGATAAATTCAAGGTAGGAAATAAAGTGTAAGTAATTAAGTAAATAAAAATGATCTTATTGAACAGTTTTTTATATGATTTGAAAGTAGATCTTTCTATAAGTAGAAGCAGGTTGAATGATTTCTCAAGGTTGTTTCCAGTTTTATCATATGAATTTTAAATGATATTGTCTTGGGGGAAAATAATCCTCTTCTACACTTGCTTCATTTTCTTTCCCTCAACAGATTTGTCAAAGCATCTGGCCAGAAATCTAAAAATAGCCTCTCAGTGGTTAGCTGTCCCTCTTCTCCCTTCCTCAGTGTTACCATGGGAATAGCGTAATGAAGGATGGAGGCGTCTGAGAAAGCGCTAAGAAGCCACTGGCGTCTGCAGCCTGCCTGTTCTGAGAGAGTCAATCTAGGTGAAGGCAAGCTATTGCATCCTTTCCATTGATTAAAAAAAGATGAATCTTCAGGGTGCCCCAAAGCCATACAACAACCCACAGCAAAGATAGATGTGTTGTCAAGGGAGGGAACTTGCTGTGAATGATACTGAAGGGTTTCTACATAGCCAACATATATCTTCAAGCTGCACCTTATCTGGCAATCACCACTGTCAGACAGTAAGTTTTGTAGTCATCTAGGCATCTAGGAACAGTTCTAGAACCCCACATCCACTGTAACTCCCACCACCTCAGGCCAAGAATTAGTCCCCACTGCTCCCCAATAGAGGGTCAGCATGGTGTAGACTCACCTCCGCAGGCTTGGGCAGATGTGGTGGGTTATTTCCACTTGACCATTTGCCTGTCCAGGTGGCCCTGGTTTGACAAGATCTCCTGAAATTGAGGTCCCTAGACAATTCCAGGAATTCAATTCTTAAACAAAACTAAAAAATATAATAAAGACTGACATTTTAAAATGCTGATGGCAGTGTGTATGTGCGTGCGTGCTCAGTTCTGTCCAACTCTGTGACCCCATGGACTGTAACCCTCCAGGCTCCACTATCCATGGGGATTCTCCAGGCAAGAACACTGGAGGGGTTGCCATGCCCTCCTTCAGGTGAACTTCCTGACTCAGAGATCTAACCCACGTCTCCTGCTATGGCAGACATAATGCTAATAGCTTTGCATTTACTTAATCTTCCCAATAATTTACATGATGTTAGTATATTTATTTACAGATTTAGAAACCTAGGTTCAGAGAGAATAAGTGTCCTCAACAGGATGATGGAGTTAAAGTTACAGCAAAATTAGAAAATTGGAACCCAGATGCATACACTTCAAAGTCCATGTGTTTCCACCCAGCCAAGCAGAACCCCTGAACAACGCTGTTGCTTTGTTACCCCTGCCCCAGGATTAAGTTATTGCCAAAACAGACCACTGTAGAACTAATTCAAGGCCCATGAGATAACACTGATGATTTAAAGAGGTTTGTCTCTTTACCAAATTATGCTCCCACATTTAATAGCAACATCCCAGGAGGGACATTTTTAACTTTTTTAATTTCAGTCTAAAAAGATTCCTTTGACATGGACAAGGTGCAGAGACCTTTTTTCTGTCTGAAGGCAAAGAGGGGAAGTGATTAGCTCAGAGCCATGCAGCATGTCAGAGGGCTAGCTGGGACTGGACCCAGATTTCCTGATTATTAGGCATTGGGCCAAGCCACTGGCTGCAGGAATCAATTTTAAATACAAGACACCTGCCTTTGGAAGCAGGGATGTGGGCCTTACTTAGTAAAGGGCAGGAATTCTCTCTCTCTCTCTCCCTCTTCATGCCACTCTGTAAACCCCTGTGGCTGTAAGAGTATTCTGAGATGCTTCTTAATATTAAACTTAAATAAATAAATGAGTTCCTGCCTGCCTTGTTTCAAAGTGCCTTTTGAATTATTTCACTTAACTACTGTGATGTGAAAACCCACTTTATCCACACCGTCCTCCTCTCTTCTCTTAGTTTCTGAATCTGACTCCACTCTGACCATACTCCCTATTCAGTTCTGAGGGTAAATGGTGATTTTCTATGCTATACCCCCTCCCACACTTTGATCACAAACACCATGAGTACCTTCTCATGTTCCTTTTTAAGACACGGGTTATAAAATAACTATAATAACTACTATTTGCTGCATGACTCCTGTGTGTGTATACACACACACACACACACACACACACACACAGTTCCAGGCCTGCAGAGGGGAACTTTACATGTGTAATGTTCACCTATCATAAGAGATAAGGATTATTATCCAAATTTTATAGGCAAAGTAACTGAAACTTGAAGGTAAATTTAAGGTGACTACATGCCTCAGAGGAAAATGGAGCAGAACCAGAATTTTAACCTGAGTCTTCCTCCTAAATTCTTGCTTACAGCCTTAGGAAGATACTCCACAACCATCTTAAATACAACCAACCAATGGTCACACCATTCCAGAACTGAGCAGTGAATAGTACCACAGAGGGACTATCGGAGGGACTATCGGAGGGACCATCCTAGCAATCCCCATTGCTCCTCCCTCCACTTCATTCCAGTGTCTCTGGTTACATATCACCTCCTCAGACATACCTCCCTCATCATCCCATGTAAAATAGACCCTCCATCCCCTAATGCAGTTCTTTCTTTTAGAATACTTAGTGCTGCTGCACAGTACTGTGTATGTTTATTGGCTTATCATCTCAACAAATAAAAGATTACCTAAATAAAGCAAGGGCTTCCCTGGTGGCTCAGTGGTAAAGAATCTGCCTGCCAATACAGGAGACATGGGTTTGATCCCTGATCTGGAATGATCCTCTGGAGAAGGAAATGGTAACCCACTTCAGTATCTTTGCTTAGGGAACCCCATGGACAGAGGAGTCTGGCATGCATAGTCCATGGGGTCACAAAGAGTTGGATATAACTCAGTGACTGAACACACACACACACACAAATAAAGCAGAAATTCATTTTGTACACAAGAACCCAGAATATGACCTGGTACATAGATGCTCAAGAAATACCTCCTGACCTCTTCTGCATACACTGAATTAAGACTTGGTTTGAATCTATCTCTTAGTAACAGAATAATCTTGTGCCAGTTAATCTCTTTAAATCTCAGTTTTTTTATTTGTAAAATAGACATCAATGCTTACTTCATGGGAAATTGTGAAGATTAAATGATTAAATGAATAAAAAAATCCTTAACATGAATCCTGATACATAATAAATAATAAATGTTATTTCTTTATTATTAATATCATTATTACAAAATGTTTTGGACACACAACAGCAATAGTACTATCACCACTATTATTATTATCAACAAGTCCAAATTCACATAAGTCATCAACCTCCTAAGTTTGAATGGCAAAGTTTAACTTTATAATTACATGATGATCATAAAATAAATATCTTTAATGAGTTGAATTACTACTTAAATTTGCTTGGATGTGCCATCAATTCTAAGAGTGGAAAACAATAGAGAATACATATAAGTTATCATAAAAATCCCTCCTTTTTTAAGTTCAGCTGCCCTCACGGTGGCATCAAAGAAACACATGAGCATAATCTCTTCACACAAAGATTTTGGTACAGTGTATTCTGTTTTCACAATGCTCCAAGATCACAGAAATAAATGGATTTTATTTTATTTCATTCATTATATTTCATTTCCCTTCATGGTTTAAAAGTTATCTATTTGTCCAAATCAATTACTGAGTTGGCCTAGACATTAATTGAAAAGTCAATGAACCTAATGAATCCTCCAGACCAAAGAGATAAATTTTTCCAGAAAGTTAACCTGAAACAATACTGATTTTCCAGCACATCAGAGTTAATAGAAATGAAGGTGCCCCCTCCCACCCCTTGACCTTGGAGAGGGGGTCATAATTCTGTCAATTTAGCATTAATCTAACACAGGGATATTTCACTTGAAAATTTAGATTTTTGTCTTCTCTTGAAACAGCAGAAAATTTGACAACACTGGTTTTGCTGCCTTCCTCTGCAAAAACAGCTTGACAGCAACTCCTCGCTTTAGATGACACATGACTCTTGCTGTCACATTTAATACTGTTTCCTTTATATCTAGACAATATCTGTCACTAACATTGCCTGCATCGCCCCTTCAGGTCTGAGTTTGTGATGTCATATTTAGTCCATGGCTTCTCTTGTGGCTCAGCTGGTAAAGAATCTGCCTGCAATGCGGGAGGCTTGGGTTTGATCCCTGGATTGGGAAGATCCCCTAGAGAAGGGAAAGGCTACCCACTCCAGTATTCTGGCCTGGAGAATTCCATAAACTCTATAGTCCATGGTGTGGCAAAGAGTTGGACATGACTGAGTGACTTTCACTTTTGGAGAAGTAAATGGCAACCCACTCCGATATTCTTCCCTAGTGAATTCCATGGACAAAGGAGACTGGTGGGCTATAATCCATGTGGTTGCAAAGAGTCAGACACGACTGAAAGTGGCTTAGCACTACCATCTAGTCCATATGCACACTTTACATAGGAAGAAATTGAGACTCACACTTTAATTATTTGAATCAAACTTTTTTTTAGGAAGCAACATGTTGCAGGGGAAAGAAAATCCATCTGGAGCCATTGCTTTGGCACTTAGTACCTGCATGAACTTGAGGAAATCAGTTTACTTTCCTGGGATTACTTTTTCTCTTCTCTCATATAGGTACAGCTATAATCTAGCCCATGAGGGAGTCGTAGGGTCATAGGTAAAAGACATCTGAAAGAAAGCGAAAGTGAAAATTGCTCAGTCATGTCTGACTCTTTGCAACCCCATGGACTATAGAGTTCATGGAATTTTCCAGGCCAGAATACTGGAGTGGGTAGCCTTTCCCTTCTCCAGGGTATCTTCCCAACCCAAGGATCGAACCCAGGTCTCCTGCATTGCAAGAGGATTCTTTACCAGCTGAGCCACAAGAGAAGCCCAAGAATACCGAAGTGGGTAGCCTATCCCTTCTCCAGCGAATCTTTCCAACCCAGGAATCAAACTGGGGTCTCCTGCATTTCAGGTGGATTCTTTACCAACTGAGCTATCAGGGAAGCCCAAAGACACCTGAAGACACTGTAAATTATAAAACTTTACAGACACACCAGCCATCATTATCCCCCAAAGTCACACATCTTGGAGAAGAGGAGCTAGGATCTCATGGAAGCCACCTTTCTATCAAAAAAAAAAAAAAAAAAAAATCTCTCTTCTGACATGAATACTTGGTTTCTATAGAAATTGTCACAAACACGATTTATTGGCATTTGCAGTTCTGCTCATTTCTTCAGGTAACACAATATTGATGTGAATGCCAAAAATCATCATTTCAGGAGCATCCCATCCCAAAATGATGCGCTTACCCATAGTGAAAAACCAGGCAGCAAATGAATCAGAAACATCTTACAAATGGAGATACTGAAAAACCACATTGTCCCTCTCATCCTATGAGAGATTCAGGTGACAAAACCAGAAGAAACTGGACTAAAGTGTTTAACAATAGCATCAGAATTCTAAGTGCTTGGTCCTGCCTTGACCATTTTCATAGTGCCTTTCATCTTTTTATTTTATAAAAACTCTGGTGCTTTCCTAAAGGGAAAGGTGCCCTTTTTATTCCATTCTCCCAAAGACATACACATTATGAATACAAAATCAAACAATAAAACATTAAAATCTTTCTGGATTTTCTACATCAAAGAAACTGCCTGAATAATCAGCTAAATGTAGTCAGTCCTCTTTAGTGGGTTGGGATATGATAAGAGTCTACTCTTGAGATTGAAATACTTGCATCTCATCTCAGCTTGATGCTTTAATAAATGCCATTGTTATGAAGAGGTGACCTCAATCTTTGTAGAAGTCCCAGAATCAACTGAGAGTCTATTTCAAAGCCAGTGAAAACTCAGAGGTTGAGAAAACTGGAACCAGCCTCAGGCAAATCCCTCATCCCTGCCTCTTCTTTAGGCTTCCAGGTTTAACTCTTACATCACTCTGACTCTTATGAATCTCATGGTCCCAACCTCACCTAAATATCCTCTTCTCCAGATTCTAAACACTGTATTTATGGGAAGAAACTGCTGGAGAGCATTGATGGGAAGCTTGGAAGTTGGCACAGAAAGCTGATACATGTATCTTATGAGCACTGAGTCCTTTAATTCTACAAGGAAAGTAGATGCTATCATTATCTTAGCTTTGCAGATGAGGAAACAAAGTAGGTGACAAGCCTAAAGTCAGACAAGTAGCAAGAGATGGAGCCAGTATTTGATCTGAGTAAACCACAGAACTCAAATCTTTATATGATCCTATAGGTCACGTCCTGACTTTGACTTCATTTCTACCCCATCTCATTGAGTAAAAAGAAGTTAGAGGGACAGATACAGGATTTATTAATCCTCTGGAGAAGGAAATGGCAACCCACTCCAGTATTCTTGCCTGGAAAATCCCATGGACGGAGGAGCCTGGCAGGCTACAGTCCATGGGGCTGCAAAGAGTCGGACACGACTGAGCAACTTCACAACAACAACAACAAAGTTTCATAAGTCACCAGTCATAAAGGAAATCAGTCCTAAATGTTCATTGGAAGGACTGATGCTGAAGCTGAAACTCCAATACTTTGGCCACCTGATGCAAAGAACTGACTCATTGGATAAGACCCTGATGCTGGGAAAGATTGAGGGCAGGAGGAGAAGGGGATGACAGAGGATGAGATGGTGGGATGGCATCACCAACTCGATGGACATGAGTTTGAGCAAACTCCAGGAGTTGGTGATGGACAGGGAAGCGGAAGCCTGGTGCGCTCCAGTCCATGGGGCCGCAAAGAGTTGGGCAGTTCAGTTCAGTTGGACAGTTCAGTTCAGTTCAGTTCTGTTGGACATGACTGAGCGACTGAACTGAAATGAATCCTAAAGTTTAATATGTTTTAGGGTTGTTGTATCAAATTACCACAAATGTAGTGGCCTAAAACAACAGAAATGTATTATCTCTAAATTAATTATCTCCAATTCTGGAGGTCAGAAGTCTCAAATAAGTTCCACTGGGCAGAAAGCAAGGTCTTGGCAGGACCACCTCCCCTTTAGAACTCCAGGGGGGAATCTATTGCCTCATTTTCCCCGGCTTCTAGAGGTCACCTGCATTCCTTGTGTCTCCATCCCTTCTGCCATCTTCAAAGTACAGCTGACCCTTGAACAACACAGCTTTAAACTGTTCAAGTTCACTTATACAGTTTTTTTTTCAATAATAAACACTACAGTATTACACGATCTGATCCAACGTTGGTTGAATCCTCAAATGCAAACTGCTAGTGTGAATAAACCCAGGACGGTGAAGGTTGACTGAATTATACAGGATTTTTGACTGTGTGGAAGGTCAGTGTCCCTAACCTCCATTCTTGTTCAAGGGTCAACCGTATACTATAACAACCTCTGTTTCCATGGTCACACCTCTTCTCTGATTCTGACCTTCATGCCTCTTTCTTACAAGGACCCTTGTGATTACATTGGTCCCATCCAATAATCCAGAATAATATTTCCATCTCAAAATCCATAGCTAACCACAAATGCAAAGTCCCTTCTGCTGTAAGGCAACATGTTCGCAAACTCTAGGAATTAGGGTGGGGCTTCCCAGGTGGCTCAGTGGTAGAGAATTCTTTACCACTCTTGCCAATGCAGGAGGCACAGGAGCTGCAGGTTTGATCCGTGGATTGGGAAGAGCTCCTAGAGAAGGAAATAGAAACCCACTCCAGTATTCTTTCCTGGGAAATCCAATGGCCAGAGGAGCCTGGTGGGCTATAGTCCATGGGATCTCAAAGAGTCAGACATGACCAAATAACCAAGCATTCAGGAATTAGGATAAAAACAGCTTTGGGGTTAGGGAGACTATTGTTGAGTTTATGATAGATATGCTATGCTATGCTATGCTATGCTAAGTCACTTCAGTTGTGTCCGACTCTGTGTGACCCCGTAGACGGTAGCCTACCAGGCTCCCCCGTCCCTGGGATTCTCCAGGCAAGAATACTGGAGTGGGTTGCCGTTTCCTTCTCCAATGCATGAAAGTGAAAAGTGAAAGTGAAGTCGCTCAGTCGTGTCCGACTCTCAGCGACCCCGTGGACTGCAGCCTACCCGGCTCCTCGGTCCATGGGATTTTCCAGGCAAGAGTACTGGAGTGGGGTGCCATTGCTTTCTCCGTATGATAGATATATAGGCAGGTAAATAGAGATAGATTGACTTTATGGTCACAGATCATAGGTTTAGGAATAAAAAGACTTCAAGTTACACAATCTTAAATCAGGCGGGAAACTTGGAGATCATCTAGCCCAGCTTGCACAAATGTATGACAGCGTCAAGAATACACTCAAACCTCTAGTAGGCCAAATCTTCCTCATTGTACCTATTGGCTTGTTAAACACAAAATACGGGTATTTCTAGTAAGACAGGCATGAAACACATTGTTCTTATAAGACCTTGATACAATCATTTGTGAGCAGGACTTTTCTCCAAGTTGCTACTGAAGAGATGGAAAGAGTTTAAAAACAAGCAAGTGCATTAAAGAAAGATTTGCTCGATCTTTATCAATTCAGTGTGTCTCATCTCTCTTTTCTACTCTTTCCTACCTCTTACCTTGCAATATGCTTTGTACAAATTGTCAAACAAGCCTTAGATATTGCTCTGAAAATCAGATGCTAAGCATGATGAAACAAGGGAGGGGCTTTGTGCTACGCGAAAAGAAAAGCACAAATAAAAATGTTTGAAATTTCTGCATAAAGCCAGAGGTTGAATTTGTTTGTGTTCCAAAAAGGAACCTAGCTGAGTCTTTCAGTTCAACTTCAAAGCAAATAACCATAAGATTTCAAAAGCAAGAAAATGTTGCCTTTTCATCTCATTTTCCCAAAATTATATTGCTTTAATAAAAGAAACTAAATTGTGAGGCACATGAAGCCTACAGGAGCTGATGTAAAGAATAATACTCAAAACCATAAAAGTCATAATTTTTTTCAAGTGTATTCTGTACTATCTGGGATGACCAATGCAATTTTCTAAAGGAAAATAAGCACTTGATATTGACTGCATATTCAAATAAGAAATAAATGCAGGCATTTTCAAACAAGATTAATCACAGTATTATCAGAAGGAAGAAAATAAAAATATTCTTCACCAGACACTGCTTCCTTTGATATCAGAACTCCTTCAGTTCAGTTCAATTCAGTTCAGTCACTCAGTCGTGCCCGACTCTTTGTGACCCCATGAATTGCAGCATGCCAGGCCTCCCTGTCCATCACCAACTCCCATAGTTTATCCAAACTCATGTCCATTGAGTCGGTGATGCCATCCAGCCATCTCATCCTCTGTCGTCCCCTTCTCCTCCTGCCCCCAATCCCTCCCAGCATCAGGGTCTTTTCCAATGAGTCAACTCTTCGCATGAGGTGGCCAAAGTACTGGAGTTTCAGCTTCAGCATCAGTCCTTCCAATGAACACCCAGAACTGATCTCCTTCAGAATGGACTGGTTGGATCTCCTTGCAGTCCAAGGGACTCTCAAGAGTCTTCTCCAACACCACAGTTCAAAAGCATCAATTCTTTGGCACTCAGCTTTCTTCACAGTCCAACTCTCACATCCATACATGACCACTGGAAAAAACATAACCTTGACTAGACGGACTTTTGTTGGCAGAACTCCTTACTGGAGCTAATTATCAGATTTTGGAAATTCAGTCATTAGGAAAGAGACCTGGCTGAATTATTGAAGGAAATAATGTCTCATTAGGTGGAAGATTTTAATATCAACCATTTTGTTCATAATTCAATCAACATATGCAGCAGAAAAAATATTCATTGATGAATTCTATGCTATAGGCATCATAGCAGATGAATAGATTTATTATCACTATAATCCTCACAAAACAAAATGCAAAAGATATTGCTATTTCATTTTCATTGCCAAAGTAAATAAGTCACAGGGAGACTGCAAACTTGTTCAAAGCACAAACTCATAAAAATGTTTTCCATTGGCATACATAACATCCATCTTTCCTAGATTTCCTCTTACGTGTCTGGCTATTCATGTTCAGCTAGAGTCACTCTTCCCCTAAGAATTCTCGATCCCATGGACTCTCAGCTTGGACCACCTCCTTGTCTCTGGATGAGCTCAACATTTCAATAACTAATTGAAGGCTGTGAACTCCCAAGGGTGTAACTTCAGTTCAGACTGTACTCCAGCACTCCAGACTAGATGTCCAGTTATCAGTATAACGTCTCCACCCAGAGGGACACAGCCTTTATACCTTGCATTGAGAATGCCTGAAACTAACATCATTGCCACTAAACCTAGTTAATCAACTGCTGAAAATCTGGGAAAGGCCCTGATTTCTCCAGCACTTTCCCTCACCACCCCCATTTTCCATAAATCAAGTATCAATTCTTTCTATATATGTTTGAAGCCTTTTTCCTTCCCTCCGTCCCCACTTTTGCAGCTTTTACTTTTTAAAAGGATGTGGAAGTTGAGACTCAGAGATACAAAATGACTTGCCTTGGATTATACAGATGTGATGTGGAAAACTAGAATTGACCCCTAGCAAGTCTACCTCCCAAATCGATAACGCAGTGCTTTCCACTAATTGGTCACATCTCAGCCATTTCATCACAGGCTGTGTCAGTTCTTCTTGCATTCAAATGCAAATGCAAACATTTCTATTTACCCCTGTGCTTCAATCTATGCTTCCTTGTGTCAATTATTAGTAGCATTATGTCTAACAAGTAGATTGGGAGTAACTTGGAAGCAAAGTTCAGATCTTCAAGTCTTCCATTATTGTCTGCTATTAGAATTGAGAATAGAGAAAGAGTAAAGTGGAGAGAGAGCAAGGGAAGGAAAAGGGGAGAGAGGAAGGGAGGGAGGGAAAGAAGGAAGGAGAGAGCAAGATGAACTCTTAAAATTCTTACAGGAGACAAGATGCCTCACCATCACTCCTCAAAGTATGGTCCACAGACCACTTGTTTCAGATCTCCTGGGACGCAGTCCTAGCACCATCACCCCCGCCCACAGATTCTAGTGCAGCAGCCCTTCCTGTGCAGCAAGTACTCCGGACAATTCTTATCCAAACTACAGACTGCAAATCCCGGAAACCAGAAGTCTCTCGATATTCTTGCCATCTTTTTAAACAGCATATTCTATTTGTCCCCGTGGAGGGTAAGCAAAAATTCTATAGGAAATTTGCCTAATCCTTATGACTGTCAACCGATAAGACTTGTCACCTTATTCTCATTGTCTCCTTCTTACTGAAAGAAGAGTTCCTAATTAAAACCTCCCACTGAGTTGACAGGAACTCAGGTTCAGGTACCTATTCTGTCCTTTCTCAGTTTTGTAAAAGAAATGTGACAGTGAAATCTTATACAAAATCCAATTCCTTGTCAAAGCACTCATCTCATTTAAATAAACATCCATCTCACCAACTTTTCTGTTTGTATGTGCTGCACATTGCATCCAACTTACCAGATTCAGAGTGTTCAAAATTAATGATGTCCTCTTTCTTTCTCTTATATTTTGTAGAAATGATTCATTGTTGTTACCATGCCCACAACCAGAAGAGTTTTCTATTATAATGCCCCAGGCCCACACAAATAATTTTAGCTTGACTCCCTCTTTTACAGAGAGCACAAAAGCAAGCTGTGAACGGAAAACCTTGTGAGCAGAAGTTGAAATGATGTGCTCAGGTTGCTGTTTTAATTTAGGAGCTATGCCAAGTTAATAAGGAAAAAAAAAATTCTAATAGTTTCCTAACCTGACTCATCTATATCATTTTAAAAAGGGAAGAGCGATATTGCCACATACCTTAAGTCTGTTTTGTTTTGTTTTTTATTTTGCTTCTCAATTGCGAGGATAACTTTGTCCTTAAAAATTTACACATTCTCCCCATGGATATGTATTATAAGATGATAGCTCAATTTTAGGTCCTTCGATCTATTGTCGTTCAAGAGGGACTTGATCTAAGCATTCTAACTAAAGCACGCAGCATGTTGTAATTAATGGCTTAGGAATCAGAAGTCCTGGATCTTATTTCTACTTTGGTCACAATTTGGAGGCTTTTCTATATCCCTCTGGAACTCATGTGCTTCTCTATTAAATGAGAGGGATGGAGTAGATCAAGGACTAAATTTTCAAAGGTTTTTCAGGAGCTATGCAGGTAAAGCAAATGTGAGAACCAAAATGATAGTATAAGACAATAGGGGGTAGCAGGGATTATGAAAAACTGGATTTTTATGTTCTCTCAAAAAGTATTTAAATTAATTTAAAAACACTGTGTTAACCAAGCCTCTGAAAGTCAAATCCAGCCCACAGACTATTTGCAATCCCTAAACTAGATAGTTTTTCAAGTACCTTCTACCTCCAACCATATGTGTTTCTGAAATCACAAGTAATGGTAATTGAAACCACCTTATAATCTAGATAATAATAATTGTTAACATTTATCTGGTACTTACCATACATCAGTCTCTTAGCTCTTAGCTAAACATTTAATTTACAGTAACTCATTTTAGTCCTTATAACTCTGCAACGAGGTAGGTATATAATATTATTATTATTATTGTTTAATCTGCTTTTCCAAAGGGAAAAATTGAAGCATAGGTAGTTGAAATAACTTGTCCAAGCTAATCCACTGACATTTCTGTATGTATAAGAATTACAATAGTACCAAACAATAGAGCAAGCCAGGCTTAATCAATTTCATAATTACTTCAATATTTAAGTTATAAACCCTAATCAAGAGGCTTAACGAAGGATAAAAGTAATACTTGAAAGTTAGGAAATATTTCATATGCAACATTATTTAATGTTCTACTCCATTAAAATAATAAATGATAAAAGTTATTTTTAATGCCTCTATATTACTGAAATAGCCTTGTGTGCTCAGAGGACTAATTGTTATTAAAAACTAGAGAGTAAGAATAAGGATAATTTTTTATAAAAAGTCAATTGTCTAAAATGTTGATAATTTTTAAAATTAAAGAAATGTGTTTATCAGTGTCATATGAAAGTTAATATAGTCATAAAATCAGAATAATAAAACTGGAAAAAGCTTATAGAAACCAATGATTACTATTCCTTGACCCAATTATTAGACCATATTATAGCTGCAATAATGATTATAGGAATTAACTATTTTAATCCAAAATACCAAATGAGATTGATAACCCTTAAAAGTTAATAGTTTGAATTTCTGGTTTCAACTCCAACATGTAGAGTTTGGAAGCTGTTACTTATAAGAAGAAAAAGTTGTACAAAACTAAAATCAATGACTTTTCTGGGTCCATCATAGAAGTAAGGTTGCAAGGCAAACTGCCACGTTGAAACCTGGAGAGACAGATGCATTCAGAGACAGCTGAGCTCCACTTACCTGGAGCTGAAGTCCTTGGACACTTAAATGATAATTTTGATAAATGTGGACTAGCATGACATTGTGAAAAAGCAAGGGGCTGTTCTTTTAGGTGGCCCCTAAAACTTTTATGAGTTTTATTTGTAGGAACTCCCACAGATTCTCACAGTAAAGAACCGAGAAAGATGCCCTAGGCTCTGGCAGGAGGAAGGGAAAAGAAACCCCTGTGAAAATGCACTCTAAGACAATTCCTCAGTCCTTGAATGTGGGTTACACAGTGACCTCCTCCCAAAAAGCACAGTGTGGAAGATGGGAGAGAGAGTAATCTGACAGGCACTATCTCAGCCAGGTGATCAAGTTTAGCTTCACCTGTGCTAAGTCAAGTCGATAGCATGTACATTAAATACGATGTGATGAAAATGTCGCTATACCTCTGTGATTTTTTTCCCCCAAAACACAGAACTCCAGTCTGATCATGAGAAAAACATCAAATGAATTCCAGTTGAGAGATATTCTTCAACATTCCTGAGCAATATTTCCCCAAACAATCAAGGCCTTCAAAACCAAGGAAAGTCTGAGAAACTAAGTGAAATATGCTATTTAACCTGTGTTCCTAGAACAGAAAAAGGACAGTAGGTGAACACTGAGGAAATCTAAATCAACTATGAAATTTAATCATCAAAAAGTCTACAAATAACAAATGTTGGCAAGCATGTGGGAAAAAAGGAAGCCTTACACTGTTAGTGGAAATGTAAATTGGAATAGCCACTGTAGAAAACAGCATGGAGATTCCTCAAAAAAATTAACAACAGTACTGTTGATATTATATAGCCCATCAATTCCACCCCTGAGTATGCATCCAGAAAAAATAAAAACACCAATTCAGAAAGTTACATGCACCCCAACATTCACAGCTGCACTATTTACAACAGCCAAGACATGAAAACAACACAACTGCCCATCAGTAGATGAACGGGTAAAGAAGATGTGGTATATATCACACAATGGAATATTACTCAGCAATAAAAAAAGAATGAAATCCTGCATTTGCAGCAACAATGACAGACCCAGAGAATATTTTGTCATACAGAGAATAAATGTCATACAGAGAAATACAAATATTATATCACTGATACATGAAATCTAAAAACTAATACAAATGAACGAAAAGCAAAACAGAAACAGACTCACAGACATAAAAAACAAACGTGATTATCAAAGAGGAGAGGAAAGGTGAGAAGGACAAATTAGGGGTTTGGGATTAAGAGATATACATTATATGCATAAAATAGATAAGCAACAAGGACATGCTGTATAGCACAGAGGTTAGAACTATCAATATTATCTTGTAATAATTTTCAATGGGGTATAATCTGTAAAAATACTGAATCACTATGCTGTATACCTGAAATTAATATAATATTAGAAATCAACTGTATATCAATAAAAACTAAAATGTATCAATATTGGTTTATTAATTATGTTAAATACACTATACTAGTTTTAAGATGTTAGTAATAGGGGAAATTGGGTGTGGGATATTTGGGAACTCTATTTTATCCTCACAATGTTTCTATAAATCAAAAATTATTCCAAATAAAACATTTATTTATTAAAAAACAGAGGCTGATAAACATGAAAAACTAACATGAGTAATTAATTAATGTGAAAATATTACTAATTGCTGTAACTCTGATAATTATTCATGAAAATTAGAGAGCTGGATGCTGTTCCCTCATTAAAGGCCAATTTTCACCCTGGTATGTGGTCTTTGAGTGAACTCCAGGAGTTGGTGATGGACAGGGAGGCCTGGCGTGCTGCGATTCATGGGGTCGCAAAGAGTTGGACACGACTGAGTGACTGATCTGATCCAATGTGGTCTTAAATATCAACAGATTCTGGCCTACTGTAATTTTTTATTGAAATGATATTGAAACTAAAGTGACAATCCTATTTTCTAATATTTTTATCATTTGACAAAGAAGCACAATCTCTCCAAAGAAGGATACTTATCATCCTACACGTTGCCCTCACTCAAATTAACATAGGCCAGGACTACAAATCCCAGGAGAAAAGTAAGTAAATATCTGATGGAACAATTCCTAAACTGAATTTTATAAAATGACAATTTTTTCCTCATGGAAATAAAAAGTAGGATGGGAGTTCTTTCATGCAATATTGCATTCTCGCCTTGAAAACCACAGTTAATTTAACATAAGAGTTGGGGAAGTCTTAGAGTTAAAAAAAACATATTATCCCACTTTGTATGATCATTGTCTAATTTTTCAGAAAGCATTTATTAACACAGGAAGGAATGCCAGACTTCCAAATAAGACAGTGCATTCAGATCATTCAGGAAGAAGAAATTTAATTTAAATAATTTTAAATTCCATTCTGTTTTCTCTGTGACAATATTTCATTAGAAAATAAATTTCAATCAATATGACCATGTCATAAAGTGTGCAAAAGTAGATTCTATTAGCTTGTTCTCTGAAAACCATGATGCACCTACTCACCAGCGGAATTTAAAAGTCACTGTTTAGGAGATCAGAGTAGCAAAATATTCTGCCATCAACAGGATGATAAAGCAGACCTTTACTTTCTTCAAATGAGGCTCTTAAAAGTGGCTTATTCTTGACTTTGTATGATTTCAGTACCTTTAGATCATGAATTCTTGCACCTTCTTTTATGTCCCTGGATATATTCTAGTATCTTCTGGTTTATAGTCTATGGTAACTTGAATAGGATTTGTATCCTACTGTCACTAGATCATGGAAAAAGCAAGAGAGTTCCAGAAAAACATCTATTTCTGCTTTATTGACTATGCCAAAGCCTTTGACTGTGTGGATCACAATAAACTGTGGAAAATTCTGAAAGAGATGGGAATACCAGACCACCTGATCTGCCTCTTGAGAAATCTGTATGCAGGTCAGGAAGCAACAGTTAGAACTGGACTTGGAACAACAGACTGGTTCCAAATAGGAAAAGGAGTACGTCAAGGCTGTATGTTGTGATCCGCTTATTTAACTTCTATGCAGAGTTCATCATGAGAAACGCTGGGCTGGAAGAAGCACAAGCTGGAATCAAGATTGCCGGGAGAAATATCAGTAACCTCAGATATGCAGATGACACCACCCTTATGGCAGAAAGTAAAGAGGAACTAAAAAGCCTCTTGATGAAAGTGAAAGCGGAGAGTGAAAAAGTTGTCTTAAAGCTCAACATTCAGAAAATGAAGACCATGGCATCCGGTCCCATCACTTCATGGGAAGTAGATGGGGAAACAGTGGAAACAGTGTCAGACTTTATTTTGGGGGGCTCCAAAATCACTGCAGATGGTGATTGCAGCCATGAAATTAAAAGACGCTTACTCCTCGGAAGGAAAGTTATGACAAACCTAGATAGCATATTCAAAAGCAGAGACATTACTTTGCCAACAAAGGTCCATGTAGTCAAGGCTATGGTTTTTCCAGTGGTCATGTATGGATGTGAGAGTTGGACTGTGAAGAAGGCTGAGCACCGAAGAATTGATGCTTTTGAACTGTGGTGTTGGAGAAGACTCTTGAGAGTCCCTTGGACTGCAAGGAGATCCAACCAGTCCATTCTGAAGGAGATCAGCCCTGGGATTTCTTTGGAAGGAATGATGCTAAAGCTGAAACTCCAGTACTTTGGCCACCTCATGTGAAATGTTGACTCATTGGAAAAGACTCTGATGCTGGGAGGGATTGGGGGCAGGAGGAGAAGGGGATGACAGAGGATGAGATGGCTGGATGGCATCACTGACTCAATGGACATGAATCTGGGTGAACTCTGGGAGTTGGTGATGGACAGGGAGGCCTGGCGTGCTGCGATTTTTGGGGTCGCAAAGAGTCAGACACGACTGAACGACTGAACTGAACTGAACTGAACTGTTGTGTGAAAATTGGATAAATCTTCATTATTAATATGTTGAATTGGTTCATAGTGCTCTTTGGGTCTACTGCATCCCTCTACGTTTCAGTCTATTCATTCTATTAATTTTTGAGAGTCTGATACTGACACCCCGACTAACAATCTTATCTACTTAAAAAATAATTGTAATATATAGTGGAACTATATGTAACTTTGTCTGTATTTTTGAAGTCTCCTGTAATTGCATAATATTTTCATAATTTAAAAAAGAAAAACAAAAGAGTGGCTGATTCTTAATAGTGATTGATACAAGGCTTGCCCAATGTATGAAGCACAAAAATCTTATTTTATACATTGGTGTAAACAAGCTGCCCTCTGAGAGACTTGAGTAGAATGATATAAACCACAGGGGCAAGTTCATGGAAGAACATTCTGTAATAGGTCACATTTGGAAAGGTTCTTAATCCTGCCAGATGCTTCCGCCTAGCATTCATGCCCCTCTATCATACAGTCTACTTATCCTTCATTGCATGTCCAGCCCGCATCTCAGACTCCTTCAGCATGAACCTCTGCTCTCACAAAGCTCTTCTCTCTTCATCTGGAGATGAATTTCATTTCTGAGACTTGCTTAAGACTGTGCCTATCTGACAATATTCTGACTATCTAAAAGCCTCCTTCCTCTTCCTCCCCTCCACATTCTGCCCATCTTTCAAAGTCTAGCTTAAGTCACACTATGCAAAAAGCCCTCCTGGACCTCTCCTGGCCTCAACCACTGCTTTCTTTCTTCCTCTAGTGCTTTCTGTCTATGATGCTGACTTTGTCACTTACTGCATAATCTCCAGTTTACTTCTCCAAATGTGTCCCATGGAACAGCCAGCGTTTATTAAGTTTTGTTTTTGCTGACCACCTCTTAGCACTAGAAATCGGTCTACCTCCATCATGGAGAAAATGCTAACTTTGCCATTGTTTACATGTCTCTGAAGGCATACATGTGTCTTTTTCTTTGACAGTGGAGAATGTCTTTCATTTGATGGTGACCTATCACTGGGATAGCCATGTTTAACATATGGAGCATAATAAATACTTGTTGCCTTGACATGTTCCTGAGAAGTCAGGGTTTCAGGCATTTCAAAATAATCTGCTTCTTCAAGAAACTTGTTTAAGAAGTTTTCTCCCCTCATCAGAAGCTAAGAGTATGGAATCTGCTCTGCAGTCTCCAATCAGAATCCCAATCCTCCATAGGAAACATTCTTAACTAGTATTCTATCCCAAAGAATAGAATCTTTGAAAGATTCAAAGAAAAGCATCTTTGACCATAAGAATAATCTTTGTCCATGCTCCTGAGCTTTCACTGAGCTCATTCATGGGACCTCATCTACTCTTATGCAAGTCTCTGTACATGGATCTGTATGTTGCTGTTACTGTTCAGTTGCTCAGTCATGTCCGACTCTTTGTGACCCCATGGATTGCAGCACACCAGGCCTCCGTGTCCTTCATCTCCTGGAGCTTGCTCAAACTCATGCCCGTCAGTGATGCACCCAGCTATCTCATCCTCTGTCATCCCCTTCTCCTCCTGCCCTCAACTTTTCCCAGCTCCCATACTTTGGCCACCTGATGCAAAGAGCCGACTCATTGGAAAAGACTCTGATGCTGGGAAAGACTGAAGGCAGGAAGATCTGTATGAAACACTAGTTTTAGCTGTTACATATGTGATTCTTATTCCTGCAAAATTTGCTCACATATCAGGTCTAATACAAACAGGTATGTGAAAATATTTTGTATAAAACAAAGAGAAGTCAAGTAAACACTCTACTGAGTGATAGAGCAAGTGACTAGGAATATGTGTAGTGGTCTGTTTGCTAAGATAGAGAAAGAATTTGTTCTGCTTCAGGCAACCCCAAAATCCTCACTCCAAGAGATTAACATACTCAAGAAATTATATGAACTTTATGAAAATAAGTGCTAATCCATGTGTTTAGACATAAAAAACAGACTCTGTGGTTGCTTGTATGTGTGTGGGTGTGTGTGGTGCAGAGGCAGGGTGTCAAATTGAATTACCATTTGTTTCATGATAAAATTGTCCAGTTTATCTTGTCTGCCTTTTTTATTGCTTGTTTATCACTAAAATATCACTTAGGATATGATAAATGGTGTGGGTAATTTTATGTATCTATGATGTCCTATCATACATATATAACATACATGTATGACATGTATAAAGCAGCATAAAACTGTTTTAGCTTTCCAGTTAATGCTCATAACTTTGCTTTATCAAATACTACTAAGTGAAGAAGCCTACTTAAGGATTCCATAACTGATCTGTTCCTTTCCAATTTAGAACTGCCTCACTTGAATATTTAAAATAATAATAATTAAAAATTAATTTTTAAACTTCAATGTTAAACGTAAAGCAGAGCTTCCCATTCCCTTGGCTCCATTTGGCTATATCTCTCCTTGCTTTTGGCTCAGTTGGAAGAAGGAGTTAGAGACACCATGTGGTCAGGTTTTTACTTCCTTTTCTCCCTCTACAGAGCATTGATTCCTCATTCTTGTAGATAAGAGGAGGGCAGCCCTCTTGCCTCACTGTGTCAGCATGCTGTTTTCCCCATGATGGGTCATGGCAGTTCTTCTAGCTTCATGACCTTGAACAGATGGGCATGATGCTGACTCGAATAGGCAATGCAACACCTCTTAACTTTGGCAGTCCCTTGTGAGGTGTGACCATCCTTCTAGCTGATGCCCAGCTCAGGGTTTCAGGCAACATCCCTCTGACTCATGTGCTCCTTGTTCATAAAGCCCTGGTTCCTGAAAGACTGCAGCCTCCACTATCATTGGCCAGGTGTATGGGGGCGGGGGGGGGGGGCCACGCTTCCAGACCTACTAAAACTGAGAGGAAGACATGGGATGTGTCCCAGCTTCCTCTCTGCTCAGTAATTTCTCACCATGCCATCTCTCCCTAATTCTCTTTCTGCTGTTTTCCTATGCACTTTGGAAAGTTATAAAACTCTCTCAGGAAGCACATGTCCACTGGTTGAGTAAAGTGGTCATCTCTCCTTCTTTGAGGCTCCCTAGAATCATAGATCATTCTCTCATCACTGACCTTCCTAAGCTTAGTAAGGAGAAAACACTGGTCTCCTTTTTTCTCTCTCCATCTCAAGAGGTAGGATAGTGGTCAATGAAAGAGGAGGTTTTCCCAGCGAACCTTCTGAGAGGTAGGCATCCCCAACTGCTGCCAGCTGTCTAACACTCAGGAGCACATAACTCCTTTCACATTTAGCTTTGGTCTTGGTTGTAATTTCAGGGCCAAAGGAACTGCAACAAATAAACTGGAAACAACTACGAGGACAGAGATGCTTCACATTTCTTTAAGTCCCTGCACATAGCACAGTGCCCTGAACTCCCACTCAAAACAAAACAAAACAAAACCTTGGATTTATCCTAGAGCCACCGTGCTGGTCCTTAATTGTGTGACACAATCCTTGCATCGTGAGGATGCTCACCTGCTGGTGATGCTGTACCATCCAGAGAGTTTGAGTCATATTTAAATTTGCCTTTATGAATTTTGAGATGCCTTTAACCACATTTGAAGCTGCTGTGGGTGATATCAAATCAGGAAGGACACGTCACCAGCTCTTTGGAATTGACGTTCCAAAAAGGACTGGAGAGTTAAAGGAATGAACTAGAATGCTCTCTGGATATCACAGCATGGTTGTATGTCTCACTTCTAAAAGACTCCTGTCTCAGAGCCGGTACTCAGTAAATTTTAGCTGGCAGGCTGATGGAATGGCTGGATAAGAAAATGTGCATTCAATATGGTAACATACTTAAAAGGCTTCCTGAACTGTGTGGTCAGGCCACCTAAGGCGGCTATTCTTTTGCTCTCCGTACGTACCCTGCTCAACCAGTATCTGCCTCACCTATACTCTAGTCACCTGACTGACCCTCCTTCTTAAACACAAGAGCCTAACTAGTAAATGCCTATGTACTTGTTCCAGACCCAGCTGTAATTGTTTCATCTTTAGATCAGAGGTATTTCCACTATGCTGCTGCTGCTGCTGCTAAGTCGCTTCAGTAGCATGCCCCTCAGCTGGTTCCCATAAGCCAACCGGATGTCAGTTCCTCCTATAATTGGTAACTTCCCCCACCCCCAGTAGTGAAGCCTGCCACCACGTCCTGCCTGTTGTCTGCTGCACACTGCAGGGTATCTCTCCAGGACCCTTCTTTAGACAAGTAAGATCCCACAGCCATTAAGACAGTGATGTCTCTGTCACTGATTCTAGGCTTTTTCTGCAGTCTTGAGGCTGGACAAGTACCGGGCTTGCAGGATGGAGATCTACATGACAACTTTCTCACCGTTTGACATTTGACAAAACATTGACATGGGACTCTTTCTGTCAGTTTGACTGTGACCTAAAAGTGAAAATAAATAAGTAGGTGCCAAAAAACCCCTGGATACTAAAAGGATGTTCTCTAGAATGAGTAATCAGTGTGGTGCCCGAACCAGTCACAAGAGCATCACTTGGGAGCTTGTTGGAAATGCAGAATCCCAGGCTGCAACACGAACCTACTGGTCTGAGCATATCCTGAGTGTTAACCTAGAAAACCAACTCCCTCAGTCTCTTTTGAGTACTATTGCCTATTTCAAAGAGAGCTAAGTTAGAAAACTGGGGTTCAAGTCCCATTTGTAAAAAAAAAAAAGAAGAAGAAGAAGACGACGACCTTTCATCTGTGTTTCAGGAAGGCTGAGCTAAACATGCAATTTATCTTTACCTATATTCCACTATATTTCATGTCATCACTCAGATATAATACTCGCCACTGCTTCTACTGTTTGCTATAGAGTTTACACCTAAGACATAAATCATGTCTTAGGCTCATAAGAAATTTTACTACCTTGATTACCCTCTGATTACTGCTGTTATAGCAAAAGAAAAGAAAGGAAAGAATGGAGGGAAAGAATTAGCATCACTGAGTGCTTTTCTATGTACAAGGTTCTTCCATGTACATTATCTGATTACTATGTCCACTGTAGCTCTGAGAAATCTGAGGTTCAGAGAGGTAATAAATTGCATGCAAATAAACAGAGGAACTGAGATTTTAACCCAGACCTCAGTGACGCCACAATATTCCAATCTGAGGAAACCAATATTATATATATATATATATATATATATATATATATAAACCATGAACCTATATTTTGATCACCAGCCTCAGTATTTAACCAGTGAGAGTCAACGTTAGCGCTGTGATCTGGGTGCCAGAGGCTAATGAACTGCATAGAGAGATGAAGGAAAGCAAAGGCAAAACACACAGAACCTGATGAGAAATGCATGTGTCCAACACAAACTTCTGGATGTGCAAAGACAGGCTCAATGGTTGGTTTAGAAAAGACATTAGAAATTAACCTGCTAGAAGGAAGAAGCTGAAGAAAGAGGAGGAAAGGCCTGATTCAGACAGGGCAGTGGTCTAGAGAAATTCCCCATGATGAAGAGTGGCTGATGAAATTTTAGTACCGTGAAATGTGATAAGTCTTAGGTTGCTCTTTACCAGTGCAGGACTAGTCTGGAACCCCTTTCCCTCAGGCTCTAAGCTTATTGATAATGACACCCCACTCCAGTACTCTTGCCTGGAAAATCCCATGGACGGAGGAGGCTGGTAGGCTGCAGTCCATGGGGTCGCTACGAGTCGGACACGACTGAGCGACTTCACTTTTACTTTCACTTTCATGCATTGGAGATGGAGATGGCAGCCCACTCCAGTGTTCTTGCCTGGAGAATCCCAGGGGCGGGAGAGCCTGGTGGGCTGCCGTCTCTGGGGTCACACAGAGTCGGACACGACTGAAGCGACTTAGCAGCAGCAGCAGCAACAATCTCCTACACACAAATGTCTTATGATGAAGAAATGAACAAGAGTGATGACAGGTGATAAAGCAGGGCAGATAAAAGTGAGATATAGAATGGACATAGAATTAATGTAAAGAGCCCCCTGAAAACCAAAAATCAGAGCTTAGAGTTTAAGGGTCTAGATGCTGGTTGAGTTCATGTCTCAGACATCCTGTCTACCACTAGTATAGGTGACTAAGATAAAAATTGGTACTGAGAAGTGAGGGGCTGCTATAACAAATACCTAAAAATATAGAAATGGTTTTGAAACTGGGTAATGGTGGATGTGAAAGTTGGACTGTGAAGAAAGCTGAGCACCAAAGAATTGATGCTTTTGAACTGTGGTGTTGGAGAAGACAGCAAGGAAATCCAACCAGTCCATTCTAAAGGAGATCGGTCCTGAGTGTTCTTTGGAAGGACTGATGCTAAAGCTGAAACTCCAATACTTTGGCCACCTCATGTGAAGAGTTGACTCATTGGAAAAGACTCTGATGCTGGGAGGGATTGGGGGCAGGAGGAGAAGGGGATGACAGAGGATGAGATGGCTAGATGGCATCACCGACTCGATGGACATGGGTTTGGGTGAGCTCTGGGAGTTGGTGATGGACAGGGAAGCCTGGCATGCTGCGATTCATGGGGTTGCAAAGAGTCAGACACAACTGAGCGACTGAACTGAACTGAATGGTAGAGACTGGAAGAGTTTGAAGTGAACTCTAGAAAAAGTCTAGATTACCAGGGATGGAATTATAAAGGTGATTATGATGAGGACTCAGAAAGAAAAGAGAGTAACTGTAGAGAAAGAATGAATAGAGCTATAGAGCCATCTTCTCAGAGAATACTTAGGTGGTCATGAACAGAATGTTGGTAGGAATATGGATTGTAAAGGCCACTCTGAGTGGTCTTAGATGAGAATGAGGAAGATGCTATTGGACACTGGGGAAAATGCAGTCCTTGTTATAAGGTGGAAAAGAATTTGACTAAATTGTATCTGAGTTGCAGTGGTTTTGTGAAAGGTAGAACTTATGAACAAATGAAATCAGATACTAAGCTGAGGATATTCTAAGCAAGTGTTGAAGAAGTTGCTTGATTCCTCTTGGCTGTTGATGGTAAAAAGCAAGAAGAGAGAAGTAAATCAAAGATGGAATTGTTAAGCAAAGGGGAAGCAGAACTTAATTGGAAAATTATCAGTCTGTCCATGTTGCAAAAAGTGAGAAAGTACGTTTGGAATAGAACACCAAGGGTATGACTGACCAACTGTTTATAAGGAGATTAATATGAATGCAACTACCATGCACTTAACTATCTCAAAACTAGCCAGGAATAGAAATGGGATTATACCAGCAGACACACTCTCAACCGGAACTAAGTGAAAGAGAGAGAACAGGACAAAATGGAGGAAGAATGTCAGACTTCTTAGCTCCTACAGGACTGGACCATGGAACTATTTAGTTGAGAACACAGGTTATTCTTTAAGACAAGGGAAGAGAGATGGCAATACCAGACCACCTTACCTGCCTCCTGAGAAACCTGTATGCAAGTCAAGAAGCAACAGTTAGACTGGACATGGAACAAAGGACTGGCTCCAAATTGGGAAAGGAGTATGTCAAGGGTGTATATTGTCACCCTGTTTATTTAACTTATATGCAGAGTACATCATGTGAAATGCCGGGCTGGATGAAGCACAAGCTGGAATCAAGATTGCCAGGAGAAATAACAATAATCTTGAATATGCAGATAACATCACCTTCATAGCAGAAAGCAAAGAGGAACTGAAAAGCCTCTTGATAAATGTGAAAGAGGAGAGTGAAAAAGCTGGCTTAAAACCCAACATTCAAAAAACTAAGATCATGGCTTCTAGTCCCATCACTTCATGGCAAATAGATGGGTAAACAATGGAAGCAGTGACAGACTTTATTTTCTTGGGCTCCAAAATCACTGCAGATGGTGACTGTAGCCATGAAATTAAGACACTTGCTCTTTGGAAGAAAAGCTATGAACAAACCTGGACAGAGTATTAAAAAGAAGAGACATTACTTTGCTAACAAAGGTCTGTCTAGTCAAAGCTATGGTTTTTCCAATAGTCATGTATGGATGTGAAAGTTGGACCATAAAAAAGGTTGAGCACTGAATAATTGATGCTTTTGAACTGTAGTGTTGGAGAAGACTCTTGAGAGCTGCTTGGACAGCAAGGAGATCAAACCAGTCAATCCTAAAGGAAATCAATCCTAAATATCCATTGGAAGGATGGATGCTAAAGCTGAAGCTCCAATATTTTGGCCACCTGATGTGAAGAACTGACTCATTGGAAAAGTCCCTGATGCTAGGGAAGATTGAAGGCAGGAGGAGAAGGGGACGACAGAAGATGAGATGGTTGGATGGCATCACTGACTCAATGGACATGAGTTTGAACAAGCTCTGGGAGATGGTGAAGGACAGGGAAGACTGGTGTGCTGCAATCCATGGGGTCGCAAAGAGTCAAACACGACAGTGACTGAACAACAACCACCTGATATCAAAGAACAGGACCCCAGAGGAGCCCTGGGGGCATGATTCTTACTCCAACAGAGAACCACAGCATGGGTGGGGCCACTGCAGAAAGCCATGGAGTGAGCAGGGCCATGCTGAGCTGTGGGGCTTGTTGCCACTTCAGTAGATCCAGAAGGCAAATCATCAAACCAGGATTAATCATCAAAGAGGACTATTCTGAAGCCTTAAGAACTCATGGAGCTTGCCTTGGTAGGTCTGGGACTTAATTGGAATCTATATCACAAGTCACCCTTCCTTCTTCCATGTTTATCCCTTTTAGAAAAAGAGAGTCTATCCTATGCCTGTGCTACCATTGTATTTTGGGAACACATAACTTGTTTGGTTTTACTAGATGGAAAGTATGGAGGAATTTTGTCTCAAGATGAATCATACCTCAAGATTCACCCTTAGCTGCTTGAGATGATATTTAGATAAAATTTGGACTTTATAAAGTTGATGCTAGAATGAGTTAAGACTTTGGGAACTGTTGGGATGAAATGAATGTATTTTCCTTGTGAGAAGGACATGATTTGGGAGAGGGGTCAAGGTAGAATGTAATGGACTGAATATTTGTATCTCCTCAAAATTCATGTTAAAATCCTAACTTCCCAGTGTGATGGTACTAGGAGGTGGGACTTTGGGAAGATAATTAGGTCATGAAGGTGCAGTTCTAATGAATGAGATTAATGCCCTTATAAAAGGGACCCCCCATGGAATCTCATTGCTCTGTTGTTCCATGTGAGAGTACTAGAACTGCCAATAAACCAGTAAGTGGCCTCTCACTAGACACCAAGTCTGCCTGCACATTGATCTTGAACTTTGCAGTTTCCAGAACTGTGAGAAATCAATGCTGTTGTTTAAGCCATTTGCTCTGATACTGTTTTAGCAGTGGTCTTAGATGAGTACTTGACCTCTTCGTACTTCAATTTCCTTTCTTCTAAAATGGAAATTATAGTAAAACTTGAAGCATATCCAAAGTTGAACTCAAAGAAACTCAGAATGAGGGAAACATCAAAATAAGTTTAACTCTCTACTAGAAGTTTTTTTAAAACTTGTGAAAACCTAGAATAGAGTACTGCCATGTTGAATTACTCTTCCCTTAGGAACAATAGGGAGAAGGCAATGGCAGCCCACTCCAGTACTCTTGCCTGGAAAATCCCATGGACGGAGGAGCCTGGTGGGCTGCAGTCCATGGGGTCGCAAAGAGTCGGACACGACTGAGCGACTTCACTTTCACTTTTCACTTTCATGTTTTGGAGAAGGAAATGACAACCCACTCCAGTGTTCTTGCCTGGAGAATCCCAGGGACGGGGGAACCTGGTGGGCTGCCGTCTATGGGGTCGCACAGAGTCGGACATGACTGAAGTGACTTAGCAGCAGCAGTAGGAACAATAGTAGGGCAGCTAGAAGAATTTAAAAAATATCAAGAATGTATCTTCAAGAAGATGTGATATATATCCACGGAGGAATACTACTCAGCCATTAAAAAAGAATGAAATAATGTCATTTGCAGCAATATGGATGCAACTGGAGGTTATCATACTAAGTGTAGTACTAAGTATATACTAAGTACTTAGTACATACTAAGTTAGAAAAAGACAAATACCATATGATATCCTGTATCATGTGGAATCTAAAATATGACACAAATGAACCCATCTATGAAAAAGAAACAGACTCTCAGAGAACAAACTTATGGTTGCCAACAGGGACAGGCTGGGGAAAGGATGACTGGAAGGTTGAGGATATCAGATGCCAACTATTATATACAGAATGGATGAGCAACAAGATCCTACTGTATAGCACAGGGAACTATGTTCAAATGTCTTATAATAAACCATAATGAAAAAGAATATATATACATATATACATTTCTTTGTTGCACAGCAGAAATTAACACTTTACAAATCAACTATATTTCAAAAAATTAATAAATATTAAAAAATTGTATCTTCAAGTAGAAAGAGAGACGGCTAGAACGCATTTCAAAGAAACATTTCTCTCAAGGAGATTTGAAATGTTAGGTGAAAGCAGTTCATACCATGGCAATATTTAACGAAGCAATTAATGAGTCAGCGTGAGCTGAACTTCTCCCACCCAGAGGTATTCTATATTGCAGTTCTTGCTCATTTACTGTCAGAAGTGTCTAACTCAGCTTCAGCGTCTGATCTTTGGAGGTGGTGAAAATGTCTGAGGGATCAAATGAACCAGCTGCCTGTCAGTACAACCCCTCCTCCTCCACTTTCTGCCTCTGTCAAAGCAAGTGCTTTCTCTTCTCTCCCACTTGCCCTTCTACTCCACCTCATTAAACCCCTGTAAAGATGGCGGAAGGGCACAAGCCCAAATGACTCCATTTCATTTACACTGTGAAGAAGGAAATTGACTGTAAATTTTTTACATGCACGGATTCAGCATATTTTTTGAAGCCATTTATATCTGAGAGTGCCATTCTAAGAAGGTTATTAAGGAAATTGCTGAAATAAATTACAATGATAAGCAAATTGCTGAAAAAAATAAGAATGAAATTAGCAAAATATGGTTAATTGGTTTGCTGAGATGTATTCTTAAAATGAACCTCTAATTAGGGTGCTGATGCACTTTGTAAAATGACTATTTGCTTCTAGGATTGAATTATTCCAAGGTTTTCTGCAGTCTTTGAGTAAAACAAAGGTGGGGCTTTATTTATGGATCTACAGTTTTCACATTCTGCTTCCATCAGCAATTTGCCCTCCCTAACGCCCTCCCAAATTCCTCACTGACCCTCTCTCTTTTGTCTAATTTTCTTCCTTCTTTCAAAACATGTAATGTTTGCCTGAGTTAAAGGGGCATTCAATCTAAACACAGGATCTGTACCTTCTTGCCATATACAACTCAAAATGTTTTTAAGTATCCTCAGACATCTTTCTATGCTTTTAGAAAGGGCTCACAAACTTTTCTTTTTCACTGGGAAGGCTCACAGCACAGGTATACAACACTGTCGATACTGGTGTGGTCAGTCACCAAGTCGTGTCCAACTCTTTGTGACCCCATGGACTGCAGCCTGCCGAGTTCCTCTGTTTATGGGGTTTTCCAGCCATCAATACTGGAATGGATTGCCATTTCCTTCTCCAGGACATCTTCCGGACCCAGGGATTGAACCTGGGTCTCCTGTTTAGAAAACAGATTCTTTACCACTATGCCACCTGGGAAGCCCTACAAACAAATTGCAAAAAGCACCTGAGGGTTTCCTCTAAAAAATGCATACTGTTTACAGGGCCACAGTGGAAATTAGACCCTTCAATAAAGCAGTCAATGTCTTGTGAAAGCATGTCAACTCTTAGACTTCCCTGCCCTCCATACCGGAAAAAGCACCCTGCTCCTGTGCCTGTTGTCTACCACAACTGTCATTCCCAATCTCCTCATTTTATGGAGATTTTGTCATAGAATTTACCACCACCTGGAGGTGCATTGTGTATTAATTTAGTCATATATTTGCTTGATTATTACTTGCTTTCCACATAGATTTAAGTTCTCAAAAGGCAGGAATTTTGGATTGTCCTTAGGGTATACCCAACTCCTGGAAACATACCTTTCACATAACGGGTGCTTCATTTATTTTTGCTAAGTAAAGGAAAGAAATAGAGAAAAAAGGGACAGCAGAAAATTGTGATTCGGGAAATCGGTTTTAGAGTCAGAAGGGCCTGAATTGCAACACGGGGTCATTGCTTCTTCTGTTCCTGTTACCACTTTTGTTGTTTTAATTCTTTTTATTCCAGTTTTATTGAGGTATAATTGACAAAAAAAACTGTTAAGATATTTAAAGTGTACAACACGATGATTTGATCTACAGTATTCATTGTGAAAGAATCCCCTTCGTTGAGTTAATTAAAACATTCTATCATCTCACGTATTTACCTTTTTTTTAAGTGAGAAGATTTAAGTTTTTGCTTTATCTGTTCATCCATTGACGGACACTTAGCTTGTTCTCCTACCCTGGCTATCGAAAATAATGCTGCAATGAATATGGGAGTACAGATATTTCGTTAAGACTCTGTTTTGTTTCCTTTAGATATGTTATTAGAAGTGGAATTGCTGTATCATATGGTAGTTCTACTTTTAAATTCTTGGGGAAAACATACTCCATAGTGCCTGTACCAGTTCATTGATTCTTACATGTATGTATTTGGGCAGATTATGTAAGTTCTCTGAGCATCTATTTCCTTATACATAAAATGGAATGGATTTTTATCTCATCAACAGAGTTGTTTTAAGGATTAAATATGATAATTTCGGTAAAATCATCAATCCATCAATTATTACTCCTGGTATATTACATGTGTGTGTACACATATACACACACATGATTTAATATACAGTTCTTCCTTTGTTTCACATAAATATTTCTAAAAGCATGACAACTGTGATGAAGTATGTCAGTAACTGAGTGCTTGATGAATTTGCAAGTAAATTATAGGATCTGATCCATGTATCTAGAGCCCTCCATAAATTAGGGTCCCTTGCAAGAATCAGATCCTCTCTCTTTGTTGCTCTCTATTGCTTGCTGCATTTTAGATCATCTAGGGAATTTCTTGTCAACTTTAGTATCACAATCAGTTGTGCAACTGGTGGCAGATAGTTTATTACTGATTATAGCTGCATTATTTATCAGGGATTTACCTTTTAATATAGAATAGAGTTCAAGGTTATCCCCATAATAACTTCACGCTCACATTCTAGCTTTCGAAATGTTCCCCTGAGTGAGAGAAGATGCAGTAAAGGTAGCATATCGGAGGCTGTACATCACCTTCCCTCTTGCACATGGAATGATGCTTGGTAAGTGAGCACTCCAGAAAGTGAGTACTCCAATAAGTGAGCAATATCTATTGTCTATGTCTCAGAAGAAAAAATATTGGAGGATCTTTGGAGATTTTTAAGAATTGGTGTTTGTGCAAATACTGTGTATGTGCATTGCCTAGCCTGGTGACAGATGGAGGCATAGAAACATGGGGCCAAGATAGAAAGAGAAGGGATTAAATTGGTAATTTGCTTGTTGCCCAGACACATTTTTAAGCCAAATTACAAGTATGCTATTTGTATAACTGTGAGGTAAAAGAAAATTTCTATACACAGAAAGCAAAGATCAAGATAAATATTTGGCTAAATAGTCCTCTTTCTTTTTTACTGGCAAAGCTACCTACTCTAATAGAAGAGGTATTTTGTCTGCATGCATATTAGGATATTGAGGGATTTTTTTATTGGCTCTGGAATGGGTCACTCAGATTGTAAACTGAGAAGATAGAGCATAAATTACCTAATAAGAGGGCCCAACAGTCCCTCCTGGGCTTATTAAGAAACAAGTTCTGCCATCCTCCAACTACCTCCCCATCCCACTTCCACCCCTCCCCCCACCTTATATAAGGAGAGGATAAAAGAGACCTGAGGTTCATTACAGAGGCAGTGGTTAGCCTTCTCTCTAAGGACAACATTCTTGCCCTCCTACAGCCATGCCCATCCCTACAAGATGAGGGACAAAGGGACTTGCCAGTCTGCACCCTCTTCTAGGTCATGTTCTGAGTACTCCAGAATTCTCTCTCCAAGTGGTCCTAAGCCTGCTTTCAGAATTTACACAGACCTCTTCCCTGGGTCCATTCCCCTGAAGAATAAAACCTCTATGCCCAAAAAGTAGCCATGAGGTGGCTGTTTGCAGCAGGTGGCAGGAGGTAAAACAGAGCTTGAACTTGTTGGCTGCAGTGACTATTAACAGGGCTACAGGGCAAATGTCAGTGTGAAATCCAGGAAAGATAAAGATGGTAGCCTTGGGCCATGGGTGGAGAGGAGGACAAGGACAGTTCATTCTATGCCATCATGTTAACATACAACATTACAAGGAGTTCATGGACTCCACAGTCCAACTGGCCTTGAGGGTCAATATGAAAAATGTCTATCAATATAAGTGCATGGAATACATCTATTCAATACTTCATTTGCTTGATATACAACTTCTTAGTATTTAGACATAGGATGTCTTGGCTTCTATCCATACTCATAACACAGGCCCCCAAAAATGTTAGGGGTACCTGGCAACAGAGGGGCACCTGGGGAAGCCAACTAGTGTTAGTCAAGAAATAAAAAAGAAACACTTGTCACCTTATATCACTTTTCTCCTTCCTGCACCATAGGCATAGGGACCTAGAAAAGGAAGAGGGTGAAGGAAAGGCATGCAGGTGGTATGTTCTACCACATCTCTCATCTCTCCAGGTCTTCCCAGCCCTAAGTCACATCAGCAGTGGGAGAGAGAAAATCTAAGGGTTAAATAAGAGAAAGAGAGCTTTAAGTGTAGACAAACTTGGAATCATTATCGTATTTGTCTGCGATGTTGATGAAATAAAAAAAGATTGGATTAAACATGTTTCAGATGGTGATATAAAAAAATTAAATCAATGTACTGTTTGAATCCCATCAAGTTCAGACTATTCAATGAGCAGTTTGGTGATGACTGAGTGTGCAGCTACAGGTTTCTCTGTGTACCAATGCCCCACCCCAAATGCTCAGGAGATAGTTACCTGCAGCCCTCTGTCAAAGTGTTTCCTGTGTGGCTCTTCAGTACCCAGAAGCAGGGTATGGTTCTGAATTTCAAAATTTAGAAGATCTTTAGAAAAACAATCTAGAAATGAGTAAAAGTAGGGATGTTGGTACTGAAAGCATTCATTTTCTGGGATAGAGATTTAAAAGGAAATTATTGCAACTCCATAGTGAATGATAACCCCACAGTGAAGTGAGCTAGGAATAATTTATTGACCTCTGCTTACTAAGAAAGACAGAAGAAGAAAAATCAGAGGAAAAGGGTTAAGAATTTCAGAGAGAACTCTTCAGTTCTTCATACTATTAAGTATGAATTTCATCAGGATTAGTGGAACAGCTCAGTATGAGAAATGAGAGAAGAGTTAAAAGTGTTTGATTATCTGAAAAAAATTTTAAAGGTATTTTCTAAGAAATAGAGGAGAGGGGAAAGGGAAGGCAAAGAAAGAAGGAGGGAGGAGGGGAGAAACGGAATCTTAAATCCTGCAGGATTTATTCGGTTTGACAGAGGGGATGCCATCCTGTGCACTGCATGGAGCTGTGATTTGAAGCAGAACCTCTGTGCCCTGTTCATGGATGCTCTGCACATACCAAGTTGACATGTGCTCTAGGCTTTAGCACTTCTCAACATGATACACTGCTCTTTGCTATTTCTATGTGACACCTTGTCCCAACATATATTTCATAATTTCATAACTGACTTTGAAAGTCATTGTTCCTGATGTATGCATTAAGTACAGATGGCAGGGGTAGCAAATTAAGTTCTCATACTAATTCATCATAAGCTGTAAAAGAAAAAAAACTTCTTGGCTGAATGGGCGAGTGTATAGACATGTTCAAGAGTTCTCCGTTGAGATGCTCAGTGCTTCTGCCCCAACCTCCCCCTTCACCTTTCCAACACTGCTGACTTCATGAGAAGCAGCTTCTTCTAGAAGTGTTTGCCTCTGTTTCCATTGTCCTATGATAAACTCCCTCTGCAGTGAAGCAGGAGAAGCACACTACAGAAGAGCTCTGCCAGTGGATGGTCAGCAAGGCAAACCTCCTGCCTACTCCCCAGACGCGAGCCAGACTGGTTACTCGCCTCTCTGAGGTCCAGGCTCCATTCCCTTGGGCCACAAAGGCCGCAGTGCCTTCCAAAGAGCACAGAGGATGAAGGTATACATAATTCTACATATTCTATATATTTTATGGCAAATCACATACTAGGATGCATTAGACTCCTTGACAGATACAGAAATCAGCTGATAGATTTCCAAATCAGTAATATAAATGGAAAGGAACACTTGTAGGAATTTTCATCCCTAGAAATTAAAATTTTAAGCTCCAGATAGAAAATCAACAGTGAGTTTGGGGATTTTTTTTTTTTTTTTTGAACCAGTATGTGACATGGAAAGACCCTGATGCTGGGAAAGATTGAAGGTAGGAGGAGAAGGGGACAACAGAGAATGAGATGGTTGGATGGCATCGTGGACTCGATGGACATGAGTTTGAGCAAGCTCTGGCAGCTGGTGATGGACAGGGAGGCCTGGTGTGCTGCAGTCCATGGGATCACAAAGAGTCAGACATGACTGAGCGACTGAACTGATGTGACATGTTCTTGGAAATGGCCTTGTGCCTGCCGGTGAAGCAAATTCTAAAGGATCCAGTGAGAACAACCAAGAAAACATGATTTAGTGAGTTTCTCTGTCGTCCAAATATATTATTTTCATATTCTATTGGGCTTTCAATTCTGAAGGCACTGATGGCTAAGAGGTCCAAAACTTTCTATGTTGGTATCACAGACTTATGTTCTATGTTTGGAATCCAGATTTATCCCTGAAAAGGGATGAAAATTCTACAGTGCACCTGTATTAAGTGGAAAAACAAAAGCAAATGGCACACTTTAAAAATACCATGTTTAATAAAGAAGACTAAGAAGCTGGCTTAGGACCCCAGATCCACGTGCCCATGAAAGATAAGCAGGCAACACAAACAAGAGGGACTTGGGCCAAGCATGAGAAAACAACAGAGTGGGTATGAGGATAAACACCAAGAACTCCTGGACTTGGAATTAAGGAGATAATAAAAAGCATTAAGGACAGAGGCATGATGGAAGACGCAATTTTGTCTGACAGGCCAACCACTACACAGCTCTAGCTGATATCGCAAGAGGAAATGCGAACCCAGATTTGTCAAGACATGCCCTTGATACAGACTTGTGTAAAATCTTCTGATTTTAAAATAATTGAAGCTAATTCAAGCTGTCTTTAACTCAAAACATTATTAAATCATTATGGTAGCTATTATTAAAATGACAGCCAGCAGAGCTCCTAGATTGAGCCTTAGATTCACCCTTGGATTTAGCATGTAGACCAAAGGGGAGAGTCTTCTAGTACTTTATTCATGTGAGTAAACCAAGACATCTATTGGAAAAGAACTGATGTATCAGAAGAGAGATGGTCAAGCACAGGAACTTGTTACAAAGTCAATGACAGGAAGCAGAGATGGGAACAAGCATCCTTTCGTTCGTCACCCTCTTCTTCAAATGACAGAGCACACCGGTGCAGAACCCACGGGTACTTTCAGGGGCAGATGCAGGGGGTGTTAGGAGCCTCCACAACAGTGGGAGGCAGAATATGGAGCTAGGAATATAGAGGAGAGAATGGAGGGATACCATAAAGTCACTGGCCAGGTCTAGTCCTCACCAGCACGGTTTTTCAAACAGTAATTTACAAAGGAATCACCAGGGCTCTTGTTAAAATGCCATTCTGATTTAGTAGGTCTGGCTGTGGCCCCAAATCCTCTAACAAACTTCCGGGTGATGCTGATGCTGCTGGTTTTAGATGACATGTTGAGAAGCAAGGAGTCCTTTGACCTGGGGATTTTAGTGCCTCAGGGAAAAAGAGAAAACTTTGTTAAAACTAGAGTTGCTCAAGACATATATGATTGCAGGGGTATACCTGGTGATCCAGTGGTTAAGAATCCACCTTCCAACACATGGGACATAGGACTGATCCCTGGTCAGGGAATAAGATCCCACATGCCACCAGACAACTAAGCCTGTGTGCCACAACTCGGGAGAGAAGCTCACTTACCGCAATGAAGACCCAGCATAGCCAAGAAAAAAAAAAAGGAATACACGACTGTGATTCTAGGCTCCCCCCTTCATGAAAGTGAGGCTGTGTGGCAAGGGAGACAGCACCAGAGGAGTTTTGAGAAATATTTTATGCATACAAGGGCTTCCCCAGTGGCTCAGATGGTATAGAATCTGCCTGCAACGCAGGAGATCTGGATTTGATCCCTGGGTTGGTAAGATCCCCTGGAGAAAAGAATGGCTACCCACTCCAGTATTCTTGTCTAGAGAATTCCATGGACAGAGGAGCCTGGCGGGCTACAGTCCATGGGTCACAAAGAGTCCGTCAGCAACTAACACTTTCACTTTATGCATATAAAGTATGTTAGTCGCTCAGTCGTGTCGGACTCTGAGTGACCCCATCGACTGTAGCTCACCAGGTTCGTCTGTCCATGGAATTCTCTAATCAAGAATACTGGAGTGGGCTGCCATGTTCTTCTCCTTATGCAGATAAAACTGATTCCAAAACACTGTACCTTCAGATACAAGTGTGTGTTAGCTGGACTGGAATCTTAAAATGCCTATTCACCAGTTAGGTTCCACACTAGATCTCATAATATTCCAAAACTAAAGCTTAAGGTGAATAGTTCGTGGGTTTCCTTTCTTCCTATCATTATGTCTAATTCTTACCTTGCTTCCTATTAGAGACTATGGTGTATGCTTCATAATCCCAGTTGATTCTTTTCTGCCCAGAAATACTAAGGTAGCTTTTATGCCTAGCACAACTTCTTTCACTATGAAATGCATTCACTCTAGGAAGCTCTTATCTAAGAAGCCCTCTGTACCTCCTTCATCCTGACTGGCCACCTGTTTTAGAGACTATTTGATTAAAGCGAGTGTCAGTGGCTCCATTTGTCATTCCCTATGTAAGTGAAAGGAATCATAAAGTCATGAGTCGCTGCCCATGAAGTCCTGGCTGATGAGTCCCAGCTGAGCTGCAGACATACAACATTTTCACTGATAGTTGTTCCAACCCTTCATTTGCGATTAATTACTCTGCAGGAGCAGTCTGCCTGGGACGACAAAACAATTTTCATTCATCAGCAGTGAGTGTGAGATTAATGAAAGCCACAAGCGCATTAGAATGAAACACTAAGCTTTCATTTGTGCGATCAGTACCTGAGGAAACAGAATACTTTATTTTCTTCTCTATGTATTTCTGCTTCCAGCAATAAAATCAGATTAGACTTTTATAAATGCCACAGATTACACTTTTGACTATTCATATGTGTATCTAAGATATATATAATATGGCTATATATTATATGTGATATATATATATATAATATGTAAGAAAAAATGGCAAATGTATCAATAGCCTGTGAAAGCAATGCATAAAAGCATGTTACAAAAGCCATCTTCCTATCAGTGTTCATTTTAAGGGAGTAATTATTGGCCTGGTTTCCTCCCAAGCTGCCTTCTTTGACCCTAAAACAGCGACACACCATTAAAATGAAAGATAGTCAGGAGATGGAGCAGAAACTCCTATTCTCACAGTTTTCATCAGCACATACATCAGTTCATTGAAAATCTTTAATTAAATTTTAAATACCCTGGAGACTGAGAGTATCCTGGATATGAGAAACAGCAGAAGACCTCAGATCTCAAAAGTTCTTATCAGTGTTCAGATAAGGATGGTTTCCTGAATCCAAATCACTCTACACATCCTTCCCACAAAACTAATGTCAACAAGGAACAAAATAATACCACACATGCTCCATACATTCAGCATCACTAGGAAGGAGAGAAGAGCATGAGCTTCAAATCAATGCAAATTACAATAGTGCTCCCTCCTTCTACCGTCATCATTAGCTTTGTCCACCAAAAAAACAAAACAGATAATGATGTACCAGCAGCAGTGAGCAAATCCACCACCCAGATTTTGGTTTCCAGATACCATTCTTCACTGGAAGGTACCAGAGCTCTTTGGAGAAATGATCGATTCTTGAGATGTGCAGGAAAAGTCAGCCTAGAACATCTTGTGCCACAAGTAAGGAAATGTTCAAAAGATTGATGGAGGCATGTCAAAAAGACACCAGCATCACTCTTAAGGGGCTCCCACTAACCAAAACTGGAATATTTAAAGTATCAAAATAAAAACATTGGTAGATTATAACTCAATGATAAGAATTCATGAGTCTACATACTGATATAAATAGATAAATGAATCCATAACAAAGGAGAAACAAAGAGTCTTCATTACAGGAAAATACTGATCAATCACGTTGGGAAAAAATATCATTTTGCAAACATAATTCTGAAAATTAATGCAGGCAAATATCATTGGGTGCTTAATCTTGGTTGTAAAAATCTGATGAAGAACAAGAGAATCACATAGCCTCAAGTACCTCCCAACAAATTATTTAGCAAGTAAAGTGGGGGAAATGACTAAGCAGTTGAGAAATTAGAGAACACCATAATAAAGTGATCAAGATTAATATCACTCTTAGGGGAAAATTAATAACATGTACCTTCAGGTATGATATTTTATCACTTAAATAATATCCCAGCCAAAAATGTGTAACTTGAAGAAACATCAAAGAAACACAAATTAAGAAATATTCTATTGAACAACTGGCATGTATTTTTCAAAATGCCAGTGGCACAAAAGACCAAAAAAGGCTGAAGAACTATCAACTTAAAAATGACAAATTTTATTTGCTACATATTCAGATCATGACTACGTTTCAGCTTCTGTAGTTTTTCCTGGCATTCATAGCTTACTTTCTTTCCTCTGGCTTTCAGTGCCTGTTATCTCAGGTAGCCCTGTTTAAGCAGGAGGACTTTTCTCGACTACCATTTATTCTGTTCTACATTTATTTATGTTCTAGGCTTAGACTTATACTGGCTTCCCTCCTAGGTCTGTCGGTAAAGAATCTGCCTGCAATGCAGGAGACATGGGTTCAATTCCTGGGTTGGGAAGATGCCCTGGAGAAGGAAATGGCAACCCACTCCAGTATTCTTGCCTGGAAAATCCCATGGACAGAGGAACCTGGCGGGCTACAGTCCATGGGGTTACAAGAGTCGGACGTGACTGAGTGACTTTCACTACTACTACTATACTTGATTAGTGGATTCATACAGGCGTAGGATTGGGAGTAGAATTATCTGTTGGCTGGAATTTAATTTATCTGCTCAAAATAATTTTCTCTAAGAGATGTCCAATCAAATGGCATTGCAACTTTAGGTTTAGATGTGCCCCAACTCAATGTTCCAAGCAGCACTGTGTTGTATTATTCAGTCCCTAAGTTGTGTCCAACTCTTTGTGACCCCATGAACTGCAGCACGCCAGGCTTCCCTGTCCTTCACTATTTCTCGGAGTTTGCTAAAATTCATGCCCATTGAGTCAGAGATGCCATCCAACCATCTCATCCTCTGTTGCCTCCTTATCCTTTTGTATTCATCCATTTTTTTAAACTAAACAACAATGTATACATTATGTAATTTTATTAGATGAATGGATGAGTATGAAACGAATAGGTAAAAGTAGTTTTATGTTGGTAGAATTATTTGATGATTCTTGTTTCCCCTCTATAATTTTTCTATTTCTTCATGAATTTCTAATAGTGAGAATATCTTTTACAATCATATTAATATAAATATATACGGATATATTAACAATAAAAGAGAAAGCATATCTGGCTAGTTTTCCTTACAGTTTTCATTTACAAGATCCATCTACCTTATTTTTCTTCCTATTCAGTAAAATAAGCTTTAAAAGGTAGCAATTACCTTTCATATAGTACAGGGGTTATTACCTGGGGCACTGATTTTCTCCTAGACAGAGTAGTTTGAAGCTGTCCAATCTCTTCTGAACATAGTTTCTGAATTTTGAAGAGTTTCCCCCTCTGGAATCCCCAGGATATAGCCAGAAGTCATTGTCCTAGGCTTTCTTGATGCTGACATCATACACATAATGGGTGTTGCCAATCAGATGCATAACATTAGTCCTCAGCTGGCAAGCTAATGCTATAAGGATGCTGACATGAATAGCATTTATCCTAGGTGAATACAACCACAGGGGCTCAAAGGTCATCTTTCCCAGCATCAGGGTCTTTTCCAGTGAGTCAGCTCTTTGTATCAGATGGCCAAAGCATAGGAGCTTCAGCTTCAGCATCAGTCCTTTCAATGAATACTCAGGGTTGATTTCCTTTAGGATTGATTTGTTTGATCTCCTTGATGTCCCAGGGACTCTCAAGAGTCTTCTCCAGCACTACAATTTGAAAGTATAATTCTTCAGTGCTCATGGCAACCCACTCCAGTATTCTTGCCTGGAGAATTCCGTGGACAGAGAAGCCTGGCAGGCTACAGTCCATGGGGTCACAAGTGGACTTGACTGAACAACTAACACACAACCTTCTGTATGGTCCAGCTCTCACATCTGTACATGACTACCAGGGTCCAGCCCTGGTGGATCCAGGGAATTCAAAGGGGAAACGGCTTTAGTGATCAGGATATGATAGAATTAAAGATATAAAAAGTGGTTAAATAGGGATAGCTCAGAGAAGAAATTCAGTGGAGAAAAGAGGCTGAATAACTTGGTTTACGTGGAAAACCAATAAAATTCCAAGACAAGGAATTTGAGCCACCTATGTAGACTGCAGGCATCCTCCCATTCTCCCGAAGGAGAGGAGACACTAAGGCCTCCCTGGTCAGATCTTAGAAGCCCAGGCAAAATTAGTAGGCTTGGCGAGCCTCCACACTCCAGATGGGAATTCAGCCAGAAGGTGAGAGAAAGAACAACATGGGGAGACCAAGCTTCGGTGAGCAAGTCCCGCACTTTAGTTTCCAAAGTAGTTTTTATACCTTAAGTTGTGCATAGAGGATAATGGGGGAAGGGGTAGAGTCATGCAAGGACAGCAGTCCTTGATCCCTATCGAAGCCAGGCTTTCAAACTTATCATATGCAAAAGTTTAGGTGATTTACATCATGTTCTGGCCAGGAGGGCTGTTAACATTTTATGACCCTTTCTTCAGAAAACTTATTTTTCTCTAAAGGTGATTATTCTAAAGTCAGGCGCCACCCTCTGAAAGCATTAGATAAAGTTGCATTTCTATAGGGCAAAAGTGTTGTGGGCTATAACAAGAAAAGAATTAACTCAAGGGTCCAAAGTTACAAACATTAAAGCTATTACTTACATTCCTATACACCAATTATATTAATCAATACACTCTCAGGGACATAGTAGGTAAGGGATATGGAAACTTAGCAGCAAACATTGGCCCAATAAATGAAAACCCTTCACCAATATAATTTCTAATCAACCCACTATACTATACTAATAATCTTCTAACTGCTCAAAGGAATCTGTATTTAGACAGTTTAGAACATCTCATGCCTCTCACGGTTGGGAGGCTGTGAACAATCACATGTGGCTGGAAGAACCTATTCAGGCAGGCTAGAGGACTTCCAAAGGAGTTTGTGAACTAAAACACTCTTGTCACGCCCAGGAACTTTATTAACTGGAGCTCTAAGTTAACTCCTTCTCCGAGAGAGGTGGTGGGGGACAGCCCCCCATAAAGTCAGAGGTGTAGGTGAGAGCACAAAGCAGTAAAGTAGGTAGACTCTGGTTTTGGGGGTAGATGCTCAAGAATTTCCAGGGGGACTCCTGAGGCTCAATCCCGCCTTTGCATATGCCGAACCTCCTTCCTCATGACCTTTGCCACGGGCAGAGTTCCTCATGCTGGCTCCCGGCACATGACTACTGGGAAAACCATAGCTTTGAATGCTCAAGAATTTCCAGGGGGACTCCTGAGGCTCAATCCCGCCTTTGCATATGCCGAACCTCCTTCCTCATGACCTTTGCCACGGGCAGAGTTCCTCATGCTGGCTCCCGGCACATGACTACTGGGAAAACCATAGCTTTGACTAGATGGACCATAGTCATCAAAGTGGGCTATGTTTTTTAATACACTATCTAGGTCTATCAAAGCTTTCCCTCAAGAAGCAAGGGTCTGTTAATTTCATGGCTGCAATCAATCTGAAGTGATTTTGGAGCCCAAAAAAATAAAGTCTGTCACTATTTCCACTGTTTCTCCATCTATTTGCCATGAAGTGATGAGAACAGATGCCATGATATTAGTTTTCTGAATCTTGAGTTTTAAGCCAACTTCTTCACTCTCCTCTTTCACTCTCCTCTTGATAGAGGCTCTTTAGTTCTTCACTTTCTGCCATAAGGGTGATATCATCTGCATGTCTGAGGTTATCGATATTTCTCCTGGCAATCTTGATTCCAGCTGGTGCTTCATCCAGTCCAGCATTTCTCATTATGTACTCTGCATATAAGTTAAATAAGTAGGGTGACAATATACAACCTTGATGTACTCCTTTCCCAATTTGTAACCTGTCTCTTGTTCCATGACCAGTTCTGTTTCTTCTTGACCTGCATACAGATTTCTCAGGAGGCAGGTAAGGTGCTCTGGTATTCCCATCTCTTGAAGAATTTTCCATGGTTTGTTGTGATCCACACAGTCAAAGGCTTTGGCATAGTCAATAAAGCAGAAGTGGATGTTTTTCTGGACTTTTCTCCCTTTTTCAATGATCCAAGAGATGTTGGCAATTTGATCTCTGGTTCCTCTGCCTTTTCTAAATCCAACTTGAACATCTGAAAGTTCACAGTTCATGTCCTGTTAAAGCCTGTCTTGGAGAATTCTGAGCATTACTTTGCTAGCATGTGAAATTAGTGCAATGGTGTGGTAGTTTGTGCATTCTTTGGAATTGCCTTTCTTTGGGATTGGAATGAAAACTGACCTTTTCTAGTCCTGTGGCCACTGCTGAGTTTCCTAAATCTGCTGATATATTGTGTGCAGCATTTTCACAACATCATTTTAGGATTTGAAATAGCTCAACTGGAATTCCATCACTTCCACTAGCTTTGTTCGTAGTGATGCTTCCTAAGGCCCATTTGACTTTGCATTCCAGGATGTCTGGCTCTAGGTGAGTGATCACACCATCATTGATTATCTGGGTCATGAAGATCTTTTTTGTATTTGCATGAAGTACAGTACATTAAATAAACAGGGTGACAATGTACAGCCTTGATGTACTCCTTTCCCAATTTTGAACCAGATTGAAGCAACTTAGCGGCAGTAGTTGCTCCATATCTGATTTTAAATGTTGCTTTTTGACCTACATACAGGTTTCCAGGAGGCAGGTAAGGTGGTTTGGTATTCCCAGCTCTTTAAGAATTCTACACAGGCAAAGGCTTTTGCATAGTCAATGTGGCATAAATAGATGTTTTTCTACAATTCCCTTGCTCTCTCTATGATCCAACGGATGTTGGCAATTTGATCTCTGGTTCCACCGCCTTTTCTTTTTTAAAAAAAAAATTTATTTATTTTAATTGGAGGCTAATTACTTTACAATATTGTATTGGTTTTGCCATACATCAACATAAATCTGCCACAGGTATACACGTGTTCCCCATCCTGAACCCCCTTCCCACCTCCCTCCCTGTACCATCCCTCTGGGTCATCCCAGTGCACCAGCCCCAACCATCCTGTATCATGCATCGAACCTGGACTGGCGATTCATTTCATATATTATATTATACATGTTTCAATGCCATTCTCCCAAATCATCCCACCCTCTCCCTCTCCCAAGAGTCCAAACTGCTACTGCTGCTAAGTCACTTCAGTTGTGTCCGACTCTGTGCGACCCCAGAGACGGCAGCCCACCAGGCTCCCCCGTCCCTGGGATTCTCTAGGCAAGAACACTGGAGTGGGTTGCCATTTCCTTCTCCAGTGCATGAAAGTGAAAAGTGAAAGTGAAATCGCTCAGTCGTGTCCACCTCTTAACAACCCCATGGACTGCAACCCACTAGGCTCCTCCATCCATGGGATTTTCCAGGCAAGAATACTGGAGTGGGGTGCCATTGCCTTCTCCAAAGAATCCAAAAGACTATTCTATACATCTGTGTCTCTTTTGCTGTCTCACATACAGGGTTATCATTACCATCTTTCTAAATTCCATATATATGTGTTAGTATACTATATTGGTGTTTTTCTTTCTGGCTTACTTCACTCTGTATAATAGGCTCCAGTTCTATCCACCTCATTAGAACTGATTCAAATGTATTCTTTTTAATGGCTGAGTAATACTCCATTGTGTATATGTACCACAGCTTTCTTATCCATTTGTCTGCTGATGGACATCTAGGTTGCTTCCATGTCCTGGCTAAATTCAGCTAGAAATCTGAAAGCCCTAGGTTCTTGTACTATTGAAGCCTAGCTGGAAGGATTTTGATCATTACCTTGCTAGCATGAGAAATGAGTACAATTATGTGGTAGTTTAAACATTCTTTAGCATTGACCTTTTCTGGGATTGAAATGAAAAACTGACCTTTACCAGTCCTGTAGCCACTGCTGAGTTTCCTAAATTTGCTGACATATTGAGTGCAACACTTTAACAGCATCATCTTTTAGGATTTGAAATAGCTCAGCTGGAATCCCATCACTTCCACTAGCTTTGTTCTTAGTATTGCTTCCTAAGGCCCACTTGAATTCACACTCCAGGATGTCTGACTCTAGGTGAGTGGCCACATCATCGTGGTTATCTGGGTCATTAATACCTTTTCATATAGTTCTGCTGTGATTCTTGCCACCTCTTCTTCATCTCTTCTGCTTCTGTTAGGCCCTTACCATTTCCATCCTTTATTGTGCCCATCTTTGTATGAAATGTTCCCTTGGTATCTACAATTTTCTTGAAGATGTCTCTAGTCTTTCCCATTCTGTTGTTTTCCTCTGCTTTGTTGCATTGTTCACTTAAGAAGGCTTTCTTATCTCTCCTTGCTATTCTCTGTAACTTGGGTTCATTCCCTTTCTCCTTTGCCTTTCGCTTCTCTTCTTCTCTCAGTTATTTGTAAGCCCTCCTCAGACAATAGTTTTGCATTCTTGCATTTCTTTTTCTTTGGTATGGTTTTGGTCACCGCCTCCTGTACAGTGTTACAAACCTCCACCCATAGTTTTTCAGGCAGACTGTTCTCCAGATGCAACCCCTTGAATCCATTTGTCACTTCTGCTGTATAATGATAGGGATTTGATTTAGGTCACACATGAATGGTCTAGAGATTTTCCCTATTCAGTTTAAGTTTGAATTTTATAAGAAGGAGTTCATGATCTGATACACAATCAGCTTCTGGTCTTGTTTTTGCTGACTGTATAGAGCTAGCTTCTCCATCTTCAGCTGCCTATACATATGTATAAATACATATATAGGTGTATGTGTATATATATATTTATATATGTGTGTATATAAATATATACATATATATCTATGTATATCAGAGACCTATTTGCTTACTCCTTGGAAGGAAAGTTATGAGCAACCTAGATAGCATGTTCAAAAGCAGAGACATTACTTTGCCAACAAAGGTCCGTCTAGTCAAGGCTATGGTTTTTCCTGTGGTCATGTATAGATGTGAGAGTTGGACTGTGAAGAAGGCTGAGTGCTGAAGAATTGATGCTTTTGAACTGTGGTGTTGGAGAAGACTCTTGAGAGTCCCTTGGACTGCAAGGAGATCCAACCAGTTCATTCTGAAGGAGATCAGCCCTGGGATTTCTTTGGAAGGAATGATGCTGAAGCTGAAACTCCAGTACTTTGGCCACCTCATGCGAAGAATTGACTCATTGGAAAAGACTCTGATTCTGGGAGGGATTGGGGGCAGGAGGAGAAGGGGATGACAGAGGATGAGATGGCTGGATGGCATCACTGACTCGATGGACGTGAGTCTCAGTGAACTCTGGGGGTTGGTGATGGACAGAGAGGCCTGGCATGCTGCAATTCATGGGGTCGCAAAGAGTCGGACACGACTGAGCGACTGATCTGACCTGATTTGGATACTTACCTCACTGCTTTCAAAATATATCAGTGTTTTAACTTATTTGGAATGGACTTAGATTAGAGATTCTTTTTAGGTAAAAGCAAGGCATCACAAAATCAAAATGCACTCCTTCTTTTAGTCCTCAAGTACCTAAAGAACATTTATTATATAGTCAAGTACTGTGTTAGGTACTCAGGATATGGAAATTTAAAATACAGTCCCTTATGAATCTATGTGGAAGGCTGGGTAGTAAACAGATTTGGGTGTTAGAGTTAGTGTTGTAATAAGAGTTATAATAAGGATATTTCAAGAACTACAGAAGCATTTAGCACTAACTAGGGGGAACCATGGAAGCTTCAAGGAAAAAGTCACATCTGGTGTTAGCTGAAAACATTGTGTTAACTAAGAGAAAAGAGTGGTAGCATTTCAAAAAAAAGAAATGAGTATACACCAAAAAAAAAAAAAATCAGGTTATATTAAATGAAAAGGTCTGACTAGGATACCTGTTTTGGTGTTGACAGTCTGTAAGGAGACCATGTCCAGGGATGAGACAGGAAGAGTAAAAAGGAAACTCACGGAGAGCCTTACATGTCATGTGTTTCAGCAGACTTTTGTGTTCCACCCCACAATCCTGGCTTCAGGAAACAGTCCCATATAAGTGTCAAGTCACTTTGTACTGACAGAAACTCACTGAAAGTTTGTGTCCACATCTTTTGCTTTCTGCCCTAGGTTTTCTCCAACTCCTCAATAAGAGGCACTGGAGGGAGACCACCCAGCTCTTAGGTGTTACAGCACAGAAGCGTGTGCATGGACAGGGTGGGGGACATGTAAACCTCTTGGGGCAACCCTCACCAAAGGGGAAAAGTTCATAAATACTTACCCTTATGGCTGGTGTGGACGCTGAAAGGTGTTATAGACAATCCCAAGAAGGCCCCAGTGGGAACCAGGATGGAAGGAACCCTAGTCTCCCATGACAGTGATTACGGCATCTCCGTATCGGCTTTATCTCCTTCCTCCCCCACACTCCCCAATCTCTCCCTTCTGCCGTGAGATTACTCCCCAAAAACTACCCACACACAGACCCTTATTTTACGCTCTGATTTTGAGAGGAACTCAGGTTCATATCCCAGGCTGAGAAGTTTTATACGTAAATGCTACAGAAAACAATTTGCTTACTTTTAGCAAGGGAGTAACATGATTAGATTTTTAGTTCCATGAGGAAATGATCAGCCAAAGGCAAGCCTGGGGGCTGGAAAACAAAATAGGAAGAGTTTCTTCATGTCTATTGCAACATAAACTTACTAAGCAATCCCCAGAAGTAAATGGGTTTTTTAATGAGAAAATAACATAATGACCTTAAAAAATGGCTAACCAGATGGCACTTTCTGATTGCATTTTAGGAAAAGGAAAATGCACTAGCTCTGGTTCCAGGAAAAATGACTAATTAGTTAGATTTTGGATTTTGGGGTTCTCTTGCTGTTCACCTTCTCCTATTTTGCGATTCTTTTAAAAAAGCTTCTAGTAGCCATGATCTGCTGGTAAACTGCTTCCAGGGGAGGGGAAAAAAAGCACTAATTTGTAGTATTTGCTGATCTCTGTGCTAGGAACACTCCCACCATGGCCAGTTTCTAACTGCAAAGGTTTTGACAACCAACTTGCAGATTTTATGAATACTTAACTGTCTTCTTCCCACCACACCACTGCCATTTCCCACAGGAAAGGACTCAGGCTACTCAGAATTCTCACAACCAACTTCCTTTCTATCAATATGAAACTGCTTTCCAGTGCAGTGCTATAGTGAGAGATCCCAGTATCCTAAATTTTGATCCCTTCCTCACTCAGCATCATTCCTCCACTATCTCCAGATATCATTGTATGTTTCCAGGGTGTAGTGGATGCTGTGGGGATGTAGTGGATGCTGTAGTGGATGTAGTGGATGCTGACTCTCCCTTCTCTTCACTATTCTGGTACTCTCTATTGTCATGAGTGGTGGCTGCAAACTCTTCTCAGCTTCCTCTCCCTTTAGACAGAGAATTACTCCCTTCGTCTAGGAGACTTGGGTGGGAGGGCAATTACGGACATTACCCAGAACCACATACTGGCCCACCAGTATTAACAGCTCATCTAAGTAAGACATGATGAGCAAAAACTACTAAGTGCCTGACTGTAAGACACATATGCTCCAGAATGTGGGAGAAAATCCCAATAAAGATCCAAGAATTTGCAACTCCTGATGAATTATTTAGGAGTCTCATGGTCTGGGGCATGCTGAAACTTCCCCTCAAATGGAAAGGATGAGTTGTTGTATTTTGCACCTTTTCTTTTTTGGCCACACCACACGGCATGTAGGATCTCCAACCAGGGATCCACCATGCTCTCCCTGGACTGGAAGCACAGTCTTAACCAGGACGGCCAGGGAAATCCCTGCACCCTCTATCTCTAAGTAAAAAGTGCAGTGCTGGATGGGGTTAGCAGACACACATCCACTCATAAGTGGCACAGAAGGCTGCCAGTCTTACAGTAAGGCTCACAAAAAGAAGGGCTTTGCAACAGCTGCAGGCCAAAGTACAAGTAGCCCTGAAGGACCCAGCAGATCCCATGTTACTAGGGCTGTCTGAAGTGGACAAGGAGACTCTGTCAAATCTCTGGCCAGGAAAGACGTAGCAGCAACCTCTAGGTTCTGTATCAAAACCATGCTGTCTGCAGAAGAAACTATACAGTATTGAAAAGCAGTTTCTGGCATGGCCAGGCCCCTGGTAGAAACTGAGCATTTACCCTTCCAGACTAATATAATTAGTCTGGATGTATACTACTTTACAGATGTATACTGTCACAATAACAAAGTCATTTAAGATCAAGTAGGTCTAGCAACAATTCATCAGAAAATGAAATAAGATTAGGCTCAAGCAGGTTCAGAAGGCTCAAGTAAGCTACTTGAATAGGAAGGAACACTGGCCCTACCATATACCACATCATCCAGAACTGGATAGAGCTATAGAAAAGCAGCTTGAAAGCATAGATGATGCATCAGCTTGGTGATGACACCTTGTGGGAAAAGGTATCATTCCTCAGGATGCCAATTACACCTTAAGCCAGTGGTCATTATAAGATGCTATATTGCCAATATCTAGAATTCATGGCTCCAGGAACCAATGGGGAGATATAAGAATGCTCTCATTCACCATCACTTGCAGTGACTGACCTGTACTTTCCTTTCCTACAACTTTAGCTATCATTAATCCCTTGGTCCCAAAAGGGGCCACTTCCACTAAACAGTATAGGACAGGGCCCATTAAACTTAAAGCTACAGCTGACATGTGGTTACCTTGGGCTCATTATAACAGTGATCCAGCTGTCATAAAAAAGGAGCTATCACACTGGATGGGGTAATTGACCCTGACTGTCAAAGGGATAAACTGCTGCTATATATTAGGGACAGATAAAAATCAGTTTGGTGCTCAGGTGCCACTCTTGGTACTCACTTGGTTTTAAATGTAAATGGGCAAGTACAGCAATCACTGCCTGATGAGGGTACCAATCACCAGAGGCTCGGAATCCCCTGGGACTGAGAATACAGGCACTCACCCATGCAAGCTATGGTTATGCTAGTTAAGAGGAGGAGGTCTACAGTGGAAAGTAAGAGAGGGATAAAACAAAAATCACTCTAAGACCAGCTACAGTGTGGGGGTTATAATTTATCCCACTAGCTCCCCCATTAACTGGGGCATGGCTGTGCCTGGATGGAATAAATTTCATGGGAGAAGCAAATAAGTCTGAACAGTGCAAGAAGTGGACTATAGTGGATGCTCCAGGTTTCCCCCAAAACGCTGGGTCACCCACCACCACCACCCCCAGCCACTGTGAATAGTGCCTGCCAAAAGCTCACAGCTTCCCCTTTCTTTGGATCAATGTTTCAGCAGAATGGATGATGCCTTTTTACTACAGACATTTATATACACACATAGACACCCAACAGCCAATGACAGACAACACAGGCATGACAAACGCCAGCCCCTTCCTGAAAACAAGGACAAATCCATGGTATAATTTGTATTCCAAGCATTCAGGCTGAAACTGGTCTCTAGACAAGATTGCTTCTTTGCTTAGCTTTCTTGCCACCCTAAACTGTACCCTCCACCCCTTTTCTTCCAAGAGTGTTCCCTTAGTAAATCACTTGTCTCAAGAATCCAATCACAGGTTCTCCTTCAAGGGAACTTCAACTTAAGACAAAGGAGATCTCTGGAGTAAGAAAAATAATGGAAAAATTTCAGATGGAAGATCAAAACAAAGGTCAAAATATTTGAGGACAAATGTTTTTTCATTGCTTTTTCATCAAATCAGGATGTTGTCAGCTTATATCATGTAAAATAAATTAATATCTGACTTCCAAGTTTGCTATAAGGATTGAAGAAATAGTATTATAAGAAAGATGTGTGTGTGTGTGTGTGTGCTCAGTCATTTCCCCCTGGACTTTGCAACCCCATGGAATTCTCCGGGCTAGAATACTGGAGTGGGTTGTCATTTCCTACTCCAGGGGATCTTCCCCACCCAGGGATTGAACCCATGTCTCTTGAGTCCCCTGCATTGGCAGGCAGATTCTTTACCACTGCTCCACCTGGGAAGCCCATAAGAAAGGTACCTAAGTTAAATTCTGTACGTGCAGGCATTCAAAAAAGGATTGCTCTCATTATTAATACCAATAGAATTGTTTAAATAATTTTTTTAAAGCTTGTTTCTGACTAGTGGAATCTGGAAAGCAGCAGCAGCAAGCTAAGAGGCTTGCTGAGAGAGGTCTGCCCTGCTCTGCATGCAGAGAGCTGCTGTCTCATTGTCCTCCTCAAATGGGAAGTGAGTCCCCCTCCCTGCCTATGGAGCCCTGAGGGGATGCTTCCAAGGCAGGCGTGGAGGAGGAAGCTGTGGGAAGTATCCCCATGACTGTAGTTTGACTCTGTAGTCACTGTGTTTTGTATTTTATTTTGTTTCTGATTTAATGAAGGCAAGCAGGAGGGAAAAAATAAAGCCATATGCACTGTATAGGAGAAGTTCATTTCTGTTTCAGGTGGCTCAGCTTAGATCAAGTGTGGCTGACACGCACCTTTTTAAAATTACACAGTCAGGCCCTACTCTAGATATAATAGATAAGTAATATACTTAGATGTTTATGGCAATGAGTTGATAATAAGTTGTTTACCATCCTCTCATGTCATTTGATGTTTGACGGCATCACTGACGCAACGGACATAAACTTGGGCAAACTTTGGGAGTGGTGAGGGAAAGAGAGGCCTGGTGTGCTGCAGTCCACGGGGTCACAAAGAGTTGGACGTGACTGGACAAATAACATGTCATTTGAGGTTTCTGAAGTTCTAGTATTAGAATAATGAAAGCCATCTGGTAAAAAGCTTCAAAAAACTTTTTTAAAAGGTAAAAAGCAACAAGAAAAAGGGCTAGGCCTGAAAAAACAGGTATGGCAGCCAGAAATCAAAAGGAATGGATACTGAAAAAATATTAAGAAATGAACTTGAAAAGACAGGAAAAAACAAGGACAGGTAAAAACAATGCACACAGATTATACTATAAGATCACTATTAAAATGCTTCTGCATGGTCCAATGTGAGCCAAATTGTATAAAGTAAAAATTAAGTCATATCACAGATCTGGATGGAACCGGATGGCTGGGTGGCATCACTGATTCAATGGATACGAGCTTGGGCAAACTCTAAGAGATGGTGAGGGACAGAGAGGCCTGCCATGCTGCAGTTCATGGGGTCATAAAGAGTCCAACACTACTGAGAGACTGAACAACAACAGAGATCTTGGGTAACGGTGTGGCAGGCACAGTTGCCTGCTTACCCAACAGCTGTTTCGAACTCCAGGCTCCATGCTGTCCTCTGCCACAGAGGCAAAGCCATAACTCATATTCCCAGTTTTCTATTATAGCAAGCAGTAGCCATAAAATTCTATTCTGGACATTAACTGTAAGAGAATGCTTCTGAGAAATTTCTAGAATTTTCTTTTCTGATAGAAGAGGCGAACCTACAAAGGAGCTCTCTTTTGCCACTGCTCCCTTTCTGTTTTTGACTCTGGTCTGGCAGCCATCTTGGATCCAGGAGGAATTTCACAAATAAGCCAAGGACGATAGAGCAGAAAACAGGAACTGGGTTGTTTACCCCCTTATCAAGCCATCAAACAACCTCAGCAACAGCCTTTTCTGAACATCGCCTGAACTGATAAAAATGAATGTATTTTAAGCCATGTCTAGTAGTCTACTCTATAGCTTATAGCAAAATACATCCCATATAAATACAAATAATCCCTTGGATTAGGGTTGAAAGGTATAAAAAGTCAATCCAGGCTATTACTAAAGAAGAGATGGGAGTTATCTCTACCCAGAAGGAGCAAGCCAGGCTTTCAGGATGACAGGTGTTGTGGAGGAATGCGCAGACACAAGGCACGTGGGTGGCTGGCTGAGCTCACAGGTACAGAGCCAAACTGACACACCTGTGGCCTAGCAGCCACGGGAGGTTAGAAAGAGAATGGAAGACAAAGGCCCACGCAGGGACCGAGCCAAGACAGGGTCTGGAACGGAGGAACTGGCCTCTGGAAAACAGGTTTGTGTAGCAGAGGCTAAGCCAAGCCCAGGGCCAGCAGCTGAGTTTTTTCCCGAAGAGAAGTGAATGCAGCCAGCAAAGCTTGCTGTACCATGAAGTCTTTTCAGGAAGTCCCATGCAAGCCCTAGTTTTAAAAGATGTTATATGAGGAGAAGAGCATCTCTAAAGACTTACAGAGTCGGGTCAGAATTCCTGCCTCTGTCCGTTTGTAAACACCACGGTACTCACCATGTTTGACAGGAACTATGAGTTTATCTGCCTCATGAGAAGGAATTTAGCTCCTCTGAGGATAAAATCATGCTTTGTTCATCACTGTGCCCTCACTGCCTACCAGAGTACTTAGTTAGCAATGATTGATTCAGTTTGTTTGAGGGATGAATAACAGAAATAACAGTTTTATTCACCATGTACAATGTGCTAGGCATTATGTTAAATGCTATATACTCAGTAGTTCATTCATTTCATGGGAAATAGTTACTATCATTATCCCCACTTAACTGAAGAGGAAACTGCGGTTTACAAAAGTTAAGTAAATTTCCCTAGGATACTCAGCTCGGAGTTTCAGACTCTGCATCAGAAACCAGGCCATCTCCCTCCAGAGAATAATACTGTTACCCATTAATGGAGGGAAAGAGCACAAAAATCATTTAAGATGCTACCAGAGAATTAGGACATTTGTTTCTTCTTTCTCTCAGAAAGGAAATTGGGGCTTTGTTTCTTAGACACACTTGGTTCTTTTCTTACTCTTGGGAATAATTGATAGTGCTGTTTTTAAGAGCCCAGACATAAAATGAAGGCATACAAGACAGCAAACCCAAACGTGCAAACACACTTCAAGCCTCTTCATGTGCTACATCAATAGATGTCATTGTCCAATAAGAGTCACATGTCCAAGACTACAGTCAAAGGTCGTAGAAGTGCACTCCTGTCTTCAGGTGGCAATGGCAAAACTACGTCAGTGTGCCACAGGGAAAAGGGAGAAAAAACAGCCAATAATTTAATCTGCCACAAAACGTTAGTTTTCTCATAGATAAAATAAGCCTACTACACCTACCAGTTGTGGTATATAGACTAACAGCCACTCCAAAGGGGCCATGCCCTAGTCCCCACAAGCTGTGAATACGTTACCTTAAATGGCAAAAGAGATTTTGCAGAAGTGATTGTGTTAAATGATCTTAAAGTAGAAGGATTGGCCTGGATTATACTGGAAAGCTCAGTGTAATCATAAATGTCTTTATAAAAGAAAAAAGGAGGTAGAAGAACAAGAAGAAGAGATGTAACAGTGGAAGCTGAGGTCACAGTGATGCAAGACCGTGGCCAAGGAATGCGCAGCCTCCGGAAGCTGTAAAAGGCAGGAACAGAATGATCATAGTCCAGTTAAAACCTGCACTTTATCCCCATGAGACATTTCAGGTTTGTGATCTCTAGAATTGTAAAGTAATAAATTTGTGTTCTTTTAAGCCACTAAGTCTGTGGCATGTTGTTTCAACAGCTGCTGCTGCTGCTAAGTCGCTTCAGTTGTGTCCGACTACGTGTGCATTGCCTTCTCCAGTTTCAACAGCAGTAAGAAGCTAATACATTAAGTGAGTCATTATCACTGTCCAGGAAAGTCCTGAATATGGATTACTGCAGGCTTTATTTTTCACATACCCAGCATGATTAATCTGGATGCCAAAGGCCTTGTTTTCATTTCAGGAGGGAATCGTGAGTCCTGCGTCATTGAAAAGAGGAGTGTTTACTTGGGCCAGTTTGGAAGGAGTTCAGCAGAATCTCAGGACATGAGAGGCCATCACTTCCATTAGATGCTCCACAAGCCATATGCTGGTAGCTGTCAAAGGGAGGTGCTCATGAAACAGCCAATGGGTGACATGTGAACCTGGCTCTGCAGCAGAGACAGCGAGCAGTCAAGGAGAGCTGCTCTGCCAGCATTGGTTGCTTCCAGAGGCCCCATAAGTAGGGTTGTCCACAGCTTCTCCATGCTGACCCAGTTCTAATCCATGAAGCCCAGAACCCCAATCTCTAGACTCACCAACTTCCTCTAAGGTCAAAGCTCATTACCTCTCTTCCCTTCCTAAAATGACCTTCATTTAGTCCCCACCAGTCTGGGACTCTTAACTTCTCCTTATTCTCTTTCTGCTGACCTGTTAAAACATAAATCCCCAGTGCCTCCTCTTCTAACACAGACTATCTCTTGCAAATCAATACTTTGGTTTTCACTACTCTTTCTAACTGTGGACTAGCCAAGCTTTCAGAGTTTTCATATAATAAAGATCTTTAATTCCATAGCATTTCTTACATAAGAGATACATAATGGAGGAACTTAATTCTTTCATGGCCTAATTTTGTTGTTTAAAGATCAATAAAATAAGGAATTCTTCTCTAATTTGGTCTATTAACTGTGGGGGAAATTACATGAACAAAATGCAAATATTGGGTTGGCCAAAAAGTTCATTTAGGTTTTTCCATCGCATCTTATGGGGAAAAAATTTAACGAAATTTTAGGTCAATCTAATATATCTACTTCTTTCCTTCTAATGAAAGGTTCTAAGACATAAATAAATTGTCAGCAGTTAGGTGAGATAATGAATTATAAGAAAAATAAAACTAAGCAAAGGGATCCAAAGTCTTAGTTGAATGGATTTGTGTATGTAAATAAATTGTCCTTAACCAAAAAAATTTGTATATTTTATTCTGTGTATCATTTTGAAAATTCATTCCAAGCAATAATGATTGAGGGATTCATATAATTGTATAGTATGCTAATTTATACACCATTAAATGTTCATATTGCTTTTATACAAAATCCAAAACACTGGTTTTAGGAGAAAATATCAGAAACTCTGCAAGTGTGAATATGCCACTCAGAGGATGTTTGTCTAATCCTACTGTTAAACTGCTTTTATAAAGTTTGGAAACATCAGGTGTTAATTCTCTAATTGTGTGGTAACCATGGGCTGCCAGTAAGAGTTCATCAAACCATTTCAAGTCATCTTATAGAATCTGCAGGTTTGCTCAGTGTGTTGTTCTAAAGTCAGAATTGAAATAGCTTCATGGGATCTTCACACAATTAAAACCAAGCTCCTACAAATTTAAATTCATGATGATACAAGGATTCTGATAAATAGAGGAAAATGAAATATTCCAATTTAGATATTTATTGCACTAAAGAGATAAGATTTTAATAAGATTCACAGGACTTGGATAAGTGAGTGTTAAAGGGCAGAGTAGTTCTGACTATTGGGGACTTATAAGGTCAAAATAAGTATCTTTAATTATATAGATTACCCTTCAGTTCTTATATCAAGATCAGAATGAAATTAAAAAGCAAGAGTAGCTGAAGAAAAGAATGTAATATAATGACAGTCTGACAAGAAAAAAGACTAAAACTGAGAAAAATATAAGCATTGGCAAATGAAGAATGGGGGCATGGCTATGATAGGTCAATGAGCAAACAGAGGGCGAGAATCCTCTGGAGATGGGAAACAACGCCAGTGTTGTATCTGAATTCTCCCAGGAATCACTTTATACAACCATTCATAATACACTGCTCAATCTTCCATGGAGGCAGAAATTAAGTTTTATTCCTCATCTTATCTAGCATAGTCCCTGCTCCATAATAGATATGCAGTAAATGGCTATTAAATAAAGGATTGAATGAACATTAACGATAACTCATATCAATTAAAGATAACTCACATCAATTAGAAAATTGATGGGAGCAAGCTACTAATACTTCACCATACAAACTCTATTCCTATCCAATATAAGAAATCTCCAAACACAAAGAGAAGTTAACCACTAAGAGTATGTCACTAAATTCATTAACTCAAAGAAAATATTTATTGAGGTCCTAATTAGTATCACAGTATAAATACTGTTATAAAGAGTACCAAAGGGATGGCACGTGGAAAGTGGTCACAGTACTCTACAGTTTACAACAATTCTTTAATTGTACACAATAATATATCAGTAGCTGGTGACTCAGCAGTAAAGAATCCACTGGAGAATCCACTGATTTAATCCTTGGGTTGGGAAGATCCCATGGAGAAGGAAACGGCAAGCTACTCCAGTATTCTTGCCTCGGAAATCCCATGGACAAAAGAATCCAGCAGGCTAAAGTCCATGGGGTCTCAAAAGAATCAGACGTGACTTAGTGACTAAACGACAACAGTACCAACTTATATTCTGGTGCTTTTTTTCCTGCTTCTTTGATGATGCCACCTAATTTCTTAACGTAGCTTCCTGCACCATTTGAAATTGTATCAAAAATCCTAGAATTTCTTGCCTACTGATAGCTAAGAAGGCAATATTTCCATTAGTAGATGCTTGTTTTGATAAACTATTGCATAAGAATTTCCCCAGATAAATATGATTTTAAATCCCACAATTTAATGTTTCATATACAGAAACGAAGCACAAACTGTATTAATTGATTAATAATGATACTACCTTATAGAGTTGCAATGAAGAGCAAATATGCCAATGCACATAAACAATGGGAACAGTGCCTGGCCTTCAGGAAGTACTTAAGCGGCCTTAACCATTGTCATTGTTTTTCCAGAGTGGTCCAAACAAACCACTGGGACTTAAGAGTCATCAAGAGTATTGCTTCCTTTTTTCTGGAGTATTATTTTATTATCAAAGCTAGATTCAGTGAACCAGAGATGGATAAGAAGTATGTCCAGAAGCTTCTGCCAATACAGATAAATAGCTGTATGCTAAGGTCAGTGAGCAAAGCTGAGCAGCTGTTTCCTTGAGTGAATCAAGCCATTCCCCTGCTGTCTCAACTTCTCCAATGTCATGACAATTCAATCAAATGATGTTATAGAATTACAACTTAAAACTGAATAGAAGCTATTTAGCTGCAGAAAAACCTCCCCTAGGTGAAGATTGAAAGTTCAATGGATGATAAATTTAAAAATCTTCTAACCAGTTGTTGAAATTTCAAAAGACCAGATTATATCATATCATGATATATTTATTCCTGTATATCTTCATATCTGTTATTACAATATTTCAAAAGGCAAAGTGAGGAATTTTTGTATAGAGTGTTATACTTTTAAAAATGAACAAAACTAAAACAGTAAAAGACAGTATTCTAGCTTTGGGTCAAATAACTGATTTCTCTGATATCCAGCTATTTAAAAACAGACATCATCATAATAATATTCTCCTTATTTCACAAAAAATTTAGTACAATTAAGCAAAATAATGTTTGTAAAACCCTTTGCATAATATAATTGTTCTGCAAGTGCATTATTATTTTTATTGTATGTCTTGAAGTATTAGAATGCTCATAAATACATGTTCACAAGCTAGAGATATGCATAGACATACACAGATGGAGGTTATATGTCTAATTTGAGTTCTTTGAAAAGAGCCACCAAATTATAGTGTGTGCTATAATTACTTTACTTTTTTGCATCTATTTTTCTCTAATACAGAAATGTCAAATTTGTAGAAAGAGAGGGAACTAAAATTATGGAAATTATTTAGGCAATTCTAACAGAGTATGCTTACCAAGTTTGAAGATAAGATCAAGAAAACATTACCATCTGAAATGTAATTTTATAAGAATAAATCAGAAAACATTAATGACCTTAATTATCTGCATCATTGACCACTGTAAGAGCCTTTGGAAATGATGTTGCTGCTGAGAGAAAAGTGTGTCTCATACTTAATCATATGAACTGGGTGGAGAGCTTGAGCAATACAATTGTGTAATTTGTCTTGCATGAGATAACAATGAATAATTTTTTAAACAAAAAATAAATTTTCTAAAATTTTCAAATAATGAGGAAAAGTATTATATAGATAGAAATATTCTTACAGCAAAATTTCTTAAAGATAACTAAAAAAGAACACCTACACTGGTAAGATTTCTGGACCTGTTTCTAAACCAACTAGAGATAGATAAATTAGGATACCAATAGGAAACCTGTCTATCAGTACATCTTTATTTATCTCTGACTCAGTAAAGACCCTCCTGATAGTCTAACCTGATCAGAGTAAAAAATCATAGGTCAATACATATCTTCTTATTTCCTCATTAAACAATGAAGTCATAAAGAACACTATGAAATATTTTTCATTAAAATTTCCTTTTACATCTTGGTCAATAATTCTTGAACTTTACTATATGCAAAGTGAAGTGAAAGTAGCTCAGTCGTGTCTGACTCTTTGTGAGCCCATGGACTGTAGCCACCAGGCTCCTCTGTCCGTTGGAATTCTCCAGACAAGAACACTGGAGTGGGCTGCCATGCCCTTCTTCAGGTTACCATATGTAAGAACAACCTAAACAGCTTCTGATACATGCCTATTTCCAGGCCATGACTATATTCTAGGCTTTCAGATTTCCAAATCGGCCTCTCTTAAGCATTACATCCTGTGATCTCTGGGAGAGATGAAAAAGTCAGGCATCTGAAAAGTCATAATTTAGACCATCACCAGGCCCTTGAATGATTCACTAACAAACCACAATCTACAAGGGCCGCTGGATAATCTAGGTAACCTTTTCTCTCTGGGTCCATCACCACCCTTTAAAAACCTTGATTCATACTGCACACCTTCAATAACCCAGAATTTTATAGGGCAATTAATTGACTAATGAAATAAAAATTTGTTCTAATATCCTTTTTATAGACAACTTCCTATTAATTACTAAATGCTGCTCAGAAATATAAATGTTTGGAGTAAAAATTATTTCAATGACTATTCTTTGCACAGTTGAAAATTTTGCAAGTCACTTATCAGTGTTTTATGAGATGGTAATAACATAATGGAAAACTAATAGAGAGAAAGAAAAGTGATTTGCATGGTTTTTCAAAGATGTTATTTATATTTAGGGTTTCCTCTCAAGTTTCAGGTTGAGTGCTTTAAGATTTTATAACTTAATACCTTAAAGGAAGAGCAGGGAGAACAACCTGATCTTCCAGCACAGTTCCTTTCTTCAAGATTCGCTGTGCGAATCTTTGTGAAACTTAACCAAATATCCAAGATAGGACTCCTGACTCCTCAGATTTTCCTCCCTGAGAGAAATTGCTACATTACAGTTCCATCTAGTTAAATCCATCTAGTTAAATTACTACCCAAGGGATTTGGAAAATATACAGAGATCCAGGGAAGAGGCACTTTTGGCCCCTATACCAACGTATGAGTGTAATTGAATGGTAACTTCCGCTTTTACCTTCTGGGGCTTCTCTGATACTGCATGTGGAATGCCTGTGGACATGACTGACTCAGTCATCCTAAGACATATGCCTAAGACATTTGTCATCCCTTACTGACATACATATCTCTTAGCAAGCAGCAGTATCCAAGTAAGCTCTCAGCATAATACTGTGTGGATGTCTGTGCTGTTCACACAGACAGTGATGTTAATGGAACCCCTTGAAATGGTGCAGCTAGCAGCTCTGATGTAAGGTAGAAGCGACTTTAACATTTTGTCCTGGAGAGATGGGCGAATATCCCCACAAAGATGGTGGCAGTGATAATGATGATATAACTAGTGATAATGGCCACAATTTGTGAATATAATGTGCTGATTTCTTTACAATTATTTTTAAAAAAAAGAAAAGAATGACCAGCTTGGAAAAAAAAAACTGATTAAATATCAAACTTTGAGAGACCTCTGCTAGTACCATTATTGTCTTCTTAAAGCATGGAGTGAATAGAATGAGGTTACATTATTAGAAAATGACAGTTTTGTTGGATTTTTATTTTAAAAATGATGAACCAAATTTTATGCTAGTGTCTATTATTTGTTTTCATACCTTACTCAAGACTCCACATTGTATTTTACTGTGTTGAGCAGCTTCAACTGCATGGAACAAATTCTAGTAAATTCTCTTTTCATTTTTTACTCTATTACCAATATTTTCTAATTTTCCTAATTATGGCTTCTTGGATACACCCATCATTTGAAAGTGGTCATTTAGTTTCCAAGTACATGGGATTTTGTTTATAAACTATGTTTAGTATTAATTTCTCATTTTAATGTTAGTTTTTCATTTAGATGCTTTCTTCTCTGCAATTACCCTCTCTACTTTTCTCAAGCTAACTTTTTTGAGGCATTTCATGACTAAGCCAAAGATCTCTCTTAGTAAAGGTCACACTGCTCTTGAAAATATGTGGGTTATCCTCAAATATTTTTGATATTGATTTCTAGCATAATTCTACAATGATAAGGGAACAGACTCTGTATGATTTCAATACCTCTAGACCATGAAATTTTTGCACCTTGTCTCATGTCCCTGGATATGTTCCAATGTCTCCAAATTTACAGTCCATTGGAACTTTAATAGAATTTGTATCCTACTGTTGTGTGAAAACTGTATAAATCTTAATTATGTTGAATTGGCTCATAATGCTTTTCAGGCCTAATATATCCTTCTACTTCTCTGTGTATTCATTCTATTAATTTTTGAGAGTTTGATATTGAAACTCCAAGTAAAAATCTTAATTTATCTACTTAAAAAATAATTGTAATATATAGTGGAACTGTATGTAACCTTGTTTTGTATTTTCTAAGTCTCCTGTAAATGTGTTACCATACTTTCATAATTTAAAAAAAATTAAAATATAAAAAAACAAAATAGGGTGATTGAATTATGCATAAAAATCTAAATAAATATTGTAACCTAATCTAGGACTAAAATTTTGACCTTGGAATTTCCTCTATTTTGTATTTGAGTTTATAGCCTCATTAGGATAAAGCCACAGAGAGGAAAAGCTTTCCTCTTGCAGGCTTTGAAGGTTTAAGGTATTTACTCATAAATGATAGGTTTCTTGGGAGATTTGAACAACAAATTCTAATCCAAGGACCAAAATTAGTTCAGTAGTTTTGTAAATAACCCTCCAAATTATAAAGCAAGTGAAGTCATGACAAGCTGAATTAATCACAAGAATGCAAACAGTTACAAATGTGATTGTTATCATGTCTTGCTCTACACTTTAGCAATAAAGTGTAGTTTCTCCCAGTTCCTGCACTGGGAGAAACACACAGGCACTCAGATGAACTCAGCCTAATGACCAGGACACCACATAGGATTATTGTCAACCTAGTAAAACACTCACCGATTTCTGATGTTTTGTTCTAACCCCCACCCCTAATCTATAAAATCTGTCATAGGTAAATTCCATATATGAAAAAAACCTTTGATCTGAAAAGCTTTTACCCTTTAGTTTCTTTTCTAAATCTTCAATGTGACCTAAATGTGACCCTTTCCCAATACTTCCTTTAAATGAAAAATAAAAGTCTTTGGTTAAATTCCTCACCACTCCCACGTCCTTATTTAATGTCGAGGCACTGGAATATTCATCACGAGAGATCATTTTATTTAAATATTGAAAATAATATACAATGGTGTATACAATGGAAAAATATTGGCTTGCTACTTTAATGGTAGTGATTATGAATTCCATTCGTGAAATAAAGATTCCTGTTTTTAACAGAAAATCATTTCACCAATGCTCTCAGGCAATTTCAAAACCTTGTATTAACATTAGATCATTGCCAATGACCCCAGGATGAACAATGCATTCCTACATTATGGTGCATAATCTATCATATTTTAAAGACTAACTTCTTACTATAAAATCTGGATCCAAACTATACTTTTATAGAAGAATAACTTTTTCAAGTATTGCTCTAGAGTTCTTAAGGCAAATTAATGGAGTAAAGTACCTTAGATGAAATCTGCAATCTCACCAGGAAAGGGAGAAAGTCAAATTAGCATTTTATCTTCATAACATTCCAACTAAATCCAACTCCACTCAATGTAGCACTCAATCTTTTCTAGTTTAAATGTCTATACAAGTGATGACAAATGGTAAACTGGTGTATTAAAGATGATTAACCAGAAATTAATTCCTAAGCTTTGTTCAAATGCTTTGAACACTATAATCTGTCTTCTTCCCTTCCTTGGCTAAGAAACATATATTCTGTTTTAGTCATTATGTACTAGAAGACTACTTAAATGTTAGGAATTTGGCTTTGAGAAATCAATCTAGTTTGCTAAGCATTTGACCATATTTTTAATTGATGGCTGTTGAGACAATAGCCTAGATGCAGAAGTGACTCATAAAATGTGTAATAGTCATGAATAAGAGAGGCTTGCTTTAACCTGGAGAACAGAGGTGTTGAGACAGTGAGTTAGAAACAAAGATCAGGGAGGAAGGACAAAGTACAATGACTTACCTGTAATACTTTGGTCAGATTGTTAAACAGAGCTTGTCCAGCACTGACTTTATATTTAACACCTCTGATTGTGCCATTCTTGCTTAAAATGTTGACTCTTCTTGTCCCAAACCCCTTCTCGCTGGCTGCCCTTGCTAACACCAGCAGGTTATCCTGGTCATCCTCCTGTTCATCACCTTCCGATCCTATGTGGCCATTCTGCTGGCCATCAGACTCACTGAGTCCATCTAGGCCACAGATACTGGCACATTCAGAATCCAGAGAGCCTGCTGGCCGTCCGTCTTCATACACCTCCCTCAGAACTCTCCCACTGTGAGACGATGCTATCCGAAATCGGACTTTTCGTGGCCTGTTAGTCTCTGGCTTCACCTCCCGCTTCAGCATGGTCCCATCCACCCACATGATAAACAGTTCACAGAGTTCTGGGTCCCTTGTTACTGCATTAGTCTACCTGCCACATAGCAATATCAGAGCCTAATTCTACTGACAGCAGCACTTGCATGAAACTAACATCGCAAGGAAAGAAGATTCCCAAGAACTTACAGTGCATCTCTGCTATTAATAATGAATGTGTGTGTGTGTGTGTGTGTGAGCGCGTGCGCGCTATGGTTACCTTTAAACTAAAACCTGCAAAGTGATCCCAACCTTTAAATATTAAATAGCCATGGTGGACTCTTCAGCAAGGCAAGTGCAAGAAAGTGGCAAGCAGTGAAACAGAAAGTAAGTACGAGGCAAAGAAATGAAAGGCTTGAACTTTAAAGCCAGTGGTGAGTGTTGAAAAGGATCTTAGCAGCAGAAATACCTCTGAAATTCAGAGTGGAAACCAGAGATAAAATACGGAATCAAATGTGTAGGATGGGAGGTGTCATAGGCTTCTCACTTTGCCTATTCCTTCTGTCTTTCACACTCTTAAAAAAGGGCAGTGAACATACCACATGCTTGCATAGGGCTATCAATATCAATTCTTATTAAATCATCAATTAGATTTCACCCACATTTATACAATGAATTTTCAATCTACACCTTCATCTTCATGCACAAGTGGTTTTGCTAAAGAATAGATTTTCAACAGACTGTAAAAAGAAATAACTTTTCTTTTGTTGCCTTCCCACTCTGGGAGCAGAGAATACTCCTCTCTTTGACAGAAGGAAAGGTTTTGGAAAGGAAATATGGAACTGCACGGGAAGAATGGAAAATCCTCCAAGTCAGCCAGATCAGCCAAGGCAATCCAGGTGATCAGCACTGATAAATGTCATATCCAAATCACCCATGCATAGAGAAGGGTCCTCCTTACACTATGCACGGTGGATTTTCTGTCACTTTGGCAAGCACCTGAAGAAGTTCCTAAGATACAAAGACATATTGAAACTTACACCATAGTGGGTGCCCCAACCCATCTAAACCTCCAGAGGGAGGACACTAAGCTAGCTCTCATGGACCCTTTTATTTTAATGTTTATAAGCTTTTACCTGATTATAAACTTAATCTGTGCTTATTGCTTATCTCAGAAAACTCAGAGAGTAATTAACAGTACAGAGTTAAAAATAAAAGTCACAACTACTGTCGCTAGAGATGTTAAAAATTTGGGAAATTTATTCCAGTGTATATGAAGCTGAGATGCTCTGATACATACAGCTACATTGTCTAGCCTCTTGCATTTAAGGGAGAAAGAACAAATGCCTGGCTTTTGCCGAGGGGATGTGTGCAAAAGTGACAGGTATTTGTGGACCAAGGCAGTTGACAAGACACTGTATGTCATTCTATTTCTCTTTCTTCCCCATCTGCTAGCTGGATGACATCAGCAATCGTGCCATATATGAGCTAGTCTGAGTCACAGGGAAATTCACAGCTATGACCACTGCATTGGACTACAAGTAAATGGAAGTATCTGCTGGTATAAGAATATGTGCATCCTAATGTATAATATACCCTAGGTAATTATAATTCACACCCTTGTCTTAAGCTAAAATAAAAATCAACCTGTTCTTTTCAGTGGGTAACCTTTGTAATTCTTTTTTCATTCAGGCAATAAATATCCCACAAGCATCTACTGAGTGCCCCCCAAGGGTAGCAGGAGACAATAGTAAATATAAAGATATATAAACTTAAGACCCATACCTTCCATTGGTTACATAATACTAAGAAAAATTAGCTATAGCTCAACACAGCATATTTAAGATGTACAGAATCCTTCTTTTTTTAAAATAACCTAATTTCTAGTCATCACCAATAAAACACACCAATGCTATTCTCAAGAGTTTCCACTCTCATTCTGCTTAGAATTTGTTCTCAGCTGCTCAATATGAATATAGCACTTTCCAACTACTCCACTTGCCTGCCACCTTTTACCACTATCAGTGTATTATTCCTTGCATTATAATCGAGGCTTCCCTGGTATCTCAGTGGTGAAGAATCCGCCTGCCAAGCAGGAGATGCAGGTTTGATCCGTGGGTTGGGAGGGCCCCTTGAAGAATGAAATGGTAGCCCTCTCCAGTATTCTTGCTTGGAAATGCGCGGACAGAAATGCTTGGCAGGCTACAGTCCATGAAATCACAAAGAGTTGGACACAACTTAGTGACTAAACAACAACAACATTATCATTGCTTTGCCAGTTTGGCCTCCACCCCTGAGCAAGAATTTCCTTCTTTTCCTTCAGATGTACTCTTACAATCATTTATTCATTTAACAATATTTATTGTGCACCTATTAAATATCAAAGAATTCCTGGATCTATACAAGCATGATCCTTGCCTTTAGAGGTAAACAGATAACAGTCAGTAAACAAATAGAAGTAATAATAAAAATTGTAACAAGCATTACCAAGGGGGAATGGTGGATACAATTAGAAAATATAAAAGAAGAGAGCCTACTTTAGAAGAATCACAGTAAGCCTCTCCTAATAGGAGGCATTAAACTAGGGCCTACCAAAATTAAAAGACTGGTCATGAAAGACTTGAAGTGGGCAACAGTAGTTGAAGATACTTCCTCAGCTGAAATGGTAGTTGAAAAGCCCCTGAGGCAGAAAACCAGAAATTTGTTCAAAGAACTAAAAAAAGGCAAAGTGGTCAAAGAATAATTCCCATTTCCAAAGCTCTTCTCAAAAGAGGGCATGACTAACAACACCTTTCCTTCCTAAGCTAAGCCTTGATTTATGCAACCCCTCAAAACATGAAAAAACACCCCATTCCCATGAAAAACCACATTACCAATACAGAAATATTTCAAGTTTGACACCACTGGGCATTTATTTATTTAAAATATAAAGTTAAAAATTCCAGAAGCTATAGAGGGTTGAATATTGTATTAATCAAGGTAGAACTACTTTGGAAATTAACATTAATGATGTATTCAAAGAAAAATGTACCCCCTGTTCAATTCCTAGTAGAAACAGTACTCTAGCAGCTAGACCTAGGCCTGGATATTTCTTGTTGGCATTAGTTTTTTAATCAGAATATCAAATTACTTCCTTATTTGCAGAGAAATATAACATAAAAATATAATGTTTTTCTCATCTTGTCTCCAAATATTGCCACATATACCATTCTGTGTGATTATTACTGCATGGTGAAAAATAATTTTAGCCATATTGCTAGCGTTTGAAGGATAATTGTTTAATCACTTGGATCACAAAAAATATGTGCAAAACGTCTCCATTTGTTGCTATTTTATAGCTATCATATTTACTATTTTATTTATTGGTTTTGCAGAAATATTGCCAGTCACTGGCAAAGTAATGGTCTTTTCTCCAGCAACACATGTCCCTAGAGAAACAATAAATCATGACTTATTCCCAAAGTGCTGTTCTCAGAACTTCTGTTTGAGTGGAAGGAACATATCAATTTTTATTTTCTAACTACATTGGCAATTAGAGGGGGAAAAGATTTACTAACCATCAGTAAGGGCACTAGTGATAAAGAAACCACCTGACAACAGAGGAGACATAAGAGACTCAGGTTTGATCCCTAGATCATGAAGATCCGCTGGAGAAGGGAATGGCAACCCACGCCAGTATTCTTGCCTGGAGAATTCCACGGACAGAGGAGCCTGGCAGGCTGCAGTACCTAAGGTTCCATAGAGTCGGACATGACTGAAGTGATTTAGCATACACACATGCACAACCATCAGTAAAATAGGGGAAATAAGCTACCCCTGAAACTTTTCAGCTTATCAAATACCGATATTTTCTTAACGAACATGAATTTGCAAATCAAAATTCACAGTTCAATATTCATTTGAAGTGCAGAGAACTTCTAAATCAAAAATGAAACTGAGTACATTAAAGAAAATATTTGTTGAAAACGAGACTACTGTGATCACTCACCTAGAGCCAGACATCCTGGAATGTGAAGTCAAGTGGGCCTTAGAAAGCATCACTAAGAACAAAGCTAGTGGCAGTGATGGCATTCCAGTCGAACTATTTCAAATCCTGAAAGATGATGCTGTGAAAGTGCTGCACTCAATATGCCAGCAAATTTGGAAAACTCAGCAGTGGCCACAGGACTGGAAAAGATCAGTTTTCATTCCAATTCCAAAGAAAGGCAATGCCAAACAATGCTCAAACTACCACACAATTGCACTCATCTCACACGCTAGTAAAGTAATGCTCAAAATTCTCCAACCAAGGCTTCAGCAATACATGAACCGTGAACTTCCAGATGTTCAAGCTTGTTACAGAAAAGGCAGAGGAAGCAGAGATCAAATTGCCAACATCCGCTGGATCATGGAAAAACCAAGAGAGTTTCAGAAAAACATCTATTTCTGCTTCATTGACTATGCCAAAGCCTTTGACTGTGTGGATCACAGTAAACTGTGGAAAATTCTGAAAGAGATGGGAATACCAGACCACCTGATCTGCCTCTTGAGAAACCTATATGCAGGTCAGGAAGCAACACTTAGAACTGGACATGGAACAACAGACTGGTTCCAAATAGGAAAAGGAGTACATCAAGGCTGTATATTGTCACCCTACTTATTTAACTTATATGCAGAGGACATCATGAGAAATGCTGGGCTGGAAGAAGCACAAGCTGGAATCAAGACTGCCGGGAGAAATCTCAATAACCTCAGATATGCAGATGATACCACCCTTATGGCAGAAAGTGAAGAGGAACTAAAAAGCCTCTTGATGAAAGTGAAAGTGGAGAGTGAAAAAATTGGCTTAATGCTCAACATTCAGAAAATGAAGATCATGGCATCCAGCTCCCATCACTTCATGGCAAATAGATGGGGAAACGGTGAAAACAGTGTCAGACCTTATTTTTTTGGTTCCAAAATCACTGCAGATGGTGATTGTAGCCATGAAATTAAAAGACACTTACTCCTTGAAAGGAAAGTTATGACCAACCTAGATAGCATATTCAAAAGCAGAGACATTACTTTGCCAACAAAGGTCTGTCTAGTCAAGGCTATGATTTTTCCAGTGGTCATGTATGGATGTGAGAGTTGGACTGTGAAGAAGGCTGAGCGCCGAAGAATTGATGCTTTTGAACTGTGTGGTGTTGGAGAAGGCTCCTGAGAGTCCCTTGGACTGCAAGGAGATCCAACCAGTCCATTCTGAAGGAGATCAGCCCTGGGATTTCTTTGGAAGGAATGATGCTAAAGCTGAAACTCCAATACTTTGGCCACCTCATGCGAAGAGTTGACTCATTGGAAAAGACTCTGATGCTGGGAGGGATTGGGAGCTGGAGGAGAATGGGATGACAGAGGATGAGATGGCTGGATGGCATCACTGATTCGATGGATGTGAGTCTGAGTGAACTCCGGGAGTTGGTGATGGACAGGGAGGCCTGGCGTGCGATTCATGGGGTCGCAAAGAGTCGGACACGACTGAGTGACTGAACTGAACTGAACTGAATACATAACAAGAAAGCGGGATGATTTCTTAGTTTATAGATTAGTGGTTAAGAATGGGGGCTGTGGGTATACACAGTGCTGGGTTTAAACCCTGGATATACCATCCCCTAAAATGACCTTGAACCTCAGTTTCTTCATTTGTCAAATAGTAGATTTTATTGCTCAGAATGTTTGGCAAGACTGACTAGAATGATATATATACAACGTGTTCAGAATGCTGTTATCAGATGATAGCTATAAATTCTTATCATTTACTTAAAACAGCTAAACACACATACAGTCATCCCTAGGTATCTTAAGGAATTGATTCCAAGACTCCCACAGATACTAAAATTTATGGATGCTCAAGCCTCTTATTAAAATATCACAATATTTGCATATAATCTACACACATCCTCCCTTATATCAATTCTTCAAATCATCTCTAGATTACTTATAATACCTAATACAATGTAAATGCTATTTAAATCGTTGGTAGTGTATGTCAAATTTAAGTTTGTTCTTTGGAACTTTCTGGAATTTTTTCAGGTATTTCCACCTACAGTTGTTTGAAACCAAACCATGATTGTGGAATCTTATGGATGCAGAGGGCTGACTATACTGTTTGGAGGATAGTGAGAAGAATGTGGAGTCATGTGAACATGGTTAACTAAAAAGGAATCAAAGCAATTTTTTTCTAGTCTGACTCTAGGTCTTCAAGGCTGAACCAGTCTGTCATTACTTAGATCCTGGGAGAAAGGCTCCAGTTTGCAAAATCTTATTCACTGTATACAACTCTGGACTGTTGACTATATATTAAGTGCTGTACTGGGAGCACAGGTTTTCAGTGCTGGCTTATACCTGTCACCATGGATCCAGAGAGGCATGGTTGTCTCAGAGTCTCCGGGCTGCTCAGCAGACTCAACATGAACCCAGCATTTCTATTATATAATTACCTAAACTCTTTAAAATTAGCATAGCCACCAATGACGGAGGACCAATAAAGAGTTCCCAGAGAAACAGCTTCCCAAAATAGACTTTTACAGTTCAATTCTCATCTTTAATTTCTCCACTGTATTTTATAGGATGTTTTGCATATAAATAGCAACGAGAAAAATGTTTGCTGAATTAAGACTAGCTAAATTCAGTTTGAATGTCAGAACAAAGTGATCTCACATTTAGGAGATACATAAATAACAGCTAACATGAGTACTTTCATCTCTTTCTATCCTGCTCCCAGTCTACATACAAGGTGGGAATTAACGTCTATTTACTTTCCAGGCAAAAGTCAAAGTTATGGTTTTTTCTATAGCCACGTATGGATGTGAAAGTTGCACCATAAAGAGACTTCATGCTGAAGAACTGATGCTTTCAAACTGCTGTGCTGGAGAAGACTCTTGAGAGTCCCTCGGACTGCAAGGAGATCAAACCAATCAATCCTAAAGGAAAACAACCCTGAATATTCATTGGAAGGACTGATGCTAAAGTTGAAGCTCCAATACTTTGGCCACCTAATGTGAACAGCTGACTCATTGGAAATCTTTCCCTGATTCTGAGAAATATTGAAAGAAGGAGGAGAAGGATGAGATGGTTGGATGTCATCACCAACTCAATAGACATGAGTTTGAGCAAATTCCAGGAGACAGGGAAGGACTGGGAAGCCTGGCATGCTGCAGTCCATGGGGTCGCAAAGAGTCAGACACAACTGAGCAACTGAACAGCAACAACTTTCCAGGCAAAATATCTGAGTCATTTAATGCTATTGGTGTCATTAAAGGCATCATCTACTCTATATTAAAAGTTGTTGAATGCTAGAGAGTAAATAGTATACTCTGCTTGTAGAATCCAGTCCCAGAAAAATCAAAGAACAATGAATCAAGGTTACTTATTTAGGTGTTGAAACCTTGACTTGGCTACCTTCAACTTATAAAAGCCAAGAGATTCAACTTAGCACCAAGTAGCTATATGCTCAAGTTTCATTCTCAAATATAAAACAAGGATTTTGCTATTTTCTCTTGAATAGGGAATTTCCTGTATATTATATAGCTAAGAAACTTCAAAGAAAAGCTCTTTCAAAAGATTGGAAGAAAGGTCACTTTTATGTTCTTCTTTATTCAGATTGTCAGTATATAGAATACTTATAAATATGTCTTATGGTAAAAAGATTTTTTAACTACTCCATTATTACCTGAGGATATTGGCATATGAATCTGATATTTCTTAATTCCCAATGAAGAGGAAATCAATGAGTGAAATTAAAAATACATTTAACTTACACGTGGGATGCTTACTTCTCAATATTCTGCATAGAATGACAACAAAAGTAAATCCAAAGGCCCCAGGATGGAAGAAAGGTCAGATAGGATGAATGAGTATGGCACTCAAGAATAAATATTAATGAATAAACCATCAAAAAGACTGAACTGGGGAGAGTGGCCAAGATGGCAGAGTAGAAAGATCCTAATCTCACCTGCTCTCCTGAGCACACCCAAGCCACAATGACCTGCAGAACAACCATCAGTGAAAAAGACTGGAACCTCTCAGAAAAGTTCTTCAAACAACTGAAGACATAAAGAAGGAACACAACAAAATATAGGAGGAATGACATGATATAATCAAATCTCATACTCCATGGATGGGCAACTCAAAAACTGGAGAATAATTATATTGCGGAGGTGCTGCCACAGGTGTGAGAGTTCTGAGCCCCACATAAGGCTCCCCACCCTGGGGCATCTGGCACTGGGAAGATTAGTGCCCAGAACATTTGACTTTAAAGGCCATCAGGGCCTAACTGCAGGAGCCCCATGGAACTGGGGCTCTATTTCCAAAGAAATAGACACTTCACCCTTAAAGGGCACACACAAAAATCTCATGTGTACCAGGAAAGAGAAAGTGAAAGTCACTCAGTCACGTCTGACTCTTTGAACCTGTGACTCTTTGACCCCGTGAACTATAGTCCATAGAATTCTCCAGGCCAGAATACTGGAGTGGGCAGCTGTTCCCTCCAGAGGCTCTTCCCAGCCCAGGGATTGAACCCAGGTCTCCCACAGTGTAGGCAGATTCTTTACCAGCTAAGCCACCAGGGAAGCCCTCCAGGCGAAAGGAGTAGTTTGATATGATGCTGGGCCAGACCTCCTTCCTGGTTTTGGAGAGTCTCTTGGAGGCGGGGTGGGATGAGGATGAGGCTCACCCTAGGGATATAGACACTGGTGGGAGAAATATTGGGGAACACTCAAATACTTCCATGAACAATGCTGCTGGGTGCTGCCATCTTGGCCAAGACTTGGTCCCACCCAACAATTGATAGATGCCAGTGCTGGGATGCCTCAGGCCAAAAAACTAACAGTGGAGGGATACAATCCCAATCATCAGCAGACAGGCTGCTTTAAAACTTCCTGAGCCCATAGCCACCTCTAGACATGCCCCTACTCATCAGAGGGCCAAGACCCCACCCCTGGCCAGACATGGCCCTTCCCAACAGTAAGCCTGCACTAGGTTCCAGATGAGCTTCACCCATAGGGGGCATATACCAGAAGGAATGAAACTACGATCCTGTAGCCTGGGGACTGAGCCTACCAACAGCAAGCCAGACCCTATCCTGGGAACAGCTGGGCCCCTCTGACCTACTAACAGGCCAAAATAACCTACAGGACACCCCGGGCCCCATACCAAACTGTGTCAGGAACTCCAATCAATGATCTGAAATGAGCTCTGAGATCCCAGGGACCTGCCATCAGACTTTAGGAACCAGCTGCAACTGCCACTAACCCCAGGATCTGGCTTCACATGCCAGTGACAATATCCCTAGAACATTTGAGATCTTGACTCCAACCCACAGTGAGACATCACTAGCCCTAGGGCCCACTAGGGCTTTGCAACCAACCACCTTGTTACCAGGCCCCACTAAATAGCAGCAAACAACATCCTCATAACACAGAGCCTGGCAACCAACCAGACCAGAGACTAACCAAGCCCACCAGGCTGCCCACATAGTCAGCCTGCTACAACAGAGGGACCCAAAAAACCCATTTAGGGGGAGCCACTAGAGCATATACCTTGGGTGACCGTAGGGGAGTGCACTTTTAGGAAGCATAGGACATCTCTTACAGAGGGTCATTTCTCCAAGACCAAGAAATATAACTAACCTACCACATACCTAAAAATACAAAGAGCAACTTAGACAAAAACAGGTAGCAGAGGAATATATTTCAGATGAGGGAACAAGATAAAAACACCAGAAGAAGAACTGAGAGAAGTGAAGATAGGCAATCTACACAAGAAACCATTAACAGTAATTATTATAAAGATGATAAAAGAATTTTCCAAGAAAATATATGCACAGAGTGAGAAGTCAGAGGTTTTAAAAAAATAGTTAGAAAATATAAAGAACAATCAAATAGAGATGAATAATACAATAACTAAAATGAAAAATATACTAGAGGAAATCAATAGTAGACTAACTAAGAATGGACCAATGAACTACAAGACACAGCAGTTGAAATCCCTGCCACCAAACAGAAAAAGAAAAAGGGCAGTTTAAGAGACCCCTAGGACAACATCAGGAGCACTAATATTTGCATTATAGGTAACCCAGAATCCAAGGAGAAGAGAGAAAACAGAGGTCTGAGAAAATATTTAAAGAGATAATAGCTGAAAACATCCCTAACCTGAGAAAGGAAACAATCACCCAAGTCCAGGACGCGCCAAATCCCTTACAGAATTAACCCAAAGAGGAACACACCAAGACATCCTGTATTCAAAATGACAAAATTTAAAGAATCAGAGAGAATATTAAAAGGATCAAAAGAAAAGCAACATATAATATACAAAGGAACTCCCATAGAGCTATCTGCTGATTTTTCAGCAGAAACTGCAGACTGGAAGGGAATAGAGTCAAATATATAAAATCAGAAATGACTCAAATATATAAAATCAGAAATGAAAAGGGGGAAATTACAATCGACACCACAGAAGTACAAAGGACCATAAGAGACTACTATGAGCAACTACATGCCAATAAAATGGACAACCTAAAAAAAATTACAAATTCTTAGAAAGCTACAATCTCCCAAGACTGAACCAGGAAGAAATAGAAAACATGAACAGACCAGGACTGAAATTGAATCAATAATTTAAAAACTCCCAATAAGCAAAATTCCAGGATCAGATGGCTTCATGGGTGAATTCTCTCCAACACTTAGAGAAGAGTTAATACTTATCCTTCTGAAACTATTCCAAAAAACTGCAGAGGAAGGGACATTTTCAAACTCATTCTATGAGGCTATAATCACCCTGATACCAAAACCAGACAAAGATACCACACACCCACAAAAATTATAGGTCAATACCACTGTGAACATAGATGCAAAACTCAACAAAACACTATCAAACTTACTTCAACAATACATTAAAAGGATCATACACCATAATCAAGTGGGATCTACCCTAGGGATGCAAGGATTTTTTAATATCTACAAATCAATCAATCTGATACACATATTAACAAGTTGAAAAATAAAAAATCATATGGGATGCAGAAAAAAGTTTTTGGTAAAAATAACATCCATTTATGATAAACACTGTCCAGAAAACAGACATAGAGAGAACATACCTCAACATAATAAAGGCCATATATAACAAACCAACAGCCAACTTCATACTCAATTGTGAAAAGCGGAAAGCATTCCTTCTAAGGTCAGAAACAAGACAAGGATGCCCACTTGTCACTTTTATTCAACATAGTTTTGGAAGTCCTAGCCACATCAAATAAGAAAAGGAAACACAAATTTGGAAAGAAGTTAAACTGTTACAGTTGGCAAATGCCATGATACTACACATAGAAAATTCTAAAGATACTACCACAGAATGATTAGAGCTTATCAATGAACCTGGTAAAGTTGCAGGATACAGAATTCTGTTGCCTTTCCATGCCCTAAAAATGAAATATCAGAGAGAGAAATTAAGAAAAAAAATCCCACTTACCATCATGTCTAAAATAGTAAAATACCTAGGAATAAGCCTACCCAAGGGGGCAAAAAGCCTGCACTCTGTAAGGTGTGCAAAAACTGTAAGATTCTGATGAAAGAAATTGAAGATGATACATACAAATGGAAAGATATACTGTGTTTTTGGATTGCAAAATTCAATATTGTTAAAATGACCATACTACCTAAGGCAATCTGCAGAGTCCATGCAATCCCTATCAAATTACTATAGGATTTTTCACAGAACTAGAACAGATAATTTCAAATTTTGTATGGAAACTTAAAGGACCTTCAATAACCAAAACAATCTTGAGAAAGAAGAACGGAACTGAAGGAATCATGTTCCCTGACTTCAGACTATACTACAAAGCTACAGTCATCAAAGCATTACAGTATGGTCATGGAGACAGACATATAGATGAAAGGAATAGGATAGAAGCTCCAGAAATAAACTCATGGTCAATTAATCTATGACAAAGGAGGCAAGGATATACAATGAAGAAAAGACCTTTCATAAGTGTTGCTGAGAAAACTGGACAGTCACATGTAAAAAAATAAAGTAAAACATTATCTAACATCATATACAAAAATAAACTCAAAATGGATTCAAGATCTACATGTACAACCAGATACTATAAAGCTCCTAGAGGAAAACATGCAGAACACTCTTTCACACAAATTATAATGATATTTTTTTGATGTATCCCCTACAGTAATGAAAATATTGAATAAAAACAAAAATAAACAAATGGGACCAAATTAAACTTAAAAGCTTCTGCACTGCAAAGAAAACCATAAACAAAAAGAAAAGACAATCTACAGAATGGGAGAAAATATTTGCAAACAATGCCACTGACAAGGGATTAATTACCAAAACATACAAATAGCTCATACAGCTCAATATCAAATAATCAAACAATACAGTCAAAAAATGCACAGAAGACCAAAATAGACTTTCTCCAAAGGACACACAGATGGCCAACAGGCACTTGGAAATATGCTCACCATCACTAATTATTGTGTGCATGCTAAGTTGCTTCAGTCATGTTGGACTCTTTGGGAACTGATGGACTGCAGCCCACCAGGCTCCTCTGTCCATGGGATTCTCTAGGCAAGAATACTGAGGTGGGTTGCCATGCCCTCCTCCAGGGGATCTTCCCAATCCAGGGATCAAACCTGCATCTCTTATATCTCCTGCATTGGCAGGAAGATTCTTTACCACCAGTGCCATCTGGGAATTCCCCACTAATTATTAGAGAAATGCAAATGAAAACTGCAATGAGGTGTCGCCTCACTGGTGAGAATTCCATCATCAAAACTCTGCAAATAATGAATGCTGGAAAGGTTGTAGAGGGAAGGGAACCCTCCTCCTACACTGTCGGTGGTAATTTAAATTGGTGCAACCCTTATGAAAAACAGTACAAGTATTCCTTACAAAATTGAAAACAGAGTTACCATATAATCCAGCTATATCCCACTCCTGGGATACACCTGGAAAAGACAAAAACTCTAATGTACCTCAATGTTCAGAGCAGAACTATTTACAACAACCAAGACCTGGAAGCAGTCTAAATGCTCATGAACAGATGAATGGGTAAAGAAATTTTGGTGGAGATACACACACACACACACACACACACACACACACACACAAGGGAATATTACTCAGCCATAAAAAAGAATGAAATAATGCCATTTGCAGCACTGGAAAAAGAGATCATCATAATAAGTGAAGTAAATCAGAGAGAGAAAGATAAATATCATATGATATCACATATATAGAATCAAACAATAATACAAATGAACTTATTTATAAAACAGAAATAGTATCACAGATGTAGAAAACAAACTTTTGATTACCAAAGGGGAAAGCAGGAGAGACAGGGTAAAACAGGAGCTTGAGAAGTTTGGAATTAACAGATACACACTACTACATATAAAATAGATAAATAAGGATCTACTCTATAGCATAAGGAACTATATTCAATATCTTATAACAACCACTAATAGAAAATAATCTGGAAAATAACATGTATATTTGTATTGTTCTGAATCACTTTGCTGTACACCTGAAAGTAACACAGCATTGTAAATCAACTATATGTCAGTTGAAAAAAATACTGAATCAGACCCAAAAATACTCAAGGTATTCTTGATATCATAAAGACCAGGTTTATACTTAAGATTTTCCAGAATTAGGACAAAAACAAAAAACACAGGAGCCAAACTATTAGAAACATCAGCAAAAGCCCCCTTTCCAAATCAGCAGCATATTTCAACAGAGTATCAGTGCTGAATGTGATAGCTTGGAAGTGTAAATCCCTAGAGTGTCAATTTACTTTTCTATAGTGACAATGTGCTTTTAGAAAGTAGAAAGAGCTTCAAGAATTTTCAAATCTATTTCAGATAAAATGGCAACTCTCTCAAAGACTACCCTGTTGATAAATTTTTCTTGGTCATTATCTTTAAACTGATGAAAAAGTAGAATGTCAAAAGAAACACGCAAAGCTGACTATATATATATATATATATATATATATATATATATGAAAACCTTATCCTGAGACAGACTTCCTGTCTTATTCTTGTGGTTGAACTGTTTTTAAATCATTGAAAGTTCAACATAGATTATCTTTCATTAATAAATGGCATATAGTTAAAATGAATGGATACTGCCACTTTAAAGTACCACAAGTTATATTTCATAATTGTGTTTTCTTTTGCTTCCAAGAGCATGATGCTAGCATGAAGCATTGAGACATTCTAATTCTATTATCCTATCTTTGTTGCCAAGGTAACAGGGCCCTGTTGATTCTACTGTCTGAGATGAAGGTTAAAATTGGCAAGGAAAGGAAAAACAGGGAGCCAGCAAGACAAAAAAAAAAAATTTCTATGTTCATGTAGAGATCTGGAAATGTTTTTGTGTTCCTGGTAAGATTGTAATCTGAGTCCAAAAGTAAACTAGAAAGTTTTTTAAGAGCACAAAAGTGGTGCCCAAGAGAGACCAAGGGAGTTTCCCTGCAGAGAAGACATGATGGGGTATGAAATGTGAGCTCTTGGTTGAAAAATCACATCACCCCACAAAACACAGGGTTCATTCAACTCTCCCAAAGTACCAAATACACATTAAAGAGATGGACTTTGCAGACATGTATTTGCAGCATCTTTTACTAAATGAGTTCATGCAGTTTCCAAAGCTTTTGAGCTTTTTCATACATAAGCTTGAAACTTTAAGATAATTTAACTAACTTGGCTTTCATCTGCTTGGTTTGCAAATAGAATCTTTTCTCGCTATGAATATATGACATGTTAGAAATGAAACTAAATAAAAATAATCATTTACAGTGACTGCCCACCACTAGAAGATATTCACGAAAGATACATGAGATAATCCTTGTTCTCAAAAAGTTTATCATCTTCTTGAGAGAAACAAACTAAGATTAAGATTAAGTTCATACAAAGAAGGAAATATATGTGCAAACGGTAAAACATCATTCCTATGAGGCTAAAACTAGTGATAGAACATGGATCATCATACCTCCTCTGCCTCTTCATTTTGCACCAGTTGCAATGCACAGGGATCACTCTTGATTTGTGGCTAAAAGAAGTATGAGAGAGTGATAAGTGATATATTTTGCCTTGGCAAGGAAGGCATGAGAGAGTATAGGTGATGGATGCGAGGGAATAATGGAGATGTTATCTTGGTATCTGTTTACCTCTCAGAAACTTGGAATGCTTTGAAGCCCTAATATTGCAAGGATGACAGCCAGAAACCAGAAGTCTCCTGGAAGATTCAAGGGACTCTGGGAATGAACTTTGCTCCTTTGGGACCCGGGAATAAAATGAGACGAAGAGTTAAGAAGACCATCCTTCATCCCCACTACGCATAAGAACTCCCACATCTCTGACATCCTGGAGATAAAAATCACTGGGAGCTTTAGAAAAGAGTGCTCTTGGGCACAGACACTGTGGGCTCACAAGGGGCAGGGGCAGCAGCTGACACCTGTCAGGCATATTTAGGCAGCTTTAAGTGTGATGGGTAATGATCGGCATAAACCAAAGGGAGAATACGTGCCACACGGGGCTACACTCACAAACAGTTGTATCATTTTTCAAGTGAGACTCACTGAACCCCCTTTTCTTTAATTCTGGAGGTTTTGGAGTTGGAAACCTTGAGGTCCATCCATCCACCCATCTATTGAAGGCTGGAGTCACTGTAACTGAGAAATCACGTGTTCCCTCCAACTGTGGAAGCTGCAACATATATTCGCCAGTGCATTAAATGTGCAAGACCCAACCTGGAATGCTGTCTAAGGAGTTACAGAGGGATCTGAGGGTCCCAGGATATTTGAGTATTTCATCCATTCTAAGACTTGTGTTTTTCACTGTGTTAACATCTCTGAAATTATTGGGCATCTGACCATCAGATCACCCTGTGACAGTCATGACAAAGCTGTCACTGCCTGCACATTAAACTTGCAGACTCTTGTCACTGGCTTGGAAGAAACTCTGAGACAATGGCATAGCATATGTTTAAGAAACACTGCATCATCAGTACTTTTGATTGCAGGAAGGACTGATAGCCCCATGTTAAAAAGCACACATATCAATTACTCTGAGTGGAAAGGTGATTCATAACAATTAAACTCTGCATATGAACACATTTAGAAACATCCTAATTAATTTATTTCACATTCATTTGCTTTTATATGTATGTTCAAAAGTAATACACATGAATAATCTATGTAATCTTTAAAGTAATCTTTAAAAGCTTTTTCCATATGTTTAAACTAAAAATTTCAAATAACAAAATATTGTACCTTGATTAAATTAAAAAGCAGGTTTTTTTTTTTTTACTTTCCTAATGGTTTATAAAATAAAGATGCATCTTACAGTTAATATTAATAGCATCTTAGAGTCAATGAAATATGAGCATACGCCACAATATTCATATACATATCACTTTTATTTAACATCCAGAGTAACAGGCAGCAAAGAACTTCATTACCTGGAAACAGGTATTTTTACTAGAAGCCTGTCAGGACACTGGGGTCCCGAGAATGGTTCATTCACTTATTTGCAGTCTCCATAGAGTCACCTTTCTAGCCAATAAAGTCAGCCTCAGAGGGATATCCAAGACTTCTTCCTCCAGTTCCCATCTCCTCCCCATCTTCCTCCTCTGCTCTCTTCTCCTCCAAGGACCCCAGCTCCATCTGACTCTCACTCTGTGTGATCAAAGCCAGACTCTGGCTCCTCTCACCTTTCTATGGGATAGGCTCGGGTCCGTCAGATGTTTCAGAATGAAGCATCTCTGAAGCCACCAAGACTTCTCTTGCCCATGTTGATCACCTCTCACAACACAAATGCAACCTGCCAGCTGTGAGGATGGGGAGGAATGAACTGCGTTAAATAGACAGAGAACACTGCCTTTTATCTTATTTAATCTCATAACATTCATGAGAATGTGGTAGTGGTTTAGTCGCTAATTCGTGTCCGACCCGGGCGACCCCCATATCTGTAGCCCTCCAGGATCTTCTGTCCATAGGATTTCCCAGGCAAGAATACTGGACTGGGTTGCCATTTCCTTCTTCAGGGCATCTTCCCAACCCAGGGACTGAACCATCGTCTCCAGCATTGCGAGTGGACTCTACCACTGAGCGACTAGGGAAGCCCCTTCCTGAGCATAGGGGCTTATGAAATATCCATTTTATGGATAAGACTAAATAGTAAGTCAGGCACTAACTCTCAGTTCAGTTCAGTTCACTCACTTAGTCGTGTCCGACCCTTTGCATGAATCACAGCATGCCAGGCCTCCCTGTCCATCACAAACTCCCGGAGTTCACTCAGACTCATGTCCATTGAGTCAGTGATGCCATCCAGCCATCTCATCCTCTGTCGTCCCCTTCTCCTCCAGCCCCCAATCCCTCCCAGCATCAGAGTATTTTCCAATTAGTCAACTCTTCGCATGAGGTGGCCAAAGTACTGGAGTTTCACCTTTAGCATCATTCCTTCCAAAGAAATCCCAGGGCTGATCTCCTTCAGAATGGACTGGTTGTATCTCCTTGCAGTCCAAGGAACTCCCAAGAGGCTTCTCCAACACCACACAGTTCAAAAGCATCAATTCTTTGGCGCTCAGCCTTCTTCACAGTCCAACTCTCACATCCATACATGACCACAGGAAAAACCATAGCCTTGACTAGATGGACCTTTGTTGGCAAAGTAATGTCTTTGCTTTTGAATATGCTATCTAGGTTGGTCATAACTTTCCTTGCAAGGAGTAAGCGTCTTTTAATTTCATGGCTGCAGTCACCATCTGCAGTGATTTTGGAGCCCAAAAAAATAAAGTCTGACACTGTTTCCACTGTTTCTCCATCTATTTCCCATGAAATAGATGCACTAATGCTAACACGGGCCAATAGATTCTGGAGCTAGAGCAGCCCATTAATGGTGACTGATGATGGGGGAAAATAATCTTATATTTTACTTAGAACAGTGATAAGCAGGGTGTTTGTTAATAATAATCCTTCATATATGTTTACAAGTGATTGTATACTAACGCATATATATGGAATTTAGAAAGATGGTAACAATAACCCTCTGTACGAGACAGCAAAAGAGACACTGATGTATAGAACAGTCTTATGGACTCTGTGGGAGAGGGAGAGGGTGGGAAGATTTGGGAGAATGGCATTGAAACATGTATAATATCATGTATGAAACGAGTTGCCAGTCCAGGTTCGATGCACGATACTGGATGCTTGGGGCTGGTGCACTGGGATGACCCAGAGGGATGGTATGGGGAGGGAGGAGGGAGGAGGGTTCAGGATGAGGAACACATGTATACCTGTGGCGGATCCATTTTGATTTTTGGCAAAACTAATACAATATTGTAAAGTTTAAAAATAAAATAAAACTAAAAAAAAAATAAAATAAAATAAAAAAATTTTTTAATAAAAAAAGAAATTTTGAAGCCTTAGAGGTGCTCTAATTTGATTTTAAGCAAAACAGCTACCATTATTTCAATTTATGTTTACACAATTCTTACAGAGACTAAAAGAAGTCTATAGAAATGCATATACTATAGCAACATAAAACAAATTCAAAACAATTTAGAAAAGAGAAGCATAGGGAAAATAAAGATAGGCATTAAATATGAATATATCCACTTTCCAGACTGAAGAAAGTGAAGTGAGACACGAAGAGATAAAACCATTCTCAGTTCATTGTTGACCCCACAGCTGGGTCCTATGTAAATGAAACATTTGAAGTTGAATGCAGGTAACCTTTCAGAAAGTGAATCCTCATCTTTATATTTTCACTTTTCCCTTTGCAAATTCAATTGCCTAATTTCTCAACTCATTAATTTATTCAGCAAATATTTTTAGCATATTTCATGTACCCAGCACTGGCCTTGGTCCTGCCTATGCAAACACAAACAAAGCTAATTCTTGCTCATACAGAAAGTGACTTGCTTTACATCTTCCTCTTAAAGTTGTCATACAGTTCAAATACCAACACAGAGTGGTTGAATAGGAATATTTTAACCTCTAACATTTCCCAAGATACCTGCAATTATTAGTTTTAAAATGGTAGTATTCTAAACATAGTGTTCTTCACAGAAAATAATTCCCTTGTTCCAAGGAAGTAGACAAGAAAAAAGTGAGATGTTTCCTAGTATAAACTCTTCTGTGAGCTCTCCTATTAAGGATATAGTTGTCCTTGATAAATAAGTAACCTAAATTATGCTGCTCTGATACAAAGCACAGTGCGTGGTGAACAACATCTTATCACCGAAAGAGAACATTTTTTTTTTTAATTTTTTATTTTTAAACCTTACATAATTGTATTAATTTTGCCAAATATCAAAATGAATCCACCACAGGTATACATGTGTTCCCCATCCTGAACCCTCTTCCCTTCTCCCTCCCCATACCATCCCTCTGGGTCGTCCCAGTGCACCAGCCCCAAGCATCCAGCATCGTGCATTGAACCTGGACTGGCATCTCGTTTCATACATGACATTTCACATGTTTCAATGCCATTCTCCCAAATCTTCCCACCCTCTCCCTCTCCCACAGAGTCCATAAGCCTGTTCTATACATCAGTGTCTCTTTTGCTGTCTCGTATACAGGGTTATCGAAAGAGAACATTTTTATGTAAGGTTATTTCATTTTTTCCCTAAGTTTTCCTCACTCCCTTAAGAAAAGTCTAGCTAAATTTCAGACGATGCAGAATATTATACTTCAGAAAAGAATAATGACCAGCACTCATCTTTATTTTTCTTACACTAAGGTTTCTAAAATTCCTTTATGTACATCATTTTGTGCATTACATGCATACAATCTAAAAGGTTAATGACTCTCTTTCAAAGACTTCTTAATCAAAGCCTATGAATCTGCTTAATTTTTGTTTGCTGAAATAAATTCTTTTTAATGTCAGATATCTTGCTCAACATGTCAATATTGAATTCTCCAAAAGTAATTTATAGCCAATCACTGATGATCTGAAAGTATCATAGTATCACCCTAACATTCAATACAGTGAGTATCTCTTTGTATCAAGGATGGCGTGGGAGAGGGTGTGTGTGAAGGAGTAATCAGTACACACATCAAACACTTGAAACATTAAATCACTGAAGAATATAACACAAACATTGGCTTAATTTTACTCAACTTGATAAGGAAACTTAGAAGGAAGTTTAGCATATGAAAAGTAAACAGTTGCTAAAACTGGGGAGTTTATCATTTTAATTGTATTCTATCTTAAGATAATTCCATCCAATGAGTTTAGGCACTTAGTTTCTGTATCCCTCTACATAAAGGATACGATATACCTGATCGTGTTGTTTACTTCCGTTGGCTACATGCATGCACAGCAATTTGATAGAATTGCTCTGGAACTCATGTTCTCATTTCTTTTCAGTTTATCCTTTTACTTAATGAATTACTTCTTTTAATACAGTCAAAATTTCATTAGTTTCCTGTAACCAAAATATTTCATTTATCAACACTCCACGATTGCTAAGATGTAGATCCCAGTGAAAGTAAAAGTTGCTCAGTCATGTCCGACTCTTTGCGACCCCATGGACTGTACTGCACCAGGCTCCTCTCTCCATGGAATCCTCCAAGCAAGAAGACAGGACATAAACAAGTCTATCATTAAGGCAATATGATTATCAAATTAAATAGTTGAATCATGGGTATTTGGACATGAGTCAGAATCTATTTCTTAGGTCCAAATATCCAAGATTCAATTAATTATTTTGATAATTGGCTTAACTGTAGACTTGTTTATGTCCTATCTTGGAAGAATATTTTCTTGAATATTACAAAACAGGGCATCAGTTAAACAAATGATGACAGTCCAATAATTAAGACCTAATTTTGAATATAACATTAGAATATTGTGCTAAATCTAAAAAAAAAAAATCCACTGTAGAACACTTTTGGAAGTAATGAGACAAGAAAATTCTATTTTTAAAATATATAGACAGAAAGTAAATTAAATACATAAATGTTTGAAGATGTGTGGAAAACTGAAGGCCTCCTAAAATAACTGATTGGTGTATACACTGAGGCAAACATTCAGGATCTCTTGACCCACAAACCCCACAAACCCACTCACAGGTATATAACCTAAAGACATGACCTCACAGGTCCATAAGGGGTCATGTACAAGGAGGTTTATTTCAATACTGTGTGGATCGCATTGGGACACTGGAAATAATAGCTCTTTCAGTGCTATGTAGAAATTTGGATCAATGCACTAAATTTACACATAATTGTGATACACAAAACAATACACAGTATTCATATTGAGTAAAATAATTCAGAAATAGAATGAGTTCTACAGACAATAACATATCATGCAATAGAAGAAAAACAAATGTATGCACAAATAACAGTACATATTTTACAAAGGCGATATAAATCAAAGTATATTCCATAGGTATATTTAAGACAGAGGAGGGAAACGGTACTGGGAGTATGGGATGGGTGGAGAGGAAAGGCTTTGCATGGATCGAGCACCCAGAACAGCAGGATAGCATTAATCTACCCCACTGTGAGCAGAAAATAGATATGTGATCATCTCATGGTTGAAATATTATGATTAGTATTTGTGTCTGTGTGTCTGCTTTTCTGCATTTTTAGATGAGAATGTGTTATCTTCATAATAAATAAAGCAGAGTTATTCCTCAGATTTTTCAAGATGTATTTAGACAGGCTTAATTTGCATGCAATATATTTCAACATTTTAAGGCTACAGATTGAGGAGTTTTGACAAACATAGAGGGGCTCCTTGTGTTCAAGTGACTTGCTTGAACCAGATCTTCTGACCCAAATCCAGTGCTCTTTCCACTATGTCAAAATACATTTTAAAATTACCCACAAACTTGCACTCATTTCTATTTGCACTTCATAATACATCATACCATTTTGGGCCTTGAAAAAATAATTACTATAATAAACGCCTCCATAGAACTGCGCGTGGGAGGACATCATGAGACAGGCCCTTTGTTATGTGAAACAATGGAATTGAGAGAAAATAAGTTTTGGTGATGAGAAAGCAGAGACCAGACAGGAGATTGGGATACCACAAGCCTGATATCCACTTTAGTGCATTATAATGACTAACTTTTATTTCCCAGATAACATTTGACCCATCTTAAAAGTATAGGAAGCCAAAACTTTACCCATGTAAAATTATGCCATTCTAGAAGGAAAGGTAACTTTCCACTCACTGCCGGTTTCCTTCTCTCCACGTGCCACAGAGCATTTTGGGGCTCCAGGGGAGCTCTGGGAGAAATGTGAAGCAGAGACAAGCAGCTAGACAGGCATGTACAATAAGAGTAACACTGAGGGGCAAGAAAAATGAGCTGCAGGTGTCCATGGCGAGTCAGGACCCAGCAAGATGGATACGGTCTGAGATCAGCCATCCAGACAATGGATGATACTCCTATAGCTGGCAGGACATTGTTCCCAACTAGACTGGCAACAGCTTGTAGTCTGGCTTAGAAATCAGATCTCACTCACCCCAAATAAATTAATTAATACCCACCCCTCTGAATTAAATAGCCCTGTCTGCCTGCCCAGCTTCTGTCAGCGTTCTTTCTTCTTTAATGCTTGTGCCTTCTCTGAGCTTTCCAACTGTCCACAGAGCTGCCAAGCAGGCACTTCCTGTTCTTCAATTCAGTTTTATCATGTCAGGAGATTGCAATCAAGCCTTAATAACATTCTGCAGCCTGGGAGACATTAGCTGCCCCTAAAGCTCAGCTAACTTCTTCTTAGAGGCATCTGTTCAAGATAGATCGAAGTCTGCCCAGGCTCAGCCAGCACCAAACACACACTCCAGAAAATGGACTAGCACTCTCTGTTTATTCCTTCCTCGGGTTTCTTATTCCTATCAGAAATATGCCACGATCATCACTAAAGATCTCTAATCTAAAAGATGACCAAGGACATCTTGAGAAGCATTTTCTACTAAGCTGCCCAGGTGGCACTCAACTTATCATAAAGCTATGAGAATAAGATTTTGCATTCGTTGAGTCCTTTAGTTTCCAACCGTTCTCACATGCCATGTCTTACACTTCAGGTCAAAGAAATGGGATCAGATGAAACTGATTTTGCAAAAGGATCACTCAAAGAACTTCTTAGTGAGAGAAAATTTTAATTTTCAATCAAGCGATGATGTTGGCAGCCAAAGTGGTCAGATATTCCATGAGTAATTATTTGCAAAGTCAGACATCTGTTACCAGAAGCACGAGAAGTAATGTATGGATAGCAGAACAAATATGAGCTTTAAAAATTAAAACAAACACCCAGGTTTAAAATGGGATGCTTGTATGTGTGTTGCAGGAAAATTTATAAAGACATTGGTTTCTCTTTTGTTCTCACTGCTTTGGGAAATAGTAAAGAAAGTCCATCTCTTCATTTTCCAATCACCAAATAAGCCCTCACAATTCTTATATAATTTTCGAGGGGCATACCCCAAAATAATATTCTAATTGAAGTTTTGTCTATCCAAGAGTGGGGGTTCTAAGCAATAGATTTTATGATTTACAATCCTTCTAGTCAATGTGTGGTTGGCAGAGGATTAGTAGTATCACTTGGCTTGAGAGCTTGTTAGAAATGCTGAGCCTCAGACCCCACCCAGAGCTACTGACTCAGAATCTGCCATTTAACAAGATCCCCAGGGGATTCCTATGCACATCCAAATTTGAGAAATGCTGGTTTAGAACAAGGAAAGCATAATATTATATTTGTATAGACTATTTCTTACACCCATATATGATGGGGTAAATCCACACCTGCCAAACTTGGATGCTGACTGAACCTCAATTCAAAGAACTGTGCAATTTTTAAGCTATTAATAGTATTGATTTACAGGGATAAACAGGGTGGATTAACCCCATCACTTTATAAGGAAAAGAAGGAAAATATGCTTCTTTACCCTTGATAACTACTACCCTACAGAGGTAAAAGGCATTCATTGGACTTTTAGGTGACAAATAGTACCAGTGTGCCTGAGAGGAAGGGGGATTTCTGGGGACCAGGGACTTCAAGCGCTATAACACAAGTGCCTGCTCGTGTGCTCAGTTGCTCGGCTGTGTTTGAATATGTGTGACCTCACGGACTGTAGCTCCCCAGGCTCCTCAGTCCATGGAATTTTCCAGGCAAGAATACTGGAGTGGGTTGTCATTCCCTACTCCCAGGGAAATGAAGGACGGTCCTAGACTAAAAGGACTGGCTGGCTTGTTGATATCTCTCCAAATGTTTATTTTTCTAAAAATCTTAAGTGATTATTCTTTATGTGTCCACAATCTTTAAAATTTTTTTTACAGATTATAACCAATCTTTCGCACATTACCTAAGGTCAGAACACATCTTATTTTAGAACCAATGCTCCCATTTGTTGGACTTATTTTTCAAAGGAAACCCCGGGGAGCGTGGAAACAGGCTATCACAGCCTCCTATGGCATGGGAGACTGGATCAAGGGAAGGCAGACTGCAATACTGGGGTAAGAGTTAAAGATTCCAGTGAGGAGACACATCAGAAGAGAAAAAAAGCAAAATTCAAACTTCTTGTTTCTTACCCTTAGGTCCAAACGCTCCAGCACCAGGTCAGAGTTCCACAGGACTAGGGCATTTTGGAGGCTCTGCAAATCTCTCTACAGCTATATGTTCCAGCCTGAAATCTCCCCAAAGAAACAGTCTGCCTTCTACAAGATCCAGTAGCCAGGAAGTCACAGGGCAGGACCAATGACCCAGTAGCCAACTGCCTCGCATTAAAATGCCAGCTCTGAGTCAGGGCATGTAGAAATTTTGTAACTTCCCTGAGCTTCCCTTCCTTTGCATGTAAAACCTTAGGTCTAATCAGATGAAACTGTCATTTCTGTAGGTCATAATGATAAGAGTATAAATAACTTCATATGGATAAATCTAGTATTATAACTGTCTTATGGGTAAGTGAAGATTGGAATTTTTAACCAGTGTTTTTAAGTACATGGCCTCAATGAGTCATAGTTATTCATCTCAAGGTGCTGCAGCTGTTGTTACCCAGCACAATATCTCCGTTACCATAGGTGCTTCATGATGAAGAGAAGCTAAGACACCATAAAGGGTCCAACCTCCCCAAGCTGCTAGGCTGCCTAGCTTACTAACCCCAGAGTGTAGTTTTCTGACAGAATATGGCCTTCCTGAGCTGGGCAGGGTACATGGAGAACAGGTGGCAATAAGAAGATAGCTACAGGGTTCTCAGGGAACTAAACTGTGAAAGTCCACACCAGCAGGGTGAGTGGCCCAAGCTCTTTCAGGACACCTGGAAGTAGAGGCTTATGTGTGAGGCAAAGAGCACACCCAGAAAACAGAGGGGGCAGTTTATCCTACAGCAGCCATCAGGCTTTGATTGAGCCAGGTCTCCAGACAGAAAGGACTTCTCAAAATAGGGCCACAAACTGAGTCCAGCCTTTTACAAAGCAACCTCTCTATAACAACATCTTTCTGTACCATAGAGTGGAAAATGCTGCCATCTCAAAATGCTTCTGCTTCAACACCAACAGTCACCTGTATCACAGGTCAGGCTCCAAAGTGGCAGGTCAGCCAGTCCTCACACAGCTTATCCTTGGGGGTAGGCAACACCACAGTGCACTCCCCTGATCTTAAAAATTCTGAAGTTATAAGTTCCCAATGACCCAACTCTTTGGGATAATCAAGCATTCCCTACTCCTGAACCACTTCCCCTGAAATAATCACCCCCTCCACTATTTCTCTTGGTGTCTGTTCAAATGTCACACCCTCAGTAAGGTGACCAGGTTGCCTGGGACAGTCCCAGCTTATGTTTGTTATCCCAGGATTACTAAATAATGCTTTTTTGGTCTTCAAAGAATCTCCATGAGACAGTAAATTACACAGTCACCCTGCCTTCCCTGACAACTTAGATAAAATCTGTTACTATTTTTCTTAGCCTGCTTTATTATTCTTCATGTTTTATGATGGTTTTTCTCTCACGGTCTCTCCTTTCCATGTAAGCTACTCTAAAACAAAGACTTAAGCAATTTTGATAAATTCTATCATCTAAAACAATGACTGGAAGGCTCTTAGAAGGTGTTCCAAAATGTTTTTCAATGAATTTTAAAATTAAGAAATGAGATACTTATTTCAATTATCTGATGAAATTATAATAAAGTTAACCAACTAAGTCCATATCTAGTCTTTTCTTAAAACATTTTCATGTTCTAACAAAGCAGTATGCTTTCACAAATTTGTTTCTCCCAACCTGCCCGGAACCCACCACCCTCCACATACTCAGTGGAAGGTGTGGCCAATGGCATTTAGAAGGGATATTTTCAAATGGTTTGCCTTGGCTGTGCCCCTATACAGAGTGTCTGTTCCAGCACTCTGTTCCAGCCCACTTCTACCAAGTGGGCAGAGACAACCTTGTCCTTTGCCAGCCCAATCACACTACTTGGAATTAGAACACAGCAGTTGCAGAGCTTCCAGCAGAGAAGGTGGAGAAAGCAGCCCCCTGCATTCCTAGGGATTTCCAGCTCTTTCCTCCTCCTGAGGCCTGTCCTGCCATGTATACCTCTAGTTAAGCCAACTGTTTACTTAACCTGGTTTGAATAGCTTTGTGTGGCTGGTGATACAGTGCTAAAGGATCCACCAGCCAATGCAGGAGACATGGGTTTGATCCCCGAGTCAGGAAATTCCCCTAGAGGATGAAATGGCCTCTCACTCCAGTATTCTTGCCCAGAAAATTCCATGGACAGAGGAGTCTGGAGGGCTACAGTCCATGGGGTCACAAAGAGTCAGACATAACTGAACACACCCACACATGTTGCTTACAACCATCAACCTTAAGTCACTGGGGGGATTTCACCAAAATGGTTCTTTCTTATTACTACAAAGCACTGTCCAGGCAAAAACTCCCAGGGGCTCACTTCCCTGGAATCCAAAATTCCAAATGCAAAAATCTTTAACCGTTTGGAGTTGATCTGCACATAAACAGGCTTAAGGAAAATGGAGCCTTTGAATGAAAATGTACTGACGGTACAAAGTCACTTGATGACTTTTCCTTTATTTTTACAAGCCAACCGGGCATTTTCAACAAGATGTGATTATCACTTACGTGTAAAATATCTAAACTAGAACTTCGTTATTCCTCATCTTCCTCTTTCTAATCATCTCCACTTCTGGCAATAGCACTCCTCTTTTTAGAGGATTTCTACTCTTTTCAACCCTTTTCCCTTCCTTTGTCTCTCTCTACCTGGTCACCAGAGCCATAAGCACTGCTTGTGCCCCATTCAAAATATATCTCAAGTCTGTCCTTTCTCCTCATTCTCAGGAGTATTCACTTAAGCTCAAGTTCTAATGTGAAAAGAAAACTGCATTCAGAATTGGCAAGGTTGGGTTTCTTCTAAACTCTCTACTCATTGTCTTTGGATCCTGTATTTTTAAAAATCAAAATACAAGCCAGAGAATTTGAATGGATAAACCCAAGGCCCCAGCCTAACTAAAACAATTGGGTGGATGAATGATTATTTCTTATCCAATAAATTCACTCTTTAATAAAATTCTATGTGCACTTTACTCCATCAAAGTGTTTCCACACACTATTTTTTCTTTCCTTTCTTCTTTTTCATTTACTTTCTTTTCAGTTACCTCTTTCCCTAGTCTCATTTCCTATTTCTATTCTGAAATATCTTGTTTCAGCTTTCTCCACTCTTGATTTTTATGCCCTGGCACCTGAGCACATGAATCAGTTCCAATTTTAGAAGGCACAGCTGTACTTTTATGGGAAATGGAAAAGGACAAAATTTCTTTTTTAGCAATCTGGAGAGAGCATCTGGCTTTTTTGATTGCTTCTTTACATTTCACTTTTCAAAGGAGTAAATAATATTCTGGTATCGACAAAGCACCAGTGGCCCTGAGTGCAACCCCTTGCTGTGAAAGAAGATAAAGATAAATAACCTGGCTTGTACATTTCAATATTTTATGAATCAGCTCCAGCCTCTGGGAACTACTTCAAAATCAAGTCTAGGCTATAACTCAGTCAATGATTCACTGAATATCATTATTCAGAAGTCTGAGTTTCTTCAACTCCATCAGTGATCCTTAACTGCATCATACCCCATATCTCTTTTTGTACCAAGCATTTTAATACTCCTTTTACTATCCTGGAATAAAATACATAGCACTATAATCCGCCTACATATATATAAATCATTCACTACACAGTTTCTTCTCCATAATTCTAAAACCCATAAGCTCTGAAATCTAAAAGCTTTTTCCAGATTTTGGCACCTAACTTCACATGGTTGCATCCCCTCACCTATTCTATTTATCCCACCTATTATGAATATTTGCGACAACAAAATCAATGTGTTTGGTGACAAGGGCTCTCCCATGTTCCTCCAAGAGTGTTACATGCTCTCAGGTGTATGTACTACTTCATTGGTTTTCTAAAATCTGAAAAAGACTGAAAACACTTCTGGCTCTGAGATTCAGAAAATGCCTTTTGGAGCTATGTAACCAACCTTCACACAAAAGCTCAATATAACACTCAACACTAGCATGAAGAAGAAATTAAAAAATGTTAACTGGTAAGAAACCACACATACTTCAATATGTAAGTGCTGAGACCTGACTTAAGGAAGATGTGTTGAAGTGGTCTGGTGCCCGCCACACAACACAGAAGCAGTCATCACTAGTATAATAGGACACACGTGGAAACTGGCAGGGGGTCCTGTCAGCCACTCAAATACACAACCAACACGGTTCTATGATTTTTTGAAATGATGAATCACTTTTGAGAAATTTTCAAACAAAGTAAAATATCATACTCTTCTCAATTTACACATCAGTTGCACTTCCTAGTAAATAAACTGCACATTAAAACCACATAAAAAGCACCTGTGTTCACACGTCAGCTGGAGTTCATTTCCAGGTTAAGATTGTTTGAGATGTGCAGAGGATATGTACACATTTGTTGTGTAGGGCTCTCCCACACATGGCAGGACAATTAGAATCCCTGGACCCAACTTTATCAAATGACAGTGAAGATTCCTCCCAAATATTCAACAACCCAAACATGCTCTTCCATAATTTCCAGAATGCCTCCCCCTGCTGGGGGTAGTACTTCCTTTCCTAAGAACCACTGAACTAATGTATATTCTTTCTCCCAAACCACATTATTATAGGGAGATTTGGAAGATAAATGAAGTAGGCACTGAATCCTATCCCAGGCCTTTCTGATACTCTAGAGTTCTCAGATAACTCCCTTCCCAGCTAGTCCCATCTAAACAGGAATAGTGATCTCAAGGATATTAACAGTATTCTGTCTGTGAGCTTGCATACCACCCCTGCTTCTTCCCCAAGATGTTCGTTCTGTTCATTTTTCAACTGTTCATTCCATCCATGTGATCGAGCCCATGTCATGTCAAACAGCAGGGATTCAAAACTTCTTAACTCCTGCCCTTAAAGCATTTCCAGTACAATCTGACAAGCAGCACAGAAGAAACGCATAAGTACAGAGGAATACGGAAATAGGCAGAAGAGATGCTTAGTCTTCAGTGTAGAACTTCAGAGGGAGCATCAGCAAAAATTTAGTAACATTTATTCCTGTTACAGTTTTCAAGAATGCTGAAGAAAAGTCTTTATGCAACAAAGTCAAATAGAAATAATTGCTTGCACATTTAAAGAAAAAAAAAATTACTTCTTTAGTTAATTTCCCAGGCTTCCCTGGTGGCTCAGATGGTAAAGCGTCTGTTTGCAATGCGGGAGACCTGGGTTCGATCCCTGGGTTGGGAAGATCCCCTGGAAAAGGAAATAGCAACCCACTCCAATACACTTACCTGGAAAATTCCATGGATGGAGGAGCCTGGTAGGCTACAGTCCTTGGGGTCGCAAAGAGTCAGACACGACTGAGTGACTTCACTTTTAGTTAATTTCATCCTCTGAGGAAAGAAAACTGGATAGCAATCCATTCATTCAAAAGCATGGTTTTTAGAAAACCTATAAATACAAGTTTACTGAAGACCTATAAAATATCATATAATTCTAAAGTCATTATTTTTATTATTTTTCCCAAACTAGGCTTTAGATTAGAAAATCTATCCAAATATTTCCTTTTCAAAAGTTCTTAACAATCCACAGATGCTACCTTGGTTTTCCTCACTTTTCTATAAAAAGGATACACACACACACATATACACCCATACACACATATAAACACACATATACACACATATACATATAGACAGTTCTTAGCATGGGTATCCAAAAGCGCTATTTGTCCAAAAACATGCTTTCACCATTTCTTTTGACTGTCTACTTAGTATATAAATAAAACAAAGGGAGAGGGCAAACAAAAAGCTCAGTGGTGGTAACTGTTCAAAAAATAGAATTAGTTCCTTAAATAGAAATGTTCCTGCAAATTCTCTTACTATTTTGCAAGTAATATCATAACTAGAACTTACAACTGAGAAGTTGCTTTTCATATGTGGGAGGTATAAAAGAATATTCTATTTTCATAGTCTATTTAATTGGTTTAAATCATTTACTGCTTTTAATGCCAACATATTCTTGCTTTTTCATATGTGAACTACATTTTTCTTAATTTTTCATAAACTAAATTTTGTCCTTTTAAATTGTAAAATCTCACTGAAGATAAGAACTCAGAAATTTAGAAAGTGTAATTTGAAGTGAGAAACTCATTTTAGCTTTTATTGGTATGTTTCCTACTGGATAGACCCATTCCTACTGGATAGACAGTGTGTTAAAAAGCAAAGTCATCACTTTGCTGACAAAGGTCCGTATAGTCAAGGCTACGGTTTTTCCAGTAGTCACGTAGGGATGTGAGAGCTGGACAATAAAGAAGGCAGAGCACTGAAGAATTGGTGGTTTTGAACTGTGATGTTGGAAGAGACTCTTGGGAATCCCTTGCAAAGCAAGGAGATCAAACCTGTCAATCTTAAAGGAAATCAACCCTGAATACTCTTTAGAAGGACTGATGATGAAGATGAAGCTCCAACACTTTGGCCACCCGATGCGAAGAGCTGACTCACTGGAAAACATCCTAATGCTGGGAATGATTGAAGGCAGAAGAAGAGGGAGACAGAAGGTGAGATAGTTGGATGGCAATAGACATGAATTTGGGCAAACTCCAGGAGATGATGAGGGACAGGAAAGCCTGGCATGCTGCAGTCCACGGGGTCATGAAGAGTTGGACACAACTTAATGACTAAACAACAACAGACGCCATTTGGGATGCTTCATAAATAATAAATAACAATGATATAGCAACATTTACTAAGTATTTCCTGTGTGCCAAAAAATGCTCCATATGTTACCTCTTTTATTCCTTAAAATACGACTATGAAATATGCAATATTGTCCCCATCTGACTGAGAAACCTGAGGTTCTGAGAGACTGAATGCCTTAGTCATTAAGGCAGAGCTTGGATTCAAATGCATATCTGGTTGAACCTTGCATTCCAGATTATAGACATCCTGGTTTCAGAACTGAAAGACCAACTCACTGATGCGCCTTTCTTTCACACTTCTGGCTGAAATGGGATTCCTGATTCCACATCCAGAAAATGCAAAAGCCTTCTTATCCTTAAAGTTTCTTCCCTGTATGACCTGTACTCTTCACAGCCTTTGCACAGTAGAAATGTTTCACTCCAATAACTTTTAAGAACCTTTTAGAAGTATCAAGTGGGGGAAAAAAGGTCTCTAGAGGGTAGTACAAACTGGACCAGTGATAGGTCTTTCATGAGCCAGTTGCCAAAATGTTATGATTTTTATGAAATCAGAGATTAAATACTGCACAAAGTTGATGTGTTTTACAACTGATATAGCTGGCTTCATATGCCATCATCTCCCAATAACTACAATTTTACTTCTGTTCCTGGGACATGTGGAACTCTTTTAAAAAAAAAAACAAAACCTGAAAAGAGCATTTGGCTGAACCCGTAAAGTACAGACTCAATTTTGAGAATGGGCAGTGGGCCATGCTCATAGAATGTCAGAACTAAAAAAGAAACGGAGATAAAGCTTAGCTTCATCAATTTCACCAGTTTTTAAAGAAGAGAATCAGGGAGCTCACTTGGATAGATAGGGACATCACACAAATGAGGACTGGCGTCCACTGGAGACATTGTTCCATGGCCACTGTTCCATGCTACCAAGGCTCAATAATGGCTAAGCGATCATATTCACACTCTCAGGTTGAGTTTTAAGTTCACTGTCTTTATTGCTATGCTGTGTACATCGTTAAATATACAGCAACTTGAAGCTATAAGCATTGTTTTGAATATTCTTTCCTATGAGTTTCTCTTGATGAATGCAGATCACCTGCTTCCCCATTATTTTCCCTTCTATTCCACACCTGTTGGGCTCCACAGCCTCTGGTTTTACTAATTTACCTCAGCATTTATCTTTCTCCCCTCTCATATTTCGATGCCAAACTTTTTTATGTGCCTTTATTTGGAACAACAAGAATGGAAGTGAAGCCTGACAGAAACCAGGGAAAAGGTTAAGATCAAAGAACAGTCTTCTAATACAGGCAGGCTCGAACAAGGGACCCACTGAGGAGAGGATAGGGATCGGAGTGAGAAGGGAAGAAACTTGGAAAGGACCACATTCGGGTGAGAGAAAACAGACCAAGAGGAGTAATCAGTCTCCAGAAAAGTGTGGCAAACTCACCTTCCATTCAGATGAGTGCCTGTATTTGATGGGCTTCCCAGGTAGCATGGTGGTAAAGAATCTGCCTGCCAGTGCAGGAGATGCAAGAGCCACTGAAGAAGTGGGTATGATCCCTGGGTCGGGAAGATCCCCTGGAGAAGAAAATAGCTACCCACCCCAGTATTCTTGCTTGGGAAATTTCATGGACAGAGAAGCCAGATGGGCTACAGTCCATGGAGTCACAGAGTCAGATATGACTGAGCGACTAAGCAGACACGTTCAATGGTGTGTGTTGGGAAAGTTGGGGCAGGGCAACAGCAGAGTCCAGGTAGGGGTCACTTTCAGTGCAGTGTTAAGGTGGGTAAAGGGACTGGGCCAAGCTCGTGAATCATCATTCTCTGGAACAAACACCATCGTGAGACCTAGTAAGTACAAGACCGTTTTCAGCCATGTATGGTAAAGCAGGAGCCAGTAAAGAGGGAGGCAGCGAAGAAAGCTAGGTTAGAACTGGGCAGGTTGTCAGAGACCCATCAGAACACGTTAAGGGTTCAGAACTAAGGGCCAATCCATCAGAACTGATGCAATGAAACAGAGACAGGTAGAAATCCAGCCGTGTGCAGGGGCCAACAATGCAGATACTAAGGTAAGGCTGCATGCAGTTCAGGGCCTAGTGACCCAGCACTGATTTTGTGGCTTTTGGCAGCAAAATTTGTCTTGTCTTCTATTGCTTGACAGACTGTAGTCTCCTACTTTAGTCTCTATTGAATCAAGAAATGAGTGACTTCAGTTCCCAAAGCTGAGCTAGAGAAAATTGAGGCTGGCCCAGGCCATGTGCAGCATGCAGAGCGACATCAGAGGAGACAGAGAAATTGATGGCAAAAGGAAACATGACTGCTGAACTAGAATTGCAGCACTAACTATGAGAGTAGACTTGAGGTCCATAAAACAGCAGCTTTGAAAATATGACTAAGCCTGCTCAGAGAATTTTCCTTCCCTATGAAACAGGCACTGAACAGGCTAGCTTCCTGGACTCTAACCAGATCAGGACCCACATGCTCCAAGGCTGTAAAATGTAACTCTCTGTGGTTCACTCTGGATTTACTGCCTGTAGTATCCAGCAGAGCCTGACACCCTGAGAGGAAGATTCCCATGCAGTTTTGGAATCACTGCTTCCATAAACCTAAGTTCTGATCTTAAGCACCCTACAACATATGACAGCTTTGGGGAGCAGCAAGGGATTCCCAGGTAGTACAGTGGTAAACAATCTACCTGCCAATACAGAAGGTGCAGGAGACCTGTGCCTTTTGCTTGCCTACCCACAAAAAGAGAGAGGTTTAAAAACACACCTAATTAAACTTAAAAGCTTCTGCACATCAAAGGAAACTATTAGCAAGGTGAAAAGACAGCCTCAGAATGGGAGAAAATAATAGCAAATGAAGCAACCGACAAACAACTAATCTCAAAAATATACAAGCAACTCCTACAGCTCAACTCAGAAAATAAATGACCCAATCAAAAATGGGCCAAAGATCTAAATAGACATTTCTCCAAAGAAGACATACAGATGGCTAACAAACACATGAAAAGATGCTCAACATCACTCATTATCAGAGAAATACAAATCAAAACCACTATGAGGTACCATTTCACACCAGTCAGAATGGCTGCATCCAAAAGTCTACAAATAATAAATGCTGGAGAGGGTGTGGAGAAAAGGGAACCCTCTTACACTGTTGGTGGGAATGCAAACTAGTACAGCCACTATGGAGAACAGTGTGGAGATTCCTTAAAAACTGGAAATAGAACTGCCTTATGATCCAGCAATCCCACTGCTGGGCATACACTGAGAAACCAGAAGGGAAAGAGACACGTGTACCCCAATGTTCATTGCAGCACTGTTTATAATAGCCAGGACATGGAAGCAACCTAGATGTCCATCAGCAGATGAATGGATAAAGAAAGCAGTGGTACATATACACAATGGAGTATTACTCAGCCATTAAAAAGAATACATTTGAATCAGTTCTAATGAGGTGGATGAAACTGGAGCCTATTATACAGAGTGAAGTAAGCCAGAAGGAAAACATAAATACAGTATACTAACACATATATATGGAATTTAGAAGGATGGTAACAATAACCCGATGTACGAGACAGCAAAAGAGACACTGATGTATAGAACAGGCTTATGGACTCTGTGGGAGAGGGAGAGGGTGGGAATATTTGGGAGAATGGAATTGAAACATGTGAAATGTCATGTATGAAACGAGATGCCAGTCCAGGTTCAGTGCACGATGCTGGATGCTTGGGGCTGGTTCAGGATGGGGAGCACAGCTTGTAGGAGAGTTACTGTAGGAGCCTTACTGTGTCAAGACACTAATGAGTCCAAGTGCAGCACTGGGACTCTGGGGTCAACCAAATTGGGCACAGAAGTAAAGGAAACAGATCCACGTACTTTAGCTTTTCAGATTTTGGGTATAAATCATATGTACTTGCAAGTATTATAGTTCATACAATATATAGGTTTCTAAGAGGGATAAAAGGTCTATTTTTGATCCTTCGGCTCTGGTACCTGCTCTACCTGATGGTTTCTGAATGATCTATTTATCATTTTGAAGGCTCAGTTGGTTCAATTGAGAAAGTCCTGCTTTTAGTAATAATCAAATTGGCATAGGCCACTTTTCCAGAGGGATATACATGAAGATTGAGATTGAAAGTCAATTCTTTATATATTTGATTTTCATGCCATTAGAAATGTTACAAATAGAGGGATCAGAGGGATTAGCAAAGATGATCCTGGTGTGTTTTTAAAGCTCTCTCTTTTTGTTGGTAGGCCAAAAAAAAAAAGTCAGATTGCTGTAGTGAAGGAAAAAAGATATTACTATGGAATCACATTTATTTTTTAAGAACTTTAACAAATTCTGAAATTCTTATCTTGCAATTATTCAAATGCAGCATAGTTCTCCACATATGCTCAAAAGGTTATACTTATAGTTTCTGAAAGAACAGGAAAATTTTAGGACACTAGTTTTACAAACCAGTTGGCAATAAACATAAGCATATAACTAAAAAAGATCAATGTGTGATCTTGATTTTTTTTTTTCAATCTGTCCTGGCTGTTTCATGTAGGCTCTGCCTGGAAGGGTTATCAGTAAGGTTCTTGTCAGGAAAACAGACATAATTCTAGGTTTTTCAGAGAAGAAATTTAATTGAGGGGATTGATTACACCAATGGTAGATGAGGTCAGAGACAAAACTGGGGGTGATGAGGTAACTCAGAAATGAGTAACTGAGTGTTCTGTTTCTTGATTTTTGAATATCAGAATATCTCAAGCTTCAGGGGCTCAAAACAACCATTTCTTATCCTTATCTTTCACAGTTCTGGGATCTGGGGTGGCTCAATTCATATGATGATGGAGGTTGGAGTCACCTTGAAATCTTAATTGCTCACCTGCATTATAGTTGATGCTGGCTGTTGACTGGGACCTTTTAGCGGGGGCTGCTGGCCAGAGCACTCAGACATGTGGCCTGGCTTTCCTTACAACACAACAGTGTCAGACTTCTTCCTGATGGCCCAGGCTTCAAAGGCAAGTAATCCAAGAGAAAGGTTAAAAGATATATCCCCTTATGACTGACCCTCAAACATCACTTAGTGTTCCACCTGCCATACTCTGTGCTTGATTAGTCAGTAAGCTTAGTCTAGATATAAAAGAAAAAGACATAGGCCTCATCTCTTAGTGAGAAGAATGTTAGATAATTTGTGAACATGTTTAAAGACCATCAGACAGAGGAAGTGGCTACCATCTTTATGTCAGGAAGAAGAGAAGGAGTTGGTATTACAAGAATCAAGAACTATTGCATCAGAGCTATAAAAGCCTATGTTGGAGACATGTGCTGGAATCATGGAGAGAGATGGAAGAGAAATCTAGGTCTTGCTGTTCTATGCACAGTGATCCACAGAAACAGTCCTAATTATTTCATCAACTTCTTGCTCTTGTTGTCTGCATCTTATAAAAATATGGCTGACTTGACAAAGTACTTACTGGTGCACTAGTAAAGTGATGAGTAGATTACTGATTTTTGTTATGATAATATTTTTCAATGAACAACACTATGTAAGTAGGCTGTCTGCTTTGTAGAAATGAAATATTTAAGTGTTTGGTATATGCCAGTCTCTTTGTAAAGTCAGGATCATAAGAAAAAGCAACTGGGCCAAATTAAAATAACCTAAGAGACGCAATCTTAGGTTTGGAAACCAGTCCTGAATATTCATTGGAAGGACTGATGCTGAAGCTGAAACTCCAATACTTTGGCCACCTGATGCGAAGAAGTGACTCATTGGAAAAGACCTTGATGCTGGGAAAGATTGAAGGCAGGAGGAGAAAGGGACGACAGAGGATGAGATGGTTGGATGGCATCACTGACTTGATGGACGTGAGTTTGAGCAAGCTCCAGGAGTTGGTGATGGACAGGGAAGCCTGATATGCTCCAGTCCATAGGGTCACAAACAGTTGGACACAACTGAATGACTGAACTCAACTGAAGAGACACAATAACCAAATGTAATGTATGGTCTTAACGTAGACAAATCAACCTTAAAGGACATTTTGCAGCCAATTTTGAAAATTTGAAAATGATCTTGGTATTAGATGAGATAAAAATTTACTGGATAGGAAAGATAAGGATCATTGACTAAGAAAAGCAGCTTACAAAACAGGATGTACAAAATTAATATGTTTACTAAGGCATTAATGGTGCTGATACCTAAGGGAATGAGAATATAATGTTTGTTTTTATTGTGCTCATTTTGTGTTCTAACTTTCTCTAACTCATATGCATTATATCTATATCTATAAAAGAAGTTATTCTATTTAAAACCTTTTAAAAAATATGACATATTTGTGGACTCAAAATCATATAGAACCTGTCTCTTAGATTCACAATTTCAAAAGTGCAACATAAGGCTGAGAAACAAATTTATTTTCAAGAACCTTGAATCCAGACAGAACCCAGAGGCAGAGATATGACCCCCACGTGGGGATCAATATGCTTTCTCTTGGATTTAAATAGATATTAGTGATTCTGAACAAAGCACAAAGGAAATGGAAATTAAAGTGTCCTCTAAACTAATTTCCTCTCTCTTGTCTTAGCACATGAAAATATCTAGGTCTCTCCATCTTAAACTAAACATGATGCCCCCCAACAGTTCTATCCTTGATTTTATCCTTCTTTTTATTTTTATTTTATATATTCTTACAAAGCAGATCATCATCTATAGTGATGACTCCCAAATACATATTTTCATTCCTAATTGCTCTGCTAAGAACAGATAAACATTTCCATTGGAATTCTCAAAGGACTTTAGAATTCAAAATATCTAGCATTAAATTTAATCACTTTTGCTCTTGTGAAACATAATATTAATTTTACATTTCTAATACATATTAATGATAGTGATATCAAGTCAGAAACATAACGGTCATTGAACATTTCCTCCATAATCCCACTACCCATACACATTACTAGTCATTCACAGATACCCTGATAATCTATCTATGCAGAAAATCTATGTAGCTACTAAAATTAATAAATGAGTTTTCAAGGTTTCAGGATAAAAGACCAATGTTTGAAAATCACTGATTGCATTTCTACTAACAACCACTGGAAATTGCAATTAAAATATATTTTTACAATAGTGTAAACACATGAACTGGGAGAAGGCAATGGCACCCCACTCCAGTACTCTTGCCTGGAAAATCCCATGGATGGAGGAGCCTGGTGGGCTGCAGTCCATGGGGTCGCTAAGAGTCAGACACGACTGAGTGACTTCACTTTCCACTTTCATGCATTGGAGAAGGAAATGGCAACCCACTCCAGTGTTCTTGCCTGGAGAATCCCATGGACAGAGAAGCCTGGTAGGCTGCAGTCCATGGGTTCGCACAGAGTTGGACACGACTGAAGCAACTTGGCAGCAAACACATGAACTATGGATAAGGGGCTTCCCAGATGGCACTAGTGGCACAGAATCCACCTGCCAATCTAGGAGATGCAAGAGATGTAGGTTCGATCCCTGGGTCAAGAAAATCCCCTGGAGTAGGAAGTGGCAACCCTCCAGTATTCTTGCCTGGAAAGTTCCATGAACAGAGGAGACTGGCAGGCTACAGTCCATGGGGCCAGAGAGAGTCAGACACAGCTGAATGACTGAGCACACTTAGGAATAAATATGCTAAAATATGGACACTGGAAACTATAAAATATTGAGAAGAGATATTCAAGAAGATCTAACTAGATGGAGAAATATGTCATGCCTGTGGATCACGAGACTTAATTTAGTTAAGGTGGCAATCTTTTAATGAATGTACAGATTCTAACTAGGTTTCAATCAAAATCTCAGAAGCTTCTTTATAGAAGTTGACAAGTAATTCTAAAATTTACTTGGAAATGCACAGGAACTAATATAGCCAAAATAACTTTGAAAAGAAGAACAAATTTCTTATACTTTACTTAAAAATTTAGCATAAAAGTATTGGCTCCAAGATAGACAGATTGATCTATGGAATAGAATAGATAATACAGAGATATACCGATTGATATATAGTTAATTGATTTTCCACAAAACTTCAAAGACAATTCCATAGAAAGTCTTTTTAACATAGATATCTATACGTGTATATATATGTTAATATGTATATATATAAACTTCAATCGAATTTTATACCATACACAAATATTAACTCAGAAATGGATTACAGATATAAATATAAAATATAATGCTATAAAACCTCTAAAGCAAAATATAAGGGAAATTTTCTGTGTTTTATTTAGGCCAAGATTTCTTAGATAAGATAGCAAAAGCACAATACATAAAATATTAATAAGTTGGATTTCATCAAAATGAAGAACTTCTGTTCTCAAAAGTGTTTGTCGTTCAGTTGCGTCTGACTTTTTGCAACCCCATGGACTATAGCCCACCAGGCTCCTCTATCCATGGAATTCTCCAGGCAAGAATACTGTAGTGAGTTGTCATTCCCTTCTCCAAGGAATCTTCCTGACCCAGGGGTTGAACCCAGGTCTCCTGCATTGCAAGGGAATTCTTTACTATCTGAGCCACTGTTCTCCAAAGTGAAATGAAGAGAAGTGAAGTGAAAGTCATTCAATCGTGTCCGACTCTTTGCAACCCCATGGAACATACAGTCCATGGAAACCTCCAGGCCAGAATACTAGAGTGGGTAGCTTTTCCCTTCTCCAGGGAATCTTCCCAACCCAGGGATCAAACCCAGGTCTCCCACATTGCAGGCAGATTCTTTACCAGCTGAGGCTCAAGGAAAGCCCAAGAATACTGGAGTGGATAGCCTATCCCTTCTTCAGCGGATCTTCCCAACCCAGGAATCGAACCAGGGTCTTCTGCATTGCAGGCAGATTCTTTACCAACTGAGCTATTGAAGAAGACCCTGTTCTCCAAAAGGCATCATTAAAAAAAAAAAAGACAAAACAAAAAAGACCAAACCATAAACTGAGAGAAAATATTTGAAAATCTCATATCTGATAATGGACTTTTATCCAAATACAAAGAGAAATATCAGACCATAATAAAAAGAAAAAAAAATTAAAAAAGAGTAAATGATTTGAACATTTTGCCCAAGATTTACTGATAGCAGATAAGCCCTTGTACAATGCTCAATATTATCCATCATTAGGGAAATGCAAATAAAAGCCATACCATACTACTACACACCCATTAGAATGTCTACATTTAAAAGACTGGTCATATCAAGTCATAACAAGTATTAGGGGGTGTGGATAACTCGAACATATGAGAATGCATGTTGCTGATAGGAATATAAATTGATGCTACTTTGAACAACCATCTAATAGTTTCTTAAGCTAAACATACATCTACTCATTGGAAAAGACCCTGATGCTGGGAAAGATTGACGGCGGGAGAAGAGGATGGCAGAGGATGAGATGGTTGAATGGCATCACCGACTCAATGGACATGGGTTTGAGCAAGCTCCAGGAGACAGTAAAGGACAGGGAAGCCTGGTGTGCTGCAGTCCATGGGGCCACAAGGAGTTGGACATGACTGAGCAACTGAACAACAACTAAATAACCCAGTCCTTCCAAGCCTAGGTATTTGCTTCAAAGAAATAAACACATGTGTACATTAAAAAAAAATGTGTAGATGGATGTTTATAGCAGCTTTATTTGTAACAGCTAAAAACTGGAAATAATCCAAATGGCCATCACTGAGTACATGGATATAAAAATTGATTCCTCTATTCAGACCATGGAAAATAATTCAGCAGTAGAAAATGAATAAACTGCTAGGACACCAATAACTTAGAAAAATTTCAAAATGATTATGCTGATACCTCATTTTTTAGTAAACACATATATAAACCTAATTAAAAACTGATTTTTATTAATATTAATTTAATATTATTTAATGTTACTCAGAATACTGAAGTGGGTAGCCATTCCCTCTCCAGGGGATATTCGCAACCCAGGAATCAAACCCAGGTCTCCCACATTACAGGAAGATTCTTTACCATCTGAGCCACCAGGGAAGCCCATAATATTATAAACAGCACACATTTATGCACTGTGATTTTCTACTCATCATCTTGTTGGAGGAGGTCATCAAGAAGACATGACTATCAGTTGACTGATGAGCTGAACCTAGGCAACCAGAGGCTCCTCACTGTCTCCCCTGCTGGAGTCATTTCAAATGTAGATATGAGATAGCAGTATTTTGTTGAGAACATCTACATGTATATGTAATGGACCCAGTTAAAACCTCTCCATAAAATTTTAAGATTCTGGTGGGTAGATGTGGAGCTCATGGGTCTGCCCAAGACAAGTTTCAGATGTAAAAGCTCCCTTGCTTATTAAAACTGCCACCTGCCTTGAACAAATGTCTAAGGTCTTCTGGTCTTGGTCTTCTGTCCATTTTTTAATCAGGTTGTTTGTTTGTTTTTGTTGTTCAGTCTCTCAGTCATGTCTGACTCTTTGCAACACCATGGACTGCATCACGCCAGGCTTCCCTGTCCTTCACCATCTCCCGGAGCTTGCTCAAACTCATGTCCATTGAGTCAGAGATGCCATCCAACCATCTCACATTCTGTGATCCCCTTCTCCTCCTGCCTTCAATCTTTCCCAGAATCAGGGTCTTTTCTAATGTTTAATATTAAGTTATATGAGCTGTTTGTATATTTTGAAAGCTAATACCTTATCTGTAGCAGTTAATACCTTATCTGCAAATATTGATATTTCCTCCCAGTCCATAGGTTGTCTTTTCACTTTGTTTGTGATTTTCCTTGCTGTACAAAAGCTTTTAAGTCTAACGAGGGTACCATTTATCTTTTTTTTTTTAATTTCCAATGTTCTAGGAGATAGATCCAAAAATATGTTGCTGTGATTTATATTAAATAATGTTCTATCTATGTTTCCCTGTAGGGGTCTTTTGTACCTGGTCTTACATTTAGGTCTTAAATCTATTTTGAGCTTATTTTTGCATACAGTGTTAGAGCGTGTTCTAATTTCACTTCCTACATGTGACTGTTCAGTTTTCCCAGTACCACATATTAAAGAGACTGTCTTTTCCCCCTTGTATATTCTTGCCTCCTTTGTCAGAGATTAATTGCCCATAATTGCATGGGTTTATTTCTGATCTTTCTACTTTGTTCCACTGATTATGTCTGTTTTTTTCCCAGTGCCATATTGTTTTGACTACTGTAGCTTTGTAATATAGTCTGAAGTCAGACAGTGTGATTCCTCAAGCTCCATTCTTCTTTGTCAAGATTGATTTGACTATTTGGGGTCTTTTGTGTTTCCATAAAAATTTTAAACTTTTTTTGTTCTAGACATAGAAGCAACCTAAATGTACATCAACAGATGAATAGACAAGTTGTAGTCCATATACACAACAGAATATTACTTAGTCATAAAAAAGAATGAAGTCATGTCATCTGCAGCAACATGGATGTATGTAGAGATTATCATACTAAGTGAAATAAAACAGAGAAAGAAAAATATCATATGATGCCACTCATATGTGGAATCTAATTGTTAAAAAATAAAAAAGATACAAATGAACTTATTTACAAATAGAAGCAGACTCACAGATATAAAAAATGATGTTATGGTTACCAAAGGGGAAAATGGGGGGAGGGATAAGTAAGGAGTTTGGGATAAAACCCACACATTATGTAAGATAGAAGACCTATGGAGATCTACTCTATAGCACAGGGAACCCTACCCAATATTCTGTGATAACCTATATGGAAAAGAATCTAAAAAAGAATAACTGAATGATTTTGCTATACTCTTGAAACTAACACAACACTTAAATCAAATATGCTCCAATAAAATTAAAATATTTTTTAAAAATAAATATGGAGACTCCAGAAAGACAAGATTAAGAAAATAAAAAACTTTTCAGTATAACTGTTAAAGGTTTACAAATTAATAAAAATGCTTTCCCCTATATTTAGAATCAAACACCTCAAACTTGCTGCAAAATACTGTTAGGCTCTGGGTATATGACTTGGTTACAGATAGAAAGAAAGACTGAACATTTGTTCCCCTGGAGGAGGAATTAATGATGTGGCTTCTTTGTACCTTCTCTAGGGCAAAAACCACTGAGTTTTATGCACCAGACAATCTATTAACAAGCCTATTTATTATATCAACTTGGAAGCAGGCCCTATTTTAGATGAAAATCTAAATGTCAAAAGTCTAGGTAATTTTTATTCTTAACACTCCTCTAAAGTTGACTATCTTTTTTTATTATGATACTACAGGGGACATTTTAGGTTAGAAATGAAGTAATATGCCCACATACATTTTTTGAAATGACACTAACCTTCTATTTCTGATTCATCTTCCTTTACTGCCTCATGTTCTTTTTGTAAAGATTGCTTCTAAATGTTCCATTTCTAATCAAAAAAATGTATATCACTCCTAAGAGACTAAATATCTTTTTTTAATTAAGTGATTTATAACAGCATAGAATTTGCTTACAGCTGGTTCAGCCATGTTGAAATTCATGGTCACAGCTTCCACCATCTGGAAAGGTGCTGATTAACCCCTGAGTGTATGCAACAGTTTACATAATGCCATTATGTTCATTTTTCTAAATTTTACTTTATCAACTCAATATTCTTTATAGGTTTTTTAAAATTCTTATCATTTGCCTTTGTTTGCAAAGGCTGCCATATCCAAGTACTACCAACTGGGTGGCACAAATAACAAGGAATTTTTGTCTCAGAGTTCCGGAGGCTAGAAGTCTGAGATGAAGGTGTTAATAGAGTTGATTCTTTCTAGAGGCAAGGAACATCTGCTCCAAGCCTCTCCTCTAGCTTCTGGTGGTAAGCTGTAATAATTGGCATTCCTTGACTTGTGTAAGCACCACCCAATCTCTGCCTTCATTGTCACATGATAGTCTTCCTGTGTGTGTATCTGGACCCATACTTCCCCTTTTATAAGGACACCAGCCACATTAAATTAGGGCCCACCCTAAGGACTTCATCTTAACTAGTTACATTTGCAGTGACCCTATTTTCAAATAAGGTCACATTCTCAGCTACTGGGGGATCGGACATATGAATTTGGAGGAGACATCATTCAACCCCTCACAGACATATGCTACATTAGGAAAGTTATATCATTCCATATTGCTGATGGTCTTAAGAAAATTGTTTTCATCTTATGAAAACAAGCATGAAGAAAGCAATGTAAGTGCATTTCATTAGTACACTTACGTCAACAATATGGAGCAATAATATAATGTAATAGTCAAATAGAAGTACTAAAGTCAAATCAATTCAACCAATAGTTCAATTGTAGACCCTCTAGTTTATGTTCAGCTTCCCTTATCTAGCATCTTTTGGTTTTTGTTTGCTGCTTTCTAACTATACACATACATATATATTCACTGTCTCCTAATCAATTTTATAAACACAAAATAAAATAAAATATATGACCTCTAGCTCTGTGTGCAGTCCACTGGTTTTGGTCATCAAGTTTTAAACATAACAGCTCTGTGAAGTGCAGCAAGTGGGACTATTTAAGCTTGTTTCACACGTGTTGACAAGTAGGGCAGCAGGCAAATTTCATTTCTCTGTTAGTGCCAACTCTAGTCACTCAGTCAGTTCAGTGCAGTTCAGTCACTCAGTTGTGTCTGACTCTTTGTGACCCCATGAACCACAGCACGCCAGGCCTCCCTGTCCATCACCAACTCCCGGAGTTCACCCAGACTCACATCCATCGAGTCAGTGATGCCATCCAGCCATCTCATCCTCTGTTGTCCCCTTTTCCTCCTGCCTCCAATCCCTCCCAGCATCAGAGTCTCTTCCAATTAGTCAACTCTTCGCATGAGGTGGCCAAAGTACCGGAGTTTCAGCTTTAGCATCATTCCTTCCAAAGAAATCCCAGGGCTGATCTCCTTCAGAATGGACTGGTTGGATCTCCTTGCAGTCCAAGGGACTCTCAAGAGTCTTCTCCAACACCACAGTTCAAAAGCATCAATTCTTTGGCGCTCAGCTTTCTTCACAGTCCAACTCTTACATGCATACATGACCACAGGAAAAACCATAGCCTTGACTAGACGGACCTTTGATGGCAAAGTAATGTCTCTGCTTTTGAATAGGCTATCTAGGTTGGTCATAACTTTTCTTCCAAGGAGTAAGCGTCTTTTAATTTCATGGCTGCAGTCACCATCTTCACTGATTTTGGAGCCCAAAAGTGTAAAGTCTGACACTGTTTCCACTCTTTCCCCATCTATTTCCCATGAAGTGATGGGACCAGATGCCATGATCTTAGTTTTCTGAATGTTGAGCTTTAAGCCAAATTTTTCACTCTCCACTTTCACTTTCATCAAGAGGCTTTTTAGTTCCTCTTCACTTTCTGCCATAAGAGTGGTGTCATCTGCATATCTGAGGTTATTGATATTTCTCCCAGCAATCTTGATTCCAGCTTGTGCTTCTTCCTCTAGTCAGTAGGTACATTGAATTACTAACATGCTTAATTAAAGACTGAGGTGTCCTGATTGCTCTCTTCCTCAAATAATGCTTCTCCCTGATTTCTTGTTTATGAATTATCTTCCTCTATACTATCTAACAATACTAACAATCTCTCTGTCTGCATTTCATTGGCCCTTGAAAATCAGCCCTGTGCTTCATTTTCTGGTTTGCCTCTCTTGACTTTTGCACCAAGTATCTTCCAGGTGGTATAATCTGGAAGCAATTAGGTTCTGTAAGTCAACGCCTTTTTCCTAAGCTTCCAAAGGTATAAACACAGCAAGGACCATATTCCTGAGCCTCTCAGCTGTGGCTGCTGTCAAGAAAGTTGTGCAAAGATAAGGCTAGCATGCTGCTGCTTCTGCTGCAAAGTCGCTTCAGTCGTGTCCGACTCTGTGCAACCCCATAGACAGCAGCCCACCAGGCTCCCCCGTCCCTGGGATTCTCCAGGCAAGAACACTGGAGTGGGTTGCCATTTCCTTCTCCAATGCATGAAAATGAAAGGTGAAAGTGAAGTCACTCAGTTGTGTCTGACTCCTAGCAACCCCATGGACTGCAGCCTACCAGGCTCCTCCATCCATGGGATTTTCCAGGCAAGAGTACTGGAGTGGGGTGCCATCGCCTTCTCCAAAGGCCAGTATACTAGTGTCCATTCTCTGGTTCCATGGACTGAGAGGAAGAGTAGAGGCTTCTTGCCTCCAGTGGGCTCAGAAATAGTGCCTAGAGGGACACTGATGCAGTCTTCTAAAAACATTTCTGAAAACCCAACCTAGCTTGCTTCCTTTAGCTTCTCCAATTATTTTCAAAGCACCTATTTTGGGGGCAGGTAACCTCTTTCTCGGAGAATGCAATGGCACCCACTCCAGTACTCTTGCCTGGAATATCCCATGGATGGAGGAGTCTGGTAGGCTGCAGTCCATTGGGTCGCTAAGAGCTGGACACAGCTGAGCGACTTCACTTTCACTTTTCACTTTCATGCATTGGAGAAGGAAATGGCAACCCACTCCAGTGTTCTTGCCTGAGAATCCCAGGGACGGGGAGCCTGGTGGGCTGCCGTCTCTGGGGTCGCACAGAGTCGGACACGACTGAAGCGACTTAGCAGCAGCAGTAGCAACCTCTTTCTGCTTCAAATACTTAGAGTGGTATTCATAATTATAGCAGATTTAAATGAGTATGAGGGATAGGGCAGAGCCATGAAGAGCTTATGGCACAGAAATACAATTTCAAACTGAGCATTAGACATTAGACATTGGACATCTCTATTATTTTCTTTGGATTAATTCCTTGTGGGAGTTTTTGTTGCATACATTACACCATATCAAATCCCAGCTACATGCAATCTCACCCCTTGTTTCTAGATTGTTTCTGACTTGCCAAATTCTCCCTAACTGCAGAGAAATTCACTTTCCTCATTTCCCAGCCCAAACCTAGTTCTCAAGCCAATTTTGTATACCCAAACCCAGCAGCATGCACAGCAGCACAAAATAATCCATCTAACAGGAGCTACTCTCTTATACGGCAGTAGTGCTTGCACACAATAATTTCTTCATTCACTAGATGATAACAGTTGATGTGAAAGCCAATGGAACAGGAGCTGATATGTCACATGAGAAGTTTAAAGTGTGATAAAGTGTGACCATATGGTGTTATCAGAGATTATCAAGTTTCCTCCATCACATGACAGGAGAAAAGCTTTATGTACTTCCCAAAGGGATACCACTGGAGCAGAATGAAAAGGCAAGTCAGTATCCAAAAGCCTGTTTGCTCGCACACGCTCTCTCTCTCTCTCTCTCTCATCTCCAGCTCCCAGTTATGGAAATCGATCCTGCCTGGGCACTTCCAATCTGAATACACATGTCTTTAATCCAGTGCTATTTTTCCAAGTTATATTAATTGCTGTGTTTCCTTCTATCTATCCCTCTTTCCCTTTTTTAGAATCTCTAGTCTTTATACTTCAGAACTCCTGATGGTGCCTCAAAGTCTCATAGCTTCTTCCTCATGATTTTATCCTCTTTGTATTTTTGCTGTTTTACAATGTTTTTCTACTTGACCTTCCAGGACGATCTCTATGGTGACTAAAGTGAAAGTCATTCAGTCATGTCTGACTCTTTGTGACCCCATGGACTGTAGCCCACCAGGCTCCCCTGGCCATGGAATTTTCCAAGCAAGAATCCTGGGGTAGGTAGCCATTCCTTTCTCCAGGGAACCTTCCCAACCTAGGGGTCAAACCGGGGTCTCCTGCATTGCAGGCAGATTCTTTACCATCTGAGCCACTAGGGAAGCCCATCTCTTCTCAATTCATCCACTCAGATTTTAAATTTTAAAATTATCAGATTTTTAAATTTCAGAAAGTCTTTGTAAAACTATAATAGAATCTCCTTAAGCTTTCTCTTAAAACATTTTGTTGTGGTTATTCTAGTAGTCATCTGTCTCCTCTAATAGTTTTATTACTATACTAGAAGATTTTGTATCCTTTTATCCATTCTTTCTCTCTTTCTCACTCACCCTGCCTCTCTCTCTCCTCTTGTTTTATCTCAAAGACACTGCTGCTGAATCTCCTCAGACTACAATAATTTCTTTAGCATCCCCATAAGTTTATTTACATCCCAAGCTAATGGAGTACCTGTAAGTGATGGAACTCCCCAAGTGGTAGGAAGTATTGCTCTTCACAAACAGGGATATAAAGTGAGAAACTCTTTAGTTCCTTCCACAAACACAAGAAGAAGCGTGACTGCTGATCTCCAAATCAGGATATCAGGAGGGTCACAAGGCCTTGACAGTCAGCAGGTCTCCCGAGAATGACCATGAACGGAGTGGTGATGCTCTTTCTCTGGGGGATCCACAGAACTGAGGTACACCTTTCTTCAGGAGCAAAAGAATTCAGATTTCCCTCCCGGGTCAACTGCCAGGCCCAGAACTGAGAATCATCCTAAAAATCCAGCCCCTAGAAAGGTCAAAGTGTTCACACACCCTAAGTCTGGCACCTGTTTCTCTACGGAGACAAGAGTAGATAGTTGGGTTAGAGTTGAGAATGGATGTGTCAGGCCACCATCTCATCAGAATTCTGATCATGTTGATGAAAATGGAAGAGACAAAAATAAAGATGACAGGCAAGATAGATTGAAACAGCCAGTATTGTTTGGTTTATGCCTCATCACTTTCCATGAAAGATTTACTATGACTTACAGTAGAGTACACACAGTAAAACAGCAAAATGTAAACAGAGATTAAAAATAAGAACCAAGCGAAACATAATTTAGAAGAAGAGATCTAGACAATGAAAAATGAAATCAGTAACTTTTATCTTGAGCTGGATCAATGGGCAGATTAGCCAGGAGGTTGCCTGGGACACTGATGTCTAATGGATAATAAAACTTTACTGGGGTAAATTCACACAATGTAAATTGCTCCCACTCCCATTAAAGTAGATAGAATGGAGTCAAAATTCTAAATACTCCTTAATGTACTACTTTACTTTTTTCCTTCCAGTTTCACTGAAATATAATTGACATACATCAATATGTAAGTTTAAGGTGTACAACAAAATGATTTGACTTACATACATCATGAAATAACTTCCACAGTAAGTTTAATGAACATTTCATATAGATACAAAAATAAAAAGAAAATAAATTTTTTCTTGTGATTAAAACTCAGGATTTACTCTCAAGAACTTTCATATATAACATATTGCAAAGTTAGTTATATTTATCATGCTGTGTATTACATCCCTGCTGCTGCTAAGTCGCTTCAGTCGTGTCCGACTCTGTGCGACCCCATAGACAGCAGCCCACCAGGCTCCCCGGTCCCTGGGATTCTCCAGGCAAGAACACTGGAGTGGGTTGCCATTTCCTTCTCCAATGCATGAAAGTGAAAAGTGAAAGGGAAGTCGCTCAGTTGCATCCGACTCTTAGCGACCCCATGGACTATAGCCCACCAGGCTCCTCCATCCATGGGATAGTACTTACTTATCTTAAAATTAGAAGTTTGTGCCTTTTGACTGCCTTCATCCAATGCCCCCTCACCCTCACCTTCCTGCCTAACCTCTGATAAGCACAAATATGATCTCTTTGCTACTTAATCTTTTGAAAATTTTTCTCCTACCCTTACAAAATTTTAGTGAGTTAGCTGTCAGCAAAACAAGCTGAGGTTTTAAAAACAAAACCAGACGTAGATCTGCTTACGGGGATGAGTAATTCAGTTTATTAAACTTAAAATCTGTACTTCTAAAAAGTTTTCTTGAAACTCTATAACTCCATAACATCTACCAATTAAAAATTATAGCACAAAAAAATGGAAAGATAAAAATTAGATAAATAGAAAAAGTTTGACACATATTTTAGATAGTATTAATGCCTACCTCCTTTTATCATGCTTTGCAGATACTCCATTTATTACAAACTGAAGGTGTGTGGCAACCCTGCATTGTCAGAGGATGGTTAGCATCTTTTAGCAACAAAGTAATTTTTTTGAATTAAGGTATCTTCATTGTCTTTAGACATAATGCTACTACACACTTAGGCTACAATACAGTGTAAACATAAGTTTGACATGCACTGGGAAACCAAAAAAAAAAAAAACAACAACTCATGAGACTGACCTTAAGACAATATTCACTTTATTATAGTAGTCTGGCATTGAACCTGAACTATCTCCAAGGAAGGCCTGTATGTGATTCTGTCTGTTATAACTTAGTAGGAAAAAGTTTATCCTCACCACCACTACATAAAAGTTTAAAATAAATTTTTAAAATTTCTGTCTGGAAACAAATTCAAGTCTGTAACCTGCCTATTAAGTCCTACATCTCACTGTGCCCTTATGTGAAGCACATTCAGCAATAAGCCTTATTCAAACAGTTCTAACTCAGTTTCAGCTTTCCCAGAAACCAGAGTCTTTACTACAATAACATATTATCTACCTCGTTCAAGTACCTATCTATGGAAATACCTAGAATTACTTTTAAATTTATAACATTTGAAGGAAAAAAATTGTTTAATTGATAACTACTAGTCAATGGCACCCCACTCCAGCACTCTTGCCTGGAAAATCCCATGGCGGAGGAGCCTGGTAGGCTGCAGTCCATGGGGTCGCTAAGAGTCGGACACGAATGACTGACTTCCCTTTCACTTTACACTTTCACGCATTGGAGAAGGAAATGGCAACCCACTGCAGTGTTCTTGCCTGGAGAATCTCAGGGACCGGGGAGCCTGGTGGGCTGCCGTCTATGGGGTCACACAGAGTCGGACATGACTGAGGCGACTTAGCATAGTATAGTCACATTCTTTGAATGGGAGCAGGTGAGTTCCTCTATAAACTGCATGAACACTAGAATTCCTAGCAGAAAGTGAGATCAAACCAGTAAATCCTAAAGGAAATCAATCCTGAATATTCACTGGAAGGACTGGTGCTCAAGCTGAAGCTCCAATTCTTTGGCCAATGGATGCAAAGAGCTAACTCATTGGAAAACATCCTGATGCTGGGAAAGATTGAGAGCAAGAGGAGAAGGGGATGGTGACAGAGGATGAGATGGGTGGATGGCATCACCGACTCAATGGACATGAGTTTGAGCAAACTCAGGAAGATAGTGAAGGAAAAGAAAGCCTGTTGTGCTGCAGTTCATGGGGTTGCATGAACTGTTGCTAAGTTCATATCATGACTTAGCAACTGAACAACAACAAAGTGACTACAAACTATACAACTTATGTCATAAATCCCTTAGCTCGATCCCCCAAATGCATAGAGTCTCTCCAAGGCTACACACCATGAGAGAAAGTATGTCAGAGGAAAATTCAGAGTGGAGAAAGTAGTCTTAGCTGATTGCTGTTAAAATACTGTATTTTTTTTTTTCAAATTTTACAAAACTGTGACCATTAGAAGCCACTGGTAGGGCCCCTCTTTTCAGGGCCTGAGATGGGGCTAGTGCACGTGAGGGGCCCTGGGGCTTCAGCTTCATAGAAAATCCAGCTCTGCAGAGACCCTTCCCCAAAGGCAGGGAACCAACTTAATCAGAAGCCTTCACTTTTGTTGATAAGAGGGAAAATATTTCTAGGACTCTCAAGCAATATCAAAGAATAAGTTAACTTCTTATAAGACCACCTTTACACTACCCTTTTTGAACTTTTAACTTTTTATTTATTTTTACTGAAGTATAGTTGATTACAATGGGCTTCCCTGGTGGCTTAGATGATAAAGAATCCACCTGCAATGTGGGAGATCTGGGCTCAATCCCTGGGTTGGGAAGATCCCCCGGAGGAGAGCAGGGCAACCTACTCCATTATTCTTGCCTGGAGAATCCTCATGGACAGAGGAGCCTGGCGGGCTACAGTCCATGGGGTGGCAAAGAGTTGGACACGACTGAGCAGCTAAACACCACACAGTTGATTACAATGTTGTTAATTCCTATTTTACAGCAAAGTGATTCAATTTTACATATATATTCTTTTTTAATATTCTTTTCCATTATGATTTATCATAAGACTTTGTTTTAATTAACAGACAACTGCTTTACAATGTTGCATTAGTTTCTGCCATACAACAATGTGAATCAGCTATAAATATACATATATCCCGCCCTCTTGAGCTTCCCTCCCACATGTGCCCCTTTTAATTTACTTATTTTCTTGGATTAGTCTTGTTCTGAAAAACCTGAGGAGCATTCAGACAAAGACAAGCAAACAATTTATAGCCAGGAAGAAAACATATTGATGTATTTGTTGTTCAGCTTATGACATTTTGAAACCTGAGAACATTCTAGAACATTTGGTTTGCCCATGTTGTATTACCATTTCAGATTCATCTTAACCTTGTAAATGCTAAGCTGAAAAGATTCTGTAGCACTTAGCCACAGGTAGTTCCTCTTCTGACTTGTTTTCATTGCAGCATGAACCTCTGAGGAGTCACTGAGTTAATTCAATTTTCAGGCCCATTAATCTGGAATTTCAAATCAAAAGACAGATGATGCAGCTCCCCAATAGGTTGGCAGGGCAAAAGAAAATGTGGCAGCAACATCTTAAAACTCCTCTTGCTGCCTACAAAATTAGTGTGCACGCCATTCCCCAGCCCTGACCTACTTGAGGACGGCTCCTTAAATGTGGTGTTTGCGGGGAGGCCACTGCACGTCTCTTCATTGTTTGTCATTAATCCTAAGGAGCCTAGTCTTTAAGCATTGTGAAATAGACAACGCATGGTTTGGGAATCCCTGTGTCTTCCACTCCAGTCTCTCCAGTTTGACCATCAATTTCCTTAGGAATCCATAGGTCTCTTTATTCTCCTTCTCCCTTCTAGTAACCTGTTTTTCAGGAAGATATCTGATGGAACAGAAAGCAAGAACAAAATGCCCACACTCAGATATCTCAGGCACAAAGCAGTACATTTTAGTGTTTCACCAGCAGTATTTACGGACACTGGCTGCACATTAAAATTACCCAGGGACTTCTAAAAACAATTTCAAAAGCTGGGCCCTGATCCAGACTAATAAAGCAGATACTCTAGGGTCAGATCCAAGCATGGGGACGTTTCTAGTATGTCCCCAGGTGAATCTGTTTTGCCATTTTCATTTTCATGGGGAAAGGAAACAGAAGGGAAAATCTGGAGAACCATTTGCAGAATTTCAGGCAACAGAAAGCAAGGGAGGTATTTGAGGGAACAGATGGCAGAGGGCTTTTTCAGCAGCCTGAAATTCCTAAAGTCCTCGATTTATTCTCCCATTCATAGACAGAGGCTGCTCTAAAATTGCTGCACCTATAGCAACCATGTTAGCATCAAACAGACCACTTGAAGGGCCATTATCTTCTAACAATCCAGTCCCAAGACATCTGTGTAAAGTCGCTTTCATATTTCAGTTATGGATTTCACCCACTGTACATTGTGCATGTCACAAAGAGTGACAGCAGATGTCAATACAGGACAGAAATTGTTATTTCTCTGTTAATGTTGTTTATTAGCAAGCATTATATGAGCCCCCACCTAAAGACCTGTCCTAGGAGCCATCAGGAGACTAGGAAACAACGGCAGAACTAATCCTTCCTTAGCTGTACAGCGTTCTATGACTTTGAGGCAAATCTCTCCTATGAATACTGAACACTTTAGAAAGACCTCTTAGGAGATAAAATTTTGGAGTCAACAAAGAGCAAATTATTTCCCCAAACTGTCTCTTTTCTTCTCTGCCTGAAATTCCTGTTTCTTCTAGATGCACCAAAGCAAGTTTCAGAAAGGTAATGCTACACTGTAGCACCTACTGCTCCCTTGACATACATGGGTCACCAGATCACCTAGAAAAAAATCCCTCAAGGTTTAGAGCCCTGAGTGGGAAAGCTCTATACTAGAAGAAGGGATCAGAACAGTACAAGCCTCAGTGAGGCAGTGTGAACACTGCAGGCCTGGAAAGGACATGGGTGCCCAAAAGAAAAAAGCATTCAGAGAGGGCAGGAGAAAAGGCTGGAAGAATAAGGATATCACAACCTCTACCTACTTCCCAAGTGTCACCTGGATGGATCGGGGCTCTTTGTTTTCAGGACAATCTGTTGCTGGTTTGAACGTTTTTGGCTCTATGGCCTTCGTGTTATTTGACCATTCTCCACCAGTTTTCACCTGACTTCTTGCAACCCAGCTCCCCCTGCTGCCTGCTCCTGGTTTCTGCCTAATTCTTCCTCTCACCAGCTGCCCCCACCACTGCTTGACCCCAAACATAGGGTAGGATGATGTGTCTTTAAAATAAAATTGAAAAGTGTACAATAGGCCATTGGGAAGGAAAGGAGAAGTAGGGTACATGGTGGCAGTGTGTGTGTGTGTGTGTGTGTGTGTGTGTGTGCGCATGCACACATGCGCTCAGTTGTGTCTGACTCCTTGTTACCCTATGGGTAGTAGCCTGCCAGGTTCCTCTATTCATGGAATTCTCCAGGCAAGAATAATGGAGTGGGCCGCCATGCCCTCCTCCAGGGGATCTCCCCACCCAGAGATCGAACCCACGTCTCCTGCATTAGCTGGTGGATTCTTTACCACTCCGCCACCTGGGAAGCCCCTGGTGGTAATAGTAATAGCAATTGTATTACTAAGACTCTGCATGTTTATTGTGAACAGGTGTTGCAGCAGTGATCGGGCAATGCTCCCATTTCCAGGAATGCGTTCTTCCCTTCCCCCTTCCTCTCAATGGGATATTCTTATACTATTCTCTGTCTGGAAAGACAGAGTTCGAAGCACATATGAAAAGGTCACATAAACTCCAGGCTGAATGGAGCAGTCTGAGGATGTGTCCTGCTACATAGCGTGTGAGACCTGAGTCTGAATGAACGCGGTTTAGTATTTTTCTGTAGAAATTCTAAGGTTAATGCAATCTGTAGAATTATGGGATATACACATATACAAGGAACTTTTATGACATTGCTGTTACACACTACCTCTCGTGAGCATTCTTAGAGTATTGGTGCCTTGAGAGTAAATTCAGTGAAACAGAGGAGGATGACATAGAAAGAGGTAGCAGATGCTCAGGGATATTCATACACTTGTCCCCTCCTTCCTTTGTATCCAGTGCACAGACTTTGAGGCCATGAAGGACATTGGACCTGACACACTCAGGTTCAAAATCAAGCTCCATTTTTCATAGGCTCTGGCATCTTGAGCATAATATGATGTAAGAGTTTAAGGCCAAAACTGAAGGCTCAATATCCTGTGCTCCTTTCTTATGTATAAAACCAAGACAGCTTCTGATGGCCCAACAGCAGGTCCTCATCCCAGTCTGTTCCTGTCACTACGGTCGCCAACCCAGACAAAGCTCTTCATCAGAGGGACCAGGCACAGGGTACCCATCCCTGAGTTTTGAGTTTCAGCTCCCTGAAAGGCCTCACAAATATTCAAATCAAGTCACATCCTCTCCTGGGAACCAGGGTTCACTCCACCCTCTTGATTCTATTAATATACAGCCTGCCTCACAGTCCCTGGTTGTCCATTCAGTTCTTGAGAACAAACCTGCATGGCCCTGACCAGAAGCATGCAATGTCCTCCTCCCCTTGCTGGGAGTGCATGTGGCTATGAAACCGCTGTCAGTCTCATCTGTCCACTGTCCAGTGTCTTGTGTTCAGCCATTCTCTTCCCCATAACCCTCGGGCAGGAATCCCTCCATCACCAACAGGGTGAGTAGGAGGTGATCAACACATATGCATTACCTCTCTTGTCCTTTAATCTATGAAATAGGAATTAAAATGACATCAGTTATCTTGCACAGTCTCTGGAACAAATGTTCCCTTCTCCCTGAAGACGGGAGCCTCTGATCTTAAGAACCACTTTCTTCGTTGTGACTTACCTGTCCTTTCTTTGAACTCTTAGAATAACAGTTGTTACTCTAACAATATGTATATTATCTTTGCATATGTATTCATCCTGACTGCCACTCCCAAAACTGTAAAGGAAATAGTATATTTTACACTTCTGTCCTATGCCTCAAAACACTTTATGTATGTTTGTGACCATCTTAGATGTGAGGTGAAATTTCTACATCATGTCATTGATGGTCACTTAGTGCTATTTGGCTGGCAAATGGACTGATCTGGAGGAGCCAAGATAACCTTCCTTTCGAGTCTAGTGCTTCAGTGGAGATGGCTGGAAGGCTGCACTCATTTGAGACTCTCAACTGCAGTGCTGAGTCATAAGACTGTATTATATACGTGGAAGCACTAGGTTCCAAGAGCAAATACTTTGCGAGTGAAATGGAAAGACCTTTATCACCTATCCTTGGAAGTCACAGGGTGTCACCTCAACATATACTACCAGTCAAGCAGTCACAAGCCCTTCAGTTTCAAAGAGAGGGGACATAGACTCAACCTATTGGTGGGAAGTATGTCATAGAATTTGGGGCCAGTTTTAAAGCCACTGCAGATATTAGTGAAAGTCGCTCAGTTGTGTCCAACTCTTTGCAACCCTGTGGACTATACAGTCCATGAAATTCTCCAGGACAGAATACTGGAGTGGGTAGCTGTTCCCTTCTCCAGGGGATCTTCCCAACCCAGAGATCAAACCCAGGTCTCCCACACTGCCTGTAGATTCTTTACCAGCTGAGCCACCAGGGAAGCCCAATAGATATTATCCCAACTCTAAAAAGAAGTAAATTTGGACTAACAGAGGGATTGAAAACTTGCTATATGTCATGCAGCAGGGGAACCATACTGATAGCTGGACAGGGTATTCATTAATCACACTCCAAGATAGGGGCCCCTCAGGGACTTGGGTTACCTATTTAATTAAGATAGTATATGTTGAAATCTTTAAATGTTCTTCAAAGAACTCCCAGTGTATAAAGAGAGAGCTGCTTCCTATAGCCCATGTATTCCTGAAACAATTACTCCCACAAGTCAGAGCATATAGTTTACTGTAGAGGGAAGGTTTATCACTTTGCCAGAGCCAGCATATGGTTATAACACCTCTGTAAGAGTGATTGAAATGATTTGGGAAGATGTGTCTAAGTCGTGTCACATCACCAAAGATTTTGAGGCACCCTAAAAGAAGTCTGATTTAAAGACAATACGGCCAATGTGGTTGCTGTTGAAACTTGCTTTGAATTTGCATCATTCCTGCCTTGAAACGCAAAGTTACTAGAATCTGACTTTTCCAGAACCTGTTTAATTATCATGTTGAACGTGAACACGAACATGAAAGCCACTCAGTTGTGTCCGACTCTTTGCAACCCCTTGGACTATACAGTCCATGGAGTTCTCCAGGCCAGAATACTGGAGTGAGTAGCCTTTTCCTTCTCCAGGGGATCTTCCCAACCCAGGGATTAAACCCAGGTCTCCCATATTGCAGAAGGCAATGGCAACCTACTCCAGTACTCTTGCCTGGAAAATCCCATGGACAGAGGAGCGTGGTAGGCTACAGTCCATGGGGTCACAAAGAGTCGGACACGACTGAGCGACTTCACTATAACTCCCATATTGCAGGTGGATTCTTGACCAGCGGAGCCACAAGGGAAGCCCATCATGTTGAATATGAGTTCATTTACTACTTGTCCCAAAGGCTAAAGTGTGTGTTGTGCATGTATGTGCACATGTGCTTTTTGTTGGGGGGTGAGGCTATTAGAGACAGCATTAGCACATTACTTCAAACACATTACTCTGTGCAAAAATGATCCTATCTGTGGGAGACGCTGACAAGAGAACAGACTTAGAGGGAACATAACAACACGGTAATGGCAAAAAATGCAAAAGATGGTGGCACAGGGACTTAGGCTCCTGATAAGAAATTCACTGAAGAATCAAGGGGCATAGCAATGAGCCAGGGTGACATCATGAAGAGACAACAGAACAACCTGCAGGCCGAGGCTGGAATCCCAGATCAGACACTTCACAGCCACCTGAAATATAACCGACGGCCAAATGTATCTGAGCCTGTTTCTTTACATGCAAAATGGAGGTGACAACACCAAAATAAAGCACTGATGCAAAAATGAAGTGACTGTACTTTCTAGGTACTTAATTAATGCTGTTTGACGATGATTAAAAATTCTCAGTTTCCTCTGATCAACTGTAAATTTCATGATTGGAAGAAACAGCCATCGAATTCCTTGCTGTATTGAGAGCATCTGGCACCTGGCAGGGCACATGTTAAGAATCTGGTAGCTATTTGATATATTATGCATGAATGAATCAATAGTTGGGACAGAGTAAACAGTAGCAAAAAAAATGGGGCTAGGGAAGAGATGCTGTGGCAGCATCTCCAAGTCAATAAGAACATGAGCTTAGGAAAGAGAAAAGACTTAGAATGTCAGGGTGCCTCTCATAGCTGAAGGCAGTTGTGAGGTTCTTAATCCCTCCCTTGTGGGTTGTGGTGAAGAAATGAAGAGCTGTATGCAAAGGGACCTGTACGGTGCAATCTTTAGCACTGACTCTTGCCATTAAGTGTCGTTAATCATCTGGATTAGCGTACCCTTTCCGATTCTCTGGCTTTCCTCCTCACTGTGAATCCAATATACTTGTGCATATACCCAGTTAGAACAAGAATCTGGTGAGCCTGTAAACTTTCATGAACATTCTGCAGACCTACAAATCTGTGCTTTTTTTCTTTTCCTGCTTTAAATGCTCTGGCTGTAGGTTCCTGCTAATGCTATTGATTGCTTCAATGTCACAGCTAGTATTTTTTAACTTAGTGAGGATGTTTAGCATGGCAGGAAAATGAATATAAAGCTCCACACTACAATTATCAAAGCATGCTATTTTAATTCAAAATACAGTGATTCATACTTTATTCCACCTCCCCCCCCCCAGCAGTTGACATGTGCGCTTATCTGATTAAATTTTATTTTTTTGTTCTCTGTAATGGCTTGTCTCCATTAATTATATACTAAGCCCATTTCTCCCCAAACTAGCTGCAACATTTCAGTGTTCTCATCACAAAATGTCAAACTCAAAATTGATTCTGTAATTTAAATATATGGCTGCATAGTCTTTTGACCTCTGTAAAGAAATGTGTTTGTTGTGTTCCTTTTTACACCAAAACTTGTATTTTTCCACTGTCTTTCTTTTTAAATTACAAAGTCAATACATGCTCCGGTCTACACATCGATTGCAGAAGTCAAAGGTATTCTGTCCCAGTATTATATTTCTTAAATGCACTCTCTAGATTTCAGAGTTCCATTCAAATACTAAGTCTGATTCAGTCAATACCCAGTCTCTTTTCCTTCCTTCATAAAGAGAAAATACTGCAATACTATCTTAAAGGAACATTGTAGGGAATCTTTGGTCTGAATTTTCTAAAAATAAGTCCATGAATAAGATAGTTGCAAAAGAAGAAACACAAATGTGCAAGAAACACAGGAAACCATGTCACCTTTACTATGGCAAGGAAGGAAAGACTCCTTTCCCCCTAGCCTCCTAGGTTCTCCAGCTGGGGCTCTATAAGTGGCTGGGGAAAAGACAGATTAATAGGAGAAAAGCATACAGGTTTATTTAATATAAATTTTCCTTGACATGGAGCCTTCATAAGGAAATGAAGACCCAAAGAAATTGTTAAACCTGGGCATTTTTATATCAGGTCTGATGAAGAAAGTTATGGGAAAAATATATAGGACAAAGGGGTATGAGCCAAAGTAGTAAATGGGAAACAGCCAGACTGTGTGTTCACATTCCTATCAGTGTCAATCACCTCTGGGATACAGGTATTCATTTCCTCCAGTATAAGGAGAGCACCTCTCACAAGAAGGTTTTATGGTCTGCTTGGGGGAGAAGGGCCAGGTTAGAGACTTATTCCAGGACCTGCAGTTTTCTCACATTCTTTCAGGTTAAAATAGTCAGCATGCCATATTGTGGGGTGGTGTGTTCTGAACCCATCACTATCAAATAAGGACTAATATAACCAGCATGTACCTAGTGCTTCAGGAGATGCTCGTGGTAAAGAGCCTGCCTGCTAATGCAGCAGAGTTAAAGAGACATGGGTTCAATACCTGGGTCAGGAAGATCCTTGAAGGAGGGTATGGAAACCCACTCAAGTATTCTTGCCTGGAGAATCCCATGGACAGAGGAATCTGGCGGGCTACAGTCCATAAGGTCGCAAACAGTCGGACACGACTGAAGCGGCTTAGCACACACACACATGCATGATTCACACAGATGATTGAAAAATAGATATATAGACTGATATAGATATGTATAAAGTAGTATTACATGCAGGGAAAAGAACACAAAATTTTTAGAGAGTAAATTTTTGAATTAAATACATAGATATGCATAAAAATTTATGAAAGATAATGTACCTAAAATTTTAAGTACTGAAAATTTTGTTGCTGGTGTAACCCAGATATGTGCCTGTTTCTTTTTCCTTCTACAGGTTCAGCAGTATTTCTGATATTTAAAACTAGTGCATAGGATCACAGCTCATTTCTCTCCCTTCAAGTTGCAAAGTGAATTTACATAAATATTTGAGCTGAACTCTGAGACTTTCCCTTACACGCACCATCATACTACTGTCTGCAGGCTCATGTGCCGCGTTTCCCTTCTTCCCTGAAGGGATGAAGGATGAGATCATCTCCTCTGAGTGAGGTAGCACTTTAGACAGAACTAATTTTTGGATTTCTCCAGTAACCATTTCACCTCGAGAATGATTTAGGCATAAAATCTGGGAACGAAAAAGAAAAGATAGTACTTTTCCTCATGTGGTTCAGAAAGCCACTGTGGCTTGTATTACAGACTGAAAGAGGAGGGAAAAGCAGTCCATTGAGCAAAACTGGTTGATAAAGGAAAATATGCAACGTGCTAGTGCATCTTGAATTTAACTCTAAAAAATTTATGCACTTAAGGATTTAACAAAACAGTACATTTGAAGAATAGATAGCAGTGAGGGACAGGGTTATTTAATTTATAAATGTAAGGACAGTGTTATTTACATTTATAAAGTGAGGTATATTCACTTTATTTGAGGGTCATAATATGACCCTCAAATTTCAGGACATATGAAATTTTAATGTCTTCGTATAACACAATCACTTGAATTTGACAGTGTTTCAGTTCTTATCACAAGAAGGCTTGTCAATTCCTGGCTGAAATACTGTTATAAAAGTTTCTCCTTGATTTTGGACACAGTTATTTCAGTTCCAACCTGTCCACCTGTATTTTACAACATTACTATCAACAGCATTCCTTAAACATTGTTAAAAGTTTTATATGAAGGTGGCAGAATGCAAATTCTAAAAAGCATCAGTTCAGTTCAGTTCGGTCGCTCAGTCGTGTCCAACTCTTTGCGACCCCATGAATCTCAGCACGCCAGGCCTCCCTGTCCATCACCAACTCCCGGAGTTCACCCAGACTCACGTCCAGCAAGTCAGTGATGCCATCCAGCCATCTCATCCTCTGTCATCCCCTCTCCTCCTGCACCCAATCCCTCCCAGCATCAGAGTCTTTTCCAATGAGTCAACTCTTCGCATGATGTGGCCAAAGTACTGGAGTTTCAGCTTTAGCATCATTCCTTCCAAAGAAATCCCAGGGCTGATCTCCTTTAAAAAGCATATAAACTGGCAAAATATAACTAGGTTGTCAGGAAAAAGATTTGTTGGCAACATGTACAGGAAATTCATTTTGCAATCAACCTGGGTCTTATCAAGGTTCTGTTTGCTATACAAACATTGATGAAGTAGAAATCTAAGAGGTGATTGGAGTTATTCACTAAGTAATCACCCACTGTTCTGTGGTTGAGTACATAGCATTAGGTAGAGTTAACAGAAAAGGGACTCCGACAACTCAACAAGCAAGCCACTCTTATCTTCAGATGATTTAAAAAAAAAAAAAAGAAAATCCTGTTTTCCCTTATTTAATGTACCAATCGACCCAACACAAAATAAATAGTTGGGCCACTGATTTCTGTTTGTCTTTGCTGCTACTGCTAAGTCGCTTCAGTCGTGTCCAACTCTGTGCAACACCATAGACGGCAGCCCACCAGGCTCCCCCGTCCCTGGGAGTCTCCAGGCAAGAACACTGGAGTGGGTTGCCATTTCCTTCTCCAATGCGTGAAAGTGAAGTCACTCAGTCGTGTCCGACTCTAGCAACCCCATGGACTGCAGCCTACCAGGCTCCTCCATCCATGGGATTTTCTAGGCAAAAGTACTGGAGTGGGGTGCCGTTGCCTTCTCCCTGATTGTCTTTAGAATATGGAAAATCTGATTACTCAGTCATACCCAGAGAGATGGAAAGAAGACGTTAGTGATTTATAGAAAGAAGCCTGAAAGAGTTTAATACTCAAAGAGAGGAGTGGAGGTGAACATCTCCTCCCTTATAACTGCAGTGGAAGTCAGAATGAAGGACAAAAAGAAAGGGACAACTGCCCGGCTGGCCAGGTGTTTGGTGGCAAAATAGTCCCGCATTATCTTGGTAAATCCATCTCTGTCTAACATCTGGTTGCCAGATCTATAAACTAAAAATCCTGATTAAAAAAAAAAATCACTTATAAGTTTTTCTTTTAGCAACAGTGATCTATCAGAGAGAGTTAAAAATTAACTCTTATCCCCAGTATCAAGAAAAACTGTTGTTGATCTCATTCTACTTGCTTTCAGACATTTTCTATGCACAAGTCCTTCGGGAGACAAATGCTACATCAATGTACTACGGGGTCTCCAGATTTATGCTAAATTTTAATTTTAATTAAAATTTAATGTATTCATTGGATAGTTAAGAGTATGGTCTTTGAAATGAGAGAAACCTGGACTAAAATTCAACAGTTTGGAACAATACACATTAAAACACTTCATGACCTTTCTCAATCATAAAAACGCAGAAAATAAAATTTTCTTAGAGCTCAAGATTCAGTGAAGATGTAATGACACAATGTACCATACTTAGAGCACTGCATACAAGATAGGTCATTTAGCAAGTCCTAAATTATTAGTAGTTTTTACATTTGTATCTGTTTTAAAATTAGCAGTTAAACAACCTGTAGGTTAATTTGTGCCAAGTTACTCTTTGGAAACTTGGCTTCTGGTCCCTCCAGCCAAGAACACTGTCAACCCAAGGCATGTGCCAACCAAGGACTGCTGATACACATCTCCTCTGCAGTTCTAGGCCCATTAGTTAATAAAAGAAGAAAGAGTCTCAAACCATTTCTACTTAAATGAAAGTGAAAGTGTTAGTCACACAGTCACATCCAACTCTTTGTGACCTTATAGACCGTAGCCCTCCAGGATCCTCTGTCCTTGGAGTTCTCCAGGCAAGAATACTGGAGTGGGTTGCCATGCCCTCTTCCAGGGGATCTTCCCAATCCAGGGATCGAACCTGGGTCTCGTGCATTGCAGGAAATTTCTTTACCATCTGAGCCACCAGGGAAGCCACCCATCATTTAAAATATAGATATCAAGTAGATACATCTTCATTTCCTGATGCTCTACTTACTTATTATGAGCTACAGAGATACCATGCCCATGGTAGGTAGAGAACCTCAGTTTGAATCCCCACTCTATGTGCTGTATCCTCCAGGCCAATCACTTAACATCGCTTGATCTCAATTTACTCATCTTTAATCTAGACAGCATATTAAAAAGCAGAGACATTACTTTGCCAACAAAAGTCCATCTAGTCAAGGCTATAGTTTTTCCAGTGGTCATGTATAGATGTGAGAGTTGGACTATAAAGAAAGCTGAGTGCCGAAGAATTGATGCTTTTGAACTGTGGTGCTGAAGACTCTTGAGAGTCCCTCGGACTGCAAGGAGATCCAACCAGTCCATCCTAAAGGAGATCAGTCCTGGGTGTTCACTGGAAGGACTGATGCTAAAGCTGAAACTCCAATACTTTGGCCACCTGGTGCGAAGAGCTGACTCATTGGAAAAGACCCTGATGCTGGGAAAGATTGAGGGCAGGAAAAGAAGGGGACGACAGAGGATGAGAGGGCTGGATGGCATCACCGACTCAATGGATGTGAGTTTGGGTGGACTCCAGGAGTTGGTGATGGACAGGGAGGCCTCGCATGCTGTGGTTCATGGGATTGCAAAGAGTCAGACACGACTGAGTGACTGAACTGAACTGAAAGATAGTAAGTAAAACTTAGAGCAATGTCTAGCACTAGGTAATTTATAACTAGAGTCAGCATCATAGAGAGCTTTGTGGGATTCATATCCTGAGAACTACTGATTTAAAGATTGTCTTAGTACTCCCGTGAGACTGAGATGGCTTTTCATATTTCCACGCTGACATTGACAGTCTGTCTTTTTCAGTTGCTGTATGCAGATGGCTGCAGCAATTCCAGATATCCCCAATAGATGTAACTCAGTGAAGGAGAGGGGCATTTCTTACCATGAATATCCTTTTATTGGCAAAGGAAAAGCTGATCAGATGGTAGAGAATCTGCCTGCAATGCTGGAGACATGGGTTTGATCCCTGGGTCAGGAAGACTCCCTGCAGAAGGGAATGGCTACCTACTCCCATATTTTTGCCTGAATTCCATGGACAGAGGGGCCTGGCAGTCTGCAGTCCACAGGGTCACAAAGACTCAGACACGACTGAGCAACTAACACTTTCACTTCAGCAGACCACTCTCAGATCCCACTGACTGGAATGGATGGTCCCTGAGGAGAGGAATGAGACCACCGAGAATGACGTAGATGAGGGATGGCTTGTCCCTAGACATAGGGGAGAGTGGAGAACTGGAACAGATTTTGTGGGGGGTGTCCACCTGGAAAATGAAGTGGGGGTGGGGGAAGGAGGCAAGAAGAATGGCTGCCATAGCAAACCATAAAACCTGCCACCAAATCATAATTTCTCAGTAATATCTACCATATGTCAAGCACACACTATGTACCGGACACTGGATTTGCGTGGAGTATAATTCTCATAACCATCTACTCCAGTCTGGCTCTCGTCCCTGTCACTCCAATGCAAGTGTGCTTGTTTTGAGTCACTGTGAACAAACCTTAAGGCCATGTCTCTATCCTCATTTACTAATACCTCTCAGCAGCAACAGACACAAATAACCCCTTCCTAGACATAGAACGTTTGCTTGTTTTTATCCATCAGCAAGCTACTCCTTTCCAAACTCTTCAGCTGATTTTTTGAATACGACATTTCAATATTGGGGTGCCCCAGGTCCCCTGATTTCTGCTCACTCTTTTTCCCTGAGCCATCTCTTCAGGGCCTATGGCTTTTAAATAGCAAAATTCTTCATTCACAAATTTATACATCTCCAGTCCAAAGCTTTGACCAGAGCTCCAGCTTGCATATTCTACTTCTTATTCTTAGATATCTATTGATATCTCTACTTGAATCCTAAAACACAACTTAAACTTAACATATGAAAAATGGCACCCTCAGTTTCTTTGCCCAAAGCAGTTTCTTCTCAAATTTGACTCCCATTTGACTGTTCTACCCATCAAAGGGAGGCTTCCCTTGTGGCTCAGATGGTAAAGAATCTGCCTGCAATGCAGGATACCTGGGGGTAATCCCTGGGTTGGGAAGATCCCTCGGAGCAGGAAATGGCAACCCACTCCAGTATTCTGGCCTGGAGGATTCCATGGACAGGGGAGCCTGGGATTGCAAAGAGTCAGACACGACTGAGCAAGAGGCTGCTGCCCAATTCATGAATCATGAGTCACCCATCAAACAAAAATTTAGGATTTATCCCAGACTTCTCTCTTTATTAAACCCCTCAAATTTAATCCATTAGCAAGTTTTGTCATATCTACCTCTAAAATACATCCTGAATCCATATTTTTATCACCATTTCCACTGTTACTTCACTAGTCCCAGCAACATCATCTGGTACCCAGAATAACTATTCTTCCTGAAAGATAGATAGCTTCTATCCCACTGTCCATTTTCTACACAGCAGTCAACTTTTTGAAATACAAATCAAACCATGTCATTACATTTCTTAAAAGTTTCCAATGATTTCCATCGTCCTTGGAGAATATTCAAATCCTTACTGTGGTTGAAATGAACTGCATCATAATCCAAACTCTGCCTTTCTCTAGACCTGACTTCTGTCTGTTCTTACTACAGTCTGGACTTCCTTGGTAGTCCATTACACGTGCAGTGCAGGGAGTATGGGTGTGATCCCTGATCAGGGAACTAAGATGCCACAGGCTATACACAGTACAGCCAAAACCAAAAACTTTCTGTGTTCTAACCTACTTTAAGGCCTTTGCATTTCTACGCCCTGTCCACAGAATGTGCTTCCCCGGACCTCTCACAAGAGTAGCGCTGCTTCGTCATTCAGGTCACCTTCAATGTCATGTCCTCAGAGGAGCTTCCCCCAGTCATCTTGTTTGATGCTAGGCTGTCCCTATCAGCCAAGGCATTCTTACCACACTGTCCTGATGTATATCCTATATAACACTTAGGGCTACCAGAACTGTTTGATTCTATGCTGTTTGTTTTCCCCAGCTAGAAGGCAAGCTTCATGAGGACAGGGCTTTTGGATGTCTTATTCAACAACGTATCCCAACATTTAGAATAATGCCTAGCACAAAACTGCTACTGAATAAATTTCTGGAGTGAGTCAACAATACACTAGAAAGTTAATATGTTTATCCCCGGTGCACTGATGTTGAAACTGAGAATCAAAGAGGTTTGGAAAATGTTGTCAGAGGTCCTCTAGCTTGTAGGAGAATCCACATTTTAACACTGAATGTTACAAACTTATCCAGTGTTCCTTCCACTACTCCACTGAGAATTTAAATAGTTTGTTTAGAATCAACATTAACATTCTTTTCTGACTACATTATGGGTTTTTTAATGTGACCAAAGGTGGAATACTGCTAAATTGGTAGTAGAAACAATTATTGAAACAGATAAGAGTTAGGACCTGAAACTCTGAGGTTAATAAACCTGTTGAGACAAGAATTCCAGGACTTCAATCAAATGTTATCACTGAGCAAACAGAAATCAAATGGAATGATCGTATATGTTAGGCAGTATTTGAAACTCTACAAAAGCACTATCAAAGTACTATGAAATTTAAAACATTTTTAAACAGAAGTCCCAGCTTGAGCCCAAATTATTGGAATGTTTTACTTTTCAAAATCATATTTTGACTTAATAAAGCATATTCTTTATCTTACTACATCTATAAGGTTTCCTTTTATTCCTTCCAAAACTGGGGAGGTGGGGGCTTGTTACAAAAGTCTAGTCCATCAAAACACACATTTACTGAGCACATTTGCTACAGCTGAGGGCTATGACTGCACTGAGACCAAAAAGCTGGTTGTAATTTATGATCCTTTAAAGTCTTAAAAAGAAATATCAGTTGAACTCACTGCAAATTTGACAGTCCAGAAGCTTATTCAGTGTTTCCTCCAAGATCAGAAAGAACCTTGGGGAAAACTAAAATTCACTGGCAGCACTGACATATCAGAAGGAATCTAATAATGTCAGGACCCCCTGCTAGTTAACAGTCCCCTGGGTTTCCTTAAGTCATTCCAAAAAAATATTACCATCCATCACCCGGCTGGACTTTATAGAGCCACATGGTCCAACTGGCTCTGCTCCCAATGATTGATTCAAATGTGGGTTTCATAGGTAGCAAAATGCTTAGCATGGTGTGAAGCTCTGGTTCCCAATGAAGGGAAGGTCGGCATTGCATTCGGCACCATGCTCCACCCATTGCCCCTTGGGTATCTCCAAACATTTGATGTGGCATTGCTGAGCTTTCCAAACATTCAGTGTTATAAATATCAAACATCTCCTTTCACGTGTCACCAGGTTTAGTACCCAAATGAGACGTGCTTTCTCCTGGGATGAGAAGCTGTCATGCTCTGAACGGCTGGTGTGCTGTTTGCTGGGTTGTAGCTGCAGTACCCAGAAACTGCCGCGTGGGGGACAAGCGGCTCTGTCATCTGGGACCTGAGCAGCTTCTGAAAGCAAAGCTCTCTCATCAGACCAATGTCTTTAAATATTAAACAACAAATCTAGAAATGGAACTGCAGAGTCTTGTGTGTATGTAAATATATACACACATATATGTATAAACATAAAGTATATTAATATGTAGACGCTTTCACCTAACAAGACTTGAGAAATTGCCAATTCTACCTGCCCCCTAGCCCTCAAATACGTCTCCACTTTGCTTGTCCTTTTTCCAACCTATAACTGGAATTTCTTGCAGGGAGCTCAAAACAAAGGAAAGGTCTCATCTCTGGAAACCCACAGCTACATTTACATATGAACAGAGCCTAAGATATCTCAAAAGCACAGTTCCTTTAGGACATTAGATCAGAAAAGGTATTTGTGAAAAGTAGGCATTTCCCAGGCGGCTCAGTGGTAAAGAATCCACCAGCCAATGCAGGAGATGCAAGACATGCAAGAGACGTGGTTTTAATCCCTGAGTCGGGTAAGATCCCCTGAAGAAGGAAATGGCAACTCACTCCAGTATACTTACCTGGGAAATCCCATGGACAGAGGATTCTGATGGGCTACAGTCCATGGGGTTGCAAAAGAGTCTGACATGATTTAGCAACTAAACAACAGACAACTGCATACTTTAACATCTGAGACACACAATTGTTGTTTTTTCATGTTCACTTGGAAACATTTTTTTTTTTCTTTACTGCTGTTGGTATGAAGAGGGCAGTGTCCAGAGTGTACAGATAAATTACACCTCCCATTCTCTGCTCTCTGGGTCCCTGCCTCCCTCTTTATTCACCTTTACACAAGAAACTTTACTCTTGCCAAAAGGGCAGCTGAGATAGAAATTCTAATTTATTTGTGCCATCCCTCTGAAAACTAAAAAGGAACCAACTTATCTGAGGAACATTGTAAGATAAAAAGGGGCCACTATAAATTTACCTATACAGATAAAACTTTGAACTATGTTTTTTCACTCTGAACTACTTCTTTTCATTCATCTTCAAAAAAAAATGGCCAAAGGTTATAGTTTGTGATAACAGGTGTCAGACAGACACACTGAAACTATGATCACAACCATATACATTTACATACACACACACATGCACGCCAAGAGGTCATTCATTCAAATCTTAAGAAGAAAACAGATAAGCAGTGAGGATTTACTGTTTAACACAAGGGACAATATTCAATAACTTATAATAACCTATAATGAAAGAATCTAAAATATATATATATATATAAAGCCAAATCACTTTGCTGGACATTTGAAACTAACACAATATTGTAACAACAATACTTCCATTTAATAAAGAAGAAAACCAGAAGACAAGACAGATCAGGTCTTGACTGGTACCATGGTCAAATATCAATGTTGTTGGATTATTAAGACAGAATTATCAAAACGAAGAAAGCGAGGTCAAGCAAGCCACTGGCAGTTTCTTCTAAGCAATCTCCAACCAGTCACAGGCATGCTGTGAACAGCTTCTGTGTGGCTGTAACAAGTGTTCACAGCTGGTCTGGCAAACAGAGCCTAGAGCCCAGAGCAGGAAACACATTTTCTCTTGGTCCAAAAAAGGATACTTGAGGCAAGAAGCCAGTTCAAGAACTCAGAAGCTCTTTCCATTCCAAGGTCACTCTGTCCTGTCTAAGCCAAAGACCAGTTCCCCTATTCGTCTATGAGATTTCCTTAAAGACACATAAGTAAATTTAATAAGTAAACAGAAAATAAAAGATGAGACAAAACAGTCGCTGCTTCAGCAGTCAAGTTGAGGTGTTGCAGCAAGAGGGACCCTGTTCAGGACCTGAGTGGATTCTAGCCTAACTCTAAGAGATGAATCGTCCAAGGAGACACACATGTCGAGAATAAACCAAGAGACTTTTTGGGAAGAGGTGCCTGGGTGGAGAGCCGCAGGGTAAAGGAACCCAGGCAAACTGCTCTCCGCGTGTTTCACAGTCTCAGGTTTTACGGTGATGGGGCTAGCTTTAGTTTGTCTCTGGCCGATCATTCTGACTGAGGATTCTTTGGTGGTGTGCACGCTTCTCAGCCAGCATGGATTTCAGCATAAGGGTTTCTGGGAGGTTAGCAGGACCTACATCTCTTCCCTCCAACTTTTGGCCCCAAAACTCTCCTGTTAGTTTTTGTGGCAGCACTGTGTTTTTTTACCAGGCTCTCCTGTTGTGAGACAGCTCAGGCAAACGGTTATCATTGTGTCTGGCCAAGATGGGTGGTTTCAGTCAACAGTTCCCTAACACAGGGAACCATGGAGTATTTCATTATGAGAGGTAAACTTCTTTCAAATCAAGAATGGCCTACAACTTTATGGTAATGGCCATAAAGGTGGCTGGTTTAAACAATGACCAAGAGGTGGCTGGTTTAAACAATCTTTTGGGAGGTTAATTGGTTTTATTACTTTTCCTGTGTCTGTTAGGATCTTAGGCTCTGGAGTAAATGGTTTAACTTGAGTTATAGAGAGAATTTCCTTACGTTCTAAGCTCTACCACTTGAACATATTATTGACATTTTGAGTCCTGGGATTCTTTGTTGGGGCTTCTTGTTCACTGGGATATTTAGCAGTATCCCAGGCCTCTTTATCTGCTAGCAGCACTCCCTATTCTCTACCCTCCCCCCATCGCCACTATGAAAACCAGGAACATCTACAGATAAAGCAGGTATCCCTTGCCAAATATCCCTTGGAGGGCAAAATCTCCATTAGCTCAAAATGTCAATAGGGTTAATTTTTTAAACTTTGCCCCTAAATATGTCCTGAATGTGTCCAATTCTTTCAATCTCTACTGCCAGCACCTTGGTCCAGTGCATGACCCTCTCTGGCTTTCTTCCTTCATGATCTCCTAAGTAGTCTCTTATCTCCTTCACTCTGCCCCCCACCACTACCTCAATCTTTTTTCCACACAGGGTAATCTTTATAAAACATAAATATGATCCTGTTAAAGCCCTACACCACTATAATACTTTTGTTTAGGTGATGCTATTTTCAATGAGCTCCAAAGCCTCGTCATGGGAAGTCATTCCAAAGTGACTTCTGACAATGGAGGCTCATGTGACCTCACCCGCATCGTTCCATCTCTAGCTGAAGTATCCTTGGCTTCACTCTCCTACCACAGCAATGGGCATCTCTAAAGTAGCAGCATGACGGCCTGTGGACTTCCCTGGTAGCTCTGCTGGTAAAGAATCTGCCTGTAGTACAGAAAACCCCAGTTTGATTCCTGGGTCAGAAAGATTTCCCTGGAGAACAGATAGGCTACCCACTCCCGTATTCTTGGGCTTCTCTGGTGGCTCAAAGAGTAAAGAATCTGCCTGCAATGTGGGAGACCTGGGCTCGATTCCTAGGTTGGGAAGATTCCCTGGAGGAAGGCCTGACAACCCACTCCATTATTCTTGCCTGGAGAATCCCCATGGATAGAGGAGCCTGGGAGGGTTATAGTTGATTAGGTCACAAAGAGTGGATGAGGACACAGCTGAGCGACTAAGCACCGCACAGAACATGATGGCCTGTAAAAACACTCAACAAGAGTTCTATTCTTTCCCTTTAAAATAATTTATCTTGTAACATTAATTTTTATACATTTCAGAAAGTACATTGTGCATCTTTGTGGAGATGGTGAGATAAATTCTTACAACCTTGAGAACAGTGAGAGCTGTTATAACAGGCAAGCAAAGAGAAATCATGTTTAAAGGTTTGAGTTTGGGGGTTTATTTTTGAAATTCAAAAAATAAGTTCTTGAAGTCTTCATCAGAAGCAATAGTTTTGAAAGTCAAAGCCACTGATTTTCAAGAGTTTTATTCTGTTAAGACGAAAAAAAAAAAAAACACTCGAACTTCAAAAGGGAAGGTCCTAGGAGAAATAGTGTGCAACTGATGCAATAAAAATATGTTGAAATAGAATAGGACTTGAAATCACCCAACCTCTGGGGGGCATCAGATGAGTTTATCTGGTATAAGAAAGGATTGCAAGATGGACTAGAACAAGGTGCTATCCCTGTGGCAGGGACCAGTAGATCCTTCAAACCTGACCAGTCTTGGGGGACCAGGTAGAGAGAAATAGAATCACTTTTCAGAGAGAATTGAACCCAACTGGTCTCCCACACCAGAAAGCTGCATGGAACAGAAGCAAGCCATCCAAAGGGCAGCCACTAAGGCCCATGTGACTATGTAACATAAATTAATTAACATCAAATGGAACGCAGAGTTCATCTTCTCAGTCTCACTCACCACATTTCAAGTCCTCAGGAGCCACACATAGCCGGGACTCCTGATCTGGACAGTACAGAAACGTGTCCATGATTGCACAAAGTTCTAATGGCCAGCACTGTACTCATCACTCTCCACGTTCAGGAGCTCTGGCCACAGGAGAGACTGAGGCAGAGTAGACACGTACTGCATGCCTGAAGACTTATTCAAGGTCAATTAAAGCTGTTAAATAAAATTACGTTCTTTCCCCTACTTTGACAAACATACTCATAATTACCTGGAATTGCAAATTTAGAATTCTCAGACACTGAGTCTCACACTGTTAGAAGTGTGACGCACATGGAGAGCCCCTCAGTCTACATCCCAGGTCCTTCTCATCTCACTCACAGCCGCTCTGACACTGTGACATAGACATCCCTGTCTATGCATTCAAGTTCCATCACACCTCTGCCAGAAGGAGCCTAGGAGAGTAGGCACAATTGCAGCACAACCCACCCTAAGGAAGGAGAAGGCAGAAAAGAGTCCCATTTGGGTCTCTGGAAATGGGGTCAGGGCCTTTTAGGTCCCAAGATCCCAAATATATAGAACATAATCTACAGAGAGAGGGGAAGGTGCAGGCTCTTGGTGGCCATGTACCCTCTAGCTTACAGACTCCTTAGTTCGTGAAGAATCATAGCCACAAAAAGCCAGAACAGAGCCTTCTAAAGAGTGGGACCCAAGGCAAGTTCCTGTTTGCTCTGCATGTAATACTTATTCTAGGCATGCTGGATGATTCCACTGAAGAGTCCAACACTACAGATCTCAAATGCACACTCAACACTGTCTGATAATCCTATCTCTTTCCCCTACTTCATTCAGAAGGAAATTCCATTAGTTCCCAAAAAACTCTATCTGGTCCTATAACCATGATCTCTTTGTGCTGGGTTATTCCCAAACATGCTCTGCTATTCCCTTCCTTTAAAAGGAAAACACACACACAAAAAAACCCTCACCTAAATACATGTTCCACTTGCAGCAAACTCCTCATGAGATTTCTCTACAGTTGCTAACACCTCTTTCTTACGCTGCATTCTCTGCTCCGTTTACTCTCATCAAAGTCAAGGATATTCTCCATGTCACCAAATTCAGTGGTCATTTCTGGGTCATCACTTGTTTAAATTATCAGAAGGTTTTGGCATAGTTGACTATTCTCTTATTCTTAAGATGCCTTCTTTTCTTAGGGTCTGGATCATAACATTCTTCAAATTTTCTTTACATACTGGATGTTCCTTCTTAGTTTCTTCTGTAAGATCCTCCTCTTTTGCTGCTCAATCTTGAAGTTCCCGAGCAAGGGCTTGGTTCCCAGGCTATCCTCTCCAGCCTGTCTACAGTCTGTCCCTGGATTACATCTTTTATTCAGATGGCTGCAAATGCCACACATATGCTTTCAACTCAATGGAGTCCAGACTTGTATATCCAACTGCTTTCTTGACAACATCATCAGAATGTTTGATTTGTATCTCAGAACAAAACTCGCTCTCTCCACCCCAAACAGGTGCTTCCTCCAGTCTTCCCACCTCAGTAAATTGTCCCACCATTCACCTAACTGCTTGTTCTAAAACCTAGGAGTTCTATTTTATTCCTTTCTTTCACTCATGTCCCATATCCAATCCAACAACAGCCCTGTCAAACTGCGCCTTCAACATACACCCTCAATGTGGCCATTTTTTACCACCTCCATCGCTGCCACCTTTATCCAAGTCAATATTACCTCCCATCTGGACCACAGAAGAATCTCTTAACTGATACCTCTATTCTATACTCACCTGTCCACAATCTATTCTGTCCACAACAGAACTGTTTGTTTGTGTTCTTTTTAGCTGCATTTGATCCTGACATTTTCTGATTAAAAGAAGTAGAAGTGTTGGTATAAGGGTGAGCAGTTGTCATACTTTTAATACATTTTAAAGGCACAGATGGCAGGATCACTAAAGGATTGGAAGTGCTCCCCATTATCCTTAGAATAACATCTAAACCCTTGGTCAGGGCCCCAAAGCCCTGAATGAAATGATTTCTAGCCACCTCTTCAATCTTATCCCATACTGCTCTCTCCCTCCATCACTCAGTTCAATCCACACTGATCCTAGTTCTCTTCATAAAAATGCAACCCTCTGAGCTTCTGTACTTGCTGCTCCTTCCACCTGGGATGCTGTCTCCATCTTTGCACATCACCCTGGTGTCGACTCAGATGCCACTTTGCACGTCTTTCCTTTACCACCCAAGCTGAAGTGGGTCCCCAGTCACTGTCATCTCACCCTGTTAGTATGTTCATAGAACTTACTGCTACTGCATACTTTGTTCATTTCTGTCTCCTTGTTAATAATGGGAGAAGAATTTAACTTGTTTCCATTTGTATCATCCTCAGGTCTAGAAGACCACCTGACACACAGGAGATGCTCAAGTAGCATTTGTTGTGCTATTAAGTTAGAAAGTTTAAGAGAATATTTTCATGTCATCTTTGATGAGGACCGAAGTTAGTTGTTCTTTTTGTCATCTGCTGAGGGTGTCCCCTGGAGAGAATAAGTCATTTAGTGATTGAATTTCACATGTAACAACTGCAGGCAAAAATGATGCCCATCCATAGCTGAGACTTTGCTAAACCTAATCTCAACTGTCTTAAATAGACACATTCCCCTTTCAGTGACAAAGAGAACCCAAAACACCAAAAATAGGAAATGCAGTCCTTGACATCTAAAATAATAGTGATTCTATGAGAGTCAAAACTTGTATCTGTACTTGAGATAGACTAATTAGGCCAATGAGAAAGGCAATCACTTGTTTTATACTTGTTTACACACTTCCATACACACCTCAGTGCAAGATCTAATACCCTCTGTGAAACAATGCATTGGTTTCATTGGATAACTGCGAGTGGCTATGATGACCAGTATTTTATACAAACCCATCAGGTCTAAATCAAGTACAACAGAATAAAAGTAATCCAGAGGAATGTTTTAATTTAATTTAGTAATTGATCACTTTAGAGTCTATTTATATTACTAATATAATTAATGATAGTTTAGGGGCTACATTTGAGCTAAGGGAAGAATTTAGTAAGCTCTGCTCTAGGACTGGCAATAAATTCAAAATTTCAGCTTTTCTTTTGCCGAAGTGCATTGAGGGAGCTATGAACAATCCAAAGTACTTTGTGTTCTCTATCAAGAGAAGGGACAAGTATATACCGCTTCCTGTAGCACAATTTCTTAAATGCCAATGTGAAAAATATCCTTTTCTTTTAAAATTTCTTTTGAGCCTAGTTAATAACAAGTCCCGCAGCCAAAGCCCAGCAGAGCAATCAGCTGTGACTGTGTCCTTTGTCACAGCATTGAGAATGTGCCAAAGATGGAAAGTTCTCCTCTGAGTCTAAATGCTCCCAGGGCATGTCAGGACTACTAAGTCAAATCAGCACATTAGGAAGTGAGGGACAATCATGGTGTCCTAGTTGCAGAGCACCGGGCAAAACAGCCTGGGTGGCTGGGTTCCTCTGCTCAATCTGAGACCAACATAGAAGCAAGAGGGGAGTATCAGTTATAGTAACTAATGCACATACAATATGCATATGCTCATGAAACCCTGGGGATCAAATGCTTTTTCTAACTGCATTGGGTGTGAGAGGTAGAAGACTGACTACAGCCTGGGGCCAGTGACAGCCAAAACCAGTCATAAGAGAAGAAAACCCTCCAGGTTGGCTCTTGCATCTTGCCACATTAGTCTGGGAGATTATAGTCTGGGCTTGTACTATATAAATACATGAGTTCAAGTTACCCTGGTGAAAGCATTGCCAAATCTCTGCTGAATGAAGTGTAGATGAAAATATGTGAGCTACCTGGACAAACTGGAAAACCTACCCCTCCTAACCCTTCTTCCCTCAAACTCTAAGCTGCTAGCTTCCAACCTAAAAAGATATGATGTTCTGCTAAAGCTTTGCTATTTTTAATATTTTTATGATATTTATTTTTTAGATCTAATATTTTAATTGAAATATATTTGACAGATAACATTGTATAAATGTAAGGTGTACATTTTTACAAGTATAACAATTTGATACATTTATATATTGGAATATGATTAACATGGTGATAATTAGCATTTATATCACATGACATGATTATCATTTCTTTTTAGTGGTTGGAATAATTAAGACTTAGTCTCTTAGTAATTTTGATGATTATAGTACAACATCATTGTTATATTCATTACACTGTGCGTTAGATCTCTAGGACTTACTACTCATAAGTTTGTACTCTTAAACAACATCTGTCTTATCCCTCCCACCATCTCCTGATAACACTATTGTACTTATCTCATTTAGCATAATGTCTCTTTATTAACTTAAAGGGGAAACTCTGAGTTGCTTGGTGAAGTGACAGCAAATGGGAATGATACAAGCAATGTTTTGTACCTGGAGATCATAGCCTTAATTGTCCTTAAACTCACCATATAGACAATACAAAACCAAAAGTTAATAGAAGGAAATAAATCATAAAGATCAGAGCAGAAATATGAAATAGAGATTAAAAAACAATAGAAAATATCAATAAAAATAAAATCCAGTTCTTTGAAAAGATAAATAAAGTTGATAAACTTTTAGCCACACTAATTAAGAAAAAAAGGTAGAAGACTCAAATCAATAAAAATCAGAACTGGAAAAGGGAAAGTTACAACTGACACTATAGAAATACAAATGATCATAAGAGACTACTACAAGCAACTATACACCATAAAATGGACAACCTAGAAGAAATGGACAAAGTCTTGTAAACGTACAGTCTCCCAAAACTGAATCAGGAAGAAATAGAAAATATGAACAGATCAGTGACCAGTACTGAACTGGAATCAGTTATTTAAAAACTCCCAACAAACAGAAATCCAGAACCAGATGACTTCAATAGGCAATTTCTACCAAACATTTACAGAAGAGTTAGCATCTATTCTTCTGAAAGTATTCCAAAATATTGTAGAGGAAGGAACACCTATGATCTCATTCTATGAAGAAACTATCACCCTGATACCAAAGCCAAAGATAATTACACACACACCCAAAAATTACAGGCCTATATCATTGATGAACACAGATGCAAAACTCAGCAAAATACTAGCAAACTGACTCCAACAACACATTAAAATCATTGTAGACCATGATCAAATGGGATTTATCCAAGAGATGAAAGGATTTTTCAATATCCCCTAATCAATCAATGTGATACAACAAATTAGCAAATGAATAAAAACCACATGATTATCTCAATAGATGCAGGAAAAGCTTTTGATAAAATTTAATGTCTACTGATGACAAAATGAAAGTCACTTAGTCGTGTCCAACTCTGTGACCCCAAGGACTGGAATTCTCCAGGCTGGTATACTGGAGTGGGTATTCATTCCCTTCTCCAGGGGATCTTTCCAACCCAGGGATCAAACCTAGGTCTCCCACATTGCAGGCAGATTCTTTACCACCAGGGGAGCCCAAGAATACTGGAGTGGGCAGCCTATCTCTTCTCTAGCAGATCTTCCTGACCCAGGAATCAAACTGGGGTCTCCTGCATTGCAGGCAGATTCTTTACCAACTGAGCTACCAGGGAACCACTGATGACAAAAACTCACAAAGTAGGCCTACAGGGAACTTGCCTCAACAAAGGCCATATATAATCCACAGTTAATATCATACTCAATGGTTATTACTGTCTTTTAAGAAAAGGTGGGGAGGGGGCAAAACCCCCTAGAATCAAGATAGTAAGTTAGCACTCTGTTTATTTAAACATGCCTGCTTTGAAAAAGCCCAAAGTTGCTCAACTCATTTGGAGGCCTAGTATCACTTTGCTATCAAACTCAGACAGTGCAGAAGAAAAGAAAATTAGAACCTCATTTAACTGACTGCAAAAGATTTTATATTATAAGCATTTACATAGGTTTTATTACATCAGGCACTCATCTAAACAAACCCTGAAATATGTAATTCAAAGACAAACTCTCTGACTATTATCTCCATTTTACTGAAAAAGAATTTAGGCATAGAAGGATCATGTGGCTTAATCAAGGTCACACAGCTCAAGGTCACATAGCTAGCTAACTGAATCCATAGTTCATCTGAAAAACACCTGAAAAGTTCACATCATGCTCAAGTGAAATTAATCCTAGAAGTGCAAAATTATTGTAGTTATGCTTGATGAAATTCAACAATGCCATTTATCTCACTGGTAGATGGGAAAATCATATTATTTAAATTATGAAAAAAGACTTTAATCAAGTTCCAGACCTGTTTATTTTTTCAAAAATCTTAGCAAACCAAGACTAAGACTAGAAAAGAAATTTAACTGGGTATAACAACTTAAAAAATCAATAGTACCAACTTACCCCAACAATAACCAATGAGAAAATATAATAGTAGCAAAAAAGAAAAAAGAAAGAAAGGGGGAAAAAGCTATAAAATATCTAGAAATTAACCAAGAACACACTCCATGGAGAAAACATAAAAATTCTAGTAAAGGTCATACTAGAGGATTTATAAAATTAAATAGACATTCTATTCTCTTCAACAAGATGACTTAACATTACAAAGATATTCACTCTTCCTAATTCTATAAATTCAATGTAATACCCATCCTATTTCCAGTTGGATTTTTAAACAGCTAAATAAATTTATTCTATTATTTAATAGGAAGCCAAAGTTTTAAAAGATTAAAAAAAAAAAAGTGGCAAGCCACCAGATATGAATACACACTTTAAAATAATGATATTAAAAAAATAAGATATATCACAAGAATAATTATATCAACCAATGAAACACAATAGAAAGCTCAGGGATATACCATGTATATGGGACATTTTTATATAAGATAAGGATAAAATCACAAATTCATGGAGAAACAATGAATTATTTAGTAAAAAGGTTTGGGAAAAGTGAATCCCTATTTAATCTTACCTACCAAAGTAGACTACGAAGGAGTGAATATCTAAAGGTGAAGGATAAAACTAGAAAGTTGGTAGAATAAAATGTAGGACAGCTACAGATTTGAATAAAACTTTTTTGTTTAAACAAAACTTTGAAAGCACAAACAGAGACGTGATTAAGTTGTCTACAACAAAATGAAGAATTTCTGGTCAATAAAAGAAATAAAAGACATTATGGATAAAGTTAACATATAGCTGAAAGAATGGAAGAAGATATTTTCAAAGTATAAAACCAACTAGGGACTAATGTTTAGAATACACAAGAACACTTAAAATTCTATAGTGAAAGATAACAACCCAAATAGAAAAATGAGTTAGAAATATGAATATCCAATATATAGAGGAAACTCAAGATGCTGACAAGTAGATGACAAATCAAAACAAACAGCAATTACAGCAATACAAGTTAAGTTCTTGTAGGCTGGCAAAAATTGGAAATCTGGAGAACGCTAACTACTGGCAGAGATGTTGGTAGAAATGAAACTTTGTCCATTGCTGGTGAAAATATAGACCAGTGCAAACTTCCTAGAGGGCAATTTGGCACTAGTCCCAATAAATATGTATCCCATGTGACCCATAAATACTGCACCATTATGTCCAAAAGAAATTCTTATAAGGTCAGAGTTATTCAGCACAGCTCTAGCAATAACACCAGTTTCCCACAGCCCATGTGACCAACAGAGAAGGCAGCTGGACTTGACCTATCTTGGCAGGACCCCACTCAAGAGTTCAGTTCACCTGTGACAGAATTCCATCAACAAGAGGCAAAAAGAAGGCTTATTTTGACCAGAGTCAAGGGGGAGTAGAAGGAGAAGGGCCAGACTAGATCTCACCTGCAGAGAAATGTTCAGTATCATCCTCGAAAGCCTCCCCCCAAACCTATATGTGTGTCCTACAAGGAGGAGTCAGTATTTGGTCATTCACCATGGAGAGGGCATTGATTGTAAGTTACCATTAGTCAAAAAATGGCAAAAGAAGGGCATCACCACTGAACAATTGAGGTAAGAGATAATGACCTATTTTTAAGGTGAGTTTGGAGAGGAAGCTATCTCAGAGCTACATTACATCCATCGTCTTTGTGTAACATCATTGTGTAGAGGGTACCCACCAGAGCTGGCCTGTCCAATAACGTGCCCAGTCACTGCAGCCCTCAAAAGATGGGAATGAAAGTGTTTATCAGGTCACAGCACACAACTTTGCCTCCTCTCATAGCTGGACCACAGATGTCTAAAAGGATTAGGATGAAGAGGAGAAAAACAGGGAAGACTATCATGTCCCCCAACGTCTTCCACTTGCAAGTCCTGGAGTACATAATTATTGATCTCCAGAACTTGAAATGGAAATTGATGGTTTCAAAATGATAGAGAAAATAAGAGAGTTAAAGGAAGAACCTTACAAAAAGTATAAGGCATTAAATGATGGAAAATGTTCACATTCACCATTTATATCTGGGTGCTCAATGACAAAATGAGTTGTGAACAAAAAAGGTCAGTCTTATTTTTTCAGAATGGGCTTCATGTTTCACAAAACCCATGAGTTACTCTTTTCAAGTCTCAAAATATCCTTAGAACAACTAGACTGAAACAAAATTGAGCATAACATGTATTTTTTTAATCCTGATTTGTTCTTGGTAACATAGCTGGTAACCCATCCAGCTATGGCTGGTCAAACTGCCTGATTTGAGACCTGAAATCAAAATATCATTTCCTGCTTAACTTTGATTGTGTGCCAGATGTTCCAGCTTCAGATGCCCTTGGGAGTTGATTATTAACGTAATTATTACTGAATGCATAAGAATACCCAAATATCTTCAAATATGAAGTTTTGGCCCTGAAATAAGATGACCATATGCAAGTGTGATGATTTGGATTTGAGAAATTAAACAAAATAGAGAAGTAAAGAAAAATGTCCCAGATATGAATAGTCACTAGGTAATGAGGCATGGCATGTGCTTCCCAGGTGGCGCTAGTGGTAAAGAACCTGCCTGCCGGTTCAGGAGACGTAAGAGATGTGGGTTCAGTCCCTGGGTTGGGAAGATCCCCTGGAGGAGGGTTTGGCGATCCACTCCAGTATTCTTACCCAGAGAATGCCATGGACAGAGGAGCCTGGTGGGCTATATTGTTCATGGGGTTTCAAAGAGTCAAACTTGATTGAAGTGACTGAGCACGCATGCAATGAGCCCATGGTATAGTCACATCTCCTGTATATAAGTAAGATTTGACAACATAACAATAAATATCAGGTCAGTTCACTCCTTTTGCCTTGAATAGTCTCCACATCATGAAGGAAAATTTTCCTGTTAAAGCTAAATTCTCAAAAGTAGGACTGGGTACAAAATCTTTCACTTCTGAGTAGCACTAATGAAGTTGGTGGTCATTTTATTTATTATACTCATTCAGTTTTATATTAGGAAAGGAAAATGACATAAAAGAAATTAATTGAATTCAGGGCAAAAGACATCCTACATTTGATGTTTTTGAAGTTCTAAATATAAATAAAAGTGTCAAAGCATGTTTCTGAATTTTTATAAGACTCTAATTATACACATATTTAATAGCCCCATTAGGCAGGATGCTTTAGAAAACATTGAAGACTCAGATTATTATGATTAGCATAATAATTAGGTCATTTATCAGGAAAAACTATGAATAATTCATTTTAATTAAGGAACTGATATAACAATAAATTAACCATCAGTGCCAGAGCCTAGTAAGTTATGGATTGCAGTAAATCACCAGTAAAACTAACTTCTGGGTATAAGATAATAAATTAAAATTTGTTCCATTAATTTAAAAAGAACACCAAAATTTTTCTTGAACTTTGCGTGTTTGTCACTGAATAGATATTCCCCAGGCATGTGAAACACTTGGCCGCTGCATAATTTGAAAACTAGAAAAAAGTATTAGGTATCAGAGATATGAGAGGAAAATGGGCCTCTCTTCTAGATAATAAACGTTGCCATTGTGTTGCTTTCTTTCTGGCTATGCCAGGTGACTAACTTTTAGAATTAAGAGTAGGAATATGCGTTATATAGGGAAGAAAGAGCCCATGCAGAAAACAAGTATCTGAAACCAACTATTGCTGTCCATAAATGCTGGTTGAAATGATTCTGAAAAAGAATAAAAGATTTTTTCTCCACATCCATTTAGCTCACAGGGAGAGCAGAGCCAGCTTATAAAGCCTGTTGAGATCCTGGGACTCAGAACAATCCATTATGAGATATTCTGCTGCTGCTTCTGGTTTAGCCAGAAGGAAAACAGTCCAAGAGTCATAATCGCTTCTGGGAAGAGAGATAAAGATCAATTTAAAGATTGTAATAAATGATCAGTATTAAAATACAGGGATGCCTAATACACGAAGGCCTAGCTAACTTATAAAAGTATTATTCTGAATTTTAGGATGTGATACTCTTTAAAGCAGTGTGCTTCTATTTTTTTCTTATAATCTGTAAGTTTAAAGATTATCCAGTAAACTTTAGAATTTGAAAAGACCAAATAAGCAATAAAGCTTTAGGGAATATGACGAAGTTCTTTTGAACATGGGAGCTTGGGGACTGCTTTCTGTGCTGAGCAGAGAACACGCTGGACAATTAAGCATTTTATTCCAATACAACTGGGCTGAATCATCCCCCAGTTAACTCTGGCCACAGCCCTGATCCCAGAAATGCCACTGCTGCAATACTGAATGGGGTTCAGAGTGGCAATGACCACTGACAAGTAATCCAGCAGTCTGCACATCAGCCAAGAAACAAGGCAGCTGGACATCTGCATCCTATCATTCTTCAGGACAGTCAGGCCACAGACTTGGATGCCATCTCAGACTCCTTCCTTTCAACTTCCTGACCAACTGGTCTGCATGTGCTATGGGTTCAATCCGTAAACGTCTTTCCAGGCTGTCCCCAGTCACAGTTTTCACCAGAACTGCTTTCATTCATGCACGAATCATCTCTTTAGTTGTTGTAATAAAATAGCCTCCTATTGGCTTTTGTGCCCTCCTGTATGCCCTGTTCTATCACAAGTCTGATTGTAGCACTCTGTTACTTAAAATACTTCAATTATTCCTAATTTCTTTGCTTACATTTAGTGACTACTTACTTTTCCAGCACCTGTCTTACCAACCCTAGAGATGACTCAGTTCTTATAGATCTTAGAACATGTCCTGTTCTCATCTCTGAGTCTATATGCATATATTCTGGATTCAGCCAAATTGAAGATTTCACCCCTGTAGCTACTACTTTGAGACAAGATAGCATTTTATTATAACTTCATACTTAAACAGAAGTCTTGAGAGAGCACAGTGGCAGAGCTGATTCCTGCTTACCCATTCTCCTAATTTCCTGTTATCTATAGTGCCAGCTATTAACAACACTGAATTTTGTCCCTCTGCATAAAAGTAAAGGAGCTTTATCCACCCAGACCAGCCAGAATTCAAACTAGCGTAGAATGAGATGACTTAGCATTAAGTGAAGACCAGATAGGGATTTTCTGAAATCAGCAGCTAGGCCCCTCTAAAAATAACAGGATCACTGTCCCAAAGAAAATGTCCAGTGCTTTTTATTACTTCACTCAGGAACAAAATTAAGATCCCATTTGACTTCCATTCTTTATATTTTTATAACTTCTTGGGCCACTGGGGACAGATTTTCCCCTAGCCTATTATTCATCAGTTCAGTTCAGTTCAGTCGCTCAGAAGTGTCCGACTCTGCAACCCCATGAATTGCAGCATGCCAGGCCTCTATTATTCATAAATACCCATAAAAGAGGAAGTTAGCACAATTTTCACCAAGAAAAGGAATTTTTAACAAAAGACCCCCAAAACCAAAAAACACACTTTCTGCACTAGAAAGATTTAAGTGATCAATTTCCCAGAAGGAACCCAGCAACACTGGCTGAGCCTGTTCAAAAGGAAGCATTGATATTAACAATTTGCATTAATTTCTGTGTGTATGATAGATGTATTATATTATTAATCAAAAAGTTTTATCCATTAAAGATTACTAAAGTGTTTGCAGGTGAAATTATATACGCCTAGAGTTTGCTTTAAAATAATACAATAGGGGAGGTGGTAAACATAAATGAAACAAGGTTGGCCATGAGCTTGATTATTTTTAAGCTAACTTATTAATACATGAGAGTTAATTATACAATTCTCCCTTCTTCCATATAAGTTCCTAAAATTCTGTAACAAAAACTTTTTTTAAAAAGAAAGAATATTTATAGCCCACTGATCCCGTTTGTTCTTATAAAAGAAGAAAATGATCAAGGAATCCCAAGACTGTCTCAGGCCTCCTTTGGGAGATTTTTCTGAGGGTTTCCTTTAATATGATTCTACTATCTCTAGATAGTAGAATTGAAATCATCACTTCTCCCCTCACTCCGCCAACCTGTATTTATTCTCCACAGCTTAGTTTAGACACAGCTCTCTTTGAAAGCCTGAACTTAACATACTCCTCCTTCCCAGGTCAAGGTAAAGTGTTTCTGATATATGCTTTCATAGCACCCCATGTTTCTTTTAATAGGGTTCTTATTACACTAAATTGTGCATATTTCCTTACTTATCTGCCTCTTCCACTAGAATCTACAATAGAATCCAAGGTTTTTGAAGATACTACTACTACTACTACTATGTTGCTTCAGTCGTGTCCGACTCTGTGCGACCCCATAGATGGCAGCCCACCGGGCTCCCCCATCCCTGGGATTCTCCAGGCAAGAACACTGGAGTGGGTTGCCATTTCCTTCTCCAGTGCATGAAAGTGGAACGTGAAAGTGAAGTCGCTCAGTTGTGTCCGACTCTTAGCGACCCCATGGACTTCAGCCTACTAGGCTCCTCCATCCATGGGATTTTCCGGGCAGCAGTACTGGAGTGGGGTGCCATCGCCTTCTCCCATAGGAAACATCTAATTGATCTTAGAACTTCCCAGGTGACTCAGTACTGTGTTGGGAAGATTCCCCTGGAGAAAGAAATGGCAATCCATTCTGGTATTCTTGCCTGGGAAATCCCCTGGCATACTACAGTCCATGAGGGTTGCAAAACAGTCGGACATGACTCAGAACTAAACAAAAATTTATCTTAAGAAAGAATTTTAAAATACATACTATTTGCTTTATCTTTACACCTATTTTCTCATTGTTATCTGGATTTAATCTCTTTGCTGGTGATCTTTCTTACCTTGAAAATCTTTCATCATTTGGAGAGTCCAGAAACAAAAAAAACTTATTTAGAATCTAACAAGTCCTTAATCTTTTATGTTTCCTCTAAATTCTGCTTGAAAACTGAACTATTCCTCTTTTAACTCATCCATCTATTTGTTATACTAAGCAGTGAGATGAAGGAAGGTGGCATTGTCAATGTTCTGCCTGGAAATCTTAGCTAGACCATTGGGCTCATCAGTTACATTTGCCGTTTTCTATATTACTACATAGTAGAGTGCTAAAATATAAAGAAAGCTGAGTGCCGAAAAATTGATGCTTTTGAACTGTGGTGTTGGAGAAGACTCTTGAGAGTCCCTTGGTCTGCAAGGAGATCCAACCAGTCCATCCTAAAGGAGATCAGTCCTGAGTGTTCATTGGAAGGACCGATATTGAAGCTGAAACTCCAATACTTTGGCCACCTGATGCAAAGAGCTGACTCATTGGAAAAGACCCTGATGCTGGGAAAGATTGAAGGCAGGAGGAGAAGGGGACAAGAGAGGATGAGATGGTTGGATGGTATCACTGACTCAATGGACATGAGTTTGGGTAAACTCTGGGAGTTGGTGATGGACAGGGAGACCTGGCGTGTTTCAGTCCATGGGGTTACAAAGAGTCGGACACGACTGTGTGACTGAACTGAACTGAACTGAACTGAGAGTGCTTAAAAATTTTCTTCTATTATATAACAAGGGTCTCTTTTCTTCTAGCTTCCAATAGCATTTTCTTTTTCCTCTAATCTCTCGCCAATAGGCTATTTGAGGCCCTTTTAGCAACTGCTAACATGGTCCTCGTGGCCCTTAAGATTTTATTAACATCTCCCCAAGTCTACCCACCATCAAGTCCATATGTTTGACTGTTTTTTATGGCAGTGTCCCATTTCCAAATATCAAAATCTGTTTTTGTTATCTATCACTTTGTAACAACTCATTCTAAAACAGTGGCTTAAATAACCATCATTTTCCAACATTTCATGATTTCTTTGAGTCAGAAGTTTGAGAAAGGCTTGGCTGGGCAGTTCTGGTTCAAGTTCTCCTGGGTAGTTTTAGTCAGTTGATGGCTGGAGCTGAAACAGAGCATCTGGGGACTGTTCAGACATCTCTGTGTCTTTCTTGGTGTATTCTCAGAGCCCCTACACATGGTCTCTATGCCTGTGATGGTTGGGGCTTCCTCACAGCATGATGGCCTCAGAGTGGTCATACTGTTCACATGGTGGCTGAGGGCTCTAAGGACAAATATCCTAGTAGAAAAGGTGAAGGTTACATGACCCCTTAGGACCTACCTCAGCAGTCACATTACTTGCGTTACTTCTTTGTATTCCAGTGGTTCAAACAGTCATAAGAGGTCACCCAGTTTAAAGAGAAGGAAATGTAAAGCCTCTCTTTCAATGCAAACAGTATCACAATCAGATAGCTTAAAAAAAAAATGGGGTTGGAAACAGGCTGTGGCCATCCTTGGAAAACACAACCTGCCCCACTCGGTTGTTTAAATGTAAGTATATTCCAGAGAGCTGTTATGATGATTAAACAAACTATCATAAGAAGCTCTTGCATACAATAGGTGCTTAATAACATTTGTCACCTTCCTTGCCCCTAAGAAATGACACAATACAATACACTTTCAGAGAATTTGAACAGTACATTTTTTAAAGTTAAAAAAAAAAAGCTCAGTGTGGCCAAATAGTGGTCTGTCTCCTCCCACTCTGCCCATTATTTCCATATGCTTCACAGGATAACTACAACTCTTCTTATACAAGGGGTGACTATTTTTTAGGCCAGTAATGGTAAATTCACTCCCCTTCTTGGTATTTAGCTTAAGAATGAACAAATAAACACCAACTCTAGCCTTTCAGATCTGAGACGAAAAAAATGTGGAGTGGGAGGAATTCTCGGAAACCCTCCTCACTCAAACAAAGCATCTAGAATCTACTCCCAAATGCCACCACTTCCTGCAGGCATGTCTGACTGCATCCTTGCTTCTTTGTGTACACACACTTCCCTCTCTTAGGCCTCACATTTTCCCAGTTGGGCTTACTGAGATTTTGTCTAGGATATGAGTCTGATATAAGGGGGAATTTTCCATACACATGAGTCTTCAACTTACACATAGTTTGAATGTGTCTATATAAATTCTTAACAAAAAGAATGGGTCTATATAAATTCCCAAGCAAATGGTATAAAAACATGGAAAAGGAAAAAATATACTCATTTGAGTGCAGAGATCCAAAGAATAGCAAGGAGAGATAAGAAAGCCTTCCTCACTGATAAATGCAAAGAATTAGAGGAAAACAATAGAATAGGAAAGACTGGAGATCTCTTCAAGAAAATGAGAGATACCAAGGGAATTTTTCTTGCAAAGATGGGCACAATCAAGGACAGAAATGGTATGGACTTAACAGAAGCAGAGGATATTAAGAAGAGGTGGCATGAATACACAGACAAACTATACAAAAAAGATCTTCATGACCCAGGTAACCACAGTGGTGTGATCACTCACCTACAGCCAGACATCCTGGAATGCAAAGTCAAGTGGGCCTTAGGAAGCATCACTACGAACAAAGCTAGTGAAGGTGATAGAATTCCAGTTGAGCTATTTCAAATCCTGAAAGATGATGCTGTGAAAGTGCTGCACTCAATATGCCAGCAAATTTGGAAAACTCAGCAGTGGCCACAGGACTGGAAAAGGTCTGTTTTCATTCCAATCCCAAAGAAAGGCAATGCCAAAGAATGCTCAAACTACTGCACAATTGCATTCATCTCACATGCTAGTAAAGTAATGCTAAAAATTCTCCAAGCCAGGCTTAAACAGTATGTGAATCATGAATTTCCAGATGTAAAAGCTGGATTTAGAAAAGGCAGAGGAAACAGAGATCAAACTGCCAACATCTATTGGATCATAGAAAAAGCAAGAGTTTCAGAAAAACATCTCTTTCTGCTTTATTGACTATGCCAAAGCCTTTGACTGTGTGGATCACAATAAACTGTGGAAAATTCTGAAGGAGATGGGAATACCAGACCACCTGACCTGCCACTTGAGAAATCTGTATGCAGGTCAGGAAGCAACATTTAGAACCAGACACGGAACATCAGATTGGTTTCAAATAGGAAAAGGACTACATCAAGGCTGTATATTGTTACCTTGCTTATTTAACTTATATGCAAAGTACATCATGAGAAATGCTGGGCTGGAGGAAGCACAAGCTGGAATCAAGATTGCCAGGAGAAATACCAATAACCTCAGATATGCAGATGACACCACCCTTATGGCAGAAAGTGAAGAGGAACTAAAGAACCTCTTGATGAAAGTTAAAGAGGAGAGTGAAAAAGTTGGCTTAAACTCAACATTCAGAAAACTAATATCATGGCATCCAGTCCCATCACTTCACGGCAAATAGATGTGGACATAGTGCAAACAGTGGCTGACTTTATTTTTGGGTGCTCCAAAATCACTGCAGATGGTGATTGCAGCTATGAAATTAAGAGACACTTACTCCTTGGAAGGAAAGTTATGACCAACCTGGACAGCATATTAAAAAGCAGAGACATTACTTTGTCAACAAAGGCCCGTCTGGTCAAGACTATGGTTTTTCCAATGGTCATGTGTGGATGTGAGGGTTGGACTGTGAAGAAAGCTGAGCGCTGAAGAATTTATGCTTTTGAACTGTGGTGTTGGAGAAGACTCTTGAGAGTCCCTTGGTCTTCAAGGAGATCCAACCAGTCCATCCTAAAGGAGATCAGTCCTGGGTGTTCATTGGAAGAACTGATGTTGAAGCTGAAACTCCAATACTTTGGCCACCTGATGCGAAGAACTGACTCATTGAAAAAGACCCTGATGCTGGGAAAGATTGAGGGCAGGAGGAGAAGGGGACGACGGAGGATGAGATGGTTGGATGGCATCACGGACTCAATGGACATGGGTTTGGGTAGACTCCGGCAGTCGGTGATGGACAGGGAGGCCTGGCATGCTGTGGTTCATGTGGTCACAAAGAGTTGGACACGACTGAGCGACTGAACTGAACTCAACTAATCTATTTACTTATTTATTTTTATGCCCCTATTAGTTTTCTCCTCACGCTCCACAGATGATTACTATAAAGTGCTTTTACTAATACGATAGGCTGGATCACCTGTCAGGCTCATGAAACCCACCTGTTAACAAGTATCAAGCTGTACTAGTGATTAGTCAAGTTTACAAGAAAGGAGCCACACATCACAACAGGATACATCTTCCTAAATCTCTTCATCACATTGGGATGTATTTTGGGTTTAGAGCAACAAACACAATGGGCAATACAAAATGACGTAAGGAAACCCTTTGGTTCTGTGCTTCTCTCGCCTTTATGCTCTCTGGTCATGTGGTAAGAAGGCCTCTGTGATTAACTTCCATTGTCCAACCCAGCTATGGCTCATAAAGCTAAAAAACTCATGAAAGTATTAGTCACTCAGTCATGCCTGACTGTTTACAATCCCATGGACTGTAGCCTGCCAGGCTCCTCTGTCCATGGGATTTTCCAAGCAAGAATACTGGAGTGTGTAGCCATTCCCTTCTGCAGGCTATCTTCCCAACCCAGGGATTGAACCCAGGTCTCCTTCATTGTAGGCAAATCCTGTATCGTCTGAACCACCAGGGAAGCTCCCATAAAGCCAAAAACTGAAGACTAATTAATAATGAATAATCCAGGTGAACCAGGTACATCCTGCTATAAAGATTCCTTAGATAAGAATTAGAACTTAGTACCCTCAGAAGATCTTCAATTGCCTTCCAGTTAGTAAATTTCATCCATTTGTTAACAAAGAGGTCTTCCTAAAGTCAGAACTGTAGATGTGTTTATTAATCCTTTTATGGTATTTACAATTTACTTCTTATTTGGACATAGTCTTACATCATGTGTATTATTTGGTGAGCATGTATGGATACACATTTGTATCCAATATTTATTTGTGTTGCATATTTACCTCAAAATTCTATCTCTTACTGGTTTCTTTACCCCAATGTCTTAGGATGCATCATATTGCTACATGAACACCTAATCCATTGCTTCTAACTGTTGCATGCTACTACATTTTATTTACTCCTGTCCTAATGAGGATAGCTGGCTATCCTCACTTCCTTAGTAGCTGGATAGCCAGCTTGCCTCCCTTCCTTAGTACCAGAAACAATGCTGCAGGCAATATTTTTAGATAGGAGAACTTCATTAGGATATTTAATCCAGAGCATTATCTTGGGCAATATGAAACAAATATACTTCACTTTATTAAATACCACCACCTCCAAAATAAATACACTCAGACTATACTCCCACCAGGGCATGAAGAACCCTATATTCCCACATTCCTGCCAACATTTGCCATTATCCAACTGATTGGGGGTAATAATTACAACAGAGACATCTCATTTTGGGGGGAACTTTAATTACTAGCTATAAGGACCGATGCTAAAGCTGAAACTCCAATACTTTGGCCACCTCATGCAAAGAGTTGACTCATTGGAAAAGACTCTGATGCTGGGAGGGATTAGGGGCAGGAGGAGAAGGGGACAACAGAGGATGAGATGGTTGGATGGCATCACCGACTCGATGCACGTGAGTTTGGGTGAACTCCGGAAGTTGGTGATGGACAGGGAGGCCTAGCGTGCTGCAATTGATGGGGTCACAAAGAGTCAGACATGACTGAGCGACTGAACTGAACTGATGGTGAGTATTTTAACACATACTGGTTCCCTTTTGGAATTTCCTCTTCTCTAAATTGTATGTCATGCCCTTAATGCATTTTCCAAATTTTAGTTAAAATGGCACATTCCCAACTTATTTCCTTTTAACTAGATTCAAAAACTGTCCATGGATTCTTGAATACGACACAAAAAGGGAACTGTAATGAAGGGGTAGTCAGAGTGGCAAGAGTTAGTGGTCCTTACTAACTGCAACAAAAATAAATTTTTCTTGCAAACCTCACTAAAACACATAACATTGTGAATATCTTTGGAGGGCCCCTTCCAAAGCAAGGTCAGTTCAGTTCAGTTCAGTTCAGTTGCTCAGTCGTGTCTGAGTCTTTGCGACCCCTTGGATCACAGCACACCAGGCCTCCCCGTCCATCACCAACTCCCGGAGTTCACCCAAACTCATGTGCATCGAGTCGGTGATGTTATCCAGCCATCTCATCTTCTGTCATCCCCTTCTACTCCTGCCCCCAATCCCTCTCAGCATCAGGGTCTTTTCCAATGAGTCAGCTCTTTGCATCAGGTGGCCAAAGTATTGGAGTTTCAGCCTTAGCATCAGTCCTTCCAATGAACACCCAGGACTGGTCTCCTTTAGGATGGACTGGTTGGATCTCCTTGCAGTCCAAGGGACTCTCAAGAGTCTTCTCCAACACCACAGTTTAAAAGCATCAATTCTTTGGTGCTCAGCTTTCTTCACAGTCCAACTCTCACATCCGTACATGACGACTGGAAAAACCATAGCCTTGACTAGATGGACCTTTGTTGGCAAAGTAACATCTCTGCTTTTGAATATGCTATCTAGGTTGGTCATAACTTTCCTTCCAAGGAGTTATCGTCTTTTAATTTCATGGCTGCAATCACCATCTGCAGTGATTTTGGAGCCCAGAAAAATAAAGTCAGCCACTGTTTCCACTGATTGCCCATCTATTTGCCATGAAGTGATGGGACCAGATGCCATGATCTTAGTTTTCTGAATGTTGAGCTTTAAGCCAACTTTTTCACTCTCCTCTTTCACTTTCATCAAGAGGCTTTTTAGTTCCTCTTCAAGTAAGGAGACCCGAACCTAAGCTTTGTTTGCATCATAGTAAATCCACCAGTATACAGTAAGTTCCACGTATATATGGGTCCAGTCTGAGCCCTCTATTTGGTTCCATTGATCTATTGTTCTGTTCTTGCACCACACTAGGGCAACACAAGTTTATTCATTTATTTGTAGTTGCTTGAATTTTATCGATAAGCATTATTAACTTATTTTTTAACTTTTAGAATATCACTGAAAATTGCTTATAATCCCAAATAATATTTCATATTTTATTTTTAATTCAAATTTTATATACCCCTACCACCTATCCCCTCACTATCCCTAATAAAATCCTCTGACCAACATGATTTCACACCTTTAGAGTATACCATTCTCTTCATATTCCCAGGGGCATTATTCTTTATAGTTTTTATTATTTTTTATCAATGGTATTATCTAGCTAATAAGACACTTTAAAAAAACTCATCTAGCCCCTTTCATACTAGTGAATTAACTCATGCATTCATTTACTCAGTAAATAGTTTTTAAGTGCCTACAATATGTCTAAATGTTATGAATTCAACAACAAAAAACATATGCTGACTCTCATGGAGTTTAATTCTTACCATAAATCATTTCCTTTACAGAGAAGAAAGTAGAGAGTATATGGGGATACACAAGTACTTTCTTCCTTCCTTTTATAATATAAAGTTATTAATAACAATAAGCTCTTTCTGATATCCATTGCTGTAAATTTATAGACACTGCAATGCACCAATGGTGGTTTCTACAAAAACAACGACTTTGTATTTGTTCCCTTTTCCATAGGTCACCTCACCACTTTATACCACTACAGCTGTGTGGGTCTGAGTCACAATGGTCCATGCAAAAATTTGAGTGATCTTTTTAATGCCCCCAATACACATTAGTGCTGACTTAGATACTATCTTCTTGGACGACAGTTTTTTCCCATCTGTTCATGCCTCTTTCCCTCACACTTTAAAGAGACAAAACTTTATAAACCATTCTTATATTGAGGAAGATCAACAGGCTCTAAGGAAAATGAGGATGCTTTCACAACATGATTGAAAATGAGTGCATTTTTCTTTTAAACCAATGGTAATGGTGGCCGTAGTGGCTGTTTTCCTAATGTAGAATTCATGACATCACTTACTTATAGATAAATTCAAGCATGTCAAGTTTGGCAGATTCTTTCCAGAAACTAGTTTATCTCTCCAGCCTAATTGTCTGCCTCTCCTGCACTATAATTTGCATCCTGGCAAAGTTCCCAAAATAGAACATGCCATTTCTTACATCAGCATTTCTAGTTTCACTGTGACTTCTACCTGGAATGTGTTTCCAGCATTCATTTCTTCACCTACTTCCACCCTTCATGCAAAACTCAGCCCCAGGGGACATGACTCTTCTCCAAACACATAATGCTACTCTCCTGAGACCCCCAATGTCTTGAATATTCCAGTATCATAACACTGAAATTAGTCTTTTAAAATGATCAATTTACATGCCTGTCCAGTTTACCAGCCTACAAATTTCTCGAGAGCATAAGACTGTGTCATGGTCCCCTTTACATATCCAGCTACTACTACAGTCCTTGCCATATAGCATGCAATCAACAAATATTGAACAGAGCTCAACTCAACTAAAATAACTTTTTGGAACAGAACTTTGAGCTTATGCAATCATAACTATCCCTGAAATGAACCCTGTGGGTAAACCAAATAGCCAACTCCCAACATAAGAAACATGAAGAGCAGAGAAGGCAAGTTAACCCTGCAACCACTTTGTTTGAATTCCTTCCTTATTCTGTAAGTAAAAAAATTAACATGCCAATTAGTATACTGAGCATGCAACACCTTAATAACCATTAACCCATTCCTTGATAATACAATATTATAATGCCCGGCTTAGCAAAGTGGTTTTCAAACTTGTCTTTTTGAGTTGGGGTGGGGATCACTTTTGTTTATTTTTTGGTGCATATTTTAAGTTGTGATTTTTTTTCTCTAAGTAAAGCATGAACAGAAAAATGGTTACATAGAACAGATAAATGTGAGTGAGCTAGTTGAGGATGGATGGAGAGCTGAGAGAAACTAAGATGGATCCTCGGGATCCCTACTGCTCCTTGAAGATCACATGGACAACCATCATTCATTCACAGTGCTTTCAGTCCTTGGATGGAGCACAAAAAACTAGGCTTGATGACCAAGACCTTTTCCTTCATCCCTCATTCATGATCACATTTTAATTCTATTTTTTTTTTTTTTTGAGTTGGACTCTGAAACTACCAACTTCATTTGTATTCAGAAGGATCAAGTTTCTATCGTTTCTAGGATTCTGAGAATGTTAGAGCTAGAAAGAAAAAAATGACAATGGAGGTCATTCTATCAGTGATATATAATTTCTGCCTCACATGCTTTGTTATACTTTATTATTATTTTACAGGTATTGTATAAAAAGTGCTATAGAGCAGCATTGCTCAATTTTTAACGTGCAGAAGAAGCACCTGGGATCTTATTAAAATGAAGGTTCTGACTCAGTAAGTCAGGAGTGAGATAAATACTCTAACAAGCTCCTGTGTGTACAAAGTCACTTCAGTCATGTCTGACTCTTTGTGACACCATGGGTTGTAGCCCACCAGGCTCCTCTGTCTATGTGGATTCTCCAGGCAAGAATACTGAAGTGGGTTGCCATGCCCTCCTCCAGGGAATCTTGGAGGATCTGACCCAGGGATTGAGCCCGTTTCTCCTATGGTTCCTGCATTGCAGGTGGATTCTTTACCACTGAGCCACCAGGGAAGGCGACAAGCTCCCAGGTGATGCCAATGCTGCTGGTCCACAGCCCCTGCTCGCCACAAGAGAAAAGCCCATGCAGCAATGAAGACCCAGCACAACCAAAAATAAATAAATAAGAAAATGGCAAAAAAAAAAAAAAAGAGAAAAGTAACATGAAAGAAATCAGGAAGACCCACTCTGTAGGTCCCAAAAGAAACTAAATGCGTTCTTTTTCGGATCCCTTTCTTGTGTGCTTTCTCAGCCAAGTGGTAGAAGGCTGACCTTGTTTACTACCAACATACTTCTGCTTTCTTTTTGCAGAGAGAGCAGTAAAGGAAGATAGACCTCAGAGAATGCCAGCTTCCTCACGGTTTCTGAAAACAGACTCTGAGACTAAGCAAGTATTCATCCTGGCAGAGATGTCACCTTACAGAGACAAAAATTGAGCTTGTTATCAAACAGCCAACCCCACTCTTGGGTGTAGGTGTCTAGGTGTCAAGCTGAAAGGGAAGACAGATGCAGGTCTGCCCCCACACACACGGCCGAGAACTGCTCTGGAAAATTCCATGGTGACAGGTCGTTGCCCTAGTACTCTCACAGTTTAACAGGTTAACAGTTTCAGGGTTAAACTTTCAAAACACAGCTTTACAAACCTGGATTTCTTAGCAATGAAATCAAAAGACCACATGGTGGAACTACAGCTCAGAGCTCACCCTGGGAACACATGTCAGGATTTCACTCTCAGAACCTCAACTTCTAGGAAACATATACAACAAGCCCCTCCAATCTGCAGGAAGAGTCTGCTCTGAATTTCCTCAAGATCCATTTCTCAGAAAGAACCGTCTATATCAGTGTTTTTCCCTCATCTTTTTTCCCAAGTTGATGATAACACGGTGTAGTAGGAAATACATGGACTTGGAAGAACAAGTCTTTGGGCAGTGCCCCTAAGTCCAGGGTTTTCACGCATAAAACAAAGACAATAACATCTATTAAAATTACCTAACAGCATATGGTGAGATTTAAAGAAGAAAATGTAAAGAACTGTAAAAATGACAAAATAATAATGGTAGCACCTAATACTTATTGAGTATGTACCTGAAATTTACTGTATGTAAATACATATTTACTGTATGTACCTGGAATTTCCCATAGACTACCTTAATTAATATAGCAATACAAAAGGCAGGAATCATTATCATCATTTTAAAGTTTTAAAGCACTGAGCCTAGAGAGATTGACTCAACAACATCACGTGGCTAGTAAAAAGCCAAGCATAAGGCACATTTGTTAGTTCTTAGCCCATAGCTTCCACTGTAACTTGCCCATAGGACTCCAGTTTCCTTTTGGGGAATCAGATCTCATTAACAAGTCTTCTGATGCTGGGAAAGATTGAGGGCAAGAGGAGACGGGAGCAATAGAGGATGAGGTGGTTGGATGGCATCACTGACACAAGGGATATGAATTTGAGCAAACTCTCGGAGACAGTGAAGGACAGGGATGCCTGGCATGCTGCAGTCCATGGGAGTCACAGAGAGTCAGACAGGATTTAGCAACTGAACAACAGTAGGTAGCAAAATAGTTGATTTACATTGTAAAAGTTGAAGGACCAGATCTTTCTTCCCACTAGACTGGAACTAGAACGGTAATAAAATTTAGCCAAACACCCATTTCTGGGACTCCTACCCTTGAAGCATTGGTGCAAGGCTTTAAAAAATAGTGAGGTCCTATCCATTTAGAAGTAAATGAATTGTTTCTGTCTTGAGAAATTTCCTTTAGTTCTTTTTCCTTGCTCCACTCAAAACAATTGGTTTCTTCCTATTTCAAGATGTGGTTCTCCAATTTTTCAGTCTGCCAATAAATTTCCTTTTTTTGCTTAAGTTGGCCATTATTTGCTTCTTTGCAATTAAAAAAAGTTAACTGATAAACCAAGCCAGGACTCAACTCAGGGCTGCCTGAAATCCTAAGCTTGTGAACTAAACCAATAAATTATATTCTGTCTTAAGTGTCACATTAAGTATTAAAATGTGTTTCTCTTCTCCTCCAATCTGCACCTGTATTCATCTATAACCTACCCATTAGTTCATATGACAACTTCTACCTTCTAAAAACATATGTGAAAATTATTTCTTAGGTGATAATTCAGAAATTCTCTTAAGAGCCATGGATTTAAGGTGAATCGTTGAATCATCTGAAAAACTGAAAGAAAAGCTGATAGGAATCAATGAGATCATTGTCACCTAATTTTGTATAAATAGAAATATCATAATAATTTAATGAAAAGTATCAGTACCAGTATCTGGTACCCCACTGCTTAGATGCAATGTATCACAGACAAGTCTCTCCAAATACAAACAGTAAACAGAGACTACAAAGACAAAATTTATTTTTTCTCAGCTTTGTCTCTTTCAAATCTTAAAAATATCCAGGCTCTGCTAAGTAAGCTAGCAGTGTCTCCGGGAGTAGTCTAAGCAATCCTCCTGGACATCAAACAACAGGAAGCTTTCAGAAAGAAAAAAAAGGATAAAAGTTCAGCCACAGTTTAATTTCCTCTCTAATTCCAAAGGAATATATTCACTGAGATCCTTGGCAAAGGGACTTTCTTCCACTCTCAACACTTTTTTTTGTTTTTACTAGATGAAAAATAGCCACAACAAATTGATCTGGGCCCTGAGATTCATAAGTTTCTGAACTAGAAGGGACTGCAGGAATGGGCATGTGCTACAAGTTGAGAGGAGAGGAAGGACCCAGAGCCACGGGTTCCTGCATTTGTCTGGAGCTGTTACCACTCACTCAAGGTATAGCCAGTGTTTCATGAAAGACACAAAATGCATGTCGACTGAAAAAATGCATAATCTAAAAGCTGAGAATTATGTTTTACTTGGCAGACTTGCTAAGGAAGTAAACCCAGAAGACAGCCTCTCAGATAGCTATGATGAACTGCTCTGAGGGGTAAGGGATGAGCCAGGATATACAGAAGTTTCTGCAACAAAAACCAGGTAGTCAGAACATCAAAAGATTACTGTTCATAAAAGAAAACCAAACATCTCAAGTTAATGAATTTAGTGCTTTATATGAATGGAAAGATGCAAGAGTCTGGGCTCATTAAAGTCATTCCTCTGATATGCACCCTAACTTCCTAGGGCCAGTATCCTGCTTTTCTCCATCCTGAATCCCCTCAGGGTGCACAGTAGTGGGTGGCTGCAGTGGATGGAGGCCTGGTGGAGGCAACATCCTTTGCTTACCGATGTGGCAGGCAACATTTCCATATGCAAAATAAGTGCATCACATTGGATTGTGTGTTTGAGACTAAATGATATTCTCAAAATTTCCTGCAACATGCAAAAAAGCACTCACATTAAAGGGTTGAAGGATTCTTTCATTTAGCAGGAACATTTTTTAGCACTTTGAGGGACTATATTAAGCATACAGAGAGCTCAAATCAACACCTCACTCACTGTGAAATTCCAAGTCAGAGAATCATTTTATAAAACATGATAGGGCCCTTCTAGTAACACTGATAACCCAATCCTGTTGAATCCTGTTGAAACCATGGAACATTGAATTGCATCAAATATAATATGCTATCAACAAGTAGGCTTTATAAGTTTAAATTTTAGCAAAGTAAATAAAGACAAACTGATTGCACATTAATTTGATTACTTTTATTGAATGTGTGACTGGCATCATATAAATATTATGAATGACTTGGTCTAATACAATAAAATCTATCCAATTGGAATTCTTGCAAAAACATATCCTAAAAAAATTAGAAGAATGAAAAACACTGGCATAGAATCGCCTCAGAAATCTCAAATGGAATTATCTGATGGATCTGGAATGCCATTAGAAAAATTTCTATTCATTTACTTGAAGATCTGTAGAGAGAAGGTTAGAAGTCTTGGTATAATGGAACAGGAGCTTTCTATGTAGACACTGCAAGAAGGAATAGCTACAATGACACGACCTAAGAATACCACCTTTATCCTGAGTTACTAATTTTAATATTTTCATTTACAATTTATTTCAAAAGTTGGTCTAATACTCCTACTCTTACTCTTTGATGAACAAACTTTCATCAAAATGGCCTTTCTAAGGGATAAACTCTTCAGTTTACAAAGACTACATTCTATTCTTAAGCAAGCAATTCTGATTTTATATGTGTAGCACCATTAACTAGAAATGGAAAAGTTGCTTTTTATTTTGTACGTTTTTTGCTGTAAATTTTACTACTTCAAACTTTTTTTGTGTCTGCCAAAGGGAAAAAAATAAACAAAATCAATATTTGAGTTTAAACTTGAAAATATGATGAGAAGAAATTAGTGTAGCTACAGTGCATATGGGTGTGTTGTTCTTTGCTTTGTTTTGCCTATTTTCTAGAATGTAAGCTTATGAAACATATATTTACAGACAGCTTCTTCTCTGCCTGTTACAGAGATTAACAATCCCTTTCTCTCGATGAGCATAGATGCTATCATTTACTGAGTAGTTGTGTGTGCTCCATACTATACTAAGTTCTTTAGACTCATACAAGAATTCTATGACAAAGGTCAGATTAAAATGGTGAAAACCTGTACATTATTCATTCAAGAAGTATTTATGGAGCAGCTACTACCAGACATTATTCTGGGCTTTGACAGTATAAGAATAAACAAACAAACAAAATGAACCTTAAGTCACTGTTCCTGTAGAAATAACAAAAATAGGAAAAAGCATTCAGAGATGAAAGAATATTTTTAAATTATGACAATTTGAAAACAAATCAGAAGTTACAATGCTAACAGAAAATGCTGAGAAAATATATTCAAAAAATACATTCAAAAGGCAATCTAGAATTGTATGTCCAGTTCTAGAAAGAGGGAAAAATGTGAAAATCATTAGATGGAAACAAACTGATTCTTCCCATTAATAGATTCTAAATAAAAGCAGTTAAGATATACTTCTAGAAGAGGACAAATCATCCATAATAGAAGGTCAGCAAAGCATACAGGAAGGGTGAACAAAGTAGAGTCCACAAAATACCAATAACAATAGTGGTGGTCACACTATTATTTGTGTATGGATAGGTCCTTACCTTAAAAATTATATCTACAAACACACATCAGTATTTTCTTTATTACCATTATATATATATATATACACACACACACACACACACACATATATATACATAATGTATACAGTATTATGGGGAAATTTTCCTCTAAAAATTTAACCTGAAATAGATCAATTTATATGAAGAGAAAATTAAGTTCTGTTATCCTTTAAACAAAATTATGAATAATGGCTTCTTCTAGGTGCTGCTGTTTTAATCAATTGTTATTTTTATTGCCTATTTTTATGCTCAAATTGTCACAGCTTAGCCAGTGGGAGGTCTTTTTAAGCTGGCTTCCAAGTCTTGTCAACAGCATATCAGAACATTTCAAAGTGTACTTGCTTGCTGGTAACAAAAATTTCTACCCTAATCTTGAAATATCTCTTTCCCAAGGCATAGAATTATCTCCTCCTAGAAGCACTGATATTTTTAGTTGAGAGTTACCATTTCTCTATGATATCCCTCCTTGAAATTCTAACTCCTCACAAAACTATAATTAAACCTCCTTACTTTTATAGTCTGATGAACTAAATAAATTTTATTAAAATTTATATAATTACTTGATTTTTAAAAATCTGTCAATAAAAACTGCCTAAAAAACAGTGCTAGTATTTTGAGTGATTTGTGATATTTTATTCTGCTATGATTTTATGCACTCAAACTGCATTTCAGCCCAATATCTCTAATTATTTCCAGGAAGTTTCATAATTTTTCAAATTTTTATACAGCAATATTCCTAAAGGTGTTGCTTTCTTTAATACGTTTTATAATTACTTTTAATTATGAGACAAAAATTTTAAATCAACTGCTTGGCAAATGTCAAGACATATACTTCATCCATCTATGAAATAAAGTGAAAATGTTAGTCGCTCAGTTGTGTCTGACTCTTTGAGACAACATCCATGGCAACTGTAGCCTGCCAGGCCCCTCTGTCCAGGGAATTCTCCAGGCAAGAATACTGGAGTGGGCTGCCATGCCCTCCTCCAGGGGACCTTCCTGACTCAGGGATCAAATCCAGGACTCCTGCAGTCCAGACAGACTCCTTAGCTTCTGAGCCACCAGGGAAGTCCCCATCCATCTATACACAAAGACTTAAAAAAAAATTTTTTTTTGGTAGTACATTTTTTAATTAAAATAAGAAAAGCATTGTATCTGTAAACAATAAGGCAAATTAAAATTGGAAACAATCTTAATTTTTGCTTGGAGAGAAACTAAGATTCTGATGCATGCAAAAGGATGCAACGCATCATGGAAGTTCGGTATCTAAGCCCTCACGGAAAAAGCATCTTCAGATCTCTTTGATGATACTTATATGGGAAAATGGTACCCTCTGGTACAAGACTGATTGAAACTGACACTTTCAAGTCTATGCTCAAATTGGAAAAAGGTCCCCTAAGGATAGAGAGGCAATACTCAATTAAAGATGCTTGATTGTTAGAGAAAATGATACTGATTATCTTGCCTCTGAACCTCAAATTAATTATGCAAGATAATCCTTACAATTTAAGACTGCCTCTATTTATGTGATCTATTAGAACTATCTTGAACTTCCTGGCCACTTAACATATGGCTTTTCAAAAGTAGCTGGAAAACGTGTTTCTTTCCTAGCCAGAATTTATTCAAAAATTCTAAGGACAATAACTTGAGATATATCATCTAGACACATTAATATTTATAAATCTAGGTTTAGCTTTGCCAAAACAGAGCTGCTACTAGAATCCACGCTCTCACAATCATTCAGATTTGTACAGTTTAAAAACCAAAAGTAATTTTGGCTGAATCTGAAATGATAATTTGTCCCAAATCATTGCCTTAAGGTCCTATAGTCATTACAATGGGAAAGCAAAGCAAAGAAATTGATCTATAGTAAAAGGTAGGCTTCCCTAAGGTTGTTTCTATGCTAGGATCATCAGTTAATACATAATTTTAAATATCTGTATAGAGTACAAAATCTGATGTTTTTTTGAAATACCAACTAGGTTATGTTGCATGCACCAGTTCCAATTATCTGATTCTGAGTAACTCCAGGACTATGTTGAGAGTTCTGAGGCACCCTGACTCCAAGAAACTAGAAAGAATTTCTTAGAACATTACCTCTACCTTTCAAAATATGAACGAATATTCTTTCCACTTCAAATTAAGGTATCTAATGCATTTTGATTTCTATAAACATCTTTGAAACTAAATGTTTATTATATCCAAAGATGTTCAATTTAATAGGAAAAAAACCTTCACTCAATGCCTACTAAAAGCCTATATACCTAGAAATGGGGATAAAACAGTGAACAAAATAGACACAATTTTTCCATCACTGGGTTCTCATATTAGCAGGAATGTAATAATTTTTATAATAATTATCTAAATAGTAAAAGATCTTCAACACTATTTAACAAACTAAATCCAATAATGCATAAAGAGGACCATACACCATGATTAATTTGGATTCATTCCAGTGTCATAAGGATGATTCAATATACACATCAATCCATGTGATACATCACATTAACAAAAGGAAAGATAAAACCACACAATCACCTCAGTAGATACAGAAAAAGCATTTGACAAAATTCAACATTCATTCATGATAAAAAGTTTCACCAGAGGTAACATATCTCAACATAATGAAAAACCATTTATGACAAACCCACTGCTAACATAATACTCAGTGGTGAAAAGCTGAAAGCCTTCCCACTAAACTCAGGAATAAGACAAGGATGTCCACTTTAATTGTGTCTATTTAACACAGTATTAGAAATCCTAGTCACAGCAATCAGGTAAGAAAATAAATAAAAGGTATCCAAACTGGAAAATAAGAGGTAGAACTGTCACCATCTGCAGATGACAAGATACTCTATATAATGAACCCTAAAGTCTCCACCAACAAAAAAAAAAAAAAAAAAAACCTATTGGAACTAACAAATGATTTCAGCATGGTAGTAGCATACAAGATTGACACATGGAAATCCATTGCATTTCTATACATTATTAATGAAATACCAGAGACAGTTAAAAAAAAAAAAAATCCCATTTAAAATCACGTAAAAACATGCCTAGGAATAAACTTAACCAAGGAGGTGAAAGGTTTATATGCTGAAAACTATGAGACATTGATAACGGAAATCAAAGGTGATTCAAAGAAATGGAATGATATCCCATGATGTTGGATTGTGGGAAAGCTGGACAATTACATATAAACTAGACATTTTTCCAAAGAAGACATACAGATGGCCAACTGGCATGTGAAAAGATGCTCTGTGTTGCTAATTATTTGAAAAATGCAAGTCAAAATCATAATGAGATATTACCTCACACAGGTCAGAATGGCCATCATAATAAAGTCTACAAATAACAAATGCTGGAGAAAAGATATTTCATCAAAATGAAAGAATGGTTGCTCTTCAAGGGTACTGAACACAGAATAATTACAAATATACTTTAATAAAAATCTTAATATTAAAAGAATGATTACTAAGAAGAGGCTTACCATTTCTAGGCCATTTTATGCCTTTTTGTTTGATGCCAAAATAATCAGCCAAATTTCATGTCTTCTTCATGGCCAATAATAGATTATGTTTCCTTTTTAGAGTCTTTCTTCTTAAATCTTTTCAGAAGACGTATCTTTCTTTTTGAGTTGTTCCTTTAAACTCTTTCTAAGGTCCCTTTGTATCTTTCCAATTTTGAAACAGAGAACTAAATATTAAACTCTAGAACTACCTGACAAATTGTATATGAAGCAAAAGAATGATCTTAGGAACTCAAATGCTCCATATGTTTTCTTTCTTTAATATTGTTTTAGAAGCCTTAAATGAGGAGACTATGCATAGTGGGTCAATGGAGGCAAAGGCCTCCTGCACAGAGGAAATCCTGACTGACAACTTCCTCATCACCTCTTTTCTTATTAGGACCTCAGACCCTGTGCCCTCTGTTTTCTTGTGTGCTACCATGTACTTCTTCCAAAGAGAGTTTTCCATGATCCTAAACAACTCAGCTTTCTCACAGTTTTTGCAGATTGTCCATTGCAAAAATAAAGAAATTAAGATAACCTTAACTAATCATAAGGATCTTATATTTTCAGTAAGTTACTGAGCAAAATAACTCCAACATCTGTAAGACCTAGAAAGAAAACTATGCCTCCAGTCTTTTGGCTCTCTCTCTTCATTCCCTTTGGTTCTGGTGATGTTACACCTCAGCAGACATGAGATAGATACATTTTGCTACTTGGACTGGTGATTCTGATAAGGATGAAAAAAGTTAATTATTTCTTAATGACACACATATCCCTTCAGGGGTGGGCAATAAAGGATCCCATATTTCTTTGCACACAGCAGTCTCTAAGTAAACATCTGTTGAATGAATGAACTAATGACAAACAAGTTACAGATGACACTGAATCCTTTAAATCATAAGGTCAAGGTAAGTTTCCTCTACATTTTAAGAAATAGAGACTTTTATCGTTTTTTTGGTTTTTGCTTCTGCTTCATGAAAGTAAATTATAATTACCTTATTCATCATTCTCAGACAAGGGATGACAATTCATTCTTCTTTCATGAATAATTAACTCAAAATATTAAAGTTCATAGAGGTAATCTAAGATATTAGGGAAGCAGCTGTTTTTTCCCAAAGGAAATTACAAATCATGGCAGTACAAATCCTTTTTGGAATAAGGCAACATCATAAACCTATAAGTTAAAATGTTTTACTTATCAATTTTTAATTACAATAGGAAACAGAAAAATATATTCAGTTAACACATTAATAAGTATAGTCTTTGTCTAGGTTATGGGTAGAAATAGAGAAGGAAGCAAAAGAGATCAAGAAGATGGAGGGAGAGGGAAAATGGAAGAGACAAAAGGAAAGAAAGAAGCATGCGGGAAGAATCGAAATAGAGAATTATATCCTATTAAAGGCTTTTTTTTTGGAGAAGGAAATGGCAACCCACTCCAGTACTCTTGCCTTGAAAATCCCATGGACGGAGGAGCTTGGTGCAGGCTACTGTTCATGGGGTCGCAAAGAGTCTGGCGCGACTGAGCAACTTCACTTTCACTTTCACTAAAGGCTTTTTAAGCAGTTACTGCTCCAGGCTGTTAAAGTTGGCCTATGGTGTTTCCCCAATAGGATTAAACAGTAAAGTCAAAATTTGAATTTTCCTAAAGAGTCAAAGGATAATAAGCTATGAGCTGAAAGTTTCCTATAATTTAAAGACTATAATAAAATTTTAATATTAATTTAGGGAGAGAAATACATTTTTCCTACTCTATCAGTTATAAATAAGTTTCAACTGCAAGTAAAGAAAACATGATTAAGAGCAGCTTAAACAGTTTCTTTTTTTCCCTCACAGAACAATAAGTTTAAGGGAAGGCGGTACCTGTGTTCACTGACTGTTCAATGATGTTACTGAGAGTTCACAAACTTTTTTCTCTATGCCCTGGCCACAGTAAGAGACCTCTTTTCATCATTGTGGCCTCCCAATCTCTTAATAACTCCTGAACTAACAGGCCTCATGACAACAGGTAAGGAAAGAAGAGCGCAACTGGAGAAAAGTAATAAAGAATAAGGCCAAAAGGGCCTTTCTGCATGCCTGTCCCTCCTCATCAGAGAAGCCATGGCATCTGGGACAGCTCACTCAGCCCCTTGGGCTTGCATCTCACAGGCCAGTACCACATCTCATAAGGAGACGGGCTTGTGAATGGGATTGTGTAAATCACCATGTTCACCACACTCACATTTTTAAGAGTTCTATTTATTTTGCCTGGGGTCACAGCCACTTTTGCTTTGGTAGCCATGCTCCAGTGATCTAGTGGCAAGCAGAAGAAAGATTTTGCCCTCATATGAAATTTAGTTCAGGGACAAATATATTGTCTTGCTATTGTACTCATTCATTCAAAGACACACTCTAATTTACATAACATGGATCTTATAATCAAATCAATAGCAGGCCTTTGAAATTTCAAAATGCCACCACAATACATGAAACTTCTCCAGTCTGCCAGGTCCTTACAGTTTAAAATGCAAAATACTGTGTGCTCCAAGCAAACTTAATTCTTTATGAATTTAACTTGTCATCTAAGTCTTACAACAGAAGTACTTGACCTTGTGTATATTCAGTGAATACAACCGAACATGAATATTCTCATTTTCTCTCATGGACACTAGGGAAAACACAAGCTTGTAAGACAAATTATGTACTCTTTCTGAGTTCTCTGAACAATAAACCTAATTCAAAGTTAGTATTCCTAATAATTACACACACATACACATTTATATACTAGGGTACATACATATATATATATTTGTGTGTGTGTGTGTATGTATACAACCATATATAAGTATATATAAACTATCACATATAATTAGTATATATAAACTGGGCTTTCCTGGTAGCTCAGATAATAAAGAATCTACCTGCAATGCAAGAGATCCAGGTTTGATCCCTGAGTAGAAGGGAATGGCGACCCACTCCAGTATTCTTTCCTGAAGAATTCCTCAGACAAAGGAGCCTGGCAGGCTACAGTCCATGGGGACGCAAAGAGTTGGACATGGCTGAGAAACTAACACACCTAAAAGAAAAAAAAAACAAACTGGTAGACATACTTATATATATAAAACATATATTTTAATAAGTTACATATATATAAACTATCATAGATAATGGTTTCTGGCACTTTACTATGGCTTCATGATTATTTTTATCAAAATTCTTATTATCAATACATTATATTAGAAATGTTTGCATATCATGCTCTCCCACTAGTTGTAATCTCTATAAGGATGCAAGGATTTTGTCACTTATTTCTAAATTCATACTCTCTAGAATAGAAATTTCTACCTGGAAATTAGTAGGTACTTCTTTTTCTCAGAATGAATTAATGAAAGAATGAGTTGGATTTTTTACTTTCTCATTCAGGTCAGTGTCAGGTCAGTGATGCTGACCTGAATGAGAAAGTAAAAAATCAAACTCACATTTGATGATCCACATTGCTATGATTGTGCTAATACGTTAGAGTTGCTTCCAACTAAAAATCGTTGCTCTCCGTTGGGTTCCAAAGGCATGAAGTCACTAGTCACTACAGTCCCTGACCTTCAACATAACCTGAAGGTAGTTCAAGGTGAAAATCAGGAATGAGGCCCTCTGTGCTCTGAGAAAAACTGGCAGAATAGGCCTTCCGATAGTTAGATATTTTCAGGAGAAGATTTTAAGAGCTCAATTTCTTGCATCTTTTCATACCTAGAAAAGCCCTGAAATCATTAATGGAGACATTTGCTCCTCATGACTAGCAGCAACCTTCTGCCAAAATGTGTGCTTGAATGCACATATCATCCTTCACTAAAATCATATATACCCTGGTCTTCCCTCTACCTCTTTGGAGCAGTACCTCAGAGATACCCGAGTGGCTGTCTCTGGGATGTAGTCCTCATTTGACCCCAAATAAAACTTAAGTCACAACTCTCACGTTGTGCTTTTATTTTTTTTAAGTGCTAACATATTTTTGAAAGAAAAAATTAATGAATCTCTTAATGTCCTTCAGATGCCACTAAGAATAACATGATTTCATATTTCTAACATTGCCTTAGGTCCAATGATTATATAGAAGTTGATATCAAAAGCTGACCTATCACTATTGAGATTCCCCTCTAAAATTACATTCAAGTACCATTGCCAGATAGTGAAAGACAGGGAAGCCTGGAGTGCTGCAGTGCATGGGGTCTCGAAGAGTCAGACATGACTGAGCCACTGAAAAAACCCACCACAATTGCCAAATGCCAACACTAACCTAAACCATTCATTATTTTAATTTTCTATTCAGAAAAAAAGCAACATTTTTATCAACTTGTCTTACAATTACTTAGAAGCAAAAATACAACTTTAAAATAAAAAACAATCAGGTCTAAGATCTGATTTTATTTACAAGCTAATAAATTAGTCCTATTTTTCCCTGGATGCTGGCAGAAGAGACAAAACTCCTGAGTCAGAGACAAAGGGTTTTATTACTCATGGCACAGCAAGCAGCTGGAGCATCAGCATATTTACAGTGGTTCTTCTTGCCCCCAGATCTCACAAGGAAACAAGGAGGAGCCCAGATAGACACTACCCATGCAGGGTATGTGCATCCTAACCGAAAAAAAAACTGAGATTGGGGAATCCAAAACCACTTTTATAGAAAGGAATAAACAAGCTTGCCCTTTGTCTGGGGGTAGAAGGAGATATTATCTCATCTCTCAACCTTATCAATTGCATAAACAGCCCTGAAAAATGACCTCAGTAAACAGCAGTTAGGGCTGAATCTTAGGACATTCAGCAAGACATAAAGGACAACTAGTGACCTACAAAGGACTCCCTCTCCCAGTGAAGCTATTATTACATAAGCACAAATAAATCATCAACCAAAATTTGCAAATTTTTGTTTATTCTGCAGAAAACAGAGAGCAAGCGTATTTCTAAGTAGTTCAATGTTTGGGTTCCACTTAGCTTTTATTCCTACCTACTATGACTAGAGCAAAGAGTTCATAAATGAAATACAAGAAATGAGGCTGCAGAGGAAGTCAAGGTCAGAGGATGAAGGATTTTAAACACCATGATAAGATCATTAGATACACCCAAAGAAAACAGGAGTTACTTGAGGGTTCAAAGTGAGAGAAATTCAATTAGCATTTTAGATAAATGGCAAAAATAGAGGTGGCAGCAGCAGCAGCTTAGTCACTCAGCTGTGTCCAATTCTTTGCAACTCCATGGACTGTAGCCCACCAGGCTCCTCTCTTTATGGGGATTCTCCAGGCAAGAATACTGGAGTGGGTTGCCATGCCCTCCTCCAGGGGATCTTCCCAACCCAGAGATTGAACCCAGGTCTCCCACATTGCAGGTGGATTCTTAGCATCTGAGCCACCAGAGAAGCCCAAAAATAGAGGCAGGAAGGCTAATTTGGAGGCAGTTGAATCATTGTGACTTGACCCAAAGAGTAGGAGTCAGGATGCAGATAAAAGTAGACATGAGATATGTTTAAAAGGTAAAATTGTCCTAATTTAGAGTTTAATTGTATACAAGAGGTAAGGAAGAAGAATTTAAGAAAACTGTCTGCTTCTGGACTTCCCTGGTGGCTCAGATGGTAAAGCGTCTGTCTACAATGTGAGAGACCTGGGTTCGATCCCTGGGTTGGGAAGATTCTCTGGAGAAGGAAATGGCAACCCACTCCAGTACTCTTGCCTTGAAAATCCCATGGACGGAGGAGCTTGGTGCAGGCTACTATCCGTGGGGTCGCAAAGAGTCGGGCACAACTGAGCGACTTCACTTTCACTTTCTTTTCTGCTTAAGCAGCCACAGAATGGTGACACTATTCCTTAATGCACAAAGCACAGAGAATGTAACAAATGAGAGAGTGAAAGTGTTTAGTTCTTTTGATACTATAAGGAGTTTGAGATGTACTGGGACATCTAAGATGTCTAATAGAAGTTGATATGCAGACATGGTGCTTCAGAGATAAAGCTAGGCCTGTGCCATAGAACTAAATGGTAACTGAAGCCTCTGAAGGAGAAGGAGATCATGTGGGAGCATATGAAGAATAAGAAGGAAAAAAAAAAAAAACAGGCTCAGGTGATAACTTTCAAGAATAACCAAACCCTGCATCACAATCCCTCAAAGACTCAAAAGAATTACAATCAGAAAGAAGAAAGAAAATCAAGAATGCATGATACCACAGTCACTATGATTCCACAGAATATTTCAAGAAAAGAGACATCAGAGTCAAATGCTATGGTGAATTCAATTGACTTCAGGACTTAACATGTTTATTAAATTGAATAAGGAGCTCTTTGATGTGAGCAGTTTCATTGGAATCATGGAGGAAGAAATCATGTCAACAGAAAGAGAAACAGAAGTGAGATGAAGAAATGACAGATGTGTGTGTATGCAGGCAATTGTCTCAAGAAGTGTAAAGTATAAATGGAAACAGAAAATTTCCAGGATTTGTTTTATTTTTCAATGATAGGAGAGATTTGAATATGCTTTAAATGAACATAGGAAGGAACCAATAGATAAAGATTAAAGAAGTGGATATAAGACAGGAGAGATAATCAAAAGAGATGTTAAAGGAGAATTTTCAGAAACATAAAATCACAACTCTCATACAAATATAAAAAGAACATGTATCAAAAATGCTCTTTGATTTGCTAAACAATGAGGTAACTTGTAAGATATTAAGACCAGCTCAAAGTGATTTAATCAGATGATTTACTTTTAAGTATTACCAAAGAACGGAGAAGGCAATGGCACCCAACTCCAGTACTCTGGCCTGGAAAATCCCATGGACGGAGGAGCCTGGTGGGCTGCAGTCCATGGGGTCCCTGAGGGTTGGACATGACTGAGCGACTTTACTTTCACTTTTCACTTTCCTGCACTGGAGAAGGAAATGGCAACCCACTCCAGTGTTCTTGCCTGGAGAATCCCAGGGATGGGGGAGCCTGGTGAGCTGCCATCCATGGGGTCACACAGAGTCGGACACAACTGAAGTGACTTAGCATAGCATAGCATAGCATTACCAAAGAAAGGCTTCCTGGATAGCTCAGCAATTCAGGGGATCCCAGTTGGACTCCTGAGTCAGGAAGTTCCCCTAGAGAAGGGATAGGCTACCCACTCCAGTACTCTTGGGCTTCCCTGGTGGCTCAGACAGTAAAGAATCCACTTGCAACACAAAAGACCTGGGTTTGACCCCTGGGTTGGAAAGGTCCCCTGGAGGAGGGCATGGCAACCCACTCCAGCATTCTTGCCTGGAGAATCCCCATGGACTTAGGAGCCTGGTGGGCTACAGTCCCTGGGATCACAAAGAGTTGGACACGACTGAGCAACTAAGTGTAGCACAGCACGTTATCAAAGAAATGCAAGGACAAGATTGCTTCAGATCAGATCAGATCAGTCGCTCAGTCCTGTCCAACTCTTTGCGACCCCATGAGTAAGTGCAAATTGATTAATATCCTGAAAAGCAAAAACTGAAATCTTTAGTGCTTTTATACAGAAGAGAAAATTTAGACAGACCTTATTTACATCACTATAGTGTAAAATGCATAAATGAACTATTCATGTAACTTCACTAAGTCTGGGACCTTTAAATCATAATAAACTGTGAGCTGAACAAAGTACATTCCCCTGGATAACCCTTGTGTGGACCTGTAAAACAATGACCCCCTTATGATAACAAAAGGACATTCTGTTCACCTTTGATCTTATTTACAAGTTCCAAACAATTTTTCTTGATGAGTATTTGCTAAGAATATGTATCCTCAAGTTCTTGACAATTAGCAAAACACTCAAAAAAAAAAAAAAAAAGAATGAAGTTAATGAGCTGAAATTAGAGACAGGATTATGAAAAAGGAACCCAAACTGGTGAAGGGCTCCTGGGGTCAGCAACCGTGTCACTCCACTAGGTCTGATAACAGAGCAAATGGTTACCATGACCTTTTGAGACCTATAGCTCCAGTGTAAATGCTGTGGACTTTGATAGAGGAACACATTCATCACCAACCCCTGAGCCTGAGAAGGAGGATAATAAGGGCAAGACTATTCCTCAACATTCTCCTGCTCTCTGATTTCTGGTGACTTCCACTGGCAAAATCCAACCTGGTGCCAGAGGGCAAAGGAGCCTTGATATAGGTCCTACAGCTCATTCTCCTGGGACATAAAGCAGGGTAGAAATGGTGGAAAGTGGACGCAGAGGGCAGATGAAGAATATCCAGCTCAGGAAGGGAACTAGAGCTTAGAGGGAAAGATAAGCCTTTGAGAGGAAAGAGGACTTTTAGGTAGCAGGAAGGTAAAAGGTAATGAGTGTAGTTATAAGGTTGTTTGTACATTGGAAGGTATTTCTGGGGCTTCTTAATGAATTGAATTTACTATCTTTAAAGTCATTATATGAGGATGGAGTTGATAGCAACAAGGTTGGTGAGACTGGAGGTTTTAAGAAAAGAGGAAAATTTGGGGATGCTCTTGTAGAGAAGTATAGAGGGAACTGACCAGATAAATAATAGTAAGAATTTTTGAAGGAGGGGGTAGAGGTACAGAAAAGGGGAGTTATATGTAAAGAGGATGAATTCATAGTGGAACCCATCTTCAAGATTGTTTGTTTTTTCTCCAAAATTCAGTTATAGCCTCACTTCCTTCATGACATCTCCTGTGACTTCAGTACAAGTATAAAAGAACAATGACTAATTGGTACAAACCAAAAGAATTCTCTTGATGGACTCTAATATTCATGGCTGTAGTGTCTCATTGCATTCTGATTACAAATTAGTACATTCTTTCATTGCTTCTCAGGAAAGGAAACAGATGGCCAATGGTTATGATTGGAATGAATCCATCTTGTAAGCTAAAATATCCAAGATTATTTCAGGTCAATGTGAATTCAGTAAACTTTGTAATCATATTCATATTATTTTTCATAAATTAACCAAATTAGCAAAACTTGCTCAGGGTATCAAGTGTCATCATTGGTTCTGAGAAAATACAGTGCCCAGCAATTTTTCATAACACTGACTACTAGGAGTATTTGTAAAATACTGCCTGGATTATGATACCTAATGAGTTAACAAAACAAATTTCCTTTATTATGTTACAGTTTTAGATGTTACATCTTTCATCAGGCATTTTTAACAGAAATCCAGAATGATGTAAAAGGGAAGGCCACAATTATTTCAAAAGAAAGATGTTGAAATGCAGCGTATAGTCAAACAAACTGGCTAGCAATGTAGGATGATTTGTTTTGTGCCAAAGTATGATCACGTGGCTCCGTAAGGCACAAGTTCTGAGCTTCTGTAACTTGCTGCTAACACCACTTCCAGTTCTCTTTGGCAATTATTATACATTGCTGTAACATCTACAACAGTATCTTCCAACAGCAAGTACCTCCTACTTGAATCCTGTCATTTTCTATATTTAAATAAGCCTTTTCCTAGATCATTTCAACCAAGAGTTTCAACAACAAAGAATTTGTTGAAATATCATGGTAGGCAAAGAACTGTACTATGAACTCACCAAGACTATATATCTAAGTCTCAATAAATGTCATTTTCACTTTCTACCATGTTTCTTATGGATGTGCATACATGTCCTCTCTTCTCTACTAGAATATAAATTTCTTATATGTAAGCTCTAAGGAGATCCAACCAGTTCATTCTGAAGGAGATCAGCCCTGGGATTTCTTTGGAAGGAATGATGCTAAAGCTGAAACTCCAGTACTTTGGCCACCTCATGCGAAAAGTTGACTCATTGGAAAAGACTGATGCTGGGAGGGATTGGGGGCAGGAGGAGAAGGGGATGACAGAGGATGAGATGGCTGGATGGCATCACTGACTCGATGGACGTGAGTCTGAGTGAACTCCGGGAGTTGGTGATGGACAGGGAGGCCTGGCGTGCTGTGATTCATGGGGTCACAAAGAGTCAGACACGACTGAGCAACTGAACTGAACTGAACTGAACTGAAGCTCTCTCTTATTTACCACTGTGTACCTTGTGGAAATAGCACATTGTGGGCACTCATAAGCATTTGGTAAATATTTGATGAATGAATGGATAGGTGGCTAAATGAATACAAGAGAAAATTAAATGGTCTGTTAATTAACAAATATTTGAAAAGCTCTCATCTATTTATGAGCTTTTCTGGTGGTTCAGTGGTGAAGAATCTGCCTGCAGCACAGGAACTATAGGAGACATGGATTTGATCCCTGGGTCAGGAAGATTTCCTGGAGAAGGGCATGGCACCCTACTTCAGTATTCATGCCTGGAGAATCCCATGGACAGAGGAGCCTGGCAGGCTACAGATCATAGGGTTACAGAGTCTAACACAAGTAAAGCAACTTAGCATACATGTATATCTGTTTATCACCTCAAAGGGAGTAGTGTATGCCATTGCTAACTGTTTTACTAGGCATATCAGATGAAAATGTATCTAATTATATTCTTCAATAACTATGTCATAAATCAACTAGAGAACTAAAATGAAAATTTCCTCAATGTGGAAATGTAAAGCATAAACTCTTAGTTTTGCTTTATAGATGAGATTATGAAAAACTTAAATGGTTTACAAAATTGACACAAATGCTAAGAGCAGCATTATCCATAATCACTAGAAAGACAAAAGGCTCAAATATCTACCAACTGTTAAATAAATTAAAAAATTCAGTATGTCCATGTAACGGAGTATTATGTAAAATAAGAAAGAGTGAAGTGTTAATATATGCTGTAGCACGGGTGAACCTTGAAAACATTACATAAAATGAAATTTATATGAAATGTCCAGAGGAGGCAAATCTATAGAAACAGAAAATATTTTAGTAGTTGCCAAATTTGGAAGCAGAGTGAATAAAGAGTGACTGCTAATGGGAATTAGGTTTCTTTGAGGGTAATGAAATGTTCTCAAATTAGACTGTGACAATTGTATAATTCTGCAAATATACTATAAAGCATTGAATTGTATGTTTAAATGGGTGAATGGCATGAAATATAAATGATATTAAATAAAGCTTCTTTTAAAAAGTAAAGATTAAGTGACTTGTTCAAAATTACATGAATAATTAGTGCAACCAGAACTATAATCTACTTTCTCAACAGGTACAATTATTTCTTCTTACTTTGCTGTTGTCTTGTGTGCAACAGTTGGATTTTTCACTCCTTTATTTTCTGAAATTCTTCATTGCTTTTTTGCCATTTTCATATTTTTATTTAGTTGTCTTTCTCCACCCCCCTGCCATTTCTTAACTTCCTCAAGAACTCTCATGCTGTCCTTTCCAGCTGTTAAATGACCTACATTTTAATGATCACGACTCAATTTCTTATTTGGCTGCACATCAGGATGACTTCTCATGCTATTAATCTATTTCTTTCACAAAAGGGACATTTGGGACCAAGCATGTGAAACTTCCTGGGAGGACTTTGTAGAAGAAGATGACTTTAGCAAAATGTGACCAGCAGGTGGGAAACCACGGAACAAAAGAATGACTCTGTTGCTGGAATCTTATTACATTCATAGAAATGAGAGACCAGCAAGCGTTGTTTAATCTGATCCTCCTACCCAGGAGATTGACTTACAGCTGGTGTGTGAGAAATGCCATTTTCCAGATGACTTCCTCTCCTGTTACAAGTCTGGCTATGGCCCCTGCAAAGTGCTGGATCTTCTCCATCCTTGGGTGTTTGAGACCCTTATCTTGTCTTTCCCCTCTGTGCTGGCTCTTTCCACTCATCTTTTTTTAATTTTAAGTGTTCTACTCTAGGAAGATTAATTCTTCTCTATTGAGTTCCATGTCTTTATGAATATATGTGCAGCCATGGTGATAATTTCAACTGGGACTGAGAGAAGGCATAAGGTAAATGGTGGCTCACACTGGTTAAGAAAAGCACAAGGTAATGCATTTTCTCTCTCTGCAGGGCATGACTGGATCCCTTCCTCAAACTGAAGAAATAAAAAATGGACATCTCCTCATCTATCACTGTCAGTCTCTAGAAATATGATTAGAGGTAATTAGCAGGTGACGTTTGTTCTTTTTTTCCAAGTGAAAATGTCCAGTGTGAATCTTTTGCTGGTTTAAACTGTAAAACAGATAGGTTTTCTTCCATTTTTAAAAACATTTTCTGGTGGCTTTAAGCTGTTTTTATTCACTAACTGCCCACAGTTATTATTCACTTTCCTTTAATCCCAAATTATTTGAGGGACTCGTGAAACTTTTATGGGAAAATAGGAGAATATTGGTAAGTTCATGTCGTTCAACCTATAGTACAACTTGTAAATTGTGTAGTGAAGAGGGAAAAAAAGAAGACAACAGAAGAATGTTCTAGGTATAGATATAGTAGGAATAATGGCCCAAAGTGGTGTCTTGATGTTACATTGTCATATTTCACAGAGTTAAAAGAGAAGGATTTTCATCTGTCTCCCTTCTTTCTTGCTAACAGAAGTGCAATGTGTTTTGAGTTGACAGTGTGCCCAGCCGCAAGAACTGAATCATGTCTTATCAATCATGACTTTAATGTCTCTTTTTGATTCCTTCCTATTTGGGATACTCGTGTGCCATAATGATGCTTAGAACTTCAGCAGCCATCTTTCCACCATAATGCAATAAGGAGGATAAAATTTAAATGTGCTTAATACCTGAAACAAAATGGGGTCTTTGATGACATCACTGCACTGATGAACTAGATGCCCTGCCTCCTCCAGACCCTATATAATATAAGGAAGAAAAGTGTCTCAAATGCTCAGTTGGTTGTTTATTAATTGCAGACATACACATCATAACTGAAACAGGGTCAGAGCATTTTCATACCATCAAGAATTTAAAGGATACTAAGAAATTATAGTGATAATTTAAATTTATAGTAATTATAGTAATAATTTAAAGGATACTAAGAATTATAGAGATTATAAGAAAATTTAGGCTTTTGATCAGGCTTAGATAACATAAGCCTTCCATCAAGGTCAACTGATTTCTCAGAGTTGTGTCTTTTCTCTTTTATGCCCTTCTGGATGGCATGACTGAGATGAAAGGCATAGTTATAGATAAGCAATGGATACAGCGCTGGGTCCTCTCTGAATCTTGAGGTATCATTCACAACAAGGACCACTGAGAGCTTATGGCGAGCAGTGTCTGGATTCCTGATCTCTGAAGAAGAGAATTTAGCTTTGGGAACAGAGACGAGGCTTCAACCACTCCGAGCTTCACTACAGTTTTATTACAGTGAAAAAGGGATAGATAAGCTTCTGACATAAACATCATAAGCATCAGAGAGTGCCCCACTGGCTAGTCTTATCAAGGCCTTATATACTTTTTCAATGGGTTACTAACAATAGAAAGGTCTTACCAAACCCACTCCCACAACATATATCTTAATATAACAGGATTAGTCAGAAGGTTCTTGTTAAGAAGGAGAAACATGTCCTCAAGCAAGATACATTGTTGGTATACAATCATTAATACAGAGCTTACAGAAAAACATACCCTTAAACAAGATAAATTGCTTTGTTGTGTAATCATTAGCTCTGGGCTTAAAGAAAGTTCAGTTCAGTTCAGTTGCTCAGTCGTGTCCGACTCTTTGCGACCCCATGAATCACAGCATGCCAGGCCTCCCTGTCCATCACCAACTCCCAGAGTTCACTCAGACTCACGTCCATCGAGTCAGTGATGCCATACAGCCATCTCATCCTCTGTCGTCCCCTTCTCCTCCTGCCCCCAATCCCTCCCAGCATCAGAGTCTTTTCTAATGAGTCAACTCTTTGCATGAGGTGACCAAAGTACTGGAGTTTCAGCTTTAGCATCATTCCTTCCAAAGAAATCCCAGGGCTTATCTCCTTCAGAATGGACTGGTTGGATCTCCTTGCAGTCCAAGGGACTCTGAAGTCTTCTCCAACACCACAGTTCAAAAGCATCAATAGCCATGCTAAATAAAATGCATCCTATTCACTTTTTCCCTCCCCCAGCCATACCCTCAGCCACACACTTTTACTCAATAATGAAAATAAATAGTATTTAAAAAGTATCAATACATTGAATACAGTCTTTATACATGTCTTGCTTTCTTGAGTAGGGAGTTTATAAAAGAAATACAATGATTATGGCCTTTTATCATTTTTCAATTAACACTTTGATCTGTAGGTTTCTTAGGAAGAGAAATATGGTCTGTTAGAATCATTAGCTGGATAATGTTAAGCTTATAGTCATGCAGGTAGCAGTTACTGAGCACCTATAATGTATCAGGGGTTGTATTAAGTATTGAAATGTCAAGGTGGAAGATGTGATTCCCACCATCAGTTTCTCATAGATGATGAAGAAACCCAGTTTTGTACCCCCAAAATTGCATCACATTGTGACAAGGTGCTATAAAAAAGGTTTTGGGGACAGAGAAGAAAGACGCAAGATTCAGATGGGGGTACCTGGGAAGGCTTGGGATGGTAGAAACTTGAACTGAATCCTGAAGGACTAAATGGAACTTTCTAGATGAGGAGAGAAGGATGTTTAACAGTAGGTGGAACTGGATGTGCAAAAACTTCAAGGCAATAGAGAAGCAAGCAGTTAATTATGGCAGGCTCAGTGAAGGATCCATGGAAGGAAGAAGCAGCAGATGGGAAGGGAGGGACTTTGTGGCTGTATGAAAATTCAACCCCAAAGGAGATAAGAAGACCTTGGAGGATTTTAGGCAAGGAAGGAAGTGCTCATTTTGGCACCTTAGGATGAAATGAGTTAAAATGAAGAGAGTCTGGCAGTAGAAGGAAAATAATCCCAACAAAAAATTACAAGAGTGGCACTGGGTACAAATCAAGAAATTTCAAGAGAGAGTCTGAAGGATTTGGTGATCAATTGAATATAAGAGTAACAGCAGCATGGAGGGTTTGAGGATAACTCATTTATTCCTGACAACAAACTGGGATGGATAACATAACATCTGTTATGGATATCATAACATCTGTTATGATATATAATAAAAATGAACTTTGTGTGTAGGGGGAGAGGGTAACATAGAATTTCACAGTGTCGAGTTTGAGATGCTTGTAGATCAGAAGTTCCTAAGATTTCAGATCTCACATGCCATCAAACTCTCCAAATAAATGTGAGAAACCAATTTAAGACTATCAATTTTTCATTTTGTTATATCAGGATATATTTCTTAAAAACTATCCACTAATATCAATATTTCATTTTTACAAAAGGATATTTCAACACCAGAAATTAAGGAGTGAATTTTAATATAAAAGGCAATTTTATCAAATTAAGTAAATGACCTCATTTTAAAACTACATTAAAATGTTCCTTTATTTTTCATTTCCTCTTGTACCAACATAATCCTCATCACTGACTTACAACATATCACAAATTGGCACTTAAAACAACTGAAATAGATTGTGCATACAGAGATTTAGGGAAAGTGGAGACTGAAAAAGTTGGCTTAAAGCTCAACATTCAGAAAACGAAGATCATGGCATCCGGTCCCACCACTTCATGGGAAATAGATGGGGAAACAGTGGAAACAGTGAGACTCTATTTTTTTGGGCTCCAAAATCACTGCAGATGGTGACTGCAGCCATGAAATTAAAAGACGCTTACTCCTTGGAAGGAAAGTTATGACCAACCTAGATAGCATATTCAAAAGCAGAGACATTACTTTGCCAACAAAGGTTCATCTAGTCAAGGCTATGGTTTTTCCTGTGGTCATGTATGGATGTGAGAGTTGGACTGTGAAGAAGACTGAGCGCCGAAGAATTGATGCTTTTGAACTGTGGTGTTGGAGAAGACTCTTGAAAGTCTCTTGGATTACAAGGAGATCCAACCAGTCCATTCTGAAGGAGATCAGCCCTGGGATTTCTTTGGAAGGAATGATGCTAAAGCTGAAACTCCAGTACTTTGGCCACCTCATGTGAAGAGTTGACTCATTAGAAAAGACTCTGATGCTGGGAGGGATTGGGGGCAGGAGGAGAAGGGGACGACAGAGGATGAGATGGCTGGATGGCATCACCGACTCCATGGACATGAGTTTGAATGAACTCTGGGAGTTGGTGATGGACAGGGAGGCCTGGCGTGCTGCGATTCATGGGGTCGCAAAGAGTCGGACACGACTGAGGGACAAACTGAACTGAAGAGAAGCGTTAGTTGAAGATCTGGACTCATAAGCCTCTTATTTTGAGTTGACAAAATAGATAATCATAAATACTATTTATTCAGTACCTCTCTATGTCAAGCACTATTGTAAGGGCTTTACATTATTTTTCATTTCAGAATCACAATTCTGAAAAGTAGGGGAGGGTATTTGATTTTTATAGTTGAAGAAATTGAGACTGAAGGCTTTAAGTTGCTCAAGACTGCAAAGCAGAAAGTGTCAGAGTTAATATCCAAGGTTTCTCTAACTTGAAGCTCTATATTTTTAAGTGTGATGTGATACTGCTACCCTGGAAAGAATATATACAATGAGAAGGTCATCAAGGATGTCATCAAGTAGGGAGCTCTAAGGAATACTAACACTTAAGCTGATGCTCCAGAAGGAAAGAGCCTAGGAAAGGAAAAAAAATAAGATCATATAAAACAAAGGAGCAGAGAATTCCAAAAGAAATGTGTTGTCAAAAATTCCAAATGTCATGGAGAAGCAAAGTGAAAGTGTTAGTGGCTCAGTCATGTCTGACTCTTTGTGACCCCATGGACTATAGCCCGCCAGTCTCCTCTGTCCATGGGATTCTCCAGGCAAGAATATTGGATTGGGTTGCCATTTTCTTCTCCAGGGGATCTTCCTAGTCCAGGGATTGAACCTGCATCTCCTGCGTTGGCAGACAGATTCTTTACCATTAGCACCACCTAGGCAGCCCACTAGAATCAGTAGCTGACTAGAACTCTAACTCTTTTCACAAGTCTGGAACCATCCTGGATCTCCTTTTTTGTTACTGGCTCATTGTAAGGGACTTAATCTGGATCACTTGAGCTGTTAGATTAACTACCATTTGAAGTTTTGACCTTGGTACTTGATCAGTATCATATCAAACCATACTCAAATTTATATCTATTACACAGGATTAGTGCCTCGAATAGAAATATTTTTTTAACAATGTAATTTGTAATTTAGGAACTTTGGATGTAGAATACATTTGCTGCAACCTTATAGCCTGTTATAAAATTTTAATTATAAAGGGCTTCCCTGATAGCTCAGTTGGTAAAAAAAAAACCTGCCTGCAATGCAGGAGACCAAAGCTGCTTCTAATAGGCACAAAGACTTGAAATGCAATTTCAACGTACTATCATTAGGAGGCACTGACACATTGATATCAGATCAGATCAGATCAGTCACTCAGTCTTGTCCGACTCTTTGCGACCCCATGAATCACAGCACGCCAGGCCTCCCTGTCCATCACCAACTGCCGGAGTTCACTCAGACTCACGTCCATCGAGTCAGTGATGCCATCCAGCCATCTCATCCTCTGTCGTCCCCTTCTCCTCTTGTCCCCAATCCCTCCCAGCATCAGAGTCTTTTCCAATGAGTCAACTCTTTGCATGAGGTGGCCAAAGTACTGGAGTTTCAGCTTTAGCATCATTCCTTCCAAAGAAATCCCAGGGCTGATCTCCTTCAGAATGGACTGGTTGGATCTCCTTGCAGTCCAAGGGACTCTCAAGAGTCTTCTCCAACACCACAGTTCAAAAGCATCAATTCTTTGGCGCTCAGCCTTCTTCACAGTCCAACTCTCACATTGATAACAGTGTTTGAATAATTAAGCCTATACTTTATATTAGGTCTTCCTTGATAGCTCAGTTGGTAAAGAATGTGCCTGCAATGTGGGAGACCTGGGTTCGATCCCCGGGTTGAGAAGATCCCCTGGAGAAGGGAAAGGCTACCCACTCCAGTATTCTAGCCTGGAGAATTCCATGAGCTGTATAGTCCATGGGGTTGCAAGGAGTCGGACACAAGTGAGCGGCTTTTACTTCATACTTTGTATTCAATATAAGTTTAAGACAATCACTTTTATCAAGTCCTAACAGAGATTTCCAATCATGAATTCTTCACCCTTTCAGTGCCTGTCATATATTACTGTCTCTCAGGTCCAAATTCTTTCTTTTTGCCTGCTCTGTGAAAATAGATCTGGGTCCTTTAAATATTTTCCACTGTCAACTGTACAATGTCAAACTTTGTAAGCAGAGATGCTGGAGGGACACTGCAGGGGGAAAGGGTTTTGCATCCTAGTTTTGATGTGCTCACTTGGCAGACTTCTGGGACACATGCCCAGTGTCCAGTTGCTATAGCTCAGGCAGCTTCCAGCACCATGCTCCTGCAGGGTGCCCAGCTCTTCCAAAGCCAGGCTCCTATAGAGTGGCCAGGAGCACAGTGACTGTCACCACCTCTGGACAGTTTTGTTGCATTGCTTTAGGTGATTACCACCTCATGAACAACTTTCCCTGGAGCCCTAGAGAAAGGCAAGTTCCTGAGACCAAATTTCCAGCATATGCCCCCAAGGTAGCATCACAGTGACTGTTCTGACATCCAGAGAGGGCTGTGCCTTCAGCAATAGGTTCCAAATCTCAATCCTAGAATGCGGAGAGGGGAGGACGAGTCGGGGCTCTTCCTTGCATGCTCTTCTCAGCCCTATGGGTAAGGACTGCTCCTTAGATCTATTTTACTGTATTCTTTACAGTTCTCTTAGCAGTGATGGAAGCATTGCTCCAATCTCCTACAATATAGTTCATGATTCTCTATATTAAACTTTCTGTGTTCAAGTTACTATGTGATTTTTCTTTCCTGATATGACCCATACTGATAAATTCCATTTACACTCCCCTTTATTAAAATAACTAAAGTAATTAAATGGGCTTCCTAGGTGGCGCTAGTGGGAAAGAATCTGCCTACCAATGCAGGAGACACAGGTTCAATCCCTGGGTTGGGAAGATCCCCTGGAAGAGGAAATGGCAACCCACTCCAGTATTTTTGCCTGGAGAATTCCTTACAGAGGAGCCTGGCAGGCTACAGTCCATTGGGCCCCAAAGAGTCAGACATGACTTTAGTGACTGAGCACAAAAGTAATTAAAAATAATAGTAACTCGATAAATTTCAAAGATAACATCACAACTTTTAAAGAAGAGGGTGGGAAGATGTGGGAGAATGGCAATGAAACATGTAAAATATCATGTAGGAAACGAGTTGCCAGTCCAGGTTCGATGCATGATGCTGGATGCTTGGGGCTGGTGCACTGGGACGGCCCAGAGGGATGGTATGGGGAGGGAGGAGGGAGGAGGGTTCGGGATGGGGAACACATGTATACCTGTGGAGGATTCATTTTGATGTTTGGCAAAACTAATACAATTATGTAAAGTTTAAAAATAAAATAAAATTGGAAGAATAAAAAAAAAAAAAAAAAAGAAATAAATAATTCAAATAATACCTTTCCCACTACATAGTAACTTTACCAGTTCACCATGTTTCCCAAGAGGAAAGCAAACACCCTTTCTATGAATTTTCCTTAAGCCTTAAATTTCCTAGACGTTAAAGGAGGAAAGAGGAAGACGACTGAAAGAATCTGATTGAGAGCCTATCACATCCTAGAAATCTATGTAACTCATCTGCCTTAATTCCCAAAGAAAAAAACTATTATTATTCCAGTTTATCTATGAAGAAACTGAGGCCAAGAGAGGTTAAATAACTCACTGAAGATCATGTACCCAGTAAATGGTAACAGAAGATTCAAAGGCAGGTACAGCTGATCCCGAACTTCTTATACTTCCCCACAGATAATTTTTTGTGTGGCTGTGTCTCTTCTCTCTGAATCAGATACAGAGGGTGGCTCACTGTGACCGAACTGTCAGTTTATGTTTTCACAACCTGCATGCCCTCAAAACACAGCTTCTTTTCTTTGCATGCTTCAGAAGAAGAAAAAAGAAGCAACTACCTAGAAAGCATGCAATAACAGAAAAAGCTGTCATGTACATTTCCCTTCAGTCAAAAAATAAACATTTCTAATAACATAAGAGGTGTGAAATTGTAAACTGTTCTTTTTCCAATCAAAACAGGCTACTTAGGTGGCAATGATAATTAAACTTTGGCAACTTTAGCCCTAGACATATTGGTTTATATTATATCAAATTTAGCACATTTTTCAAGTGTTGAAAGAAAAAAAAAAACTATCAGCCCTAAATTCTATCCTTCACCAAAATATCCTTCAGGTATAAAGAGGAAAAAAAGACATTTTCAGATGAAGGAAAACTAAGAGAATCTGTTCCCAGTAGACCTAACCTTAAAGAATGTCTTAAAGAAATTCTTCAAACAGAAAGGAAATGACTTCAGAATGGTAGAAATAATAATGCAGTAGGCAAAAAAAAAAAAAAAAAAGCAAGGAAAGGGTAAATTTAATAGACTATCCGTCATCTCATGGATTCTAAATCATGTGTGATGGTTGAGGCATCAACTATAATACCAACTCATGGAGTGCTCCATGTGTGTAGAGGAAAGTAATTTTTTATGGGAAAAGTTAAGGGACTTATTTGAATGGAAACAAGAGTCCTATACTCCACTTGAAGTGGTAAAATGTTTCCCATAGATTACCACTGCATTTATACACATTCACTGTAAGACCTAAAGCAACCACTAAGAAAATGGTACATTTAAAAATAGTTCAAGGAAGACAAAGAAGGACCCCTTTATCACATATTAAGGTCTACTGTAGAGAATCAACTTTAGAAGTGGTGTCCAACACCCAAGAGGACAGGATGTTTCAGTCACCCAGCCTCAGTCTTTAGCGTCTTTGGCACTTGAATAGAATAACCATGAACCAGAATGACCATAAAGAGTGTCACACTTTTACAGCATCATCTTTTAGGTTTTGAAATAGCTCAACTGGAATTCTATCACCTCTACTAGCTTTGTTCACAGTGATGCTTCCTAAGGCCCACTTGACTTAGTATTCCAGGATGCCTGGTTCTAGGTGAGTGATCACACCATCATGGTTATCTGGGTCCACTAGACTGGAAAAATTTCATTCCAACCCCAAAGAAAGGCAATGCCAAAGAATGTTCAAACTACCACACAATTGCACTCATCTAACACACTAACAAAGTAATGCTCAAAATTCTCCAAGCCAGGCTGAAATAGTACATGAACAGAGAACTTCCAGATGTTCAAGCTGGATTTAGAAAAGGCAGAAGAACCAGAGATCAAATTGCCAACATCTGCTGGATTATCAAAAAAGCAAGAAAATTCCAGAAAAATACCTACTTCTGCTTTATTGACTATGCCAAAGCCTTTGACTGTGTGGATCACAATAAGCCGTGGAAAACTCTTACAGAGATGAAAATAACAGACCACCTTTCCTGCCTCCTGAGAAATCTGTATGCAGGTCAGGAAGTAACAGTTAGAACTGGACATGGAAGAACAGACTGGTTCCAAATCAGGAAAGGGGTATGTCACCCTGCTTATTTAACTTATATGCAGTGTATATCATGCAAAATGCTGGGCTGGATGAAGCACAAGCTGGAATCAAGATTGCCAGGAGAAACATCAATAATCTCAGATATGCAGATGACACCACCCTTACGGCAGAAAGTGAAGAGGGACTAAAGAGCCTCTAGATGAAAGTGAAAGAGGAGAGTTAAAAAGTTCGCTTAAAACTCAACATTCAAAATACTAAGATCATGGCATCTGGTCCCATCACCTCAAGGCACATAGATGGGGAAACAGTAGAAATGTAAGAGACTTTATTTTCTTGGGCTCCAAAATAACTGCAGATGGTGACTGCAGCCATGAAATTAACTCAGATGACCATTATATCTACTACTGCGGGCAGGAATCCCTCAGAAGAAATGGAGTAGCCATCATGGTCAACAAGAGAGTCCGAAATGCAGTACTTGGATGCAATCTCAAAAACGACAGAATGATCTCTGTTCATTTCCAAGGCAAACCATTCAATATCACAGTAATCCAAGTCTATGCCCCAACCAGTAATGCTGAAGAAGCTGAAGTTGAATGGTTCTATGAAGACCTACGAGACCTTTTAGAACTAACACTCAAAAAAGATTTTCATTATAGGGGACTGGAACGCAAAAGGAGAAAGTCAAGAAACACCTGGAGGAACAGGCAAATTTGGCCTTGGAATACGGAATGAAGCAGGGCAAAGACTGATACAGTTTTGCCAAGAAAATGCACTGGTCATAACAAACACCCTCTTCCAACAACACAAGAGAAGACTCTATACATGGACATGACCAGATGGTCAACACCGAAATCAGATTGATTATATTATTTGCAGCCAAAGATAGAGAAGCTCTATACAGTCAGCAAAAACAAGACCAGGAGCTGACTGTGGCTCAGATCATGAACTCTTTATTGCCAAATTCAGACTTAAATTGAAGAAACTAGGGAAAACCACTAGACCATTCAGGTATGACCTAAATCAAATCCCTTATGATTATACAGTGGAAGTGAGAAATAGATTTAAGGGCCTAGATCTGATAGATAGAGTGCCTGATGAGCTATGGAATGAGGTTCGTGACATTGTACAGGAGACAGGGATCAAGACCATTCCCATAGAAAAGAAATGCAAAAAAACAAAATGGCTGTCTGGGGAGGCCTTACAAATAGCTGTGAAAAGAAGAGAAGTGAAAAGCAAAGGAGAAAAGGAAAGATATAAACATCTGAATGCAGAGTTCCAAAGAATAGCAAGAAGAGATAAGAAAGCCTTCTTCAGCGATCAGTGCAAAGAAATAGAGGAAAACAACAGAATGGGAAAGACTAGGGATCTCTTCAAGAAAATCAGAGATACCAAAGGAACATTTCATGCAAAGATGGGCTCAATAAAGGATAGAAATGGTATGGACCTAACAGAAGCAGAAGATATTAAGAAGAGATGGCAAGAATACACAGAAGAACTGTACAGAAAAGATCTTCACGACCCAGATAATCACAATGGTGTGATCACTGACCTAGAGCCAGACATCCTGGAATGTGAAGTCAAGTGGGCCTTAGAAAGCATCACTACGAACAAAGCTAGTGGAGGTGATGGAATTCCAGTCAAGCTATTTCAAATCCTGAAATATGATGCCGTGAAAGTGCTGCACTCAATATGCCAGCAAATTTGGAAAACTCAGTAGTGGCCACAGGACTGGAAAAGGTCAGTTTTCATTCCAATCCCAAGGAAAGGCAATGCCAAAGAATGCTCAAACTACTGCACAATTGCACTCATCTCACATGCTAGTAAAGTAATGCTCAAAATTCTCCAAGCCAGGCTTCAGCAATATGTGAACCGTGAACTTCCTGATGTTCAAGCTGGTTTTAGAAAAGGCAGAGGAACCAGAGATCAAATTGCCAACATCTGCTGGATCATTGAAAAAGCAAGAGAGTTCCAGAAAAACATCTATTTCTGCTTTATTGACTATGCCAAAGCCTTTGACAGTGTGGATCACAATAAACTGTGGAAAATTCTGAAAGAGATGGCAATACCAGACCACCTGACCTGCCTCTTGAGAAACCTATACGCAGGTCAGGAAGCAACAGTTAGAACTGGACATGGAACAACAGACTGGTTCCAAATAGGAAAAGGAGTTCGTCAAGGCTGTATATTGTCACCCTGCTTATTTAACTTATATGCAGAGTACATCATGAGAAACGCTGGGCTGGAAGAAGCACAACTGGAATCAAGATTGCTGGGAGAAATATCAATAACCTCAGATATGCAGATGACACCACCCTTATGGCAGAAAGTGAAGAGGAACTAAAAAGCCTCTTGATGAAAGTGAAAGTGGAGAGTGAAAAAGTTGGCTTAAAGCTCAACATTCAGAAAACGAAGATCAAGGCCTCCGGTCCCATCACTTCATGGGAAATAGATGGGGAAACAGTGGAAACAGTGTCAGACTTTATTTTTCTGGGCTCCAAAATCACTACAGATGGTGACTGCAGCCATGAAATTAAAAGACGCTTACTCCTTGGAAGGAAAGTTATGACCAACCTAGATAGCATATTCAAAAGCAGAGACATTACTTTGCCAACAAAGTTCCGTCTAGTCAAGGCTATGGTTTTTCCTGTGGTCATGTATGGATGTGAGAATTGGACTATGAAGAAGGCTGAGCGCCGAAGACTTGATGCTTTTAAACTGTGGTGTTGGAGAAGACCCTTGAGAGTCCCTTGGACTGCAAGGAGATCCAACCAGTCCATTCTGAAGGAGATCAGCCTTGGGATTTCTTTGGAAGGAATGATGTTAAAGCTGAAACTCTAGTACTTTGGCCACCTCATGCGAAGAGTTGACTCATTGGAAAAGACTCTGATGCTGGGAGGGATTGGGGGCAGGAGGAGAAGGGGACGACAGAGGATGAGATGGCTGGATGGCATCACTGACTCGATGGACGTGAGTCTGAGTGAACTCCAGAAGTTGGTGATGGACAGGTAGGCCTGGCATGCTGCGATTCATGAGGTCGAAAAGAGTCGGACACGACTGAGTGACTGAACTGAACTGAACTGAGCACTTAAATTACCACTAAATCTTTTCACAAAGTTTTGGTACAGAACATGATGATGCCCTACCTATTGAAATAATGGTTTCTTTTAAAGTTCTTTAGTCTATTTTCCAAGGCCTGTCAAACTTTGACCCTACCCTACCTTCTAAGCTTATCTTTGACTTGTCCTATATGGCCCTGCTGCTGCTGCTGCTGCTAAGTCGCTTCAGTCGTGTCCAACTCTGTGCGACCCCATAGACCACAACCCACCAGGTTCCCCCATCCCTGGGATTCTATATGGCCCTAGAGACCAACAAAACTGGGCAGTTTACTGTTCCCTTATTGTTCCACATTTCTTTATTTACAGAATAATTTCATCATTAGACTCGAAGAAACTGCTTGGGTTCAAGTTTCTCATCATTATTTTGAAGTGAACCTCAAGCATCAGTATCAATTTATCCATAAGTACTTCACTGTATACCTTTAAATACAAGGGCCATTTTTTTCCCCCAAAACACAGCCATGGTGTCATTCATTATCACATCAAAAATATTGAACCATAATTCCTTTCAATAAACATCAAATAAGCAGTCAGTATTCCAATACCCGTGACTGTCTTGTACATTTTTAAATGTTTAGCTTGAATCAGGACTCAAATAAGAATCACACATTGCATTTGACTGTGTTTCTTAAATTCCTTAAGATTTTTCCATGCCCACCTTTCCCTCTTTGAAATTTGCTTATTAAACAAACAAGATTATTTGTCCAATAAAGTTTTCTACATTCTGGATTTTAATGACTGCTTCCCCATGGTGTCTTTTAACATGTTATTCTGTACCCTATATTTCTTGTAAGCTGGGCTCATAAACTGCTAGTTAAATCTAAAGGCTTGATCTGTTTCAAGGTAAAAATTTTGGCAAGAATATTTTAGAAGTGGTGGTATATACTTCTATCAATAGGTACAATATATAATGTCTAGTAGTTTCTCTTTTTTGTGGTGGTAACAGCTATAACACCAGGGACTTCCCTGCTGGCTCAGACGGTTAAGCATCTGTCTACAATGTGGGAGACCCGGGTTTGATCCCTGGGTCAGGAAGATCCCCTGAAGAAGGAAATGGCAATCCACTCCCTTACTATTGCCTGGAAAATCCCATGGACTGAGAAGCCTGATAGGCTACAGTCCATGGGGTCGCAAAGAGTCGGACACGACTGAGTGACTTCACTTTCACTTTCTTTCACTTCTAACAGCTATAAAGGACAATTTTCTAGATTAAACATATCATTGAGGGTCACAAAATGGTGATATTTGCATCCTATTATTCCTTCTTTGTTTATTGGCTCTGATAATTTTATAGAGAGAAACTTACCCTCATGAACTATTTGACTGCCCTGAGGTGTAGTTCACATAGGAAAAGGTGATTAGATGCTAGGGATAGGATGGGATTGGAGATACGGAGGAAGTTTAAGAGGGAGGGGACATATATATACCTGTGGCTGATTCATACTGATGTATGGCAGAAGCCAGCACAATAGTGTGGGGTAATTATCCTCCAATTAACTTTAAAAAAAAAAAAAAAAGCTTGAGTCTTTCAATAGAAAGAAAAATTTTAAAGATGATTTTGCAGGCAAGAGCTCTTTTAATACACTGCCTAATGGAAAGATTTTGTGTGCCTCTTTTCACCTTGAAGCTAGTTATAGGAGCTTTACTGGTACTATGGAAAGAGCTTAGTATGGACACAGTATGGGAAGCCCAGTAGCCTGGAACTCACTCCCACCTGACAGATACAGAGCTAAAGAGTCTGAGTGAACTCCGGGAGTTGGTGATGGACAGGGAGGCCTGGCGAGCTGCAATTCATGGGGTCGCAAAGAGTCGGACATGACTGAGTGACTGAACTGAACTGAACTGAGCACTTAAATTACCACTAAATCTTTTCACAAAGTTTTGGTACAGAACATGATGATGCCCTACCTATTGAAATAATGGTTTCTTTTAAAGTTCTTTAGTCTATTTTCCAAGGCCTGTCAAACTTTGACCCTACCCTACCTTTCTAAGCTTATCTTTGACTTGTCCTATATGGCCCTGCTGCTGCTGCTGCTGCTGCTGCTAAGTCGCTTCAGTCGTGTCCAACTCTGTGCGACCCCATAGAGGGCAGCCCACCAGGCTCCCCCATCCCTGGGATTCTATATGGCCCTGGAGACCCACAAAACTGGGCAGTTTACTGTTCCCTTATTGTTCCACATTTCTTTATTTACAGAATAATTTCATCATTAGACTCTGGAAGAAACTGCTTGGGTTCAAGTTGGCTGTCGATGACTGAACCCAAGGACTGTGAGGTCTAACTTCACTGCAGAGCTTATCAGGTCAAAGCGTACATCAAGGAGTCCAGTGCATCAGATATGGGTCATGCAAAAAAGAGAGACCCTGCGAAGGTTTATATTATGTCCTATTCAACAAAAACCACTAGGGAGTGCCATGGGAGTTACATATATGGCCTGCTATATTCCTAGCAACTAAGGAGAGAGTCAGAGGAGAGAGCATCACTTACCACAAGAGAACTACCAGTGAGAAGTTCTTAAATATACGATAGGGGTCTCTGAAAATCTCATGAGAGAAAAATTCATCTTTAAATACCTGCTGAACTCAGACAACTCAAAGCTATATTAAGTCATTTTAAGTCCTTCGTTAACAAAACACATTGTTTGTCCATTATGGTTATGGATTTTTTTTCTTTTTATGGATTTTGATCTCTTGGCCATAGATCAAAGTGTTAATTGTGACTGTGGCTGAGAAGTGGGATATTTTTCCTACTGAAATACTACTATCTTTTTTCCAGAAGTTCTCTATTTTTACAAGAACAAAAATTAAGTTATAGGGATTTACTGTTTAGGAAATGAATGAGTAAACTTGTCAAGGCAAATAATGGTCTATTTCTTAACTTATAGACATTTTTGGATTGATTTTCCTAGTTCTCACCCTACTCTGCCCTAAGCTATTTGAAAAGCTGCAGCTAAAATTCATCCTCTACTTCGACTATTTTCTGCCTAGTCATTTTATGCTTCAGCAAAATTCTTGTTGCCTTCGTTAATGGCCTTCTGGGAATGGAAAAGCAACTTCAATAAAAGTTCAATGAATTAAATGATGGTACCAAGCCATTAACAAAACTCTAAGCTTGTCCTATATCCCAGAATATATTACATTAACAAAGCCCCTGTAGCTTTTAACATCTTTCTATGTATGCTGCTAAGTCACTTCAGTCATGGCTGACTCTGTGTGACCCCATAGATGGCAGCCCACCAGGCTCCCCCATCCCTGGGATTCTCCAGGCAAGAACACTGGAGTGGGTTGCATTTCCTTCTCCTCTATGTATATTATTCAATAATCTAACAAACACATGTTTATATTTATCAAATGCTTTTTCTGCATCTACTTAAAGTCATACTTTTTTTCTTTTTTGTCTGTTAATATGGTAAATGCTGACTCGATAGACGTGAGCCTGAGTGAACTCCGGGAGTTAGTGATGGACAGGGAGACCTGGCGTGCTGCGATTCATGGGGTCGCAAAGAGTTGGACACGACTGAGTGACTGAACTGAACTGAACTGATGGTAAATGCTCCAGTTATACTTTCTTATGTTTAGACCTGGGATTACTGGGACAAACTTGATCTGAATAATGAATTATTGTTTAATAACCAAATGTTAGATTGGCTAATATTTAATTTATAATATTGAAACATGACTTAACAAGAAAAATTGGCTTATAATTTTCTTTTATTGCCTTTACGTGATTTTGGAGTGAATGCTGCACTAATCTCATTAAATAAGTTGATAGTACTTCTTTACTGGAATAAATTTGAAAGATTAGTTTTCCTTGAAAATTCAGTAGAAATCCCCTTGAAATAAACTGGGGGCTACAAAGTTTTGGTAGGAGGGAGGTATTTTCCCGCCATTTTAATGTCTCTACTGCTTATTGACCTATTCAATTCTCTTCATTTGGGCCCTTTATTTTTTTTTATTTATTTTTTTTCCAAATAGTTAATGACTTCTTACTAGTTATCAAGTAAATATAGTTTATACTATTGATTTTTATTTAAAATGTTATATCTGTAGTTATTTTTCTTTTTCATTGCATGTTTCTGTTTTCATTTTGTTTTTTTCTTGCTCAGTCTTAGTCTTGTTGATACTTGTACTTCTTTAATTCTTTATTAATTCTTTTACTGTCATTAATTCCTCCTTTCTTTCAGTTTGTTTCTTTGGATTTCCTCTATTACATTCCCAACTTCTTAAATTGAAAGTTGAGCTTATTTACTTTCAAATCCTCTGTATCCTGGTAAATTTATTTGAAATCAAAGGATTGTGTTAGCTATGTCTTAACAAATATAGCATGAGGCTTTATTGTTGTTTGAGTCATAAAACTTCATAACTCCTTCATGATCTCCTTTTTAGCCCAAGGATTGTTAACTAATGTAAAACCTGACATTTAAGATTATGTAAACTATTCTTCTTTTCTTCATTAAAATTTCTAGCATTAATCAATTATGGTTAGAGAATGTAGTCCACATGACACTGATTCCATGGAATTATTGAGGCTTCCTTTATGGTCCAGTAAATTTTCCACGTGAGAGAATATTTTGTAAATAATCTGTGTGACCATTTGTATTCTCAGTTGGGTCCATGGTTGAGTTGTATTTTGTGCATATGTGTGTCTGTGTATGTGTATATCTTTGGGGAGACAAAATTCAATCAAGTACACATGACAAGAGGGACTTTGCAGATGTGATTAACTTAAAAATCTTGATGTGGGGTTATCGTCTTAGATTATCCAGGTGCCCACTGTAATCACACAGACATATATAGACACAAACACACATACATACATACATACATCTATGTATATAAAATAGTTCAAGCTTTTCTACTACATTACTCAGTTCTTCTGTGTCTCTAGTGTCTGTCTGTATGATTTATTTGTCAATTTATGAAGAGAGCATGTTAAAATCTCTTGCAACATATGTTGACATATCTATTTTTCTCTACCATTATGCCATTGTTATTTTGTATATTTTGAGGCTGTGTTAAAGCATCTATATAAATGCTGACTATACTTCCTCGCTTTATTATTTTCTTTAACATGCTGCCCTCATAAATTGATCCTAAGTGGCATCTGAGCAGGAAGGGGGCAGCCATTACTAAGGATTGCAGGGGCAGCACCTCAGAGGCAGTCTGGACCTCTGAACATAGCCAAAGCAACATGGTCCATGCACTGACCTTCACCAAACACCCAGCCAGCCCCTCTTGCTCTAATACTCCTCCCCTCTGCAGCAAGGGTGCTGCTGCTGGGAGAGGAAAGAGCACACACTTACAGGAACTTGAGCTAGCTGAGGCCAAGTCTCATGGCTTCTGCTACAGCAACATGGGACCTGCTCCTGCCCCTGTGGAGCAGGGACAGTCACTGACTAGTGGGATCTGACCCTAGACACTCCTTCTTCAGCCCCGTCTCCTACCAAGTTGAGAGCTACCAGCACATCCTGACAAAAGGTGTGACTTGTGTTCATATCAAATCCAACTCTTCCACCAAAGCCACTGGGCACATATACACTGTATAAGGATACTCCCACAGAAGGACACCCCTTTAAGACCTCCACAGGTAACTGCTGCACTGAATTTCACTGAGACAGAGGAAGTTAAGCAAAAAGAGAAGACAGAGGAATGTGCCTCAACTGAAAGAGCAAGAGAAAACCCCTGGGGTGGGGTGCGAGGGTGGGGACAAAGTAACGAAACAGAAGTAAGCAATTTACCAGATAAAGAATGCAAATCATTCATAATAAGAGTGTTAACTGAACTGGCACAAGGATAGATGAACACAGTGAGAATTTTTAACTAGAAACTAGAAAACATAAAAAGGAACCAAACTGAAGAGTATAAAAATGAAATGAAAAGCACACTACAAAAATAATAAATAAATAAACAGTATACTAGGTGATACAGAAGAAAGGCCTTTTTGATACATAAAAGACCTGGAAGACAGAATAATGGAAACCTCCCAAACAGAACCACAAAAAAAATTTTTTTTTTTTAATGATAAGAGCTTAAGGGATTCTGAGGCTAACATTAAGCATAGCAACAGCCACATGACAGGGGTCCAAAGAGAAGAAGAGAGAGAAAATGGGATTGAAAATGTATTTAATGAAATCAAGCTACAGGTAACATTTGTTACTTAAAAACACCTTTTCCTTCAACTCTTCTGTTTGTATTCTGTGAGTACTACTATATTCAAATTATTTTAGAGATTCAACATACCCATAAGGAGCACTAAAAATGAAAAATTCTTCAGAAGAGTTCTGAGAAGAAAAGCAATTTAATGTCTACCGAGCTTTCTTTCAGACAATTTAACCTAGTGAATGACTCCTACTACACAATTAAAGAAGAATTGTTAGGAATCATTTTTTTTTCTTTAAATGAATTGCTTACAGTTTGATAGAGTATTTATTACTCCAGCTCTACAAAATTAACAAGCATAATTACAGACATAGTCTTTCAGAAGCCTAAATAATGAGACCCCCAAGAATTACTAAAGAAAGACAAAGAACCAAAAATATACGTGTGAATTAGAACTGTTTGAACCCTGGGTGCAGGATACCAAAGAAGAATAATATCCTTAAAGAAATATAGGAGAAAAATATATACTAGAATTTCCTCCATGCCCTCCCTCCTTTATCTCTCATCACTAGACATAGTTTGTGCCATAAGTATTTGCAGTATACATGTTGGCTCAATATTTTTTTTATCTAAACCACTTTATTGAAATAATATGACATACAAAAAGCTGTACATATTATACATATATAATTATGAGGTTGGAAATATGTATATATATCCATGGAACTATCACCATAATCAATGTCATAAATATATCCATCACCTCCATAAGTTTTCTCCCATCTTATCCATCTATCTATTTATATGATCCTAATATAAGATCAAACTACCGCACAATTGCACTCATCTCACACGCTAGTAAAGTAATGCTCAAAATTCTCCAAGCCAGGCTTCAGCAATATGTGAACCATGAACTTCCTGATGTTCAAGCTGGTTTTAGAAAAGGCAGAGGAACCAGAGATCAAATTGCCAACATCTGCTGGATCTTGAAAAAGCAAAAGAGTTCCAGAAAAACATCTATTTCTGCTTTATTGACTATGCCAAAGCCTTTGACTGTGTGGATCACAATAAACTGTGGGAAATTCTGAAAGAGACGGGAATACCAGACCACCTGACCTGCCTCTTGAGAAATTTCTATGCAGGTCAGGAAGCAACAGTTAGAACTGGACATGGAACAACAGACTGGTTCCAAATAGGAAAAGGAGTGCGTCAAGGCTGTATATTGTCACTCTATTTATTTAACTTATATGCAAAGTACATCATGAGAAACACTGGACTGGAAGAAACACAAACTGGAATCAAGATTGCCAGGAGAAATATCAATAACCTCAGATATGCAGATGACACCACCCTTATGGCAGAAAGTGAAGAGGAACTAAAAAGCCTCTTGATGAAAGTGAAAGTGGAGAGTGAAAAAGTTGGCTTAAAGCTCAACATTCAGAAAACAAAGATCATGGCATCCGGTCCCACCACTTCATGGGAAATAGATGGGGAACAGTGGAAACAGTGTCAAACTTTATTTTTCTGGGCTCCAAAATCACTGCAGATGGTGACTGCAGCCATGAAATTAAAAGACGCTTACTCCTTGGAAGGAAAGTTATGACCAATCTAGATAGCATATTCAAAAGCAGAGACATTACTTTGCCAACAAAGGTCCATCTAGTCAAGGCTATGGTTTTTCCTGTGGTCATGTACGGATGTGAGAGTTGGACTGTGAAGAAGGCTGAGCGCCGAAGAATTGATGCTTTTGAACTGTGGTGTTGGAGAAGACTCTTGAGAGTCCCTTGGACTGCAAGGAGATCCAACCAGTCCATTCTGAAGGAAATCAGCCCTGGGATTTCTTTGGAAGGAATGATGCTGAAGCTGAAACTCCAGTACTTTGGCCACCTCATGCGAAGAGTTGACTCATTGGAAAAGACTCTGATGCTGGGAGGGATTGGGGGCAGGAGGAGAAGGGGACGACAGAGGATGAGATGGCTGGATGGCATCACTGACTCGATGGACGTGAGTCTGAGTGAACTCCAGGAGTTGGTGATGGACAGGGAGGCCTGGCATGCTGGGATTCATGGGGTCGCAAAGAGTTGGACACGACTGAGCGACTGAACTGAACAAGGGAAATTACCTTGTTTTTCCAACAATTTGCTGAGGTAAAAAAGAGACTAGGAGAATTTATAGAAAAGAAACCTAAAGGATTTCCCTGGTAGTCTACTGGCTAAGAAGCTGTCTTCCAGTGTAAGGGATGCAGGCTCAATCCCTGATCAGGGGAACTAAGATCCCACATGCCGCGGGGCAACTAAGCCCATGAGCTGCAACATTGAACCCGCATGTCCCAAGTAGAGAGAAGCCTATATACCACAACTAGCAACCCACATGCCACAGCTAAGACCCAAAGGAGCCAAAAAATAACTAAATAATTTTTTTTATGAGAACCAAGTGAATGTGTGAACATTGTTTGGAAATCAATTCAACAGACCAAGATGAAAAAATGATTCTGGAGACAAGCATGGAAATCTGAACACTGGATATTTGTTGCTATTAAGGAATCTTCCATTTTTTGGTGCAATAATGGTATTGTGGTTATGTTTGTAAGCAATCCGTTATCTTTAAAGAGACAAATATACATGGATGAAATGATATAATGTGTGAGTCTCCTCAAATAAGGAGAGTATACAGAGAATGGAGGCTGCAGATAGAACTGGGTGGGGATAGACATGAGCCTCCTAGTAAACACACCCAGACCATGAATTAAAATAAGGAAACTAGAAGAATAGCATATAAAGTATACAGTAAAAATCTGATTTTAGGAAATCTTGAACATGCCATGCTCTCTGTGGAGTGAATTAACATTTCACCCATCACAAGTTCTAACAAGTGCTCAGGAGTCAAAAATTACAAAATATGAAAACATTATTTTTCAGTACGAAACTTTGAGGTTTCAAATATGCATCAATGAGAAGAGTGTCTGTTTATCTCCATTGCAGACTAAACAGTTTCAAGGATACCAAATCCTTTTAATTTATACTTCCTTCTATTTTTTCAAAATGTAACTGGAAAGGTGAGCTTTGTCTTTTCAATTATGAACACAATCTTGGGAACTCCTGTGAGATTTATGGTCACCAGTTATAACCCTCAAAAAACAAAGTGTTCTCAGGGTATTTTTAACAACTGGTTTGTGGTGTACTGCTTGTTCTTCTGGATCCCAGATCCTTGACCATGCATGACACAGACACATTTCAGCTGCAAATCATTTGCTTTATTAAACTTTAGAGTCCATAAAAACATTTATGCTACTAAAAAATGTGATCCCTGGGTTGGGAAGATTCCCTGGAGGAGGGCATGGCAACCCACTCGAGTATTCCTGCCTGGAGAATCCCAAAGACAGAAGAGCCTGGCAGGCTACAGTCCATGGGGTCACAAAGAGTCAGACATGACTGAGCAACTAAGCACAGCACAGATTTCCAGGAAGAAAAATGAAAGCAAACTGCCAGTCTGTATTTTTATTTTTAGCAGATTAAATAATCATAATAGAATTACTAGCAACTTCAAAGCATTCAGCCTTTATGTGAACTTCCTAAAAATATATAATACTAGAAATTTTTGGACCAATCTTTTACATGGAAAATAAAAATGTATCTTTAAACATTCAGCCTCCAAAATCCTCAATAACACACAGTTCTCCTAAGTATACAACCACCTTTGGCTTCACTTCTTAAAACCCACAGCAGTTTAAAAGTAATTCTGTAATTAGGTAATGTCCCAGACAAAATGAAGAGAAAATTCCCAGAGTCATGCCATCTCAGCCACATAAATCTAGTCTCCTTTCATTAAAGGATGGGAATCATATTAATTTCCTGGAGTTTCAGAAACAAAGGGCCATAAACTCCGTGGCTGAAAGAACAAAAATGTGTTGTCTCACAGTTCTGGAGACTCAAACGCCCAACATCAAGGTGTCGGCAGGGTTATGTCTTTCTGTTGGTTGTGAAGAAGAAATTGCCCCATGCCTCTCCCCTGGCTTCTGGTGGTCTCCTAGCGATCTGTGGCACTCATTGCTTGTAGAAACATCACCCTGATCTCTGCCTTCATCTTCACATGACATTGTCTTTGTATACGCGGCTGTGTCCAAATTTACCCTTTTTTTAAGGACACCAGTCATACTGATTCAGGGCCCTCCCTACTCCAATATGACCTCATCTTAACTAATTACACCCACTATAGCCCTATTCTCAATAAGGTCACATTCCATGGTGTGAGAGGTTAAGACTTCAATATATGAATTTGGGGGATAAACTAATCAATGTATACCAGGAATCAAGAAAATTTATTTGCTCAGATGGTATGCAAAGTCAGTCAGCCAAGATATACAAAATGCAGGGAAAAAAAAGAGAAAGCCTTATATATCAAAGTTGTAGAGATTTAGTTCATTTCAATAATCCATTTATACATGCATTCAAGAAAACTTATTGAATAATATCAACAATGTAAAGACACAATCAGAGATAAAGGAGTTCACATGCCATTAGGGACAATCTGATACATGTGCCCTGCACAGACAAATAACATTTTAAATGTTTATTCAATACTTGCTTAGTGGCAGTGGAAAGAAACTGATATCCTATTAATAAAATTACATACTTTCTTTATTCCAAAATCATGCATTAAAACTATAATTAACATTTGCTTTTATTTGGGAAATTTTTCCTCTTCACAGTTTACTGTAATTTTCATAATTAAATAGTGTTAATAATCCATACTCATTAACGACGAAGGTAAGTTATAAGACTCTAGTTACAGCTACATTATTCAGCAAATATTTGAAAGGTTTTTTTTCTGGCTATCAGGTTGGTAAAAGAGTCTCTACTTTTTTGTAGAAGAAGTCCTACATTTTTTTTTTCTACTTTTTTATAGTTCTTGATCTCTTCTCAGTTTTCTTTTGCAATTTTCAAACTAGATAAAGTCTTGGAAGGCATACTTAAAGGTTCAAACTTCAGATAATAAAATAAATCACCAGGCTTCCCTGGTGGCTCATTGGTAAAGAATCCACTTGGCAATTCAGGAGACACGGGTTTGATCCCTGGTCTGAGAAGATCCCACATGCCTCAGAGCACGTCAGCCCATGCACCGCAGCTACTGAGCTTGTGCTCTAGAGCCCAGGAGCCTCAACTACTGAGCCCTCACACCCTAAAGCAACAAGAGAAGCCACGGCACTGAGAAGCCTGGGAGCACAGCTAGAGAGTAGCCCCTGCTCCCTGCAACTAGAGAAAAGCCCAGGCAGCAAGGAAGACCTAGCATGGACAAAAAAATAAATAACATTGTACATAAAAAATAAAATGAAGCACCTAGTGGTAAAGAACCCACTTGCCAGTGCAGGAGACATAGAGACATGGGTTCAATCCCTGGGTCAGCAAGGTCCCCTGGAGAAGGATACGGCAGCTCACTCCAGTATTTTTACCTGAGAATCCCATGGGCAGAGGAGCCTGGTGGGGTGCAGTCCATAGGGTCACAAAGAGTCAGACCAGTCTGAAGCCACTTATCATGCTCATACCCATTCTCATCAAATAGCACCGTCCAATTCCAGAATTTTAGATGACTGTGAGTGTCAACTTCAGGGAACTGTCACAGGCTGGTTTCGGAGTGGGCAGCACAACCCAGTGGACCCAGGTATCCAAAATATATTACATGAGGATAAAGAACATTTAGGAGAATCTTCTTTAAAATTTTCATTTGTTGGCCCCGCGTAGTCAGAGGTCGGAAGCAAGGACAATAGGCATTTTTCTGTTGTGTAAGGAATTATTTATGAAGCTGTAACATGATGCACTGGGGAAGGCAATGGCACCCCACTCTAGTACTCTCGTCTGGAAAATCCCATGGACAGAGGAGCCTGGTAGGCTGTAGTCCATGGGGTCTCAAAGACTCGGACACGACTGAACAACTTCACTTTCACTTTTCCCTTTCATGCGTTGGAGAAGGAAATGGCAACCCACTCCAGTGTTCTTACCTGGAGAATCCCAGGGACGGGGGAGCCTGGTGGGCTGCCGTCTATGGGGTCACACAGAGTCGGACACGACTGAAGCGACCTAGCAGCAGCAGCAGCAGCAGCAGCATGATGCACATTGTATTTCCCACTCACTCCAGTGAGCTTAGTATTTTCTTATGAATTAGAGGCCCAGGAAGGTTTTGATGTGGCCCTTAATTAGTTTTGCAAACTAGTAGAGGATATAACCACATAAATCAGGGAATCTCAGATTGGACACAGCTTGCAGGCAGAGGAAACATGCAGAACATCCCTGCAGTCTGTCTCTTCCCAGCATTATGCACCAGCGAAAATAACTGCTGAGCGGTGCCCAGACTCTGGAGTAGACATCTGGGCACAGATCCTACTGTGGGCATTTAACTCTGTGACCTTGATCAAGTCATTTGACCTTTCTGTATCTCATTTGCCTCTTGGACAAAATGGTAATAATATCAGTGCCTGCTTCTTGGAGTCTTATACAGATCAAAAACGTCAATATCTGTAAACTGTTTAGAATAATACCTGGCACATACCAAGCACTACCTATTATTTATTCTAAGTTTGTAATTGAAAAGTTAAACTGTTTTGTTGTGGTGTTACATATTGATTTGAACTTTAAACAAGCATATTTCTTAGTTGGCATGGAGTGGGCAGTGAAGCAGCTAGGCATACATTCTACTCAACAAACTTCCTAGGAAGGGAAACACTGCTCTCTCCAGAGTAGGCCCACCTCCCTCCACCCCCAGGAAGATGCTCTCTGATCAGGCTGATCTCGTCCCAGAGGCTTCAGAAAGCACTTTGCTGAACAGAAGAGAACCATCCAGCCTCCTAGGACACACTCAGCTTACTGAGCCATTCTCTTACTTTTTCTCAATTATCAATAGCACACACAGACTTCTACCAGACACCTGTTAGGGACTTTTCCTCTATCCTCTTCTGATCATGGAAGATAAGGATCAATCTTATGGTTGTATTATTGCTGTTTAACCTGAAATTATTCTTGACATTCTCGACATTAGAGACAACCAAAAGTAACAAGAATCTAAAATACATTTGTAACCGTGTCTGAAACCTAGAGCCCTCAGTCACCCTAAGATAGACCTCACCATGGTCTTCTGGTCCAATCACTTAACAAATGCTTATATGAGAAGCTATAAAACTTGGAAAAATCATAATCAAGTATCACAAATTATAAATTCCATAAAAAGAACCAAAGTTCCTGAGAGAATAGAGGGAAATGAGCATGCAATTACTAGAGGGAGTAAACAAGGGAGAGGAAAGAGACTGAGGTTTAGAAAGATTCTACCAAGAGAGCATTTGAATGGGCTTGGAGGAATGTGTGACAATGATTTGCAACTTATCTTCACCAAAGAGAGGTGAGGAATAGACCCATTTCCAATATTAAAAATAGCTCACTGTAACAGTGACTACAATAGAACCAGGTTTGCTAAGAAGAGAGTGGCACTGATGGCTTGCAAACAATTTCACCCATTCAGTTCAGTTCAGTTCAGTTCAGTCGCTCAGTGATGTCTGACTATCTGAGACCCCATGGACTGCAGCATGCCAGGCCTCCCTGTCCATCACCAACTCCCAGAGTTTACTCAAACTCATGTCCATTGAGTCGGTGATGCCATCCAACCATCTCATCCTCTGTCGTCCCCTCTTCCTCCTCACTCACTCCTCATCAATTCCCACACACTTATCTTCTACAGAATCACTAACGAACAGAAAATAAACTACAGAAAAGGCAGAGATATGTGTTTATCTCACTGGACATGAGCACAGAATCACAAGTTGGAATGGTTAGGACTAAAAGATGAAATTTTATATTGTGAAAATATCCAGACGTAGGATAGCCTAAGCTTTCAAAGCAAAGTCTTGATTATTTTTCTCTGCCACAAGAGATGTCTAATCCTGTAGAATTTCTGTACCAGATGGGTCTTGCAGAAAAGGTAGCAAGATGGAGCAGGAAGGAAACTTTTTTTCTCTTCTTATTTTCAAGTCCCTTACAGCATACACCATAGGAACTACTCTCTCAAGATAGGATCGCAACACATGCAATGCCTTCCAAAAGCAAACTAACGTGACTTTCAATTTATTTGATATTTGGTGTTACTTGTGTTCCCGTCCATGAGAAGAGACAAGTTTTCCTACAATGAAACCAAATTAAACCAAACTAAACAAAATTCCCCGTATTCTTAGAAGGTACCAGCATCTCTTTGCTGACTACAGAAAGGGTCCCAAATTCCTGAGCTTGGCTTAGGTCCTTATCTTTTCCTCCTAATTTGTTGAGACAACTCTCCTGACTTTCCCCCAGTTGTATTCTCTCCTCTCTGCCAGCATATTTATTTATTTTCTTTTTTATCTAAATAATACCCATTCTTCAAGTTCCAACCTGCCCTCCTCCTGTGACAAGGCCAGCTATTGCTCTGACTCTTAGGTATTAACATAATACAAAGGGAGGGTCCCCTCTAGGAGGATTGGTTCCTGAAAGAGTGAAAGACTTGTTCACTTTGTGAACACAGAGGCCCGGGCCCTCTTCCCACATCTCACCAGGATCCCACAGTGTGGCAAGGCCTCTCAGAGTTGGATGTGCATAGGCACCTTTGACACTGAGCAAAACGCCCAATGACTGAGAACTGAGATTGGAATAGAGCAAGAAGAGATTTTGGGACTGTGGATAATGAATCCCCTGACCTTCAAAGAGCCATAGAAAAGATCAGCAGTGACCTTGAAGAATTAAGACCAGAAGCAGTCTTCAAAATTCCTAGGCTTCTTAAAACAGAGAGGATTCCTTAAAATGATGGAAAAGCATCCCCACACATCCTGTTGGATGGGGACTAAACCAATTAAAGTTGATTTGAAAAAATTAAGAAATATGACAGCTGCCACAACTGAGAACATTAGAGCAAACTCATGGCTTGCTCTGTTTGGCTTCTCTCATTCTTTTAAAGTAGATTCCCTCTCTTCATCTTGAATACAAAATGTTTCCCATTTCTGTGGTACAGCCTGATATATAAATCCCCACATGGACAAATTAGATAGCAAGACAAAGATTACTGGGTATGTCATGATGCCGAAGATTCTATTGCATGCTTAGTCACTCAGTCATGTCTGACTCTTTGTGACCCCATGGACTGTAGCCCGCCAGGCTCCTCTATCTGTGGGGACTCTCTAGGGAAGAATACTGGGTTTCCATGCCCTCCTCCAGGGGATCTTCCCTATGACTCCGAGATAAATGAGAAGCACTGGTAGGTTCAGCGGAAGGAAAGTGGCAAGAATGAAATTGGTAGGAATCCCTCATTTCCTTCTTCTGATGTCATCCTGTGCATCTTCATGGTTAATCAGTCCCCTATCTGACTGCCTTCAGTCGATTCTGATGGACAGCAATGGTCAGGTTCTCTAGTATGTATCAGAAGATTTTGGTAGTCAGTGTACTACAACTTCATTACAAAGTGGCATGTGACTATGAAAGCAAGATTTAGCAATCCTCCTGAACGTCTGAACAGTTAACAAACAGGCACCAAGAGAGTTTGTGTAGCTCCAAGGAGACTACCCCACTCTGCCCCCAGCCAAACTGCCTCATACCTTGCATGCAAACTTCAGTCTGCCCCAAATATATTCTGACAGCAGAATTGATCAGCCTTAAAGTTAGGTGAAGAGACAGACTCTTCTGTGAATCAGAGGGATGCTGGATGCATGAGGGGGCAGAATCTAACCTCCACTAGTGAAGGTGGTGTATCACACAGCTCAGCCAGTGCAGGAGTAATGGGGCATGTGCAAACTTATAACCAGCCGTATATGTTGAATGACCCTCATTCATTAAGGAAATACTATCTCTGTCATCTTTATGCCATGGACAAATTTTCTAGCATAAATATTGCCCAGATTTATTAAGGAATAATTGAGAAATAATATTGTATATACGAAAAGTATACTACATGATGATTCGGTATACATTGTGAAAAGATTATCACAATAAAGTTATTTAATACATCCATCACTTCAAATAGTTAACTTTTGTGCATGTGTGTGTGTGTGTGTGTGTGTGTTTAAGATATAATCTCAGGAAACTTTAAGTATATAATTCAATGCTGTTAACAAGAGTCACGTTATACATTATCTCCTCAGAACTTACTTATACCTATATAGCCTCGTTTGACCTATATGGCCTCATTTCTTCTTCCACCTAGACCCTGGCAACCACCATACTACTCACTGTTTCCATGGGATTGGTGTTTTTCTCTTTATTTTTTGTTTTAGATTCCAAATATAAATGATACTATATAGTATTTTTCTTTCCCAGCTAGCTCATTTCTTTTAACATAATGACCTGCAGGTTTATCTATATTGTCACAAATACCAGGATTTCCTTTTTCTTACAGGCTTAATAATATTCCATTGTCTATATATATACATAGAGAGAGAGTTACGTTTTCTTTATCCATTCATCTGTCAAAGGACATAGGTTGTTTCCATACCTTGTGAATAATGCTGCCATGAACATGGAAATGTAAATTTATGTTTTCATTTCTTTTGGATATATACCAAGAAATGGGATTGCTGGATCATATGGTAGTTCTATTTTTAATTTGTTGAAGAATTTCTACCACTGTTTTCCATAGTGACTCTATCATTCTGAGATTTTGAGAATGGTATTTAAAATGCTAAGTGCTGTGGACTAAATGATCATATCCTGACAAATTATGTGTTGAAGCCCTAATCCCCAATGGATGGTATTTAGAGACTGGAGCTTTGGGGAGTGACTAGGTTTAGATGAGGTCATAAAGATAGAATCTCCATGATGGGATTAGTGCACATACAAAACAGAGGAAGAAGGGCTTCCCTGGTGGCTCAGATGGTAAAGAATCCACCTGTAATGAAGGAGACCCGGGTTCAATCCCTGGGTCAGGAAGATCCCCTGGAGAAGGGAATGGCAGCCCACTCCAGTATTTTTACCTGGAGAATTCCATGAGCAGAGAAGCCTGACAGACAGGCTACAGTTATGGGGTCGCAAAGAGTTTGATACAACTGAGTGACTAACACTAACACTTTAAACAGAACAAGGGACCAGAGCCTCTTTCTCTCTTCTACCTGAGGATACATCAAGAAAGCAAGCCCCTGCCACCAGGAAGAGGGCACTCAGCAGACAGAAAATCTGCTGGCACCTTGATCTTGAACTTTCCAACCTCCAGAGCTGTAAGAAATGAACATATGTTGTTTAATCCACCCAGTCCCTTCATTTTGTTATTAATAGCCAAAACTGACTAAAATACTAGGGTAACTACTCTAGTTGGTTGTTGATTCTTTTTACTATTGTTGATTCTTCCCTAAGGTACAGAGTAGCGTTTACCTGGGTTCACACTCAGATAACACTGTTTATACCAAAATAAATTTAAATTACAGACTATAAAATGTTAGGGTATTGTTTCTGTATATTCTTTGCCAATAAATAATTGTTAATATATACAAAGCTGATAAGTTGTAATTAGGATAAACATCTATTTTAAAGATGGGAAAACTGAAGCCCAGAAATCTATTTACTAATTTTGGACATTTCTAAGCCGTATAATATATGGTCATTGTGATAAATACAAATGATAAAGTAAATACAAATTTCCTTTCTCAGTACCAGGCATTCAAGAAGCATTCAATGAATTATCATTTCAATATTCTAAATGAAATATAAATGAATTAAAGAATTTTTGAGCCCTCATTTCAATACCTGAGAACATTTGCCTCTAGGCAGTAATAGAATTTTACTTTTACACAAAAGTTTCGAGATAATTTAAGACCAGTTCCTCGAAGAAAGAAGCTTAAAGAAGTCTTTTTACTTGCCTGAGAGAGCAAAGAAAATCTGTTGCTTAGTCGTTTCAGTCTTGAAGACTGTGCAGCCCTATGGACTGTAGCCTGCCAGCCTCCTCTGGCCATGGGATTCTCCAGGCAAGAATATTAGAGTGGATTGCCACGCCTTCTTCATAGCTAAAGTGGATCAGGGATCTAATATTGGCTGATAAACAGAACTAGTACATTTTTAATTAAATCCTCTTATGTTTTATTTAGCATAACTATACTCAATGTACCACATCCTAGGATCCATCCCCCGTACCTATGTTTCATAGAAGCCATCCCAAGCATCTTATTACATCAGCTTGTTCATTTTCCTCTGGCTACTTTCCTTATCCTCTTTTTGGTGTTATGTCAAGAGATACATGACATCATTCTAGAGGGTTGCCTTGTGGTTCTATTTCTGGCTGTAGTCCACCACTTTCAGCCCTGGCCCAATGCCAGGTTAGTCATATACTGATTCACCAGTTGGCAAGAAACCAAAGTGTTTCTAGCCATGGAAACTACAAGAGAAAATGAAATGGAGAAGGCAGTACAGAAACCCAAAGTCAAAGACTCACTCCCAACTCTTGGCCCAAGATTCAATTTAGAAAGAATATGTGCGATGATGCCAGTAGACACTGGGAATTTTACAGAGTGTTCTGAGTAGTTTTTGGCCTTTCCACAATTTCTGGCATGAACAATGCATTAAAAGAATACTAAATCATCAATGATTTTTTTCTCATCTCTAAAACTCTTTTCAAATTATTTTTCCTTAAAGTCTTAGATTTAAAATGGATATTTGAGATTTTAATATAGTCTTCCAAACAACATCTACTTTTGTAACATCTCCCTCAGGGGGGCAGTCAGCTACATTGTTTGACAGATCCAACTATTAGAAAGTCCTTAGTTTCATTCAGAAACATCTGCCTTTCTGTAATTTTCAGGTGCTGGTCAGAAATCAATCTTAAGGCCACAGCATTTCAAAGTCGGCAAGAATCTCAAGACTGTTCTGCTCTCTAGATGTCCACAATCATGGTAAATCTCCGTATCACATTAGAACTCATATTAGTTAGTTTTTGCTAGGTAACCAATCATCTCCATCACCCTTAACAAAAACACTTATTGTCTCTCATCTGAGTAATCCTTCCACTGGCTGGCTCAGATGCAGATAGGTGGTCTAGAGTGGCCTGATTCACATGTCAAGCAGTTGTCAGGCTGGTGGTTCTAGAGGTGACCTCAGCTGGGACAGTTTGTCTTTGCTCCACATGGTATTTCATCATTTCATCCTTCAGTAGACACTCTGGGTTTCTTCACATGATTATCTCATGGGCCAAACAGCATTACTTTTTCAGCCCCTGATGAACCATGTTTGCTAACATTCTTTTGGCCAAAGCAAATTACATGGGTATATGAGTCTTCCCTGGTGGCACAGCAGTAAAGCATCTTCCTGCCAGTGCAGGAGATGCAGATTCGATCACTAGGTTGGGAAGGTTCCCTGGAGAAGGAAATGGCAACCCATCCCAGTATGCCTGACTAGGAAATCCCATGGACAGAGGAGCCTGGCAGGCTACAGTTCACAGGGTTGCAAATGAGCCACGCATGACTTAGCAGACTAAACATCACCAACAACAGGGCTGGATGGTGTCACCCCAACCCTCTTCCTAAGTTCACATCCTTTCCAGAATGTTATAATATGAACTTATTATAGGGTTATAACAAGGGTTACTGAAGATGTAATTAAAGTGAGGTCATACTGAAGTACAGTGGGCCTGTAACCAGTAGGACTTGCACTTTATAAGAAGAGATACAGAAACACACAGGGAGAATGCTGTGATGACTGCAGGAGATCAAGGATTGCCATTAATATCAGAAGCTAAGAGAAAGGCATGGAATAGATTCTTACATGGAGCCTTCAGAGAGAATATGGTCCCACCAATAACTTGATTTCAGACATCTAGCTTTCAAAGCTATGAGATAAAAGGTTTCTCTTGTTTTAAGTGACCTAGTTTGTGGCAGATTGTTATGGCAACCCTGGGAAATCAATCACACAGCCTAGCAGACATTCAAGGGATGAGAAAAAACATTACCACTTTTTACTTTTACTTATACTAAGAAGAAATATCACCTTGCAAAGTGATGTAAACAGGGATGGGAAGAATCTGCAGACATGTTTTCAACTTACCAGAGAGCTCTCAGAGCTTTACCAGAGGCACGTGACACTTATATTCATCACCCCCTACTGCCCCCCCACCACCGAATCATCCTTTCCAGGATATTTCCTCCCCATTTCTAAAACAAGGTCTCAAAATCCCTTCCATATAGGATGCTCTCTTGTATTACAAATTTGTTCATATCCCTCTTTGCCAGGGACCAGCCCCAGCTGATCCAGGGTATTCGAAGGAGAGACTGCCTAGGCGACTATTTATATGCTAATTAGAGATATAAAGAATAATAGAATGAGGATAGCTCAGTAGGAAAATTCAGTGGAGAAAAGAGGCTGAGTAGCTTGGTTTACGCGGGAGACCAATAAAACTTCAAGACAAGAAGTTTGCACCACTTACGTAGGCCACAGGCGCCCTCTCGAATAGTAGAAGGTGCCTCACCCTAGACACCTTCTCGAGTGGGTCTTAGAAGCCCAGGCATAATTAGTAAGCGTGGTGGGTTCCGCGCTCCAGATGGAGACTTCAGCCAGAATGTGAAAAGAATGACATGGGGAGACCAAGCGCTGGTGAGCAAGGCCCATAGCTTTATTTTCAACAGGGGCTTATATACCCTAAGTTACACATAGAGGATAATAGGGGATGCAAAGTCAGCAGTCTTTGATTCTTATCAAAAACCAGGGTTTCTTTCCTGCAAATTTATCGTATACAAATGGTTTAGGTGATTTACATCATCTTCTGGCCAGAAGGCCTACTAACATTTTATGACTCTTGACAAGGACTTATCAACAAAGACTTATTTTCTCTAAGAGTAATTATTTTAAGGTTTGGCGCCATCTTCCAAAGATAAAATTGCATTCCTATAGGGTGGATGTGTAATGGGTTTACAACAAAGGAAAGAATTTATTACCTTAGGGTCTAAAGTTACTAACACCAAGGCCACTACTTATTTTTTCTATATACCAACTATTAATTAATACATATTCAAGGATGCAATTCAGGGGATGTGAAAACTTGGCAACAAGCATTGACTCATCAATGAAATCCTTTACTAGTCTTATTCTGACAGTTTCTAACTCTCTGAGAGGCTCTAAGCTATTTGAATATCTTAAGCTTCCCATGCCTCTGGAGGCTGGGAGACTGTAAACAATCGTATGCATAGCTGCAGGAGTCCGGGTAAACTTGTCAGGCGAGTTAGAGAGCCATCTGAGGGGTTTGGATTTAAACACTCCTAATTGCCCAGGAACTTTATTAATTGGAGCTGTAAGTTAACTCTTTGACAGAGAGAGCGAGATGGTGGTAGGGGACAGCCCCCAGTAAAGTCAGAGGTGAGAGCACAAAGCAATAAAGTAGGCAGACTCTGGTTTTTTGGGGGAAGATACTCGAGAATATCCAGGGAGACTCCCGAGGCTCGATCCCGCCTTTGCGTATGCCGAGCCTCCTTCCTCATGACCTTTGTCACGAGTGGAATGTCTCTCGCCGGCTCCCGGCACCTCTTGAAATGCAGGGCACAGGCTTCCCTGGTGTCACAGTGGATAAGAATCCACCTGCCAATGCAGGGGACACATCCTGGTCCAGGAAGATTCCACATGCCAAGGAGCAACTGGACCCATGAGCTGCAACCACTGAACCCACGTGCTACAACTACAGAGGACTACGCCCCTAGAGCCTTTGTGCAACAAGAGAAGCCACCACAGTGAGAAGCCCACACACCACAATGAAACTCAGTGCAGTTAGAGAAGTCCTGGGCAGAGCAACAAAGACCCAGGGCAACCAACAATAAAAACAAATAAATAAAATCCTTTAAAAAAAGAACCACAGGGCAGTAGCTGGGGGTGGGGGAGAGGTGAATGAATTGGGAGATTGGGATTGATACATATACACTATTTATACTGTGGGTAAAATATATAACAAATGAGAACATAGTGCATAGCGCAGGGAATTCTACTTAAAGCACTGTGGTGACCTGAATGGAAAGGAAGTTCAAAAGGAAAGGGATATAATGACAACTGATTCCAGTATTCTTGCCTGGAAAATCCCATGGACAGAGAAGTCAGGCAGGCTACATACAGCACGTGAGGTTGCACAAGAGTCAGGCACTGCTTAGTGACTAAACAACAACAACAACATTTATATGCATGGCTGATTCACTTTGTTGTACAGTAGAAACTGACACAACACTGTAAAGCAACTGCTGCTGCTAAGTCTCTTCAGTCGTGTCCGACTCTGTGCGACCCCATAGACGGCAGCCCACCAGGCTTCCCTATCCCTGGGATTCTCCAGGCAAGAACACCGGAGTGGGTTGCCATTTCCTTCTCCAATGCATGAAAGTGAAAAGTGAAAGTGAAGTCGCTCAGTCGTGTCCAACTCCTAGCGACCCCATGGATTGCAGCCTTCCAGGCTCTTCCGCCATGGGATTTTCCAGGCAAGAGTACTGGAGTGGGGTGCCATCACCTTCTCCATGTAAAGCAACTATACTCCAATAAAAACTAACTTTTTTTAAAGGACAGGGCATTGATATTACTATATGCTCTGGATGTCTTCTCTTGAGCCACAGCACTGAGTTCTGTGTTAGTCAGGCTGTGTTTGGCCACAAGTAATAGAAAAATCTGACTTGCCAGGGCTTATTGTTTTGCCTAAGAAGTCTGGAGATGGCTGGTCCCAAGTGAGGTAACTCCACAGCATCAGGGGTTACGTCAAAATCTCTGAAATTCTCTTAGTCGCCCCTGAATGACTGCAAAAGGTCTACCTCAGCTCTGAACATCGTATTTCCACGTGGCCATGTCCCACGTGAGCAAGGCATTGGAAAGGAGAAATGAAAGAGAAGTTCCCTGACTTGCCTTCGTCATGTCATCAGGAAAGAAATGTTGCCAGGAAGTCTCTCAGAAAATTTTCCCACATTCTCCCAGGCTAGAACTGAGTCACATAGCTACTCCTTGCTACTCAGAGTCTGTGAAAGCAAATTCCTGCTTTGCCAGCTCTACTGAGGGCACTGGTAAGGGAGAGAGCTATTGGGAAGGGCTGTTGGGTATAGCTCCTGGGCAGCCAACCAAGGGTATTAGAGACACTTCCTCAGAAACACATGACATTTTGAGGCAGGTTATTATGGATGTGCTCAATTTTACATAAGGGATTTTTAGAGATGACCAAGAAATTGTCACCGACTCTTTAAATTACCAACTAATTTGCTTATCATATAAGACAGGGAATAAAATAGAGAATAGGAATTAAGCATGAGGGTTCTGAAGTCAGACTATCTGGGCTGAAACCCTGGCTTTTAATTTACCAGGTGAGTGACCATGGGTAAACGACTTAACTTCTCTATGTCTCAGGTTCTGCATCTTAAAAATAGTACCTACTGTTAGGGTTGCAAAGATTAAATTTATTACACTTGTTACAATGTCTGGCACAAAGTAAGTACTCAAAAAATATTAGTCATTACCTCTATGCCCATCACCACTGTGGGATAAGGTAAGGACCAGATGCAGAACAAGGAACAATGATGTTAGTGGACATATATTTACATTAATAACCTATAAGAACACATCAGAATCTATTAAAAGTAATTAACTTTAGTAGTAATAAAGAGACTTTTTAGTGAATATTTTCATATATTCTAAGTTTGAGAATATATAGTATCCGAGTTCCCATTAAGTATTTAAATCAATTAGGTCATGATTTCAGGAAGTTATAAGGTAAAACATTTTCCCAAATTGCAGCAAGTTACCTTTGAGTGACTGAGTTAAGGATTTTGTTTATATATTTTTACCTTTCTGGAACTCCTCTGTAGAAAGCAGCATGATGCCCCCTTCCCTGCAACTGAAAGATGTCTAGGTCTGAAATGCTGGAATCCATGAATGTTTTAGGTTACGTGACCAAGACGAATTAAGGTGGCAGATAGAATTAAGGAGGTGGCTAATAGTTGACACTAAATAAGGAGAGTCTCCTGGATTATCAGCAGACTCAATATCACAAGATCCTTAAATGTGGTAAGGGGAAGCTGAAGAGTCAGGGGCAGTGCAATGCTGATAGGGACAGGATAAAGGGACGAAGTAGGTGTTTAAATAGGTAGTAGTTAATTAACCCCACTAAGGGATCATACGTAAAGAAAAAAGTATGGGAGAGCCCTGTAATTGAATAATTATTTAAGAAAGCAGGCTTGCCTGATAATAAAACCACACAACAGAAGCATGAGACACGGCCCAAACAAAAACCAGTGGTAGAATGAGACCCGCAAGCTGCCCAGTGAGGTCAGTAAGTTAACAATTCCTAGAACATGCTCCTTCTCACACACTGAAAACAACAATATAACGGAAGGGTGACATTATACTGAAACCTGAGATGATTTCCCATATTTTAGTAAATGTTACTGCATTTTTGCTCATTTCAATTGCACCATGACAGTCCTGGTTTGACCATACTGGGGACAAGAAAACTCCCCCACCTGATGTGGAGAAGGAACTGATGATGGAAGTTTGACGTGTGCTCCAGAATGAGGAAAAAGGTGGTCTTCTGTTCCTCCTCCACTTATCCTTTGATTATAAAACTGTAAGTTCACGGGGCAGCATCCTCTTGCTCACCTGCCCGTAAACCTCACAAGTGTCCTATTCTAATAAATCACTTCTTATCTATCATTTTTCCTCTCGCTGAGTTCTTTCTGTGCCATAACATAAAGAACCAGAGCTCTCCTCAGTTTCAGTGCCATGTGAGAAAGACTCAACTGGCCATTGCTGGTGGGGAAGGTAGCAGGGGACGATGAACAAAGGAGAACAGGCAGCCTACAAAAGCCGGGAAAAGTAAGAAAATGGATTTTCCCCTCAATTCATTGTTCAGTTGCTCAGTCATGTCTGACTCTTTGAAACCCAATGGGCTGCAGCATGCCAGGCTTCCCTGTCCTTCACCATCTCCCAGAGCTTGCTCAAACTCATGTCCACTAAGTCAGTGATGCCATAGAACCTCAGATGGAGCCCTATGGATCTCAGATCTCTAGAATTTATGGTACTGTTTGAGTTAAGTCATTAGGTTTACAATTATTTGTTATTGAAGCAATAGAAAACTAGTATATATGTTCCCCATGTTTTAAATAATGAGAATGAATCAACAGTCAGAAATAAATACAATTTAAAGAGTTTATATACATATGCATACAAAATGGAAATGGGACCAGAGTATTAAATAACATTTCCATAATGTATACATGAGATGACACACACCACTAGCTTGTAATTTTTCATAGACATGGGCCCAAGGCACCCAGGCAATTTTCATAAGGCACAAAAGAGGCCAAGTGTATGCTCTCACATGCCTGGTATTAATATTTTTCATTCTACCTATTTCCAAGTCCTTCACAGACTGTTCCACAGCCAGCAGGCATGTTGTATCTACCTAGTCTTCAACAGAAGTGCAGATTTTACAAAAAAAAAAACAAAACAGGAAAATATAACTGTAAAAAGGAAAGACATATCAAAAAGACTGATAATACAACATCATTGCTTGAACAGCAGAAAATGTTCTGAGACACCAGATAGAAATCAGTTTCTAATGTAATATACCTAGTTTTCTAGGGAACAGAAAATTGTCTGTTATAAATGCATCGTCATGATGAAAATTGGGAAAAAAAAATGTTGTGCCAAATTCCTCTGTTTTTCATCCTACCTTTGAAACCTAGGACCTAAAAAAGATCTAAATACAGTAGCTAGATGTTTTTTAAAGATGAAAATTAAAAGCAGTTGGAAAATCTTCTTTAAAGAGCAAATTGAAGTAGTTGTTATAAGAAAAGTGTTTAAACTTTTTCTTAAATGGTTCAATTCCCTCTTGATCATGAAAGTAATATATATAGATGTTAAGAAATGTCTAAAATACAGAAAAATATGTAAAAGAAAATACTAATCATTCGTATTAAGAGGTAACCATTGCTAAAAACCTTTGCTATATTTTCTCCCATTTTGTAGGCTTTTTTCATAGTAAAGATAAAATAATATGTTGTATATACAATTTTTATTTATTCTCTTAACATTAAAACAATAGCCTTTACTTTGAAATACAAAATTGTAGTAATATCATAATTTTTATATTGTATAATTTTCATATTTGCATCCACTGTGTGGATGTGCCACAATATATTCACACTTTCCCTAGAGTTGAAGAATTAAGTTACTTATTAGTGTTCATACTGACAAATAATGCTTCAACCCAAAGCTTTATAGGTAGATTTTTCTATATTAAGGATTGTTTCTTCAGGATCAACAGAAGTAGAATAAAATAGGTAAAACCTAAAAGCTTTTGCAAAGCGAAAGAAACATAAACAAAATGAAAAGACAACATACAGAATGGGAGAAAATATTTGCAAATGATATAACCAACACAAGATTAATCTCTAAAACATGCAAACAATTCAATATAAAAAAAAACCCAATCAAAAAATGGGCAGATGATCTAAGATATATTTCTTCAAAGAAGACATACAAATGACCAAAAAGGATATGAAAAGATGCTCAAAATCACGAATTATTAGAGAAATACAAATCAAAACTACAATGAGCTATCACTTCTCACTGGTCAGAATGGAAATCATCAAAAAGTCTACAAATAATAAATGCTGGAGAGTGTGTGGATAAAAGGAACCCTCTTGGCGGGAATGTAAATTGGCACAGCCACTATGGAGAACAGTATGGAAGTTCCTTAAAAAACTACAAGCAGATCCCATTCCTGAGCATATATCCAAAGAAAACCATAATTCAAAAAGATACACGCACCCCAATGTTCATTGCAGCACTATTTAGAATAGTCAATCCATCGAAACAAACTAAATGTCCATCAACAGATGAATGGTTAAAGAAGATGTAGTATATTTAGACAATGAAATATTCCTCAGCATAAAAAAGAATGAATGCCATTTGCAGCAACACAGATGGATCTAAAGATTATCATACTAAGTGAAGTAAGCCAGACAGAAAAAGACAAATATTATATGATACTGCTTATATCATTAAAAAAAGATACAAAGTAACTTATGTACAAAACAGAAATAGACCCACAAACATAAACTTTGGTTACCAAAGGGGAAAGGAGGTAACCAAAGGAGTTTAGGATTAACAAATGTACACTACTATATATAAAACAGATAACCAATGAGGACCTACTGTATAGAACAGGGAACGAAACTGAATATTTTGTAATAGCCTCTAAGAGAAGAGAATCTACAAGAATATCTTTGAAAATTTAATACATATTGCTAAAATTCTTCCTAAACATGTATACATTTATCTTCAAGCAATACTTGAGATAGTCTATATTACAACTCTCATAAGCACTGAGTATTAACTGAGTATTATTACTTTTAAATCTTTATAAGTTTGATAAACAGAAAATAATATTCCCTTTTTTAAATGTATTTTTTAGTTAGGTTAAACACCGCTCACTTTCTATTAGTACATCCTTTTTTGTAAATTTTCTAGTCACTGCTGCTGCTAAGTCGCTTCAGTCGTGTCCGACTCTGTGTGACCCCATAGACGGCAGTCCACCAGGCTCCCCCGTCCCTGGGATTCTCCAGGCAAGAACACTGGAGTGGGTTGCCATTTCCTTCTCCAGTGCATGAAAGTGAAAAGTGAAAGTGAAGTCGCTCAGTCATCTCCGACTCTTCGCCACCCCATGGACTGCAGCCTACCAGGCTCCTCCGTCCATGGGATTTTCCAGGCGAGAGTCCTGGAGTGGGGTGCCATCGCCTTCTCCGTTTCTAGTCACATCATTTGTCAATTTGTTTTTTAGGATTGATTTATTAGAATTTATAGCAGTGGGGCAGAGACACTGAGCAAATGACAAAAGCAAATACTGGTTTATTATGGGGTTAGTTTCAGATCAGATATACCCAGGGAACATCCTCTCTCACGGCAAGAAATGGCAACCACAGAAATACTGTCAAGACCCTGCTCTCTGCGTGCCTCTAGGGAAGCCCTTCCAAAGATCACCCCCATACTGGATGTTTATACTCATAAAAAAATCACAAGACATAAAAATTACTTGCCTGTACTTTCCTAAAAATTCTTACCTTTAGGAGCAAGTTTATGGTTCCAAGGAAATCCAGACATACCTTATCTAGAAGACCTCTAATAGAAGGAAATGGAGGTAGGCAGAGCAGGGCCAAGAGCACTCTATTGGAATAAGACTTCCCAGTCCATTGCATGTCCATGGGGATGATTCCCTTTAAAAAAGAGAGGGGGTCCCTAAGAGCTACCACCGTGGGATGAATAGTGGATCAATGAGTTTCATCAGTTATTTGTACTTAGTAATATAAATAACAAATGGAGTTGCCCTAATGATGTTTTTATTTTTATTTTTTTAAATTTTATTTTATTTTTAAACTTTACATAATTGTATTAGTTTTGCCAAGTATCAAAATGAATCCACCACAGGTATTGATTTCATATAATTTTCATGAACAGTTTGTATAATGACTCTTCACCCTGTTAACAGCTTGGTTTGGCTTAAGAATAATGTAACAAACATTCTAGGTTTGAGGGAGTTTTGGTTTATCTGGGGAGGTTTTGTTGCTTTTTCTTTGGGAGTAGCTAAATAAATCAAATAAAATGGGTTGTTTCCTAAAAATAATACTTAACATGCAATTATAGCTTCAGGGAGGTAGGGGGAGGGCTGTGTGCAGAACATTCCAGGTGGATTTTCAGATCAAAATCTCATCCACTTGAGAATTCAAAGAACAAATAAAGCATGTCATGAAAAAAATAGAGGGGGTCCCTCATTGAGCAAGATGTCTGACTCTTCACGACCCCATGGACTGCATAGTCCATGGACTTCTCCAGGCCAGAATAATGGAGTGGGTAGCATTTCCCTTCTCAGGGGATCTTCCCAACCCAGGGATCGAACCCAGGTCTTCCTCATTGCAGGCTGATTCTTTACTAGCAGAGCCAGGGAAGCCCAAGAATGTTGGAGTGGCTAGCCTATCCCTTCTCCAGGGGATCTTTCCAACCCAGGAATCAAACCAGGGTCTCCTGCATTGCAGGTGGGTTCTTTACCAGATGAGCTACCAGGAAAGACCCCCTTATTGAGCAAGATACCCTATTGGTAGTTTTGCATGGTATCTACTCCCTGTCCACTTGACAACTTATAATGATACATATTGGGACACGAGTAGGAGGCAGCAAGGCTGTAGGAGGAAGAGGAGACTTGATCTTTCCTCTCTGTTTCCTATTCCTGTGAACATCACCAAAGTGTTTCTCCACCCTGAGGGCAGTTCTTTCTTGAAGTAGCAGTTGAATCCAGCTGGCATTTTTTTTCCAATACTTGAAGAGCCAGTTTTATCAAATCCCACCCCAGCCTGAGACTCTAGCAGCAGCCAAACAATACCTCTTCCTGCCTTGCTCTGAGCTCAGAAACACCAGAACCTGCTGAGCAGCCGCCCCTCCTCAGAGGTCTGAGTTTTGGTTCTCCAGGGTGTGTCCTCTAGGACTCTAGATTTTAGTAATCCCAGCCTCTGCCCACTGTGCCCTCCGCCCTAGCTGCTTCCTGCCATGGCAACCTCCACAACACTTCAGAACTCTCTTGTGGTCTAGAGACAGATGTGAGGCTGGGGAGGAGAGACCACACTATTTCCCCCACTGCCTTTCCACCTCAGGCAGTGTCTCTGTGGCTCCAGCTCCTCCTGGACAGGGTTTCAGCTTCTTTTGGGTAATTCCAGCCCCTGGGCTTTGATAAGGGCATCTCTCCCCTTAGATGAAGGTAGGTGATGTCTTCCTGCTACTACAAACCCCTGCGTTATGTCACCATCCCCAATTGAGTCTCTCAACCCCTTCAAGAGCTGAGTAATCAAATTAAAAGTCCTCTATTAAAAACACCAGAAGAAGTTTCTGGGTTACTGGTTGAACAGTGGTACAAAGGGAAAGGCTTTTCCTATTATTTCCCACCTTGTGGAAGGAGCTCCAGTTATGGAATAATCCTGGCTTCTCTCTGCCGCGTACCCATGGAACCACTGACAAAGGACTAAACTGATTTGACTGATGAATGTGGAAGCAGAAATTAGGCTCATAGCGCCCAGTCTTTTCTCTTCTCCTTTTCTCGGAATGTCAGTGCACCCTCAGGCAGAGTGTGCTCTATTCCGCTTTCAGCAATATGATAAAAAGAGTCGACCCTAAACAGGATGCTTGCAGATTTCCAGGGCTGCCAATGGCTGGGTAAGTCTGCCTAATTTTAATTTGTGGATTACGAAGTCCACTGGCTGACAAATGCAAGCGCATTGTTCTTTATCAGCAATGTTTTGATTATTCCATCTTTATCACTCTTGTTTCATATGCCTCAGTACAGAATTCAAACAGGGAAGAGAATCTTATTAAGACCCCTCAGAAACCCAGCATAAATAAAACTCATATATATTATATTCTAATTAATCATATTCCTAAATCCCTAGGCCAACTAAAAATAATAGCTAATCCTATAGTTTATAGTATGCCAGGAATCATTCTAAGTATTTTACATATAACTCATTTAATCTCAAACCAATACAATGTGTATTATTTAAAATTCCTGTTTTAGAGCTAAAAAAAAAAATTGAAACAGAGAGATATTATACAACTTGACCAAAGTCACACAGATAATAAGTGGGTAGAATCTATAATCAAACTCCAAAAGCTGGGCTATAAAATCTATAGCACCATGCTGTGCTGCTTACAGTTTAGATTTTAACAAATGATTCTGCACTTCATCTAATGTGATTTAATTTTAGTCTTTGATGCATTATTTCAAATATTTCACGTAACCCAAAAAAGCAGTCTCAGTTCTTGCTGCACGTCAACTTTGATATAGAACCCTGTATTATTTCCCTCTGCAAGAAGAATCCATTCCGACCAAAGACATCACTAAACAACATGAGTGCTTGCGAGCTAAGTTGCTTCAGTCGTGTCCAACGCTGAGATTCTATGGACTGTAGCCCACCAGGCTCCACTGCCCATGGGATTCTCCAGGCAAGAATACTGGAGTGCGTTGCCATGCCCTCCTCCAGGGGACCTTCAACCCAAGCATCCAACCCACATCTCCTGTGTTTCCTGCATTGGCGGGTGGGTTCTTCACCACTAACGCCACCCGGGGAAGCCCACTGAGCAGCGCAGATTTTACCAAAGACTTCACAAAAGAAATGGAAAAGGTGATTTGCAACTAATATCCCATGGCAAACTACAATGTTTTCTGCAATGAACACATTCCTAAAGACTTCAGTCATTCTCCTCTGGCAACCTGAAAGATGATGATGATGCCATAAAAATAAAGGTAAAACCTTTCCTCCAGTATCCTGTGATTCTAGCACCCACCCACACCACACACAAAAGTTTCCACCCTTTATTACACTCTGCAATTTATTCCTGCTTCTTCCTCCAGACCTATTTGTTTAACTCCCTACCACAAAGTTCAACAAAGATCTCCAGTCACAGGGGCCTACCCTTCTCAGAAAAAGGAAGACGTGGATAGAAATAGATTCAAACAGTGTTGTGTCAGAGCTACTCTATACCAGCTTGCAAGAGCCAGCTGCCAAATTTTCAGGAATTCCGCAAGCAGTTCTTAAGTACATTAATTATAAAAAACTAAATTACATAAACTTACAGTAAACAAGCGGCATTAGAACAAAGATAGCAAATACTCAAAACTGACTGCTTCCTAGTTCTTTTGCTATATTTTGCACTTATCTATGCTCTTGAAGTTTACAGTTACCATTTCTGTATGGTGAAAATACTAAATAAAAACGTTTTTGTATCACTTCCCAGCTCTGTATTCAACAATGTCTTATCAGTAGCTTAAAATGAGCCATGGTGGGAGAATTTATGCCATGGAAATAGGCAAAACTTAACAACAAGAGTTTTTTGTTTTTTTTTTTCCCCTGGAGAGCCTATTATTAAACATGTATGAGCACACCAGTAGAAGACAGTGTACAGATGATAAATTTGTTCAGTTGTCAAGTCATGTCTGACTCTTTGTGACCCCATGGAATATAGCCCACCAGGCTCTTCTGTCCATGGGATTTCCCAGGCAAGACTACTGGAGTGGGTTACAATGGTCTCCTCCAAGGGATCTTCCCAACCCAGGGGTTGAACCTGTGTCTCCTGCATTGACAGGTGGCTTCGTTACCACTGAGCCACCAGGGAAGCCCAATAGATAAATAGATAGATGTATATATGCATACATACTTACTTGCCTATATACAAAGACATGTAGATAAATCAACACAAGTTTCCCTATAAAATATCTCTGTATTTTAACAAAAATTCTTTTAACTTTCAGCTAAACAACTACATACTCTGTATTTCCCATAGATTATAAAACACATGGTTTCATACAGGGCATGAAAATGAAAACTCAAACAATTCACCGAACCTCCTTGCACATAAACAGACAATAGTGGGGAAAGGGAACTAACGACAGAAACCAGGTAGGCTTGGCACAAAAGATTCTTTGAAGACTTGAGGGAAAGGCTGAGCCAGCACAAGTCCCTGGGGGCAGTTATACATTCTAAAGTACAGGTGGTCAGCATAAACATTCTCCAAGAGCAGGGGTGCACTTAGAGACCTCTTCTCTAAACAAGAAAAATGATACTTTAAATTGGGATGGAGGGTAAGCAATTTCTACATCAGAGAGCAATACCAAGCAAATTTGCCAAACCTGTCAGTTAGAGAACTGGGAATTGATTGTTGGGGCAATCTTCTCCAGCACCAATCTAGGTAGACAAAATAGCCTTTTTTAAAATGTGATGATGCTGTATCTCTCTGAGTTTTATTATAATGCTAATGACATACTTCAATAGTGACTGAATTTTATTAAAGTAGTAACTACAGCTTGAGATCCCCAAAAGCCGAGGCAGCGCTGTTTCCCATTTTATTTCAGGTAGCCCATATCTTCTATAGGAATATTTACAAATGCAAAATATTTTTATATGAAATTGTTATCAAGTCCAAGCTTGCTCCACTGGCCACACGATAGCCCAATGAACCTGAAAGACGAGGTGTTGAGGCAAGGAATATGACTTTATTTGGGAAGCTGGCTGACCAAGAAGATGGCAGACTATCATCTCAAAATAACCATCTCAAGATGCCAGGTTCTTTTAGGGATCAAAGATCGGGGGAGGTGAGGGAACAAAGTAAATTTAATTCTTGCAAATATCTCCTAGAATGGCAAGCCTCAGGCAGGGGAATATGTTAGTTTCTTTTCCTTACATTCATTCATAGGTGGGCAGGGTCAGATTATCACCTTGTGAGCTAAACAAAGGCACTTTAGTTCAGGCCAAGTGGGCAGGGTTCTCTGAAGCAAGCCATTATGCATGGTTATAATAACAAAAACGGGAAAAATAAGGGTTAAAGTCAAGAAACAGATCCAACATGGAGTCTCAATTAACTCCTCCCTGTTACAAAACTTTAAAATGTTAAATGTTTTATGATTACAGCTATAAACATTAAAATAAACATGGTGTAGAAACAGTTCAGTTCAAATATTTTTTTCTCTTTTTCTTTTTTTAATTTTATTTTATTTTTAAACTTTACAATATTGTATTAGTTTTGCCAAACATCAAAATGAATCCACCACAGGTATACCCATGCTCCCCATCCTGAACCCTCCTCCCTCCTCCCTCCCCAATATTTATATTGTTCAAATCACTGTTGTCATCACCAGGGAGGTAAAAAGATTATTCAACAAGAGCCCCACTTTGCAGATATTTACACTGTGGTTGCAGAGAAGCAACCAAGTGTACCCTGGATAACCTGCCTATCCAACTTGTAGTACAAATACGGTCACACTTTTAATAATCCAATTGCCCCAAGCCTGAATTACATAAGCATTCTCTCCAGCAGAAATCTGGGGGCAGAGCTATTTACTTGGTTCAAAGAGGAAACTTTGAAGTACACAAGACACAATTAGAGAGTTTGATCAGTTTATCAATGAGGCGGTGAGTTGTGAGCCTCAGTTTATAATTTTCATTACCTTTGTTCCCACTTCCTGGCCTCACTATTGAAGATGGATCCTCACCTTTGGCTGCTAAGTCATCCTTGCTAGATCAGACCTCTGAAGAAGCTGCAGTTATCCCTTCTGCTTTGTTTTTTAAAGTTTTATCTCCTTTAGCTTGCTTTCACAAGCCCATCATGCCAAACTAAGAAGAAAATCTGCTATATATTCTGTCTACAAAGACAAATGGCCATTTTGGTCCCCTTAAAATGTAGAGTTTCACCAGATATACTGCATCTTAAATAATTCAGAAAGAAATCTGGGCTATGATAAATGTGTACACAAATTCAACAGGAACACAGAGTACAGGGCAATTAAGTTTGACTGAATAAAGAGAGTTTTCCAGAGTCAGTGATATTTGCCCTGAGACTTAGAGTGAGGATTATGAAAACAGAGAAAGGCATTGATCAGTAAAACAGCCCAAGGGAAATGAATATTTGAAAATAAAAGGGACAGAAACACAAGGATCATGGGTGACCAGAAATGAGGGAGTTGAAAAGGAAAAGTTAGTTGAAGATCTACCTTTTGTTCAACTTTAAATATCATGTTAATGAGCTTGAAGTCTATTCTCAAGACAATGCAAAGCCACCCAAAGATTAAGAACAGAAGAAATGAGGTGCTTGTGTTAGGGGAAACACACTGATTGAACCGTTTACCTTGGCAGGCACCATACGAATCATTTGCATAAGTTATTTTATAACAGGAAGTCCTGGTAAAGAACACAGGATTACTAAGCCATCACCAAAGAGTTCACGGAAGTCAAAAGGAGGTACCACATGTCTTACCAGCTCCCAGAATCCTTCTCACTGGCATCAATCTTAGCTGAACCATGTGTGCAACACAAGGAAGGATCCTGAATCAGAATGATTGGCCAAAGAACGAGACTGTGAGTCACGTGGCAGAGCAGTCCTCCTGGGTTCTCTTACTCAGCTGCTCTCCACTTGGGCACCCTTTCCAATAAAGTCTCTTGCTTTTTCAGCTCATGTATTTCCTCAGACAATTTATCTCCAAGTGTTAGACAAGAACCCACTCTCAGGCCATGGATGGGGTCCCCTTCCTGCAACACCTGGATCTGTAATTCTGTGAGATAATCGGTCCCTATGCTGAGGAAAAACAGGCTGGAGGCAAGAACCTGAAGCTGTTCTCAGCTATCCAGTGATGAGACGGCACAGCCCTGAGAGTAGAGGCAGTGACAACCCAAGGGAAAGAACTGATTCCACTGGTATTTTAGGGCAGAGTTAGAAAACACTAGGGAATACCTGCACGTGGAGTGAAATAGAGAGGGAAAAGTCAGAAATGACACTGGAGTTGGTGGATAGGCAGACTGAATGAAAGCTATACCATTAACCACGCTAGGAAACATTAGAAGAGGAGAGTTGTAATGGAGCCATGATTAATAGCTTTCTTTTGGCCAGACTGAGTTTGATGTGCCCACAGGCCATACATGTAGAAAAGCACTTTCTAAATTCACATGGTTTAAGAAAAAAAAAAAAGGTAAATGCTTTTATTTGTCTCCAGGCTTAAAATGGGACTAACTGTGCTGTAAGGACATAAAAAAATACAACCTACAAAATTTCTCATCATATACAAATCTTCTGCTACAAAAACATTTCTGGCACCAATAAGATAGAATAATAGGTTGGAAATACATATTATTTTTTCTTGGTATATTTGCAGAATGAAATAGTACAAATTGATGTACATGTAAATGATTAATAAATAGCAAGAATTCACAGTTTGCTATTTGGAGAAAATATATGGATTTAGAGCCTTACCTCATATCATAAACCAAGTTAAATTAAAAAGAAATATAAAATAGAAGACAATGAAGGTGAATATGTCTTCAATCTCTGGATCTCAGAATGAGGACTATCTTGTATACTTAAAAACAATGAAAAAAGTCACATAATTTATAATTAATAAATTTGGCTACATAAACATTTATATTTCTTTCAATAACAAAAATTAGCTAAATTAAAAAGATGTAATATATTGAAATTTATAAGCAACAAATTTAACAGAAGAAAAATTATATTATATATAAATATCTAATAAGATTCCTTAAGAAAAAAAGAAAAGGGAAAAAGCTACAGATAGATAGTAAATATTTATTTCACTTAGAATGAAGAAATTTTCTAAACTTTTAAAAACTTCATGAGAAAAGCAAACACTAGTAAGTTAGTAATAAACAGACACTCTCAGATATAGCTGATAAGAGCATTAATTTTAATTTTTTAAAAAGCAAAGTGGCAATATTTACCAAATTTGATAACATAATCTGACTTCCCAATTCTGATAACATAATATAAAGAAATCATTAAAAATTCAGACAATAATTTACACTATTAAACACTGAAATGCTTATCTTTAAATACATTTAAAGATTTACATATTTCAAAATGTATATTCTGATGTTTATAATCATGAAATATAGCAAGCACTGTAAAAGTCTTGTTCCTTGGAATGAAAGCTTTGACAAACCTAGATAGTGTATTAAAAACAGATATATCACTTTGCTGACAAAGGTCCATATAGTGAAAGCTATGGTTTTTCCAACAGTCTTGTATGGATGTGAGAGTTGGACAGTGAAGAATAAAGATTTATATATAATCATCTTAGATGTAATCAATATAGAAGTATGACTGTAAGAGATAATTCTATAAAAAGAAAAAAGATCCACATGTATAATGTGTACAAATTCTTGATCCTTCCAGGAAAGGGAAGGACTGTGCCCCTCTCATCCTCTCCTCCCATTCCTACTGGCTGGAATTTGAGAGTACTGGTGGAAGATAGAAACCCTATGTTGATGATTGTTGTTGTTGAGCCGCTCAGGCAAGTCCAACTCTGCAACCCCATGGACTGCAGCACGCCAGGCTTCCCTGTCCTTCACTATCTCCCAGAGTTTGCACAAACTCATGTCCATTGAGCTGATGATTCCATCCAACCATCTTGTCCTCTGTTGTCCCCTTCTCCTCCTACCCTCAATCTTTTCCAGCATCAGGGTGTTTTCCAATAAGCCAGCTCTTTGCATCAGGTGGCCAAAGTATTGAAACTTCAGCATTAATCCTCCCAATGAATACTGAGGGTTGGTTTCCTTTAGGATTTACTGGTTTTATTTCTTTGGAGTCAAAGGACTCTCAAGAGTCTTCCTCAGCATCACAATTCAAAGCATCAATTCTTCAGTGCGCAGCCTTCCTTATTGTCCAACTCTCACATTCATACAAGACTCCTGGAAAAACCATAGCTTTGACTATATGGACCTTTGTCAGCAAAGTGATATATCTGTCTTTAACACACTGTCTAGGTTTGTCAAATCTTTCATTCCAGGGAACAAGCTTCTTTTAATTTCATGGCTTCAGTCACCAACCACAGTGATTCTGGAACCTAAGAAAACAAAATCTGTCACCATTTCCACTTTTCCTCCTTCTATTTGCCATAAAGTGATGGGACTGGATGCAATGATCTTAGATTTTTGATGCTGAGTTTTAAGCCAGCTTTTTCACCCTCCTCTTTCACCCTTATGAAGAGGCTCTTTAGTTTCTCTTCGCTTTCTGCCATTAGAGTGGTATCATCTGTATATCTGAGGTTGTTAATATTTCTCCCAGCAATCTTGATTCCAGATTAAGCTTCATCCAGCCTGGCATTTCACATGATGTACTCTGCACATAAGTAAATAAGTAAGATGACAGTATACAGCCTTGACATAGTCCTTTGCCAATTTTGAACCAGTCTGTTGTTTGACGACAGCCAATACATAGATAAAGCCTGGATCGTCAAAAGAAGCTTCTCATATCATCCTAGACTCATGTGATGTAGGTGTACCTGGCATACACATGCCACATACATTTAGTGTTCTAAGTGACAATACTGTAGAGCTATATGCAGAAATTAATAACTTTTGCTCACAGATCAAAATTTGGCAACATACTTGTGCAGGTTGGTGTACATATACATGTCAGAGCAGATGGATGAGAAAGAGCATACAGATCTGTATGCCCCTCATTCTTCTTTACTATTTAAGATATCACCTCATTCCCTCCATTCAAAAGGGACAACATCAAAAAATCTAAAAATCATAAATGCCAGAGAGAGTGTGGAGAAAAAGGAACTCTCCTGCATTGCTGATGGGAGTATAAGCTGGTACAAAAACAATAGAGAACATTATAAATGAAGTGAAGTGAAGTCGCTCAGTGGTGTCCGACACTTTGCAACCCCATGGACTGTAGCCCACCAGGCTCCTCCATCCATGAGATTCTCCAGGCAAGAATACTGGAGTGGGTTGCCATTTCCTTCTCCAGGGGATATTCCTGACCCAGGGATCGAACCTGAGTCTCTTGCATTGTAGGCAGACGCCTTACCATCTGAGCTACCAGGGAAGCCCATCAGTTCAGTTCAGTTCAGTTCAGTCCCTCAGTTGTGTCCGACTCTTTGCAACCCCATGAATCAAAGCACACCAGGCCTCCCTGTCCATCACCAACTACTGGAGTTCACTTAAACTCACGTGCATGGAGTCAGTGATGCCATCCAGCCGATTGATCCTCTGTCGTCCCCTTCTCCTCCTGCCCCCAATCCCTCCCAGCATCAGAGTCTTTTCCAATGAGTCAACTCTTCCCATGAGGTGGCCAAAGCACTGGAGTTTCAGCTTCAGCATCATTCCTTCCAAAGAAATCCCAGGGCTGATCTCCTTCAGAATGGGCTGGTTGGATCTCCTTGCAGTCCAAGGGACTCTCAAGAGTCTTCTCCAACACCATAGTTCAAAAGCATCAATACTTCGGCGCTCAGCTTTCTTCACAGTCCAACTCTCACATCCATACATAATCACCGGAAAAACCATAGCCTTGACTAGAAGGACCTTTGTTGGCAAAGTAATGTCTCTGCTTTTAAATATGCTATCCTCAGATATGCAGATGACACCACCCTTATGGCAGAAAGTGAAGAGGAACTAAAAAGCCTCTTGATGAAAGTGAAAGTGGAGAGTGAAAAAGTTGGCTTAAAGCTCAACATTCAGAAAACGAAGATCATGGCATCTGGTCCCATCACTTCATGGCAAACAGATGGGGAAACAGTGGAAACAGTGTCAGACTTTATTTTTCTGGGCTCCAAAATCACTGCAGATGGTGACTGCAGCCATGAAATTAAAAGATGCTTACTCCTTGGAAGGAAAGTTATGACCAACCTAGATAGCATATTCAAAAGCAGAGACATTACTTTGCCAATAAAGGTTCATCTAGTCAAGGCTATGGTTTTTCCTGTGGTCATGTATGGATGTGAGAGTTGGACTGTGAAGAAGGCTGAGCGCCGAAGAATTGATGCTTTTGAAATGTGGTGTTGGAGAAGACTCTTGAGAGTCCCTTGGACTGCAAGGAGATCCAACTAGTCCATTCTGAAGGAGATCAGCCCTGGGATTTCTTTGGAAGGAATGATGCTAAAGCTGAAACTCCAGTACTTTGGCCACCTCATGCGAAGAGTTGACTCATTGGAAAAGACTCTGATGCTGGGAGGGATTGGGGGCAGAAGGAGAAGGGGACAACAGAGGATGAGATGGCTGGATGGCATCACTGACTCGATGGACGTGAGTCTGAGTGAACTCCAGGAGTTGGTGATGGACAGGGAGGCCTGGTGTGCTGTGATTCATGGGGTTGCTAAGAGTCGGACACGACTGAGCGACTGATCTGATCTGATCTGATCTAAGTTGGTCATAACTTTTCTTCCAAGGAGTAAGCGTCTTTTAATTTCATGGCTGCAATCACCATCTGCAGTGATTTTGGAGCCCCCAAAAATAAAGTCTGACACTGTTTCCACTGTTTCCCCATCTGTTTGCCATGAAGTGATGGGACCAGATGCCATGATCTTAGTTTTCTGAATGTTGAGCGTTAAGCCAACTTTTTCACTCTCCACTTTCACTTTCATCAAGAGGCTTTTTAGTTCCTCTTCACTTTCTGCCATAAGGGTGCTGTCATCTGCATATCTGAGGTTATTGATATTTCTCCCAGCAATCTTGATTCCAGCTTGTGCTTCTTCCAGCCCAGCGCTTCTCATGATGTACTCTGCATAGAAGTTAAATAAGCAGGGTGACAATATACAGCCTTGACGAACTCCTTTTCCTATTTGGAACCAGTCTGTTGTTCTATGTCCAGTTCTAACTGTTGGTTCCTGACCTGCATATAGGTTTCTCAAGAGGCAGGTCAGATGGTCTGGTATTCCCATCTCTTTCAGAATTTCCCACAGTTTACTGTGATCCACACAGTCAAAGGCTTTGGCATAGTCAATAAAGCAGAAATAGATGTTTTTCTGGAACTCTCTTGCTTTTTCCATGATCCAGAGAATGTTGGCAATTTGATCTCCGGTTCCTCTGCCTTTTCTAAAACCAGGTTGAACATCTGGAAGTTCACGGTTCACGTTTTGCTGAAGCCTGGCTTGGAGAATTTTGAGCATTACTTTACTAGCATGTGAGATGAGTGCAATTGTGCGGTAGTTTGAGGGAAGCCCATGGAGGTCCCTAAAAACTGAAAATAGAGCTATTCTATGATCCTGCAATGCCATCCCTAGGCACATATCTGGAGAAAAACATAATTTAAAAAGATACATGAACCCCAAAGTTCACTGCAGCACCATTGACATTAGTGAAGACATGGAAGCAATCTAAGAGTTCGTTGACAGATGAATGGATAAAGAAGATGTAATATATATATATCATTGAACATTAGTCATAAAAAAGAATGAAATAACACCATTTGCAGCAACATGGTTGGACCTAGAAATTATGACACTAAAAGAAGTAAATACATCTATCACATGATATCACTTACATGTGGAATCTAAAAAAAATGATACAAATGAACTTCTTTACAAAACATAACTAGACTCACAGACGTAGAAAACAAACTCATGGTTACCAAAGGGGAAGGGAGAGGGAGGGAAAACAGGAGTTTTGGATTAAAATTACACACTGCATGTGTGCTAGGTCACTTCAGTCGTGTCTGACTCTTTGTGACACTATGAACCATAGTCCGCCAGGTTCTTCTGTCCATAGAATTCTCCAGGAAAGAATACTGGAGTGGGTTGCCGTGTCCTCCTCCAGGGGATATTCCCCACTCAGGAATTGAACCTGCATCTTTTATATGTCCTGCATTGGCAGGCAGGTTCTTTACCACCAGCAAAACTTGGGAAGCCCAAAATATACACACTGCTGCTGCTGCTGCTGCTGCGTCATTTCAGTCATGTCCGACTCTGTGTGACTCCATAGATGGCAGCCTACCAGGCTTCCTATCCCTGGGATTCTCCAGGCAAGAACACCGGAGTGGGTTGCCATTTCCTTCTCCAATGCATGAGAGTGAAAAGTGAAAGTGAAGTCGCTCAGTCGTGTCCGACTCTAGCGACCCCATGGACTGCAGCCTACCAGGCTCCTCCATCCATGGGATCTTCCAGGCAAAAGTACTAGAGTGGGGTGCCATTGCCTTCTCCGATACACACTACAATATATCAAATATATAACCAACAAGGACATATTTTAAAGCACATGGAACTATACTCAATATCTTATAAGAACCTATAATGGAAGAGAATGTAAAAAAAGAATATATGGGGAAACAGTAGAAACTGTGTCAGACTTTATTTTTTGGGCTCCAAAATCACTACAGATGGTGACTGCAGCCATGAAATTAAAAGACGCTTACTCCTTGGAAGGAAAGTTATGACCAACCTAGATAGCATATTCAAAAGCAGAGACATTACTTTGCCAACAAAGGCCCGTCTAGTCAAGGCTATGGTTTTTCCAGTAGTCATGTATGGATGTGAGAGTTGGACTGTAAAGAAGGCTGAGCACCGAAGAATTGATGCTTTTGAACTGTGGTGTTGGAGAAGACTCTTGAGAGTCCCTGGGACTGCATGGAGATCCAACCAGTCCATTCTGAAGGAGATCAGCCCTGGGTGTTCTTTGGAAGGACTGATGCTAAAGCTGAAACTCCAGTACTTTGGCCACCTCATGTGAAGAGTTGACTCATTGGAAAAGACTCTGATGCTGGGAGGGATTGGGGGCAGGAGGAGAAGGGGATGACAGAAGATGAGATGGCTGGATGGCATCACTGGCTCGATGGACGTGAGTCTGGGAGAACTCCGGGAGTTGGTGATGGACAGGGAGGCCTGGCGTGCTGCAATTCATGGGGTCGCAAAACTGAATATAAAACTGAATCACTTTACTACATACCTGAAACTAACACAACTTTGTAAATCAACTGTATTTCAAAGAATTTTTAAACAGGAATACCCACAATAAAAGATAGCAGAGGGGCCGACCTAAGAGAAGGAGCCTGAGTTCCTCATGACTGCTGAGTCTCATTATTAGTAATGGATTTCCTACTTCTTCTTTCTGTTCATGAGAAAGAGAAACAGATTCCTATCTTATTTAACCCACTTTTACCTCAGGCCTCTTGTCAAGCTTAAATGTTAAAAAGATCAAAACCATAACATTGTTCTATGTTCCCAACAGTATCAGAAGAGAATATAAGCAATATAAAATCTACTACTTCGGAAAAATAAATGCATAATTTAAAAATTTTAACACAGGAGTCAGTCTCACAGGTCAGTGACATTCACAGTACTCTAAAAATGTCAGTTTTTTGTCTCATCTTTTAGATATCTGAATTGTAAATGCTGTGATCCATGAAAGTTCCTCAGTCACAGGCTGTCTGCTGACTCATTAAGAAAGCAGTGTTTGTTATTTTACAGTATACTTTGAAGAATTAACTTAGCCTCTTACATTATGAGAAAATTTTAAATATAGCTACTTTCAAAAATTCAATTGTAAAACTTTTTAGGCATCCCTGGTAGCTCAGACCAGAGAATCTGCCTGCAGTGTAAAAGGCTCAGGTTCAATTCCTGGGTTAGGAAGATCCCCTAGAGAAGGGGATGGCTACCCACTCCAGTCTTCTTGCCTGGGAAATGGACAGAAGAGCCTGGTGGTCTACAGTCCATGGGATGGCAAAAAGAATCAGACACAACTAAGCGACTTCCACTTTCACTTTCACAGTACTATAACAAATCCAGCAATTGGCCCAGACTGAAATGTATTGAATATTTTTCTGTCACCTGGAAACCGTGCCCCAGCTGGACGTGTGAGAAGGAGCTGCTGTGTATACATGTCCTAGACTCTACACTTGAGAGGGAGTGAAACTAGGAGTTTGGGATTAAAATATACACACTATTATATATCAAAGAGATAATCAACAAGAACCTATTTTAAAGTACAGGGAACTACACTCAATATGACAACCTACAATGGAAGAGAATGCAAAAAAGAAAAAATATATACATGTATGTGTCTACCTCAGGTGAATGAACAATGGAAAAGTATTACAAACAATGATAGAACTTAGGCAAGTCTCCAAGGTAGCATGTTAAGAATCAAAGCAAAACAAGCCATCTGCCACAGTTGGTGTGGTAAGGAGGCTTACAGCGAGAGTGAGAGTGGAAGTGAAACACAGAGCTAGTGAAGAGCACAAAGATTTCGAGAGATGGAAGGAACTTGGTTCGCTACGAATGACCTGTATCAAAAATATTGCCACACATACATACATAAACAAAAAACATAGTTCAATAGACATATCTAAAGAAATAAGGGAATTACTCTTTTCAGTGAATCACCACCATCATTTCCCAGATCCCTCCATAAGTGATATAAAGACTATTCACTCCCATGCACTATTAGTTAAATTGCTAACATACCAACGATCGCTGGAGCAGAACAATAATAGGAATATAAATTTATATAATAATTGCTGAATTACTAAGGTAAGTCTGATAACAAAAGAGACTAGTTAACTGCTGTCTTGCCTTGCTTCCTTCCAAAAGCAATAGTTTTCAAAAACTCTCAGGAAAAAATTACCATGATTTCAGAAAGTAAATACAAAGAATGAGAATTTTAAGGTAGCTAAAACCTACCATAAATAATATTTTCATGGTTTTATTCAAAATTGTAATTGCTAAAACTAAAAATCAAGTAGAAATTCCCCAAGCTAAGGGTTCATTAATAATGGGTTGCTCACTTCAAACACTGGAAATATTTCTTAAAACATAAGCAGGTTTTTTTTTAATCATAAAGAGACATGAAAGATCATTCTGTTCTGAGAGATCAAGCAAGATTAAAAGATGATAATATCTGTCATTTTAAGCAAGGAGTGTACCCTTTAGGCCTTCCCATTTCTGATACAATCATGTGGGAACAGCACTTAAAGGAGAAAAGCTCCAAATTACATCAAAACTGTCGCCAGGCTTAGTGAACCTAAACAGACGTATTCTTTGTGCAGCTTACACAAAGGCACTCTTTCTTCTGGACTGAAGCCTCTTGATCCTTATCAGGGCACATGGCTTAGCAATCAGTGTGGCCCCACTTTCCTCTTGGACAGTAGCCTTGTGCCAGGGCAAACTAGTCCAACAGTCCTTGGTAGCCCTGTCAGCCTAAAGGATTAAGACGGTTTGTCGCAAATTCTTTTCAAGTGAAAACTCTGGGAAATTTCTTCCCCCTAAGTGAACTGCACAGGACAGATGTTCCCAGAGGTACATACACGTCAATGGAAGAATGAGGGCGAAATTGAAGAAGTTCCAAGCAGCTTTATTTGAAGGAATAGATGATTTGTCTAGAACTTTTACAAATGCACTTCTAATATTTGACTCACTTATCCAACCACTAATTTGGGTACTTTCTGAGTTTTCCCAGCACTGAGAGGGCACAATTTACCAGAAAACCAGAAGAAGCACAGCTGGAAAATCAATACATTCAGTTAGTTTCATTTTTCTAAATCTCCATTTTAAAGAAAATCCTACATTATTGTTCTTAAATTTTTTTTTCTTTTCCTATACATACTTTTAAAAGTATATATAATATTAATGCATAAGACTAGGTCTAAATGATTATAAGTTTTTTTTTTTAACTTGAAGATGGCATTTCAATATTTGGCAAAGCTAACACAATATTGTAAGTTTAAAAATTAAATAAAATTAAAAAAAAAAACTAAAACATTACATTTTAAATAATGGGTTCAGTCTTTTTAGCTTAGTGAATGTAATCTATGACCTTTAGTCACAAGTCACCCACTATATCACAAATTGAATTTTATTTTCTCACAATTCATCATGCTTATATTTTGCATGCATTCTAAAAGTTTTTGCCAACCATTGTGATCTATTTAATAACTATTATTCAAGAAACTGAACAGATTTTCTAAATCTTAGTCATTTCTTTTTTCCTTTTAGGAATATTAAAACTTGATGACTCAGATAGCCTAGGAATAAATCCATATACCTACAGTCAATTAATCTGTGACAAAGGAGGCAAGAATATACAATGCAAAAAAAGACAATCTTTTCAGCAAGTGGTACTGGAGATGTTGGACAGCCACATTCTAATCAATGAAGTTAGCACACACCTTCACACCACACATAAAAATAAACTCAAAATGGCTTAAAACTTAAACATAAGACATGACACCATAAAACTCTTAGAAGAGAACATAAGCAAAACATTCTCTGACTTAACTCATACCAATGTTTTCTTAGGTCAGTCTCCTAAGGCAATAGAAATAAAAGGAAAAATAAACAAATGAGACCTAATCAAATTTTCAAGTTTTTGCACAGAAAATGAAACCATAAACAAAATGAAAAAACAACCTACAGAATGGGAGAAAACATTGCAAGTGATGTGACTGACAAGGCATTAATTTCCAAAATATATGAACAGCTCAATAAATACTCAAGAACAACAACAAAAACAAACAACCCAATCGAAAAATGGGCAGAAGACCTAAACAGACATTTCTCCAAAGAACACATACAGATGGCCAAAAGGCACATGAAAAGATGCTCAACATCACTCATTATTAGGGAAACGCCAATCAAAACTGCAATAAGGTACCACCTCACACCAGTCAGAATGGCCATCATTAAAAAGTCTACAAATAACAAAAGCTGGAAAGGATGTGGGGAAAAGGGAACCCTCTTACCCTGTTCGTGGAAATGTAAGTTGATACAGCCACTATACTAAACAGTATGGAGATTCCTGAAAAAACTAAAAATAGAGTTGCCATATGATCTAGCAATTCCATTCCTGGGCATATATGCAGACAAAACTATAATTCAAAAAGATACATACAGCCCTCTGTTCATAGCAGCACTATTTACAATAGCCAAACATGTAAATAACCTAAATGTCTTTTGACAGAGGAACTGATAAAAAAGATGTGGTACTTGGTCTATGTACAAAGGAACACTACTCAATCATAAAAAATGAAATAATGGCATTTACAGTCACATGAATGGACCTAGAGATTATCATACTAAGTGAAGTAAGTCAGAAAGAGAGACAAATATCATGTGATATCACTTATATGTGAAATATAAAATATGACACAAAGGAACTTATCTGTGAAACATTCAGAATCAGACTCATAAACGTAGAGAACAGATTTGTGGTTGCTAAGGGGGAAAGCAGGGATAGAGGAGGGAAGGACTAGACGTTTGGAGTTAGCAGATCCGAACTATTATATATAGGATGGGAAAACAACAAGGTCCTCCTGTATATCACAGGGAACTGTACCCAATAGCCTGTGATAAACCATAATGGCAAAGAATCTGGGACAAATTGGAAAAGTAGGATTGACACATATACACTATCATGTTAAGATGGATAACTAGTGGGAAGCTGCTATATAGCACGGGGAACTCAGCTCGGTGCTCTGAGATGACCTAGAGGGTGGGATGGAGGCTAGCGGGAGAGAGGTTCAAGAGGGAAGGCATAAATGTATAGGTATAGTTGATTCACTTTGTTGTAGAGCAGAAACTAACACAATAAAGCAATTATATGCCAGTAAAAAATTAAAATAAATTTTAAAAAGAAAAAGAATATATCCATATGTATATATATGTATATATAACAGAACCACTTTGCTGTATAGTAAAAATGAACACAATATTGTAAGTCAACTGGACTTCAATTAAAAAATTGAATTTAAAAATATCTAGAAAGTTCCAAAATGACAAAAAAAAACTGATGACTCATATCACCAGAGGAAACATAAAGAACCTCTCCTCATAAAAATTAAATACATATGTATATATATATAAAACATGTTAATATGTCACATTAACAACTATATAAAATATTTGAAAAGACTATTGAACTCACAGAGATGTAAAACCCACCAGAAACCAAGTCTATGACCCAAATTCAAAGCAGATTTCTCTTAAAGGTATGATATAATTACAGGAATTTTTTAAAAAATCAAATATAAGTGATTCTCTCTGGCCATCCCTCTTGTCCAAAATACATCAAAGAAGTCCTAAGGAGTAATAACAACTAGAACAGTTAAGGGCTGAACCAACCCATTTGATACACAAATTATCTAATCTCTTTTCTATTTATTCTATCTAGGTATAAATCCAGTGACCATATAGTTAGCATCATTCACCAAAAATCATGATGTACTTCTGCATTAAAACATAATAGATTTATCAACCTGAAACATGAATTTAAAGACATTATTAAGAAAATATGATCAAAGTAAATAGTGATAACACATATATACATAATACTTAGTACACACAAAAATAAAAGAGGAAAATGGGAAAATGATGGAGGAAGGGGTTCTTCCTTCTAGAAGAATGCTAGAAAATAAATGTAAAAGTAATAGAATTTTTTAAAAAATCACCATTTTGTGCAGCATTGGTCATACAGTGGTAAGCATAGCTGCCTTCCAAAATAATCACCATTTTGCAACCCCCAGTGTGATATCTGATTCAGACAAGGATCCAAATGGATGCTAAACCCATTGAGTGAAAAATTGTTGAAGAGCAGGATAATCCATCCTATGATCCCATCCCACATACCACTTTGGATTTATAAGAGGAAGAGATTTATAAGATCTCTATGCTGCAGAGATCTAGCAGACAGCACCTAACTGAATAACCAAACTGCTCATCAAGAGTGGCACAGACAGACATCATGTGCTTCCTAATGTGATGCAACAGGAAGTACACAAGTGGGAAGTTGGATATTTTTTAGACAACTAGCCCACACTCCAAAAATGCCAGTGGCATAAAAGCAAACAAAAAGAGGCATGGCTCTAGATAAACAAGATGAAAAAGACACGGCAGCAAAATGCATTGCATAATTTTGATTGAATCTTGAACTTTAAAAACATATGGAACCTTTTCTTTAATAATTGGAGAAATTTGAATATAGAACATATATTTTTATTGTATTACAGAACAATATTGTATTTGTATTTTTATTGTATTACAGAACAATATTGTATTTTATTGTATTTGGTGTCTAGCAGTTTTGTGGTTGTGTTAGAGAAAGCCTCTGTCCTTGGTTTACATGTTAAATTATTTAAAGTTGAACTGTTAAAACTATCTGAAATTTATGTTTAATAATTTGGGAAAATATATGTATGTGAGATACATGTAATTATACACACACAGAAGGAAAAAGCATATGTGGCAAGATGTTAACTGGTAATTCTAAATAAAGATATACTGTTGCTTATTGGACTATTCTCAACTTTCATAGCTTTGAAATTCAAAATAAATTGTGGAAGAAAAAAAGCTAAAAGGAAGAGGAGAGAAGCTGGTTAATATGGAAGCTCTTCAATATAATTCCATGTAGAATGTAGCTCCTCTTATATCTAAATGCTATGTTAGAGGCAAAATAAATATAGAGTTTTATATAATACAATCCATGACATATGTCATGATATATGACATGTCATGATATGACCTATGATATTCATGATATGATACTCACCTCTAAAGAAAATATCCAAACATATTAACCAAAAGATTAAATTCAGTTAACAGCTTAAAATATCTGGAAGCATACATATGCAACAGTCAAGTTTAATCTCAATTTTACTATTTACTAGTTATGTAATCTTGGGTATGATACTTAACATTAATTGACATCTCCTGGATTTATCTTCTACAAAACAGAGATAATACTTAACTCATGTGGTTACTCTGATAAATAAACGCTGTAACGCTGCAAGTCAATGGGTCTCAAACTTCAGTTGGATCCCACTCACCCAGGTTTGTCTCTACCCCCAGAGTGTCTAATTAATTAGGTTTCAGATGGAGCCAAAGAATGTGCGTTTCAAGTGAGTTTCCACGTGATTCTGATGCTGTTGTCCTACCTACTAGGGACCACACTTTGAGAATTACTGCTATAGATATTCATGTTGGAAAATGTGCACACCCTCTAATAGAGAGAGAAATCTGTCCCTCTACCTCTCAGGGTGACATCTATTACCTTGAGTTGGCTCCTTCACCAACCCACGATCATCTGTATTTTTTTTTTTTCTCTAGCTGGAGATCCTCACCATTCCCATCCTGGTCTTCGGTCAGAACACACATAAGTGTCTCATTAGCCAAAAACTGAAAACACATAAACTGCACTTAGTTCCACTACAGTTTTTTTTTTTTTTTTAAGTAACAAGTGTCATATGTAAAAAATTTAGGCTTACTCTGGAATTAACATGCTATATCAGTGCCTGATGTAGGATGTTCAGAGTGAATTGTGCCCCTGTGGTACCTTCAGAGCATCTAGCATAAATCCCAGAGCCATTCTACCCAGCTGGAGGTCTGCCCTGATTCCTAATTTTTATCTATGTTTCCTGCTACACAAATAGTACAGCTGTGGACTTCAGCCTGATCTTGTTAGATCTTGCTCACCCCTCGACTCCCAGCTTGACCTCAAGGATAGACAGAGAAATCAAATTTCTAGTACTAAACTGTACAAACCAGAAAGCTCACCACCGCAGACCTCATGTGCCCCAGCTTAGACCTCATTTTTGCCACTGTTCAGATCATGTTCAAGCTTACTCTGCACTCTGACTTGGGCTTTTGGATCTCAAAACTCGTGGAGGTTTATCAGTTGTTGTTGTTCAGTCGCTCAGTCATGTCTGACTCTTTGCAACTCCACGGACTGCAGCACACCAGGCTTCCCTGTCCTTCTCCATCTCCTGGAGTTTGCTCAAACTGATGTGCCATCCAATCATCTCATCCTATGCCTCCTCCTCCTCCTCTTACCCTCAGTCTTTCCAGGCATCAGGGTTTTTTCCAATGAGTTGAGTCTTCACATTAGGTGGCCAAAATATTAGAGCTTCAGCTTCAGCATCAGTCCTTCCAATGAATATTTAGGGTTGATTTTCTTTAGGATTGTCTTCAACACCACAATTTGAAAACATCAATTCTTTGGTTCTTAGCCTTCTTTATGGTCCAACTTTCACACCCGTACATGATTACTAGAAAGACCACAGCTTTGACTATATGTACCTTTATCAGTAAAGTGATGTCTCAGCTTTTCAATATGTGTCTAGTTTTGTCATAGCTTTTCTTCCAAGGAGCAAGGGTCTTTTAATGTCATGGCTGCAGTCACTGTTCACACTGATTTTGGAGCCCAAAAATATAAAGTCTGTCACTATTTCTTGTTGCTTCCCCATCTATTTGCCATGAAGTGACGGGACTGCATGCCATGATCTTAGTTTTCCGCATGTTGAGTGTTAAGCTAGCTTTTTCACTTTCTTCTTTCACCTTCATCAAGAGGCTCTTTAGTTCTTTTTCACTTTCTGCCTTTACGGTGGTGTCATCTGCATATCTGAGCTTATTGATAATTCTCCCAGCAATCTTGATTCCAGTTTGTGCTTCATCCAGCCCAGCATTTTGCATGATGTATTATGCACAGCAGTTAAATAAGCAGAGTAACAAAACACAGGCTTAATGTACTCCTTTCCCAACTTTGAACCAGTTTGGTGTTCCGTGTTCGATTCTTGACCTGCATACAGGTTTCTCAGGAGGCAAGGTCAGGTGGTCTGGTATTCCCATCTCTTTGAGAATTGTCCACAGTTTATTGTGATCCACACGGTCAAAGGCTTTAGCATAGTCCATGAAGCAGTAGATGTTTTTCTAGAATTCTCTTGCTTTGTCTGTGATTCAATGAATGTTGGCAATTTGATCTGTTTATCAGAAGAACAGTATGCTGCTGCTGTTGCTGCTGCTAAGTCGCTTCAGTCGTGTCTAACTCTGTGCGACCCCATAGACGGCAGCCCATCAGGCTCCCCCGTCCCTGGGATTCTCCAGGCAAGAACACTGGAGTGGGTTGCCATTTCCTTCTCCAAATAGATTGCAAAGAGCATGGGTTCTAGAGATTCAAATATTTAAGTTAGAATCCTAGCTTGATTACTAGGTAGGAAACCCTTGACCAAATTACTTAAGGTCTCTTGGGCCTCAGTTTTCTAATGTATACAATGGAAATAACATAACTTGATTTATAAAATTAAATGAGATAATGTATATGAAAACACTGAATTCAGTATCTGACTATAGTATGCATGAGATAGATTTTTTTTTAAGTCATAGTGATGATGAAGAAGTGATGACAACTGACAAAGGGAGAACAAAAAAGAAAAATATTCCTACTGGTTAAGTTAAATCTGTGGCTATTTTCTGGCCAGCTTCTTTCACACATTTATCCCTCCACGTTAAATCCCACCATGCCTCATAGCTCACAGGACTCTTAGGACTCATAGGACTGAAAAGCTAAATTTAAAAAATCTTTCCAATTTTAGCAGATACATACACTATATATACAGTACAAATAATAAACAAGTTCCTGCTGTATAGCATAGGGAACTATATTCAGTATCTAAAAAAAAAAAAAAAATCTTTCCAATGGCTGTCCTAAATCCTAAGATCTGGGAATGGACATTATGTTCTTCCCTTGATAGAAAGCACTTAAAGAGTTAATGGGAACAATTACTCTGCTTCCTGGAATTTCTTAATGGTAGAGATGTTCCCAGGGACCCTCTCCTTATGTAGGGTTATGAGTCTGGGGGTTGGAAATATTGCCCCTAGTAAAGCAGACCACACAGTGCTCTTCATTGGAAAAGACCCTGATGCTGGGAAAGATTGAGGGCAGGAGGAGAAGGGGGCAACAGAGCATGAAATGGTTGGATGGCATCAACAACTCAGTGGACATGAGTTTGAGCAACCACCGGGAGATAGTGAAGGACAGGGAAGCCTGGCATGCTGCAGTCCATGAGGTCACAAAGAGTCGGACGTGACTTAGTGACTAAACAACAACACAGCGATCTACTCTGCAGTGTTATGAGAGGGGATCCTTAGTGAGAGACACGTACAATAGATGAAAAAGCAATGGACTGGAAGTTAGAACAGCTGGATTTCAGTTGCAATCTCTCACCAATAACCAGCTGTATGACGCTGGATAGTGTTTCAGAATTCTCTCTTTCCTCGTGTGTGAAATACACATGTACTCTGTAGGATCTCTTTTACCTTTCAAAAATTATGGCTACCTCTGTTTTCATTTTGGCCCTGGATTACTCTTCCAACCTGGAAGAAGAATCATAGTTGACATATAAGTTTGTCAGCTTCACAGTTTAATTTATGAAGGCCCTGAGAGTCACCCAATAGCTGGCCTCAAGAACTATATCATAATTGCAATGAACCACCTTGAGTAAAAACACAGAAGGAACTAACACTGCATTCAAGCCAGATTTATGAAAAGTAGTTCAAGGTCTCATGAATATACACTTATTGCATTCACATTTCTGCAGCTCCATTTATATCCTAAAGAATGAAAGTAAATGCTTTTAACCTTTAAAAAAGCTATAATCAAGTAACAAAACAGGTTTCACAACATGATTTGATTCTTAAAGAACATATATACAGTTCTGCACCCCAAGGTTAATAGTGATGTATATCACTCAATGATACAGATTTCATATGTAAACTTTTCTCTTTTCTTTGATTGCCAGCATTTTCTAATCTTCTACCATGTGCATGTATTTCTTTTGTAATAAAAGACAAAATACAACATTCTGAATTCCGTTTCTCTTTCAAAGTCTTACGGTTTCTCTGTCTGCAAAGTAATTCAGATTACTAGACTTCTAATCATATTATGGCTAAAAAGGAGAAAAAATACTATCCATGGTTCCCAAGCATGTCTTCCAAGCAGAATACTTGTTTCTATTCAACTTTATCCTATCTTTAAGAATTCCCTTATTGAGGTGTCTTAGGTTACTCCCCTTATTCCTGTTTCTCATAAACAAGCAGAAAATGGTCAGCCTGCCATAGAAAGGGGGGTGGCGTGGGTTGTAGGTTTCAGAGTTCAGATTCACCTGCTTTTCCCAAAAGCTAGTCCATTATGGGAACTAGCTTAACAACCTACAGATGGAAGAAAAGCAGAATTCCCTGAGTGCATCTGAATCCTGCTCTAGGTTGAACCATGACTCTACTGTTTCCAAACTGTGTGACCTTGAGTCCTTTACTCCTCTCACCTCTTCAGTTTTCCCATCTGCAAAATGAGTATATAAGGTTGTCAGGACTGCATGAGATCCTACTCGTAAAACAGCACAGTTTGGTGCATGGAAAACAGTAATTACTTATTGGAACATCTGATGGCTCAATGATTAATTCTAAAATATGATGTAGATCTCTACCAAAATAACTTCAGAAACTTAGCTTTTTTTCATCCAGTACAAAACCCCATCCTGTCATCATCAGCTTTCTCCCATTTCTGAGAGAAATAAATATACTTAAGGACTATTTCAGACAATTTTTCTGCCTTGATTTTATTCTATCAAAACTCTACCTACTCAGTTTCTCAATTTTAAAATCTTTTAATGCTCAAGTGGGCTTCCTTGGTAGCTCAGATGGTAAGGAATCCGCCTGCAATGTGGGAGACCTGACTTCGATCCCTGGGTTGGGAAGATCCCCTGGAGAAGGGAACAGCTACCCACTCCAGTATTCTGGCCTGGAGAATTCCATGGACTGTATCAGATCAGATCAGATCAGTCGCTCAGTCGTGTCCGACTCTTTGCGACCCCATGAATCGCAGCACACCAGGCCTCCCTGTCCATCACCAACTCCCAGAGTTCACTGAGACTCATGTCCATCAAGTCAGTGATGCCATCCAGCCATCTCATCCTCTGTCGTCCCCTTCTCCTCCTGCCCCCCATCCCTCCCAGCATCAGGGTCTTTTCCAATGAGTCAACTCTTCCCATGAGGTGGCCAAAGTACTGGAGTTTCAGCTTTAGCATCATTCCTTCCCAAGAAATCCCAGGGCTGATCTCCTTCAGAATGGACTGGTTGGATCTCCTTGCAGTCCAAGGGACTCTCAAGAGTCTTCTCCAACACCACAGTTCAAAAGCATCAATTCTTTGGCGCTCAGCCTTCTTCACAGTCCAACTCTCACACCCATACATGACCACAGGAAAAACCATAGCCTTGACTAGACGAACCTTTGTTGGCTGTATAGTAATGCTCAAATGAGCAAATCCTATTTCTTAATAAAAAGGTGATTATTTCTCAGGAATAGAAGCAATATCTAAACAATCTAACTATACAAACAATTTTTTTGAGCTGGAAGGAAATTTAGAAGTAGCACTATCTTAGGACTTCTTTGGTGGTCCAGCAGTTAAAACTCCACACTTCCACTGCAAGCCGTGGGGTTTGATCCCTGGTCTGGGAACTAAGATCCTGAAGGTCGCCTGGCTCTGCCATTGTTAGTATCAACTTATGTGTACATATTCAAATATTTATATATTCATATTCAGTAGTTTTTAAGCTCCTAACACTGAAACAAACAGAAACTCTGTTAAATGCTAGATGCAAAAAAGATGGTACAAAGTCAGTACATCTGCTTAATCTTTCTTAATTATCAAACTATTTTGGTAGCAACTCAGAAGGAATGTCTCCATAAAATGAAAGCAGAGGGATGTTGAAAGGACCATTCACGTTACCTCTAATGTTCTGTTGATTGATATTAATTTGTTGTACTTGCAGAGTACATGCATGCTAAGTCGCTTCAGTCATATCTGACTCTTTGCAACCCTATGGACTCTAGCCCACCAGGCTCTTCTGTACATGGGATTCTCCAGGCAAGAATACTTGAGTGGGCTGTCATGTCCTCCTTCAGGGGAATCCTTCCCACCCAGGGGCTGAACCTATGTCTCTTACATCTCCTGCACTGGCAGGGAGGTTCTTTACCACTAGCGCCACCTAGGAAGCCCACTGTAGAGCAAATGATTCTAATGGTTAATCTTACTAGCAAGGTACTAGCTCTGCTATATCAACAGGGAAAGTACTTAGCCCATCTTTAAATGTGGTTTATAATAATACCTACTTCATAGAGACATTGTGATGATTATATGAGAAAAATATATAAATCATTTAGCAGAATCTGAATATAAGTGTTTATTAATTTTATGCAATTATTACCATTATTTTTATTATTGAGAAAATACAAGCATTAGAGAAGTTAACGTCTCAAAGTTTCTTTAGAGAAGGATACTTCAGAGAAGATTAAGTTCCCATGAGAATAGCAATTTATCCTAGTCTATTTTCAAAGTTCATTCCTTGACAAATTGATTCCTCTTGCTATTCCCTTGAGCCAGTTTAAGAGAAAAACTTAAATTCCCTGCTTTGTTGGTTTGACCCCATGAGAGTTACATTCACCTGGTTGAACTCACCTGAATTCAACTAATTAGCCTTTGCAGTTGATGATCAGGATTTTTTCCCTTCACTATAAAACCATTTAAACATGTAAGAGTACAAAAGGCAATGTGAGGTGTATATGTGACAGTGCTAAAATACCAAGATTAAACATACGCTAATATTTCGCTCTCTTTACTTCAACTCTCTCACTTTGTTTACTTAAGGAATGAAGTGTTACACCTTCATCTCTATCCTCAAGCCGCCATCTTCACGCCCACTATCCTAACGATGGTGTGTATTATATTTATGATGTTTTTCTACTTTATTACATACGCAGCATCCATAAATAGTACTATTTTTTTTGTTTTTTTAATTTTATTTTATTTTTAAACTTTACATAATTGTATTAGTTTTGCCAAATATCAAAATGAATCCACCACAGGTATACATGTGTTCCCCATCCTGAACCCTCCTCCCTCCCCCTCCCCATACCATCCCTCTGGGTCGTCCCAGTGCACTAGCCCCAAGCATCCAGTATCGTGTATCAAACCTGGACTGGCATCTCGTTTCATACATGATATTTTACATGTTTCAATTCCATTCTCCCAAATATTCCCACCCTCTCCCTCTCCCACAGAGTCCATAAGACTGTTCTATACATCAGTGTCTCTTTTGCTGTCTCGTACACCAGGTTATTGTTACCATCTTTCTAAATTCCATATATATGCGTTAGTATACTGTATTGGTGTTTTTCCTTCTGGCTTACTTCACTCTGTATAATAGGCTCCAGTTTCGTCCACCTCATTAGAACTGATTCAAATGTATTCTTTTTAATGGCTGAGTAATACTCCATTGTGTATATGTACCACAGCTTTCTTATCCATTCATCTGCTGATGGACATCTAGGTTGCTTCCATGTCCTGGCTACTATAAACAGTGCTGCGATGAACACTGGGGTACACGTGTCTCTTTCTCTTCTGGTTTCCTCAGTGTGTATGCCCAGCAGTGGGATTGCTGGGTCATAAGGCAGTTCTATTTCCAGAAACTATAAAACTCCTAGAGGAGAACATAGGCAAAACACTCTCTGACATACATCACAGCAGGATCCTCTATGACCCACCTCCCAGAATATTGGAAATAAAAGCAAAAATAAACAAATGGGACCTAATTAACCTTAAAAGCTTCTGCACAACAAAGGAAACTATTAGCAAGGTGAAAAGACAGCCTTCAGAATGGGAGAAAATAATAGCAAATGAAGCAACTGACAAACAACTAATCTCAAAAATATACAAGCAACTCCTACAGCTCAACTCCAGAAAAATAAATGACCCAATCAAAAAATGGGCCAAAGAACTAAATAGACATTTCTCCAAAGAAGACATACAGATGGCTAACAAACACATGAAAAGATGCTCAACATCACTCATTATCAGAGAAATGCAAATCAAAACCACTATGAGGTACCATTTCACACCAGTCAGAATGGCTGCGATCCAAAAGTCTACAAATAGTAAATGCTGGAGAGGGTGTGGAGAAAAGGGAACCCTCTTACACTGTTGGTGGGAATGCAAACTAGTACAGCCACTATGGAGAACAGTGTGGAGATTCCTTAAAAAACTGGAAATAGTACTATTTTTTTAAGTTACATAAATGAATTATACTTAAGTATAATTTGCAACGTACTGCTTTTTACTCAGCATTGCATTTTTGAAGTTAACCATACTTCCTCTTGTAGATCTGGAAGATTTATTTTAAATGTTGCTTAGTAATTGTCTGGCTAAACACTGGCTTATACATTTATTCTATGTTAAGTGGGTTATCTCCCTTGTTACAAATCTGTTCAAAGACTCTCCCAGTGCACAAATGCCTGGGGTTTTTAGGGTAAAGATGTATAATGGTAGGATGGAGAGGCAGGTGCAAATTCATCTCTACAAGGTATTCACAATTGCTCTCCAAAGTCATCAACCAACTTACACTCCAACCAACATTCAATATGGTTTCATCTTCCCCTACATTCTTATGAGCACTTGGTATTGTTTTATATATATATATATATATATATATATATATATATATATACATATATAAATTTTCTGATTTCTCATTGATATTTTTTCACATGTACCTGAATTATTTGCCAATCCAATCATATGCCAGGAATCTTGTAATGTCACTTTCTAGGAAAAGTCTTTGTAAAATCAGGAGACGGAGCAAATAGATCCATGAGTCTAAAATCCAATCATTCATGAAGGGTATTTTCTTAAAGAAAAAGACAATTTCAAAGAAGGGAATGAGACAACATATGAAAATATAAATATGAACCAAAAATCATGTTCTTACGAGGCAGCTGGAGGTAAGCCAACAAAAGAAATCCTAAAGTTCAACTCCTGCTCTGAAGTTTAGGGTAAACTGGATTGTATTCATTCCTTAACTAACTACAAAAACTGCAATTTCCTTTTTGTATCTTTCAGAAGCAGGGTAGAAATATACGAAGTCCTCATTGAAATTAATAAACATTTTCTGTTGAGATCTCATATGCCACTCAGATGGCAAATTAAGATTGGTTCAAAAATTTATACATCAATTGAGGATAAACTAATGAGCTCTGTGTATGAGGTTGTGTTTATTTAAATGGACTGAATCCAACTCTTCCATGTTACAAATGTGCTCGCTACTTGTCTTCATAAAAATAATAACCACTGTGGTCCTATGAATACGAATGATAATACTGTTTTATACAAAGGAGTATTAAACACAATAATAAACTACTACACATTACTACCTACCAATATTATATTCATTGCCAGACAAAATTACGAAGAATAATTATATTATTGGCTTCATAAATGTAATTTGTAAGGTTTAAAAAAATTTTTTAGTTGTTGCCTCTGTCATTTTTGTTTGCTTTTGTTATTCTATTCTGCTTTATATTTCCCACCATTGAAAAATGATAATACTCAGCTATGTAAACTGTCTTTATTATGCTTTCATCACTGGGACATATTCTAGGTAATCTTACTACAAAAAAATATCCAAATATCTGGAAATAATATCTACACAGATACACAGGAAAATAAAGTTGATGCTTGGTACTGGCCCATTACACCCTAAGGTAGCCATTAAGGTGCTCTGATCTGGATCTTATTAGATTCTCTGTAAAATACTAAAAATAATTTTTTAGAGATTTGCTCATTTCATATTTGATAAAAATATATTGCATGTCCTTTAATTTTCATAACTTGTTTCTAAGGGAGAGTAGGAAAAAGACTGCTTTTATTTAAGAGCCTTTTGAAATTGACAATGCTTGATCACTGGGTGTTCGGTAGAGGCAATGATTCACCTAACTTTCTATTTATAAGTGTAATCATTTACTAAGAAATGATTTTTAACAAGCCAAACATACATATTATTAATAAAGCAAAGCAGTGTTTTTAGATATTCATTTTTAAAACAATTTTATAGCTATGCTAAGTCGCTTCAGCCGCGTCCGACTCTGTGCGACCCCATAGACGGCAGCCCACCAGGCTCCCCCATCCCTGGGATTCTCCAGGCAAGAACACTGGAGTGGGTTGCCATTTCCTTCTCCAATGCATGAAAGTGAAAAGTCAAAGTGGAGTCGCTCAGTCGTGCCCGACTCTTCTCGACCCCATGGATTGCAGCCTAACAGGCTCCTCCGTCCATGGGATTTTCCAAGCAAGAGTACTGGAGTGGGGTGCCATTGCCTTCTCCGTTTATAGCTATAGTCCTCTTAAAAATGTTATAGTCTTATAAATACTATTTATGAAAATATACAAAGTTGTTATAAATTTGCCTTAAAGGAAAGTGTATAACTAGGAGAAGATAATGGAATCAACAGTATAGATTATACTCTTGGTTGTATGCAGCTCACATAATAACTAAATAGCATAGTGCACTTCATGGAGCTATGGAGCATACTCTGGGTTTAAAGAACAAAAATAAGTAAATAAAAAAATTTTCCACAGTTTTATATTTCATTCTTTGCTCAAATCTTTTCAAAAAATAAAACCATTCATTGGATTTCTAGATTTCTTATTGTATCCCTGGTACAAAATCCACTTGGTCATGGAATGTCATTTTTAATATATATTTAAGAATTCTATTAATATTTTGTTAAGGATTTCTGCATCTATAGTCATAGGAAACATTGTCTATGGTTTTCTTATTTTTTTGTACTGTCTTTGGTTTTGGTATCAAAGTAATACGAGCTTCTTAAAATAAATTGGAAGGGTTGGTTCCCTCTCCTCTTTCTTCTAGAAGAGATAGTGTAGAATTGGTATTAATTCTTCTTCAAGTGGTTCGTAGGGTTCTCTAGTGAAACAATCTGGACTCGGAGATTTCTTTTGAGGGTTTTTTTTTTTTCATTACAAATTCAATTTATTTAATATTCATCAGTTCAGTTCAGTTCAATCACTCAGTTGTGTCCGATTCTGCGACCCCATGAATCGCAGCATGCCAGGCCTCCCTGTCCATCACCAACTCCTGGAGTTTACCCAAACTCATGTCCATCGAGTCGGTGATGCCATCTAGCCATCTCATCCTCTGTCATCCCCTTTTCCTCCTGCCCCCAATCCCTCCCAGCATCAGCCTTTTCCTATGAGTCAACTCTTCGCATGAGGTGGCCAAAGTACTGGAGTTTCAGCTTTAGCATCATTCCTTCCAACGAAATCCCAGGGCTGATCTCCTTTAGAATGGACTGGTTGGATCTCCTTGCAGTCCAAGGGACTCTCAAGAGTCTTCCCCAACACCACAATTCAAAAGCATCAATTCTTCGGCGCTTAGCTTTTTTCACAGTCCAACTCTCATATCCACACATGACCACTGGAAAAACCATAGCCTTGACTAGATGGACCTTTGTTGGCAAAGTAATGTCTGGGCTTTTCAATATGCTATCTAGGTTGGTCATGATTTTCCTTCCAAGGAGTAAGCATCTTTTAATTTCATGGCTGTAGTCACCACCTGCAGTGATTTTGGAGCCAAAAAAAGTAAAGTCTGCCACTGTTTCCACTGCTTCCCCATCTATTTGCCATCAAGTGATGGGACCAGATGCCATGATCTTAGTTTTCTGAATGTTGAGCTTTAAGCCAACTTTTTCACTCTCCTCTTTTATCAAGAGGCTTTTTAGTTCCTCTTCACTTTCTGCCATAAGGGTGGTGTCATCTGCATATCTGAGGTTATTGATATTTCTCCTGGCAATCTTGATTCCAGCTTGTGCTTCTTCCAGCCCAGCGTTTATCATGATGTTCTCTGCATATAAGTTAAATAAGCAGGGTGACAATATACAGCCTTGACGAACTCCTTTTCCTATTTGGAACCAGTCTGTTGTTCCATGTCCAGTTCTAACTGTTACTTTCTGACCTGCATACAGGTTTCTCAAGAGGCAGGTCAGGTGGTCTGGTATTCCCATCTCTTTCAGAATTTTCTACAGTTTATTGTGATCCACACAGTCACAGTCTTTGGCATAGTCAATAAAATTCACAGGACTGTTCAAATTAATTATTTCATACTGGGTGAGATGCAGTAGTTTGTGTTTTTTGAGCAACTGGTTCATTTCATATAAGCTATCAAATTTCTGTGTGCCAGGCTCTCCCTGGTGATCCAGGAGCTAAGACTCTATGCTTCCAAGGCAGGGGGCCCAGATTCTATCCCTGGTCAGGAAACTACATCCCACATGCCACAGCTAAGAGTTCGCATGCCACAACTAAAGATCTTGCATGCAAGAACTGGACATGGAACAACAGACTGGTTCCAAATAGGAAAAGGAGTTCGTCAAGGCTGTATATTGTCACCCTGCTTATTTAACTTATATGCAGAGAACATCATGATAAACGCTGGGCTGGAAGAAGCACAAGCTGGAATCAAGATTGCCAGGAGAAATATCAATAACCTCAGATAAATAAATAAAATACTAAAATGAAAAAATTTCTGCTTGTAGAACTGTTTGCAGTATTCCCTCACCATCATTTTGACGTCTGCATCGGTTTTAGAGATAATCCCCTTTTCTTCCTGATATTGGTGATCTATGCCCTTTCTTTTTTTGCCTCAGTCTTTCTAGAAGACAGTCAGTTTTATGGATCCTTTCAAAGATCCAGCCTTTTGTTTCACTGATTTTCTTATTTTCAGTTTCATTGACTTCTGCTTTTATCTTTATTATTTTCTTCCTTCTGTTTGGTTTCAGTTTATTTTGCTCTTTTTTCTAGGTTCTTGAGGTGAGAGTTTCAGGCTATTGATCTGAGGCTTTTCCTCTTTTCCAATGCATTGAGTGCGGTAAGCTCCGCACTGAGTGCTCTAAGCTTCCCTCTAGGTGCTTTAGTAATGTCCCACAAATATTAATATGGTACATTTTCATTTTCATTCAGTTCAATGCATTTTTTCATTTCCTTTTTGAGGAATGCAATTTTTGCATTTTTTCATTTCATTTTGAGACTTCCTCTATGAATATTTAGAATATGGGTTTATTTATAGTGTGCTGTTTAGTTTGCAAGTGTTTTGAAATTTTCTTTTGCAAATTTCTCTCTTCTTTTAAGGAATTTAGTGCCTACTCTACAGTAGTATAATCTTATTTTAATTTAATTACATCTGTGAAGACATTATTTCCAAACAAGGTTATACTCCTGAGAGCAGTATACTCCCAAGGAGTAGGACCTGGATATCTTTGGGGGACATTATTCAACCTACTACACAGACATTGTTTTAACTCTGAAACAAAGTTTTAAACAAAGAATCATACTGGTTTTTTTAATGAATCACAAATTATGAAAAGATATAATGACTTTTATTCACAACAGTATACAGGATTATGATGCATGGAACTAGAGATGACAGGTAATAAATTGATAACTGACAAAGAATTGATTTTAACTCTAAAGTGTTTCTTCAGTAAATTTGACGATGAATTCCAGATAACACACAATTGTCATTAGCTTTCTTTCATAACAAGATCAAATTTTGTAATGACATAGTCCTCTGGGTAATTATTATTTTAAACATGTCTTTCTCACTACAGATTAACCTCGAGGCAGGGTCTTGTCCTGCACTGTTGAATCCTCAACATTTACTTTCATGCCTAATATGGAAAAGATTTTCAACAAATATGTGTTCAAGAGACTGAATACATGAAAGCATACAAGATGATAGGGTTTGCGTGAATTCCTCCTATAATATCAAAGATGAATTCTTAGCTAGGAATGACTATGCTAAAGCTTTTATCTTGGCCCTAGTTCACCACTCTGCTCTTATTATCTAACTCTCTACTTTTATGGTAGACATTTCAAATCCATGATGGTCTAGCTTTTTCTGCTATAAATGTTGATATGCTATGTACAGAGTACTCCACGTCTTTCTGTGTTAAAGTCTCCAAAAATTCAGCCCAAAAAACAGGAAAATTTTCTTCATCAATTACAAGATGTCATTTTCTGTATTTTTTACATTTTTCTATTTGACAAATTTTGAAAACACAAAAATATAATTACTGAGATAGCAAACATCCCTTTTCTTGCTATTCATAACGGATTCCAGTCTTATAAAAAGAAATCAATCTAGATATAACTGAAGTCTACTTTAACTCTCTATCCTCACTCTCTCTCTCCATAATCATGACTTTCAGCTGGATACTTTCAGTTCTAAGTATATATTTACATTTAGATCTTTCATTCATCTTTATTCTTTCTTACACAATTTGAGTAGAGAAAAAGTTTAATTTTTAAATGTAGATAATCAATGGTCCCTACATTGTTTATTCTTCATTCTTTAATTTGTAATGTTACTTTTTAAAAAAAATGAAAATTTCCATTTATGTTATTTAGTGCCTCTTGAATTCTCTATTCTACTCTAGCTTTTTAGCTTATTTTTAGTAACGTAAATTTTAGTTTATTTCTAGTTAACTTCTAGCACATTATTTTAATTACTGCAGTTAACTTCTAGCATATTATTTTAATTACTGCAGTTTTTTATAATGAGACTAGATACCCAATGAGGCAATTTCCCAATCTTTTTCTTTGTCCATTATTCTTGGATCTTAATTCTTCCGTATAAATTTTGGATCAACAACAAATTTCATGGCAAAACACCTAATTGGTATTTTGCCTGGAAATGAATTTATTTATAATTTTATTTACATCATTATGATATGGGATTCCTTGAATCTATGAACATGGCATCTGTCCATTTTCAGGTCTTAAATTTTACATATATAAAATAATTTACATAAAATATTTCAAATTATTATTTCATGAACATTTTATAAAAATGTTTTATAATTTTCTCCATAAAAATCTTTAAAAGGCTCTTGATATCTCTCAAGGATTAAGAATTGTTTTTTAAGTGTTTTCTAAATAACCACTGGAATACTATTAACTAATATTTTTGCATGCTTATTAGACCAGACACTGTTCTAAATGACTTTACCTGTGTTAACTAATTCAGTCCACATAACAACTCTAAGATATATACAGATATATATGTGTGGGTGTGTATATATATTAAGTATTATTAGCTACCATTTTTGGAGAAGGCAATGGCACCCCACTCCAGTATTCTTGCCTGGAAAATCCCATGGATGGAGGAGCCTGGTAGGCTGCAGTCCATGGGGTTGCTAAGAGTCAGACACGACTGAGCGACTTCACTTTCACTCTTCACTTTCATTCATTGGAGAAGAAAATGGCAACCCACTCCAGTGTTCTTGCCTGGAGAATCCCAGGGACGGGGGAGCCTGGTGGGCTGCCGTCTATGTGGTCGCACAGAGTCAGACACAATTGAAGCAACTTAGCAGCAGCAGAAGCAGCAGCTCCCATTGTATAAGTGAGGAAACTGACGCACAGAGAGACTAAGTATCTTGCCCCAAGTTACAAATTTAGTCATTTAGTAGTGGCAGACCTGGAATTTGAGCCCAAGATTCATATACAGATTATAGTTTAATATTGGAAGAAAATTATGGTGCCCTAGCATCAGGTTGCCAGGAAGTATAACACCTGGTAGAAGGTTTCAAGGAGAACTAAATATTTAGAGTAACTGGGGCTATAACAGGGGTCAGGAACAGATCCATTTCTTGTCCACATACTCTGACAAAATCAAATTTTATCTGCTTTTTCAGTGTTATTGGTTAGACTTCAAGCTCATATTAAAAGTTTTATAAATAAAATTATAAAATGTGAAGAAATAAACAGATAAATGCTTTAAGAGCGGTGTTGGTCTAGACTATAAAATCATTTTGTAGCTATTTGGCCAAAGAATAAATACTGAAGAATAAGAAAATGACTTTTGAAAAGGAGAACCCATTCCTAATGTTCCATAGCAATGTACAAATGGGACAGGGCACATTTTATACCAAACACGCCAATGCAACTCATTAAGAACATTATACAGGCTGTTACCAAGAACCACAAACAAGGAGGAAGATAATCTTTTAATGAGGCAAAAATTAATTATTGTTAATTCTGCCTTGAGCAATAGCTGGACTCAATATACCCATCTTTTTGAGTGGATATCTCCAAAAACACACATTACCGTCTGTTTTGTAATTTTGCTTAGATTGACCTACATATTCATATATTTACCTAGTTCTATTCACTTGTAATTTTTTAAAATTTATTTTTAATTGGAGGATAACTGCTTTACAGTATTGTTGGTTTCTGCCATAACAATATGAATCAGCCATAAGTACATATATGTCCCACCCACCTCCCTCCTAACCTCAACCCTCTAGGTTGTCACAGAGTTACCAGGTTGAGCTCCCTGTATTATATAGCAACTTTCCATTAGCTATCTAACTTGTAAATTTTTTCTTTTTAATTATCTTCTAATGAGAAAACTCCAGGGTCCTTCTCTGTGTTCCTTTGAACCGAGTCCTCATTGCTCTTAGGTTGACAGACTCTTCAGTCATCCTTACAAAACCACTAAAGCTCATGAGCCCCTGCTGGGAACAAATCTCAGGTGCTCAGATAAATTTCTCAGCAAGGTTCTGCAAAACTTAATTAAGAATCAATTCAAACCTTCACCTCAGAAATAAACCATGGCTAGGAAGTAGCATGGAGAAGGCAATGACACCCCACTCCAGTACTCTTGCCTGGAAAATCCCATGGATGAAGGAGCCTGGTAGGCTGCAGTCCATGGGGTCACTAAGAGTCAGATATGACTGAGCGACTTCACTTTCACTTTTCACTTTCATGCATTGGAGAAGGAAATGGCAACCCACTCCAGTATTCTTGCCTGGAGAATCCCAGGGACGGTGGAGCCTGATGGGCTGCCGTCTATGTGGTTGCACAGAGTCGGACACGACTGAAGTGATTTAGCAGCAGCAGCAGCAGGAAGTCGCATCATCATACTTTCTTCTCATTCTTTGCAGCCTCTCATTTTTCAGATATTTGTATTAATGTACCTGCCTTAGAATGGAATTACTCTCCAAGAAGCTAAAGCCATTCAAAAAACAAAGTGAAAGTAAGTCTGCCCTATGGGCTATTTTGTAGCATGTCTTTAATGATTATACTTTTTATACAAAATACCTCCAAGTATAACTCTCTCTCTTAGATAGGAGTTCATCACCCTGTACTATTCTATATGATCATATGATAACATCCATTTTCTTATTAAATTAACTTGTCCAGATAAAAACTAGTCTTAGTTCCCTTATGTCAGGTTACCAGAATATTCTATATCTTTCTAAGGATCACCCCTCAGTGGTAGTGGTCTACAAAGAGATCAGTTGTATTTCTGTGACAGTCAGTTGCTACCCTAGCACCTGCACTTCTTTCTAACCAATCTTTGCTTTATTCATTGTCTTCCATGTAGCCACTCCTTTTAAGGGAGGACAAAATCCATCTCCCTCCCCAGCATGGTTGTCTCATCCCTTTACAAAGCTTTGGTTTGCTTGTGCATGTGACCCAATTCTGTCCAATGAGACATGAGAAGTCTGTTGAGACTTTGGAGGGATAGTTTCCGTCTCTTAAAAGGAGATCCAAGATAAAGATTTCCTTTTCCCCTTCCTCTTGACATATCAGCGTTTGCAATGTCTGGCACTGCTGCAGTCATCAAGCAACAATGAGGAATCTGCATAGCACAGGAAACGGAAAAGTAGAAAGATGGCAAGCATCATGGTTTCTAATGATTTTGTGAGCCACTGCATTAGCTAACCCTGCACAGAGGAGCCTGGTGGTCTACGGTCCATCGGGTCATAAAGAGTCGGACATGACTGAAGCAACTTAGCACGTAGAACAGTCCTACCTGACAGAATTCTGCTAAGAGAATCAGCTAAGGGATGTATTCAGTTAAAAGAAACCTCAATACAGGGGTTTAAACGAATACATTTTTATTTTTCTCTTTCAACATGAAGTCCAGAGGTAGGTACATAGTAAGGTTGGAAGATGACCAACACATGATAATACAGAAAAGCCTATGTTTAAAGTATAGAGCAATATAGAAATAAAAATATGGGTTTATAATAGGAAACTGGGAGAGAATATGAATTAGCCAGGCCACAAAGTTTCATCTAGAATGATGACATGAGCTATGTTTAAGGTTGTTTACTTCAATTTACCACTGAGCAGCCAAAAAATGCAATGCAAAAGATAAATATGAGATCAAGGGAACAAGTGAGTCACTACACCTCCCTCCTGTGATCCAGTTTGTCATAGATGTACACTCAAAGTTACGTATGCTTTAATAAAGTGAGGAATCCCATTGGAGGAAACCAGAATTGTAAGCTTTCTGTCTCTTATACTGTTAAGTTATAGAGGGACAGCTCAGGAATCAAGGATGTACGTATTCTTTTATCATAAGAGGAAAAACAATTTATCAAAGGGAAAAAAAAAAAAACGTGGCTAGACCAAATTCTGTGATGATTCCACGGCTTACACGAGACTTTAGAACTATATTGATAAAAGACAGGACTAGATATGGAGAAATAAATACAAAGCACTTGGTCCTTGGGATTCCTGATACGCAGGCTAAAAAACCCAAGTCAGGTGTGTTAGATTTTACTAAGCTGTATTATAGAATAATCTCCGATGGTGTAAAGCCCTCAGCATCAAAAAGGAGAGAAAGTGACATGTTATGCGAGATTTTAAATCCATTAAACATTCAACACTTTTCCTACATTAAAATATAAAGAAGTAACATGCAAGGAAATAAACCAAGCTCCTAACAAAGTTGAAGAACCAAATGCCGCAGGGAACTGAGCAGCAAGTGAAAGAAACTTTCAAAGGGTGGCTGCTGCGTAAAATTTACAAATTCAATACCATAAGCAATGGGTCACAGAGGGTTTTAAAACAGCTGGATGTGTGTTATAGTATTTGAAAGCAAAAGAACACACTACTAGCCTCAAGGGGCAACTGATGGTAAAAAGACAATTTTAAAAAATGGCATTAAAAATAGCCTGGAGTCAGGGTAGGACAGCAGTTCTCAGAGTATGACTGATCTCTGACCAGCAGCATCAACATCATGTAGCAACTTAATATGCCAATTCTCAGCCTCTGAGGTGGAAACCAGCCCTCTAGCCAGTGTTCTAACAAGGTCTCCACGTGATTCTAATGCACATTCAAGTTTAAGAAACACCAGTATATGGGCAAGAAGTCCTAGCCACCAGACAGTGTGGCTAGGTGACTAAAAGCACCAGCTCTGAGTTTGTATCTCAAATTGTCTGTTTCTAGATACATGAAATTCAGCATGTACTTAAACCCTCCAAACCTATTTATAAGTATACCTATCTTAGAGGTTCACTGTAAGGATTACCAATAACAGTCATGAAACCTCCTCAATAAACAATATTAACTATTATTTCATCATCATCTTCACAAGACTGTCTGAAGGCATGACTATACTATTTCTCTGTGTGCAAAGGTACTAAGTACTCAATGTTCAATATAGTCTGTAAAATAAAACAACAAGGTGAGTACCATTTTGTGGCAATAGTTGTATATGAATGGTTGAATTAATAGTAACAACTCTTCTATGACAACATATTTGGCATTGTTTTAAGTGCTTTACATACATTAACCCATTTAATACTGTTTAATCCTTACAAATCTCTGTAAGATAGAGCCTATTATTGCTCCCACTTTACAGATGAGGAAACTGACCCAGAGAGGCTAAGTACAATGTCCGAAGTTACCAAGTTAGAAAGGGGGAGAGTCAGCATTTAAATACAGACAATCTGTCTCAGAGTCTTAGAGTGTGTACTTAACCCTACCCTATACCATTTCCCTAAGTTAAAAACAAACTTTGATGTTTAGGGCAGAAGTTTCAGCTGCCTAGAAAAATACACTTACATGAAATATCTCATTCTCCAAAGGACTGGAAAAATGAAACTTTCTATTCTTATTTCTGCTACCTGCTCTGTAATCGTCTCTTCTGTATTCATTAAATGCACCCGACTGATTCCACAGATAAGCAGGCGGCCTGAAAAATGGGATGGCTGTTTCCTCTAAGATCGTAGGAAGAAATAAGAGGCAGGGAGAGCCAGTGAGAAATGCACATGGTGGGAAATTCATCCAGTTCCCCAGCTTCTAATGTTCTCAGAGCAAGGGCATTTCAGGATAACAGAACAAACTATTACCCTCCAGCAGCAACAGTATCTGTGCTATGTCTGAGTCAGATGCTCAGACGGTTGAATGTGCTCAGAGGAAACAAGAGAACAGAGCTCAAGGGAAACAGGCTGATTGCTCTAAGCTGCTCTCTGCATGCCTTAGCAAGCTGCCTGGATGCCTGCGTGTGGAAGGGATGAAGCAGTTTCCTCAACCTCGCTTGATAGATTTTGTCAGGGCTTTCAAATTTTCTTCATGTTCTAAACAAGAGAATTCAGATTCCAAGCTGCAACAAAAGGAAGTAGTTCTTTGGACAGAAAGCTGAAAAACAGATCAATTTTACCCTTAACTCCTTCAGACTCTGGTTTTTGAATGCCTGCCAAATCCTTGAGGCTTCTTCAAGATGACCAATCCATAAAATTCACTCAGTTACAACATTCTCAGTTGCCCACTGTTCTAAGATATACGTGCTATGATAAGAAAAAACAGAAACAAAAGCAAAACTCCCTATTTACTTCCCAATGCCAGGAAACAAGCTGCGATGAAACTGAGAGAATGTGAGATGAGCTTTTCCCCTTATTATTGAGGGTGAAACATGCATTGGACCAGGTTTTTGGCAGAATGGAAATTTCAGTAAGTGTGCTATACCACCCGTTCCCTCTCGCTGAAAGTGGTAACTAATTACCAGCACTTTCCCTGAATGTCTAATATGTTATGGAAACAGACATTGAAAAAGAAATACCTATGGTTTACTCTATAAAATTTTCCACTAACTAATCTACAAAGAAATACTAGAAGAAACAAGATTTCTCATAGGATGAGTAAAATGTTTCCTTTCACTGACTGGGTGTGCAGTCACTCAGTCTGGTCTGACTCTTTGCAACCGCATGGACTATGTAGCCCAACAAGCTCGTCTGTCCATGGGATTTTCCAGGCAAGAATACTGGAGTAGGTTGCCATTGCCAACTCCAGGGGATTTTCCCAACCCAGGGATCAAACCCAGGTCTCCTGCACCTCCTGCAGTGGCAGGTAGATTCTTTACAACTGTACCATCTGGGAAGCCCTTTCACTATGACTGTTCATTTGTTCTAACACAGAGAGTTTTTCTTAATGAGACTATTTCCCCTAATTTTCATTCAACTTATCTACAAAGAATTGCTAAAAGTTAAAGAACTTTGAGTTTTGCTAGATGTGTAATAATATTAAGAAATTAATGTTAGTTTTTAGGTGTGATAATAGAATTTGTTAAGATTAGGGACTTTGACCTCCTGCAGGAACTAAGCTTCCCACATAATGGAAGGGAAACAATCTGTAAGGTCTAAGGAACAAACTGCTTCAATGTCTTTTGTAAGAAAGTCATTAGGTCAATCACTTAGCAGAAAAGGCTTTCTTAAATGACATAAACCTAAAAAGAAACATCCTCTTATTTTTCATTTTATATAATCCCTTTCAGTAACCTCCAAAACTCTTAACAAAGTACTTTTCATGTAGTTTTGACAGCTGAGTCCTGGGAATTGGAGGGATGAGGAAGTATCGGAATTGGGGGCTCCACGTCCTCTCTCGGGTCTTTATTCAGGGCTTCCTTTTCTAAGAATCCATCACCAACCTTAATATCTACTCTCTACTCTCTCTTCAGGATAACTCTCCATTTCTCCATTTGTTTGTTTCCATTCCAATTCACCAACCTCATTTAGGGGAACTTGACTATAAGCTCAGACCTTAAAACTGAAAGGAACCAATCAGAAAATGCATTGAAAAATAAATGAAATCCAATCCAATCCCATTAAGTACACATTAATGCTAACAAGTAGGAAAAAGCATGAAAACAATGTAAAATAGGGTAACATTGCAATAGATTAGTTGAAACTAATCAAATGAATGAAATGTGGACTGCTGTATATGAAAAGAAGTACTAGGTAATGGATGACTTGAAATTGGAGGATGAGTCCCATTGATAGCGACAGATGAGAGAAAAATTTCAAGGGTATCTGCAGTTCTGGAGCTCGGATGTCCTAAATGACATCTCTAGTTAATATTCAACCTCAGCCAACTGAAAATGTAACCTCCATCAGTGCTTATAATGCTAACCCTAAGATTGTTTGGATAATATAATTGTTTCCAAGAAAATTATTAGTTTTAAACCTGGGGAATTAAGTATACATATGATAAAGAAAATCAAACCTCTATAGTACAAATATTCTTTAGCAAAGTTTAGAAACGATGTATTTAAAATAAATTTGCCGATGATAAAAATATTTCAATCTTGTGATTCCAAAAAAAAAAAAATTGACAGGACTGAATACTTGATTTAGTTAAATAAATTATGTTGCAATCCATCAGTATTAGAAAATTTAAGAAAGCCTAAGACTCATTTTTATAAGTTAAATTTGTCCTATTACAATGGTTACTTAAGTACTTGGAAGGTTCTTCCAGGTGAGTAAAGGACTTGAAAACAAAATGCATTGATTTCATATAGTAGTTTAAAATGTTTAAGGGAGTCTTAGTTTAGAAATAGAATTAAACATTAACACCTCCTTAAAAGTGATTCTTAAAATTTGCCACATTTTTAAGTAGAATAAAATGATTGAATTTCAAAGCTCAAAAAAACTATGTCTTTAATATATAAATTTAATACACTGAATATTAACAATAAAGTCTGCTTTGGTTAGTCTTAAAATAACCATCAACCAGATGCCCACAGTAGCCCCTTAATGTAATCTGGACCTCTTCCCTCATAGCCTGGACACAGTACGGACACAACTCAAGGACAGATGCTTCTAAAATGCTATTAAGTAGCATTTCTCTTCAGAAACCTGTTCTCTGATTTTTCCCTTTCCTGATTTAAATAAGAAAAATTGAAATAGTAAAAACAATTTTTTTTTATTAAATTTATTCAAGCAAACAAAAAAAAAAAGTTCATCCATTTCTCCCACCCTACAACACCCCCTGTCTCTTGCAACCACCAGTCTGATCTCGGTATCTATGAGCTTCTTTTTATTTTTTTTAACTTTTTATTTTATATTGGCATATAACCCATTAACAAAATTGTGATAGTTTCAAAAAAAGATAGCACTAAGTCATGTCCGACTCTTTTGATCCCATGAACTGTAGCCTTCTGTCTCCTCTGTCCATGGGATTCTCCAGGTAAGAATACTGGAGTGGGTTGCCATTTCTGTCTCCAGTGGAACTTCCTGACCCAAGAATTGAACCCAGGTTTCCTGCATTGTGGGAAAATACTTTACCAACTGAGCTACACAGGAAGCCCATGATAGTTTCAGGTAGATAGCAAATAGACTCTTGTATTTTTATTTTTTGTTCATTTCTATGTTTTTAGATTCTACATATGAGAGCGATCATACGATATTTGTCTTTTTCTGTCTGACTTATTTCACTTATCATCATGCCCTGAAAGTCCATTTATGTGGTCACACGTGGCAAGATTTCATTAGTTTCATGGCTAAATAATATTCCATTATTATTTAAAACCTGCAATTTCTTTATCCATACATCCACTGAAGGACACTTAAGATTGTTTCCATATCTTAGATATTGTTAATAGTGCTGCAACAACAATAGGGGAGCATGAATGCACATTCAATTGCTCAGGTGTGTCTGATTCTGCAACTCCCTGAACTGCAGCCTGCCAGACTCCTCTGTCCATGGAATTTTCCAGGCAAAAATACTGAAGCAGGTTGCCATTTCCTGCTCCATGGGATCTTCCTGACCCAGGGATTGAAACTGCATCTCTTATGTCTCCCGCATTGGCAGGTGAGTTCTTTACCAGCGCACCACCTGAAAAGGCCTACCTGACAGCAGGCACATGAAAAGATGCTCAACATCATTAATGAGCAGGGAAATTCAAATCAAAACCACAATGAGATGTGACCTCACAGCTGGTAGAATGGCTTTTATTAAAAAGACAAGAAACAAGTTTGGCGAAGATGTGAAGAAAGGGAACCCTCGTAAACTGTTGGTGAGAATGTAAATTGGTGCAACAACTATGAGAAACAATATGGAAGTTCCTCAAAAACTTAAACATAGACCTGCAGAGTTTTCTCATAGTGAGGATTTTCTCAGTGGTTGCACCAATTTACATTCTCACCAACAATGTATGAGGGTTCCCTTTCTCCACATCCTTGCCAAACTTATTTCTTGTGTTTTGTTTGTTTGTTTGTTCTTTTATAAAAGCCATTCTAACAGCTTGGAGGTCATATTTCATTGTGGTTTTGACTTGCATTTCCCTGATGGTTAGTAACGAGCATCGATTCGTGTTGTCTTTTTTAAAAAAAATAAAATAAACCTATTTAGATTCTCTGCCTACTTTGTAATTGGGCTGTGTTTTCTTGGTACTGAGTATTCGTTTGTATTTTGGATATTTTGGATATCCTTATTGGATACATGATTTGCAACTATTTTCTCCCATTTAATGGGTTGCCTTTTCATTTTTTTGGTGGTTTCCTTTGCTGTGCAGAAGCTTTGCAGTTTGATGTAGTTTGATGTAGTCCCACTTATTTATTTTTGCTTTTGTTGCTTTTGCTTTTGGAGTCAGATTCAAAAAAAATTATTGCCAGGACCTACATCAAGGAGCTTACTGCCTGTAATTTCTTCTATGAGTTTTATCAGTCCAGGTCTTATGCTCAATTCATTTTGAGTCAAATTTTGTGTATGGTATAAGACACTGATCCAGTTCCACTCTTTTACAAGTGGCTGTCCAATTTTTAAACATCATTTATTAAAGAGATTGTTTTTTCCTTATGGTATATTCTTGGTTCCTTTGTCATAAATTGACCATATATGTGTGAGCTTATTTCTAGGTTCTCTATTTTGTTCTATTGACCTATCTGTCTGTTTTTATGCCGATACCATACTGTTTTAATTACTATAATTCGGTTTGAAGTCAATCCAGTTTTGTTCTTCTTTTTCAAGATTGTTTTGGCTATTCAGGGTCTTTTGAGGTTCCACACAAATGTTAGGATCATTTTTTCTATCTCTTTGAAATGTACAATTGGATTTTGATAGAGACTGTACTGAATCTGTATTTTGCTTTGAATATTACAGACAATTTAACAATATTAGTCCTTCCAATCCAAGAACATGAAAAGTTTTTTTCCATTTATATAGGTCTTCTTCAATATCTTTCATTAATAACTTGTAGTTTTCAATACCCACTCCAGTACTCTTGCCTAGAGAATCCCATGGACAGAGGAGCCCTGCAGGCTGCAGTCCACACAGTCGCACAGAGTCAGACATGACTAGCGCAACTAAGCAGCAGCAGCAGTTTTTAATTCACAGGTATTTCACCTCCTTAATGAGATTTATTCCTAGGAGTTTTATTCTGATAGAATTGTAATTGTTTTCTTAACTTCTTTTTCTGATAGATTATTATTAGTGTAAAGAAATGAAACAGTATTTGTGTGTGTTTATTTTGTATCCTGCAACTTTACTGAATTCATTTACTAGTTCTAAGACTTTTTGATGGAGTCTTCAGAGGTTCCCATATATGATATCATGTTGTCTGCAAATACTGTTTTACTTCTTCCTTTCCTATTTGGATGCCTTTTAGTTCTTTTTCTTGCTTAACTGCTCTGGCTTCGAACACTATCTTGAATAAAAGTGTTAAGAGTGGACAGCATTGTTTGGTTCCAGATTTTAGCTCGGAAACTCTCAGCTTTTCACTGCTGAGTATGTTGTCAGCTGTTGCCTGTCATATATGGTCTTTATCATGTTGAGGTATGTTCTCTCTATACCCAGTTTGTTGAAAGTTTCTATCATAAAAGGACGTTAAATTTTGTCAAATGCTTTTTCTGAATCCATTGAGATGATCATGATTTTTAGCCTTCATTTTGTTGATACAGTATACCACATTGATTGATTTTCAGTTGTTAAAGCTTTTTACATCTGTGGAATAAATCCCATTTGATCATGATGTATCATCCTTGTAATGTATTACTGAATTCAGAATGCTAACATTTTTATGCTAATATTTTGCTGAGGATTTCTGCATATGTGTTCAGCAAATATATTGACCTATGATTTTCTTTTCTGTGGCATCCTTGTTCAGATTTGGTATCAGGGTAACTTTGGCTATGCAGTGCTGTAGCGGGGAGTGGGGGCTGCACGGCGCTGGAGTGGGGAGCAGCCAAGAGGAGATACCCCATGTCCAAGGTCAGTAGCAGTGGCTGTCATGAGATACTCCACATCCAAGGTAAGGAGCAGCAGCTGCACTTTGCTGGAGCAGCCGTGAAGAGAGACCCCACGTCAAAGGTAAGAGAAACTCCAGCAAGATGGTAGGCACTGAGAGAAGGCATCAGAGGGCAGACAGACTGAAATCACAATCACAGACAACAGGCCAATCTGAATACACAGACTACATCCTTGTCTAACTCAATGAAACTAAGCCATGCCGTGTGGGGCCACCAAAGACGGACGGGTCATGGTGGAGAGGTCTGACAGAATGTGGTCCACTGGAGAAGGGAATGGCAAACCACTTCAGTATTCTTGCCTTGAGAACCCCATGAACAGTATGAAAAGACAAAAAGATAGGACACAGAAAGATGAACTCCCCAGGTTGGTAGGTGCCCAATATGCTACTGAAGATCTGTGGAGAAATAACTCCAGAAAAAATGAAGAGATGAAGCCAAAGCAAAAACAACAACCAGTTGTGGATGTGACTGGTGATAGAAGCAAGGTCCAATGCTGTAAACAGCAATATTGCATAGAACCTGGAATGTCCACGAATCAAGGCAAATTGAAAGTGGTTGAAAAGTAAACGGCAAGACTGAACGTTGACATTTTAGGAATCAGCGAACTAAAACGGACTGGAATGGGTGAATGTAACTCAGATCACCATTATATCTACTACTGTGGGCAAGAATCCCTTAGAAGAAATGGAGTAGCCATCATAGTGAACAAGAGAGTCCAAAATGCAGTACTTGGATGCAATCTCAAAAACAACAGAATGATCTCTGTTCATTTCCAAGGCAAACCATTCAATATCAAGGTAATTCAAGTATATGAGCGACCAGTAATGCTAAAGAAGCTGAAGTTGAACAGTTCTATGAAGACCTACAAGACCTTTTAGAACTAACACCCAAAAAAGACGTCCTTTTCATTACAGGGGACTGGAATGCAAAAGTAAGAAGTCAAGAAACATCTGGATGAACAGGCAAATTAGGCCTTGGAGTACAGAATGAAGCAGGGCAAAGGCTAATAGACTTTTGCCAAGAGAATGCACTGGTCATAGCAAACACCCTCTTCCAACAACACCAGAGAAGACTCTACACATAGACATCACCAGATGGTCAACACCGAAATCAGATTGATTATATTCTTTGCAGCCAAAGATGGAGAAGCTCTATACAGTCAACAAAAACAAGACCAGGAGCTGACTGTGGCTCAGATCATGAACTCCTTATTGCCAAATTCAGACTTAAATTGAACAAAGTACAGAAAACCATTAGACCATTCAGGTATGACTTAAATCAAATCCCTTATGATTATACAGTGGAAGTGAGAAATAGATTTAAGGGACTAGATCTAGAGAGAGTGCCTGATGAACTATGGACGGAGATTCATGACATTTTACAGGAGACAGGGATCAAGACCATCCCCAAGAAAAAGAAATGCAAATATGCAAAATGGTTGTCTGAGGAGGCCTTACAAATAACTGAGGAAAGAAAAGACACAAAAGGCAAAGGAGAAAAGGAAAGATATATCCATTTGAATTCAGAGTTCCAAAGAATATCAAGGAGAGATAAGAAAGCCTTACTCAGTGACCAGTGCAAAGAAACAGAGGAAAACAATAGAATGGGAAAGACTAGAGATCTCTTCAAGAAAATTGGAGATACCAAGGGAACATTTCATGCAAAGATGGGCTCAATAAAGGACAGAAATTGTATGGACCTAACAGAAGGAGAAGATATTAAGAAGAGGTGGCAAGAATATACAGAAGAACTATACAAAAAAGATCTTCACAACCCAAATAATCACAATGGTGTGACCACTCACCTAGACCCAGACATTCTGGAATGTAAAGTCAAGTGGGCCTTAGGAAACATCACTATGAACAAAGCTAGTGGAGGTGATGGAATTCCAGTTGAGCTATTTCAAATCCTAAAAGATGATGCTGTGAAAGTGGTGTACTCAACATGTCAGTGAGTTTGGAAAACTCAGCAGTGGCCACAGGACTGGAAAAGGTCAGTTTTCATTCCAATCCCAAAGAAAGGCAATGCCAAAGAATGCTCAAACTACCACCCAATTGCACTCTATTCACATACTAGCAAGGTAATGCTCAAAATTCTCCAAGCCAGGTTTCAGGAATACATGAAGTGTGAATTTAGAGATGTTTAAGCTGGTTTTAGAAAAGGCAAAGGAACCAGAGATCAAATTGCCAACATCCGCTAGATCATCAAAAAAGCAAGAGTTCCAGAAAAACATCTATTTCTGCTTTATTGACCACGCCAAAGCCTTTGACTGTGTGGATCACAATAAACTGTGGAAAATTCTGAAAGAGATGGGAATACCAGACCACCTGACCTGCCTCTTGAGAAACCTGTATGCAGGTCAGGAAGCAACAGTTAGAACTGGACATGGAACAACAGACTGGTTCCAAATAAAAAGGAGTACGTCAAGGCTGTATATTGTCATCCTGCTTATTTAACTTATATGCAGAATACATCTTGAGAAACCCTGGGCTAGATGAAGCACAAGCTGGAGTCAAGACAGCCAGGAGAAATATCAATAACCTCAAAGATGCAGATGACACCACCCTTATGGCAGAAAGTGAAGAAGAACTAAAAAGCCTCTTGATGAAAGTGAAAGAGGAGAATGAAAAAGTTGGCTTAAAGCTCAACATTCAGAAAACTAAGATCATGGCATCCGGTCCCATTACTCATGGGAAATAGATGGGGAAACAGTGGAAACAGTGGCTGACATTATTTTTGGGGGCTCCAAAATCACTGCAGATGGTGATTGCAGCCATGAAATTAAAAGACGCTTACTCCTTGGAAGAAAAGTTATGACTAACCTAGATAGCATATTCAAAAGCAGAGACATTACTTTGCCAACAAAGGTCTGTCAAGTCAAGGCTATGGTTTTTCCAGTGGTCATGTATGGATGTGAGAGTTGGACTATGAAGAAAGCGGAGTGCCGAAGAATTGATGCTTTTGAACTGTGGTGTTGAAGAAGCCTCTTGAGAGTCCCTTGGACTGCAAGATCCAACCAGTCCATCCTAAAGGAGATCAGTCCTGAGTGTTCACTGGAAGGACTGATGCTGAATCTGAAATTCTAATACTTTGGCCAACTGATGCGAAGAGCTGACTCATTTGAAAAGACCCTGATGCTGCGAAAGATTGAAGGCAGGAGAAGGGGACAACAGAGGATGAGACGGTTGCATGGCATCACCGACTCAATGGACATGAGTTTCGGTAAACTCTCGGAGTTGGTGATGCACAGGGAGGCCTGGCGTGCTGCAGTTCATGGGGTCGCAAATAGTTGGACATGACTGAGAGACTGAAATGAACTGAACTTTGGCTTCATAAAATATGTGTAGAAGAGTCTCCCTCTTTTATATTTTGGAAGAGTTTGAGAAGAATTGGTATCAGTGCTTTTTCGAATATTTGGTAAAATTCACCAGCCTTGCTGTTTGGTACTGAACTTTTGATTGTTTGGAGGTTTTTTATTATTGATTCAATCTTTCTTGCTAATAATCAGTTTGTTCAGATTTCTATATTATTATGATTCTGTCTTGGTAAGTGGTATTTATGTTATGAATTTATCCACTTTTTCTAGGTTGTCCAATATGTTTGTATATAAATGTTTACATTTTATTTCTTTCAAACAAAAAGTCAGCTTAATACCTAAGTTACTACATTATCAAATTAATCTGTCTAGTTTCTACTGTGCTCAATTCAATATTATGTTCAATTAGTATTTAATAAATTCTTTGCTAAGCTCCAGAATTTAAAAGCTACTTCATCAAGCCTGTTTTTTAAAATGAAGCAAACTCTATTTCTTTTTCCTTATAAATATTTAAAAACACAATTTGAAAAAAAACATAGGTACACTGCTGCCTAAATAAAAGTTAAATTTACCTGCCTCCCCTTCAGCTTGATGGGGCTTTCCAGGTGGCTCAGTGGTAAAGAGTCCACCTACCAATGCAGGAGATGCATGTTCAATTCTGGGTTGGGACGATCCCCTGGAGGAGGAAATGGCTACCCAGTCCAGTATTCTTGCCTTGAAAATCCCACGGACAGAGAAGTCTGGAGAGCTACAGTCCCAGGGGGTTGCAAAGAGTTGGGCACAACTAGCAACTGAGCACGAACACATGATTCATTCCAACACCTCTGCTTATTTGCACGGTCCTCCATAATTTTGGTTTCCATTTGCTGTTGCTCAGTAGCTCAGTCATGTCTGACTCTTTGCGACACCAAGGAGTGCAGCACACCAGGCTTCCCTGTCCATCACCAATTCCCAGAGCCTGCTCAAACTCATCTCCATTGAGTCAGTGATGCCACCCAACCATCTCATTCTCTGTCACCCCCTTCTCCTCCGGCACTCAACCTTTCCCAGCATTAGGATCTTTTCTGATGAGTTGGCTCTTCGCATCAGGTGCCCAAAGTATTGGCGTTTCAGCCTCAACATCAGTCCCTCCAATTAATATTCACGGTTGATTTCCTTTAGAGTTGACTGGTTTGATCTCCTTGCTGTCCAAGGGACTCTCAAAAGTCTTCTCCAACACCACAGCTCAAAAGCATCAACTCTTTGGCACTCATCTTTCTTTATAGTCCAACACTCACATCCATACGTGACCACTGGAAAAACCATAGCTTTGACTAGATGGACCTTTGTTGGCAAAGTAATGTCTCTGCTTTTTAATATGCTGTCTAGGTTGGTCATAGCTTTTCTTCCAAGGAGCAAGTGTCTTTTAATTTCATTGCTGCAGTCGTATCTGCACTGATTTTGGAGCCCAGGAAAAGAAAATGTGTCACTGTTTCCATTATTTCCCCATCTATTTGCCAAGAAGTGATGGGACTGGATGCCATGATCTTTGTTTTTTGAATGTTGAGTTTTAAGCCAGCTTTTTCTCTCTCCTCTTTCATCTTCATCAAAAGGCTCCTTAGTTCCTCTTCACCTTCTGCCATAAAAAGGGTGGTGTCATCTGCATTTCTGAAGTTATTGATATTTCTCCCTCAGATTCAATTTTATTTCTCAGTATTTCTCAACCTACAGGTTTCCCTTTCCCTCTTTCACTGCTATTTTAGATCAGATCAGGAGTGAGTCAGGAGACTCCTGGAGAGAGAGAACAAATTTGGGGTTGCCAAGCGGGAGGAGGTTGGGGAGGGATGGAGTGAGAGGCTAGGATTAGCTGATATAAGCTATTATGTATAGAACAAGTAAACCACGAGGTCCTACCTGTACTATATAGTACAGGGAACTACAATCAATATCCTGTGATAAGCCATAATGAAAAAATATTTTTAAAAGATATATATATATATCTATGTTTATATATATATATATATAACAGAATCACTTTTCTGTACAACAGAAATTAACACAACACACACAAAGCGCAACTGAGGAGAAGCCAAAAGATGCCAGATCTAGTCACAGGTTCAAAGCAACAAGCATTGCAAACTTTGAGGGGCTATGTAGGCAACAGATCATCGCTGCTTCAATTAGATGATATAAAGCTGCTAAAAGCCTAGGAGGCAAGCTGGAGTTAGAATAGAAAGGCTTAGGAGCAGGAAGAAAGAGGTTCCATTTAACAGGCAAAGGTCAACTTTCAAGAGGTCAGACAAAATGAAAAATAGATAAGAGAACACAGGCAGAGAAGAGGGGCTGACATTTTAGGACTGGAAGAAGCAAGCAGATTTCCCCAAGCGGTCCAAGCCTCTGCGCTCAGCCTTGGCACAGGCTCACTGTGCTCTTGCCTCTGATGTGTTCAGCTGCCACAAGCTCTGAATCTACAGCTGGTTTACCTTCTTTATGCGTTTTCTTTACAGTGTTTCCCCCCCTGGCTTCTCCCTTTGGGATGAATACCAAAATATAATCCTAGGTTAACTATTGATTCTTTCTCCATTTGGTAGATTTCCTCACAGTTCAGAGTTGGCAAGAATCTACAGTGATAAACGATTCCTCTTTCCAGCAAATGTTGTTTCTGAGAATTTTTAGGGTCAGAGGGAAAACAACAACATTGTGATTTTCCAATATATCTGCTAAACACTGCAGTGAGTCATGAACCTGAGCAGAGGATATATCATCCAAGAAGCCCAAGTACAATTGGCAAATATAATATTTCATATTTGAAAGCTATGGCTTATTTCAATTCATCAGGAAACCATCTTATTTAAGGCTGGCATTCTTTCCAAATTAAAAGTGATGGAACTAAAAATTATATTACATAATCATAATTATTTATCTCATTTATAGCTATATTCAAATTTTAGTAAACATTCCTATCTTTCAATACTTTTACTTCATTATTATCACCTTTCCTCCCTTGAAATAACACCTAATATGACATGGCAAGAAAAAGAAATTGAGATTTTCCTAGGAGTTTTTTCATTTCTGATATTGACTTTCTGGTAAATCAAAGAAATAAATTATAATAAAATTTCTTGTCTTCATTGGCTATCCTTTTCACATAAGAAATATGATACCATTTTCAAGATAAAAACCATAACATCCAGTAGAAACAAAAATTTTATGTATATTTTCAGATATATAACAAAGGTACATAGATGGGGAAACAGTGGCAGACTTTATTTCTGGGGGCTCCAAAATCACTGCAGATGGTGACTGCAGCCATGAAATTAAAAGACACTTACTCCTTGGAAGAAAACTTATGACCAACCTAGACAGCATATTAAAAAGCAGGGACATTACTTTGTCAACAAAGGTCCGTCTAGTCAAGGCTATGGTTTTTCCAGTGGTCATGTATGGATGTGAGAGTTGGGGTATAAAGAAAGCTGAGTGCCGAAGAATTGATGCTTTTGAACTGTGGTGTTGAAGAAGACTCTTGAGAGTCCCTTGGACTGCAAGGAGATCCAACCAGTCCATCCTAAAGGAATTCAGTCCTGGGTGTTCATTGGAAGGACTGATGTTGAATCTGAAACTCCAGTACTTTGGCCACCTGATGCGAAGAGCTGACTCATTTGAAAAGACCCTGATGCTGGGAAAGACTGAAGGCAGGAGGAGAAGGAGACGACAGAGGATGAGATGGTTGGATGGCATCACCAACTCAATGGACATGGGTTTGGGTGGACTCCGGGAGTTGGTGATGGATAGGGAGGGCTGGCATACTGCGGTCTATGGGGTCGCAAAGAGTTGGACACGACTGAGTGACTGAGCTGAACTGAACATAATTATTTGATCATAAGTTTTCTTGGATCTAGAACCTATTGGTTTAGCTGACCATTCAATCTTAAATACCCAGCTCAGTATCTAGAACATGGTGGGCACTCAATTAACTGCACTGAATGCATGAAGAGAAAGCGTGCATATATCTCTAGTTATACATAACAACCATACCAAGGGGCAGGAGGAAATTTCTGGGAGTAATGGATATGTTTATTAACTTGAATGTGGTGATGGCTTCATAGGTGTCCATATGTATGCTCAAACTTGTCAAATTCTACACTTTAAACATATTAAGCTCATTGTGGGTCAATTACACTTCAATAAAGCTGCTTTTTAAAAATGTCAGAATTTATGAAAATGCCACTCTAAATGTATTACCAACGAAGTATATTTGACAATAATATTTTATAAATGCTCAGCATTATTGGAAATTTGTTTGTTAACTTTTGGAAAAGAAACACTACTCCTAAATTAAACATTAATTTTCACTTCCTGGCTCTTAAAAGATAGAAATTTTTAAAGTAGAAATCAGGCCGTTTAATCAACCTCTTATCAGTTTGAAATAAGCTTGAATTCAAGATCTCAATATAAGGCCTGTTTTGTCTTGAATGCTCATTTACTTTTTGAGAAAAAATTCAGTAAGTAAATGTTTTTTTCCAAAAAATTATGTGTGAATCAAACCCTAATTTAAGTGTACCAGAGAATATTCAAAAATTTTTTCTATTGAGTGTTTTTATATAAAACAAATTTATATTTTAAATTTTATTTCATTTAAACAGGAGTAATGTACATCTTAGTGTTACATGGGTTTTGTTACTCAGTCCAGCAAGAACAAGCTACTCCAATCAGTCTACTGTTTTAAAATTTTGATCACTTGCTTTTAACAAAAGTCAATATAGTATTCAGGAATGTTTTCTGGTGTCAAGTACATCAGAGCAAATATGTTCTAAATCATTTCATGACAAAGTAATATATTCCAGTATACATGCTTATGAAGGGTATAATTTATTACCTATTCAAATAAAATACTACCTATTCTTTGACTTATTTCCAGTCTCCAATGTAGGGAACCAGATCATTCACAGTACACACATTTTCCAGCACATTCATTCATTCCACAAATATTTGTTGATCCTGAGCCACATGACAGACAGGCAGTGTTCTTAAAGTTAGACAAACTGTGATAAATAAGACAATAGAGCAACGCCTATTTATCATAAGCAGGGAAACCAACAAACAAGAAAACTTCAGAGATAAGTGCTAGGAGGAAAACAGACTAAGGCAATGTGGTGGTGGCTGGCACTGGGGAACATGTTCAATACCAGCTATGGTGGGGCTAGAGGGAGGGGGTCGGGAACTGAATAACCTGAGCCCAAATGACCAAATAAGAGGTAGAAGGAGATGAGCCTGAGAGGCAGACAAGGCCTGAGTTTCATTCCAAGTGCTATTGGAAGCCACTGAAGTCTGAAGACATGACATAAATTCATTTGTGTTTCAAAGGAATTAAAATTTTTAATTTGTTTTAAAATAATAACTATGAATGGGTGACAAGTAAAAGCAAGGAAATCAGTAGGAGACTACTATAGGGGTGTGATGATGGTGGCCTGTATAAGAGCAGCAGAGATGGAGATGAAACATGGCTTGAAGTAAGACATATTTTTAAAACTGTGCTTAAAGAACATATTAGTGCATTGGAGTGCTATTGATGCATGTAAGGGATGGTGACAGAAAAACAGCAATCAAGATGGGAAGCTTTGAGGAAAAGGGCTTTCAAGTCCAATAACATAAATTCCAATTAACACAATATCTTAACCATGCCATAATAATATCATAATAATATCTTAACCATAATAATATCTTCACCATCCAGTGAATCAATATATCAACTATGTACCAAAGGTAACAAGATATTTTCTTACAATAATCAGGTGGTTTCTGACTAGACAGAATTTTGTAATATATCTTAACCTCCATTTTAAAGTAAAAGAAATAATTCAGTTCAGTTGCTCAGTCATGTCTGACTTTTTGCAGCCCCCATGGACTGTAGCACACCAGGCCTCCCTGTCCACACCATCTCCCAGAGTTTACTCAAACTCATGTCCATTGAGTCAGTGATGCCAACAACCATCTCATCCTCTGTCATCCCCTTCTTTTCCCACCTTCAATCTTTTCCAGCATCAGGGTCTTTTCCAACGAGTCAGTTCTTTGCATCAAGTGGCCAAAGTATTGGAGTTTCAGCTTCAACATCAGTCCTTCCAATGAATATTCAGGACTGATTTCTTTTAGGATGGACTGGTCGGATCTCCCTGCTGTCCAAGGGACTCTCAAGAGTCTTCTCCAAGAATGAAGAGACGGAGCCAAACTAAAAACAACACCCAGCTGTGGGTGTGACTGCTGATAGAAGCAAGGTCCAATGCTGTAAAAAGCAATATTGCATAGAACCTGGAATATTAGGTCCATGAATCAAGGCAAATTGGAAGTGGTTGAACAGGAGATGGCAAGAGTGATCGTTGACATTTTAGGAATCAGCAAACTAAAATGGACTGGAATAGGTGACTTTAACTCAGATGACCATTATATCTACTACTGTGGGCAAGAATCCCTTAGAAGAAATGGAGTAGCCATCATAGTCAACAAAAGACTCCAAAATGCAGTACTTGGATGCAATCTCAAAAAACAACAGAATGATCTCTGTTCGTTTCCAAGGCAAACCATTCAATATCATAGTAATCCAAGTCTATGCCCCAACCAGTAACTCTGAATAAGCTGAAGTTGAACGGTTCTGGGAAGACCTACAAGACCTTCTAGAACTAATACCCCAAAAAAGAAATAATTATCTAAATGTTAAGTCTAATTTACCCAATTATTTTGTATTTTTCCAAAAGGATTTAGAGTATAACAGCCAGCCCTGTCCAGCATCTGTATTCCATGGTAATATAGTATTCAACTTTGCATTCCTCCTTCTCAATCTGAAGCAGGGTTCACAGGAACATCTCCAACTACCTTCAGGCCATGAGTTCCCAAAGCACTTTTAGGTATATTATGAAGTATAAGTTAGTGAGCATGCCTCTGTTGCCTAGTTAGTTATGAGTTCCTCCCAAGTAGGGCAAATCCTTAATTCTCGGTGTTCCTAAGAACATCTTTTTGGTGGGAAAACTATGACAAACCAAGACAGTGTGTTGAAAAGCAGAGACATCACTCTGCTGACAAAGATCCATATAATCAAGGCTATGGCTTTCCAGTGGCGATTTTCCGTTGTGAGAGGCAGACCGCAAAGAAGGTAGAGCATCAAAGAACTCATGCCTTCAAAATGTGGTGCTGGAAAAGACTCCTGAGAGTCCCTTTGACAGCAAGGAGATCAAACCAGTCAATCTTAAAGGAAATCAACCCTGAATACAAGGACTGATGCTGAAGCTGAAGATCCAGTTTCATTCCAATTCCAAAGAAAGGCAATGCCAAAGAATGTTCAAACTACTGCACAATTGCATTCATCTCACACACTAGCCAAGTAATGCTCAAAATTCTCCAAACTAGGCTTGGACAGTACATGAATGGAGAACTTCCAGATGTTCAAACTGGATTTAGAAAAGGCAAAGGAACCAGAGATCAAACTGCCAACATCCATTGGATTAAAGAAAAAGCAAGAGAGTTTCAGAAAAACATCTACTTCTGCTTTATTGAGTATGCCAAAGTGTTTGACTGTGTGGATCACAACAAAGTGGAAAATTCTTAAAGAGATGGGAATACACCACCTGACTGCCTCCTGAACAATCTGCATGCAGATCAAGAAGCAACAGTTAGAACCAGACATGGAACAACAGACTGGTTCCAAATTGGGAAAGGAGTATGTCAAGGCTGTATACTGTCACTTTGCTTATTTAACTTTTATGCAGAGTATATCATACGAAATGCCAGACTGGAGGAAGCACAATCTGGAATCAAGATTGCTGGGAGAAATATCAATAACCTCAGACATGCAGATGAAACCACCTTTATGGCAAAAAGTGAAGAGGCACTAAGAAGACTCTTGATGAAGGTGAAAGAGGAGAGTGAAAAAGCTGGCTTAAAACTCAACATTCGAAAACTAAGATCATGGCATCTGGTCCCGTCACTTCTTGGTAAATAGATGGGGAAACAATGGAAACAGTGACAGATTTTCTTTTCTTGGGTTCTAAAGTCACTGCAGACGGTGACTGCAGCCATGAAATTAAAAGACGCTTGCTCCTCGGAAGAAAAGTTATGACCAACCTAAATAGCATACTAAAATGCAGAGACATTACTTTACCACAAAGGTCTGTCTAGTCAAAGCTATGGCTTTTCCAGTAGTCATGTATGGATGTGAGAGCTGGACCACAAAGAAAGCTGACTGCTGAAGAATTGATGCTTTTGAACTGTGGTGTTGGAGAAGACTCTCGAGAGTCCCTTGGACAGCAAGGAGATCAACCAGTCAATTCTAAAGAAAATCAATCCTGAATATTCACTGGAAGGACTGATGCTGAAGCTGAAACTCCAATATTTTGCCCACCTGATGTGAAGAACTGACTCATTTGAAAAGACCCTGATGTTGTGAAAGATTGAAGGCAGGAGAAGGGAATGACAGAGGATAAGATGGGTTGGATGGCATCACTAACTCAGAGGACATGAGTTTGAGTAAGCTCTGGGAGTTGGTGATGGACAGGGAAGTCTGGTGTGCTTCAGTCCATGGGATCACAAGGAGTTGGACATGACTGAGCAAAGGAACTGAACTGAGCAAAGAGCTGATTCATTGGAAAAGACCCCACTGCTGGGAAAGATTGAAGGCAGAAGGAGAAAGACATTAGAGGACGAGATGGCTGGATGGCATCACCAATGCAATGGACATGAACTTAGGCAAACTCCAGGAGATGGTGAGGGACAGGGAGGCCTGTCATGCTGCAGTCCATGGGGTCACAAAGAGTTGGACATGACTGAGTGGCTGAATGCACATACACAAATATGCCGTTAGTACAATACTGAACTTCAATCAGGGTTGTGAACCAATAAAAACATGTGTAATGTCTAGTAATCAGAAATGAATTGTACAGAAATGAGTTAGATAGGGTAATCTTGCTATTATGGGTAAAGTGATAGCATAACTTGGGAAAAGACACATGGTAAGCTATTGACCAGGTCATGCAATGTTCCTCTCTGTATGAAAGACTTATTTCCCATATCGTCTTTGCTTATGGGTTGTTAAGAGGAAGCACACATACACACAGACATATATAAAACAGACTGTTCTACAGAAAACAGAGGTAATCTCTGGAACTTATTTACAAATAAGAACTGAACTTCATTTGGTGGTGCATAGGAATTACAAAGGTTATTTCTCATAAATCAAATACTATTATGTTGCTGTGCACTATTTTTGACTAAACCTGGTCCTGGCTTTATATAAAATTACACCTAAATCAGTAATCACAAAAGCACTGCCTCTTCTCAGGTTTCTGTTCACTAACTTCTAGAACTGATTTTTCTTTCTTTCTTTTTTTAAACTATTCCCTTGTTGTACTTACCTTTTCAATTTTTTTCAGATTTGTGTTCACTGAGACAGGGGAAGTCGCCTTTATACAAGATTTTGGACCTGGAAAGAGTAAGAAGGGCCAGTGTTAACTGTCCTTAAAAGGCTGTGTGCTCATTTCTTACTTTTAGAAGACCATACTTGCAGATCAACACCATCACTGAAAAAGACACCTTTGAGTCCTGCTCTACCCTGCAATGTTTCATGAACACTGGAATTATATTTTCTTTGTTCTAACCCCAGTCTCTGAATCAGAGACAACTAGAGTGAGTTCTTCACAAATATGCGTTGACTGCCTGATTCAGAATTAAGGAAAGGTAGGGCTCTGATTAGCAAATGCTACCTGCAGGAGGCAGAAGAAATACCACAAATAGAGATATGATGCTATGAGCAGAGTTTTATTTTCTTTTTTCTTAAGGCTTGGGAATAATCACTTATATCTCTGTTTAGACCTTTCCAGATCTCTCCCTTCAGGACCTGAAAGTAATTTACAGTAGAATACTCCATGTAAAGCCCTCTTCCACCCAGTGCTGGAAGAAGAGGGCAAGGAGCTTCTAACAATTTATTCCTTTCTTGCCATTTTAGCCGCTCACCATAATCTATACAAAACCTTACATCTAAAAGATGAAATCAGCAATAAATATCACATTTCTTTTGATAACTTGTTAATACAGATCTCTGTATATAAAATAAAAGGTAATGAGGTTACGATTATTTCTAGGATTTGTTCAGTTGCTAATTCGTGTCTGACGATTTGCAACCCCATAGACTGCAGCATGCCAGGCTTCCCTGTCCTTCACTATCTCCTGGGCCTTACTCAAACTCATGTCCACTGAGTTGATGATTTCTAGAATATGGAGCAAAATAAAATTTAATGTACTCATGGATTGTATATTTGGATGTCTCTTCCCTTTTTTGGGTAAAACGACTGCTCCCAACTTCCTGAAGGTTTGACTAAAAAAAAAAAACAAAAAAACTCAAACCAAAAAAGTCCTGTTTTGAAGCACCTGGCCCAATAGTTGGATTTTATGCCAAGTCCAGAGCTTTGTCAGGCTGCAGAACACGCATTAGCGAGAGGCACCCGGCCACTGGCAGGCCGGCCTGGAGCACCGTAGGGAGGAGGAGCCATCAGCGCCCAGGGACCCCGGCCTCAGAGCCTGTTGCTTGTGAACCAGACGACAGAGCAGGTGCGACTTGGGCCGCGAGGGCTGCTGGCGGTGAGGGAGGCTAAAATTCCACCCAGGCGGCGAGCACGCAGACCCCTTCCAACGCTCAGGTTGGAGGTTAGCCATGGGCGCCCAATTCCTTTCTCGCCTTTAGCCTCTCTCCTGCCTACTCAGACCCAAACCCACGCTCCGGACCACGGGCGACCCCACTGTTATTAAAACCAGAGGGTGGCAAAGAGTATTTGCAAGGATGAAGGAGCCAGAGCAGCCTTTCTCTTTGGCCAAGGCTTGGAAAAATCTGAAAGCTACTAAGCAAGGACAGGAAAAGCCGAAGTCACGGGGTTGGAAGAGGGCGCCCGGGGTGGAGTAAACCCTCAGCTCCCCGGTCGGACCCCGCAGGTGGTACAGTCCAAAGCGGGGCGGGGCGACAAAAGGCTCCGCCAGGTCTCACCCTACCCTTCTCCCGCCTTCTCCCGCCTTCTCCGCCGCGCTGCCGCGGGAGCGAGTGAGCGCGCGCCCCGACGACCCCTCCCCCGGCGCCAGCGCCAGGGCCCGAGCTCCGCCCCTCGCCGAGCCGCCCCCTGCGCGGCTGCTGGCAGATCTCGCTGGGCTCTGCGGACACTGACACCTTCGTGGTCTCTTCCTCCTTCCGCAGGTGTGCGACGGCCTTTCCCGGCAGAGGCGCTGCCCTGGGTGGCCGGCAGGGCCCGCGCGGCTGCTGATCGCTTGGCGCAGGAAAGGCAGATTCCTCGCCCGCTCGGCGCCGTGACAGGTGCAGGGTCTGGTTTAAGGACCCACCTGCGGCGGCTGCTGCGATGCCCACCATGCGGAGGACCGTGTCGGAGATCCGGTCCCGAGCTGAGGGTAAGTGGCCGCCGCAGCGCCGGGCTGGGTGCGGAGCGCGCGCGGAGGCGACTCGGAGCCAGCCGAGAGTGGGGCGGTGTGAGTGTGTGTCTGTGTATGTCGGGGAAGAGATGCCCGTCCCACCCCTTCCCCCAGGAATGTCTGGCTGTTGTGCCTGGTCCCTGGCGAACCCTTCTCCCTGCACTGTCTTCGGCGCCCTCTCAGACCCCTTCGCGGCTGCAGAGCCCCGAAATTGTTGTCCTCGGTGGGATCCCCACGGCTCTTTATACGCCGCAGCGTGACTGTTCGGTCTCTGCGCTCTCGCCCTGCCCACCTCCCTCCCCAGTATCGCACAAACCTCTAGGTCTCCACTCTGCTTCTCCATTCTAGGGCTGCAGATCCCCAACCCGCCGCTCACCTTTGTGCAGCCCCCACATCACGACACCCCGAGAACTGAAATTGCCTTTCCCAGGATGCAAGATCGTTTGATCCGCAGCCCCTCGCCACTCGGAGCGGGAGGAGCCTTGATTGGGGTTGGGCGCTCAGCGGGTGCTGTGCATTAGTCTCTGCAGTTCTGCCTCTTGCAGCGGTGTCTCACCCAGCTCCATTCCGAGGTTTTGTTTTTGTTTTTCCGTTTACCTGATACCTGCACTTTGGCCAGCTGAGTTGACTTTTTAGCAAGGTGGAAGCTATTTTCTTTGCTCCACCCAGGGCCAGCTGTTGAATGACTACACTTGTCAGCAATGAGCAACAGATGCCCGAGGGTAAAGGCAAATACACTTTTGGAGGGCTGAGACTCTTCATCCTCTGAGGAGCCCTCAGCATCCTGCCCAGCATGTGGCCGTCAGTTGGTAAATTTTTGTTTGTTGTTGTTGTTCATGATGAAGCCAAGACTGTACAGATCTTGAGCTTTGTTTTCTTTTGTTTTTCTCTCCCGTAAACCCATACTTGAATCCTGCAAAGGGTGGCTCAGGTTCTCATAACTTGTTTTTGAGGACTTGGCTGTGGTCACTGGTGTCCATCCTTCACCCCCACCCTTTCCACCCTTTAATGTTTGGCAACTGGTAAAATGATTATAGGAAAAAAGCTATAGAAGTTAGGAGAATTGGATTGCAGGGGGTTGAGACGGGCCATTTTATTATTTTTCCTCCTCTGAGCCTTTATTTTAAAAATGGGGCCTCTGGGCTCTAAAGGGCTTCCAAGGTGGCTCTGGCAGTAAAGAATCTGCCTGCAATGCAGGAGACCTGGGTTTAGTCCCTAGGTCAGGAAGATCCCATGGAAAAGGAAATGGCTACCCACTGCAGTGTTCTTGCCCAGAGAACTTCATGGACAGAGGAGCCTGGAGGACTAAAGTACATGGGGTCGCAAAAACTGGGGCCCTCATAGCTCTGATTTTCTGCTTACAGCACTTTGGAAATGCTCAGTGGGACGTCCCTGGGGAGAAGGCCACACAGGAATCAGAAAACCTGTGTCCTGCTTAGGAATTTCATACATACTTCTTGTCATTTGTAATATAATGAAAATTATACAGGGCACCTTTTAGATGCACAGTGTCTTTAAATGTACACAGTGAAAAATGTGTGCATTCTTTTTTTACATTTCTGAGTGAAATGAATTTTCTCTTTTATTTTTTCTTCCAGTTTTATTGAGCTACAATTGACATATGGCATTATGACATATGACATAGTGATTTGACTTCCATCATGAAAAATTACCATATTAAGTTTAGTCAACATTCATCAACTCATATAGATACAAAATTAAAGAAACAGAAAAAAATTTTTTCCTTATGATGAGAACTGTTGAGACTTACTCATCTAACATTTCATATATAAACATAATTATATTTATCATGTTGTGCATGACATCCCTAGTATTTATTTATCTTATAACTGGACATTTGTATCTTTTGATTACCTTCACCCTCTCCCTGACACCCCACCTCTGGTAACCACCGATCTCATCTTCTTTCTGAGTTTGTTTGTTTTGAAGTATAATTAACCTATAAGAGTATGTTAGTTTCTGTTACAGAACATAGTGATTCGATATTTCTAAATATTTCAAAATGATCAGCATAATGTCTAGTTACCCTCTGTCCACATACAAAGTTATTGCATAATTATTGACTATGTTTGCCTCACTGTACATTTCATATACAAGACTCATGTATTTTGCAACTGAAAGTTCGTACCTTTTAATCTTCATCACCTATTTCTCTACCCTCCCCACACCAATTCCCACTGGCAACCACCTGTTCGTTCTCTGTATTTATGACACTGTTTCTGTTTTGTTATGTTTGTTCACTTGTTTTATAGATTCTACATATAGGTGAAACCATGCAACACTTGTCTTTCCCTGACTTATTTCACTTAGCATAATACCCTCTAGATCCACCTATGTTGTGGTAAATGGCAAGATTTCATTCTTTTGTTTATGACTGAGTAATATTCATATACACACATACACACACACTGCATCATCTTTATTCATTCATCTATTGATTGCACTTAGGTTGCTTCCATATCTTGGCTATTATAAAAGTTGCTGCAATGAACACAGTGATACATATATCTTTTCTAATTAGTGTTTTTGTTTTCTTTGGATAAATACCTAGGAGTGAAATTGCTGGATCATATGGTAGCTCTATTTTTAATTTTTTGGAGAACCTCTGTACTACATTCAGTAGCGGCTGCATAAATTTACATTTCCACCCAACAAATGCATGACGGTTCCCTTGTCTCCTCACCCTCACCAACGGTTGTTATTTGTTGTCTTTTTGATAATAATGAATGAATTTTCTTAATCATCATTTGAGTGAGCCATGAAGGTATGAAAGTATAGTGGTAATAGTTGGGATTGTGCTTTCAAATAATAGCAATTGCTGGATTCCATATCGTGTGAAATGGGAAAAGAGAAAGGACCGGAAAACTGTGTGAAACTTCTACTGTATGAGAGGATTTTATCTGAGAGGCAACAGTATTGTTTTTGATTGACATGTATATTTTTCAAAGCATTTTTACAAAGATTACCCTATAGGACCTTACAGCACTCCTGAAGGTTGGTGAAGATGGTCCCATCTGATAGTTGATGAAACTGTGTCCCAGGTGATTGAGGTGCTTGGTACACTGTCAGAGGCATAGTGGCAGTTGGTGAATGACCCTTCCCCCATATTGGTTGGTCATTTTATTATGTGCTCAGCATTTGGCTTGGGACTGTGGTGAGGACATCGATAATGACACTGTGGGCTGGCGATGTGGCTCATTGCCTGCTCTACCCACACTTTTCTTTCCTAAAGAATAGTCTCTTTTGACAGCTCCTGCTGCCTGATGGCATTGTCCTGAACTGCAGCCTCCTTGGCTTCAGTGGGTCGGACCAGAGTAGGCTTCTGACAAAGAGCAGACAATCCATAGGTGGCTCAACACTTGTAACCTTGGGTTTTGGCTCTAAAAGCCAAGGCTTTGTGGTGATCATCTCTCCCATGGGAAAAGTTGAGCTTAGAGACTTAGAGTGAAGGTTGAAGCAGAAAGGGGCAGAGGAGAATAGGCTAATGGAGGAGTGAATGGCTGGCTGTCTTAGGTTGTGTGGATGCTGCTGGTATGAGGAAGTAGAAAGTGTGCACGTGAACACAGAAAGATAGGAGAGACTGGCCTGGATGGAGGGAATGAAGCAGAGAGACACAGATGCTGAGAGAGGGCGGCCGGTCTCTAGCCCACCTCCCCCGCTCCCCGCCCCGACTCTTTTTTTCCCAATTCAAGGAGTAGCCTTAGAACAGGCTCTTATTTTTACTTTAAGTGATTTGACTGGGTTTCTATTCCCTGCAACCAGATTGGCCAGATGCATGGCTGCTCTGTGTGCAGGTTATTTACAACCAAATCAAGGAGAAAGAACGTCTATGAAATAAGAAATAGTCTGAAAGGGGATGTTATTAATTGAACAGTGTGCTTGCTATGGGTAACAAAGAGCTGTGAAAGATCAGACATAAGAACCTGAAGCCTGCGAGGAAACACTCCTTGAGAAATAATTTGAAATGAGTCCTCATGCAATGCTTCTCAGACTTTAAGGTGCATACCAGTCACCTGCGGATGTTGTTAGATGCAGCTTCTAGATGAGTAGGGCTGCAGATGCATTTCTGACAAGCTCGCAGGTGATGCTGGGTGATGACCTGCAAGTCATAGTGTGAGTACCAAGGTTCTAAGATAATGCCATCTAGTTCAGTAGTCAGGAGGGCGCTGAGGTTAGAGAGTAACCAACTGAAAAAGTGCTGAACATGACTATGGCTTACCTGAGAGTTCTTAAACTGGCCAGGAACAGAGGGAAACTGAGAAGAAATAGAGCATACATTTGGATAAATAAACACTTCTAGATTATAGAGTATTTTAAATGCCAAGATGAGTCATTTGGAGTTTGAATCAAATATTTTAGAAGGATCTTAGAGTTCTTCTAATCCAGTTCTCATTCAAGCATGAGGTCAGAGTAAGATAATTCCAAAAGGGCCAGTTAGGAGCCAAATCACTGTAGGGAAGTGACATCCCCAAAGTATGTTGGATGGTTTGTAGGAAATGTAAATAGACTATTTAGTGTGTGTGTGTGTGTGTGTGTGTGTGTGTGTGTGTGTGTTTTAAGGTCTAAAAATGACAAAGACCAGGATTAGTATTGGAGTGGAGCAGTGAGACAGGAAAGGGAGGAATTAGAGCTATTTCTCAATAAATCATTATCTTGTTTAACAGATAATCTATTGAACTCCTATAAGTACCATTCTTGAAATTTCAAGCAATTTCAAGTACAATACTTGAAAGAAATCAGTGAGCAAACAGAATTTAGAAAAAGCCCAGCCCTGGAGGTGCTAAGATTCTAGTGAGGCAAGAGAGAAAGCAAACGTAAGAAGTTAGCAAGTTATAGACTTTGTTATGTGATAAGTGCTATGGGACAAATAAAGAGAAGGTAGGATGCATAAGGTTGGTGGATGAATTGCAACTTTAAATGGGTTGGTTAGGCTAGCCTTCATTGAAAAGTTGATGTGAAGGAGGTGGATTAAGCCTGCTGGGAATCTGGGGGAAGAAGGTTCCAGGCAGAGGCCCCAAGGCAGGAGAGAGTTAGGAGTGTTAGAGGAATGCGGTGGCGGGCGGGTGGGGGGAGAAGGGGAACATAGTAGGAAATGAGGTGACTAAGGTCATGTCATAGAACATTTTGATATAGTGAATATACCACAAAAAAACATTAAAATAAAAGGAGACTCTCAAGCGATAATTTCAGACTTTAATGTTTACAAGATCCCAGGTATCTCATTAAGACTACTGTTTCTTGAGCTGCCTCATGAAGATCTGTTCAGTAGATCTGCCATGGGACTGCATTCTTCACGACCTGCTGGAATGTTCAACTGTAGGTGAAACACATTTTAAGGATGTCTTCTTTACAGTCTTGAACCTGATTGGGAAAATATATTAAAAGATAAGGAAACTGAGAAAGAGTTTCAGTATAGTAAGAGAAGACATAAATTCAAATTCTGAAGTAATTGAGGGACATCCAAATGGACATGTTTTGAGATACTTTGAAATTGAGAGGTTAGATGTGGGGAAAAGCAAATCAGAATCTCTGGTTCAGAGATAATAGTTGAAACCCTGGTAGATGAGTTTGCCAGAAAGCAAGGCTAAATAATGCAGAAGACTAAGAATCATATGTCCCTTCACTTTTACTGCAGCTAAATCAAATAAGCCTCTGCTGCTGCTAAGTCGCTTCAGTTGTGTCCAACTCCATGTGACCCTATAGACCAGGCTCCCCCTTCCTGGGATTCTCCAGGCAAGAACCCTGGAGTGGGTTGCCATTTCCTTCTCCAATGCATGAAAGTGAAAAGTGAAAGTGAAAGTGAAGTCGCTCAGTCGTGTCCGACTCTTAGCGACCTCATGGACTGCAGCCTACCAGGCTCCTCCGTCCATGGGATTTTCCAGGTGAGAGTACTGGAGTGGGGTGCCATTGCCTTCTCCAAAATAAGCCTCTAAATACAGCATTAAAAATCCTAGAAACAGGGACTGAAATAACAGTGGTCTACACAAAACAGAATTTTTCTCGGTGTAAAACTAGCATGAAGACAGTCCAGGTCACCTGTGCCCACCAAATAAAGTCCTAAGGGACATGGACTCCTTACGCCGTTCCGCCTCATCATCCTAAGTGTATGACTGCCTTAAAGGCATAATCTGGTTGCTGGGGTACCAGCCAGTGTATAGGAGTTCCAGGTCTGAAGAAAAGTGAAGAAGAGTGTGAGACCAGAGGCTTTTCTTGAAAGTACCACGCAAAGACTAATGGTTACTTTGCATTGGCTCGCTTCTGCAAGGAAAGCTGGAGTTTCCTAGTTGGCACTTAGTGTTTTATTATGAAAAGAAAAAGGAAAAGTTGTTATTGGATAGGCAGCTGACAGGCATTGTCACTGTCAGATTGTCAAAGGCTTTGGCTTGATTAAAAGAGGTGTTCTAGAGCTCATGATTTACAAAATAATGGCCATTATTCAAAACTAAGGAAATACACACCAAAAGAAAAAAACCACCACATACCTATCCACTAGGGTCACAAAGAGTCAGACTTGACTTAGCAACTGAACGACAACAACCACAATCCAGTGGTTTGTGGTTTACACTGTTGAATATTATAAAGCTAAAATGTAAGGCATTCATTTGATTATGTAAAACATGTACCAAGTGATAAATTTAGAAGTTGTCCTAGGGATTGTTTTCCTAAACTGGCCTGTGTAAATGGCACCTTTAAAATGTTTGTAATTATAAAAAATACTACATTTTATTTACCTAAAATGTAACAAAAGGAGCATGGAGGTAATTTGTATAAAAATTGTTAAAAAGAAAATTTTAGGAGGCTGTTTCATTTGTCCAGGTAAAAGAAGGCTAAGATCCTTTCTTCCTTTAACAAGCATCTGCTGTGTGCCAGCTAATTGGATGGTGGGATAGAAAGGTATAGCGAATGAAAGATTCCTTAGTAATCATGAAAATGAGTTATAGATTTATAACTGACATGACATTCTTTCACTGAGTGGGTATGTGAGTATAGTGATGCTTTATGTGGTCAATATTTGGGAATTCCCGAAACATGTTATTTTGCCTAGTGTAATCCTGGAGCTATTAAGTGTGGCAAAACAATTATTTTAGTCTTTTTAATCTATTAGTACATTATTCTTTTATTTCACTTATATAATTTCAAAAACAATGAGAACTGAATCAGTTCATACCGACCTTATAGGCTTAAGGAAAGTTTGCATACGTAAAGACTGTGCTTTTGAAGTTAATGAAATATTTGCTGCTATATTGGATTTCTAATCACATAATTTCATTACAGTGTGAATGTTGTAAAGGCAACAGATTCATTCTTCACTACTCCCTGGAACCCACATCTTACAATGTTCTTATCCACTGAGTAGTAAGCTCCCTAAAGGCAGGGATATTTTGTCTTTTTTCTTTACTGATATACTGAGGACATTGCCTAGGGCATAGTAGGATTGACTTAAATGAATCTTGTGACCTAAATAAAGACAAGATGATCTACAGATGCCTTATAATCAGACCTACTTGATACCTCTTAATTGGAACCTGACCATTTAAAAGGGAGTGATTTTTTGCGTTATCTGTTCACTGCTGTATTCTTGCACTTACAGCTTTTGTCAGATAAACAGATAACTCTGAACTTTATTTTTAATGACAGAGTTTAGTTTTGTTCTCTTGACTGTAGAAGTAACAGCTGCTCATTGGGAAAAAACTCATAGTGCAGAGATGTCAAGAGGACAGTAAAAATCACCCCAAACTCAGTTCAGTTCAGTCACTAAGTCGTGTCCGACTCTTTGCAACCCCATGAATCACAGCACACCAGACCTCCCTGTCCATCACCAACTGCCGGAGTTCACTCAAACTCACGTCCATCAAGTTGGTGATGCCATCCAGCCATCTCATCCTCTGTCGTCCCCTTCTCCTCTTGCCCCCAATCTCTCCCAGCATCAGAGTCTTTTCCAATGAGTCAACTCTTCGCATGAGGTGGCCAAAGTACTGGAGTTTCAGCTTTAGCATCATTCCTTCCAAAGAAATCCCAGGGCTGATCTCCTTCAGAATGGACTGGTTGGATCTCCTTGCAGTCCAAGGGACTCTGAAGAGTCTTCTCCAACACCACAGTTCAAAAGCATCAATTCTTCGGTGCTCAGCTTTCTTCACAGTCCAACTCTCACATCCATACATGACTACTGGAAAAACCATAGCCTTGACTAGACGGACCTTTGTTGACAAAGTAATGTCTCTGCTTTCGAATATGCTATCTAGTTTGGTCATAACTTTCCTTCCAAGGAGTAAGCATCTTTTAATTTCATGGCTGCAGTCACCATCTGCAGTGATTTTGGAGCCCCCAAAAATAAAGCCTGACACTGTTTCCACTGTTTGCCCATCTGTTTGCCATGACGTGATGGGACCAGGTGCCATGATCTTAGTTTTTTGAATGTTGAGCTTTAAGCCAACTTTTTCACTCTCCTCTTTAACTTTCATCAAGAGGCTCTTTAGTTCTTCCTCACTTTCTACCATAAGGGTGGTGTCATCTGCATATCTGAGGTTATTGATATTTCTCCTGGCAATCTTGATTCCAGCTTGTGCTTCTTCCAGCCCAGCGTTTCTCATGATGTACTCTGCATATAAGTTAAATAAGCAGGGTGACAATATACAGCCTTGACGTACTCCTTTTCCTATTTGGAACTAGTCTGTTGTTCCATGTCCAGTTCTAACTGTTGCTTCCTGACCTGCATATAGGTTTCTCAAGAGGCAGGTCAGGTGGTCTGTTAGTCCCATCTCTTTCAGAATTTTCCACAGATTATTGTGACCAAAGACAGTCAAAGGCTTTGGCATAGTCAATAAAGCAGAAATAGATGTTTTTCTGGAACTCTCTTGCTTTTTCGATGATCCAGCAGATGTTGGCAATTTGATCTCTGGTTCCTCTGCCTTTTCTAAAGCCAGCTTGAACATCTGAAAGTTCACGGTTCACATATTGCTGAAGCCTGGCCTGGAGAATTTTGAGCATTACTTTACTAGCGTGTGAGAGGAGTGCAATTGTGCGGTAGTTTGAGCATTTTTGGCATTGCCTTTCTTTGGGTTCTCTATGTGTACGTCTCTATTCCTGCCCTGCAAATAGGTGCGTCAGTGCCATTTTTCTAGACTCCATATATATGTGTTAATGTACAATATTTGTTCTGTCATTCTGTTATACACATTGAAAGAATACTGCATTATGTATCAGGATCTATGTTCATCCACCTCAGTTGAACTGACTCAAATGTGTTCCTTTTTGTGGCTGAGTAATATTCCATTATATATGTACCACAAGTTCTTTATCCATTCATCTGTTGATGGACATCTAGGTTGCTGAAAATTTGTGCTTTTGACCACCTTCACCATGGAAAGAAATTTTTTTCTCTACTGTCACTATTTAAATCCTCAGTGCCTAGAGCACTGCCTGGCACTTAGTAAGTGAAAGTGAAGTCACTCAGTCGTGTCTGACTCTTTGTGATCCCATGGACTGTAGCCTATCAGGCTCCTCTGTCCATGGAATTTTCCAGGCAAGAATATAGGAGTGGGTTGCCATTTCCTTCTCCAGGGGATCTTCCCAACCCAGGGATCGAACCCAAGCCTCTTGCATTGTAGGCAGACACTTTTACCATCTGAGCCACCAGGGAAGTCTCAATAATTATTTGTTGAATGCATAGATCATGTATTTTATGGCAGCTTAGCATTATAGATGTTATTGTATAATAATTAACTAAGGAATCCTCTGTGGGTAGGCATGTAGGTCATTTCCAGTATGTATTAAAAAAAAAAAAACACTTTTGAATAAGCATCTTTATATATCTTTGTACACTTTTCTGATTATTTCTTTGAAAATTCTTTGAGGAAAGGGATTACTGGTGCAAAAGTATGTATCTTTTTTTTTAATAATGGCAAAAGAATGTTAAAAGATGATTCACATTTATACCATCACTGAAAATAAACCAGAGGTCCTACTCTGCTACTCCTTTTCCACCGCTGAATAGTCTGCTTTATCCTTTTGAATATGCAGTGCAGAAAAAAAACTTTTGCATTGCTCTACTTATAAGATTGAATACATCTTGACTGGTTTTAGTAATTATTTTTATTTTTGTCTGAATTGTTTACTCATTGTAAGTTCCTTTATGAAGATTGTCTTGTATTAAATTTTAAGAGCTTATCATATGCTCCTGACATGAACTGTTTTCCCTGTTAATAGGGAAACTTTTAACTTTTTTGATGTTTTCTCATGTACATGGTTATTTTTATAAAGTATAATCTTTCAATTTCTTTCTTAAAATTTCTGGCTTAATGTCATGTTTCTTATGTCAAGATAATGATCATTTTTCACTTATGTTCTTCTTCTAGTATTAATACTTTTAGATTTCACCTTTAAACAGTTACACGTGTAATTCCTATGGGATTTATTTTGTTATGAGATGTAAGGTAGGGGTCTAATTTTATTTTTTTCTCAATTTATTATCTATCTGACATGATAACCGTATATTTTATAATCTGTTCTCCCCTCACTGATTTGAGATGTTTCTTTTATATGCTAAATTCACATACATAGTTGAGTCATGGTTGGAGTCAGTCTCTCCCCTTCTTCTCTCCCTCTCTTCTATATTTTGGTCTGTTTTGGCCCCTTCTATCAAATTCCTTTATTACGTTAATCACTGTTCTTTCCTCCAACTTTTTTTCTGGCTACTTTCATACTTATTTTTCCACTTGAACTAATGAGTGCATCATTGAATAAAGTTGATGTGTTGGAATATTTATTGATATTGCATTTTATAAATTTATATTGAGAGAACTCATATCTTTCATATACTGAGTCGTTTAAGCTTAGTTTTACTATTTATTGGTTTTTCTTTTATGTAGAGGGGAGAGTTTTCTTAAATAAATCCTATCCATTTTAATGATTTGTTCTTTAGATAGCTTATGTTTTATGAAGATATTGTAAATGGAATCCTTTCTAAAATCATGTTTTTGCTCACGACTGCAGAATATGTAAGGTAGAAGCTGTTGATTTTGAAAGTAACCATCAGTCTGAATTCTTTCATTTTAAATAGTTTTTCAGTTAATTTTCATCTCCATAGGTTTTAAAATTATACATCATAAGGTATTTTTAAACAAGGTTTTCAATTATAATCAGATTTGATCAAGTATATTTTGATTACATTATTTTTTCAGTAAGATTTGTTCATTTTTATGTGCTGAAGTTTTAGGTACTTGGGTTCCAATTCACTGCTTCTAAGGTTTCACATGGCCCTTACGCAATAGCCAAGATACTGATCTTTTTTACCCTTTATGTTAGGGTTAGAGGTCAGAATTTAGACCAGCTAAGATTTAACTAATGGTTTTGTAAAATCTACTCCTATCAAATTGACATTCAGATCTTAGATCAGCACTGAGAGAAATAAAGTGATCCACAAGCACTAGGCACATATGTACTTATAAATAGTAGCTACACTATAAAAAAATAAATAAGTGAAATTAATTTTAATAATATATTTTCTTTAATAGATCCAAAATCTCATTTCACTGTGATATAGAAATCAAGAATGAAATAGCTGGCATTCTTTTCTGTACTGGTTTCTAACTCTGCTCTGTATTTTATATTTACAGTACATCTCAATTTAAACTAGGCCCCCTTCACACGCTCAGTTTCCACATGTGGCTTGTGGTTGCTGTGCTAGTCAGCACAGCTCCAGATTCTCTCTCTAGCTTGGACTTAAGGATTTACTAGAGTTTTTCAGAACATAAAATTTTATAACAGAAATGATGGCTCAAAGTAAGCTTATTAAAAGTACATGTGTAGATATACTTCTCTCTTAAGTAGAGATTAAGCCTTACTTCCTTTGAACAGAAGGCCTTCTCAAATGTCCTCATAAAAGCTCACAAAATGTAGTAGTGCTTAAATAATACTGCTTGTGACACAGCCCTCATGGCAATTTAGAGGTTTCATGTAAATTCTTCATGGCATCGTTTGAAGCCTGTTGTTTTGGACCCATTAAATGTAATTCTTTTTAAAAAGATCTGATAAGACCACTGTCCAGGACCTTCCTGTTAGTTTTCTTTTAAATGTAAACATGAAATGTGTGTGCATAGGATAGTAACTTTGGGTAGTTTGCCTTTATAGACATTGTTGCCATCAATTTTGTTAATCTAAGGGGCTAACAAATATGGCTTACTGGGTTATTTACACATTGAATGAACTGGGCAAAGGTAACTGGCTGTTTTGAATTGAGCCTCTTCATTGTTTTGCTTAAGCCCATCTTTGAAGACGACTTGTCTTGATCCATTCAGGGTTGTACTTCACGAGACTGGGTTAGTCATGTGGCAGCTTAGGTGGAGACTGTTGCTAAGAAGGTCAAAGTCAATCGAGGCTCTGAACCAGGAAACCACGTTAGTGGGCCAGACCTATTTAGAATACAAGGTTAATCTTCATGAATGAAGCAAGAAAACTGGTTTGCAAGGGTGAATCAGAGAGAGGGTTTGTTCTGACACCAGTGTAGAATAATTGAGCTTCTCTAATTAGCGTCGATTTCTGTGGCTAACTCTGGTCTTAAAGCCAACTTGTAGAGGAAATCTCCTTCGAGCATCTGCAGCCCATCTTTTCCCCTTGTCCCTCCCTCACCCCCATGTAGATTTAGCCCTACCCCAGTCCAGAAAACCTTAGCAGTAGGAGACATTCAAGGAGCTCTAATTTACCACTTTGAGGATGTGGCTTGAACCACCCTGTCACCATTTCCTTGACCCTGACTGTTTGTTGCAGCAACTAGAGCTCCAGTACTCAGGGCCCTGCCTGTCTGAGAGAAGAGACCCTAGACTCTAGGACTCTGCCCTGGTGAGGAGTTCAGGTGCCAAGCCAGCTGCCAGGGGCTCTGAGTATCACTTGCTTTCACTTTCCCCCTCGGTACTCTCGGCCAGCTCTTCTGGACAAGCTTGTTGCCCATGTTGGAGTGCGACAGTGTGATACCACACTGTCATTGCAATGACTAGCTGAGCCTTCCCAGTCCCCTTCTAGTCTGTCTCATTCTACTTTCATTTTTAAACTCAGGCCCTGTCCTTCCCTGACCAAAGAAATGAAACCAATCTCTCTCTATAGATTTTACCCAAATTTGACATGCTGTTTTATACCTTAAGCTTAAGTTGGATTCAGTCCACTCTGATGCCAGAATGGATGTGATGAATGTTCTCAGGTGGACTCACTCAACTTTCATAACCTTTTTCCCACAGTTGCGAGTAAGGGTTAGAGAAATGACTTGAGGAAGAATGACTCTGCCGTCTTTAGTGTAGAGTGTGTCTAGTGTGGTCAGGGCAGTGGGAAGCTTGTGTGATGTCAGCAGGTTCACGGTCAAGTGTACATCGGTGGTGTTCAACCCTGGCTCACAGTGAATCAAATGGGAATTGGATGCCTGGACTCACCCCAGACCAATGGAATCAGTCTGGGCCATCAGACATATGCACTAAGCATTGATATTGTATCTTCAGATAATTCTGATGTCCAACAGTGTTGAAAAATACTGATGTAGATCTTTGAATTTCCTTGCTTGTGGAGAGAAGAATAGATTATATAAAGTCATATAGACTGCCAGCCAAGAAACCAAGAGCATATGGATATTTTTTGGGGTAAATTTGTCTATTGCCCAGTTACTTAATGGGTCTAATTGCACTTCTCTAAATTTCACCTGTCAGAAATGATAAAGCTTGTATGATGTTACTCAGTTATTTGGTTTTGAAGAATTTCTTTAAAATTCTAAATTAAATAGTCAATTCAGTACAACCAAATGAAGAGAAAACACATCCCGTTTATTTTTAGCTGGTTCTATATCTACTCTGGGAGCTTGATGAATATGAGCCTCTCTGCAATGTCATTTCTGGTTTTTGCTAGCCTACTTACTTTTAGTGTGTTGTGCTTCATCTCTTTATTCACCTTATATTTGTAGCCTACATGTGTGTAGTTATTTGCACCTGGAAGAAATACCTTAACAAATCAGTAAAAATTTCCAAAACTTCTGTGGCTACTTTCTTTTCAAGGGGTTTATTTTCTTTAGTCTACAGTTATTAATTTATCTCACCCTGGTGTTAATAGATCTTTTACAGGTTAAGGTAAAGAAAACAGAAACTTACCACAAACCCCAATTTACCTGCCTTCCCTGGTTTCTGAAACGAAGCTCATTTTGAAACTCTTAATGTAGCCAGTGTGATTTCTCTGTGGCCTCCTGGATGGGTGCTGGGGTCTGGCTTCAGGATGTGATGATGATGATTTCACACTTCTAGGAGTAGAAAACAAACTCCATAGTCCCTTGTTTTGTTATTTAGTCACTAATTTGTGTCTGACTCCTGCGACCCCATGGACTGTAGCCTGCCAGGTCCTCTGTGCATGAGATTTCCCGGGCAAGAATACTGGAGTGGGTTGACATTTCCTTCTGCAGGGTATCTTCCCAACCAGAGATTGAACCTGCATCTCCTGCATTGGGAGTTGGATTCTTTACCCCTGAGCCACCAACTAAGCCCCTATTGTGCCTTAGGTCAAGTGTATTGTGTCCAACCTTTGTTGGATTTTTTAAAAATTCTCTTCTGTCGTTATCGTTTCTGCATTTAGACTTTTCTTTTTTGGGTGCTAATGTTACTTGTACTCCACAGATGGAAATCTTTTTTTAAAAAGAAGCCAGAATTTGATTGGAGGAGGGGGATGGAGTTCTGAATCACTGGCTCAGTTTAACCCCAGATGGCAGTTCGTTCGTGTATTCTGGTTTAAAGTTCAGTGAAAGAATCATTGCATGGGTTGGCCTTTTGTTGACTTCCAAGTGAATGTAATTAGCAAAGAAGGAAGAAGGCCCTCTTAATTTCCCCCAGTACTGTGCTGAATTCCTCTTGATCTTATTAAGTGACTTTCGGGTGAGTGAACTGCTCTCCTATGTTTTAATTTTAACTAAGGCTGAATACCAAGGTCTTCAGTTTGAATTGATAGTTTGTTAGTTTTCTTTATAAGATGTCAGACATTTTCCCATTTATTCAGCTGAAATTATCTTTTTAAAATAATTCTATTGACTCAAACTAGTAGAATCATCATTTTTCCTATTTATACTTCATGTGTCTTTAGCCCGTTTGGTACCCAACTATTTGACATAGTAGCCACTTAAAGAGTAGAGTGCATCTGTTGTGTGACACAAACGAAACTGGAGACTAGCTAGCTTAGTGCTGCCCCACTTCCCTGAGTGTCTTAAGGTACTGCTCTGTAAATAATTGACTGGACAGAAAAGGAAATAAGGCACTCAGGGCTCCCAAAGGGCCTGGAGTGATATCTGACTTTGGGGTCTTCTGAGCTCTGTGCCCTTGGACAAGTCATATAACCCCTCTAAGACTCCTGTTTCGCTTTCCCCCAATACAGTAAAACCTACCCATAAATCATCTGTCTCCTGGCTAGAGAGTAGACCAAGCCCGAGGGCACATTGGAATCTTCTGAGGAGCTTCAAAATAGCTGATCCTTGGAATTTGCCCCAAGAGATTCTGATTTCATCTTGGCGGTAGGAGTTGATCAAAGAATGTGATTGTGGCTTGAACTACTAGGTATCTGTGGTCAGATGTGGTCAGATTTATAGTATAGTTTGAAGATAGATCTAACAGATTATTGGTGGGTAGGAAGTAGAGTGTTAAGGATGTTGCAGGTTTGGGGCCCTAAACCCAAAATGATGGCACCATTTATTAAAATAGAAAACACTGGGATAAAGGACTAAAAACCTCCTTGCATCTTAGAAAAGAGTGGGAAGATCCACATGTGCCAAAATAAGTATGTTGCAATACATTTTTTTTTCTTTTTGTAAAGAGGGTTGCTTTTATCCTAAATTCGATCTCCTTCCTCTGTCTTCCTTTCTTTTAGTTTTCTTTAGAAATTCAGTAAACAGAACTATTAGCATCTTGTGCTGTGTACTATGCTTAGTTGCTCAGTTGTGTCTGACTCTGCAACCCCATGGACAGTAGCCCTCCAGGCTCCTCTGTGCATGGAATTCTCCATGCAAGAATACTGGAATGGGTTGCCATGCCCTCCTCCAGGGGATCTTCCCCACCCAGGAATTGAACCCAGTTCTCCCACATTGCAGGCACGTTCTTTACCAGCTGAGCCACCAGGGAAGCCCATGAATACTGGAGTGGGTAGCCTATCCCTTCTCCAGGGGATCTTCCCAACTCAGGAATCAAACCTGCATTGCAGGTGGATTCTTTACCAGCTGAGCTGCTGCTGCTGCTGAGTCGCTTCAGTCGTGTCCAACTCTGTGCGACCCCATAGACGGCAGCCCACCAGGCTCCCCGTCCCTGGGATTCTCCAGGCAAGAACACTGGAGTGGGTTGCCATTTCCTTCTCCAATGCATGAGAGTGAAAAGTGAAATTGAAGTCCCTCAGTCGTGTCCGACTCCTAGCGACCCCATGGACTGCAGCCTACCAGTCTCCTCCGTCCATGGGATTTTCCAGGCAAGAGTGCTGGAGTGCGGTGCCATTGCCTTCGGGGCCTATTCCTTGTTTCTATGCATTTTCGACATCTGGGAGCAGTATGGATTCATCTCTTTGGAACTGGTCACTCTATTGTTTTTTTGGACACCTAGGAACTCTATGGATTCATCTCTCTGGAACTGATCATTCTGTTGCAGAGACTTTTCACTCCATAATCAGACTTGATGAGAATAGTCTTTATGTCATCATTGTGTTCTTTTGGCTCTCGAGGTATTCCACACTGCAGGAACATCTTTCAGAGTGCAAAATTAAAACACTTGCTATAAAGTAGATGCTAAGCAAATGTTACTTGAATCTGCAACTGGTGAGTGATAGGGATAAGATCAAGCTGTTCACATTTTGGAAGCTGAACTTTTAACATGCTGGCATGGTTTTGAAATCTCATGGAGTTTTCTTATTACCATGTCCAGGCCCATTGCACTTTGCTCAGCAATGGCCACAGATACTCCAGCAGATCTAAGGGGCTGATTTCTTTTTTTTTTAAAGACATGGGGGAAATTTACTTTTTATGTTTATTAATTTATTCATTATTTTGAATGCTGGCTCTTTGTTGTAGCACATACGCTTTCTCTTGTTGAGGAGTGCCGGCTCTAGAGCACAAGGACTCAGTAGTTACGGCGTATGGGCTTAGTTGCCCCACAGCACATGGGATCTTAGTTCCCCGAATAGGGATCAAACTTGTATCCCCTGCATTGGAAGGTGGATTCTCAACCCCTGAGCCACCAGGGAAGTCCTAAGGGGCTGATTTCATATTTATAATTAGTGGTGGTAGCATGTGGAGGCACAGGAATTGCATTATGGGGCTCTTTCTGCACTCGGTGATTTTTATTTCTGGTGTCAGGAGGTTCTTGAAGCATCCTGAAGCAATCTGGCCTCTCATCATTCTTGTTCTGCCTGTGAACTGGGTAGGGCTGATGGCAGCTGCACACATATGTAGGTATCCTTTAATGTCAACCAGCACTGAGCTTGGCCTTTGAAGTCTTTGCAGCCCACCTGCTGGCATTCATACATCACGGTATAATCTGCTTAGTGGAGGTTTCTCTCTCCTGTTTGAGCCACATCCTGACAAACCGAAGGCAACTGTGCCTTCCGTGCTTTTTTGCCGCTGACTCTTTTTTTTTTTCTCTGAGCCTGTCTTGCCTAACCAGTCTTGGTGGGTTCTTTAACACCACCCCCACAGCGCTCACAGCAGCTGAGCCATCCCCCAGCCACTTGTGGCTCCACTCCTCTGTCAAGACAGACACCATGCTCTCAGGGTCATGGTGGAGCTCCCCGGTGCCCCCTTAGGGATGCCCTATTTTTCTAGCTGGGTTCATGGACTTGTTGGATATTTCACATGCCAGATTGTGACACAGCTTGTCATCAATAGGCAGAGGAAAGCTTCACTTCTTTCCTAATGCTGGGTAGTATCCAGTTCTATAGAGTAAAAAGCTGTTCTTGCTCATGGTGATTCATGGTGCTGGGTGTGCTGTGCTGACTGCTCCCAAACCACAAATTAGCAGGTAGGCTTTGGTTTCTTCACTGGCTGTTTTTGACACTTGAGACAATGTTTAAAAAACAAAGGTGAATTATATTTTTCTCTCTTGCAAAAGCACAATGGAGATAAATAGGCGCCCATCAAATTCCATTGACTTATTCTGAGAACAATGCAGCAGCAAAATGATGTACACGGGTGTTTTTGTTTCTTTTGATAAAATGAGAACTAGCCTTGGAATCAGAAGACTATTAGCCTATCCACCTGTTTTTCTATTGTAAAATGCACCAGTAGCTCTAAAAATAAAAGTTGTAATAATTCAGATAACTTCATGATTGCTTATTATTCCTTTTTCCAATATGCTTCAAAGACTGACTTATTCAGAACTTTAATTCAGTTCTGTCTTCCTGATTGTGTTGTGGTGAAATTAATGGGGTTACCTTTCTGCAAGCATTTTTATCAACTAATTCAACAATTTTTTTTCCATATACAAAGTGGTTAAAACTTGCTTGTGCATTGACACTATCTTAGTGGTTCTCTGATGACTTCATAACTGTCTTTTAAAAAAAAAAACTGTTTAAAAAAGATGACATCATGGAATTCTGGAGTTGGAGGGAGCTGTGTGCACTGTCCCTGAGATAGCCTGCTGGCATTTGGTTATCCAGCTCTGGCTTGAAAACCCTTCAGTGACAGGAGTCACACCCCCTTGTCAAACAGCCCTTTCCACTCTCAGACAGTACTAACTCTTAGCAAGTTCTTTCTTGCTAAGAAAGCAATAAAAGCAATTAAACCATTTGTCTCCTACATGTCTTGCTGGGCCAAATATGCTCCGTATTATATTTACACAGTTGATTATTTTAGGCATTAGTGTAGGATCTTCAATTTATTCAATGTCCCAAAATCTTCCTGAGTTGATTCTTTCATGTTATTTGCATATTTACTAATCGTACTGGTATGTTATCCAGTATGAGACAATATGTTATCCTGTCTCATTGGAACCCAGGCAGTCTGGCTCCAGATCCCTCAGGAAGTTATGCATCTACTTTAACTATCCAGGGATCCCCTTGGATCATAGAAGGGCCCCATGGGACTCAGGCTTTGGGGTCTCTTATTCTATCCAGAGTTGCCCCTGTTTGTCCTCTGTACCTCTACTCCATTGTCTTCATATTTTTGCCGTCCATGTGGCTTCATGGGTGCGGGGGTGCGGGGAGGGCCATCACCCCCCGCAGCCTGACTCCCTGACTGTCCGTGCCCAGCTGGTCCCTGCCCAGTGCCGAGGCTGTCTGCTAGTGTCTCCGGACCACAAGTCCACTTTCCCAGAAAGAAACCCAACTGGCCCTGCCACTCACGTGCCCCTGTTGACCCTGATACCCAGGGTCAGAGAACTAAGCCAGGAGAGGGGAGTAGGGGCAGGAGCCAAGGGTGACCCAGGGAAGGCTCCATCAGGAGGGCTTGAAAGAAGTGGGGAGCCAAAGGAAAGCTCCTGTAGAAGTTCCTTTATGGATGTTTGTCAGCCAGTAGTGAATCTACATCATTACCTAATCTTGGGATCCAGTGTCTCAGTTTTTTAAGGACAGGGTGTGTCTAGTCTTGTTGAAGTACAGAATGCTAAGGATTTGGCCAATAACATTAATATTCAGGTTTAGGTAGTGTAAAGGACCTTTTTTCCCTGGAGGAGGGTCCCACAACCCACTCCAGTATTCTTCCCTGGAGAATCCTATGGACAGAGGAGCCTGGCGGGCTACAGCGCATAAGGCTCTCGAAGAGTTGGACATGACTTAAGTGACTTAGCACACATGCACAAAGGACCTTTTTTATAGGGAAAAAATTTCCTTCAATCTCTGACTGTACATTTTGGGTATGAGAAACACCACTTTAAAAACAATGAGCTCCTACTCAATGTTAGCTGAATTCTCAATGCAAAAGGAAAGTATTCCTTTTAACTTTCAAATTAACTATTTTTAGAAATTCCCATAAATCCTTTAGAAGCTGTAGATCCCATTATTAAAATCTGTGGACTTTGAAAGCATGACTGTAGACTACACTTTTCATGAACAGTAGTTTATAATGTACAGAATCCATCTACTTTCCTTTTTAAAACACTTTGCCCTTTCCCATGGTTCTTCTGTGATTAGTGACACTTTATTTAACTATTCTGCAAGTTCTCACAGTTTTATAGATTTAAAAATATTGTATATGTGTATACACACACACGCTACAAAACATGAATCTATCAATATTTAGAGCAGCTAGGTACTGCCTTGTCTTTTTTTCTTTTTAAAATAATTCTCTACCATCTCTTTTGCATTTGTTCCTCCAACTACTATTCATTCTAACCTTCCTAGTTTTAGGATAATTATCCTTGATGCCAAATGAAGTGAAGGAGGAGAAGTAGGAATTGAGGAGTTCTGCTTCTTATGATCTGTTAACATCACGCCATCCATTTCAGGCGGTGGACCTATCCCATGAATTCACTGTATCGCAAAGGAAGCAAGGAAGCGCTTTTGTAGCCGCTCAACATTTTTTAAAACACTTTTCCTCCATTCTTAGGTGTCTGCACATCTGTTGTTATTTGCTGTTGAACATGTGAGTCTATTTCCAACCTTTTCCATGATCTTTTAATCTACTTTTCCTTGTCCAAGGCCATGTTATGCTGCAACAGTGGTCTCTGACCACACCTCTCTTTCCCCAAGACAGGACCTTTCACAATTAGTCAGCATGTTACTTCAGCTTTCCGGACTTCTGCCCCTTTTGGGTTTTGATACTAATTTGAAATACATCCTCTTAATCTAGAAGATATGTCTGGCTTAGCCTGGTATTCCCCTCCAACTACCAAAAGTTCCGTGGTACAGTTAGGTTTTCTAAACCTTATCACTTCTGCATTGATTAGAATCCAGTCCATGGTAACAATTCCTCATCTTATTTCCTGTACCTTCTCAAGTGATGAGCTTGCTGCCAAGACGAGTCAATGATGCTTTTAGCTAATTGAGGCTTCTAGGAGATGCCGGATGTGTGTCTGGTGGTTGAAACCCTTCATTGCTAGTTCAGTCTGTTTCTGTGCCAATGTTTAATCTATATTGGGAACATACCACTTATTCTTCTGTCTGACCAAAGGATCTGTGGACTATCCCTAAGGGGATATCATTACATTTATATTATCTTTCATTGTTCTCCTTTTCCTGTTAAGTATGATTTGGCATTAGTGTTTTCTTTAGTATTTGCAGTAACTCAGCATGCCCAAGATGATTGTTTTTCTAGGTTAGTATCCAAAGCTGGGAGCCACAGAAATTGAGTGCTTACTATGTGTGAGGCCCAACACTAGGCATGCACAGGTAGGTTGCCGTGCAATACTGCTTAAGATTAGCCTTTCCTCTGAACGTCAGGAATACTTTTTTCGGTGTCTATCACTCAGAATTGGTTGTGCTATTTTGGAGCTTGTTGCAGTTCAGCATGAGTACAGGGAGTGTTAAACCACTTTTTTTTTCCTATTTTAAACAAGAAATAATGTCGATTTTCACACTTGTTTATTTTTAGATCAGTTCCCCAAAATACATACACTTAAAGAAAAATATCAGTTAACCATGTATGGTAATGATAGGTCCCGATAGGAAGATATATTCATGGGTATCAGGATGGAGATAAGACTATAAAATTCTGGGAATTTTTAGATGCCTGATAATAAAATAGAAAATTTAGTAAACATTTATTGCATGCAAGGGACTTTCTTGAAGTGTTATTTATGTTACTTCTCCATATCAGAATAGTGTACCTGATGGACATGTGCCCTCATGCCTGGGCTGTTCTCAGAGTTTAAGTCAGGTACATCTGTAATATCTAGTATTATTATTCTCAGTTGACGTATACCTCAGGATACAGGTGAACTGATTAATATTGGAGTGGTCAAAAGACCACTGTATATTCAAAGCTTTTTCAGATGATACTTCAAGGAAGATTGGTTAGGGAGACTGCTTTGACATCTAATAGTACCCACGAGGTAGGAGAAAGTCATGGTTGGAAAAACTATGTTGAGGTGGAATAGGGCCAGTAGAGGAGAAATGGGGTCAGAGGGAGAGGTTAGGTCAGGCCTAACTATGGAATGAATAAATGCATCCCTCAGTGTTAAAGCTCTAGAAGGGACTTGGACTTTACCCATTTCCAAATGTTATCCTGGCTTCTCAACTCACTGGCCCTCTGACCATCAGCAGTTCTCCATATAAGAGCAAAGTTTCTCCATCATTTTGAGAAGAATTGTTGGGGGTGGGGAGTGAACTCTGTAACATGAAAAGCAATTTTTTGAAGCTGATAACTGTGTTTTACATCATCTGGGTAAGTGGATATTCTTTGTTATGGCATTTTATTATAACTTAAATGGGCTTGGAGATAATGAGCTTACATCACAATTGCATGAACAAGAGGGTAAAAGAGAAGAAGCTAGGTGTGTGGGAAGCTTTTTGACTGTTGTGCAAGTTCCTTAGGGTGGAAAGACCTATAGAATGTACTGGACTCGGGACTTGGATAGGGCAGCTCTTAACATCAGAGATCTGATCCATCAAGCAGGGTGTGTTGGGAAGGGTTCCAGGCAGCTTCATGATATTTGGGGGGCAGGGTAATTGCTTGTGGTTCCAAGTCATTGTTCCATGCAGAGCAGAAAAGCCAGCTTGACTTGGTAAGAGAATAGGTTTCGGCTCCTTGAAGAAGAGAGGCCAGGTTTGGGTCCAGTGTCAATGCCCACCTACATAATTAAATGGACATTGGGACAGGACTTGGCCTCTAGCAGAGGACTGAAATGCCTCTGCTTCAATTCATACTATGGAAGCTGAGCATAATATTCAAGTAGGTAGAATAGTTCCCAGAATCAAGTGAAAAACTTTTCCAGGAAGATAAAGGAGCATGCAAAGCAGCTGGACTAATGGACAGGCCTCAGAATCCATCTTATCCATGCTTATTAGCCTTTTCATATGTCAAAACGGCAAATTGCCTGTGATTAGCTTAGCATGGGTCATGCGCCCACCTTTGAAGTCAAAAAGGGGAATTGTATTTTGAGGGACCAGTCCCACTGCCTACAGTAGGGGGAAGGGAGTTCTTCAAGGAAAACCAACAGTTCTTTTCAGGAGAAGCAGATGCTGAACTGGAATGATCAGCAGATGTTCACTGCATAGAGCCTGAACCAATATTTGGAACAAGAAGGTGTATTGATGCAATTGAAAATTTCATTTCCCCTCTGGCTATTGTAGTCATGGTATAGAAATTTGAGATGCATTGCTGAGTAGCTTCTATTTAATTTCCATGCTTTCAAAGGTGTTTGTTTCTTCAATGCCATATTTGAAATTGTAGTGTGTACGTTTTAACCTTTAAAGCACCCAGTTCATTGCTGCCAGAGTGGTGGTTCCTTCCCTTTGTTCCCTCTCTGTCTGGAAACAGCTGCAGTCAGGCTCACAATCGAATGTTTGAAACGACTGTTCCACCCCAACAATGTGGAATATGGGACTTCAAGTCTTTTTTGTAGCTCTAGTAACTGCTTCTGTATTTCTAATTATGTAAACAATATATATGGTAACCACTAAAAACACAATAACTAAAATACAAATGTCTAAATTGTTCAACCAAAGATTGTTTTACTCCAGACACTGGAACCAAAAACAAAAAATTGTTAAACGAGGACTTTTAGTTTATTTTTATTTTCCCCATCGAACAAAACAAAAACCTACTAAACCTTGGAAAGGACCATGGGTAATACTCATAACCTCCTACTGAGTAGCACCTAACTTGAGTCACACCTAAATTCTGCAGCTGTGCCTTTAAAGTCTCTGGCTAGTTTTCTAGTTAGTATTTTTATATTCGACTGTTGTCTAAAGATTTCATTCTAGCTAAGGAAATGAAAGAAACCAATATGGTCTCTTTGGTGTCTAATATTAGAAGCCACTGAGTAAAAGGATATATATTAATAGTTGGACTCTCCTGATTATGTTTAGGAGGCCATATATATATATGTTCGGATTCCATTTACAGCCTTGCTTATAATTGTGATAAAGCTAAGCCTGCAAAAGCATACTGGTTCAGAACCATATTACCAGGCAACAGAATGGTTTTGTGTCTTGTTCTCTTCTCCCTCCCACCTACCCACCCCTGCTTCTGTTGCATAACCCCATACAGATGACAATTTTAGGAAAACATGTACTTATTTGATATTAATTTATAAAATCATAGGGTAAAATCTGTTATTTTACTCTCTAGTTTTACTCACTGGTCCCAACTTTAATTAAATATTATCCTCCCAAATTTTAAACATTAGTACCTACCTCAGTAGGTCCCTAAGACTTTCGTTTTTCTCATCTCAAACGTTTTGAAGGAGAGAGTAGCTTTATAATCTCTGGATAGAAGATAGGGTGACAGGGACCGGTTGGATGATAGTATTGTGCTACATTGCTAACATGATCATTTAATCCTCGTGTGAACCCTATTTTATGTGAGGAGGCTGAGGCTCAGATATAAAATAATTTTCTCAGTGCTATATAGAAGTGTCATAATCTGAATCAGAACACAGATCTTACTAGAAAACCTGTTCCTTCTCCCCACAGCCTGCCTTTTTTGTTTCAACAGGAAAAATAGTGGCTGAACTATTTATGTGTGCATGAAGAGCTAGGCACTTATTGTCTGGAGTGCTTTTTACATATCCATTATCTCATTTAGTCTGCACAAAATCCTGTGAAAGAAGGTAGGCAGTCAGAGCTAAGTAATCCATCTAAGGACACCATATCTCACAACTAAGGACCTAAACCATCTCTCTGACTCCATGGTGTGTGCCCCAAGCACTATAATGCCTTCCTTGATTAGACTGTGTTTCTGTTATTATTGCTGAACTTGATATAATTAGAGAAAGATGTGTGCTATCTAAGGCTAGAGTTTTCTGGCTGTAAAGAGAATTCTATGAAGTGGTTAATCACTTGCTATATTTAAAGTGCTAAATTTCTTTCCAGTCTTGGGCTTTGGTTTGGAGCATCAGACAGTGGGCACATGTGACATCAGACAGGACGAAATGATGATAGACATGGAGAGGCTGTGAGGGGCAGACCAGCTCCACCTCGCAAAAAATGCCAAGTATAATCCACTTCATCCCTTTCACCACTGTCTCACCCACGCATCATCGTCTTACCTGAATTAACTTGGCCTCAAAACGATCTTCCTGCCTAAAACTTTTCTGTGGATTCCTACCACACGAAGGATATAAATTCAAGGTTCTTATTGTTTCTTCCAGTCCGGCTCTGTCCCTTCTTGTTTGATGGCTCCCCCTGTTCACAACCACTGGTCCTCCTGTTTCTGGAAATGCCAAGGCCATGCTTGCCTCCTTGGCTTTGTTCCTGCTCATCTCTGGTTTGGTTCACGCTGTCTTTTATCTTTTCTCATTGAGGGCTCAGCTCAGCCTCTCCTTGGAGAGGCCTTCCCTTGCTGCTCAGTAGAAAGCTCCAATGGCAGTAATGACAACAGCAACAACAGTGGGAACAGCTAGTATTTATTGAGCTCTTCTTATTGAATGCAAAGCATTGCTCTCCATACCTATTAACTACCATGTCCTTCACAACCCTCCTTTGAGGTCAGTATCATTATCAAGTCCATTATATTGATGGTGAAACTGAGGCACAGAGAGTTCTGTCATAATTTGTCAATCACCTGTTTTACTTCCTTCATCCTACATATCATGATCTGTAGTTATCTCGCTTTCTTCCTGAAAGTTAGTTCCTAAGAGAAGGGAACCTTCTTTTAAGCTGTTTCTAAAGCTTAAAAAAAAAAAAAATGCCTGGCTCATCGTAGGCACTTAACTATGTTGAATGAATGAATGAGCAAATTGGGTTATGATGTTTATGACAGGAAATGGAAATTTTCAGAGATGTGCTTCTGCTGTAATTGTGTGAGAGGGTGCAAAGTCTTTCACCTTAAGTGTTGAGCATTTTTCTTCTCTACTCATACTGTGTGCATTTAAGCACATGACCGTGTATCTGGGCAGAGGAAGAAAGGAAAACTAGGTGTCAACATCCTTGGTAGCCCAGTAGACACTGGCCAGTGGGTGCGTGCCAGGGGGGTGCTGGCAGCGGCCTATAGTCACTACTTATCTTTTCAAATGTGGAGACTCAACTGGGAGTACAAAGCACTGTTTGACTCTGTGCCTGTGTTTTGGCTGCTGATTATGTAAAGCAGCTGTTACTCTGAAACATCTGGCTCAAGTACGGAGATTTTTTTTTTTAATTTTCCTGTTCATCTGAACAAATGAGGTATTCACTGTTTTCTTCTTGGTGCTCAGCAGATTCTAATTTCACAGGATTTTAACGCTGAAAGAGAATTTCAGATTACAGTGAGTCCCTACATGGGAACAAATTCTGTTCTGAGAGAGTGCTCGTAAGTTCAGTTTGTTCACAGGGCCAACAGTCGGGCATATAGTACTGTACTGTAACAGGTTTATAATATGTTCACATCTTTGAAATTTTGCAACTTGAGGGTTCATATGTAGGGGACTTACTGTATTTGCTTACATTTCTCATTTTACAAGGAAAGGCAATAGCCCCTAGGGATTATGTGCACAGGATCACATAAGTCCTTAGTGGAAGAACTAGAGCTCACCTCCCAACTACTGAGTGAGTTGAATAATAAATGCTGTCAGGGGAGGATGGACCAAGTGTTCACTTTGGGGCCATGATTGAGATGCTGTCCCACAATCATCTTATGTTTTCTTGATCATGAAAATTATTCTTGAAAATTGAAATAGTCTGCCGGAGGTTGTTGCTTCTATATCCTTATTTAGTAATACAAAGTAATATCTAGTAGTACATTTCAGTAACTAAAAATCGTGTGTGACTCCGTTTACTTATACTGAAATTACTGATCCCTCAAAAGTCTTGAAGTAGCATTTGGTCATTTTATAACCAAGAATGCAGAATTTGGTCTAGTAAAATCCCCAGGTTGATATGTGCTTAGTAAATACTAAGTAATTTTATCATTAATTGAAATAAACTATAATTCAGAAAACAACTGCTTTTCTGCTGGGGGAAATAATCAATTAGGATATTGAAAACACAAAATATGAAATTTTCAGCATGTCCAGAATTCTGAACTAGAGAATCATTGTCTATACTGTTTGGCCTTTTCTTTATTCCAATAAAAGCTGGCCCAGAGTAGTTTATTTGGGGAGACTGGTTTGATTCTTGCTGGTCTTAAATGGGAAGAGAATTTGAAAAAGAATATATGCGTGTATAATATATGTATAACCGAATAACTTCACTATTCACCTGAATTGTTAATCAACTTTGCACCAATATAAAGTAAAAATTGTTTTAAATAGTAAAACTAAAGAGAAAAAAAAAGGCATTGCAGACTTTGGGGAGTGTCACATCAAAATAAGGTGAGGTATTTCAGAAGCCACTATCGAGCCCTTGCTCATTTGTAATCCTTAAAGAGTTAGCTATGTGAAAGTGGCTGAGGAGGTTTGCCCTGCAGATCTGTTAGTGTCAGAAGAGTAATGATGCTTCAGTGGATGTCACATGCCTAACTGAACACTGAGGACAGTGGGGCAAACGCCTGAGTGATTCTCCTGGAGAATCCAAAATGTGAAAAAGGACTGTGCATGTGGTGGCGTGGTCATCGTTGCCTTGTGTACATGCGGGCCGTGTTGAGTTGCTCCCAAGAACTTGCAAAGGGGGAAATGAGCTTGCCTTCTTTTTTCTGTGTAAGATCAGCACATGCTAGGAGCAGAGTTCTGTGCACGAGGGGCACATTTGTTCCTAGGCCTGCAGGTTTGGATGGTAATCCCACTGGCAGATTAAATGTCAGATTGAATTTGGAGATGGAGATGGTCTGGAAAAGAGTGAGTCATGGAGTTAAAAAAACTGGCAGTACTCTCCTTAGCTCTTTGGAGGGAAGGAGACGTGCTGGCTGACAGATCTGGTATCCTAGCCCCATTGCCGAGGTATTCTGACAGGCTGTGAGTTTTTTGGTCCTACAGTGCGTTGACCCCTGTTGTGGAGTTGAGTGCATCAAGCCGTGCTGGCTGAACGCCATTTGGCTCAGGTCATCTAGCTACCAGTAGGTTGCTTCGTGTACTCACCAGACACCATCACTTGGTCATTGGACTTTCAGTTCAACTGACTGTGGGACTTCAATTACTCTAGTTCCTATGGCAATTATTTCTCATCATAAACTTACAAATTGTCATTTTGAATTTATGAGTCAGTCTTACAGGCTTGGATAACCTGTGTCTACATCTAAGACAAAGATCTGTTCTTGATACATTGTTAAATATGTTTTTTGCTCATCTGCTAGTTCTTCAGATACTGAGTGCTTACTCTAAGCCATGGGTATGCTATTTAGAAAACTCTCAATGAAACAGGGGAAGCAGATGCAATAACAATTACAGAGTAAAGAGTGATACCTAACTCCTCCACTGAGAATATCCAGTTATGTTAAGTAAGTACAACTAGAGAATATCAGTTCAGAACAGAGTGGGGAGCTCGTTTTCTGAGGCTTTTTGTCTAGCAAGGTACCATCAACTGTACACTATGGTCTTTGTGCTGTCTTCAGGGAAAATCTAATTAAAGATTTTTAAAACTTTTAATATTGCTATGTCTCTATTTGATAATCTATAACTTGGTCTGTTCTGGCTGCTATAACACAATACCATAGACTAGCTAGTTTGTGAATAACAAATTTATTTCTCACAATTCTGGAGGCTGTGTGTGTGTGTGTGTGTGTGTGTTAGTCATTCAGTCATGTCTGACTCATTGCGATCCCATGACTATAGCCCACCAGGTTCCCCTGTCCATGGAATTCTCCAGACAAGAATATTGGAGTGGATTGTCATTTCCTACTTTAGAGGATCTTCCCGACCCTGGGATTGAACCTGGATCTCCTGCACTGCAGGCAGATTTTCTACCCTCTGAGCCAGTAGGGAAGCCCTTTATGGAGGCTGGGAAATCCAAAATCAAGGCACTAACAGATCTGGTGTCTGGTGAGGGCCCACCTTCTGGTTAATACAGGACCATCTTCTTGCTATGTCCTCACAAGTGGAGGGGGTAAGGGATCTCTCTGGGCTTCTTTGAAAAGGGGAACTTTTAACTCCTCTTATTATGGTCCCACCATGATCTTGAAAAAGTTTCTCCTCCTGATCACATTGCATCCACGGTTAGGGTTTCAAACTATGAGTTTTTGGAGAAGACAATCCCAAATGAAATTTTGATTGTATACACTAGGGAGGAAAATCCATTGTGTTTAAAATGTGGCATGCTGCTGCTGCTGCTGCTAAGTCGATGCTGCTGCCAAGTCGCTTCAGTCATGTCCGACTCTGTGCGACCCCACGGACTGCAGCCTACCAGGCTTCTCCATCCATGGGATTCTCCAGGCAAGAACACTGGAGTGGGTTGCCATTTCCTTCTCCAGCTAAGTCGATAGTGACTGATAATTATTAACTGTGTGAGCATGGATGCCCAAAGCTACTAATAAGTCTAACACTGTACCATGAGCATGACAGTATCTGATTTGGAACCCTGTGACCTCCAGAGTGATGAGTGTACAATGTAATGTCATATTGTATCTCTCTACGTAGAAAGCTTTCAGTGGCTCACTGCCAAGCAGAGGATGCCACCCAAACTTCTTGACAAGCCTGAGAAGTCCCCTGAAACCTGGCCTCCATGCTTCTTCAGCACCGTATCTCCCCCGTCTGTACTTTGCCTTTCGTGTATTCTTCAGCAGCTTTGTCCTGTTTGCACTGATCTGCACACATGACACTGTTTCTCACCCTCCTGGTCCCTACGCTACGTTCCCTCCACTTTGTAGGAAGCCCTAAATGTTTTCTGGTTTCACAGAGTAACAAAAGCTTCCCTGGTGGTTCAGACGGTAAAGAATCTGCTTGCAATGTGGAAGACCCAGGTTCGATCCCTGAGTTGGGAAGGTGCCCTGGAGAAGGGAAAGACTACCCACTCCAGTATTCTTGCCTGGAGAATCCCATGGACAGAGGAGCCTGGGGGCTACCGTCCATGTGGTCACAAAGAGTGGGACACAACTGAGCGATTAACACTAGAGTAACAAAGCCCACTAGCAAGCTTTTATTGCCGAGTAGTTCCCAGCACCTCACTGTGATTGGTGACTTATCAGTGGGTGGAGAGGAATTGACTTGCTCTCAAAATGGCCTCCTAACCACTCCTTTGTCCTTAGGTTTTTATTCAGCAAACAGTTATTAGGTACTTGCTGTTTGTTGGTACTGGTGTTAGAAGTTGAATGACAAGCCAGTAATTGCCCTGGGGAGTTGCATTCTGAAAGAGGAGGCGGACTCAAGGGACAGGGAGGTACAGAGGCCTGTGGAAACACAGGGAAGACTGCCTTTAAGACAGAGAATACTTCAGAAGAGACCTCCCGTTGGCAGGGCTTTTGGGAGGAGTTGGCACTGGCAAGGCAGAAAAGAGAGGAAAAGTGGGGTTTTGAGATAAAGTACAGTTGGCAACTCTTTCTAGGAAAGCAGTAAGGGACCGATTTAATTCAGTCTTATTTATTTCTCACTAGAAAGTAAAATAAGTAGTTTAATTTTTTTCTGCTCTTCTCGAAGCTGTATGTAAAAGTGTTGTCAACATTGCAGCAAGATGTTACCCAGTTGGAATTGCTTGTATCTATTTACATTGCTTTAGTGACTGTGGGGTAACTGATCTTAAGAAACTTAAGTTCATCTGGGAACATAAATTCTAATTACTGGAAAGATTAAGATGATCATAGTAAGGTAGATCATTGTGGTGGTTACCTGTTTAAACCTTACTGTTTATCTTTTTCTCTATCTTTATCCACAAAGATAGAACAAAAACCAGAAATGCATTAAATGGTATGTTTAAAATTTCAGAATGTATTGTCATTACCTCTGTGTTGTTAGTCTTGTCTAAAACTATAAACCATTTTAGAATTCTGTGCTGTTTTGGACGTGTTTATATGTAATGAAAGAACTAAGTTGACCATTTCTGGGGAAGAGTACAAATTAAAAATGGATGTTACTGTTTTTGAATTGGGTCAGCTTTGACATGACTCTTAAATGCTGCCTTTTATTAATAAATGTAGTAGAAATGTTCAATGTGGGGGGGGGTTCTTTTTATTAGAACAGAAACAACACCAATAAAGGGGGAACATATGGGCTTCCCTGATAGCTTAGTTGGTAAAGAATCCACCTGCAATCCAGGAGACCCTGGTTTGATTCCTGGGTGGGGAAGATCCTCTGGAGAAGGGATAGGCTACCCACTCCAGTATTCTTGGGCTTCCCTTGTGGCTCAGCTGGGAAAGAATCTGCCTGTAATGCAGGAGACCTGGGTTCGATCCCTGGGTTGGGAAGATCCACTGGAGAAGGGAAAGGCTACCCACTCCAGTATTCTGGCCTGGAGTATTCCATGGACTGTATAGCCCATGGGGTTGCAAAGAGTCGGACACGACTGAGTGACTTTCACTTTCATATAGCTTTTAACAGATTTTAGGCTCTAGGATAGTTAGGAAACGTGGTTTGGGTCTGGATAATACAATGAAGCATTTCTTATCAAATAAAAAGAGTCTCTCTCTCTAAGGTTATGAGAAGACTGATGATGTTTCGGAGAAGACGTCACTGGCTGACCAGGAAGAAATAAGGACTATATTCATCAACCAGCCTCAGCTGACAAAATTCTGCAATAACCATGTCAGGTAGGAACTACCAAAGAATGATTGGGACCAGCTACCACAACAGGGCTGGGGTGGGCATCTCCCTGGCCCAGCTGAAATGAAAATACTTGCAAAGGAGCTTTCATTAAATCAGTTTAATATTTAAGAGCTTCTTGAAGCAGTGTAGATCAGCTGTTTCTCTATCTTCTAGCCAATAAAGCGATGCTAATAAGAATATAGAAGTAGGAAAGAGCAGAAAGGCTAAGCAGCCATATGCTGCCGATTCTATTTATAGTATCTGAATAATGAAAGCAGTTCATGGGTAGGTGCCTTTGTCTTAAACTTGTTAATAGACCTGTGAACTATTGTTTTTGATGAACAGGTTTTCACCTTTTAAAATAAGTCTTTGCAATTCTCTTAGAACTCCTTTGTGTTAAATAGTCTTTAAATAATGACTTTTGATGCTTGCGGAATTTAGTGTGGTGTCCAGGAATGGAGGGTGTGAGAATTCCTTCACTGTTCTATTTTCCTTCCAACAATAATGTAAAAGTATACCTCTTAGAAGCACTGTTCACTGAGTGGCTCCTGGAACCAAGTGAACACCACCCCCGTCACCACCACATGCCAGCCCAGTGATTTCCTGGTGACAGAACTCCTGGATTTGTGAAATGACCATTTAAAATTAATTTTTACACCTTCAAATTCTAGAGAAACTTCTCTGAGCTTGAGTTATGTGGTTAATCTTCTATTTAATTAACAAGAGGAAGATTGGATGTTTCTGAGGCCTAAATGATGGTATCTTCCTGATTATGGACACATCTGATGTGTTTAGTGTGGAGTCCTACTCAAGTTTCTAGAGCAGCAGTGAAGAAAATTCAAACAGACCCCCAGAAAACTCCCCATTTCACTGATGTGGTCCAGGGAAGCCATCTCAATTTTATATTTCTGGTCCTGCTCAAATTGTTGATTTTGGGGGGCAAGATTTTATTTTCTATTAACATATTATACACTACCTTAGCTAAAGTTGCTCTTCTTTGTAAGCCATTGCTAGGAATGATAACAAGGGGATTGGCCAAAGAGAACAAAAGAAACTATGCAGAAAATTAAACTCTTACTACTTAGACAATTCCTTTTGTTACTGAGTCTCAGCTTTTGCTGCTTGCCTTAGGACAAGCCAGTAATTGACAAGTTGTTGGAAAAGGAATAATGACTTTATTCAGAAAATCAGCAACTGAAATGGTAGGCTCACACCCTTACAGAGAACCCTCTTGCCTGAGTTAGAATTCAGGCGGCTTTTATACCGAAAGTAGAGGGAGTTAAGTCAGATACTTCCTGGTTCCCATCATCCTCAGAGACAATGTGTTAATTTCTTCTTGCAGGCATTTACAAGTGGGCGTGGTCAGGATGTTTCCTGTGAGCTAAACAAAGGTATTTTAGCTTAGTGCTCATTACCTAGTAGGCAGTGTTCAAAGAGATGGGCTATTATGCATCATTTAAGTTTGTAGGAAACATCCCTTTAGTGATTAACTTGTAATATTGTAATTGAAAACAAAAGATTCTTTCTTATTACACTTTCACTCCTTTTCATTGAGGTTACTGACCATTTGCAGTAGTCTTCTGGTTTAAAACAAAGGGCTGTTGTTCATCATCTAATTTTTTATATGGTGATAATAGAATTTTATAAATATGAGTGCTATTTGTGGAGTAATTAAGTTTTATGCTACTTTTCATTTTTGTTTTCTAGCACTGCAAAATACAACATAATCACATTCCTTCCAAGATTTCTCTACTCTCAGTTCAGAAGAGCCGCTAATTCATTTTTTCTCTTTATTGCACTGCTCCAGGTAAAGTCATGTTGTAAAACCTTAGCTCAGAATAATGTGTTCAGATATTAATAAATGTGTTTCTTAAGCCCATGACCAGTCTTCTGAAGCTTATCTAAATGCAGAGAGATAAGCTGGTTTGGGTGGGCATTTCTGGCTCCTGCTGTAAGCCAGGTTAGAATACTGCTGCTACCTCTTCAAGCCTTTTGATTCATTGTCATCAGCTTATTTTAAAGTGAAGTAAAGTAATATGGCAGGGACTTTTCATTTTGGATGGTTAAGAGGGATAGGATTTTTTCTTAAAATAGTAATTTATTTTAGGAACAGCAGTATTGTCAATTATGAACTTTAGAATGCAAAAGTTACCATTTTAAAGCTTTTTTTGTTTTGAACTTGGGTTAGTTGTAATCAGAAAGAAAGATTTGTTTTATTAAAAAGTACTATATGTTCATGTAAAAAGAGTAAGAAAATACAACAAAGCATAAAGAAAAAAATTGAACCTCTATTATTTCATCACCAGGAAAACACAGCTACTCTCTTAAAATTTGAGTGTGTATCCTTCTGGTCTTTTTTTTTTTTTCTATCCCAAGCATTGTTAATTGACTTATAAAAGGGGGATCATAAAGTGTATCTATTTTATTATCTGCTTACCCATATAGTAATGTATGGATATTTTTTCCCATATAATTCATTGTATTTCTAAAATACCATTTTTAATGCTTTATGAAATTTTATTGGCTTGGTCAAAAAGTTCATTCAGGGTTTTCCATAAGGTGTTAGGGAAAAATCCGAACAAACTTTTTGGCCAACCTAATTGGAGAAGACTCTTGCAAGTCCCTTGTGCTGCAAGGAGATCCAACCCGTCCATCCTAAAGGAGACCAGTCCTGGGTGTTCATTGGAAGGACTGATGCTGAGGCTGAAACTCCAGTACTTTGGCCACCTCATGCAAAGAGTTGACTCATTGGAAAAGACCCTGATGCTGGGAGGGATTGGGGACAGGAGGAGAAGGGGACGACAGAGGATGAGATGACTGGATGGCATCACCAACTCGATGCACATGAGTTTGGGTGAACTCCAGGAGTTGGTGATGGACAGGGAGGCCTGGCGTGCTGCAATTCATGGGGTCGCAAAGAGTTGGACAGGACTGAGCAACTGAACTGAACTGAATATTGAATGCATGTGCTGTAATTTAGTTAACCAGTCCCCCTTAGTAGGTGTTAGTCCTACATATGACTGCTTCCGTGAAACTAGTATACTCTCTTCCAGCTGCTTACTAGATTCGAGCAAATTGCCTCACCTGGTGTTAGTCCACCAAGTTGGTAAAATCAATGAAGCATATTTTAAGAAGCATTAAGATTTTGTTGTTTTCAAATGTATTACAAACTTGCTAGTTTTACTGAATTTCTCTTCCATTTTTATTTATTTTTTTCCTTCAAATAGCAAATACCTGATGTATCACCAACAGGTCGCTATACAACACTGGTTCCTCTCTTATTTATTTTGGCTGTGGCAGCTATCAAAGAGATAATAGAAGATATTGTAAGTACTTTTTTTCATAAATGTAACACTGTTATTTTATGTACATATTTTAAAATAGCAATTTCTTTCTAAGTTGTTTTATTCTTGATACAGGCTGTTTAAAATATTCATCTTAAAAGTGTTTAAGATAATGCTCCCATTCCTGGAGTTAATTCCTCTTGATTTCTATAGGATTAATATTACAGAATGCTTGTTACAGTGATCTCTTAAGTTTGTGCCTTTGTGATGAAATAAATTAATTTGAATGTAGTAAATAGCTTAGAGAGAAAACTATATTTGAACATTATTTTCAAGTATGCTCAGTTTCAATTTGAAGATTATTTCAAGTTAAAACACCATAACCTCCAAGTTATATAAGGTAAAAAATTTTTTTTATTTTTTTATTTTTCCATTTTCCGTAGTTTTCACCTCATTAAACACCTTTGATTCTTTTTCATTTTTTTTTACTAGTTCTGTTTCCTTTTATTTTATTAAAGGAAAGTAACAGCAAATTTGCTATTTTTATTATTCTGTAGTAGTAAAGAAAAGGGGAAGTCAGTCAGTTTCCCCTTGATAAAATAAGTTGCCCAAAATAAAATTAGGCTTTTCTTTTTCCTCTGTTTCACCATTATTTTAGCTACTTTAGTTGAGGAAGCTAGTATTTTTTTTCTATGCCCTTTAAATACATTGGCTGTCTGAAATGACCATCTGTCAAGCCTTAGGCAAGTCAGATGGTAAGATGAGGAAAGACTGAGACATTCTTTAGAAAGCTCCAATGTAAAGTTGTACAAATATTGATATTATTTTGTAAAGAATCAAATTGGGATCTCATGAAGAACACATGAGCTGTAGCATTGTTAGGCCAATTAGAAACGGGTCAACTGACCACAGAGATCATCAGCCTCACCCAAGTATCTAGGTTGTATGTGTGCATGCGCCTGTGTATAAACCATCATAATCTCTAGTTGAAAATGGCTTACTTACTGGGACCACTAACTGAAAATTCATGAGCCTCTTTTCTTGCCTGTATCACTCTGCGCAGACTTACACTCCTTGACTTGCACTTGGCGGTCCTTGAGAATTGGTCTTTAAAACAGTTGTCTTTCTTTGCCTTTTGCATTCCCCTTTCTTCCTCTGTTGAGCCTATTTTTCATTGAGTACCTCTTATTTGCTAGGTATTGTGCTGTGGTTTTTGCATTTTTTTTTCAGTTAATTTCCTTCAGTGACTTTGAAAGCTAGATTTTAGCTTCATTTTAAAGTTCAAAAAGCCGAAGCTTAGAGAGGGCATGTAACTTGTGCAAGAAACTGTTAAAATCTGAATTCCATCCAATCCTATGCGCTTCCTCTGTTTTAGTGTGGTGAGTCACCAACAGTAATAATAACATTTATTTAGCTTCAGGGAGATGGAGGAGAGGTAGGTTCAGTCCCTGAGTTGGAAAGATCTGCTGGAGGAGGAAATGGCAATCCACTCCAGTATTCTTGCCTGAAGAATGCCATGGACAGAGGAGCCTGGCAGGTGATGGTCCAGGGGATCACAAAGAGTCTAGCATGACTGAGCACACACTACAGACATAACAACCTTCAAAAGATTACTGCTATTATCCCCATTTTATAGATTAGGGAGAGGAGGCACAGAGGGGTAAGGTAACTTGCTCAGGGTCACAGGGCTAATAACTGAGACTGTCAGAAATCAGACAGTTTGGTTCCAGCGAGTTCTGCCTTATAATCACTGTTATAAGCTGCTTTTCCTTTTTTCTTCCCCTCTTTTCTCTAGAAAAACTGCAAGTTCTCTAGCTATTGTTTCTAGTATCCTTTTCTATGAAAATATATGGTAAATAAAATGGTAGGCAAGAAATCTGCTTGTTTTTAACAGAACTCTTATTGGCATAGCGTAATAATTGGGTACTCTTGAGAAGCAGCTACCCAGGCAATTCCTGAAGGGTGTAATAATAGTTTTGTGGGCAATAAGAGCACCATGTGAAGTAGTTCTCCAGTAAAAACATTTTTAAGAAATTGACTAAAAATGTTCTGGAGGAGTGGTTTAATACATTTTTATCAACCTGTAAAGTAATAGGAAGATTGAAATGTTACTTTCTAGAGAAGGAAAAGCAATAATAGTCTAGATAGTTGGACAGAGTATCTTTATCAGTAATTATTAATACATTCATTTGTTCATTCATTCAGCAAACATGTATGAAGCAGTGCTTAGATGCCAGGCATTATTCATTAGGATTTGTATTCGGATGTGTTAAACTTTTGCTGCAGTGATAAATCATGTCCCAAATGTCAGTGTCTTTAACATAAGTTAATTTTTTATGTACTCGAAGACACTGCGCGTTTTTGTCCAGGAGGAAGGCAGGGAGGGAAGTCCACTGTTCATGTAGCCACTTAGGAATGCAGCTGAATCAGGGCTCTGCTTTGGGGGATATCAGAGCAGAGGAGGAGAGAGAACAGAGGGCCTCACTTCTTGTACATTTTGGCCTAGAAACGGTACATATCCCATCTGCTTACAGCACGACATTAGAATATACGGCAAAAGGGAGCTGTAATCTCAGTGTCCATAGGTATTTGTGGTTGTTTAGTCGGTAAGTCATTTTTGACTTTTGAGACTCCACGGACTAGCCCACCAGGCTCCTCTGTCCATGGGATTTTTCAAGCAAGAATACTGCAGTGGGTTGCCATTTCCTCTTCCAGAGGATCTTCCAAACTCAGGGATCCAACCCACATCTCAAACCCGCATGTTCTGCATTGTAGGTGGATTCTTTAACACTGAGCCACCAGGTAAGCCCTGCCCATGAAGACAGAGGAGAACTAGATATTGGGCTTCCCTGGTAGCTCAGCTGATAAAGAATTCACCTGCCATGCAAGAGACCCCAGTTCAATTCCTGGGTCCGGAAGATCCCCTGGAGAAGGGAATGGCTGTGCACTCCAGCATTCTTGCCTGGAAAACTCCATGGATGGAGAAGCCTGGCAGGCTTCAGTTGATGGGTTCCCAAGGAGTTGGAAATGACTGGCAATTAAAATTAACACTTTTGGTAATAGTTGGTATGAAAACCAAGTATCTTAGATTAAGTGGTGTCGTAAAGATAAAGAAATATAGAAAAATGAATTCAATATATATTTAAGAATAAAATTGACAAGATATTACCATCTGACATTCTACATATCCTGCTTATCTTATTACTGCTTCATCTCCAACCACTAGTGTGTAAGTTCCCTGAGAGCAAGAGTTTTTGTCTTTTGCTCATTGCCATATCAGCAGTAGTAACGGGATCTGACACAGTGCTTTGCCAACATTTATTGAATGAAGAAATAGATTGCATGGGAATGAAAAGGAGAGAAAGTACTTACGAATCTCAAGTTCCTGGTTTGTGTAAGTGGCTGCTATATGGTTCCATGTCTGAGACAAGTAGCAGGTCTTGGGGGATAAAATCAGAGATTGCCCTTTAGACATAGTTTGAGATGCATTTAAGACTATCAAAGGAAACTGCCAAGAAGGCCACTGAATGTAACCTTCTGGAGCTCAGATGAGAGTCTTGACTAGTATGTTTGATGATGATTATCACTGAAATTATAAATGAGCTGAGAGAGTATTGAGTGAGAAGCAGAGAAGGCAGGGAGTAAGCGTTGAGGAAATCCGTCACTGAGAGCTGAAGAAGAAAGGGCCAAGGTGCAAGTAGAACGCCTGGGCTTGATGTCTGAAGACATGCCTTGAGAAGGAAGGGTTCCCAGAATGAAGGGGTGGTCAGCACTGCACACTTAAGTACCGTAAATTTCATGATGCAGTTTATACAGTACAGTTTACTGGAGCACTGTCAATCAAATATTGATAATAGTAAATCATTCACTAGTTCTCAATGATAGTAAATGAATTCTGATTACAACTCAATAGAGGTATTTTAATTTAAGGAATAGCTATATACATTTCTTCCAAACTATATAAGTTTTAAAAGGAATAAGGATCTTCTTTGGAAACAAAGATGCTTTCTTTTTGTAGTAATATGATTAGAATCTATCTGGGTTGGATCCTTATGTATATTCAACACAACAACGTCTCAACAAGTAACCTAATTTATTGTGTGGTAGGAAGGTTGAGGAAGGAGAGGCTCATGTATAAGAATTCTCTGCAGATGGAAAGTAATATTCAGGATCTCCTTAAGTTTCACTAAGATTAAATTTCCAGTTTAAGTTGAATGTTTCATTAATTAGCTTTTATTTGTCTCCCTCAGTTGGAAATCTAACTATTGTCTGTCATAGATGTGCGTTGTTTTGAAAATATTGGCACCACCTTCAAATACCTAAATTTCCCTTGGACTATAATTTTGGGCCAAAATTTATTTTGGGTTGCTTCCTAATTTTCCAAGATTTTTTTTTTAACAAAGAAAAAAAAGAGTAAGTAGTTTAGAGTTTTATCAATCATAAAATATTCTCCACTGATGCTGTAAAGTTAACAGAACTTTAAAAATTTATTTGCAAACCTTTGCTGTCAAATCATGTGCTTACTTTTGGAAGCAATAACTTGTCTATTTAAAGTCTGCATTATGACACTTATTAGCAAGTGTTTTATTATGGGAGAGAATTGTAGTGTGTTCCCACATGTGGATGTGGCAAGAATTCTTTTCAGCAAGCCTTCCGCAGAGGCGTTCTGAATGCCCCATTTGCATTTTGCGCAGTTCAGTGGCTGATTGTTTGGATGAACTGAGCTCACACTACCAGCTATTATGCTGCTCCTCGTGAGCATTGCTGGGTCTAGGAGTGCTCATCTACAGGCCCAGGCTTTTGTCTGGAAAAATGTTTTCATTTGTGCCCTGTGAGTCCAAAAACCATGTTTCTTCTTAACTCATTTGTTTTGCATTCATGCCAACCCACCTTGTGATCAAATATGTGTAGCTAAACCTGACTGTTGGGCTTTATATGATAGAATCTTTGAGCTCAGAATCAGTTACGCTTAACACTCCTGCAGTGTCAGCAGAGGCAGCTGTGTTATACTCAGTGCTGTAAGTTTAGACAGAAGCCCTGGAAAGCCTCTAGTTGAACTGTAGAGAAGTTAGCCTCCCTGACCACTCAGATTCTCACCTTTCCTCTGACCCTCCTTTTCTCTTACTGCTATACAGTCTTGGCTTTGGCAGCTCTTCAGATTCACCCACCTAGATGTAGACTAATTCGCTTGTTTAATGCTCAATTTATTTGTGCTTTGGGAGGAAAAAACATGAGATTCAGTGACTTCTGAAGGTGGGGGAGGGGCTGTTGGGACCAGTGGGTAGAAGCAGTGTTGTGCCAATGGTAGATGTGTTGGTTCTCGTTGTTGACAGACATTGGCACGTCATTAAATTACAGAGGATGTGCTTAGCCTAATTAGATAATGAATTTCATGAGAAACTGAAAATATTTTGGTATCATTGTTCAATGGTAGTTATTACAGATAATTCTCCTGGGCACTCTTCCTTTTAAGTAAGTTATTTAAGCAAAAGTCTAAATCAATCTTTTAGCTCTGTCTTTTCTAATACATTAAAATTTTAATCTTACCTGTGCAATAATGTAAGGTCTTGTTGAGGCCACACACCTGTACTCCTAGAAAGGGAATAAAGATGCTATGGATTGCACTTTCCATTTTCAAATCCCCACGTACTCTGATTGTTCCCATCACCATACTCTGGGCTTACTTATAAAATTGATACGGGTGTGAAAGGATAAAAGCCTTGAGAAACATAAGTTTAAAGGAAAAAAATCTGACTTTTGTTACAGGTGCTATCTTGTTTTGTTAATCTCATCCACTTTTTCACAGTTTTTGTTTTTGCTTTTAAACTTTAGAAACGACATAAAGCTGATAATGCAGTGAACAAGAAGCAGACACAAGGTAGGAATTTTACATTTTGTTTCTCATATCTGTCAAAAACACTCATGGTGATATCTACCAGTCACTTTGATTAAATATAATTCAACTGAGAACACTGTGTATCTCTTAAGTTTTGTTTTGGAGTGTTTATTAGCATGACACTTATTTAAGTGTTCACCTTAGAGTGATTTACAGGGGTAATGTAATATTTTTGAAATGTAAAGTTTTTAATACATTAAGTGCCTCATAGCAATGTATTCACAAGTACTGTCCATAAAATCTGCAGTTGTTTCATCAGTGTTAAATGCTACAAAATGTGTGTGTGTGTGTGAGATCTATAGATGTTACTCTAGATAAGATTTATAGAAAATAGTCAGGTGTGATGTTACTTGGCTACAAGGCATGTTGGAAGCACTTTGAGTTATCCTGTACTTACAGGTGATAAATGCTTCAGAAATAAGTAGAACCAAGCCAGCTTCTGGGAAGCACATGGCATGCTGATATGGCTCTGTACTGTGGGTCTCATTTTGATAGAGTTGAAACCCAGATGACCTTTAACACAAGCAAATAGATCACTGTTGCTTTCAATTAAAAAAAAAAATACCCAGGGGCATATGAAACAGACATCTTACCCCATCCCTGAGCTTTCCCCATCTGAGAATATCATCTCTCTCTGAAGTTCCTTGTTGTGGTGAGGATCAGCCATGTCTGCCAAAATTAGCTGGTAATTAAAAATGATATTTTTATACAGCTATGATTTTTGTGGATTTCTGTCAAAATGCCTCATTTCTCTTCTCACCACCTTCTACCAAAGGAATTATCTGCTGATAGTTGATGCATTTGAAGATGGTACATTTATTAAAGCATTACCTAAGAAATTAAACATTTATTGAGATTATACTTATTATCGGACACATGAAAAACTATAAGATGGGAACTCTGTAAAGGTGAAAAATGATCTTGTGTGGAAAATGAAGGGTTCGCATTACGTGATCCCTAGATTTTTGTAACAAGTAATGATTTCTGTGTCAAATGCTTTACGGATTCAAAAGCAAGAGAGAGAATTGTGGGGTAACTTGAGCTAGGTTTTGAATTTGGCGAAAAGTTTGGATAAACAGAGGCACTTGGGAAGGGCATATATTGCCTGTTGTGCTGCCTGAGGAAGGAAGAAGAGACGTTTTCTGAATAGAGATGAAGACAGCCGTTGGGTTGCTTTGTGGAACCACTGCTAGAGGGCCAGATGGAAAAAGAACATTCATGGCAAAGGAAAGCAAAGACATGATCGGAAAGGTTGTTGTTGTTGTTCAGTCATTAAATCCTGTCTGATTCTTTGTGACCCCATGGACTGTAGCATGCTAGGCTCCCCCGTTCTCCACTCTCTCTTGGAGTTCACTCAAATTCTCGTCCATTGAGTTGGTGATGCTGTCTAACCATGTCATCCTCTGCCATCCCCTTCTCCTCTTCCCTTCAGTCTTTCTAATCATCAGGGTCTTTTCCAGTGAGTTGGCTCTTCTCATCAGGTGGCCAACATATTGAGAAAAGTAGGTTAAATTTACAGGGCCTTGAGTGCCAAGCCAGGGGATTCCAACTTTTCTTATATATACTGAGTAGCTGGAGAAAGTTTACAAGCCAAAAAGAGAAAAGATAAATATGCAGATTAAAGTTGGAGAGCAGAATGTCATTCAATAGGGGGCTGTTAGAAGCCTGAGGATTAAGCTACTCTAGGAGTATAGTCAGAAAAGGACAGCCATAGATACTGAAAAGGGGAAAAGCTCAAATGTTTCTGGTATGGGTATTTTTTGCAATGTGCAGTTTTTGCATTTGTTTTCCTGTTACTCAGAAAGTTCAGCAACAGCTTTTAAATCAGAAATATTTAACTTTTTTTTCCAGTGCTTAATGTATCCTATGGCAGAGGGGTCATAATCTCAGGGACTAGCAGTTAATTATTTTCAAGCCTTGGCCCAAGAATTCAACATTGTACAGTTGGAGAGTAGCCATCATAGCTGCTACTCTAGGCTACCACACCCTGTACTAATCAGTTCTCTGATTTTCCAGGTACTTGCCTACTACCAAAAAAATTCCCTTTTGCCTACTAATCAGGAAAAATACTCTGTCTTAGTTATCATTCTTGTTTCACCTATTCATTCTGGATTAACAGGATTAGCTCTGTAGGTTAAAAGTGAGAGGAAAGGCTTCTATAGTAGCCTCTTCATGTCAAAAAGAAAATATTAAGGCTTACATATGGGCTTCCCAGGCGGTGCTAGTGGTAAAGAACCCGCCTGCAATGCAGGAGACATAAGAGACGTGGGTTTGATCCCTGGATCAAGAAGATTCCCTTGGAGTAGGGCCTGGCAACCCACTCCAGTATTCTTGCTTGGAGAATGGACGGAGGAGCCTGGCAGGCTACAGTCCATAGGGTTGCAAAGAGTCAGACACAGCTGAAGCGACTTAGCATGTACTCAGGGCTTACATATGAAAACCATTTTAAGTCAGCAGAATACTTGGAAAGCCCATATCCAAGAAATTATGGTCTTTAATTTGACTTGAATATTTGCTAAGAGAATTGTATCCTTTTTTTTTCTTTGCCCAGTTTGAATATTGGTCATCTTTGATTTTGAAATTGATCAGAGTTAACAGAAACGTTTGAGTAGGATACCGCTTGTTGTCAGAGGACTCAGATTACTTTATATGAAAGCCATCTGTTATTAGGCCAGACTGAAATTCGATTTGCTTTCCTGAGTTGAAAGGCAGGAATGGGTGTAGGAGTAGGAAGGGAGTTATTTTTTACAGATAATTTTTGACAGACATTTGAAGTATTTAACTTTAATTTCATTTTCTCAGTGTTTACCAAGACCATGTAGTATATAAGACATCTTTCCCTCAGATTCAAATATTAATCTTTATATATTCTTAGCAAAATGAATATTTTCTCTCCTTATTTTGCATTGAGGCAACAGAGGTGACTATCTCCCTCTGTCATTTCCTAGTGACTTCAGAAACACAAACCCATGATTTCACTTACCACATTTTTAGCCATTTAACTGTGGACTGATACATGTCTGATGCCTCATTTTCACCAGTGAATGAACTCAAGCAGGGATTAAATTCTAGATTCTGCGGAGGGCAGGTCTTCTTCATCTTTGTGTCCCCGCATCTCTAGCCCAGGGGCCCATCCTTAACAGGTGCTCTGTGTGAGTAAAGGAGCCACTCTCTCTTTAGATACTTCAGTACCCATATGGAACCAAGAAGAAACTAGGAATGAAAGGAGCCTCCTTGAAAATTCATTATCTAGGCTGTGAGCTAAGTGGAAAGCCGTATTTTCAAAGCTCTGTGTCCCAGACTGTTTTGCAGGCACTAATGAAAAACTACTCTGGTGGCAGTTCTTGCTGTCTCTTTACTTTGTCTGTTGAAGTCATTACGTCATTATTTTACTCTGCTCAGTCTCCTGTGAACACAGCGCCGTTTCCACGTACCACTTCCATTGCCCAAAGCCCCAGAGCACTGCCATATTCGGGATGCCCCAGTTTCCCCGACATCTACACTTACCTTTGTTTTCTCTGATTTCTTCCTCAGTATTTGAACCCGCAGTACTCGACGTACCCTATTCCATGTGTTTACATACACTTGGGAGCCAGTCTCTTATTGTAGATCCTTAATTGGATTTTCTTGGCCAAATTTAGTGCTGCAGAAATTTGTAAATGATACATTTGTAATTATCATCATAATATGTATGTTGAAACCAGTTCCCCATATGAATTTGCTCTGGTGGTTGAGCCAGTTCTCTTTTTAAACTGTAAGCATATGCTTTTATTTTTTTTTGTGGGAAACTACTGTAGCTGTCATGCCAGTATTTTCAAGAGGAATGACAGTTTCACATAAAATCACAATCAAGAGGCCTGGGAAGGGATGGAGATCTAAAAAATTAAAATGAAATAAGCCTCTTATGGAAATAGATTTGCTTTTTTAAAATCCCAGGTTTGGATATCTTCCCTGAAGGGTGGTGTGCATACATCCTGCAGGCGGGAATGTCTGGGAGATGCCTGTGACATCTGGTATCAGCCCATCAGTCACCTGACTGGATGCTGCTGTTGAATGAGGGTCACCATTACTGCTGTTAGTTTGTTTTCATACCTCATTTTATTTGTAGGTATTGATAGCTATTGGATTAGAACAAATCTTTAATAAAGCAGTTTTGCTTTATCTTAATTTAATGGAGAAAAAGACAACAGCAATTTCTTTTTAACTAGGCACATAGCTAAAAATAATAGATCTCATCTCCAGCTGCTTCATTCTTCCCTGGAGCCACATCTGCCTCTTCGGTAGTGGAGTTGAGCAGGTGGCAGCTGATAACCCCTAGCAGGCTACGTCCCTGCAGGGCACATAGTTGCTTATCTCCTACTGGAAGCGATTTCATCTTTAAAGTCCTTTATGAAAAAGACATTGAGTTTTTGTGGGTTGAATTTGTTTTAGGTTGTTAAGGCTGTGGTGACCTACTACCAGGGCTAAATCCATCTGGTTGAGTTCAACTACGTGCTAAGGGATTTAAAATAGCACCATTTTCCTGGCTTATTCAAAAAGCCAGTGTGCAGCTTTTTCGTCTCGCTGGAGGCATCTGCATGTCTGATCCATCCATAAGTCTGGACCTGTACTCTGCTGTGTGTACATAAGTTACCTATAAATAGTTCAAAGATGATATTGTTTCCATGAGCTTAAAATTTGGACTTAAAAATTGAGCACTGTTTTACAAAGAATGTTTTCAGATACCTCTAAGATTATTAATATCTTCAAATTAACATTTAAACATTTTAGGATTTCATAAATTGAACTTGTTAGATATTATCAACAGAAGCTCTGGTTGAAAAGGATGTATTTATTTAGGAGGAAGTACAGCCCTAGATTGGCTTTCATTTGTCCCAGAAATAAAAGTTGCACACCAAGAAACAAAAAACCCACTGAGGAAATTGAGGGCCATAGATAAAGGAGAAAAACAGGTGTGACTCCAGGTTAGACTATTTATTATTTCACTTCAGTGGGTCTTACTGAATATCTACATTGTGTAAGACCCAGTGCAGAAAATGCAGAAAGAAATCAGGCTTTGTGCCTGCCCTACAGGAAATTAGAATCTGGTAGGGAAGGTAAGATGCTCACTGATATTATAATACAAGATAGAAAAACTAATAAAGGCCAAATGAAAGAGGTGGAGATTTAGAAATGTCACGTGCAAGGTTCATAAAGACAAGGGGCCTTTCAGTAAGCAGAGCTGTTGGGATGGTTGCAGGGCTGATCCAGGAGAAAATGGGGAGGCGTGAGGTATATTCTGGGAATAGCAAGTAGAGTTGTCCTTCAGTATCCATTGGGGATTGGTTCCAGGACCCCCACGGATACCACATCCAATGCTCCAGTCCCTTATACAAAATGACAGAGTGAGTCTCAGATGCAGAACCCAAGGAAATGGCAGTGGGCAGGGCTGAATGTAATCTCTTTTGACTATTGCATAGGATACATGACAGGGAGCAGTGGGGACAGGAATGGGGAGACCAGATAGGATCATAATTTGGAGGCTTTTGAAAACCAGAATGAAAAACTTAAAGAGAATTATGAAAGGGATGGCTAGGTTCCCAGTCATACTTTTGAACAAAGAGGGTGACAGCTGTATGGGGAGGTGTGGGGTGAGACACAAAAGGAGACTGAATTTTCATTGATTAGGGAAGAGGAATAGGGCGGTGTTGATGAGAAGTCAAAGGGAAATACACAATGGATAAGTCCAACTGGACTTGCCACCGGAGGGGAAGCCCCATCAAACACCAAGTGCTGCTGAATTAATAGAGGACTGGGACAGTGATACCCATTAAAATGAGCATTTAAGAAGTCCTAAGATAGATAAACAACAAGAATTTACTGTGTAGCACAGGGAATTACAGTCAATATCTTATAGTAACATATAATGAAATATAATCTGCAAAAAAAAAAAACCTGAATCACTGTACTGTACACCTGAAACTAATGCAGTATTGTAAGTCAGATATACTTGAGTTAAAAAAATAAAAAGTGACAGTTCTTAACTGGAGTTCTAGTTCTAAACTGGAGAGTAACCAGGGAGTCCCTGAGAACCGAAGCCTGGCTACAGGGAAGGTTGTAATGAATCATTGGCAAAGCAGTGAAGGGAGATTTTTCTTTCAAGGAATTTCTCAGTTATGGGAAGGAAAATGCAAATGATTCATGACTCTAGGCAGGATTGGGGAAAACATTTTGAGCAAAGGAGGTTCGGATGAGTTAGTTCTCCACATCAGGTGGCCAAAGTATTAGAGCTTTGGCTTTAGCTTCAGTCCTTCCAATGAATATTCACGGTTGATTTCCTTTAGGATTGACTGGTTTGATCTCTTTACTGTCCAAGGGACTCCCAAGAGTCTTCTCCAGCACCACAGTTTGAAAGCATCAGTTCTTTGGCTCTCAGCCTTCTTTATGGTCCAGCTCTCACATCCATACATGACTACTGGAAAAACCATAGCTTTAACTATTCAGACTTTGTGAGCAAAGTGATGTCTTTGCTTTTTAATATGCTGTCTAGGTTTCTCATAGCTTTTCTTCCAAGGAGCACGTGTCTTTAAATTTAATGGCTGCTGTCACCCTCTGCAGTGATTTTGGAGCCCAAGAGAATAAAATCTGCCACTGTTTCCACTTTTTCCTTATCTATAAGCAAGTTGATAAAAGTAATATTAATTAGTTGAAAATCTCTAAAAAGAATACGGACAAGAGTGGAACTCAAAAAGTTCCCTTTGCCCTTTGTCAGTACACCCCAAGCAGGTTGTTGCTTAACTTGACCTTTCTGGGGAAGTTTATGCAGGAGACTTTTGTGTATTTGCCAGTTTGTGCCACAAGAGGTTTTGGCCTTCAGGTTATCTTTGTAAGTAAGGGTCTACGTAGTGAATGAATTGATGCTTTAATTTGTCTATGTTGGTTTTCCTTCTCTGCCCAGTTCAAAACCATAAGCTCAGCAGCACTCTTACCCTTCTCAGTGCATTAAAGCTCCTCTTCAGTGGTAACTCCCGTATAGGAGTTGCAGCATGCTGCCTTTGCGGTGGTTTCTCTGTTTTATGTGACAGTGGTAGTGCCCATTGTCCCCTTGGATAACTTGCCTTTTGTTACCTGCTTCAAGAAGTGGCTTGATTGCCCAGGAATAGCAGGCACCCCACGATACCCCAGTGACTCTTTCTCTAACAGTCCTCGTGGTAGACCAGTTAGATGGCTGCAGTAATGGCTTCTCTCCCAGGTGAGCCAGCACTTGTACCTTATGTTCATCAAGTCCTGAAAGACTGACAGTTTCTCCAGAGCCTTTTTTTTTTTAAACTTTACAATATTGTGTTGGTTTTGCCAAACATCGAAATGAATCCGCCACAGGTATACATGTGTTCCCATCCTGAACCCTCCTCCCTCCCCATACCATCCCTCTGGGTCATCCCAGTGCACCAGCCCCAAGCATCCAGTATCGTGCATCGAACCTTCTCCAGAGCCTTTGATTAGGGAATTTCCAAGGGACTGTAACAGAATGTTTTCATTTCACAAAAGACAGCCCATTACAACAAAAACTGTTAAGTAGCATCCTGCTCAGTAAAAACAGGTGACATTTGAGGTGTTTGTTTAAAATCTGAGCTCTGCCATGCATATTGTCAGACTAATTAGCCCATGTGGAAATTATAGCAGGTATGTTTGGGGAACTACTGAGAGGTGGAAGAGGTTTGCATTGAAAAGAATGAGTTGTTGTAGCATCATGAGACAGGCCATTGGCATAATTCTGTTCCAGCTTGTTCACAGTCCCCTTCACCAGGCATCACTGGTCATCTCCACGACTCACCTTCTCTAGGGTTATGAAGTAAGTTTACTTTGGGCTCAAGAAAGCTGAAAGCTCAGCAAAGGACCCAGCGTCACTTCTTGCTTCCTCTAAACCTGGCTAGAGCTGGGTCAAAGGAGGTCAGTGATTAAAAATAACTAGGCTGCTGTTTCAGTCACCAGTCTATACATGTGATATGGTTTATTTTCATTGTTCTGTGGTTGGATTTTAAGAACCAGTTCAGAAGTAAAGACAGTAATGAATTGTGACTGACCTTTATACTCAGCCAGTATTCAAGCCTTAAATTGTACAGAAACCTTTTCTATATTGTGAGCTGTGATTTTTAACTGCGCCAGAATTCTGTGTTGTTCTCTATATCCTAAAATGGGTCTAGCCTCAAGTTTGAAGAAACTGTGCATCCAGCCTTTATTTCTGTGTTCCAGTTCTGTATGCAAGAACAAATGAAATTGGGGGTAAAATATAGAAAGGGTAGAAACATCCCAGGGTCTAAGAAGCCTCCAGGTGATGCTGATGATGCAGATCTGGGGACCACTTGTTGAGTACCCAGGTTCTGTACTACATCCAAAGATGTGTTTCTCTACCTAGTTAGAATTCTAAGTCAGTGTAGGACATTAAGGTAATTTACACTTGTATTAATCCAGTCCACTGTAACTTTCAGAATAAATGCCAAATACTTATCAGATTGACAAAATTCAAAGGACTGATAACAATTTGTGCTTGTCTAAGTTTATTGTCAGTGGGACTTTATATATTGCTAATGATGGTATAGATTGCAGTAGGAATGAATCTGGTTGTATCTGATAAAAGTACGAACATAAATACCCTAGAGACAGCGGTGCTCCTTTGGGAATCTTCTCCTATAGGATACAATCATGTAAATATATTTCAGTGTTGTTTGAGGTGGCAGAAAAAGCAGAAGTCAGAGTTTCCATTGAGAGGAGGATGGTTGAATACACTATGATATAGCTGTTGTGTGAAAGAGTTGTTTCACAGCTGGTCTGAAATAGCTCTATGCTGATCTCAGGGACACCTGGAATTGTGATGCTGAAACTTGGCCAAGAGAAGGACAAGATGGACTAATTGGTGAATTATAAGGTGCTTTGTAGGGTTTGAAACTCCCTGGGGCACCCAAAACTTGCTTCTCTGCTGGGTTTAAGGATGTAGACGAGTGGTAGTTTAACTGAGTTGTAACTTACCTGGTTTTACCTGTAACATAATCTGACTTGTCTAATTGATGAGGGGGTATAAAAGATCCCCTGGAAACATCTTCCCAGGCTTCCCTGAAGTTAAGATTTATCCTCCATATCATGGAGTTTAAATCCATGTCCTCGGTGAATGAGGAAAAACCCTGGAGGGCTGTGCCTAGAAGCTTTTTGGGCTCCTGGTACTTGCCTGGGCTTTTAAGCTACCACTCCTTTTCCAGCTGTACCACATCCTCTAGTTTGATTAAAACTTTTCTTGAATGCACCCTGTGGAGTCTTGTGAGTCTGTTCAAATTATCTATCCATTTGTAACAGATGCAAAGATACAGGGATTATTTTTCAAAAAATAGACTGTCTCCATGCTTTGTCCTGAAAGTATATGTTAAGTGGAAAACCAGGTTGCAGAGAAATACATTTTCTGAAAAGAAAGAAAATAAACATGCATGTGTCTATGCTTGTCTAGAGGAAAGTATGAGGATGAATCAGTTAGCATTCCTTACCTTGAGAAAGTGGCATGAGATGAGGAGAGACATTCAGCTTTTCGTTTTATATAACTCCTGTTGGCTTGGATAGTAATACATCGATTCTGTAGTTTGGTAGAAAACATTATTGGCTGAATATGTATTTAAAAGTTTCTTAGGCATGTCAGTTTTTGTAGTAAGACATATTTTACAGTGTGACTCCAGTGATGAATAGAGAGGAAACACTTGGATGGAGAGGAGGAGAGAAGAGGCTAGGTGGATGTACTGTTCTGGTGGAGGCAGGCATTCCCTATGAGATGGTAGAACTGGCTGGTTTATAGAGGGAGGGTGCTGCAGAAGGGTCAGGTAGGGGGGTCGAGGATGTAGATGGGCTCGAATGTGCATGGAGAAACCATCCAAGCAAGGTTGAAGGGGATGAGTATTGGGGGGGGAATGGAGAACTGAAGCAGATTCAGATGGTTTTCCAGGTTTCCATGAAAGTGGCCACACTTCTAACCTCCCTGGTGGAGCAGACTCCCTGGCATGGTCTACTGAGTTTGGTGAGCCTGTTGTGACTCTTCCAGCCTGTAAGGGGAACCCAGTGGAGTGGTTCAGAGCTATTTTTGGATGTGAACTGACAAACTTCTTCCAAGTGGCACCATTTCAAGGAGGGTTAGTTAAGTTCCAGAGCTGGAAAGGGTGGCGCAAAGCTGACATCAGAGGACGTTCCTGTCCCAAACACACAGGAGCATTAGTGCATCTACTGGTTGCATAACCATTTCCAGCTGCTCACGTTGGAATCATTTAGGAACTTCTGAAGCTGAGAAGGTTATTTTAAGCAAATGTTTAAATAGTTCATTGGCATCATTTTATGTAGCTGTTCGTTATTGAATTATAATTCATATACTGTAAAATTCATTATTTTCAAGTGTACAGTTCAGTGTTTTTAATATATTCACAGCATTATGCATCCATCACCACTATCTGATTCCAGAGTATTTTCATCACTTCAAAAAGAAACCCCAGACATATAAACAGTCAGTCCCCATTGCCTCTTCCAAGAGCCTCTGACAACCACTAATCTCCTTTCTATCTATATGGATTTCTCTATTCTGGGCTTTTACATAAAGGGGACCATACAATATGTAGCCTTTTGTGTCTGGCTTATCTTCAGGAGTCATCCAGTTGTCACGTGTATCAGCACTCCATTCCTTTTATATGACTGAATAACATTCTGTTGTGTGGATATACCCCTCTTGTTTAACCATTCATTGGTGGATGGGCATTTGGGTTGTTTCCACCTTCTCCTTATTGTGAACAATGATATGGTGAACAGTTGTGCACAAGTTCTTGTATGAATATGTTTTCAGTTCTTGGATGTACACTTAGGTGTGAAATTTCTGTATCTCATGATAGCTCTGTGCCTAACCTTTTCAGGAGATGCCAAAGTGTTTTCCTCTGCAGCTGTTTTTTAAACATTGTGTGTATATTTTTAACAGGAAATCTACTAGGGAGCAGGGTTGTATCTTTAGTAAATCTACTACTATGGCTTTATGTGACCCCAAACACATAAGAACATCAATGCATCCACTTTCCATCCAGTGAGTACTGACTGAGCACCTTTGTGCTGCTGCATGGAAACACTGGGAATACAGCAGTGAATGGAAAGAGAACGTTCCTGAGTCCCAGATCTTGGAGTCTAGGGGAAGAAATTTTTTTTTTTCTCATACGAGCATAAGCTTACAAATAAGATGAACAATGAGGCATATGAGGACAATAAAACTGCCAAACATAATACAGCATTGTTAACAAACTGAAATTAATTTTCTTAGAAAGTATTGCTATGAAACAAACAGAAAAAAGTCCTACCAGAACTAATAAGTGAATTTAACAAAATTAATGGTGACAGGGTCATTGTATGAAAGTTTAATGCATTTCTGTATACCACCAATGACTAATTGGAAAATGTAGTAAAAAAAAGACAACTTACAGTATAAGGAAACAAGTCATCAAATATCAAGAAGTAAATCTAATAAAAGACCCATGCACTGTAAAATACAAAAACATACTGGAGAAAATTTATGAAGACATAAATTAATAGAAAGGTATAGCTTGTCCAGGCTTGCAATGAATTGAAACACTTGAGCCCCAAATCAAATTCTTAAGAGGGTTTAGAGGTTTTGTTTTGTTTTGTTTTTCAGAATTGACAATTCAGTTTTAAAATTTACATGGAAATGCAAAGAACTCAAAATAGCCAAACAATATTGGAAAAGAACAATGTAGGAAGACTACCTAAATTCAGGACTTACTGTAGAGTTACAGTGATCAAGGCCTGGTATATATTGGTATGAAAAATGTGTAAATTGATCAGTGGCATAAATACAGAATCCAAAAATCAGTCTCCCATAGTACCATGTCAATTTAATGGTGGAAATAAACTTTTTTAAACAGAATCTCAGATATACTGTTTGAAACTTCAATACAAAAATTTTATGTGATTCATTGCATGTGACATGCAAAACTAACTTATGGTGAATAATTTATATTTGCCTCTGCGGATGGGAGGATGGATGGATGGTAAAGGCGTACAAGGAGTCTTTCTGGAGTTCTATATCTCGTTCTAAGTAGTGGATTCACAGATGTTTACAGTTTTTTAAAACTCATTGAACAGAACACATAAGGTCTATATAGCTGATTGTAAGTTATACCTCAGTGAAGGAGAGAAAAACCTCATGTGTGTGAGCCAGGCAGGTCTCCTGAATAAGGGAAGTTGGCTGTATGTCCAGCAGTGGGAAACCACAAACAAGCATGGTGATGGAGTGGTGCGCCTCATCGAAGTGGTGACCCCTGCTGTCCCAGCCGCAGGTCACAGTGCAGGAATTGACCGGGCTTCTAGATGAGCCTGAAGTCTTCATTTTCATGTCAAGCCTCTTAATTTTAAAAATACTGGATGCTGGTTTTTAAACAGTGGGGTATTGCAGTGGGAAAATGTTTACTTATATGAGATGGGATTAGAAGAAAATAAATGACAACAGTGCTATTGAACAGGATTCTTTTTCTAATTTAAATCTATGCAGATTGTAGCCCCATCATTCAGGGATGTACATTTGAACCGCACTCTTCCAGCGCTCCTTGTTGACTACTTAATATTGTAGCCACTGTGATTGCCGGCAAAATGCTCTCATTTGTTTATTCTTTGTAACAACTGATTTTGAGGAAGATATTGCTTGACACCGATGGAGATGGCATCTAAACCCAGGACTTTTTTACTCTTAAGCATTGTGCTCTGAACCCCTTGTACTCTAGGGGCAGTTTTACTGGTGGAATAGTACTAAATCACTTCAGTCGTGTCCAGGTCTTTGCAACCCTGTGAACTGTAGCCCGCCAGTCTTCTCTGTCCGTGGGATTCTCCAGGCAAGAATACTGGAGTGGGTTTCCATTCCCACCTCCAGGGCATCTACCTGACCCAGGGATCAAACCTGTGTCCCTTATGTCTCCTGCATTGGCAGAAGGGTTCTTTACCACTAGCGCCACCAGTGTGGGTGAACTCTGCAGGCATTAGAGTCTTGTGTTTAGGGCGTAGCGATCAGTTTTAGATGCTGGGCTCAGATCCTTCACCCCCAGCTGTAAACACTGAAACTTAAACTTATTCATATAGTTACTGGAAATTCTTTAGTGTTAGCTCTTCATCTTGGAATTATTTAAATTAATCAAGTTGGTTAACCAAAATTCACTGTAAGATAGATACTCCTCATAGTTACTGGAAATTCTTTAGTGTTAGCTCTTCATCTTGGAATTATTAATCAAGTTGGTTAACCAAAATTCACTGTAAGATAGATAACTCCTCATAGTTACTGGAAATTCTTTAGTGTTAGCTCTTCATCTTGGAATTATTTAAATTAATGAAGTTGATTCACCAGAATTCACTGTAAGATACTCCTCCTTGCACTTACTCATCCGTTTCACACTGGAGTGTCTTACATGCCAGGAATGCTGCGAAGTGCTAGAGATAAATGAATAAGACATAGTCCCTGGGTTCAGGAAATTTTGAAACACTAAAAGATTATATTTAGATTAGAATATTTTATATGATAGCACTGGTTTTCAGATCTGTGAGTATGTAATTAATGTTAGGTTTGCTATTGCACATTTTAGAGACTATCATTGTGATTTACTTAAGAAGGTTCAGCCTTCATCGCTTCTAACATCAAAAGAAACTGAATCTAATGTTTTCGTGTCTTTAAGTTATTCATCTTGCAAATATTTACCCAGCAGCTACTTAGCACCAGGACTGTACTGTTTCCAGAGAATATTGTATTAAACAAAGCAAATGTTAGCTTTGCCCTCATGGAATTTACTGTAAGGATAATTTGTTGACTGACCTTGACTTACTCTTTTTCTTAACTCCATGCTGTGCTATCTACTTCACTTTATTCTCTTTTCTGTTTTATCTGTTATTGTCTATGGGTATATTCAGTATTATGCCACAGATGCATTGTAGGAATAAAAGAAAAGTAAACCGAGTTAACTTTACTGTTGCAAACCAGTAATAAAACTCTGAGAAATTTCAACCCCTCAATCATAATTTAATTGTAGCCCTCTTCTTTTGTTTCTTCTCAGTAAACCAAATATACAAATATTTGCTATTTTCCATTATTTTAAAGCTAAAAGTACAGATTTTTTTTTTAATCTACTGGTTTATGTATTAAATTTTTACTACCTAGTTTGAAATCCATTCCTTCTATCTTACAATGAAAAAAGAGATCTCATTCCTAGTGGCATGTGGGATGCTTACAAATAAACTTGTAAATCTTTTTTTGTTTGTTTTTTTTTTTAGCATTGCTACTGTTCTGGCTTCTGAAATGTTTTAAGCTTGTCAGTCCCTTTTTCAAACATTTTTGTGGCTTTCTCCTCCAGCCAAGCCCTGTAATTCTTCGTGTGCTAAAGAAAGCCCTTGGCGAAAGAGTACCTTGTTAGTAATATTTTACTGTGAGATATAAAATGTACATTGGTTGTTTCTTTGTATAATTTTATGTATCTTTGCTGTCACAATTAGTTTTTAAACCTGTAAAAATTGTTACCAGTTCATTTATTTGAAGCTATTCATTTAAAAATGATCATTTCATCAGAGGTAGGCTTTTGATGAGTAATAAAAACATTCTTAAAACTATCACCTTTTCTCTTTCCAGTTTTGAGAAATGGTGCTTGGGAAATTGTGCACTGGGAAAAGGTATGCACTGGTTTTTATTTTGTTACAGGAGGAGACATGCATAGAGGTGTACTCTAGCAGATGTAATTTTTGTGTATGATATAAGCAAATGTCAAGGATTCCACTGATGTGAAAGCTGTTTAGTAAGTAATGTAAACACACATGGAATCTTCTTCACTTAGTCATTTCCGGTTAATAATTCTGCAATATATTAGAAAGACTACTATCTTAAAGTTATATTTAGAACTTTTTGTTTCTTTCATAGTATATTTTGAGTACTGTTTTCATAGATTTCATTTAACCATGGACTGTTTTGTGTTGTAATTTTTTTGCTTTACTCATCTACTGTCCAAGTAAAACAAAAATTAGATTCTGATAGTTCACATTTGTATATCTTACTTCAAATTCATTTATTGTGGCTAATCACATTAACATATTACTAATTCACTTTTTTTTAAAGTCTTGCTAACTAAATATCATCTTCTAACTAGCTGGAAATCAGTTCCATAACATCAAGAAGTTAATTTGCTCATAGGACCTCTAACACGACAGTTAATGAGTTGAGTCACAGTTTAGCAAGTGTTATCCAAATGTTCGTATGCTTTTCAGACATCAGTTTCAAAAGGTAAGCTATGACTGTTAGTTCTCCTTTAGTTCTGGAAGACCATTTAACCTCCAGTCATCCTCAAGGGAATAACCTTCCTAACTTTGTGAGAGACTTTTCAGAACAAGGCCACTCCACCCAGGGAGCTTGTGTTCTGATATTGCAAGGACAACAGGTGTGTAACTACCCTCGGTTTATTTGCACCCCAGCCTTTCCCAGTTAAAGGCCATGCCCTTGATTCTGCCCTGTGACACTCACAGTCACCTGTGTTCTCCCAGGTAACAGGAAGCCCTCTGAACTCATTGCATTTTGGTTTTAAATCAGCAGCCAGAATAAAGATTGACATCTCCTTTTCTAGATATTTGAAAAGTCATTACTCTCCCTGTCTTTGGCTTTTGACATGAAAGTAACAAAGAGGAAAATACTTTGTTCTTTCCTTATTTCTGTGTCAGTTGCCTCTTTTTCAGAGGCACAAGATAGAAAAAACAAAAAAGCTCAATTTACTGTTTCAAAAGAAGTTTCCTTTATGCTCTTGTATAGTACTTATGAATGTAAACACTAGAGAGAAGGCAAGTAGGATGTAGTCAAGTATGATAATTGATTCTTAATATAAATGTATTTCATTTACTAGGATTGTCAGGGTAATTAACATAAATGCATATCCAAAGAAATTGATAACAATTTCTTCTTACCTCGAGTGCTTGCTTAGAAAATAAATTAGTTGTAAAGTCAGGAGATAACCATCCACTACCTCACCCTAAAATTAATTTTAATTCATTTCAATGTTTTATTTTCCTATTGGACAGTCATTATTCCAAGACTGAGTAGATTATTTTAACTTTTCCAATTTTTCATGGACAGAAAATTAATTTACCAGCCCATGATTAATAGCATTCTCAGTTGTCTTGCAGTTCAGTGCCACACCTTCCCTTGATATCCCACTTTGAGAAACAGAGGGGTAGAATTTAACATGTTGCAAAAAGTCATCCAGCCAAAATGAACTGATGTTACTTAATAGCTGGAAGTAGGCACTTAGCTAATTAGAGTTAATAAAAGTTGGCTCAGTGATGAATTCAAGATAAATATTCAGAAATTGACATGACTTTTTTTTAGCAATAACAATTTAGAAAAATACAATGAAAAAAGACATCTCATTCCTAGTAGCATGTGGGATGCTTACAAATAAACTTGAAATATATGTATGACTGCTGTAAAGAAAACCTTGATACTTTAAGTGTTAAAGTTTCACATAAATAGGCAAATGTGTCATATTCCTAGAAAAACAAAGCCCCACTTCTTCAAAAGTAATGATATATCATAACCTCAGGGAAATTATCATTCCTTTTTCCTCAAGAGTTTACTAAATTATTCACTGTAACTTCAAAAACAAATAGTTGAGAAAATAGAAGACTATTTTGGAAAATTAACAGTGTGCAAGGATTAAATGTAAATAAAATGAAAAGTTATTAAAATAGTGTGGATCTGTTGCACATATATACTTTGATGAATAGCATAAAACCAAAAAAAAGAATGCCTTGAACTAAAGCCTATTTAATATTTAATAAAAGGGGGGGGGAAATCACCCATAAAAGGATTATTTAATAAATCATGTCGGGACCACAGATTAGCAGTTTCAAGAATAGTACGATTTATGTCTAAATCATAGCCTAGGCTAAAATAAATTTCAATTGACTAGAATAAAATGTTAAAATATTATTTTTGCAAAACATAGAATGAAAAATCTTAATATTTGGAGAAAAACAAGATGAACATCTCAAGGATTTATGGAATTTGATTACATAAAATTTGAATCTAGTATGCAACACACAAATAAACAGAGAAATTATGGAAATATTTGCACCAAATATGACAAAAGATTGAAATTGTTGTTATCTAGATAGGAAATAAAAAAATTGGCAAAAGCTAACAAGAAATATATAATAAGCAACCAGACTCAGTATAATATTCAACCTAATAATACAAGTTGCAAATTTAAACAATATTGAGGTCTCATTTGCTATCAAGGAGAAATTTTTATATTTCAGAATTTTTATGAAGTCTTTTATTCACATAATATTGTAGATTTAGCAATTTAGGTCTTCATATTGACAACCATGAAAAAGGAAAAAGAACATTTCTGGGAATTTATCCCAAGAAAATATTATCATTTAACATTATTTATAATAGCAAAAAGTTAACGATATATGGATATCCAGAAATAGTGAAAGCATTTTATAAATAAATTATGACATTGTATACTCTGGTATATTTTGTGACAAGTAAAAGCTGTAATTTCAAATATTGTGGCAACACACAGAAAAATTTTATAGCATCGCTCAGCAAATACTTACTGAATATATCTGCTAAGCAGTAGGCTCACAATAGAGTCACTGTGTCATAGACGAATCAGAGGCGAAAGGAATGGGATGGTGTACACCAAGATGCTGGTGACGTAGAAATGATTTATTGAACACTAAGGGAACTGATGTGAAAACAGGCTGGCTGTTGTGTTAGCCAGATTGGAAGGCAAGTGTTTTCTTTAGCTTATGTGATATTTTGTGCTATTAAAAATAAAATCAATAAAGCAAAACCAAGAGTCTGATCCATTTGCCAGCGTAATATGATAAACTTTAATGCAAATGGGCTTTAAATTCAGGGTTCTTTTTTTCTTGGCCTTTCTGAGTGTGTGGCTACTGCGGTTGCTTTTTAATGTTTCTCAGAGGACCTACAAATTTGCAGTGTCCACCTTGTCATTCATAGATGGGCAGATTTCAGCTCTCAAACACTCGCAGTTTATCCCTCCAGCTTTTGTTTGGAAGCCTTTTCTTTGTTGCACAAGGTTAAGTTGCCAGTATCTGGTTTTCTAAGAAAATATTACAGTCACAAAGCCCTGAAAAAGGCGTTGCATCCCCACTCTTGAAAGTCAACAGCTGTCTTCTTTACTCTTACCACAGAGATCAGTTCTTAAAGTTAAGATGCAGTTGAGACTGTTCACATGTTTTTGAAATAGTAGCAGGCAGAAAAATTAAGTGAAGAATCTTAGAATCAACATATTTTTCAGGCTTTAAAGAAAAGCATGAAGTAGTGGGCCATATGCCCCTGCAAAATCACTCTCTACAGCTGCTTTCATGCCTGAAGTTTCCACCATGAAATCTAGGTCTTTGGATTAAGAATTCATATCTTCAGAAATTCCTTAGTAAAAATATAAATATGCTGGAGCCTGCAGTTGAACATATCAGATCTTCAGTCAGTCTATTATAGTCTGATAACCTTTTTCATAATCCTCAATTATAATCTCTAATGTTAATCACATGAGAAGGCTAAAGGTAGTGGCCAGAAGTCCGAAGTACTTTTTTAAACTTAAGTATTTGGGGACTAAAAGTGCTTTGTCATGATAACTTTCATTAGAACAACGTGGTCAAAGAATTTTTGGCGTCTTGACTTTCTGTTCTGTCTATTCCTATGCACATACCAGCCTGAAAACAGAAATGAATGGCACATTAGGAAAGAGGTGTTTGAGAAAGTAAGCTAAAACCTAGGCATCAGAAGAAAGGAGTAAGTCCCTTCACAGTGCAGTGAGAACCTTAGCATTCACTGAGCCCTTGGTCTTCCTAAACCCTTTGGGGTACCCATGTGAGACCATGTAAGATGCTGATACTTTCTTTTAGTTTTCAGTTTACTAACTATAAGCCTTTCATTGGTCTTATGATGAATGAAGATTTTGGAAAATAGTGCAATTTGTTAGTGTCTAACAGACTTACAAAAATTCCTAACCCTGTAGTATAGGCAAATGTGATTCTGACTTTATAAAGAATATAGTCTGATTGAAAAGCAAGAGCAGCAGTTAAATGGTTACCTGTGTAGAATTCTCTCCTGGTGCTCTGGCTGCAGAGATCTTTGCTCTGTTTATCTTGCTTTTAGTGAGTGCTATCAGAGTACTCTCACAACACATTACTTTAAGGGCCAGTATATACCTATACATGCTATTTTTTGTTTTCCCATTTTCCCCATTTTTTTAAGGAAGGGGATGTTTGATTCCAAGGTCCCTGACAGTTTGTCAATCTCAGATAGTCCAGATTTCATTTGAAACAAATCTCTTTGGAATCAAGGTATTCAGAGTTTCCCTACCTGGATAACCAGCATACCTACCATAGATGAGAAGGTCTCCTCCAGCCTTCCCTAACTTGTCTCCCGCATGGTATATACTAGACCACAGTGGGCTGTCTCTTATTGTGATTCCCACTGAGGACATCAGGCTCTTCCCCACACCACCACCTCCCCCTGGCCTGTGCAGAAAAGTGTTATTTTGGGATTCAAGGAAAAGTAGAGAGGGGAGAGAACAAAAAGGCTTTAACACCACCCCCCACAAGAAAAAGGGCTTTTCTTCACTTGATTAAATAGTAAAACTTTTAGGTTTTCTTGGCTGCTAAGAGTGAGGTCTAATTTCGTGGCCATCAGTGTAATTTGCTCAACTTGGCCAGCATACCAGTTGCTACTTAGTTGGAGTTACTCTGTTTGCCAAAAGCTCTGTGACAAACCTATCCTTTAAATTACTTCTAAGTTTCTGGACACAGTATGTCTTTGACTTGTCTTCAGATGGTGCTCACACTAATGCTAACAAGTAGTAAAATAAGAAAGAGACTTAAACTGGTTTTTCTTTTTTAATTTAAAATGCAGTGATCATTTCATTATATTTGCTTATGCAAAATCAGACTTTGCAGACAGCTCAATGTGGATTTGAGTCTAAGCTCTTCCTCTATGATCCTGGGAAATAACTGAAAATCTAAAACTCTTTTTTTCCCTCTCTAAATTATGAATTTTAACCAAGATCATCTGAGGAGTAGTGATATATACATACATAGTTTTTCCAGTTGTATTGAGATTCCCTTAAACAGGGTAATGATTTCATTTGGAAAATGCCTCCTTTTTATTTTTATGTCATAGGGAGAGAATCATGAGAAGATGAGATGTCAATTAAGTGACCAGAGTGGATGAAATTTATTTTTATTAAGCTATGTTACTTAGGTGATACAATACAGATTCTGTATTTGTTTTTTCTTTTTAAAGGATTGCGCCATCCTTGGCCTCACTTCTAGATAATTTTATGCCATTTTGTGAAGTGGTTCTTGTTTGCCAATAAGCATTTTTTACTGTATTCTCTGCTTAAATACAAATGGGTTGTGTATTTGTAACTATTTTCAATGCAGATAATTAACCAATTCCCAGTTTTCTTTCAGGTAAATGTTGGAGATATAGTTATAATAAAAGGCAAAGAGTATATACCTGCTGACACTGTACTTCTCTCATCAAGGTAGAGATACCTACTGATGCTCAAACAGTGTAGAGGATGGTTTCTCTACCCTGCATTGACCTTGTGATTTCTCCAAGGAAATAAGGAATAAACGAAGAATTTTAAGCCTCTCCAATGATTTTGAACTAAACGTTAAAAAGATTGATTGGACTTAGAGGACTCTTTCATGTTTGCCATATAGAATAAGTGATAGGTACTATGCTTTAAAATTCAGAAATTATAATTACAGTTAAGAGTCAACTCTCCCTCTGAATGTGTTCAGATCTGTTTGTATAGACTACTAACTCCTGTAAGATTTCCTATCACTTATTTTATATAATACATGGATTGGGTACTGTTGATTTATCTTGCAATCTTTGTTCGTGATAAATTCCTTTATGATGCATTCATGTATCCCTCCAAAGTTTCTTGATCTTTATGGTGCATTGGTACAAGAAAATGGATAAATGACTTCTTTTTTGTCATCATGTCTTTTGAAATATTATACTCTTCCAACAAAAATTAAAGCACTTTTTTCTTTCTTTTAAGTTCTTTCTTACTGAATTTAGATAATTTTTGTTTTGCTTGTATTTAAAATAGTCATTAATTGGTCATATGGCACTGTTACCCTTTAAAGAATGTGACTTTCAAATGGCTTTAGGCTTAAAAACTGTAAAGCTAGTCCTAATATAAATTAAGAAAAATGTTTTTACTATTTTAGAGGTTGTTTATCATCATTTCCTTGGACAGTTTTATTTGTAAAATCCACATATAAATATGGACAGTGTCCTTTTTTCAAAATCTGTTTAATCAGGTCATTATTTAAACTGATTGAATTTATGACAAATTAGGGAAACTTAATTGAGCAATAAGAGTTTTCTAGATATTTATAGAAGTAAGTCTACAGGTAGTTGAAGTAACTATAGTAATTTTTTTGTATTTTATAGCTGGGAGCTTTTGGTGCCAATTACCTATTGGTGGTTCCCCCCCCTCCAGAAAGATTAAAATTAATAGCTTTTAAAACCAACCTGTATGCTTTTAGTTACCTTTGCTTCTAGCTTTATCAGGGCAAGTTTCTAAAACTGAAGGATGCTGGTAATGGTCCCTGGAGAATGGGTCAACAGTACACTTAATGTCACTGTCAGGTCCTAGAGAGCTTTGCTTAGAAAGCAAATCCCAGGGTTCTTATCTTGGCGTGGTGATTTTGAACCAGAATTACTGTCTCAAACCTTGACTTCACATCTTTCAAAGTGAGGAAGATGGATTAAATGATCAGACTCTTAATACTCCCTGATTCTGCTTTCAGTTTAAGCTGATAGTCTTTTAAGAATGGCTAACCAGCAGAATGATACGCACTTGGTGGTACTAAGTAAAAGTTTGGTGGATGTAATGAATGATGGACCATCTGAATGTCACACAACAAAGTTCAAAAGGATAGTGAAGCATTCCAGCACTTTAGGAAACTTCTGATATTTTCCTGATTAAACTTATTATAGAGACATAACTTATCATAGAAATCATCATATGCTGAAACATTAAGTATAATTTTCATTTTTATATGCTCAGAAATATGAAGATAATTGACTATGCTACCTCGAATTTATATTTAATTCTAAGTTGAAAGTTCTTAAAATATTTTTCATCTGTCTCTATCCAATCCAAACTCCTAATAAGCTATACTTTTGTGTTTCTTAAACTTGAGGACATTTTTACAGGATTTCTTTTCTCAGCACTAAAAGCGTTTATTGGTGGCTGTCAATATTGGTAGATCAAAATGGTTTCTGTATCTTAATATACATATATAATGATTAACTTCCTTCAGATGATTAATCTTAAAAATATTATCTGATTCACTGCTTTTTGATATTGAATTTTGTGCTATTAAATATTTCTACCTAGTGACAAAATACCACCTTTCTGGGGGTTTTATTGCTTTTTAAATTTTTTTTTCTCAAACTATTTTTGCATTACTTGGCTCTTGTGAACCTACATTAGCCTCAATAAGTAGGTAGAAGCTTTTGCCACCATTAACAGAAAGATGATTTTGACTTTGTCTTGTTTTCAGTCATTTCATTTTACCCACTGACTGGGTCAGGATTGGAATACCTAACTCCCAATCTAGCATCTCATTATACTACCCTGTCCCCTATCAAAATAAGGACATGGTGGTTTTCACCAGCAAGTGAGCACCATTTAGCAAAAAGCAAAACAAGAGTTTATAATATTCTAATTTCTAAATTTTTAGTTTATTAATACTATTAGTACATCTTCTTAGAGGCAGTTTGAAATTAAACTATGAACATGGTTGAAAGTTACTGTGTTTCACTGATTTTCATTTTGAAATGAAGGAACTGAAATTTTATCATATAACAAAAACACATATATGGGTTCACAAAGTATAAAATACAGTAAAATAAACCAAACTATTAATCCAAATTCAGACAGACTCTTGCCATATCAATTTCATACCTTCTCTGAAAAATTTCTCCTAGATTCAAAGACTTGTTCTCCCAAACTGTTGATTACCAAAACTTTATTAGTAAATAATTCAAAAGTCTACAATTATAACTTCCCAGATCCATGCCTTTGTAGCTTTACATTAAATATATTAAGCTGTCTATGCAATTAACCTTTAAAATGTTTTGGAATCAGAATATTTTAAGGAATATTTTTTTAGTATGTGTGTAGGGGGAGAGATAGTACAGTATACTTTGTTTTTCAAAAGCCTAAAAGTAGTTTTCACCATTATTTCTTTTCTTCTTGGATAGGAGTGGATATACAATAGATGGCAAGAGAGTGAGGAATTGGAGAAAGGAAAATCTATTAGATAAAGTAGCTCTCTATATAAAAACATGTTTTTATTTAGTTTGCTCAGATATGCTTATGAGTAAAATTTTAGAAATCAAAAGTTTCTGTATTAAAAATTGAAAATTGGGCTTAAAAGCAAATAAGTGATTCTGAAATATTCCATTTTCTTGTGCCTTTAGACCTGATCAAAATAAGTTTTGAAAAAATTGGCATTAGACATTTTTATTAACATGTATTATTTTCTATAATAATTTCAAACTTTCTGTCTCTTTTGTCCATTTGTTTGTTTTTTTTTTCCCCCTCTGTTATTCATTTTTTTGTTTTAATTATTTTAAACTGGGACCTGTAGGTGGCAGTAGGGGAAATAGTGAAAGTGACCAATGGGGAGCATCTCCCAGCAGATCTCATCAGCCTGTCCTCAAGGTTAGAACCACTGAGTTGTACAGGATGTGTGTATGTGGATCCTCACCCTTCACCAGAAAGCAGCTTGCACCCAAAGATGGTTGAGCTTTGTATCTCTTCCTTGAAAACACAAACATTTTATACTTCTTGGTGATGGATATTTCACAGATGTTTCAAAGTCCTTTTATGAATACATTGTTGAATGATGTTCATCCCTCGAGTGGGCAAATTCAGCTCCTGTTGTTATCAACAGGAGTCGGAGTCCATGAGGCATGCCACTAAAGGTAGATTTTAATTTCCTGTGCATCATTACTATATATTCATTTTAACAACTTGCCTAAATACTAAGGCTCCATTTAGTACCTCTCCAGGATACTGTTCTGAACAATGTTAAGATTTACATGAAAAACTGTTATTGAGAAATTTTTATAATTTTAAACATTTGTCATATATTTGAGATTTTGTACAAGTTCAGTAGAATCCCATAGCAGTTGTGGCTATAATTTGGGCTTGTAGGGCTTACAGAGGACCCCCTGCACAAAGCTGGATGTTGTACAGTTGATACTGCATGCTTTGGGATCAGTATTTATCCCACTTGTAACTCGTGACAAAGTGCACGTTACTCTGATCAACCTCAGCTGTCTACTAATGTCTGTATTGTGATAAGCATCTTGTTTCATCTTTCCACTTACTAATCTAAAAGCCTGCTTTGCCTTTCGGTAGTCTGTGTTTTGAATGTCATCATAATTTGCTGAAATAATAATTATCTAGCATGATTCCTTATCTGAGACTTCTTGCTGTCTTTTCATAACATTGTCAAGAACTCCTGCAAAAACAGTTGTTTTAAGAGATTAAGAATGTTCTGAATTTGGATATATGTTTTATTTACCCCATTTCAAAAAGAAACCCGCCATTTAACTTTCTAACTTGCTTGCCATTTAAGGTTCTAGAAAAGTGGTTTCATGGGAAACCATGGGAAAAAAAAGACCATTATTCTCATTTGATGTGAGAATGGCCTTGGCTATATTGATCAGTAGAAATTTAATGCTTTTCACTGTTAAAATATGGAGTTGGCAGTGGTCATTTAGCATTTGTCATCCTTCTGTATTATCAGAAGATATGTTTTATAAAATTTTATAAACCATTTTTGAGTGTATACTTAAGTAAATTACAAATTGGGAGCAAGTGATAGAACTAAATTACTATTGTGACAGTAATAACAAATAAAACCTTAATTGATAAAGTGAAAATATAGATATTGAAAAACTTATCCAGTTGGGAAAAAAAGTATCAGCTTTATGGAAGAAGAAAAAAAAAGCCCATAGAGAAATTAAAGGACTTGTGATTTACTTTAAAACGAATCTGTAAAATATTTGATTAATGACCACGAATTTCAGTATTTTTCACAAGTCTTCAAGCTGTAAAACTAAGCAGTGTGCTCATGTCTGAAACTCAGAATCTTCTGCTTTACACATGTATAAATTGGAAGTTGATTAGAAAATTCCAGGTGTTTGTGACTTAGAAATTTCTGTGAGTATACATACTTATCAGAAATTACATTCATAGTTACTATATGATGTTAATTGATTGGCTTTTCATATAAGCAAGTGCTGTTAAGATTGACTTAACTTCAAAATGCTTTTCCTTATAGTTGAGGATCAGATTATACAACAGGGCTACAGACTCACCTGGCTGTAGTTGCTGAGCAAGTAAAAGTAGCACATGAAGGGGCAGATCACAGGACATTCAGGGGAGTGTGCCTGTGATAACACTAGAGAACGGGGCCCCTTAACACCAGCCACTGCACACTAAACTTGACTAAAACACTCTGGTGAGGACCCATAGCGTGAACCTTCTAGGTTCAGGTCATGGCCAAGTTGGCTGATTTTTTGCTGCTTCACTAATCTCTGAAGCAACTCTAAGAAATAGAACAGAAAAAATAAGGGAAAGAAAGTGTATATCCACTTTCACTGTAAAATATGTTCATACAGTTTTTTAAAGTAGCCTTAAAATTTGAATATTATGGTCCACATAAGCCTATTCATTTTTTCTAAAGATGCAGTATCATACGACCCAAACGTGCAAATGCAAGTTTATAGAAGCAACAATCTGGAATTTTCTAATCCATCTCTTAATCAATTTACATGTGGGCTATGAGCATGAGATCTCACTTGATATTTTTGAGCTAAAGATATGACACAAAGCTGCTTTACATTTCAGATGCAGTCTGTGTTGTGTCTATATGAGGAAAGATTTAAGTATAGTGTGACAAATCTAATTATTTACATGATCTTGAAGGTCAGTACTGATTGTTGTCAGGATATTGCTTTGGGGTCCTCTGGCTGAACATCTGATCCATGGGTTGTCATGCATGGGTTCTGCCTCACAGCATTTTGTGGTTAGAATGAAAGATATCAAGAAACTAGGTAACTAAACCTTTGTTTACAATGAAAGGCTTCAGTGAGTCTAAGCATTTTAAATAAGTTATTATTATGGTTTCCTTCCCCAACTAAATCTTTGTGCTTTTCCATTAAAAAAAAAAAACAGTGAGCCCCAGGCCATGTGCTACATTGAAACATCCAACTTAGATGGTGAAACAAACCTGAAAATTAGACAGGTAAGATCAAATATCGGTTTATGGAATTATTACGTATGTTCTCTTACATGGAATTGAGAACTTTTTTGGAGAGGAAGAAAACTTTACTCTTCTAGGTTCTTCTGGCTGGTCTAAGAATGAAATTGACATGAGACATATTAACAGGAGAAAAATCAAATTAAATTTCATACATAATGGAATCCCACATACATGAGAGGCTCAAAGACAGAGATGCCAATCTGAGCTAAGTAATGGGAAGCCCTGAGGGTCATTTACAGGATGATAAGAGCAGATGTTTGGTAATTAGATGTGTGTCCTGCCAGATGGATGGGCCCACTTTAAATAAAGTTTATCTCTTGCAATAACTCTTCTCTGGGAAAAACCCATAATTTAAGTTCTTTTAGATAGATAAGGGAGGGACAGTAGTTTCTCTTGAACCCTCAGGATCTCCACTGCCTTTAGCTCAAAATAAGAATCATGCAAAAGTGAAACATTTTTGAGTTTTGTTCTGAACCCCTATAGCTTTATTTCTTAATATTATTGTCTTGAGTTGAGGCAGTTCTGTTCACTTGCAAGTCTTTTCTCATTGAGCCACAGTGAAGTGGTTTTATAAACTGAAGAGTTAAGTATTATGGAAAATTCAGTTTTACTTGCCTAATTAAATACGATTCATCAGATAGGAACGATTTTGTAATATTTTTAATATTTTATGTAAAAACCAATACTCTGATAATATTAGTAGTTCTAAGTACTTTTACATGTGTTAGCTTGTTTATTTTTCCCTTTTACCTGGCCCATATTTGGTTTTGCCATATGTAAAAGATTCCTAAAGGCTCCCTAATCTCAGAGAATTGGTTAGATTTCTGTATTTATTTCTCATACCTTTCCTAATAGGAAGTCACTGTAAGGTTTTAAAGTTTTAAAAGAGACATTAAAGAAAGTATCCTCTTGGGTTCTAGACAAATGGTGAAAATGACGTGGGAACGCTGGGTTGTGGTGGAAGCAGAGGCTCATCACAGCACCTGAACTCTACCTGCCACGGGAAGTGAAGGCTGCTCAGTGCCCGCCAATGCTTGGTGGACAGAGGGAGAAACTGTTTAGGAGTTTTCCTCCTCCATGGCCTGAAAGAATAAAAACATAACTACTCTCTTGGCATAGATTCTAGTTGTTTTACATTCCCTTTCTGAGATTCAGCAGACAGATTTAGACTGCATAATGCTAAATATCTTATTTTTGGAAGCAAACAGTTCTTTGAAGACTTTAATTCAAAATATCCTTGCAGACTAGTTTATAATCTCTCTAAGATATTTAGAATTTTCGCAAAATCTGCCCTGTTCTCCTAAATACCTACGTTCAAAGAAAAACCTATGTGCAAGTTGAGAGGAAGATATCCGCTAGTTTTGATCTGACAAAGAGAGGGGGGAATAATTGTCCTAAAAGAGTGGGATCTCTTAGATTTTAAGATGTGGATGAATTCAGAATTCCCTGCTCCCTCCCACATAGAACTTATTTAATATACTCTATGCTAATTTACAAATTTCTAAACAGGGCTTACCAGCAACATCAGATATAAAAGACATTGACAGTTTGATGAGACTGTCTGGCAGAATTGAGTGTGAAAGTCCAAATAGACATCTCTATGATTTTGTTGGAAACATACGGCTTGATGGACACAGGTATGTAAATTGATCTTCATAAAAACACACAAGTCACTCTGCTGTAGGGTATTACTGAAATAGGTACATATTTTCTTATTCTCTAAGTTTGACAACGCAAACTCTCTTTCTTCAGCATTTTGTATTACTTCTACCCAGAGTTCTTTTGTGAAAGTGCTCTTAACCCTGTTCACCTCATATAGCTGAAGGCTTCCCAGGGTTCCCGTCAGCCGAGGGGTTGGATATTTTCCTGGATATGCCAGGCTTCTGGCACATTGTTAAGTGGTTTCTTCTTTGGCCAAAATCCTTATAGACTTAGCCATTCTCTATGACCTGGGTCCTTTCCTGGAATCTCTAATGCCTCGAGGAGTTCAGACTCTGCCCACAGGGGTTCGTTGTGCTGGATAGTTTCTTGTCTTCTCTGTGTAACTGCATTTGCCCTTTTCTAGGCTATTTTATCTGTAGTCACCTTTATACCTGCCTCCTGCCATTCTCCATCCCCTTCTTTTCCCCTCCTGTTTCCTGCCTCTTCCCTCATCCAGTCACCCTGTACCCAGGAGGCCGGGTCAGTTGCAGATTTTAAGGAGATGCAATGGAAAAAGCAGACAAATCTGCCTGACCTTGAGAAACAACTTTCTTGCAGTAAGGGAAGGGCAAACAGACCAACAATAAAATGACAAGAAATTTTTATACTGTGTTAGAAAATGATAAATGCTTTTGAAAAAATTACCCAGAATAAGAGAGATTGGGAATTCTTGGGAGGGAATCACTTTTAGTTAATATGGCTGCAGGAAGGCAAATATTGCTTCACTGAGAAGGTAACATTGGGGCAAACGTAAGTAGGAGATAAAGAAGTCAATATTTGAATATCTGAAGGGAGATGATTCTAGATAGAAGGAATAGAAAGTACAAATTATCAGCTGTATGGTTACATCATTGGAAAGAGGGAAAGTACCTGGATTGATGATGGTATGTCATCGATGCCAGTGTGGTTGGAGTGGAATGATTGAGGAAGAGGGTAATAGAAGAACAGAGAGGTAACAGTGGGCCAGGTCATACCAGGCTTTGTATGTCAATGTAAGGGTGTTATACTGAGTGAAATGCAGAGCAGCTGGCATTTTTTGAGGGGCAATATCAGCTGTTTGGTTGTGGACCTAAAAAGTTTGTAATGTCCAAACAGAGATATCAGGAGGCAGTTAAAACACATATGCCTAAAATTCGGGATAGAGGTCCAGATTCATGAGATAAATCTAAGAGTATTTGGCATAGATATTTAAAGCCATGGGATTGGAAGAAATCACCGAGGATGAACGGGTACAGTTAGAAACGTGGGGAGGGCTATCTTAGGACAGCATGAAGACTGAGAGGAGGGACTGGCAAAACAGACTGTGATCAAATTGGTAGCATAGAAACCAAGAGAGTGAAGAAACCCATATCAAGGCAGACGGGTGACTGAAGACAATGAAATCAAGTACAGTGAGTCTGAGAACCTACATCTGGATTTAGCAAGTGAAAATCCTTGAGCTCTGTTAGGACTGGTAGATCCTGATGAGAGTTAGTTTGAGATAATGGAAGGAGTTAAAAAATAGACAACTTTTTCAAGGAGTTTTGTTACGAAGGGGAGCAAAGAAATGAGGCAGAACTTAGCAGGAAGGGCAGGGTCTCCTCTGCCTCCCTTCTTTTCTAGTGGGCATTTGGAGTGGCCAACTAAATGTAGCTAAATGCTCTAGCTCACCCCGCCAGCCTGAGAGACTATCAGTGCTTTCAGTATTTTGTAGTTCCAGTATTATAGTATTTAAATATAAAGGACAATTGAATACCCTGAACAGATCCACCAGTCTTCCTGTAAGTTTTGAAGTAATTATATATTGTTGTAAATTTTTCAGAGTGATCTTTCCATGAATATATGGTTATAGACTAATGATAGATTTGGCCATTTATGCAAGTAAAGTTTCTGTAGTCTGATGTTCCTAACTGGCCAGCTTCCATTTCTTATCTGTTCCCCAGCAAATTGATGCCAAGCAAATGCATACAGCGAAGGACAAACTTTATATGATGGTGCCAAGATTTGGGGTGCAGATAGAATTTATATAATATGCTTTAATTTACATGAAATGTGGACATAGATCTTCCATATCTTTGTAGCATATTTGACTTTTACAGTAATTACCTAGTGTTCTCAGAGCCCCTTTAGTTTGGAATGAATGTATTTTAATCATATTAAGGATAAAGGTCATTGTCTATTGCTAGGAACTTCAGAATTCCAGCTCTGATGAAAACTAATAACTAATTCTTATTGAGTCCTTGTAATTGAAAAGTAGTTTTTGCTTTTGTAGAGTGTGTCTCTCATTCCAATCAATCTATACCACAGATGCTGAGCTGACAGTTGCCAGGTCATACCCCTAGATATGTGAGAAACAGTTGGCATTTATGTGCCCTAGCGCATAATCCAGGAGCTTCTGAAGTGCACCCCAAACTTTGAAATGGGTCTGAAAGGCATGTTGTTTTGCATAAGGAATGAGAGTTATAGTTGCTGTGTTCTTTTCTTAAGTTGGAATACAAATTCCTAAGGGTGTACTCACTTAAGTAGATGGCTTCAGGAGCTGTTATTACCCACCCATCTGGGTTGATTTCAACTGAGCCAGTGACATTTGTGTAGCTCCTAAAGGAAGGTCCCAGCCCCAAACTACAACTGGATCCCCTACTGGATTATAAAATCTCACCAGAAATGAAAGTTTCAGTCTTACTTTGCTTCTCTGACAAACAAATTCTGTGTTTCTGGAGACTTTTCTTGGGGGAAATGGCTTCCTCTTTCTTCTGGAAGTTTTTTTTTATGAATTTTTTCATTATATTTGACCTTTTTTTTTTTAATCAGTAAAATGAAGAATAATAATAGGAATCTTTGAGTCATTAAGTTTTTTATAGCATGTTTCCATTAAGAATCCCACTGTATTTGTGATAGCTTGTACCCTTGTAATAGCTCTGTGAGAGGTTGTATTAATTAACCCACAACTTACCATCATGGGTAGCCTTGCAAAAAATCCACAAAAGACCCAGCTTGGCCCTTATTCACACAAAAATGTGGCTTAAGTCCTATTGGAATGAAGAATCTCAATTTGCTGTCATTTCAAAGGAGTGTTTAAGACTTTCAGATGCTACCATTTATTGAAAATGTGTTCACAGTTCTCAGAAAACTGATCTTCAAATACAATAAATGAATGGTCTAGAGATTTTAATACAAACTTAATCTCTGGATGGGGGGTTGTGGGTGGCAATACAAAGTATCTGATGAGATCCACAGATTTTCTTACCTTGTGTATTTTTTTTGTACCTTTATTTTGCACAAAGCTATTTTTAACTTGAAGGAAGGTGAGGGAAGGGAAACAGATCTCCCCTAATCTTACCACTCCTAAATATCTCAGAAACCTAAATGGGCTTGCTAAATCAGGAAAAGTCTTCAACAGGCTTGAGAATGAGCCTCTGAATTCCATACAGAAAATTATTCTTATTGGTAGGAAAATTACTTCTGTTCTAAAAATAAAGTAAGAATGAAAAAGGGTTATTGTCATAACAGAAACTTTCTTAGAACTATATAGTGGCTGTAGAGTTCTTAAGCATTTTGGGAAATGTCATTTCTAATGTCAACATAATCTGTCATAGCACTGTTCCCCTGGGAGCAGACCAGATTCTTCTGCGAGGTGCTCAATTGAGAAATACACAGTGGGTTCATGGAATAGTTGTCTACACTGGACATGACACCAAGCTAATGCAGGTGAGGTTTTTATCTATGAAAACCTTAAGGACCTAGGTGTTTTCAAAATTACTGTCTGTAGCTCTCCATGCTATAGTCCTAATAAATATAGCGGACCATCTGTTATAGATACCTGAGCCCTACACTCTGCATCCAGATCTCATTCTTCAATAGGTGGGGCTGTGAAATGGCTTACTCCATGCAAGAACACTAGAAAGTTCCACCAGAGATCACCAATGCATGAACACCTAATGATTTTGTATACCAGTCCATTGGCAGCATTTACTAACAATTGTAGTGATTGGCAAAAATTGTCTGTTTAATGATGAGTGCTCTGCATTAAAGTGTTTATCTTATAATTTTATTACAATGATCAAATTTTAGAATTTATTTTATTTTTTTAAATAGAATTGAAAGAAAAACTTGTGAGTCAGATGTTGACTACTTTTTCACAGCATTTTTATGTGAAACCATTTTTAATTAGCTTTAATCCTGGCACTTAAAATGTTTACACAGGACTATGGGTGCTCCTTCTCTACATTAAGGTATCATGAGTGTTCAGTGGTTCCATGGGTGTGGAAAATTCATTCTTAAGATACTAAATGAAAATCTGCTTTTGGGCTGATAACTCTGTTCCTTGTAAAGGCACAAAGATGTTATCCACAGGCAAGCAGGACTGCTGGTAATGATTCTTGATAGCCAGCACTACTTAGATTACTGCTGTGCTAAGTACAACAATTACTAAATACCATCAAAAAACCTGGAAACCAGAGTGTCTTCATAGTCTGGAATTTCCACATCTCTGGCTATGGGTCATAGGTCACCTTCTCTGCCTCTCTCTGAGAGCTGAAATGCTAGAGGTCTTCTTCCACCCTGTTTTCTTAGGTAGTTGCATCTTACCTGCCACAGTGCGAAAGCTATGTCTTCAAAAGGCATCTTATTTCCTTCTCTTCTTTCTTGTTGTTTCATGTCGTAGAAAAAGGACTGCATGATGTAGTACAGGAAAAGAGGTGGTCAACTTTTGACAGCTTATTACATCTGATTGTTTTCTGCATAAATCTCATGTGTTGAATCGTATGTAGATTTTGAGTTATGACTTTGTCATGCTCACCAAAATACTAGATACACATTACTAGATTATTTGTACACATTCATTACTACTCATCTTTGTTTTCTTTTTACAGAATTCAACAAGTCCACCACTTAAACTCTCAAATGTCGAAAGGATTACAAATGTACAAATTTTGATTTTATTTTGTATCTTGATTGCCATGTCTCTTGTCTGTTCTGTGGGCTCAGCCATTTGGAATCGAAGGCATTCTGGAAGGGACTGGTATCTCAATCTAAACTGTGAGCATTGAAGTGCTTATTGTACTTATTTTTACTTTCATAAAAACAAGTGTTTGTTTCACAACTGATTTTGGAATTTCCTGTTTCTAAAAAGAAAACTTTGTTGCCAAGATAACAGGACATCTAATCTTTATTTTTCAGTGCACTTTCCAGTAAAAGTTAGGTAAAATGTTACAATCTCTAAAATTTCAGAATCCTTAAAAATATAGTGGTTACTCTAAAATAGTTATATTATTAATGTTATTTTAAATTTATTGGTTTCTTTTATTCTTAACACAAGTGGTTATATAGCTATCTGGTAAAGAAAGTAGATTGATTATATTCAAATCATCAAAAAGTATTTTACATGTTTTAAAACGTTTAATGTACTTTCATTTGAACTCATAACTGCAGTGAGTTCTGTGTTGATAATCATCTTTTTTTAGGGAAAGTACTATTAGTTTCCTTTTCTAGCATTTCTCTTTTTACTGAATATTTCTGGGAAATAAGTTTACATTTCCTTTTGGTGAGCACTTGACCAATAAATACTTAAGTTCCAAGAGTGTGTAAACAAATTCGAGTAAAATTTTATGACAAAAGATATTTTTTCTGTTTTTTTTCTTTATGATATTGATTTAGCCTTGTAGTTATTTCAAGGGTCTTGATTTTTAATAAGTCATTGGTTTGCTGTTTCAACATCAGAACTGCTAAGACTACCATCATTTTGTTTCTTCATATACTTTACAATTTATCTGGGACAATTGTTTTATTTACATTATTAAAGAATAAGAATATAATTTACCTAGGGTTCAGACCTACACTGTTTTTGCTATTTGGGTTGGTTTTGCTGCTGTTATTTTGTTTGTTTGCTTTTAAGACATCTTTCAAGTTAGAAATGCTTTGCAAAAATTTGTTTTACCTAGTTGAGATTCTACCTCAACTAATCTGTCTAAACTTCTATGTCCCTAATACCTCTAAACTTCATGTTTGGAATGAGTTTGAAATATTTGGTGGCACTTTCTCTTTTTAGTACCATTATGCAGTTCTTAATAGGGTTCACAACATCTTGAATATAAATAATGCTATTCCATCTTGAAGACTGTATTTGATAATATGAATATGTTATCAGCACAGTGTCCCTCTGCAACTTTCTAGATACATAATATGAAAAATTCTTATTATGCTAAAATTCTGGTTAATACAAATAAAATATAAAACTGTAAATGACCTTTTTTCTACCTTCCCCAATAGATGGTGGTGCTAATAATTTTGGACTGAATTTCTTGACGTTCATCATCCTTTTCAATAACCTCATTCCTATCAGCTTACTGGTGACATTAGAAGTGGTGAAATTTACCCAGGCATACTTCATAAATTGGGTAAATATGAATTACTATTGTTCTTCATTATGCTCAACATACATTTTTGTCTTTTCTTTCTTGATAGAATCTTTTGATCTTTCAGAAAAAATATCTTATTTATACCTTACTTTTTATTGACTACATTTCAAAATATTTATAAGCCTAATTATAATCTAACAATAACAAATTTCATTTGACGTGTGAAAATTATAACAGAATCCTCATGTCAGAATCACACAAGTTTACAGACCAGACATGCTCGGGAAAAATAGGTCTGTGGTTGAGGAAACCCATAGGGTTTAGAGTTAAAACCTAGATTTTAGTTCTAATTCTGTAATACACTAGCTATATGAACTTTGCCAAGCTGCTTGACCTCTTTGAGACTTGTTTTCTTGGCCAGTCACATGGGAATAGTAAAACAAGCTTTACTTGCATCTCACAATATTTATATAAATCAAGGGACTCTTGTGACATAGCAGACAACATTATAAACAATTGAGCACTATAGAAATAATGTTGTTATTAACTTCTCACAGCAACCAGGTTGTCTATCATGTTTTAATTCATCTTCGTAGTTTATTTTTCTACACTATAAACAGTTTCAGCTGTGCTTGAATTTGTATTCTTAATTTTTTTCTTATTTTTTTCTAATCTTAGAGAAGTGTTCTAGACATCTGTTTCCTAAGTATTTTGTTTATAAAATGTTACTCTTCTTCAACTAAATTTCAGTTATTTTCACCAAAGTTAAAATTAATAAATTTATGTAAATTAAGTCTTTAAACATAATCTACCAGAAAGTATAATTTTTTATTTTGAGAAATTTTAGTATCTTTTGATTTTTCAATCATTTGAAAATCTTTCAATATGAACAATATTAAGATTTTTAAAATATGCTACTTTTGCAACTGTTCATTGTCTTTCCAATGGTGAATGATCCACTTCAACCTTTCATCTCTAATTCATTGGTAAAGATCAGTTTAATTTAGAAATCTGGAGTGAGTTGGAAGCATAGCTCAATTTGTTGCTGAAAAAATTATATAATAAAATTTGTATAAGTACAATAAAAACTTATTGAAGGTTTTCTACATATAGAAACAAGTAGCTCATTATGAAAATCAAATAACTAGTCACTTTTTTAAATTTGGATTTTCAAAAGTAATATTTGTTTCAAATAATTACATAATTTTAGTTTTGAATGAACCTAGAAGGCTTATGTTTTTCAACTGCTTTCTGATATACAGAGATTTTTCTGACATTCCTGACAGAATGTCTCTTACCAAGCAGCTTCTTCCTTGGGTGAAAATGAGATGAGTAACTGCCTTCCTTTTCTTCTGGTTCTTCCCAATCGATCTTTTATGAAAATGGCTAATCTCGTTTCCAGATGACAACCTTACAAAACATTTGAACTTGGCTACCATGCCTATTCTATCATCCCCACCCCCAACTAAATATTCTCTGTCTCCTTCCAATTCTTCATTTGACATAATTTCCATCTCAACCCTGTTGTGGTCACCACTCTCTAAACATTGCCCATATTTGTTTACTATCCTTCTTTAAACGAGGTGCCTATTCCAGAACTGGTGTTGATTAGCCTGAAGGGAAGGGTGCAGGGAAGATCAGATTTGGTCCTTTCATTTGACATATGAATCAGTAAACCCTGGTTTTGTCAATAAAAACCCTGGCTTGCATATACTTTATTTTCAAGTATATACAGTGTAAGAAGGAACTTGGTCAAGACAGTACAACAAGATGGAATTCCTTTGGTAATTTTTTTCAGGGATTTGAAGTCTTAATTATTTGAGCAGTGTTTAGTTACTGTTATTTTAGCTCACATAAAGCATTGTGTCAGACACTAGAGGAGGCACCTTACCTCCATTATCTAATTTAATCCTTATAGTAGGTCACTTATTTAGGAAATGGTGGAATGATAGTAAGCCAAGATTGCCTGATTCCAGAGACGTGCTCTGACTTCAATCTGGTCTGTCCTTACTAAGAAATATGATACTCTGTATTGAGTATTTTTTAGGAAATAATGAAATGGTTAGAGATGGCAAGAGATGAGTGTTACATCCATAGCTCACCAGTTAAATAAAATTGTATTCAAATCTCTTATTATGAGTTGTATTTGATGATATCTCTCTTTTTTTTTCTTTTAAGGATCTTGACATGCACTATGAACCAACCGACACTGCTGCTATGGCTCGAACATCTAATCTGAATGAGGAACTTGGCCAGGTAAACTAAATTTCTTATTGATATGTTGAACTGGAAGTCAGATTTGGTGTAATTTCCGCTGTATGTGACAACTTTAGAATTGACAGCTCCTGATTTTCCATTTTTTGAATGATTGGCATAAATAAGTGCATGTTAGTACCTAACTGTCAATTTTCATTTTTAGTGAATATTCTGTTCTCAGGATAAGGTATTTCACAGAGAGATGTCCTTTAGTATATAATCTGATTAGTATATAGAGTATTGGCTGCTTTTGAGTTATAAACTCCCAGTATTAAAATTGTTCATAGCTTTTGATCAGAAAGGAAGGAGGTGGAGTGGGGGGGAGGAAGTTTATCAATGAAGTTGTACAAGTCAAACAGGAATTTCAAATTTATAATTCACACTGTATTCACATCAAATCAGATCAGTCGCTCAGTCGTGTCCGACTGTTTGCAACCCCATGAATCGCAGCATGCCAGGCATCCCTGTCCATCACCAGTTCCCGGAGTTCACTCAGATTCATGTCCATCGAGTCAGTGATGCCATCCAGCCATCTCATCCTCTGTCGCCCCCTTCTCCTCTTGCCCCCAATCCGTCCCAGCATCAGAGTCTTTTCCAATGAGTCAACTCTTCGCATGAGGTGGCCAAAGTACTGGAGTTTCAGCTTTAGCATCATTCCTTCCAAAGAAATCCCCGGGCTGATTTCCTTCAGAATGAACTGGTTGGATCTCCTTGCAGCCCAAGGGACTCTCAAGAGTCTTCTCCAACACCACAGTTCAAAAGCATCAATTCTTCGGCGCTCAGCCTTCTTCACAGTCCAACTCTCACATCCATACACGAATACAGGAAAAACCATAGCCTTGACTAGACGAACCTTTGTTGGCAAAGTAATGTCTCTGCTTTTGAATATGCTATCTAGGTTGGTCATAACTTTCCTTCCAAGGAGTAAATATATTTGTAATTCATTTATATGTGTTAGCTAAGAAAGGATTCTACTCTTCTTATGCCATTGCCATTTGCTAAGTCTTACTCTTAAGGTAGCATTTAAACCAAAGCTGTTTTTTTTCCTTACCAATTCAGATGTTGTATGAAGTTATTTTTAATCAAGCAAGCCATCACCAATCCCATAATTGTTTTGTTGAGAAGTGTTGAAAGAGATTTTAGTGCTCGGAATCCCATGGACCGAGGAAGTTGGAGGGCTACAGTCCAGGGGGTCGCAGAGTCTAATAGAATTGAAGCAACTAATGCAGGCAAGCGCATGTTAAGTAACAATAGAGGCACTTACTAGTGCAAATTCAGACTGTTAAGACAGATTCTGTATGGCTGTAGTTTCTCTGCTAGCTTGAGAGAATTTCATTTCATATATGATTCACTGCTAAAAATCTAGAAGAAATAGTTGAAAATATTCCTTGATGATGTGCAGAAAGTAGTCAGTTAATACCATTCAAGAATCCACCTACAGTGCTTGAGATCTGGGTTCGATCCTTGGATCGGGCAGATCCCCTGGAGGAGAACATGACAACCCACTCCAGTATTCTTGCCTGGAGAGTTTCATGGACAGAGGAACCTGGCAGGCTACATTCCATGGGATCGCAGAGCGTGAGACATGACTGAGTGACTAAGCACAACACAGTACATTGTGACCCTGTGGTGTAACAAAATTGATTAAAAGAATAATAATGAAAGGGTGTTTTTTTTTTTTTAAGCCCTTCAATAAAAGACTGGCTTAAAATGATCTCTGAAATGAGAAATTTTTAATTTTTTTAGGTGAAATATATATTTTCTGACAAAACTGGTACTTTGACATGCAATGTAATGCAGTTTAAGAAGTGCACCATAGCTGGAGTGGCTTACGGGTGAGTTTTTTCCCTTTAATCAGAGTTATGATGTACACATTTAATTAGTGTTAACAGTTTGGTACAACTGGGCGAGTTCTTTTTAGGAAAGGTGTTTTTTTCTTTTTAATCTAGAAAGCAGCTATTTTGACTTTAGCATACATGTACATTTTATGTTTTATAGCTTGGTATTGTTTTTCATTTGGAATTACTATGAGGTAGGCGCCCTACCCAATAATCTTGTAGTATTTAGAGCTGCCCTGCAGATCTCTGTCTGGTAATAAGGTATAAATACACTCCCTCTCCACTGCCATAAACCCACCATGCGGCCTGCCTGTGTTAAAGCACATTGTTTCTCTGAGAAAGTTAGCCCTTCGATTTCTTTTTATCACCTCTCCTCTTTGCAGTCATAGAATCTATCCTTCAGAATGTGCTTGTTGAGTACCCATTTTTATCTTACTTCTAGGTATGCTTGCCTAAACTTCAAAAGCCTCCTTTTTGAAATCCTTTATAGGGTAATGTGAGAAAATTAATTTCTACATCTCCTGAAAAGTCATGATCAAAGATGAAACATCCTTCTGGTTGATTGATCTTGGCCTTTTACCAAATTTCCCAGCGAAAGACTGGTATCTTAATCATGCAAGCAAGGACACTTGCTTTGGGGTTTTTCTGGCTTGTACCTACCCGTTCCCCACTCCTGCTCTGTCTCTAAGCAGTAAACTAGTATAAAAATAGTGTACTGAATTATGAAAATGCCCTTAGGTAAAAGCATAAATAAATAACCACTTGGTAAAAAATTCTAAAAGTATGTGATTACTCCCCTACATGGTCTGTAAAGGGGAATAGATGGAGGCAGCTATCCCTGTTCTTTGGGTTAGTAGAAAGGATGACTGAAAGTGACTTCAAACTTTGTGGGTAAGTGAAGCTAAAAATACATTTGACTGAATGGCTATTTTACACTGTAAGGACAAGCTGCTAATTTAAGAAGCATGCTTACTATCTATTTCCAGGGCGGGATACCCTTTTGCATCTTCCCTCTTTATCTGAAAATCTCCCAGTTCCTTTAGACAAAAGAGACCTTCCTCTCTCCTCCCCCAGTTGTTTCAGGCCTCTTTGTTTTCCTGCTGGTACAGAAGAGGTGTGCCACACTCTCTGACATTTTGCACTTAAGTGTTTGACCCGCAGTTATCCCTGATGAGAGAAGGAAGAGCCTATTGTGATTCTAGAGTTTGTTGTATTACACTTGGTGACAAATTTATGGTGATGTTTGTTTTTATGCACATTCTGCTGGCATTCATAAATGTTATTTTTAGAGGGTTCTGTTTTGGGAATTGACGTGCGTTTTTTACTTTGTTCAGTTGAATAAACCAGTTCTTCAAATTAGTAATTATTGATTGTGAACCTGTCAGAACAGAGAACCAGAATAACAGCTAGGTGTTCTTTTGCATTTTACAAGGTTTTCTTATTCCTGGAACAAGTTCTTAAGCACTTATAGGCAGTAGTTCTAACGAACAATGTTCTTCATGCGTCTGTTGGTAATACTGTCATGAACACATGTATTATATATTATGATAGACTGGGTTTGAGACTGGTAAATGTTAAAGAGAGGTAAGTATTGTCCTGATTTAGATTGTTTCCAATGAAACAAATTTCCTCTTGGGAAAATCCACATCTCTTAACATTGAGCTGCAGTTGCAAGACTGGCGTCATAGTCCTAACTTTGTCATTAATTCACTGTATTACCTTAGACAGTTCCATTCAAATATTCCGAACTCTTTAAAACGAGTATGGTGAGACCTCCATACTCCAAGATTCTTTTCAGATCTGAAATTCTGTGATGTTTAGAAATTTAAAAATAGTGATTCCTTTATTTGCAGTTTTTAACTATGAAATAAAAATGGGTTTCTCTTTGGATAATGTATCATATTTTCAAGAATACCAAGAGCCTTGTTGAGTGAAACTTGTTAAACTACTTCCAGTAAATCATGTATGTGCTTATAGGATCCTTAACCCTGATTGAATTTTTTTTCCTTTTATTACTTTATATTTATGGTACCTGCATAGAGATATAGATGTTCTGGAAGTTTCCAGTTCAGAAACCTCAGACTCTCACCCAATATGATAAATGTATACAATACTTAAAAGTCCAAAGGCTCCTTTTCTTTAAGAAACAATACTAGAAAACTCGTAAAGTTATTGACACCGGAAGTAATTGTCCCATCCCCTCCCCTAAGCATTTCTGATGGACAGTTGGGATGTCAGCATTGCAGAGAGTTGTTGATACATGAAAGCTTTAGAGAAACAGAGACTTTAGACTACTCAGTTGACTACAGTAGGAGAGACACACAGCTATTACTTAATTCTGTCAAACTCCACAGGAAAAAGAAATGACTGAGAACCACCTTTCTGTGTGCATTTCCTCTGGGCGCTCTTGGGTTAAAGGAACCATGACATGGTTATGCTGTCCCGTCTGCCCATGGAAGTGTGTTACATTGTTTAACATGGGGAGCTCTTATTAATACACGTGTATACTTTAACCTCCAGAAGAAGAAAACATAGAGATTGTCCCCTCAGAATTTAGCAAAACAAAGGAAAATAACATAGTTTTATATACTAACAAATGCCTTTGGGGTTATGATTTCAGAGCTGATGCTTCTTAAGCACTTTTTGAGAAAATAAAATCTCTTTCTACCTTAGAGTCCAAGATGAGTTCTGTTGGCTTTTATCAGTTTGAAAGACAAGACTTGAAGTCTCTTGATAGTATAATCTTTGCCTCGTTCAGTGCATTTTATAGATTTGTAGGAAGAAAATATTTAACACTTAAAATAAGGCTCCAAAATTTAGTCTTAGTAAGTTTTCCCTCATTTCTTTTAACTTTGGCCCTAAATTGGATTCATGATGGTCAATGAAATACGAGATTTGTACACACCTGGTACACACGTAGCAATGATGTTTGTTTTGTAAAGATTAACTTTGTCAGAAGTACCACCATGATTAAACTTGTTAGACTGTTTCATTAGATTTTAATTAAATGTAAATGGGATATCATATTTATAAATTTAACTTATTACAAACTAGAAATTCTGCTGTTAAACATTTACTAAAGCATAATTTCAACAAGTTACTTCTTATACTAATTCAGTTTTATCACAGTTACTTGAAAGCCAGAAATAGGTAATGAGGTTTTTATGTTCAGTGGGTAGAATTCTCAATACAGTGACTATTCTCAGCTACAGTCCTAAGTACTGTCTTTGTTGATAATTTAAAATCTTACTATTAGAATGAGCTGATGAACTGGGAAAAGTTTTTTGTTTTGTTTTGGTTTTTTAAGAGTCTGTAAAGGAAATTAATATTACATTTTCATATGGGCAAGTCATTTTAATCAGTATTAAAAACATTTCATTGACTTTTTCCCTTTAAGTGAATACCAAATGCTCCTAATTATAATCTTTATTTACATGTGAAAATAGCATGTGAGTAGTTTTACTTGACAATATTTTGTTTAGCAATGTTTGCTGAAAGAATCGGTGACTTCTTTACGTCTGAGAGGAAATTCACCATGAGAACCCTCACAATTATCAAAATCGCCCCAAGGTCTATATTATAACCAATAAATGTATCTCACTTCTCACTGTGACTGGTGAATAAAGCTGGGTAAAAACCATTCATTTATTCTCATGCCTCAACAAGTGTTCATCTGTACAGTATGTAGTACTTTGTTAGATGTTGGGGATTTAAGGATCAGCCAAAGTTCACCTGGCTTCCACCCCCCTGAAGTTTATAGTCTCACTGGAGGTTAATGGATGTAATTAAATCATCATGCAGACAATTACAAAATCATAATGCAGTACAGTGGTCTATATGAGGCTGTGATTGGGGACAGGGTGGAGGGGTGTGATCTAATCACTAAGACCAGGCCCTGGGATGCTTAACACTGAGATCAAGAATGAGTTTAAGTACTTACCAAGCAGATGTAACAGCACTGACGTCCCATGGTAAATAACCAGACAGAAGGTACATATCAGAGCTGCTAGAGCAGTGATCTTGAGGAAACTCATGCAGACAGAATAAAGTAACAGATGTATGGATCGCCCGCTGCTCATCTCATTCAAAATAGCCCTGAACATCTGCCAAGGTTGAACCACACCCGGGGAGTGCAGCCCTGAGCCTTGAGCTCTGAGGCTCCAGCCCTTCCCCAGTAGGAGATCCAGGGCTGCTGAACACCACCAGGGCAACTTGGCAGAACCTTGGTGCCGTGCTTTTGCTTGGGTAGCATCTGACCCTCCCCTCCTGTAGTTCAGGGACTCATCTAAGCCTTGAAGTTGATGAGAAGTGATTGCCTAGAGCACTGGGCTGCAGCTAGTTTTCACAGAGCTTGGCAGGAGGCCATGGCTCTTTCTGGGCTCACTGAGGGCTCATTTAGTCCTTCCCCTCAAGCATCTGAAAACATCTTTTGGTAGAAGAGAGGACAGTGAGTAAGGAGACTGCCCCCATTGTGATTGGAGTGAAGGTGGTGGGTGGAGCCTGCACCGGAGACAGCTGATGCTTTGGAGGTACCTTAGAGTGATGAGGTCCGTGCATGGCCAGTTTGGTGGAAGGGTAAGAAATAGGGGCCACTTAGGAAGTGAGAGGATTTTCCCCAGTTTTCAGTGAACATTGTATATTTATCAAAAACAGTGATGTTATACTGAACTCCGCATCTTTAAACTCTACCTACATCTAATAAATTTAATTTAAAGGAAAACTATTGAATGACCTTGTATAATGAAAGAAACAAGAGATAAGGAAATCAGTTTTAGCTGCTGAGAGAGGAGATTTTAAGTGTTCTCACCATAAAAAAAAGAAATGGTAATTGGGTGATGGATGGGAGTGTTAACTAAAACTATGATATGCAGGAGATGTAAGAGATGCAAGTTCAATCCCTGGGTCGAGAAGATCTGCTGGAGGAGGGCATGGCAACCAACTCCAGTATTCTTGCCTGGAAAATCTGATGGACAGAGGAACCTGGTGGGTTACAGTCCATAGGGCCACAAAGAGTCAGACACAACTGAAGCAGCTTAGCACACAGGCACATGATGGTAATCACTTTGCAATCTATATTAGTATCAAATCACACTGTATACCTTACACTTGCACAGTGTTGTATGTCTCAAGATAGCGAGAAAAAAAATCTAAACAATAAAAAGAAAATTTTAGTGAATAAATATATAAATAAGTAAAATAAAATCTGCTGTGTCATGTATTACGGACCCCTCTGTTACATCACTGGTTGGTTGAATTGAAAGCTTATACCTAGATCTGGTGCTCCAGTGAGCTAATGGATGAAAATGAAGTATTGATGAATGTTTTCTTTTGGATGTAATAAATTGTTTAACGGCTGAGTTATGGTTTAAGTGAACATTTTTTAGTATCTTTTAAAATGCTTATCTTTCACGCTGTGGTGCTCTTTAGCTGTAGCAGTGTGATTAACCTTTACTTTACTATACCTGTGTAAAGAGCCACCCCTGCATGGCAGTCAAATTTGTTTCTGAAGTGCACTTGGTAGATTTTATCAGTGTGATAGTTTGTTCTTAGTAACATGCTTTTTTTTATTAAAGCACTTTATTCTCATTATGCATTGTGTGATGAATTTTCCATTGGCTATAGCCTGTATTTAAACTCTAAGTTTAATATTTTCTACTGAATACTGATTTCTGTGCATAAAGTTGGGAAATTTCATGGTGAAGAGGCAAGTTGGCTATTTGAGGAAAGAACAACTTTGTAAATCTGCCTAGTTACCATAAATTATACTTTCTATACTAACTGCCATTCTTTCCAAATCAGCTAAAAGTTTATTTCCTTAACTGACCCATCTCTCAGTACTTCCCTTATTCATGCTTTTGTGTTTCCAGCCTTTCTTTGATTATTTTCTCCTTTCTTTGTGTCCCTCCTCTTGCTTTCTGAAGCCATGTCCCTGAACCTGAGGATTATGGCTGCTCTCCTGATGAATGGTAAGCAGCATGGATCTTTCTGTCTCATTGATCCATTTAAAAGGTTTGCATTTTATTGTGTTGTTAGATGCATTTTGCTACTTTGAAAAAAATTACTCATCAGGCAGGATGACAATGCTGTAAAATAGTTCTTAAAATCTGCTGAGTAAAAACAAATCTGTTGAATAGCCCTGATGTCCTGTTGAATAACCTTTAATCATTTTATGAACATTTAGTTCAAAGTTTAGGCTTGCTGGTTTTATGGAGCTATGTATCTATAATAAAGTCTATAACAATCAACTTAGAGTCCCTGGGCTGTGGACTACCTAAGATTTCAGGGACAGCTCCATAAATTTTATTTATTTTTTTTTAGCTCAGCACTGCCACCTTCTGCCACTGTTTGCATACTCTACAGAGCTACAGAAAAATGCTACTGAAACATAACCACACACTGTAAATTTCCTTTACATTTATTTTCATTAATTTGCTAAATCTGTTTGGAGACTATAACATAAACATTTTTTAATGAAATATCTGGAACAAATGTTGGAAAATTATGCTACCAATAACTAGGGTTAACAGGAATATAATTAATTTTAGAATTATTGAATAGCATTTTATAAGCTTAATTTCAGTACATATTGGGTTTTTGTCTTACTTTAAAATCCTCACCATGGTTTACATTTTCATTTAGAATGACATGAGTTTATTTCAGTAATTCATTGCAATCTGGTGGCAAATGAAATTTCAGAAAGCAGATTTCTTTAATGCTGGTAATTGTAAAAAGTAGTATGGCTTTATATGTGATTACATTTCTGTTTTCAGATGACACAGGGTATTTTATGATTAAGCCTTATTTTTCAACTTGGATTTTATTTCAATAAAGTGGAGATTTGGTAACAATTTGCAATAAGCCTCACACTACCTACAGTTAATGACAGAGGCAGCTGTTTGGTTCATGTGATAACTGATGATTCATTACACTTAAGCTCATTGCTTGGAGTGTCATGCATTTCAACACCTATCCACAACTGAATAATTTTCAGTGTCTTTTAAATGTGCCAAAACATCTTACTGTTGGTAGATAATTCAAGTGTAATGATGTAGATATTCTCTTCTACTTAATCTTTTGAGAATGTAGTTAAAATTTTGATTATATCTTTTTATTTGTTGCCTTTCAATAGAATTGAATATATATTTTTATTTTTAGAATATATGTTTTTTCTAAGATAAATCACTTTTTCTTGAGACGGAAATTACCTTCACCTTATTCTTATTAAGATTGGATGAAAATGTTAACAGTTGTTTATCTGGGTCATTTAAAATATTCTACTTTCAGTAGAGGTTGTTTCATGATTTTTGTCACTATTGGGAAGAGACATTATTTTATCTATTTAAGTTTTTTATGTAAAACACCCTTTCTGGAAACTTGATATTCTAAACTGGGTAATTCCAAATTTTAAAATGTCATGTTTTTCATAGATTTTTGTATAGTTCCACTTGCAGTTCTGTATAAACTTAGATATTAATGATATCTTAAGAAATAAACCCTAGGGAAGGTTTTTTCCAACTGTTTAATAAAGTAAGCTTTATTTTAAATATCTACTTGGATTTCCTCATCTATCAAATGATTAGCTATAAGCAGCAAAGATGAAGGAACAGCTACTACTTGAACTTTAGTTGTGTCCTGGGTCCTGAGCAGTTGTCAAGGATGCAGACTTCGATTCTGATCTCTCAGATTCACATCCTGATCCTAATGGGTCCTCATCGGGTAGAATGTAGACATCATAGGGAGGTTGCAAAGATTAAATGAATTCTGTTTTTAAAGTGCTTAAAAGTATCTGAGTGTTAGCTCTAATGTCCCTCACTTAATCCTCAAGACATATTTGAGGAGTTGTAATTGACATGAGCCTTCTAAAGCTGGTGAAATTTAGGCAGAGAAGCCAATAAGTAACTTCCCTCAAAGTATACAACCAGTAAACATGGGAGAAAAAGTTAAAACTTTGCTCAACCTGGATATTAAGTAGGTGGTGGTTATATCACTTCCAATAGACTTTAAAGAGCTTCAGAAATATCTGCATTTAGAGAAAAGATATCCTTACTATTTGTTATTTCACTTTTTCTTTCTCGTTTTGTTAAGGTAGCAAGAGCAAGTATAGTTTAACTGATTGATGAGAAGTTAGCCTGGAGGGGGACACAACTTGGCCCAATCCTAAATCTGGCATTTGCCAGATCTGATCCACTTGATTTCATATTGCCAGAGAAACCAAGATTGAAAGTGTGGGCCTGACTGAGTGTATGCTTCAGGAACCTGGCTATATCTTCATGCTGCTGGTCCTCAGGGGTAAACTGGAGAGTACAGCTGACTATAAATCCAAAATCTGAAAGGTGATTCTTACTGTCAGCAGCTTCACCTTTCAATGTGAAGTTCACTGACTCCATAGATAAAATCTGTGACCTGTACCGTGTATTTCACTATCATTCTTCAACCATATTTGCCACAAAAATACCAAGTTAAAAAACACTTATTATTTAACACATAAGTGTATGTAGATTTTTAGAGTTGGACACAACTCAGTAACTAAACAACAGAAATATGTAGATTATTTACATTTAGTCAAATTTGATGGCCAACTATTACAGTGACAGTTTCAAAAACACTTTCTTAACATTAAAAATAATTGGATAATGGCTGTAACTCTACTTGCTTAAATCTATTAATATAGTTAACAGAGATGAAATCATTTCCCAACCAGTAGCCACTGCTTCCAGAACTGGGATGGTTTTCTTGTTATTGCCAAGTACCATCAGCTGACGTATAACCTTGAAGGTTAATTCATTTCTATTAAAATCTACCATTCTTTAGACAGTATCAATGTTTGGAGGATTGCACAAAAATATTAGCTTATTATAAGCATCTGTGTAGCCCTAAGATATGATTATATTCCAAAGCTATATATTTTGTTACATTTTTTTCTTTTTCTGATTTTTTTTGTGGAAATCTCAAGCATAAATAATAGTAGGAAACAGATGTACTCATTCACTCACTTCAGTAATATGCACTCAAAGCCAATTTCAGTTCATCTGTATTTTCCCCCACTATTACTTTGAGGAAACTCCCAAAGTATTCCGTGCTCACTCATTTTACTGTGGTTTTTAGTATTAGCACAGTATCACTGGATGGTACCATTTTCTGGTCTTCTTTTCTCATTTCATTTTGGTCTGTATTTATGTATGAAATGAGCGGTATTTATTTATTCTGCTGCCATCACTGGGCTCACTAAAACATTCTTACAGGTATGACTGAATAGTAACGAAACCTAACACATCCAGATTAGCTAGTCTTCAGAGTAGTCACTTTGACAAGTAATTTATTTTTTCCAGTCAAGCGACCATTTCACAGAATGTTATTGGAACTCCTCTTTTGTAATTGCCCTCAGAAATACTTTAGAACCACACAGAAAAGCAGACCACATTGATCAAAACTAGTGTCTAAGAAAAAAACATTATTATTGAACTCAACCACTTGTTTATATTCTTGGACTTGACCTGATGCTGAACAACAATTTCATTTTTTAAAATTAAATCACCCTTTTAGGAATTTTGATTTGGAACAGTAGCACTATTCAAAGCCAGAAGGTACAGATCCATTCAGAAAACAGTGTTTTCAGCCACACTGCCTTTGTCTTCCCATGTATGCATGTGTGTAGTGTCTGTGTGTATATAATGTATACATTGAGTTTGTATGTAGAATGTATGTTTCAGCTCATAGTTGGATTTTGTTCTGGTTTTTAATCTTCAATTTAAATTTGATTTAAGTTCATAATGCAGTAACACATCTCTTCCCTATCTCTGACCCTCCATTTCCCCACCTGAAGGCAGTCAGTGTAACCCATTTCAGGTTTATTTCTCCAGATCTATTCTACTGTGTATGCATATATTTTCTTTCTCATTTTTACCAAAAGTGAAACATATTGTACACACTTTGGTACCAGCTTTTCATTTGACAATACACCTTTGAGATTTGTCCATATTCCGTGGACAGCCTCCTATTTTTTGTATAGTGTTCCATTATTATTATATGGATGTACCACAGTCTTTTTAAGCAACCGCCCTGGTAAAACTTTGGGTTAGTTCTAACCTTTTGCTGTTAAAAATGTGCTGCAAAGAATGAGTTTGTACATACAGAGTTTTGCACCGGACTGTAAGTACAGAATAGACTGAAATTCCAGAAACTGGAATTTCTGGATCTCAAAGGATTATATTGATTTTAAATTTTGTTAGATATTGCCAATATCAGGGTCTTCCCTGATAGCTCAGTTGGTAAAGGATCTGCCTGCAATGAAGGAGACTCCGGTTTGATTCCTGGGTCAGGAAGATAAGCTAGAGAAGGGATAGGCTACCCACCCCAGTATCCTTGGGCTTCCCTTGTGGCTCAGCTGGTAAGGAATCCGCCTTCAATGTGGGAGACCTGGGTTCAACCCCTAGGTTCGGCAGTTTCCCCCTGGAGAAGGGAACGGCTACCCACTCCAGTATTCTGGCCTGGAGAATTCCATGGGACAAAGAGTCAGACACAACTGAGCGACTTTCTCTTTCATTGCCAATATTCCTTTTTAGAAATTGTACCAATTTTCATTCTCATCAATGATGAATGGTTTAACTGTTTTTCCAAGGTTATAGCAGCAGAGTTGTCAAACTATTTCTGCCACATTGATAGATTTAAATCTCATTCAGATTTAAATTCCCTCATCATGCAGTAAGATTGAATATATATTTAAAACCACTTCTATTTCTTCCTTTGTGAACTGTGTGTTTATATCCTCTGCTCATTGTTCTATTGCATTGTTGATCTTTTTAGTGTTAGCTTCTATAAGCCCTTTTTATTCTGAGTGAATTAATGTTTCATCTTGAATAAAGTAACCATTTTATGTGTTGGAAACAGTTTTCTTCCCAGTTTGTCATTTGGCTTTTGACTTGCTTGTAATAGTGTTTGCTATGCAGAAGTATTTTAGCTTTATGCAGACCGTGTTTTCTATTTGTTTTCTGAATACTAGGCCTTTCTACTCCTAAATTGTTTTTTAACTTAAATAAAAATTGTTATTTATCTCTTCATTTGACATGATCTCTTAGTCCACACTGTCATGTATGAAATTAACTGATTCAGTTCAGTTCAGTTGCTCAGTCATGGCCGACCCTTTTCGACCCCATGGACTGCACGCAGCATGCCAGGCCTCCCTGTCTATCACCAACACCCGAAGTTTACTCAGATTCGTGTCTATTGAGTTGGTGATGCCATCCAACCATCTCATGCTCTGTCATCTCCTTCTCTTCCTGCCTTCAATCTTTCCCAGCATCAGGGTCTTTTCAAATGAGTCAGCTCTTTGCATCAGGTGGCCAAAGTATTGGAGTTTCAGCTTCAGCCATCAGTCCTTCTAATGAATATTCAGGAATGATTTCCTTTAGGATGGACTGCATGGATCTCCTTGCAGTCTGAGGGATTCTCAAGAGTCTTCTCCAGCACCACAGTTCAAAAGCATCAATTCTTCGGCACTCAGCTTTCTTTATAGTCCAACTCTCACATCCATACGTGACTACTGGAAAAACCATAGCCTTGACTAGACGGACCTTTGTTGACAAAGTAATGTCTCTGCTTTTCAATATGCTGTCTAGGTTGGTCATAACTTTCCTTCCAAGGAGTAAGCGTCTTTTAATTTCATGGCTGCAGTCACCATCTGCAGTGATTTTGGAGCCCCAAAAAATAGTCTGTCACTGTTTCCACTGTTTCCCCATCTATTTGCCATGAAGTGATGGGACCAGATGCCATGATCTTAGTTTTCTGAATGTTGAGCTTTAAGCCAGCTTTTTCACCCTCCTCTTTCACTTTCATCAAGAGGCTCTTTAGCTCCTCTTCACTTTCTGCCATAAGGGTGGCGTCATCTGCGTATCTGAGGTTATTGATATTTCTCCCAGCAATCTTGATTCCAGCTTGTGCTTCCTCCAGCCCAGGGTTTCTCAACATGTACTCTGCATGTAAGTTAAATAAGCAGGATGACAATATACAGCCTTGATGTACTTCTTTTCCTATTTGGAACCAGTCTGTTGTTCCATGTTCAGTTCTAACTATTGCTTCCTGACCTGCATACAGGTTTCTCAAGAGGCAGGTCAGGTGGTCTGGTATTCCCATCGCTTTCAGAATTTTCTACAGTTTATTGTGATCCACACAGTCAAAGGCTTTGGCATAGTCAATAAAGCAGAAATAGATGTTTTTCTGGAACTCTCTTGCTTTTTCTATAATCCAACGGATGTTAGCAATTTGATCGTCTCTGGTTCCCAATACTGATCAGGCCACACTTATTGTAATTTATGTTTATCCATAAAATTCTGAATCTTCTCATTTTTTATTGCTATTAGGATTCTTCATTTTTGGATGATTAGGAAATAATTATTTGCAATGTATCATAGCTTTTAAATCAGCCTACAAGAAGCAGTAAAGTATATGACACTGTGGGTTAACTGCTCATTTTTCACTTTATCTTACTGTTACACCCCTGCCTTATTGCTTTTTGCAAAACACCATAATTTCTTTGTCTCCTTATAAGGCAGAGTGTCACTTGAAAACTTCTATGGAAAGTTTTAACAAAATGTAGATGTCGGCTTACACTTTTATGTATGCACAGTTTGCAAATTCAAATAACTTTGTCAGCTAACAATTTATTGGTTCTTATTTTGAAATGACTTTTGAGCTTCCTAATTTTATCTGTTTACTTTTACTAAAAGTGAACATTTTGTGAGATTTCAGACAGGGGTGATGAGAGCACCATGTCTGAGTTATCCAGACCAAGCTGTGGAATTAGCAGATGAAATGCTGATGGGTTTATGATCTTGGAAAGGAAGATCCTTTCTGGGAGAAGTGTTAGCATTTTCTGCATCAGAAGGTTTCACTGGTGAATGGAGGGAAGGATGTGTCCGTGTCAACATTTCAGTTGCATATCTAGTGTTATTTGTTATAAATACATTTGAAAGTTTTATCAATTGTGGTAACTGTGACTTATGAAGTGAAAGAATTACTGGTGAGATTAATAAGACACATCTTCAAATTTATAAAAGCTTTTAGTCCAGAATTCTTTAGAAGGAAGATAGACCTCCACATGCAAGTTGTTACTGTGAATATTCCTTGACATTTCAATTTATCTAACAAATAAGTGCGAAAATATAACTAAGAACCAATAATGAATACATTTTATAAATAATAGGGAGATTTTATAGAGCCCTGAATAATAAACTTTTTGAGAATGATAATATTTAGAGGAGAAATGTATGTTAATTTTTTCTGCCTGCCAATTGACAAGTTGTTTAAAAGTTCTTTTCATCTTTAAAACTAAGAAGAGGAGGAGTTTTAATTAATAGATATTAATTTTTTATTTTATAAATAAATTATTATTATTAAAATAATAACAAAATGTGTTCATTCTGTTTCCTACTGATGTTTTTGAGAATTCTAATCTATGTGCTAATAAAGGTGCATTATAATATTGAGAATTAATAGATCAAAGTGTTACACATTAATAAAGATGTGTTTTACAGTAAAATTCTAACTTCTTTTTATGGTGTATGGTTAAAAAGATATTTACATATATTGATGATCTGGTTTAGGTTAAATTATTTTACATTCTTTTTTTTTTTCTTCAATGATTTCTCCTTCCTTTCAAACAGCTGGCTTTAAAATATGAAACTTGATATTTGGCACATTGGCACTGATAATTCTCTTTGTAACCTGTAAAAATTATGATTAAAAGCTTTCTAGATTACAGCTGTTTAATATTGAACACATTATTTTTTCCTCAACGACTTCTGAAATTTCCTTCTGTGCACAAAAGCTTTAGATCTATATATTTTCACTGAACTGTAATAAGTATACTCTTGGGGTTTGACATTTCCACTTAAATGTTCCTTGTCCTTCCTTTGAATCTCAACATTTTGATATTAAATTGCATGGCTATGAAATTAGTAATAGCTAGATTATAGAGGCAATTCTCATTTGATTTGTTTCATATGGAGTTCAAGTTTGCTGATCTGAAGATAGCCACAACACAAAACCACATATATACTTTTATGGCTTTTTTCTCCTTTACAGAGTAACTGTAATATGTACATAAATATGTAAGATATTTGTTAGTGATAAATGTTAATGAAATGTGTAATCAGTTTATTCATATTTTTGTTTCATATGGTAATCATATAGTATTACTCACTGCAAATAAATTTTTATGGCTAAAGTAAAACAGTATTATTTTTATAATAACTCCATTAATTCTCAAAATTTTTAAACCTTGGAAAAATTATGAAAGTAAAAAATTCAGTTCCATGTATATTAGCAGTTTGGTTACATTTTTTTAATTAAATTTTTTTTAAATTTCATATGGCTACAACATAATTTTACTCCAGGAAAATGAACAGTAAAATGCTATTTTTTATTAACACTGAAAAAGGCTTTCACAGTTTATAATGTTTGAAAATATCCTATGACTCAATCATGAAACATGTGATATCTTATTTGAAATGTGGACTAAATTATACTTAATTTATTAGATTTAATTTATTAGGAGTTTGTAGGCATAATGATTTATTTTAAAAGTAATTTACAGATAGATCCATGGGCTTGTATAAATGAATTAAATATGCTCCATTTTTTCCCCTTTAGGCAGAACTCACAGTTTGGAGATGAAAAAACATTTAGTGATTCATCATTGCTGGAAAACCTCCAAAATAATCATGTAAGAAGCATAGTACCATTATCTTTTCATTAATAAATGAAAACTAATGAGTGTTTCTCTGAATTACCTTCCATGCTTATATATTCCATTTTTTACTTTCATGATCATTTTTAATAATTATAAAAATCTGTTGTCTCTAAATTATTTTTACTTGGCCAACACGGATCTGTGATTTTTAGAAATTTACTTTTAACACTGTCATTTATTGATACTCTGCTTTTTAAAAATACTAGATAATTTAGAGCTCTATTTATATGAAACAACTCATTGTTAACAACTTCAGAATATCTATAGAAATTAATTACTTGCTCAAAATTATAGGCCAGTGCTAAATCTATACAGTAAGAACTTTAGACATCTGCCACCCAATGTGAGTATTCCACTTATAAAGTTACTGATACTTATTAAATTCCACCTGATTAAATTCCACCTGATCAAATGATATGATCTCTGAAGTTTAAGGGCTTCCCAAGTGGCACTAGGGGTAAAGAATCTGCCTGCCAATGCAGGAGACATAAGAGACTTGAGTTCAATCCCTGGGTCGGAAAGATGCCCTGGAGGAAAAAATGACACTCTCCAGTGTTCCTGCCTGGAAAATTCCATGGGCAGAGGAGCTGGAGGGCTGCAGTTCCATGGGCCTATAGAGTCAGATGCAGCTGAGTGCACCTAGGTTTAAATCCCCAACTTTTTCTCACAATCACTTCAAGCTCAGTGCATCAAAACTTGAAGTCATGCTCATCACCCCAAAACTAGTCCCTACCTGGCACTGGTGGACGTGCCACCTATGCCCCTGGGCGGGGCCCTAGCAGCGCATTCGTGTGGATATTTCTGCTTTCAACAGAACATGAGCTTCAAGATCCACAAAATCTAGACCTAGACCCACCTCTTCCTTCTTGTGTTCTCAGGTTCAGTAAGTTACACAATCAACTATCTTATAACTCCGTCTAGGAACTTAGGGTTGCTTTGTTATGTCTCTTCTCTCCATCTCCAGATCTGTAATGAATCACTAAGCCCTTGTCAATACAACTTTCTTGTGTGTATGTGTACACGTGCATGCGCTCAGTCGCACAGTTGTTGCCAACTCTTTGCGACCCCATGGACTATAGCCTGTCTGGCTCCTCTGTCCATGGGATTTCCCAGGCAAGAACACTGCAGTGGGTTGCCGTTTCCTCCTCCAGGGGATCGTCCCCATCCAGGATCAAAGCTTTGTCTCCTGCACCTCCTGAATTGACAGGCAGATTCTTTACCACTGCACCACTGGGAAGCCCATGGCTTTCTAGAACATGTCCTAAATGTCTTCTTCACCTCATTCTCACTTTCTCTACCCCAGTCAAGACTACCAGCATCCTCCAGGTAAACTGCCACAACAGCCTCATAACCCTTCTCCTGGTTTCCATTTTCACCCCTTCCCATCCTTGTTGCACATGGCAACTAGAATGATGCCAGTGGAAATCAAGTCCCAACACACCCCTGTTGAAAACCACTCTCTGGCTTCCCTCTCAACTTACAAAGTTGTGTGATCCAACCTCTGCCTAAGTCACCAGCCTCACTTGGACCTACCCTCCCTTTCTTTCTCCTCAGTGTATACTGGCTTTCTTTTATTTTCTCATACATGCTTCATTCTTTCCTCCTTTAGGACCTTTTCAGTCATGTGTTATTCCTGTTTGATGGAAAACTGTGCTTAGTACTTCATGAGGCTAAAACTTGATCAGCTTAAAGATCACATTGTCTTGAGAACAACCACAAACTGACCCAAATCATATTGTATGATTTTCATACATTTTATCCTTTGTAACCCTCTTCACAGTATAAATAAATGATATGAAATTTGCTCAGTCGTGTCCAACTCTTGGCGACACCCCATAGACTATACAGTCTATGGAATTCTCCAGGCCAGAATACTGGAGTGGGTAGCTGTTCCCTTCTCCAGGGGACCTTCCCAATCCAGGGATCAAACCCAGGTCTTTCGCATTGCAGGCAGGTTCTTTACCAGCTGAGCCACAAGGAAAGCCCCTAAATAAATGATACTTGTGTACTGTTTATCTATGTTCTCTTTTCCCCACAGGTCAAAGCATCAGGGACCTTGTCTGATTTGTCTGCTGTTCTAGCCTGAACACCAGTTTGTTTGTTTGTTTTTTTCAAATAATGTTTTGATGTACCTTTCCAGTCATTTTAGTTTTTTGTTCCAAGATCATGGAGGAATTTTTTTCCTTTATTAATTCGAGTGACACTTTTCTTCATCAGAAACCAGAAAAGATGTTTAATTTCGAAAATCTGGTTGCTATTCTCCTATAAACTCAAACTCCTTGCAGAAAGGATCCTGTCTTCCTCAGGCCATAACTACACAGGACTTGCTCAGTCAACCCTTTTTTATTTAGTAGGACACTAGTCAGGTTATGGTTGTTGTTTTTGGAAAGAGAGGCCAAAGCATTGTAGAGGAATCCTCTGCCATCATCACTGCGACCCAAAGTAGTGGAACCACAGTAAGATTAGATGCCTAAGATTTAGATCTGATCAGAAATTAGAACCAGGTAAATGAACATTTTAGAATTCCTCTCTTGTCCTCTAATAACAGGATTCAACTATATCTGCCTTTTTCACTGTGCTGTTTCTATTCAACAAGACAAGGTGGCCTTATATAAATGTTTAGAAAAGGAATGAAGAGGTTGCAAAAATGAAGGATTTTAGTAAAAAATATTTTCTCTTCATAGTGTTGATTTCTTGACTTTCACTCTCAATATTTAACAGTTGCACTCAATATACATGAAGTAATACTGCTATCATTGTGTCATATGGTTAAATGGAAGGGGCTAAATGGTGTGTTTATTTCTTACAGCCCACTGCACCAATAATATGTGAATTTCTTACAATGATGGCCGTGTGTCACACGGCAGTACCAGAGCGGGAAGGTGATAAGATTATTTACCAGGCAGCATCTCCAGGTACAAATGAAGCAATTGTGATGTATTTCTTGGTTGAAAATTGTTCTGAAATATGAGGTTGTTCAGAATTTAATTTGAAGAAGTAAAACAACCAGGTCACTTTAGTTTTAGAATAAAAATGTTATTTACTAATTAGAAACATTGGCTTTCAAAATTATACATATATGTACATATTTTAAAATCTATAACTGTAATATTTGTTATATAACATGTTACATGGAAATTTGAATAACAAAATACATACAAGTTAAAAAAAATGGTACTCTAAGTGCATAGTAAGTTTTCCCTTCTTTATAAATAATTAAGAAAAAACTATTGGTCATAAACTGCTTTTTCACATAAGCTGGCAGAAAAAGGAAGAACTGTTTACCTGAATGGTGTTGATTTTAGAATACCAACTTTTCTTCTTTTGGAAATGATAATCAAGGAGTTCGCTGTGTATTTACTTGAATGAGAAGAGCTTTACACTTAGAGAAGAGACTCCATACTTAGGCTTATTTTCAGTGTAAAATTGGGTAAATAGCCAATTTGATGACTAAGATTTCAGAAAAGAAGGAACACACTTTAGGGAACTTTTTATGTTTCCTTTAAAAAAAAAAAACTTTTTATTTTGTATTGGAGTATAGTCAATTAGGAGAAGTCAATGGCACCCCACTCCAGTACTCCTGCCTGGAAAATCCCATGGACGGAGGAGCCTGGAAGGCTGCAGTCCATGGGGTCGCTGAGGGTCGGACACGACTGAGCGACTTCACTTTCACTTTTCACTTTCATGCATCGGAGAAGGAAATGGCAACCCACTCCAGTGTTCCTGCCTGGAGAATCCCAGGGACGGGGGAGCCTGGTGGGCTGCCGTCTCTGGGGTCGCACAGAGTCGGACACGACTGAAGTGACTTAGCAGTAGCAGCAGCATAGTCAATTAATAATGTTGTGATAGTTTCAGGTGGACAGCAGAAGGACTCAGCCATACATATACATGTGTCCATTCTCCCCCAAACTCTCCTCCCATCCAGCTGCCACATAACTTTGAGCAGAGTTCCATGTGCTATGATACAGTAGGTCCCTGTTGGTTATCGTTTTTAACACAGCAGTGTGTACAGACCAGTTGCAAACTTCCTAACTATCCCCTCCCCCGTGTTTTAAACTGTACTACAAACCAGCACCTGCAACCTTGTAGAATATACCAGATTCCTAAAAACCATAAGATACACTCTCTATCATTAAGACAGACACTGTATGGATGTTTTATCTCACATCCTTCCCCCCAAAACAAAAAAGTTCTGATATAACATGGTGATAAGAGTGAATAATATGTAATACAATGAAACATCAATTCATTTGAAGTGAAGTCGCTCAGTCGTGTCCGACTCTTTGTGGCCCCATGGACTGTAGCCCACCAGCCTCCTCTGTCCATGGGATTTTCCAGGCAAGAGTACTGGAGGGTTGCCATTTCCTTCTCCAGGGGATCTTCCCAACCCAGGGCTCAAACCTGGGTCTCCCACATTGTAGGCAGACGCTTTACCATCTGACCCCTCAATATTCATAGTGTTATTAATAGTTTTCCTACATTCAGCATTTTAGGAGGAAAAGGATAAAACTTAAGAAGGTACTTTGGTGCCACTCGTTTTTTTCCAATTTAATTAAGAAATAATTGATATACATCACTGTATCCCTAGTATTTATTTATGTTATAATGGAAATTTGTACCTTTTGATCACCTTTCTCCACTTCGCCTTCACCAACCTTCCACCTCTGATAACCACATCTGATCTCTTTTTACATGAGTTTGAGGTGGGTGGGTTTCTCTTCTCTTTTTTCTTTAGATTCCACATATAAGTGAGATCATACAGTATTTTTCTTTGTCTGTCTGACTTATTTCTCTTAGCATGATGCCTTCTATCCATGTTGTTGCTGTTATGGGGTTTCCTCATTTGTACACATCATTTATTTTAAGAAAAGTTTTGTGGAGAATATGATGGACCAAGACGTACTTTGAAGTTATCCTTTTTAGGTCTGTTTGGCTAACAGTGAGACTTAGCCCTCAAGAATATGCCTCTGGGGTCTATACATGTCTCAGATTCTGAAGATCATTCTACTCAAACCCTGGGCGTTGTCATATGATTTTAAAAGAAATGGATTTCAAAAACAGGAGTCAGAATAAAAAGAACTTTAATTCATTTTAAAATTAAGCAGACTATTGTATTGCAGTCTTACTCTCATATTTTGGGATATCTTACTCTAAGACGATAAAGCATTTGCCTACAATGCAGGAGACCCAGGTTCAATCCCTGGGTCAGGAAGATCTCCTGGGAAAGGCAATGGCACCCCACTCCAGTATTCTTGCCTGGAAAATCCCACGGATGGAAGAGCCTAGTAGGCTACAGTCCATGGGGTCGCAAAGAGTCGGACACGACTGAGCGACTTCACTTTCACTTTTCTTTCACTGTCATATTTGGGATGAGTTTTTTCACCATGTATTTGCTTTCTTCTGTTTGCCTAAAACAGATGAGGGAGCCTTGGTCAGAGCAGCCAAGCAGTTGAATTTTGTTTTCACTGGAAGAACGCCTGACTCAGTGATTATAGATTCAGTAAGTTATTTAATTCTCTTTTTTATCAAAGCAATGCGCATGCAAGCTTCAAAGATAAAATAATACCAAAAAGCTCACAATAAAAACAGAGGTTCCCTACTCTAGTTCTCCTCTCCAGAAGCAACAACTTTTCTATTCTTTTAGCTGTTTCTTCAGACATTTATACATCCTTTTTTAATGTGTTGATGAATGAAATATATTTCAATTCTTCAATTTTAGACATATCTACTGACTTTCTACTCAGTTATATTAAATGAGGGATTATTTCTCTTGACTCACCATCCCTTTCCAGTAGTAGTATAATTATATTACAATGCTTGGTTAAACAAGTATTTGGACCCAGATGTTGTATGGGCAAAAGATTGGAACAAACATTTCACAAAAGAAGATATGCAGATGGCCAGTGCACACATGAAAACACATCATTAATCATCAGGGAAATGCAAATTAAAGTCTCAGTGAGACACTGCAACATACCCACCAAGAAAAGTAAAATTAAAAACATTAATGGAAGCAACCTAGATGTCCATCAGCAGATGAATGGATAAGAAAGCTGTGATACATATACACAATGGAGTATTACTCAGCCATTAAAAAGAATACATTTGTCAGTTCTAATGAGGTGGATGAAACTCTAGCCTATTATACAGAGTGAAGTGAGCCAGAAAGGAAAACACCAATACAGTATACTAACGCATATATGTGGAATTTAGATGGTAACTATAACCCTGTATGCGAGACAGCAAAAGAGACACAGATGTATAGAACAGTCTTTTGGACTCTGTGGGAGAGGGAGAGGGTGGGATGATTTGGGAGAATGGCATTGAAACATGTATAATATCATATAAGAAACGAATTGCCAGTCCAGGTTCGGCGTAAGATACAGGATGCTTGGGGCTGGTGCACTAGGATGACCCAGAGGGATGGTATGGGGAGGGAGGTGGGAGGGGGGTTCAGGATTGGGAACACGTGTACACCCGTGGCGGATTCATGTTGATGTATGGCAAAACCAATACAATATTGTAAAGTAATTAGCCTCCAATTAAAATAAACAGATTTATATTTTAAAAAAAAATTTATGACAGCACCTAATGTGCAGAGCAAGGGGCTCACCTATATGTTGCGGGTAGATGTGTAAGATGGTACAGCCCCTTTGGAAAACCATTTAGAATTTTCCAGCACAGGTAAACATGTGCCTGATGCAGCAGTTGTACTTATACTTCCCCAGAAGAAGTAAAGCATGTGTCTACAGAGAGATGTTTCATGGTATGTTCATAGCAGCTGTATTCACAGTAGCCAAAAGCTAGAAACAAACTAAATGTCCATCACTAGGAGGATGGATTGACAAATTGTGATACACAGTGGAAGAGCTGAACAGTAAAAAAAAGAGTAAAATGATTGATTCATTACCAGCATTGATAAGTCTTAGGAACAGGCTGAGAAAAAGGAAAAAAAGCCAGACACAGAGAGCTGCATACTCTGCATTTATGTCGAGGTTGAGATCAGAAAAAAGTGACTTATGGTCTTAGAATTCAGAGCAGTGGTTATCTCAACAGGTGGGAGATTGGAAAGGGGGGCAAAGGAATTTATAAGACAGTGGAAATTTTCTGTGTCTTGATTGGGGTGGTGGTTACACCAAGTATACCTTTATCAAACTATAGAATTTTCATTGAACTACATATTTAAGATCTGTGTACAGTATTGTATATAAATTATATCTCATTAAGCATTTTTATTTAGTGTTTATGTTATTATGCCTGTATTGATATTCCTAGCAAAACATTGTTTTATTCAGCATTTATTTTCTTTGTTTTTAATTTTGTGTTTTCAGATATAAAATTATCTCCTGAAAATAATCTTTTTCTTTAATTCTTAAAAATAAATCTCTTATGTTTTTTCCAAGTGCAACATTTTCTTTCTACCTATTACTAATTGTTCTAATTGTTTCATAACTTCTTAGTGTACTTTTATCAGTGCAGTTACACCAGATAATCTGGCCAGTGGGCAGTTGCAGTCTTTCCCTTGAGACCCCACCCCGCCCCTGTTCTTACTCCGGGCCAGTTTTGCTCAGAGGTCAGCTTCTATGGCACTTGGAATTCCTTTTGATTGTCTCCTGTTTTGGACTTGCTATTTCCCGTAAGTCAAAATTTCTTTCTTAGAACCTGACATTGGTAGAACATGTTTTCTGTCTGTTTCATCCTGTTGAAAAGGTGTTACAGAAGCAGAAGCAGAAGTGACAGCCCTCAACAAGCCCAGCTCCTGACTCAGGGCTCCATGCTGCCGTGGTGCACAGCTCAGTCTCACTCATGGTTCTCAAGAGGAAGTGCTTTCCTGTCTCCCTGCGGACTTTCCTTAACTCTCTCCTGTGTTAGATCTTCTGTTTCTGAATCCCATGTCTTCCTTGTTCTTGGCCTATGCTTGTTTTTGTGGACAACTTTCTTTATTGGCTTCTTGAGAAAAGGCACATGGGAAATTACTTGTTGTTTAGCCCTTTTAAGTGTAAACATTTTTATCTGACCTTTATACTTAATTGGTGGTCCTGCTGAATAGAGAATTCCAGGGTGGGAATCAGTTTCCTGAGGAATTTTTATTGCCTGGCTTCCTGTATGCCTAACTGAGAAGTCAGAAGCCACTGTGACTCTAGTTTTTGTGACTTGCCCACTGCCTCCCTCAAGAAGTTTGTGAGATCTTCTTTATCCCAAGAATTCTGAAATTTGACAACCATATACCGTAGTGAGAATATGTTAACTCACTGTCCTGAGCACTGAGTGGACACTTTTCCATTTGGAATTCTACATCCTTCCATTCTGGAAATTTTTCTTGAATGAGTCTGTTCATTTTTCTTCCACTTTTTTCTCTGCTCTCTCTTTTTAGAATTCCTGAGCACATCTTTTAACTTTTCTGTCCTGCTTTTCGTGTTTTTGCCTTCTTGTTCTACTTTTTGGAAGTTTTCCTCTCTTTTATCTTCTTAGACTTCAATTGATTTTCTTTTTGTTTCTGATATTACATGTTTTAGCTTCCAGAAGCTTTTATTGTTTTCTCAATATTAATTTTTTAAATAGTATCCTGTTTTTCCTTCATAGGTGTTGTATTAACGTTACTTCTCTGAGAGGAATAATGATTTTTTTAATGTTTTCTTTTTTTTTTAATTACAGACAGTTTAAATAAGCATATCATTTTACTGGAACATAAAATGGTATTAAGCTGTCATTATAGTTGTTTTGATTATTGCACTGGGAGAAGCATACTTCACCAAAAATTAAACATCAACTTTCACATATTCCTTTCTGGAGTTTCTCATTCTCTGCTTAGGAGAAAAGAAGAGCATTTAATTACTGCACCACTTGCATATGAGATGCGTAATAGGCTATGCAAGATCTTTGATGAGAGCTGCAATATGCAGAGAAATAAGGCCAGTCTCCTTCTATGCCACCAAAGAGCATCACAGGATGTGAATCTTAATCACAGAAGCATGACCATTGTTACAGGCAGCTTTTTGTCTCAGACATTATCTTTGTTTTTTCACGGGTCCCATTAACAAGCATATACTGGTGGATCTAGCAATATTTCCAAGGGTGTAAAACACTGCAGAAGGTTTTATGCCTCCAGGAATCCACACCCATCCAGTTCCAATGATCCAACAGAAAATGCCCCACAGAAAGCATATGACAAACCACCTCATCCTGGTGTGGAAATGGAGGAAAGAGGCATCCAGGACCTGTCCACCAGCCCTTTGTGCCCATCAGGAAGCCTGTTTTCTTTTGGAATTCTCTTTCTTCCAAATTGCTCTTATCTGTTTGTTTTGGGTATCTGTGATCCATGATAATAGCTGTCTTTGGATATCTGTTCATCTTTGGTTTTCTCACAGTTAAGGGTAAAGAATTTACAAGTTGATATGGCAGTTCTCGGAGAAGGCAATGACACCCCACTCCAGTACTCTTGCCTGGAAAATCCCATGGATGGAGGAGCCTGGTAGGCTATAGTCCATGGGGTCGCTAAAAGTTGGACACGACTGAGCGACTTCCCTTTCACTTTTCACTTTCATGCATTGGAGAAGGAAATGGCAACCCACTCCAGTGTTCTTGCCTGGAGAATCCCAGGTACAGGGGAGCCTGGTGGGCTTCTGTCTATGGGGTCGCACAGAGTCGGACACGACTGAAGCGACTTAGCAGCAGTATGGCAGTTCTGAGTATAAGAGGGTATTTGTCAACATTGGGCTTCACTGTGGGGTGGTCTGGTGGGATTCATTTGGGAAATCATGGTTATCTGTACCTTTAGGACTCAACCCAGGTTTATAGATTCCCGAGAGAACAGTCTTCCACCCTTCTGCCAGGAAAGATCTGGTTGCCAGAATGTAGGGGGCCAAGTGAGTTGTGGGGTATTGGGGCCTAGCCTTTAGTACAAATACAATAACAATACTATAGCTTCAGGTGCCAACTTCTAGACAAAAGAAACTTTATGGAGCAGAGCCTCTGGTCTTCTGCCAGTATGCAGGAAAAGCCAGTGCCCAGAACAGCAGCTTTTCCCCTAGTCCTCCCATTTAGGGCGCTCCTTTACCTTCCAGTTCTAGAACTCCCTGTTATTCCTCTTCCCTAGGCCTTTTAGGGATTATCCAACACAGGTCAGGCTGGTTCTCACCTTTCCCCCGTAACCACTGTGTATATAATAGCATTTGCTACTTCTTGCAGTCTGCTAAGTAAGCATATCTCACTTATCTGTTTTCTAGCTTCCAAATTTTTAATGCCATTGTCTCTTCTCATATTTTCCTGCCATTGTGAGTTTTTCTTTTTAATTTTTTTTTTTTTGTAGTTTTGGTGGGGCTTTGGGAAGAATGAAAAGTAATTGCGTTTGTTCAATCTTCCATCTGAACCTGAAAAATTAATAAGTTCAATTAAGGGTGATGTATTTCAGAAAGGACAATTTGTGTTGACATTTTTTACATTAAAACTTCATAACTGGAGTTTATTTCCAAAAAGCCAAAGCTACTTCTTACTGTATGTAATCATATTTTCCTTTTCTTCATAGCTGGGGCAGGAAGAAAGATATGAATTGCTCAATGTCTTGGAGTTCACCAGGTAAAACATCTGCTCTGTGGTTTGTGTATGTGATATGTTTCCCTCCATTTAAAGTTTTTCCCTTTTAAATAAGAAGAAAGTGTGCTTTATTTTATTTAAATAAATTTATTTAGACCAAATATTAAAATTTTCAATACAATTTTTAATTGTCATTTGTAAGAAAATCATAAACTGTTCTCTTCAGAGTCTTGTAAGGCATGTCTTCTGGAGGCAGTGTAATAATATTTCTGAACATAACAGTCTGCATCACAACTGTAGGGTACAGGCCCGGGTAGTGATCTGAAAACATACTTAGGGGCACCAAGATTTATGCAGAATTAAAATGAATCAGAGTCAGGAACTTGCCATTCTAATTATGTGCTCATTATAACATCTCATTGTCATAGGGATTTCAGAAACTCATATTCATCTCTCTGTTAGGTATAAAACTAGTTTCCATATAGTAGGAATAGAGACAGAAGGGATGGTCCACAGTGGATAAACGTGCAGCTGTTCATGGTCAAATGAATAGAAATTTCTTGTTGGAAGCTTCCATCCAAGTGATTGCAAAAATCCTGCATCTGGAGTGACAGGGGCATATTGGAGACTCGAGGAATGGAGAGACCATAAGAGAATGCTCATAGTCCTGTGAGGAGATGCGAGCAGGGTTATTAGAGAAATGTAGGTGACGAGGCAGTGTGGAGCACTCTGTGACCCTGGGACCAGGTGTTTACTAAGCTGTGACAGGGCGGCTTTTCTCCAGCAGTGTCCACTCACTCTGCTGGACCACAGAAGGCATTCCTGTTCACCCATGATGTGGGAGTTTTGTCAGGAGAAGAAAAGAGCAAGGAAGCTGATGAACCAGGGACCAGGCCGTCAAAGCTGGATTAAGAGAAACATGAATCAGGAGGGGCGAGGTAGACTACAGAGATGTTACAGAGGGGCCCAATCAAGTGTGGTCCTAAAGCAGGAATGATCAGAGACACTAATGCAGTGGAAGTACTAGGTGGAGAAAGAGAGGACTAAACAGTCCAAGATATTTCTAAAGGCAACTACGCTATATCTAACTACTGTATTGGATTCGTCTCAGTTTTTTAGCTGCAGAACGTTATAAGGTAGCATGAATAGGCGCTGACACTAGAGAAGTCTTTTTTACCCCTTATTTCTGGAGAGAATGCTTATGCATACCTGATTCCAAGTGAGGCTTATCCCGTGCAATGCCATACGTGTTTGTTCTATTCATTGTTAAATTGTAGCCTCTTTGCTAATCCATTGAAAGATGTGTATGTTTGACTAAGAACTTTTATCAGTCTGTATCGCCAACACAATGTTAAGCTGTTTGTGCTCATTAACTAGAGTTTGTAATATGAATTAGGTTTTTTACATGATGCCAGTGGTTTGCTAGTAATTAAAAAATGATAGTTGTGAAGGCTTAAGTAAGTTTTTAAAGTGCTAGTATATGCCTTTTGATTGGGTGTATACTTAAAATTGATTATCATTTCTCGTTTTAATAATTCATCATAAAAGGTTCTGGCTCATCAGAACTCTCCTCTCTCTGCCCTGGTGGGTATTAACTCTTGCAGGTTTCTTGGAAGCTACTTGGTAAATTATTCCTTTAGGGCAGCAGATGGTACCCGCATATCTTGAAAAACATAATGTGACTTTCAAAGGCACTCAGCTACACACTCAGGCGATGGTTTGTGTATGTGGAGGGATCAGCCTCATAATTTGGTCAAATTTATTTTTTCATTGTGAGCAATAAAATATGTGAGACAGGACAAACATATAGATGCATCTTCTCACTATGATGACACATTGTGGAAAACCTTTCTTTCAGCGCTAGAAAAAGAATGTCAGTGATCGTTCGCACTCCATCCGGGAAGTTACGACTTTACTGCAAAGGAGCCGTAAGTTTGTATTTTTGTCTTTTATGATTTTGATTTATGATGGTTTATAATGTATATGTTAAACATTCTGCTATGGAAATGTAACACAGATGTTTAGCCTGAAGTTGCTGACATCCACTTTTGGAGGTGTTTTATAGTAATAGTGTTCAGCCTCTTCTGGTGAAACTCAGAATTCCTTCTGGGTAAATCTGGTGCTTTGAAAAAGTTTGGCCGAGGTTATTTATATAATTCAGTTTTTGAGGTTTGTATATTATAAACACTTTAGAAGAAAATAATGCATAAAATATTTTAAAATTAAATTAGAAATGTAGCAACCTATACCGATTTGAATCTGATTTTTTTAAAGGCAATAGAAATGGGGAAAATGGATTACAGTTATTGCTATAATTTCTTCATGTGGTTGATTACCATTTGTATTGTATTTGCATTGTTTTAATTATAACAGCCTTTCTAACTATTGGTTGGCTTTTGTATTTGGCAGGTTTTATTGACAGGGCAGTAATTTGTCATTCTAACTGAATTTCCCTAGTTAAAATATGTTTATGCTCATGGAAAAAAAAGAAATCTACTCTCCAGGGCCTTTTTTTATTCTTGAAATGAGTTAATATTTCCCTTCAGATTTATCCTTTCCATGTACATAGTATATACTTGGAGTAATCAGGTAACTTACAAACTTGGAACTTTCCAATTTCGAATATAATCAACAGTCTTGCTTTCTCACGTGGAACTTGGGAGATGAACTTGTTAAAAAGCCCAAGCTTATTATTTAAATTCCTGTCAAGAATGTTTTTCAATACCTTGGTTTTAATGCATTGGAACATAATTTTTTAATGCCTTGGTTTTAAAAGACTGGGGAGAGAATAATTTCATGACGTCTTATGAATTTAGTTTGAGTTTCTTTGGTTGTTGAACAAGCAGGTAAACAACTGTAGGGTGAACTCGCTCCAGGTGAAATCATTCAGATAAACTGTTCTGACAGAGGATGTTAGGGCTCAACATGATAAAAAATTACAGTTATTTTTAATCAAAAAGAAATTTGAGGGAGGGGAGAATGGGTTACATGTAAGATAAATTAGAAATCATAAATACATTTAGAAATCATAAATACGTAAATACATTAAGTACATTAGAAATCATAAACACAATTAGAAATGATAAATACATTTCATCAATCAATGGTAGAAGCTCTAGCAGCCTGTCCATCAGGTCGCAAAGAGTCAGACATGACTGAGAGACTAACACATTACCGTTTATGCAGAAGGCCGCATTCTGCCCCCTGCTCTCCTTGATACTGTAGAGAAGGTAGAAAATTCCCCTAGTCTGACCACAATTTCTTCCACTAGAATGCTTAATTACCTTGACAGTTTAATCTCCCTAGCCTTATTTATTACTCATCACTTTTGTTTTCATGATTTTAATTTTTTAGTATTTTCTTAGTGTTAAAATGGCCTATTTTAATTTCACTGAAAATGTCACTAACCTCTGGGAAAAAAATAGAGTTTGTAAGTTACACAGAACTCGCATTCTCAGAAAGGACCCATGAGGGGAAATTATCATTTCCTTTTGCTTTGCCCGCTTCCCATTTCACCACTGAGAAATGAAAAGAAATTCATAATTGGAGCCTGGAATATTGCATCTGTTCTGAGGTCACTAAGTTCTGTTTCTCTCAAGGGTTCTAAATCATACCTCACTAGTCTGCTTCCAACTCAGCCCTGAGACTCGAGACCCCAAAATGGGTAATACCACTGAGAAAGTAATTGCAGGTAAATGATTTATTTTTTCCTGGTCTAATAAAACCATGAAGGCCAAATACTAAAATTCTTAAAACATTAAACCCAAGCTAAAGAATAACTAAAGGAACAATAGGCAATTTATAAAGGGGCAAAAATTAGAGACATGCAGTGATGCCTCAAGTTAAAGCTGAAAGGGACTTTAAAGATAATACAGTAATTTAATGTTACAGACTAAGTAAATTGAGTCTTAAAGCTAAGGTGACTCAATCAGAAATATTGAGCTGTAAGGCAATGCTCAGCTTGTCCAGTGTCCTCCCTGCCATAGCCACCAGCTTGCTCCATGCATTTAACATGTGTTTCTCAGAGTCTGTTCCTTTGTGGGCACCAACCTCATTCGACGCCCTAAGTCCTAAAAGGTTCAGTAGTTAGGTCTGGGCGTCTATCAGCCCACTCCGTTGGAGCCACTGTGCATTAGCATTTTGAAGGCCCTGAGGCACCGCAGCAGGACACGCTCTTTAGCTTTGTTCTGACATTTCCCATGCTGTCTGAGTTCCGGACCATTCTTCCTCATAGCACGGATGAATGCTGAAGCCTTCTGCAAAATCTTTGGGGGGCAGTGAGGGGAGATCTAACAGCACATGACAGGTAAGTGACGTGCTGATAGAATATGAGATTTTGAACGTTGGAGTAACTGGATTTATTCAGAAAGGAAAAGATGAAAATACAGGACTAGACCATCTTTCTTAGTGTCACAGGAAAGCAGTATTATTAAGGAAAAATATTTTGTGCTTCAACACTGATGCTAAATTGATTTTTTAAATACTCATTCACTGCTAATAATGTTGCCAACATCAACTTTAGTCAACTCAGAATGCTTTAAGTGTATCATACCTTCTGTTTGTTTTCCAGGACACTGTAATTTATGACCGACTGGCAGAAACTTCAAAATACAAAGAAATTACCCTAAAACATTTGGAGCAGTTTGCTACAGAAGGTGGGTATAATACAATAGTAAACATGACTCAAAATGAAATCATGTATTACTACTATCTTATAGGATTATTCTTATTATTTTACTTGGAGATTCATAAAGTAAGATAACAATAAATGTTGATCATTTAGATCTTACTATATGCTGTTCCCAGCCATTATTTTTATTTTGCTCTCCTGTATTTATTAACATTTTGAAAGACTTTGTCCGCACATTTAAGGGGATGTAGAGCTTATAAATCTGTTTGCTTTTTAGAATGGATACCATTTACAGTTTGAATACTTTACATCTCCAGCAATGTAGAAGGAAAGAAACAAGAGTTAAAGAACTGGACAATCTCAGTAAGAAAGAGGAGAAGAAATAACTATAGTCTATAACTACTGAAATAGTTCTTCAGCGTTAACTCAGGACTTTTTATTAAGCCCCTACCACACTCCAGGCTCTATGTGAGGCCTGAGAATCCATGGTAAAGATAATAGTCCTGACGCTCTGTTTGTACCGAAATGTAGTCTAGGGAGATGATCTAAATGAGATGAAAGAAAGTGAGAGTCGTTAAGCATCAGGGTCAGTTACTACAGGAATTTGTAGAATCTTATCTCTAAACTTAACAAAAGTCACCAGTACTGTATCCGCATCTCCCATCTAAGTTTTCACTCTGGTCTGCTTCTGCCGGAACTGTGGCTGGTGGCACCAAGCCTGACCTCTGAGCCAAACCTTTTCCTCTCAATCCAAGCAGCAAGATGATAGGAATGTTTTTTAAAGCACTAGGCTTTGAAAAGCGGGGACATAATGAACCTTCTACCATTTCTCCTCCAAAAATGGAAGCGCATGGAGACCCACACATCTGTTGAGTTCAGATTCCATAAGGTACAACTTCCGAGGGGACGCCAGGTACAGCGTAAGCTGGCACATATAGCAGGTTCCTTTACTGAGGAAGGAGCGGGTTGGAGGAGCATCTTCCTTTTCTCTCGCTCTAATGTTAAGGATATTCTAGTTCCCAGACCAGTTCCAGCTGGCTTGGCCTCCACCGCCACCCCATTCTCACCCTGGGTAAGTAGCATTCGTATACCATGGCTGCTGCTGCTGCTAAGTCGCTTCAGTCGTGTCTGACTCTGTACGACCCCATGGACTGTAGCCCACCAGGCTCCCCCGTCCCTGGGATTCTCCAGGCAAGAACACTGGAGTGGGTTGCCATTTCCTTCTCCAGTGCATGAAAGTGAAAAGTGAAAGTGAAGTCACTCAGTCATGTCCGACTCTTAGCAACCCCATGGACTGCAGTCTACCAGGCTCCTCCGTCCATGGGATTTTCTAGGCAAAAGTACTGGAGTGGGATGCCATTGCCTTCTCCCATACCATGGCTACCCCAGAGTAAGTCTCCAGCTGGCGGGCTTCCCCCATAGCTCAGTCAGTAAAGAATGTGCCTGCAATGCAGGAGACTTGGCTTCAGTTCCTTGTTGGGAAGATCCCCTGGAGAAGGAAATGGCAACCCACTCCAGTGTTCTTGCTTGGAGAATCCCCATGGACAGAGGAGCCGGTGGGCTACAGTCCATGGGGTCGCAAAGAGTTAGACACAACTGAGTGACTTTCACGTCTCCAGCCAAGTGTCCAGAGGAGAAACACATATCCCTAATATGGCCCAAAGAGTTAAGTTCTGCTTGCAGTGCTGTGGCAGCGACAGTGTACTCCTTTCTTGGAACGTGGAGTCTTCCGGGCATTTCATGTCCCGTGTTCTTTGCTTCTTTTTCTGACGTGGTCCTGGCCGTATTTGATTTGACTTGAGATCACTAACAGCTAATTATTCTGAGAGCTAAACAACCTTGAGTGAGAACATTGTCTTCTTGGTAACCTAGTTAACTGCTTTTATCGTGGCTGGCAAATCTTCTGCTTCTTCGTTTTTCTAGTCTGTAAACTTTTTTCTGGTTCAGGATCACCTCCAAATGAGTTAGAAAACTGATGGACTCTGAGTACAGGAAGTAGGTCACTTCAGACATCAGCTGTGATTGTTTTCCCAGGTGTTGCTGATGGGTATTCTTTTCTTGTCACTGTCCCTCAATTTTTTAGACTCCTTATACTATAAATCCACTGTAATAAATATAGTTGGAGGAAGGTGGCTCTCCCAGTACACCCCACTGGGGTCCCTCTATTCCTTCCTTCATAAGCATCTATGAAGCCATTATTAATGAGCCGGCCACTGTGCTCAGCGCTGGAGTTACAGATGTGAAGAACTCCAGGACCCTGGAACTCCAGAAGCTTCAAGCTCATGTAGGAGATCACAGAAAAAACACGAAACATTGTCCTTCACACCACAGAAGTGTTGGGGTCTGGGTGAGACGGGAAGACTTCAAAGAGATGATTTTCAGAACTGAGTCTTAAAGTAGATGCAAGGCAGGCCTTGGAGGGGGATTGGGGGAGAGTGGAATGGAGGGGAAAAAAAGATCAATTTGTGCAAAGACCCTACCATGGAAAGTGGACGGCAGAGAATGAGGTTGAAGGCAACTGATACATGGTGACTGAGCCAGACTTTAGGGTTTGAACTTCATCCTGGAGAATGATTAAAAGACTTCAAGCAAAGGAATAACCTTATCAGATTAGGATTTTAGAAAAGTTACTCGAGGCATGAAGGATGGATTGAAAGAGCTGGGGAATTAAAAGCCAGGTGCCCATGGTAAAGGCCAGAGGACTGTTAATACACAATTGACGCTAAGGTTCCATCAAGCTTGAGTCAGACTTCAGCGTACTGAATCAGTGTTTTTGAAATGCGATTTCGTTGAAAACAAATATGTCAGCTTTCTGAACAAAATCTTATCTGATGTTGCGGGGGGCATGCTCCCTTTTTTCAGGGTTAAGAACCTTGTGTTTTGCCGTGGCTGAGATTTCAGAGAGCGACTTTCAGGAGTGGCGAGCCGTCTATCACCGTGCCTCCACATCTGTGCAGAACAGGCTGCTCAAACTCGAAGAGAGCTACGAGTTAATCGAAAAGGTACAACTCTTCTGCTTGTGAGGAAAGTTTGATTTCCAGAAAACTCCAGCCTTGTTTCAAGGGGCCAATAAAATAAAAATCAAAATGTCTTGACACACCACTGTTGAATCTCCTCTGGTCTAAGCACTGACAACTCAGTTTTTTCCAAAAATTCTCTGGACTTACTTGGTATAGATCTTAGCTCTTTTCACAGTTTTGGATCAAATTGAGGTTGATCCAGTCTAGCAAGCTCCTTGGCAACATCTTCCATTGTGTCTTCATCGCACGTCCTCTGCCCACACACAAACATATAAGTGTATATAGATGCAGTGGGCTTCCCTGCTGGCTCAGACGGTAAAGAATCCACCTGCAATGCAGGACTCCCAGGTTCGATCCCTGTGTCAGAAAGATCCCCTGAAGGAAGGCATGGCAACCCACTCCAGTATTCCTGCCTGGAGAATCCCCATGGACAGAGGAGCTGGCGGGCTACAGTCCATGAGGTTGCAAAGACTGAGCAACTAAGCACAATATGTATAATACAAAATAATGTAATAAGTATACAGCTGTGTTACTCCATAACCAATGATAAAGAATGTACAAGTGAACAATCCAGTGCTTATACCTGGCCTGTCGTTGTTCACTGAGATACATCCATCATTTGTACCACAACTATAAATATTCTTGCTTTACTGATAAAGAAACCAAGGCTATTCAGCCAAAAAGCCATGGATACACCATGATTGATGCTTCATAAACAGCAAGAAATCTTGCTTCCCGAATTCAGAATAGCAAACAGTTTTAGGTTGTACTGACTGTGTGCCAGGTGCTATTTGGAGCACTTGAATCTTCAACCTACTTAATTAAAAACCTACTTAATCTTCATAGCATTCCTTTGAGGTAGGTAGTGTTAACTCTCGCAGCCGTATAAATGGAGAAATCAAGGCACCGGAGAGGTTAAGTGATTTGGAGGGCATTCCTCGGCACATAAGAATGTAAGTCAGAATTCTTACTCTGGCTCAAGTTCAGGCTCTTAAGTTTCCATTAAATAACTTGCTACTTACATAATTCCTTCAACTGTACTCCTGCTTGTAAGGCATAGACTGAGGCTCTGCCTGTTAGCCATAGTTGATCTCACCTTTGGGTGAGTCATGGCTGGCATGTTTTTTTTCTTCCTCTGTCAACGTGCTTCCTGGTCCTTCCTGTCTTGCATAGTAGCCAGCACTATGGATGCGTCCCTGGACTCTCCCCACATGCCCGCTGTTCCGTGTAACCCCAGGACTGGAATGCTCCAGCTGGAGGTGGTGTCCTCTGCTATGTAGTTACCTGTGACTCTGGATACTGCCCTCCTGTCTCCTCAATAGACTGAGATCCCCCTAGAAGCTAGTTCGTTTGTCGTTTCTCCCTTATATTTGAACTTATTTTGTATCGTCCTTATTCCTCAGAAGACTTGTGATGGAATGTATGAAACCTTCCAAGTTGATAAACCCCACCTCCACCACCAATTGTAGATGTGTACACACACCAGGAGACTTGTTATCAATCCACTTACTAAATTTCTCTCTTTCTTTTCTAATATTGTATATATCCTTACATCTTTGGAATGTCATATAGTGACATAAAATAATATTTTATGAGACCATGACCGTAATCTCTTTCATTGTCCCCAAAGTCACAAATTGTTTAAAAGCACTAATGGTATTACTGATTTTTAATCTTTGGCTTTTCTTACTCTTTGAGAGGGTTTCCCTGGTGGCTCAGACAGCAAGGAGTCTGCCTGCAGTGCAGGAGACTGGGGTTCTATCCCTGAGTTGGGAAGATTCCCGGGAGAAGGGAATGACAACGCACTCCAGTATTCTTGCCAGGAGAATTCTATGGACAGAGGAGCCTGGCCAGCCGGGTACAGTCCATTAGGTCGCACGACTGAGTGACACACACACACATAATCTTTTGAGAAATTAAAAAAGATTACTCTGCTTGGAGATGATTCTTTTCCTCCTGTCTCCTTTCCTACACAGCCTGAATATAATGTAGTCTTTTCTCACGTGGCAATGATAGAATTAATATATAACAACTAACAATCAATATATTTTAAGTGGATTCCAACCATTAAATTTTGTTTCTACTTGAAATGCTCTGGAGCACATTCTGGAGTTGAATGTTTAATGTGACTAATGTTTTTACTGAGAATGTCCTAGAGTTTATAGATTGTTTTATAGGCTTAACAGTTGTGTGTGTGTTTAATAACTGTTATTAAATTTTGACTTCCCTCTTTTAACTAAAATAGATATTCAACCTTTCTTCCAGCAGATGGCGATCGTGAGTCACATTGAAATTTAAGCTGCCTGGGGACATCCATTACATATATTTACATATTTTTAGTTTACAGATACAGAAGTCTCTCTTAATACCTCTTACCTAAAATAAATGAAAAGAGAATTTATAGCTAATTCCTTTTTTACTTTGTGATGAGTCATGCTCTCTTAATTTTTATTGAAAAATCAGAAAGAGATTGGTTCAGCCAGCTTGTTCTGAATAAGGACTATATCCCCTGAAACTATAGTTTCTTTCAGTAATTAACTTAATTAACTTTCATTAGGTGATTGATAAATGCTAGATATCAGGGACGCCCAACCAAATAAGGAACATTCTGAGTGTCATGGTCTGAACTAATTCCTCCAGGAAATCCAGGAGTGACCCACAAGCTTTCAGGAAGGTGGTAGTTTTTTAAATCAGCCTCAGAAGATTATTTTACCCACTGAAGAAGAGCACAAGTCTTTTAGAAGAAAACAAATAGGAACAAGAACACAGAGGGGTCCCTGCAACTAAAAGCTTTTCTGAAAAAAATGATTTTCCCAACCCTGATCATTTGGGAACTGTAGGTAGTCAGGGTGCTAGCATGTCACCCTTTTGAGCTTCCATTCTTTATTAAAAGCAGCTGGGGTTAGTATTCAGTGGAAGCTGTGGGGAGCTCCTGTCACACGTGGTAATGAGGCAGGTTCCAACATAGCAGAGCAGATTCTTCTGCTGTGTCACTGACTGTAAATTTTTTTTTTTTTTCTGACTGTAAATTTAACTGCCACGGTCCTGAAAGTGAAAGTGTTCATTGCTCAGTTGTATGCGAATGTTTATGACCTCATGGACTGTAGCACACCAGGCTCCTCTGTCCTTGGAATGCTCCAGGCAAGAATACTCGGGTGGGTAGCCATTTCCTTCTCCAGGGGATCTTCCTGATCCAGGAATCGAAACTGGGTCTCCTGCATTGCCAGTAGAGTCTTTACCTTCTGAGCCACCACGGAAGCCTGAGTTTCATCCATTTGGGCTTCTTCCTTGGCTACTTTAAATGAGACTTGTTTATTATATAGTCTGTTTTTCTTGTGATCAGGATCTATTTTTTATATCGACCATAATATTGGACTTGAGCATGTGAGCTAGTGACTTTCAAATTATTTTCAAGTCTCTCTTTTTTTAAAGAGTAGAACCTCTTTCTCAAAGTAAATATTGCCTGAATATACTTCAGTTCAGTTCAGTCGCTCAGTCGTGTCCGACTCTTTGTGACCCCATGAATCGCAGCACACCAGGCCTCCTTGTCCATCACCAACTCCTGGAGTTCACTCAGACTCACATCCATCGAGTTAGTGATGCCATCCAGCCATCTCATCCTCTGTCATCCCCTTCTCCTCCTGCCCCCAATCCCTTCCAGCATCAGAGTCTTTTCCAATGAGTCAACTCTTCCCATGAGGTGGCCAGAGTACTGGAATTTCAGCTTTAGCATCATTCATTCCAAAGAAATCCCAGGGCTGATCTCCTTCAGAATGGACTGGTTGGATCTCCTTGCAGTCTAAGACACTCAAGAGTCTTCTCCAACACCACAGTTCAAAAGCATCAGTTCTTCGGCGCTCAGCCTTCTTCACAGTCCAACTATCACATCCATACATGACCACAGGAAAAACCATAGCCTTGACTAGACAGACCTTTGTTGGCAAAGTAATGTCTCTGCTTTTTAATGTGCTATCTAGGTTGGACATAACTTTTCTTCCAAGGAGTAAGCATCTTTTAATTTCATGGCTGCAGTCACCATCTGCAGTGATTTTGGAGCCCAAAAAATAAAATCTGACACTGTTTCCACTGTTTCCCCATCTATTTCCCATAAAGTGATGGGACCGGATGCCATGATCTTCATTTTCTGAATGTTGAGCTTTAAGCCAACTTTTTCACTCTCCACTTTCACTTTCATCAAGAGGCTTTTTAGTTCTTCACTTTCTGCCATAAGGGTGGTGTCATCTGCATATCTGAGGTTATTGATATTTCTCCCAGCAATCTTGATTCCAGCTTGTGCTTCTTCCAGTCCAGCGTTTCTCATGATGTACTCTGCATATAAGTTAAATAAGCAGGTGACAATATACAGCCTTGACGTACTCCTTTTCCTATTTGGAACCAGTCTGTTGTTCCATGTCCAGTTCTAACTGTTGCTTCCTGACCTGCATACAGATTTCTCAAGAGGCAGATCAGGTGGTCTGGTACTCCCATCTCTTTCAGAATTTTCCACAGTTTATTGTGATCCACACAGTCAAAGGCTTTGGCATAGTCAATAAAGCAGAAACAGATGTTTTTCTGGAACTCTCTTGCTTTTTCCATGATCCAGCGGATGTTGGCAATTGATCTCTGGTTCCTCTGCCTTTTCTAAAACCAGTTTGAACATCAGGAAGTTCATGGTTCACATATTGCTGAAGCCTGGCTTGGAGAATTTTGAGCATTACTTTGCTAGCATGTGAGATGAGTGCAATTGTGCAGTAGTTTGAGCATTCTTTGGCATTGCCTTTCTTTGGGAGTGGAATGAAAACTGACCTTTTCCAGTCCTGTGGCCACTGCTGAGTTTTCCAAATTTGCTGGCATATTGAATGTAGCACTTTCACAGCATCATCTTTCAGGATTTGAAATAGCTCGACTGGAATTCCATCACCTCCACTAGCTTTGTTCGTAGTGATGCTTTCTAAGGCCCACTTGACTTCACATTCCAGGATGTCTGGTTCTAGGTCAGTGATCACATCATCGTGATTATCTGGGCCGTGAAGATCTTTTTTGTACAGTTCTTCTGTGTATTCTTGCCACCTCTTCTTAATATCTTCTCCTTCTATTAGGTCCATACCATTTCTGTCCTTTATCAAGTCCATCTTTGCATGAAATGTTCCCTTGGTATCTCTGATTTTCTTGAAGAGATCTCTAGTCTTTCCCATTTTGTTGTTTTCCTCTATTTCTTTGCATTGATCACTGAGGAAGGCTTTCTTATCTCTTCTTGCTATTCTTTGGAACTCTGCATTCAGATGCTTATATCCTTCCTTTTCTCCTTTGCTTTTCACTTCTCTCCTATTCACAGCTATTTGTAAGGCCACCCCAGACAGCCATTTTGCTTCTTTGCATTTCTTTTCCATGGGGATGGTCTTGATCCCTGTCTCCTATACAGTGTCATGAACCTCATTCCATAGTTCATCAGGCACTCTATCAGATCTAGGCCCTTAAATCTATTTCTCACTTCCACTGTATAATCATAAGGGATTTCATTTAGGTCGTACCTGAATGCTCTAGTATTTTTCCCTACTTTCTTCAATTTAAGTCTGAATTTGGTAATAAGGAGTTTATGATCTGAGCCACAGTCAGCTCCTGGTCTTGTTTTTGTTGACTGTATAGAGCTTCTCCATCTTTGGCTGCAAAGAATATAATCAATCTGATTTCGGTGTTGGCCATCTGGTGATGTCCATGTGTAGAGTCTTCTCTTGTGTTGTTGGAAGAGGGTGTTTGTTATGACCAGTGCATTTTCTTGGCAAAACTCTATTAGTCTTTGCCTTGCTTCATTCCATATTCCAAGGCCAAATTTGCCTGTTATTCCAGGTGTTTCTTGACTTCCTACTTTTGCATTCCAGTCCCCTATAATGAAAAGGACATCTTTTGGGGTGTTAGTTCTAAAAGGTCTTGTAGGTCTTCATAGAACCATTCAACTTCGGCTTCTTCAGCATTACTGGTTGGGGCATAGACTTGGATTACTGTGATATTGAATGGTTTGCCTTGGAAACGAACAGAGATCATTCTGTCGTTTTTGAGATTGCATCCAAGTACTGTATTTCGGACTCTTTTGTTGACCATGATGGCTACTCCATTTCTTATGAGGGATTCCTGCCCGCAGTAGTAGATATAATGGTCATCTGAGTTAAATTCACCCATTCCAGTCCATTTTAGTTCGCTGATTCCTAGAATATCAACATTCACCCTTGCCATCTCTTGTTTGACCACTTCCAATTTGACTTAGTCAATCTAATCACACTAGGACCACAGCCTTGTCTAACTCAATGAAACTAAGCCATACCCGTGGGGCAACCCAAGATGGGTAGGTCAGGGTGGAGAGATCTGACAGAATGTGGTCCACTGGAAAAGGGAATGGCAAACCACTTCAGTATTCTTGCCTTGAGAACCCCATGAACAGTATGAAAAGGCAAAATGATAGGATACTGAAAGAGGAACTCCCCAGGTCGGTAGGTGCCCAATATGCTACTGGAGATCAGTGGAGAAATAACTCCAGAAAGAATGAAAGGGTGGATCCAAAGCAAAAACAATACCCAGCTGTGTATGTGACTGGTGATAGAAGCAAGGTCCAATGCTGTAAAGAACAATATTGCATAGGAACCTAAATATACTTACATATTTTTAATACATAGAATATATAAAAGCAAAACTGTGCTGGTTAACAAGCGGAAGAGTGGGGAGAAGCCCCTAACTGGCTGTCCCCTGACAACCCTACCTTGCCCTCATCGTGGTCCATGAGAGGCTTTTCAGGACTTTGAGACTCTGTGGAGCACAGTTTGGAAACCAGATGATAGTCCTCTTGTCTGTGAATTTTTTTTAGGAAACATGCTTCTCAAAATTGCTATAGATACTGTCCCTCACTTTTCAACAAAAGATCAGGTCAGCCTGTGGTCATACATAGGACATTGCAGGACGTATTTGCAATAGCAATGACCAATTAATGGTATTATGGCGTTATATTAAAGACAGTCAAAATACAAAAGATTTGCAGAGCTCTTCCTGAAAACAAGAATGTATTTTAATGTTATAAAATAAATGACAATTGTATAATATGTTTAAGGTTACATCCTGCTTTCTATGTTATCCCTCCAGTGTTTGTTCAAACAAGTAATTCCGTTTTCGAAATTTAGTTAAAGCCTTTTTTCCCCTGGGGGCTGTGAGTCCTAGCATAATCTGAAAAAATTTATCCAGATAGGCCAAGAGCCTCCCAGGAGATAATGCCATCTGTCCTGTGGCACAGTGCTTTCTGACGTTTCTACCCAGCACATGTGAGCTCTGGAAGGTCCCCCTTTACCTCCAGGGTACAGTAAAGGAGAGGGAAGGTGGGAGGCTGGACAAAGTGCTCCTGATGGGCTTTTCCCTAGTGACAGTCATAGAGGATTTAGGACTTTTACATCCATCTGTGTAATGCCATCAACATCTCTGCTACACGGTTGGATAGTTTGGACTCCAGCACTTTCATTCAGATGTTAGATTTCTCAGGATTAAAAAGAGATCATTTCTAATGCTATGAGTTGTTTCAAGATGTTCCTGAAACATTTTTTTCTATTACTAAATAAAGGTCAAGAAGGTGACATTTATAACCGGGAAACCCAAGACGTCCAGGAACAAGAAGGCTCACATAGTTAAAATGCAGAAGGGATTATGAGAATCACATCATATACTCGAGGTGTCTTGACCCAGTTTGAGGATAATTGTAGCATCGCTTGGGTTTCGTGGACAGGAAACACCTCTTCATCTGTGTTTATCACCACTTGAGAAAACGTACAGTTGTTTCATTTTTCAGACAACACGCTTGACCTGCTCTACCTTCTTTAGCCTCTTTCTTTTGAAGGGCAGCGTATTTGGATTTATAATTTAGATTATGAAACCACTTATACTGTTGGTCTGTGTCTTTAAATATTAGATTATTTTTTAAGTTAAGAATTTATTTATTTGTATTTTGTCAGGGAGAAATTGCAAATAAATAGCAGAATAATTATCAAGCCTTATACTTCTTTAGCAGTGGTTTCTCTGAAATGTCTCACCTTCCTGATTGATCTGCTACTTCACATGTATTTCTAAGACAAAATTTATTTGCCTCATACTCATAATGTGCTGATAAGTTCCTTTGAAAACTAGTAGTACAGAGGGGTCTGATCTTACTTAAGAGGAATATTTTGTAATTAAACCATTGTTTGAAACATGAAGGTATTCCTTCATGGTAAATAGAGTTTTTGAAAAATTTTTTATATTTATTTGCTTCAATAGGAAAATGCAATTATATCTTTAGCATTATGTGAATTGCCTTGTAGTCATTTGAGATGCTTACAAAACCGACTTACTTTTCTTGAGCATTGCAGAAAATAGTGAGATATATTATATAATACATGTCTAGATTGGGCAATGATCAAACCAGTATTTCCCTGATGATGACATTGTTCTTGTTTTCTTCTCATATTTTGAGGCATAAATAAATGCTTCTTGAAAAATGAAAATTTATGCTATGCTTCTGCCAACGTGTTTTTTTTTTTTGATTAATTATGGATCAGAGAGGATCATTTTTGAACTTAATACTAATCAGGAAGCTATAGTTTGGGCAGTGTTTAGCTCCCCTTTGAATCAAGCTATGTTGTTTATTATATGTACAAATTTTATAGTTCACAATTAATATCTATCCTCCACTAGATTGAAGCTTCATGAGAGCAGGGTCGTTTTATCTTATTTGTCTCTGTGGCTCCAAGAACTGCCTCATTGAATAGATATTTGATGAATAAATGAATGAGTCAATTAAATAATTAATTCAAAGGCTAAATTTACTTAGTGTTTGCTTAACGAAAGCCTGCCTTCTATTACCCACATAGTGCATGCTTTCTGCACATGGAATATGTTGATTTCAAATGTGTTGTCACTAAGGATGTGACTTTAGAAAAGTCAAACAGTTAGAAAAGACAGATAAGGATTTTAAAGAATCCATTCGTTACAAATTTAGACTCAGTCATAAAAAAAAAAAAAAACCACCCCTGTTTTCCAAGTTATTTAACATATAAATGTGGGAAGCACGTGGTGGGAAAGGTTCAACAACAAATGCCCATCCCCCAGCGCTTGTCAGGTGCTGTTGTGGGCTCTGGGGGCACAGAAAGGGAAGAGGATGGAAAACTCCTTGTCTTCGTTTCAGTACTGAGAGTGAGGTAGTATTGAACACTGGAAAATGTCATGGCAGACAGGACCTCGCACCCAGGGCGCTGCGACAGGCACTGAGCTAGGACAGCGAGGTAGTTCGTGATCTTTTTTACATTATTTCCGTGATTCCTACTCCCACATATGGTTGACGTTTCTGGGGTTGTTTTTTTGTTAAAGCCTGCCTTGATGTGGTGGAATGTAGATCAACCATTACACTCTGGTGACTACCAGCAGTCCAGTACCCTACCCAACGTGTGGCAGCGAGTGGTGTAGAGGATTCCTAGAGAAATATAAAGCTTAATGAAAAACAGAACTTTTCCTGAGCATTTATGACTGCCAAATTCACAGTAACTTCTGTATTCGCGTTGAACGCTTTTTCAGATAAAACTGCCCCGTTCTATTCTTAGTAGCTGCCAATATCAGTTTCATTTGTACTAAAACCTGAAATGTACTAGATGAAAATTTACATGATGTACTGGTGATTTCGTGGTTTCGAATTCCAGTAGTTTCCTGTTTTACTGTTTGCTTAAGAACGTTTGCAGTCTGTCAGCTTATCTACTAAGGGGACCTGCCAGTTTTAGAGACTTTACTAAGCTCCACGTCCCGTGCTCCTCTGCTCCTTAACTTGATTATTTAGTTCCAGGGCTTCTGACATAGGGTGCGCAAAATGAGCCATTGGGGTAAGCAAGAAAACGTTATAACCTCTGTTTCTACTAATGTTTTATCTCACCTTTTTTTGTTTATAATTTGTTGCATTTTGCAATACATATAATTTATTAATATTAACAAAACAAGTGGGCTATACAAAAAATATAGACATCCCTAGGTCTTAAGTACTCAACATTTTTTTTTACCTGACTACTCAAATAAAACAACAAAAAAAAGAGAAAGTTGAGATAAACAATCAGTTTTCATCCTTATACCAACACTAGTACAGCCATATTATTAGCCTTATCTTGCTAAGTGGGCTTCCCTGGAGGCTCAGTGGTATAGAATCTGCCTGCAATAAGGGAGTGAGTCGAGTTGAGTTGAGTCACTGAGTTGTGTCCAACTGTTGCGACCCCATGGACTGTAGCCCACCAGCCTCCTCTGTCCATGGAATTCTCAGGCAGGAATACTGGTGTTGTTTGCCATTTCCTATTCCAGGGGATCTTCCCAACCCAGGGATCGAACCTGGGTCTCCTGCACTGCAGGCAGATTTTTTACCAACTGAGCTACCAGGGAAGCCCAATGCAGGAGACCAGGGTTCAATTCCTGGGTTGGGAAGATCCCCTGGAGGCGGGCATGGCAACCCACTCCAGTATTCTTGCTTGGAGAATTCCATGGACAGAGGAGCCTGGCGGGCTGTGTTCCATGGGGCTGCAAAGAGTCGGGCACGACTGAGCGACTAAGCAGCAGCGGTGGCAGCATATCCAGTAGTTGGCTGAGCAGGGATTCATATCGCAGTTCTGTCTTAATTCCAAATCGCATGTTCCTAATCCATATGTCATTCTGCTAGTGGTTTAAAAGAAAGCAAGAATGTATGTAAAACATTGGCATCTTGAAAAATAAAATGTAACCACTCATACAGTTGAGTCATCATGAAATCAACTCTTGGAATTGGGAGACATGGTGTGTTCAGGACCTGTCCGCATAGGAAATGAGACTAGCCGTGTGTGCCCTGTGTGATGTAATATATTCTCTCCTCCTTCAGGGTGAAGGTGGGGATTTGCTTGTTGTGATTTTCCCTCAACTCCTCTTTTAGAGTCTTCTTACTGAAAGTACTTAGTGTTCCCTTAGATCTCTAATCCCACGCTCCTCCTTTCTAGCTGATCAAACCCTTATTATGAATGCTTCGCGGTAGACTTTGCACAATGGGTTTTGCTGTCTTCTCACTCAGATAAGATGGATGTGTTGTTTTTGCTGGCTACACCCAATGGCCTCTCAAACCCTGATTCTTTTCAGCTGGGTGTGTGAATTCTGACCTTATTTGGCAAGCCCTTGGCTGTGTGAGAGTCCAAATATGATTTCTTGGTTTAAAAAGCACCAAGATAAAAGCTCCTTCTTGGCCTGGGTGGCACGATTTCTCCAGAACTAGGTCAATGAGGCATGCCGATGATTTAACACTCTTAGTCTAGCCCAGCTTTGACAGAGGTACAAGATTCTCTTCTCTTAAATGCAACCACTTTGTTGCGTGCAAAGTGATTTTGAGAAGGGAAGCCCAGGAGTGAATGATGTCCAGTGGAATGCGGCAGTCTTGGAGAGCCAGCATTATGGAATGCCTCTGAGAGGCCCATGGCCGTCAGGGACTCTGTATTCCAGAGCTCCCGTATTTTAAAGCTAACAAGTGTGATGACTGCCTTAACCTCTGAACTGGTCTTGCACCCTCCGTTCTTCCCATTCCATCCCCAGTTGGACACCAGTGAACTTTCTGAGATGTAAATCTGATCCTGTCCCTCCCCTTCTGAAATTCTTCTCCAGAGGCCCTGTGCCTTTGGAATCCCCAACATAAAAAAATAACCACTTTGATTTTCATTCCCTGCCAGCTCTTCCAGGCTCATCGTTTTCCTGACTTACTATTCAGAGTTTGAGATGACTGATCCAATTTTATCATCATAACAACCCTATTAAATTAGCGTTATTTAAATCATCACATACCTCCCTTCATTTATCGGTTCCATATTGACTAAATGGCAGCTTCTCAAACACAATATGCTTTAGCATACCTATGTCTTCACACATGTGATGTCTTCTGTTTGGAATTTCTTCACCCATCCCTCCCCACCTCTCCCTAGTACTTGGCTAAGTCTTAATTCTTCTTTAGGATTTAAGGTCAGATGTTAACTGATGTTGGATGGGTTTTTTGAGCCACCCAGACTAAGAAAATACTTATTTCCTGTGTTTATCTTTTGTACGCACAGAAAATTTTGTGTTTACTTTTAAGATCATATATAGCATATAGTCATGTGATTATTTAGGGAGAGTACTGTTTTTCTCTGATGGTAATCATATATTACAGTTGAGAGGCTTTGTCTGTAGTTTGGGATTGGAAGGAGAGGAGAGAAATGAGACCAGAGGACCTAAGGCCAGGCTAAGGAAGAAGGGTTGGAGCTGACCAAGGAAGTATCAAGACTGATCAGTCAGAATGGAGGCCGATGCAGAGATGGGCTGCTCGCCACTATTCCACATCAAGGGTCTGCAAACTCCAGCCCAAGAACCACTTCCACTCACCACCTGTTTTTGTAAATAAAGTTTCATTAGAACACAGCGCCACCCATGTGTTTACAGATTGTCTCTACAATGACAGAATTGAGTCATTGCAGCACAGAGTGTATGACCCTCAAACCTGAAAATATTTACCATCTGTCACTTGATAGAAGGAGTTTTGTCAGCCTTGCTGGAGATGAGCAGTTAGGTCCTCAAACCAGCAGCTTAGTTACCAGCACACATTTCCAGGTTTCACGAACTCAGTGAAAAGCTCTGGGTATAGGGTCCGCTGATCTGTGTAATAAGCCCTTCAGGTAAAATATGAAGACCCCTGCTCTCCATTCCTACTCCTGTGGCTAAGTACTTGGGGCTTGATGACTGCCAGGCAGCTGAAGCTAGGAGAAACAGATACCAATGTAAAGCAAGGAGGGCACAGTCAGAAAACAAGGCAGGGAGCAAACCAAAGAACAGATTCTGAAGCACAGATCCCAGGAAGGAAGGGACTCTGGTGTGTCCCACTGTCTTGCCCAGAATGGCAAGGGTGTGTGGGTGTGTGAGAGAGAGACAGTGCAGGCATGCATGGGTGGGTGTGTGTGTGAATGCAGGCATGCGTGTGTGCTTGGAAGGGAGTCCATCCCAGAGTGTGAATCTGGGGCATACAGGTGGAAAACAGGAAGCAGGCACCCCTGGCCAGAGAGCCTCAGGACTGAGGCTGAAACCCCTTCATAGAAACAGATCAGAACTAAGAACTGAGCAACAGAGACAAATGTTTCAGAGTGTGATGATTTATATAAGATTCTAACTTTCATTTAATCTCAGGTTCACTCCTCATTCGCTGCCCTGGGATGTGTATTATTCTTGGTGTCTTGTTCTTACCATCCCAGCTCAGCTGCACCCTGATTCAGTCTTATATAGTTTACTCAACCTCCCTAACTGAAGGAATCAGTGTGAGCACTTAGCAGTATCTGATATTTCTCGGCTACAGAAATGTTTCTTCATTCTCCGAATCACATCTTATTTTATGTTGTCATAAAGGTTGCCAAATGTTACTAGTATTTATCCATATTTACTCCAGTGATAACATTTATTTGCCAGTATTATTTCTTTTATTTGTCTTCAAAGAAACTTCTGCTAAATAGTCCATGTTGTAATCTGAAGCCCAAGTTACTGTGCTTTTTCTCATTTAGAAACATATCACAAACTTTTTAAAAAAATCCAGAATAGATCTAAACCCTGAGACAATATTTGTTAACATGGAATAAATCACTTTGAGGTTCTGTTATTTAGTAAAATATACATACATTGGGGAAAAAATGTAATTTCTAAATCTGTCATAATACATTTGCCCCTAGTTTTTAAGTACTCTGCATGAAGCTTTTTATCTTTACTAGGGTAGATATTTACTAGATATTTCTAGATATTTTTATCTTTTTTTAAAAAATTACGTCAGAAACATCTAAAAGAGAAAATAAGATTATTGAGGACTTTACTGGGTAAATATTATTTCATAATTTTTCAGTGATAACTAAATCTATGTCAAAGAGGCATCAACTGAAACCTTTATAACTTTTGGCACAGTTACATTTTGAAAGTAAAATTAGTGTTTTAGGCTTTTTTTTTTTAATTCCGTAAATGTCATGGGAATTTTATCACGTTTCAACACTTGCTGAATATGTAATTCCCATAGTGACCATTAGTGGCCATCTGTGTAAGGTAATACATGTTTGGGATGAAATTGATTACGGCCTAAACACTCTTGTGTTAAGATCAGGAAAAGCACGCAAAGTTCAAATCTTTTTTCCTAATGATCGTTATGTAGCTAAAGATATTAATTTCCAGAGACTGAACAGTCTATCACTCAAGACCTAATCTCACAACAAATGACATCGAAGCCAAAGGAAAGGAAGCCGCAGAGCTGTCCACTAAAATTAGTAAGTGCCCTGCTCGAGGAGCTCTCGGGATAAAGGCGAAATGAACAGCTTTCAGATGCAGTGTTTCTTTTACAGGCAGCAAGGTAAACCCACTGCAGTTTTGCTGAATATTCAGAAATGTTTCACTAGAAATTCCTGTTCTCATAGCCACCAGCACACTGCACATTAACCTGCTATGACATTTCTCAACATGTACATTGCTGGCCCTACATCTTTGGTACTTTATTTTTGCCTGGTTTGAAAAATGTTTCCTTTTTACCGGTACAAAACCAGCTGCTTTCCTTCTTTCAAATGTGCTTTCAATATAATCTCCACCAGCGCAGTCATTTTATTTTTATTAGGCTTGTTCACGGCAGTGGATACCCGTGTACTTCCTGTGCTCATTTATCCCCTTAGAGTAGAACTAAAAAACATACAAATATATTTGTTTATTTATTTCTAATTAATGTATTCACATCTTGGCTTTCATATTATCTACCCCAGGGTTTTGTGAAATATTACCCAAAAAAATTTCTTTTTTGGTTTAAAATTTTTGAGAGCATGTATGACTCAACTATCTTCATGAGATCCTTTAAAAATCTTATCATGCCTTCTGTAGAACATCTAACATTTAAAAACGGCTCTATCCTGGTCTTTGCTGGGATGTGGGCCAGAATGATTTAGCTACTAATGCCCCAAGAGTAGCTGAAAGAATTGATGAAATCATTGTCTCAGCGTTGAAATTCATCAATTGTGAGGCTAGCATAGTTGCTGCTGAACTGGTCTTCCTTTTCATTCTTGAACTTCTTGATGATAATTATTCATCAGGTTTTGATAGATTTCAAATCTGCTTCCCATTAAAGATAATAAAGTAATGCCATGTTTTTAAAGAAGGAAATTTGCCTTCCTGTCGTATATATTATATACTAAGAAGTCATGCATCAAGTGCACCTAATAGCTGTGTAAGTTATTTGGAGTATATTGAAGGCAAAATGGTCTAGATTGCGACAGTACTTTAGAACATTTGGATTTGGGTGTTTGGGGTTTTTTGGTTTTTTTTTTTCTTTGTCATGCATTCTCTGCAAATATGTCAAACTCTGACTATCAGTCTTCTGGGGATACAATATAAAGATGAATAAGACATGGTCCATGCTTTTTCTTTCAATTTAAAACTTCACTTTCTTTATAAAAGACTCCCCAGAGCCCTTCTTCAGCATCACCTCAGTACCTGGGCTTACAGGGTCTTCCTTGAGTCAGCGCTTAGTGCTCAGGCCAGCATTCTTACAAGGAATATGCCCAAGACAGGGCCCTACCCTCCCTGTTGTCAAATTGGGACATCAACCTGCAACCAGAGCAAGACCTCCATTTGTTCCTCTCCTTAATATTACTTGAGTAGAGAAGTACTTGAATAAAGAAGTCAGTACTAGCCCTTAACACACTGATGCCCATTTCATTTACTTCAGCCAATATTTATGAGACTGAGAGCTGACTGTTGTTCTGGACACCATCATTGACAGAAGGGACAAGAATGGAATGGGCAATACAGGCAATCTTGGTTCAAGCCCTACCCTTCTGTAATCTTACCCCAGTATTCACTGTCGTTTATCATTGCCCCTATCTGGGCTTCTGTCACCTCATTTGTAAAACAAGGAGCTTGGAGACATGGTCCCTACTTTTGAACAAAACTACCAGAGTCATACATTTAAGCAGTTAACCTTAATATGGTAAATTAAGGGCTTCCCTGGTACCTCAGACAGTTAAGAATCTGCCTGCAATGCAGGAGACCTGGGTTCAACCCCTAGGTTAGGAAGCTCCCCTGGAGAAGAGAATAGCAATCCACTCCAGTATTCTTGAACAGAGAATTCCATGGACAGAGGAGACTGGCAGGCTATAGTCCATGAGGTTGCAGAGTCAGATAAGACTCAGCAACTAACACTTTCACTTTCAAGATATGTAAAAATGGCAAAGCTCTATCAGAGCACAGCAGAGGGAAAAACTTGAGTTAAGAAGTAAATGAAAACTTCGAAAAAGCAGTAGCTTTTGAATTTGGACTTGCAGGGTGAGCCAGAGCAGGGCAGTGGGGGATATCAGGGCAGTGGAGGATATGTGTGTATCTATGTCTATACGTATACATGTAAATATATACATGTGTGTATGTACAAACACGAACAGAAGCAGAAGATATTAAGGTGGCAAGATAGAGGTGGCAAGAATACACAAAAGAACTATACAAAAAAAGATCTTCATGACCCAAATAACCATGATGGTGTGATCACTGACCTAGAGTCAGATATCCTGGAATGTGAAGTCAAGTGGACCTTAGGAAGCATCACTACAAACAAAGCTAGTGGAGGTGATGGAATTCCAGTTGAGCTATTTCAAATCCTGAAAGATGATGCTGTGAAAGTGCTGCACTAAATATGTCAGCAAATTTGGAAAACTCAGCAGTGGCCACAGGACTGGAAAAGGTCAGTTTTCATTCCACTCCCAAAGAAAGGCAATGCCAAAGAATGCTCAAACTACCGCACAATTGCACTCATCTCACAGCTAGTAAAGTAATGCTCAAAATTCTCCAAGCCAGGCTTCAGCAATATGTGAACCACGAACTTCCAGATGTTCAAGCTGGTTTTAGAAAAGGCAGAGGAACCAGAGATTAAATTACCAACATCCACTGGATCATCGAAAAAGCAAGAGAATTCCAGAAAAACATCTATTTCTGCTTTATTGACTATGCCAAAGCCTTTGACTGTGTGGATCACAATAAACTAGAAAATTCTTCAAGAGATGGGAATACCAGACCACCTGACCTGCCTCTTGAGAAACCTGTATGCAGGTCAGGAAGCAACAGTTAGAACTGGACATGGAACAACAGACTGGTTCCAACAGGAAAAGGAGTACGTCAAGGCTGTAATTGTCACCCTGCTTGTTTAACTTCTATGCAGAGTACATCATGAGAAACGCTGGGCTGAAAGATGCACAAGCTGGAATCAAGATTGCCGGGAGAACTATCAATAACCTCAGATATGCAGATGACGCCACCCTTATGGCAGAAAGTGAAGAGGAACTAAAGAGCCTCTTGATGAAGGTGAAAGTGGAGAGTGAAAAAGTTGGCTTAAAGCTCAACATTCAGAAAACTAAGATCATGGCATCCGTTCCCATCACTTCATGGCAAATAGATGGGAAAACAGTGGAAACAGTGGCTGACTTTATTTTGGGGAGCTCCAAAATCACTGCAGATGGTGACTGCAGCCATGAAATTAAAAGATGCTTACTCCTTGGAAGGAAAGTTATGACCAACCTGGACAGCATATTAAAAAGCAGAGACATTACTTTGCCAACAAAGGTCTGTCTAGTCAAGGCTATGGTTTTTCCAGTGGTCATGTATGGATGTGAGAGTTGGACTGTAAAGAAAGCTGAGTGCCGAAGAATTGATGGTTTTGAACTGTGGTGTTGGAAAGACTCTTGAGAGTCCCTTGGACTGCAAGCAGATCCAACCAGTCCATTCTGAAGGAGATCAGCCCTGGGTATTCTTTGGAAGGACTGATGCTATAGCTGAAACTCCAGTACTTTGGTCACCTGATGGGAAGAACTGACTCATTGGAAAAGACCCTGATGCTGGGAAAGATTGAAGGAGGGAGGAGAAGGAGACGGCAGATGAGATGGTTGGATGGCATCACCGACTTGACGAACCTGAGTTTGCGTACGCTCTGGGAGTTGGTGATGGACGGGGAAGCCTGGCGTGCTGCAGTCCATGGGGTAGCAAATAGTTGGACACAGCTGAGCGACTGAACTAGACTGAATGCATGTGCACACATCTATGTTTCAGCATTGTGGCGGAGACTGTTAACTGGCTAATTTACTACCTACTCCCATCCCCGTTCTGCCTTGCCACCTCCACTAAGTCTAGAAAAGTTAAATGTTGGTAGTTAGGGACGGCCATGTAGCACCATCTGGCCAGTTGCTATTTTTGGAAATACACTGAGGAATTTTATAAACCCTTTTGCTCTTCAAATAAGAGATGGATACATTTGGTTTCACCTCCTAATTCTTGTCTTCACAGTGGTTGTTGTAGCTGTGACAGTCACATTGAGACATTGAGAGAGATCTAGAGAATAAGTGGAAATATAGTCAAGCCAACCATCTTCGGCCCAAAATACCCACTTCAGTACTAATGATGTAAGAAATATGGAACTTTACTTAAGCTACTTTTAGTCAGATTTTCCTATTATTTATAGCCAAAAACATTCCTAAGTAATAGACTCAGCAACTATACCCACACACACTCTCTCAATTTTACATGTTTGTATATATATTTAACTTTATTTTCCATACCTACCAAGACTTGGGGCTATTTTTAGACTTGGATTTTGATGAAAAGTAAATAGGACTTAATGTTAGAGAAAAAATAGAAAGTGGAATGCCTTCTTCGTTATTACCAACCCAGACACTATCCTTTGCAATAATTTCCCTTGTATCTGTTCTGTCCTTGTCTGATAGTGGAAATGAAACATGAAGGCAAGCAGGAAGAGAATGGTTGAGAAGAAAGATAAATGCTGAAGTAGTTCATTCTGGAAGTTAGGTTATGGGGAAATGCCTAAGACTAAGAATTAGTTTGTTGTGGCTTGCAGAACACCACTGGAAGGGTTCCCAAGTGGTGACAATGCCTAGTCACATGATAGATAGGTTTAAATCCTAGTCCGTCGTTGCGCATACCTATGTATTTAGGACCAAAAACACCATTAGCTGTTTCCATTTGGCAAGCCAGGGTTCCCTAGCAGCCAGGAGATTGTTCTCCCTTTCCTGCCATTTAGGAAGTTGAGAGAAGAAACCATTCTTCTTTGTCCGAGATTGGAACAGCTTTCCACAGAGTGTTTTGGTTTTGTTCAGTCTTATATGAAAGATACCATCAAATAAGCAAGAGATCTTTAATGGACTCCGACCTTCCATGACACAAACGTGGAACCAAGTTAAAAACACTCAGCCTGTTCTTTCGTTCAGAGACCAGTGCGGTTGCTTTGTTTATTGCGCCTTTATTCATCCTAACTGTATTGTGTGTCTAGATTTCCTGACTCTGTATGCGATTGTCATTTAATAATGTCAGCATGTAACTTTGCTCTTTTTCAACCAGGTCACTTGGATTATTCTTCACTGTGGTGACCTTCCATAGTTTGTGTTTTTATTTTTTCTTAGTAGCTGCCTGCTCCTATTTAACTGTTTTTGATTCCCTCCTTCTACCTGTGTGTGTGTGTGTGTGTGTGTGTGTGTTCAGAATCAGTTCCTTACCTTAGAGGGGAGGAAGGTAGCTTCAGTGTGTGTGTGTGTGTGTGTGTGTGTGTGTGTGTTCAGAATCTTGTTCAGACACTTGTTTATGTGACCAAAGGTTATTTCTGAGACAGGAAGTAAGGTTTTGCCAGTTTTCATTGATCTAATAATTAATTCTGATTTTACAGAAAGAGTTTATATTAGTCAGCTTGGGCTGCCATAATCGAATATGGCATGTTAGGTGACTTAAGCATCAGAAAGTTATCTCTTCACAGTCCTAGGAGCTTACCTTAGGGGGGAGGAAGGTAGCTTCAGTCTTCTGTCAGAAGTACTGGTTGAGATTTAGGAATCCTTGAGAGAAAAAACTCAATGGGATAGTTGGAATTCACACTGAATTCATGGATTATCATTTAGTCTCTGATTTTAAAACACTTTAATGTTTTGTTCCTAAAGACTCTAAACCATTTTCTTAATCTTAAAAATGTTGCTGCTCTTTTTCTTCAGAATCTTCAACTACTGGGAGCCACAGCCATTGAGGATAAATTACAAGATCAAGTGCCTGAAACCATAGAAACTCTAATGAAAGCAGACATCAAAATCTGGATCCTTACAGGAGACAAGCAGGAAACTGCCATTAACATTGGTAATTCAGCTAGTTTAAACTTTATGTCATGGTGCTTTTTAACATGTTTTGATACATTTTAGAAGATATATTTGAGGTATTTCAAGATTTGAAAGATTTAGTGTTTTGAGATTTCCTTATTTGTGGTTTCACTCAGCTTATCTATTTACTTATGGCCCCAGTCAGAGAAGGCAATGGCACCCCACTCCAGTACTCTTGCCTGGAAAATCCCATGGACGAAGGAGCCTGGTAGGCTGCAGTCCATGGGGTCACTAAGAGTCAGACACGACTGAGCAACTTCACTTTCACTTTTCACTTTTCACTTTCATGCATTGGAGAAGGAAATGTTCTTGCCTGGTGAATCCCAGGGACGGGGGAGCTTGGTGGGCTGCCGTCTATGGGGTCGCACAGAGTCGGACACAACTGAAGCGACTTAGCAGCAGCAGCAGCAGCAGCATGGCCCCAGTGCCCCCTTTAAAGATGCAGTGATTATCTATACAGCCAAACTTTAGCTCTTGCAGCCACATAGTGCCCTCTCTCACCTTTGAACTCTGCCTGCCCCTAATTCACCTCCTTAATTGACACACGTGGATGAACTTTCTGCAGTTGTCTGCCAGAGTCTGGAGACTAGAATTATGGCAAGCTTGTATACTGACACTTGTTTATGTGACCAAAGGTTATTTCTGAGACAGGAAGTAAGGTTTTGCCAGTTTTCATTGATCTAATAATTAATTCTGATTTTACAGAAAGAGTTTATATTAGTCAGCTTGGGCTGCCATAATCGAATATGGCATATTAGGTGACTTAAGCATCAGAAAGTTATCTCTTCACAGTCCTAGGAGCTGGAGTCCCAAATCAAGATGTCAGCAAGTTGGTTTCTCCCAAGGCCTCTCCTCTTGGCTTGCAGACGGTCACATCTCTGTGTGTCCGCGCCTGACCTCTCCTCTGTGGATGCTCACAGCGCGTCTGGTGTTCTGTCCTCTTCCTATAAGGACACTAGTCCTGTTGGATGAGGGATCACCCTTATGATCTCGTTTAACTTTAACTCTTTGAAGACCCTGTCTCCAAATACTGTCACACTGGTGGCTGGGGCTTCAACATATGAATTGGGAGGTGGGACAAAATTCAGTCTGTAACAGAGGAGAAAAGTAATGTTTGCTGGTAGAGGCCTGTAGTACCAATAATGTGCAAGAAAAATAGTCATTTCCCCCCCCAAATTCAGCAGTAGCATGTTGCCTGAGCACTGTGAACCCTGACATCAACCTCTGGATAATACTGATTATACAAATTACACACAAAACTCTCCCAAAATTAAAGAAACCATTTCAGGAGTATTCACAAACTAAAACCACATTTTTTGAAAGTCATTAAGTATCATCTATATTAAAAAAAAAAAAGATTTTAGCTAATATTCCTTTTAGAAATGTGAGTAATCAGTATATTCTGTGATAAATACTATACTTATAAATATAGTATTTATATTAAACTATGAATACTATAAATTCATAGTTCAGTTCAGTTGCTCAGTCGTGTCTGGCTCTTTGCGACCCCACGAATTGCAGCACTCCAGGCCTCCCTGTCCATCACCAACTCCCAGAGCTCACTCAGACTCACGTCCATCGAGTCAGTGATGCCATCCAGCCATCTCATCCTCTGTCGTCCCCTTCTCCTCCTGCCCCCAATCCCTCCCAGCATCAGAGTCTTTTCCAATGAGTCAACTCTTCGCATGAGGTGGCCAAAGTACTGGAGTTTCAGCTTTAGCATCATTCCTTCCAAAAAACACCCAGGACTGATCTCCTGGAGATCAGGAGACCTGGAAAATGCAAATAAGATAAAGTAGTGTAACTACAGATAGAGGGGGAATAAATGGTGGTTAAGAGTGATCCGTGGGGAAGATGAACAGTCCTCAGGATGGTCCTGGATATGTAGCCAGTGTGAAAATACCTATGAAAAGGAGAGAAGGGTGGTGGTTTCTAGTAACCCTTAACTTCTAGAATCCTAAAAGTTGTTCCTAGAAAAAGGAAAGTAAGATTCATTCATTCAGCAAATGATTATGGTGCCTGTGGTACCAGGCATCAGTTAAGAACACAGAACAAAACGTATCAGAACCTCTGCCATCGGAACTCAGATTCTGGTCAGGGAAACAGACAATAATATAAATGAGAAAAACACATAATATACTTCATGGCAATAATTGTTCTAAAGAAAAATAAAGCAGGGAAGGGAGAATAGGGCATTACACTGCTGCTGTTGCTGGAAAGTGGCTTTAGTCGTGTCTGACTCTGTGCGACCCCATAGACGGCAGCCCACTAGGCTCCTCTGTCCCTGGGATTCTGCAGGCAAGAATACTGGAGTGGGTTGCCATTTCCTTCTCCAATGCATGAAAGTGAAAAGTGAAAGTTTTCACTTTACACAGAGGGGTTCAATTTTAAATCAGGAAGTCAGGAAGAAGTATTGAAAAAGTGAAAGCCCAGAAACAACCTATGAGAAGAAAGGGAGCTTGTCACTCAAATGATTCGGGACAGCTGTCTTCTGTCCAACAGAAAGAGCAGATATGCCCAGGGCTAGAGGAGGAGAAGAGGTGAGCGGTGTAACAGAGCTCAGGTTGGATGGAGCCACCTACACTGTTGTCCAGTCTTGGCATTTACTCTGAGATGGAAAACCACTGCATGGTACTGAACAAAGTGGAGGAAACACTTGATCTGACTTTCCTATTAAAAAAAAAAAAAACTCTATGTATCTGTCTGGCTGCTAGACTCAGAGTAGACTCAAAGGGAAGCAAGTATTGAAGCAGGAAGGCCAGACACTGTTGAATTCATCCAAGCAGGACATGGTGATGCTTGGACCTGGGTGGTAAAATAGAGGTGGTGAGGAATGGTTGGACTCTGGATGTATTTTTGAAGGTACAGCCAACAGGATTGATTGATAGATTAGACACAGAGTATGGGAGAAAGGAAGGAGTCCCAGGTAACTTCAAGGTGCTTTAGCCTTAGCAATTGAAGGATGGAGTTGCCATTAACCAAATGAGGAAGACTAAAGGAGGAGCGAGTTTTCTGGAGGGAAAACTTCCTTCTTTCTGAAGGGAGGTTAAGCGCCTAATTTTAGATGTGTTAAGTTGGAGATGTTTATTTTACACCTAAATGTCTGCTGTAAAGTAGGCACTGCCATGTGAGAGTCCAGAGTTCAGGAAAGAGGGATTTACGAGATCTAGAATGGTCAGCATTTCAGTCCAGTTCAGTCGCTCAGTTGTGTCCAGCTCTTTGCAACCCCATGGACTGCAGCACGCCAGGCTTCCCTATCTATCACCAACTCGCAGAGCTTGCTCAAACTCATGTCCATCAAATCAGTGATGCCATCCTACAATCTCAATCTCTGTTGTCCCCTTCTCCTGCCTTCAATCTTTCCCAGCATCAGGGTCTTTTCCAATGAGTCAGTTCTTCACATCAGGTGGCCAAGGTATTGGAGTTTCAGATTTAGCATCAGTCCTTCCAATGAATATTAGGACTGATTTCCTTTAGGATAGACCGGTTTGATCCTCTTGCAGTCCAAGGGACTCTTGAGAGTCTTCTCCAACATAACAGTTCAGAAGCATCAATTCTTCAGTGCTCAGCTTTCTTTACAGTCCAACTCTCACATCCATACATGAATATCTGGAAAAACCATAGCCTTGGCTAGATGGACCTTAGTTGGCAAAGTAATATCTCTGCTTTTTAATATGCTGTCTAGGTTGGTTGTAACTTTTCTTCCAAGGAGTAAGCATCTTAATTTCATGGCTTCAATCACCATCTGCAGTGATTTGGGAGCTCCCCAAAATAAAGTCAACCAGTGTTTCCACTGTTTCCCCATCTATTTGCCATGAAGTGATGGGAACGGATGCCATGATCTTAGTTTTCTGAATGTTGAGCTTTAAGCCAACTTTTTCACTCTTCTCTTTCACTTTCATCAAGAGGCTCTTTACTTTCTGCCATAAAGGGGGTGTCATCTGCATACCTGAGGTTATTGATATTTCTCCTGGCAATCTTGATTCCAGCTTGTGCTTCCTCCAGCCCAGCATTTCTCATGATGTACTCTGCATATAAGTTACATAAGCAGGGTGACAATATACAGCCTTGACGTACTCCTTTCCCGATTTGGGATCAGTCTGTTGTTCCATGTCCAGTTCTAACTGTTGCTTCTTGACCTGCGTACAGATTTCTCAGGAGGCAGGTAAAATGGTCTAGTATTCCCATCTCTTGAAGACTTTTCCACAGTTTGTTATGATCCACACAGTCAAAGGCTTTGGCATAGTCAATAAAGCAAAAATAGATGTTTTTCTGGAACTCTCTTGCTTTCTGGATGATCTATTGGGTGTTGGCGATTTGATCTCTGGTTCCTCTGCCTTTTCTAAATACAGCTTGAATATCTGAACGTTCACAGTTCATGTACTGTTGAAGCCTGGCTTGGAGAATTTTGAGCATTACTTTGCTAGCGTGTGAGATGAGTGCAATTGTGCAGTAGTTTGAACATTCTTTGACATTGCCTTTCTTTGGGATTGGAATGAAAACTGAGGAATGAGATCACGAAAGAAATAAGTGTAGATGGTACTGTTTTACATGTGAGCTGGGCCAAAAAGGTTGCCTATTTTTGTCTAGCCACGTTCAGCTGTAGGCAAACAAGTGGGCAGAGTTGGTTTGATCAGCAGGTGAGTTTGCCCTGCACCAAGTACAGCAAAGCAAGAGAGAGCAGGAGAAAAGAAAATGTGATAACAGTCCAAGGGCAGGGAGATAGATAGTGGTGGGATCAATGGTCCAAGAGAAACCCAGACAACCTCCTGCATCCTTCTCCCAAACAACCGCTGGCCCATCTTCTGCTCTACATGTTGGTCATCATGAAGGGTATGCCATAGGCACTTAACAGTTTTCAGAACATTGAGAATCCTTACTGTATTCTCTTTCCATGTTTGTTTATCAAGGCAGCCTTAACCTGTCAGGTGATGTCCTTGTATCTTATCCCTCTTTTATAGCAAGCAGAGTATTTCTTTTTCAAACTTCTGCAGATCTAGAAGACAGCTGACTGCCATCTTTCTTGTTCAAATAGATAGCATTTTAATTTTACCAAAGAATATATATAAAATTCATAAGTTTTGTAGTTTTAGCATTTTAACATCTTCATCTTCTTTCTCTAGAGAAATTAATTATGTCAACCAATTTACTCTGTTTGGACATAGGGCACTCCTGCAAACTTCTGAGGAAGAACATGGGAATGATTGTTATAAATGAAGGCTCTCTTGATGTAAGTAAGATTGTCTTTTTGAAAAACTTTTAGTAACTTACCTTGTATTTTATATTCAGCTAACTTGAGACATTTTGTTTTCCTGGGTTAAAAGGTGCCTTATTACTGTCATTCTGCTGGAACAAATGTACACTGTTTTGAACCACTGATGTAAATAGACACTAGTTTTGTGTCTTTAACAGCTAAAAGAAATTGCTAAACGTTGTGAGACCAAAAAGCTGCTTTACAAAAGCGTTATGTCAAGAGATTGCTGAGTGACTACAGCTTCTTTGTATCTGCCTGAGTATTTTGTATATTTCAGTATTACTACATATTATATATGTAATATTTCAGTATTAATATTTTGCTTCTTTTTTAAAAAAATGTGAAAGCTATTGAACAACACCAAATAGCCAACAGTCAACTCTTTTTTTAATGTCTGAAGTTCAGAATTGACATAGAAATTCCTAGGATATCTTTTTTCATGACTAAGATCGCATGAAGTTATATTTGGAAAAGAGGGAAACATTTTTTAGGAGTATAAAAGATAGAAGTTAACCCCCAAAATGTAGGTCATGACCTGTAAATATTTCAAAGGAAAGATGACTATTTGCAATTTAAGGTGGAAGACAGAACAGGAAAGGTGATATACAGCTGCTTGAAATAGCCCTTGTGACGCAAAGAGCAGAACAGAGGAAACCTGATAACTAGGGATGTTGGAGAAGCTGAGAGGCCACCTCTGTGGAAGGGATGGTGAAGAAGTAGATGTTTAGAAGTTAGGTATAGACAGGAAATTACATGTAAGAAGTACTTTGTTTCTGATTTTTAGACTGGAATGATGATCTCTTCTTTATTATTGTACTTAAAATGCGCTTCCCTTTCTTGTGAGATCTTTGAGCACCTTGTAGCCTGAGGAATAATATATGATTTTGCAATCATGGGAACTGCTTATGCCTTTAATTATTGGAGAAGTGCTTTTTGTGAACCAGGCTTTAATCCTAAAAACACAAACAAAAACAAAACAAAAGCCAGCCCTCCAAAAGCTTACAAATATTAAGAGAAGTAAATTGCATACAAGTAATAATGCAAAACAAATAGGTAAGTAAGGTAGATAACTTGCTGTGAAAATATCATGAAGTTTAAGGAACTATTTACAAAGTAAGTGGCATTTAGTTACATAAAGGTGAGTAAAACTTGAGTCACTGAGTAAGAGGAGCAGAAGCAGAAAGTTAGTGCAAGTTAAGTTCCTCTGTTGGGGCCTGAAAGAGGAACATTAAACTTGAACACAAGATTATAATTTTTTAAGTATGTTTTCTTTGAATAAATACAGGCACAGAATGTAAAACTTAAAAGTTAGGAAAAGAGAAAATATAGATGATAAAAAGTGAATCTCTCACCTTTCTTTTTTTATTTTATTGAAGTATAGTTGATTCCAATGTTGTGCTAATTTCCACTGTACAGGAAAATGACTCAGTTTTATATATATATGTATATATATGTATAGACACACACACATACATATATGTAGGTATGTAATGTATATATATATATATATATATATATATATATACTGTTTCATATTCTTTTCCATTATGGTTTATCACGGGATATTGAATATAGTTCCCTGTGCTGTATAGTAGGACCTTGTTGTTTATAAATCTCCCACCTTTATATCCAAGCTACTAGTTTACCTCCCCAGGGATGGCCGCTAGTTCCAGTTCGTGTGTTCATCCAGAGATGTTCTGCCATATCTAAGGGATTTATGTGCATGTCAGTTGACACATCCTTTGTTGTTAAACACATTACAGCATCCTGTCCACACTCCTTGATACTGCACTTTGTTTTTCTCACTTAATATATCTTAGCAGTTGTTTTATAATGGTCCGTATGAAGCTACCCAATTCATTTTAACAGTGGGCACAGTATTTATAAGGCGTCCATTAAAAAGTGACAGAGGGGGTTAAACCTGGAGAGGTAATCTCAGGTCAATTGTGGAAAGCTAGGCCAGGTTTGAGAGTTGCCTTCATAGGCAAGGGGCATGACTTCATCAGCCTCTTAAAAGAGGTGTGATGTATAGAAGCAGTTAGCAAGTTGGAAGGGTGCAGACAAGGGACCAGGATAAGAGTCAGAGAGGAGGAAATGGGGGCACAGTGCCAGCGATGTGATGTAAAGTTCAGGGATACTTATCCCCATGGGGGTCCCTGGAAAAGGAGCCATCCAAGGTGGTTCCAGAACTGGATTGCAGTTGTTCACAGCCTTACAAAAACTTCAGTGTGAACGTTTCCATAATCCCTATAAACCTTTAGGCCTTTGTCAGCATCATAGGTTAAACGTGATGCACAGACTTTCTGACACTTGAAGGAAACCAGAAGTGGGACCTGTGAGACTGAAGTGAAAGCATGGTTGATCACATGCTTGATGTGACATCCTTTCCTTTTTGTCTGGATTTAGGCTTTCACCTTACATAGAGTGTGCTGGCATTGCTCTTTTTGTTTTCACCTGTTTCATCATTTTTCTCCAGCTCTTGGATAAACACATCCAAATGTTCTTGAAGTGTTTTTAGTGTCAAATGATATAAGCAGTAATCTCAAGAAAAAAAATAAAGAGAGAAAACTGAAATACTGAAAATATTCTGTGCACTGAATCCTGTATTATTAAGACAGAGGCATTTATTTTCATTTTGAAGTTACCAAGATGGTAACTCAAAAGTCATAGACACTTCAAAGGTTTTTGCACTTTGTGTTGCTACAAGAGCAAACATAAATCGTCCCAGGGGAATGCTCAGTTTCGATGAGAGCAAGGACCCCGTCTGTCTATTTTGGTCTGCGATCTCTGTCAGTCTCCAGCAAGCTGCCTAGCTCATTGTTGTGGGCGTGCTCAGTTGCTCAGTCATGTCCGACTCTTTGTGACTCCATGGACTGTAGCCCACCAGGCTCCTCTGTCCATGGAATTCTCCAGGCAAGAATACTGGCTTGGGTTGCCATTCCCTTCTCCAGGGGATATTCCTGACCCAGGGATAGAACTCAAATCTCCTACATTGGCAGGCTGATTCTTTACCACTGAACCATAAATATTTGAGAAATGAGTTACTGAATAATGTTTAATTAAGGGCTCCCTTTTTTAAAAATTTGTGTATCAATTTTAAATGTGGTAATAGTCGATCATATCTGATATTTAAAGAGCAAAGTGATTGGAAACGGCCTTAACAATTTGTGTTGGTTTGGTGTGAAAGATCACAGGCAGACGCTATGGCTGAGCAGATTGACACTGACTCATCCAGCATTGGACTGCCTCTGGTTCTCGCACTGGAGGAGGCTTTTTCTCCCAGGCAGTTAATCGGTGACTTTAACAGATCTGGCTGTCTGGGGTCAGACCTGCTGCGGTGAACTCATTTGCTTCGTAGCAGGAAAGGAAACCCCACTTTGCATCATAGCTCCTCCAGGTCTTGTGTGATACAACCCACGGCTGAGATTTCAGGCAAATCATTAGAATGAGTCTAGGGAAATCATTATTTTTCATTGCCATGGAAAAGCAAAGTATTCTCTGTGTTCACATTTGTACTGATAATAATAAAAGGGTTATTATTCCATCAGCACAAAGCGTAATTAATTTTCAAGTAATAAACTTAGAAACACACCACCTTAGGAAATAATATAATAGGAAATAAATTGTAGGTGTGCAAAGTTTTGTCAAATCACGATTTTAATGAATGTACTCAAATCACTCTGAACAGCAGCACAGTGGTTCAGGGCCCAGTTCTGCCCCAACCTGAGTGGTGGACTCTGGACAAGCGGAAATTAGAGAACTTCTCTAAGCCACTTGCACTGCTTCTGAGGTAATGATAATGTTACCCTTGGCATAGGATTGGTATGGTTAGCACAGGGCACAGCACATATAAAATGAATGTTACAAAATTTTGTAGAAAAATAGCCCATGTTGAAATCCTGCTCTACAGACCTAATATGGAAATCTGACTTTTCTGCCTCTGTACATTCCCAGCTCCTCTCCCAGAAGAGCAGCACTCCCCGCTAGCATGATGCCTGAGTGCAGAGCTGGGGGTTCTCACTCAGTCACCTACCCAACTATTGCCAGATGCTCACAGTGTCAGCAAGAGAGGTTCGTAGGAAGCTTGATCATATTGCTTTTAATTTAGGAAGTAAGAATTTTATGGGTAAGCATCTTTAATAATCATGTAAAGTTGATCAAAATCTGTTAGATATTTAAAATAAGCAGATGATTTAGGTAACATGTAACTTTTTATCATGTAACTTTGAGCTGTTTTATTAAGGGTTCTGTGATATTGATATGAGACGTTTTCTTAAGGGTCTGCTAAAGCAAGAATTTTAAATTACTGGCTTGAAGAATATTTTGTACTTCTTCTCTAAGTCTACAGAATGCCCAGAAATGATCCCGTTAAATTCTCAGAAACCCCTTTGGCTTAATGACCTAGATCCAGATTCTTCCAGCATCTCTTTTTTTTTTATTTCTATTGGAGTACAGTTTTTTTTACAGTGTTGTATTAGTTTTTGCTGTACAGCAAAGTGAATCAGTTATTCATATACATATATCCACTCTTTTTTGGATTCTTTCCCATAAAGGCCATTAGAGAGTAGTGAGCAGCATTCCCTGTGCTCTATGGTAGGCCCTTATTTGTTATCTGTTTTACATATAGTAATGTATATATGTCAATTCCAATTTCCCAATTTATCCCCCAGCATCTCTTTTATACTTTTGGTTTGCCATGAAGTAACGTGTTCAAAATATATCTGTTAAAACTGGAAACATCTAAAAATGTGAGCTAAGAACTAGAGAATCGACCTATCTTTAGCTGCCATTATCTAATTAATATATTTTAAAATGTAGTATAATGGGTTTATGTTATATTAAGGAGTGTGATGATTATAGTATTCAAATGCCCCATAGCATTCTAATTCTGTGAATCTCTGAAAATACTTCAGGTGACCCAGAATATTTGTTAATGGATATTATCTAACTTTCTGTAAAAGGTAGAGAGAAAGTAAAGACTGTTTCATTGAGATAGCTCAGGATTTCACTACCCTCATCTGTCAAGTCTGGGTAAGTGGAAGGAACCATAATTTCTCAAGCCATTAACTCTTTAGGTGCCCAAATGATCTTTCTTGGGTCTCACATGATACCCTTGTAACCTTGACCTCTCCTCCTTCTAGCACCTCCTAGGACAACTGTGGGATCTGTCCTGGGAGGCAGCTCTGGACCTTAAATTTGTTCCTATTGCTTCTTCTCCTCTTTTCTACTGTCTGGATTCCCTGGGAAAAAGAAAGGGGCAGAGAGGAAAATTATATTTATGGAATCAACAGGAATGATGGTTAAATATGTATGTGAGGAATTTGGAGAAATAAATTTCCTCTACTTGGAGTCAAAAGGCTTCAAGTCTTCCCTAATTTAACTCCTGAGAAACCCTGCCTGCCTCTCCTTCTGATCATCTGGGCACAGTTGGTTTTCAGTTTCTGCTTCTGTTGGTATTCACATTTAGCCTGATGAGGAGTCAGTACCCAATATATGGGAAGTGCAGAGTATGGATCCCAAAGAAAAATGCAGGCTTCTGACTATGTGAAGAGGAAGCTCTGCTGCCCCTGCAGGGTTCTATGCATGGCTGATAGAGTCATAAGAAACACTAGCTTATATTTGGACTAAAGATTTTACAGGGACAATCACATTTACACCTGAAAACATTAGTAGGCAGATACCATTATGCCCGGGCTTCCCTTGTGGCTCAGCTGTTAAAGAAACCTGGAGACCCAGGTTCAGTCCCTGGGTTGGGAAGATCCCCTGGAGGAGGGAAAGGCTACCCACTCCAGTATTCTGGCCTGGAGAATTCCACAGACTGTATAGTCCATGGGGTCACAAAGAGTTGGACACGACTGAGTGACTTTCACTTCACCATTATGCCCAATCTTGAAAGTAAACTTGACCTCTAGTGTTAAGCAAACTCTGGAGGATGTATGTAAGTCATTGGATTCTGGAGTCTAAGCAAATAGAATTTTCTGGAACCTAAGTTTCCAGTGACACTTGTAAAACAAGAGTAATAATAATACCCATCTCTAGGGTGTTGTGGGGGTTAAACCAAACAATACATTTTAAATACAATACCTAGCATTTAGTAAGCACGTTAAGAACTATGAACCACTGTTGTGATCATCGTTATTATTTCTTTTAACATCTTTATTCCCGGGGGTAGAGGGAGTTTCGTTTTGCCAAGTGCTATAAGAGGTGATTTTAAATAGCCGTCCTCCTCACTACTTAAATTTCTCTGCTTAATTTGCAAATATGAACTTAAGCCAGCTTACATTTGATTATGGATACCAGTGTTTTCTCTCACCTGTATATTTTGCAGAAAATGAATTGTTAACCACATTTGATATTAACAAGCACAAGAATATGTATTTTTCAACACCATGGTAAAAGAAAGCCCTTTATAGGATTGCACATTTTTTTCTAGCTAAATTTGGTTTTATAACACCATGTAAGCTTCAAATATAACTTACAAGCATTCATGACATAAATGGCGAAGTTGTCATCTGTACCCTTTTAAGCTCATCTTACATGTATTATGCAGACAAACCTTACTGTTTGGGAAACCAATCACTGTTGAATGGCTTCTGAAAGAAATCCAGAATAAGCAAGTTATTGAATTGGCTCCAGAAAAAGAAGGGGAAAAAGGAGAACTGAGGCTACTTCAGGTTTTGTCTTGATATGTCCCATGAGTCTAATACAATACATTTTGTATTGCTTTGAAAAATAGTTCAGGCAGGTTTTAAACCACAGTGAATTTTCTTCCACTGCCAGCTTTGGATCTTTAGGATTGTGAATTCTCTGTTACCATTAGCAAAGTTGTTTCAGCTTTTTGGCCTGAAAATGTTTAAGAGCTCAGTTTAACGTTTAAGGTGTTAATGTGTCCCTATCAGAAGCAAAGATATGTTTTTGTAATGTCCCATTGCAGGATGATTGTTCAAATACTGTCTGGCACACAGCTTGCTTCAAGTAGCGCTCAGTGAAGAAAGCGAACTTTGTTACATTTGAGAGAAATGGGTTAGTTAAAAAAAAAAAAGTAAACATTACAAAAATGAAAATAACATATGAACAAATAATCTGTTCCCTTTTCCTCTGATTTAAGATAGTGTCTGCCACAAAGCAGAGTTTGTGGTTGAAAAAGTTCCATCGAGTCCATTGTTTGGTCTCAGAAAAACTAAATGTGTCCCCTTTTCTTAAACAAAATTCAGTAATCTTGGCTTGTGTGCAGAACCCAAAGTGAAGTTGTTCACAAATCCATAGTATTTCTGTTTTGAGAAATTCTTCCTGCCACAAGCTTGAATGGTCTTTATCCCTCTCTCTCTCTCTTTTCTTTTTTTTTTTTTTTTTGGCTAAACATCTGAGCTCTTTCAAGAGCTCTCTGAGACCTAGAATTACCGATAAATCCTTTCTAACCAGTCTACCCTCTTGCCATTTCCTCACAGCTTGTGGGCAGTTTTGAGGGGAACAGACTGCTGTGCCTTGGGACTTCTTTGCGCCTCTGCCACCCATGTCTTTTGATGAGTTATTAAACTGACAGTTTGCAGGAAGCTGTGTCCCAGGTGTGTCTGTATGCACTCACCTCTGTTCCTTTTTTCATTTTGACTCTTTTATTGGCACATAGTTGCTTTTTGCCTCCGTTCCTACATGAATGATGATGTTTGTCTCAATTACAGATGGAGACTATGGGTTCACAGGATTAGCAAATGTGGGATCCTAAATTTTGACCTAGATGACTTTAATCCCAAAATTGTTTTTCCTTTTGTTTTTAAACAACCCTTCCTTCTCCAGAAATAACAGGGCCTTAGTCCCAGAAAAAAGCCTTCTGGGAGCTCCCCCCCAGATTTTCCAACTTGTCTTTGCCTCCCCTTCCTACTCACCACCAAGGCTCCAGAGCAGCTGGGAAAGAAGTGCTCTTCTGGGAATTGGTGATGTTGGGTATCTGGTATTTATGAAATTTACAGAAGACCCTATATTCCATTTTACTATGACAGTTGTACATGGATTTTTTTTTTAATTTTATTTTATTTTTAAACTTTACATAATTGTATTAGTTTTGCCAAATATCAAAATGAATCCATCACAGGTATACATGTGCTCCCCATCCTGAACCCTCCTCCCTCCTCCCTCCCCATACCATCCCTCTGGGTCGTCCCAGTGCACTAGCTCCAAGCATCCAGTATCGTGCATTGAACCTGGACTGGCATCTCGTTTCATACATGATATTTTACATGTTTCAATGCCATTCTCCCAAATCTTCCCACCCTCTCCCTCTCCCACAGAGTCCATAAGACTGTTCCATACATCAGCGTCTCTGGATTTTTTTTTAAATGGATGTTGAAAATAATGGAAATGGTGTGCCTTTGGAATTTGCAGTGAGAAAACAGTAGATAATGATTCCTCTGTATTCCTACATGAATTAATTCAAATCATTAGGAAAATGGACCCAACCTTAGCTTTCTTTGTGGTTCTTGGTAAGAATTTCTCACAGACACCAGTTGTTACTTTCTCCAAACCGTTGATTTGGTAATTTGCTTACTTTCAAAAAAATGGTTGTATATTCTAAGCAGTCTCTTCTGGCTGAATTGAAGGCCATACGAGAGACTGGATGTCTGCCCACCCAGTTCCTCCAGGACGCTTCCTCCTGCGCTTGAGTCACTGCCGCCGCTGGAGAATATTTAATACCAAACTCAAAATAAGTGTTTAGGAGGCTTTCAGTGGTGGTTTCAAATAATTACTATGAGGGCTTTGGTAAAAGCCTTTATCCACAAAACTATTTAAATTATATAATTATACCCCCTGCCTCACTCTTCCTTCCTTTCCCGGGGTTTGTCTTTCTTTGCTTGGTGCCTCCATCCTACACTGCAAGACAGACTTGGACCCAGATTAGACACTTCTCAGCCTTTCTCTCTAGGGTACCCCAAACGAGACTAGATGCCTCACAAGGAGTTATTTGCCTGACAGAACCTATCATAACCCCAAATCCCAAACCTCTGCCCAGGGGCCAAGAGCAATTTACCTAGCTCTACAACTTCCTCTTCCTACCTTCTTCCATCCTGTAACCTTTGACCTTTTTCACATGGCATGACCCTATTGGGAGATTGGACCATTTCCTCAATTATAGTGTTTTGTATCAACACCTGCCCTGAAGAGCTCATATCTGCATATCAGCAAAGCATGAGCAAGATTTTTTTGTTTCCCTTTCCATTATGTTTAGCAATATGTTTTGATTAAATTCATTCACTTGACTCTTTTCCACTAAGCTGTTTTAGAAGACCTCTTTGACCATATGTTTTTTAAACTATTTATTTGTTTTAATTGGAGGCTAATTACTTTACAGTATTGTGGTGGTTTTTGCCATACATCAACATGAATCAGCCACATGTGTACATGTGTCCCCCCATCCTAAACCCCCCTCCCATCTCCCTCCCCATCCCACCCTTCTGGGTTGTCCCAGAGCACCAGCTTTGAGTGCCCTGCTTCATGCATCAAACTTGCACTGGTCATCTATTTTAATATGGTAATGTACATGTTTCAGTGCTATTCTCTCAAATCATCCCACCCTCCCCTTTTCCCACATAGTCCATGATTTCACCTTCTGTCTGCCTTTACCCATTTTGCGAAATTACTTTATGTTGGTTTGATTCTATATGAATATGTTTTTTGAAGGTTATATTCTAATATAGCCTAGGAGTTTAGAAACACCAGATATTTTGGTCAGAAACTGTCCAAGAGAGCTAGTTAGTGATCCTGACTGGGATAAATACTAAATGGACCAGTTGTATATAAATATAGTTTCTCTTTACTCCCAGGTATATGATCTTTACAGCGTACAAATCAGTTCAACGTACAGCCTGCAGTAAAGGAGTAGTTGATATATGTGTTGCATGGGGGTATATGGAATGTCCTGTGGTTCTCTGAATCAATAACACATTGTCAAAAAATAATACCCAGTGATTTATCCACATTGTTCTTATGGGAGTCATAACTTACTCTTTAAGAACATGCTAACATGGTCCATACTTGTTATGGTCATAGTGTATTATTAAGAATGTCCTTGGAATACTCTGTTAATTTGTAATTTTAGGTTGTGAATACTGAGAGTGTAAAAATAGAGAAAGAATGAAACATTATTTGGCCATAAATTTATAAACACCTCATGTCATAAATGGTGATGAGATAGGGCCACAAACCACCAAAACAGCTAATGAAATATGTTAGTTTAAGATTCTTATATATATCCTCTTATTTGACATCTTATGTCAATTGATAGTAGGTTTTAAAACTAAGTAGGTCAACTAAGGTTTCCCCCTGCCAATGAATATTTATAAATCTGGTTTAAAAAATAATCAGTACCTAAGAAGTAAGGTGATGGTGTGATTGCTGAAAAATATGCCAGCAAAGTGAGTCCTCACTGTTTTCTTTATCATTGTTTTCAACCTACTATTTCTGAGGGTCTCATTTACATATAATGCTATTTACTCTGCATATATATATATATATATATATATATATATATAACTTCACATTCTTTATGGGAGCTTAAAGTCTAACATATATTGATGTGGTCATCTGCAAAAAACATAGATAGTAAGAGAGACATGCCAGTCAATTTGTAACTTTCAATTTATGTTCTGCTCAAGAGTTATCTCAGGTTAGAGACAGAAATTTAGAGATAAAGAAAAAGTCTAGGTTAACTTGATAAATATTTATCCTCCTACTCTCTACCAAGAGCCACATATCATGTGGGAAGGGATAATGCTATCTTTTCTATGATTGAGGGAAGACAGGTTCCCAGTTAGTTTTTACATAAAAGAAGTAGTAGCTAGTAGAGTTGAGTGTTAGTAATCAAAAAGTAGATTGAAGTAAAATTGCTGTTAGGAGATTTCAAAAGGAAACTGAAAATCCTCTCAGTAATATACCACTTGGTTTGCACTGATGTTGTGTGGTGATTGACAAGTTGCAGAGCGTTCATTCTTCATCATGTGTGGATAATATAGTTAGATCTGATGTCAGAGGAAGGAAAAGAACTAGTCTTTCTCAGATGTCACCTCTGAGCCAAGCACTGGACAGGACACCTGAGTTAGCACATCTTGTCACAACAATAACCCTATGAAAGATATTAACCCAATCTTATTTAAAAAAAAAAAAAAAGACTCAGAGAAGTAACCTGCCTAAAGTGGGAGAGCAACGATTCAACCCAAGCCATTTGATACCATATCATTGCCTTCTGCGTGCCTGCATGCTAGGTCTTTTCAGTCATGTCTCTTTGCGACCCTATGGAGCGTAGCCCGCCAGGTCCCTCCGTCCGTAGGATTCTCCAGGCAAGAATACTGGAGTGGGTTTCCATGCCCTCCTCCAGGGTCTCTTCCCAACCCAGGGATCAAACCTATGTCTCTTATGTCTCCTACATTGGCAGTTGGGCTCTTTACCACTGGTGCCACCTGGGAAGCCCCTGATTGCCTTCTAGAGATAGTCAAATGAAAAAATAAATAAGGAGATAGATTGGAATATACATGTACTCCTGGCAAAAAGTTTATTGATACACCATGAAATGAACTTACCTGTGACATGTGATGTGGGATATAATCCTTTCTAGAACCCTGAGCCTATGTAGCCACTTTATCTAAAAGTATTTTGAAGTTCTTGGTATTTTTTACTTGTTAGTGGTTGAAACTATTCCTTATTTTTCATTTAGTTTTTTTTTTTTTCTTTCACAGCATTAAGGAACTTTTTTTCAAAATAAATATTTCCTTTCCAAGGAAGATGAAAAATGTTTGATTACCTTGTTTTCACCTTATACTCTGCAGCTACCAAAAGTTGAGGCATACCTTGAGTTCTTAGCCACGGTGTATGTTTCGTCTTCTGAAACTTAAGTTCTTTGCAATGTGGCTCCATTGTTTGCATCAATATTATCAATGCCCAGAAGCACCATCTGAACCCTCATGGCCATTCTTGACTTTCTAACTAAAGAAGCCCCATTTTTTATGGTTATACATTTGTCCCTGGCTCAGGAAGATGCCCTGGGGAAGGAAATGGCAATCCAATCCGGAACTCTTGCCTGGAGAATCCCATGGACAGAGGAGCCTTGTAGGCTGCAGTCCATGGGGTCGCAGAGAGTCGGACACGACTGAACGACTTCCCTTCCCTTCACTTCATTTGTCATATGTTGATGGCTGCCTTCTCTACACTGACTGATGACTTGTGCACATCAGCTGACAAGCTCTGAAAAGTTATTTTACAGTGACTCAACCTCTGGTAAATGGTCTTATTTCATCAGAGTCCCCATCTTGCTCAAAAAGATACTTTCCTGTAATAGTATGTTGACTTTTGCCCTTTTAGTGGAAAGTAAGTGAAAACCGAAACCAGAGGTGCTAATACTAAAGTGAAAAGCACAGGCTTCATACACTTATCAAGCCATTCTGACAAGGGTCAAAGTTGTGTGTCTTCCAAAAGTAATTCAACATTAGCCAAAATTCTATGCTTAGGTCATTTAACTGGTGGTGAATTTATGATAAAATGATGGTAAGCATAAGTTTACCATTTGACCTGCACACATGTAACAGATCCCCAGGAAAAATACAGGTGCTGAGTTCTTATTTGTATTCAGACCCACACACCAACATATAGTTTGAACTCAATAAGTATATATGTATCCTTTTTTAACTTTTGCTGTTTGGCTTAGCCTCGCTGATGACACCCTCTGGGATAAGATGAGTGATCACACATTTCCTTCTGTCGCTGTAAGTAACTGCAGCCTTGGAGCAGGGTGTGGGAGCCATGACATTTAGGTGTTGTATCTTAGACTGTGTGTAATCTTCACCTCATTTCTGCTGGTTAGACTGGAATAGAGTAGTCTTCTAGTCAAAGACAAGAGGCTTTCATTTTCCTTTGCTTAGGGATGTTGCTACATTCTCTACTAGGGTGTTTCCTGGATATGTTCCTAAGTAAGACTAACTGTTCTATAAACCCCTTAAAGGAATCAGAAAGAAAAGCCAGAAGCTGAAAAGGGCCATTTTTATGCAGGTGCTTTCTGCAACGTTACATTTGGGGCCATCAGAAACATAGTTCTTAGGTGGCCTAACATGTTCTTTGCACATCTGGCCTCTGGGTTCCTTAGGCTGTTCCAAGCAGAGTTTTTGCCAGAATGAAAACGACATCTTGCATGCTAGGATACTTTCCAGACAAGTCAGGGCTTTCCGTTTATTTCACTGTAAAATCGTATTCATTGTCTAGGGTGCCCGCAGTGATTTTTATCAAGGATTTCCTTGGCAAAAGTCATGTAAAAGTAATGTTAAAAAAAAATTATCATAAAGCTGCCAGTCTCTGATTTCTTAAAAAATTATTTTATTTCATTGGAGGGTATGTTGTGGCTCAGGGTAGATCCTCTCAAAATATTCCAGACTGGCATATCAAATGTTTTGAATTAAAGTTACTCTAGAAAAACCAACCAATCCAAGAAAAACATTCTGACCCTCCTGTGTCTTTAGAAAGCAAGAAATAAATCTTCCATTTGGAAGGTAGCCTCTCTGCTCCAGGAGGTAGAGACATCCTTATCATCAGAGATAGGAAATTTAGGGCCAAGAAGGCTGTTTAAACAAAACTTGTTACTTCCTCACTAATTTACTACCAAAGTTTAAACTTCTCTATCTTGTCAAGTCTTTATAAATTTATTGTTTCTTTTTCTAAAAAGCATAAAAGCTGCATGCTTTGGCCACTTATTAGGTTCCATTTCTAGAGACCTCCATATACACTAATTAAATTTAAGGGGTTTTTTCCCACGTTAATCTCTCTTGTGCCAATTTAATTATTAAACCAGCCAAAAGAACTCAAGAAAGAGAGGGTGGGAAATTTCCCCCACCGTGTTAGGTATTATATGAACATGTCATCTGTTGGGCCAGGCAATGCCCTGAAGATTCACATAGAAATTTATTAGGGCCCTTTGGTCAGAGTTATCTTTTGTGAAAAATTCTGCTTAATCTAATTATCTGCCAAGCATCATTCTTTTCTTTTTTTTCTTTTTCCAGTATGTTTCTTATAAACCAAATACAAGTTGTTTTCTTCTCATCAATCCACTGTTATATAACCCGGCTTGATCACTAAGTAGCTAGTCTAGGTGCTGATTCCATTATATTCATTAAATAATTTATGTTATATAAGATAGAAGGAGATGCTCGATCATAACCATCACTTTGTTCTCCATTTCCTCTGTCATAAAATAAACACACTAACATTTTATTTACTGCCCTAATTAAGAGTAGCCAAGATTACACGGGAGTTTTACGGGCAGCAAAAAACAATCCTCAGAATAATCACACAACAAAGGATTGTAACTTCCCACATGAGAGTCTCCAGTCATTAATAATTTGGTTATTCCTTTTCCACCAAGCTCATATTAATTGTATTTCATCTCTTTATCAAGGGCCTCAGTCCCAAAGAGACCTAGAGATATAGACAGATAAGCAATTATACATCATGCTGCATTATGTAAGTATAAACAAGTATTTAGAGAGTCTGAAAGGTGGAGGTATTCATCTCACCTGGAGGACTCAAAGAACAGAGTCAGAGGGACTTGTCTCAGTTTGTTTATTTGTTCATTGTTCTCAGTATGTAGTCTTAGAGCATGACAGTCGGGAGAATAAAGATACAAGGGAGAAAAGGGAGGAACAGAGAGGAGCAAAGTCAGTCTCCCCCACCACCCGACTACCTGGCTCAGGAGTCAGCAAGGATTAGGGAAAGAGAAGTGTTTCAAGTTGAGAGAGGAAAGTTAAGAGAATTCTTTCTTAACTAAATGCTTTTAGCTGTAGTATCAGGGGGTAAATTTGGAGTCTGGGGTAGCCTCAGGAAAGAGTGGAATTGGCTAGACCTGGGGGAAAGGAGCGATCCATAGCAATGAGCACCCATAGAAAAGAGGAGAGCTGGCTAGAGCCTGCCCTCTGGGGGAGGTGATTTTCTTTCTTTCTGTGGGGTCGGAACTAAGAGTAGAGAAGTGTGGGTGGGGGACTGGATTGTGACTTGGCAAAGTAGGAAGGCATGGAGGGAGCGCCTAAGGGCTCTTGATGAGCAGTTGGCTGGGGGCAGGCCGTGAGCAGGGAGCAGATAGCTGAGTGCTCAAATGCATGTCCACGTGGGATGCAGTCTGCAGGAGGTGCAGGCAGATCCCACCTTCTCTGCAGCTCCCTCCCATACCTGGATCCCCATCTGGTGAAACGCCTGGACCCCTGCCTGTCTCTCCAAACTGCCTGTGCTTCTGACTCTCCCTGATTATAGCAACAGATGCTCCTTTTCTTTCCACCCACAAATAAGACTTTGTAGCATAAGGGAGACAGAGCTCTTATTTTGTTGTACTCTGTGGTCTTTTATCCTTTTTCTGAGTTAGCTTTTCATTTATATATTTTCACTTTCACATGTCACTAAGTTTAAATGTTTAAACATTTCCCCCTTCAGTAGCCAAAAAGAAAACAAAGCAACAGCTAATGTAGTAATAAATTTATTTCTAGCTACAGGAGATAAGCTCCAATGCAATATGGCCATAAAGTATGGCTCCTAGGCTTAAGGGAGAAGCAATAAACTTTCATAAATAAAGGAATTTTAAAATACTCCCGGCAGTATAAATAAGGGTCAAATGCAACGTGTAACTGGCAGCACACAGCCGACGACAGATCTGCTTACAAAAGGAAACTGTAAACTAAAATAAGAAAATGTTTGCAGCTTTTCTGTGGTTGTTACCTTGCACCCGAGGTGGGCTGACTAAAGAATTCACTGTGTGAAGATGTTGACTCACCTTCTGAATTGTGACCTCTAGCACATCTCCTGACACCTTTTGATTTCGCTGAAGATCTGCGATAATCACCCAGCAAACCCAGGGGTCCTGACACCACAAATAAGTTCTCAACACATCTTATGGTGTTAGAGAACACCCTGGAAGGAGGGAAGTTTGGGCGCCCAGGACTGTGGCCCTCAGGCTGGTTCATGAGGGAGCTTGCACAACTCAGGAGTTCACTTGCCTTCCAGTCTCACTTTGCAGCTAGTCTGTAAGGAAATTGGAAGCCCTCTTTAGGTGCATCTCAGGCTTCATTTGCCTTTTCAGATCAGGAGGGACATGGGCAAAAGCTTAAAAAAACACACACAGAGTGGCGTATGGATGGATGGATAAGTAGGAAGATAGGCAGGCAGACAAATAGATTCACAAATACACACACCTGCATTTTAGTGGGCAGTGCCTTGGTTTGAAAGATGGTTGAAGTAATAGGGATTATTCTTTAGAAAATTAAAGAGCATGAAAGAGAAGTCTGACACCTCTTTCTGTCAGTCTCTCTCTCTTTCTCTCAAACCAGAAGTGATAATAGAGGGGAAATGGACTGCTGCAAGTAGGGTGAAATCAGAATTTATCAGTGCTCTCATTCCATAAACATGACTTTTCCTGAGCATCTGTAGTTGCGGGAGCTGTGTTTGTGGCTGGGAACGAGATTAGACATTGTCTGCTCCTCAAGGATCTGGAGGTCTTGGTAGCGTAGACAGACTTAGTAGCATGGAGTGCATCTGGGAGGGTTTGAGAAGGTAAGCTTGGTTTAAGAGACAGTGGGATATGCTCAGGAGAAAAGAGTGGTCCAGAGAGGGGATAAAGGAGTCAAGATTGTAAAGAGGAAAGCCAACGAAAGTTAGTTGGGCTTAGGTTTTGGACTTTATCATGTAAGTAGTAGCAAGCTATTGAAAAATTTGAGAGCAGAAAGAGGCATGATTTGTGTTTCAAGCTTGTTTTGTGAAGAGAAGTCTCTGTTGGCGGTAAAGACAAGATGAGAGACAGATGATGAGGGCTCGGGGGAGACAACAGAGGGAACGGTCTGGGGATTCCATTTATAATTCGCTAGGCCTGGTACTGTTGGTTTTGTTTTTGAGGGATAATGTAGAGAAAGACAAGCTGGCACAGAAATTTAACTCTCAGTTGGGTTTCACCATTTAGTAGCCGTGTGTTTGGGGGCAAGGAACTTTGAAGTGTCACGCTTACCGTCTGCAGAATGGGGCAGTAGTTGTACCTGCTGCATAGGTGTGTAATAAGTGTTAACTGAAGTGTCGTGTCTATGTGTGTGCCCTTGGAATCATGACTGGTGTGTGGTACATGCTAAATATTGTCTTCTTTTCATTTTTTATCAGTGCATTAATGTGCTTGGTTGTTCATTTCTATGGGAGTTTGCTTCTAAGACAATCCAGAGTAAGAGTAATCAACTATGGATAGTCATTGGTAAATTTTGCTTGCATAATTTTACTGACTTTTTTTCTTTTTTTTTTTGCCTCAATTTTCTTAAATTCTCTTGGGCCAAAAATTTCCAGCAGGAAATAGGAGGGTGAGGTCTGTAAATTAAAACAGCTCTTTCCCCTCTGATGTCAAGTGTGAACAGAGAATTTTGCAAAGAATGCTGCTATCTGGTGGTCCTTCATGTCACTGTGTATAACAAGGAACAGGGGAAGTGTTAAACAAAGTCCCAGTGTTGGGAGGATTGGGCAGTCTTACTTTATAGTACAGCACAGTTCTATTATTTTGATAAACAGATTCTGAAATTCCAGAGCAGAGTGTGAACCACATTTGAAATACGAATGCAAAACCACCTTCAAAAATCCGCAACATAAAATTTTAATTACCTCTGCCTTTGCTTCCCTCTTTGTGAAGATAACTCAGATAACTGTACCACAGTCTTAAATTGGAACAATAATTATATCTCCCATGAGTATAACAAAAATTATTCTATAAGTATTGTTTTTACTATAGGTATATTTTATTCTATAAATATGGATTTGTTAAATTTATTATATAAATAACTACAGACTCCGTTACCATAGCACTCAGAACAAAACTCTAATAGGAAGGCAGTTTTTTCTTACACCTCCTTGTGCAGAGCGTGTGTCCTGTTTCTTCGTATTGTCAGGGCTTGGGACTGCCCTGGTGATCCAGTGGTTAAGACTCCACGCTTCCAATGCATGGGACGTGGGTTTGAACCCTAATCAGGGAATTAAGATCCACATGCGACAGGGCAATAAACAAATAAATAAATAATTGTTTAAAAATAATAATAATCATATTTAGGGCTCTATTGAAATAAGCTGTCCCTATTAGGTTATAGGAAGAGTACAGGATTTGGAAAGAAATACGAAGTATTTTAAAACTTTTTGCCTTTGAAGAGCTGGGAAAGCAGTAATTCTTAACAGAGGGAGAGAGATACAACCCCTCTGTACGGTTGAGGTGAACAAAGCCTTCCTTGACACTAAAGGTTCTTATTTTGCCTGAAAGTGAACTCTTCACTGATGGAATGGGTTCTTTTATTGGATCTGCCAAGATTACTAGGGCCACATGTCACCCTCCCCAACTGAAATACAGCATCATAAAATCATAATTGAAATTACAGATGCCAATTCATGAAGTGGCAAGACATTATAGATACTGCCCTTCCTCTTCTGAGTTACTGGGAATTAATTTCAATAGCATTGAATACCTCTAAAAGAAAACCCATTAATTATTTAAATTATATTCTCCAACTTTTCCTCTTGATTCATTTATTGTTGTTCAGTCGCTCAGTCACGTCTGACTCTTTGCGACCCTATGGACTGCAGCACACCAAGCTTCCCTGTCCATCTCCAGCTCCCAGAGCTTGCTCAAACTCATGTCCATTGAGTCGGTGATGCCATCCAACCATCTCATCTGCTGTCATCCACTTCTCCTCCTGCCTTCAATCTTTCCCAGCATCAGAGTCTTTTCTAATGAGTAGGCATCAAGTGGCCAAAGTATTGGCACTTCAGCTACAGCATCGGTCCTTGATTCATAGCTAAGCACTTTTAACTAGTTCAGTGTTGTTGTGATTTAAGAAGATACTGTACTGAAAATATTTTCACAAGATTTTGATTATGTGGTTGGAATAATGAGCAAAGATGGCAGGGGAATGGATGACGTATAATCTGATCCCAACCCTGGGAGGAACAGGGTATGACTTACTGTTCCATCAGAAAAAGAAAAAGTCACTTACTTTTTCTGATAATGTTTGTCCAATATTCTCTGATGGGGCTTTTGTGAGAATGGAGATATGTAAAAGCAATTTGAAACATAAAAAGCACTAAAAATAACTAAGTGTAGTTGCTGAACAACCTTAAGACGTCTTGAAAGAACAAATGGGAGTAAGTGTTGAGGGCATTTCTTTTTTTTTTTTTTCTTTTTCTTTTTTTTTCTTCCAATTTTATTTTATTTTTAAACTTTACATAATTGTATTAGTTTTGCCAAATATCAAAATGAATCCGCCACAGGTATCTTGTTTAATTTTACAGGGAACACGGGAAACTCTCAGTCGTCACTGCACTACTCTGGGTGATGCTCTTCGGAAGGAGAATGACTTTGCTCTTATAATTGATGGGAAAACCCTCAAATATGCCTTAACTTTTGGAGTGAGGCAGTATTTCCTGGACTTAGCTTTGTCGTGCAAAGCTGTTATTTGCTGCAGGTAAGTTCTCTGGGATTTGTCAGATTTCAGCAAAGAGCAGCTAGATCCTGAGCTCTTGATTTTTAACATTCCTTGAAGTTATTTTATCTCGAACTTGTAGATGTCAGTTATTTGTTAATTCATTCATTCAGGTCTCAGGGTTCACAAACTGGGATAGCTTTGAGAACATTGTGACCAAGCCAATGGACAGGTCTATTCTCAGGATTGTCTGGCAGAAATCCCTCATTGACCAGAAATGGTGAGGCTCGTTCATTGACTTTGACATGGAGCTGTGAGAGAATGGATTTAGCTAAGGTGCTATTTTGAAAGTGAGTCCTGATTGGAAGCCCATCATTGATGATAATTGTTCATAATTTGAATCAGCAGGTTTCTTGCCATTCTATGTTTGACTATTTATCTGCATTTCTGTCTGGGGTTGTCTCTCTAAAGTTTCTATTTTCTACACTTATATCTTTGATTCTGTAAGTTAGACTTATTTGTGGGGAAATCATGGTGGGAGGCACTAACTGAATCATTTTCCAAATAGCCAAGCATTTTTCTGAAGGCTATTTATTGACCGTACAATCTTCTGCCCTCTAATTTGTAATATTGCGTATATCCTAAGTTAAAGTCTGTTTTGAGTTATCAAGGCCTACCCCATAGAATTGTGCTTCTGTGAACTGTTCAGCTCCAGTGCTTCCTGAACTCCTTGGCAAAGAACCTCTCTCATGTCTTTGAAAAGTGTAAAGTAAATCTATGCCCACGTGCAGTCTCTTCCCTTCTGGTTACCGTGAAACGCAAAGATTTTCCTCTTTGCGACCCACTTGCTGAGTTTAACCAGCTGGTCAGACTAGGTCTGGGGTAGCAGTTTCTCAAATTGCTTTCTTTTAATGGAAGGTGAAATGTTTGCAAGACTTCTAAAGAATTTCTCAGAATCTGTGCTTTTAACATTATCTTGAAAACTGTACTATTGGCCTTTCTTTTTCTTTTAAAATATATTTATTAATAAAAGAATCTTCTGCTTTTAAACTTTTCTTTTTGGTCCAGGCTTTACTTGTTTCTTTATTTAAATATCCTATATATGATATTGTCACCAAACTTACAAGCCATGCCTTATGGATATTTCCTAAATTTCAGTGGGTATTTTTTTTTTTGTGAAATATAGTTTAACTCATACTTAATACATTTCCCTGGTAAGTATCATTTCAGCCTATAAAATTATACTCAGAGCATTAAGAGTTGCTTATTATTCCTGTTGTTATGCTCAGTTGCTCAGTCATGTCCAACTCTGCGACCCCATGGCCCACCAGGCTCCTCTGTCCATGGAATTTTCCAGGCAAGAATACTGGAGCAAGTTGCCATTTCCTCCTCCAGGGGTTCTTCCCAGCCAAGGGATCAAACCCGAGTCTCCCTAGTCTCCTGCATTGACAGGCAGATTCTTTACCATTTAGCCACCTGGGAAGCCTTTATTATTCCTAGGAATCTAATTATATCAGTCATTTAATTTTTCTTGTCTATGGCATGTATTAATAAATACTATTTATTACTCTAAAGCTTTTAGGCAATATTGTATTAGATATTTAATATTAGTAATAATCAGATTCAGCTTGGGTGAGTGAAGTTGCTCAGTCGTGTCCGACTCTTTGCAACCCCGTGAACTGTAGCCCACCAGGCTCCTCCGTCCATGGGATTCTCCAGGCAAGAATATTGGAGTGGGTTGCCATTTTCTTCTCCAGGGGATCTTCCCGACCCAGGGATCTAACCCAGGTCACCTGCATTGCAGGCAGACGCTTTAACCTCTGAGCCACCAGGGAAGCAGATTCAGCTTAACCATGAAGAAAAAATATAGAAATTATTTTATCTTGCCTGTCTCATTTTAAAAGCATGAGGATACTCATGATTTCTTAAATCTGCTTTTCCAGGGACTTTCTTGGTTCCTTGCCAATCTCTTGACCAAGTCTCAGTAATGTTCAACTCTGACACTCTCCCATCAGGATAATTTTGTTCCAGACTTGGTTATTTAATCACTTTCATTAACCGGATCACAAGGATCAACAAAAGATTGCTCAAAAACACATTAAGTGATGTGGCTGTTGGCTCCTGTTCAGAAACAGAACTCAAAGCTGTTCAGATAACAGGACCAGTCCCCTTGAGCCGGCATTCATTCTGTGCCTGCTGTGTGCTGGGCGAGGATGCTGCACACACAAGGATGCATAAGACATCCTGCCTGCTCTCCTCCGTGTTTGTGTCTGCCTCTTGTTTTAAACAGACTCACAATCGGTTTGAAAGATGTGGGAGGCCAGTTTCATCGCAGCTGAGCCTCATTCCTAGAGTATTGCTTAACTCGGCACCTCCCACCATTCTTCAAAAAGTCGAACCACAAAATTAAACAATAGCAGAGGGAGAGAAAAACTAGAAAGCAGAATCAAGGGAGAAAAAAAAAATATGTTCCGTGCTTGTGAAATTCCCTCCTGAGATCCTTGTTCTGAAAGCCCACAAGTCTCAGGGACCTCAGGGCCCCTCCAGGTCCCAGGCCCCCTGGGAGGGACTCGCACTCTGCATTGACCGTGCAGCTCAGCTCTGACACTGAACTTATAAAGATGTGTGTGTGGCCCCTTCCTCCCTCCGTCCTGTTTTAAGCATGTAGGAGGACTGTGAAGGTCCCTATGCAGACACTAAGAGTTTTATGTAGAGTTTTAGGGGACTTTTTAAAAGTAAAATCGCTTTGGTCTGCTTTTTTCTTCTCATTACCGTCGTATTCTGTCTTTTCCCATAAGGACTGTGGTTCAGCTTCCCGTCTGGCTTTGGGAATTCGTCTAAGCCCATAATTATCAATACATCAGTGCCACTGCCCGATCTATGTCTGTGCACCTTCTTGGCCTGGTGCCTCTTGGCATTTAAACTATGGGCACAGACCATCTTCTTGTTATTTCGCTTTCTGACCTTGAAGCATCCTTTCCATGATGATTCCTCGCTGGGAGAAGTAGTAAGTGGGCGGTTCTATAGATCCTTCTTTGAAATTGAATGCATGCATTCTGGCTCCTGGTTTCTCAGATGATTGTAATCTCCTTGCCTCAGGAAATTCTCTATTTCACTCCATTATAAGAAACCCTCCACATAAATACCGAATATTATTTCAAAATACAGTGGGCCACTGTTTCCCAAATTCATTTACGTTCATGATGGCTTTCTGGGTTTTCCCCTTAAACTACTTTACAGTTTAGTTCTTGTCATTCCACAGGTGAAGATAATTCAGAATCTGCTCTTCCTCTGCCATCTTCTCTTTGCTAGAGTGGAATAGGGGGAAAGCCTCCCTTAATGGATAATGAGGCTCTGGCCATTAGTTCCATCTTCAGGATTACATCAGCCACTTTCTTCCCTGACATTATCAGCATGAAGGACAGGAGGCAGTTTTTAGTGTTTGCCTAATTGACACAGTTATAAAGATGAGCATTTTCCCTGAAGAGTCTACAGCTGAATTGAAAGAAACAGTTGTTCTCTGTCAGCTGTCATTACATCTCTTACCATCATTTTCTAAAGGGAATACTCAGAGACAGGAATAATACCCTGGCCCCCAAATTATTCAGGGCTTTGGAGTCCTGGTTTTGGTTTACAGAATGAAGTTGCATGTTCTACATCAGATAATTTTTTCAATTATGGAAAACCCAAGAAGTACAATAAAATCTGTTTTTTTCAGTCTTCCAAGTACTGTATTTTCGTAGATGCCACAAGCAGTTTTTGCTTTTATCTCTGTGTAAATTTACCCATATAACCTGAGTAGTTCAATAGCAAATGTCCATCTTATGCTAAGGTAAGTTTTCCTGGTTATAAACTACTCCTCTTGTGGTCCTTCCCTTCTGTTCCCTTCTTGAAGTACATTGATTTTTTTTTTTCCATTCAGTGTGATCACAGATACTTTTGAAGAACAAAGGAAAGGTCTGTACCAATTTTGCGCAAACATGTAAAATTGAATTTGCCATGTTAGAGATTTCACAGGCTCCCTGGAACTCCTTGGACAGGTAGAGGGGAAAAGCCTGCTCCAAGACTCATGGAGATGTGTGTACACAGCTAAAAGCAAGAGGTATTCTGCAAACTAACTGTACCAGGTAATAATTTCTCATCTCAGTGACCAATATTTTATGCCCTAAGGTCTTAGAGCTTGTATAGTTGGGGATTCATGAAATACTTGTTCCAACTTTACCTCTCTGGCACTTTGGATACCTGATGGAACCTCTCTCTGGTTTTGTAACTTGTAAAATGGAGAGGTTGCCATATAGCAGTGAAGTCTTCCAGGGAGCCTAGATGTCTGCAGCAGTTAAGATTGGAGCTTCTCTGGCATAGAAAGGTGTGAAGCCCATGCACACATGCACCCTTCCTGGATCAGCTCCTTCCAATGTGAAAGCCACTGAGCCAGGTGACTTCTCGCCCTGTCAGACTTTGGATGAACCCTACCTCTGTTGGCCACTTCTTTGCTAGGAAGAATCTGTCTCCTGCTTGGAACTGCCTAATTCAGGGAAGCATCTGGTCAACCTCTTTTAATATCCCCTCCAGAAGAGGGTGGGAACGTTGCAGTGGAGTTATTGCTGTGTGTTAAATGGCATGTGGTTTCTGAGATCCTCGTCAGTTCACATAAGGCAGCCTTTCAAAGAATCTTACATTTTTTCTGCAGTTGTCAGTTTAGTTTAAACATATTTTGAAACTTATGTTCTGTGACAGTTGGTTGAAAATTGGCCTAGAGCCTCCAAGCTTTTAGACTGTCTAGTAATCACCGTTCTCCTACATAATTTATGTACTCATGTCTTCTGAGAAGCAGAAGTTAAATTGAAGTAAGCATTTTTCCCTACTTGCAACATCTCTAATCAAAGTTTAACCCCCTTTTAGGCCATTTTCCCCATAGTGCATAAAAAAACACTTGACTTCAGTGCGTGTCGTCGCTCGGGAGTGGCATTCCAGGCAAAACCTTTCACCTTAGTCTGATCGAGGGGCCCTCCAAGAAGAGGTCTAAAGGGACACCTTGGATACTCTTTGTCATTGCCTGAGTGTGTTAAGTAAAAGGTCAAGACAGATCTGCTTCTCGAATCTTTGGGGATTGTCTTAAACTTTAAGGATTTCTCTAAATAAATGTTCTACTTAAAGGGTAGCCATAAAGCACAAATGAAGCTACTAAATGCTCAACAGACATCCCTTTAAAGAAAGAAGTTGGTGAACACGTTGAATGCCAAGCAGATGTCTGGCTTTGAGAAGACTTACAAATTCTTAATGAATGTCAACCCTATATTTGCTTCCAAGGAAATGTGAATAAATGTTGGAAATGTTGAGAGAATATTTCTTTCATACATGGCTAAAAGAGGACACACTGAATAAATTTTATAACTTTATAACTGCATATATTTTGCTTTAATATCATAATATTATCATAATATTATCATCTCATTTGCTTTTCTACCTCTACTGAGTAATGTTAAAGGAACTACATGGCCATATTACAACCTGGTAGCCAATTATAATGTACGGCATCAGAGAAGTCCATGTTAGGTGGTAAAATATCTAAAAATTTATGAGAAATCTAAATGCTGTAGCATCCCACTGTAATACAGCATTTTATAGTTTTAGATGTGACTCAATTTACTCAAACCACCAACACCAATATACATACATAAAGTGAAAGTGAAGTCGCTCAGTCATGTCCAATTCTTTGTGACCCCATGGACTGTAGCCTATCAGGCTCCTCCATCCATAGGATTTTCCAGGCAATTCCAGGAGTGAATTGCCATTTCCTTCTCCAGGGGATCTTCCTGACCCAAGAATCAAACCCTGGTCTCCCACATTGCAGGCAGACGCTTTACCATTTGAGCCACCAGGGAAGCCTACATACATAAACACACAGAACCACAGGTTGTATAATTCTGATAAAACAGAGTTAGACTGTCCTGGAAGGTGCATCAAGCATAAGTGTAAAGTTCAGTGCATTTTTACAAAGTGAACATACTCCCGTGTCAATAACCCAAACATAACCCACACCCCAGATGACCTTTCGTGCTACCTTTATTTTATTAGCCTCCCAAGGATAACTGCTATCTTGATTTCTGCCACCATCCCTCCTAAGTTATATCTTACTCATTTCAGTCTCTCTGTTTTGTATCTTGTTTACTAGGAATAAATGTATCTCTTCCATAACTATATTCAAATTATTTTTTCTGTTGAGCAGTTTGAAGTACAGAGCTCTGAGGCCTTCCACTAAAGGCCTCCCTAAAGCTTTACATCAGTCAATAAATCAGTACTCTCATGTGTTCTTCAGTCAAATACAGATCCACCAAAGAGATGACTTGCAGTCCTCCTTCAGTTCTACCTTGAGAGAATGAAAGGATTTCATTTTCCAGTTTACGAAGGACATGATATATGGAACCTACGGCATTTCTCTGTTCTGTCAAACTAGTGATCGCACCATGTGGGGCAGAGTTAGTTTGATTTAACTGGTTGTCCTTGAACCCTTGATGGATTCTAGTGATTACCTTCTTAATAAGTAATAAGTGGACCCCAGGAGTTGGTGATGGACAGGGAGGCCTGGCATGCTGCAGTTCATGGGGTCGCAAAGAGTCGGACATGACTGAGCAACTGAACTGAACTGAACTGAATAAGCCATGTGAGTGAGCCCCATTTAGGGCAAATTAAAGGTTTGGTGTTTCGAGCCAGACTAGGGTTCCAGGAGCCAAGATCAGGTAGAATAGTAAGTAGGTCGTGGCAGTCTAGAAGCTGTGGGGCATGGAGTGACGATAAAAGAGAAACAGCATCCTACTTCAAAACAAAAGGCATGTTGCCAAGAGAGCAGTGCGAGAAGAAAGACGTGAACGTACAACAACGGACTTTTTACTGAAGCATGAAAGACAAGATGGTTCCAGGTAGCATTTTCCAGAAGGGAATATTTTATGGAGCAAAAGTGGGCAAACTGTTTCTGTAAAGAGCCAGATGGTATTTTAGGCTTTGCTGGCCATGCAATCTCTGTCTCAGCCACTTAACTCTGACGTTGTAGCTTGGGAGGAACTCTAAATAATATGTAAATGAATGGGTATGACTATGTTCTCTCAAGAGTTTAAGCAAAAATAGGATGCTGCCTGGATTTGACCCTGGGACCATAGTCAGCCAGCTCTTTAGGGGGTGTCTGTGGCTCATAAATGAACAGTAGAGGGAGTTGATTCTGACACAAATTTTCCCGTAATTTTGATGGAATTCACCCCCGACTCCCTAGTCTGTAATTTATAGGCTCTTTCTTTTCTTGAAAGCTGAGACGTTGCCCATCTCTCCTCACCTGGCTTGTTTCCCTTCCTCCCCGATTCCTCAAAAATGACTGGTGTTCTTTCTGTGGTGACAGCTGCACCACATTCTGTGGTGACAGTCTGGCATCTCCATTCAATCTTTCCATGTGTTTGGATTCAAGCAAACCCCTTAAAAACCGGGTATGTCCTGACGTCAGTCTGTTTCAAAATGAAGTGTAAATGACAAGAGATGTATGAAGAACCCAGGACTGGGACTTCCCTCGTGGTACATTGGTTAAGAATCTGCCTGCCAATGCACGGGACACAGGTCCAATGCCTGGCCTGGGAAGATTTCACACGCCACAGAGCAACTAAGCCCATGTGTGGCGACTGCTGAAGCCTGCACGCCCTTGAGCCCGTGCTCTGCAACTGGAGAGCAGTCCATACTCCCTGCAACTAGGAAAAAACCGCACGCTGCAATGAAGGCACAGCACAGCTAAAAACATGAAGAAATAAAAGAACCCAGGACCACAAACGTGGATCCTGCTCTGTCACCTCAGGGCCTTCCCTCTATTTTAAGGAAAACTGCCAGAAAGGTGCTGAAAGGAAAGAGCAACAAAGGAATCAGGCTGAATTCCTTCCCACCTTCTCCCTAAGCTGGAAGCATCATAGAGTCTTGAACTGAAGGAAATTCTTCTTGGATCTTTATATATTACTTTAGTGTTTGCCCTACATTCCCAGTCACTTTTCACTCCTCTTTACATAAGCATTCTCATTTAGTATGCTCCTATCTATCTGTGATACTTATTTGTGTATCTGTGTAACTATGAAAAATATATAATATTGTTATATGTGATTTGAATCGAAGAATAGACACTTATTTATAATGACATCCCAGCATAAATTTTTTACCTTTTCTATTTTTCTACATGTTTCCAAGACTTTCATTTACCATATGTAGAACAAGTTTATTTTTTTGCACCACTACTAACTATTGCTCTAACGTATATACACCATTTTATGTAGTCCCGTAGTGATCACCACATGGGTTGTCCCAAAATCTTTGCTAACATGGAAAGTGCTGAAATGAATACCCAGTGTATGAACCCAACATAGTAGGATATATCTTAATACCTAGCAATGGGAATCCCAGGGACGGGGCAGCCTGGTGGGCTGCCGTCTATGGGGTCGCACAGAGTCGGACACGACTGAAGTGAGTTAGCAGCAGCAGCAATGGGAATGCTTGGCTCTGATATCAGTTGAGTCAGAATTGTCTCATTGCTCCAAAACAGCTGAACTAGCGTGTACTCCCAGTCCATGGAGATAGGCTGCTATTTCCCTACCTTAACACCCACACTTGGCATTCCTTATTTTATAACTTTGCCAATTTGATGTTTGAAAAGTAGCACTTTGTCTCAATTTTTGTTTCTGTGATTGCTAGGGAGACTGAGTAGTTCTTTATTTAACCATTTACCTCTCTGGATTTCTGCTTTTGAAGTGCATTCATTTTTCCTTTTTTTCTGTCATTCATTCAAGGAATGTTTTCAAAGAACCCATTATGTGCCAGACACCTTTATATGTGCTATAAACAGAGCAGTGAATGACAGAAGAAAAAAAAATGCTCCTTGCCTTCACATTATAGCTGTTACTCAATAAAATAAATACACACATGCATATTCAAAAGGCAATAACTACTGTGTGTCTGTGAATGGTAATGATTTATTATATATTAGACATAAAGTCAGTGATTCTACTTGCTGTGAAGAAAAGTAACACATTGAAAAAGGTTGTGTGTTTGTCACTCAGTCGTGTTCGACTCTTTGCAACCCCATGGACAGTAGCCCGCCAGGCTACTCTGTCCATGGAAATGTCCAGGCAAAAATACTAGAGTGGGTTGCTATTTCCTTCTCCAATTGAAGAAGGTTTTTTATTGTGTTTCCTATATTTCTTTCTGCTTTCGTACAAGAATTATTTGTGTGTTCTGGATATTGATTCTTTGTTGAGTCTAGACATGGCAGATATCTTCTAATCTGGCTCCCTCTTCTTCTGTCTGTGGTACTCTTCCTTGAGCATAAATAATTGACCCCGAGACAGTCAAATTCCATTAGCTTTTCCCTTTATGATTTGTTCTTTGAGATAGTAAGAACTTCCCAATTACAAAGATACTCTCCTACATTTCCTTCTGTTAACTTGACACATTTATGTTTTTTGCATAGGTCTTTAAGCTTATTTTTAATGTATATTTGTGGTGTGAATGAGAAGGGATCCAATATTATTCATTTCTACATAGGAAGCAAATTCTCCCAATGCCCAGTACTGAACAGTCTTGGGTTCAGTCCCAACACCAAACAGTCCATCCTTTTCCTTCTATTTATAATGCCATATGATCTGAAACTCAAGCTCTGAAGCCAAACTTTCCAGGGTTCAAGTTCGGACTCCACCTCTTATTAGCTAAATAACACACTGCTTAACTTCTCCAGTTCAGTTTTCTGTATCTTTGAAATAGAGACAAAGAGGGAGAGGATATATGTATACATATAAATGATTCACTTTGTACACAGCAGAAACGAACACAACATTGTAAAGCAATCAAACTCCAACAAAATAAATAAAAACAAAATAGAGTTAAAATAATTGTTCTTATAGATTTATGAGGAATAAATAGGTTAATATATATACTTGGTGCATTGGTATCTATTATTAAAATTGTTTCTCTTAGAAATCGTATCAAATTTACTTTCACATCATTTCTGATAAGAATATAAAGATTTTTCTCTGAGTAGTATGGACTCTTCTGTGCCCTAAATTCTATACTAATATTAAAATTGCTAACCTGGATTTATTTTGTTTTATATGGCCTTGTCTTTTTTTCCCTCTAAATCCTCTATCTTTCTATATAATGTAGTGGCTAAGGATGCTATCCTGTCCAAATTTACACTGCTTGGTGCTTAAAATTCTCCAAGCCAGGCTTCAGCAATATATGAACCGTGAACATCCAGATGTTCAAGCTGGTTTAAGAAAAGGCAGAGGAACCAGAGATCAAATTGCCAACATCCGCTGGATCATAGAAAAAGCAAGAGAGTTCCAGAAAAATATCTATTTCTGCTGTATTGACTATGCCAAAGCCTTTGTGTGGATCACAATCAACTGTGGAAAATTCTGAAAGAGATGGGAATACCAGACCACCTGACCTGCCTCTTGAGAAACCTGTATGCACGTCAGGAAGCAACAGTTAGAACTGGACATGGAACAACAGACTGGTTCCAAATAGAAAAAGGAGTGTGTCAAGGCTGTATATTGTCACCCTGCTTATTTAACTTATATGCAGAGTACATCATGAGAAATGCTGTGCTGGAAGAAGCACAAACTGGAATCAAGATTGCCGGGAGAAATATCAATCACCTCAGATATGCAGATGACACTACCCTTATGGCAGAAAGTGAAGAGGAATTAAAGAGCCTCTTGATGAAAGTGAAAGAGGAGAGTGAAAAAGTTGGCTTAAAGCTCAACATTCAGAAAACTAAGGTCATGGCATCCAGTCCCATCAGATCAGATCAAATCAGATCAGATCAGTCGCTCAGTCGTGTCCGACTCTTTGCGACCCCATGAATCGCAGCACGCCAGGCCTCCCTGTCCATCAACAACTCCGGGAGTTCACTCAGACTCACATCCATCGAGTCAGTGATGCCATCCAGCCATCTCATCCTCTGTCGTCCCCTTCTCCTCCTGCCCCCAATCCCTCCCAGCATCAGAGTCTTTTCCAATGAGTCAACTCTTTGCATGAGGTGGCCAAAGTACTGGAGTTTCAGCTTTAGCATCATTCCTTCCAAAGAAATCCCAGGGCTGATCTCCATCATGGCAAATAGATGGGGAAACAGTGACTGACTTTATTTTTCTGGGCTCCAAAATCACTGCAGATGGTGACTGCAGCCATGAAATTAAAAGACGCTTACTCCTTGGAAGGAAAGTTATGACCAACCTAGACAGCATATTCAAAAGCAGAGACATTACTTTGCCAACAAAGATCTGTCTAGTCAAGGCTATGGTTTTCCAGTGGTCATGTGTGAATGTGAGAGTTGAACTATAAAGAAAGCTGAGCGCCAAAGAATTGATGCTTTTGAACTGTGGTGTTGGAGAAGAATCTTGAGAGTCCCTTGGACTGCAAGGAGATCCAACCATTCCATTCTAAAGGAGATCGGCCATTCATTGGAAAGACTGATGTTGAAGCCGAAATTCCAATACTTTGGCCACCTGATGCAAAGAGCCGACTCATTTGAAAAGACCCTGATGCTGGGAAAGATTGAGGGCAGGAGGAGAAGGGGAGGACAGAGGATGAGATGGTTGGATGGCATCACTGACTCAATGGACATGGGTTTGGGTGGACTCCGGGAGGTGGTGATGGACAAGGAGGCCTAGTGTGCTGCAGTTCATGGGGTCGCAAAGAGTCACACACAACTGAGCGACTGAACTGAACTGAGTGTTGAACTCTGGCTTTACCACTTAGTTGCTATTTTATCTTAAGCTATGTAAATCCCTCTGTGCTTGAGTGCCCTCATTTGTAAACTAGCAATACTAGTAACCTATCTCATATAGTGTTCTTCTGAGAATTGAAAAAATTAAAACAAGTAAAGGGTTCAAAACATAGTGAGCAAATAAATGTTATGTTAGCTGTTATTATGAAGTGTATCTCTTTTAGACACCATATTGCTGAGTCTTTTTATTTTAATAATGGGAGAATCTCTGTCTTTTAACACATTGTTGACTGGGGGATTTTTGTAGAAACTAAACCTGTGGCCAGCAATTAGTTATGTAAGTGAATACTGAAAGCTCTCCAGTCAATAACATTTGGGTAACAAAAGACGTATTAATTGCCATGGCAAATAAAAGGTGAAAAGGTGGTGACCAATTTCCTCTTCTTGGGCTCTAAAATCACTGCGGATGGTGATTACAGCCATGGCAACAGAAGATGATTGCTTCTTGGCAGGAAATCGATAACAATCCTAGACAGTGTATTGAAAAGCAGAGACATCACTCTGCCAACAAAGGTCTGTATAGTCAAGGCTATGATCTTCCCAGTGATCATGTACAGTTGTGAGAGCCAGACCATAAAGAAGGCAGAGTGCCAAAGAATTGATGCCTTTGAACTGTGGTGCTGGAGGAGACTCCTGAGAGTCCTTTGGACTTCGACAAGATCCAACCAGTCAAGCTTAAAGGAAATCATCCCTGAATCTTAAAAGAATCAACAACAACAAAATAAGATATGTTGATACATCTCTGGTCAATAAGTTGTCAATCAGTGAATGTAACCCATTTATACATATTATATTTATTGCCATATTCAGCCTTATTTCTTTAGTCTTATTTTGTGTTTTCCATTTATTATGCTTTTTATTTCTTTATTCTCCCCATAACTTCCACTATGTGAAACAGTCACTAAGTTGTTTCTGACTCTTTGTGATCCCGTGGAATGCAGCACACCAGGCTTCCCTGTCCTTCACTATCTCCCAGAATTTGTTCAAATTCATGTCCATTGAGTCAGTGATGCCATCCAACCATCTCATCCTCTGTTGTCCTTGTCTCCTCCTGCCTTCAGTCTTTGCCAGTGGCAATGTCTTTTCCAATGAGTTGGCTCTTTGCATCAGGTGGCCAATGTATTGGAGCTTCAGCTTCAGCATCAGTCCTTCCAGTGAATATTCAGGGTTGATTTCCTTTAGGATTGACTGGTTTGATCTCCTTGCTGTCCAAGGGACTCTCAAGAGTCTTCTCCAGCACCACAGTTCAAAACCATCAATTCTTTGACACTCAGCATTCTTTATGGTCCAGTTCTCATATCTGTACATGCTGCTGCTGCTGCTGCTAAGTTGCTTCAGTCGTGTCTGACTCTGTGTGACCCCATAGACGGCAGCCCACCAGGCTCCTCCATCCATGGGATTTTCCAGGCAAGAGTACTGGAGTGGGGTGCCATTGCCTTCTCCAATCCGTACATGACTACTAGCAAAACCATAGCTTTGACTATATGGACCTTTATCAGCAAAGTGATGTCTCTGCTTTTTAATACTCTGTCTAGGTTTATCATAGCTTTTCTTTCAAGGAACAAGTTTCTTTTAATTTTATGGCTGCAGTCACTGTCTGCAGTGATTTTGGAGCCCAAGAAAATAAAATCTGTCACTGTTTTCACTTTTTCCCCATCTGTTTGCCATCAAGTGATGCAACCAGATGCCATGATGTCAGTTTTTTAAATGTTCAGTTTTAAGCCAGTTTTTCACTCTCAGTTTTTCACTCTCCTCTTTCACTCTCATCAAGAGGCTCTTGATTTCCCCTTTGCTTTCTGCTATTAGAGTGATATCTGCATATCTGAGATTGTTTTGATTCTAGCTTGTGAGTCTTCCAGCCTGGCATTTCACATGATACATACAAGTTAAATAAAATTTTCTTTAGCTGATTTGAAAGCTTTACAATCTATATCTATACTGTGCTGATTATCTCTATTGTTCTGATAACCATACTTGTGCTTATTGTCTATATGTATTAAGATGTCTTTCCTTCCCTTCCCTTATAGAGACAAAAACTGAAGATATTAAAGTAATTTTGTGCATGCATCCAGGATTAGTCAGGTTACTTATTTTGTAAGTGATCTACTTTTTCTGTCTAGAGGCTATAGAAATATTTCTTACTCTTAGTTTAACCATAATATGTCTGGTGATAGGAAACTTTTTTCTTACATTTTGGTGCTATATTAATATAGTCATTTCAGTCTAAGGAGATATATATCTTTCTTTAATTCTTTGAAGTTACTCATCATTCTTTTCATTTATCCTTTTTTGTTCTCTTCTTGGATTCCCATTATATATGTGTAGTCACCTTTTTTCCTTCATTTAATTTTTCTCACAATCTATCCTTTAATTTCCTGGTATCTTTTGGGAAATTTTTTAATTTACACTTTCAGGTTATATCAGTTTCCTATTGGTTTCTTTATTTTAGCAGTTACATTTTTATGTAACATTTTTAATTGATTCTTCTTTATAACTGCTTATTTCCGTCTCACATGTCCAGTATCCTCCCATATCTTTCCAGGGTTTTTTTCCCCTCATACTTCTTTTAAATTCTTGTTAGGTTTGTTTTTACAAGTTCTGTTTTCGTATAAGTTACTGCATTCCTTTGTGTTCCTGAGCTTCTCCTGTCTTGTAAATATTCCTGTGAGACTACTTTTCCCCATTTGCCCTATGGGGCAGTAATATTCCTTTTGGAGGAAAGATGAAAGCTGGGTCCTAAGTTGAGGCAAATTTGGAAGGGTTCAAATAGGGTTCAGTCTGAGCTTAGGGAATCCTTATTTCACTCCAGTGTCTTTACCCAAGCACTGCTCTTGTTAGAGGCAGCCATATTCTGATGGAATTGCCCTGATGAGGTACCATTCAAGGGTTCTCAGCACATCCATAATATTGGCACCTGTCCCTGCCCTGGCTTCATGCCCTGAGGTTGACCAGAAAGGTATGACTTTCTTCTTCCTAGGCAAGAGTTTAGAACTGTCCTGAGGTTTTAGCTTTAGAACCTTGGAGATAATCCTGAATTTGGCATGTTTTGTTTCTCACATTATTTTGTGGGCTTTGAGTTTCCAGAGATTCTAAGCCTAAGCCAAAGTTCACAGTTGCAAAGAGAGAGGAACCCCTTAGCTCTATCCAGGCCAGTCTCAGCCCTGTCACACTGGTCACCCCAGGCTTGCACAGGGCACCATAGACAGGGTGGAAAGCTTTCCCCACCTGATTGTTCCTCTGTGTCCTCTGGCACACCACTCTTTCTCTCCATGCCATTTATCTGCTGATAGTCATCCGACATTTCCTGTTTCCCCAAAGGACTCTCACAGGTTTTGTGTTGACAGGTAATTGTGACTCTGAAATCTAGTGAATTCCTTTTTTTAATTCATGGCATCATCAGGATTTTATTCCAGTGTCTGTCGGTACCATCTGCTACCACATGTTCCGTCTTCCACTAGGGCTTTCTGAGAGAAAGTTCCTTGGAGAAACCCATCTACATAGGAGAAAATTCAAAAACAAGGGAGTAGGGAGGTGGAGGAAGGAAAGAAAGACGGGCAAGCTGATTTTAAGTTTAAAGAAGCTCTAGCTTCCCAGGTGGCTTAGTGGTAAAGAATCTGCCTGCAACATAGGAGACACAGCTCTAGTCCCTGGGTCAGGAAGATCCCCTGGAGAAGGAAACAGCAACCCATTCCAGTATTCTTGCCTAGAGAATCCCATGGATGGAGGAGCCTGGTGGGCTACAGTCCATGGGTTCACAAGAGTTGGACACGACTTAGTGACTAAACAGCAACAACTAAGATGCTTCAGCTCTTCCTTACCTACCCAGAGTCATGGGAAGAGGGAAGAGAATCAGTGCCCACATGGTCTCCAAACAGATCCAGTGAATGGGAGCTGGGGCCATTGGTCTTACCACTCTTGAGAGCAAGGTCACCATCGGGCAGAGCATGAAGGGGGAGGGCAGTCATCCTTCCTGAGTAGATGTGCTTCCCAGTTGAAAGGCCACCAATGCTATCATGTGAGGCTCCTAGACAGAGGTGGCTGGGCCGGTCCTTATTGGAGAAACTACCATCTCCTTGTAGCAAGAGTCCATAGAGAAACCACTGTCTACAGGCTTTTAACGTTTAACTCCTGGGTCAGTAGCTCAATAAAAGTCCTTAAGTTAATATCTCTTAGGGGCAGAAGGAGGGTTCTGAGATCTACTCTCTTTTCCTTTCTTCTCCTTATATTCTTCCATAGAAATTTCACCATGTAGTAAAGGAACTGAGTAAATGGACATTTTGCCAAAAAAGAGAAAATAACCTCGTCCATGATGCCAAGATTACAACTCTTATTCATATTTGACAGTTCACAGTTAGGAGGCAGCCTGTTGTATATTTAGAGTATAGAGGAACTAGGTAATGAATACTGGATTCTTCATGCTTTCTCAAATTGAAGGTTGTAACAACCCTGTGTTGTCCAATAATGGTTACCATTTTTTAGCAAGAAAAGTATTTTTAATTAAGGCATGTATATATGTATATATCTTTTGAGTGATCCAAATTAATATTTTAAGGCATTACTACTGTATTATTTTTGATTCCTGTTGCTTACAGCAGTCTGCTATAGCTAAGTACAATGTTAGGTCCCAGATAACTGGATAGATGGATGGATGGATGGATTTCTTTTTTTTTAAATGAGCAGTACCACTGTGGACAAACTGTTCTATGGTATGAATACTATAATAAATATTTCTACTAGGAAGTATCTTCTTTTTAGTGCCTTTTATAAGGTATATTTGCCAGTCAATAGTTCAGTGTGCCTGTACACACATACATACATGCATATGCAAACATATATTACTGTCAATATGATCAGTCATTATTTAAAATATCTGAACCATTGAAACTGAAGTTTACTTATAGCCACATAATTCCACAAAAGAGAAGTTTTACATCTAAAATGCATTACAAAAGGAATTAAAGATACTTTCCTTTTGTGTCCTGTGGCCGGGCTGTCTGTATTTTGTTTCTGTAGACTGAATCCTTGAATTACAAGTTGCCCTTGATGGCTCTGACTTCACAGTGTATCAGCAGATGTTGCTTTTGGAGACTAGGAAAGCACTCACTCATCAGTCATTTGAATAACACAACTTTCTTACCTAGTAATGGGTGAATGTTTCATTATGTACCCTATGCTAAGAATCGTTTTTAGGATTTGCTATATAAATGGCTGTTTTCATTCCAGTAATAAATTGATGGCGAGTTTCTGGAAGCACTGTAATGGTTATATAATTTTAGTACGTGTAGCCCAAATTATTTTTGCCATGTTTTAACTCCTCCTCAATTCAAAACTTTATAAATGAGCCTACAAATTTTAGTTCGAAGAAGAGTTAAGTTCGGTCTCATAAATTTTTCTCTTAGGTACTTCTCCTTTCGTAATTTCTTTATTAGTCAGCAGAATATGACTCAATGGGGAATAGACTGATATTCACAAAGAGAAAACTTAGGAAGTTTGTTGCAAAGGAAAGTACAACAGATTCCCCACTAATGATCCTGACCTCTAAATAGTCACCAGGAGCAGCTGTCTAGCTTCCTAAATGCAAAGGCTTTACAAATACAAGGTCATTATACAAAACGCTTCAGGATAACGAAGAAATACTGTATTCCTCCATGTTCTCAATGTGTTTTCTAAATTTACTTTCTGAAAGCAACTTTATAGTAATTTTTAAGTTTATAATATGAGTTTTTAAGTTAATATATTATTGGCCTAATTTTTAGTGTATATATGAGATTTTTCTAGGTTATTAACCTAAATATACAATACAGTAAGACAAATTATTGTACTTTTAGCTACCTATAAAAAGTCCTTTAAATATTCTTTAATATGTGAGTGTGTATATATACATGCACATATAATCCTTATCCATATTGCATTTGAAAAGGTGATTCATTTAGCTAATCCCATTAAAAGGGTGCAAAGTGAGGCTCATGTAAGATGGGCCACCATATATACTTTCCAGCTTAAATGGTAAAAATTTCCAGTACTCCAAACTAATGCTCACAGGGCAGTGAGAGTTACTACATAGCAAGTAAGAAAACTAATGAATAACACATGCAGAAACTGCAGCCAAGATAATATCTGAAGAGCATTCTGCACTCGGTGCACTGCTAGGTTGCATCGCAGAGGACCACCCTCTGTTTGTGGAGCCACAGGGAAGAAACCTGGACTTTACAGCACATGCTCCATGTGCAGTCCTTTTCCGCAGAGGCTCTGACTTCTTCCAAAGAAAAAAGAGCAACAGTGGAAGAGAAGAGAACCATAAATAATTTAAGTACTGATGCAGACCCTTGGGTGGTAAAAATACATCTAGGGTAGAAAACAGAGCACTTTTATGATGTCTATGAGTTATGCATTGGGTCACTATCGGTATTTATAAAATTTAGGTTTCATATATTCTCAACCATGAATCCGTGGTTTCTGATAGATATGGGGAAGATTAGCTTGTGTGGTAAGGTTGTTCCAGACTACTCAGAAAACTGTACACGTATAGAAGCAAGTATATAAAAGTTAAGAAAGTAAACTAATGAGTGAGGAAAGGACTTTTTGTATGGTGGAAACACACAATGAAAAGGAAAGTATTCTGGAGAATTTTTAACGTGAAATTTAATGTATGCTATTTCTTTTACCTGACGTGAACTCCCCTCTCCTTGTCAAATTCTGACTCATCAAGGGAGGCTCTTGCAACCCATGCTAACTTCTACATCCTCAGAAATTATGAAGTACTGACAAGTATATCAAAAATCTTTCTGCAACACTAATGTCTTCTAATTTGGTTTTGCTATCTTGTAAAGGCAGGAGGAGAAGGGGACAACAGAGGATGAGATGGTTGGATGGCATCACTGACATGATAGACATGAGTTTGAGTAGGCTCCGGGAGTTGGTGATGGACAGGGAAGCCTGGCATGCTGCAGTCCATGGGACTGCAAAGAATTAGACATGACTGAGGGACTGATCTGACTGAATACCTTTTGTAGCAAGAAATAATTTTTTAAATGAGTGCTGTACAAATAGTAGAAGATTGTTTAGCTGATCTCAGCTTGACTAACCTGGGTCCCATTAAACCACATTTGCTCCCTTAGACATGCTGAAGGCTGCCAACAGCACAGCATACCCGGGGCTGGAAGGACAGTCTTTAGTACATGCCTACACTTTTGCTTCCATGAGTTGACTTGGTGCTTACTAGGAATCCATGGGTGTTCGTTCTTTAATCTATTTATTCTTATTGTACTTCTTAAAGTAATCATCACCTAGATGTTTCATAAGCCACCAAAAAATAGTCTAGCCAAAATTGTTGGTAGATAACCAAATATAATGTTCTGGAAGGACTTTTTGAGTTGCCAGGAAAACATTGCTGGGGACAAGATAACAATAAACTGGGGTGGATGGTATCATGACACTGTAGTTTCCACTTAATGAAACAAGACATGGATTATGCCTCAAAGTGAGGTTTCTGTAAGAAAAATATGCAGGATTTCAAACACAAACTCCTTTGCAGAGTATGGTTTTTTGCCTTACATCACAAGCTTGTACATTTATATTCTGAGTTAAATTTTATAAGGTGTGTATATTTTGTTTTTTGAACTCTACTTAAACCTGATCTCTTTCTTTAGCAACCAACTACTATTTCAGACCCATCAGATACCAGAGCTTCTGCTGTTTGTTGAATCCTCTTCCAAGGATTGTCCTTCCAGTTGTCCTCTTTTATCTTGATAATGGAAGCAGATATCCTTACTTGTGCTACTTGCTGTGTAATTTGGGTTGTCTCTCATCACATCGTTGCCTTTTCTTAAAGAAAAACAGATATTGTTCTTGCCTAGGGAATTCATACTCTGATTTAAGGCCTGAGTTAGTCACATCCATGTTTGTTTTTTGTTTGTTCAGCCTCTCAGTCGTTTCCGACTCTTTGCAGTCCCACGGACTGCAGCACACCAGGCTTACCTGTCCTTCTGTTGTCCCCTTCTCCTGCCTTCAATCTTTCCCAGCATCAGGGTCTTTTCCAGTGAGTCAGCTCTTCACCTCAGATGGCCAAAGTATTGGAGCTTCGGCATCAGTCCTTCCAATGAATATTCAGGATTGATTTCCTTTTGGATTCACTAGTTTGATCTCCTTGCCGTTCAAGAGACTCTCAAGAAGAGTCTTCTCCAACACCAAAACTTGAAAGTATCAATTTTTTGACACTCAGCCTTCTTAATGGTCTAACTCACATCCATATATAACTACTGGAAAGACCGATACAGACCTTTGTCAGCAAAGTGATGTCTCTACTTTTTAATATGCTGTCCAGGTTTGTCATAGCTTTCCTTCCAGGAAGTAAGCATAATTTAATTTCATGCCTGTACTCACCATCCACAGTGATTTTGGAGCCCAAAAAAATAAAGTCTGACACTGTTTCCATTTTTCCCTTTCTATTTGCCATGAAGTGATGGGACCAGGTGTCATGATCTTAGTTTTTTGAAGTTGAGTTTTTAGCCAGCTTTTTCACTCTCCTCTTTCACCCTCATCAAGAGGCTCTCTAGGTCCTCTTCACTTTCTGCCATTAGAGTGGTATCACCTGCATATCTGAGTTTGTTGATATTTCTCCCAGCAATCTTGATTCCAGCTTGTGATTCATCCACCCCAATATTTCCCTTGATGTACTCTGCATAGAAGTTAAAGCAGGGGGACAATATACAGCCTTGATATGCTCCTTTCCCAATTTTGAACCAGTCTGTTGTTCCATGGCCATTCTAAATGTTGCTTCTTGACCTGCATGCAGGTTTTTCAGGAGACAGGTAAGGTGGTCCAATACTCCCATCTCTTTAAGAATTTTCCACAGTTTGTTGTGATCCACACAATCAAAGGCTTTAGTGTAGTCAATGAAGCAAAAGTAGATGTTTTTCTGAAATTCCCTTGCTTTGTCTATGATCTAATGTATATTGGCAATTTGATCTCTGGTTCTTCTTCCATTTCTAAATCCAGCTTGACATCTGGAAGTTCTCAGTTCACATACTGTTGAAGTCTAGCTTGAAGGATTTTGAGCATTATCTTGCTAGCATGTGAAATGAGTGCAATTGCGTGGTAGTTTGAGCATTCTTTGGCATTGCCTTTCTTTGGGATTGGAATGAAAACTGACCTTTCCAGTCCTGTGGCCACTGCTGAGTTTTCCAAATTTGCTGGCATATTGAGTGCAGCACTTTCACAGCATCATCTTTTAGGATTTTAAATAGGTTGGCTGGAATTCCATCCATAGTGTTGGTAAAAATCCTCAGCCAGTTTTAATTTGGGGGTATTAAAAACTATGATGACAAGCAAAGAAAGCAGTGGTTAGTTGTAATAGTCATGAAGAAAAGAAAACAAAGTTTAGTCCAGCTTTTTTCTGATGATTCTCTAAATCATTAATATTAGTTCACCATGCAGAGATTTATCCTTTATTATACATTCAGCTTATGAAAAAAAAAAAATACTTGTGTTTCTCAGCTCCATTGATCCCATAGTGTGACTTCACAATGTATTTGCATCGTGAGCCTGTTAAGTTGTAAAGGGAATTTGACAAATGTTTTCAAATGCTTCGCTCTTTTCATGCCCATTTCCCATTTGCTTTTTAGATCATTTCTTGGTGAGCATTCTTTTTTGACATTTACTAAATGTCAGCTATAGTTCATATTTGAAACATTGGCCTAGAGCCAGTAGGCTGACCAATTTATAACAGCCTGTTAAGAAAAATTAAATAAAATGTGAAAATGAAATGAAAATTGCTTCAAAGAAAAATGAGAGCTAACAGTGGAAAAGCCCGTTGATGATGTGATACTCATCCATTCCTTCCCTGTATTCACAGTTGTGTCACTTTGTACTGTTGCCAGACTCTGAAAGGAAATTCAGAGAAAGAATTAAAAATAATTCTTTCATATAGCAAGCATTTATTGAGTACTTATCCTGGATCAGCACAAGTAATACAAAGATGAGGAGACCTGTTCACTCTGCAGGCAACTCACTCTAACACAATGATTCTCAAACTTGAAATAAAGACTGAATCTGTTCTTGGCTAAAGCATTTAAGAAGGGACAGCTGGGCCACCTGAAGGCACTTATTTGAGCAAAATACCCACTGCTAGGAATTTTTCCTAAGGAAATAATCAGGAAAATGTGCAAAGATGTATTGAGTCTCAGAGCAATGATCTTCATTTCTAAGTAGGCTAATAAATGGTTTACCAGATGTTCCAGCAGGTATTTACCGCATTTAACCTTGATGAAGAATTTAGCTCTGGGTTATTTCTTTTGCTCACTAACATTGTCTATATTAGTTGTTTCTCAGTAGTTCATTACTGTCTTAATAGTTTGCTGAGCCAGATCACTATTCAGTTTTCCTTTCTTTCTGTCTAAGCACAGAGATAGCATGGATACTAGATTAAGTTAATCATGCAAATAAATATTTTGTCATTGAACTGTAATTGTTGTGGGGTTTTAAGTCTATGATAAGTTGCTCCAAAGTTAATATTAATCCCATACAACTTTAGTATGGATGCTGGTGTTCTCTATTCCTGACCCACCTTTATATAAAAGGATGCTTGATTCTACTTGGCCATTGTCAGCAGCTTTAGAAAAGAAACAGGCACGTGAACTATGTAATCAAGGACTTGGTATTTTACTTGACTCACCCGGGTGTCTGAGAACAGGTGGGGAAGGTACCCAGTTCCTTATTGTTTATTTAAATTGTTTAAATGTATAAGAATCATCTAAGATCAGCTTATGGAGGTCCAACACTTTTATTTTCAAGGTATAGAAGAACAATTGGTATTTGAACTATCATTCAACAGCCTTTCTGGCTTTCTTTCTCATTCAAAAGTGAAGAATCAGAAATCTTGATATTATTTGTTAGGAAGTAATGGGATTTCTGAACACAAATGTCATCTTTTAACAAATTTATGCACACATACTGGGAAACTAATATTTAACAAGGCCATTGTAGCTTCTATCTGTCACCTAGAGTTTTGCTTCTGTGACTTTATTTTTCCCTTAAAGTGGCAAACCAGGCTAACAGAGATTTAAACACTTAAACGTAAGACTTTTCCATGATGATTCTTCAGAGACCTATTCATTTAGCTCTTCTGCTGCTTTCATTCTTCAAGACAATGACATCTTAAAATTCCTTTTTTCAGAAAAAAAGTGATAATTTGTTGTTATTTAAGGGTTTCTCCTCTTCAAAAATCTGAAGTTGTGGAGATGGTTAAGAAACAAGTTAAAGTCATAACACTCGCCATTGGTGATGGAGCAAATGACGTCAGTATGATACAGACGGCACACGTTGGAGTAGGAATAAGTGGCAATGAAGGCCTTCAGGCAGCTAATTCTTCTGACTACTCTATAGCTCAGGTAAACCATCATTTCTGCCAAACACACCATCCATCTTTGTCAGCTGACACTATGAAGAGGAAAATGTTAATTTTTTCCATTCTTATTTTAGTTCAAATATTTGAAGAATTTGTTGATGGTTCATGGTGCCTGGAACTATAACAGAGTCTCCAAATGTATCTTATACTGCTTCTACAAGAATATAGTCCTCTATATTATCGAGGTAATTGCAAGTTAAGTTTAAAAATCCTTGTTATTTGCATATATATTTGAAACGTTTTGGGGAAGACATTTCTTCATAAGTTTAATGAATCCTTCATCAGCCCACTTTTTTAACTTCTGAATAATGTTAAAAAGTTTGTCAGCTGTGGAGAATAATGTTGAAATTCTGGCTAAAACATTATGTTGCTTTGGTAAGGAATGTTGAATTATAATTGCTAATAATGTGTACAGTTTTAAAAAACTACAAACTACATAGCAGTTTTTATAAAGTTCAAAAACATACGAGAGAAAACAGTAAATTGTTAAGGGATGCACATGAGGAAAACTGTGTTTAAAGAGAAAAGGAAGGGAAAATGGAAGAAAATCCAAAAAAAAGAGGGGATATACATATAGCTGATTCACTTTGCTGTACAGTAGAAAATAACACAACATTGTAAAGCAACTATGCAATAAAAATCAATTTTTTTAAAAAAGGAAAGGAATAGTGGACATAAAACTGAGGATGTCAGTTTTACTAAGGGATCTGCCAAGTCACTTCAGTCTTGTCCGACTCTGTGTGACCCCATAGACGGCAGCCCACCAGGCTCCCCTGTCCCTGGGATTCTCCAGGCAAGAACACTGGAGTGGGTTGCCATTTCCTTCTCCAAGGCATGAAAGTGAGAACTGAAAGTGAAGTCGCTCAGTCATCTCCAACTCTTAGCGACCCCATGGACTGCAGCCTACCAAGCTCCCCCATCCATGGGATTTTCCAGGCAAGAGTACTGGAGTGGGGTGCCATTGCCTTCTCCAACTAAGGGATCTAATCAATAAAAATACACAGGTAGTTTTGCTAGTATTGGTCATCCTATAGTTCTTATTGTGATTCAGGCCTGCATAATTGGATAGAAGTATTCCTTGCTCTTCAGATCGGTTTTGGTGTCTGGATTTGGTAGGAAACAAGAGTCCAGATAATGAGGAATTTGTCTAAAAATTATCAGAATCGTTCAATTACTGTGTCTGGATCACAAGGAATTTCTATATTCCTTTTCATATGGCAAATATAACATTTTTAACATGTAAACTTAACTTGGGTCAGGAATATCATTTCTGAAAGGATGCATTTTATTCTGCAAACATGTTTTGCAGTCTCCACAGGCTGCCAGGCACCAGGGTTAGTTCAGTAACTGAAGTAAATCGCGCGAGGTTTCTATCCTCCAAAAACTTGCCAATAGAAATATAAAGCAAACCACATGTGTAATTTTACATTTTCTGGGAACCACATCAACAACAAGTAAAAATTAAAGCCCAAATTAATTTTAAATTATATTTCATTTAACTCTATATATTCAATATTATTATTTCAGCTTGGAATCTCTATAAAAAATTATTAAAGCAATATTTCACATTCTTTTCTTCATAACTAAGTGTTCACAGTCTAGTGCGTATTTTACACATACAGCGTATCTTAGTTTGGACTAATCACATTTCAAGTATTCAAGAACCACATGGCCAGCGGCTATTCCTCTGGGTAGCACAGCACCAGTAGGTGAATGAGTAAACTGAACACTCAGGATGCGATAAGTAAGTTCTTTATATTTAAAAAGAAAAAATATGACCACCTTTTCATCAGAAGCTGTATTCGTAATGTTTGAACTCTAGGCGTTACCAGTTCCTTGCTCCTCTTGCAGCTTCACAGAGCCCGACAAGGAGCGCTCCATAGCTTGTTAAGAAAGCCCTCCATCTTCCACTCCTGTCAGAGGACCTGCCTACGCCTTCATAAATCTGCCCTGGGCTCCCTTACACATGTTTGTTTATGCCACCTTGCCCTCTACTCAGTTGACTGCTTCTACACATCCATCAGAAGAGGCAGAACCTTCCCATGTGCCATTTGAAAATAATATCTCATACTTTATGCCACAAAAGTAACACTATAAACAAAACGGTCTGTAGACTTTACATTTCCCCTGCTGAGATGTTCGTTGGAAACTGCTGTATGTTTGCTTCAGCTGTTCTTTATGCCTGTCAGAATGCTTATCTTCTTATCAAAATGTTGACTGAGCATAGTTCTTATTATGAGTCAGATTAATAAAATTAAGGGCTTCCCTGGTGGTTCAGACAGCAAGGAATCTGCCTGCAATCCAGGAGACCCAGGTTCGATCCCTGGGTTTTTTAGTTTCGAAGTATGCAGGCAGTTTTATTTGTTGGTCACTAAAAATCTGTAATTAGATTGCAACCCACTCGGTAAAATAATCATATACCATAATTAAATACTTGGAAACATAAACAGAATAATCTATGAATTTAGTTATTGTTCATTACTGCTGAATTTGGTCTGAAATAGTCTGTTTTGAAACAAAATACACTTCCAAAATAGCTTATGAGATCATACAAAATATTTTCTGTTTATATAAATTTGTTATTCTTTTCTAATAAAATTATTTTCAATTCTCAGTCCCCTCTACAGTCCTAACCTTTCTAGTTAGATTTTTTTTCTCATCCCTCAACATTTATCGGCATTAGAAAGAATACCAGTTTATACAGTTTATTTACATATAATCTTGAAGTATCTGGGAGTTTAAAGCCACTGGCAGCAATAAATCTGCTTGCAAAAATATAATTGTGTAAAATGAAATGAGTACTCAACTTGCCACTTTTTAAATCTAGATTATTTGACAATCAACAATGAAGTGGTCAAAATTACGTACTAATGGGAGACATAAAATATATCAAACTCAAATGAAAAACTAAATCTGCACGCTGTGTTTCAAATCCACAGTTATGCAATTTGTGGTTGATTAGCCCTAAATTTCACTTGGCTTTGAATTTAAAGCCTCTTTGAGAGATAACTAACACTGATCAAATTCTTTACACATTGGAAAGGAAATCAGTCCTAAACCTTACTGGAAATCTCATTCTTAAGTTATTTTTCTTTTAGCAGTTTATGGAAATGTATTTTGAATATAATTCAACTATCTTGGAAATGAATTGACCTTTTAAATCAATTCCCAGATACCCAACTTTTGCCAGCTAAAACAGGTTCTGCAGATGTTAATGGCTCATGTCAATACTGTGAATGAATAGACAGAAAACACATCATTGAATGTCTCTAGTGAGGACAACTGCCAGTCTCGAATCTCCCCTTTCAGTTTTTTGTGCTGATCGGGCGTGGGAGCAGAGGGCTCATTGACTGTTTGTAAGCTGCTGTTTAATATGCAGAAATGCTCCATCAGGGAAATGTCTGTGAAGCTGTAACTGCCACGCCTCTACTGGGACGCGAAAGTTAGAAAATAATACCAGGGCAGGCAGGTCTGAAGTTTCTTTGCTAATAAAGAAATAGTATGGAACACTATGGGTTTTAGAGACTATCTGTAAAAACTGCTTTTCCCATCGCTGTACTGCCAGGAATGTCACCGTCTAGCTACTCCATTGCCATAAATTATAGCCAAACAAATAAAAACAGATTTGGCAGGTGGCGGTATAAAGCACTAGCTTGTGGTGGCCACTCAGCAGCGACTCTAGGTGTTCATTGGAATGACTGGCATTCACTAGAGATTTTAGTTTCTCTGAAACATCTGACTCCTTGCTAGCAAAGTAAGACCTTTTCTCTCAAACAGTTGGTCACATCCAGGTTTTCCGGTAAGATCCCAAGGCAGTGTAGCGTTTCTGATTTCCAGAAGCTTTGATTAAAGTCAATGAGGTGATACTTTCCCACCAAGTTGTGCTGAGATATGGATTTCCTGTGAATTTAAATAATTTAGATACCTCCCCAGAGGGACTCATGTTTTCTTTCTGCATCCATGGTTTTGTTGAGTCAAGGGAGGGACTTTTATGTGTTTATAGTAATTTAGGTGGTGTTTTATTTAGTATGGGATGCATTTCTAATGTATCTTTAAACTGCAAATCTCAGACTAACCTGAAATCAGCCTTCTGGTAGACGTCTTCACTGTTAAAAATCTCTCTTTCCTTTAAAATACATAAACTTCAGTGCCAAAATATTTATATTAAGATGTGGGTACTATATTAGAAGAGTCAATTCCTATCTAGTCATTTCTCCTTTTAAAAAAATTAAAATATTAACTTTTTAAAGCACAGGAAGAGAGTTTCTAGAAACATGTTCACATACCTTTCATTAGGAAAAATAAAAAGGCAAAAATGCTTTGATAGCTTTCAACTTAAAATGTCTACATTTTTCTCATAAACCAGTTAGTAAAGTAGTGCATTTTAAAATAAACTTGGACTGCAAGTGTGTTAGCTTATTTGCAAGTTATTTTGAATTGGAAACTGAATATAAGTATCCATTGATTTAGATTCCTAAATTTCAAATTTAGATTCCTCAATTTCAAGCTCCTAGTGGAGTTTTAATCACCAAATTTACATACAAAGAAGCCAGGAGACCATTCACATTTACAAATGTTTATCCACACACAAATTTATTAACATAAATGTCTCCTATTATACAGTATTGATGTTTGCAAATGCATTTATAACTAACCTTTGAGCCAAATCATGTCCCTTAAAGGAATTTGGTATGTGTGCAGCTTCAGCTTTCTTCAGACCAACGAAGATTAGGCTGCGTCTTCATAGACTATTCAGGCCACAACTGAAAGTTTGTGTTTAAAAATTCCTTATATTACCATCATACCGTAAGAAATCTGAATGAGCTTCACAGTCACCTACAGGGAAAACATTACCGTCACCCAGAGTATCACAAATATGTATTTACAGAATCCACATCTCAGAAGGGCCGAATGTGAAAACACAATAGATGGCGTTGAAGTCTGTCCTGTCAGTTTGTGTCTACTTAACGCTTTCCAAAAAAAAAAGTTTAAAGTCTGCAAGGAATAAAGGAAGTCTCCAAGGAATACATTTAACTTCACATGAAGATGCTAAGTACTTTTGCATGTAGCAGTGAATGGTCTGGCTTCTAGTTGAGAGCACAAGTTCAAATCTTTTCTGTAAATATATGTGGCAAGCAAGTGAGAATTTCAGATTTGCCTCCCATTTCTATGCTTTTGTTCTTGTTGTCGTTAATGCATGTTACAACCCTGACACAATCTGGACTTATTTTTCATGTGCTATTGCTGCTTTGTTCTCTTTTCCATCTCATGAAGCCGACATTGGTTTTTATATACGCTCAGTCATTCCTTTCCCTATAAAAAGGAAAAAGATCAATGTGTGTACAGAAACTGTTCATAGGGAGGCCAGCCTGGGTACATATTGATAAATGGTGAATTTGTAGCAATTCATGCTTCCATAATGAGGTTAAATGAAACGTGAAGTGTAGCAAAGTCCGTGCAACTCCAGTTCAAAAATTCACTTAACCAGCACGTCCAGACTGCTGTCCCCTAACAGGTTCTTGGTTGTTGTTGTGATAGTTTGGCTTTGTGTTTGTGTTTATGTCTTGTTGGGCCAGACATTTTTCTCTTCCAGATCAATATGATTTTTAATTACATTTTAGTCCTGCTTTTTTTTTAAAATAACACAGGGATTATGGATTTACTAACATTCACTTAAATTTTCCACTTGTCTTAAATATGCTGGAGAAAGTTTCTCTTTATTGTCCCTTAATTTTGTAGGCAAAGTTCAGTTTTCTGCTTTTAGGAAACTGCAAAATATATAAGAATATGTCACTCTATTAAAGATTAGTTTTTAATCAAAGTATAAATTGAAGTTACAAAATATTTTTAATATTATAAACTCAAATTTTGCATTCTGATGGCTATAATTATCAAGAAATATTTTTTAAAAAGGTTAAATACGTTGACACATTAATTCTACTTCTAAGAATTCATTCCAAAAGGAAAAAGAATAGGAGGAAATTTTGGGAGATGATGGGATATGTCTGTTACCTTGATTAGGTGATAGTTTCATGCATATGTCCAAATTCACCAAATTGTATACATTAAATGTGTGTCATTTTTGTATGTCAATTTTACCTCAATTAAGCTATATTTTACTCAAAGTAATTCAGCCTAAGAAATTGAGATATTTAGGATTTCTGAAAGAAAATTCAGTTCTGAATTAAGTATAGTAGAAAAAAACAGAAGCAAGCTAAATATCCAAAATAGTAGGGGATATATATCCATTTCCATTAACATCTTTTAAAGGGTATGTAACAACTTAAGAACATATGTATTATACAATGTTAAGAAGAAAAGGAACAGGACATGATGCTGCATATAGGTTTCCATAAGATAAATCGTTGAATGTATATAAATGAGCTACATGAATATAACCAAAGCAGAAGACAATAAATGGTGATGGTATTAGTATAGGAAATTATTTTATTTTCTAAATAAACAAAAGTTTTAATTATGATTAAAAAAATCTTTAACTACCAGAAGATAGATATTTTAAAGAGGAATTAAAGGTCTAAAATGTTAATGGCATAAAATATACTCTCTAAAGTGTCTTTTAGGAAACAAGATTATACCTAATTTTTTTTTAATCTATGATTGCCTATTGGTATAGTTCTTTTTTGATTCAACAAGTGGAACCAATCCTGACCTAAATAGCAAAGACCTTATGAAAGAATCCCTTCAAATTAAAAAGTAAAGCAAAGAAATGCCATTTTCAAGAGAATCATGAAAATACTGTGTCAGTGAAGCTCTTATGCACTGGTTGAGTAACAGCAGATTTTAAACACTGAGTTTATGGTTTCTGCATTCTAATTTGGAGGTTTGGACTATTTTCTTCCTAGATCTGGTTTGCCTTCGTGAATGGCTTTTCTGGACAGATCCTCTTTGAGAGATGGTGCATAGGTCTTTATAATGTGGTAAGTTTAGGACTTTTAATTACTCCTGTTCTATTGAATACTTTGAGATAGAAGATCACCCTGTGTTTGGCTACCTGGTATAATGACTAGTTTGTGCACTTTAGATGTTTACAGCAATGCCACCCTTAACTCTGGGAATATTTGAGAGATCATGCAGAAAGGAGAATATGTTGAAGTATCCTGAATTATACAAAACATCTCAGAATGCCCTGGACTTCAACACCAAGGTAGGAACCAGTGCCCCGGCGGGACTTGCTTTATTGCTCCAGTTGCTTGGGGCATCACTCTTCTAAAGCCAAGGAAACTCCAGGGTCCTGACCATGGCAGGCCAGATTTGCTTAAGGTTCTGATATGACCTGAGAAGGTGTTTGGTTTTGCTGTGAATTTAACCTGTAACCACAATTCACTGGAGTTTGCCAGGCAGCAGTAAAGTGGGCCTGGCAGGCAGAGGGGGTGGCCCTCTGACTTTCTGTTTTTGCAGTTTTGTGGGGAATGCGCACTGTTCTCAGAGGTCAGTCATCCAGGACTGGCATGGACAGTCTTTACACATACAAAGTGATGAGGGATGATATATCATTCTTTACCCATTTTCTGTTTTATGAAATAACTTTGTCTTCATTGAAATATTAGATTGTATTAAGCATTAAAGATATCGTCTCTGGTAGATAACTCATTTACCAATAATAATCATTATTTACAATCATTATTAAGCCATAAAACTTAATATAAGATAAAATATCCAACATTTTATCTAAAATCATATTCTGAGTTTATAGCCTATATAGCAAGCCACAGACTTTTGTCATCTTTGTGATCCACAGTATTTCTTCATCCCAGCAACAAAAATATCTATTTCCTGCATAGTTCACTCTCCTGCAATTATGTATTCTAAAGTGTTTCCACTAGTGTTTGTTAGAAATTCGGGTTTCTATCCAGTGTAACTGAGGAGTTTTGTTTGTTTTTTTGTTGTTTTTTTTTTTTAAGTTTTGTAACAGTCAAGGCAGATGTAATTTTGAAACTATAATAAAAGTATCAAATACACCTTCACAGAATTTTTTCTCATTTAATATAGTACATGTTGGTTATGTTATGCATGTTATGTTACTAATAATTATATGTAACCTTAATTTGGTGTTTTGAATTTAGGAAATTAATGTAGGATATTGTAAATTTTATTATTTCATAAAACTGTCAAATGACATTTGTTCTCAGTATACCAGGGCAATAGAGCGAGACTGGTGTGGCAGCGCCTCTAACCTCATACAGTAAATGATGGTGTTAAGTTTATTGCCAGGATGTTATTCATCTTCTGAGATGAGGTCTTCATAAATGCACTGTGCATACATGTCCCAGTGTGCAGATGCGTACAACTTGAGGGATGGGATAACTGAATTTGGTTAAGTTAAAAAAAAAAAAAACTTAACTACAAGGTTTTATGTAGAGTGGAGAACAAGTGGGTTTTTATAGAGCCCACTAGTTCTATAAAGTATTTTAGTGGTCTTTTAAAACTGTTGTTATTTATAATATGCAATGTCTGTGCTTTAATTTCTTAATGTTTTATTTTTTGCTTTTTTAAAAATTTACCTTTGATGTCCAATTTGTGTTAAATTCTACTGCCTTGCTAAAAAGCTTTCCATTACCTATGGTGAGTATTTTCAAGTGACAGAAAGCTACAGTTGGGGCAGATACAATGGATCATGAGCTCTTGTTTCCTTGAAAATGTAATCTGAGAGCTAGGAAGGTTCCAGACTTTCTGGCAGGCTAACAATAACCCTTACCAGCCCAGAGTACATCAACCTCAGCCACCCGTCCCATCTCCCGTTGCTGAGGCTCCGTGGTGTCTCTTGAGAGTTAGCTTCCCAGCCCAGAGTACATCCACCTCAGCCACCCGTCCCCATCTCCCATTGCCGAGGCTCCGTGGTGTCTCTTGAGAGTCAGCTTCCCAGCCCAGAGTACATCCACCTCAGCCACCCGTCCGCATCTCCCGTTGCCGAGGCTCCGTGGTGTCTCTTGAGAGTCAGCTTCCCAGCCACTGCCTTGACCTTGCTCCTGTTGCTTATAAACCGGTCGTCACAGGATTACCCAAAACCATTCCTAGAAAGTCACATCCTTTTGTACCCTTTGTATATGGCAACTTGGAAAGTCTTGTGGCCAGTGAGAAAGTGTAACTGGTCATATATAGTTTTAAGGTGAGAGCAGCCTTCCTTGTATTTTTTCCTGTTCTTGTATACAAAGTATCTCATAGTCTGCAAAGGCCTGGCATTTAGAAAAGTCACCATATCAATCCAAATAGAGTATACAACTTCTGTATTCATTTAAATATTTATAGATACACAAGCTGCCAGCAATTTTTATAGGGTTTATGGATTTTTCTAATGATTTCAGTGAAAATTGTTTGAATAAATCCCATATAAACATTTTAAAATTCAGGAACAAATGGTTACAGAATGCACAGTTGTATACACAGCAGTTGCTCCAGGTCCCCAGTGTAGAAGCATTGTTACCCTGAATGATGACGATTACGTTTGTTATGGTAAAAAGGGTCGGAGGTGCTGAGGTCGTGACAGGGGTTAAAGGATTAACATGTGACAATAAGTATCGGTCAGGAAAATGGAAAAGTAGAACTAATTTTTCTTGCACCCACCTGTGCTTTCTGTCAAATAAAAACTTGCAGTAATGACATAGTGAGGAGAAGAGACAAAGGTTAATGAGTAACATAAGTTCAAATGTGTAATGTATTGGAGCGTAAATTGGATCATACAATCCAGTGTGGCTGGGTGAACTAACAAAGGAGATTGAGATCACAGTGGAAAATTTTGGGAGGCAGGCAACTTAATTTCTGTTGTTTGAACAGCTTAAAACTATTTTAATACATGCCAGTTTTATTTGGCATACATTTTGTTTGCAGGAAGCACTTCTGAGGGACAAAACTGCAGCCCTTCAAAGGGCTGTGAGCGTTCTAAACAGTTTTTCTATAACTTAATCTTTTACATCCATGTTACAAAGAAAAGGCTAGTGATACTTGCTTTCTTGTTAATGAAATACAATAGATGAGAAAGCAATAACTATTAAATGATATTATAATTGTATGAAGTTTGATGTTGACAGGTGTTTTCAAATTGTGAAAGTCTTTTGTAACTTAAGTCCTGGTAAAAGGGCTTTGCTTTGAGGAACTATGCAATTTAAATGTTACACTTGTTATTTTTAGTGTTGTGCTGTGGGTGTATTTGGAAAAAGAGAATGCACTATATCCTTACCATTTAAAAGTTTACACTTTTATTGCACATGGAAAAGAAAAAGTAGGGATCTCACCAAATTACAATCTCTTCAAAAGTCTGTTCGTCTGGAATTATGAAAATAGTCCCACTTAAAGAGTTTCATGATCTAACAGTAATTTTAAATTTTATTTTCTTCTTCAGGCAGAAATTTAAACTTTTAATCCTCGGTTTTTAGAAAGTAGAAAAAATTTCAGTGAAGCTGAAAAAACATTTAGAGAAACATAAAAATAAATAAATGACCCATGAAGGTCTAAGAGGCAGAAAGTGTCTGTCAGTTCTATTAATTCACAGTGGTGGCCCGACAGAAACACGTTTTGTGAATCTAGCTCACAGATAAAAAGAAAGGTCAGAGTTCACAGAGCTAGTTTATCGCAAATGGTTCTCATGGATTTTTGTTTTCCCTCAGGTTTTCTGGGTTCATTGTTTAAATGGCCTCTTCCACTCAGTTATTCTGTTTTGGTTTCCACTAAAAGCCCTTCAATATGGTAAGTAGGAAGGATATGAATGCTAAGATGTGACTTTTTACTTTTTTAGAAAAATAATTCATTGTCAATATATGTTAAAAATTATAGCGGTGTTTCATTTTATGATGTTTCTTCCTTAACCTAAAATACATGCATTTAAAAGTTGTACACACTTTAAAGATTTTTACTATTCCTTTGGGAGCAAAGTGATTTAATATATGCAAAGCCTTTCTTCTCTACTTCTCGTGTTTTTCAAACTTGCAGAGAGTGAAATTTTAGGGTTTTTTTTTCCGCTCTGTTGATGTATAGTTAGGAGACAACAGTGCTGATGTTTTACGTCGTCTGTTTATTATACCTGTGAGACTTGTATCAGCTCTTTATACTGAACCTCATCAGACATGCTAGTATTTTCAAGTACTTGAGCTGCAGCTTTGAATGAGATTTTCAGTATGTTTTTATGTTCGTCTTGGAGTGTAAGCTTTTATCTCTGCTTGTTTTGAGGGGGTGATGTTATTGTGTCAGTTTTGAGAGATGGGATCATGGTGAATTTCCTATACACATAAAAATGATTAAGTAGTCACTTTAGAGAAGAGGTCCCTGGGATGCTTAAGCTGGTGTTGCTATGTCCGGAGCAGACCTTGCCCTGGGATCCGGAGGAAGACGGCTGAACATTCAGCTCACAGACATGTACCTCAAACAAGACACACACGCCACCCGAGGTCTGCGCGCCCTTCAGAGGTACTAGCTGTTCTCGCGGCTGAGTTAACACTGGCCCGTAAGGTGCAGGGCCGGCTCTTCTGTCCCACCAACAGCCTCCTCTCCAAGCTGCCAGAGGCATCCTCATAAAACGTAAATCAGACCAGATGCCTCCCTGCTCAGAACCCCACAGACTCGATCACATTTAGAACCAAATCCATAGCCCCAGCCTTGGCCAACCCCACCTGACTCTCCTTCCACCCCACCACTGCCGCCCCTGCCAGCTCCCACCCTCGCTGTGCTCCAGCCCACAGGCCATCCATCCGCTCTTCTTCGTCTTCACCAGGTGTCCCAGCAGCTCTCTCCTCCCACCCTCAAGTCTGTGCTTGGAGAAGCACTCCCGGATCACCCTGCCTCAGAGACCCTCCAACCCCGCGCCCTCTGCCCCTGACTCTCTCTCCTCATCCTCTTGTATCTTCTTGGTGCTTGCCTAGTGGGTGTGATATATTTGCTTTTTTTTTTTTTTAATTACCATGCTCCTCTGTTAGAACCAAAGCTCCAGAAGGGCAGGGTACTGTCTGTTAAGTTCGCTGTTGTTTCCATAGTGCCCACAACAGCGCCTGGCTCACTGTGGGCACCCAGTCCATCACAGACGCCTTCATGAGAAGCTGCGGCATGAGTCGGGGAGTGCGTATCACAGACAAGGCAGCAGCTTCGTGGCCTGGTCGAAGATTTTCATCTCCTTCCTACATTCATTGCTCTGACAGCACAAAGTGAATAGATTCTCATTACTAGACCCTGGAAATAGCTGTAGTAAAATCTAATTAAATATAAAATATTGACCCAGTGGGCCAGGAGAATCATAATAGCATTTTTTAGATAAAATTTACATACCATAAAATTCACTCTTTTAAATTATATGATCCAGTGGTCTCTAGTATAGTCACAGAACTGCCCCCACTCTCTGATGCCAGAACAGTTTCATCACCCTTTATGCATGAGCAGTCACTCCTCATTTTTCTATCCCTCTCCCCTAGCCCCTGACAACTACTGATTTTTGTCTCTGTGGATTTGCCTATTCTGGCATTTCATAAAAATGGAGTTGTGATACAAGAATTTAACCGATCCTTATTGTGGCATAAATCAGGACTTCATTCCTTTTTATGGGTGAATAATATTTCATTGTATGGATAGAACACATTTTGTTTATTCATTCACTCATTGATGGACATTTGGATTGCTTTCACTTTGGGGAAATCCAGGGTGTTGAATCCAGGGTACAATATAGGACTTAGGTAAGTTTTCTACGTAGTTTATTTTCCTAACGCAAAATCAGTGTAAGCATGAAAAACTAGGAATGTCCATCATCGAAGTTCAGTTCAGTCGCTCAGTCGTGTCCGACTCTTTGCAACCCCATAAATCGCAGCACGCCAGGCCTCCCTATCCATCCATCAACAACTCCCGGAGTTCACTCAGACTCACGTCCATCGAGTCAGTGATGCCATCCAGCCATCTCATCCTCCGTCGCCCCCTTCTCCTCCTGCCCTCACTCCCTCCCAGCATCAGAGTCTTTTCCAATGAGTCAACTCTTCGCATGAGGTGGCCAAAGTACTGGAGTTTCAGCTTCAGCATCATTCCTTCCAAAGAAATCCCAGGGCTGATCTCCTTCAGAATGGACTGGTTGGATCTCCTTGCAGTCCAAGGGACTCTCAAGAGTCTTCTCCAACACCACAGTTCAAAAGCATCAATTCTTCGGTGCTCAGCCTTCTTCACAGTCCAACTCTCACATCCATATATGACCACAGGAAAAACCATAGCCTTGACTAGACGGACCTTTGTTGGCAAAGTAATGTCTCTGCTTTTGAATATGCTATCTAGGTTGGTCATAACTTTCCTTCCAAGGAGTAAGCGTCTTTTAATTTCATGGCTGCAGTCACCATCTGCAGTGATTTTGGAGCCCCCAAAAATAAAGTCTGACACTGTTTCCACTGTTTCCCCATCTATTTGCCATGAAGTGATGGAACCGGATGCCATGATCTTCGTTTTCTGAATGTTGAGCTTTAAGCCAACTTTTTCACTCTCCACTTTCACCTTCATCAAGAGGCTTTTTAGTTCCTCTTCACTTTCTGCCATAAGGGTGGTGTCATCTGCATATCTGAGGTTATTGATATTTCTCCCGGCAATCTTGATTCCAGCTTGTGTTTCTTCCAGTCCAGCATTTCTCATGATGTACTCTGCATATAAGTTAAATAAACAGAGTGACAATATATAGCCTTGACGTACTCCTTTTCCTATCTGGAACCAGTCTGCTGTTCCATGTGCAGTTCTTAACTGTTGCTTCCTGACCTGCATACAGATTTCTCAAGAGGCAAGTCACGTGGTCTGGTATTCCCATCTCTTGAAGAATTTCCCACAGTTGATTGTGATCCACACAGTCAAAGGCTTTGGCATAGTCAATAAAGCAGAAGTAGGTGTTTTTCTGGAATTCTCTTGCTTTTTCCATGATCCAGCGGATGTTGGCAATTTGATCTCTGCTTCCTCTGCCTTTTCTAAAACCAGCTTGAACATCTGGAAGTTCATGGTTCACATATTGTTGAAGCCTGGCTTGGAGAATTTTGAGCATTACTTTACTAGCATGTGAGATGAAGTACAATTGTGTGGTAGTTTGAACATTCTTTGGCATTGCCTTTCTTTGGGATTGGAATGAATACTGACCTTTTCCAGTCCTGTGGCCACTGCTGAGTTTTCCAAATTTGCTGGCATATTGAGTGCAGCACTTTCACAGCATCATCTTTCAGGATTTGAAATAGCTCAACTGGAATTCCATCACCTCCACTAGCTTTGTTCGTAGTGGTACTTCCTAAGGCCCACTTGACTTCACATTCCAGGATATCTGGTTCTAGGTGAGTGATCACACCATTGTGATTATCTGGGTCGTGAAGATCTTTTCTGTACAGTTCTTCTGTGTATTCTTGCCACCTCTTCTTAATATCTTCTGCTTCTGTTAGGTCCATACCATTTCTGTCCTTTATCGAGCCCATCTTTGCATGAAATGTTCCCTTGGTATCTCTAATTTTCTTGAAGAGATCTCTAGTCTTTCCCATTCTGTTGTTTTCCTCTATTTCTTTGCATTGATCACTGAGGAGGGCTTTTGCTACCTAAGTCACTTCAGTCATGTCCGACTCTGTGTGACCCCATAGACGGTAGCCTACCAGGCTCCCCCGTCCCTGGGATTCTCCAGGCAAGAACACTGGAGTGGGTTGCCATTTCCTTCTCCAATGCATGAGAGTGAAAAGTGAAAGGGAAGTCACTCTGTCGTGTCTGCCTCTTGGCAACCCCATGCACTGCAGCCTACCAGGCTCCTCCATCTATGGGGTCTTCCAGGCAAGAGTACTGGAGTGGGGTGCCATCACCTTCTCCGGAGGAAGGCTTTTAGGTACTCTAAATTAGAAAAAAAAAATTTTAAGTAGCACAAAGCAGACAGCATCCAAAACACCTTACCAATTCAAAACACTTTAGCAACAAGAGGTTTGAAAGGAATTCCCAACTAATTCCAGCCCCAGAAAAACAGATCCCAGGATTCCCTTTGCATTTGTCTGGGGAACTGCCAAGCCGTCCAGCCTCAGCAGAAGAAATTCACAAGGGGTGCTGCCTGGGGAACCCAAATCTAGCCAAGTCCAGAGAACATGCACTTCCTCTTTTCAAGAGATAAATGACACATAGCATAAATTGTGTTTTAACATTCTACTTTTTTTCAGTTTTTTTTTGTTTGTTTGTTTTCAAATAAGAAGTTTTTGTTTTCTTTAGCTTTTGAAAAGATGAGATAGAGAAGAGATAGAAATGGTTGTATAATATCTGGCTAAACATTCATTCACTTGCTTCAGTGTTTCTCAAAGTATGGTCTATAGACGCCTGAGAATACTCAAGACCTTTTGAGGTCTATGAATGAGGTCAGAATTTCATAGTTTCAAATTTTTTATATTATCAAGACATTATTTGTCATTTTCATTGCTGCTGCAAAAGCAGCAGTGGGCAAAATTCCTGGTACCTTGACACAAACAGTGGTACAATTGTACTAGAAATCATTATATTCTTCACTACCACACACCCACATTAAAAAAAAAAAAAAGTTTCCCTTAAGAATACCCTTGAAGAAGCTGTAAACCTAATACTTTTATTAAATCCCGAAACTTGATACACATCTGCCTAATATTCTGCATGACCAAATGGGAAGTATGCGTGAAGTACTTCAGCCGCACATCCACAGGCAGCAGCTTTATCCACTAGAATGTCTGGGGGATTGCTTGAGTTATCAGCTGAACCAACTGCATCCATGAGGTTACAGAATCATGCATAAGTAAAAGATGCATTCAGAATGAATTTTTCCAATGAATTTTTTTTAAGGTTGTGTGTTCAGTCGCTTTAGTCGTGTCCGACTCTCTGTGACCCTAAGGACTGTAGGCCACCAGGCTTCTCTGTCCACGGGATTCTTCAGGCAAGAGTATGGGAGTGGGTTGCCGTGCCCTCCTCCAGGGGATGTTACGAGTATTTTTTCTTGTAACATGGGTTTAGAGCACTATGCAAGTTTCGTGTGTACAGCAGTATATCTCTACTAGTTCTGCATATGCTGCAGCGTGTTCACCAGAAAAACAGTTTCAGATTCCACTGCAGCTAACCTTTAGGAAACTACCTCCACATCTTTAAGAAATGACTTGAGTTTTTAAGTAGTATCAGGGAATAGTCACAGTTACTAGAAAAGGTTATCAAATACTTCTCTCCTTTCTAACTCCATCTCTCTGTGAAATTGGATTTCCCTCATATGTGAGGACTTCCCTGGTGGCTCAGACGGTAAAGCATCTGCCTACAATGCAGGAGACCTGGGTTCAGTCCCTGGGTTGGGAAGATCCCCTGGAGAAGGAAATGGCAACCCACTCCAATGGCTCCATTGTGTGACCCGGCTTCCCCTCCTTTTGTTCAACACTCCTAAATTGATTATTCTTTGAATGGATTCTGAATTTATTTCCTTTCCCAACAAACCTCTCTTCTTTTCATGTAGGCACTGTATTTGAAAATGGGAAGACTTCTGATTACCTGCTGTTGGGAAACTTTGTTTACACAGTGAGTGTGGGACATTTGCCTCGTTTGCATATGAAATTGAATTACTTCAACCAAGCTCATTTTATTTTCAAATTTAAATGTGTGCATTTCTGTATTTAAGGGTTGTTCGCACATCCTTTTAAAAATGAGATGAGATGTTTTGACTGTTGAGAGATTATCTTATATTAGGTTATAAAAATGTCATTTAGGTTCACTGACTGTATAGGCCTTTGGTTGTTCTTATTTTCAGTATTCCTTCTTCATTCTTATTGCCTCACTTTCCCTTTTTGTCTCCTTTGTCCCTTTTTCCTCAGGATTGTTTTATTGCCCTTGTTCGTATTGCCTTGCTTTCCTAAATTCATGGCAAATACTACCATACTAGACTTGGGTGTTTAACAGCTAATTATTCTAGAGTCACATTAAAAATAAAATGCCAAAAAAATTAAAAATAAAAAATCTCCATTTTTTTGAGATATTTAAGCCACGCAAGACATGGACTCCACTGTAGGAAATCACTGTATAAACGCTTATGAGGGATGCACAGATGAGTGTGAGCCCCACCCTTCCACTCAAGAGCCAAAAAATGTTCTAAAACCATTTTTTTATCTAAAGTCAAAAGCTCCACTGGGATACTAGTGCCAAAGGTCATATAGTTAGTCTCCAAAAGATGTGCCCTCCAGCCTTCAACTCTGAATTCTCAGGCCAGTGTCCTTTCCTCTCCTGTGACCCCTCCATGGCTCCACAAGTGGGGACCGTGTGCTGTCCTAAATGTTAAGCAGGCACTGATACGGCTGATTCCATTGGTGGAAAAACTATAATGTGATGTTTAAATAACTGATTAATAGGTAGTTAAGACTACTGAGTAACAGAGAGAGAAAGTTTTTGGCAAATCCAGGCTCTCCTTTCCATTGACATCAACCCACTCAAGTAGTAAAAGAAAAAAAAAAGGAAAAATACATTTGGGAGCCTAGTGGTTTGTTCTCGTACGACATGAGAGCAAAACAAATAATACTTGGTGGACTAAGTTTAGATATAAATCAGTAGATGTCATTGGATGTCTCAGAGACATTTTAAAGTATCCAAGTCTTAATAGGGAGTATTTCCTTCATTTTGTGTCAAAATCTCTCTCATTTTGGAATTTTTTATATAGTCTAAATTAAATATTTAAATTTTAGTAAATGTTTTATTTCTACAGCTCTTTATCCTGAATTGCTATTAGATATCCTGCTGAGAAAGCCCAAGTGCTTCACTTTATCCTGACTTTATGACCCAGTGGGCAGCGTCTAATACTGTGTATAAACCCTACAGTAAGCAAAAGTAAGACTGTGCACTTAAGCACTCACTAATCACCAGCGCTAGGCAAGCACACACTTCCATCCTGGCAAACTGTTGGAAGTGCCCCGATTCCCTTTGACTACTAGCAGTATTCAGTATGTTATTTTTATCACAAATAGATAATCATAGATAATGCTGCAGTGCTAAGCGCCATTCTTGGTATTTTGCCTATAAAGGGATAAGTTTTATCAGATCCCAGTTTATAGATGAAGGAGATGAGACCCAGAGAGCTCAAGTAACCTGTCTTGTTCCTTAACAGAACAGCCAATAAGTGATGGAGTCTTGAGCACGCATAGTCTGACTCCAGGGCAATGTAGTCTGACTCCATTTAAACGTTGCGCTATCCTATGGAGAACACAGGGCAGTTCATTAAGTCTGGGTCCCCTGCTGTAGGGTTAATAGCATGGCCACCAATGACAGTGGATGTATACCGCGTGGAGATGTAACACGCTCTACATGCCACTCCGCAGAGTTTCTAATAAATCAAGTTATAGCATAAGTGTTCAGATTTCTAAATATCCAGTTATATGACTTACAATTCATCTTTAAAATTTAGAAAATGAAGTCTTGTACTACAGATGATGTAAAATAAACTTAAAGCAATCTCAGGAACCCAAGATTACTGTGGACCTTAGACGATTGTCGATCACTACTCATGAATTTTACGAGAAGTAGGCAGGCCCATGCTCAGAAGGCTTGTGGCTGGACTGTCAGACGACGACGATGAGGAGAGGGCAAGGAAGAGAGGCAGGAGTGTAAGGCTGCGCGTGGCAGTTCCAGCTGGCCACAGTTGTAATGTTCAGCCCTCAGCTAACTCACTCATTTCTTTGCTGGTTTGACGTACAAGTCCAGCTGTGAATAGTCTACCAGCCCATCTTATGAACTATCATATTTGTGAAGTAAAATAACGTCTCCCTTCTGTTCTAGTTTGTGGTGATAACTGTGTGCTTGAAAGCTGGATTGGAGACATCATATTGGACCTGGGTAAGAGGATCTTTAGTCACAACCAAGGATATCACATTTATTCATGCATTATCATTAATATTCGTTGTTTTTCATTATAACTTGATGTGTCTCTTTACTCCAGTTCCACAAGTGGTTCTATGGGGGTTCGGGACTGGAGGGAGGAAAACGGGGGACTCTAGTTTGGAAACATTGAGTAAAAAATAAGTGTATGTATCACAAGACTTCTCAGAGCCCTTAATATATGGTTGTACATTGTAAATACGCCTGAAAGTGGGAGGCCTTCAAACCTATTGATAGGAATCTTTTCACGGTAGAGTATGTCACAAGACATGCTCATTGGAAAACCCATTAGAAAACAATTCTGAAGACCATTAATATTAGTGAAAGATTTGTCCTCAGACACTTGCAGATCTCCAGCCTGAATAAAAGAAGTTCCATTTTAGATACATTAGTGTTGAAGTACATTCACATCCAGGTAAAGAGACACAGTAAACAAAAAGAAAGTTAGATGTTCAAGGGAAAGGTGGGCGCAAGAAATTTGGATTTGACAGTCCTTAGCACAGAGATTAGTATTCGCACAAGTGTCTTAGCATCTTTCAGTCAGAGCATACAGACAAAAACTAGGGAGGCTTAAAGATGGTAGCAGATAAAACTGATAAGAGTGAAAGGTGAGACCCACCAAAGGAGGTGGGAAAGGAACATACCGCAGGTAGTATATCATCATAGAGGAGATGTATTTCATGCAAGATCCAGTTAAAACACGCAAATATTTAGTTAATAAGTGCCATAGGTAACATTTATGGATACAGTAAAATAATAAGGAAATTTGTGAAAGCTTCACCAGTGTGTGAGTCCTCTGTCCACCTGCAAGTCTCTGACACAGATTCCCTCCCTCCACAGTTCAGCCACGTAGCCATCTGGGGCAGCATCGCACTCTGGGTGGTGTTTTTTGGAATCTACTCATCTCTGTGGCCTGCTGTTCCGATGGCCCCTGATATGTCAGGAGAGGTAATGTATCCTAATAACAGATAATCTGGCAAACCATAAGAATTGGCATTCATTAATGAGCCTTAATTGCTTGGCTTGGGTTTATATTAAAACAGTATTTACCAATTTAAAAAGCTATTTTTAAACTCCACAGTTGTGAGTGATAAAAATTGAGAGAATATTTTAAACTTGGGCATTTTACTTAAATCTGACTTACCCTTTCATAAGTATTGCTGGGATAATAAAATATGGTTGTCAGGAGCTTGAATCCTGTTAAGACTATCTATACAGAAGATGCCATTTTAAAATTAGACCATCAATCCACACATACTTTTTGAATAAGAGATTTAGGGAAATGGTGAGTTTATGTCTTGGGACAGTCTGTCTTTTCTTCTGTTATCTTTCATTCTAAAGAAAAAGGCTACTGTCCTGTATTAAATGCACTTTTAGAGTTGTCTTAATGACATCAGTTTGGTTTTCATTTTGAAAGAGTTAGGCTATCTGACATTTTAGCCTTATCATGGTCCACTTCCAATTCCATCTGTCACTTTCTCGTTATACTGGTAGGAATTGAGTTATTAGGTGTTCGTGGGGGAGTGTCATAAGATCTCCTTTCGTACAGAAGGGATTCCAGCAGTAGGAGAGTGTATTATTTCAATTGCAGGAAATTTGACATAAAATGTATAAAAGAAAATGTGGAAAACATTTCAGGATTTCCTGTGACCTCACAGTAACTTGCAAATCGAGGTAACGTGAGCTCCGTTACAGCACATTGTTTTCCCGCAGTCACAGGAAACCTTTCCAGGGGTTTCTATTATTTGTTTCCCTAAGTACTGCCTGAGTACCTTTCACTTTTGACAGTCTGGTTTATAGATCATTTTCATGAAATTTTATCTGACAGCATCCTGCTTTTTATAAATTAGCAGAATGCAGACACATTAAAAAAAATTTGTGGCTAAATTTATTAGAGAGAGGCATTATATACTATTACAGCAAAACCAGACGTATCGAGGAGTATGTACTTCCTTCCACCAAAGGGAAGGCTCCTTCTGAAACGTGGACTGTGAACTCAAGAAAATTTACAGCATGTATTTTAAGGACAACAGAAAGAAAGCTGTGAATCCATCTCCTTGCCTTGATTTGCATCCTTTTTTCTTGAAGGAATAAAATCAAAGATTGTATATGTCCACTTACGCCACCTGGAAATTCCAATCCTACTGTTTTTATTTGATGTGCACTGTCTGATTGGACCTGCTTTTCCCCAAGGTCGATTCTAACTTAATACCTTTTTCATTAGACCTCATTTTGCCTCATGTCTGAATGTTTTATTTTCAAAATGAATGACACAAAAGATTTTGAAATCGAGATAGTTTGAGCAGCTGTAGCCAATCGCTTTGCAGACAAGAACAGAGTTTTTGACCACCTACTTCCAGGACAAGTGTGAAGTTTGACTGGCTTTTAGCCAACCAAATATAATTCTACACTTGCCTATAGAATTCCTGGTATTACCCAAACACAAAACTTAATAATTTCTCTTGAGATTTGCGGTGATGCTGTGTTTAATTCAAAGTGAAATGAATGTCAGTACCCCATCACATTTCTGTTCACTTCATATACAGTGGGAAGTGCTAACAGGGCTTCTTTTTCTTGTTTTATTGCTACTAATACTTTGAATATAATGTTTAAATAGCTAATGCCCCATGGAAAATAGAAAGAATGGATTAATTCAGCTGTTGGCTTGGCTAACTTGTCCAAGATGTAAATTTGTTTAATGTATTTAAAGGAACGAGTAATACTTTAAAATTATGTAGTACTTGGTGCTTGCAGAGTGTCTTGGTGTGCATATATGTGTAAATGAGCTTCACGGCCACTCCAGAAAAGGAAGATGACAAGAGCACCACTCACATTCTCTGGGAGAGAGAGTCTACGTTCACGGTTTCCTGGGCACCAGGGTTTTAGAACCCAAAATATTATAGCAATACTCTACTTTTGAATCTTTTTATTGTGCACAGTCACTAATTCTATTACAATCCAGTTAATTTCAGAAAGTAATAACTACCCTTAGATTTGCATTTTTCATCGTAAAATTCTACATTTCAACCAAGAATGTAGCCAAATGCATATATGTGAAAAATTCATTTATGTGCCAGGAGTTATACTTGTGTGTATGTATATATATATACACACACATATATACACACACACACATATATCATTGGCCAACTATCTTGAGTAAAACTTACTTGTTCATCCTTCTAACTTTCACAGCAATATACTATTACAGTGTATTTTACATATATTTTATTGTATATTGCAAGTAGCAATATAGTGTTCTAAATAACACGGGGATAAGTACAAATATTAGCGTTCCCTGACTTGACATGTTTTACGTAATCCATATAATGAAACACAACCCCAGGCATTTTCCAGAAAATAATAACGCTGTTCCAAAGGTTCCTGGTGTGCTATGAAGGTAACTTTCTGTCCCCACCAGCAACAGGGTCATGAGTGTCTAATCCAAGGACCCTACCCCTAGAACTCCACATCTCTCCTGTTTTGATTTGGTGGCAGCTCCTCCCTAAAGTAAATAATTAAATACATGTGTATGTTTGGGTTGTCTAAAAGGCATAACAAGGCCATCCGGCATAGTAAAGCATTAATAGAGATGGTTAAGCAGACTAAAAACAGCAACCCCAGTCCCCCCCATCCTGGATCAGGTGGTATTTTGGAGGATGAGGTACTAGAGGTTTAAAAGGAATTGACACAATAGAGAAGTCCTTTAAAAAGACAGCTAAGATCTGGGAAAAACAATGCTAAAAATGCATAAGGTCTATCGAATGCTTTGAGTGTTTTATATGCATTTATTCTATCGATTCAGCAGCTGTTTGTTGAGATTCTACTGTGGGTCAAGCACTGTGGATTCATTAGTGAATAAAATAAATAAAAATCCACGCCCTTCTCAATGTTTCTACTGGAAGGAGACAAAATAAGTGAAATATAGAGGGATATAAATGCTATAGAGAGAACACAGCAGGCAGGAGAAACTGAGAACCGTGACTCCCATTGTTACCCACACCCTGTGGCTTTCACTCATGGTCCAGTCACAGGCTCTGGAGGGGCTTGAGAGAGGGTGTCCTGATCTGACTTGTGCTTTAGCACCAGGTCTGTGACCACGGTGTTATGAACCACCTAGGAGATTGTTGCAAGAACCTAGGCCGAAAGTAACGGTGGTTTGGGCCAGGAGGGCGGTCATGGTGAAAGGGGTCAGAGTCTGAAGCTAATCTGAAGGTAGAGCCCGTAGGATTTGCTGACAGATTGGATGTGAGGAGTGAGAGGAAACGAAGCCGAGGGGGACGCCATGGTGTTGGTTGTGACCATTAGAACATGCTTGTCCTCAACTCACCAAATCCTCCCAGCAAACTTGTTACTGTGCTCGTTTTACACATGAGAACACAGAGGCCTAGAGAAGTTAAGTAAGTGCCTCAAATGATAACCCAATCTGAAGTGACAGAGGACAGACTTAGCCGGTGGTCCACGGTCAGCTGCCCCGTGCTGCTCCTCTGATCGTGTTTATTCAGAGGAAATCTGAGGGGACTCTCCCTCGTTGCAGCTATTTCAAGGATCTGTGTGGATGAGATCTCTCTTTTCTGGTTCCTGACAGCAATGGCTCCTCCGTGCTTCTCTCCCTGTGGGCATGGCAGTGTCCTGGCCTTCCTCCGTCCACCCTCGGCATCCCAGCCGCTGAGCTCCACCTCTTCCTCACGTGTCCACTGCCCCTTCGTGTCTTCACTGATCTGCTCTGACATAAAGATGTCGAGTGCCCCATTAGTATTCAGTAAATGATTGCGAGGTGAAACTGCTTTTTTTCCATGCTTGTTTGTTTTGAACAAACACACGAGAAACAGTGGCGTGGAGGTGACAGAGAGACAGAGTTCGGCTCAGATAAGACCCTGGTGCTGACATCCAGAGGTTTTCCGGCAGCAGAACAGGATGCTGGCCTCTCTTACCCCAACCGCAGTCCCTGCCACTAGCGCTGCTCAGCAGAGCCATGCTCATCTGCGCTGTGCAGCTCCTTCCCGCTCCTGGGGTTCAGGTGCTCTGTGGACCTCTCTCCAGTGTTTTGTCTTCAGACAGACATCGTACATGTTGAAGGGCACAAATTATTCTGCTCTAATTAGTGCTAACTGGAGCACAGGGTGCAAATTTTAGACCACTTACAAGTATGGGTCTCAGGCTTCTACATTCAGCCTGGACACATACCCATACACTGATCAGGGTTTTATAGTTGTTTCCAATCTGTGTTCTTGACATGTCCTTTCAGCCATCTGGAGACAGAGCCATTTCTCTCACTGTGTTGAAAGAAAACCCTTGTTCACGAAGGAGGGAAGGGAAGAGAACTAGCATTTATGGTGCACCCTTTTATTCTCCAGGCACTGGTTTTGATCCCAGGCGTTCATTGTTTCATTTAAATCCATATCACAAAGCTATGGAGTAAGTAGAGCAATAGCAAGTCACCCAGAGAATTCATCCCAGGTTTTCCTCTCAAATCCCTTCGGTTGCTCTAACATCCTGAGGAACTAAATACCTTCTCTTTAACACCCATTCCTGTTCCTTACTCTCAGATGGGGACTCTTTCTTTTCTCCTTGCAACCGTTTTCCTTGCATTCTGTTGATTTCCTTGATATATCTGCTATTTCCCAGGATACCCAGAGCCCTGATCAATTTCCCCCAGTTTGTCAGATACAAAAGCATTCCCATCTCTCTCTAAAAGTGCCTAGATTTTTAATTCTCCCCCCTCAACACCACCTAACTCCCTCAACACACTTCTAGAGACTGTGTCTCACTTTGTATCCCAACTTCTCATGTCCTCTTAGCAATACCAGCGTGTCTAATACCCACTCGTTAAATACATATATGTATAATATATATATAAAATTGAAAACCTAATCAACCCACATCATCAGAGAATGTACAGTTGCCACTCAGATGAGAGTAGGACCTCACTTACTGAGGGTCAGTCACTGTCACAAGTACTTCTCATATCTTCACTCGCTTAACCCTGAGAACATTTAACGCAACACTGTAAGGCAGTTTCTGTCACACATTTCACCGACACAGAGTGGTTAAATAATTTTCTCAAGGTCACACAGCCTGTAAGTCATCTCTGAGCTGCCTCTGGAAAGCAGCCAGTCTTTCCCCTTTACCACTATACACACTGTTCTCTGTCCCTTTTACATTTTTCCTCTCGCCTTTTCACTTCTCTGCGTTTTTCTCCCATCCGTTTGTATAAATGCCTTTTAATGTCAGTTCCCCAAAGTACTTACTTCCATCTGGTTGGTCAACTAAGCCATGCATTATCTGCATATAATATTTCCATCTTCAGCTGTGCTCAGCTGCCTGTATCACTAATCAGGCATCGTTACCTTCCTCCTTCCTTCAACACATTCTACATGCCTGAAATTACCAGAAATCCATCCCCTAGATATCTGAGCCTTTAGGCCAGACATGAGCCACTCCAGCCAGGGCCAGAGAGGACTCTTCTCAGTTGGTGGGCAGGGTGTTGCCATTTGGGAAACATTCCTTCCTATAGTTTTGTTTCCACTATAGGAATTCTACATCTCTGCCCATAATAAGATTCAAGTGATAATGATTAACAAGCATTCCAGTACCACAAATATTGAAATATTTAGCTATTAAGAAGGAATTACGACATCACAGCAGGGGGAGAGTAGATTCCGCAAAGGTGGAGAATGAGACAATAAGAAATTATTTAGAAAAGGAAAAGAAAGAGAAAATAGCATGACAAGCTTGACTGCGACTTTAAATATGTCACTGTCTTCCCCTCCTCTCACAAATATGGTTGTGATTTAAGGGGAAGACTTTTTTTTTTTTTTTCCAGACCTGACTTGTATTTTTTCACACCAGTACAACAATTTATGGGGCAAGGTAGACTCTGGGGAGACGTGCTATGTTATATAAACACATGCTGGCCTGCTTTTTCTGACTTGTCTCAGTGATGTTACTGAGTATTTCTTGAAGTTTCAGAAGGAAATGTTTTAGGCACTCTGATTAGTACACCAGATTACAAAATAAAAAGCAAGTTCCATCAAGGATCATTTCATATCACGATGAATACCAGGAGGTTAGCAGTGGCAGAACTTTCCAGGGCATCACGGCCGCACAGACACACTGTACAGTCTTCCCGAGCGCCATCTGGTCCTGCTCTCCCTGGCCTGAGGGATCTATAAAACTACTGAAGGAAATTGAAGTTAAGGAACGAGCATGTGTTTTACAGAATTTCAGATCTCTTGATTGAGGTTTGTAAAGTCTCTCTAAAAAACAATAAAAGTCTTTGTTGAACCCTTTACTGTCACCCCTGTAGGAAAGGTATTAATAAACCACATTAGTGATATGATTTTCCTAAATTGTGCTGTTGCCCATTTTACCAACACAGTGAGTTACTTTACATATGAGGAATTTCCTGGTTTCAAATAGTACTTATTCATCTCTCAGCTTTTAATTACCTAGATAGCATGTAATAATTTATAGGTCCTAAGACCTGCCCTGGTAGATAGGGTGGGGCAGTGTTTTGATATGAAGGAATTTCATCCAAGATTACTGGGTTTAGCCAAGTAGCCTGGGGAGAACAACTGCTCCAAACTCTATCAGATGTTCTTCAGTCAACCAACAGTTGGGATCCCATCCAATAAAACGTGCCGTTGGTCGCAGTCCTTAGAGCCCTGACAGTGAATGAGACAGGCAGACTATCACAGATCTTAAAGAAGCTGGCCACATGGCCACTTCCAAGCCCATTTTGTAAAGAGAAGTCTTAAAGAAATGCTGGGAAGCAGAGACATCAATGTGACTAACGGCAAATCAGGACACGGGCACACACATGGGCATAGAGTGCTCTTTTGAGTCGCTGTGAGAGCTGGCATTGCTTTTTGTAAGCACAGCACCTTTTCCTACAATACGGAGCACACGTGTATTGAGCATCTAGGGTACATGTGTTGCTCTGTGTTAAGCAGTGGAGGATGCACAGGTGAACAGAATTGGTCAAGGTCCTTAAGGATTTTGTTTTTAATAATGGGATATGGATGTCATAAATATGAGGGATGATGCAGTGCACCCCAAGTGCCATGATAGGGAGCAAGGCATGAAAAGCTGAACAAAGCTGCTCTTAGTATGACAGAACTTTGGCTGTTTGTTTTCTAGAGTCAGTACATTCTTGCATTCATTCATTCCATAATTATGCATCAAGTATGTAGTTGGTTCTAGGCGTGGTGTCTGCATAATGGATTAATTAGGCAAGATCCCCATGAGTGTTCAGGTTGAGGGGACCTGGGAGTAAGAGGGGAAAAGTCACTAAATCAGTTAACAAATGGCTAAATGTTGAATGATTAAAGATGATTTCACAAGGTGATAGGAAGAAAACAGGGTGATATGATAAGGGACAGGATTGTAATGGCTGCTCCAAGAAGGTCTTTTGGAAGAAGGGACAATTAAATGATCCAGAGATAGCTTCAAGTGAAGAAGAGCATTCCAGGGCTGACAGAGCAACTCATGCCCAGACTCTGAGGCAGGACTGAGGCTAATGTGTTCAAAGACTGAAAAGTCCATGTCACTGGAGTTGAAAAAGTAGGAAAGAGCACTATGAAATGGAGCCAGTGAGATGGGCAGAAAGTAGATCACCACTCCTGGCTTAGCCTCTAGCTCGTAAGTCAAGTACAGCTTGTTTTTTGAGTTGCATGCCAGGGAACAATCAGAAATGCTCATAAAAGAAACCATGAATGTCATGTGCCATCTGCTTCAATAAAGCTCATAATTGGACACAACTCTTGCCTTCTGTGATATGGTAAGAAACATTGTCAATGAGTTCAAAAGCTAGTTGGCTCCAAATTATCACTTAGCCCCCCTAGTGTGTATCATGCAAAGCAAGTTATTTTATGGCATACTTTTGATGTTAAAAAAAGTAACTGGATTAAACAAGATAGAAACATTTCTCTCTCATATGAAAAAAAAAGGTCCAATGGAGCCAGATAGTTCAGGACTGGTGTGGCAGCTGCACAGTCATCAAAGACCAGATTTCTTCTATCTTGCTGCATAGTGAACCTTAGTGTACTTCCTCATAGTCCATAATGGCTGCTTAAGCTCTAGCCATTTTATCAACATTCCAGCCAACATGAAAAAATTAACCCTTTCTCTTTGAAGTTCTTTCCTAGACATTGCCCACCATATTTCTACTTAGCTCTCATTAACCAAAGCTGGTCACATGGTCATACTTAGCTACAATAAGACAGCCAGAGGAATATAGTCTGAGCTGGAGGAAAAGATGATTCACGATTCAAGTGGTTGCACCTAAGAAAGTGAGCAGAGACATACTAGGAGGCAACTAGAAGTCTCTGCCGTGATAGTCAACAATGTTTCTACATAAGCCATATGTCAGTTTATGTCTTGCCATAGGTAAATCTTTTTTGAAGTTTTGAATTTTTAAAATATAATTTCCTAAAACAGATGGTAATTAGAAGATGAATGGAGATGTTAGTTAGATGGTGGTGATTTTGCAATATATAAATGTATCAAATCAACACATTGCACTCCTTAAACTTATATAAGGTTGTATGTCAATTATATGTCACTAAATTAGGAAAATAAATTTTTTAAAGAAAAACATTTCCTGCCATCTGCAATATAGGCCATGTATGTTTCACAGATTGAGTTACTAGTAATCAAAGAATTGATGCTTTATGAGATGGTTTTTTGTTTTTTTATTTTTGCTTGTTTGAACTTTCCTTTATATTTTCATCTTTAAAATGAGAATAAAATAGTACCTATCTCATGGTATTGATTTTTTTACCTTTTTTTTTGAGATGGCTTTTAAGCAGATAAAATATAGAGCTGTCACAGAATTATAAAAACTTGTAAGAATGATATAACAAGTAAACAAATTGACCACTGAGATATGGTACTTTATCTTAATATAACTTCTCCAGTAGCATCAGAATATTTTAAAATTGTATTTCTCATAGCCAAAAGAATATTTTGTTACTAATTTTGTCCTCATTTTTCTGGTACTTTTAAGTTTTTTAAATAGCACAGTGAAGAAGATTAAAATAAAACAAAGCAAAACAAATTCTGTTCTTAATTACTTTTACTGTTCCGGAAACTACACCCCTAGAAAAGTTTCAGAGCTGTACAGTTTCTAATGCTCTTGATTGCTTTTTAAAAAGACTATTTTGCATGTTCATTTCTCGGTATTTATTGATACATAGTCAAATTTTACTTTAAAAAAATAAAGTTGGCTTCTGATTGATCTGATTGATCCTGGTGGCTCAGATGGTAAAGAATCTCCCTGCAATGCAGGAGACCTGGGTTTAATCTCTGGGTTGGGAAGATCCCCTGGAGAAGCAAATGGCTACCCACTCTGTTATTCTTGCCTAGAGAATCCCCATAGACAGAGGAGGCTAGCAGGCAGTCCATGGGTGGCAGAGTCAGACAGGACTGAGCGACTAAGCACAGTCCTGTTGTGTTGATACACAGGATTGTATCAACCACAGTTGATACACAGTCAACTTTTACTTTAAAACAAAGTTAGCTTCTGATTGATCTAGGTCCCAAGTAGCTCTTCCTCCTTTTCCTCTGATAATCTTTTTTAATCATTTGTTTGCAGAGAGTGGAGATACAAAGGTTGTTTCTCGCACTATTCAGCTGGATTGAATATTGATTGAGTCCCACAGGGTGATCATGCCTTCTTCAGTTCTTCACCACCACCCAGGAATGTCCAAGGGGGAAAGAGCACAGAAACGCTGTGAACTGGCATCTCATTTGCATGTTTTCTCAGATTTTCTTTGCTTGGAACAATTTGCATATTTTCTAACATTTTTGTTTGTTTGGGATAATCCAAGCGAAGGGCTTTCTTTGTCTCAGAGTAATCAAGAGCTTCTGGTAATAATTGCAAACATATTGAAGTTTATCCAAAACACCCTTCTCCTTAGTTATTTTCTGGGTGTTCTGCCCTGTCTATTTTTATGGAGAAAGTAATTCATCCTGTATAAGAGCCCAATTCAGCTCAGTGCAACTGAGATTTATGGAGCGCCTCTGCATCAGGACCTATACTGGGTGTCAGTGGATCAAAAGTTGACAAAATAGAGTCCCTCTTTGGAGCCTGAGTTGTGAGTAAACCAACAGATCAACAGAACATTAGAATGTAAGACACTAGTTATTACGATGAGGATGCACAAGGGCTGGCCCAGGAGAGGCCACTCTGCACACTATAGCTTGGAGACTTTAGAACAGTTTCTTGGAACTACTGTTCCCCACACTGTTCAGGAAGGCAAGAGAAAGAAGGACTTTCAAAGCAGTGTGTGTTAGTCATGTCCAACTCTGTGACCCCATGGACTATAGCCCACCAAGCGCCTCTGTCTATGGGATTCTCCAGGCAAGAATACCAGAGTGGGTAGCCATTCCCTTCTCCAGGGGATCTTCCCAACCCTGGAATCAAACCCGGGTCTCCTGCATTGCAAGCAGATTCTTTAGCACCTGAGCAAACAAGGAAACCCTTCGAAGTAGAGAGCAGCCCAAGCAAAGAGGGAGGTTGGAGTTGCTAAGGGAGGGGATGGTTGGAGCTAGAACTGAAAAGTTTAGCAAGGACTAGGTCACAGAAAATTACCCAGTTATCATTTACATCATTTCTTTGAACCATGGCAGATTGCTTTTCTTTATGAAATACATAGTATTCCAGAAAGTACCGAGGCCACAGAGTACAAATTGGGTCATATAAATGCTAGTAATAAGCCAGTGAGTGATTAAAAAATTTTGTATTTTGGCATGAATATCTATCACATAATTGAAATTTTGTAAGAATGCTGTTGTACTAAAATAAGACATCAAAGACCTATCTCAGTGATAACCACTAGAACATAGAACTTGGCATGTGCATTCCTCTGTCTTCAGGTTTTATCAGAGGGAAGTTTCAAGCCTCACTACACAACATGAGCAAACGCTGAAAACCTTCCATGGAAGTTCATCTCTTCAAGCCAAAGTCCACATGAGCTTGAGATTTGTCTCTGATTAACGTGCAGAGTGATGAACTCACCATTTAGTGTTGACCCAGTGAGGCTTGTTATGTACCTCTGAGTTCAACTCCGTGCCCAGGTACCATAACAGATTCAGACAGAAAGAGTTAAGTTTCAGAGACAGGCTCCCACAACTTGGAGACCTCTGTCACACCATGGTGTTTCCCAGGCCTTGGACACAAAGACACTTATTAAACATTTGCAAGTTTAAATTCAAGTAACACAGTATTACCTGAAAGCAGATTTGATTTTGATGAGCTCATATCAGGTTTTCATACATCAAGGGCAGTGTTGCCAGGAGAAGGCACAATTTTGATGCAGTAAAACCATTCTATTTATATGACATTGGTATTTTGCCATAAAAATACAGATGTTCAGTTCAGTTGCTCAGTCATGTCCAACTCTTCGTGACCCCATGGACTATAGAACACCAGGCTTCCCTGTCCATCACCAACTCTCAGAGCTTGCTCAAACTCATGTCCATTGAGTCATTGATGCCATCCAACCATCTCATCCTCTGTTGTCCCCTTCTCCTCCTGCCTTCAATCTTTTCCAGCATCAGGGTCTTTTCCAATGAGTCAGCTCTTCACATCAGGTGGCCAAAGTGTTGGACTTTCAGCTTCAACATCAGTCCTTCCAGTGAATATTCCGGACTTACTTCCTTTAGGTGGACTGGTTAGATCTCCTTGCAGTCCAAGGGACTCTCAAGAGTCTTCTCCAACACCACAGTTCAAAATCATCAATTCTTTGGTGCTCAGCTTTCTTTATAGTCCAACTCACATCCATACATGACTACTGGAAAAACCATAGCTTTGACTAGATGGACCTTTGTTGGCAAAGTAATGTCTCTGCTTTTTAACATGCTGCCTAGGTTGGTCATAGCTTTTCATCCAAGGAGCAGGTGTCTTTTTTTTTTTTTAATTTACACTATTGTATTGGTTTTGCCAAATATTGAAATGAATCAGCCACAGGTATACATATGTTCCCCATCCTGAACCCTCCTCCCTCCTCCCTCCCCATACCATCCTTCTGCGTCGTCCCAGTGCACCAGCCCCAAGCATCCAGTATCGTGCATCGAACCTGGACTGGCGACTCATTCAATATATGATATTATATGTATTTCAGTGCTATTCTCCCAAATCATCCCACCCTCTCCCTCTCCCACAGAGTCCAAAATACTGTTCTATACATCAGTGTCTCTTTTGCTGTCTTGTATACAGAGTTATTGTTACCATCTTTCTAAATTCCATATATATGCGTTAGTATACTGTATGGGAAAGACTAGGCATCTCTTCAAGAAAATCAGAGATACCAAAGGAACATTTCATGCAAAGACGGGCTCGATAAAGGACAGAAATGGTATGGACCTAACAGAAGCAGAAGATATTAAGAAGAGATGGCAAGAATACAAAGAAGAACTGTACAGAAAAGATCTTCACGACCCAGATAATCACAATGGTGTGATCACTGACCTAGAGCCAGACATCCTGGAATGTGAAGTCAAGTGGGCCTTAGAAAGCATCACTACGAACAATGCTAGTGGAGGTGATGGAATTCCAGTTGAGCTATTCCAAATCCTGAAAGATGATACTGTGAAAGTGCTGCACTCAATATGCCAGCAGATTTGGAAAACTCTGCAGTGGCCACAGGACTGGAAAAGGTCAGTTTTCATTCCAATCCCAAAGAAAGGCAGTGCCAAAGAATGCTCAAACTACCGCACAATTGCACTCATCTCACACGCTAGTAAAGTAATGCTCAAAATTCTCCAAGCCAGGCTTCAACAATATGTGAACCGTGAACTTCCTGATGTTCTAGCTGGTTTTAGAAAAGGCAGAGGAACGAGAGATCAAATTGCCAACATCCACTGGATCATAGAAAAAGCAAGAGAGTTCCAGAAAAACATCTACTTCTGCTTTATTGACTATGCCAAAGCCTTTGACTGTGTGGATCACAGTAAACTGTGGAAAATTCTGAAGGAGATGGGAATACCAGACCACCTAATCTGCCTCTTGAGAAATTTGTATGCAGGTCAGGAAGCAACAGTTAGAACTGGACATGGAACAACAGACTGGTTCCAGATAGGAAAAGGAGTTTGTCAAGGCTGTATATTGTCACCCTGCTTATTTAACTTATATGCAGAGTACATCATGAGAAACGCTGGACTGGAAGAAACACAAACTGGAATCAAGATTGCCAGGAAAAATATCAATAACCTCAGATATGCAGATGACACCACCCTTATGGCAGAAAGTGAAGAGGAACTCAAAGGCCTCTTGATGAAGGTGAAAGTGGAGAGTGAAAAAGTTGGCTTAAAGCTCAACATTCAGAAAACAAAGATCATGGCATCCGGTCCCACCACTTCATGGGAAATAGATGGGAAAACAGTGGAAACAGTGTCAGACTTTATTTTTCTGGGCTCCAAAATCACTACAGATGGTGACTGCAGCCATGAAACTAAAAGACGCTTACTCCTTGGAAGGAAAGTTATGACCAACCTAGATAGCATATTCAAAAGCAGAGACATTACTTTGCCAACAAAGGTTCGTCTAGTCAAGGCTATGGTTTTTCCTGTGGTCATGTATGGATGTGAGAGTTGGACTGTGAAGAAGGCTGAGTGCCGAAGAATTGATGCTTTTGAACTGTGGTGTTGGAGAAGACTCTTGAGAGTCCCTTGGACTGCAAGGAGATCCAACCAGTCCATTCTGAAGATCAGCCCTGAGATTTCTTTGGAAGGAATGATGCTAAAGCTGAAACTCTAGTACTTTGGCCACCTCATGTGAAGAGTTGACTCATTGGAAAAGACTCTGATGCTGGGAGGGATTGGGGGCAGGAGGAGAAGGGGACAACAGAGGATGAGATGGCTGGATGGCATCACTGACTTGATGGACGTGAGTCTCAGTGAACTCCGGGAGTTGGTGATGGACAGGGAGGCCTGGCGGGCTGCGATTCATGGGGTCGCAAAGAGTCGGACACGACTGAGCGACTGATCTGATCTGATCTGATCTGATACTGTATTGGTGTTTTCTTTCTGGCTTACTTCACTCTGTATAATAGGCTCCAGTTTCATCCACCTCATTAGAACTGATTCAAATGTATTCTTTTTAATGGCTGAGTAATACTCCATTGTGTATATGTACCACAGCTTTCTTATCCATTCATCTGCTGATGGGCATCTAGGTTGCTTCCATGTCCTGGCTATTATAAACAGTGCTGCGATGAACATTGGGGTACACGTGTCTCTTTCAATTCCGGTTTCCTCAGTGTGTATGCCCAGCAGTGGGATTGCTGGATCATAAGGCAGTTCTATTTCCCGTTTTTTAAGGAATCTCCACACTGTTCTCCACAGTGGCTGTACTAGTTTGCATTCCCACCAACAGTGTAAGAGGGTTCCCTTTTCTCCACACCCTCTCCAGCATTTATTGCTGAGCAAGCAACTTTTAATTTCATGGCTGTAGTCACCATCTGCAGTGATTTTGGAGTCAAAAAGAGTCTGTCACTGTTTCCATTGTTTCCCCATCTATTTACTATGAAGTTATGGGACCGGATGCCATGATCTTAGTTTTCTGAATGTTAAGTTTTAAGCCGAATTTTTCACTCTCCTCTTTCACTTTCATCAAGTGGCTCCTTAGTTCTTCTCTTTCTGTCATGAGGGTGGTGTCATCTGCATATCTGAGGTTATTGATATTTCTCTTGACAATCTTGATTCCAGCTTGTGCTTCCTCCAGTCCAGCGTTTCTCATGATATACTCTGCATAAATGTTAAATAAGCAGGGTGACAATATAAAGCCTTGACGTACTCCTTTCCTGATTTGGAACCAGTCTGTTGTTCCATGTCCAGTTCTAACTGTTGCTTCTTGACCTGCATACAGATTTATCAGGAAGGAGGTCAGGTGGTCTGGTATTCCCATCTCTTGAAGAATTTTCCATGGTTTGTTGTGATCCACACAGTCAAAGGCTTTGATGTAGTCTATAAAGCAGAAGTAGATGTTTTTCTGGAACTCTCTTGCTTTGTCAATGATCCAACGGATGTTGGCAGCTCGACCTCTGGTTCCTCTGCCTTGTCTAAATCCAATTGGAACACCAGGAAGTTCACGGTTCACATACTGTTGAAGCCTGGCTTGAAGAATTTTGAGCATTACTTTGCTAGTGTGTGAGAAGAGTACAATTGTGCAGTAGTTTGAACATTCTTTGGCATTGCCTTTCTTTGGGATTGGAATGGAAACTGACCTTTTCCAGTCTTGTGGCCACTGCTGAGTTTTCCAAATTTGCTGACATATTGAGTGTAGCACTTTCACATGATCTTTTAGGACTTGAAATAACTCAACTGGAATTCCATCACCTTCACTAGCATTGTTCGTAGTGATGCTTTCTAAGGTCCACTTGACTTTGAATTCCAGGATGTCTGGCTCTAGATGAGTGATCACACCATTGTGGTTATATGAATCATTAAGATCTTTCTTGTATAGTTCTTCTGTGTGGTTTTTAGCATTCAAGATTCTAAAGGATATCACTGTATCTCAGGTTCAGTGAATCAGCTCCTCTCATCCCCTGAGAAAGGGAGCTCAAGGAGAATGTAACCGTGCAGGTAGGCTAAATGAGATGGGACTGAAAGTGAAACACAGCAACAGAAACCTCCAAAGAAACGTTCAACTCATACAGCAGAGACAAAACACTTAAGAGCAATAGGAAGGGAAGATCCACAGCTTGGTGGGAAAGATCTAGAAAGTTTATATGAAAAGAAGCAATAAATGCAAACTTGAAGTTGGGCGCTGATTTTTGTTTATTTTAATGAAAATGATTTCATGAAGAAGATGCTTTCAGAGGAGATCAGAAGGGTGAACTGAGACATAGAGGAGATGGAAAAGTGAAAGTGAAGTCACTCGGTCGTGTCCGACTCTGCAACCCTGTGGACTGTAGCCTACCAGGCTCCTCTGTCCGTGGGATTCTCAGGCAAGAGTACTGGAGTGGGTTCTCATTTCCTTCTCCAGGAGATCCTTCCAACCCAGGGAGATAAGAGGAGTTTAATTATCTATTAACTGAGTAGATGGCTCTGAAAAGAGAACAGTGGAGGTTGTGGGCTTTGAGGCTCACAAAACCGTATCACAGTACAGACCATCTCTGAATAGTGGTTCTACCCAACTGTTTCAGAGAAGCTGTAGCCAGAAAAAACACTTAAACTCTTGGATCTGAAGCCACACTTGACCGAATCCTAAGCAGCACATGATAGGATATATAAGCTGCATATAATACAAGCTTTGGGAGTTTTCAAAGTATTGTGAAACTATCCCAGTACAGTACTATATAGCTGACCGTGTTAGCTGAGTACCTGGGCTAATTTCACTGGACCTATGAACAAAGTGGGCATACAAATGTGCTCTCAGAATGGAACTCGTTTGTTTGTGGTGAACTTACTCTATATTCTCCAGCACACGGATGGTGAGTGCTATGGAGAACCCCAGTGCAGGAAAGAGGATGGAAAGCCCTGCAGAGGGGTGGGGTGCTGTTCTACGTGGAGTGGCCGTGGGAGAGCTCTGAAGATGGCCTCTGAGCAAAGACCAGAGCAGGGTGGGCAGGACCTATGGCTCCCTGGATGAAGATAGTCACAGACAGGAGGAGCAAACACTGATGAGGCCAGAGTGTGAAAGCAGAGCAAGGGAGGGAGGGGACTTCCACTGGCAAAAGATGGGCAGGGAGCTGGGTCAAGCCCTACTCCTCTCTCCCCATATCACATAAATATCTAGTTATGATTTCTCCCACAATAGCTCCATGCCAGAACACAAGAAAACCAAGAACATCTCAGGAATATAGTCCCAAAGCTCTGATGGTTTTTGGCTTTTAATCATTCTAAACACTAAGTTGTAAGAACTTACTTATTCAACAGTTATTTATTAACACCTGATTGGTGGTTAAGCACTTGAGTTGTGAGAATTCATCAAGATGCATTCCCTCTTCTTACAAGGATCATAGTCTGTAATTAGAAAATGGATAATAGTTACCCATTTTGGAATAATTACCCAAATTGGAAGCACAAAGTAGAGTCAGCTAACCCAAATCTAAGGATAGAAGTGACACTCAATGTGAAAGTTGAAAAGCCAACAAGAATCATAGACACAGGGGCTTCAGGATGAGAATCAGCTTGGGCAGCTTCCAGGATCTGAAACACGTGGTGTAGCTAGAGATGAGGGCTGTCTTGAGAGATGATATGGGAGAAGTAATCAGAAGTCAAATAGGAAAGGTCATGAAATCATATTCTGGAATGTTGTATGCCATCCTGGGGGTGGTGTGAAGCCACTGAAAGGGTTTCATCCAAGAACTGCTCAAATCTTAATTTACACTGTGGAAACATCTCTTTGGCTACAGTGTGGGGAGTGACTAGAAGCAGAGCAGGACTGGAGTCAACAAGTCCACCCACGTGTCTATAAGGAGGACAAGTAAAGTTTGGACTGGAATAATGGCAGCGGGTGAGAAAGAAGCAGACAGGTCCAAAGTTACTAGAACACAGGAGAACCAGGCTATAGGGTGGATGTGGTACCAAGAGACAGTTCATGAATACAGTCCAGGTTTCTGTCTCACGAAGGTGGCAGTGAAGCTGTTCTCTGAAGAGACTGCACAAAGGCAGAGCAGGTCTGGGAGGGAGACAGTGTGTGCTGGGGATGTATTAAGTTTGAAGTACCTATGTAGCGCCGTCGGTAAAGAGTCTGCCTGCAGCGCAGGAGACCACAGTTCAATCCCTGGGTCAGGGAGATCCTCTGGAGAAGGAAATGGCAAACCACTCCAGTATTCTTGCCTGGAAAGCCCCAGTCCATGGGATCACATGAGTCAGACACGATTTAGCGAATAAACCACCATATGTAACATTCAAGTTCAGAACTGGATAAGCTGTGTTTGAAGCAGAAGCAAGAGATGTGAGCCACAGGGAGGGACCATGATGATCCCCTTGTAGATAATAGAAACCATCAACCTTCCCAGGGAGGGTATATATGTGATAACAGAAGACTCCTGAGAGAATGCCAGGATAATCCACCTCTCTGTTCATTCAGGGATCATCCAGACAATCAGCTTCCTAATAATTACATTCTGTGAATAGCTTGGACAATATTATCTTGTTGTTGTTCAGTCATGAAGTCATGTACTAGGCTTCCCTGTCCTTCACTGTCTCCCTGAGTTTGCTCAAACTCATGTCCATTGAGTCCGTGATGCCATCCAACTCAATATCTCATGCTCTGGCACCCCCTTCTCCTCTTGCCCTCAATCTTTCCCAGCATCAGGGTCTTCTCCAATGAGTTAGCTCTTCGCAACAAGGGCCCAAAGTATTGGAGCTTCAGCATCAGTCTTTCCAATGACTATTTAGGGTTGATTTCCTTTAGGATTGACTGGTTTGATCTCCTTGCAGTCCAAGGGACTCTCAAGAGTCTTCTCCAGCACCACAGTTCAGAAGCATCAATTGTTCAGTGCTCAGCCTTCTTTACGGTCCAACTCTCACATCCATACATGACCACTGGAAAAACCATAGCTGTGACTATGCTTTTTAGTACACTGTCTAGATTTGTCATCACTTTTCTTCCAAGGAGCGAGTGTCTTTTAATTTCATGGCTGCAGTCCCCGTCCACAGTGATTTTGGAGCCCAAGAAAATGAAATCCAACACTGTTTCCACAGTTTCCCCATCTATTTGGCATGAAGTGATGGGATCAGATGCCGTGACCTTAGTTTTCTGAATGTTGAGCTTCAAGCCAACTTTTTCACTCTCCTCATTCACTTTCATCAAGAGGCTCTTTAGTTCCTCTTCACTTTCTGCCATTAAAGTGGTATCATCTGCATACATAAGGTTGTTGATATTTCTCCCAGGAATCTTGATTCCAGCTTGTGCTTCATCAAGCCCAGCATTTCTCATGATGTACTCTGCATAGAAGTTAAAATAATCAAGGTGGCAATATACAGTCTTGACGTACTCCTTTCCTGATTTGGAACCAGTCTGTTGTTCCAGGTCAAGTTCTAACTGTTGCTTCTTGACCTGCATACAGATTTCTCAGGAGGCAGATAAGGTAGTCTGGAATTCCCATCTCTTTAAGAATATTCCAGTTTTTGTGATCCATACAGCCAAAGGTTTTAGTGTAGTCAGTGAAGCAGAGGTAGATTTTTTTTGGAATTCCCTTGCTTTAATCTATGATCTAGCGAATGTTGGCAGTTTGATCTCTGGTTCCTCTGCCTTTTCTAAATCTAGCTTGTACATCTGGAAGCTCTCAGTTCTCGTACTGCTGAAACCTAGCTTAAAGGATTTTGGTATAATTTTGCTATAATGTGAAATGAGTGCAACTGTACAGTAATTTGAGCATTCTTTGGCATTGCTTTTCTTTGGAATGAAAACTGACCTTTTCCAGTCCTGTGGCCACTGCTGAATTTTCCAAATTTGCTGGCATATTGAGTGCAGCACTTTCACAGCATCATCTTTGGGGATTTTAAATAGCTCAGCTGGAATTCCATCACCTCCACTAGCTTTGTTTGTAGTGATGCTTCCTAAGGCCCACTTTGACTTCACACTCCAGGATGTCTGGCTCTAGGTGAGTGATCACACCATCTTGGTTATCTGGGTCATTAAGACTTTTTTTGTGCAGTTCTGTGTATTTTTGCCAACTCCTCTTCATCTCTTCTGCTTCTGTTATGTCCTTGCCGTTTTTGTCCTTGTGCCTATCTCTGCATGAAATGTTCCCTTGGTATCTCCAATTTTCTTAAAGAGATCTCTGGTCTTTCCCATTCTGTTGCTTTCCTCTATTTCTTTGCATTGTTCACTTAAGAAGGCTTTCTTATTTCTCCTTGCTATTCTCTGGAATTCTGCATTCAGATGGGTATATCTTTCCCTTTCTCCTTTACTTTTACTTCTTTTCTCAGCTATTTGTAAGTCCTCCTCAGACAACCACTCTGCCTTCTTGCATTTCTTTTTCTTGGGAATGAGTTTGGTCACCACCTCTTGTGGAATGTCCATGTAGTTTTTCCTATGAGTTTCACTGGTGTTTTACTGTTTTTAAGAAACTCACAATGAATATTTGCAGTTCCCAAAATTAGTTCCTTGGGATATTAGTAAGCAATATATGGGGAAAAGTATTCCATGGTCAATAAATACATCTTGGAAACCTTGGTTTAAAAAACTATTTAGTAGGTTCTTTATTATGATTTCTCAAAGACTTAAAAAAGCTCCTCTTCCCTGTGACTCACCAGGACTGGAGGCTGCTGTGGTTTGTTTGAGCCATGACAAGCTTTTGGAGGAAGTGCTTTCAGGACTAGTGACCACAAACAGTTTAATGGGATAGTAACCTCTACCCAAAAACTGTACCAAATTTCAACACATAGTTTCAGAAATTGAATTATCAAATTAACAGGAATGAATGCTTGTGTTCTTGACGCGCATGTCAGTTGCCTTTCCCAAAGTGAGTACGTTGCTTATGGAAGTGTGAATTACCACCCAGACCTGTTTCACCATACCATCCCACTTCCCCAGGTGTGATTGTGAATTGTCCAAATCTGATCTAATTTGGTAATGTTTCTGCAACTGTAGAGAGGCTCGACATTTTCCCATGTTATTGATTACTTGCTGCTGCTTTTGTGAATACCTTCTCAGGTCCTTTGCCTGTCTATTGGGATCTTAGCTACTCTTATGAAAATAAGTGGTCTATTTTTATAATCAGATATTAATGCAGAATTTCATATACTTCTGGCAGCCATTTTCCAAGTTCTTATGTATCGTTTATTTTTTAGTTAGGTTATTTTTGAACCTGTGGTGCGTCTACATTTTAATGGATCGGTTCTTTAAAGCATTTCTTTCTATAGTTTTTTTTTTTTTGAGTAGGTTTCTTTTTTTTTAATTTATTCATTTTAATTGGAGGCTAATTACTTTACAATATTGTAGTGGTTTCTATAGTTTTTTTTTTACCATTTTAAGGCTTAGAAAATCCTTTTATAAAGTTTTATCTAGACACTTAGTAATCACTTCTTGTTTTCTGTTAACATTAACTCTTAACTCCTCTGGAGTTATTAATATATTAATTTTATTATTATATTATAGATTAATTATTATTAATTAATTATTAATACATTAATTTATCTTACACCCTTCCCCCTCCCAGAAAACTAATCAAGTTTTACAGCAGTATTCTCTGAATAATTTTCCCTTCCAAATTAATATGTAGTACCCATACAATCTTGAATAACTTTTATGAAATAAAAAACATTTATCTCCATTTATTAAATTAGCAAATTGAGATGAATGGCAATTTATTAAGATTCAGTTACTTGGCCAATTTCAGTGTGGAGAGGAGTAGATGTTAATGTGATGAAAACTATGACATTTATAAACTTGCATTTAATTTGATGTTGTGATAAAAAAACTTCCTTCCTTGAAGCTCATGGGAGAGATCACTAAAAGGAACACGAGACTAGAGAGCTTAGAGGAATTTGAAAATTAAAATGAAGAAAGGAACGTTTGTTAATAATCGATGTTAGTAATGAAAGCAGCCACTTTATAAACATTATTGGTTTAATTCTTATAATCCACTTTACAGCTGAGGAAGCAGAGACCCAGAAGTGACTTCCTCTGGCTCTGAGAGCCGGGACAAACAGAGCCAGGACCGCTTCCAGGGCTGTTTATCACCAGCCCTGGTCCAGTTGGGGTCTACGGATATAGTTTTAGCACTCCCCAAGGGGCCTTCTTACAGCATCTGTACTTTAGCAAAGAATCAGCATCCTATTCGACATTTATAGGGTAAAAGAGGGGACAGATTTAAGAAGTGCATTGCTGAAAGTTTGTAGGCAGGTAAGCACATTGAAATCCTCTCTCTTCCGAGCCTGAACTTGGAGGACCCTGCAGGTGAAAGAGTGAGTGTTCCTGTCTGTGTGAGAACATGGGTACCAAGGGGTCATCTCACTGTGGGTCAGAAGGTAAGCCTTCCCATCCGCTCACTGCACAGGAGCTAGGCTTTTCTCAAATGTTCTTTCTCCGCAAGTTCATAGGGAAATTTCAGAACAATTCCCTGGTCCTCTGTGTCTTCAGGCAGCGATGGTTCACTTTTGAAGGCCGATGCCGATGCCGAGGCAGCATTGCTCTGCAGACACGCAGTCGTTTGTTCCCAGAGCAAGGCCTGTGCCCTCCGCTTTGCCGGCTTTGCAGCTCCCTGGGCTGATCCTCTCAAGTCCCCTGGGAGCCACTTTTGTGGCAGATTCCATTTGGTTTCAAAGGGCCTCGAGAGGGGCGGCGGGGCCACTTGGCGTGATCCCCCCAATCTCCCACGTTAAGAGTGACTTGCAGGCTGCCCTGGCGGGAGCCCGAGCCCAACCCCAAACAGGCTGCCCCTGTTCCCCCCATTGTCTGCGGACCCAGCGTCTTTTCCCAGCTGACCTGCCTGCAAGTGGAGAGATGTGAAAAGTTAGAGACAAAAATGGTCTCTACAGAGTGAGAGAGAGCTTTCTTGTACAGAAAGGAAGGAAATACCTCTGTGGGATTTTATTTTTCCCCCCCTCTTCATCCAAAAAATACAAAGAGACTCTCTGTCTTTAATGCGAATGTCGGCTTTAAATCTCTTAGGTTTGGATTAACTGTGCAAAAGAAAAAAAAAATCTGACAGGCTTTCAGATATGACGCAGAAAAACTTTTTTCCCCTCAATTCATGGTGTGCATTTGCAAAGCCAAAGGCTGGTGGACTGAATAGTGGGCGCCAGTCTCCCCGTCATAGTTAACATCACAATGGTCAGAATTAGCAGCCTCTGTCCCCACCAGGGGACATTTAATACAAGGTGGCAAAGGCGAGAATAAACCTCTCTTCTCTTGCCCCCCAAATTAAAAGAGATTAAAATTAAACCAAAGAAACGACGTTATTTTCAGTTACATGACTTAGACTTATCTTACCTTTTTCCCGCGAAAGGAAAAAGAAATGTGGCATTTTGCAGTCATTACCTAACTCAAAAGCTTCCTTCCAACTAAACAAAACCCACTGACTTGATGGACATTTCCTATTACACAGTTATTGTTGGTTTTCACTATTGAGGATGTCAGCAAGCATGTCGAAGATCATGTTTGGCTTATAAAATAAAATGACTTTTATGTGAATATCTTTCGTCTTGGTGGTGTCCGGAAAGTGGGTGCTGTTCCACTGAATCCACGTGGCGATGTTTATTTTCTGAAATTTGGGGTAATAGCATGTTCTTATTTTTAATGTATTCAGGGCTTTTTCATCCTAGATACTGGAGTATTCTGCACCAAGAGTCAGTATCAATAAGCTTGTGTTAATGTAGAAAATTTTTAAATAGCAGCTCCCAGTTTCCAAATGAGAGTCAAAATGAATAGGTAATCTGAAGCACAACTTAAAATTAGCAGTCTTTATATTTGATAAGGATGGATTGATTAGGACTGTTTATGTATAATTGTGAAACCACCTATATAAATTAAACTCTAGATCATTTTTAATTCCTGACCTACACCTAGTTTAAAAAAAAAAGTTTCTTGTGTGATACTTAGTGGGATGTAAATGGGTGTGCATTAGTTGGCTACTATATAACAGAGTTATAACAATACGTTTATGGATTTAAATAGGTACTGCAAATTTGTTCTTGATAAACAAATAGACTCAAAGGGAAATAAAATATTACTTTTGGTTTTATTTATTTATATGACGCTATCCACTTTAAGCTCTAGGTAATCTGATGACATTATAAAGGGATTTTTATTATAATCACAAACAGCTAACAGAATTTATTAATTTTTATTATAGAATCATTTTCTTTGCAACCCCAAAGGCTCTGATATAGCAATTTGGGATTTAATACAAATGAAAGTGTGTTAAAATAATTTTTCAGAATACACTGAAACAAGTTATGTAAATCTTTGAACAAAAATTAGTATTATTCCTGCTGCTGCTACTGCTGCTAAGTCGCTTCAGTCGTGTCCGACTCTGTGCGACCCCATAGACGGAAGCCCACCAGGCTCCCCCGTCCCTGGGATTCTCCAGGCAAGAACACTGGAGTGGGCTGCCATTTCCTTCTCCAATGCATGAGAGTGAAAAGTGAAAGGGAAGTCACTCTGTCGTGTCCGACTCTTAGCCACCCCATGGACTACAGCCTACCAGGCTCCTCCATCCATGGGATTTTCCAGGCAAGAGTACTGGAGTGGGGTGCCATTGCCTTCTCCTACATAATATCAAATTGTTATTTTTCATAGATACCCTAACTTGTTTATACTGTATTCATGATATATCTGGATGATGTTTTAGTATCGTGTAATATTTTAGAAAAAATAAATTTTTATTTTCCAGAAATAGTAAATTTAGTTTCTAATTAGGATTGATTTTATGTATTGTATTGTAAGAGAATTTAATCCAGCATATGTTTGAAGTTTGCTCAAAAAGATAATTTTTTATATTCTAAGTTATAAAAGAAGGTCAAAGTTTATTACTCTGTGTTTTGGTCACAATAATAAAAAATTCATATAAAAATATGAAAAGATTTGGTACATGATAAAACTTTTCTGTATTAGCTACTGAGGGAAAAATAGAAAGGCATGTTTTAATAAATTAGGCTTTTAATTCCAAATATTTCACAAGTTTGAATTCAGAGTTATTTTATGCCCTCTTTCAGAATGAGATTCTTAAAATTATTTTACTTGAAATCATATAACAACTGAATTTTTATTTGCTGACGTATTTTTATGGTTTTTAAAGTTATACTGTTTCTGATACTTAGGCAGCCATGTTGTTCAGTTCTGGAGTCTTTTGGATGGGCCTGTTATTTATCCCTGTGGCCTCCTTGCTCCTTGATGTGGTGTATAAAGTGTAAGTATAATACTCAGTTATGTACATAACAATATAGATGGCATATTAATCCTCGGATTTCTCTAGTTGTAACGTCAACTCTAATATAGAGCTTACAAGATAGGAATTAGAAATATTAATTAATTCTATGTAAACACAGGAGAAAGGACTGATTGAGGAACTAGAAAACTATATTAGTTTAAAAGAGCCAGCAGAAGTAAAGCAAGTAGTTTCAATTAACATTTTTATTAATCAGCCTGAAAAACCCCTTCAAGGTAGAAGAAAAAATTCTGTTATCTCCAAACACACGCACGCACACACACATACACATAAATTTTTAGTGAACAATAATTGTGAAAGGAAATTTTTGCTTGCCTGATTCTAAACATATATAAAATAGAGACTAGAAGAATCCACAATTTTATTAATCCTTCTCAAGGATTGTAAGTTTTAAAATGTTCTCTCTTCCCACAGAAAAGATATCGTTAAAGTTAGTTAATGTGATGCTTGTTCAATAACTATTTATTACTATCAACCTAAACCATTTATGACTATTGTTTCTATAATTATATTAATGCCCAAAATTACTATAATTTTTTAGATTCTATGAAAAATATTCCTTATACTCTGATTACTATTGTACTTAGAAGCAGCATGACAAAAACTTGTTTTATAATGTTTTAAATCTTCACACAAGTACTCCTATCCTTTTTCTTTTCTTTCCCTTTTATGTTTTTGCAGTATCAAGAGGACTGCTTTTAAAACATTAGTAGATGAAGTTCAGGAGCTGGAGGCAAAATCTCAAGACCCAGGAGCAGTTGTGCTTGGAAAAAGGTAAAATACGCACTGTGTTCTTTTCTCAGCGAGCTTTACATTTTTCTTTTGCTAGCTGTTGGAAATAAGCAGTTAAACTTGTATTTATCTGTTAACGTGGAGCTGGCAGTGTCGCTGAGAGATTTTGGAATCAGAGAGATGCAGATTCAAATCAAATCTCTCTTCACTGAGCTGCCTGCGACCTCAGCCAGGTTGCTTGGTGCCACTGAGCCTCAATTTCCTCATCTACACAATGGGAGTGGTCGTACCTCCCTCACAGCCAGTCATGAGAATTGAAAATAGTGTCAGCGAAGCAGGTGGCTTGGGGCTTAATGATCATGAAATAAATGGTGGCTACAGATAGTGTTTATTATTAAACTGAAAAAGAAAATGCAGTATTCATAATACAATAGAATACAATCAAAGTCAGAGGTTGACATAGAGTCAGATCTCTCAGTTACCTTCATGGTTCAGTACTTTATTGGGAACTGAGCTGGAGGTCATATATGAAGTGAGTTATGTCTTCCAAGTCCTCTTCATCACCACCACCCACCCACCCCCAAACCAAAAAAGAAAAAAAAAGCAAGGTTAGAAAGCTAATCGAATTTACTAAACTTCATAAAGCATTACAAAAAAGAAACTAAAATTATTCAAAAGCACTCTATAATAATCCACAATTCTGATGAAAATACCAGGAATTTATTCTCCCTCTCTCTCATCACACTAAAGTGAGCTGGCGTTTTGTCTCGACCCTAGGAAACGTTTTGCCCTGGTCTGTGTCACCTTCATCATGATTCACTGTCATTACTTAGTTTGACACAATGGAGTAAGTGTCAGACTGGGAACTCGGGCTGAGACCTTGGCTTCCAGCCCACTCTTGCTCTCATTAGGCCAAAGGGGCACGTCATACACCAGTCTGCGCCTCTCTCCTAAAATTAACAGCACTGGCATCTGTGGGGCAGGCACCGCAGGTTAGGCACTGCACTCCTCACTTCATAGCTACTGTCTCATTGAATCGCCATGACATTCATGGACAAATCCATCATCCCTATTTTTTCCAGATGAGGAAACCGGGGCTTAGAGAGACCCAAGTTCTCCAGGTCAGAAGTGACTGTGCTGGGCCTTGAGCCCGTGTCAGTTGAGTCTAGAAACCCTAAGCATGCGCTATTCTGCCTCCTTTGGCTGCTTTTCAGGAATGTAGTGGCGTGGCACAGACATAGCCTGCCTGTAACACGACAGTTCTGACCTTTCCATGTCAGCGTCCCTGTGCACATGATGAGTTGGTGACACCTACCTTCAGATGACAGGAGTAGCTCCTCTTCCCCGCGCTTTCCCCTCATCTCTTCCCTTAACCTCCAACTCTACACCAACTCCACTGTCCTCTCGCTTTCCCTCTAGCTATAAAAAGGATATGGTAAGAGTTCTCGCTCTTAGGAAAGAATGGGTGCATGTATATGTATGACTAAGTCCCTTTGCTGTGCATCTGAAACTATCAAAGCATTGTTAATCAGCTGTACTCCAGTATAAAATGTTTATTTTTTTTTAAAAAAGAGTTCTATTAATAGTTCACAGAATCATGAATAAAAATATTCACAATTATTAGGGAAAGTCCACTGATAGTACTGTTACTTAGTAAATTTCTCCTATTTGTATGTTAATAAAACTTACATTAAGCCCCTTCACGTGATACTCTTTTTCATCATTTATAGTATTTCAGTGACTTCAACAATCCATAAGTCAGACTGAGGGTTCGATGTGATGACCTCTGGTCTCTGGGTCCTAAAGAGTCAATGAGTCTGTGATATGTGTAATCCCTTACATTAAATAAATAAATCAGAGAGCCTAAAAAGAAAGAAGTGAATTCTGTGTAAATGACCACCAACTTCTCCATAGAAAATGCATCTGATAAATTTCCTGCTGCTGCTCAGCTCATTTGCCTAAAATAGTGGTTCAGCTTATTTCGGGGACTCAGGACTAAGTTAGTTGTTAGCTGAATAGCCCAGTCAAAAACTCCTAGTTTGGTATGGACCCCATGTTGCTATTGCTGCTGATTGGTGAGCAAAATGATGGTGATGGTCAGCCTGGCCATGGTGTCTCCCTGCTGAGTGGCAGCTAGAGAGGAAGATCTATGAGAGAGGAAAAGTAGCAACTGGTCGGCAAAGCCTTCACATCAAACTGCGTTCTAAGGCAGATTAGCAATTGTCAGATTGATTTTATTGACAGAATTGTTTTAGGAACCTTGGAGAATGAGTGAGTGAGTGAAGTCGCTCAGTCGTGTCCGACTCTTTGTGACCCCATGGACTGTAGCCCACCAGGCTCCTCTGTCTATGGGATTTTCCAGGCAATAATACTGGAGTGGATTTCCATTTCCTTCTCCAGGGAATCTTCCCAACCCAGGGATTGAACCCGGGTCTCCCGCATTGTAGACAGATGCTTTACCGTCTGAGCCACCAGGGAAGTCCATGTCAAATGTTCAAACATGAGCTGATTTCATCTGCACTTTTCAAAGAGGGAAAAATGATGATTTCTGTGTATTCGAGTGACACCAGGCTTCCTTGAGGGCTGAAACACGCACATTATTTTATGCTTCCTGGCCTCAGCCTGTGCTGATTCCTTGTCTAGAAGCTGAGACCCTCTTACAGACTTGTAATCCAGTTCCTGGCTTTCAAAACCCAGTCCAAACGCAATTACCTCAGCATTCCACAGATAAAACCAATTCCCACTCTGCTGTCTCTGCATTTGGTTTATTCTTCTGCTTCTGCATCTACCACAGTATACCAGAGTGTATGTCTCCAACCTGTGTTTGCTTGTGTCCTCTACTAGACTGAGCTCCTTGTAGGAGAGGCCTCTGTCTCAGTCTTAATGGCAACCCAGCACCAACCACAGAGCCAGGAACGTAGTAACACTCAGTTAATATTTACTGAATGGGTGAATGAATGGTCAGGAGAAGGAACCAAAGAATAAATTCATTAATGGAAGGGTAGGTGAAAGGCTGGTTGAGTAGTGGGCCAACCTGTGGGTAGTTAACGGGAAATGTGATACACAAGGGCATAGAACTGTCTAGGTTGCACTTGCCCAGCTAGCAAGCTCCAGTGTAATGATCATTTACTTTTTGTCACAGAAGGAGGCAGTTCTTAGGAATGACCTTATAAGTTGATCACCCCAATTGTTGAATCTTCACTAAGCACTACTATGAAGTCAAGCTAGGTGTAAACACGCAGCTTCTCTGTGTCAGAGAAACTAACGTGTAAGCACTGTATCCAGATTAGCATTTACAATAATTCATTTCTCATCTCTACTCATTTTCAAAAATTAAAACATCTTGGTTAAAAGAATTAGTCTTTTTTTAATAGAAATAAGTTTGCCATTTATCATATTATTATCCTGACTTCCCTGGTGGCTCAGATGGTAAAAAAAAAAAAAAAATCTGCCTGCAGTGCAGGAGACCCGGGTTCAATCTCTGAGTCAAGACGATCCTGGATTTCCCAGGCGAAAATACTGGAGTGAGCTGCCATTTCCTCCTCCAGATCACTGTGTAGCCATGGCTGGTTATTTTGGGTAAAGAAACTAACTCGTAAGCTATGAAACTGTCCTTTGCTGTTACTTTCTATGGACATGCTCCAACACTAAGGAGCAGAAGCATCTACATTTCCAAAATCCAACAAGCTTTGAAGTTCAGTTTTTTCTACAAGCTTATAGCGAAATTTGCTGGATTTTCAAAACAATTTCTTCTCGAAATATAAGGACATTGATAGTGTTTATTTTTCTGCAGTGTAAATATGTCTGTGTTTTATAGCAGAAATATTAATTTGGGGGATACGGGTCTCTAAGGTCTCACTTGGGAGTATTACATATATAAATCGTATGTAACATATTACTTTCCTAAAACAAAACAAAAATATGAATTGAGAACCCCAAAGTGTTAAAGTAATGGATTGCGGACACTGGGCTCATTGGAGACAGGCAGTTATTACTGGATATCTTTCCTGTGGGTGTGAAGCAATGCATCTTATAGTAAGGCCAAGTATGAATAATGAGAGTCATAATTTTTTACACCTATCTATAGATATTAGCCAGTATAACATCATCAGCCTCTACTAAATAGTATTTTAGCCCAGGATCTTCAGGTCAGTCCTCATTAACTTGTTCATCACCACTGTTTGGCCCAAAGCCTGAGCTTTTTAAAGTAGGGAAATATAGATGTCGGATAATTTGGTCATGGAGACAGTGATGGTGGTGTCTCCTAGCTTTTCTCTGTGTTGTTTATCTTAATGAGAAACAAGAGGTTCGATGTAGCTAAGGCAAAAGACAAAGCCTAGTAGCTTTCCTAAAGAAGTGGAGTGGGGGACATTAGAAATTAAAACTCATGTTTAGCAATAGACTTCTCTTGTTGAGTCAATGTTGAATATGAACCCAGGCATCAGAAATGATCCTCACAAAGTATCTTTGCCTTGTGATGATCTCTGTTGTAGTTGGTTTGTTGTTGTTTTCTTGGGATCGAGGGAATAGTAAGGGTGGGAAGAACTAGTGTTTCTAAGTGGCTGAGTAGTTCCTAAGTACCGTCTTCCTGAATCTTCCATCAGCCCGAGGTTAGGAACTGTCCTCCTAAACGCCATGAGATGTCTGAGAACGGCTGCCTAAGGCAGTCCAGCTAATAAATAACAGAATTAAATCAAAGACTGCAGAGCCCAGGCTCTTTCCACAGTAGTGTGCTTCTTTCCCCAGAAAGAAACTTCTTTCTTCAAATAAACCCTAGACGTTAATGCGACATGACAGCTGAGTGAAAATATAGCCTTAAATGGCCATTACAAAACAAAATTACGTTGTCTCATATATTTTGGTTGCCATAATATGAAAGGGGCACTTCTATATTGAAGGATCATGCATTTAAGAAGGCCAGCCTAAAACCTGGAAAACGTATTTTGGGAAGAAGAAGCTCCATCATGATACACTGCTGTCCTCTAGTCTTCTGTAGTCATTCATTTCGGTTTTAAACACCAGAGACTTCCCAGCACCCCATCCACAGTGCTCTGCTAACAAAGTCAGACCACCTGCTGCTAAAGCTGCTGACTTCCTCAAAGCAGTTAGATGTTTTAGTGTCCCTCTGAGTCCCCAGGTCTGTAATGGTAGATCATTTTAAGAGTAGAGTAAGAAAAGTCTGTAAAAATGGCTCTTTCTTATTCCCCATATCTGTTTATTTCACTGGCAAAAACAAGTTTTATAAGTTTTTGCAAAACTGCTAGAGTTTTAAGATTAATTAGCTTTCTTGCCTTAATTCCCAGTGACAATAAAGTATGTCTAATAAGTACCAGTTAACACCCCTAGACTTTTAAAAAATATCTGTGGAAGATTACTACAAATGTCAACATTTCCAAATATTTTACTTCAGCAAAAGCCTAAATGTTTCTGTAATTACAATGAGTTCATTTTGCAGATGATCCTCTTTTTTTGTGTATGATAAATATTGTTCCATTTCAAGGTCTTAAAAAAATTGGCAATATACAGAACTAACATAACTTACAGCAGTTTAACCAAAGCTTTAAAATGGGGAAGCTAAAAGATGGAAATTTGTCCACTGAGTCAGTTCCAGTGATTAAAACAAAATTGCATAAACATTTGGTGCAACACATGTGGATTACTTATTAGCTCTTCATGCTTGTTATGTGGCTTAATATCAAAGCAAAGTTTTATAAATCAACCAGTGGAGAAATGGCATGACTGGGAGGATTGATGGTGTTTAAAAGTGCATTTCAGAATTACTATTCAAATTTATTTATTTGACAGATATTTGACTTCCCACTGTGTGAAACAGTGTTCTATGAGCAGGAGAGAAAAACAGACGCAGTATTTCTTACACTCTGCTTTTAGAAGTTATATAATTACATGGATTCATTTCTGCAGAAAAGATTATTCTAAATGTTTATTGAAAATAGGTGTTCTTCCTTGTCACTTTACCTAGTAAATTATTTTCTGAAAATACTTTTTTTATTTTAAAATGAGATTAAGGAACACATTTCATACCATATTAGAGTGGTAATGGAATTTTTTCTAATTAAAAAGTCTATGAGATTTCTTCTTTACATATTTTTTTTTATTTTTCTGTATAAAAAAATTAATTTATACCAGAATATATGCAAAGTAGGAAAAAGGTATAGTAATGGTTCTTTTTTTTTAATTCTCAAATGCCATACTTGCTATATGTAGTAAGTCAGCTAAGATTTTAGAAGGTACCATCACTACTGGTGGATTTTGTGTTTTTTGTTAATTGTATCGTGCAGGTTCTGTATCTCTGTTTGACTTAAAAACTGGGGTTGCGGACATCTTTTGCCTGCACTATTGGGGACAAAACTCTTCTGAGCTGTAGGGGAAAATGGCCTCTAAAGTATCTGTCTAAATACTTGAACCCTCATTTGCTGTCTGAGAAAAGAGGGTGAAAAAGAATCAGTAGACTACAGATTTCTCAAACAGTCTTTTGTTTAAGTCTGACTCTCTCTGGTGGTCCTGTGGGCACGCCGGGGTCTCTGCCGAGTTGATAATTCATTTCACACGTTTGCACCTGCTCTGCAGCCTCACAGAGAGGGCACAACTGCTCAAGAACGTCTTTAAGAAGAACCACGTGAACTTGTACCGGTCAGAATCACTGCAACAAAACCTGCTCCGTAAGTATTTGAGTTCTGATTTTTAAACACATTCTCCGCCATTACCTCATAGCGTTTGTAAGAGCAGTATTTTGACTTGAAGGATATTTAACTATTTACAATTAACACCTCAAACAAATCATGCACACTTGCAACATAGTGTATAAATATTAATAACAAATGTTTACAGAGTCTTTTGACCACAGCCATCTCACTTTCAGCAGAAAAGATAGAGCATTTGAAAATCTTGCTGCTTTCACTGCACAAAAAATATTTCTGCATGCCCCTTACCTCCTTAAATCTTAAAAAAGAACCAGTAAAATAAATCTTAACTCTTAAAAGCTTACTCGGTATTGTTATCTTTTCTACTTGAATAACTTTGCAAGAGGCTTTTCAGCTTTCATACACAATGACATGTGTGTGAAACAGCACACAATGAAACATATATTTTCCCCTTCAAAAATATTTATGCATATTTAGAGTTGTAAGAAATTATTAGATATCATGCCCTCTTAAAATTTGAAGGATCTCAAAAAGAATATGATATATAAAGCCCTGTAGTAAATGCATTTGTGTTGGTAATATGTCTTTTGTTTCATGTTGTCTCCACATGTAATTTATTTTCATGTATATATACTCATGTTTAATGCTTTTGCTCTTTATGCTTCAAGAGGCCTTTTCTAAAGATGAGATCCCCTCGGGGGTCATCTCTTATCCCCAGGCCCCCTGTGACCAGGCTAGGGCATGAGTGAGTTTATTTGTAGATGCTGAGAGTCCAGAACCATGTCTTCTGAGGGAAGTTGTGTGTGTTTATCTCCTCGCTCTTATTCTTCCTTCACTCTCATCCGCCTGATCTATCTGGAATACACACTCCCACTTGACTGCACCCCTTCCCACCCCTCTGCTAGCAGGAAGCAGACATTGGAGGAGTTGGACATGATGTGCTGAAGGGAGAATGGAGGGGGGCTACAGCATCTGTTCATCCAGCGAGCAGAACGCCAAGGATCTAAGCCACCATCGTCTCACTCTCCATTTTGCAGTTGAATCTATCGTTTCCAGACATTAAAAATTAGTGTCTTTATGCTTTCAAAGGCAGGGAAGGATGCATTAGCTCCCCAAGTTAGAAAATGAACACTCAAAACTCAGAATAACAGAGACTTCCTGTGACTTCAAGCTCACCGTTTCTGTTTTAATTTACAGATGGGTATGCTTTCTCTCAAGATGAAAATGGAATCGTCTCACAGTCTGAAGTGATTAGAGCATATGATACCACAAAGCAGAGACCTGATGAGTGGTGATAGGTCGAGGGGCTGCAAGGCCAGCTTGGCTACGTCTCTAAGGAGAGTCCCAGGTCTTCACCAGAATCTGCTGACCAATTCCAGTCTGGTCCAAGGAGGGGAAATGGATCTGAGCTCATCTCATTGACTGACATTCAGATTCATGTATATTATAGACGTAAGCACTGTGCAACTATACTGTAACACCATCTCTTTCAGATTTTCTAAAGTATTTGCTAAGTCTTTGTAAACAGACATTGAAAATGACCTTGTATCTTGCCAGAGTGTTTTTTTCAACTGAGAAAAGGTCAGTATTCTTTTGCTGTTACTCTGGAGCTGTAACTATCAGTGTCTTGGATACACCACAAGGCTATTCACCATTAAAAATCTGTAAAATGGTAGTAAGTTAGAGAGACTCTTGATATCCAAATTTAGATTTCAGAACATGCTGGGAGGGGGCGGGAAACAGCCTTCTTAAGGAAGCAACTTACTGAGCAAAATTTCTAAACAAGACATTAATAATAAGTGTTTGTGTCAAAAATTGTCTTGATAAATGTCTGCCAAAGAAGTTCAATAAATGTATTACTATTTCTCCTTCAGTAGTCATTTGCCCAGAAATTTACAAGAAAGTTTACCTCCAGTTCTGCTGTAAGATCTGCATGCCTGACTTTTCAAATCTAAGAGTGATTTGTAAAAATGAGTATTTCAAGGCATTTGCTACTAATATCTGTGATGTTGCACCTTTGGCCTTACAAATGCTTCTTTCTCGTTTGTCTTGTCTGTTTGTTCAAGTGGAAGTGCACAAGTGGTTATGTGACTGTCGTTACAATACTGATTTTTAAAACTGTACTTACTGTGTCTCCGTCCTTTCTAATGAGGTTTTATCATCATTGAGATTTTTCTTAGAACCTGGCTTCTGCTGTAGATTAAGTGATGTCATTTTGTCTTTGAGTTTTCTTTTTTTATTTTTAAGAAAAATGTACTTAAGTGTTTATGTGAGATTTCCAATACTTCTGTGGAGGTGTTTGAAAAACCATGGCAGATAAATGCCTGGGCTTTTGTAACGCCTGTAGGCTCAGCTTTTTGTCCTGTGTCTTGGTTTTCCCTAGTAGTGCGCATTCCAGATGCCTGTGGTCCTGGATGGCACGCCCCAGGTTAAGATGACTGCCCTGAACTTATAACCAAGAATAGCTGAACAGTTCACTTGTCAAGCAGCTCCCAAAATTAGTCACATGCTGCTTACTGGAACAAATAAGTAGTACTTTCCCCCCGTTTTAAAAACACCTATTTTATTCAAGCCTATAACTTTACAAAGAGATCTGTTCATCATGAGTAGATTTTGTTAACATGCTTTAAAATATAGATTCCATTTAATTGTTGCGGCATTTCCAAGATATCTCCTGAAAATGCCTATTTTGCTATGCCAACAATTAATGGAGAAGGGGCTGTTTAAAAACCACAACCAGTTTTCTACACTATTTTTAACATAATGCTTTCATGTAGAAATAAAAAGAATTCTAGCTTTCAGATACATTTCAGAGATTGAAGCAAACTTTTTGCCTTGTATTCAAAAGCCTGTTTGCCTTTAAGTGGACTTACCAGCAAAACAGATAGAACTTCCTCTTTAAAAAAATAAGTACTACAATTAAGAAGAGAGGTGATTTTCAAATCACTCCTTGAGTTTGATAATTTCACATCTTTTTCACCCTTTTTCTCAATCTAGATTTAAAATTTTAGTCTATATATTATTTCCTTCTCTGAATTTTTAGCTCTTTAGTTACATGTATGCCTCCCACATTTTCTACAAATGTGAGAGGTTATGACATACATAACTTGATTTAAAAGGGTTAAGAAGGTGACATACTTCACTCTCCACACCCTTTCCATTCGGAGTTCAGATTATGAAAAGCATGAATTCAAATATGCAAGACCACAGGTCTAAGAGTCTAAGATCATCTTCAAAATTCAGATGTCACAGTGTTTGTTACTGAATGGCTATTCAGAGCATCTGGGCCTCCGTGATGACAGGTGAAGTCAAACCACAAAAAAATGGAAAACAAGAATCAAGTAAAAGGAATAAAGGGTTTTTTTTTTAAAAAAAAAAGAAGAATGAAGTACATCCCTCGGGAGAAACACTTAATAGCAGTTCCAGAGAAGGGCTGCTTCCATTTCCCCTCACCTCACAGGTGACATCCTTCTCCATAATTTTAATGTAAAAATGTGATGAGTGTAATAGAACTGAATTTTCTGACTTAAGAAAACTGGAAGCTTTATTTTTACCTTGAAAGATGATTTGTTTCTGTGGAGCTCTTCAACATGAGTGGAGGACTCATGGTTAATAATGTGAAAGAGCATGATCTGAAACATGACTGATTTATGCCCTTTTGTCCCATGGACCTGTTTTTGAGTTATCAACATTAAGTAAATCTCTTAGCTTCTCGGTAGGGAGTTGAGGGGTAGGCAGCAGGGAGTGACCACCTTGGTAAAACTTAAAAGACAACATTGCAACTGCAGTGACTTTGTAGTGTTAGAGAAAACCCTCCTTTTTTTAACCTTCCTAAGTGGGGTGGGGGTGGGGGTGGGTAACACAGTTTTACCAGGATTAAAATAAATAGTTGAAGTGACTTTTAATGTGTATTTTCTGAAATAAGGGACATTCTTCAATTAAAAAGTCCCTTATAGGGACTCTTGCAAATGCTAACACCATTGCTTTACAATGTTTACAGTTCAGAAAATACTACTCACAGCAGAAAATCCTCATTTATTTTGCATTGAAAAGTTGGAAGTTGCTTCTTTAGCATTGACTAGTACACAGTGATATTGAGCATGAACTTTCTAAATGTTTTATATATACATATAAAAATATATTGGTATTTCACACCCAGAAAGATGCTATATGGTAGAAAGTATGAGCAGGAAAAATGGTGTTTCTCAGGAATGTAGTAAATTTTAAATGGAATAAGCGCCATCCACCCTCCCACACAACACTGGCTGACATGAGCCTGCTTGGGCAACGTGGTGAAGTTAATGGAAAACTTCTTCTAATCAAGTCAGGTGAATGTGTATTATATTCAGTATTAGCCATTTACGTGAATTGTGTGGTCACTGAATGGAATCAGCAATTCCTCTTTATTTCCAGGGGGGAAAAAATGAATTCAAGAAATCTACATTTATTCTGGTCATTACATTTTATATTTTAATTTTGCAGTCCTGCATCCTAAATATCCAGTGTGAAAATCATGTGATAATTTGTTCTGCATTGTGTATGCTGTACATCACTTATCTGTCACTTAAAATGTTCTTTCAGGAAATGAATACTAATCTGAATGTACTAGATTGCATATTCACAAATTTTTATGTATAACAAAATCATCGTTATTACAAAGCTAAATAATCATTAGTGTTTATTTCTGTGCAGTTTGCCCCTTGATATGTCCTGGTTCTAAGACTTATATCATCTGATAAATCTATAATCATGTACAAAATTTATTGAGCAAATTGCCACCCTGTTCACATCATATGAACCAGGCCCATGGAATTCTTTTGTAAATTACTTAATGTAAACACCATGCAGTCTGGTGCCTAATAAATGCTTTTTAATGATGAACATTACTATAATGCCTCTTAAAGAGACCATAGTCTGATTTTTCTCACATTAAAATAAGTGAAGTCACTTGTGAAACTGTTATACTTTGCTGCATTTTAATTAACCTTCAACAGCTATTAAAATGGAATGTAAGTTGAATTTTGAAGGAAAGGAAATAAATGTTTTCCATTTTTCGTCTTGATTTATTTTCTGTATGAGAGCAGCTGTGTTTTTGATAGGTTTATGGTTTGCATGAATTAATATTTAAAGTGGTCTAGGCCAACGCATGGCTATTGCTGTAAATCTTGATGTTTATTTCTGCCTTATAAAATTCTCTCATGGCCTACCTGAGACTTAATATTCAATGGACAAATTAACTGGTCCTCCACACAACTTTTTTTTTAATAAGTAAATTATTTTACAAACAAATTTGAACTAATTTAATTGAAACTTTTGTTTAGCTTGCCTCTAAGAACTTTGCTTAATAAAGCTCACAAAATTTCTCAGCAAATAAATCTCCCTTAAGTAGGGGGGGAAAAAGCTAGATTTCATACTTGCTTACTTTGAATTAACAGCAACTTTCCATAGGTAAATCTGCTCTTGCAAAGATGTGAGCAGAATATTTAAAAGTACGTGTTTTTGTTTCACAGTTCTAGACTAGAAGCCATAAATGCAGTAAATACTATTTGTTGTTTGTTTTACTACTTCAAGCTTCGTTTTTCACATTTTCAAGTTTATTAGGTTAAAATAAAAAAAGGCAGCCTTGGAAGGCAGCTACTATGGAAAATTGCAGTTTGCATTCAAAATAAAATAGAATTTTCAGCTCCATGAAAAACCATTCCTGCTGAAACTGCTATAGAAATTGTGAAGCTGCATGAGTGGAGAGTACCGAACCTGTGTTTATAGTAGTTTTCTCAGGTGTGTTTATCTCGATATTCAATGCACTGTGTTTTATAAATAGTTATTAAAGTCGAGTAATATTCAGTTCTATGCAGTGTTATATGTCACTGGCCTTTTGTGAATGTGCATGTTTTAAACTGCAAATTTTAAACATTTTTGTCCTCTTATTAAAAATGAAATAAACTGTACCATTACATAAAGAAAATTGTTCGTTTTAATTGCTAGTTTTAGAAACTATATTTCTTCATAAAACCTTCAAAACTGCAATAACTGTAGTTTGAGCAGGTGTATATCTGTTTAATAACAATGTTGATATTTTATCTACAACCCCAATGATAATTGAAAATATCCCTGCATTGTAAATCCCATTCAATGCAATATAAAGTGGGGTATATTAACTCTAATTTTATACGAGTTGGTAGTTAAATAATTATCAAAAAATAATTTTTGGACTTCCCTGCTGGTCCAGTGGTTAAGACTCCAAGCTTCCAATGCAAGGGCTATGAGTTCAATCCCTGGTCCAGGAACTAAGATCCCCACGTTCTGCACAATGTGGCCAAAATAATGACAAAAATAAAATAATTCTAAATAAAATTACTATATTTTGACTCTTCAATCAGAAAGCCTCCAAGATTGTCCTCGTTACAGGTTTAAATCAGCCTGTAAGTCAACAACTAACTCATGGCTCCTTCTTTCACACAGGATGAAGTTCTTAAGATTTCTAAACCCACTGAAATTGTTTCAGTGTTATGACAGAGTGGCCACATTTGGCCCATAAAATTTGAAGGAAGTAACCAGAAAATAGTAAAATTGCTACGTGAGACAAAATATAGGAAAACCTTGGAAATGAGGACAAGACAATCAAAATAATCACCATTTGATAAAAGGAACAGGGGAAACTGCAATTTGGAAAACTGTTAGAACAGGATGAGTTCACGGAGACCCCCTGGGGAAGCAACGTGAAGAGCCTCCAGTTTCATCAGAGTGAGGGGCAGTGTATGCGTCCTTGTCTGGGACCCCGCTTCCCTCCCCACAGCCTTTCCCTGGGGGCAACAATTGAGTATGGGTCCCCCATGCAAAACCACAGCAAAACAATGTTCAGAAAAGTAACCTGTGAATTATGCCAAATATTTTCACGTTCAACATCATCCCTCTTAAAACAAGCACCACCATCTAACACCACCATAAGGAAACAGCAAATTTGAAATACATAAATCCAGTACATCATCCCCAAAGATTGTTTTTATGTGCTTAAGGCATCTCAGACCTAAAGCTTCTATTTCAGTATACAGAACCACTCATTTTAATGAAGAAAGATCTTTCTAACCTGGATCATTTCACTAGTAAGCTAATAAAAATTGTTGGAAAATGTAATATTTTTTACTATTCAGTCTCTATTTCAAGTACAGACTATGTAACCAGCAATTCAAATATAAACTCTTATCAGAATAACTTCATTAGCAACTGTTTAACTGAAATTTTGTAAGTCTTATACATATAAAAATATGTGTTTGTTGCCTTAATAGTTTAACATGCTCGTAAATCCTTATTCTTCCTGAACATGTACTAAATAAGCCTTTTAGGTTATGCACAAGTAAACTGATCCAGACCCAGTGAAATGCATCGTACTCCTAATTGTGATTGTACATATTCTCAGGAACCTTTTTGGTTAACTGGTTTTAGAAAGAAATTTTCCTATAGATTTAACTCAATCTGGCAAATTCTCTTCCATGGGGAATAGCTAAAAAAAAAAAAAAAAATCAGTGAAATATAGGGTGGAAAAATAAGGAAAAATCTATGCATTGGGGACAATTAAAATTACAATCTATTAGTTTTGAAGTGAATAAAAGCAAGTTTATTAAATACATTTTTCTGAGTGCAGGGTGGGAGGGTGCTTGCTGTGTCTCAGGCAATAAGGAGTTGGCCAGGTATCATAGGAGGCCATGGATTACCAGGGACTAATTCTATCAAACCTTCGGGCCATTTTCTCTGTTCCATGCCCTCCAATCAGTGTTACATCTCCCCTTCCACAGTACTCAGCCTTGCTTTTATATGTGAGGATATTTCATCTGCTTTCTATTATGGACCATGGACTGATGACACTGCTCCCTCCCCACTCCCTCCCCAGTGCAAGTCACTGGGACAAAGATTCTGACTTCTGATTCCTTCAGACAACCCTCAGCAGTAGGGTACAATGAACATCTCCATTTTACAAATATAAAAAAAATATTTTTTTTTCCTAAGAAAATTAGGACTTCCAGGTACACACCATAAAGAATGTAGGGTTTCAAAGCAGACAGCGGGCCTGGGTTCAAATCTTGGTTTTGTTATCATCAGTCTTGGACACAGTGTTCAATCTTTCTACTTTGATCTGTTTATCTGCCAAACAAGCATGGTAAGAGTCCCGACTTCAGGGTTAGGAAGATTAAATGATACATGTAATACTTTAATAAATGTTATCCATTATCTGCAACACCTGGAGTAACAGGCACATATGGCCTTGGAGTACAGAATGAAGCAGGGCAAAAGCTAATAGAGTTTTGCCAAGAGAATGCACTGGTCATAGCAAACACCCTCTTCCAACAACACAAGAGAAGACTCTACACGTGGACATCACCAGATGGTCAACACCAAAATCAGACTGATGATATTCTTTGCAGTCAAAAATAGAGAAGCTTAAACAGTCAGCAAAAACAAGATAGGGAACTGACTGTGGATCAGATCATGAACTCCTTATTGCCAAATCCAGACTTAAATTGAAGAAAGTGGGGAAAACCACTAGACCATTCAGGTATGACCTAAATCAAATCCCTTATTACTATACAGTGGAAGTGAGAAATTTAAGGGACTGGATCTGATAGAGTGCCTGATGAACTATGGACGGAGGTTCATGACATTGTACAGGAAACAGGAATCAAGACCATCCCCAAGAAAAGAAATGCAAAAAAGCAAAATGGCTGTCTGAGGAGGCCTTACAATCAGCTGTGAAAAGAAGAGAAGTGAAAAGCAAAGGAGAAAAGGAAAGATACACCCATTTGAATGCAGAGTTCGAAAGAATAGCAAGAGAGATAAAGCCTTCCTCAGTGATCAATGCAAAGAAACAGAGGAAAACAATAGAATGGGAAAGACCGTAGATCTCTGCAAGAAAATTACAGATACCAAGGGAACATTTCATGCAAAGATGGGCTCAATAAAGGACAGAAATGTTAGGGACATAACAGAAGCAGAAGATATTAAGAAGAGGTAGCAAGAATACACAGAAGAACTGTACAAAAAAGATCTTCATGACCCATATAATCACAATGGTGTGATCACTCACCTAGAGCCAGACATCCTGGAATGTGAAGTCAATGGGCCTTAGGAAGCATCACTACGAACAAAGCTAGTGGAGGTGATGGAATTCCAGTTGAGCTATTTCAAATCCTGAAAGATGATGCTGTGAAAGTGCTGCACTCAATATGCCAGCAAATTTGGAAAACTCAGCAGTGGCCATAGGACTGGAAAAGGTCAGTTTTCATTCAAATCCCAAAGAAAGGCAGTGCCAAAGAATGCTCAAACTACCGCACAATTGCATTCATCTCACAAGCTAGTAAAGTAATGCTTAAAATTCTCCAAGCCAGGCTTTAGCAATACATGAACCATGAACTTCCAGATGTTCAAGCTGGTTTTAGAAAAGGCAGAGGAACCAGAGATCAAATTGCCAACATCTCTGCTGGATCATGGGAAAAGCAAGAGAGTTCCAGAAAAACATCTATTTCTGCTTTATTGACTATGCCAAAGCCTTTGACTGTGTGGATCACAATAAACTGTGGAAAATTCTGAAAAAGATGGGAATACCAGACCACCTGACCTGCCTCTTGAGAAACCTGTATGCAGGTCAAGAAGCAACAGTTAGAACTGGACATGGAACAACAGACTGGTTCCAAATAGGAAAAGGAGTACATCAAGGCTATATATTGTCACCCTGCTTATTTAACTTCTATGCAGGGTACATCATGAGAAATGCTGGGCTAGAGGAAGCACAAGCTGGAATCAAGATTGCTGGGAAAAATATCAATAACCTCAGATATGCAGATGACACCACCCTTATGGCAGAAAGTGAAGAACTAAAGAGCCTCTTGATGAAAGTGAAAGAGGAGAATGAAAAAGTTGGCTTAAAGCTCAACATTCAGAAAACAAAGATCATGGCATCTGGTCCCGTCACTTTATGGCAAATAGATGGGAAAACAGTGGAAACAGTGGCTGCCTTTATTTTGGGAGGCTCAAAAATCACTGATGGTGATTGCAGCCATGAAATTAAAAGGCACTTGCTCCTTGGAAGGAGAGTTATGACCAACCTAGACAGCATATTAAAAAGCAGAGGCATTACTTTACCAACAAAGGTCCATCATGTCAATGCTGGTTTTTCCTGTGGTCGTGTATGGATATGAGAGTTGGACCATAAAGAAAGCTGAACCCCAAAGAATTGATGCTGTGGTGCTGGAGAAGACTATTGAGAGTCCCTTGGACCGCAAGGAGATCCAACCAGTCTATCCTAAAGGAGATCAGTCCTGGGTGTTGGAAGTACTGATGTTGAAGCTGAAACTCCAATACTTTGGCCACCTGATGTGAAGAGCTGACTCATTTCAAAAGACCCTGATGCTGGGAAAGATTGAGGGCAGGAGGAGAAGGGGACGACAGAGGATGAGATGGCATCACCGACTCAATGGACATGGGTTTGGGTGGACTCCCGGTGATGAACAGGGAGGCCTGGCATGCTGCAGTTCATGGGGTCACAAAGAGTCGGACACAACTGAGTGACTGAACTGAACTGATTAACTGCATAGCTACCTTTCAAAATATAGAACTTCTGTTCTTCAGAGATCCTACAGTGCATGAGACAGTTGGCCCAACAAGACTTGATGTCCATGAGCAGGACTTTGAAATATCCCTCCATTCCTATCAGTGGAAAAATCTAGTCCCATTTTATCTAAGTATTTTCTGTTTCTGCGCTGCCTTAAATATACACTGTATTTTCCAGATATATAACTATGATACAGATTAAAAGATCAAACTTTGGGGAAAAAATCTCAGTAACAGTAGGGCAACTCTGGAGTGTAAATTGATAGTGTTGTAACCTGCGTAGGTCTGGACGGGGAGCTGTCACATCTCACTGATTCCTGGGTGAAGAGGTTCTCCTGTGAGTCATCTGTTAAATCTGCTGAAGCTTTTACATTATGAAATAATTCTCCTTTTCGTTCTCCTTTCTATTTACCATTAAGACATTATGTTGATTGTTTTCAAGTATATGTGTAGTGAGTAATATGATCTAGGAATTTCACTTTAGGAAAGTTAAAAGTGAAAGTGTTAGTCGCTGAGTCGTGTCCAACTCTTTGCAACCCCATTGGACTGCAGTCCGCCAGGCTCCTCTCTCCACAGAATTCTCCAGGCAAGAATACTAGAGTGGATTACCATTCCATTCTCCAGGGGATCTTCGCAATCCAGGGATCAAATCTGGATATCCTGCATTGCAGGCAGATTCTTTACCATCTGAGCCACCAGCAAAGCTTGTGGACAGTTAAAGGCATGACACAAAATATTTGTTGTAAGGAAAACTCACTAGATCCAACAGAGTTAATAATCACTGTCGTGGAGAGAGGCCCTGAGCCTCATGCTTTGCTTGTCAGTGGATTGTGTGCCCAGAGACGATTAAAGAAACCTCAAAGCTGGTGTTCCCTTGCTGTTGAAATCTGGTTATGCAGACAGCTCCAGGACTGACTAGCTGAGGGATCGTGGGCAAGTTATTTCACTCCTGTGTGCCTTGGTTTCCAAATCTATAAAATAGGAATTATAATACCTCCACGCTGCATTGTTTGCGGGGGTTGGTGGCGGGGGAAGAGTTAGTGCATATAAATATTTAGAATACTGTTTGAGTCATAAGAGCCCAGTAAAGATTAAAATAGCAAAGGAACCATATGTAACAAACATGAATAAAGCCAGCCTAATGATATGAGAGTGAATTCCAGAGCTTCACACAAATGTTTATCCTTTACATTCAGCCTTTCCTCCCTCCTTCCCTCTCCCGCTCCCTCCTTTTCTTTCCTTCCTTCCTGCCTTCCCCACTCCCTCCCTTCCTTCCTATGTTTATTCCTTAATTATCTGGGCTAACTTTGGGTACCTGGATGAGTTACAGGACTAAGCAGGAGACCAGAAGTCAGAGCTCCTGCCATCAGTCTGGGCAAAGACACAGCATCTTCCAACTTGCTTCCTCAACTAGAAAACAAAGAGTCAAGGCCAAATGACTTTTCTTAGGTCAGCATTCCACCTCTAAAGGATCTGTATTTGACAAGAGCTATTGAGGATGACATACAATGGTATGAACCCATATAAACCTGGGTTTCCGAAGGACACCCAAGGGGCCAAGAGGCAACAAAATGAGGGAGATGGGCCAGGCCAGGGAGACCAGGCAGAAGGCTGGTGGAAGGCGAGGAGCCTATCTGAAAAGGACCTCCTACCCCCGGCAAAACAGCACCCTTGGTGCCGCATCCTCTTCATGCCACGAGAAGCCAAAATTCAGATTCTTATGAGAAATGTCCCAATTTTTAAATTTATGCAAATAACACATCTGAGCATTGCAGCCCACGGGCTGATGTCTCTATAAACGTTCACTTCCTTGGCTGCTTTCAGGTGTCCCAATGTAGAAAACAGCTTTAGAACATAATACAACATTAATGTAGGATTTTTTTTTTCATTTCAAATTATGAAGTGTTAGGTAAAGACATTTCCTTTTATTGAATAGCAGAGAGTACCATTAAGGAGATACAATGAAGCACTTTGATCTAAAGTTTCAAACAGATTTCATGAAAACATAAAGCATTTTATTTATTCTAATCCAGCAGGATATATGCCCAAATATTTAGTCATCAGACATGGAATTCAGTGGCACTTAAGATACATAATATCAGATGATTATAGCCAAAGCTGAACTTTGAACTCCACGATTATTAACATAAAAAATTACAGTGTGACTACTAAATAGTACCATCAGTGTAGTAAATACATTAAATTACAAATCTTTACATTTGTACATAACTCATTTTACAAATAAATGTTTTAGGACCCAACTGTTCAACTTTCATTTAAACACTAAATGTTGCTGAACAAAACGTCTGCAATAAATATTCCCTTGGGCAGGTGGGGGAAATGCTTTTACATAAGATCTCTGTTACAATGTATATCTAAGTAAATATTTAAAATGTTAAATTTCTCATGCAGTTATTGAAATCTTCTGAAGACACTCTTATATTTCCAACAAAATTTAGCTATTGATTTAAAAAATAACTGTTCTCATGATGCTAATATTATTCCCAGTTAAGTCGCTCCCCAAATTATAAACAGGCTGTTCACTGTCTCTTCAGTTTACTTAGCAGTTAATTTTTCAAATGAACCTTCGATAATTACAATCAGGTACAACTTCTTTGCTTATTTATGTATATATTTGTATTATGACTCACTAAAGAACTTATAACGAAAAAAGAATGCATAGGCCTATGTAGGATAGGTGAATTGTCCAATAAAATGGCTTCAGCCAATTTGTAACTTTCAAGTCGGACTACTGCATATTTTGAATAAAAGTAGCATAAGTTGAAACGTAATAGTCACTGTGCTTTCAAAGCCAGAAAGCAATTTTCTTGATACAGCTATTCTGTGACTGCAGCCAGGAACCTCAAGACTAAGAGGTGCTGTATTTTCCTTGCACTTTCCTCCATGACGTTGCTGGTCCAAGTGAAATTGTCTTGGGATTCCTGGTGGCCGTGGCAGCAGCATCCACAGGCATGCCATTGCACTAGACGATGGATCTGTAGCCATGGCCTGTCAACTGGAACTGAAGTCTGGACAGCTCTTCCCGGGCAGAGGGGGCTCCTGCTGGAGCGGGTAAGCGAAGTACTGGGGTGACACCAGGAATCCGGACGGCTGGGTCAAGTGGATTGGGTGGCCCGTGGTGTAAGGCGGGGGCGGTGAGGGCACCAGGCAGCCTGGTTCTGCCCGGGCAAAGGAGAACCTTCGGATGGAGCCCCCAGTGGAGCTGGAGCTGGTGGCGGTGCTGGACTGCCTGGAAGGTGCCCTGAGGTTCGTAGAAGTCAAGATCATGGGGAGAGTCTCTGTCTGATAGCTGCGGAGTGAGAAGCGGATTGGCTGCTGCGAGGGTTCCTTAGGTCTCAAGCAGGTGCAGCAATAAATAGCCACTAAAGAGCCTAGGATGATGAAGGCAATGAAGATGGAGCCAACAATCAGGAAGGGAACGTAGACAGGCTCTAGAAGGCAAAAACAGGCACAGGTACTCGGACGAGAGATTCCCAAACTCTGGGCTGCTCACGGGTAGGAGGTGGAAGGTCCATTCAACCACCTTGTCAGCCCGGCTTCTCAGAGCTTGTTACTGGTAACCTCTGAATTGTAAACTGTGATAATAGAATATTCTTGCTCCTAGCAGGGAGGAAGCAGACTGATACTGTAGACTCTGTTAGCAATTAGCCATCATACTGTACATCTGGAAATCAGAAGGAACAGACTCTATCCCGTCCACGCACTGGAGGGAGGGAAAAGATGAGTTTGGGGGGTTACCATAACACTGGCTTTCAATCCAGGTTTTAGGAGTTTTATCACAGTGGGGTGCTTAAGGACGCTAAGGCTGAAAATCCATCTCCTAACCAAGAATCTCTGATCTGAGCAAAGACAGCCGGACCTGTTAAGTGAAACCCCCAGGATTTTACAAGACTACAGAAAGAACAGTATAAAGAAATCCATAGCAGGCCCCCATTAACTGTCTCCTACCACATGACAGACTGTCCTGTCTGGATACCTCTTTCAATTTGGGATGCCTCCTTCAACCATCACGCTCCTGCCTCTCGATCCCCACTCAAATTCTGGGAAGGTCAGACTGAACTTTAGCTAGACTGCGGTGTGGTCCTTGGTGTTGGTGACCCACACTTTCTGGGAGTGCACCTTTTTGACAGAGTTAACCCCAGTTCCCTTCTCTCTCTAAGGCAGACATAATGTTTCCCACCCAGAGGCACGTCCCAAGCAGTCCTCCAGGTGTGGCCCCTGCCTGATAGAGCTGCCTTGGGATGCAAACCTCTGGCTTAGAGGTAGAAGAAAGCAAGTCTGCATTGACTAAGACCCTGCTGCTGCTGCTGCTGCTGCTGCTGCTGCTGCTAAGTCGCTTCAGTCGTGTCCGACTCTGTGCGACCCCATAGACCACAGCCCACCAGGCTCCCCTGTCCCTTGGATTCTCCAGGCAAGAACACTGGAGTGGGTTGCCATTTCCTTCTCCAATGCATGAAGGTGAAAAGTGAAAGTGAAGACGCTCAGTCGTGTCCGACTAAGACCCTACTGTGTGCCTATTTTGTATTTATAATCAGATTCATGTAACCCTGTGAAGCAGGAATGATATGGTCTAGTCTCCAGTTGTGGAAACATATTGGAGAGTTGCTGAGTTTCCCAAAGACACACAGGTGATGAGTGACAGGGAACTATCCACCCTAAGATCTGTGGGCTCCTGGGTGTAAACTCTTCCAGGTGCCACCCACTCTGCCCTGTCTTACTAGAAGAAGGTTACTACTACTTCTACTGCTAGAAGTAGTAGAAGGTTACTAGTACTTCTTACTACTTCTTGCCCTGCAGAAGGCAAGTCTAAAGTGACTACTCACTCAGCACCTTGCTGAGCATCCATACACTCATTTATTTCACAACCTAACTCCTCTGAGAGCAACATGCCCACTTTAGAGTTGAGAAGCGGCCCAAAGCAGTTAAGTAACTTGCCCAAAATGATAAGCTGGCAAGGGAAGGTCCTGAGGCTTTGCCAGACCCCAGTCTGGGTAGGTGCATAGACTGCCCCCTTTCCTGACACAGAGCACTGCGGGAGACCAGGATGGGGTCCCCGAGGTAGACCCGGCACTTAGCACTTGCTCTGCAGAGAGGGCGAGTGACTGTGAAGCCAGTTTGTACTTTCCCAACAGGCCAGGCCGCCCTAGAGTTCCCTACTTTCCACTGAACATCCTTCCCCCAGAAGCCACTTCCTCAATCCTCTAGACTGGTATTTTGCACTCCAAAGTTAATTCCTTGAAGGTCTAATGGAGTTCTAAGGTGGGACCTCCTTTCCTCTGGGTTGTCAGTCTCGGGACTGGAGCTCCAGCACCGTTAATCATCTCTCCAGCCTCTCCTGCCTTGCCTGGGGACCGTCTTTGGCCGGCTTCAGACCCCCGCTCTGGAGTTCTGGGGTGTCAAGGCTCTCTCTTGGCTCGCCCCGTCCCCTGCCCCCGCTCCTCCGGTTTCTCGGCCGTAAAACCATCGCCTGGAGCTCTAAATGGTCTCCCTGAAGTTCCGATTCTGGTGGAAAGGTTTTTTTTTTGTTTTTTAAGGTGTAAAGTTCCTCTGCTGGGGTTGTGATTTATTCCGCTCTGAAGTAAGCGGAAACTTGACCCGTGTTTTCCGACGTGAGAATAGGGGGCGGGGAAGCCCCTGAGACCCCAGTTTCTAAATATCCAACCGGAGGACCTGGGCATTTCTGAAAAGCTTGACAATAGGGGGTGGGCCGGAGTGGGTAATTCGATGCAGAGAAATGAAAGGAAGTCGTGAGAATGGGGCTTAGAAACACTACCAAACGGCCACACACACACACAAATGTGGCTTAAGTTCCTTACCGCCGTGGGGTACAGATAAACGCACCCCAAGAGTTGCGTTCCCTGCGCCATCAGCACTTCTCAAAGCTCCCGGAGCTCCCAGGGCGCAGAGTAGGGCACCCTCACCAACCCTGAAAACTCAAGTCCAGCCTGGCGCTGCCCTCAAAGCCCTTCTCTGAAATGTCGTGAGCGCCCAGGGCTCCCTCTTTCTCGCCGGGAGTCACTGGGCGCAAGCCCCGCGGTCCTCGCGGTCCGTTGTGAACTAGCTCCTGGGCAGACCGGCGGAGACCGCGTGTGGCGGGAATCGGGACTGCAAAGGAACAGCGCCCCTGACCTGAAACGCGACCACCCACTTCTCCCTTGATCCCCCCACTTTCTAGAGTCCCCTTTGCGCAGACCCGGGAAGGCCTGGCACGCCTCTTTGCGCGCACACCGGTCGGCACACACGGCAGCCGGCCAAGTGGCCGGGCAGGGTCTGCCCCAGCTTGGGCCCGTACTCACGCGCCGTGATGCCCGGGTGCTCCAGCTCGCCGCGGTCGTTGGTGCAGCCGCCCTGCTCCAGCCTGGCGTCGGCCGCGGCACAGCAGTAGCGCAGCGCGCAGGAGCCGCAGCAGATGGTGGCGTCCAGCGTGTCGAAGTCCTCCGGGCACTGGAAACCCTCGTGGTAGTTGCCCTGCACGTCCACCCAGCCGTGGCAGTACTCTCCGGGCTGCTGGGCGCCCGCCGGCCCACCGCGCAGCCAGCCCAAGAGGAGGCAGAGCGCCAGCAGCGCCCCCATCGCCGCGGGCGCGCCGGGCGGCCGGGAGGGGGACGCGGCTGGAAAGCGAAGGGCTGAGCCGGGGCTCCGCTCGCCCCGCGGTTCCGCCTCTCCTGGGGAGCGGCCTGGGGAGCTGCCCGGGCGGCCCAAACCCGTCCCCTGCGGGTTAGCGGGGGCCAGGGAGGAAGCAGGGGCTGCGCGGCGGGCTCAGCCGGCCAGGGGTCTGCATGGTGCGCGGGGGCGAGTTGGCGAGGGCCCGCGGGAGGCGCTGGCCGGGGCTGCGGCTCGGGCTGATGCTGCGGTCCTTTGCCCCGCTCATAACTCTCCGGGCGCGAGGAGCTCGCCCAGCCCTCGGCCACCTCCCACCCCACTCCTCACGGGAGCCATCGCGTCCGGGGCTGGCAACTCCCGGGCCGCACAGCACCTGGACTCGCCGCCGTCGCTGGGTCCAGAGTGGAGCCCAAAGCAGGAGAATGTGTGATGCCCACGTAAGGGGCTTCGGGACAGGCGGCCCCTCAGCCCCCGCCCCTGTCTGTCACGGGAGTCAGCCTGGCCGGGCCAAGTACAAACGGCCTCCCGGTTGCTGACAGCTCTGCCTCCACGACGTCCTTTAAAAAGGAAGAGGGAGGGGGAGACAGCGAGGGTTAAGAGAGAGTCCGCCTCCCGGGTCGCGCCGCCCGAGCGCGCGCGGCGCGGCTGCGTGTCCTGCGCGCCCTCTGGTTCGTGCGCCCTCCTCCGCCTTTCCCGGGCCACCTCCTCCCCTGGCACTCCCCCGGGACTCGACTCGACCCTAAACTTGGGGGATCAGGCCCTCTCCACGCACACACACACAGAGACACCCCGCATAGTCCTGCAAACTCCGCAGAGGGCCAAGGCCTCCGGGTCTCCGTCTACCCACGCGAGTTGGCGCGCGAGTGGGGACCTGAGGTTTGCTTTTTAAGGATGTAATCAAACATGAACTGGGCGACTGAGGTTTGTCGAATCATCTGTCACCTGTTGCACAGATCCGGCCTCGTTCCTGGGACGCCTGTTCTAAGGGTTCCGGACGGATGGCTTGACTTTTCGGGCCCGCCACATTTGCGCTGCGATTTCCCCTTGGGTTTCCACTTTCTCCAGAAGGGACGGCCCGTTTGACAAATGCGCATACAGTCGCACTCTCCCCCGTCCTCATAACCTGCGTGCCGCCGGGTGAAAAATCGAGGGTCACCTCCGCCTGCCCGGGGCAACTCACAGAACCTCAAAGAGCACAATTTCTCCATTCGCGCCCGCAAAGGATATAAAAGAGCAAAATTAATGATAACTGAGCAGATCTGAACTTCTGTTCGGGCAAAGAAACACATTTATTTAAATGATGTGTCCCCCGTGTGCTATTTTCTGGGGCACAGCGCCTTTAGCCGGGTAAGTGCCCTATGGAACTGGCGTTATGTGAAACCTGGGCTCAACTCAAGAATTTATTTTTACGGCATCTTGAACTTCCTCTCACCATATATTGGTTCGTGTGAATATGTTCCGCGTATCTCGACCTATTTGTCCAAGGAAACGCCGAATGCCCGTGTCACTGATTTAGATGTTGGCAAGTTGAGTGAAACAAAAAGACAAAGTTTGCTGCTCAGCAGCCTTGAAAGTGTGCGGTCAAAAGCATTCACCACGCTCGAGGCTTCGCGAGGGTCCGAGTCGGTTCACAGAAGCTTTTTTTTTTTTTTTTTTTTGGTAACTCAATAAAACGGTTTCTGTTTTAAAATATAAGTTCAAGTATATTACAAGGAAAGATTCACTTCTGATTTCTGACTTTAAATATAGGGATTAGCATTTAGTTATAAGAATGTAAAAATAATGCCCAACATTTCAGATGTTAGGTAGGACTGTGTAAATATTTAACTTTATTGCTCTGTTAGATATTACGTGGGACAATAATATGCTACTTAGTAAAACCCAATTAAGTTCTGGCTTTTATCTACAAACAAACAATGAGACGTCTTTCTTGACTTAAAGAACTTAAATAAGCATATGGGAAATTGTTTTTGCAGAAATTTCTTAGGTACTGTGTTTTTACTTACAAAAAGAAAAGTCCTTGCCAGACTTAAAGAGGTTTTTTTTTTTTTAAGGAGTGTTGTTTGGATTGTATAAATCCTGAGCAATTAAGGAAGAAAGTAGTGTGGAACCACACAGCACCAGTGAGATATAATGATCGTGATAAGATGACAAAACTACAAAGACATGTTTACTGCTAATAACTTTCCCAGAACCACACCTCTTAATAATATTTTTGTTAAATTTAGAGGAATTTCATGACATCACAACTACACACAGTTCTGCAGCAACCTCTGCTAGTCCCCCAAGGGTCAAGTTTCTCTCATTATCCAGCTGTTCTTTGATAGCATTAATATTTTAGGGAATGATTTGTTGGCACGTACCTCCCAATAATTACATTCTCTGTGCCACCTTGGGATTATTTTCCTTACGACACTGGCTATATATAATTGATTCCCTCATTCAAAGCTCCTGCCTATTTGACTTATTTAGAAAGCATTTTATTCAAATTTAGTTGGACATTTACTCATAGAAAATAACCACACCTCCAAATTACTTGATACTCCTTAGATCTGATGTGTGTGAGCAGAAAGCAACTGTACACCATGCCTTCTTTACTAGGTCTTGATCCAAAGCACCTTTAAACCATCATAACAGTCAGCTTAGGGGGTTTGCACTGGGGGGGGAAATGTGTTGGTTCCTGTAGTAGAAACTCTCTTCCAATTGCACATTTACAAATTTCTACTGCAAAAGCAATGCTCTCAGAATGCTCTTTGAAACAAGAAGATAACATGCATTTCCTTTGGGGTTTATAAACATCCAAGATTGCTGTTATTTTGTTACTACTTGAATAGTAAAGGAAGATTAAAAAGTTCTCATAGACCCCCCTCAAAGACTCAAGGCAGAAGACCTAGAGATGGAAAATCAAATCTGCACCATCTGGGGTATCCTGTAGAGGTTTGGGGAAATTCTATATTTTCCCTTATCGCGGTAACACAAATTCCATATTTTGGTGAAGAAAATAATCATAAGAGATCATTTGCTCAGCTTATATTCTCTTGTGGCCCTCCCTGCCTCCGGGAAATGGTATAGGAAATGAGTTAAATGATATGATGTCTGGGATTTGCTTTAATAAACGCCAGAGAAAGAGAGAGTGGGAAGGGGGAGATTAGAGGGGAGAGAAAGAAGCAAGGAGGAGAAGGAGATGGAGAAGAAAAGAGAGCGAGAGAAAACAGAGTGAAGCAGAGAGAAAGAGAAGAGGGAAGGAGAAAGAAAGGGGAAATTAAAGTTAGGGGAGAAATCTCAATGTGAAGACAGAATAAAGCAGCTAACACACAATAGCCAATGTGTTGATAATTGTAACTGGGTGAAGGGTACTTGCAAAATTGAAATGCAATTCTATTTTTATGTATGAACAAAAATTATATATTTTTTTTTTTAAATTTAATAGCTTGGAATCGGTAGCATCATGAGGTTGGCACCAGACCATATTTTTCACCTTTGTCCCTTTCACTTCTCTTTGTTTTATGTTCTTTGAAGCAGAGTGAAAGATTTAAAAAAAGCAATACAGAGAAGTATGGAAAAACAGGGCAAAATGAATGCATCAGAAAGGACTGGGAACTAAAATATCCTAAGGAAAGAGGGAGAAAAGGCCAAAGGAATGCAGAAGTGAAAAAAAATAAAGAATTTTTAAAAGACAATTAGCTTTGGCTATGGAAATCCCCTCCACTATGGGCAGTGAATCCAGATATGAAATAAGAAACAATAAGGTTTTCAACCCTCCCTCAAGTCTTTTCCTGAGTGATGTATTTTCTCTACCCTTCCTTTCATTACTTTGCCTGGGACTTGGAATTCTCTTCCTTAGATTACTTACTATAAATCTCTTAATCCAGAACCCTGTCAATCTGAGATACTGAAAAAGGTACATTTTTCTCAAATTTGCTTTGGCACATATTCACCACTAGAGAATATGAGGTGCCCAGAAGTGTACTTTCAGACACCGCCAGCAGCCCAGCCCCAAGCTGTGCCCCTCCCCTTGCATGTTCTTTGACCTCAGACTCATCGTTTGTAAAGAGGGGATTAGACATTAGGGCCTTTAGAGCAGTGTTTCACAAACATGCATGCGAATCACCTGGAGTGCTAAGATGCAGATTTTGATTCCCACGGTCTGAGAAGGGGCTTGAGATTCTGCCTTTCCACCAAGCTCCCGGGTGATGCCGAGGCTGCTGTCTGAGGACCAACCCCTGCATGCTCTTGGCCTCCTCTGCCCTTGTCCCCACTCACAGGGGAATGAATGAGTGAAGCCAACGAAGCAGGCCCATCCAAAGCCTGTACCACCCTCTAGGCCTTAAGCACTCCCTACTCAAATAGACCCAAGCTGGCTCATAGGGTTCACAAAAGCTTCTTGTGAAGGCAGGCTGTGCTAAGTCGCTTCAGTCATGTCCGACTCTTTGCGACTCCATGGACTGTGGCCCACCCGGCTCCTCTGTTCATTGGATTTCCGGGGCAAGAATACTGGAGTGGGTTGCCATTTCCTCCTCCAGGAGATCTTCCTGACCCAGGGATTGAATCCACATCTCTTAGGTCTCCTGCATTGGCCAGCGGGGTTCTTTACCACTAGCACCACCTAGGAAGCCCCAGAGGTAGGCTAGGGTGTCCAAACATGGATGTGAGAAGCCCCCTGCAGTGCAAGAGGGACTCTGGGATGGGCTGGGGAAGGAGGATAGGCAGATTCAGGCTGGTAGCCTCTACCAGTGCCCGGACTCACACATGGCAGAGGGGGCCTGTTATGTGGCACAGCCCAGGGACTCAGTAAATAAATAGTCATAGAGGGAATCAGTGAATGATCGCATGAATGATGAATATTTTCCTTTAGTAACTCCAAACATTTACCACACCTCATGGTAGTTTTATGACAGGCCAATCCATCTTCTCCGTTGGCTTGACCTCCTTTCTTGTTACTGCATCCTGGGACCTAGCAGAACGCCTGGAACATAGTGTGTGTGTGCTCAGACACTCAGTAGTGTCTGACTCGTCACGACCCCAGGGATGGTAGCCTGCCAGGCTTTTCTGTCCTTGGAATTTTTCAGGCAAGAATACTGGAGCAGGTTGACATTTCCCACTCCAAGGGATCTTCCCAACCCAGGGATCGAACCCGGGTCTCCTGCATCTCCTGCATTTGCAGATGGATTCTTACCACTGAACCATCTGGAAAGCCCTTGGTAAATAGTAAGTGCTCAGTATATGTTGAATGAATGACTGTAAGTAATTGGCAACTGGCAAGAACTTGTGACAAGTGACTGATACTCATTTCACCACCATATAAAGTGAGTGGAAGCTGGATTAGTGGACAGCAGGGTGAATTTCCTGGGCAGGGACTATTTGTGGAGTCAATTCTGGTGATTTAATTGTAAATGTAGCTCATCAAGACTTACCCAGAGTGTCAGCACTGCTTAGAATAGGGCAGTCACCAGCCAGTTGTTCAGTCTGACTCTTTGTGACTCCACGGACTGCAGCATGCCAGGCTTCCCTGTCTTTCGCTATGTCCTAGAGCTTGCTCACATTCATGTCCATTGAGTCAATGATGCCGTCCAACAATCTCATCCTCTGTCCCCCCACTTCTCCTGCCTTCAATCTTTCCCAGCATCAGGGTCTGTTCTAATGAGTCAGCTCTTCGCATCAGGTAGTCAAAGTATTGGAGCTTCAACATCAGTCCTTCCAACTAGTTTGATCTCCTTGCTGTCCAAGGGACTCTTAAGTCTTCTCCAGCACCAGTTAGAAAGCATCAACTCTTTAGCACTCAGCCTTCTTTATGGTCCAACTCTCACATCCATATGTGACTAATGGGAAAACCACAGAACTATGATGCAGAGAAAATCAACCAGCATAATAGAAAGAACATTCCAGCTTTGAGTCAGAAAAGTCTAGTCTTGAGTGTGCCTCTTTCTGACCACATGACCTTCAGCAAGGTCATTCTCCACTTATTGAAACCTCAGCTTCCTGTCTCTAAAATGAGGGAGTTGGGAAGGAATAACCTCTACCCTGAAGGATGGTTGGAAGGATTCAAAATAAAACATAGCAATTCTGGCTCTGAGTAAGGGCTTCAGAACCAGTAGGTATTACCTACCACCAGCTGGTTTGAATCTCCAGTGAAATAATCATGGCAAGTTTCCTGCTAACCAGTATGGGCCTATGCCCTGATTAACTTGAGTGGATTATTTACAGTTCTCCATCATTCATTCCCTTATTCATTCAGTGTACCCATTCATAACCCCTGGCAATTGAATATCGATTATTCATTTTTGGAGTTGTTCTCCTGAGTCATGCACCAAAGCCCGGAGCAGAGGGAATAAGGGTGGGTGTCAGATGATCACAGGGTTGGGACAGGCCCTCCCGGACAGATCTTATTTCTGTTGGGTTTCTATTATATAAGATGTAACCCCAAGCACAGGTGGGCATTTAATAAGTATCCGATTAGTCTGTGATTCCATACTATGTCAGTGGAGATGTAATTTATTAACCTGGGCTCCTGGCATCCTTCCAGTGCATGTATAATAGAATGATATTTTTTCATGCAGAAATATAAATTAAATTAATTGGCATCCATATTTAATTGAAACTTCCGTGACAGTAGATGGATTCCCCCCCACACACACACAACTGCCACCCCTTTCTCAGCAAGGGGCATTTCCTTCTGAGTGCTTGCAGACTGAAGAGAGGCCAGCCCCAGTTTCTGGAGCTCCCCAGGGAGCTGGCTTTCAGCAGGGTTTAGAGCAGCACGGAAAGTGAACTGACCCTGGAAAAATGGTAAGTTGCTGCTCAATAGCCATGTGTTCTTTAGGTGGGGGAAAGGTTTACAGAGGAGAAAGAAAACACAGAGGTTGCTTGTCTTATTTCTGTCTTCTTACTCCCCTTCTCACTCTTACCAGCCACACCAGAATGTTTTGAAAAACTTTAAGTCACCCTTAAAGTTTGGAAATCACATAGAATTCTTCTGAAAGCCACTATACAATGGCTGTCAAAGGTATCGTTTAAGTGTTCTCCTTTATTAAATAGCCCATATTTTGTTAGCTCTGTGGGCAACATAAGGGCCAGTGAGGCAAAGGTCATAATTTCCATCCCTGTGGGTCAACTAAGTTTCCTCTGTCTAAGGGATGCAGAATGCACACTTGACCTTAGCTGGCAAACACCTGCTGTGAGTTGTTTGAAGGCACCAGTCAGAGGACTTGGATGTGACTGACACTGCTACTGTGCAGCATGGAAAATAAACTGCGTGTTCCACACTCACAGCACACGGGCCCACAGCGTCGCCTTCCTAACGCACAGCTCATCCTATTCTCAGAACTGTGCTGTGGAATTCGGCTTTCTATGTTCCACCATCTCATTTTACATGGCCATTCATTTTGTACAATCATTCCACTTTATACTGCTTCAACATACTTTTTATATCAAGGACAAGAAGAAAACTCATCCTTGGTATCTTTTTTTGTTTGTTTGTTTCTCCTCATGAACTGGGCTTGAAGTGGAGATGACATTTGTAGCTGTCTGCACGGTTATTCCAATTTAGTATAAAAACCTAGGATTCAGCAATACTTCAGTGTGTGTGCCATCTGCCTCTTCTATCCACAGCTTAGCTATATGACAGCCTTGGCCCTCTTGAAGACAGAGGAAATCTAGGAAATTATCTTCCCTGTCCCCACCCCCATCCCCCAGCACCTTGTTTTCCTAAGAAAGCTTAAGAAGTTACAAGTGAAGTGAAATGAAGTCACTCAATCGTGTCCGACTGTTTGCAACCCCATGGACTGTAGCCTACCAGGCTCCGCTGTCATGGGATTTTCCAGGCAAGAGTACTAGAGTGGGTTGCCATTTCCTTCTCCAGGGGATCTTCCCGACCCAGGTCTCCCACATTGCAGGCAGATGCTTTACCGTCTGAGCCACCAAATTTAGCTAATTTTATTAATAAAAGAGTGTCTTCCCTGGTGGCTCAGTGGTAAAGAATCTGCCTGGAATGAAGGAGACTCAGGTTTGATCCCTGGGTTGGGAAGATCCCCTGGAGAAGGGAAAGGCTACCCACTCCAGTATTCTTGCCTGGAGAATTCCATGGACAGAAGAACCCAGTGGGCTATCGTCTATGAGGTAGCAAAGAGTCCAACATGATGACTGAGCGACTAAGCACATTGATAAGAGAGTGGTTTACACTCTCACACAGGGCATATCTTTCTCTATGTACTCATCTCTCTTGATTTTTCTCTTGACCTGACCTGAGCAGAATTTCTCCCCCTAATCTAATAGCCTACTCCACTACCCTCCATTCCATGTGAGCCTGAAGGAACTGTCTTGGTGCTCTACTCCTAGCCAGGGTTGGGTACGAGACTTTAGTGAAGCAATGAGAATTCCTGTCTCCCTGGAATCTGTGATTAGTTCAGGGGTGTGCACTTGACTCAAGCAGGGCCGATCAGAGACCTTTCATGAGTTTTGCGTCTGCCTACAATGCAGGAGATCTGGGTTCAATCCCTAGGTCAGGAAGATCTCCTGGAGAAGGAAATGGCAACCCACTCCAGTATTCTTGACTGGAAAATCCCATGGATGGAGGAGCCTGGTAGGCTACAGTCCATGGGGTCGCAAAGAGTAGGACACGACTGAGCTACTTCACTTTCACTTTCCCATCTTTGTAGCTTGTGAACAGTGGAGATGTTTGCCTGGAGCAGTCAAAGACAAGATCTTTGCCTTATAAAGCAGGCCTAACTGAGAATAACATAACTCACAGAGACAGGAGAAAAATCAAAAGGGAGAGATTTAAAATGTTTGAGCCCCTGGATGCAGCACTGCCTGAAGCTTGCCATATCCTGATCTTCTCTGTTACGTGGGAGGATACATTCACTTTTGGCCTAAGCCAATTTGGGTTGGGATTTGATCACATGTGATGGAAAGCATCTTGACTACTACAATAAATATTATGGGGGCAGCTTTAATAAATAACTGCTGCCTGCAATTAGGAGGGGCAGTAAAGTTTTTGAAATAAAACAGGAAAGCACAACATCTGTAGCTATATTGTGAAGGGACAAATGTTTTATTTACCTCATTAGGCCTCCATGCTTAGTTGCTCAGTTGTGTCTGACTCTGTACAGCCCCATGAACTGTAGCCCGCCAGGCTCCTCTGTCCATGGGATTCTCCAGGCAAGAATACTGGAGTGGGGTGCCATTTCCTCCTCCAGGGAATCTTCTGATCCAGGGATCGAACCCATGTCCCTTGTGTCTCCTCATTGCAGGCAGATTCTTCACCCCTAGAGCAACCTGGGAAGCCCTGCATTACAGGGCTTTAGGATAGTACATTCCAACCTCTTGGTCACATCATATTGGGTGGATTATGAAATCAGTTTACCAAGACATCAGTGGCATTTGTTAAAAGATAGAGTATAATATAAAATAGAGAGTATGTCACCATAGTAAAGGTAGGTTTGATTTCACAACATTTTATTTCATGTATTTATGTTCGTATCTATGTACTAGATAGGGATATAAAATATTTTTGCACTGAGGGGCATGATCGAAACATTTGAAAGTCACTGCTTGGAACAAAACTATACCAAATCGCTGAATAAAGCAGAGGAATCAAAATATTTAGCATGTTACTACTCCTGTGCTCTAAGAAAACGTGGTTGCCCATCTTCCATAACTACTCCTTCAGTCCTGACCTTGCTAGGGATGCACGGGGCAAGAAGGTAGGAGTCATGCATGGCATTAAAGTAGTTAAGTAAAGGTGTGAGGCTCTTCTAGTTTAAGACTGCTTCCTGTGAGTCATTTATTCAGTTGCAGTTCATCTCTTTCTCAGAGCTGTTCTGGCCCCTGGTCCTCCCCTTGGCTATAAAGGGTGGAGGAGAGTGGCCACTTACCCCAGCTTTCGAGGGCAGGAGAGAGAGTCTGGAATGCTCAACCTGTTCTCCAGATGTTCACAGCTCACCTTTCTCGGGGGTGCTGGTCCACTGAAGTCTGTGATTGGCAAGCACACGATGTATTCTGCTTTTCCTGGCCCCACCTTGGCTCTCAGCAGTGATGTGAACATCTCTATCTTCCCCTCTCCCATCCGCTACCTCAGGTCTAGCTTGTCCTGGGTCATGGATCCCTGGTCCTTGGTTAATGGGTAAGTCACCCTCAGCACAGAAACGCCCCCACCCCCACCAGCATCATCAGCTATTTTCCATTTCTCCATTCAGTTCAAGGGAGCTTTTAGATCCTTCCACAACACACAGGTGCCAGGAGAGGTTCCAGAATCATAACTCAGTCTCCACTTAACTGGCTTCCTCGTATAGGAGCAAGACCACACACACCATGGTTGGCTACCCCAAGAGTCCCAAAGAGAGAAGGAGGCAAACTCTGCTCTTGACTTCACTCCGAATTTTCTGACTCCTTTCCATCTCTGTTTTCTTTGGGAACAGGGCTTGGAAAGCAGCAATCAGAACACACTGTCTCACCAGTTGCTTCTTTTTTTTTTTTTAGTAGTGCCATGTGGCATGTGGGGTCCCAGTTTCCTAATCAGGGATCAAACCTGTGCCTCTTGCCTTGGAAGTGTGGAGTCTTAACCACTGAACCACAACTGCTACCACATACCCCAGCTCAGTGGTTAGGAATCTGCAGGAGACGAGGGTTCGATCCCTGGGTCAGGAAGATCCCCTGGAGAAGGAAATGGCAACCCACTCCAGCATTCTTGGCTGGGAAATCCAATGAACAGAGGAGCCTAGGGGGTTGCAAACAGTCAGACATGATTGAGAGACAGAACAACATCCCAGTGTTATCCGTACTTCCCTGGGCTCCAGTGGAGGATGCTTTCTCTTTTTCCCATGGGTCAGGGGGACCCTTACATTTACTGAGTTATTTCTACCAATGACCTACCATAAGCCTAAAATCACACAAGATAGCTCTTAATGAATAAAGAAGAGCTTAAGGAATTTTAAAAATCCTCAAGATTCTCAGGACCGTTTTTCTCTATGGACTTGAAAAATGCCATATTGGTAGCCTAAACCTGGACATTGACCTTTCCTTTCTCTTTTTTTCCCCCATTTTAACAAATTCTGAACACCCTGGGAAAAATGGATGCCCTTGGCTGGCTATGGGAAACACCACAAAAATTGAGATATGTTGTTTAAATTACTGACATAATTTAATAAGTATTATCCTTTTACAAGAATAATTTATGTTCATAATTACCATCACATGTGGTGGTCAGCTTGAACTACACTTAGGTATTTTAAATACTTAGTTTTTGTACACATAAACACATACATACATTCTTAGTATTTCCACCAGGAATTTAGGGGTAATTCTTCACCCATTATTTATAAGAGTGGGTGGGCTTTTATAAGTATGGGAATAGCCCTACTTCTCTGTACAAAAAAAAAAAAAAAAAGAAATTTCTACACAGAAGACAAAGAAAATTTATCTTTCTAGACCAGTGGTCAGCAAATTTTTCTATAAAAAATGTCTGATAGTAAATATTTTAGGCTTTGTGGACCATATGGTCTCTTTCATAGCTACTCAACTCTGATGTTGTAGCACAAAAAAACAGCCATAGATGAACATAAATGAATGGATGTGCCTGTGTTCCAATAAAACTTTATTTATGGAGACTGGAATTTGAATTTCATGATATTGTCAATTGTTACAAAATATTCTTCTTTTGATTCATCTCAATGTTAAAAACATAAAAATCACTCTTTATCATGGCTTATATGACATGGGCAGCAGGCTAGATGTATCCTCCAAGCTACACTTGCCAGGCCCTGCCCTAGATCCCCTTTTGAAATTTAGACATTTTAATGTTCCCTCTCCTCCCATTTGGGAGAAGGCAATGGCACCCCACTCCAGTACTCTTGCCTGGAAAATCCCATGGATGGAGGAGCCTGGTAGGCTGCAGTCCATGGGGTCACTAAGAGTTGGACTCAACTGAGTGACTTCACTTTCACTTTCCACTTTCCACTTTCATGCATTAGAGAAGGAAATGGCAACCCACTCCAGTGTTCTTGCCTGGAGAATCCCATGGACAGAGAAGCCTGGTAGGCTGCAGTCCATGGGGCTGCACAGAGTCGGACACGACTGAAGCGACTTGGCAGCAGCAGCAGCAGCTCCTCCCATTTATGATTCAAGTTAGTGTAGCAATGGCAACAACCGAGGCCAGTTTTAGCTTTACCATTGCCTCTCTGCTTGTTGGCATGTAGAAGAGAAGAGCTGTCACACCCCTGCACTAAAAGTGAGCTGTGACCTGGATGTTCTGGGTGACCTCCTTCTGGATTTGCAAACTAGAGTCAACTGACCCACAGACATTGTTGGAGAAAAGGGCTATGGCTCTTGATGCCTCTGCACCAGTCCCCCGAGTTCCTTTCCTAATTGCACCCTGAAAGACAGAGGCCAGATCATGGAGGACTCCGCAAAAATGCAAAAAGGGAATGTGGTATAACATTATTCTGCTGGAACTTTCATCTTTGCTGATGTGGATGGTATCCCTGCTGAAACCGTCTCCTGTGGCTGGTCAAGGGAATTATAGTCTTCAGCTTTTGGACAATTTATAGGAAAAGAGTCCAACCAGGAGTAACATGGAGGGAATCATTCAAATACCAAGATCTAGAGCTGATTCCTTAACATCCAGGTCACGATTACTCATTAAGAAAAGTCTGCCTCATAATCTTTTGCAACCTGTTTAAGAAAAAAATAAGTGTATGACACAATTAGAAAATGTTCCAATCCAAATAGTGGAAGTGTTCACTGTTTTGTTATTCTAAATCAGCTGTCTGGAACATTCAGCTATCCAAAACAAGTCACTCTGAGCGGGTCTGGGATACCCCTACTTTGCTGCAAAATTGCCTTCTGGGAAATTTGTCACTGTCACTCAGAGTGTAGGATTTGCCAGAGTCATTTATGGCAGTATGTGTGAGGTTAGATACAACTAATTTTTATATAACACTATTTTTATTACCCCCAAAATTTTTATTACCCAAAGAAAATTCTAACTAAATAAACCAATGTGTGAAATATAATTTCTCACCAGAATTATTGGCCATCAGCCTTCTGGCCATCATTCATTTTCACATTACATAATTTAAGTTAATTGAATGAAAATATTCTAACATCTTGATAGCATAGCTAGATATCAGAGGTTTCATTATGAGAAGGAAAAATTAAGTTATTCACACAAGAAACACTGTTTAGGAGAACTTTATATAAAATTGATGATAACTAGTGAATATTGTGGAGAAGGCAATGGCACCCCACTCCAGTACTCTTGCCTGGAAAATCCCATGGATGGAGGAGCCTGGTAGGCTGTAGTCCATGAGGTCGCTAAGAGTCGGACACGACTGAGTGACTTCACTTTCACTTTTCACTTTCATGCATTGGAGAAGGAAATGGCAACCCACTCCAGTGTTCTTGCCTGGAGAATCCCAGGGACCGGGAGGCCTGGTGGGCTGTCGTCTACGGGGTCGCACAGAGTCGGACACGACTGAAGCGACTTGGCAGCAGCAGCAGCAGCAGTGAATATTGGGGGGTTTTGATTCACTAAATGTAACTTTCTTTGTGATCACTTTTTTTGTAAATGAAACATTAACTTATCTGCATTGAATTAAGTTTGTGGTATAGATTTTTTTTTAATTCCCCTGAATATAAAGGTCACAAAATGACAGTTAATTTTATAAAACACTCTTTGAGGGGGAGGGTCTCACTGAATAATACACAGAGTTCCTACTTTGTGTTAGGTACTGTAGTACCTGTTTGCCATGTTACCTTGCTTAATGGTCACATCAACCCCGTAAGACTCAGAATTTAAGTAACTTGCCCAGTGTGCCATGTTCTCACCAACTCGAGTCTAAATTCATTCCCTGGGTGGCCTACTCACTATGAGTTTGCTGTACAATGAAAATAGGGAAATATTTAATTAATCAAGGCTGTTTGATGTATGGGATATTAAACTTCTAGTTGATTCCTTTTCTTCCAAAAAATAGAATATCTTTTTTTGTTTGTTTATTTTTACTCAATTCACCCAACATAGTTTAAGATTTAATATATTGATTAGCTTCTACTTGGGGAGCCCAGGCCCTCACACAGTTCTTAAGTCACTTGGCAAATTTGCAGAAAGCTAAAAAATTAGACTTCTCCAACAGCCCCTTCACACGGAACATTACACACACCTTAGCCTGGCAGACAGTCTAAAACGTGTTAGTGTTGGAGGGAGTGCCATTCCATAGTTTCATTTTTTAATTAAAAAGCTCAGATTTCAAGGATCAGAACTGAATTAAGTTTTCATCCTTAGATATTTCTTTCTGCAATTACAAACAATTTTTTTCAGTAATAGATCAGTTATACAGTATATTAAAGTTGACTTTGGGGATTTCTTCTTTCATTCACACTTGTGTAATACTCAACTCTTGCTAAATGTTGTGGGTTGAAAAAGGGCCTCTGGAGGAGAGTTGTTATGTAGGGAGAAGAATAAGCAGACTCCCAAATAAAAGGATCTGATAGCTTATATCTAGCTTGAAATCATATTTCCCTGAGAGAGGGCAAAGAACACTTTGTGGAAAGGCCATGAGCCTGGTCATGGAGGAGCAAGGGGTAAAGGACGCCCTTGAGAAGCCAGAGACAGAGATGGAGACGTGTGCATCAGGCTAAGGAATTTGCATTTTATTAAGAACATGCTGAGAAGCCATTAAATGATGTTTATCATAGAAAAGGTATCAATGAGATTCACATTTTTATTTTTAAAGGTTTGTTTCTTTGGCTACACTGGGTCTCAACTGTAGTCCACAAGATCTTTGTTGCAGCCCATGGGCTTAGTTGCCCTGAGGCATGTAGGACCTTAGTTCCCTCCCTGACTAGGGATCAAACCCAAACCTCCTGCATTGGAAGGGGCATTTTTTCCCCTGGAACACCGGGAAAGTCCCTAGATTCAGATTCTTAAAAGGTCACTCTAGGCACCAAGTCTAGTAATTCTGTAGGGGATACAGTACAAGGCATGGAGTTGGAGAAACAAAGACTGGGTGAGAGATTCTGAGTAATTCAAGAAAAATTAATCAGTCCAAACCTGAAAAAGCTGAGGGAGATATGTTTGAAAGTGTATTTAGGATAACAGCCAGGTCTAGTTTTGTGGCATTTCCACTAAAAAGCAAATATAAGTCCATTTCCTAACTGGTGTGTTAGATGCTCTGCAAGAAGATCATGCATAAAACATTATTTTCCATGCATTACTGGGATTTAAAGATGAGGGAAATTTTTCAAAAGGAAAAAAAGAAAGAAAATTTTAACAGTAACTACATGCAAAACTTTGCCATCAAGTCGTGTCTTGGTGAGTCCAAGCCTTGGACTCGTTGCAAAGTGAGAGAGCTGAACTGCAAACCCTCACATTAGGCTGGAAAAAACTAGAAAGAGGCTAAAATTGCCACAGGTATTTTAGATCCTCTGGCAAATACATATCCTCTCAGGAAAAAAAAAGTACCTTCAAGGAGGGAAATTTCCTTCCTACTTGGGAGGGAAAATGCCATAAGTAAGAGCAGATATAACAAAATATATATTAAATATTTAGACCCACAAAGATTTCAGAGGCTCCTTGTATCTTCTATCTAATAATTAAAACAAGTTCATATATGTCAGTAATCACAAAAAATATATATAAATTAACTAAAACTACTGAAGACTTTTTGACTGGAAGGAAAAACAAAAAATTAATTTGACTGTCTTTACAAGAGACACACTTAAAACATAAAGACTTAGAAAATAGAAAGTACTGTTGAAAGAAGAAAGTACTGTTGAAAGTAAAAAGATTTTTTTAAAGGCCAGGCAAATATTAACTTTATAAAGCAGATACAGTTATATTAATATCAGACAAAGTAAACTTAGAGATGAAGGCATTATTAGGGAATCAAGTCTTGTCTTGGGCTCCACCAAGACAAGACCTGATGGCGTTTGCATGTAGTTAATATTAACTGACATTATATTTTGATAAATTCACTGGGGATATAGAATAATTCTAAACTTGAATGTTCTCAATAATGAAACCTTCATGTACATTGAAAAATTCAATAGGATCACAAAAGAATATTGACATATAACATATTGGGAGAGTTCAATACACCTTTCTCAATTATTCACAAGTCAAGAATAAGTCTTTGGAAAATTTGAAAATGAACCATCAGTTTGATTTATTAGGCAGTTAAAAAAAAACCCTATCTTTAATAGTTAAAGAAAACACAATCTTAGAAAAAAAATTAGAATACATATAGAATATTTTGAAACTTGAACACATACTAATTCATAAATCATCTCCAAATATTACCTATTTCAAAGACAATATTATATAGACTAGTCCTGAATATTCATTGGAAAGACTGATGCTGAATCGGAAGCTCCAATACTTCGGCCACCTGACACGAGGAACTGACTCATTAGAAAAGACCCTGATGCTGGGAAAGATTGATGGCAGGAGGAGAAGGGGATGACAGAGGATGAGATCATTGGATGGCATCACTGACTCTATGGACATGAGTTTGAGCAAGCTCAGGGAGTAGGTGATAGACAGTGAAGCCTGGCGTGCTGCAGTCCATGGGATTGCAAAAAGTCAGACATGACTAAGCGACTGAACTAAACTGATAGTCTATAAAAACTTTTCATGAAATTCAACAAATGTTAGTGGAACAATAGATTATCCACATAGGAAAAAAAATACATTGGATTTTTACCTCACACCAATGGGCTTCCCTGGTGGCTTGGACAGTAAAAAATCTGCCTGCAATGCAGGAGAGCTGAGTTCGATTCCTGGACAGCTAGGAGATCAGATCAGTCAATCCTAAAGGAAATCAACTCTGAATAATCATTGGAAGCACTGATGCTAAAGTTGAAGCACCAGTACTTTGGCCACCCGATGTAAAGAACTGACTCACTGGAAAAGACCCTGATGCTGGGAAAGATTGAGGGCAGGAGGAGAAGGGGATGACAGAGGATGAGATGGTTGGATGGCATCACCGACTCAATGGACATGAGTGTGAGCAAGCTCTGGGAGATAGTGAAAGAAAGGGAACCCTTATGTGCTGCAGTCCATGGGGTAGCAAAAAGTTGGACACAACTTAGTGACTGAACGACAACAGGAAATGAATATATCATGAGGAGTCAAGAGGTTGGGATAGTGAAGTCCAATACAAATGCAACAATATTGGTTAATGTGCTGAGTCTTCTGTTAAGCTTCATGAATATCTGTCTTATAATTATGCTTCATAACTTACGTAACTCATGTTCCTTTTTTAAATATAAAATATTATACTGAATAACTGAGACACACCCACAAAGGTAAATGCAGAAGGGCAATAGGTTTGGGGAGAGAATAATGAGTTTTTTTCCTTTCCCCACATGTTGCATTTGAGACACTGATGGAACATTCAAAAAGAAAGGTTCAGCAGGTGGAGACAGAACTCAGGAGCTCAGGAGAGACCTAGAATCTTCATCCTGTGGGTGGTAATTGAGTCAGTGAGTGAGTTACAAAGCCCTGGGATGAGCCTCCATTAAAGAAGGACAGAAGAAAGCCAAAAGGGCAACTGAGGAGCATGCTCAGATGGAAGAAAACACACGGAGAATGATTGCTGTGTTATTTAAATATTTAGTCACTTGTGTGCATAAATTTTAAAGTTCATTTGTGGTGCTATTCTCCAGAAATACAGTGATAGCCTTCCTGGCAAAGTAGTGGCCATTTCAGATACACCAGAACATGGGTGGATCTCACAGATCTTCCAGGAAGGCTCAGACTAGTCCTGCTTGACCCCTTCTGAAACCTCAACCAGCAGGCTTTCATGTGGAGTGGGGTGCTGGCAGCGCTGAGCACTGTGGGTATCTATTGTCCTGCTCCATTTACAGCAAGACACAGTCACTTTGAAAGTACCTACTTTCTTACCTTTGACCCATCACAATTATTTCAGGGATGTATCCACATCTGAGATAGAGACTTCCTGATGAGACCAAAAAATAACGGTGGCCATAGCCACTCTTCTCAAACTTTAAGGCAAATAACTGAACACTGTGAGTCATGATGCCCTGCTGTCCCATCCGTCTTATGTGTGACCACGACTCTACGCTCATGGGAGCTGCCAGGATTGACTTTTCACACACTATTGTTTCAGGACACATCCATTCACATCTCAGGTCTGCAGGTGGTGAAATAACAGTCACAGGAACTTATGGAAATAACAAGCAGTTCTACAGAAAATCAAAGTAATTAGGGGTCATGGTGGAAACACTATTTACATATGGCACTCAGATGAATATTTTACACTTTGGGTGTGCAGACCGTACGGGTTTGGGACTTGTTACGTCTGTTTTGGCTTTTTAAGCACACTGTGTGTTTAGTCCTTGTCACTTTCAGTCTGAACACACTGGAACTGCAAAATGCAACATCTGCTCTCTAAAGCATCATGCCAGCGCTCCCAGTGTCTGCAAAACCTCCTGGGTTTCATTGCTGTTGACGGATGTTAATCTCTGAGGGAGAATGAGTTAGCAGCTTGACTTCTTAGGATTCACAAATATTTTAATAGTGATAACTTGTGACTATTTTCTTTCTCTTATCCTCAAGTCAATCTTGTTTTCTTTTCTTTCAAGGTCTGACCTAAGGAAAGGGTCTAAGTTAAAGTTAAAAAATAATAGACATTTATAATAAATAAATACATATAAAGATGCTTGAATAATTCAACTATAAATTTAAATGAGCTAAATATATTCTCAGGGATCCCATTTTCCCTCCTAACCAGCCCTAGAAATCAAGAATTAAATGTATTAACGTCATCCCTGCTGCTGCTAAGTCATATAAACTCATATGGGAAACAGCACAGTGCCATCTGTTGGTGAATTCTTGGGTATTGCTAGCCCCCTTAGTATTTTCAGGATGTTAAGATTATCTTTATTCATTCATTCAGTTATACCATTAATAACACTTTTAATGCACCAGAACCTACATGAAGTACTATGGAAATTAAGATAAGACATGATGACCAAAGTTGAATACAAACTTGGCATCTGTGTTCTATTCCAAAGTTCTAGAATTCCACACACTTCTACTGCAACCCAGATAATGTCATTTTTTTTTTTTAATTTTAGGTTACTGTGTACAATCCATGTGCCAGATTTAGTAATCTTAGACCTTAGTTCATAATGATTCTTTGGACCAGGTAAAACACAGGTACTCATTTAAAATTCTTAGCATTCCTCCAACTCTGATTAAATAAAATTAGAATTATCCTGCTAGTTAATGGATATTTACAAAATGACTTATTTAGGTCAAAAACTCAACAGAGAATTAAAAAATAAGTAACTATTATAAAACTATATTTCTCATTAAATAAAAGGTCATTCCTTGAGCCCCTATTCTCCAATATCTCAATTATTTTGCTTCTCTGCAAATCAGAATTTCCTGAAGGAATAATTAGTACTTGATTTTTTAATAATCTACTCCAGTCAGTCTTTTGTGCCCCCTGCACACACACACACACACACACACACACACACACACACAGAAATCAAGTTCCCTAACAGTCTCCATGTTGCTAAATCCAGCTGCCAATTCTCAGTCCATGTTGTACCTAACCTCTCAGCAGCTTCTCATACAGTTGCTCACTCTCTGTTTCTTAACACGTATTTTTTCACTAGGTTTGTAGAACACTTCACTGTCCTTGTTGGTCTTCCTTCTTTCTGAGGCTTTTTCATAGGATTATCTCTTTCTGCAAAACCTCTAAGTCATAGACCTACCCCAGGATTCAGTCCCCAGATATTTCTTTTTTATTACACTCTCTGCTATTCAGGAGAAAGCTAATGCAAGCCACATATGTAATTTTTTAATTTTTTAGTAGCCAGATTGTTTAAAAAAAAAAGACACAGGTAAAATTAATTTTCATGACGTATTTATTATGTCAGTATATCCAAAGTATTATCATTTCAGCATGTAATCAATAAATATTAAAAGCAGTGGGTTATTTTACATTTTGGTGCCAAGACTCTGAAATATAGTATGTATTTTACATTTAGTACATCTTAATTTAGAATCTCCACTTTCATAAAAAAAGTCTGCTCTCCATTTCATAGGAAATACTCTATTTTGTAACACTTACAGTTAAAAACTATTCCTAAGTTTTCCAGTAACTGAGTTGTGTTTTTTTTTACATTTAAATGTAAATTAAATAACATTAAATACAATTCAGTTCCTGGTTCCTCTAGCTACATCTTAAGTGCTCAGTGACCACATGTGGCTACTAGTAGCTACCACATTGGAAAGCACAATTCTAGATAAGATGTTTGCTTTATAGATTTAAATAACATCTACCCCAAATTAGATCTCCAACATGAAACTCTCCCCTGTCCAAATGCTTATTCAACATCTCACTTAGATATCTAATAGGAAAACCAAATTTCATATTTGATTTCATTTTGGCATCCCTTTCCACTTGTGGGCCTTGCCTGGTGGCTCAGCGGTACAGAACCCACCTGCAATGCAGGAGACTTGGAGAATGGAGATGCAGGTTCGATCCCTGGGTCGGGACGATCCCCTGGAGAAGGAAGTGGCAACCCACTCCAGTATTCTTGCCTGGGAAATCTCATGAGAGAGCCGTAGAAGAACCTGACAGGCTACAGTCCATGAGGTTGCAAAAGAGTCAGACACAATGGAGCAACTAAACAAACAGTAGAACCTTGTACCTACCCCTGACAGGCGACGTTGTTAAGTCACTTCTGTCGTGTCTGACTTTTTGCGACCCTATATACTATAGTCTGCCTGGCTTCTCCATCCACGGGACTCTCCAGGCAAGAACAGTGCAGTGGGTTGCCATGCCTTCTTCCAGGGGATCTTCCCAACTCAGGGATCAAAAGTGTGTCTCTTGAGTCTTCTGCATTGGCAGGTGGGTTCTTTATTACTAGTGCCACCTGGGAAACCCACCCCTGACAGGGAATATCTTTAATTTCTCTTTTTCTCTCACACTGCTACCACCAGTCCATCAACTCTACTTTTAAAATATATTCAGAATCTGACCATTTTTCACTCCTTCCATTGGGCCCCAGTCAAGTCATGTCACCGCTCTCTTAGAAAAGTGCAGTGGTTCTTAATCTCCCAGCTTCTATTACCCTTGTCCTCTTATAATCCATTCTCCACGTGGCACTGTAACAAAGGTATAACATGAAAATCAAATCTAATCTCTTTCTGATTCAAAATCCGTCACTGTCTTCCTGCCATTCTTTGACAATATATTCAGGTCCTGAGTGATCTAACTTCTGAATCCTTCTCCAGTCTCAGCTCTGGTCACTCTGCCCCTAGCCTATCAAGTTCCGGTCACACTGGCTTTCTAATCTTGTCAGATTCATGAGGGTCCCATAGCCTGGGATTCTGCTGTTTGTGTGGCTTGCTCCTTCCTTCCAGGCTCTGCTCACGTGTCACCCAGCCATCCTATCTAAATAGCCACCCTCTTCCATCCCCTACCCCAGCCCACCTGGTCCTCTTTCTGCCACTTTATTTTTCTTTCCAATAGCCATCACGACCTGAGAGTCTAACCTAGGTTTATTTGGTTGTTTTCTGGCTTCCCCTCTAGGCTTCCCTTAAGATTCTTGAGAGCAGAAACTGAAATGTTTCTTTCGTTCCTCTGGAGATTTCTGATCCCACGTGTAAGGAGCTTCAGTTCAGTTCAGTTCAGTCACTCAGTCATGTCTACCTCTTTGTGACCCCATGGACTGCAGCACCCCAAGCTTCCCTGTCCATCACCAACTCTTGGAGTTTGTTAAAACTCATCTCCATCAAGTCGGTGATGCCATCCAACCATCTCTGTTGTCCCTTCTCCTCCTGTCATCAATTTTTCCCAGCATCAGGGTCTTTTCCAATGAGTCAGCTCTTCGTATCAGATGGCCAAAGTATTGGAGCTTCAGCTTCAGCATCAGTCCTTCCAATGAACACCCAGGACTGATCTCCTTTAGGATGGACTGGTTGGATCTCCTTGCAGTCCAAGGGACTCTCAAGAGTCTTCTCCAACACCACCGGGCAAAAGCATCAATTCTCTGGTGCTCAGCTTTCTTTATGGTCCAACTCTCACATCCATACTTGACTACTGGAAAAACCATAGCTTTGATTAGACAGACCTTTGTTGGCAAAGTAATGTCTCTGCTTTTTAATATGCTGTCTAGGTTGGCCATAGCTTTTCTTCCAAGAAGCAAGTGTCTTTTAGAAGTCACCATTCTGTCATGCATGCATGCTCAGTTGCTCAGTCATGTCTGACCCTTTACGACCCCATGGACTGTGGCCCACCAGGCTCTTCTGTCCATGGAATTTTCCAGGCAAGAATAATGGAGTGGGTTGCCATTTCCTCCTTCAGAAGATCTTCCTGACCCAGGGATTGAAGGTGCATCTCCTGTGTCTCTCACATTGGCAGGCATATTCTTTACCACCGTGCCACCTGGGAAGCCCTACCATTCTGTCATAACAAGTAAAAAGTTGAACAGACTAAAAGTCAACAACTCTTACTGGACCCATAAGAGAAGGACGGACAGGGCAAAACACTGCCCCTCCAAGACTAGAAAGACTGACAGTTGAATAATGGGAATCACAGCTTAGTGGATCAGACTCAGGAGTGGAAATCCCATGAGAACCAGGACGAAACTAGGAAAACCAGGACTGTAATGGAATTCCTGGCATTTGGATGCAGACAACTCTGACAGCTACAAATCCAGAAGTGGGAGTAGGGGCACAATATTCTGGATGGATAATGTCAAAATGCTTACAGCAATTACTTTTTGTTAATATTTACACCCTTTTTTAAAATATTTTTTAAACACTGGCATGACTTCTAAATCAGGAAGAAATATCAATAAAAATATTACTTTTTAAAAGAGATATCCTATTATAATGGCTCTCAACTGGGACGATATGGTTCCCCCACCTCACCTCAGAACTCTGGGAAATGTGGGTGGGGATTATCATACTGACTGGGATCCCTATGCACATTAGGGTCAGGATATTAAAGTCCTTCAGAACAAAGAATTATCCTACCCAAAATGATGAGGCATCCCTATTGACAAAATACATCTAACTCAACTATTTTATAACCAAACATGTTTGAAATCAAAGAAGTGAGGTGTCCAAGGTAACACAGCAATTAGTTCCAAGTCAGAACTAGAATCTAGATCTTCTGGTTCCCAGTTCAGAGCTTTTTCCTTTTCTTACTTCAGTGTAAAATGTGGCATTTGAGATGGGTTAGACGGATGGGTAGTGAAGTAGGTGGGGCAATGGCCCATGTCCTGAAACCTGTAAATTTAAATGTGTGAAACTAAATAAAGGAAGCCACATTTAAAATGGAGTTGGGGATTTCCCTGGTGGGTCAGTGGTTAAGAATCCGCCTGCCAATGAAGGGGGCGTGGGTTTGTCCCCTGATCTGGAAAGATCCCACATGCCACAGGGCAGCTACGCCCATGCACCACAACTACTGAGCCTGTGCTCCAGAGCTCGGGAGCCACAACGACTGAAGCTCACGCACCGTAGAGCCCATGCTCCACCATAAAAGAAGCCATCTCAACGAAAGGCTGGTGTATCACAACTAGGGAAAGCCCACGCACAGCAAAGAAGACCCAACACAGCCAACAACAATAAATAAATACATAAATAAATAAAATATTTTTTAAAAAATGGAGTTGGGAGGCCAGCAGGGGGAGGTCTCACAGGCTACCTCTCAAGGTCAATTAGAGACCCCAACACGGCAAGAGGTATTTGTCATTCCAGGCAGGAAGGTTACTACCTTTACTGCTGAGCAGGAGGAGGATTTTTTTGCTCGCCCAGCAACAGCCCAGCCCATGAGAGACCGTCACATTCAGCCAATGGAGAGCCACTATACGATGACTCCCAGTCTCCCCCAGTGGACTCTATTTATACCAGCCCTTTCCAGCTTCCCCTTTTCCTCTATAAAAGCACAGTTGCTGTCCTTTATGTCTCCACACTTGCCTATAGTTTTTAATACAACATGCTTGTCCATAACTGCAGTTTTCTACTATTCCCAAATAAACCCCTTTTGCTGGTCAAATAACTGGTAATAAAATTGGCTGTTTCATTTTAAGATCTAACATGAGGAAAAGACCCTGATGCTGGGAAAGATTGAGGGCAGGAGGAGAAGGGGGTGACAGAGGATGAGATGGTTGGATGGCATCATCAACTCAATGGACACGAGTTTGAGCAAGCTCCGGGAGATGGTGAAGGACAAGGAAGCCTGGTATTCTACAGTCTGTGGGGTTGCAAACAGTCGAACATGACTTAGCAGCTGAACAAAAGCAACAACACGAGGTAAAGGGTCCTTGCAAATGTAATTAAATTACGTATCTTACCATGGGGACGTTGTCCCAGATTATCTGGGTGGGCTAGAACCCATCCACAAGTTTCCTTATAAGAGAGAGGTAGAAGGATATGAGACTCACAGAACAGTTGCAGTATGACCATGGGGCTGAGGCTGAACTGAGATGCCCACAAGTTAAGAAGTACCAGCAGGGCAGTGATAAATTGGGAGAGTGGAAATGACATATACACAGGTGGCACAGTGGTTAAGAATCCACCTGCCAATTTAGGAGATGCAAGAGACTCAGATTTGATCCCTGGGAAGATCTCCTGGAGTAGGAAATGGCAAACCACTCCAATATTCCTGCCTGGAATATCCCACAAACAGAAGAGTTTGGCGGGCTACAGTCCACGGGGTTGCAAAGAGTCAGACACCACTGAGCGATTGAGCACATGCACGTGTGTAAAAGAGATAACAAAGGCCTACTGTAAGCACAGGACATTCTGCTTAATACTCTGTAATGGCCTATATGGGAGAATAATCTTTAAAAAAGAGTGATATGTGTGTAACGGATTCACTTTGCTGTACAGCAGAAACAACTATACTCCAATAAAAAAATTTTAAAAGAATGACCAGCAGCCAACAGAAGCTGAAAAAGCAAGGAATGAGTTCGCACTTAAAGCCTCCAAAGTGATCATGGCTGTGCTGACATGTTGATTCAGCCCAAAGAAACTGATTTCATATTTCTGACATCCAGAACATTGAGAGAATAAATTTTTGTTCATTTAAGCCACCAAGTTTGTAGTAATTTGTCACAGCAGCATCAGGACATGGTTAGGTGTCTAATATGGGTTAGATTTGACAAGACCCCAGGAAGTGCATGGTGACATGAAAATGGAATCTGAAGAGATATCATGAGCAGAGAGACAATAGTGGGAATGACTGCCCTCAGGAACAGTGAAAAAAACAGTTGAAGGCTAGAATGCCTTTGCATGGAGTACGGTGGAAGACAATCTCCCTGGAGTCTCTCATAATTCTGCAGCATTTGTAAAGGTTAACAAATGCAGAGCACTTCATTTAAAACTATCAAAAAGCCTGATGCAATATGCTGGTTTCTATTGCTTTCTTATATTTGCATTCTGTGAAACATAAACAAACTACACAAACTAAATATGTAAAACATAACAAGTTGAAATCTTATGTATACATTTCTTCTCCACTGAAAGGCAATTTACATAAAACGCAAACATAAACAACATCTGTGTATATCTCCAGTAATATATTAAGTGACAACGATGTTCTCTTTAACCAAAAATGTACTTATGTATTCAAAATTACCATTTACATAGAATTTTGGGGAAAATACACACTTTCCCATGGAAATTACCCTAATGTGTCTTAAAATGTGTAAACATAACCTAGATATATCAGAGTGATATTTGTGAAATATCACACATGTTCAGAGCTTACCCAAGTAATTATATTTTACAGCTTTTAAAATGGCATGTGTCTCTGAAAGAACACACACACAGAGTCAGAGTCCAAATTTGAATATAATGCTTTTGTGATTCCTTCTCGGGACAATTAAGACACTGAACTTTTTTTTAACTTTGATTTTTATTGCAGTATAGTTTTTTTTTTTTTTTACAATGTTGTGCTGGCTTCCGCTGTACAATGAAATGAATCAGCTACATGTATACATATATCCCCTCCCTTGTGGCCCTCCCTCCCACCCCCACCCCACAACCAATCCCGTCCATCTAGGTCACCACAGAGCACCTAGCTGAGCTCTTCGCACTATGCAACAGGTTCCTACTAGCTGTCTGTTTTACACCTCGCAGTGCACATATGTGAATCCCAGTCTCTCAATTCATCCCGTCCCCAACCCCATGTCCATATGTCCAGTCCCTATCTGCATCTCTATTCCTGCCCTGCAAATAGGTTCATCTGTACCATTTTCCTAGATTCCACATATACATGTTAATATATGATACTTGTTTTCCTCTTTCTGACTTACTTCACTCTGCATGAGAGACTCTATATCCATCCAAAAGACACTGAAAATTTTACCAACTTTTCCAGGAATAAAACTTGCATTTTCAGGTGATGGAAAAATGGCACAGATTTTATTACACCTCATCTGAATCCCAGGGACTAAATACTAATCGCTTACTCAATCAGGTTCCTGAGACCCATCTACAAGGAAACAGAAGGAGGATGCTTAGAACCAGCAGCCTCACCATTCACAAAGCCACCTTCATAAAATGAAAACCCTTAATTATAGGCAGTATCAAAACTCAGGGGTGAGTATTACTCTTACCTTTACTGTCACCTCTTGCCTAAAATCAGTCTTCTCCATTCTCTTCCACTCTCTCCTTTCCTACCCAGTCCTTGTGAATCACCAGTGCCATGAATTGTCCAAAGACTGTCTTGGTAGAGACAGGATGATGTAATGGTTAAGCACATGGGCTCTAGAGCCACATAGTCTTGTGCTTAATTACTGACTTCCACACTTATTAGCCGTGTGACCTTTGGCAGATTATTTACAGCCCCAGTTTCCTCATTTGTGAAATGGAGAGGATGCTATAATGCCAACTTCACTGTGTTGTTATGAGACCTGTATGAGTCCCGAGAACAGTACAGGTATATAGTGTGAGGGAAGGATCCAAGTGTAGCCCGTCACCTCTCCTGTGTTCCCAAGAAGTACCTGTGCTGCATACAGGATGAGTTGACAAGTTCACTAATCACATTGCATGCAAAGATCTCAGGGCACAGTCGGAACACCTCTAATCTCTCTGTATGAGACTCAGGCAAACCTTTCTCAGGACTGCTTAGCTCTCTGCATGTGCTCATGGCCCTCACGTATGCCCCCAGCTTTCTTTATTTCAGACCTCACAGAGCAAGGTTTAGGGTCCTCTGGAGCACCAAATTGTGTATGTGTAGCAACATCACCCATGAACTACATCATATCTAAATGGCATCAATTGTGAGAAATGTCAGTGTTTTGGTTCCAATAAGAAAGTAAAAACACCTCCAATCATATGTGACATGTCATGATTGTAAGATACCCTCTGACTTAAGAGGTATTAAATGTAAAAATAATGTGCAGCCTAGAAGCCATGAAATACCAAATTATTATAAGGAAAATGGATGTGGGCATAAGAAGGTCCTTGTGCCTTCTCTGATTAGATAGGGAAAATGCTTTTTTATAGATGCAGAAATGAATCTAAATATCAGTAGGCATGAGATGATAAGTGACATCCAGTTCTTAAATCCCTCTAAATTATCCCTGCCTAGTCCCTTGCCACTGTCATTTTTACATATTTTACATATTTTACATATTTTACATATTTCCATTTGGAGTCTGACTTTTGGTGCCATCAGCATTTAATTTCCCTTTGGACACCTTTTATTTAAATAATCTCCATTACTGCTCTCTTGCTCTCCTACCTGTACCTTCCTTCTATTTCAATAATATTCAAAAATCAGAATCTTAAAAAAAAATTATTAAGTGACGATGAGAAGATGAGTTATCAGATGCACAATTTGCCTTGAAATGCTGGTTTTTGTTATAAACTATTATTCACTCGAGGGCCTCAGCCTTAATTTGAGCCCCTAATCAGAGAGGACAAGATCCCCTATCTTCTATTCTCTTTCCCCAAGGGGGTCCCTGCCAGCTTCTCTCGGGGCTGCTTCTTCTCAACGGCGCCCCTTCATTAATAGGGGCTTTTCTGGGCAGTGGTTTTGCCTGCGATTAATCATCGTGAACCCAAGATGGACCTTTGGCTTTCTGGCTCTTAGCTGAGTAGCCAAGACATTTCTCTATACTGAGATAGTTGGCTTCAGTTCTAATTAATGATCAGTTGTTATCAGCTTAGTTTAGACTTCTTGCTCTCTGACTTTTTGGCGGGGTAGCCTAAACACTTCCCAGATCCAAAGAGCTGACTCAAATTTATGTTCCTTTTTTTGGCACTGTCATGATCATTCGGATGCTTTCCCGGATCTGGAAAGAGATTTTAATTGTTTACAGTCTTGATTAATGGGTTTGCTGTTGCTTTGATGGTCCATCATTTATAACGATAAGAAACCAAAAAACAAATGGGCATGTTATATTGCTCTTCTGGGATATTTTGGCCAATCTCTTTTAAGGAGTTACTGTTTTCTTTCCTTCTCTATTACTATTAACTTACTAATAATTTCATTATACTTTAACTTTAAAATATCACTATTTCTAACTCCTTTCTCCCTATGGTATTTATTAGGTTGTAGAATTTCTTACTGTTATTTCAACAGAGTCTTTTCTCAGAGTCTCCTGGCTATCTATCTGAAATTAGCTGCTCACGTGACAGTTTGGTATCAGCTTGCTTGCAAATATTCTTAATGCTTCTTTTCGCAAAGCTTAGTGAAACTGACTTTTTACTCTCTATCAAATAAATGGATCCTTTAGACCCCATAATCACTCTTCGGTTAATTACTACCTTTAACCAAGTAAGTAAACTTACTCATTTAAAGTGGAACCCCAAGTTCATTTTCACTAAAGAGCTTTACACTGCGCTCAGATATTCATCTCAGTTCTAGTTCATGGTAGAGGCACCCCTTGACATTCATTTATTATTTATGAAGCCTGTCCTGTTGTGAATTAATACATTGTTAACAGAGCCTAACTGTCCTCTGGTTTCCAAACACTTGGCTTAGAAGAGTATATATGTTTTCTCTGCAGGAATTCTCTGTAGCTGCTTTCTTTGTTTCCATAGGGAAAAAAATAGAAAAAGAAAAAATACAGAGTATTTGATGTAGGTGAAGATGTCTGATTTCCTATTTTAAAATGATTTTTGTGCATCCAGTTTCCTATGATTTTCTTGACAATGACCCCAGAAGCCAAAGTTTCTCTCAGTTCTGTTTCGTGCTTGAAATCAACAGACCCCTGTCTCTACTGTTAATTAAGGTCTGTATGATTTCAGAAATGGTATGGACCTAACAGAAGCAGAAGATATTAAGAAGAGGTGGCAAGAATACACAGAAGAACTGTACAAAAAAGATCTTCATGACCCAGATAATCATGATGGTGTGATCACGCACTTAGAGCCAGACATCCTGGAATGCGAAGTCAAGTGGGCCTTAGGAAGCATCACTACGAACAAAGCTAGTGGAGGTGATGGAATTCCAGTTGAGCTATTTCAAATCCTGAAAGATGATGCTGTGAAAGTGCTGCACTCAATATGCCAGCAAATTTGGAAAACTCAGCAGTGGCCACAGGACTGGAAAAGGTCCGTTTTCATTCAAATCCCAAAGAAAGGCAATGCCAAAGAATGCTCAAACTACTGCACAATCTCACACGCTAGTAAAGTAATACTCAAAATTCTCCAAGCCAGGCTTCAGCAATACGTGAACTGCGAACTTTCAGATGTTCAAGCTGGTTTTAGAAAAGGCAGAGGAACCAGAGATCAAATTACCAACATTCTCTGTATCATCAAAAAAGCAAGATAATTCCAGAAAAACATCTATTTCTGCTTTATTGACTATGCCAAAGCCTTTGACTGTGTGGATCACAATAAACTGTGGAAAATTTTGAAACAAATGGGAATACCAGACCACCTAACCTGCCTCTTAAGAAACCTGTATGCAGGTCAGGAAGCAACAGTTAGAACTGGACATGGAACAGCAGACTGGTTACAAATAGGAAAAGGAATACGTCAAGGCCGTATATTGTCATCCTGCTTATTTAACTTCTATGCAGGGTACATCATGAGAAACGCTGAGCTGGAAGAAGCACAAGCTGGAATCAAGATTGCCAAGAGAAATATCAATAACCTCAGATATGCAGACGACACCACCCTTATGGCAGAAAGTGAAGAACTAAAGAGCCTCTTGATGAAAGTGAAAGAGGAGAGTGAAAAAGTTGGCTTAAAGCTCAACATTCAGAAAACGAAGATCATGGCATCCGTTCCCATCACTTTATGGCAAATAGATGGGGAAACAGTGGAAACAGTGGCTGATTTTATTTGGGGGAGCCCCATAATCACAGCAGATGGTGACTGCAGCCATGAAATTAAAAGACACCTACTCCTTGGAAGGAAAGTTATGACCAACCTAGACAGCATATTCAAAAGCAGAGACATTACTTTGTCAACAAAGGTCCATCTAGCCAAGGCTATGGTTTTTCCAGTGGTCAGGTATGGATGCGAGAGTTGGACTGTGAAGAAAGCTGAGCACCAAAGAATTGATGCTTTTGAACTGTGGTGTTGGAGAAGACTCTTGAGAGTCCATTGGACTGCAAGGAGATCCAACCAGTCCATCCTAAAGGAGATCAGTCCTGGGTGTTCACTGGAAGGACTGATGTTGAAGCTGAAACTCCAATATTTTGGCCACCTGATGCAAAGAGCTGACTCATTTGAAAAGCCCATGATGTTGGCCAAGATTGAAAGCAGGAGGAGAAGGGAATGACAGAGGTTGAGACAGTTAGATGGTATCACTGACTCAATGGACATGAGTTTGGGTAAACTAGGGAAGCTGGTAATGGACAGGGAAGCCCTGCGTGCTGCGGTCATGGGGTTGCAAAGAGTCAGACAGGACTGAGTGACTGAGCTGAACTGAATATGATTTCAGTTATCTTTATATCTTTTCTGTTGGATCTTAATAGAAATTTACATTGATAGAAAGCTTAAGTTGACCCACTGAGAGAAATTCTAGGTTTCTTCCCCAATCTCGTTCTTTTTGACCTCTCTCCTAAGACTGATACTGTTGACCCTTTAAACCCTCCTCTTCTTTGGTCTGAGTGACCCTACAATGGGCTTCTCAGGTGGCGCAGTGGTGAAGAATCGCCTGCCAATGCAGGAGACACAAGAGGTGTGGATTCCATCTCCAGTCGGGAAGATCCTCAGGAGAAGTAAATGGCAACCCACTCCAGTATTCTTGCCTGGAAAATCCCATGGACAGAGGAGCCTGGCAGACTGCAGTCCATGGGGTCGCACAGAGTTGGACATGACTGACCAGCTGAGCACATACACAGGCTCCTCCTCCTTAATCATTCTCTGTCTCCTTCACAGACCCCTACTAGATCTCCCATGCTTTCATACTAGACCCCCAGGGGCCTATCCTTAGCTGTGTGCTGCTCTGTCCCTACGCATCTCCCTCGGGAATGCATAGCCTCCCATGGGTTAACCATCATCTCTACACTAATTAACTCATTACAATGAATTCAGTTCTCTCAATTGAGTTCTGATTGACATTTCTGTTTAGAGACTTTCCTTTTGAGTATCCTGTTATCATCCTACATTTCACTTATTTATTTATTTAACTAATATTTGTTGTGTGTCTGTGATGTGCCATGTACAACACAAGACCCTGAAGTACAGCAATAATCAAAATACCATTTCCATTCTCCAAGATCTGATAGCTGAGTAGAGCTTAAGGTCAGGACATTATCAATTACTTATAAATTAAAACAAAACACAACACAGCACAACTCATAGTGCTCTTCTTTTCCCCCAGATCTGCTCTGTTTCTCTTTTCCAAGTCTCTCTTTGTCAATACAGTCAGCCCCTGGTTCTCCCAATCACTCAAGCTGTAATTGTTGGCCCTACTCTTTGTACATTAGATCTCTTCTGTAATAATCTGCATAACCAACATCCTCAACTTTCAGCATCTTATGAGCATTTATTTAATAATTATAATAGGCCTACCAATAAGTTGCATGAGCTTTCCAGGTGACTCTGTAATAAAGAATCTACCTGCAAAGCAGGAGACACAGGAGACATGGGTTCAATTCCTGGGTCAGGAAGATCCCCTGGAAAAGAAAATGGCAACCCAATCCAGTATTTTTGCCTGGAGAATCCCATAGACGGTGAGCCTGGAAGGCTATAGTCTATAGCATCACAAAGAGTCAGACACGACTGAAGTGACTTAGCAGACAGCACACATCAATGAGCTGCAACTCAGCTGATCTCCTCTGGGATTAGCCAGGCTGGGCTGGACTTTGGGTTGAGATCTGCTCCATAGATTTTTCACTTTTCACCCAGAGCAAAGGAATAACAGTTACCTGGGGGATATGCTCTTCTCATGGCAGGGAATGGATGTTTCAGGAGTGTGTCTGGAAACCTGCCAAACCTCTTTCCCCACCATCTATACTGAGATATAACTGACACATAACATTGTGTAAGTTTCACACATACAACATGCTGGCTGGGTAAAATTATATACTGTGAAATGATTATCACCTTAGTATTAGCTAACACCTCCATCACCTCACATAATGACCATTTCTTTTCTGGGGTAAGAACATTTACGATCTACTCTCTTATCAACTTTAAGTCTATAGTGCATCTTGTTAACTATAATTACCACACTGTTCAACCCTGTTGTCCTCGCTGTGGTCAGTGGTCTCCGGGAGCAGTTGTTGCTGGATTACCCAAGAAGAGTTGATCAGAATGCTTCCCTGGGATTATAAGGTGGATATAACAAAGCAAAGTTTTCTCCTACTGGAGTTTCTGAGCTGAAAGGGTCAAGTGAAGGAGGAAAGAAGAAGGCCAACCCATAGAAGAAACTGGCCTGACAATAGTCTCACTCGCCTGAGTCTAGGGGTTGTCATGTGACCCGCTATCATCCTAATGACTGTAAGGCTGGGAATGTTTAGTTCATTAGCAGACAGAAAATCTTACCATGAGATACTCAGGCTAAGCACAAAACCCAAAAGATGGTAAAAGAGTTCTCAACTCCTCTCCTTGAGTTTAATCTGGTTTCTCCTCTCTGGTTTCCTTCTGTCCTCTCTCCAGAGTCCCTTGGGTCTTTCAGGCTCTCTTTCTGCGTCCCTGGCCTTGCTGCTGCTGCTATTTCACTTCTTAATTTAGCTTCTGTTCAGGTTTCCCGAGGGAGCTGGAACAGGGAACTTTGTAGCCTGTGCTTCTGGGGAAAGAATGGAGGGAGAAGCCCTCTCCTGGTCAGGCTTGTGTAAACCATCTACAGACAAATCTAATGAGACAGATATAAATTTCACTCAACAGCACATTATTTTAATACATCAAATGAAGTCTGAGTCCCAGACCACATGCTCCAAGGTGGTGAGAAATTTAATTAGAGCAGTTTAATTAAAATAGTGGAGGACAATATAGTCTAAGTTGGCAGCTTCTTGAGAATTTGGCTTGGTTCAAGGGCATTTGGAAATTGTCAAGGTGGTCTTGAAATATGTTGGCTGATTGGCCTCTGAGGGCAAGCTAGACTCCAGTTCATCGCTGGTGGAAAGGAACGTTAGGACTTGGGGCAGCCCTGATTCTCACCCTGCTCTCACTGCTCTTTCCCGAGCTCCGCCATCTCATGTCTGTAACCGCAGTGGAGATGGATTGTGGTAAGGGACAGCTTGCAATTTCTCTGATTGTGGTAAGGGACAGCTTGCAATTTCTCTATCTGTGCATCTGGCTGGTGAGTAGCTGGTAGAGGATTATGCTGGAGAAGAAAGTCCTATGCGCCTTTCCTCTTGACCACTGATAAAATCCTCCTCTCCCCTGCTTGGGTTCCCCATCCCTCTGGGAGATCTGAGCTCCCCTCATTACAAGCTCCAATGAAGATGCTGCCGTTGGTTTACAAATCCAACACACCACATAACTGACATCTTGCTGGGGTCAGAGTAAAGAGATACCCTTTTCCTAATAGCCTTTCTTTTCTTCTACTGTTGTATTTAATTTGAAAATACCTCTCTACACTTATGTCCATATGAATAATCAGACTGCCCCATACCTGATCTTCTCAGGACTGGTGTCTAAGGGGACATTGTATGAAAAGACCCCCCTCCCAGCTTCCCTTCCATGGAAAACAGTTTTGTTACTGGGATTTCAATGGACATTGGCATGACGCGTAATTCTCCATTTGGAGGGAGGAAAGACAAAATCTAACTAGATTAAGAGCTCATGATTGTGATTTACTTTGGCTTTTTAATTTGAATATTTTAATTGCTTAATTTACAAACTGAGCTTTAAGAAAATGAAATCATAAAATAAAGATTTGTAACTCTGAGTCTCCCTTCAAAGGGCTGTGCTTTGTGATTTCTTCTAAGCAGAGAAGCTCTATGTCCCTGCATTTCCAACTATTCTTTCTTTCCTTTTCTCCTAATCTCCAATTTTCTGTTCATCCTTTATCTCCCTTTAATTAAATTTAAAGTCATTTAGTTCAGTTCACTCAGTCGTGTCTGATTCTTTGCAACCCCATGGACTGCAGCACGGGGGCCTTTAAAATCATTAAAGGACCCCAAACTGCAATTCTCTGCTTATCCCAAATAAATTCATCTCTGCTGGAGAAATTTCTAGCAGTCTACTTGTTTTAAGACAACAGCTGATGTATATAAAGTCCAGATGATGGTGAGAAATAATCTTTTTATTTATGAAGTCAACTTTCAATCCATGAAGAGTATATGTTGGGTGGATATCTAAGAATGACCCTTTCTCTGGTCTTACCTTCCTTTAATCCCCCACTGTCCTTTCTATCTTTCTTCCTCCTCATCCCTTTCTTCAGGTCCATGCCTCACCCTAGAGAATAATATCTTAATTTCACCATGTGCTGCTGAAGAAGTCTTTTAGCTCTTATATTTTTCAGAGTAGCAATAACAAAGTAATAATACACTTGATCCTTGAACAACCTGGGTTTGAATTGAACAAGTTTGAAATCCACTTATACGTGGATTTTTTTTCAATACATAGGTACTACAGTACTACATGGTTTGAGGTTGGTTGAATCTGTGGATGAGGAACCCCAGAAAAGGAAGACCACCTGTACAGTTATATGTGGTATTTGATTACTGACTGCCAGCCCCCCTAAACCTCTGCATTGTTCAAGGGTCAACTGTAATACAAAATCTTTAGGATTGGATTCAACTGCAGAAACCACACGGCTTAAACAAGATAGAGATTTTTTTCTCTCTCTTCTAAAGCAGTTGAAGGGGGGCAGTCCAGGGCTGAGATAGTAGCATCTCTGAAGGGGCCAATGCTCCTTCAGTCTCTCTTCTCCACTTTCCTTCATTTGTCACTTCCATCTTAGAGGTCCAAGATGGCTGCTAGACTTCTGGTTCCAAGCAGAAAGTAGAAAGAAGGGGGAAAAAACAACAAGGGTATTTCTGCCAGTGGAAGTAGTCCCCTTTTATGTGGTTTCCCAGAAGCCTCATCCAATGATATTACATGTGCTGTGTGCTTTGCTGTTTAGTCGTGTCTGACTCCGTGCGACCCCATGGACTGACTGTAGCCTGCCAGAAACCTCTGTCCATGGAATTCTCCAGGCAAGAATACTGGAGTGGGTTGTCATTCCCTTCTCCAGGGGATCTTCATGACCCAGAGATTGAACCCAAGTCTCCAGCATTGCAGGTGGATTCTTTACCATCTGAGCCACCAGGGAAGCCTCTATTGGCAAGGATGAAAAGGAATGTTGTCTTTTAACTGAACACATTGCTGCCCTGATTGTCCTATTATTATGAGAAAAAAAAATAAAAAGGAAGAGAATGGATAATATTTAACCCAGTGGTTCAGAGTAGTGTCTGATTCAACTGTATGGCTTATTAAAATATAGACTATTAACTACCATCCATGAGGTCACAAAGAATCAGACATGACTCAGTGAGTGAACAACAACAAATTAACCCCTGGACTACCAGGGAAGTGGACACAGTTTCGATCCCTGGTCTGGGAAGATTCCACATGCTGGGGGGAACTGAGCCCATGTGCCACAACTACTGAGCCCACCCACCCTAAAGACTGTGCTCCTCAACAAGAGAAACCAGCAAGATCAGAAGCCCGCACACTGCAACTAGAGAGCAGCCCCAGCTCACAGCTACTAGAGGAAACTTGTGTGTAGCAATGAAGACCCTGAACAGCCAAAAGTAAATAATTTTCTTAAAAACACAGACCATTGTATCCCCAGAGTTTCTGACTTAGAAGGCCTTAAGAGGATACTGAGAATTTGCATTTCTAATGAGCGCCCAGGTGATGCTAAAGCTGCTGGCTTGGGGACCACGCTTGGAGAACTTGAAGAACCACTAGCATTTTCTTCTAAACAAGACAAACTTTTTTTTTCCTTCCTGATATTATCTATTTATTTTAACCTCAAGACATAATACTTTGGCCACCTGATGTGAAGAGCTGACTCATTTGAAAAGACCCTGATGCTGGGAAAGATTGAGGGCAGGAGGAGAAGGGGACGCCAGAGGATGAGACAGTTGGAAGGCATCACTGACTCAAAGGACATGGGTTTGGGTGGACTTCGGGAGTTGATGATGGACAGGGAGGCCTGGAGTGCTGTGCTTCATGGCATCTCAGAGTCGGACACAACTGAGTGACTGAACTGCACTGAACTGAACTGAACAAGACATTATTTTATAGACAAGTCCCAGACTCTTTACCAAAGAGACCCTTCCCATCAGAGACAGATGAGGGAAAAAGGATGTCAAGTCTTGCCAACAGAATCATGGCTGGAAACCTGCTCTTTCTCACCCTTAGGCAAACCAGAACATCTAAGCTGTTGTGTGGAGCTGAGAAGCAGACTGAGAGGGATGGGATTTTAATGGCATCAATTATGGACACGCAGCCAATGAAACAAGAGCTATAAATAGAAGCTAAAAAACAACTTGGCAAGTGAGGTCCCTGAGGACTAGGGAACTTCCTAAGGGTCACATAACTGGTCTTCCTTGCTATTGATGGTTCAGGGTTACTAAGTGGATTCATTGTAAGCAGAGAGATGGCATTATAGACTGACAGCTGACAGGAGTAGGGAGAAAAGGATCACAGGAGAACTTGAAGAACCACTAGCAGCTCCTCTAGCCTGCCGTAGGGACTTAATCCCCTGGATCAAAGTCCTGTACACTGCAGCCAGGGGCACTGCCTTCCTCTGCCCTCCCTTCTCGATTTCTCCTAGCTGTTTTTTGGTTTTCTAATTTGCAGAGTGAAGAAAGAAAACAAGGATTTTTTTCTGTGCCTCCACCTAAAGAAATAACGATCTCCAAATCCTTGGAGACTTGTAGGAAGAGTAGAGGAAAAATTAAAGAAACCCAAAGGAGAAGTGGAAAGTTGGGCCAAAGAAGTCAGAGGCCACTTGTCCAGTAGTATAGCAGCTCCTTCTGGGACTGTTTACCACACAGGCTCTTTTTTCTTATCATTTGGGGGAATTTTCTGTTTTGTTTTATTTTATGGTATAATTCCCATACAACCCATTCTCCTAATGGGGTCTGATTTGAATGTGATGATCTATGGTTCCAAGCTGGTTGTGTGTGTGTGTGTGTGTGTGTGCATTTTTAAAAAAATTGTTCATTGTCAAAAGGACAGTGTAGAGTCCTATGCCTTCATCTTCTCTTAAGGATTTAGGCCTCTGGAAGGTAACAACAAGCACTTCTAAATTCTAGATATTTGGAAAAGCTTTTTGTGGAAAACAGAAACTCAAAATTCATGTTAAGCTCATTTTAATTGAGTTGCAGTGTAATTTAGACCTTGAACTTCTTCAGCCAACCACATAACTAAGGAGAGAGGAATCCTCTTCTCATTCCTTCAGAGAGGAATCCTGCAGAACTCACTAAGAGCTATACGGATACAAAATGTTCACAGTAGAGCAGACCTTTACTGATCAGCACTTTCAGGGATAAGTGGTGATCCCTGAAAACGAATCCACTTTGAGGCACGGAAGTGAGTTGGCTGAAGGTCACCAGCAGTGACTTTCCAGTGTCTACACTGTCTCTTCCTAAATTTGTAAGGTCTGCACTTTGCTCTTCCCAAATCCTTTTTCTACTCATACCTCACTAGCCAGTATTTTAGGAATCTTCACAAAGTTCTGAAACTTCATAAATATTTTGGTAACTGGAGTTGTTTGTTTTAATTAATTAAAACAGTTCTGACTTTGCATCAGACATTGAGCTAGAGGTTAGGTTAGAGGGACAGTAAATATAAACACCACTTTCCCTGTCCACAGGGAACTCTTAGTCTATCACGAGAGATAAAGTGTACCCACTGCCAGCATGCCGTGTATTTAGAGCCTCTGCCATAGGAGACGCAGAGAGAAATAGATGGGGGATTCTGAGAATTGCTTCCCAGTGGGAGGAAGTGTTCATCGAAGAGGTGGCTTTTGGGCTGCCACAGAAGGTACCTGGAGATGTGCCCATGAACTAGACTGAAACAGGGAGGAGCCCACCGCGTGGATGAACAGAAGAGAAACCAGCTGTGACAAGGTGCATGAAGGACAATAGAGGATACAATGCGTAAAGGCAATTGATATGATACAAACACCATTCCTGTGGCATTGAAAAGCAAATTTATTAAAATAAAAACCCATGGATTCATTTGTTGCTGCCATAACAAAATATTACAGACTGGGTGGCTTAAACAACAGAAACTCCTTTTCACACAGTTCTGGAGGCCAGAAGTCCAAGATCAAGGTGTGGGCAGCTCTCGTTTCTCCTGAGGCCTCCCTCTTTGTCTTGCAGATAGCCACTTTCTTGCTGTGTCCTCATGTGATCTTTTCTCTGTATGCAGGCACCCCTGGAGTCTCTTCCTTGTCTTATAAGGACACTAATCATACTGGATTAGGGCCCCACTCTTAAGACCTCATTAAAACTTAATCATCTATTTAAAGGCCCTCTATCCATATATAGTCACATTCTGAGGTATTGAGGGTTAGGACTTCACATGAATTTTAGGAAGACACAATTCAGTCCATAGCAACCACTACTCTGTATAATTACACTCCTTCAAGATGGATTACCCAGAATTAAGAAAGCTTATTAAAACAGGCTACACATTTACTCTCCCACACATTTTCTCTGAATCTTTTATGCAAGTATATAAAAGTAGAGACTCAAATACTACATAAAATCTTAAGAAAACAACCCTGCATGTCTACACCTAGGAATTTACCCAAAAGAAGTAAAAAATATATGTCTACATAGAGACCTGTACAACAATGCTCATAGCAGTATTACTCGTGATAGCTAAAATGTGGAAACAACTCAGATATCCATCACCTGTTGAATAGATAGACAAAATATGGCTAACCCACATAATGGAGTACTATTTGGCTATAAAAAGGAATGAAGTACTGATATATACTACAACACAGATGTACCTTGAAAACATTATGGTAAGTAAAATAAGTCGTATGGAAAATACTACGTACCGTATGATTCTATTTATAGGAAATGTCCAGAAAAGGCAAATGTATAGAGACAGAAAGTATATCAGACGTTGCTTGGGGCTGGAGAGGTGAGTGAAGACTGAAATAAGTGGGCACAAATGCACTTTTTAAGATGAAGGAGAAGTTCTGAACTGGACTGTGATGGTTGCAGACCTCTATGCATTTACTAAAAAGCAATGAATTATATACTTACAATGGGTGGATTTTATGGTATGCAAAGTAAACTTCAGTAAAGCTGGAAAATATTTATGGGAAAAAGACATAGGAGACGTAGAAAAGATTACAAGACAATAACATGATCTTTAAAAACTTCCTATAATTAGGGAATCCAGCTGTAGCCTGCAGAAGGAAAAAGCCTACCCCTGATCCCAAGTGGGTCCCAGGTTCCACGCAGTGTGGGGTAGAATTCTGCAGCTCAGGGGCCGTGTATACTGTTTCTCATCCACTGACTAATTCCTAGTGAAGTCCAGCAAGTGATAAAATCCTGGAACAGCCGCCCTGGGAGGGCCCTCAATGACTGTCTTGTGCAAAGCTCTCATTTAATTGATGCCGGAGTGGAGGCTCAGAGACCTTTATATAACTGACTTGCTGAAGACACCACAGGCGGTGAACAGCCAGGTGGGACTCTATCCCAGGTGCCCTATTCCTGGCTCAGAGTCCTCCTCCACTGGGCTCAACCCACATCTCTTAGCCTCTCTCAGCCCTTGTTATCTCACCTGCAAATGAGGACAAAAAATATCTGCTCCTGCCTGTTTCACAGAGCTGGGCAAAGAGCAAGTGAGATCAGTGATGTGAAATACAAGCTTTCATAAAGCAGAAAGCAGAGTGCTGTTGTAGTAGTATTAGCAGGTCAATTGTGGGTCAACCTAGCTCAAAATCCAGACTCTAGATCTCCAAGAATACACTTCTAGGAAATGCATGTGTCTGTCCTGATGTGACCATAAATCTCTGCTTAAGGCTGCTGCTCCCCAGCATCACAAGGGGGTGGGGATAGGGCAGTTTAGCAGCATTCCTTTAATTTTCCAGAACATTCTCTCAATCCAGACCATCATTATCTTTCTCTTGTCCATCCATGACACCTTACCAAATTAGATGACAATGAGATTTAGTCTGTGTGCATTCAACTATGATGCCTCAAGTAACAGATGAAAATGAAGATTGTGTATAGATATCTATACCTAAAATTTATTTATTTTACCACAGTCCTGTGAAAACTTATCCATTCCTGTTGGGACACCATAAAGGACTCTGTGTGTCTGATAACACCTGGAGCTCCCCAAGACTGTAAACTAAGGGTATTTTGGGGTGTATTCATCCCTGCTAAAGAATCCCCTCAGTTCAATCCCCTTCCTTGAACCTCTTCCTGCCCACTCAGGGGTGGATCTCACTAGGAGCCCTCAGTGAAATGAGAGCCCAGCAAACCAGTCGTCGGCTGCCAGCCCAGAGAGAACACCAGGTGCAGAGCCCAGCACAGAATGTGATCCAGGAAAACACTTATAAATCAACAGGTCCCAGGGAGTGAAAGTACAGGCTAGCAAAAAGTAACAACAAAGTAGACACGAAACGTTAAATCAGACCAAACCAATAGCAAGCTAATTACTGTGGCCTCTGTAGAAAACCCAGGGTGAAGACTGAATGATAAGCCTGGGGAAAGCCTGAGAAGCCGCCTCACCTCCCACAACCAGTTACTTTTTATGTATTGGGAGGACTGGCTCCTTAACTGTGATATATGCTCCAAGTGTTTTCCCCCATTGTCTTAGGGCTTTGACATGTTTTTTTTTTTTTATTTCACATGCAAATATATTTTACTTTTCAGTCCAAATTATCTGTCTTTTCTTTTGTTGCATCTGGATTTTGAGCTGTATTTAGAAAGCACCTTCTCAAACTTGCATTATAGAGAAAGTCACCCACATTTTCTTCTAACACTTTCCTCTAACACTTGATCCATCTGGAGTTTATTCTTGAATATGGCTATCCAGTGGCCCTCCTAACATTCATTTATAAAGTTCAAGATACCATCTGTATCATGTACTAAATCTCCATTTATATTTGGGTCCTTTTCTTGACTTTCTATCCTACTCCATTGGTGTCACTATCTATCCAAGTGCCAGTATCACACTATTTTAATTATAGAGGCTTTAGTACATTATGGAGTAGGAAATGGCAACCCACTCCAGTTTTCTTGCCTGGAAAATTCCATGGACAGAGGAGCCTGGTGGGCTACAGTCCATGGGGTCACAAAGAGTCGGACACGACTGAGTGACTGAGCATACCTGAGCATAGTACATTATAATATCTGGTAGACAGCTCTCAACTATTCTTGCATGTCTAGTTTTGTTTTTCTGTGTGAACTTTAGTATCAACTTGCCTAGTTCCAGAAAAAAGGCTTATTGGTATTTTTATTGGGAATCATATTAACTTAAAAAGAACTTACATCTCTATGATCCTTATGATATGAAACCATGTTATCCAAGAACCATTTCTTTCCATTTGTCCAAGTCTACTTGTATGCCTTTCAAGAGTATTTTGAAGGTTTTTTCTATATAAAATCTGCAAATTATTTTTAAGTTCATTCCTAAGTGTTATATCTTTTTTTTGTTGCTACATCCCATTACTTGTTGAAGCCACGCTGATCCAGGCACTTGATCTCGGGTTCTCAATAAGGAGTAGCATATTCTTTTCCACCCCCTCATTTTGTTTTCCCTTGTCTCCTTGGCATTGAGGGTCTCTCTATTGACCATGTTGGGAGAATAAGAAATAATAGTAGGTCTAAGGTTTAAGACAAGACGACATAAGACAGTGGTGAATAAGGTCTCCAGGTCTTAGCAAGAAAGAATTCACATCTGTCTGGAGGCAAAGATAAGAAGTTGCAGGACTCTCGCATATTTAAAAATCTTAAATTGGATTTAACTGGTCTGCTTTTCTCAGTCAAGTAAACTCTATCAATCTTCATGACATCTTAGACAGTCTTCTAAATCCTCTTTCCTCTTCCTGGTCTGATATAATACAGTATACTTATGAGTAATAGTATTGAGTTGATAAATCCCTTCTATAAATTCTCCTTTCCTAGTATTTCCCTAATACTTTCATAATCTAAACTCCATGTGGCCAGAGGAATCTCTGATAGATCGTTGTCTCAGAGAGTCTCCAAGGCTATCTGCAGAAGCATGTTAGAGCCAGGCCCCGTGACTTGTGGTACACATCTCAGGCTGTGCATTTCTGTCAGATTTCAGACTCAGGGGTCTCCAGCTGCTCTCTCAGGTGTGGTTGGTACACGGTCCTTCTAAAACCAAGACCAGTGGCTAGATTTTACTCAAGGCCAGCTTGAGCTCTCCTCTCTCCCAGCACCTTTCTTCCAAAGGTACTTTAATCCCTTGGACCCAAAGAGGACTAAGTAAGAAATCTAGACAGGTCACAGGAAATGCTATGTTGAAAAAGCAATTGGAGACTCTAAGCCTTGGCAGGAATGAGAAGCAAGACCCCTGCTGGGCCCTTCGCCTGTAACACCTCCTTCTCAATCAGTTTCAATGCTGAACTCCTAAACACCCTTCAAGATCAAGTCTAACCATAACCTTTGGTACATAATTCTTCATGACACTCCTCCACCTCTCGAAGATGCTCCCTCATCTGTTTTCCCAATAAATTTTAAACATGTTTCTATTATCATTTTAACCACACTTCACTACAATTCTTTCATTATTTATTTATATCCTCTCTCTACCAACTAGGATTCAGATTCCTGGAGGACAGAATGTCTTTCATTCATCTCAAGATCCTCGAGATACAGCAAATAAATTAAACTGACCAGAGGAAGAGACTTAAACTTATTTTTTCTGTTCACTGTTTGAGATCCATTAGTTACAGTCTCAGCAAGAAACAGTGCTTGTGAGTATTACCTGGCTCTCATTTGCACCATGAGACCCAAGGTGGAGCTCTCTGATGGAAGTATGCAATGAGCTCCGAAGCATGGCTCCCTTTCAGTCTACTGGTGAATTCTTAGTTGGAAAAATGTGAACTAGGGCTTCTCTGGTAGCTCAGCGGTAAAGAATCCACCTGCCAATACAGGAGACACAAGAGATGCATGTTCAGTCCCTGGGGTTGGGAAGCTCCCCTGGAGAAGGGAATGGCAATCCACTCTAGTACTCTTGCCTGGAGAATTCCATGGACAGAGGAGCCTGGCATGCTACAGTCCATGGGCTCCCAAAATAGTAGGATGCAACTTAGTGACTAAACAACAACAATGAAATGTGAACTGTTACGAGGATTAAGTAAGATAATAGATCTAAGATACACGTGAAATATTAATTAAAATATTAGTAAAATATCAGTAACATACTGCAGACTGATAAGAAAAATCAGAGGACAAAGAGTAGAGCTATTAAGTGAAAGGAATTCCCATAATAAATTGCTATGTGACCCAACAATAGTTCCCCTCCTTTTCCCCTACGACTGCATATAAGATGAGCTTCCCTGGTAGCTCAGTGGTAAAGAAACTGCCTGCCAAATGCAGGAGAGGTGGGTTCAATTCCTGGGTCAGGGAAGATCCCCTGGAGAAGAAAATGTCAACCCACTCCAGTATTCTTATGTGGGAAAGCCCATAGTCAGAGGAGTCTGGCTGGCTACTGTCCTTGGGGTCCTGAGAGTCAGACACGACTTAGTGACCAAACCACCACCACCACATATAAAATGGGTGATACCACACGTGTGACATATTCTCAGGGACTACGCCTATGGACGGGCATGCAGCTAGGGATACATGCAGATGACAGGCAATTTCAGGTGCATTTGCTGGAACTCTCTATGCCCTTTCCCCATGTCTCCAGAAAACACCCTGAAATGTCTGTGAATAAGAATGGCATAGTGATGAAAATAGCACATCTACTCTAATTAATTTTTAACACACAAAACTCCGTTCTTCGTTATTACTAACACATTACTCCAGCATACATCTGTTTTGACACATCAGAATTCTGTGAAACCCAGTTGCTAAGGTCCATTTTGACCGACCCTGGGAACTTACGGCTGACCACTGTCACACTGGGAGATGTTCACAAACTCTTCCGCACACGACGTTAATTATGAATGGCAGACTCTGACCCATGTGTCATCAGAATATTCTCATGCATAGTCATGACACAGAATGAAGCTGCACTGTCCCTAACATGTTTTAAAGCTCAGGGTCCTGGCAGGAAAGAGATGGCAAACTCAAAAGGGGATGTAGAAGAGGGTTTGATGAAGGCACTGTTTAAAAGGCTTGGGTGGGTTTAAGATAAGCCAACAAGGATGGAAACGAAATTGGGCTTATGCCAACAGGAAGTTGATAGTACCTACTTCTTGAAGGAGTGAGCACAGAATCAGCTACTGGAACCCAAAGAGGTTGTCAGAAGAGGCTGTCAGAAGAGGCTGCCTGGGAGATGCAACTGCCAACAAGCCCTGCCCAGTGGCAGTGAACCAGGGGAGTAAGTAGAGCATCCCTGGTGGCTCAGATGGTAAAGCATCTGCCTGCAATGTGGGAGACCTGGGTTCAATCCCTGGGTTGGGAAGATCTCCTGGAGAAGGAAATGGTGTACACCAGTGTTTTTCTTCTTCCCCTTCCTCTGACTCCACTGGCCAAACCCAGATGGAATTCGGAGGGTGTGGACCATAGATGCAGTCCTTAAATGTAGTCCTCTCAGACAGAGCAGGCTGAGGGATGCAAAGAGTATCTGGGGAGACAAATGGAAAACATCCAGCACAGAAGCCAACTAGCTTTTTTCTTCTTGATTCTGCATTGTGATTTGGAACCTATTTTTCAGAGGTACTAGACACAATTAGAGTCGTTTTCTTTCCGGCCTGAAGGAGAAAGCCCTTTTTATCCGCAAAACTAAAAAGAACTAGACTCACAGGTGTTCAACTAAACCCTGGCAATACACGACCTCATCCCCAACCTAAATGAAAAGAAATCTCAGTTGTGTTTCCCAGGCCACTGTTACTAACTTTTGTCATGAAAATTCGAAATGTATTATTTTCTTTATCTCTGTTTTCAGGTCATCTGCTGAGCAGAATGGAAAAGATAAGCCTTTACAGAATTTACTCTAAAGAGAAGGAAAACCCTGAAAAAGAATGGAAAGATTACAAAGGGATGTTTTTCACCCTCTCTTTTAATTCTTGTCGTATGTACTCAATAGGATTTTGATGGCTGACAGAACTAAAAGTCCCAGTATTCCCTTTGATGATGGATCTCCAGCTCCAGCTGGAATCCTTCTCAAGAGGTCAAACTGGCCCTCCTTGCTGGGCAGGTGGATGCTCCACTGTCGGCTTAAGCTAGCTCATCCTGAAGTTTTGAAAGGACATCAAGTATTTACACTTTTTAGTACTACATTTTTATTTATTGTTAAAATAATAATAATAATATATTGTGAGTTGTGTTATTAGTCACTCATTCGTGTCCGACTCTTTGCGACCCTACAGACTGTAGCCCACCAGGCTCCTCTGTTCATGGGATTCTCCAGGCAAGAATACTGGAGTGGGTTGGCATGCCCTTCTCCAGGGGATCTTCCCCACCCAGGGATCAAACCTAGGTCTCCCGCTCTGCAGGCAGATTCTTCACCGTCCGAGTCACTATTAATCACATATAATTTGGAAAGTACAAAAAATATTTTTAAAAGAAAATAGAAGCCTTGTGTATTCTTACTTAACAGTGGCAACTCTTGTTAACATTTTCTTACAATGTCTTTCACTATTTTTATACATAGATTTCCCAGCTAGGCATTACACACACAGTTCTGCATGGTCCTTTATTATGATTAATATTATAGAACAATATTCCCCACATCATTCAGCAAATTTTAAAATAACAAAATTTAAAGACTGTAGAACCCCTTATATATGGATAATATTTTAGTTCATGGGGGCTGCTATAATAGAATACCATGGACTAGATGACTGAAACAAACGTTTATTTCTCATGGTTCTGGAGGCTGGAAGTCCAAGATCAGGATACAGATTGCCCGCTGTCAGAAAATGGACCGTTCCTATGAAAACTTTCATAAGCCAAAACGGCGTAAAGTGAAGAAACAATAACCTTTTCCCATATTTTTCCTAAAAGTGAAAATCCTGTAGGATTTCTTTCAGTTAGCAAAAACACGTACATATAGGTCTTCCCTACAAGTGAAGTGGTGTAAAGTGAACTTCTGTAAAGCAAGCAGTACCCATATCAGTATGGCCAGGTTCTGCTGAAGGCCTTCTTTCTGGTTTACAGATTGCGGTTCTCTCCTGCATCCCCACACGTGACAAGTGTGAGAGCTAACGCTCTTCCTCTCCTTGTAAAGGCACTAATATCACAGGCCTCCACGCTCACGACCTAATTACCTCCCAAAGGCCCCACCTCCCAGTACCATCCAGCTGGGGGGTAGGCTTCAACACATGGACGAAGAGACACAAACAGGCAGTTCATAGCAGATGTTTAACCCCAGCGTATTTAACTCTTTTATTATTGCCCAGTTAGGTTTTCCCAATTTCCCAAGCTCTAAACGAGATTGCAGTGAAACACCTTGATTTGAAATTTTTAAGAAATCTATGATACATTTCTGAAAATAAAGTTCTTGAAGCAGACTGGGAAAGTTTCACTTCAGATCTTGCCAAATTGTAATCCAAGAAGATTGTGCTAATATACATTCCTGACCACAGTGTACAAGAGTGCCCGTTTTTTTATTTTATTTATTTTTTTAAACAGAATCTGGCTGATACTGAGTAATGGAAATTGTGTTTATCTCTGTCAATGGAAAGTTTTCTTGTTTTAACTGACGTTTCTTTGTTCAGTGAGGTTGAACATTTTTTTCACATGCTGTAGGCCATTTAACTCCTTTCTTTGTGAATTGTATATTCCTGCAGTTTGGCAGCTAAATTTACTTCTAAAGTTTTGTTCCTCTCTGGAGAATCACAAAACGTTGTACAACTTTATTCCAGTTCATTGAGTGTTTTCAGATGGTTGGTTGCTTTTAACAGAGTGAGCTGATTCCAAATATGTCATTTCAGTTTGGGTTTTGACAGAGAAAGGCTATATGTTCCGTTGAATGCTGCCCAGACTGTTTTCCAAAACCATAACTAAAGCTATCTTAATTGTCTCTCTGAATATATTAAAATACACAGTAGCCCACAGTTTTCAGTTCATAAATCCAAAGCTCTTGGAAACACGTTTCTTTTGTGGGCCTCTCTAGGCCTAATTAGGACTATATGATCCTTTTTAGGTACTGGAAGAGTGACCAAAAAACAGTCTGGTCAAGCACAGGTCTTTGACATGTATTCTCAACTTGATACGAAGCCCAGAAATGTTACTACAATGTGTTCTTGAGAGCCTGGAAGCTTCCCTACCATTTCTATGGTAGGTGAGTGATAATGAGATTATTCCTATGCTTGGGCACACCTGTCAGTAGCTACTAGAAGATAGTGATCCTAAGGAGGGACCACGAAAGCCCATGGCAGTTAAGTTCGTAGAATGATTTTCCGTTGCAAGTTGACTAGGAGTAGCAAGGAGCATTTGCTCAATGCCTTCTGTCTTACAGGGCATTTTCTCATACACAGTCTCATTTGATACGCACCACCAGCAAACGGAATGTTTGATACCATCCCCCTCATTTTTCAGGGATAAGGGACTTGCTCAAGTCACACAACTAATATGTTCAAGCTCCTGGCTTCTGTCTGTGGACCTGATTCTAATTCTAATCTCCTCCTGCTTTGCGACTTTGTTTCCCGAGAATCCTGTAGAGGTGGAATCGGATCATGGGAACAAGAAAAGAAAAGTGAACAACAGCAAGAAGTCACACACACACAGCCATGGTCACTCCCCCATTCAATGGTCTGGAGAGAAGAAATAAGAGAGTTGTGTATTCTTCAATGAGCAGTTCCATGCTTGGTCTTTGCATATGCCTCTCATTTCATGGCTATCATTAAAGTACTCATCTATCCTGTGTCCCATTGAAAACCTTGACTTTCCTTTCTTTGCTCTGTCAACCCAGCTTGAACTTTAACAACATTATGGTCATTCCTGACGGTAAAATATTCTGTGGGATTTGCTTAGGCCAGAGCACGTGGACAGACAGTTGGATGAGAAAACCGGAGTAACCACATTGTCGTGAACAGTGTCATTTCTGCTGAAAGACCTACTGTCTTTCCTCATCAGCATCACATTTGCCAAATGTGAGGAATTTTGAGGCTGAACATACATGTAAGAAGCCTTACAATGGTGGGGCCAATGGTGGCCCCAATAGTGTGTTTGGAAATTATTTCTCACAACTTTTCCCTTCTCAGTGGGGACTTGGCTGCTTGATGGTGACTAAAGATAAGTATAAGTGTGTGTCTATGCAGATTCCTAAAAATGGTTGAACTTCCTGGAGAAAAGGAATTTTTACTCTAAATCCCTGTCTTCATTACCAGGAATATGCAAAGCAATAGACCGGTCTCAGTCCTACAGAGACCAGACTATTAGAAGATATCATGTGGTTTCTATTCAGAAAGCCTCACTCAGAATGTCAGAGAACCCACGAAAGCCCAGGTGAGCAGAGGCTCTGAGTAGTCCATACTAAAGCCATCACAACTACCCAGGCATTTGCCCTGGAGTCATTATCTGTGGGTGCGCATCTATTGAAGGACTGGCCAGAGTTTCAGTAATGGTAGTTCTCCCCTGGTTACCCCTTGAGTGTTTGTCGCCCAGTCACGTCTGATTCTTTACGAACTCACAGACTGTAGCCCGCCAGTCTCATCTGTGCATGGAATTCTTCAGGCAAGAATACTAGAGTGGGTAGCCACTCCCTTCTCCAGGGGGTCTTCCCAAGAGAGTAATCGAACCTGTGTCTCCTGCATTGCAGGCAGTTTCTTTACCATCTGAGCCACCAGGGAAGCCCTGGTTACCCCTTGGTTGAATATAATATAGGAATGAGAGAGTCTTGTTATTCCCACTCTTAAAAGGACTGCTGAACCACCTCAGTGCTGTGATGATCAACGAGGCAAAAGTAGAGATAAGATGGAAATTTGGGCAGCTCTGCTGTGGTTGTAGAATTGCATGATTCCCTCTTTCTCCACCTCCTATACTTTCTGCCCTGGTGAATGGCATCCTTCTAGAAAAGCCTCCAAGATGGTGGAAGAATGGAGATTAGGATTGGGACTGTTGAGTTTCCTGGCTCTCACTCCTGCGCTCCATGTCACCCCACTGTATCCCCCTAACTGGGAAAGTGTTTAGCAGTCCTGAGCGAAATGTTTGCAAAATGAAGTCTGTAGAATTTGGCTCTTTAAAGTTTAATGACTCTGAAAAAAGAAAATATCTTTACTTAAGAGGCATTTCTCCCCCTGTCAAACAGCAAGATCTACCTATTAACTCACGTCTCCACATCTTTTAATTCACAGCATGAAAGTTAGGTTTGGTACAGCAGGTAGGGACATGTGTATAAAACTATCATATTAACGTGACAGTAAAGGTAAGACAGGAGGCGTTCTCCTGCCTGCAGGAGTCCAACATGCCAGCAAAATGCCTTCAGAGAATTGTGCAGCTCAAATGCAATTCCATCAGAGCTGCCCATTTTCAGGCACATGATGAAGGTCAAGTGCTATCTAGGGATACGCTGGATATTTTCTTGGGAAGTGCTAGAGTTCTCCCGTTAACTTTGTACCCATTTTCCATTCTTTCTAACATTTAAAGATAAAGTAACTCTCATGAGCAAATTTAAACTTTTTCAAAATTAAAAATGCCTCTCAAGACATTCAACATATTTATGTTGGTATCACATAGTAATCAAACAAACCTGAGATAGAAGTGGTCATTTTTTTCTGACTTCTATAAAATGTATGCTTATACTTAACCATATCCGTGATCCTTTCTTTCTTCATCATGGAATCACCACTGTTTCACATGAGACAAACATTTTCTGATTTTTTAAATGACAGTGGCAATTATATTAGTAAATAGTATATCATTTATGGCATGTGCTATTTACATAACCCAGTTTCTAAACACAACTAAAATTCATTTTTCTACTATAAGAGTGCATTACAGAAAGTGTTTATTTTATATACCAAAATATATTCCAAAATATTCCAAAAATATTCCACGAAATTGACAGTCTATCTTTAAGCTGCCATTCTTCCACTGACATTGGGGTAGTTTAATACTCCTAAAATCCCAAGATGATGTACAGAGAACTATCAGATTTAGATTTATGTTCACGCCACATTTTTATTAGCAACAGGTGAGACTGGTTACTTTGGAAGGTCAAACATCTGTCTTTACTAAGTAACAAAGATTACACTAGACTTTTCAATTAGGTGACCTGATTAATCCCACTTCCTCCCCACCCCTACATGTTTTTTAATTAATTTGACTTATGCTTCTGAGATTTGCATACCATTAAGATCTGATTAATACAGTATCTCCAAAAATATGTTGGCCAAGAAAATTTGAAAATCATCTGAACTAGTTAATAGGTAACTTTTATAACTGCTGCAGCTGCTGCTAAGTCGCTTCAGTCGTGTCTGACTCTGTGCAACCCCATAGAAGGCAGCCCACCAGGCTCCGCCGTCCCTGGGATTCTCCAGGCAAGAACACTGGAGTGGGTTGCCATTTCCTTCTCCAATGGATGAAAGTGAAAAGTGAAAGTGAAGTCGCTCAGTTGTGTCCGACTCTTCAAAACCCCATGGACTGCAGCCTACCAGGCTCCTCCATCCATGGGATTTTCCAGGCAAGAGTACTGAAGTACATTGCCTTCTCCCAACTTTTATAACTAATCCATGACAATACCAACTTTATGATTAAATTTTCTTAAGTAATTTAGTTATAGGGTTTCTTAAGTTTTTAGAAAAAAAGTTATTCTGTACATTAATTAATCATGATTATACTTACTCCTTATTCTGGATAAAATACTTATAAGGAAAAAAGAGAACAGCAATGGCCATTTTCACCAATCCAAAAACTGTGGTTACTTGATTTCGTGGGACTTCTCTTGTCACTCCTATTTTTAATTTGTAAAAGTCAGTGTCTGTACTAACTGAAAGCTTGCCGGCTTCAGTTTAGTTCCCATCCTGCTAACCTGTAATCAAATAGTCCCATTATCACTTTGTTTTATCCAGTGGGAGCAATGGGGGCCCCAGTGTCATCATTACCATCTGCGGCAAGCAGCACTCTGGGAATTATCTGTGTGAAGGCAATGGCACCCCACTCCAGTACTCTTGCCTGGAAAATCCCATGGACGGAGGAGCCTGGTGGGCTGCAGTCCATGGGGTCGCGAAGAGTTGGACACGACTGAGTGACTTCACTTTCACTTTTCACTTTCATGCATTGGAGAAGGAAATGGCAACGCACTCCAGTGTTCTTGCCTGGAGAATCCCAGGGACAGGGGAGCCTGGTGGGCTTCTGTCTATGGGGTCACACAGAGTCGGACATGACTGAAGTGACTTAGCAGCAGCAGCAGTGCTGATAAATCCAGGAACTGACTGTACTTCTCAAAGGTGGGGCAAATCACCACTGTTTTACCCAAATATTTTATGCGAATATAAGCCTCACACTTTTTTCTTCAGTTTCCCCTATTGCAGATAATTAGATGGCCTCCCTTCCTGAGCTACATGAGCATTTTAGGAAACAAGTTATTCTTTCTGCTGTTAAGGTCCTGAATAGATCATTGTATTATTCAATTCTTAGAAATGGTTTTGTAACACCCGGGGTTTCATCAATTTCTCAAAAAATCCTCAAAGTGAAATGAATTTTATATCCAGTTAAATATTTAAAACGAGCCTCCTGACACTTTCAGAGCATGAGGTAACCATGAACTCTAACAAATGACATTAGGACATCCCACTTCTCAGCAAGTTGGGACTGTCTGTACTAAACAGCACGCCTGACCCCTGGAAGGAAAACCAACTCCCCCTGGTGACTAATTCACAACCAGGAAGTAATCTCTCCACTGAGAGCCTGTGGATCAACAAAGACTGTTCTCAGTGTCCTCCCCGGGCTGCCGAGACCAGGGAAAGGGTGAGGGAGGACGCCCTTTCTGCAGGCAGAACACCCGCCAGGCTCCCGCAGGGGCTCTGCAGAAGGAGATGCTCCTCTAAAACTGCTCAATTACTCAGGGTAATGCTCTGAATCTTCAAACATCACAATGAGCTAGTTTTAAGCAATATTTTAAGTAGACTTCAGGTTTCCAGTAATCCGGTGGATAAAGGAGCCCTGAATGACTATTATCCCACAATATACTAGGAAGAGAAAGGAGTCCCTTGTTGGCTGGCCTCTCCTCTCTGGCCCAGCTGGCCCCTTCTCCTCCCTCAGGTCAGCTGGTCCTGTGACAGACCATCCCCATCTTCCTTGCTCCTTATTACATCATCCTAGCTGGTTCCTTCACAGGTCTACTGTTGATCCATAATTATTCTGTTTACTTAGTCTATCCTCTCCATACAAACACAAGCTTCAGAAGACTAAGTGTCTGCCCACCCTTGTCTCTGCCTTAGCCCCTGTGTCTGACACCATGCCTGGCACAGAGCAGATGTTCAATGTGTGGTAAATGATGAATGTTCTAAATGATAAGCAGGCAAACCTATACCCTCCGAGCCCCTGTTGACCAGTGCTCTTGGGTGTAGGACATATTGTAGACTAGATCAAGCAATAAAATGGTGACCTACAGAACATTACTTTCCTGAGTATTCACTCTGGCCTAAACAAACATAAGGAACCCTGAGGAATTACCCTGCAAGGCTGATTTAGTAGAATCATTGGCACTTGTGTGAAATTTTAGAGAATAATATTCGAAGCACAGATGCTGTTTTTAAGAACTTAACACCAGGAAAAACGTTCTGGGGCTAACTCTGTGGGAATGAGTCCCTTTTCATGTCATGGGTGATGTATGAACTGATGGCTCATGAAAGGTGAAGCTCAGACTAAGTTATCGGACTTTTTCCTTCTGAATTATAGCTCACCAAGCAGACTTGACCGATCATAGTCACTGACAAAAGCTGAGCAGTCTGTGGGCTTGTTTGTGTTACCAAAAAAAGTGACAATATGGCCCAATTTAGGGCCTACAACCCCGCATAACTAAACAAATTCTCCTACCAGTCCAAGTTGACGTTCACCTAAACCAGGCTGGATTTATGAGAAGCAAATGCCAAGGACAGCCAATCAGTCTACAGTGCTTGTTTGGGGTCAAGCTGCTTTAAAAAGCCACAAATTAGGACCCTCTAGAAGCTGCAGAGGAAGAAACCTCTTTAAATGATGCAACTAGATTTCTGGCATCTGGAGCTCACTCGTGTTGGGCAAGGCTGTTTGCAGTCGTAAGGGAAGTTCACAAGGTCACCTAGAGCCACCTAACCAGGAAGCATCTCACAGAGGCAGAAAGACTCAATAACTCAGAATCCAGGAGGGCTTCTGCTCGGCTGTGGACTTTTAATGACAACATTCATCACTGAGTAAAGGGTTTCAAGGACAAAGATCTCCTAGAAAAGGCAAGTTTACCTGAACTGTGGGCAGGTCCCAAGATGGGGGTCCACTGGGCCGAAGACACTGGACTTCCTCTCCTGAGGGCAAAAATAAACATTTGTGGGGGAAAGGAGCTGCACAAAAATTTAGATCTTTTTTACTGCTACAACTTCTGTGTTAAAAAGAATGGGAAAAGTTCCAATTAAATCTGCCTCCCATCCTCTTGCAGAAATAAATTGTATTTAGGTCCCAAGTGGGGTAGAATTTCTACATCCATCTTCTCTCAGAAAAGTGTTTCCTATCCTTTGTTGGGGAGGGCCATCACAGAACCCCATTAATGCTGTGGAGCCTCTAACTGGAGAAATGTAAACCAGTTTCAGGGGCCCATGCACTCCCACTTAAAACCCATTTGTGGACCCACTAGAGATCCTATAAGGATAATATAAGAGATCCTATAAAGATCATAGAGATCCTATAAGGATAATATAATTATTGGAACAGAAGTGTCCCCCTTTGGGGTCAAAACTGGAGGATGTTGTCAAGAAGAGACTTTATAGAGCAAAAGATAGGAGAGAAGGAAAGAGAGACATACTTGCTCTGTGCTCCCCATAAAGCTAGATTTCTGAGTCCCTATACAAAAGTTAATCAGATGCAATGACACACAGGAATGACTTGGCAGGAGGGAAACTGGAAAAATGCACCCCATTGTTTGGCTACTAGAGTGGTTTCTGGTAAGGTCCAGTCACTGTGTGTGATTCCCCTTCTGCTTTCTGAAATTATAAGTGGTTCAACGAGGTTTATGGCTAAAAATAACAGCCATGATAGGTACACTGAACACTAGGAGAGGTGCTTCACTGCTGTAATCATTGAGATGGTATTAATACTGTTATTTTACAGGTGAAGCCATAGACTATGGAGTTGGGGAAAAGTAGCATTTTTAACACCCTCTACACTCATTATTGAATAAAATTCAACAGTCCTGAAAGTTGTATATTAATATGACAATTTTATTAAGAGAGAACTGAGTTTAGAAAGTTTAGATATTTTCCCAGGGTCACACAGCTAGCAAGTGACAGAGAGCTAGGAGCTGACCCCTGAAGTGGTTGACCCCCAAGTCCCTCCTCTCTCATTCAGCGGCACCACTCAGCCAGCGAACTTAGTTTCTGCTCTTCCAGGAACATCTGCATCCCAGAGCATACTTCCAGATTCCCAGTCTTTTTATGGTACAGCCCTGGGGTCTGTCACCTCTCCCTGTTGAATGTCAGATCATCAGAGCAGCCATATATTTTCTTGTTTCATCTGTTCAGACACCCTGGAAGAAGATATTATTGGCACCATTCTGTAGCAAGAAAACTGGTCTTAAAGAGATAGTGTCTTATTCAAGGTCACGGAGCTGGGCTTCTATCTCCAAACTTTGTTCTTCTTATCATATTGTTCGGCTCCATCAAGAAACTGAGGACTCACTTTGAGCAGCAGTCTCTTTAATGAGCGTTAGTCAGGTCTTTGCCATCTGGGGGTTGGTGTGCTAGCCTGCACACCATTCGTCCCCATAGTCCAATCCCCAGCTCCAAGATGCTTTGGTGTTTGCTTCACCAAAGGCCAGCTCCGTTAGAAAAATGGAGTGTGCTTAGAGTGTGCTCAGCCTCAGAAAAGTAAGCCTTTAGTGCTGAAGCTGTGGTTGCTTTTGTAAAGCTGAATGGATGCATCAAAGGGCACCCAATGTTGCAGCTCTTAACAAGAGAGCCACAGAAGGACTTTGCCAGCCTTCCCAGGTCTTCCTTCCATATTACAGCTGGTGGTCCAGAGGGAAGGGCGATAAAGCATGGTAGTTAGGAGAATACATTTGATACCAGGGGCTTCCCTGGTGGCTCAGATGGTAAAGCATCTTCCTGCAATGCAGGAGACCCGGGTTTGATCCCTGGGTCGGGAAGATCCCTGGAGAAGGAAATGGCAACCCACTCCAGTACTCTTGCCTAGAAAATTCCATGGACGAAGGAGCTTGGTAGGCTACAGTCCACGGGGGTTGCAAAGAGTCGGACACAACTGAGCTACTTCACTTTCACTTCTCTTTACTTTGCGACAGTGTCCTCTCACAAGCTGGGTCACCTTCAACAAGCTACTGAACCTCTTTGTGCCTCAGCTTCCTCATCTGTACAATGGGACAGATACGTCATAAGGTTGTTAGGAGAACTACTGGAGAAGAATCTTGAGAGTCCCTTGGACTGCAAGGATATCAAACCAGTCAACCCTAAAGGAAATAAACCTTGAATACTCATTGGAAGGGTTGATGCTGAAGCTGAAGTGCCAATACTTTGGCCACACAATGCGAAGAGCCGACTCATTGGCAAAGACCCTGATGCTGGGAAAGATTGAGGGCAGGAGGAGAAGGGGGTGACAGAGGATGAGATTGTTGGATGGCATCACTGACTCAGTGGACATGAGTTTGAGCAAACTGTGGGAGATAGCGAAGGACAGGGAAACGGTGTGCTGCAGTTCATGGGGATCTCAAAAAGTCGGACACAACTTAGTGACTAAACAATAACAACAACATCTGAAAAGCACCTGGGGAGTGCCAGGGAAATGTTGGTTAAATAAAATATGCACAAACCTGGGGCAAGCTGCTGTGGCCTGGTATATGTTACTCCCAGAGTAAGTCAATCTATTGTCTAGAACTCTCTTTAGTCATAAAGGGCAGAGTCTAGAACTTGGCAACCGTGGGAGCAGAGGCTGGATGCTGACTTTCTCAGGCCTCCTGAAGCACAGCCCAGCTGATGCCCATCTTCGCTGTAGGCCAAGCAGCTGATGCAAATCTTAGCCTGGCTGGTACCTTCCAAGGGGTTGGTTTGTCCCAGGCACCCTCTTGTTCTAAGCCCCACGATGCCCATCTTGCTGCTGCTGCTAAATCACTTCAGTCGTATCCAACTCTGCGACCCCATAGACAGCAGCCCACCAGGCTCCCCCATCCATGGGATTTTCCAGGCAAGAGTACCTTCTCCGATGCCCTTCTTAGCTTGAGGGAAAACGAAAGAGACTCAGAGCCCAGCAGCCACTGAAGCCCTGGTTTCAGGATCTACCTGAGAGGTGTGGTAGGTTCTGGGGCCCCATGCACAGCCGCTTGGAAGGCTGAGTGAGGACATGTCCTTTCCCAGAAGCCCGGGCTTCTCCCTCAACACATCTACTGTTTCCTCGCTGACAGGAGGAAATCTATCTCAAGTAGCTCAAGACGCTATCTCAAGTAGCGTCCTGACGACCTAGGGGAGGGCTCTGCTTCTACACTCGGGTAGTCAGTGAGCACTTCCACACTCTTGCAGGGAAAGGTCACTGCTTGGGTTAACAGCTTCTCATCCCCCTCCCACCCAGGCCGCCCGGCCCCACTGTCTACAGGTCATGGTTCCTACCGCACTGAGATCTGAGGGGCAAGAGACCCCCTCTGGCTTGTGGACCAACCTCAGTCCTGAAGCAGCGAATTCCTTCAAGTTGGACACCAACCACTTCAACCATGAGGGCTGCAGCTGAAGCTTCTCAGGTGTGGCACCAGGTTCGTCCCTGCCCTCTGAGCAGCCCTCTGAGCTCAGGAAAGAAGAGGGCAGACTTAACCTATAACCCCCCAACCAGTGTAAAGGAACCTGTCCCAGAGCTCTCCTTTTCTTTTTGGCGGTGGTTTAGTGACTAAGTCATGTTCAGTTCTTTGTGACCCCACGGACTGTAGCCTACCAGGCTCCTCTCTGTCCGTGGGATTTTCCAGGCAAGAAAACTGGGGTGGGTTGCTGTGGAGAAAGTACCCGACAACATGGCATCAGCCAGGCTCTCCTGCTCTGCTCTCTCATGGCCTCACACCTTATATTCTGTAAACAACTATATTGCTGACCTTGGTAGCACTGGGCCTGCGTGCCCACTGGCCAAGGGCCACTTTTGTCTGTCCTGTATATCAGTAGTCTTTGAAGACTCACTGCTGCTGCTCTGCTGCTGCTGCTGCACAGAGAAAATAAACTTGTCTGCAGTCCCCACAGCACCCTGAGTCTTCTTCCAGCTTCCCTGGCTGCGCCTAATCTACCCTGGGTCCAGTGAACCATGTGAGCGGCAGGACAGCTACCATTTCCTTCTCCAAGGGATCTTCCCCACCCAGGGATTGAACCTGGGTTTCCTGCATTGCAGGCAGATTCTTTACCAACTGAGCCACCAATACACATAGCACCTAATTTACCATTTTAACCATTTTTATGTGTACAGTTCTGTGGCATCAAGTACATTTACATGGTTGTACAACCACCACTTCCATCCATCTCTACAATACTTTTCATCTTCTCCAACTGAAATTTTGGGCCCATTAAGTAATAACTCTCCATCTCCCCTTTCTCAGCCCCTGGCAACCACTAGCTCACTTTCAGTCTCTATGATTCCAGAGAATCATACAATGGAATCACAATGTTTGTGTTTTTGTCACTGGCTTATTTCACTTAGCATAACATTCTCAGGGTTCATCCACATTGTAGCATGTGTCAGAATCTCCTTTTTTTTAGGCTGAATAGTACTCCATCATATGTATGTAACATATCTTGTCCACTCAGTTACCAACAGACATTTGGGATGTTGCCACCTTTTGGCTCTTGTGAATAATCCTGTGAGTGTACATATATCTGTTCAAGGACTGCTTTCAGTTCTTTGGGGTGTATATCCAGAAGTGTAATTGCTGTATCCTATGGCAATTCTATGCTTAGTTTAGAGGAACCAGCGTCTGGCCTCCATGGCACCTGCACCATTTCACATCCCCACCGCTAGCACATGCACACTTACACCTTTCTCGCCTGCTGCGCTCACCTCCTACTTTGTTACTGTCTCCCTCCCAAACCAACTTCTCCTTCCCTGCTTTGGAAGAGATGGGATGAGATGGTACAGAGAGAAAAGACTTTCTGGTCAAATAAATCTAGCTTTGAGGTCTTTTTCTTTAGGAAACTCAAAAACCACTGTGCTTTCTTTCCAATAAAAGTTCAAGATGATGCTGCAGCTAAGATGCTGCTCATCACCTCTGGATGTGATCTTGGGTCATTTACTGGGCCTTCCCATGCCTCAGGTTTATCATCTCTAAGATGGGCGTGATAAGTAGTATCCACCTTCTCATGTTATCGTGAGAATTAACAAGTTAATATTGCCAGGAGAAATATCAATAACCTCAGATATGCAGATAACACCACCCTTATGGCAGAAAGTGAAGAGGAACTAAAAAGCCTCTTGATAAAAGTGAAAGTGGAGAGTGAAAAAGTTGGCTTAAAGCTCAACATTCAGAAAATGAAGATCATGGCATCCGGTCCCATCACTCATGGGAAATAGATGGGGAAACAGTGGAAACAGTGTCAGACTTTATTTTGGGGGGCTCCAAAATCACTACAGATGGTGACTGAAGCCATGAAATTAAAAGACGTTTACTCCTTGGAAGGAAAGTTATGACCAACCTAGATGGCATATTCAAAAGCAGAGACATTACTTTGCCAACAAAGGTTCGTCTAGTCAAGGCTATGGTTTTTCCTGTGGTCATGTATGGATGTGAAAGTTGGACTGTGAAGAAGGCTGAGCGCCGAAGAATTGATGCTTTTGAACTGTGGTGTTGGAGAAGACTCTTGAGAGTCCCTTGGACTGCAAGGAGATCCAACCAGTCCATTCTGAAGGAGATCAGCCCTGAGATTTCTTTGGAAGGAATGATGCTAAAGCTGAAACTCCAGTACTTTGGCCACCTCATGGGAAGAGTTGACTCATTGGAAAAGACTCCGATGCTGGGAGGGATTGGGGGCAGGAGGAGAAGGGGATGACAGAGGATGAAATGGCTGGATGGCATCACTGACTCGATGGACATGAGTCTGAGTGAACTCCGGGAGTTGGTGATGGACAGGGAGGCCTGGCGTGCTGCGATTCATGGGGTCGCAAAGAGTCGGACACGACTGAGCGACTGAACTGAGCTGAACTGAACAATATTTGGCATACAATTAGACATGTAAATTTTTTTAATTATTTTTTTCACAGGTATCACAGCTCCTGGTATTTTGTTTGAAAGAAGATAATTCAGAAGATACATCAAAAGCAGTGTCTTCAAAGGCATTGACTTAACCAAAAAATCCAAGAAATGTTATGCCATCTTCCAATACCATAAACCACTAGAATATAAGCTCCCTGCAGGCAGAGTGGGGTTTGCCTGTTTATTTCTATTTTTTTCCCTATATTGTTTGTCAGTTTCAGAACCTGAAACAGCCAGCCTGGCATAGAATAGGCAATAAATTAAAATGTGTCAAATAAACAAACCAAAATGTGTCAGAATCCCTGGCTCCTTTAATGTTTTTCTTAATCCAAAAATCACATGTCAACATGAAATATTCATCAAGAGATATTTGAAACCCTAGCCTGTATCCTCAGACGCCTGGAAACTTTACATAAAACAGAATACGTTGTGCAATATTTAAAATAGGTTGGTTATTTAAAAAAAAAACAAACATTTAATCGTGTTGCAGTACATAGCCAATCAGCACCTACCATACACCAATTACCATAAAAGATTCAAAAGAGTTCAGTCAATGATTCCCACTCATAAAGTAATTTAATCTGGAGTGACAGGCAAGAATAAGTCCATGGAATAATGAAGACCGTGTGTGTGTGTGCATGCTAAGCTTCAGTCATGTCTTACTCTTTGCACCCCTACGGACTGTAGCCCACCAGGCTCCTCAGGCCAGGAGATTCTCCAGGCAAGAATACTGGAGGGGGTGGCCATGCCTTCCTTCCTCCAGAGGATCTTTCTGACCCAGGAATCAAACCCTGGTCTCTTATGTCTCCTGAATGAAAACCATATAAGATGGCGAATACTGCCTGAGAAGTCTGAGAAAGGAGAAGGCAGGATGAATCTCTTTTTTAAAAAGTCACACACTGAGCACTTGATATGCTAAATATGTTGTTGTTCAGTCGCTCAGTCGTGTCTGACTCTTTGCGACCCCATGGACTACAGCACGCCAGGCTTCCCTGTCCTTCACTATTTTCTGGAGTTTGTGCAAACTCATGTCCATGTGAGGTCTAACACCACAACAATCTACTGCTCTTCCCATTCACAAGCGAGAAAAACGGAGCTCAGAGAGGTTAACTTCCCTCAGATAAGACAGCTCATGAGCAGCAGCGCGGGCATGTGAATCCACACGAGGGTAACCCCCTCACCTGTGCTCTGTGTGATGTTTCCCCACGTGAAGGCTGGATGGGTGAGTTCTGTTGAACCTGGGAGGAAAGGCCAGGCACAGCATGAGCAAAATCTGGATGCTTAACCAAAGGAAAGGGCTTGTGTTGAAAAGCAGAGAAGGCTTAGGCTGTCCAGAAGGAAGGAGCCGTCTGATTTGCACAGATGGTAGTCAAGTGGAATTTAAAGATTCCTCTCTCCTTTCATTCCAAGCACTGCAACGTATTTGCAACAATAAAATTCTGAAAGAGCAGAACAGAGAAGAGTGGGTTATGAGAGGAAGAAATATTGCTGCTCTTATTGGCGGCGACAGCCAGGCTGTGAGCACAGATGGAAGGATGGTGTGGACAGGACCGTCCCAAATGGCTCACTGACGTTGTCACACGGCCTGCCAACAAGATTTCACAGGGAGGTTTTACTACACCACTACCCGCCTCCCTGACTGATTCTTGGCTCAGATTACAAATAACAGGCAGTGACAGGCTGGACACCTCTGGGATAGCTACTTAGACTCTCTCGCTCATCTTTTTTGAAAGAAAACGTTTGAGAAAAAGGGAGAAAGTAGCATGAAAACCCACACAGGTATATCATCAGCTCTTCCCTTTCAACAACGTCCCTTTGGTTCCATCTTTTTTCTTTGATTACTCTTTTTCCGTTTACCACGTCTTCCAAATGCTAGGCATCACCTTGCTTTAATAAAGGTCAAACAAAAGGTTAAGCTCTTGTTAATATTTTCCTAAGAAGACATAGCAATGAAAATCTCGAAGTTTCAAATTAAATGTCTAGACAACATTCCAAATCAAGACTTAATTCCTTGTCTCTGTAGCTCTGACTTGGCAAGCTGCCCTTCAGGAAAGCATTCATTCCTGTATCTAGTCAGCTTGTTTGGTCCATAAGTATTTATTGAGTATCTACTATATGCCAGGTACTGTCTGAAATTCAGTCTAATTGGTGAGAGAAAGAAGTGAAAACAATGCACTATGAGGAAAATTTTACGAGTTTTGCCAGCACGTAGAAGAGATTCCTATTTTTATGCTTGAAGCAACGCCAGACTGACATAGTGACCTTAATTCTTTACCCCTCCCTGTATCCAGACTCTTGTCTTGGTTTTATGATGGGTGTCCCTAGGCCTCACGCTTGACCATATGACTTGTTTGGCCAGCAGCATGTGGGCAGAAGTAATGGTGTGCAAGTTCTGAGCCTAGGACTTAAGAAGCGTCACATGTTTCCAGTTGCCCTCTTGCACGTCTACCATTCTGATGAGAGGAATGGGGACCAGGGGCTCACTGACTGGTCCAAGGAAAAGGTGAGACGTGGAGCTGAGCCTATAAGCTGAGGCCCAGTCAATCCATGGACATGTGAGCAATAATAAATATTACTGATTTGGCGCTAAGGTTTGCAGTGGTTTGCCATGCAGTAATACAAACCCGTGCACAAACTGGTGCCTCAATAAAAGCCTAATATACACAGTATTAGCTTTAGGCTTAGAACGCGGACGTGTGCGTGCAGACTAAGTCGTTTCAGTCGTGTACCACTCTTTACAACCCCGTGGACTGTAGCCCGCCAGGCTCCTCTGTCCATGAGATTCTCCAGGCTAGAATACTGAAGTGGTTTGCCATGCCCTCCTCCAGGGGATCTTCCCAGTCCAGGGATCAAACCCACGTTTCTTGTGTCTCCAGCCCTGGCAGGCAGGTTCTTTACCACTAGTGCCACCTGGCAGAGGCTCAAAAAATTAGCAAGGAACAATTAAAAAGACTAGGAAAAACTGTCACCTAAGTTAATGGCAACCCACTCCAGTACTCTTGCCTGGAAAATCCCATGGACAGAGCCTGGAGGGCTGCAGTCCATGGGGTCGCTAAGAGTCGGACATGACTGAGCAACTTCACTTTCACTTTTCACTTTCATGCAGTGGAGAAGGAAATGGCAACCCACTCCAGTGTTCTTGCCTGGAGAATCCCAGGAACGGGGGAGCCTGGTGGGCTTCTGTCTATAGGGTCACATGGAGTCGGACATGACTGAAGTGACTTAGCAGCAGCAGCAGTGGAGAGAAAAGGGCTCCCCTGGTGGCTCTGACAGTAAAGAATCCACCTGCAATGCAGGATACTTGGGTTTGATCCCTGGGGCAGGAAGATCCCCTGGAGAAGGGAATGGCAACCCACTCCAGTATTCTTGCCTGGAAAATCCCAGGGACAGAGGAGCCTGGTGGGCTATAGTCCATGGAGTCACAAAGAGTTGGACACAACTGAGCAACTAACACTTCCACTTTCCTGGAGAGAGACTTCCCAGGTGGTGCTAGTGATAAGCATCTGCCTGCCAGTGCAGGAGACGCAAGAGATACGGGTCTGATCCCTGGGTGGGGAAGATCCCCTGGAGTAGGAAATGGCAAACCACTCCAGTATTCTTGCCTGGAAAATCCATGGACAGAGGAGCCTGGTGGAGCACCATCGATGGGATCACAAAGAGAGAGACCCCGACTAAGCACACATACAAACAGACACAGAGAGAGAGAAAGACAGATACAGAGAGGCATGTACCAAGTGAATTTTTGACACATGAGTAGACAAGAATAGCTCTTAGAGAGATGGGAACACCAAACCATCTTAGCTGTCTCCTAAAAAATCTGTATGCGGGTCAAGAAGCAACAGTTAGAACCCTGTATGGAACAACTGATTGGTTCAAGATCTAGAAAGGAGTACAACAAGGCTGTCTGCTGTCACCCTGCTTGTTTAACTTATATGCTGAGCACGTGAGAAATGCCGGGCTGGATAAATAACAAGGTGGGAATCAAGATAGGTGCGAGAAATACCTCAAATATGCAGATGATACCACTCTAATGGCAGAAAGCGAAGAGGAACTAAAGAGCCTCTTGATGATGGTGAAGGAGGAGAGCGAAAGAGCTGGTCTAAGAGTAAATATTAAAAAACCTAGGATCATGGCATCTGACCCCATTACTTCATGGCAAACAGAAGGGGAAAAGGTGGAAGCAGTGACAGATTTCCTCTTCTTGGACTCCAAAATCACTGCAGACAGTGACTAAAGCCATGAAATCAGAAGATGATTGCTTCTTGAAAGCAGTTACAAACCTAGACAGTGTGTTGAAAAGCAAAGACATTACTCTGCCAACAAAGGTCCATATGGTCAAGGCTATGGTCTTCCCAGTGGTCATGTACAGTTGTGAGAGTCGGACTGTAAAGAAGGCCGAATGCCAAAGAATTGATGCCTTCTAACTGTGGTACTGGAGAAGACTCCTGAAAGTCCCTTGGACAGCAAGGAGATCAAACCAGTCAGCCTTAAGGGAGATCAACCCTGAATAGTCACTGGAAGGACCGAAGCTAAAGCTGAAGCTTCAGTATTTTGGTCATCTGATGCAAACAGATGACTCACAGGAAGAGTCCCTGATGCTGGGAAAGACTGAGGGCAGAAGGGGAAGAGGGCGTCAGAGGATGAGATGGCTAGATGGCATCACTGATTGCAATGGACATGAACTTGGGCAAACTCCGGGAGATGGAAGACAGGGAGACCTGGAGCGCTGCAGTGCATGGGGTCACAAAGAGTCGGACACGAGTGGGTGGCTGAACAACAGCAACCAACAGTGAAAGACATTTCTAAAAACTCACAAAGTTCTTTTCCTCGGTTTATTTTCTTCTTTGTTTATAACAGTATATGTGCTTAGAAAATTGTGCCCTTAAATGTAGTTTAATGGGAATGGAAAGAAGGTGCTTAAAGCCATGCCTTTCAATTCTTTGAAATTCTTCTGAAGTACATGCTAAGATCACAGAGTAACCGTTTATCAAAGCTAAATTTAAAATTATATCAATTGAAAACCCAGTTAAACTCTATTGTAATTTACTTAAGTGCAAAGAATTAGAAACCATTAGATTTGCATAAAGATTGTACCCAGACATTAGTCATTTACTTTCTCAGTGGTTGTGACATATTCTAAAAAGACTTTCTTAGGACTCACATGTTAGCTGCTAATTATACTAATTGTACTGGTGTTTTTGCTGAAAGACACCTTGTTTAACCTGAAATACTTAGATAGATTTGGAGAAATTAAAATATCTATTTCAACACCCTACTACCAAGATATTTGTTATAAATTATTTTATTAAGTATATATTTTGGTACAAATCTTAAGTTACTTAAATCCCTAAAACTATGCTTAGGGAAATAATGGAATAAAATTTCAGTTGGTCTTCTCAACCACATCTTCAACAGTCTTAGTCATTTAATGAGGAAGTAACCTTTCTGCAGAAAGTGTCAACTAAATTGATAGCTCAAACTACAGCAGAAGTGGCAAAAAAAAAAAATATGAAAAGATGCTCAACATCATGTGTCATTAAGAAAATGCAAATTTAAACAATTATAAGATACCACTTATTTGCCTATTATAGTAACTAAAAACCGAAACACTGACACCATCAAATACTGGTGAAGACGTGAGGCAAAACACGAATTCTCATCACTGTGGGTGGGGATGCAAAATGGTACTGCTACTTTGGAAGACAGTTTCTTACAAAGCTAAACATCGTCTCACATCAGTACATGACTGCTGGAAAAAACCATAGCTTTGACTAGAGGGACCTTTGTCAACAAAGTGATGTCTCTGCTCTTTAATACACTGTCTAGGTTTGTCATAGCTTTTCTTCCAAGGATCAACTGTCTCTTAATTTCATGGCTGCAGTCACTGTCCGCAGTGATTTTGGAGCCGCAGAAAATTAAGTGTTTCACTGTTTCCATTGCTTCCCCATCTATATGCCATGAAGTGATGGGCCCGGATGTCATGATCTTCGTTTTTTGAATGTTGAGTTTTAAGCCAGCTTTTTCACTCTCCTCTTTCACTTTCATCAAGAGGATCTTTAGTTCTTCACTTTCTGCCATAAGGGTGGTGTCATCTGCATATTTGAGGTTATTGATATTTCTCCCAGCAATCTTGATTCCAGCTTGTGCTTCATTCAGCCCAGCATTTTGCATGATGTACTCTGTCAAACCATAGAACTATACAACTGTACAACAGTAAAGTGAACCCTAATGTAAATGATGGGCTTTAGTTAATAAAAATGTATCATAATTGGTTAATCAATGGGAGTAAATATACCACACTAATACAAGATGTTACTAATAGGTAAAACTGTGGAGAGGGCTAGAAAGGAAATGTATACATGAGAATTCTCTGTACTTCCTGTTCAAGGTTTCTGTAAAATCAAAACTTCTTTAGAAAATAAGGGATGGTATGGGGAGGGAGGAGGGAGGAGGGTTCAGGATGGGGAACACATGTATGCCTGTGGTGGATTCATTTCGATATTTGGCAAAACCAATACAATATTGTAAGGTTTAAAAATAAAATAAAATCAAAAGTAAAAAAAAAAAAAATCTACAAAAGATCTCAAAAAAGAAAAAATAGAAAGAACCCTGAACAGTCTTTAAAAGAAAAAGTCATAGAGAGTAGGGCACAAGAAATCAAAGAATGTCACAGGCAGAGGACACTATGGACTAAGGCTGGTGATGAGAGACAGCAGTTCACAGTCTCAGAACTGCATTGAGTGCAAAGGGTTACGGGAGCAGATGGAAATATGACTCATAAGACGTTGTACACTGTGTCTCTTAGTCAAGTCAGCTTGAGCTGCTGTAACAGAATATGACAGACCAGGGGGCCTATAAACAACAGAAATTTATTTCTCACAGTTAGGGTTAGGAGGCTAGGAAGACCAAGATCAAGGAGCTGGAGGACTTGGATTCTGATGAGAACAAGCTTCCTAGTTCACAGGTGGCCCTCTTCTCCCTGTGTCCTCATGGGGCAGAAGGGGCAAGACCCTCTGAATCTCTTCTATAAGGGCACTAATCCCATTCACAAGGACTTCACTCTCATGACCTAATCACCTTCCAAAGCCCCATCTCCCATACCGTCACACTGGGGATTAGGACTCAATACATGACTTTGGGGAGCACACAAATATTCAATCCATGGTGCCATGTTGAGGAGTTTTCATTTTACCCTGAGGGCAATCAGGAGTCATTCAAGGGTTGTAAGCAGGCAGTGTGACTTGGTGAGTTCTGCTTTAGAAAGAGCCCTCTTGTCACATTATGGAAAATAATAAGGCGGGAAGCTTTGGAGAGGCCTTGGTGGTGCTGCCTCCTGTGTTCCTTACTCATCATTTGAGCCTCCAGATTTGCACCCTGCCCTGCTTTGTGCTCAAGGCTGTCCATGGGGTCTGCATCTTGGGGGTTCCCTCAACACGGCTTTCAATTGGGTTTGGCCAGCAGGAGGTGCCAGTGGAAGGCAGGAGAAGGGGAGGAGAAAAAGAACCGCCTTCCCCACTTTGATGCTGCACTCCCTTCCGGATCCCCCTCTCCACCACAACAGCTTCCTCTGGGGCTCTCACCGGGCTTTGGGAGCACAGTGTCCTTGCAGGGTCCCTTGGCTAGGAGCGGTAATGGCATCCAACACCCCTGTTCCCTGGGTACCTCTCTCTGGCTCATTTGCTTCCTTAGCCCTGACCACACCCCCAACATTGCCTTCCCATTGAAGGCTTTGTTCAAACTGTCTGGGGTGAAATTTATTTTCCTATTAAACTCAACTGATACTGTTGCCTTAACTTGGGTAGTGGTTAGACAAAAGGAAATCCCTGTAGAGGTGCTTAGGGGATGAACTTGACAGCAAAACTTGGACACAGCAGGGACAGAAAGGGAAGTGCAGGTAGGAAAAAGTGCAACCATTGTGTGCAATGACGCTTAGCCTGGACCCCCGGGTGGGTGGTGATGCCATTTTCTGGCTTTATCTTGGTGCTGCTTCTCGATGCTGGTGATTTAGGAGAAACCACAATTAGAGTGACCATAACTTGAACATTAGTAAAAATTGCTTTTTCCTGGCATGTTGCTGCTGCTGCTGCTGCTAAGTCGCTTCAGTCATGTCCATCTCTATGCGACCCCATAGACGGCAGCGCACTAGGCTGCCCCGTCCCTAGGATTCTCCAGGCAAGATCACTGGAGTGGGTTGCCATTTCCTTCTCCAATATGTGAAAGTGAAAGTGAAATCGCTCAGTCGTGTCCGACTCTTAGCGACCCAATGGACTGCAGCCCACCAGGCTCCTCCGTCCATGGGGTTTTCCAGGCAAGAGTACTGGAGTGGGGTGCCATTGCCTTCTCCGTGCTGGCATGTTACAGTCACTTTTAAAACATACAGTTCAGTGATTCACTTCGCTTAAGAGCCAGTAACTCTCCAGGCCTATTTAAAGATTTCTGAAAACATCTGTCCTCGATTAAATAACAGATACTACTTACAGACCATGTCTGTTTTCAAGGGTTTCAGAGCAGTAATTAATCAGGCAAATGAAAAAGCACAGACCTCATCTTTTTATCCAATTAGAGAAACCTCTTTAAGTCTAGGGCACCAAACTGTTTGGTTTTACTGAAATGCATTGTGATGAGTGACTGGTTTTATATCTTAGAAAATATCAATATTTACTTTAAACTTACAGCTAAATTAAAGAAAAACAAAGTTTATGAGTTAACTGTCACAGAATATATGGAGACTGCTATTGGGTGGCTACTGCAGGGCACCATGAGCAAGACGACGGACTCCCAAGCTCTTGGGCTCCCCTCCAGCTGGGGACATTTCGGGTTTCCTCCCTGGCACTTTGCCTTTCTGTCTCCCATCCATCATCCACACATGATGGGCTTGCTGCCACCGCTGCTCCTTTACCCTCAGGTCCTAGGCTGTCCGCCTTCCTCCATATCCATCTACGCCCCACACTGCCTTAAAAACATCACTCCAAATACCAAATCCAGGAAGCCCTGTTATAGAGCCACCACAGGACTTTACTTCCTTTACTCAGCAGGTGCAAGAGCTATTCTCGGACTTAATCTGAACTGCCAACTTTCCAGGTAATTAAATTGCTCTAGTCTAACAAAGTCAGCTGAGGCTAATGGGTTGCCCTATTTCCCCAATGACTTCCAGAACGCACCAAAGATTCACTCCAGCCTAGTCCTGGAAGGGGTGGTAGACTACTTGTACATCAGGAGGCTGAGACCCTCAGTGTTTGGTGGTGTCAGAACCAGAACTCACCCTTGAAATTCCTAATCCAAAACTCTTTCCATTCAACTCTCAGATGAGAAGTTGGCTGGGTCTGTACTTTTGGTCATTAATCTACCTCCGTCTCAGCTGGACACATCTGCTGTGGAGGAATTCCCAGGAGTAAAACGAAGTACAAACAAAAAATATCATAACTATTTGAAATAAAAGTTGTCTGTACTATACTGAAGGAAACAACTGTTCTCATAATTTAAAAATTAAGAAAACACCCACACATATGAATAAATTCTACTTCTTTTCATATTATAAAAGCAGAACATGCTTACTGAGGATAGAAAAGAATGTTAAAATAACCCATAATCACATCACCCACAGACTTGCTAGCATTTTACTATTATTTCCTCCAAGTTTTTTTTAATCTCTTCATGGCAAAAAAATTAATTTTAATTTTCTCCTCATATATAAATGAGAAAGTCATTTTAATTTTGAAAATCTCAAACATATTAAAAATCATACTGCTGCTGCTGCTGCTGCTAAGTTGCTTCAGTCGTGTCCGACTCTGTGCGACCCCATAGATGGCAGTCCACCAGGCTTCCCCGTCCCTGGGATTCTCCAGGCAAGAACACTGGAGTGGGTTGCCATTTCCTTCTCCAATGCATGAAAGTGAAAAGTGAAAGTGAAGTCGTTCGGTTGTGTCTGACTCTAGCGACTCCATGGACTACAGCCTACCAGGCTCCTCCATCCATGGGATTTTCTAGGCAAAAGTACTGGAGTGGGGTGAAATCATACTATATGTACTCAAAAAGGTATAAAATAGAATAACAGAAAAGAAAGATAGCATCTTGTGTCAAGGACGTGGGTAAAATGGTTTTTTGTGAAGGAAAGAATAGAAGGTACTTCCTAATTTATGGTTATTCACATGGGATTCTGTTAAAGTGTACTTTAAGCCTCAGGATGGTCGTTCTGGGGCTCCATGCACTTGTGCTCTGTCTGGTCATTGCTTTGCATACTCTCAGGGTCTTGGAATCTTCTGGAAGGCAGCCAGAGACCCCAGCTGACAGTTGATGGCCTTGTCTGATGGCCCAATAGCAGGGACCATTACCCACTCTCTGGTCTCCTTTGTATCCCGTGAAGTTCAAGCCAGGTCAGAGGAAGGGACAGGCTCAACAGGGGGCCACAGAGGGCACTCGTTTAGTTAAGAGGGGTTCTGTGTTCTCATCTCTAAAAGCATAACTGCAGAAGAGAGCGGCCACACCAATCATCCACAAAACTGAAAATGGACCTCTCTACTGAGTTGCAAGTGTGGGCCAGGTCCTGGGCAAATGTACTATAAATCCAAAAACACAAAGGGTCCCCAGGCTGAGGGAAGACGTGGGGTCACATTGACGCAGATGCCCAGATTTCACTGAGTTTTCTAATCACCCAGCGACACGGGAGACCTAGGTTCGATCCCTAGGTAACAAAGATCCCCTGGAAAAGGGTATGGCAACCCACTCCGGTATTCTTGCCTGGAGAACTCCATGGACAGAGGAGCCTGGTGGGGTATAGTCCACAGGGTGGCAAAGAGTAGGATACAACTGAGCAACTAAAACACATTTGCAGGAATTTAGCTCCTCCGCACTCCGGGGCTCTCCAAGGGCAGAGGTGGGATGCTCATCAGTGCCCAGGAACCCTGACAGGGTCCCTGGTGAGGAGGCAATCTGGAGTAAGGGTCAAGAGTGGTGGCTCTGGCATCTGATGACCTGGATTCAGATACAGGCTTCCCTGCTCTTTGAAAGCAAAGCTTTCCTGTGAATCCTTTCTTAAGCTGAAATGGTGTAAAGTGAAGAAGCAATTACCTTAGGACACATCTTGCTAATGGATGCACAAAATTCAGTTGGGATAAAGCACAGATGCTCACAGACACAGTCCAAAGCTATGGTGGTTTGATGCTGAGACACTGAGCGTAGTTCCTGGGGAAGGAGGCTGGTGGTACCACTCTCTGCTGGGGGTGCATGCTGCCTCTATAACTGCTCAAGGCAAAACAAACACTAAACTCGACTTGCACTTTTTACCTGTTTTCTTATAAATGGAAATCCTCTTTATATTTCTTTCAGTTTGCAAAAACAGATACTAATGGAGGTTTTTCATAAAAGCAAAGTGGCATAAAGCAAACATTCAAAAAGCAGGGTAGACCTGTACAGGTCCTGCCAGTTACTCTCTATCACAGTGGAGGAATTATTTAATCCCTTTTTGCCTCTGTTTCCCATCTGTAAAACAGGGATTATAAATATACCAGTGGTTGTTGTCATAAGATTGCTGTGACCATTAAAAGTGATCCTGTATGTAAAGTGTTGGCAGAGTAAGGGAACCTGTGACTTTCAGTTGTTACAGTACCTAAAGGGCTCACCCTTCACCCCCTACACTCACTCATTTCATGTCCCCCTACTCTGCCCCCCACCAACACCACCCCCCCAACCCAGGTTTCTGAACTTCCTGAAAATGCTGATCTCCCAGACACAGCCCTCTTCTTTCAGCAGCCCTGGAAGCCAGGGCAGAATGCCACAGCAGGAAGCAGATGGAGTGGGGGCTCCAAAACAGCCCTCCTTGTGCCTAGACTTGCATGGTCGTTCACTCAGTCAAGTCTTTCAGCCATTCCCTCTCTTTCTACTGGATCTCAAACCGGTGGGAACAAAGCCTTTTCTTATATGGCTCCTCTGAATAACTCCTATGGCCCCTCTGTGTGAATCTTCAAAGCTGACACAACCCTGTGTCCGGGCATGGATTTCCAGCCCACCTGCCCCTTTAGATAGGATCTCTTTACTGTTAACACCTGGACCATGTAGCCGGCATGGGAGGGTGGTGTCCATGCCACCACCCCCTTCATTCTTCTCCTCTCCTTTCTCCCCGTCACCAGCACCCTACCCCAAACTACCCCTCCCCTTTTCCTGAGCCTCCTCGTGAAGCAACATGAACCATACAAACTTTAATGCATGTCAGCTCATGCAAACAGACACTTGGACGGGAGTAAGGAATATCAATTACACATTGTAATTATACAGAATGTCAACCAGGGTTCATCCAGTTTACCCTATTAATATGTATTATCTCATTTAATCCACTTGGCACTCTTACGAGTAAATTTTATTATGATGTCCACTTCTCAGATGAGGCCAGAGAAGTGATCTACCAAATGTAACACAGTGACAAGTAGCAGGGATTATCACACTCAGGCATGTTTTGCATATTATGCTTATAACCACTGGTCAGATATGTGTGTGTGCACGTGGGAATGCTCAGTCGTGTCTGATTCTTTGTGACCCCATGGACTGTAGCCCACCAGCCTCCACTGTTCATGGAATTTTCCAGGGCAAGAATACTGGAGATGGTTGCCATTTCCCACTCCAGTGGATCTTCCTGATCCAGGGATCAAACCCGTGTCTTTTGTGTCTCCTGCATTGGCAGACAGATTCTTAATCACTTAGCACCACCTAGTCAAATATATCATAGCTAATATGATCCAACTTCCCAATGGTTAAAACAAGAGCTACTCAAAGCAATCAAATATTAAGATGCAATCAGATATTATCAAAGCATAGTTATACAAAGAATTCTGTGAAATAAATAAAATATGAATCAATATATTTATCAAAAGTGATCAAAGTATAATTAGGATGGATAATCAAATCAATCATGTATTACTATGCATTAGCATTTTCAACATCTAATCATAGAGCACATAATCAAAATATAATGGCAACAGGACTAATAAGCCACTCTTCAAAGTTTCTCATGTAAAAAAATCCAACATTCTTATCCACCTAGAGCCAGGTCCAAACTTTCTAAAGACTCTGATGGGTGTTGCTTGGGATCCTGCCCTGATCCCACAAAGATCCCTCTAATTAGGGTGCCCCCAAATTTTATACTTTAAGTTTCAGAGTGAGAGAGGAGTTTATTAGTACTTGCATGCTGTGCTCAGCCGCTTAATCATGTTTACTCTGCAACACTATGGACTGTGGCCCACCAGGCTCCTCTGTCCATGAGATTTTTCCAGGCAAGAGTACTGGAGTGGATCACCATTCCCTGCTCCAGGGTGTCATCACAACCCAGCGACTGAGCTCCCGTCTCCTGCATTGCAGGTGGATTCTTTACCACTGAGCCACCTGTATATTTATATCACGTCAGTAAGTTCTAGGCAAACATGAACATACGGACAGCCTACCTGTAATCAGCTCTGGTTCATTCCATTTAATGCAATTCATGCCAAATTTAAAAACATAGTTACTAAGCCTATTTTTTTGCAGAACTGATGCCAGATATTAGAATTATAATATGCAGCAAAATGTCGTTTCTGGCCTCATATTTTCTACTAGGAAAGACAGACAATAGCTATTAAGAAATTAAGCTACAGTGTCATAAGGTCTCTGGTGGGGACAAAATAGAACACTATAGCAGCATAGATAGCATTGTTGCAATTATCTGCTGCTACATGGACTTCCCTGGTGCCTCAGTGGTAAAAAATCTGTCTGCAATGCATGAGACACGGGAGATGTGGGTTGATTTCTGGGTTGGGAAGATCCCCTGGAGGAGGGTATGGCAACCGACTCCAGTATTCTTCCTTAGAGAATCCCCATGAACAGAGGAACCTGGTGGGCTACAGTCCATAGAATCACAAAGAGTCAGATGCAACTGAAGCGACTGAGCTCATACGCACACACTGCTATGCAACAAACCACCCCCAGAAACTAGTGGCTTAAAACAACCACCATTTCATTATAGCTCATGGTTTTGTCATCACAAGTACACTCAGTTGGGTGATTCTATTCATCATGGCATACACGGAGGTCACTCACTGGTATGCATTTGACGGGTGGGCTGTTCTGGTGGGTACAAGGCAGCCCAGCCATATGCCTGGCATCTTAGTAAAGATGGCCAGAAGGCTGAGCCCAGCTGAAACAGTCCACTGAGGCATCCGCACGTGGCCTCTCCAGCTGGGTGACCTTGGGTACTTGGATTCCTTACATGGCATCTCAGGGCTCCAAAAGTGAATATTTCTAGCAAATAAGGTGAAAATTATATGAACTTTTATGACTTCTCAGAGAAGGCAATGGCACCCCACTCCAGTACTCTTGCCTGGAAAATCCCATGGATGGAGGAGCCTGGTAGGCTGCAGTCCTTGGGGTCTCGAAGAGTCGGACACAACTGAGTGACGTCACTTTCACTTTTCACTTTCATGCAGTGGAGAAGGAAATGGCAACCCACTCCAGTGTTCTTGCCTGGAGAATCCCAGGGGCAGGAGAGCCTGGTGGGCTGCTGTCTATGGTGTCACACAGAGTCGGACACGACTGAAGTGACTTAGCAGTAGCAGTTATGACCTTTAGCTTTAGAAGTCACCTGCACCCTACTCTACTGACTGAACCAGTCACCAGTACACCCAGACTCAAGGGGAGGTGACATGGTATCCTCCTCTCTAAGGATCAAGTGTCAAAAAATTTGCAGCCTTCTTTAAAAAATAGCTTTAGAAATGAAAGCCAGTCTGAGGACAGGGGAAGGACTCTTCAGCTCAAAGAGAGAGCAGAGGGATGAGTGGAGCTTTGCAAAGGCCCCTGAGATGAAAGACAGCGTGGATTGTTCAGGGAAGTGAAAGTAGTGAAGCAGGAAGTGTAAGGAGGGAATGGAGGAGGAATTTGCACTGAAAGAGATGTGCACCGCATCAGCACAGTAAGTTCAGAGTGTGGCACATAGAAGGTGTGTAATAAGCGGGAATGAATTAACAGGTGAATAAAAGAATAAACATTATAGACTGGGAAGAGCAGCATGATAGTTCACTGCAGTATTTTCCGACTTCTTCAAACAGACACCTCAGGAAAAATCATATTTGGCATCACAACCTAGTACACACAAGCACATAAGGGTGTGTGTGTGTGTACACAATGGAAATGAAAGTTTCAAGAAACAATATCTACCCATATTATAGGTAATAAACTCTGAAATCTTCTAATCTAACACTGTTTCATTATTTTCCAAATGTTGGTCATAACCCACTGAGCTGATTTAAGGCTCACCAAGGCCTGGAGACCCACAGCTGAAAGCCAGTTGCCCGAAGCAAATAGTTTAGAGACTGAGGGTTAAATCAAGGCCTGATTCCAGTAAATATGACTTGAGCAAGACACACTTATCTACTTCACTTCTGTAATGTTTTTCACAAAGTTGCGAGATAAAAAAAAGTCAACAAAAAGCTACTGAGGTCTATAAGGCATAAAATATGTAGGTTTCCTCTATTTCCTTTCTTCCCTTTTCCCCCTAATCCTGGGAATCTGACTTTCTGGGGAGCATCGTGATTTTCAAGCTGTGGGTGGGGCTGGAAGTCTCCAGAAACTGGACAGGCAGAGGGATGCCCGCTGTTCGCCTGCCTGTCAGATCCCTCATCTTCCTCTTATTGGGGGCTTCCCACCATGTGCTCAAACTTCAGGAGGTTGACCCTAACCAGCCTCCCTGGTCTCTGGCTTCTGTTTTGGTTTGACTAAAGGACAGGAATCAAGATTGCCAGGAGAAATATCAATAACCTCAGATATGCAGATGACACCACACTTATGGCAGAAAGCAAAGAAGAACTAAAGACCCTCTTGATGAAAGTGAAAGAGGAGAGTGAAAGAGTTGACTTAAAACTCAACATTCAGAAAACTAAGATCATGGCATCTGGTCCCATCACTTCATGGCAAATAGATGGGGGAAGCAATGGAAACAATGACAGACTTTATTTTGGAGGGGCTCCAAAATCACTGCAGATGGTGACTGCAGCCATAAAATTAAAAGACACTTGCTCCTTGGAAGAAAAGCTATGACCAACCTAGACAGCTTATTAAGAGGCAGAGACATTACTTTGCCAACAAAGGTCCATGATTTTTCCAGTAGTCATGTATGGATGTAAGAGTTGGACTATAAAGAAAGCTGAGCACCGAAGAATTAATGCTTTTGAACTGTGGTGTTGGAGAAGACTCTTGAGAGTCCCTTGGACTGCAAGGAAATCCATCCAGTCCATCCTAAAGGACATCAATCCTGAATATTCATTGGAAGGACTGATGTTAAAGCTGAAACTCCAATACTTTGGCCACCTGATGCGAAGAACTGACTCATTTGAAAAGACCCTGATGTTAGGAAAGATTGAAGGAAGGAGGAGAAGGGGTCGACAGAGGATGAGATGGTTAGATGGCATCACTAACTCAGTGGACATGAGTCTGAGTAAGCTCCAGGAGTTGGTGATGGACCTGGAAGCCTGGCATGCTGCAGTTCATGGGGTCACAAAGTGTCACACACGACGAAGTGACTGAACTGAACTGAACTGAAAGGACAGGAAGAAAAAGAAACAAGAGGCTCAACCTTCCACTCCTCCCTGCCCAGCCACAGAGTCGGCAGCGGCTGCATCCCATTATGGCCACAGTTTCCATCTCATGGGTTCAGTAACATTGCCCCACCCCAGCTTCATCAAGCCTGGGGACAATAATAGGTACCACCATTGCCAGTTCTGGGGAGCATCACCTCCTCTGGGGGCTCCCTTGAGTAAGTGGCCCCTTCAATAACTCTCCCCAGTTAGACCTTCCAAGCACACCATGTGTCCCTTACGTGATCCTGGCTAATACAAGAGGTTTGTGAAAACAGGCCTAGGACCCCCTGCACTTGTGGACATGGAAACCAAGAGAGAGGATCAGGGGGCTGGGTGACAGCCTTGCTGGGCACCCTACACCCCCCACAGTGTGTTTATCCCCTCACCACCTTAGGCAGACTATGATTTCAAAGCCAAAGGTGAGGCCTGCTCCCCAATCCCACACTCTCTCCCTGTCTGAGCTATTACCTGAAGTTACTGACACCAAAGACAGAGTGGTCAATCAGGTGATCAGGCATCAGAAACCTTGAAATGAACACGATTTGGTTTCAGGTGGGATCCAATTTGGAGGGTCAGCTCCCTTACACTCTGAATAAGTGGGACCTTGAGAAGGAGATATGTGTGTGTGTGTGTTTGAGAGAGAAGGAGAAAGTGTGTGTGTGTGTGTGTGTGTGTGTGTGTGTGTGTGTGTGCTGGGGAGGAAGGGGGACAGTGTCACCTCTAAGGATAAAAGAGATGTCAAAGCAGAGTTGCACAAGGGGAAGACAAGCAGATGATAACACAGTGCTGCCTCCTGCTCTGGGTAACCTTCTCAACCGTAAGGGATAAAGCTCCACCTCTTCCTGGCCCCTAAAATCCCAGGACTCAGCCCACCTCCCTAGCCCAGCAGCTGGGACCTGAAGCTCCTCCTGGCCGTGAGGCCCACCACTGACCCTGTTCTCTCCCATCCTTTTCTGCCTCCCCTCTTTCCCCTTCTCCTTCCTTCCAAGTTCTTATACTGTTACTTTGGGAAACAATATTCTGAATATGCAGTACTCAACCAACTAAAATCAAGATGATTTTCCAAAGCTGTTTGTTAAGCCCTTAATGGCAGGTGCAACATTGGGCTGGCTCTCAAATATTAGTCATTTGTACATCACCTCTGCAAATTTTCCTGTGTCCAAACCATCAGTGTTTTTAAAAATTTCATTTGAAATTTATTGTTGATGTGCTTATTTCTATCATTTCTGCCTTAATCTTTTTTAATATTCTTTGAGTTTATTTGCTATTATTATTATTTTTTTTATTTCCATGCCAAACTGCTTGCTGGGATCTTAATTATCTGACCAGAGATCAAACCTGTGCCCCTGCAGTGGAAGCACAAAGTCTTAACTACTGGACCGCCAGGGAAGTCCCTGAATAATCAGTATATTTTTTCTTTAAATTAACTAGTTAACTTCAACTTTATTTCAACCTCATTCTAAACAGACAAATTAGTGAAATTACAGACTTGATGTGCCCATGGTAGTTTTTATCTTATTAGACATTAGAATTAAAATATTTATAAAACATAATGCCATAAAATAAATACATTAAGAGAAAAATATTTGTTCACATCCCCCTTAAACTCGCCACACTTACCACCAATGGTGTGTACACCATATTTGGAGACATATTGCTAAAAAAGAGATTTCTTTAGGAGTACAAGGCACAGTCTTCACAGTCACAAAGTTTTCCATCTTGTGAGAGATAAAAGGAGAGGAAGATTTCACAGGAAGCAGTTAGAAGATGAACAAGGCAGACTAATTAAATCCCAAAGCGTGTGGCCAAGGCAGGGAAGAAATGGAGAGGTCAGAGAAACAGAGAAGTCAGTGGGGGAGAGGGGCTGCCTGCGAGAAAGCATGAAGCCACACTGAATATATTGATTTGGAGGTGAGACTTAAACTCCTCTGCTGCTGTTGTTGCTGCTGCTAAGTCGCTTCAGTCGTGTCCAACTCTGTGCGACCCCATAGACGGCAGCCCACCAGGCTCCCCTGTCCCTGGGATTCTCCAGGCAACAACACTGGAGTGGGTTGCCATTTCCTTCTCCACTGCATGAAAGTGAAAAGTGAAAGTGAAGTCGCTCAGTCATGTCCGACTCTTAGCGACCCCGTGGACTCCAGCCTACCAGGCTCCTCCATCCATGGGATTTTCCAGGCAAGAGTACTGGAGTGGGGTGCCACTGCCTTCTCCTCTAAAGGCCCCCAAAGCTGCAAGGCAAATGGCGAACTCTTCAGCACACCCACCCCCTCAAGAACTGCCTCTGTCCCCCCTAGGGTCTGGGATCTCAGGCTCTCCCAACTGTGTGTCTTTCTGCCAATACACTCGTCCTCTCTCCCTCCCCAGTTCGTCTGCACTCACTACTCCCTGTGCCTGCAAGACCCTCCACACTTCTGTCTTTCAGTCCATTTCTATCCAGTCTTTTTTATTCAAGGTAAATTTTCTTTACTAGAGTATAGTCACTCAGTCGTGTCCAACTCTCTTGTGACCCACCTCCCCCAACCATGGACTATTGCCCACCAGGCTCCTCTGTCCATGGAATTCTCCAGGCAAGGATACTGGAGTGAGTAGCCATTTCCTTCTCCAGGGGATCTTCCCAACCCAAGAATCGAACCCAGGTCTTTTTGCATTGAAGGCAGATTCTTTGCCACCTGAGCCACCCTTGCTAATCCTAAGTTTGTTTTCTACACCTGTGACTTTATTCAATATTTTAAACTCAGTTCAAACGTCCTTTCCTCTCTCATGATAGCGTGGAAATCATGACTGTGCAAACTAGAAAGGAGGTACTTCCTCTGGGTGTTAGCATAAAATGCAACCCTTCCCTGGGTGTATGTCATGCTGCATCAGGGTCCTTGGGCTGGGTTTCTGTCCCCTGGCTTGGCGCCCTTGTGCAGTGCACAACATAAACGGCAGCCCTGCTTCCTCCCCACCACACAACCCAGGTAGAGGCAGCTGCATTCCCATCTCCATGTCTGCTGATTTATTCATGTCCTCCAATAAACAGTCAACAACAGAGGAGAGAAAGGGCCTCATCCACCTCTGTACCTCTGGCAGCTGAGAACTCATGAGGTGGAGCAGAACAAATATTTGTTGGGTAAATGGTGATCAATCAACAAATTCTTGTTGGAATAAATTTGAAATTGGAGTTTTAACTCTGCCTTTCCACATTGCCCAATACATAAATTGTGCTACCTTCTTATATAATGAGGGCAGAAAATACACTGTGCAGTGAACAACAATGACAAATCTTCCCCAGAAAGAAGAATGGCCTGCCCCTCCCTCTAGCCCAAAGATGCACCAGTTGCTTAGGGAAAGGACTATCCCTGTGCCAACTAAAGAATGTCACTTGCCATCTAGTTCTACAAGAATGAAATCACCAACTACTGTAGTCACCGATCTTCAACCCACCCTGAAAGGACTTCGAGGTGGAGACATATCAGGAATGAGGCCCTCTGTGCTTGGGGGGAAACTGGAGAACAGACCATCAGATAGTAGGATATTTCCAGGAGAAAATGTAAAGAGTCCAAATTCTTACATCTTCTCATGCCTAGAGAAGCATTAAAATCATTAACAGTGACATCTGTTCCTAGTGACTAGCAGCAGCCTTCTGAAACCACAGAATACATCTCGGGACTTGGTAAAGCAGGTTCTTCTGTCTCAGTGCAGAAAGAACTCAATGAAAGGCAGAGTGACAGGTAAGGAAAGAGACACTTGTGAAAGACACAAGTGGATGGGCAAGGTAGTACCACCCCAAGAACTTAGTGGGCTACAGTTTTATAATCAAAGGAAAAGTGGGAGTTGAGGGAGAAGACCACCTTCTTCCTCACTCTCGAATAGACATCAAACTTCCATTATTAGTTCCTCCTTCACGTCGGGCAGCAGTTTTCTGGTCCCTATACAGTCAGACTGATCTCGGATGGCCTCGGGCAGCAGTGGTTTGAAGCAGGGTTGGGGTTTTCCAGCCACAGGTTGAAGTCAGGCCATGACAGTGAGAGCTCTGAATCCTAGACCACTGACAAGGCCCTGGCCCATCAACTGCATAGAAATGGATTTCCACAAAGAGACAGAAAGTAGTGAAACAAGTAAAGTGCTTACTAGGAGGAAAAAGAGTATAGTACATGTGGATAGACACAGAAGCAGGCTCAGAGAGATAGTAGTCAAACTATGAGGTAGTCTGAATCACTTTGATGGAACATTTCTTCCAGATTTACTTTGACCAACCCTCTTGCTTTGCCTGACTCTGAGTCTATAATTCATGTATCTCAGGGCCCTCCCATGTATACATGCATCTCTTAGTCCAGATGGATTCCAACAAAAAGGCTTATGGGTAGTTGGCATGGCTCACTGCAGGGTGGCGCCTCCTCCCTTTTTGACCTCCCAGGAGTTTTTCTGTGCATGTGTAGTCAGGGAGGTCTCCTGATTGTAAGAATGAGAAATATGTGGTCTCTTCGATCCGGGCAGGACCCAGCCTCTTCCTTTGATTTCGTTTTCATCTTGGAGTATCAGTCTACAGAGAACAAACTCCAGCTGTTTGCCCCAGGAGCCCATCTATCTCCTGCCTCAAAACCAGGACTGTCATGATGCTATTCCAATCAGCAGAAGGGTGGTTTTGAACCAGAAGCAGAACATACACTAAAATATAGTAAATCATCTCAGGTTTCAGCATAGTGTCATCTTATCTCTATGTTTCTGTTTTTGGTGAACCCAGAGAAGCATGTCCTAGGAATTATTAACTTACTTCCAGTGGGCAGGATGTGGGGCTCATGGCACCATTGTTTTATTTTGGGGGGCAAGTCTCATGCTCCTGCTACATGGCTTTGTTGTTAAACAACCTGCTTTCTTGACTGATGATTAACTTACATGGGTCTCTCATACTTTTTCTCTATTTACAATCTATATTTCTTTCTCTATATTACAATATTTACAATATTTTCTCTATTTACAATCCTCTGGTTGGACTATTTAATCGCCCACTCCATCCATGTATTCTGCCCCTGTCACTTCCACTGAGATGTGTGTTGGATGCATGTACCCTCTTCACCAAAATCACATATGTAATGACCTTTGGAGCAGTTCCTCAAAGCTGTCTGAGAGGCTGTCTCCTGGGCTATAGGCTACAGAGCCTTAAAGAAACTGAACTCACAGCTCCCACATTGTGTTTTTTTTCCAGTCGACACCTGTCTTGAGACACCTGTCTCATTATGACCTTACCCATGCCCATCCCATTACTTATAGTTAAATAATGATGGGTAGAAATATAGGGGTTTAGTAGACCTAACACTGTAATAAAAGCAAAATTTACATGATGCCTCAGTGAAAAAAATAATCTATTTTGTCACTTTTACTGCTCACATTGTGATCTTGAGCCCCCTCTCCTATTGATTGTAGAAAAGAAACTTAAACTTGCAAGTTAAAAATAGTTCAATCTCTTCTCATTTAAAGCAGACCCTCTCCATCTAACTCAGTCTTCTCAGTGTTCACTTGATTCAAAGACTGACTTTTCTGTCAGGGCTCTATCCTTTTTCCAAAAGTCTGGCCAGAGTGCCAGGGGAAGCTCACACATCCTCATGATGGCCCTACTGTGGTGTGGCTAGTCTACTCTGATTTGTGGGTTCTCATTAAGGCCAACAGGTTCCTTCTTGAGCATCACGTGGGGTGACCCCCCAACTGCTGCAGGCCCATTCTGAGCCCAGATTCTTCCTTCTTCATCGCTCTTCTCCAGCATCCCAGGACACATATTCCCTGGCTTCTCACCTTGGTATCTTCCCCAGCCATTTTATTTTTATTTATAACTTTATTTATTAATTTTGGCTGTGCTGGGTCTTCTTTACTGTGCGGGCTTTTCTGCAGGTGCGAAGTGAGGGCTTCTCATTGCGATGGCTTCTCTTGTTGGTGAGCACTGGCTCTAGGGCTCTCAGGCTTCAGAAGCTGTAACACATGGGCTCAGTAGTTGCCGTTCCCAGGCTTAGAGCACAGGCTCAATAGTTGTGGCACACGGGCTTAGTTGCCCTGCGGCATGTAGAATATTCCCAGACCAGTGGCAGGCAGATTCTTTACCACCGAGCCACCCAGGAAGCTCCCTTTTGCTAACTACACCCTGGGTGCCTCCATGAGGCTCCAGCTCCATGCTAAATATAGAGCTCCTCGAAGGGGCTGACAATTTTCCATGTTATTCTTAAGAAACAGGAACACGAACTGATACACTAGGAACCCGCTTCTCTCTGCACTATATTTTATCACCTCTGCCCCTCTCCCAGGGAGAAGGGCCAGGATCCTCCTGTGAAATTTCAAGCTTCTTTCTTTGCCTTTCATGGATCTCCTTTTTGACTACTGGCTCCCAAAACTGTATAACTTTCCTTATGGCACATCCTGACTTGTCTGTCTTTGGTTTAAAATACAACTCTCAGTTCAGATCACCAAGTTGAATGCATTCTTTTTCCACTCTTGATATATAAAAGAAGCCTTTGTAATTGATAAATCCCTTTTTTCCTCTCAACAAAGCCCACTTTTCAAGACTATTGTTTGATTATAGAATTCAAGATCGTGCTTTAAATTCAAAGCTGAACACGATTCCTTCTTTATATTGGGATTCCTGCTAGGGTGCTTCTGGCTAAGTATGGAGAAAGCCCATTCAAGGGTGTGAAGAGGAAACCAGACATACGTATATTCTAACAAGTAGAATCTGTTACATCAGCAAATTTTAAGTCATAAAACCTTCACGACCTGCTAACTTCTGCAACCCTTGCTGAAAGGGTAAAAGGTCAGGTGACCCTAAACTCCTGTTCTGGTATGATTGGACCAAATTCCTTTCCAGCCCAGCTTTTACTGGCTGGTCACTGACTAATCGAGGTTCTCAAGAATATGAACCAAAGAAACAGAGATGAGAGCCAGACACAGATTCTGGGCCTCAACGTCAGGTAGAGTCAGAGCCAAGGTCAGCATTTTGGCAGGATAACTTCAAGAACTTGCCCCAGAACCACAGGGAAGTGGAGGAAGAATGGAGCATATGCCCCAAGAAAAGCAAAGCCCAAAGACCTCATGATCCTAGTGAGACAACGCTTGCCTGGCTTTCATAACTCTCCAGGCTGGACTTGATTTGCAAGAGATTCCCTTCCCCCATACTCTCAATAAAGCTTTGTGGATAAATTCTTGCCCCTTACCAAGACCCCTAACTGGAATACTTTAAAAATCCACAGGCACCTTGAGCTAAGGAGTAAATGGAGAACAAGCTTTTGAAGGTGAGAGAGACCATGGACCCTTTGCTTTACCAAACTATTATTTCCTGAGCCATCCCTTGGGAGCTCTAGGTTCAGAACTCAAACACTCAAATCGAGCCAAACTGCTTTTCAGACTCAATAGAGCTTGTTATCCTTTCTTAAGGGGTAGCTGCCCAACCCTCCAGAAGACAGAGGTTTGCCAAAGGTTGGCTCCCCAAACATTACTAACACAAATTGTCGATAAGACAAACTGATTTTATCACCTCCTCATTAAGGGAGAATGTCATCTTGCAATGGTTTGGCAGTATTTCTGAGGGAGGAATCAGGGAAGCTCCTTTGCAAAGCAGGGAGCCTGTTAGGATTAGGTAAGGATCATAACACAACAGACCTGGCGGAAATAACAAGCCGAGAATGCTAAGGCATGGGATTCAAAGACGCTCGCGGGCACTCGTTGTCTGTTGATGTTGCTTTCCATTGAAGACTTGGGAAGACTCTTTTGGAAGTTCCTTGATAAACAATCTACTTGCCTGAACAGAAAGACTTCAGGAAAAATAAAGTTTTGCTAAGAAAAGCAGCATTATCTCCACCATAGTTTGGCCTCAGGTCAAATAACAGGAAGGGAACACAGCCCCGCCCTTCAACAGAAAATTGGAGTAAAGATTTACTGAGCATGGCCCGGCCCATCAGAACAAGATCCAGTTTCCCTCTTAGTCAGTCTCTCCCATCAGGAAGCTTCCATAAGCCTCTTATCTTTCTCCATCAGAGGGCAGACAGACTGAAAACCACAATCACAGAAAACTAACCAATCTGATCACATGGACCACAGCCTTGTCTAACTCAACGAAACTATGAGTCATGCCATGTAGGGCCACCCAAGATGGACAGGTCATGGTGGAGAGTTCTGACAAAACGTGGTCCACTGGAGAAGGGAATGGCAAACCACTTCAGTATTCTTGCCTTGAGAACCCCATGAACAGTATGAAAAGGCAAAAAGACAGGATACTGAAAGATGAACTCCCCGGGTTGGTAGGTGCCCAATATGCTACTGGAGATCAGTGAAGAAATAACTCCAGAAAGAATGAAGAGATGGAGCCAAAGCAAAAACAACACCCAGTTATGGATGTGACTGGTGATGGAAGTAAAGTCTGATGCTGTAAAGAGCAATATTGCATAGGAACCCTGAATGTTAGGTCCATGAATCAAGGCAAATTGGAAGTGGTCCAACAAGAGATGGCAAGAGTGAACATTGACAATTTAGGAATCAGTGAACTAAAATGGACTGGAATGGGTGAATTTAACTCAGATGACCATTATATCTACTACTGTGGGCAAAAATCCCTTAGAAGAAATGGAGTAGCCATCGTAGTCAACAAATGACTTTTGTTGACTTTTGTCAACAAATTAAGTACTTGGATGCAATCTCAAAAATGACAGAATGATCTCTGTTCGTTTCCAAGGCAAACTATTCAATATCACAGTAATCCAAGTCTATGCTCTGACCAGTAGTGCTGAAGAAGCTGAAGTTGAATGATTCTATGAAGACCTACAAGACCTTCTAGAACTAACACTCCCAAAAGATGTCCTTTTAATTATAGGGGACTGGACGAAGAGCATGGCATCTGGTCCCATCACTTCATGGGAAATAGATGGGGAAACAGTGGAAACAGTGGCAGACTTTATTTTGGGGGGCTCCAAAATCACTGCAGATGGTGACTGCAGCCATGAAATTAAAAGACACTTACTCCTTGGAAGGAAAGTTATGTCCAACCTAGATAGCATATTCAAAAGCAAAGACATTACTTTGCTAACAAAGGTCCGTCTAGTCAAGGCTATGGTTTTTCCTGTGGTCATGTATGGATGTGAGAGTTGGACTGTGAAGAAGGCTGAGCGCCGAAGAATTGATGCTTTTGAACTGTGGTGTTGGAGAAGACTTTTGAGAGTCCCTTGTACTGCAAGGAGATCCAACCAGTCCATTCTGAAGGAGATCAGCCCTGGGATTTCTTTGGAAGGAATGATGCTAAAGCTGAAACCCCAGTACTCTGGCCTCCTCATACGAAGAGTTGACTCATTGGAAAAGACTCTGATCCTGGGAGGGATTGGGGGCAAGAGGAGAGGGGGATGACAGAGGATGAGATGGCTGGATGGCATCACTGACTCGATGGACGTGAGTCTGAGTGAACTCCAGGAGTTGGTGATGGACAGGGAGGCCTGGCGGGCTGCGATTCATGGGGTTGCAAAGAGTCGGACACGACTGAGCAACTGAACTGAACTGAACTGGAATGCCAAAGCAGGAAGTCAAGAAACACCTGGAGTAACAAGCAAATTTGGCCTTGGAGTACAGAATGAAGCAGGGAAAAGGCTAATAGAGTTTTGCCAAGAGAATGCACTGGTCATAGCAAACACACTGGTCATAGCAAACACCTTCTTCCAACAACACAAGAGAAGACTCTACACTTGGACATCACCAGATGGTCAACACTGAAATCAAATTGATTATATTCTTTGCAGCCAAAGATGGAGAAGCTCTATACAGTCAGCAAAAACAAGATGGGGAGCTGACTGTGGCTCAGATCATGAACTCCTTATTACCAAATTCAGACTTAAATTGAAGAAAGTAGGGAAAACCACTAGACCATTCAGGTATGAACTAAATCAAATCCCTTAGGACTATACAGTGGAAGTACAATAGATTCAAGGGATTAGATCTGATAGACAGAGTGCTTGAAGAACTATGGACAGAGGTTCGTGACATTGTACAGGAGAAAGTGATTAAGACCATCCCCAAGAAAAAGAAATGCAAAAAGGCAAAATGGTTGTCTGAGGAGGCCTTACAGCTATGAAAAGAAGAGATGAGAAAGCAAAGGAGAAAAGGAAAGATACACCCATTTGAATGCAGAGTTCCAAAGAATAGCAAGGAGAGATAAGAAAGCCTTCCTCAGTGATCAATGCAAAGAAATAGAGGGAAACAATAGAATGGGAAAGACTAGAGATCTCTTCAAGAAAATTAGAGATACCAAGGGAACATTTCATGCAAAGATGGGCACAATAAAGGACAGAAATGGTATGGACCTAATAGAAGCAGAAGATATTAAGAAGAGATGGCAAGAATACACAGAAGAACTATACAAAGAAGATATTCACAACCCAGATAATCACGATGGTGTGATCACTCACCTACAGCCAGACATTTTGAAATGTGAAGTCATGTGGGCCTTAGGAAGTATCACTACGAACAAAGCTAGTGGAGGTGATGGAATTCCAGTTGAACTATTTCAAATCCTGAAAGATGATGCTGTGCAAGTGCTGCACTCAATATGCCAGCAAATTTGGAAAACTCAACAGTGGCCACAGGACTGGAAAAGGTCTATTTTCATTCCAGTCCCAAAGAAAGGCAATGCCAAAGAATATTCAGACTACTGCACAATTGCACTCATCTCACACTCTAGCAAAGTAATACCCAAAATTCTCCAAGCCAGGCTTCACCAGTACATGAACCATGAACTTCCAGATGTTCAAGCTGGATGTAGAAAAGGCAGAGGAACCAGAGATCAAATTGTCAACATCCACTGGATCATCAAAAAAGCAAGAGAGTTCCAGAAAAACATCTACTTCTGTTTTATTGACTATGCCAACGCCTTTGACTGTGTGGATCACAACGAACTGTGGGAAATTCTTCAAGAGGTGGGAATACAAGACTACCTAATCTGCCTCCTAAGAAATCTGTGTGCAGGACAGGAAGAAACAGAACTGGACATGGAACAACAGACTGGTTCCAAATCGAGAAAGGAGTACGTCAAGGCTGTATATTGTCACCCTGCTTATTTAACTTATATGCAGAGTACATCATGAGAAATGCTGGACTGGATGAAGCACAAGCTGGAATCAAGATTGCTGGGAGAAATATCAATAACCTCAGATATGCAGATGACACCACCCTTATGGCAGAAAGTGAATAAGAACTAAAGAGCCTCTTGATGAAAATGAAAAAGGAGAGTGAAAAGTTGGCTTAAAGCTCAACATTCAGAAAACAAAGATCATGGCATCTGGTCCCATCACTTCACAGCAAATAGATGGGAAAACAGTGGAAACAGTGACAGACTTTATTTTTTTTTTCACTCCAAAATCCCTGCAGATGGTGACTACAGCCATGAAATTAAAAGACCTTTGCTCCTTGGAGGAAAAACCATGACCAACCTAGACAGCATATTAAAAAGCAGAGACATTACTTTGCTGATGAAGGTCCGTCTAGTAAAAGCTATGGTTTTTCCAGTAGTCATCTATGGATGTGAGAGTTGGACTATAAAGAAAGCTGAGAGCCAAAGAACTGATGCTTTTGAACTGTCGTGTTGGAGAAGACTCTTGAGAGTCCCTTGGACAGTTAGGAGATCCATCCAGTCCATCCTAAAGGGAATCAGTCCTGAATATTCATTGGAAGGACTGATGCTGAAGCTGAAACTCCAATACTTTGGACATCTGATGGGAAGAACTGACATTTGAAAAGATCCTGATGCTAGGAAAGATTGAAGGCAGGAGGAGAAGGGGTTGACAGAGGATGAGATGGTTGGATGGCATCACCAACTCAATGGACATGAGTTTGAGTTAACTCTGGGGGTAGGTGATGGACAGGGATGCCTGGCGTGCTGTGATTCATGGGGTCGCAAAGAGTCGGACATGACTGAGCAACTGAACTGAACTGAACAAAAGCAGAGGAGTAGTAAAAAGTCAATTTCACAGAGACAGGAAAGTATGGTTCCAGTTCTCAGAGTCCAGGCTGAGTGTGAGGGTAGAGAGGTTTAGTTCTGAGGTAGATAAGAAGACTGACTAGATGGGTTTGAATATTCAGAAAGGCATCCCAGAGAAACCTCTTCAGCTTTGAAGGCAAACTCTATGTCTCCAGGATTAAGGATAGAACAGAATGCAAAGATAACATAGGAATGGGCATCAAACCCACTCTTTGAGAGTCAGTAATGTTAGACTCTGATGCTGGGAGGGATTGGGGGCAGGAGGAGAAGGGGATGACAGAGGATGAGATGGCTGGATGGCATCACTGACTCGATGGACATGAGTCTGGGTGAACTCCGGGAGTTGGTGATGGACAGGAAGGCCTGGCAGGCTGCGATTCATGGGGTTGCAAAGAATCGGACACGACTGAGCGACTGAACTGAACTGAACTGAATGTTAGTGAACCATTGATCAAAACCAGCCACCTTGGCCAGGCACATTGATGACCACTTGCATGAGTTGTCTCCCAACAGGAGTCCTGTCCAGGAGAATTCGGGAGGTGCCCAAAGAAGAGAGGAGACACCAGCCCGTTACATTGTCCTGCCCACCTCCCAGAATCCTTCATGTTGTAATCCATCTTGGCTGAAAGATGTACATGCCACCAGAAAGACCCTGAGTCAGGCCAGAAAAGGGCCAAGCAACCCAGAAACCAACCTCATTACCACAAAACCTGAGACTGTGAGCCACGTGGCAGAGCAGTTCTCCTGGGTTCCCTTACCCTACTGCTCTCTGCCCGGGCACCCCCTCCCAATAAAATCTCTTGCTTTGTGCCTCCTTGGACAATTCATTTCTGTATGTTAGATAAGACCCCTGAAATGGGTCTCCCTTCCTGCTACAGTAAAGCTTCTTAGAAGAACAAGCACCCAAGCTGAGACTTACAGCAAGAAAAACATCAGCCAAGCTAAGGAACATGTATGTTGTGGGAGGGTACATTCAGGTGGAAGGGACAGCACAGACCTGGCAGTGAGAGACCCAGGGCTCTCCATTGCACTGGGGAGCTACAGGTCATTCAGGAGGAAGGGCTGAGGGGGCAGATCACGAAGAGTCTTGTTAATTGTGTATGCTAGGGAGTTTGGGCTTTTTCATGAAGGCAATATGGAGCCTTTGAAGAATTTTAAGTGAAAAAGAAAACCATGATTCATATACATTTTTGAAAGATCACACTGGTTGCTAGAGAATGGTTTGGGGAGGGGCATGACCAGAGGCAAGGAAAACACTTATGCCATTTACAATGCTGAAGTCACATGGACTCATTTTTATGTTCTCCTCACTTCAGAATCTGAAAATTCATGGAGTTATAGGCCCTAAGAGCTGAGTCTGACTCTTTTTGACCCCATGGACTGTAGCCTATCAGGCTGCTCAGTCCATGGGATTTTCCAAGCAAGAGTACTGGAGTGGGTTGCCATTTCCTTCTCCACTAAGAGTTGACAAGAACCCTTAAAAATCATCCAGCCCGGTACTTCCCTTGCAAATTATACTGCAGACTCACAATGACTCACCCCTTCCCCTGACCCTGAAGGGGAGTGGGCAGAGGGCATGGAGGGGCCAAGCAAGCTCCCTGTCACTGGGGAGGCTGAGAGGCAGAGCAGATCTTGGGAAACAGCATCCTGGTCCATCCACCCACCCAAGGAGTGATTGACTTCGCTCTACCCTGATCTCATCCAAGGAAAACACAGGTCTTTCAAAACATGGAGAAATGTGTACCCAGAGTGTGCTTCAGCAACTCAAAAGCCAATTATGGTCCATCTAATCTAACCCGAGCTGATTTCCTCAGGTGGCCAAGTGAGAGGTCAAGAGGCCATTCCTGAGGATTTCCACAGAGCTCAGCCAGAACATGAAGTTCCCAGCACGTCCCCAGGGCCGACAGCTCAACTGCTGAAGAGTTAAGCAGTTGAATCTTTTAATTTCCCTCCTTCTCATGATAATTATAAATATGACACAGTGAACTACAGCACACTCCCTTAGAGGTAAGGATTCAGTATTCTTTCACAAAGGAAACAAGAAGAAATTGTCCATATTTTACATTCCCACATGTGCATGGTTTTCACTGATGCCTATTTGAAAAAGACAAAGAGGTATTATTTTATAATGAAAAAAGTAACCTGCACATCCACGTATCTGTTTATGTGACTCTCTTTTTGCAGTCTGCCGTTTCTGTAAAACCGTGATTTCGAGAGCAGTTCATTCATGGAGAAGCTGTGAGTGCCCTCTAGAGGAATTTTGCCTCCATTGCAGCTACACACTGGTAGGCGGGGTACATCGAGCCGCTCTTGTCCAGGCTGAATCATGGACAGAGTCTATTTCTCAGGATATGTGCGCAAAGTTTAGGTCCATTTTCAGCTTCTCTTTTTTTAATTCAGACCTGAAGTCAGTACTGCTGATCATAGTAAGAGCTGGGCTGGATGAAATTTGTGTGCATGTGTGCCCAGTAGCTCAGTGGTGTCCACTCTGCGACCCCATGGACTACATGCAGTCTGCCAGAATCCTCTCCATGGAATTTTCCAGACAAGGATACTGGAGCGGGTTGTCATTTCCTACTGCAAGGGCTCTTCCTGACCCAGAGATTAAACCCGTGTCTCCTGCCTGGCAGATGGATTCTTTACCACTTGAGCCACCTGGGAAGCCCAGATGAAATTTAGTGAACATTATTAACTATCGTGAAGATGCTTTTCTCTCTGCAGGCCTGATCCCAGAGCACAGCACAGCTCAGCCCCCACAGAGGGATTTAACCAGGAAAACGTTAAGCCCATGGTGTGGACAGTCCTCAATTCCATGTTGGCAAGAACCATTACTGCCCTAAAGGTGAATCTCTAACCCCTACAAGACCATCTTGTTCCCTTACTCGGAGGTTGCACAAATCAGGGCAGAGGACCAATCAATGCCATTTAGGATCAATGTCACCAGGACCCTGGGCAAGTCAGGTAACTTTTTAAAATAAAGGCTGAAAATATCCTGGAAATGTTGCATCAGCAGATTTGGGGATAGAGGGCTGGCTATAAGCCAATAAAATCTTGATAGAAATGCATTTTGAACTCTTTCCTCTGCTTGAATATGCTGCCCAATTTTGAGAGCAATCAAACAACACCAATGTGTGAAAATTCACTTCAAATAGATGAATAATTCTTCTGTGAGAAGCTCTGATATATGGTGTGATTGGAAACTGTGTTATCTTGAAGTTATTTAAGTCTTCATGGGAAAAAATTATATTTTACTGATAGAGAATACCTCTTTTGTATAACACACTAAAAATATTTTGAAAGATCCCTGGTGATTTGGCTCAATAAAATCTCATAAAGTTGAATGGAAATGGGGATTTCCCTGGCAGTCCAGTGGTTAAGAGTTTGTTTCCATCAGCAGAGAGATGGGTTTGATCCCTGGTTGGGGAAGTAGGATCCCACATGCCCCCGGGTGTTGCCAATAAATAAATAAATAAATGGAATGGAAATGAATTGACTTGGTTTGAATCGTGGAATATTTTAAAACTAATATTAGGCAGCTTCCCAGGTGGCACTAGTGATAAAGAATCCACCTGCCAATGAAGGAGACCTAAGAGACACTGGTTCAATCCCTGGGTCAGAAAGATTTCCTGGTGAAAGGAATGGCCAGGAACCTCACTCCAGTTAAATTCCATGGGCAGAGGAGTCTGGTGGGCTACAGTCCATGAGGCTGCAAATGGTTAGACACATACAAACACAGATAATTTAGAGATAGCATTTGCTTCTGATTATGTCAGATTCTGGATCTGTTAATGTAATTTTGATGTAGTGAAATGAACAGTTCTTAGAGCCAGAAAACTCCAGGTTCAATGCTGTTTGAGGCTGCAGATCCCAGTCCACAAACATGAAACTTTTTAGTTGGTCTAAGGATAGTTCAGCTGGTAAAGAATCCGCCTGCAATGCAGGAGACATGGGTTCGATCCCTGGGTTGGGAAGATCCCCTGGAGACGGGAAAGGGCAGCCACGCCAGTATTCTGGCCTGGAGAATTCAATGGACTATACAGTCGCAAAGAGTTGGACAGGACTGAGCCACTTTCACTTTCATTTTCAACTAAGCTTAATTTCTGTAATGAGCTCCTGTTCCACCAGGGGGCAGAAATGTGCTCTGAGTCAATCACAGCTTCTCTACGTTGGCACCTGATGGGGATGAAAAGGGGATTTTGCCGTGACATAACATGGCAAGCTGGCTGCTAGTCTTGATCGTTACCTCTGCTCTCTGGCACATCCACTGAGCTATTCCCTTCCCATCCAGTGTTAAGCTGCATCACTACACAGTCATTGCCAACATCCCCTGTGTTCCCAGAGACTCCTACCTTCCGGTCTGGTCCTCCCCTTCAGGATCCATGCCTTTCCGGGAAAAACGGGAGATCACTCTGCTGCTGGGGAACTCAGTGAGGCTGCCTCAAGCCCCACTGCCAAGGCACACCACAGCCAAGCTCCTGGGGGTCTCACTGCTACCTGGAAAGAGGATCACAGATCGCTCTGCACTTTGACTCTGCCCCGCCCCCAAAACTAGAGGGGCTCTTGTTTTCCCCTGATCCTCACCCCCAACCCACCTGGAAGATTAAGCACAAGGGCCTTTCTTTCTGGGGCACCCACAGTGTCTCCTCCCTTTCATTTCTCCAGTTCTCCCCACCCCACACCCCCCAGCTGTGATGGCTGATTTTATGTGTCAACTTGGTTAGGCTAGGGGATGCCCAGAAAGCTAAAGAAGCATTATTTCTGGGTATATTTGGGAGTGTCTCCTAAAAAGACTAGTGTTTGAATGCTACTAGGTTAAGTAAAGTTCAGCCACATCAGTGCAGGAGGGCAGCGCCCAACCCCTATCTGTCTGTCTATCATCTATCTATCTTCCCTGGTGACTCTGTAGTAAAGAATCCACCTGCCAATGTGGGATCCCTGGGTTGGGAAGATCCCCTGGAGAAGGAAATGGCAACCAATTCCAGTATGCTTGCCTGGGAAATCCCATGGTCAGAGAAGCCTGGCAGGTTATAGTCCATGGGGTTGCAGAGTCAGTTATGACTTAGAGACTAAAACAACAACATCTTATTCATCCATCCTCTACTATCTACCCTATTAGTTCTGTTCCTCTGGACAATCTTGACTAGTACACCCAGAGAATCTCTACCTAGCCTGAGAGGGTTTCCCCTGAGTCATGAAGTTTCTCTGTGCCCTGTTTCCTGCAAAGTCCTTTCCTATGATTATGATGGTTGTGATGCCAGGGAATCTAGGTGCTACAGGAATTGGTGGAAGAATCAAGAAACACTGAAGAGAAAACAATACATTACAGCTCCAAAACTTACTGTAGACCGTAGGCAAGCTCCTTATTCTCTCTGAGCCTCAGTCTCTTCATCAGTCAAAAGGGAAATGGTATCTATCCCATAGGGATGTGAGAAGGGTGGACTTGAAACTCTTAGCTCAGCTCCATGCGCACTGACTCCCACATCCTCTCCTCATTCTGTTAGCACTGCTGGACAGCAGAGAACAGAGATCAGAGTGTCCAGAGCAACTGCTCTCCAATACAGAGAAAAGGCTGGAGGGAAAGTACATAGGTAGAATAGTGGGAGAAAGAGGAGCCTGCCACACATTTGGGAAAAGGAAAGAACAGAGGTGCAGAGTGACCAGGCCCATAAGCGCTGTTCCAGCCTGACACATGCCATTCATTACCTTGCTCTGCCAAACCCCGCCATCCGAATAATGCATCTGCCACCACAGTGCGCATGCGCATGCTCGGTCGCTTCGGTTGTGTCCCACTCTTCGCAACCCTATGGACTGTGGCCTGCCAGGCTCTGTGTCCACGAGATTCTCCAGGCAAGAATCCTGGAGTGGGTTGCCAGGCCCTTCTCCAGGGTGCCTTCCCAACCCAGGGACTGAACCCGCGTCTCTCATGTCTCCAGCACCGGCAGGCAGGTTCTTTACCAATAGCACCGCCTGGGAAGCAGCCACAGGGACAGGATTTTTTTTTTTTTTTTTTTTTAGGGTGGGGGGACAGGATTTTTAAAACAGATCATAGCTCAGCAGCAGTTACCTAGTCCTGAAGCCTCACTTCTGCCACCTGCTGGGCAAAGTCCTAAGATGGTGGTTTCTCTGACTTTCTATTCTGATCCAGTTGATTAATTTCATGAAACCCGACCATACATTTCATCATTTCTCTCCCCAAGCTTATTTCATTTTTAAATGAGAGCTCTTTGGTTTTATATATCTTTAGCAACACTATCTCACCCAACCAATAATATGGTAATTAAAGGATTTCCCAAAACTCTGGTTCCTTGATGTCAGAAAGCCATTTGCTTTTCTCCGATGCATCTATTAGCCTATTATTTTCATTTAGCTTATTTGTACACCGCATTCAACTTCTCTAGACTCTCAAATTACTGATTTTTATGCTTTTTCCTTAGCACTTAATGCAGTTCATAAATTTTACTCTTAAAGTTTAGGCATAAATCACACTAAAAGCCCAAGCTGCTGAAGAAAAGTGGCACCAAATCAAGTTTGGAATATCAGCCACCAGCATCAGTTATCAGTTCTATATCACACACTGCAGATTAAGGTTTTTCCCTGTTGTCTAAATATACGCTTTCTTAAAACTTTCCCTGACTTTATATCAAGCCCCAAACTTTAAAAAATTTAAAAAGAGAAAAGAAACTCAAAATATCCACTTGTTTTTTGTTGTTGTTCTTTTTGCTGTTATTCAATACTGGACTTTCTGAGGTATATGCATAAAAATCACCTCAGGATAGGAAAAAAATGAAAAAAGGTGCTCCTGAATTAGAGCACTGGTTCTCAATCAGTGTGTTGTAGTAACCTAGGGAGGCTTAAAAAACACTGATGCCTGGTCCCCACCCCAAAGATTCCTATTTAGTTGGTGTGGGTTTGGTGGATATTTAAAGAATAAGCAATCAAGATGAGAACGGCATTAGAAGTAAAATATAATAGAAGTGTATAACACTAATGGCTTCCCTGGTAGCTCAGCTGGTAAAGAATCCACCTGCAATGCAGGAGACCTTGGTTCGATTCCTGGGTTGGGAAGATCCCCTGGAGAAGGCATAGTCTACCCACTGCAGTATTCTTGGGCTACCCTGGTGGCTCAGATGGTAAAGAATCTGCCCACAATGTGGGAGACCTGGGTTCAATCCCTGCATAGGGACAATCCCCTGGAGAGGGCATGGCAGCCCACTCCAGTGTTCTTGCCTGGAGAATCCCAGGGACGGGGGAGCCTGGTGGGCTGCCGTCTCGGGTCTCACAGAGTCGGACACAACTGAAGCGACTTAGCAGCAGCAGCTGCAGAGCGACTTTCACTTATAACACTTAAAATGCTAATTAATTTAGTGGTTCACAGAAATAACGTCATCACCTTTGAGAGGTAGAAAATTTAAAAACTCAAGTTTGTAATTTTTGTTTTCATCATTTCAATATTTGTAACAAAGTCACCACTAAATCTAGCTAAACTAATACATGATTGAAGAAAATGTAATACGTTTTTACAAAGAAAAGAAGAAAGATTTCCCTGAGAAACCACAACTCACTCCTGGCCAAGGTTGTAAGTTCAAAGTGTTCTGAAAGGGAAAAAAATTATATATACAGCTCTGAGACCCTGTATATGATTTCAGTCGATGTCAGTAGCTTTTGAGGTAACAGGTAACTGACAAAAGGCAAAGCCATCGGTGCTTCTGGATAAGAAGACAAACCCCTTGCTGACAACAGCCTGGACGTGGACCTTAACCAGGTCGCCCAGCTACATTCCATGGTGGCAATGTGGTCATGTCTTTTAAAAACAGATGAAAGAGCTTCAGAGAGCTATTTTATATGCTCAGTTGCTTCAACAGTGTCCGAGTTTTTGCAACCCCATGGACCCCACCAGGCTCCTCTGTACACAGGATTTTCCAGGCAAGAATACTGAAGTGGGTTGCCAATCCCTTCTTCCCAACCCAGGGTTCAAACCCGGGTCTCCTGCATTGCAGGCAGATTCTTTACCGTCTGAGCCACCAGGAAAGTCCATTCTATGTAGAGATATTTTTCTCTATTGGTAAATGAGTATTCCACCTGTGAGATGCAGAACATTCAAATGAAACATCAGTGACCATTCTGCAGCTCCCTTTAAATGCCAGAATATTTCACTTAGACAACATAATAATAATAATAATCAGCACTTGCATCCTCAAAGCAATTTTTGCACATTAACTAATCAATCTGTCCAACATTTGTGTGAGGCGGATGAATAAGGATCATTATTTCCATCGGGAAGCGAGAAATGATGAAAAAAGTTGAGTGGAGGGGGTGCTCAGCTGATGTCTGGAATATCCTGGGCTGAAAGGCAGGGCACCCCACTTCCAGACCAGTGTGGCTTTGGGATTATAAGACAAGAGAATAGAGGCTGAGGGTTAATTCAGAAAATATTGCAATATTCCAGTGCTCTCCATGTGATGGGGACAGTGGTAGAAATGAAAAAAAAGAGAAGCCAGAATGCCATGGGAGACTATCAGACCCTACCAAGAAAGCAGACTTTCATTTATTAACTAACTCACTGACTCATTATTTGACTCTCTCCTCAGTACCTCACTGAAGATGTGTTGGCTGAAAAATGGAATTTGTCCATTTACCATGTATTGGGTATCTGCCAGGAGCTGTTAGGTTTGGGAGATATTTAATGTAAAATACTCAACCCCCTGATCTTAACTCCTTAATCTATGACATTGAGATAAAAAGAGCTGCCTTCTCCCTGTCAGAGATCACTGACTCCTGTCAACCCCTGTCAGCCTCTCTCGGCGGCCCAGCCCATCCTCTTTATCATCATCTCTGCAGTGGTCCTTTCTCAGATCCTTGTCATCTCTGGCTATAGGTATCTGTCCTCAGATCCTGCTTCTCTTTTGTTTCTAGAGTGTTTTTCCAAATTTCAGACGTCATGCTAACATTCTCTTGCTTAAAGACCTTCAGTTAGGGTTCATGTCTTCCAGAATAAATAAAGCCCTTTCCATTCAGATTGATGCCACTTCCTCCAGACTCATTTTCCTTGTTCCTTATACTTCCGCCATATGGAAATATTTTCAATTCCCTGAACTCAATATGATGGGTGTGTGCATGTGTGTGTGGCCTCTCTGAGTTGGTACGTTTTTCTTTCTGCCTGAATTGCCGTCCACTGGACCTCTCCACCCGGCCTGTGTGCTGAACTGCCACCATGCAGCTCTCCCTTGGCCAGCCCTGCTCCCGTTTGGAGCAGCCCTCCACAACCTTTCCAGGCAGAGTCCATCACTCTCCTCTGTGTGACCATGTTAACTTATGCCCACTCCTCTGGAAATTACAGAGGACCTTGTTATCTGAGGACTCATTATATGAACATTTGCTGTAATGACTTGCAAAAATGTTCACCCATCAGTCTCTATCCAAATCAGGAACCCATTACAATAAATCTGCATAGTTATGCATGGAAATGCAGGCAACAGGGAGTACAGTGCCCTGTGGTCATATGTCAACTGTTCTCCCAAAACCGTCTCATCACGAGCTTGCACTGTTCTGCACTGTGCATCATTGCTTTCACGTCTCTCCCAGTCTTAAGGGAAAATGTCGCCAGAGATGTATCAGAGGAAGCATATTAATGGAAGATGCCTGGTAGAAGTCCGTATATTAGAAGTGACAAAGAACAGAGAGAGCTAAACACACAGAGGACACAAGTTTGGCCGTGTATACATCGCCATCTACTATGAATATTATTCTTGTAGCTATATTTTTCTTTGCAAATATTTTCCTTTTTATTTTTTATTGAAGTATATTTGATGTACAGTAGTACACCATGCAAAGACATTACAATATTGCTGACATTATTCCCTATGTGTACAATATATTCTCGTGGCATTTCTTCTATAGATGGAAGTTTGTTCCTCTTAATCGCTTCACCTATTTCACCCAGTCCCCCATGTTTTGGCCCTCTGGCAACCACCTGTCTTCTGTAATTATAAGTCTATTTCTGTTTTGATTTTTTTAGAGTCAATATATAATCGAAACCATATGGTATTTGTCTTTTTCGCTGACTTATTTCACTTATACCTTCTCAGTCTAACCATGCTGTTGCAAATGGCATTTTTCAGCTTTCAGCTTTTTAACCATTGAATATGATGTTCGCTTATACGGTCTTTTTTATGTTGAGGTATGTTCCCTATACACCCACTTGTTAAATTTTGTCAAATGCTTTTTCTCTATTGAAATGATCATATGATTTTCTTCCTTCTCTTTATTAATGTGGTATACCAAGCTGATTGACCATCCTTGCATCCTTGGGATAAATCCCACTTGATCATGGTGTATTTGATGTACATTTGTATTTGGTTTGTTAACATTTTGTTGAGGATTTTTGCATCTATAGTCATCATAGATACTGATCTGTAATTTTCTTTGTGTTGTCTTTGTCTGGTTTTGGTATCAGGGTAATGTTGGCCTCACAAATGAGTTAGGAAGTGTTCCTTGCTCTTCTATTTTTTATAACGATCTGAAAAGGATAGGTATTAGTCTTCTTTGAATGTTTCATAGAATTCACCTGTGAAGTTACCCAATCTTGGATTTTTGTTTTCGGATGTTTTTATTACTGTTTCAATCCTGTACTAGTGATCAATCTATTCATATTTTTCTGTTTATAGATGATTCAGTCTTGGAAGATTGCATGATTTTAAAACTTCATTCATTTCTTGTAGGTTGTCCTGTTTGTTGACATATAGCTGGAGAAGGCAATGGCACCCCACTCCAGTACTCTTGCCTGGAAAAGCTGCAGTCCATGGGGTCGAGAAGAGTCGAACACGACTGAGCTGCTTCCCTTTCACTTTTCACTTTCTTGCATTGGAGAAGGAAATGGCAACCCACTCCAGTGTTCTTGCCTGGAGAATCCCAGGGACGGGGGAGCCTTGTGGACTGCCGTCTATGGGGTCCCACAGAGTCGGACACAACTGAAGTGACTTGGCAGCAGCAGCAGCTGTTCATAATTTTCTCCATGGGAGAAGCTGTGCTCAGGATCTTTCTATTCCACCATCTTAATTCCAACTAATGCATAAAAATTTTGAAAGTGTTTTTGGTTCTGGACATGGCAAGTTATCTTTTAAATCTATAGAAAGATCACACAAAGTGGACTGAAGGCCACAATCTGAATGAGACACACTGAGGGTATGTCCTTTGCAATAAAAGTAAAACACGATTCATGTCCAGTGCCCATCCATATCACTATACACTTCACAAAACCATAAAGAGTTCATTAAGTGCTAAAAAATCACGATTGACATTTAAGATGTTTTATATTAAACCAGAAGTCTTTAGTGGATGGTTGCATAGGTGTTTAGAAGTGTTTTGAGATATTTTTTGGAGCAATTTATTGGGGTTTTTGAATGGGATTTTGTTGTTCAGTCCTAAGTCGTGTCTGACTCTTTGTGACCCCATGGACTGATGCACGCCAGGCTTCCTTGTCCTCCACTATCTCCCAGAGTTTGCTCAAATGCATGTCCATGGAGTCAGTGATTCTATCTAACCATCTCGTCCTCTGCTGTCCCCTTCTCCTTTGGGGACACATTATTTTTCCAATTTAAAACAGTGGAGTATATTGAAATACACCTGACCTGAAAATACACAATCCAGCACTGTTTTAAAAGGTTAAATTTGGATGATGAAGATGCCTACATTCACTTATACAGCCATCTTCCCTTCTTCCTAACAAGACTGTGACCTCCCAAGCCAAGGACTTGGGTTTTGTTTACCTATATATCTCCAGACATCAACGCAATATCAGGAACTCAGTAAATGGGTAATGGATGAATGGACAGATAAGTGGATGTTTCAACTGCAATATTACTAAATGTCCATTTCCCTAGACTCTACCAGTGGACACTCAGCCTCACTCTGCTCTCATACATAGCCAAGAATATGATTTTTCTGTCTGGCTCATGGTGTGACGCTGATGAAAAAAGAGAAGGAAGTTCTTGAAAGGCTATTTTGAGAGTGCCAGACATTAAATAAATACAAGTGATTTAACAATTGTGGATGACTGAGTAGAAATAGAAGCAGAATCCTAGCTGCATTACAATCACTCTTGATCCTCGTTTTTGCACTTGATTCAATTTACAGTGAGGTGGATTCTTCCAGGAAGAATTCCCCTTTCAGAAAGAAAAAACCAACAGGGTTCTTTTCCAATGCGTGTGTGCTCAGTCGCTCAGTTGTGTCTGACTGTTTGTGATCCCAAAGAATGTAGCCCTCCAGGCTCCTCTGTCCATGGGATTTCCCAAGCAAGAAGGCTGGGGTGCATTGCCATTTCCTCCCTCATCCTTTCCCCATTAGAAAAATTCCTCTTTGCATTATCAGTGTCCCAAAAGAAAATTACGTTTGCTCTCTGCTCAGGATTGTTTCCGTAGCCACCTACATGTTTAGTTCAGTTCAGTTCAGTCACTCAGTCGTGTCCAACTCTTTGCGACCCCATGAATCACAGCACGCCAGGCCTCCCTGTCCATCACCAACTCCCAGAGTTCACCCAGACTCACATCAATCGAGTCAGTGATGCCATCCAGCCATCTCATCCTCTGTCGTCCCCTTCTCCTCCTGCCCCCAATCCCTCCCAACATCAGAGTCTTTTCCAATGAGTCAACTCTTCGCATGAGGTGGCCAAAGTACTGGAGTTTCAGCTTGAGCATCATTCCTTCCAAAGAAATCCAAGGGCTGATCTCCTTCAGAATGGACTGGATGGATCTCCTTGCAGTCCAAGGGACTCTCAAGAGTCTTCTCCAACACCACAGTTCAAAAGCATCAATTCTTCGGTGCTCAGCCTTCTTCACAGACCAACTCTCACATCCATACATGACCACAGGAAAAACCATAGCCTTGACTAGATGGACCTTTGTTGGCAAAGTAATGTCTGCTTTTGAATATGCTATCTAGGTTGGTCATAACTTTCCTTCCAAGGAGTAAGTGTCTTTTAATTTCATGGCTGCAATCACCATCTGCAGTGATTTTGGAGCCCCAAAAAATAAAGTCTGACACTGTTTCCACTGTTTCCCATCTATTTGCCATGAAGTGATGGGAACGGATGCCATGATCTTTGTTTTCTGAATGTTGAGCTTTAAGCCAACTTTTTCACTCTCCACTTTCACTTTCATCAAGAGGCTTTGTAGTTCCTCTTCACTTTCTGCCATAAGGGTGGTGTCATCGGCATATCTGAGGTTATTGATATTTCTCCCGGCAATCTTGATTCCAGCTTGTGTTTCTTCCAGTCCAGCGTTTCTCATGATGTACTCTGCATAGAAGTTAAATAAACAGGGTGACAATATACAGCCTTGACGTACTCCTTTTCCTATTTGGAACCAGTCTGTTGTTTCATGTCCAGTTCTAACTGTTGCTTCCTGACCTGCATACAAATTTCTCAAGAGGCAGATCAGATGGTCTGGTATTCCCATCTCTTTCAGAATTTTTCAGTTTATTGTGATCCACACAGTCAAAGGCTTTGGCATAGTGAATAAAGCAGAAATAGATGTTTTTCTGGAACTCTCTTGCTTTTTCGATGATCCAGCGGATGTTGGCAATTTGATCTCTGGTTCCTCTGCCTTTTCTAAAACCAGCTTGAACATCTGGAAGTTCACGGTTCCCGTACTGCTGAAGCCTGGCTTGAAGAATTTTAAGCATTACTTTACTAGCATGTGAGATGAGTGCAATTGTGCAGTAGTTTGAGCATTCTTTGGCACTGCCTTTCTTTGGGATTGGAATGAATACTGACCTTTTCCAGTCCTGTGGCCACTGCTGAGTTTTCCAAATTTGCTGGCACATTGAGTGCAGCACTTTCACAGCATCATCTTTCAGGATTTGAAATAGTTCAACTGGAATTCCATCACCTCCACTAGCTTTGGTCGTAGTGATGCTTTCTAAGGCCCACTTGACTTCACATTCCAGGATGTCTGGCTCTAGGTCAGTGATCACACCATCGTGATTATCTAGGTCATGAAGATCTTTTTTATACAGTTCTTCTGTGTATTCTTGCCATCTCTTCTTAATATCTTCTGCTTCTGTTAGGTCCATACCATTTCTGTCCTTTATTGAGCCCATCTTTGCATGAAATGTTCCCTTGGTATCTCTAATTTTCTTGAAGAGATCTCTAGTCTTTCCCATTCTGTTGTTTTCCTCTATTTCTTTGCATTGATTGCTGAAGAAGGCTTTCTTATCTCTTCTTGCTATTCTTTAGAACCTACATGTTTAAGGTTCTGTTAATTAGGCCTGTAAATCAATAAGCATGAAACCACAGGCCACACTGCGCTATCAACTGAGTATTTATAAACAAAAATAAAAAGATTCCCTAAGGGTTTATTGGGTTTAGAAAAAAATATTCTGTAGCCTTGATTATAAGTAGTAACCTTTACTACCTATTATATGAGCTAAGAATCCAAGCACCAGTTACCAGGAATCAATATGTACTCAAATTGATCCATCAATATGCATGATCATTTATTCCCTTCAAGGTTATCTCAGCTCCTTCAGGGCAGATGCTCATTTTCTCCATTATAGCCTTGCCTTTTAGGTTAGATGAGACAAGAGTAAGGAAGAAGCCTCTCGTACAAGGATATCATCTTGTGCATTTGCAGCCCTGGGAATCAGGCAATGACGCCAGTAAGAATGGGAGTACGTAGCCAGTATCTCCACTTGTTTTTCTGGTTTATCCATGGAATTTGTTCTCCTAAACACATCCTCTCCAGGATCGCCTCAGATAGCATCAAGGTCACCAACCGCATGGGTAAGGTAAGAGCATAACCATCTTAACCTATTTTGTATTGGAGCTCAGCACTTATGCACATAATAAATGTTCATTGTGTGAATAAAACATGCTTTGTGGAGAGACAGTCTGGGTTCAAAATGAACCTGTGCTTCTTACTAAATTCATGTTGTTTAATTTCCCACAGAAGTTTCTGTTTGTGGGTCCCAGCTCTGGTAAGCTGTGATTCTCCGTATGTGTCTGTTTCTCCAGCTTAGGGTATAGTGCCCTGTGATCTCACTGCTCTGACACACCCAAGAAGAGTTGTTAATTTCCGGTTTGTTTCGTTTTTTCCGCTTGTTAGGATGGAGTGGTGACATCTCAGCTCCTCCATGCCAAACAGGAAACTGGAAGTTGGAGGCATGATTCTTACTTCATAAATCTGGACAAGCAAGAAACATCCCATTATTTTATATTTATTTATATTTATTAAATATAAATATATATAATGCTTATTACTGCCAATGCAGGAAATGCGGGTTCAATCCCTGGGTGGGGAAGATCCCCTGGAGAAGGAAATGGCAACCCACTCTAGTCTTCTTGCCTGGAGAAACCCATGGACAGAGGAGCCTGGAGGTCTAGCAACAACAACATGCCAGACACTTTCAAGTACCTTATAATCATAAATTCATTTTCTTTTCAAAAGAGCCCTAAAAACCTTCAAAGGGAGGTTTTAATATCATCTTCATTTCATAGGTGGAAAAACCAAGAGGACACAGGGTTTTGGCCCCAGACTCTATGCAGGCAGCCCTTTTAAAACTCAATTTAATTTTGATCTAAGCCCTCGTGCTCCTAAACTGGAGATGCCGGTTGCTGCTTGAGTTGTAGGGAGTCATATTTTGAGTAGATGGTGGGCGGAGGTGGGTGGTAGTAGGGGTGAGGGGAGGGAGGGTACCTGGGCTGTCCCTGAAGAGCTCCTGAGTCTAACTCCCAGGGATGAGTAGCTCTGCTGATGTGTGTCCCCAGGTGGGCCCGGAGTTTGTTAAGGACTCTTGGAGGTGGTATGAACATAAAATCATTTCATTTCTTCCCATAATTTCTCCAACTGTGCTACTATATCAAATCACCTTCCTTGTTTCTCCATGAATCCTGGGTCAATTTTTATAACTTACAGTCCTTTTTGATTATTAAAGTCCAGTTCAATGCAGGGTTTATCTAAAAGGTACTTTAAATCCCACTTCTTGCCCTTTCTTCCAGCGCAGGCAGCAGGGCGCTGGCCTGAGGTCGTGCGGAAACATTTCCAGCCTCCTCCCCTCATGGCTGGCTTCTCGGGGTGGGAGCGTGGTGCCATCATAGGGAGCTTCCCAGAGCTCAGTCTGGTCTGCTCTGGCTTTATCTGGCAGTCTCCTTACAGATGATGGAAGTGGTTTTCTTGGGGTGCTTTCTGTTCAGCTTCATTCCAGCTCCTGTCTCCAGAACTATCTCAAAGAGGCAGTCCTGATTCCTGGCCCCACCAGGAATCCACCCCTTCAGCCAGTTCTCTGAGTAAAGATATTGCCTGGCCAGACCCAGAAGCTCCCAGGGTCCCTCCCCTAACTTCCTGCCCCTTCCTGGGGTCTGTGGGGAACACTTTGGTCCTGCTCCATTTCCTCCATATCCTCTAGAGCAGCAATCCCCAACCTTTTTGGCACCACGGACCAGATTCATGGAAGACAACTTTTGGATGGGAGGGCTGGGGGTGGAGGGATAGTTTCTGGATTATTCAAGCATATTACATTTATATGCACTTTGTTTCTATTATTATTACATCAGCTCCACCTCAGATCATCAGGCATTAGATCCCAGAGCTGGGGACCCCTACCCTAGAGGCCTTTGGGATGTGCACAAGATGGCCTTCATCCTTCACTTCCAAGATTTACTCATGACTTTCCTACTTCATAAAAAATGTGGGACTAATTTCCATATTTGAACACAACCCCCACCTTCAGGTTATCCTGAGGGATCCTTCAACTCACCCAGTTCTGCCCCACTAGAAGCTCCAGGGCTGGAATGACAGCTCAGTTGGGCAGCGAGATGTCTTCTTTTCTTTGGTACAGACAACTCCCAATCTCTACAGAGTCTCTTGAAGCCCACTGCCTCCAGTTAGGCTTGAAGGTGCGGGAAGGCCCCCTCTTTCCTCTCCTACAGAGAAGAGAGGAAATGTTCCTGTGGCCAAGACCACACTCTGCAGATGGAAGAATGTGGCCACTCTCTCTCACCTCCACCCCATGCTCGATTCTGGGGAGGTGGTTGGTGGCTCAGTGTGTCGTGGTGCTGGTGCCACCCCTAGCCTCAGGGAAAGCATGGGGCACCTAGATTGTTGGCAGCTTGCTTTATCACGTGCATGCCATGCTCAGTCTCATCCAATTCTTTGCGACCCCATGGACTGTAGCCCACCTGGCAGCTCCTCTGTCCACGGGATTCTCCAGGCAAGAATACTGGAATGGTTGCCATTTCCTACTCCAGGGGATCTTCCCACCCGAGGGACTGAACCCGTGTCTCTTTTGTCTCCTACAGTGGCAGGCGGATTCTTTACCACGGTGCTACCTGGCTGTATTTAGTTCCTCTAGAAACTGGAGGGAAAAATGAAATGGAAATTGAGTTTTCTACCACCACTTTCAGATGCTTTTCTAAGGTTACTCTTCCCGATAACCCTATGCACACTAGACATAGGAAATAATTGAAGCCAGCAACTTGCCCCTGTTTTCAGACACCAGTCTGTCTCTGAAGTCTCTATCTTTCTAGCATAACCTGGCGTGTGAGGTGAAGTCCGAGAGCCAAAGAAATCCACGAGGGAATGGACTTAATCATAGGATGCTTCTTATATGATCAATTGCTGTTGCTATTAAGCTTCAGTGTTGATGTTAAACATATTATGCCTGTGTATTTTATCTCCCAAACTATACTTTTTCTGAAATCAGGAACTTATTGATCTTCCCCAGCCCCATGGCATTTAGAACAATGCCTGATGAATACACATGAGAAGTTCTACAGTGCTTGTTTAATGAAGGAATGAAAGATTCAAAAACAAAAAACACTGTACCCAAATATCCAGACTCCATGACCTTATCTCAATAATGGCACAGTGTGAGTAGCAAGTATTCAATAAACTTCATGGAATGGAATAAGGTGCATAGAGTCTCCTGTGTGTGGCAGGTTTATGTTGACGATGAGTCTCCAAGGACACAGGTACTGATTTCACTGAGAAACAGAATTTGAAGATTAGGACCTAGGAACAAACCAGATAAAGCTGTGACAGAAATGAAATCAAACCCTATTTGTAAATCTTCTCCAGGCCAACCTGATTCTTCCCAACAGTTTTAAATGAAACTATTAGTTTTACACTAAGCAAAATAATGCTTCTTAAAGCATGTGTTCTAATCTGACTGCAACTCAATCATTTCAAATTTTCTTAGTCTCTTACCCAGGATGATTATAAAATAATGAGACTGATATTTATGTGTGGCCTGTAGAATCAGTTTTGTTGTTTTATAGCTGCATATATTTGCAAAAGATCTTTCTGTAGAATTTGAAGCCATGGCATGTGATCGATATCCAATCAGTTTCTACAGAATATGATGATGAATTTGAGACCACTAGGGTCTGGAATGGTTTGATGCCCCAAAAGTCAATAAACCTCATTCATTCATTCAACAAACACCTACTGCACACTTACTGGTCACTAGGCATAGAAATATACAGACAACAGATGCAGTTTCTCTCCTCAAGATGCCAGAATTATCGGGAACTCAGATGGGTGGGCAGCCTGCCTAGAAAGGCAGTGGTTAAGTGCCATAGCAGAGACAAGTAGGGCTGTCCCAGGACCATGCAGGCTGGGACCTACTCCAGGTTTGGGGGTGTCAGGAGAGGCTTTCTGGAAGAGGTGATGGATGAGGAGTGTTTTGAGGGAAGAAGAATTTGCAAGATAAAGAAAGGGACAAAGTGTACCCAGGCAGAGGAGAAAGACATAGGAGAAGACACAGGTAAAGCTGTGATAGAAATGAATCAAATCCTATTCGTAAATCTTCTCCTGGCCAGCCTGATTTCAGTGTGAACTATGAGGACACGCTGTTCCCCCTGGAATCCAGGCAGAGTGAGAGGGAAATTTTCAAGCAAGTAGCATCCATTGCTTATTGTCAGGAGTAAAAGCAAGGATCGCATTGCATTCTTGGCACTTAAAACAAACAAACAAATAAAACAGTGTGTATCTATAATAGGGGAAGATCCCCTCGAGAAGGAAATGGCAACCCACTCCACTATTCTTGCCTGGGAAATCCCATGGACAGAGGAGCCTGGTGGGCTATGGTCCATGGAGTTGCAAAGAGTCAGCCACAATTTAGTGACTAAAAAACAAAAATCTATATTAGACATATTAAAAAAAATCCAGGTTTTAACTGTGAGTAAGACAGGTGCACAGACCATGTATAATCCCAGGAACCATAAAAACAGAAGTGCTGGATATTCCCAGAGTTTTTTTGTTCCTGTTCCTCCCACCAGAAGCACTTGGGGATCAGGCAAGTGCCACCACTGCCATCATGGCTCACCAGCTCCTGAGGGCTCTGCGCATGGCTCTGGGCCCACCCTCAGCCCTTGGCACCGGGGCAGGCAGCTCCACCCCGCCATGATCCACCTGTGCCCACACGCACCTGTTCTTGTCCAGGTAGATCTCAGGAAGCTAAAGCCTGGGTCTGGGAGGTCTTGTGTCACCTTTCTCAGCACCCAGCCTCAGGGCTGGGTGTGAGCAGAGAAGTTAGGGGCTCAGGCAGGAAGCCCAGGACAACCCCCTTAATCTTGACACCAAGGGTCCCGCAACCTCAGTGCCCAAGCTCGGGAGGCAAGCTCAGTCGTAGGTTTGCTTTCTAGGGGGAGGTAAAAGACACCACTCCATCTGAGTGTCTGACAGCACAGACAATTCAGGTTACGTCTGTTCTGAAAGGATCTGGAGACTGGGAGAACTAGCAGGGTCTCTGGGCAAGAGGGTGACAATTTTCTAAGTCCAGGCTGTGCATTTAGGATGGAATAGGATCCTGGTCAGAACATGGGCAGTAGGATCCAGCCCTGATGGGGAAAGAACTGACAGCTCCGCATCAAGGGTTCAGGGCATAACTGGAGTGTCAGAGGTCAGAGGGTGATTCAGCGTGAGAACCCTCCTGACAGCTTCCTTCTTTTGCATGAGTCTGTGTCAAGGTCATAGGTACAATCTCTGCTGACAGGCTGCCTCCATCTCCAAGTTGCCACAAGCTCTGATTTCCCTTTATTGATGGGTTACACACAAAAAGGACTTGAAGAATGTCTTTTATTGCACCATTATGCAAATCAGTGTCAACATTAGGTGCCCATACATTGGTAAAGTTCTCTTGGCCATTGAGCAGGGCTGGGGAAGGAAGCCAGTCTTACAGCAGTTGGTACACCATTCACAAGCAGCCAGCCAGATGCGATGAAACCCAAACACTGGTACTTGGCCCCAAGTCTGGAAACATATGAATAAACAGGTCCACCTAAGTTAGAAGCAGAGAAGGCAATGGCACCCCACTCCAGTACTCTTGCCTGGAAAATCCCATGGATGGAGGAGCCTGATAGGCTACAGTCCATGGGGTCGCTAAGAGCTGGACACAACTGAGCGACGTCACTTTCACTTTTCACTTTCATGCACTGGAGAAGGAAATGGCAACACACTCCAGTATTCTTGCCTGGAGAATCCCAGGGACGGGGGAGCCTGGTGGGCTGCTGTCTATGGGGTCGCACAGGGAGGCCTGGTGTGCTGCGATTCATGGGGTCACAAAGAGTCCGACACAACTGAAGCAACTTAGCAGCAGCAGCAGCAGCAAGTTAGAGGGCCATTTAACCCTTTTCCATCCCCACCCTCCCTGAGCTAGCTCACTTAGTGTCAGATGTGAAATCCAGGGTCAGTTCAGTTTAGTTCAGTCACTCAGTCATGTCCGACTCTTTTCAACCCCATGAATCACAGCATGCCAGGCCTCCCTGTCCATCACCCGCTCCCGGAGTTCACCCAAACTCATGTCCATCGAGTTGGTGATGCCATCCAGCCATCTCATCCTCTGTCGTCCCCTTCTCCTCCTGCCCCCAATCCCTCCCAGCATCAGAGTCTTTTCCAATCCAGGGTCAGGGGTAGAATTTTAAGAGAAACCTGTAGATTATGGTTAATGGAGGAGAAACTAGATTTAAAATATAGCTAGTCTATGGATACGTCTTCTAATTGCCAGACATGTATAATTTAAGTGAGGGATTCAGTTCTCAATGATGCTTAGTCAAAATAGGAGTTCCATTCTGTTAGACATGCTCAGTGAAGCAGTATGCTGTTGCTGTTGTTTAGTCATTAAGTCGTGTCCAACTCTTTGCGACCTCATGGATGGTAGCTCACCAGGCTGCTCTGTCCATGGGATTTCCTAGGTAAGAATATTGGCCTGGGTTGCCATTTCCTTCTCCAGGGGCTCTTCCTGACCCAGGGATGGAACTCATGGCTCCCACCATGTATCCTGCATTGCAGACAGATTCTTTAACACTGAGCCACCAGGGAAGCCCATAATGCAGTATATACAATATAAACACAACATACATTAGTTCTATCTTTTGCTGGGAACCTCATTAGCTGCTAAATGTTAGCTGCTATAGTGAAAGTTGCTCAGTCGTGTGTGACTTTGCGACCCCATGGATATACAGTCAATGGAATTCTCCAGCCCAGAACCCTGTAGTGGGTAGGCTGTCCCTTCTCCAGGGGATCTTTTCAACCCAGGGATCTAACCTAGGGCTCCTGCATTGCAGGCACTGCAGGAATCCCATTAAACAGAACTCAGTAGAATTCCTGTATTTGTAGGTACAAGCTTACAGTGGCACAGTAAACAGGGACTATTTTTGTTGTTTGTTTCTTTTTAAAATTTTAACTGGAGGATAATTACTTTACAATATTGTGATGATTTTTGCCATACATCAACATGAATTGGCCATAGGCATACATGTGTCTCCTTCCTGCTGGTGCCCCTTCCACTTCCCTCCCCACCCGATCCCTCCAGGCTGTCACAGAGCACCAGCTTTGGGTTCCCTCAACAGTAAGCATTAATACCTCTGTATGTGAAGTCACATGTTTTGTGTACCCCAGTGTACACCAGATCAGACTTTACTGTTTCTGATACATCTTGTGCTGATCAAGTGTGGCAGCTTCCAGAGGTGCCCCGCAAATCTGCCACCAACACAGCAAAATGGCCCGCGAAACAAGGGCTCCAGTGATAAAACTCATAACTTACTACATGCGATATGAATAATTTGATTACACAATTATATAGCTCAATACAAATAGCAGCCTTCCAAAAACTGCATTTGTATTCCTGTTTTTTATGCCTTCATTTCAGATTCATTGTTTATATTTTTGTAGATTTTTGATAAATATGATGAAGTGAAACATCCTGGTGGAAGCCAAAAACTCATTTTAAAAATTTGTTGTAATTGTCTATCCTTTTAAATATTATAATTTGTAGTGATTTATTTTCTCATTGTAAATACTCACTCTCATGCCTAAATGTATATATATAATTTTGTATTCTTTCTTTTAAAGAGAAACACCCCTATTGGATAAGCTTCAGATTCCATAAAACTGGATCTGACCCTACTAGTTAATCACTGTGATGTTAACTTGTCATGCCCAATTTGCGTACTCTTGTCTATAAATATTAAATGAGTTCTTACATGTGCCAACCACTGTATAAAATATTCAGAAAATTTTATTTGTTTTTTAGGACTAATCCTTTATAGAAAACTATCAGAATATCTTCCTGGTATATCTGAAAAATAATAGAAATATCTTAAATTCAGTACATTAGAGATTTTTTTTTAATGTGTGGATTCCTTGGAAACACTTTTAGCTATAAGAAAATATAAGGTAGAATTCTATGGAGTTTGTGTTTTCTTCAAAGGTGAAATTTTCTAGGTCATATACGCTAAATCTGCTTTTTTACAAATCAGTTGTATTTATTTTGGTCACATCATGTGGCTTGTGGGTTCCAAGTTTCCCCACCAGGGAACGTACCCAGCCATTGGCAGTGAAGTGTGGAGTCCTAACCACTGGACCCACCAGGAAATTCCCAAATTGTTTTTAATTTGGTTGATCATGTATAACAGCCTTAAATTCTCTTGAAAAACTAGATGAACAAAATTCTGGGATTGTGCAATAGTTAAATATTACATTTTTAAAGAAAGGAACACATACACTTTCCTAGCATAACCTGTAATGATCAAATATAACTTCCATGCAAAAGAAATTTTAATTAGAAGTTTGACTGCATTTACATGACATCCAATAATATTTAACAGTGGCAATACACAGAGTAAATGGGCTTCCCAGGTGGTGATAGTGGTAAATAACCCAATGTGTCCCTTGCCAATGCTAGGGACACAAGAGACACAAGTTCAATCCCTGGGTCAGAAAGAGGAAGATCCCCTGGAGAAGGGCATGGCAACCCACTCCAGTATTCTTGCCTGGAGAATCCCATGGACAGAGGAGCCTGGTGGGCTCAGTCCATGGGGTCATAAAGAGTAGGACATGACTGAAGCAACAGTGCACAGCACAGCACATGGCACATAGAGTAAAGAAAGTATGTTTTTTTCTTACAGGGCTTCCCTGGTGGCTCAGACAGTAAAGAATCCGCCTACAATACAACAGACCTGGGTTCAATCCTTGGGTTGAGAAGATCCCCTAGAGGAGGGCATGGCAAACCACTCTTACAGTCGTTCCCGGAGAATCCCCATGGACAGAGGAGCCTGGTGGGCTCAGTCCATGGGGTAACAAAGAGTCAGACATGACTGAGTGACAAAGCACAGCTCACAATGCAGTTTCACACAGTATTTCTATCTCACTCTCTATGTTGCTGGGCCCTTAGCCCTATGATTCGTCTTTTTCGCTAGTGCATTTCTCACGCCTGGTCTGGTGCCTGGCATGTAGCACACACTCAATAAATATTTGTTGGACAAATGAATGAGCCATTTCATAACTTTCCATTGAGGAAATAGGAGTGTTTTCCACCCTCCCAGCCAGAAACCTTTGCTTGTTCCAAAACACTAACTACCAGATCTTTTAAACTATTTGTTTCTTTTCTTCCTGCCTAAAATCAGATTTAGAAGCATTATCCCAACACGGGGTGCCTGGATAATGTATGTACTTTATGATGTTTTTTTACCCTCTGTCAATATTCAATTCAGAAATGACAGCCTTACAGTTTTGTAAGCATCCAGGCAATTTGTCTCTTCAAATTTGTGAATTTCAGCAGGCCTCATAATGCAGTATGATATGTTCTGATTATGAAATTTCAGCCATACATATAATGATGGAAGTGATCAATTGCTTTAACAATGCCTAATAGCTCTTTCCTGGTGCTCAGAAAGTTTCTAGCTGAAGTACTTAGAGTTTGATTATAGTAAGTGATTATTACCTTAACAAGAATCATCTTATGTCTGCAATGGTTTTCTTTCTGACAAGGAAAAAAAGGTCCCGTTAATCTTCAAATCATCCACACTTCATTTTTCTTCCAATTCCATCCACTGCGACTCCTTCTTAGCTTCATCCTATCTGATCCAGAACATTCATATGGTGACCATATTTACAACAAGCCCCAAGTCTGAATTCATGTTCCGACAAATCGTGCTTTTTATTTGTGAATTTATTTTTAGAAAGCCTCAAAAATTAGAAAAATTAAATTTTGTATGTTCTACATTTAACCAATCACCTTTTACTGACAAAAGTTAATGTACATGAGAATGAATACAAAATTCTGCAAAAAATTACAGACGGGTTAATACAACTTTTGTCATTTTCATAATCCCTGTTGAAGCTGATAACAGGATTTCACATTTTTATGTTCATTTGTAGAATTCAACTCGGAAGTTAAAATTTATCTTTTCAAACATCTCTTGGAAAGTCTGAGTAATTCATTTGGTTTATCAAGAGAGATTTTATATCAATTACTTTAGTAATTCCCAAGTTGTTATTAAAAATGACCTGATGAACTGGAGTCATAAAAGGTGGTGTGAAACTTTGAAGCATTGTTTTCCATGAAAACACTTCTGGAAGAATTTTGTTTTCTGCTCCTACTTAGCAAACAAGTATTCAAGTAATTAAAGATAAGGATCTCATTTTGAAAAGTCTTCATAATAATAGAAAATAAAATATCCTAGAAACTATTCCATGCTTTCTTCAGATCATTCTTTTTAACAAGTTTCTGTTGTTTCTCCAAATAATATAAAATTGTTAAAGGCTTTTTTTGTATAGGTTGATAAGTTAACTCCTGTTCCCTTATCAGTTTCACTAAATCCACATCACAATGAATATTTAACGTTACTATTTTCTTATGAAATTCTTTTATTTTTAGAATTAAACCATTAACATTATCTTTCTCTTCAATTCTTATTAAAATGCAGAAATTCACACGGAGAAATATTCTGTCCCTCCATTTTGAAAAAAATGTCACAGAAAATTGCAATGGTATTGTTTTGATTTAGGATCTTTGGAAAATGTCTTGACAATGGAACTCTTTCAACTGATAAAAACTAAGCCTGTAATGGTTGAAACATTATTAGTATTCTGAGAACAGGCATCTGTATCAGAAATCTTATGTTTGAATAGGACCAAATTTGTCTTTGATAAAATCACAGGGTTATTTCAGTATCTTCACTCATATTATAGAAATGTAACAAATTTTGAATAATTTTACAATAACGTCTACATCAATTGAGAAAATCTGATGAATTATTAATACAATTGTTGCAAATGTGTGCCATGCAACTGATCCTTACTGATATTCTGATATTGGTATTATTGGAAAAGAATCTCAAAGCTGGCCTTAGGAATATTGGATGACATGCTAACAAGCTAATCAACAAGCCTGACGTTTAGACTAGAGGGAAGATGGTCATTTAATTTGCCACTTCAGTCACCTGACAGGAGGTGACCTTCAAGAACTTTCATACCAATTCCAGAATTTTCACTGAAATATCTTATTAGTTATTTGTACACCATGAATAACAACAGCGTATTCCAGAATCATTTTAAAATTATTACTATATGCTGGAGAAGTAGCATAGGATAGTAGCTGAGAGAACAGATTGTGGAATGAAATTGCTAGGGTTCAAATCCCAGGGCAGCTACTTACTAAGCAGGAGATATTCATCAAGTTACTACTTAATTGTCCTCCGTGTCTCTGGTTCCTTATCAAGGATGATAATAATAATTTATCTTCAAAGGGTTATGATCCAAATAAATTAAAATTTGTGCCATGCTTAGAACAGTGCCTGTAAGCACCATATAAGTACCCAGTAAGCACTATATTTCTGGAGAAATTTGTATGCAGGTCAGGAAGCAACAGTTAGAACTGGACATGGAACAACAGACTGGTTCCAAATAGAAAAAGGAGCACGTCAAGGCTGTATATTGTCACCCTGCTTATTTAACTTATATGCAGAGTACATTATGAGAAGTGCTGGGCTGGAAGAAGCACAAGCTGGAATCAAGATTGCCGGGAGAAATATCAGTAACCTCAAATATGCAGATGAAACCACCCTTATGGCAGAAAGTGAAGAGGAACTAAAAAGCCTCTTGATGAAGGTGAAAGAGGAGAGTGAAAAAGTTGGCTTAAAACTCAACATTCAGAAAACAAAGATCATGGCATCTGGTCCCATCACTTCATGGGAAATAGATGGGGAAACAGTGGAAACAGTGGCAGACTTTATTTTGGGGGGCTTCAAAATCACTTCAGATGGTGACTGCAGCCATGAAATTAAAAGACACTTACTCCTTGGAAGGAAAGTTATGACCAACCTAGATAGCATATTAAAAAGCAGAGACATTACTTTGTCAACAAAGGTCCATCTAGTCAAGGCTATGGTTTTTCCTGTGGTCATGTATGGATGTGAGAGTTGGACTGTGAAGAAGGCTGAGCGCCGAAGAATAGATGCTTTTGAACTGTGGTGTTGGAGAAGACTCTTGAGAGTCCCTTGGACTGCAAGGAGATCCAACCAGTCCATTCTGAAGGAGATCAGCCCTGGGATTTCTTTGGAAGGAATGATGCTCAAGCTGAAACTCCAGTGCTTTGGCCACCTCATGTGAAGAGTTTACTCATTGGAAAAGACTCTGATGCTGGGAGGGATTGGGGGCAAGAGGAGAAGGGGACGACAGAGGATGAGATGGCTGGATGGCATCACTGACTCGATGGACGTGAGTCTGGGTGAACTCCTGGAGTTAGTGATGGACAGGGAGGCCTGGCGTGCTGCGATTCATGGGGTCGCAAAGAGTTGGACACGACTGAGCGACTGAACTGAACTGAACTGAAGCACTATATAAATATTTGATAAGTACATTTGTGGCTAAAACAGGATATCATGATTTTAAGATCTAATATTTCACACAGTAATATTACAGGTTTGGTTTTTTTTTTTTAGCTTCTGCTCCAAGAATGTTTTTCACATCCTTAATCTTTTTGTTTGTGCAGACGAAAATTTGGATCTGAACAATATGAAAATTAGCCTAGATGTACAACCCAAATATCTGAAACAATAGTGCCTCGTGATGTGAAAAAGCAAACGTTTGCTTCTTATGCCATAAATTCCATTGCAGCAGAATTACATTTACAGTGACATTAAAAAGCATGCTGATCTTTGACTCTGTGAAGTTGCAGCAGCCTCATAGAGGATTTGATTGGGCACTTGAACAGAAAAATACAAAGATGCTTCAGTTTACATGAATAAGCACAAAGGAGACACATTCAACACATTCATAAAGCAACTGAGAGATATGGGGCTGGGGGTGTGGGTAGCCCCGGCTTCCCTGTGTCCTCACAGGGGGCGTACACTTAGGGTAGTGACTCTGATGTTGGTCTGTTCAGGCTTAGATCTTTCAAAGTCACAGGAAGAACCTCTGAGAGAAAGGATCTAGTGTCTTATACCCCAGCAGGTGACCCTTAAACTCCAGTTTTGCTTCCATATATTACAGAGCCATACCTTCTGGATCCAGCATCTGGTTTTGGGAACCATTTCTTAGTAGGCTGCAGGGCTATCTTAACTCCATTTTACAGATTATATCAGGGATGGTCAACTATGGCCTACAAGCCAAATCCAACCAGCTGCCTATTTCTTGAGTTTTGTTTCTTCAGCCCACAAAAATCATTTTTACTTTTTTTAAGGGTTGAAAAAATAATCAAAAAAATTATTTTGTGACAGAATATCAGAAATATTATTTTCTGATACTCACATTTCAGTGTCCATTAATTCTAAGACAGCCCCCAATATTCCCACTGTCTAGTATATACATGTCCTGTGAAATCTCTCCTCCCGTCAAGTGTGGGTTTGAAGAGGAAAACTTAAAAATTTGCACCCAGCTAGAAATAATCTCCGGAGAAGGCAATGGCACCCCACTCCAGTACTCTTGCCTGGAAAATTCCATGGACGGAGGAGCCTGGTAGGCTGCAGCCCATGGGGTCGCTAAGAGTCGGATACCACTGAGCGACTTCACTTTCACTTTTCACTTTCATGCATTGGAGAAGGAAATGGCAACCCACTCTGGTGTTCTTGCCTGGAGAATCCCAGGGATGGGGGAGCCTGGTGGGCTGCCGTCTATGGGGTCGCACGGAGTCGGACACGACTGAAGCGACATAGCAGCATCAGTAGAAATAACCTCATGCTGGTTATGCTTCTGCAATTCTGCAAGCTGCTTGCAAAGTCATGTAAGTTACATAGTTTGGGTGGGGGGCTTGGGGGAAGGACAGAAACTTAAAACAATGCTAGGAGCTGAAACTTACCTCACTCACCCTTGTCAATTACCCAGTTCCTGAAATCTGGCTTAACCACTTTCCTTTGTGTAAAGGTCTGGCATCCCCCCTGCTGTGTCCATGCCCAGAAACCCCTAGATTGAACTAGCCTATTAACAGCACGACCCACTAATGTCTGGTGTCATGCACTGTTTATAAAAACTCTGTAATTCCTTTGTTTAGGGCTAAGAGCTACAAGTGTTAACTACTGTGGGCCCGTGGTGTAATAAACCTGAGTTCTCCAACTCCCCCAGTGTGGTGCTTGGTTTCCCAAGGGACCAACTTCTGCAACATTCTGGACCTGTGAATATGATGCAATATCATTCCTATAGATCATGTTACCTTAAATAGCAAAGATAAAAAGATTTTGCAGATGTAATGAAAGCCTTTAATCGGTTGATTGCAAGGTAACTAAGAACACCCTGGGTGGGCCTATCCTAATTAGGTGAACATTTTTAAATGGCTTAGGCTTTTCCTGAGCCTCTTGCTGAAATGAGTTAGATGAGATAGATGATACCTTGTCTATCATTAGTAAGCTGCCATGAGTTAGACAGCTGAAAGTAAATGAATTCTGCCAACACACACTTGAGAGAGGATCCCAAGCCTCAGATGAAACTGCAGCCACTACCAACACCCTGATTATATCCTTGTGAGACCAGGAGCAGAGGACCCAGCAAGCTGATTCCTGATCTATGGAAACTATATGATAATAAATGTCTGCTGTTTTAAGCCACTGTTTGTGGTAATTTACTACACAGTAATAAAACAATACAACAGTCATGCTCTTTTTCTTGGGGGAGGGGGGACAGCTGCATCACCCGGCATGTGGGATCTTAAATTCCCTGACCAGGCATCAAACCCACACAGCCTGCAGCAGAAGCGCAGTCTTAACCACCTGATCACCAGGGAAAACCCCAGTCATGCTCATTTTTTAAGTATTGTCCAAGGCTACCTTAGGGCCTTAGCAATGGAGAGACTGCTATAGCCCACAAAACATTGAATATTTATTAAAAAAAAAAAAAAGTTTATAAACCCCTGGGTTGTATCATTATGACCCAGCATCACACATCCCAACCAGACTGCAACTAGATAAAAGGGAAGGGTCTGTGGATGCATGCAGTGGGGTGAAGACTGGCGAAATAACAGATGTCTTGCTATAAGTAGTTTATCAGTTTAGCTACAAAAACTTACATGTGGATTGTTTAAGAAGTCATATTCTTTCAAATAGTCTCATGATAGGGCTTCTTTTTCCCTAGTCCCTGTACACCTCTGGAAACAAACCAGAATTTTATAATTAAGTAATCTTGAACTTCAAACAACTTTAAACTACAGACAAAATAACTATGCTCGATTATACAAGAAATGCTCAATATTGTTATCACCTTTCATTGCAAACAACCTTGCCTGGCAGCTATAATCACACGGGTGCTGTTTGGGTGAGTTCTACATGGAGAGGCACAGAGCACCCTCGCAGCTCCCACATAGCCATGACCGGAGGAGCCCGCTTGGGCACAGTTTCCCAAATCACCACAGTGTCTCTTCTACCAGTGCCCTTTCCTGCCACCTTACGGAATGTCCACTCTCTGCCTGCTAGGCAGTCAGTGGTAAATAAGACAGAGGGGGCTACTGCCACATGCCTCCAATCTCGTAAGGAAGATATAGAACAGGACAGTAAAAATGAAAGTGATACTGACCAGGGTTCTTGTTGTTCCCCAATCAATAGAAATTAACTATAGCGTCCAGGCAAGAAATTCAGGCAAGGTTTATTGGAGCTTCTGCACTGGCTGAAGAAAGCCAAAACAAGTAACAAGTTGGAGGGGAGCTGTGAGCTTGTTCCTTACCTGGGGTAAGGGTCAGGGTGTGTCCAGGGATTGGTGGCTTAGGTGGTTTGCCCACCCTTTGGTGGTGTTCAGTGCAGGGGGTCACACAGAGTACACTGCTTTTGCTCCCAACACCCTGTTTTTGCTCCTGGCTTTTCAGAAGTGGCAGTTGGGCTTTTTGTCTTTGTATCTTTTGGTCCAGAATTTCCCCAACTGAGCATGCACACAGTTATTTTTAGTCCCTTATAGTTTCTTTGTATTTTGTAGCTGGAGGAGGGGTGTGTCCAGGTGCAAGCTTTGCAGCACTGCACCAAAGGGTCCTAGGTCCCAGGCCTGTCTCAAAAGAAAAAATATCTAAGTATTTATTCTAAATATATGTATGTACAGGAACATACAGGCTTCCCTGGTGGCTCAGTGGTAAAGAATCTGTCTGTCAATGCAGGAGAGGCAGGTTCTATCCCTGGGTCAGGAAGATCCCCTGGAGAAGGAAATGGCAATCCACTCCAGTATTCATGCCTGGGAAATCCCATGGACAAAGAAGCCCAGCAGGCTCCAGTCCATGGGATCACAAAAGAACTGAGACTAAGCAACAACATAGGAACATACATCCAGGATCCTAATTTAGTTGGTATCCTGGAAGTCTTCTCTAAGAAGTGCTGTCCAAACTGTGACCTAAGAATCTAGAAGAACTATAAACAAGGCTGTTCCTAATTCAGTGAAAACCTCACAGCCTCAGTCATGCCTTAGAATCATCTGGGAGAGTCTGTTTAAAATCCTGATGCCAAACCTGTACAACAGACAAAACAGAATCTCAGGGGACTTCCCTGGCAGTCCAGTGATTAGGTGTCACCTTCTGATGCAGGGGGTGCAGATTCCATCCCTGGTCAGGGAGCTAGGATCTCATATGCCTGGTGGCCAAAAAACCAAAACATAAAAAAGAAGCAATACTGAAACAAATTCAATAAAGATTTAAAAAATGGTCCACATCAAAAAATCTTTTAAAAAAAACAGAATTTCAGGGCTGGGGCAGGTCAAAGTACATATTTTTGAGCTTCTTAGGTGATTCCAATAAACACCCAAAGTTGACAACCAGTCAACTGGTTGTCTATACCCATCTCTTCCTGAAGGAGTGTTCCCTTTGCCAAGCTAAAGCAGTCTTCCTAAGCATTCTTTTAAATTCCACCCCACCCCTACACACACTTTCTCAGGAAATCTATTGATGATCTCATCTCCTCTTTATTCAACATTACTCTCACTATTAGCATTTAATCATGTTCAGTCTCACCAATATTTTCTTAATCCTCCTGATCCCACCCCCCCCCCCGCTTCTGCTACCAACCTGTCTCCTCTTTGCAGCCGTACTTCCTCAAAAACTTTTCCCCAGTTTGTCTAATCCCACTGACTCTTTCCTGGTGGGACTTCCTGGTGGCTTAGACGATAAAGAGTCTGTCTGCAATGTGGGAGGCCCAGGTTTGATCCCTGGGTCAGGAAGATCCCCTGGAAAAGGAAATGGCAACCCACCCCAGTATTCTTGCCTGGAAAATCCCATCAATGAAGGAGCCTGGAGGGTTACAGTCACAGGGGACGCAGAGAGTCAGACACGACTGAGGGACTAATACACTAACTCTTCAGTGAACACAGACTTGTTGTCAGCCTTCATGTCTTGCTGAGATTATCAGTAAACTTCTGGTCACTAAACACAATGAATCTTTTCAATTCTTATCCTACAAGAAGATCTCTCAGCAGCATCTGCCGTAAATGGGCACTCCCAATCCCATGTTCTGGCACTAGTCTCTCCCCTTGGAATTTTCTGGGGTTTTAGGCTGGATCTTTTTTCTTTTTCTTACTCCACCCTCTTCTGAAGATTTTTTCTAATGGTGACCTCACTTCCCCCAGTGGCAACTAATACCATCCCTATTCTGCTGAATTTTTAAAGTTCTAGACTAGAGTTTGTCAAATTATGATCTCTGCAGAGGTTTAAAGTTCAGATTCCATAGCTTAACTCCAGACCTACCAAAGTAGAATCTCTAAGACCAGGACCCAGGAATCTGAATTTTCACAGTCTCCTTCAGATGATCCTTATCCAGTCAAGTCTGAGACTCACCGTTCCAGATCTATGTATCCAAATGCCTATAGGATATTTCCACTTGGACATTTCAGGGGTATCTTAAATGCATCAAATGTGTGATGGGCATTTTTAATGTCCACGAACGTCTATATGTCCTTTTTCCTGGGCACATAGAAGACAACACGTTATAGCCCTCTTTGCAGATAGGGAAAGCCATATGACTATCTCTGCACAATGGACTATGAACGCAAGTGAATGTCACTTTCAGTCTGAGGCAGTGAATGCCCGCTCTCTCTTCCACTGCGTCAGCAATCTAGAAGTCACCTGGAAATCTGGAAATTGTGGGAGAGACCACAGAGCCACAAGATGAAAATGAGTGGCTTTCTTTCCTGCTTGGAGAGGAGCTGCTCCAGCAAGCTGCCAAAGGCACAACAGACATTGTGTGAGCACGAACTAAAACTTTGTTGAGGTGAGTCCTGCGATTTTGTGAGTAATTTATTATAGGGGCATAACTTAGCTTGTCCAATATGGAAGTCGTCTGATCTCTCTTTTTCTTTCCATTTCCAACCTGCTCCTCTTTCTAGTGTTCTCTCTCCACCCAACTGATGAGGCTAGAAACTCAGGGCTAGCAGTGAGTAGATATGCTCATCTATTTTTCATGTGTTCTTAGAAAAGAGGAGTCCTGCACCGTACACTCCCGTAGGGAGAAGCATTGGAGGACTCTTCCACTCGTTTCTCCACCATCTCCTAGAAGGTGAGTGGGAAGAATGAATCGCCTACCTTGTTAGAGTCACTGAACCACTTTTACTGTCACTTATTTTACATGTCCTGATACTGTACGTTAAACCTAATCTAGTTCTCAGCTCTGGGCTTAGTTGACACAGGGCCGAGAGAGAAGGAAGAAAGAAATGATGGTGTTCCTAAATCTATAATACAGACACCACAGCTGTCTTGTTTTCCTCTGTATTCGCAGCACACAGCATATGGAAGACATAAATATTTGTTGATTCATCAACCAACTTCATTTAATTGCTATTTGCTGAGATACTAGAATTTCCATGATACTTTAACTATTTATGAGAAAACAGTATAAGACTGTCACATTTTAAAAGTTGGGTCATCTAGGCCCCAGGCTACCTTTACCCCCAGTGTTTCACTGAGCACAACTTTTCAGGCACATGAGAAGTAAAACCAGGCTCACAGTATCCTTCCTGCTTCCTATCTCCTTTTTTTCCATTTTTGAGGCTGATTTTCCATGATTGGGGTGGTTAACAGCACAATCAGTGCCTGTCTTTGTCTAACATCACTGGGTATTACTATGTTTGTGAAGTTTTCTGAATCTTATTATGTGGTGCATTATTTCTTTGCTCTTATCTTTTAAGAATTTAAATTAAACTAAAAGCTGACCTTGCAGCATTTTCCTCCTTGTTTTAAATTCCCTTTATTTTGATTTTGTAGGGTCCTGCAGAGCAATAATTGCACACTAATCTATTTCAATTACTTATTAAAACATTTCATGATAGTCCACAAGGTGTCAGGCATTGAGGGCTAGGTGTGGGGGAAAAAATGGTGAAAAGAAACAAATGCAGCACCTGCCATGAAAGAATTTACAGTCAAGTTGGGGCAGTAGACAGATTAATTAATTTATTGCACTAATGAAAGCAAAATTAGAGCGATAAGAGCTCTGGAAAGAAAATATGATTCTACATCAGCATTTTAACAAAGTCATCTGACAGAGACTGGAAGCCACCAGCAAAGGCTTCCTGAGGAAGATATAAAGGAGAGAGAAAGTACAAACAGAGGTGCCAGAGGAAGTAGGAATGGGGGTGTGGGGGGAAAGGGCATCACAGTCAAAGCTCAGCAAGGAACTGACCATCGGAGGAACAGAACAAAGGTGAGCGGCTGACACACAGAGAAGCAGGAACTCAACACAGGAAAGGCTCAGGGGCAATGGAGTGAGGAAGTGACCAGAGACATATTTTCAAGGGATTTCTTGGGTTTCAGGGTGAAAAATAGATGGCCAAGGGCTGTGGCTAGTAAATTCGGGGAGGCCAAGTTAGGAGGTCCATCCATCTTTTTTGACAAACATGAGGATAAATTGATCTAAGGGGTGTCAGCAAAGAAGGAGAGAAGTGATTGATTGGAAAAATATTTGGAAGGTAAAATAATCAATAACCTTTGAATAACACTTACTGTGTGCCTGGCACTGTTCTAAGCATTCTGCAGCTGCACTGCCCCTTCCAGGAGCCTCCAGCCATGCAGGGCTATTAAGCATGTGGAAGAGGCCAGTCCAAACTGAATGTGCCTGTAGGTATGCAAGACACACCAGATTCCCAAGACTCAGAACAAAAAATAATGAAAGTAAAATACCTCACTAATAGTTATATATTAATTTCATGTGGAAACGATAACATTTTGAATATACTGTTGTTCTGTCGCTAAGTTGTGTCTGACTCTTTGCAACCCCATGGACCGCAGCATGCCAGGCTTCCCTGTTCTTCACCATCTCCCAGAGCTTGCTCAAACTCGTGTCCATTGAGTCAGTGATGCCATCCCACCATCTCATCCTCTGACACCCCCTTCTCTTACCCTTAATCTTTCCTAGCATCAGGATCTTTTCCAATAAGTCGGCTCTTTGCATTAGGTGGCCAAAATATTGGAAGCTTCAGCATTAGTCCTTCCAATGAATACTCAGGAATGATTTCCTTTAGGACTGACTAGCTTTATCCCCTTGCTGTCCAAGGGACTCTCAAGAGTTTTCTCCAGCACCACAATTCAAAAGCATCAATTCTTTGGTGCTCAGCCTTCTTTAAGTTCCAACTCTTGGGTTAAGTAAAATATACTATTTAAATTAATTTTACCTGTTCCTTCCCACCACAAGCAGCAATGCAGACCCAGTGCAACCAAAAACAAAATAAATAAATAAGTGCTTAAAAGAACTTATAGCATTGTTGCCAGGATTAGATAATACACATCAATTTAGAACAGTATTCGACATAGAGTAAGCCATTATTATTATTAAATGGACTTATATTTTTAGTAAATATTTTGCTTTGTATTTTTAATTTGTTTCATTTTATTCTTTATTTACCTTTTGCCTCTTATTTTACTTCTTAGCTTATGCTACTTGTTAAGTTTAAAGTTAAGTGTAGTTTGGCTGTAAATAAAGAGTTAGAATGCTCATCTGAAGTCTGTACAAAAATATGCTAGCACTTTTTTTACTGTCCTAGAATTGGAGATAAGGCCCGATACACCACATTGTAAGCATGGTCACTGTAAGTAGGGGTGGTCTCCTTTCTCCAAGGCTTACAAGAATTGGCAAGAAGTATCTTTGGACTGGCTTTATCACCAACTGCCTCCATTTACGTCACCCCAGTCAATATAAAGAGGTGATCTTAAGAATGAGGAGGTGGCATTAGGGGGACTGTAGTAAGACGTTTCCCTCCATTCATCCCAACAAAGGCCTCAAGAGATGCACTGGTTGAGAAAAGCGTTCCTAAAGGAAGAGCTGACCCACCTTTCATCACCTAGTTAGACGACTGCTTAGCTAGGAGACTTGTGATTTGGCTCCAGTGCTTGTGACCACGAAAAAAAGAAGTATGAAAATGTGACATGGCAGGGTAGGAGAGGCAGGCATGAAACTGTCAGGGGAAAGGAAGCCAAGACCTTTAGTTTTTGGAGGTGAAAGGTACAGGGAGTGGAGCCTATAATGCTGGAGAGTTAGCTCCTGGAGCAGAGACTGGGGACCCTCACAGCATGAAGGACAATGAGGTGCACACATCAGGGAAATGCAATGGTATACCACCAGCCAGGCTCTGTGTATAATGCACTGTATCTTGAAAGTGAGAAAGTTTTAGTCGCTTAGTCTTTGCGACCCCATAAACTGTAGCCTGCCAGGCTCCTCTGTCCATGGGATTTCCCCAGGAAAGAACACTGGAGTGAGTAGGCATTCCCTTCTTCAGGGGATCTTCCCGACCCAGGGGTTGAACCTGGATCTCCCATATCGCAGGCAGATTCTTTACTGTCTGAGCCACGAGGAAAGCCCAGAATCTTGAAAGGATTTGCTAATGCTCAGGGAACTGCTTGGGCATGAGCCCTTGGTCAATAGACAATAACAAATGATTACCATCAAAATCACCACCATTCCTACATGGACACTGAGCAGGAAGAGCGTTGATGGCCAACTGAGAGGCGGATGAAACTTGCCCAGAATGGCAGGGAGGTATTTGACCTTTTCTTCCCCTTGCTCCCAGCACCTTGGAGAATCGAGTTCTTAGAAGGAGGAGCTGTCCAAGAGCAAGACCAACTCCCCTCCATAAATACACACACACAGGCACATACCATGGTTATCACATCCATACACACTTACACCTTTACACATACAATTAGATACACTTAAACAAGTTTACACATACTGTGCAGGTACACTCTTACCCATACTACAAGAGAGGGAAGGGCACAGATCTAAATCACATGCAAGACTGACTTTTTTTTCAAAGACGAGCCCTGGGAGGAGGGAGGAGTGTTCAGGCTGGGGAACATATGTATGCCTGTGGTGGATTCATTTCGATATTTGGCAAAACTAATACAATATTGTAAAGTTTAAAAATGAAATAAAATTTTAAAAAAAAGCAAAGATAAAAAAAAAAAAAAAAGACGAGCCCTGCATGCGTGTGTGCTAAGTTGTTTCAGTCCTGTCTGATTCTTTGCGACCCCATGGACTGTAGCCTGCCAGGCTCCTTTGTCCATGGGATTCTCTAGGCAAGAATACTGGAGTGGGTTGCCATGCCCTCCTCCAGGGGATCTTCCTGACCCAGGGATTGAACTTGTGTCTGCTATGTCTCCTGCACTGGCAGGTGGGTTCTTTACCACTAGCAGCCACCTGGGAAGCGAGTCTTTAATAATACAATTGGAGCTATTCTAGTCATCAGAAGTGGATGACAAGTTATGGAGTCAGACTGAGAAGTCCTGTGGGAGACAATACTGAACAGGAAAAGGAGGTTCCAAATACATAGCTGAGAGCATCCGATGAACCAGGTTTAGGGAGAACTGAATAACTGAACTGCTCTCATTGTCTCCATGGGCACCACAGTGGTGTGGGAACAGAGAGCCTCATCCTTTGCTGACATTGGGAGTTAAGAGTTCAATCACCCAACAGATATTTATGAAGCACCTAGTATCATAGCACAGGATTCAGCATAGATGCAGAAAGGATTAGGACCTGGCTCCAATCTTTAAGGGGCTGAAGGAGACTGTTAAAAGATCTTGGCAGGGACTGAGGTGACTCTAAATCCCACCCAAAGTGAGTGGTCTAGCGTGGTCACTTTCCAACTGTCTAATCACCTTTAGTCTTTTCAGAATTCTAAGATCACTCCCTACTGGAAATTATTTGATGTTATACAGATATCAGTAAGTCAAACAGCTTTCCCAATGATATTCTCTGCATTATGAATTACAACTTCTTTGCAGTCTCGCAAGGTTTTCAAGATCAACCTGGCTCCCCTCGTTTTCCTTCATCTTTGTTTCTCTCCCTGCTCCCTGTCTGGTAAAGACAAACAGGACAGGCGTCAGGATGGGAGAGAAGAATGTATCTAGACATCCATTTTAAGTTCCACTTAAAAAAACAAAACAAAACTGGATTGAGATCTCCACACTACCTGCTGGTGGGTTGAAATTATTCATGTAAACATGCTAATGATTTTCTAGTGGAATTGGCCCAAGGGAACCCGAGAGAATAAAAGCAAAGGCTACTTTTTAGTAAACCAATGACTTTTCATACTATCAAATTTCAACCACTTCAGCCTTGCACAGTCAAAAGGCATCCATAAACCCACATTTGAAATCTCTGAAGGTAATTCCATCATCCTCACTAGAATCTTGATACATTAGCAACTTCATTCTGATATATGGGCTCCTCCATGACAAGTGATTTTTAATGATATGCCCCATAGTCAGTGCGTGCCAGTATAGACATAACAACTTTGCCTTGAAGAGAATGCGTAGGAAAGCTATAAAGGTACTCGGTGCTTTTGTCACTGCTGCTGCTGCTGCTAAGTCGCTTCAGTCGTGTCCGACTCTCTTCGACCCCATAGACGGCAGCCCACCAGGCTCCCCCGTCCCTGGGATTCTCCAGGCAAGAACCCTGGAGTGGGTTGCCATTTCCTTCTCCAGTGCACGAAAGTGAAAAGTGAAAGTGCAGTCGCTTTTGTCACTATGACACCCCAAAACCAAGAGTCTACCCACTGAAGCAATGAAGCTGGTTGACAAGAAACTAGGATGCTAATAAGAAAGGATAAGAAATTATATGCTGTTTTAAAAGGCTCTATGTCACCTAAAGAAGGAAGAGAATGAACAGCTACATTGCTTCTATATATTAACTTAAATGAAAGAGACGACTGGCATCAAGGGCGAGTTTATTGATGATAGATGTTACCAATTTCGTTTTTTGCCTCGTTATGGTTTTTTCTAAATCAAATAATGGGGAAAAAAAGGGAAATGTTACCCACTATTTTAAACCAAAGTCCTTTGGGACAAACTGTAAATGTGACATTTGCAGTAGACACATTATCCAAAGGTTACATGTGAGACTGAAGTTTTAAAGGGACAGAATAGACAACCAAAATATTTCATTTGAGTTCTCTGTGGAGACTGCTTAATAACCACCAGGAGGGGTCAAAGGAAACAGCCTTATCTGCTGCAACAAGGATTCAGGTCGGCACACAGGGAGGGGTGGGTGCACTGCAGTGAGTGCCAGTTCACCTGACCTGGGTTCAAAACCAGCCCTAACGCCCTGCTTGTGTGGCCTGAGAAAATCCAAGCCTCAGTGCTCCCATCTGTACAATGGACAGTCCAGCTGTTGAGAGGATTAAATGAGGTAATGAAAACAAATATTTAGAAAAATAATGCCTCCTGCACAGTAAGTGCTCAATAAATGTTAGCTGTTAGTACTATTACAAAAGTTATTGAGCAAATGGTCCCCAAAGGCCACCTGGCCACCCCTCTTCCTTTCTCTATTGATACAACAACGCTGCAGTATCTACTTTTTCTAAACCAAATGGAAATCATAGAATTCTAAGCTTCTCAAAGCAAAGTTGTTTGCAATATAAACCCCTTCATGGTGAATAATAAGCAGCAGCCTGTTGGCCAGAGGAGGCTCAGAGACCTTCCCAATGCCACTCCAGAACCACTTTACACAGACACTCTGTGGTGCACTGTGGCGCACTGGCCGCCCCTGACAGGTGCTGGACACAAGTGGACAGTGCCCAGACCCTGCAGCTGAGGGCCCAGAGCCCAGACACCAGGCCTGGGAGACAAGCTTGCAGACTGGCAGAAGTACAGCCTTAGGAGGTAGCATAAGTGGTTTACCAACACAAAAGACAACAGGCCGCTAGTTCTTAATCCTCTGAGTGACCTGGGGTCGTCTAACCAAGAGTAAAGCCCTTAGAGTGCTTTTTAATATTAATAGCTTTGGTTAAAAGTCAGAATAAAAGCAACCTTGAACTAAGTTGGAGCCATCCTTTCAGCCATACTCACACCCAGTCAGGCCTGGCCCACATACATGCCACGGCTCCTCCACCCCGTCCCAGGGCAGACATTGCTAATAGATCACAGCACACTTTCCGGCCAAGTATAAACACACCTCCATCATTCTTTCAACACTGTACTTCAAGCAACTACTGCCATCCAGCCAGAGCTAGCAAGTGAGTTGGATCCAACTTTCCAACTCTGACCAAAACTGTATTTTACTGAGAAGACAGAACTTCTAAATAACTCCAAGTTAAAGACATTAGGAAACCCTTGCCGCTATTTTTCAAACCAGATGGGGCAAACAATAAAAAATATTGCTTTGAATAGGCAATCTCACTTCAAATTTATATTGTTTTCAAGGCTTTCCAATCTCACATCTATTTTTAAAGTTTCCTCTCCAAGTATTTTTGACTCATTCTATGCTCATCTCCTCTTAAAGGTGGTGGCCATTCAGTGGCTAAATCTGGCCTCTCCATCTATGAAGCACTTCTCCATTTCAGACCTTTCAACACTTAATACCCTCTCAGTGTCACTATCGGTAGAGCTATGAGTGAGCTCAACCTTTCCCTGGAAGTGGTGATTTAACGTGTGAATTATATGGTTATTAGGATGGGTGTCAGGGAAATAGTGTAATATATGTAATGTGGAGGCTGATGGGGCTGGAGGAGCTGAAACAGTCTGGATGATTTCTGGCGCTTCTTTTAATGCTGTGTCAATTATTCCTACGACCAATCATTCAAAGCTGTCTATTACCTTCTAATAATAATAATAATATTTTTCACTTAACGTTGCACCTTTCACCAGAGGATTTCAAAGAGCTTTGCAAACATTCATTAGCACTTTATGAAGTGGGCAGGTAATATATAAATACCCAGTCACATGTCCCTAAAGAGCAGCCATTAATAGTTCCCTTGACACCACATTCAGGTTAGGGCAGAAACAAAAAATGAAAAGCATTTATATATGAAAAGCCAGGTGCCATCAGCAGCAGCATTTTCGGGGCATCTGTAGAATTCTAGCAGAGATGAGCCTCATTTTCTTGTCTCTCAGGGTGGCAGCAAGGCGGTCGGTTTCCCTGCTCTTGCCATCTGTCCTCAAACACACAAACACCTCTTCCTAAGACACAGCACAGACCAACGTGCAGACAATCCAGATACTGGATTCTGTCAGAACTCTTAGAAGCCCTGTTAACAGGCGACATCCCAATAGGGGAAAATTCTGACTGCCCTAGAGATGATCCTTACACAAGAATCCTAAGTACCTTCAGTCTTCTCCTCAGGACAAAATGGAATGAGGGAAATGTACCCCAGAGGTGAGGAAGGAGAGGCTGCCAGATCCCAGGTAAGGGAAGTTAGAACAAAAAGTGTGGGTTCAGACAAGGACCACCTGAGAAACACGAACAGCTGGTAGCTCCAAAAGCTGAGGTTACAAGTACCCAGTTGAGCAGTGGACGGCAAAAGGCAGAGGAGGGGATTCACCCTTGAATCCCCATCCTCTATGCCATTTGTCTGACTTAGAAGATAATTAGACACAGAACCGATGGCATATTTTATACATTCTTCTCAATTTACGTGTGTGTATGTGTGTGTTACTCAGAATAGGCTAGCTTAGGCTGTGGCAATAACCATCACCCAAAAATCTCCAGGCATTAACACAACAGAACACACCAAACCTATTGCAGACCTAGATGGCTCTTTGGGACATTTATTCTCCATGTAGTGGCTTATCATTTCAGGCTTTCATCTTAGGCATTCTCCATCTCAGCATGATGCTTCCTGGTTCACCCTGCTGGGAGAGGGAAGATGGGAAATAACACACCAACACTTATTGTTTTTCCCAGGAGGGACACACATCATTTTTATTCCTAGCCTATTGGCTGGAATTAGTCACATTGCTCCACCCAAAACTCCTGGAGGGGCAGGAATACATAGTCTCTCCTATGTCCAAGGAGGGGAGGAAACTGGAAATATCAGTGGGCATTAGTGAAGTCTACTAGTAAGTACATAGTGCTGTTTTAGTTTGAAACCAGGGCAATAGAATCATCTCTAAACCTCAAAGACCTTAAAATATGGGATAAAAGTGTTATACACGGGCTGGCTTGCCTTGCCCCATGCTCGATAGACATGGTCGGTGTGAAGGTACAATATCTTCCATGTGATACGATCCAGATAGAGCTAGGGGTGGCTTTGTGTTTTTCTGCACAAACCTTTCTGGCAACAATTATTCCTCTCATGCTTTCTTATTTTTACCAAAGAAAAATCTTGGGTTACCATATTCCTCTCCTTCCCCAATCCCAAATTTCTTTTACATAGAGGATGTTCTCTGACTACAAAAACAGCATGCAGAGAGCAGAAGCCCTTTGAGCCAATATTTCCATGTTCTCTAAGAGAGTTCTATCCTCTGTCCTTAAAAGCCAAGAAATGAAGATCATTACACTCACTACTCTGCAATATTCACTCTTGATTAACCACCAGTGCATTATCCATATTGCTTCCTAATCATTGTTGACTGGTTAGAAAGATATTTTTTAACTCACTCTCTCTTATCTTGGGCTTCCCTGGTGGCTCAGATGGTAAAGAATCTGCCTGCAATGTGGGAGACCTGGGTTCAGTCTCTAGGTTGGGAAGAGCTCCTGGAGAAGGGAAGGGAGTAGCTACCCACTCTAGTATTCTGGCCTGGAGAATTCCATGGACAGAAGAGCCTGGCAAGCTACATCTATGTGGTCACAAAGAGTTAGACATGACTAAGAGACTTTTTTCTTAAACCAGAACAGATTTGTGTTCACCATATCAGAGTGTGAAACACAAATGAACCAATTCCTTTCCTCCCACTCCATTTGGGCTCAGTGGCCCCATCCCATCAATCCTTCATTCTCATTGGGAAGCTCTTTCAGAGCAGGGCCTACTGTGTTGGAGAAATGCCAGGAAGGAAAGGAGAAGTCCATTAGGTTCCAGATGAGTTCCCAGCAACCTTCCATTCTAATTCTGTCTAGCAGGGGAAAGAAAGGATTTGAGAGAGGTACAGGATTCTCTCAAACAGAGAGAATTGTTTCACAACTGCCTAGCTATGTGACTTTGGATGATTTACTTAATCTCTTGGTTAATCTGTTTACCTCTCTATAGAAAAGAAACAATAATACTGCTGACATCATATGCTTGTCATAGGGATAAATAAGACTGTATATGTGCAATGTCACAAAGAAGATATTAACATTTATCTCCCCTTCCTAAAAAGGCTGTTCCACAACAGAGGGCACATAGCCAGAGTTGTATCACAACTATAACCTTTAAAATGTGTGAGTTACTATATTGTACAGCTGTAATTTATGTAAAATTGTGCATCAACTAAACTCCAATTAAAAAAAAAAGACTGATCTATCTTACAGGCAAAATGGCAATTCTTCAGTCCTTGTCCTCCAAAAGGAAAGAGTTCAATTGAGAGACATAGAGAAGTTTCAAGTAGCAAGGGTTTATTAAACAAAGCAAAATACACTTCCAAAAAAGAATGAGAGCAGGCTGTCTGGGAACCAGAAACAGCTCTGTAATGGGCTATGCATTCGTGCTCAGTCATGTCCAACTGTTTGAGACTCCCTGATCTGTAGCCAGCCAGATCTGTCCATGGGATTTCTCAGACAAGAACACTGGAGTGGGTTGCCCTTCTAGTCCCTAGGGGATCTTCCTGACCCAGGGATTGAACCTGCATCTTCTGTGTTGGCAGGCAGATTCTTTACCACTGAGCCATCTGGGAAGTAATGAGGGTGGAGTTGGATGTTTTAGAGTGGTGATCCCTCCCTTCGTCCTGTGTTATTTGACTGACAAGTTGATTGACAGCTTTAGGTTATATAACTTTTCTCCTAGAGCACAGATACTTAAACACAAGTATGTGAATGAAACCATGGGGGAGGGGGACAGTAAAAACCACAATGCTAATTTATTACAAATATCGCTTAATGAACCCTGGGTCACTCTGAGTCACTTTTTAGGTCTTGGCATGCCTGTGCCAACCTGTGCTGTTGAGTTTTATCTCGTTTGGTCCTGATAAGGCTGAAAATGTAGCAGTCCTTGACCAGAAGCGGGAGAACCTCCTGGTGCCTTCTGATCACTAGCATCCAGGTGGAGAGGGAACGAAGATCCCATCCAGAATTAGGTGGCGACCTACTCATGTCTGACTACTTGCCTAACACACCTACCACTCCCTCTTCTTTTCCCAACTTCTCTCTCTCTCGCCCCCTCTCTCCCTCTCCTCTCACGCTCTAACTTTTCCTGATGCAAAAACTGAGAGGCCCACAGTGACCATTCTTCCCCCAAGGTCTAATCCCATTTGATCTTAAACAAGGAACCAGTCTCTCACTAATGATATTAAGAGGCATCAAGAGAGGAGAATTCCTAGTAACAAATCTGCATATATCATTTGTTGCCCCTTAATACAAGCACAGATGCAGTGATCCTTGGCATCTCTTCCTTAAGAAAAACAGTTTTAATGTTGACATTCTGTCTTCTGACTTGAAGCAAGAAGTATTACATAAAACGGCAGCTAAGGGTTTTCAGATGCCACCTCCAGATGGTAACGGTTCCCAGGGAACCCCACCTTCTAGTTTGCACATTTCTGTTAAAGTACCCATCTTCTGGGTACTTTAACCCAGAAACTGCAGCCTCTCCTTTCAGAGACTGGTCTCAATCCTGAACGAATCCCCTCCCACACACCAATCCAAGGTGTATCTCTCTAAGTCTGAGAGGTGAGTGCACAGCAGCACCTTGACCCAAGCTTCAAGAGCAGGGTTGGAAGAGGCAGGCTCTCAGCTGCTCACCACTGTATAGCATGCAGAGGGCACAGACCTGCCAAAGTAAGTCCATTCATGGTCTTCTGCCCCATCAGTGTGAACTGAGGCACATCTATATATTTTCCCAATTTTATAGCTAATAACTGTTGGGCTACACAGACACATCCCCTAAAGACAAAGAATTCTCATTCATTTATTCATTCATTCATTCTACAAATATTTATTGGGCACCTATGCATGCCAGGAACTCTCCTAGATTTTGGGGACCATTGTTCCTCTTATGAAGCCTGCATTCTAGTAGAGGCATGTGCTGGATATTGAGTACCCTCTGTCTGCCCTGCCAGATCCTCTGTCACAAGCCTACTGTGTGTCACGGAGACCCACCTTTGCAGATCGCCATCAATAGGCAGCCTTGCCCTTTGGCTTCTGGTTGGGTTGGGCCAATGAGGACCTAGCAGAAGACGGGGTGGAAGCAGCAGAGCCAGATCTGAATGTCTACCCTGCTGACGTCCTCTCCGCTGGGCCACAGTACCACCAGATGGCCTCTCCTGTAAATTATTTCTCTTCCGTCCAGTTTCAGGTAGCTGTTCCCTGCCCCTGCCCCATTCAGATCTAGAGATGGCAGCATTCCCTGATGTTGCTACCAAGACCACCATCATCACTTGTTGCTTTCCCTTTACCCACCTATATCTTTGTAAACAATCCCTTTATTAATTTCCTTTTCACTATTTCATTTGAGTGGGATGTTTCCTTCTAGAACCTCATTGATGTAAGGAAGTAATCAAAATGATTCCAGGCACTGTTTATAAAACCTGTGCATTTGGCATGGGAAGGCATTATACAGCACGGTCAGGAAGGACTCTTTGAGTAGGTAGTGTGACTAATGAGGAGAGTTCAGCAATACTCTGGAGCAGAGCCTTCCAGACAAAGGGAAAAGCAAGCGCAAATGATCTGAAGCAGGAAATGAGCTCCATGTATTCAAAGAAGGAAAAAAGAGTTCACTGTAGTAAAGGAGGAGGTGTGAGAACCTTGATGTGATGGAGAAGCAGGCAAGAGCCAGACCAGGTGGAGCCCTGGCCATGCTGAGCGGCTGACTCCTAATTTCATAGGAGACGTTAAAGGGGTTTAAGCAGGAGGGTGACAGAATCAGATTCACGTCTTTGAAAGAATTCCCCCAGGCTGATCTGTGAGAATAGATTCTTGGGGACTAGGGAGGCAGAAGAAAGATCAGCTGGAGTCTCTGGCAGCAGTCCGGAGGAGACCTGATGGTCACATGAACTAGGGTGATGGCAGCGGAGATGGACAGTGAACAGTGTCTGGATATAATACATTTTGGAGGAAGAACTCTGAGGACTTGCCATTGAATGAGTTGTGAGGAGTGAAGCAATAAGAGGAATCAAGGATGACTGGGAGGTCTGGGACTTGAGCCACTGCGTATGTTGTGATGGTGCCATTTACAGAGATGGCGAAGCCAGGAGAGGGGGACAAATCAGACAGAACGTACACATGGGGATGTCAGGCCTGGAGACATAAACATGGGTATCATCGGCAGACAGAAAGGATTTAATGCAGATTGAGGGGCTGGGCAGGCTTGATGTGGGGAAGAGATGCATTTCATCTGCACCATCTTAACCTGGACAGATGAAGAGAAATCATTTTCTAATTGCTCAGCAATTTCAAGATGCTGCCCTCTCAAAAGAGTCAGTGCATCCCATCAATATGCAGGACACTGTTCCGTTCTTTTCTTCATTTTCCACTTCCAAACCATGTCTCCTCAGACCCACAGAAAATAAGAAAGACACCCAGCTCTGAGCAATATATTTTTAATAGCTGCTCCCTTAGAAATGCAAGGAGAAGTCTTCAGTTCAAGGGGTAATGTGATATATTTTAATTGGATCCTCTATCTCCTCAGTTTCTGTCTGGAGGAAAGGGAGAGATGGCTTTATTCCTTCAGATTTCAACAACATTTATTGATTACCTATTGTGGGCTGGTAGCCAGGTGCCAAAGCTACACTAGAGAAGGAAACAAACAAAGATCTCCGCCCTTACAGAACTTGCTTCCAGTGGGATGGACAGAAAATAAACAACAAACATAATATTAAAAATTAGATGATACCATGTCTTAGAAACTGGTAAGTGCTATGGAAAACCCAGAGCAGGAGTGGAGGCACTCAGAGCATGGAGGTGGACTCTGATTTTAAATGGTTTCAATATCAAAAGATTGGGACCGGGAGGGAAGGGTGAGGAAGCTTTAGGTGATTAAGACTCGTCTGAAAGATGAATAAATTCTCAGAACAGTACAGGGGGTGCACCTAGAGACTGTCATACCGACTGGAGTAAGTTAGAAAGAGAAAAATAAGTCTTGTATATTGATGCAAATATGTAGACTCTAGGAAATGGTATAGATGACTTCATTTGCAAAAATAGAATAGAGACATCTCTACGACAGATGTAGAGAACAAACGTATGGACACCAAACGGGGGAAGGAGAGGGTGGGATGGATTGGGAGATTGGGATTGACATATATACACCATTGATACTATGTATAAAATAGATAACTAATGAGAACCCACCATTTAGCACAGGAAACTCTATTCAGCACTCTACGGTGACCTAAATGGGAGAGAAACTCAAAAAAGAGGGGATATACGTATATGTATAGCTGATTCACTTTACTATCTGGTAGAAACTAACACAACATTGTAAAGAAACTATAGCCAATAAAAATTAATTTAAAAACTAAAAACATAAAATAAAACAGTACAGGGCAGCCTGGTGCCTCAGGGAAGAGAGTGGACAGTAGAGGGAAATGGGGAAAAGGCGATTTTTGTGAATTTTGTGACTTTAAAATGTTTCATCATGTGAATGTATCAATATTATTTGTTTATGAAAATGAACAACAGTTCAGGAGACACTGTTTTAGTAATGGTCTAACTAGGCTGGCAAAACTGACAAATGCTTCCTCTCTCTTCAATAGCTTTTTACAAGTTGAAAAGGAAAGTTGACGTCCTGGTAATCCGCAGCATCAGCTGGAAAGAAGTAACTTGACTTCCCAAGTAGTCTTCAAAGTGTCTCCTTTTCCACCCCATCTGATACAACCTGAGAAATCAACGTGGGCAATATTATAAGAATACTTTTCCTTCCATCTCCATGTTCTTACCCTGAACCATAGACAAGGCTTCATCTCTGGTCTCTAGGGGAACACTGGAGCATCTGCACGTTCTCTCCTCAGTTACTGACCCCTTAGGACAATCATGGGCCATTTTCAGGAGTGGGGCCAGCTTGGGCCCACCCTTCTCACTTGCCCTCCGCCTCTCAGATCTGCATGGGTTCAACAAGATGGCTGGCTCCTTCCTCTCCCAACTAGGCAGCGGACAGATTGAGCCTGGTCAGGCCTCAACCTTTCCAATATGGGCTGAGCATGAATAGGTCAGGACTGGGATAGCATTAAAGGTTCTGCTTTGGAGAGGGAGATTAGAGACGTTGCCACATCCTCCAGCCTTGCTCATAACAAAGCTGATCAGCATTTTACTCCTTGTGTTAAGAACCTGTAGAAAGGGGACAGTGATTAATTAGCACCCTCAGACTTCCAGCACAATTGAATTCTCCTGATAACAAGGCATCTTAGCAGAAGTCCCTAAGATATTTAAACATTTAAACACATCAGCACTATTGCTAGTGATACAGACCAGAATGATGAATCTACAACCATTTTTCCAAGAAATGGTGGCAAGTCTTATGGTTGTAATGTTTCATGTAGTAAGGTTTTCAAGGAGACTTTTCCAACTAAGAAATACTCCAGAGTCTTCATGTTAACGAATAAGAAGTAAAACTATTAGAAATATTTTTTAATGCCAATGAAAATGTTCAAACTGACATTGCATATCCCCTGTGATGCGGCACTGACAAGGACACAGCCTCCCAGCAGGGGCATTCCTGACAAAAACGGAACAGATCATAAAGAAACCATCAGACAAACCCACACTGGGGGACATCTTACCAGATGAGGGGCCAGTACTCTTCAAAAATGGCAATGTCAGGAAATAAAAAAGAAGGTCCAGGGAAAGCTGCAGATTAAAAGAGGTTAAAAAACACAACACCTAAACGCAATGTGTGACTCTAGAGTGGAAAAAAACAATTGCTAGGAAGGATACTTTTAGAACAAATAGAAAAATTGGAATATGGATGGTGTAATAGATAATAGCCTTGGATCAATGCGAAATATGCCAGATTTGATGGGTTCACAATGTCAATGTTCTCAAGAAACACTGGCTGCCACCATCACTGCTTCTGCAATTTACTTTCCAAGGGTTCAGCATGAAACAAAGAAATAAAATATATTACATATCATCTATGATAGAGATATGCATAGATAGAGCAAATGTACAAAAATAATAACAGGTTGGCCAGGTTAAGATATGTGGCCATTCACTACATTACTCTTGAACCTAGCAATAAATGAAACTTTACAAATTAAAAGGTGAACAGTTTTTTAAAAGGATACTCCCAAAAAGATACCATAATTTTTATGTGTTCTTCAAACTTTGAGAGAGGATTAAGTAAGTCTTGAGGATGCCATAAGAGAGAAAAGATAATTTTGTAACAAATCCCCTGTGTCTCCGTATACAGAGGCTGTAATTCAGGTCACCTCACAAGGGGCTCTAACCATCAGAGCCACTGCTTTCCAATCTGAGAGTCAAGCACAGACTACCTGACTGCAGATAGAGAGGGGTGCCCCATAAATATTGAGGCTTGCTCTGACTGATCCCATATGGGGGCCATCCCTCCTGGGGCTTAATTCCCTCCATCTTCTCCATTTTCCTTTAAGTCTTTCATTATATTAAAAACTCAACTGCACCTTCATAAGGGCTTTGAAAAAAAATCACAAAATTACGCAACACTCAGACTCGGCTATATCACAGATTCTGTTTTTAAAATATATTCACACTGCCCTCAGGCCTTTGCCACAGAAATAGACATGCATAAATCCACCTGTATGACAGGCTTTTTTGTTAAACCAGCTTTTAAAAATTTTCTTGAAAAAAAGTCCATGACAGACATGCCTTATGCCAAGTAGTGTTAAGGTGAGGTTTCAATCTATAATTATGACCATTTCATGTAATTCATTTCTGTTATAAATACCAAGTAATTTGCAAATCCTAGTTTGGTTACATGGCCACGATAACCTTCATCTCCTCTCCCTCAGCATATTTGCAAGGCAACAGGGTATTTATAGACCTTCACTATATATCAGGCACAACACTCTACAAACAGTACCTTGTTGGATAGTCTCGTTATTAGGAATATGGGATTATCTCTGTTTCACAGATGAGAAAACTGGGGCTCAAATGGTCATTTGCCTAAGGACATACAACTTGTTAATAGCAGAGCCAGAACCTGAGCCAGACCTACCTGACTGCAAGGTCCAGATTTAGCACCACTACATCTTAGCACACCCATCTCCCCTGGTCTTCACAGCACCATCTTGGCTTACATCACACCAACATGAGGCCATGTGGACACTCTCTGGAATTGAGAAGACTCAAGGAGACACCAAATAGGAAAACAAAGGCATCTCCTACCATAGAAAGAATAAAAGACCTTTTTTCATTCTTACTGGCGTACAGTTGCTTTACAATATTTGGTAGTTTCTGCTCTACAGCAAAGTGAATCAGCTGTATGTATTCATACATCCTCTCTTTTTTGGATTTCCTTCCCATTTAGGTCACCACAGAGCACTGAGTCGAGTTCCCTGTGCTATCCAGTAGGTTCTCATTAGTTATCTATTTTATACGATAGTGTATATATATTTAAATCCCAGCCTCCAAATTCATCCCATCTCCCCTTCCCTCTTGGTGTCCCTATGTTTGTTCTCTATGTCTGTTTCTCACAACTTTTATTAATTCTCACTATTTTTGCCCAAATCACTTAAACGTCACACATAGGAAAAAAAGCTAATATATTTTATTGCCAATTGTTCTTTTCCTGAGATTTTCCTGAACTATTTAGGTTGATCTTTTGAACCTGAATCAAGTTCTTCTGCCACCATCCACAACTTCAAAATGCCAATTTTGTACAGACTGCACCAAAGCTCAGGATATAACTCACAGTATTATACATTTCATATTCAATACTGAATAGGAAAATCTGAAATACACACTGCATAAGTAATGGCAGTAAAAAGCCAATGATATTTTAAAGATATTTTAAAGATTTAGTATTTATCATTGTAACACAGCTTTTATGTTTGATGTTCTATGAAGCCATGAGCTCACTTCTGAATCAATGCTATTTTATCGCTTGCTGTTATATTTATGGAATGTTACTGTGAACAAAGCAAAGCAAGCCAAGTCTATTCCCAACATAACCTATAAATAATGTAAGTAAATAAACTAAGCAAATCTTCATGAAGCAATGCATTATTTACTATTCCTTGTTGCTGAAATATGAGTTTAAATTTTGGTTACATATTAATGTAAAGTCTTAGCAATTTCTAGATCTCCCTAGGGAGAAAATCCTGAAGCTTAACTCAGAATTCACCTTGCATGCTTTCCCAACTCGGTAACTAAAAGCCACACTCCTCTCCAGAGTCAGAAGCAACCTCTCCACATAGGCCAATGATCTGCACTTATCCTAAGAAAGTCTAAGTTGGCATCATGGTGTAACACCCAAGTGGGTGTTCAACACTCTTTGACCAGTTAGATATTGTAAGACAAAATCACTATGACTATAGTGATCAATTGCACTCATCTCACATGCTAGCAAAGTAATGCTCAAAATTCTCCAAGCCAGGCTTCAACAGTATGTGAACTGTGAACTTCCAGATGTTCAAGCTGGATTTAGAAAAGGCAGAGGAACCAGAGATCAAATTGCCAACATCCGCTGGATCATCGAAAAAGCAAGAGAGTTCCAGAAAAACATCTATTTCTGTTTTATTGACTATGCCAAAACCTTTGACTGTGTGGATCACAACAAACTGTGGAAAATTCTTCAAGAGATGGGAATACCAGACCACCTGACCTGCCTCTTGAGAAACCTATATGCAGGTCAGGAAGCAACAGTTACAACTGGACATGGAACAACAGACTGGTTCCAAATAGGAAAAGGAGTATGTCAAGGCTGTGTATGATCACCCTGTTTACTTAACTTATATGCAGAGTACATCATGAGAAATGCTGGGCTGGATGAAGCACAAGCTGGAATAAAGATTGCCGGGAGAAATATCAATAACCTCAGATACGCAGATGATACCACCCTTATGGCAGAAAGTGAAGAAGAACTAAAGAGCCTCTTGATGAAAGTGCAAGAGGAAAGTGAAAATGTTGGCTTAAAGCTCAACATTCAGAAAACGAAGATCATGGCATATGGTCCCATCACTTCATGGCAAATAGATGGGGAAACAGTGGAAACAGTGTCAGACTTTATTTTTGGGGGCTCCAAAATCACTGCAGATGGTGACTGCAGCCATGAAATTAAAAGACACTTACTCCTTGGAAGGAAAGTTATAACTAACCTAGACAGCATATTAAAAATAAGAGACATTACTTTGCCAACAAAGGTCCATCTAGTCAAGGCAATGGTTTTTTCAGTAGTCATGTATGGATGTGAGTGGACTATAAAGAAAGCTGAGGATCGAAGAATTGATGCTTTTGAACTGTGGTGTTGGAAAAGACTTGAGAGTCCCTTGGACTGCAAGGAGATCCAACCAGTCCACCCTAAAGGAGATCAGTCCTGGGTGTTCACTGGAGGACTGATGTTGAAGTTGAAACTCCAATACCTTGGCCACCTGATGCGAAGAACTGACTCATTTGAAAAGACCCTGATGCTGGGAAAGATTGAGGGCAGGAGCAGAAGGGGACGACAGAGAATGAGATGGCTGGATGGCATTACCAACTCAATGGATGTGAGTTTGGGTAAACTCCAGGAGTTGGTGATGGACAAGGAGGCCTGTTGTGCTGCAGACCACGAGGTTGCAAAGAGTCAGACACGACTGAGCAACTGAACTGAACTGATAGTGATCAAGGCTATTTTAATTTTCATATATTATACTCAGAGTAAGAGTAGCTCAAACTTTCTCCATGTTTTAGTGTATTTTTAGTGATTCACCTATTCTTTCAAAATTATCAGGTAAGTCCTACCATGGTTTCAAGTCCTGTTCATGTTAGGATGTCACAGTGAACAAGAAAGGTAAGAATCTCTTTATAGAGACTACAGTCGTGGAGAAGTAGAGAATTACACAGCAAACAAGTAAAATAATTAACAAGATAATTTCAGTAGTGAAAAAAACAAAGAGAGTACTATGATAGAAAATGATAGTCATTTTAGAAAGGGAGGTTAGAGAAGGTTTGTATAAGAAACTAACATTTGAACTAAAGCACCCTGAAGACAGACTAGCACATTTTATCAGTTTCTCCTTCTTCTCCTCCCACTTCTCCTTTTTGTCTATTTAGTGCCAGCTAAGATCCATTAATATATGAGGAAGGGATAGTAGAAGCCCTAGTGAAAAAATATTCCAAGATAAGCTGGGGTGGAGTCCTCTTGGAGAGAAAAGGTAAGTATAATGCTAGGCAAGTACCAACAGGCGGATGGCCATCTCTCACTGAAAGAAACCACTCAGAATGATGCCTGGGCTCATAATTCAGGGGTGAGAGATGGATTTGTGCAGAGAGCGGGTACCAGGAGACCTCAACATAAATAATGGTTAAGTAAGATTTGCAAACAAACCACAGGTAAGTCAGCCATGGGCAGCTGGGATGGGCTCAGGAGGAAAAGGGTTGGGATAGGGGCTGAAAAGATGCTACTGAGCTGAAGGCAAGAGGTCCTGACCTAATGGCCAAGCAGAAGTCATCATTGCCTTCATTCACTCTTATGTGGTCTCTGCTTGGGACCACCCACAGAAAAAGTGGTCTACTCACAGCCGGAGGATGCTGGAGGTCTTCCTTCTATTAGAAAGATAATAATATTTCATCTCCTAACCATGCTTGAAAGATTCTACAGCTTTACCATTCATGATTATTGTCCCGATAGGTTTAATTATCTGAAATAAAAAGGAGAAAAGATCTCCAGAGGGTTTCCAATCAATGCCCTGGCACTAGAGAGAATAAATAAAGAAACTATCCAGAACAAAGATTAAAAGTTCAGTTAGCTGACCAGACCCTAGGCAAATTTGTGAAGAGGATGAAAGCTGTCTTTCTATCTACAGTTATAGCACCCTTCACTGTGTGAGGTTAATGGGCCTTATTTTCCTCATGCTTAACATTTATTTAAAGCTGTCTGCACCTATTCTCTTTATTAGGCCGCCTCCTCTGTAAAATATAAGGTGGAAAAAACTGTAACAAATGAAGTCATTCTAAGTAGTCAAGGACTCAAAACAGTTTGTAAGTCATCCTTCGGTATCCACAGGGGGTTGGTTCTAGGACCCCTATGAATAACCAAAAGCCAAGCCTGCTCAAGTCTCTTATATAAAATGGTGAAGTATTTGCATAGAATCTGTGCTTATCTGGAATACTTTAATCATCTCTAGATTACTTATAATACCTAATGCAATGTAAGTGCTATGTAAATAGCTGTACATACAATGTAAATAGCTGTACATATCATGGAAATGCTTTGTAAATAGTTGTCAATGTGTGGCAAGTTCAAGTTTTGGTTTTTAGAATTTTCTGGAATTTTACTTCCAAATATATTTAATCCAAGATAGTGTGACTCCATGGATGCAGAGGATACAGAGGGCTGACTGTAACACTTAGTCAGTTGCAGCCCTGATTACAGATTTACCTGGAGGATGGAAGTGTCATGGAGAAAGAACAGTTGCCGTCTACCACAGACACTAAAGCAGGTAAGAAAGGCACAAGAAATGGACTTTTCTTTTTACTTTTTTTTTTTTGGGGGGGGGGTTCTTTTCTTATTGAGGTATAGTTGACACACAACATTATATTAGTTTCAGATGTACAACATAACTATTCAATATTTGTATACTGTGAAATGACAACCACAGTAACTCTAATTACCATCAATTACCACATGAAGTTAAAATTTTGTGCGTGGATGACTTTGTTCAGTTTCTGAAAATTTCATCTACCTGTATAGTTATGATAGGTACATATGTATGTGTGTGTGTGATGAGAACTTTGAATATTTATTCTCGGCAACTTTCAAATATGCACTGCAATATGTTTGGCTATAGTCACAATAATGTACATTACATCTCTGTTACTTCCTTATTGTATAATTATTGACATATACATAAGAAAAATATACCTATCATAAGTACACAGGTAGATGAAATTTTCAGAAACTGAACAAACTCATAAACTCAGCACCTAGATCAAGAAATTGTGACCAGAAACCCCTTCTTGCCCCTTCCTGTCATTCCTGCCTCAGGGACAGCCACATTCTTGACTTCTGACACCATTGATGAGTTTTGCATGGTTTTGAATTCTATATAAGCGGAATCATAGAGTGTATTCTTTCATATCTGGCTTCTTGTGACTGATATTAGGTTTGTGTGATTTGTTCATAATACAGCATGTAGTCAAGGTGAGGGCAGAGGGCCTGGAACCAATCCCCCATAGATACGAAGGATGACTGTATTTACAGTTATTCATGCTGTATAATACAAGAAGTCATCTCGTAAATGCCAATAGTTGACCCTCAGAACTGAATTCCAGCGAGACAGCAAAAGAGACACAGATGTATAGAACAGTCTTTTGGACTCTGTGGGAGAGGGTGAGGGTGGGATGATTTGAGAGAATGGCGTTGAAACATGTATGATATCATATGTGAAATGAATCACCACTCCAGGTTCAATGCATGATACAGGAAGCTTAGGGCTGGTGCACTGGGATGACCCAGAGGGATGGTAAGGGGAGGGAGGTGGGAGTACACCCATGGCAGATTCATGTTGATGTATGGCAAAACCAATACAATATTGTAAAGTAATTAGCCTCCAATTAAATAAATTTATATTAAAAAAACAAACAAACAAACTGAATTCCAAGCATGCTTAAAGAGGAAACAGAAACTTATCCCCAGAGTAAAATTAACTCCCTTGGCTGAAATCTTTTTCTATTTTGTTCATTGAGCACTGAGCTCATAATGCATTCTCTCAGACTTTCTTATTTAATTTGAAATTTATGTCTGAGCTACTCTTAACATCAGGATACAGATAGATGAGGTTGAGTCACAATCCTTTCCCACTACTCAAGGAATGAAGCCAAGCTGTTCTCTTGCTCAAATTTTATTTCTTCTCTCACAAGTAACGATGCTTAAAGGTACACCAAGAACAGCTGCCAACAGCCCATCCTCTGGGACACTCATCCAGCTTAGCCAGTCAATTGCTGGCATCTGCTCACAGGTTGCAAACATCAGGACGTGCTTGTGATCATTATCGAGGCAATTCTAAGCCTTGCAAACACACACACACGTAGGCCTGGGCTGGCGTGCCTCTAATCCTGGAGCATGTGCTTCATCCATTTCACCAGCTTGCCTCCCCAGGCTACCCTGGCCCATGTCAGACACCTAGAGATTCATGGCACTGGACCAAGAGGCTTCGGTTCTCACCAGACTGCAAACCATCTCTAACTTTCACCGGATCCGCAGTAAAATGAACAAGACAGAAGCTGGCATCAGTTTGACTGCAGGTGTCGTGCCAGGTCTGGCAGAAAATGGTCAGGGCCAGCCTATGAAAATGTTTACTTCAGTGTCTTGAAAACCAAAGAGTACAAAACAACACACCATCCTCAGAGCTATGTGATACTCACAGTTCAGGATAGGAGTCTGTAAAATGTTCAGAGGTCTTCTAAATTGGTGGGAGAGAAAATATTTCCATTTTGGAGTAGGTTTGGTGCCCTTTGTCCAGACTGAGAGGTAGTATGGGGCCCTAGAAAGAACAGATTCTCAGTCAGGCATGAGGGGGCCCTAGCATTCCCAAGTGGAACCCCAATATCCTTTCAGAATTCCACAGGCCCTACGATCTGTTCCTTTGGAGACTGATCTCATGTCATTTTCCAACCAAAGGGTTTTTAATTGTTTTCAATTGTTCTTATTGTCCAATGTGGCTTCCCTGGTGGCTCAGTGGTAAAGAATCCACCTGCCAATGCAGGAGATATAGGCTTGATCCCTGGGTCAGGAAGATCCCCGGGAGCCAGAAATGGCAACCCTCTCTGGTATTCTTGCCTGGGAAATCCCATGGACAGAGGAGCCTGGCAGGCTACAGTACATGGGATCACAAAGAGTCAGACACAACTTAGGTACTAAACAACAAACAACATTGTCCAATGTACTATTTTAATATTAGTAATTAGAGACTATGTGGATGCTAACCACATGCGGATAATATCACTCTAATGGCAGAAAGTGAAGAGGAACTAAAGAGCCTCTTGATGAGGGTGAAGTAGAAGAGTGAAAGAGCCAGCTTAAAACCAAATATTAAAAAAACTAAGATCATGTAATCCAGCCCTATTGCTTCATGGCAAATAGAAGGGGAAAAGGTGGAAGTAGTGACAGATTTCCTCTTCTTGGGCTCTAAAATTACTGTGGATGCTGACTGCAGCCATGAAATCAGAAGACAGTTGCTTCTTGGCAGGAAAGGAATGACAAACCTCGAACGTGTGTTGAAAAGCAGACACATCACTCTGCCAACAAGGTCCATATGGTCGAGGCTTTGGTCTTCCCAGTAGTCACGTGTGGTTGTGAGAGCTGGACTGTAAAGAAGGCAGAACACCAAAGAACTGACACCTTCAAACTGTGGTGCTGGAGAAGACTCCTGAAAGTCCCCTGGACAGCAAGGAGATCAAACCAGTCAATCTTAAGGGAGATCAACCCTGAATACTCATTGGAATGACTGATGCTGAAGCTGAAGCTCCAGGATTTTGGTCATCTGATGTGAACAGACGGCTCACTGGAAAAGTCCCTGATGCTGGGAAAGGTTGATGGCAGAAGGAGAAGAGGGCGTCAAAGGATGAGATGGCTGGATGGCATCACTGATGCAATGGACATGAACTTGGGCAAACTTGGGTGAGGGACAGGGAGGCCTGGTGTGCTGCAGTCCACAGAGTCTCAAAGAGTCAGACACGACTGGGTGACTGAAAAACAATTAGAGTCTGAAGGGAAGTAATTGGGATTTGAAGAGCTGAGATTCTGGGATTCTTTAGGAAGGCTTACTTCATGGAGTATATTTGGAAAAATATTATTTAATTAAAGAATTGGCCCATTCTCAATAAGCTGATTTTCTATTCTAGGGCCAAAAAAAAAAAAAAATTAGGCAGAGGCAAGAAGTAATGCCAATCAGACAGAGCATATCACATCTACTCTCATTCGGTCATTAAATATTTTTAATCATTTTTAAAATTTTTAAATGAACATGTGCTCATTGTAACCAGTGATACAATCTAACAACGTATAAAGAAAAAATTATGCATCTCTCTTTAAATCTTCCTCTATTCTCACTCTCTTCCCAGAGAAAACAGATATTAATGGCCAGCTATACACTTTCAAACCTTTTTATGTGTATATAATATGTAGATATAAAAATTGAATCATACTCTTCACATAATTTTGCAGTTTGCTTTTCTCCTTTAATTACATTATAGAAATCCTTCCAAGTGAACAATTAGAAGTGGAATTCATTCTTTGAAATGACTGCATAAAATTCCAATGTATGGATCTTCTTATTCAATAGTTGTTTTGATGGAAAGTAAGGTTGTTTCCAATTTTTGTTTGTTTGCCAATGAAAGCAGTGCTGTAATAAATATTAGTACACACGTCCTTACATACTGGTGCTTTAATTCTATTGGCTAGAATTCTACTCACTCTGCAAGGTCGGAGCTTAGGTACATTACTCGTTTTAATAGCTATCGACATATTACTTTCTTTAATCCATCTGGACTTTATCTTTTGTATTAAGAGGTAGGAATTACAAATTTTGCTTTCTGCCACATGTTTAGCCAATTTTGCCAGCATCATTTATTAAATAAGCCACCCTTTTCATAGGTTGCAATGCCACTTTTAACATATGGGCAATTCTCATGAACACCTGGATCTCTTTCTGGAGTTTCAATTCTGTTTCACTGCTACATTTATCTGATTTTATGCCAATAACAAGCCATTTTGACTACAGTGGCTCTAAAACTAGGCTTACTATCTAGTGAGGGAAGTATGTCTTATTATTCTTTTGCATTTTGTACTCTAAGATTAGTTTACCAGATGTCTCAGTGGTAAAGAATCTGCCTGCCAGTGCAGGAGACACAGCAGACATGGGTTCAATCCCTGGGTTGGGAAGATCCCCTGGAGGAGGAAATGGCAACCCACTCCAGTATTCTTGCCTGGAGAATCCCATGGACAGAGGAGCCTGGTGGGACTACAATCCATGGGGTCACAAACAGTTGGACAAGACTGAGAGACTGAGCATGCACCCACTTTAAGATACCTATTCTTCCATTTGAACTTAAATTATTTTATTCAACAAAAACATTAAAAATTCTGAATGAAACTGCAAATATTTGTTTATTGAAAGAACAGAAAATTACACAGCTTTAAGTATTCCTTATAGATGATTGTACATCTCTCCATTTATTCAATAAGTTGTTTTAGGTTTTTTTTTAATATGGGTTCAAATCATGTAAAACTATTCTTCTGTATTTTAAATTTTGTGCTTATAATTGGGATTTTTTTTCAAAGTCTATTTCTAGCTTACTGACACTAGTAAAAAAGAAAAATTACAGATTTTTTATATTTATCAATTATCCAAGTGAAAGTGAAAGTGAAGTCGCTCAGTCGTGTCGGACTCTTAACGACCCCGTGGATTGCAGCCTACCAGGCTCCTCTGTCCATGGGATTTTCCAGGCAAGAGTACTGGAGTGGGGTGCCATTGCCTTCTCCCATCAATTATCCAAACACCTTATCAAATCTAGAACATTTTTTAGTCTCCATGGGTGTGCTAAGTAACCAATCAATATCACTACAAATACATTATCTCTCCTGATATTTATATCTGTTACTTACTTTTCTCATCTTATTACATTAGCTAGTACCTCCAAATCAATGTAAATAATTGCAGTCATAAAAGTGAGCTCTATTTTGTTCCTGAGTTTAAACAAAATAACTTCAACACTGGACTTCATATTAGATTTGCTAAAAGGATTTGATAGTCTTTTCATGTTTAAGTAAATATCCCTATAATCCTATTTTGCTTATAGTTTAGTCAAGAATGGCTATTTAATTTTATAAAGTTATGTTACAGTATGTTATAATTTAAATCCATGCTTGTTTCTTCTTTTAGTTTGCTCATTTAAAGAACTTTTATGTAGATAATACAGCCTACTGAGTTATGGTGTGTTATTCATTTTATACAGGGCTAGATTTGGTAAACCAATGTTTTAATTAGACTTTTGCATCATGTTTACAAGTGAAATCAATATATACTTATCAGATTACATTAGTTTTATAAAATGAACTAAGGGACTGTCTGTTTTTTCCTAGGGCCTGAAATTATTTACATAACATAGGAATTTTCATTTTACTTCATAATTTTACTTCATCAACTTAGAAAGGTATTATTAGATATTATGAGAGAGGGTATTATTATTATTTTTCTTTGGAGCAAGGGTATTATTGTTATGCAACTTTTAAACATGACAAGGAGTAGACGTTCAGAAAGGTATGTAGGCTGACTAACATGAAGCAGCTATTCTGTATGAAGTTAGGAATGAAATACCAGGGTCGTGATTCCAGGCCTGGACCTTGGTCTAACCGTGTACCACCTCCTCTCTCCAGGATAAGCCTCAAATCCTGACCGAAACAAAGACATCAGAAACTCTACAGCAGGACCAATGAAAGAAGTCACCTTTGGAGAATACCCAGTGGAGCAGTCACAAGCCTTACAAAGAAGAGTTGTGAACTGCTGAGAAGCCACAACCAGAGAATGATCTCCTTGGTATCTGATCCTTTGAAATGGGATCATCCAGATGGAGCAAATGGACCACAAACAGTGATTTAAGATAGTGGATTCATGAAGGGCAACTGTGTAGGGTTGTATAAAACTATGTTAAATAATGATAATTCATGTACATATCTTCTTTTTGTAATTTACAAAGAGTAAGTTTAAAGAGGTTAATCGTCTTGTCTTTAAAATATGATAGTCCTTTCAGTATAATGTCTTAGATTAAAGACATTGCCTTTAATAGAAGGAAATGTCCAGACTTTTCATATCTTTTTCCTACAACAAGAAGTGTATATTTTCCAACAATTTTTTAATGATTTAACAATTTTTGTAAATCATTTTCAGGCTTCTGCAGCTGTAGATTCTCACTGTGAATCCCCTGCTTGCTCATGCATAAGTGTATTTGCAATACCAAATATACAGGTTTAGTATTTTGCCATGTGAATGTGGGAAGTAATTTTAATCATGTGTAATTGGTCACAAGGCCTAAGTTGCAGTAACTATTGCTGTTTTATTTAACAATGCCTTGTTGTTTTGTATGCATTAACGTTTGGGTGTAAAGATTGTGTGTCTATCCAACAGGGAGCCACAGTATTTAAATTGACCAACCTAATGTTACAACTACTAGAGGTTAATCGTTTGTCAAGGATTACACTCTATGTCTTAAAGGTGATGCAACACTCCATGTTCTTCATTTTCCCCTACTTGTTCTTTGCCTACCCACTGCCCTCCCCAGTTACAATGGAGGTAACATAGGAGGTCATATTATACTATTGCTTTATCCACAGGCCTGAATACAGTGAAAAGGCATTCAAAATGTATTTATTATAAGAGTGAACAAATAAGTACCATACACCATTTATACCCAAAGTGATCCCTGCTTGAATCCTATCTAGAAAGGACAACAGCTTTCCCTCCAGAAATGGTGGTCCCACTGCACACACAGTTAGAAATAATACTGTTTGCTGCTGCCTTTGTAAATATAAAATAGGCTATACATCCAAGTCGGAGATCTCCATATCAATCTTATACAATCACTTTATTTGACAGAGACATTCTTTTTTAAAGGCAAATCAGTGTGAACTCTCAATATCCCAAATTAGATCGAGCACGCAAGTTCAAATGAGTTAGGCATTAATTACTCACCACCACTGGCCTAAGTTTGAAACCACCAGATCTCATTTTTCACTGGGCTGACATCCTGAAAGGCACCATTTGTCAGGAGACCTCCCTTGTATTTTTTTCTTTTCCTTCCATTGTTTCACTGAATTAACCAAAGCAATATTAAACAAGTTGCTAAATACAGGTATTAGCTCATTTGTAGCTAATTATTACAGGTAAGTGGTGCAGTAAATGAAGCACCCTTCACCCTCCCCAGTCTTTTTTTTTTTTTTTTTTTTTTCTTGAAGCTTTTGTGATGTTCTCCAGGTAAATCCCATGCATAATGTAAGAGTGGCAATGTTGTTTGCATAATAAGCTATTTTCTACCACAGAAGCAGAAACATTTTATCGCTATAGAGAAAGCTCAAATTATGAATACATTTTCATATAAGTTGATTTATGTGAAAATTACAAATAAATGCAGAGCCGAGCTGCAAGTGAATTGTTTGTTCCCAGTTCAAGGAGTGGTGTTATTTGAAATTAAAAAAGAAAACAACCCACCACATCCTGCTAAGAGAAATATTTTTAATGTTATTCAGACTGAAGCACATATCACATGACTCAAGAAGAAAAACATCATCTGGTCCAGAAGTAGGACCTGAGGTTGCAAAGGCTGATTTCTGAAGCCATATATATATATGTACACACACACACATATATACAACATTTATATTATCCATGATATATGCATTTTTCTTGCACTTGGGCTGCAAAGATTCTCAGCAAACTCTATAACTACTTCTTTCAATAGTCAAAGGAAGTTAAAAGAATAAATGGAGGCCCATTATCACTTCTGCAAGAGCTAAATGTGTATTAGACATGAAAATGGTTTTGTGTAAGACCCAAAGTTTCTCAGACAACTGCAGGGCTCTCAAAGTGGGATGCACATTTCTAGTCCAGGCAGAATCGTGGAGGGTTGAGAACTTACCTTGTTAGGACACCCCTCCCCCATTACACTAGCATCTGGCATCTGGGTGGTTGATCCATAACAGGAATATGAGGCTGGTCACAGAGCTTGGGCTAATGTCCCACACCTAGAGGAGACAGGTTTTAGGGAAAGGAGATAGTGACATGGCACCCTGGACAAGTCTACATAGTAAAATACTTGCAACTTGTTTAGCAATTTGGGCACCATATGCCTGTAATTTTCCTAGACCTTTAAACTTGCCTGGATTACACTCATCATGGGCCATGATCACAGAAAACATCTCATCCTGGCTGTTGCCCAAGACTGCAGCCCAATTATGTCTTAACTGTTACTTAATAAATCCTTAGCTTTATAGTTCTTGATTCTGATAATGATCTCTGACCCTGTTTGCATTTCACGACCCTTCAGACCTCTTAAACCAGCTTACTGAACTTGGATGTCTTCTTCAGCTCTTTGCTCATGTGTCCCCCAGAATCTCAGGATGCTCAAAGCCACAAAGGAGAATCCTGTTTCCTGGCCTTGCTCATGGAGCTGTGTGACCTCCAGCCACTCCATCTCCCCCTTTTCCTCCCCATACCACAGAGAGGGGAATTTGAGTAATACAGATAACTAATCTAAACACAGGTCTCAAAAGTCTCACCTTTACTGTTCTCAATTTATTGGCCTGTCAAGACATGTTACATTTGTAGATCTGACTTTTTACAAGCCCCCTCTGCCATCTCCAAACCACTAAATAAAAAAAAATTTTTTTTTGGCAAGTATGTTGTTGTTGAGTCTCCTCGTCATGTCCAGCTCTTTGGAAGCCCATGGACTACAGCACGCCAGGCGTCCCTGTCCTTCACCATCTCCCAGAGTTTGCCCAAGTTCATGTCCATTGAATCGGTGATGCCATCCAACCATCTCATCCTCTGTCTCCCTATTTTCCTCTGTTGCTCTCTTCTTCTGCCTTCAATCTTTCCTAGCATCTGGGTCTTTTCCAATGAGTCAGCTGTTCGCATCAGGTGACCAAAAAATTGGAGTTTCAGCTTCAGCATCAGCATATTTCAGCCCAAGCATAAATGGGAATCATGTAACTTGCCTGGCCAGTCTCATTCGATCAGATAGACCAGAGCCCACCCTTCTTTGGGCCCCAGATTCAGGTATTACACAATTGCCCAAGGATCTCTGCCACATTCATTTTGTCTTTATTTCTTATTTGCATTCTGTAGGTTGACTCTGTGCTTTCGCTCCAATACTATGCTGGAAATCTGTGTACAATGTAAAAATAAATACATCATTTTTAAAATACATTAAAACGCTGTTTTAATTACATTGTCCTGGATTTTCACATTCAGTAGCTCGACAGTTGGAGAAGAAATAACCTGGATAATTTCTGTACCACTCAAATTTCAGTCTATCAACAAACCTTATACTTGAGGCTTAAATGCCAGGTGCCTGAAGAAGACTCTTCTCTGTTATTCTCTGGTTCTATCAATATAAACAGCCAAGAATAAGCACACATGTGTGCATGCCTGCTAAGTCGCTTCAGTCGTATCCAACTCTTTGTGACATTATAGACCATAGTCCGCCAGGCTCCTCTGTCCATGGGATTCTCTGGGCAAGAATACTGGAGTGGGTTGCCATGCCCTCCTCCAGGGGATCTTCCTGACCGGGGATCGAACCTGCATCTCTTTATGTCTCCAGCATTTGCAGGTGGGTTCTTTACCACTAGTGCCACCTGGGAAACCAAAGAGTACGCATACATCCTTTTAAATTAGATACTAAGAAGACACCCACGAACACTACCATGTAGTTTGTATCCCTTGCTAATACAGAAGGATAAAGTAAAACGGTCTTTAAAGAACAAACACTGGAAGAGTCCACTCACTGAGGCAGAAAGCACAGTGGCAGATGCCAGGAACTGGGAGGAGAGAGTGGGGAGTTAGTGTTTAATAGCTACAGAGATTCAGTTCTGCCAGGTGAGTTCTGTGCATGGATGGTGGTGGCACAATACTGTGAGTGTATTTAATACAACTGAACTATATGCTTAAAATGGTTAAGATGATAAATTTCATGTTAAGCGTGTTTTACCATAAAAAATAATAAAAGATAATTATTGAACCACATTTTTAAACTAAAAAATATCACATTTTCAAATTCTAATACAGCTATCGAGTCATTGTTTAACACCTACTCTATATGCCTTGTACTCAGCTAGGTCCTAGGGATACAATATTTACCGTGAGAGACCCATGCTCTGTGCTCGTGGAGCTGAGAGCTAGTCGGGAGAGATGAATATTTCAAAAAGCTAGAATCTGATGAGGACTTTGAAGGAAAATTGAAAGCTGTACAGGACCATTTGAAAGATGCCATCCTCCTGACCCAGCCCACAGGAACAGACAAACCTTCCTGGGGAAGAGGCATTCAGTGGAACTTGAGGAATGAAACAGAATTCATAGGAGAAAAGGGTCTAAGGGATGCTTGATCATGGAACATTTCTCAACACACCATCTCCCCACTGAGGTCTCTTGGGCTCTGGATTTCTGTAATACTTGTCACCCAGCAGTATTTTAAAGGCCAGATTCACACCAAAAACAAGTATCTTTCTCTTGAAAGTGAAAGTGTTAGTCATTCAGTCGTGTCCAACTCTGTCTGACCCCATGGACTATAGCCCACCAGGCTTCTCTGTCCATAGAATTCTCCAGGCAAGACTACTGGAGTGGGTTGCCTTTCCGTTCTCCAGGGGGTCTTCCCAATGCAGGGATCAAACTCAGGTCTCTTGCATTGGCAGGAGGATTCTTAACTGTCTGAGCCACCAGGGAAGCCCTCAAATACCAACAGAGAGTCGGACCTAGACACTGGGCAAAGTCAGTAATAACACTGTTGGCATTTTAAGGGCCTCCTTCAACTTTCCTTTCCAAAGCTCTCATTGGCACACACTGAAGAGCAAAATTCTGTAAGGACCCAATAAGGTTCTTATAAAGCTCAACATTCAGAAAACTAAGATCATGGCATCTGGTCCCATCACTTCATGGCAAATAGATGGGGAAACAGTGGAAACAGTGTCAGACTTTATTTTTTTGGGCTCCAAAGTCATTGCAGATGGTGATTACAGCCATGAAATTAAAAGATGCTTGCTCCTTGGAAGGAAAGCTATGACCAACCTAGATAGCATATTAAAAAGAAGAGATATTACTTTGCCAACAAAGGTCCGTCTAGTCAAGGCTATGGTTTTTCCAGTGGTCATGTATGGATGTGAGAGATGGACTGTGAAGAAAGCTGAGCACTGAAGAACTGATTCTTTTGAACTGTGGTGCTGGAGAAGACTCTTGAGAGTCCCTTGGACTGCAAGGAGATCCAACCAGTCCATCCTAAAGGAGACCAGTCCTGGGTGTTCACTGCAAGGACTGATGCTGAGGCTGAAACTCCAATACTATGGCCACCTCATGTGAAGAGTTGACTCATTGGAAAAGACCCTGATGCTGGGAGGGATTAGGGGCAGGAGGAAAAGGGGACAACAGAAGATGAGATGGCTGGATGGCATCACTGACTTGATGCACGTGAGTTTCGGGAGTTGGTGATGGACAGGGAGGCCTGGCGTGCTGTGATTCATGGGGTCATGAAGAGTCGGACATGACTGAGTGACTGAACTAAACTGAACTGAAGGTTGGAATAAATTCTAAATGTTTGGCAAAATGTTTGGCTAAAAGTTTGTCATTAATTGCTGAATAGCATGTTACATATTTTAATTTATGTTTCCATACTCTCATGTCTACTGATCACCCAGTCGACCTTACACTTGGAGCCATTTTCCAGCATCTTTGACATCTGCGTTATATGTAACACATGGTGCAAGTTTGGAAGCAATACCCTCACACTCTCAGCGCTGCAAAGCACACACACATTTTCCCATCTTTGCTCTGAACCTCACAAAGGCAGGGCCCTTGTTCTATTCCCTAATGAATACTCTCAGTAGTTCCTACAACATCATAGGTGCTCAGTAAATATTTTATAACTGAATCCCCTTCTTGGTCTCAGCTTCTGAAATTCTTTTCACACATTGCTGTATTAGAACCCCCGTAACATCTAGATGTGAAATCGTAAGGCTCTGGGAGTCAGACAGAACCTAGGTTTAAATCCTGGCTCTGCCATTTACTGAAACTATGAATTTAAGTCAATTACATTAACACTCCAAACATTAATGTCCCCATCTGTGAAATGGGAACAATAATACATTTCTCAGTGATGTTAAAGGACACAAGCAGATGATGAACATGTGTTGCACATAAAAATGCTGTGAGGAGGCACCGGTTGTTAGTCCCTCTTTACAAAAGAAGATGGTATGACCCATTGAGCTGAAATAACTTCACCACAGATGCACCTTCATCAGCTTCATATTCTTGACTTTAAGGAAAGTAAAAGGGGGAAACAGTGCAATTATTGAGACTAGGGCTTTTTTTTTTCTTTTAATATTTACTAATTTAATAGTAAAAAATGCTCTCATATTATGTACTGGTTAAATACAATAGACTGACCTAACACCTTGTACCTCTGAGAAGGGTCTACACATCAAGACATATAGCAGCATATGAAATAAACCTAGCAGTGCTTCTCAAAACCTAACACGTAAATCAATCACATGAGGATCTTGTGAAAATGCAGATTCAGCTTCACTGGGGTGGGAACTGAGAGTCCCCATTTCTCACAAACTCTCAGATGCTCCCCAGGCTCCTGCTGTCTGCACACCACACTTTGAGTAGCAAGGTTTTAAAGCACCACACAAAATATTAGGTATTATCACTCCAAAGTGAAAATGAAGGTTGCTCAGTTGTGTCTGACTCTTTGCAATCCCGTGGGCTATTCAGTTTGTGGAATTCTCCAGGCTAGAATACCGGAAGGGGTAGCCTTTCCCTTCTCCAGGGGATCTTTCCAACCCAGGGATCGAACCCAGATCTCCTGGGTTGCAGGTGGATTCTTTACCAGCTGAGCCACAAGGGAAGCCCAAGAATATTGGAGTGGGTAGCCTATCCCTTCTCCAGGGGATCTTCCCAAGCTAGGAATTGAACCAGGGTCTCCTGTATTGCAGGCAGATTTTTTACCAACTGAGCTATCAGGGAAGCCCAGCACGCCAAAGGCCATACCATTATAATGATGGCATCAAACCATCTCATTTCTGTGCTCCATGCAATGATTTCCCTAAAGTCCTATGATTTTCTTTCATTGTTGCTTAAATGCCATAAAATCCTACTTTGACCCTGACAATGATCATAATAAACCCATCTGAATAAACCCCCCCTGAGCTCCTGCTCGGCAATATCTCTCAGCTGAGCACTACACTGCTTATAGTTGCCTTAGCTCTTCTCCTCTTTAAACTACCGTCAAGTCAGAGAACCAGACTCACATCAAAGTCAATTTGAATTCATTTTGTACAATTTCAACAGATACTATTTCAAAGGGCTCTGCTAACTTCAAAAATAATATTCATTACCTGGTTGTTGAAGGAAACTGCTCTCAGGATATTGTACACTGCCATCCCCTAATTTGGTAATTCTATCAGGAAAAGCAATTAAGTTTGTCTGACATGACTTGTTTTTATAAATCCATGATGCTTACTGCTCTTAATTTAATTCTCCTCTTACCACTTATAATTTCATTCTCATCTGACAGTTCATATTTTCTCTCTGAGTGATTTTTCCCCCCTTTATATTACTAATCACAGAAAACTCAGTGAATAACATCAGCCTTTGGTTTGGAAAGAGACTGGAAAATTATGGGCAGCACACAGGCTCCCTTCAGGGAGGGCAGGAATTTTGTTCCTTATGATTCTCCCCACCCCTAAAGTAGTGCTTGGCATACAGATGGTGCTCAATAAATACTAGCTATCAGTTATCATGCCAAGCGCTGCAAAGGCAAAGAAGACCCAGGTCTTTCCCCACATTTCGCATTAGTCAGAAGGCAGACGTTTTAAAAGATGATTACAAAGCAATCTGAAAAAAAAAGGTACTGTGACAGGACTGCCAGTGAGAACTGGACCTTACGATTTTATATTATTTTCAATGTTGGAAAAACGTCCATCAAAAATGTTGCCAGCGATGATGTTTTATTGATTGGAGACCTGTACTGCCTGCGATGATGTGCAAATTACAGCAGCACAATTGAGGGGATGGTCCGCTGGGGGGTGATTCTGGAAAACCTGAGGTCAGGGAAGGCAATGGGTAGAAGTCACCTGGTGAGTTTCAAGCGATGAGCTGTGGTCACAGGACAAAGGGAAAGAACACGTTTTATGAATAAGAAGGAGTGTGGGCAAAGACACAGACTTGTGTCACTGGATGCTGTGTTCAGAGGACTGAAGGCATCTGCTCAGGAATGTGGGGCTCAGTGAGGAAGCAGCCAAAGATGGAGGCAACAGGGCCAGGAGCCAGATCCTGGAGACATTCTGTGCCGAGCTTGAAGACAATCAGGAGGCAATAGGGAGCCACTAAGATATTCTGGGCCTTCCCCGGTGGCTCAGATGGTAGTCTGCCTGAAATGCAAGAGACCCAGGGTTCGGTCCCTGGTTCAGGAAGATCCCCTGGTGAAGGGAATGGCAACCCACTTCAGTATTCTTGCCTGGAAAATCCCATGGACAGAGGAGCCTGGCAGGCCACAGTCCATGTGGTGGCAAAGAGGCAGACACGACCAAGTGACAAACATTTTCACTTTTTTGTTTTCAAGGTGTTTTGGGCAGGAGAGTGAGATGATAAGATTGCGTTATGAGAAAAATCAGTCCTGACTGAAAGAATTTAAGGAATGGATTTGATGGGAACAAGACTGGATGTAGAAGAACAGGAGACAATTGCCATTGTTGCTGTGGGCATTCAGTTCCCAAATCATGTCTGGCTCTGCAACCCCATGGACTGCAGCACGCCAGGCCTCCCTGTCCCTCACCATCTCCCTGAGTTTGCCCAAGTTCATGTCCATTGAATCAGTGATGTCATCCAACCAATTCAATCGATGCAGAAGAATAGGAGACAAAGAATGAGGAAAGGAGGAGGCTTAGGAAGAATGTTAAAGAGGTAGGATGGGAGCCAGAGAGAATGGTGTCAAGACAACCAAAGGAAAAAAAAGTTTCAAAAAAGAATAAAGTGGTCAACATTGTCAGGGGCTGTTCAAGATATACTCATTAAATATCTTTTGGGAAAGCATCATGAGTTCATTCAACACATAGGGTCTACTTCCACATTGCTGTAATCTCTACCAAAAGCTTTCTTGCTCATCAGACTATGGCAACATGGTGGATGAAAAAGTACCCTCTGAAACTAAAGGTAAAAAAAAATCAACATCTAGTAATTGAGCTTGGCCATTTATCACAACTCACAAGTAACAAGTAAGATGGTCCAGAAATGTGATTAGGAGGGTATGAACATATCGTGAAAATATAAAAGAAATTACCACTATATTATGTTGTGACTGGCCTAGTATGAATTTATGAAATGTTAAAGTTGAAGGGGAGCATGTGCTTCTAATAAACAATCAAAAATGGGTATTGGAGAATAAATGATCTATAAGCATATGAAATGATGCTCAATGTCACCAACCATTAGGGAAATTAAAATCAAAACCTCAGTGAGATACCACTTCACACCCATTAGGATGACTACTATTTAAAAGCAATCACAAAAGTAGAAAAATAGAATCTCAAAGGTGTTGGCAAGGTTGTAGAGAAATTGGTAACCCTTGTGCATTATTGGTGGAAATATAAAAGGGTGCAGCCATTGTGGAAAAAAGTATGGTGGTGGTTTAGTCGCTAAGTCATGTCCGACCCTTTGCAACTTCATGGCCTTCAGCTTGCCAGGCTCCTCTGTCCATGGGGATTCTCCAAGTAAGAATACTGGAATGGGTTGCCATTTCCTTCTCCAGGGGATCTTCCCCACCCAGAGACTGAACCTGGGTCTCCTGCATTGCAGGCGGATTCTTTACCAACTGAGCCACCAGGAAAACAGAATATGGCTCCCCAAAAAAATCAAACACAGAATTAACATATAATTTAAGAATTCTACTTCTAGGTCTATAGCAAAATAACTGAAAGCCGGGACACAAGTGGGTATTTGTACATTCATGTTCTTAGCAGCATTATTCACAATAGTCAAAAGGTGGGGAGCAACCCATCCATGTATGAATGGGTAAACACAGTATGGTATAAACATACAATGGAACATTTTTCAACCTTAAAAAGGGAGAAAATTCTGAAACATGCTCTAACATTAACAGACTTTGAAAAAATTATGCTAATAAGTCAGTCTCAAAGGATAAATATTGTAGGTCAAAATAGTCAAATCATGAAAACAGAAGTCAAAATGGTGGTTGTCAGGAACGAGGAACAAAGGGGACTGGAGAGTTATTGTCTAATAGGTACAGAGTTTCTGTTTGGGAAGATGAAAAATGTTCTTGAGATGGATGGTGTTGATAGTTTCATAATGATGTGAATGTATATATTCACATATATACATTTGCTAATTAGACTACTCCTGGAGTTTAGGTCTGGGCATCATGCTGTGAAAAAGATGGAGATCAATCAGGCATGATCATCAGAAAGAGGCCACAGTGATGAATGAACTTGAATCCACATCATGGAAACAATGACTGAAAGCCTATCTTCCCAACCTGTGTGCCTTGGCATTCCTGTGCTCCGAATCGTGTACAGCTGTGCCTGGAGATGAATTGTTCAGTCCTTGAGCATGACTTGGAACCGCTGAAGACTCCATACCCGCCAGGTGTGGCCAAGGCAACCCTAGTAGGGGCTCTGCATGTTCAAGCACAATGGGTCTGAGGATGCCTTTCATGATTCCCTGAAGGAAAGCACAAGAAGTAACTATTTTAGGCTCTGCTGGGTCTTCCTTGCTGCGTGCAGGCTTTTCTCTAGTTGTGGTGAGTGGAGGCTACTCTCTCTGTGCAGGCTTCTCATTAGAGTAGCTTCTCTTGTTGCAGGGTCTACCCACGTGGTTCTAGTGGTAAAGAACTGGCCTGCAATTCAGGAAACATAAGAGATGCCGATTCAATCCCTAGGTCGAGAACATCCCCTGGAGGACGGCACAGTAACCCACTCCAGTATTCTTGCCTGGAGAATCCCATGGACAGAGGAGCCTGGTGGGCAACAGTCCCTAAGGTCACAAAGAGTCAGACATAACTGAAGTGACTGAGCATGCTCTTGTTGCAGAGCACGTGCTCTGGAGCACAGGCTTTAGTGATTGTGGCACAAGGGCAAAAAATGACTCTTGGCCCTGATTCTCAGCCTGGATATACTGAGCATAAACAAGGTGCTGTACCACCTGAGACATCCACCTTGGCAGCCAGAGTCAGAGCACACTGTTGCCCATCCTGAAAGTGGGACCGAGGAACCTGATGTTGAGGTAGTTCATATTCCAGACGCCCAAAGAGCATGTGTCTGACCCTAGGTGCTGCCAGTCAGAGACAGGGGGTTGGGGAAGGAAGCTGATAGGTGCCCCAGTGGATGTGGTTCCAGGGCTGTTCAGAACCTTTCTTTGCATACAACAGCTACTTCTCTCCCTGTGGATCTCACATACCCCTCTGGGAGGCATTGGTACCACTGGCACTAGCTGCTCTAACAATGCACCTGCATTCTGCAAAATAGAGCTTCAGCATATTTTGAAACACTTAATAGGAAAAAGTTCAACTGGATTAGAAGTCTTTTCTCACCAACATTAGAAATTTACACATTGGGTTTGTCAATGAAAGTAAAGAAAGAACTATGAGAGTCTTTAATTATATCTGCAACTGTCATACATTTTGAAGGTTGTAAAAAATGGTATTATATTTTAAATCATTGTTTCTTGTCCATTATGGCTACCAAGAATTTGAAGAAACCAGCATTAACAAGTTTTGATCAGGAATTATATGTTGCCATTTCAAATGTCAAACCTGATATCACAGGTTATATTCATGGAATCAAGCTAAGTTTCACTGTCAAAGCTTCAAAAAGATTTTATTTGGAAGCTTTATACAAATTCAATATTTAATCTCCTGCCTAATATTTTATATTTATTTTCTTATCATAATTATATACTACTAAAAAGAAAATACAATGAGTTTTTCATTAATCTCCAGACAGACATCCTTAATTCACTTCAGGTTCACCCCAGGATGTCATGCAAATATCATTTTCTGTATCAGCCTCGGAGTTCAAAAGCCTCGGAAACACTACTAGAAAAAAATTGTTCATGTAGGAGAAACATCATGGAAAACCAAATCAGAAGAATAGCGATGGGGGCCAAAAATTCAGTTGTTCTGAGTCTCTATAGTGGTGGACTTGTAACTCAAGTAAAGGCTTCAGGAAGATGAATTTCAGTCAAATCTTGAGCCAGCTCTGCCCAAAGAGAGGCCATGATATTCCAGTAGCATCTGATGACCACTTATCAAAACGTCATATATGGAGATTCAAACTTCACAGTATGACTGGCCTGAGGAAACTGTAAAACCTCTTCTGACCTTTAGATTCAATGATTCTGAACCAGCCAGTTCAGGAAGGCTTCCAGCCTCTCCTTCCTTGACATTTCTTAAATTCTCTGATTGGAAAGACAAGCAGTCATCAAGGAATAAAAATCCATCTGTATGCCATGACTGGCAGAAAGATGTTGAAATAAGATTGATACAATGCACACAGAAGCCTCTCTACATCTACAGTCTTTACCCTTGAGAAAGACGTGGGGGGAGACAGACACTGATCATGGCTCAGGATTCTAGACTTTACTAATCTACCCTCTAACTATTAGATACTGGAAAAGTCAACTTCCTTTTAATTAAATTTTCTAATCAATACAAATAGTGGAGATGAGGTGGAGAGGTTTAATTGATTTCTAAGGGTTTTCCTAGCTGTAAATTTTTATCTAAGATTGTTGATATACGTCTTTTGGTTTAATTGTTCCTCATATGTCTAATGACTATGGAAGGGCCTCTATATCACAGGGTAGTTGTGCCATTCATTTCAACGTTTACTAAATAAACATACATTGTATGTCAGGCCTTGTGCTGGACACAAAGGTATCAAGTTATAATAACAAGGACAGACTACAAAAAAGGGAAGTTAAAGGACAGTGTACCCAATGATACCCTTGAGGACCTATAGGCATTTAAATAACTCTCAAGTTATATGAGGAAATGATATGGAAGAACAAAACTAAGATGGCAACCATCAAGGAAATGAAACAAATTCTCCCTCCCAATCCTCCTTCCAGAGCATCACAGCAACCACTATGTATGCCTCAAACAAAAAGCATGCTGGACAGGCCATAGCTTCTTCATTACCCAGGGCTTCCCCAGAGGAGCAGGAAATAAAACACTGGACGATGAGCAACACATAGGCATGGGTGGCACCAACAGGAGAGGTCCCATCTCGTCCACCTGAGACAAAACTGAGAAGAATTCCTGAAAGCTTACTGATGGAGTTCTAGGACACCAGGAGGCTGAGTGAAGATGTACACATGTTCGCCAAGACCTTGTTAGTGTACCTGAGAAAGAGAATACAGTGACAGTGGCTGTGGATGAGTTTTGCAGACTGGGTCATCCAAGAATTCCATGTGCAAGTTCAATCCACCTGTGTTAATGGGACATGGTATTTTCTGCTCATTTATCAACTTAATTTAATCATATGATTTTGCCATAGCAGTATTTGTTCTTTATGCCAGATAATCCCAAAAATGCTGGCAAAGAGAGATCTTTCCACCTGGCAGTGTTCTTTGAGACAAATTACTTGTACGTGAACAATTAAATGGAAAGAGGAAGAGTTTCATAAAATGAGAAAGATCGAGTTCCTGCAGTCATGGAATTCAAACACTAACTGGGTGTGCAGAAATGGATTCAACTGTTAATGTGAAAATATTGTGAAGATTAAACAGGATAACAAATGTCAAGTGTGAGATAAACACGAAATCACAACACATATCACATATAAGGTGTATAGGTAGTAGTAGTAATAGTAGCAGTAGGGGTATTATCACAGAGAAGTTCCTATTTAGACTAATTTCCCTAAAATGAAGGTGCATAACCTTTTTCTCCTGATCATTTGAGCAGCATTGTTTTAGAAACAATGTCTGTTTCTAAAAATCATTATTCTAGGCAAGGCTATGTTTGTCATTCAGCTGTGCTGTGTCCTTTTAACCAAGATGTCTAACACCACTTCAGTCCGTTATGTAACCCCCAGTTTTCCCCCATTTTGATTGTCTCTGTTGTTTACTGCTCTGCTCTCACAGAGGACTTGTCTGAAAGGTCCGGATGCTTTCAACTGGGCCTTACCAGAGATCATGGTTATAGGAACTCTCTATATTTTATGGCTTCCATCTCATTAATGCCAGCACTAATTTGTGGTCCAATCCAATACCACCCCCATAAGATCTGCATGAATACACACTGGATTTCAATCTGCCATTCAACAAGCACGAAGTCCTTTATGTTCATTATTAGCCAATCAAACAGCCCCAGTTTCTTTTCTTTGCATATTTTCCATACTGAAATCATTTTGTTATCCCAAAGCAGTAGCTTGATAGGAAATATTAGAAAAAACAATCACAATAACAGCCCTGCCTCCTCTTCTTTTTCTCCAGTAAATGCAACTGTTTTAACCTGGAAACTCCAGTGCAAATTGAGTTGCCAATTTGTTTGTGAAAATGCTCCTTCCCTAAAATAGCTCTTACCCTGAGATAGTTTGTGGTATATTATAAAATGGGCCTACTTTTTGCCCTCAAAGGAGAGGAAGGATTGTTGAGATTAAAACTAACTCATGCTCTGGCAGAGAATCAAACCAGGCTGCCAAATGCAAGTGGACTGATGGATCTAAGATGCCACATGTGTCAGGGTGATCTGATTCTGATGCCCACCATTTTCATTTCTTAAAAACTGAGGCCTGGAATCATTAACATGGAATTCTCCTTTGTTCACTTTATATGCTTAAATGATATCCCTTTTGCATCATTTCAACCCCATGCATTATTACCAAAAGTACTCCAGTCTCCTGTAATGTTCTGTGCTTCCTGTTCCAACGAATGCCCTGTCCTTTAAGTTCCTTGTGTAATTTTCTGTTCCACAAAAATTTCAATGGCGAAATGAATTCAAGTAGGCTTGGCTATTTGTATTTTGAGATAAATTAAAACTAGAGTGAAAGTTGGTAAATAAAAGGAAACAAGAAACAGCAGAGTAGTTCCACCAAAAGAGATGGTAAATTCCAAGAGGGTCATTTCTTTCCTTTAATGAACAAGGACAGGAAATCTCAGAAGTGGGTCTTCTCTCATACAATAAAGACCTGGAAACTATTTTTTTTCCACTTCCCACTGAGACCTGGCTCTGCAGTTGGGTTCCCCAGGAAGTAGATTCTGACAGGATGATTTAGGTGTGGGGTTTATTTAGGTGAACACCCTTTGGCTCAACCCCTGTGGAAGGAAGGAGGGGAAGGAGGATTGGATAGGGGAGGAATTGGGTGACGGTGCAGGCACAGCAAGGTCTCAGCCAATGCCACAGCAAGTATAGAGCAGGAATGGACCTCAGAGCTGTGTGTCCAGTCAGGTAGTCAGGGGAAGAGGGGCCAGGCCTCTATATCAGCATCAGGGGAAGGGGGTTGCCCCCAAAGCGGGAGTGGGACTCCCTTTCCACCTGATGGCAATTCCCACAGAGAGGCCAACAACTTTCCCAGGAGCTAAGGGGCTGAGCCTTTTAGTCCTGAAGGGCGGATCTGGGTGGTACAGCAATAGCATCCAAAGCACAGGGTGTGTTTGTATTCAGTCACTAAGTTGTGTCTGACTCCTTGTGACCCCATGGTCTCTACCCCACCATGCTTAGCACAGGGTAACCCCATATAATATGAAATATTTTATTATTTGCCTAAAGCTGAAACAGGTTCCATGAAATGTTTTGCCAAAGCAATTTAGATCCTATTGTGACTGTTGGCACCAATGGCTGCTAAACATTTTACTCTTTTGGAGTTTAAAAATATATATTCATCCCTATTTTCACAAAGCACATGAAGAAAAAAAGAGCCAGGTTTGTGCCTAAGATCAGCTACAACTGTACCTTAAAGTGACACAAATGGTCTAAGACTCTGCTTCTTCACCAATAAAACAAGGATAATCTCATTTACTCTAGCCCCCTTATCAAATTACTAAAAGAGACAATGAATGTGGAAGCACTTGCTAAACATAAAATGCTGCATAGACAGAGCTTCTAATGTCTAGCACAGAACAAGTACTCAAAAATATATATGTTGAATAGATAAAGGAGTATGACTCTAATACCCCACATCCCACCAAGAGCCTGGCTTCCTCCCAGCACCTGGCTAGTCTGGTCTCTCAGTCTAGCAGCCTGTGAAGAAACAGGGAGGACTTGGTGTGAAGTGAAAGGACACCCTCTGCTGTGACAAACAGCTCAGCACGAAGACAAGCATTCTCTTTATACTGAAGGCATAGCTTTTGCCAGGGAAACCAGGAGAGATCTCCAGAAGCATCTGATATCAGTGCCAAGTTGAGTCTAAAATATGGCTCTTTATCAATTATGCCTAAACAAAAAGCATTTTTCTAATAGATGTACTCCAGTGTTCAAGCAGAAAATATTAAGCTCATCTGGCAAGTCAATTGTTTTTCAGGAGCTTCAAAACATTATTGTGTGATGTGAGTCTGCAATTCCTTAGCCACAATTCCAAAATCCAGAGCTCTGAAAACAAAGTTTTTCCCAAACTGATTTGGTGGCAAAAACTGACCTGAACGAGTAGGAGGTTATGGTCTTTATTTACTCCTCTTAGTGGATTTCACTGTAGAAATATGACTGTATTTGATTACCAGGGATGTTATGCAGCATACAGTACACATTCTGTAGGCTTCAGATATGGAACTACAGTGAACCTGTAAGTTCAAGACTTACTGAGAAGTTGGCCTTTTATAAGAGCTGGACCGTAAAGAAAGTAGAACAGCAAAGAATTAACGTCTTAAAACTGTGGTGCTGGAAGAGATTCTTAAAAGTCCCTTGGACAGCAAGGAGATCAAACCAGTCAATCTTAAGGGAGACCAACCCTAAATATTCACTGGAAGGACTGATGCTGAAGCTCCAGTATTTTGGTCATCTGATGTGAACAGACAACTCTTTGGAAAAGTTCCTGATGCTGGGAAAGATGGAGGGCAGAAGAAGAGGGCATCAGAGGATGAGATGGCTCGACAGCGTCACTGATTCAATGAACACGAACTTGGGCAAACTTAGGGAGATGGTGAGGGACAGGGAGGCGTGGCGTCCTGCAATCCACAGGGTTGCAATGAGTCGGACACAACAACATTGAAAAGTTGCTACATATCAGAACCTATTCTAAATGCTTGACATCTATTATCTCAGTTAATCTTCACAGAACCTTACAAGGTTTATCCAAACATCTGTCCCATTCTACAAATGAAAAAACTGAGGTACAGGGAGAGTAAATAAGCTGTCAAGTCACAGAGCAAGTAAGTGGTGGAGCTGAAGGCTGAAATCTACTTGAAGCAGTCTGCCTCCAGAGTCTGCCTCTTCTCTTTGCAGCAAACTCATCTTGGTAAATCCTACAGGAGTTAGCAACAGGCAAAGCTAGTCACACCTTAGGAGATATATTGAAAATCTGTAGCAGCGGAGGTGTTCAGTAATTTCTACTTGACTTAGTTAGGGTGTGTGAACGTGTGTGTATATACATATATGTATATGGGGCGGGGGGGAGGGGGTTTGTTAAGAAATTGGCTTAAGCTGTTATAGGGCTGGCAAATTCAAAATCTTGAAAGCTATAGGATAGGCCAGCAGGCTGGAGACATATGGGAGGGTTGATGTTTCAGATTGAGTCTGAAGATTCTGGAGGCAGAATTCCCTCTTTCCCATGAGACCTCAATCTTTTTTCTCCTAAGGCTTTCGACTGATTAGATAAGGCCCACCTACATTAAGGATGATTTGCTTTGCTCCTGCTGTTGCTGCTAAGTCGCTTCAGTCGTGTCTGACTCTGTGCGACCCCATAGATGGCAGCCCACCAGGGTCCCCTATCCCTGGGATTTTCCAGGCAAGAACACTGGAGTTGCCATTGCCTTCTCTGAATTTGCTTTATGTGACATCTATTAATGTAAACTTTTTTAAACTAATGAGTGATACCATGTATTTTTTCTTTTATTTTTGGTTGTGCTGGGTCTTCATTGCTGCGCGTGGGCTTTCTTTCGCTGCAGTGAGTGGGGGCTACTCTTCATGGTGGTGCATGAGCTTCTCACTGCAGTCGCTTCTCTTGTTGTGGAGCATAGGCTATAGGGCTTGTGGGCCCTAAAGCCGTGGGCTTCAGTGCTTGTGGCACACAGGCTCGAGCTTGCTCCAAGGCACGTGGAATCCCTCCAGGACGAGGGATCAAACCTGTGTCCCCTGCACTGGTAGGGAGATTCCCATCCACTGTCCCACCAGGGAAGTCCTACTAATTTAAATGTTAATCATATTTCTAAAATATCTTCAAAGAGACATCCAGACTGGTATTTGAACAAGTATTTGGGTATCATGGCACAATCCAGTTGACACAAAAAATTAACCACAAGCTACTTTTAAAATAATCCAATCTAAACTGGATGTGTTAATGCTTAACATTATAGTTTTATGTGAAAGGTAAAGGAGAAAAGGAAAGATATACCAGTCTGAACAAAGAGTTTGAGAGAACAGCAAGAAGAGATAAGAAAGTCTTCTTAAGTGAACAATGCAAAGGAACAGAGGGAAAACATAGAATGGGAAAGACTAGAGATCTCTTCCAGAAAATTAGAGATACTAAGCGAACAGTTCATGTAAAGATGGGCACAATAAAAGACAGAAATGGTATGGACCTAACAGAAGCAGAAGATATTAAGAATAGATGGCAAGAATACACAGCTGCTGCTGCTAAGTTGCTTCAGTCGTATCCGACTCTGTGCGACCCCACAGACAGCTGCCCACCAGGCTCTCCGTCCCTGGGATTCTCCAGGCAAGAACACTGGAGTCGGTTGCCATTTCCTTCTCCAATGCGTGAAAGTGAAAAGTGAAAGGGAAGTCGCTCAGTCGTGTCCGACTCTTTGCGACCCCATGGACTGCAGCCTACCAGGCCCCTCCGTCCATGGGATTTTCCAGGCAAGAGTACTGGAGTGGGTTGCCATTGCCTTCTCCAAGAATACACAGAACTATACCAAAAAGTCTTAATGACCTGGACAACCACAGTGGTGTGATCACTCACCTAGAGCCAGACATCCTGGAGTGTGAAGTCACTCCTTAGGAAGCATTACTACCAACAAAGCTAGTGGAAGTGATAGAATTCCAACTGAGCTATTTCAAATCCTAAAATATGATGCTGTTAAAGTGCTGCATTCAATAGCCAGCAAATTTAGAAAACTCAGCAGTGGCCACAGGACTGGAAAAGGTCAGTTTTCATTCCAATCCCAAAGAAGGGCAACGCCAAAGAATGTTCAAACTGCCACACAACTGCACTTATTTCACATGCTAGCAGGATAATGCTCAAAATTCTTCAAGACAGGTTTTAACAGTACATGAACTGAGAAGTTCCAGATGTTCAAGCTGGATTTAGAAAAGGCAGAGGAATCAGAGATCATATTGCCAACATCTGTTGGATCATAGAAAAATCAAGGCAATTCTAGAGAAACATCTACCTCTGCTTCCTTGACTACACCAAAGTCTTTAACTGTATGAATCACAACAAACTGTGGAAAATTCTTAAAGAGATGGGAATACCAGACCACCTTACCTGCCTCCTGAGAAACCAATATGCAGGTCAAGAAGCAAAATTAGAACCAGACATGGAATAACAGACTGGCTGAAAATTGGGCAAGGAGTACATCAAGGCTGTATATTGTCAACCTGCTTATTTAATTTATATGCAGACTACATTATGTGAAATGCTGGGCTGGATGAAGCACAAGCTGGAATCCAGATTGCCAGGAGAAATATCAATAACCTCAGAAATGCAGATGACACCACCCTAATGGCAGAAAGCAAAGCGGAACTAAAGAGTCTCTTGATAAAGGTGAAAGAGGAGGGGCGGTCCTAAGATGGTGGAGGAACCACTTTCTCCCCCACAAATTCATTGAAAGGTCATTTGAATGCTAAGCAAATTCTGCAAAATAACTTCTGAACACTGGCAGAGGACACCAGGCACCCAGAAAGGCAGCCCATTGTCTTTGAAAGGAGGTAGGACAAAATATAAAAGATAAAAAGAGAGACAAAAGAGTTAGGGATGGAGACCCGTCCTGGGGACGGATTAGGTAAGGACCAGGCCTGAATGCCCTGAGGGCAATCTGAAGGAGCTAAGGTGAGATAGCAACCCAAACTGTGGGATATCCAGAGGGAGAAAAAAAAGAGGAGAGAGAGAGAACTTTCTCACGAAAAGCTCTAACCTAAGGCACTGCCAGGCCCACTCACAGAACAAAGGACTAAGCAAATGCGAGAGGAGAGCTAGCGGGCAGCGGACCAGCCTATCCCCCACCAGAGGCAGAGCGGCAGGCGGGCAACAGCCAGAGCCAGAAGGCTAAGGGCAAACTCAGCCCCAGAGATGGCATACTCTACCAAACTGCAAGCAGGCTCCCAGTTGCTAACCAAGTCTTTCTGGGATCCTGGACGGTTGACATCCGCCAGGAGGGTCGCAGCCAGGGATCAGCTCCCCCAAAAGAGACACACGGCACACCTGAGAGATGGTGCTTCCGCTACACACCCAGGAAACTCCTGACTCCAGGGAACATTAATCGACAAGAGCTCATCCAAAAGCCTCCATACCTACATTGAAACCAAGCTCCATCCAAGAGCCAACAAGTTTCAGAAGCAAATTCTCCAACTATGCAGGAACATTACCCTGGGCACAAAAATACAGGTGGCCAAAAGTCACACCAAACCCACAGACACCTCAAACTCACTACTGGACACTTCGTTGCACTCCAGAGAGAAGAGATCCAGCTCCATCCACCAGAACACCAATGCAAGCTCCCCTAACCAGGAAACCTTGACAAGCTATTCATCCAACCCCACCCACAGGGAGGAACCTCCACAATAAAGAGAAACCACAAACTTCCAGCATACAGAAAGGCCACCCCAAACACAGCAACCTAAACAAGATAAAAAGGCAGAGATATATTCAGCAGGTAAAGGAACATGATAAAAGCCCACCAAACCAAACAAAAGAGGAGGAGATAGGGAGTCTACCTAAAAAAGAATTCAGAATAATGATAGTAAAAATGATCCAAAATCTTGAAAACAAAATGGAGTTATAGATAAATAGTCTGGAAACAAGGATTGAGAAGATGCAAGAAATGTTTAACAAGGACCTAGAAGAAATAAAAAGAGTCAATCAATAATGAATAATGCAATAACAGATCAAAAACACTCTGGAGGGAACCAACAGTTGAATAACTGAGGCAGAAGATAGGATAAGTGAGGTGGAAGATAGAATGGTGGAAATAAATGAAGCAGAGAGAAAAAAAAAAAGAATGAAAAGAAATGAAGACAACCTCAGAGACCTCTGGGACAAAGTTAAATGCCCCAACATTTGAATCATAGGAGTTCCAGAAGAAGAAGACAAAAAGAAAGGCGATGAGAAAATACTTGAGGAGATAATAGTTGAAGATTTCCCTTAAACGGGGAAGGAAATAGCCACTCAAGTCCATGAAACCCAGAGTCTCAAACAGGATAAACCCAAGGCAAAACACCCCAAGACACATATTAATCAAACTAATGAAGAGCAAACACAAAGAACAAATATTAAAAGCAGCAAGGTAAAAACAACAAATAACTCACAAGGGGATCCCCATAAGGATAACAGCTCATCTTTCAATAGAAACTCTTCAGGCCAGAAGGGAATAGCAGGACATACTTAAAGTGATGAAAGAGAAAAACCTATAACACAGATTACTGTACCCAGCAAGGATCTCATTCAAATATGAAGGAGAAATCAAAAGCTTTACAGACAAGCAAATGTGAGAGAATTCAGCACCACCAAACCAGCTCTTCAACAAATGCTAAAGGACCTTCTCTAGACAGGAAACACAGAAAAGGTTTATAAACTCGAACCCAAAACAACAAAGTAAATGGCAATGGGATCATACTTATTAATAATTACCTTAAATGTAAATGGGTTGAATGCCCCAACCAAAAGACAAAGACTGGCTGAATAGATAAAAAACAAGACCCCTATATATGCTGTCTACAAGAGACCCACCTCAAACCTAGGGAAACATACAGACTGAAAGTGAAGGGCTGGAAAAAGATATTTGATGCAAATGGAGACAAAAAGAAAGCAGGAGTTGCAATACTCATATCAGACAAAATAGACTTTGAAATAAAGGCCATGAAAAAAAGACAAAGAAGGACACTATATAATGATCAAAGGATCAATCAAAGAAGAAGATATAACAATTATAAATATATATGCACCCAACACAGGAACACCACAATATGTAAGGCAAATGCTTACAAGTATGAAAGGGGAAATTAGCAGTAACACAATAATAGTGGGAGACATTAATACCCCACTCACACCTATGGATAGATCAACTAAACAGAAAATTAGCAAGGAAACACAAACGTTAAATGATACAAGGGACCAGTTAGACCTAATTGATATCTGTAGGACATTTCACCCTAAAACAATGAATTTCACCTTTTTCTCAAGTGCACATGGAACCTTCTCCAGGATAGATCACATCTGGCCATAAATCTAGCCTTGGTAAATTCAAAAAAATTGAAATCATTTCAAGCATCTTTTCTGATCACAATGCAGTAAGATTAGATGTCAACTACAGGAAAAACAAAAACTATTAAAAATACAAACATATGGAGGCTAAACAACACACTTCTGAATAACCAACAAATCACAGAAGAAATCAAAATATGCATAGAAACGAATGATAATGAAAACACAACAACCCAAAACCTACGGGATTCAGTAAAAGCAATGCTAAGGGGAAGGTTCATAACAATACAAGCCTACCTCAAGAAACAGGAGAGAAATCAAATAAATAACCTAACTCTATACCTAAAGCAACTAGAAAAAGAAGAAATGAAGCACCCCAGGGTTAGTAGAAGGAAAGAAATCATAAAAATTAGGGCAGAAATAAATGCAAAAGAAACAAAGGAGACCATAGCCAAAATCAACAAAGCTAAAGGCCGCTTCTTTGAGAAGATAAATAAAATTGACAAACTATTAGCCAGACTCATCAAGAAACAAAGGCTGAAGAATCAAAGCAACAAAATTAGAAGTGAAAATGGAGAAATCACAACAGACAACACAGAAATACAAAGGCTCATAAGAGACTACTATCAGCAGTGATATGCCAGTAAAATGGACAACTTGGAAGAAATGGACAAATTCCTAGAAAAGAATAACTTTCCAAAACTGAACCAGGAAGAAATAGAAAATCTTAACAGACCCATCACAAGCATAGAAATCAAAACTGTAATCAGAAATCTTCCAACAAACAAAAGCCCAGGACTAGATGGCTTCACAGCTGAATTCTACCAAAAATTTAGAGAAGAGCCAACACCTATCCTACTCAAACTCTTCCAGAAAATTGCAGAGGAAGGTAAACTTCCAAACTCATTCTGTGAGGCCACCATCACCCTAATACCAGACAAAGATGCCACAAAAAAAGAAAACTACAGGCCAATATCACTGATGAACATAGACGCAAAACTCCTTAATAAAATTCTAGCAAACAGAATCCAACAACATATTCAAAAGATCATACATCATGGCCAAGTGGGCTTTATCCCAGGGATGCAAGGATTCTTCAATATTCACAAATCAATCAATGTGATACACATTAACAAATTGAAAGATTAAAACCATATGATTATCTCAATAGATGCAGAGAAAGCCTTTGACAAAAGTCAACATCCATTTATGATAAAAAAAAAAAACCCTCCAGAAAGCAGGAATAGAAAGAACATACCTCAACATAATAAAGGCCATATATGATAAACCCACAGCAAACATTATCCTCAATGGTAAAAAATTGAAAGTGTTTCCCCTAAAGTCAGGAACAAGACAAGGATGCCCACTCTCACTACTACTCAACTACTATTCAACAGAGAAGACAAAGAAATAAAAGGAATCCAGATTGGAAAAGAAGTAAAACTCTCACTATTCACAGATGACATGATCCTCTACATAGAAAACCCTAAAAACTCTAAATTACTAGAGCTAATCAATGAATATAGTAAAGTTTCAGCATATAAAATTAACACACAGAAATCCCTTGCATTCCTATACACTAACAATGAGAAAACAGAAAGGAAAATTAAGGAAACAATTCCATTCACCATTGCAACAAAAAGAATAAAATACTTAGGAATAAATCCACCTAAAGAAACTAAAGACCTATATATAGAAAACTATAAAACATTGATGAAAGAAATCAAAGATGACACAAATAGATGGAGAAATATACCATGTTCATGGATCAGAAGAATCAATATAGTGAAAATGAGTATACTACCCAAAGCAATCTAGAGATTCAATGCAATCCCTATCAGGCTACCAACAGTATTTTTCACAGAACTAGAACAAATAATTTCACAATTTGTATGGAAATACAAAAAACCTCGAATAGCCAAAGCAATCTTGAGAAAGAAGAATGGAACTAGAGGAATCAACCTGCCTGACTTCAGGCTATACTACAAAGCTACAGTCATCATGACAGTATGGTACTGGCACAAAGACAGAAATATAGATCAATGGAACAAAATAGAAAGCCCAGAGATAAATCCACACACCTATGGATACCTTATCTTTGACAAAGGAGACAAGAATATACAATGAAAAAAGACAATCTCTTTAACAAGTAGTGCTGGGAAATCTGGTCAACCACTTGTAAAATAATGAAACTAGAACACTTTCTAACACCATACACAAAAATAAACTCAAAATGGATTAAAGATCTAAATGTAGGACCAGAAACTATAACACTCCTAGAGGAAACATAGGCAAAACACCCTCTGACGTAAATCATAGCAGGATCCTCTATGACCCACCTCCCAGAGTAATGGAAATAAAAGAAAAAATAAACAAATGGGACCTAATTAAAAGCTTTTGCACAACGAAGGAAACTATAAGCAAGGTGAAAAGACAGCCTTCAGAATGGGAGAAAATAATAGCAAATGAAACAACTGACAAATAATTAATCTCAAAAATATACAAGCAACTCCTGCAGCTCAATTCCAGAAAAATAAACAACCCAATCAAAAAAAATGGGCCAAAGAACTAAACAGACACTTCTCCAAAGGAGACATACAGATGGCTAAAGAATACATGAAAAAATCCTCAACATCACTAATTATCAGAGAAATGCAAATCAAAACCACAATGAGGTACCATCTCACACCAGTCAGAATGGCTGCTATTGAAAAGTCTACAAACAATAAATGCTGGAGAGGGTGTGGAGAAAAGGGAACCCTCTTACACTGTTGGTGGGAATGCAAACTAGTACAGCCACTATGGAGAACAGTGTGGCGATTCCTTAAAAAACTGGAAATAGAACTGCCATACGACCCAGCAATCCCACTGCTGGGCATTCACACCAAGGAAACCAGAACTGAAAAAGATACATGTACACCAATGTTCATTGCAGCACTGTTTACAATAGCCAGGACATGGAAGCAATCTAGATGTCCATCAGCAGACAAATGGGTAAGAAAGCTGTGGTACATATACACAATGCAATATTACTCAGCTATTAAAACGAATGCATTTGAATCAGTTCTAGTGAGCTGGATGAAACTGGAGCCTATTATACAGAACTAAATAAGTCAGAAAGAAAAATACCAGTACAGTATATTAATGCATATATATGGAATTTAGAAAGATGGTAACAATGACCCTATATGCAAGACAGCAAAAGAGACACAGATGTAAAAAACAGATGTTTGGATTCTGTGGAAGAAGGTGAGGGTGGGATGATTTGAGAGAATAGCATTGAAACATGTATATTATCATATATGAAATAGATCGCCAGTCCAGGTTCTATGCATGAGACAGGGTGCTCAGGGCTGGTGCACTGGGATAACCTTGAGGGATGGGATAGGGAGGGAGGTGGGAGGGAGGGTCAGGATGGGGAACACATGTACACCCATGGCTGATTCATGTGAATGCATGGCAAAAACCACCACAATATTGTAAAGTAATTAGCCTCCAATTAAAAGAAAAAAGAAAAAATAAGTGAAAGGAGAGTAAAAAAGTTGCCTTAAAACTCAACATTCAAAAAACTAAGATCATGGCATCTGGTCCCATCACCTCATGGGAAATAGAAGAGAAAAAAGTGGAAGCAGTGACAGACTTTCTTTTCTTGGGTTCAAAATCACTGTAGACAGTGACTGTAGCCACAAAATTAAAATATGCTTGCTTCTTGAAAGAAAAGCTATGACAAACCTAGACGGCATATTAAAAAGCAGAGACATTACCTTGCCGACAAAGGTCCATCTAGTCAAAGCTATGGTCTTTCCAGTAGTCATGTATGGGTGTGAGAGTTGGACCATAAAGAAGGCTGAATGCCAAAGAACTGATGCTTTTGAACAGTGGTGCTGAAGAAGACTCTTGAGAGTCCCTTGGGCAGCAAATCAAACTAGTCAATCCTAAAAGGAAATCAAGCTGGAATACTCATTGGAAGGACTGACAGTGAAGCTGAAGTCCAATACTTTGGCCACCTGAAATGAAGAGCCAACTCATTGGAAAAGCCCCTGATGCTGGAAAGATTGAGGGCAGGAGGAGAAGGGGATGACAGAGGATGAAATGGTTGGAGGGCATCATCAACTCAATGGACATGAGTTTGAGCAAATGCCAAGAGATCATAAAAGACAGGGAAGCCTGGTATCTTGCAGTCCATGGGGTTGCAAAGAGTTGAACACAACTAAGTAACTGAAGAACAACAACAACGGTAGTTTTATGGGTTTGCAAACTGAGTATTTAAGCAGATAACCTAATGCTGCCCCTAGAGAAAGAGATGTTCCTGGTTGTAAGCTCCATTTGACCCACCTCTGAGCTGAAAGGCTAGGAGCTGATCAGATACAAATTGGGCCCTTCATTTTTGAATAGTAGGCTGCCTCCTACATCGACTACATTGCATTTGTTAGTACTGTTTGACTCACAAGCGAAAGAACTCCAACTTGAACCAGATTAAGCAAACAGGGGGTATATGATCAGGACACTAGAACCAGTGAAGATAGACAGACTCTCCCCCTTCAATACTAAAGTCAAACAATTAGCAGAAATTTCACCAATATCAACCAAACATGGGGAGGGCAGCTAATGAACTAGAAAGAAGTTTCTGATCTAACACAGCTCCCTAATATGACCTTTGGACCATATCACCTCCAGCCATACCATCACCCTCCCCTGGTCCCCCATAGATGCAGTAACAGGGAATCAAAAAAATCCTAAACTTCAGCTCCTTTATTTTCAACCAGGAGAGAATGGATTGAGGGTATATCTTCATATTTTCCCTCTTCTTATTGGGAGGGAATAAGAACGGCTCCCAACAGAAGAGGAGAGAATAGAAAATAGATGGACGGATGAAATAGGAAGAGACACCCAGGGCCCATTTTCTATGCTAGAAATGAAAGCTTCAGGACCCTCCAGTGAATCTAGGTCCTAGAGGGTGGGGATGGAATACTCTGGAGCTCTAACACATGGGAATGTGATCCACTCCAACTAACTGGGGTGAATTATCATAAAGTACATTTGACAAAATTAACAGACAAAACAAAGCATAGGCTTTCTGGTGGAGATTTCCCACATCTTCAGCCCCATCTTCCCTCTTTTTTTTACCCATTCTCAAAGGATAAAAAAAAAAAGGTGGAAAGAAAACAAGATACCTATCCTTTAAACAACACAGAATAGACAATGATTAGGTTTCAGACACAGGGGAAGGAAAGGGTCGAGAGGAATTCATCCATGTGGAATTCATCCACATGACATGAGAGTAGATATCATTTGGAAAATCTTCTCAGAGTAAGCCTAAGTATACCAATAAAATGAAAAGAGATGACAAGAAAGCTTCCACACAAGCTACGGCAAAGGAGGAGGGAGAAATGTGAGGGGAAAAGGGAGAAAAGGAGGAAGGAAGAGGGAGGAAAGAAGAAAGAGAGGGATTGTCCAGTGGGAGAGGGATCCTGAGGTGCATCCTAGCCAGGCGCTCACATGGCAGGACTTCAGCTGAGTTTTCTCATTGCTTCATCTCTCTCAGTTCCTGCCCACCTCTGAGCAGACTTCCCCTACCTTCCCACTTGTGAGACACCCAATATCCTTCTGATCAATTCCTCTTCTACTTAAATTAACCAAAGTTGGGTTTTGTTGTTTGAAATCATGAATCTAAATTGATACAGATGGTGAGCAATTAATCCATTTAAACAGAAAGCTAAGATAAGTAACTGAGGGAATTCACAGGTGTAGATGTTACGGAACTTGCCAATATATAATAAAATAATATGACCAAGAAAAACAGAGGGGGATGTGGAGAAAGAAGTGGGAGTGTTAATTCCCTCACCTTTCCTAGCAGGGAATTAATAGGTACTAATTAAAATGGAAATATCATTTTAAAAACATAACGACTCATAAGGTTTCTCATAATCATTTTATAAATCTTAGGGTGATACTCGGAGAAGGCAATGGCACCCCACTCCAGTACTCTTGCCTGGAAAATCCCATGGACGGAGGAGCCTGGTAGGCTGCAGTCCACGGGGTCACTAAGAGTCGGATATGACTGAGCGACTTCCCTTTCTCTTTTCACTTTCATGCATTGGAGAAGGAAATGGCAACCCACTCCAGTGTTCTTGCCTGGAGAATCCCAGGGATGGGGGAGCCTGATGGGCTGCTGTCTATGGGGTCGCACAGAGTCGGACACAACTGAAGTGACTTAACATAGCATAGCATAGGGTGATACTTTAGGGGATGCAGGTGAGGAAGTTTAAGTTCAGAAATGATAACTGACTTAACCAATATCTAACAGCTGGTTCATTCAAAACTTCAGCAAATGTGCCTCCTAGATGCTAAGCATTATGCTAAGTGTTGGGCTCACTATGGAGGACAATCCAGCATGGTTCCTGCCTTCACGGGGCTGACAGTCTAGTGGGAGAGCCAGACATAAACAAGAACAAAGGCATAAATATGAAATCACCACTGTGATCAATGCTGTGAGGGCAAAGAGCAGCATGCTATGTAAGAGAATAACAGAGGTGGAGACACACTTGATAAAAGGTGGCCAAGACCCTCTTGTCTATAGGAGGGGAGACATGTACAAAGAGACTTCACAGTTGAGAAGGAACCAGCCTAACAAAGACTGAAGGGAAGATAATCCCAGACAGAGGAACAGCATGTATCAAAACCCCAAGGAAAGTGTGTAGGCACCAATATCTTGTAAACAAAAGAAATTTATTTCTTAAGTTCTGGAGGCTGAAGTCCAAGAGCAAGGTGCTGACGGATTTTGTATCTGGTGAGAGCCTGCTTCCTGGCTCATAGACGACTGTGTCCTCCCATGGCAGAAAAGATGGGGGAGCTCTTCAGAGACCTAATCACCTCCCAAAGACCCCATCTCCTAGTAACATCATGGTAGGGGTTAGAGTTTCAACGTATGAAATCGAAAGAACACAAATATACAAACTATAGCCATTCACCTCTGGCCCTCCAAAATTTATGTTCTTCTCACATGAAAATAGATTCATTACATCTCAACAGCCCCGGAGTTTCAACTCATTCCAGCAACAACCCTAAAGTCTAAAGTTCAAAGTCGCATCTAAATATCATCTAAATTAGACATGGGTAAGATTCAAGGCATGATTCATCTTGAGGAAAATTACTCTTCATATGAGAACCTGTGAAATTAAACAAGTTGTATGGCTCCAAAATATAATGGTGGGACAGGCATAGGATAGACATTTCTATTCCAAAAGGGTGAAACAGGAAAGAATAAAGTGTTAATGGGTCTGAAATAAGTCCAAACTGCCAAGCAAACTCCATCAGATCTTCAGTTCAGTTCAGTTCAGTTCAGTCGCTCAGTCGTGTCTGATTCTTTGTGACCCCATGGACTGCAGCACGCCAGGCCTCCCTGTCCATCACCAACTCCCACAGTTTACTCAAACTCATGTCCATTGAATTGGTGATGCCGTCCAACCATCTCATCCTCTGTCGTCCCCTTCTCCTCCTGCCCTCAATCTTTCCCAGCATCAGGGTCTTTTCAAATGAGTCAATTCTTTACATCAGGTGGCCAAAGTATTTCAGCTTTGAATATTCAGCTGAATATTTCAGTTTCAGCTTCAACATCAGTTCTTCCAATGAACACCCAGAACTGATCTCCTTTAGGATGGACTGGTTGGATCTCCTTGCAGTCCAAGGGACTCTCAAGAGTCTTCTCCAACACCACAGTTCAAAAGCATCAATTCTTCGGCACTCAGCCTTCTTTATAGTCCAACTCTTACATCCATACATGACCACAGGAAAAACCATAGCCTTGACTAGACGAAACTTTGTTGGCAAAGTAATGTCTCTGCTTTTGAATATGCTATCTAAGTTGGTCATAACTTTCCTTCCAAGGAGTAAGCATCTTTTAATTTCATGGCTGAGTCACCATCTGCAGTGATTTTGGAATCCCCCAAAATAAAGTCTGCCACTGTTTCCCCATCTATTTCCCATAAAGTGATGGGACCAGATGCCATGATCTTAGTTTTCTAAATGTTGAGCTTTAAGCCAACTTTTTCACTCTCCTTTTTCACTTTCATCAAGAGGCTTTTTAGTTCTTCTTCATCTTAAAGCTCAAAAATAATCCTCTTTAGCACAATTCTCTGTGCCCCAGGCCTATTGAAACAGAAGTCCTACCTTTCAAACCCACTAGGGCAAGAGTCCCACCTTCTGGACCCACTGGGGGCGTGATCCACCCTGATCTGAAATTCTGTCCTGCAGGGGTGGGGACTCCCAGGTTCTGGATGGCCCTATCCCCATGGCTTTAGGCAGAGGTCAGATGGCCTGCTGAAAGTAAGGCAATGGTTCTCCCTTTTGAAACGAAGGAAACAGTCCTAAAGATCTCTGTCACCTTTGAGGTCATTTCCCCTTCATCTTAAAGGATAACACCTGGCCTCTGTCTAGATGGCTGATGAGGTCCGTGTTGCAACCCTTACTAATCTCCTTATCCAATGGTCAATTGGATATACCCTTAGAGTTCTTTCCTGAACATGCTTTCTCACTTTTTCTGATATGGATAGGCTGAGAATTGTCCAAATCTCTAAGTCTAGTTCCTTTCTCCTTAACAATTCCATCTTCCATTCATTTCTCTCTTCTGGCATTTACTATCAGCAGTCAGGAAGGGTTGAGCCATACCTTCAATACTTTGCTTAGAAATCACTTCAGCTAAATGACTGGGAATCATTTACATGGCTCAGTGGTAAAGAATCTACCTGCAATGCTGGAGACGTGCGTTCAATCCCTGGATCAGGAAGATACCCTGGAGAAGGAAAGGACAACCCACTCTAGTATTCTTGCCTGGGAAATCCCATGGACAGAAGAGCCTGGCGGGCTACAGTCCATGGAGTTGTAGAAGAGTCAGACACAACTTAGCAACTAAACAACAACAATCCATGCAGGGCAGGCTTGTATGGACATGGAACAGTGTTCAGTTTTTATTCCAAAAGAACAGAAAGTCTCTAAATAGTCTTTATCAGAGAAATGGAAGGATGAAATCTACATTGTGTAATCCACTGTGGCAGCTGGGTAGAAAGTGGTTTGGAGAGCTGCAAGAATATAATTAGAAAGACAGGTTAGGAACAAGTGGCCTAGAAGTGAAGTTATATTGGTTGCACTTTGTTGATGGCAGTAGAAATGGAGAGATGTAGCCTAATTGCAAAAATATTCTGGAAGTCAAGTCCAAATGTGATGTATTAGATATGGAAGGTAAGGCAGAGAAAAAAAAATCAAGAAAAATCCTGAACTTCCCTGGTGGTCCAGGGGTTATGAACCTGCCTGCCAATGCAGGGAACACGGGTTCAATCCCTGATCCAGGAAGATTCAATATGCCAAGGGGCAACTAAGCCCACATGCCACAGCTACTCAAGTCCATGTGCCCTACAGCCCATGCTCTGCAACAAGAGAAGCCACTAAAATGAGAAGTCCATGCATTGCTAATAGCCCCCATTCGGCACAACTAGAGAAAGCCCATGAGTAGCAACAAAGACCCAGTGCAGCCAAAAATATTAAATAAATAAACTTAAAAAAAAAAAAAAAGACTAACTCCCAGGTTTTTCAGCTGGTTTACTATGTATTAGCATTTCCTGACATGGTAAAGAGTTTGAGATAAATATTTTGAGAAGTGGCTATAAAGAATTTTAGACATTTCATGACTAAGATCTATGCAAAACATCCAAGTAGAGATGTCAGATCTTCATCAGTTCTGAAGTTCAGAAGAGAAAGTGGAGCTGGAATCATCATCACTCCATCAGCTCAGTTCAGTTCAGTCACTCAGTCGTGTCAGACTCTCTGTGACCCCATGAATTGCGGCACGCCAGGCCTCCCTGTCTATCACCATCTCCCGGAGTTCACTCAAACTCACATCCATTGAGTCAGTGATGCCATCCAGCCATCTCATCCTCTGTCATCCCCTTCTCCTCCTGCCCCCAATCCCTCCCAGCATCAGAGTCTTTTCCAATGAGTCAACTCTTCACATGAGGTGGCCAAAGTACTGGAGTTTCAGCTTTAGCATCATTCCTTCCAAAGAAATCTCAGGGCTGATCTCCTTCAGAATGGACTGGTTGGATCTCCTTGCAGTCCAAGAGACTCTCAAGAGTCTTCTCCAACACCACAGTTCAAAAGCATCAATTCTTCGACGCTCAACTTTCTTCACAGTCCAACTCTCACATGACCACTGGAAAAACCATACCCTTGACTAGACGGACCTTTGTTGGCAAAGTAATGTCTCTGCTTTTGAATATGCTATCTAGGTTGGTCATAACTTTTCTTCCAAGGAGTAAGCGTCTTTTAATTTCATGGCTGCAGTGATTTTGGAGCCCAGAAAAATAAAGTCGATACTGTTTCCCCATCTATTTCCCATGAAGTGATGGGACCAGATGCCATGATCTTCGTTTTCTGAATGTTGAGCTTTAAGCCAACTTTTTCACTCTCCTCTTTCACTTTCATCAAGAGGCTTTTTAGTTCCTCTTCACTTTCTGCCATAAGGGTATATAGATGGTATCTAAAAGCATGGGAATGGAGAGGATGATGTGGAAAGATAGCATGGAAAAAAAGAGGGCCTATGACCAATTCCTAAGAAAATGTGATACTCAGAGATAGACTGTATAAGAAGACAGATATAAAACTAGAAGGCAGTGTACCTCGTATTAAAGAGGAGTTTTTAACTTTGTTGACTTGCTGCTACTAAGCCAAACAAAATGAGGACTGAACAGGGTCCATCATATTAGGCAATCGATGAAAATGAAGAGTGTTTTTGGTGGAAATACAGAGACAAAAGACAGCCCCTTTGAGAAGTTTGACAATGATGAGAAGCAGAGAAATGGAGCAATTACAGGAAGAAGATTGGGTCAAGGAAGGAATTTGAGGAGGCTTCAATGCTCCATTAAGAAGAGGAGACAGTCAGGTAGGGAAAGAGGAAAAGGCACAGAGATAGCAAGTACAGGAAGTACATGACAGAGGGAGAGCCAGGATGATGCAGACACAGAAAGGTCTGTAGATACCATAAGGGAAAGATAAAGGAGATCTCATTTGATGGCTTCTATTTCTCCAAGAAGATAATTTCATCAGCTGACAACTACTTGGAAAAAATGGAGGAAGGGTTGGGAAGTCTGGGTATCAAGCGAGTCATAAAATGTCACTGGGAAAGTAGGAAAGCAAGCTTATTTCATGTTAAGGTAAGACCACCACAGGTACAAGGTAGCAATGCCCAAGTATTCAGATGTAAGGCTAGAGAAGGCAAATGCTTGGGTTCATCCAAGGTCAGAATTTTACCACGTAAGAGTAACAAAAGATGAAAGAATCAAGGGAATTCACGATTATCTATTAGACGGTGATTACAATGATGTGTCGTGGAATCTAAGTTAGATAATGAGGGAAGGAAAGGGCAGGAGGGCTCCACAAGATACAGAGAAAGGAGTTTGATCAGTGGACCAGCCATCTCAATGACAGCAATGAAATGTTACAGCAGGGAATCAAGCAAAACAAAGGGAAGTATAGGAGGTTTCAGTTAAGGAGTGGGATGAGTGGAGCACTCATTTTGGAATGTTGCAATATTTGAAGATGACTAGTATGGCAGCTGCAATGGGATGGAGATGAAAGTCATTGGCTCAGATGTCGGATGGATCAGCTCTTAGAAGCTGAAGTCATCAATGATGACAAGCATAGGGGTGACCAGAAAGACCACTGGACAAAAGACTTCAGGAAGTGAGTAGGAATGGTGGAGCTAAGATGAAAGGGCAGGCACATAGCACCAGGTCCAGCATCAGTACCTCTTCACCAAGCGTTTCCTTGTTTGGCTTCTGCTCCTAGAACTCCCCTGCCTTTTACTGCTGAGGAGCTCCATTTGATTTCCTCCAGTTTCATGCTCACAGGTGAGCTTGAGGAGATGAGGAGACAGTGGGATAAAGATGAGGAGACAGTGGAATATACAGTGGAAACATCAACTCTGACTCAATATATGTGGGGACCAGAAAAAATCAAGTTATATTTGCTCCCCATGGAGAGTCCTCATTAGGGGGTCATGGCCACTCGAATCAGAATGGAGACAACTCAAATAAGGCTGCAAGGTCTACCAATGGGAGTGCTCTGCCTGGGGGGAAGAAAGGAAGACCGGGATAGCAGACAGAGGGACCAAGACAGGAGACAGAGGGAAGAAGAGAAAATACACATTAAATCAGCACCTACTATGTGCCAGACTTGTGAATAGCTCTCCAAGTTACACTCTGCACAGCAGCACCACATTCAAAGTGTAAACACCACAGATTTGACTATTTAGTCTGACAATTTTTTGGCAGACAGTAGTGTTACGGAATGAACTGTGTCCCTTGTAAATGCGTACGTTGGAGTCCTAACCCGCTGTAACTGTATTTGGAGATAGGGCCTATATCAAGGTAATTTAAGTTAAATAAGATCAAAAGGACGGAGCCCTAAACCCACAGGACTGGTGTCCTTACAAGAGGAGGAAGAGACAGAAATGGTGTATGCACACGGTGAGTCCATGTGAGGACAGGGTGAGAAGGCGGCCGTTGGCAAGCTAAGAAGAGAGGCCTGAGGAGAAATCAACCCTGTCAGCACCTGGATCATGACTTTATAGGCTGCAGAACTATGAGAAATAAGCTCTTGCTGTTTAAAAGCCACCCAACATGTGATATCCTGCCATGGTTCTGGAAAATTAATGTAAGCAGTAAAGTGTTTTGTTCTAATTATCAGTAAATTAGGAAGATTCTTTAATAGGCAGAAGTCAAACCACTTGGACAAGGGTTTGATTTTCGCAATTCATATAAAGATGTCATATAGGCCAGCAGTGACTCTGAGAGTCACTATGCCAGATGCTTTCTTCTTTTATGCTATCTCATTTAATCAATATATAACTTTCCAAAATAAGAATGTGAAGATGAAGACAACAAGACTCAAAGGAGTTCAGTCAACCAAGCTCTGGTAAGAAGCTGAGCTAAAATTTGTATCTAGATCAGCCTATTCCAAAACTCACTTGTCTCCCATTCCACTATACTGTCACCCATTACAGATCCTCATTATTAAAGAGATGCTACGAACATCAATTGCAATTTTACTCTGCCTCAGACACTCTGCTAGATGCTTCCCCATACAATAGTGAAGTAGGCCCAGTTAACCCTGTGTGGAAAACTCAGCAGTGGCCACAGGACTGGAAAAAGTCAGTTTTCATTCCAATCCCAAAGAAAGGCAATGCCAAAGAATGCTCAAACTACCGCACAATTGCACTCATCTCACACGCTAGTAAAGTAATGCTCAAAATTCTCCAAGCCAGGCTTCAACAATATGTGAACCGTGAACTTCCAGATGTTCAAGCTGGTTTTAGAAAAGGCAGAGGAACCAAAGACCAAATTGCCAACATCCGCTGGATCATCGAAAAAGCAAGTGAGTTCCAGAAAAACATCTATTTCTGCTTTATTGACTATGCCAAAGCCTTTGACTGTGTGGATCACAATAAACTGTGCAAAATTCTTCAAGAGATGGGAATACCAGACCACCTGATCTGCCTCTTGAGAAATTTGTATGCAGGTCAGGAAGCAACAGTTAGAACTGGACATGGAACAACAGACTGGTTCCAAATAGGAAAAGGAGTACGTCAAGGCTGTATATTGTCACCCTGCTTATTTAACTTATATGCAGAGTACATCACGAGAAATGCTGGGTTGGAAGAAGCACAAGCTGGAATCAAGATTGCCAGGAGAAATATCAATAACCTCAGATATGCAGATGACACCACCCTTATGGCAGAAAGTGAAGAGGAACTACAAAGCCTCTTGATTAAAGTGAAAGAGGAGAGTGAAAAAGTTGGCTTAAAACTGAACATTCAGAAAACGAAGATCATGGCATCTGGTCCCATCACTTCATGGCAAATAGATGGGGAAACAGTGGAAACAGTGTCAGACTTTATTTTGGGGGGCTCCAAAATCACTGCAGATGGTGACTGCAGCCATGAAATTAAAAGATGCTTATTCCTTGGAAGAAAAGTTATGACCAACCTAGATAGCATATTCAAAAGCAGAGACATTACTTTGCCAACAAAGGCCCATCTAGTCAAGGCTATGGTTTTTCCAGTGGTCATGTATGGATGTGAGAGTTGGACTGTGAAGAAAGCTGAGTGTCGAAGAATTGACGCTTTTGAACTGTGGTGTTGGAGAAGACTCTTGAGAGTCCCTTGGACTGCAAGGAGATCTAACCAGTCCATTCTGAAGGAGATTAGCCCTGGTATGTTTTTGGAGGGAATGATGCTGAAACTGAAACTCCAGTACTTTGGCCACCTCATGCGAAGAGTTGACTCATTGGAAAAGACTCTAATGCTGGGAGGGATTGGGGGCAGGAGGAGAAGGGGACAACAGAGGATGAGATGGCTGGATGGCATCACTGACTCGATGGACGTGAGTCTGAGTGAACTCCAAGAGTTGGTGATGGACAGGGAGGCCTGGCGTGCTATGATTCATGGGGTCCCAAATAGTCGGACACGACTGAGTGACTGAACTAAACTGAACTGAGACATAAGGAAGGGCTTCTCTGGTAGCTCGGTGGTAAAGAATCCACCTGCCAATGTGGGAGATGCAAGAAATGTGGTTTCGATCCCTGGGTTGGGATGATCCCCTGGAGAAGGAAATGGCAACACACTCCTGTATTCTTACGTGGGAAATCCCATGGACAGAGGAGCCCGGCAGGCTACAGTCCATGGGGTTGCAGAAGAGTTGGACCTTACTGAGTGACTAAACAACAACAAAGATAAGGAAGCAGAGAAGTGAAGTGACTTGCCCTAGACCACACAGTTTGGCAAGCCGTAACCTGTCTGTTTAGCGCTCCTTTTCCCCCCTCTTCACCTCATACGCCACCACTGAACATAACTGCTGCTCAGATGTAGGATTTTCCAGGCAATCCGTAAACACAAAATAGCCCTTCTCCTGCTCATCATAGTATTCATATCCTTTTAGCAAAAACAAATTATCCAAAGTCATTTACAGGGACTCCCCTAGTGGTCCAGTGGTTAAGAATCTCTCTGCCAATGCAGGGGACAGGCATTCAGTCCCTGGTCCAAAAACAGATCCCACATGCCACGGGCCAACTAAGCCTATGCACCACAACTACTGAGACCCTGTGCTGCAACTACTGAAGCCCGAGCGCCAAGAGGTCATGCTCTACAAGAGAAGCCACTACAATAAGAAGCCTGTGTACCACAACAAAGAGTAGCCCTGGTTCACTGCAACTAGAGAAAGCCTGTGCACCACAAAGAAGACCCGGCACAGCTAAATAAATAAATAAATATTAAAAGTCATGTGCAAAGTAGATATGGTAACAATTGTCTGATAATGCATTTGCTCCCCAAAAGTAAATAGATGAAGATCAAGTTGAGTTAAGCAGCAGCTGCAATTCATTGAACAAATTTCTAGCTCTTTTGCTTGATGTATGTAGTTTTTATTTGGTTGAATTATGAATTTTATTCTAAAGATTAATTTGGCCCTCTATAAAGAGCATAAGAATTAATATTCAGCCAAGATATGAATCTTTTTTCATTTTAGTGGAAATCAATTTGTTAAAATATTGTTGAGTGTAATTTGTTACTTATTCACTCCACTTTCCTGCTCAAGTTGAGGTATTTGGAAAAATCTACATAAACACTTTGTCAATACTACCAAGATTTATCTTGCCAAGTTCCTATAATTGTTATCTTTAAAAGCACTCTGAATTATGCTATGTGATGTTAGATTTTATTGAACTTACATAATAAAGAAATGATCAATTAGAAAAAAAATCACAAGGATTTTTGTCTCCAGCAGGCAGTATGTAGAAGTGACTTCTAGGTCATTTGATCAAAGAGATGCAACCAAAACACTGGATGTAGGGCTCTACAAGTTGCCTAGTTGGTTCGGAAGCATTTCCACATATCCTTTAACAAATCTCCCACGGTGGTCACTAAGCAGATGCTGCTGACATTACCACCCAGCCAGAGCCTTCGACTTAGGCTTTATTCAGGTCTCCTCTTCCCATCCCTCCCTTCTCCTCTGTTGTCTCTTTTTTTCCAGGGCTCCCACATCAAAGTACCACTTAAACAACGGAAGTATTGTCTCACAGTTTTGGAGGATAGAAGTTGGAAATCAAACTGTTGCCAAGGTGATGGCCTCCCTGAAAGTGCTAGAGAAAGACCTGTTCTAAGTCTCCCACCTCAAGTCCGGTGGTTTGCTGACAATCTTTGGTGGTCCTAGGCCTGTAGACACATAACCCTAAGCTCTGCCTTCCTGTTCATACGGCATTCTCTCTGTTTGCATATCTCCACACAACATTTCCTTTAAGGCTTCCCCAGTAGCTCAGCCATAAAGAACCCACCTGTGAAACCAGTCATATTGGACTAGGGCCCACCCTACACCAATATAACCTCATATGAATTAATTATATCTCCAAAATCCCTGTTTCCAAATAAGTCACATTCTAAGGTACTCAAGGTTAGAACTTCAGCACATGAATTCTGGAGGACACAATTCACCCCATAACGTTCCCCTACTCCCTCAGTATATAAGCATGCTCTACTAATCCTTTCTCATAAATAAAACTAAAGAATAATAATGGCCCCTACCATAACCTGAATTCTTTCCATCCTTTCACAGCCAGCTTCTCAAAAGAGTCATCTCTCAATTTCTTCATCCATCTATTCCTAAACCCACTGTAATCTGGCTGGGCACCCCGTGTTCTCAGGGAGGCTGCCAACAACTGTCTAACCTTTAAACATCTTTCTTTTTAACCCTGATCTTGCTAAACCTCTTTGTGGCTTTTCAACCTGTGAAGCACGTCCTTCAGGAACCGTATCCTTTCTCAGTGTCACCATCACTAACCAGAGCTTCTCCTGCCTGTGGGCACTCTCCACTGAAACCTCTGGAAGCATTCTGGTAGTACCATTCTTAGGTCACCTCTCTTCTCCCCACTCTCTGTCACTCACCCATCTTGTGTCATCACCCACCTCCTGTCCTTTGATGTTTTAAGCCCATGGATCTAGCACACTTCTCCCCTGAGTTCTAGGACATCCCAAGGATTTACTTTCCACCTCCTTCTTCATTTCAATATGCAACTATGTGATTGCTTGTGACATTAAAAGTATTTTCTTAAACACTTACTAAACAGGTTTTTTTTTTTTTTCCAGCAAAATTGATGTTAAGTATGTTCATCATTCTGTTAAACTATGATATTGGAGGGATGATTTTTTTCTACTCAGAAGGGCTCCTCATATAATAAAGATAATAACTTTTATAAGATTGCATATCTTGGTCCAAGTTTACATGTCTTTCAATTGGGTGTTATATTTTTAATCATATACAAGCTCTTAATTAAAATTTAATAAAATCAATCAACTGTTCCTGTTTCTACTTTAGAGTTATGCTTTAAAAACCTTTTACCATCCTAAGATATTTCTTTTCTTTCTAATATTTTATGGAGCTAAGTTTTTACATGAAAATCTCCTCCAAATGGAATTTACTTTGATGTAAGCAATGAGAAAATACCTTGTCATTCTTTTTTCCTAAAGAATTAGAAAATGACAGAACAAATTAATTTTTAAATATCCATCCAGTCACTTTCTCACTGATTCTGTTTTCCTTTACCCAACTGGAAGTAATCTGATTCTTATCTTCTAATCTAATCTCCTGCCTAATGAGAAGAGCTGACTCAGTGAAAAAGACCAGGATGCTGCGAAAGATTGAAGGCAAAAGGAGAAGGGAACGGCAGAGGATGAGATGGTTAGATAGCATCACTGTAATGGACATGAGTTTGAGCTAACTCTGGGAGAGACTGAAGGACACAGAAGCTGGGTGTGCTGCAGTCCATGGGATCACAAAGAGTCAGACATGGCTTAGGGACTGAACAACTGCTGCCTAATCCCTGGTCAACTACTGTTTTAATATTTGTAATCTCACAATGTGTTTTCAAATTACTAGGTTAAGTTCCCACTTTCTATTCTACTTTTTTTTTGTAATTTTGTTGGTTATCCTAGTACTTTTTATCTTTCAGCTAAAAGGAGGGCAACAGAGAGACAGAGAGAGACAGAGAGAGACACACTCAGACAGAGAAGGTAGAGAGGACACTGAAGAAAACTATTTTCATTCTTCCTCAGCCTGATTCCTCCAGCTGAAGAACTTCAGATTCCATCAACATTTAATGAACACACTGTGACCCAGGGACATTCACACAAGTAATGTCTGTTCCTTCTCCTTAGTGTCAATATCTAACTTTTAATCCATTTCCGTTTTTTTACACATTAAAACCCAAATACTATAGACTAGGCTTTTATGTTTTCAGGATTAAGAAATAAATTTATTCAAGCAAAGAACATTCTAAGGACTGATATTCCTAGATATCTTGATTTCTTGAGGAAAAAGATATTGACAAACATATCTTAATATCAGGGGTTCACATCTAGCAACCCAGTATGTAGGCAAGCACAATTAGTATTATTTTATGGCTATCAAAATTCTGAGGGTTCATTAGGTAATTTTTTTAAAGTTACTTCAGATGGTAAATATCCATCCCCAGAAGAACCCCAAGATGCTGATCTGCAAAGGTTCCAAACCCCAGAGCATTAGGAACGACTTTCATATGTGGTCACAGGATGACAGGCTCACGTGAAGACAGTTTCACAAAGGCACAGAGGCTGTGAAATTTCTGTCACCAAGATCTGGACCACGTCTGGAGAATTCCAGACAAACCACCCTTCCCTTCCTGGGAGAATGGCTCCATGCAGCCACAAAAGGGCTGGCCTTGAGGCTGACAGATCCATTTCCCAAGCTCAGCTCTCCTAGTCGGGGTCAATCATTTTACTTTCTGTGACTCAGTTTATCTGTGGAACGTGAAATAATGCCAGATTCTGGGTGGCGGTGGAGATTAAAACACCTAATGCATATAAAATGAACGTTCAACACAGAGGCTAGCAGAGAGCAAGCTTCCTTTCAATAATGACATACTTTTACTGAGGTTTTGAGTTTTAAAGATTTATGTCTTTTTAAATCAATCGCATTAAAAACACACACCCTATCATATTGTTGTCACTTAGTCAATGTAGCCAATAACTTAATAATACCTTAAAACTACCTCTGTGAGATAATGAATTTAAAAATTCATGAAAATATTTTAAAATATCAATTTTTTAAAATTCCGACATTAGATTTTTTTCCTACTCAAAAAAGTAATGCAAAAGGCAAGAGGCAAAAATGACAAGTTCTATCTAAAATGTAAATTTATAGCTTATGTTTTTAAAGCTCAGTTTTGCACTGCACAAGGAATCCCCGTCTTGACTACATGTGTTCTTAAAGATGGATGTGAACAATCCACTTGTTTTGAATAGCCTTCTATCCCCACCCAACTGAAAAGTATTATAATTTCCCTACATAATCCTCCCCCGTAATTTCGCCCTTTTACTTTGTAGTTAACACAAAGGAACAACCAAATTGGTCTAAATGCAGATGGTCCAGCTGCATTTAGAGGTTCAGATTGACCGCCCCTGCCTTCATAGTCGTTTTCATAGTCGTTTTCATGTTTGTCTTCTCAATGGAGTAAAATGTATGAGATACTCATTTCCTATTACTTTAATTTTTCCACTTGCCACTCATTTCTATGAATATCAAAAGTAATATAAAACAACAATTTTCAGAAGTTTTTGAAATAATGAGAACCTTTCTTTTAAAAATTTCTATCCAGAAGTCAAACACGTGAAATAGACCAAAGTGAGGTTGCCCTGGTTAGAGCGAGGTGGGAGTCCTGGAGCCCTTCCAGGGACAACCACTCGCAGTCTGACAACAAAGGCCTCTGCCATTCTGGGATCTCTTGGATGGAACCTAAGTTGGATCATGTCAGACCTTGCTCAAGACCTTCCAAGTCCTGTCCATCACAGAGAGTTTGTTAAAACCTTGCCTGACTTGTTCTGGCCTCTGACCACTTCTCAGACTTTTATGTCCCAACACATTTTCCTTCCCACCCACCATCATCTCAATGCCCCATCCCACACCCACAACTGTGCTTACTATTCCTTGAACAAGTAAAACATACTCGTTCCTCAGTTCTTTGGCATTTGCTGTACCCACTGTGCAAAACCCTGGTGGCTCAGTGATAAAGAATCTGCCTGCCAATATATATAATGCTTATTACTGCCAATGCAGGAGACACAGGTTCGATCCCTGAGTCGGAAAGGTCCCCTGGAGAAGGAAATGGCAACCCACTCCAGTATCCTTGCCAGGAAAATCTCATGGACAGAGGAGCTTGACAGGCTACAGACAGTCCACGGGGTCACAGAAGAGTTGTGCATGACTTAGTGACTAAACAACTGTGCAAAATGCTCTTTACCCACAAAACCATGGCGTTTCTTCCCTTATTTCTTTCAGGTCTCTGCTAAAATGTTATCTCCTCAGAGAGGTCTTCTTGGCTGCCCTGTACCAAGTAGTATACCGTACTCCCATCACTCCCTATCGCTTGTCATTTTTTTTGTTCTTAGCACTTATATTATTGACATATTTCTCTCTTTATAATACATATATACTTGTTCACTGCCTGTGCCTCTCAGTTAAATGTGAGCTCATTAGGATAGGAAATTTGTTTTGTTCACCACCGGCTCATAAAAGAGCACTTGATAAACAGTGCTTATTGAGCTTAGTCGCTCAGTCATGTCCGACTTTTTGTGATCCCATGAACTGTAGCCAGCCAGGCTTCTCTGTCCACGAGGATTCTCCAGGCAAGAATACTGGAGTGGGTTGCTGTTTTCTTCTCCAGGGGATCTCCCCAACCCAGGAATCAAATAGGGGTCTCCTGCATTGCAGACAGATTATCAGCTGAGCTACAAGGGAAGCCCCATATTCAATTAGTACAATAAATATGTGCTGCTTGAATGAATGAATGGATGAGACACTTATGCATGGCTCATGAGGCAGTTTTAAAGTGCTATGCATAAGTCAATACTATTCTATAGACAAATATGGGAACTCTGTGAAAATTGGCATAAAAAAGGGACACTGGAGTGTCATATAGACAAATATGGGAACTTATGAAAATTGGCATAGAAAAGGGACACTTGGGTGTTATCATGTACATAACACCCAAGAGTACAAGTTGCTTGGATATCCAAATTTTGTATCCTTGTCTTAGATGCAGGAGACACAGAGATGGGTTTGTGGATGGTGGAAATAAATCTCAGGAATGCAGATTAGTTTTACTCACAAGCTTCAGGAACTATCAAAAAGGATATGAGGACTTCCCTGGTGATCCAGTAGTTAAGAATTGGCCTGCCAATGCAGAGGACATGAGTTCAATCGCTGGTCCAGGAAGATCCTGCATGCCTCGGAGCACCTAAGCTGGTCCACCACAGTTACCACAGCCCACTTGCCCAGAGCCCACGCTCCACCACAAGAATAGTCACCGCCACGAGAAGCCTGTGCACTGCAACCAGACGGTGGCTCCCACTCACCACAGCTTAAGGAAGCCCGTGCACAGCAACGAAGACCCAGCACGGCCAATAAACAAATGAATAAAACTGTAAAGATAAAAGAATATGAGAATGACAGAAGCAAAGGCTACTGCTGGATGTATCTGGCATCCACCAAGGCTGTGGTCCATGATTCATGAAAACTCCAGTATGTCCAAAGGCTGCACAGAAAGGCTTCTTAATTCTACTTCACCCTCTTCCAGAAAGGTCATGTCAGTTCCCAGAAACAGTTATACCTGTACGTGTGCATGTGTGCATGCTAAGTAGCTTAAGTCATGTCTGACTCTTGGTGACCCTATGAACTGTAGCCTGCCAGGATCCTCTGTCCATGGAATTTCCCAGGCAAGAATACTGGAGTGGTTTGCCATGCCCTCCTCCAGGGAATCTTCCTGACCCAGGGATCAAACCCGTGTCTCTTACATCTCCTGCACTGGCAGGGGGGTTCTTTACCACTAGCGCCACCAGATAAGCCAAAGAGCAAGAAATGTGCTTATCATCCAGCTGCCTCACTGTGCCCTGATGTCCAAGCTCTCCATACTGAAATTCTTGCTGCACCTTTCTTACCCATGTTTTTTTCCTTCATTTGTGCATCAAGACACAGAAATTTCCTTACATGTACACTTAGGGGCTTTTCAAGCACTGATCCAGCCCACCAAAGCACAAAGCTGATGACCACTTTAAAAAACATACCAAGAAATTCCATGGCGTAAGCAAAGGACTAGGCTCTGGACATGGCTTATTTTTCGGCTGCATCGTGCAGCTTGTGGGATTTTAGTTCCCTGTGACCAGGTATTGAACCTGGGCTCTCGGCAGTGAGAGTACAGTCCTAACCACTGGACTGCCAGGGAATTCCCTGGAAAATGACTTAAATTATCAAAAACTAAACAAAAACAAAAAAAAACAACCCTGATCAACCAAAGGGTCCTGACATTCTCATAAATATTCACTTACCACAGGTTTTGCAGAGCAGGAAGCAGGTACAAAGAAAATGTATCCTGAGTCACTGGGAATAAGATGGGTTATTTTGGATATTATTATTACTACAACCCATGTTTAAACTGAATATGCTGCAGTCAGCCATTTTACTAGTGATAAATTAATGTTTTACATATTTTATAGATTCCCTGATACCTTGATCTTAAAGAATTTTTTCTCTGCCTAGAACATCATTCTCCTCTTTACTCCTGTGTAACTCCTACCCATGCTTCAGGTCTCGGCTTCCCTCTTTCAGTACTCAAGGGGGGGCTGTCCCAGAACCCCTTTCCCACAACCCAGGAGACTGTCCCGGTACCCCCTCCCCATACAATCTTAATAAACCTGGCTTTTCCTTTAATGGTCTTAACTCATCTGTAATCAATGTGCATTTGATTGTGTAATACCTGCCCCCTTTTTAGACCACAGGTGGACAGGAGTCATGTTTGTATGGTTCACTGTTGTCTTCTCAACAGGTTATGGAGTAAGCGCTCAGTGGATCTGGTGAATAAAGGAATGAATGGAACACAGTGTGAAAGATGCGCTACCACCACCATGGATCCTTGCAACAGTCGGCTTCACTGGGGTAATGGGTTCTACAAGAATAAAGCAGCAATTCTTAGAGCAAGAGGAGGATCATTTTCTCATGGCTCTCATTCCCAGACCTCCCCCCATGGGGTAATTCAAATCCTTGCAAGCTCAGACAGCATCAAGAAGCTCATGTGGGGCTTCCCTGGTGGTTCAGTGGTAAAGAAAATCAGCCGGCCAGTGCAGAAGACATGGATTCAATCCATGATGTGGCAAGAGCCTACATGCCGTGGAGCAACTAATCCTGAGCATCACAACCATTGAGCCTGTTATCTAGAGCCCAGAAGCTGCAACTACTGAAGTCCATGTGTCCTAGAGCCTGTGCTCAGCAACAGGAGAAGCCCATGCACTGAAACTAGAGAGTAGCCCTGGAGTGATGCAACTAGAGAAAAACCCTAGCAGCAATAAAGACAGCCAGCACAGCTAAAAATAAATAAAATTATTTTTAAAAAGAAGCTCATGTAGAATCTTGGGTTTGAGTTCTGATTAAAAGTTGACCTTAAGATTTTTGAAACATTGGTAGGAATGGTAGAAGTCAAGTCAACCATCACTTCAAAGCTTTAAGAAGACAATAAACAAACAGCAACCAAAAAAAAAAAAAAAAAGCACCCAACAATGCTTTTCAATATCCGGAGGACCAAATGCAGCAATATCCTTGGCCCACAGTCATTCCTCCACTTCTCAGCAGTGAGAACTCCAGAGGACTGGCAGCCTTGGGAGCATCAGGGAGCAGCGGCCCCCAGTGAACACCACCTGCACTGATAATGATGAGAGTCCTTCAAGAGATGTCTTTGGCACTGGACCTGGATTATGGACAGCTAAAGCAGGAGAGAAAGAATACAGCAGACATCGAATGGTGTCTACAGCTGACATTCAAGTTGTGGGGCTCACCTTTGAGGACTCTAAGAAATACCTATTAGGAAAGGTGGTTTCAGGGCAAGAGACTCTGCAGCATAAATGAGGGTAAGAACAGGAAATCTAAACTGATGCTGTGCTTCATTTCTAACTGTAAACTGTAAGATGGTGTGCTTGATAACCTTGAAGGATATCATTATACATTAGGCTCTCAGAGAAAGAAAGGAGAGGAATGATCAGAACAATGTATAACATGGAATGAGGGGATCCTGGCAGCAAAAACGGAGAAGGCAATGGCACCCTACTCCAGTACTCTTGCTTGGAAAATCCCATGGACAGAGGAGCCTGGTAGGCTGCAGTCCATGGGGTCGCTAAGAGTCGGACACAACTGAACGACTTCGCTTTCATTTTTCACTTTCATGCGTTGGAGAAGGAAGTGGCAACCCACTCCAGTGTTCTTGCCTGGAGAATCCCAGGAATGGGGGAGCCTGGTGGGCTGCCGTCTCTGGGGTCACACAGAATTGGACACAACTGAAGCAACTTAGCAGCAGCAGCAGCAGCAGCATCAAAAAAAAAAAACCAAACCCTCCTTGGAGAAAGAGGGGCAGCATTAGAATTGTCACTGTGGGCTATAAGTGTTGTACAGAAGCAAGAACGGACAGGTGAATGCCAAGGCAGCAAGTAAACACAGCATGACAATGATGCCCAGAATGTCATAGATTTGGAAGCTTTCCTAATCCTTGTTTAATCTCCTGGGAGACTTTTTTCATAGAAATGCATCTCTAATTTCATTATGAAAATCAAGAGGTAAATAGATTTGATTTCATAGCCAACTTACAAAAAAAGACCTATTCCATTAGTGAGTGGACATCTGTATTTATTTATTTTTAATGGGGGGGCAAGGGGGTTTCTAGGTAAGGATCATTTAGCCTCTGAAGAAATTGCCATCAATTCATTAATTCAACAAATATTTATCGAGCCAGGCAGTGTTACAGATGCTAGGGATACTGCAGAGAAAACCACCATCTCCAAGGAGCTTCCTTTCTAGCGAGGGGAGTTACACTGCAAATGCAGGAGGCAAGCAGAAAGAAGTAGTGATCAACTCTGGACAGGAAGTGGTGAGCAGGTCAGGGGAGCAGAGATGATCTCAGTGAGAACTGAGGGTTTTCTCTCTCACTCAGGGCCTGCTTTACCTACACGGAGAATTTGATCAAAGACTTAAAGAAGGAAGGACTTCCCTGGCAGTCCAATGGTTAAAACTCCTAGCTTCCACTGCAGGGGACATGGGTTCAATCCCTGGTTGCGGAACTAAGATCCCACATGCTATGGTATGGCCAAAAAAAAAGAAGCTGCTGCTGAAAGAGCAAGTTGTGTGGATATGCAGGGAAGAGAATTCAGGCAGAGGGAACAGCCAGTGCTGAAATGGCAGCCCCTAAAGTGACCCCCCAGAAACAGCAAGGCTGGTGTGGATGGAGTGGGGGGAGCACAAAAGGGTGAGAACAAGACAGGGCACAAGATGGGTGGATAGATAAGGAAGTTGTGGCACATATACACAATAGAATATTACTCAGCTAAAAAAAAAAAAAAGGAACACATTTGAGTCAGTTCTAATGAGGTAGATGAATGCAGAGCCTATTTCTACAGATTGAAGTAAGTCAGAAAGAGAAAGACAAATATGGGATATTAACGCACATATACAGAATCTAGAAAGACGATACCAACCATCTATGCGTAGGGCAGCAAAGGAGACACAGATGTAAAGAACAGATTTTTTGACTAAGTGGGAGAAGGAGAGGGTGGGTTGATCTGAGAGAAAAGCACTGAAACATACACATTGCCGTACGTAAAATACATAACCAGTGGGAGTTTGATGTATGATGCAGGGCACCCAGAACCAGCGCTCTGTGATAATCTGGAGGGGTGGGGTCAGGGGGGAAGAGGGAGGAAGAGACACATGTGTGCCTATGGCAAATTCATACTGACGTATAGCGAAAACCAGCACAATATTGTAAAGTAATTATCTCCAATTAAAATGAATAAATACAGTTTTTAAAAAAAAGAGGGGTGGATAGTAAGGGCCTTGGCAGGCATTGCATTGGCTTTGGTTTGAGTGAGAGCAGAAACCACTGGGAATCTGAGCAAAGCAGTGATGACCCAACTTCCCTCTAAAAATCATCCTCTGGGGCAGCAGTACAGGCGCTGGATACATTGACCTGAAGTTCCCCAAAAAGATGAAGATCAGCTTCCAAAGTTTGTACCCATCCACCAATTCAAATGCAATATTCCCACTGAGATATTCAAAACTGGACTGAGAGGTCACTCGGCAAAGATGCAGAAAACAGCCATTCTGTCATTTCACACATACTACAGAGAAGACCGGAGCAGTCCAGGGTGGGGTACAGAGCTGCCCCTCCACGGGATGCCAGGCTCTGTGTGCATCCAAGTCTACAGCCTCCGGACCACCCTCAGAGCTCAGTTTTGGTCCAGGCAAAGGTTTGCAAGTACAGTTGCCGAAAGGAACCTGAGGGGAGAAGAAAGAAAAAAAAAAAGACTGCACCTGACCCAAATCCTAAAATTCAGTCTTGACGACAGAACCAAGGATTACTGCCCCAGACGGCAGCATGCCCTCTCTACCAGGAACTCAGCACTTACTCTGATGTTGGATGGTGACCTCCAGTTCTAGAAATCCCAGGACAGTCGTGGTTTCATAGTTTGTATCCCACTGGCCCCACGAATCATCTAAACGAACCTAAAGAACTTCCCACAAAGCTGCAAACAGAAAGCATCAGGGGTGTCTGTCACAGAGAGAGGAAAGAGAATGGAAGGCTGGAGGAGGAGAGATTCTTTCAAGGGAAACTAACTCAGGATTGGTGAGGAAGTGGACAGAGGAGATTTAGCAGGGCACAGTGGTTGAGCCCTAGGCTGGAACCACTATTCATTCCTGCGTTCCTAGGTTCACAGTTCTGATTAAACAAGATAATGTGCATATACCCAGGCACTTAAAAAGACCAATTCTCTTCCCTCTCTCCTGAGTTATCCTATCACCTTTTAGAATGGCTGCTATTGCTGCTGCTAAGTCGCTTCAGTCGTGTTCGACTCTGTGCGACCCCATAGACAGCAGCCCACCAGGCTCCCCTGTCCCTGGGATTCTCCAGGCAAGAACACTGGAGTGGGTTGCCATTTCCTTCTCCAATGCATGAAAGTGAAAAGTGAAAGGAAGTCACTCAGTCGTGCCCAACTCTTAGGGACCCCATGGACTGCAGCCTACCAGGCTCCTCTGTCCATGGGATTTTCCAGGCAAGAGTACTAGAGTGGGGTGCCATTGCCTTCTCTGAAGTTGTATGCTATGATTTCATTTTTGCTAAACATACACATCAACACACACGCACATACTAACAAAGAACATCCAGAAGAATGTAAGTGAAGTGTTTACAGTCGCTTTCTGGATAGTGGTATTATGGGTAACATTTTGTTGTTCATTTGTATTTTTTCCTTTTTCACAATGAACACAGACTGCTCACATTTTTTTTAAGAGACAGGAAAGTATGCATTATATTGTAGAAGGTTCCAATACAAATGGTTCAGATAAAAAAAGCAAGTCCCTGCAAAGCTAATGTTTTGTTATCTAAATCCTGAATCACTGATCAGGAAGCTGGGTTTGGGTTTTGGAATATAGGACTGCCATGTAATCCAACCCATAAACAGACTAGTTTGAGGATGGCATGGATGTTGGGGATCAGAGTATGTCTTCCACATCTCCTAAAGTGAATGTGCCATACCCATCCTATTGCTTAATTATAAGCTTGCCAGTAAAACCACTTCAAGTCACTGGATCTTGGAAGGGTTTCACTGCTAGGGGAAGGACTGCCTCCTGTCCCTGTCTATCTAGCAGCATATGGAAAAGGCTAAGGACCAGCCACTGACACGATTTGCTCTCCATTTTCCCTTTTCTCTAACTAGGAGTTTTTATGTGTCTATCTTCTTTTGCCTCCATTGTGATACACCCATTGATATCCATTGGGTATTTTGGAAATGGTTAGTCACAGGTTTCTGGGTCATAAAGAGCCACGCATTGGAGCTAGATGTGGTAACTGGATGTGACATCAGGTTGCTTCTCTCAGAGGGAGTATGTGAGTGCGTTTTGGTTGAACATGGCACAGTTATGATCAGTGAATGCATGCTAGTGATTGTACGATATGCTCATCATACAGACAAGGGGTGGACTGTCCTGGATTCAAATAACAACTATTGGATTGCCTCTTTTCTGGGAACTCACTCTCTGTCCTGGCTACAGTAGGAAGCATCAGACCCAGGCCAACCAATCATAATATCCATCCACAGAGAAGGACTGGTCCAGGGAGTAGGCGTATGTTCCAAAGCAGAGCAAACTTGCTTCCTCACCTGGGATCTACATACAAACACAGGAAGGGTTCCCAGGTGGCTCAGTGGAAAAGAATCCACCTGCCAATGTAGCAGACTCAGGTTCAATCCCTGAGTCTGGAAGATTCCCTGGAGTAGGAAATGGCAACCCACTCCAGTATTCTTGCCTGGAGAATTCCATGGACAGAGGAGCCTGGTGGGCTACAGTCCATGGGGTTGCAGAGTTGGACACAACCGAGTGACTGAGCATACAGTGGACAAAAGGAACTCTCTTTACCTGGGTACTAAGCTGAGGTTGAGGGTGGCTGTGTGCTCTGCCATGTGGACAGGGTGGATCTTCAACAGGAGAGACTAAGGATCACTTACACAGAAGCAAGACAAGCAGGGGGACTTCCCTGGTGGTCCAGTGTCTAGGACCCCATATTCCCAGTGCAGGGGGCCCACGTTCAAACCCTGGTCAGAGAACTAGATTCCACATGCCACAACTAAGAGTTTGCACGCCGCAACTAAAAGATTCTACCTGTTGCAGCTAAAATTCAATACAGACAAATAAACAAATATATTTTTAAAAAAATAGGCAAGCAGGGATAAAGTGTGGATGAGGAGGGAAGAGGCCTGCCAGCACCAACCCCTTGATGCCAGTGACTACAACCTTGACTGCTGTAGTAAATCTGTTACCCCATATCCTTCCCAGCTACGTCAATTGACACAGCCCTAAGCTCCTTCAACTGGTCTGAGTTGAATTTATTGATGACACTGCAACCCAAGGACTTGGCCAGAATAACTATTATCAAAGAGGCACTGATCCCAAACCCACATTTTTGTCACAAAAGAAGCCAAACTAGTTCATTCAAATCCACACTGATGTTCCATAGTTTCCTATTCTTAGGCTTCCTTCAATTGGTGTTAAAAGGCCTCGCGATTACAATGAGATATCAAATAAAGAACATAAACATTTTGTCATTTGGACACTCATTTCAACATTTCTCACAGCAACCACTGTGGGTAAGATAGACTTATGCTTCCTCTGTGGAATTCCCTGGCAACTGAGCATAAATAAAGAAATCAGTCACAAGAGGGGGGCCCTGGATCACGGGGTGACCAGAGTGGGGAGGGATGGAGTTCAAGGCTCAGAGGAGAACCATGTTTCCTGTGCTACCTCAAAGACCCAGCACCTCGCAGGAGTGCAACCTTGACAAATATGCAGAGTGTAGTCTCTCACCACAGGAATTACCAAAGAAGCTAAAAACAGAAACACGCACTGCATAATCTCTAACCTCAGGGGACAACAAAAACAGAGAATTGCTGTGTCAATCTCATTTCCTTGTTAGGCGTATTATCATAAGTGCGGGCCTTTCGTTCTGAACGCCACACTTCACTAACATTTACTGGGCTCCAGCTTCTGAAATATTGAATTCCATAGTAATTTTATTTTTTGCTTTTGATCTTTACTGTTTTGCTCATTTATCCATAAACATGAGCTACTGAACTGAGCTGAAATTAAATAGCTGAGGTTAGAACCTGAGGCCATCCAGATAGGACTAAACCAGTAGCCCAAGAAGGACCTCATGCTGAAGTGAATAATAATAATAAATTTAAAATGTCTATCTTTGGATGATGATCCATGTCTTGATTTATCATAGTTAGGGAAGGGAAGAGATTTCTACGACATGAATTTCCCTGGGTGTGGATGTTTCTCATAAAGTGAATTTTGTAAATCCTCCCCTTTTGTCAAAACACCCTCTTAGAGGATGGTTCTGTGAAGGGAAATTGCTAGAACCGCTCCGCAAAGCAATACTTTGTATCACTTGACTAATTTTAAAAGTAGCTCATTCAACCAATTTTGGCAGCTGAACTATTTTCTGAAATCCAGAATAGCAAAAACTTGAGAGCAAGATAGAGACAAAATGGGAGACTGTTAAAAACAAGAGCACTGTAGGTGTCTTCCGTCTACTGAAACATTACCAGTGTTGGGGGAGAGAGGAAGGCGAGTGTGGAGTGCCTCTGACCTGCTGGCTGCTCACCACTGCTGACCTCAGGCCTGGGGCAGCTGCCAAGTGCCGCCTCACTGACCTGCCCGCCCAGTAAAGCCATAAGTGTAGCAGGACCATCCTGGCTACAGGACCAAGGATGATGGGATGCACAGGCACGCCTAATCTGCCTGAAGTCACAAGACTTGCCCATATTTCAAAGAGTGGTGGAGCCTAAATTTGGGTTCAGGGCTGCTGGTACCAAGGTCCATGCTCTTTATGGGGCTTGGGAAGAGGCCAGCAGAGAAGCATAAGCTTCACAGATCCCTCTCTGGGGCAGCTGTTCCTTTGGGATTAAGATATAGCCAAAACACTTTACTTGATTGTATCTAATGATACAGACAATGGTAAGAACTACAGACAATGGTAAGAACTAATCTTGACCAAATGTTTTCTGTGTGCCAGGCTCTGCTTATGTGCCACATTCCTTTCACCTTCAGGACAATGCTGCCAAGCTGCCACTACTATTATCCCCATTTTAAAGATGGACAAACCAAGGCAGTAAGGGTTAAGTAACTGGTGCAAGAATATATAGCTGGTAAGCAGAAGAGCCAACATAAAACCCAAGGCATTGGCTCCAGAGCTCATATCCCTAATTTCTATTCTATGTTTTCTACTAAGACTCATGGATAATGAATGGTTAGCCCAGCCCAGAACTTTGTAATTGTACATTGTACCACTCAGACTTTTACTCATGCTATCCTTCTACTAGCAAAAATGAGACACCTGGGATGTGGAGTGGCTTACAAGTTTCTAAACAAAAGGAGATCTCTTTCAATGTTACATCATAGAAAAACAAATCTATACACTTGTAACCATATCTGTGTTCTTGGAAATCAGAAACATCTACAATAGTTTCAACAGGCTGAAAACACATGCCCCCAAGTTCAAGTCTCCCCAAGGTGGGTGTCACATCCATAGGTCTGTTCTTACCTTCCAAATTCATGGATGACCTTTCTTGGGAAGCCTGGAGTTCCACTGGGAGAGAAAAGCAAAACAAAACCACTAGGCTGTATCATTAAAGGGAAAATAACTAACCTAAGTAACAGCTGTTGTCATGCATGTTACAGAAAATGCTGTACCTGGTTTACAGAGCAGGTATAGAGTGGCAAGAGTAAGTCAAGTCCTTGTTTGCACAGGTACACCTGTCCTTGAACAAACAAGTCCAGAACAGTCCTAAATTTCACCAACTAGAAGAGAGAAACAGTTAAACCTAAAACCATTTGATTCTCACTCTTGATATTCAAGCTTGTCTTCTGTTGTCATTTCATTTTTCCCTTACATTTCCAAAGAAGGCTTTTTACTTGATTTAGGTAGCATTCGAATCCCATAAAAATGGTTTTTATTAAAGGCTGAAAGAAGAGCTATTAATTCACTCTCAAGATGGGGTAGAGAACAGTTGTTTTTGTCTACCTGCATCCCATCCTCAGGGAATCACTTTCCCATGTGCAGTACCCCGGCCTAGCCCATAACAGAACCCTCTCTCCAAAACAATGAAGACCGAACTAAGGATGGCTTGAGACAGCCATCTTTCTGTTGTGGATTTTAAGCTAGTAAGACAACACTTTGGGTCTACTGGAGGCCATCTCTCATGCAACATGGAGAGATGAGAGTTAGATGGAGAGAGAAAAAATTCTACCGTCAGTGAGTCCCTTTTTCTAATCTCAAAGACTAATTCTTGCAGTCCTTTCACCTTTCCTATGAGATATCTTAGAAATCCTTCTGAGCTGAATGAGTCAATAAACTTCCCTTTTTGCTTATCTGGTTTGAGTTGGATTTCTGTCTCTTGCAACCAAAAGAGTTATAATATTAAAGACTCAAAGTTTAAAACCACTGCCTTGACCTCTCATGAAGATGCCTATTTGAGCTGACTATATTTTCTTCTCTTGCAAAGGACTGAGTTTCTTTCATACCCAGTAAACCTGTTTTCTGGCTAGTCTCAATCTCTTCTGCATTCAGTCCATTTCTTCCTATGTTTCAGCCCTGCTTAGCTCAGACTCCAGGCCAATATGATTGCTCTCTAACTGTATCAGTTTATCTTTGGGGCAACAGGGAGATATGTTGTTCACTCATTAAAAGCAAAATGCTCAAGCATCCCAATGTATTCTAGGCTTCCACACAGCTACCTTGATATAATGATGTCTAGAGAGTTGAACTGTGAAGGAGGCTGAGCGCCGAAGAATTGATGCTTTTGAACTGTGGTGTTGGAGAAGACTCTTGAGGGTCCCTTGGACTGCAAGGAGATCCAACCAGTCCACTCTAAAGGAGATCAGCCCTGGGATTTCTTTGGAAGGAATGATGCTCAAGCTGAAACTCCAGTACTTTGGCCACCTCATGTGAAGAGTTGACTCACTGGAAAAGACTCTGATGCTGGGAGGGATTGGGGGCAAGAGGAGAAGGGGACGACAGAGGATGAGATGGCTGGATGGCATCACTGACTTGATGGATGTGAGTCTCAGTGAACTCCGGGAGTTGGTGATGGACAGGGAGGCCTGGGGTGCTGCGATTCATGGGGTCGCAAAGAGTCGGACATGACTGAGCGACTGATCTGATCTGATCTGATATTCTAGTGACACTGCTGTTGCTTCAGTCGGTGAGTCTAAAGATAGCTCTATATTGAAATCATCCAAAGAGATTCTTAAACCACCAATGATGAGGCCCCACCCCAGACACTGTTTTGACTGGTCTGAGGAAAGATCTAGGCAACAGTATGTTTGAAAATTCTCCCAGCAAAGTTAAATCAGCCAACATTAAGACTGGCTGACTAAATATATATTTATACATGCTTTTAATAAGTTTTATGTGTGACTCAACTTGTTCTCTGACCATACTTTTTGGGGTGGGGTTGGAGAAGCATAGAGGTATTAGCTCTGAGTAACTCTCGTTCAGCATTTTCAGGGATGTGCTTGAATTCATTAAATTCAAGAGGCATGATGGGAATAGTCAAAGGTCCCTGCTCATAACCTCACTTACAATTGGCACTGTGAGCTGTAGCCTTGTGGGAAGCCACTGTTTATGCCCAATTGTGCATATCTACTGTGTGCAAATGGAGAAGGCAATGGCAACCCACTCCAGTACTCTTGCCTGGAAAATCCCTTAGATGGAGGAGCCCGGTCAGCTGAGTCCACGGGTAGTGAGGAGTCGGACACGACTGAGCGACTTCACTTTCTCTTTTCACTTTCATGCACTGGAGAAGGAAATGGCAACCCACTCCAGAGTTCTTGCCTGGAGAATCCCAGGGACAGCAGAGCCTGGTAGGCCGCCATCTATGAGGTCGCACAGAGTCAGACACAACTGAAGTGACTTAGCAGCAGCAGCAGCAGCATTATGTGCAAATAAGTCTTCCAGCAATGTATTTTAAATCATACAAGTTCTAGTAGTCTTACTTTAAAAAAAAAATCAAACATTTGACCTTTCTGCCATAATTCATTTTTGTTACTAGAGATTATCATATAATCTGCCTAAACGGTACGTGTATTAGTTTGCTAGGGCTGAGGCAAGAAAGTATAGAAAGAGAAATTTGAACAGAGACAGGCACACAGGGATAATGCCACAGGAATATGAAGGCAGAATTGGGGTGATGTTTCTACAAGCCTAGGAACACCAGAGACAGCCAGCAAGCCAACCACCAGAAGTCAGGTGAGAGTAGGGGCCAGGTTCTTCTCGTAGTCCTCAAAAGGAAACCAACCTGGCTGACACCTTGATATCAGATTTCCAGCCTCTGAAATTGTGAGAATTTCTGTGATTAAAGCCACTAAATTTGTGCTACTTTATTACAACAGCCCTAGGAAACTAATATCATTTCTTATTGAAAAGCAAAGTCTATGATTCTACAATCAGTCATCTTTGAAGCTATTGGGGGGTGGGGCACCTAGAAGTCTGACTAACCTGAAAACAAGGCCAAAGTGTTATCATTAATATTCATGCAACACATGACATTTATTACCAGTTGCTTTTTGAAGACAAAAGCACAGGGGGGAAAAATAAAACTTTCCTGTTTTGTAGCCTTGAAAACAGATACAAAAAGCCCAGCTGCCTGGACATTATAGAATTCAGCTAGAAAATTATCATAATTTTTGCAGAAAAACATATTTCTCTTGGTTTTCAAAAATGGGTATTTAAAGAAGCCTCATTAAGGGCTTAATTTCCAAAATATACAAACATCTCATATGATTTAATAACAACAACAAAAAAAAACCCAATCAAAAAATGGGCAGAAGACCGAAATATACATTTCTCCAAAGAAGACAGATGGCAAAAAAACACATGAAAAAATACTCAATATCACTAATTATTAGAGAAATGCAAATCAAAACTACAATGAGGTATCTCCTCACACCAGTCAGAATGACCATCATTAAAAAGTCAACAAATAACAAATGCTGCAGAGGATGTGGGGAAAAGTGAGCCCTCCCACACTGTTGGGAATGTAAATTAGTGTAGCCACTATGGAAAACAGTATGGAGTTCCCTCAAAAAACTAAAATGAGAAGTACCATAGATCCAGCAGTCTCACTCATGGGCATACATCCAGATGCAACTCTAATTCGAAATGACACGTGCACCCCTATGTTCGTAACACTGTTTACAATAGCTAAGACATGGAGGCAACTTAAACTGTCCATCAATACATGGATGAATAAAAAAGATGTGGTATACAAATGTATAATGGAATATTACTCAGTCACAAAAAGAATGAAATAATGTCACTTGTAACAATATAGATGGACCTAGGGATTATCATATTAAGTAAGTCAGAAAGAGAAAGACAAATACTATATGGTATCACTTATGTGTGGAATATAAAGTATGATACAAATGAACTTACCTATGAAACAGAAACAGACTCACAGACATAGAGTACACGCTTGTAGTTCCCAAGGGGGTTCAGAAGATTGACAGTTTAGGATTAGAAAATGCAAACTTTTATATGTGTATGTGTGTGTGTGTATGTGTGTATGTGTGTGTAACTGAACCACTTTGCTGTATGTCAGAAACTAACACAACAGTGTAAGTCAACTATACTTTAATAAAATTTTAAAAGTAAATAAAACAAAGAAGCTCTGTTAGCAAACCATGAAATACTCCAAGCAGCCAGGACAACAGAAAAATAACTTTCTTGGTTGGGGACATATGGCATGCATCAATTTGTAAAAATTCCGGTAAAGCATACAATGTGTGATGTCACAAAATCTCAATATTTAACTGCCAAATACTTCAGATTGCATTTCACTTGCTCATTTCAGGACCTTCTGCATGGAAGTTGGTCCTCTGGTGGTACTATGTACTAAAATTCTGGCTCAAATGCTAATTAACATTAGGAACTGATCGTTTCCTGTTGTGATACAATACTCATATAAAAAATTTAAGAGGGACTTCCCTGACTCTGTGCTTCCAATGCAAGGGATGCAGGTTTGATCCCTGATCAAGGAACTAAGATCCCACATGCCACACAGCCAAACAATTTTAAAATTAATTAATTAAAGAAATTAAGAGAGGGCAAAATGGAAACTGACCTTGCTGGTGAAGACTGCAAATTTTTTAAAACCTGAATCACCCACAGTTCAACTTACTATTACTAGATCTCCTCAACTTTCCCTTAATAACTTGCTCCTCCTTTTGCCCTCCAGGCTTTAATATCCAACTTGATTTTCATATACTTCTCAAGCTCATACTTCTGTCCAGGGTGCTTTCAGCCCTTTGGGAGGAATGTTCGTTCAGAAATTGGAGGGAAGTGAGCAATAGAGAGTAAAAGATTATATTTACTAAGCTTAACAAGTTATATTTGCTACTCTGATTAAACATAAGAATCTTCACTCGAGTTAAATTCCAATTAATTCACTTTTTTACTTCGGGAAAATTCCTTCAGTTCCTTGTTCTCTAGTTCTTTTCCCCTTAAGGGAAACAGCCCCAACATCATAACACTGGAAGGATCAAGGAACAAGTAAACTAATCAAGACACAACAAAACAATGACGGTTCATTCTGGCATTTCCCTGGAGCTGACCGGGAAAAGGGGCTCTCTTTTCACACGGGTGATAACTGCTGGTGGCCAGATGAACACCACAAAGGAAGAGCCTGCCAGAAGATGAATAAACAGAAAGAAATTTGAAGGCAAGCAATGGAGAGAGGTAGATTCCTAATAATACTATATGAGCATATATATCTGCTCTACACATGGCCTACTTCTAGTCTTCAGGGTTATGACAGCCATAAGCATCTTTATGCAGAATTCATTTGTGTTGGGTTTCTGCCACATGCTACTGAAAGAGTCCTAATGAACACAGAATCTTATTAGTGAGAAAAATAGTAATTAGACCAAAGATGTCTATCCTAATCTACTGTTTAAAAGGATGGATCCATTTCAAATAGGTCCTAGGAACCATCACAGGAAGGAAAGAAAAAACGTTGTAAGATTTCATTCTAAATTCAAGTTAGGGAGAGTATTAAACTTCTTCTGAATAGCCCCAACAGCCAACAGTTAGAAGAAGAAAATTTGGGCTTGACATAAGCATAAACTTTCCACTTTCCAAAGCTGTATAAAAAGGAACAACTGCCTCTTGAATATATTCTGCATTTATCTATTTCCTTCCATTGAAACCACCACTGCACTGGTCCAAGCAGTACAAGTTCTCATTTGGACTATTTATTGCCAGCGCGTCCTAAAGTCACCCATTCATCCAACAAGCCCTTCCTGAGCCTCAACTCTGTGCTAGATGCTACTCTAGACGCTGCAGACTCAAGGAACAGAACAAAAACAGAACTCCTACCCTTACGGAGTTTGCATACTACTCACTGGAAGCAAAAAATGAGTGAGTTATTCCTCAGTATCGGTTCCAGGATCCCCTGAAGATACCAAGAGCCTCCAATGCTTAAGTATGTTACATAAAATGGCTGCACAAGTCCCATATACAAAATGGCTGTTCAAAACCCTACATAAAATGGCTGCACAACTTCCTACATAAAATGGCTGCTCAAGTCCCATATACAAAATGACTGTTCAAAACCCTACACAAAATGGCTGCACAACTTCCTACATAAAATGGCTGCTCAAGTCTCTACATAAAATAGCTGCTCAAGTCTCTATATAAAATGGCTACACAAATCCCATAAATAAAATGGCTGCACAAGTCCCATATACAAAATGGCTGTTCAAGACCCTACATAAAATGGCTACTCAAGTCTCTACATAAAATGGCTGCTCAAGTCCCCTCCATAAAATGGCAGTGGTACAGTCAGCTCTGCGTATCAGTAAATCAAATTTTGAAATTCAGTCCTTGGTTGGTTGAAATCAGATGGGGAATGCAAGGATATGCAGGGCTGACCGTGTAATATACATGATGTTACACAGCATATAGTCTGCATAGCATGACAGACGGTGATAGGTGCTGGATAGAAAAAGCGGTGGGGAGTATGGGGAAGGGAAGCGGGGCTTCAATCGTAAATAGGGTGACTAGTGAAGGGCTCATTGAAAAAGAGATACTAGAGCAAAGACTGGAATGAGATAAGGTACGGAGTTATGCAGACATCTGGAGAAACATTTTAAGCAGAAGGAACATTAAAGGTAAGAATCTTGACGTGGGACATTTGGAACCCTTATGGCAGTAAGTGAAGAGGAACTCAAAAGCCTCTTGATGAAAGTGAAAGAGGAGAGTGAAAAACTTGGCTTAAAGCTCAACATTCAGAAAACGAAGATCATGGCATCCGGTCCCATCACTTCATGGGAAATAGATGGGGAAACAGTGGAAACAGTGGCAGACTTTATTTTGGGGGGCTCCAAAATCACTGCAGATGGTGACTGCAGCCATGAAATTAAAAGACGCTTACTCCTTGGAAGGAAAGTTATGACCAACCTAGATAGCATATTCAAAAGCAGAAACATTACTTTGCCAACAAAGGTCCATCTAGTCAAGGCTATGGTTTTTCCAGTGGTCATGTATGGATGTGAGAGTTGGACTGTGAAGAAGGCTGAGCGCCAAAGAATTGATGCTTTTGAACTGTAGTGTTGGAGAAGACTCTTGAGAGTCCCTTGGACTGCAAGGAGATCCAACCCGTCCATTCTGAAGATCAGCCCTGGGATTTCTTTGGAAGGAATGATGTTAAAGCTGAAACTCCAGTACTTTGGCCACCTCATGCAAAGAGTTGGCTCATTGGAAAAGACTCTGATGCTGGGAGGGATTGGGGGCAGGAGGAGAAGGGGACAACAGAGGATGAGATGGCTGGATGTCATCACTGACTCGATGGATGTGAGTCTCAGTGAACTCCGGGAGTTGGTGATGGACAGGGAGGCCTGGCGTGCTGCGATTCATGGGCTCGCAAAGAGTCAGACACGACTGAGAGACTGAACTGAACTGAACTGAAAGACCATTAAGGCTGGAGTGGAGTGACGGGGGGAGAGAACAGAAGGAATGAGGCCTGAGAGGCAAGGGATAGTTGTAGCTCCTAATGGGACTTTAGCAGGCAATGGCACACTCTGGATTTTAAGGAGGGGGAAGACAATGGAGGGCAGTGGAAATACATGATTGTATTTTGAAAGGGTTACTCAGTCACTGTTTGGAAAATAAATGTCTCCCTGCTTCCAGTCTGATCCTCTATAGTCCATTGTTCACAAAGCAGAAGGAATCTTTTTAAATATTGTAGAAACACTCAGAGAAACAAAACTTGCATCTACACTAAAACCTGTGCCAGACTATTCAGAGCAGCTTTATTTGCAATAGTCCCAAACTGAAAGCAACCAAAATATACGACAACAGGTGAAGAGTTTAACAAATTGTGGGATATTCACTGTGGAGTACTAGTCAGCAACGAAAAGGATCAAACTGATGATACAACAACATAGATGGGTCTCAAGGGCATTAACGTAAGTGAAAAATCTCAGAAGATCACATGTTGCACGATCCCACCCTTTGGAGGAAATGGATGAAGGGTACCTGGGACCTCTCTGCACTATCTTTGGACCTTCCTGTGAATCTGTAATTATTTAAAAATACTAAGCTTATTAATAAGCTTATTCTAAAACGAAAAGTTTAGAATCTATAACTGTCAAAATTAAAAGGTTTTTTTTAAAAGTATTGCAGGAAGTAAATTGTATTTCATTGGAAAACTGCATTGTCTACGTACAGCACACCTTCCCCAGTTATCTGAATCTACTCTTTCATTGTCTTTGAACTATTTTTACAATTTTGAAAGTTTAGATAACTGATAGATACACAAACCTTCCTTCATGGTAGAGGTTCCCTTTCAGCTGTCACCCACATCCCTCGTGGGAAAACCAACTAACATACACAAAATATTTATGCATTCAATTCAGCATTCCTTCTTCCACATCAAATTGTCCTTTGAATACTATGATGGCACTGAGCAAGTTAAATAAAAGCTTTAACATCTGTTCATTTTTATGTATGGGAGTCATGATTTTACCTTTTCTGAAAATTATCTTTTAAAAACATAAATCTGGTCATGTTACTCCCCAGCTTAACTGCCTCCAAACTTCCAAACTGCTTTCGGAATGAAACCAAACATTTCCTCAGATGGATAAGGCCCTGCCCAGCCAGGGCCCAGCCCGCCTCTCGGACCTCATCTCCTCACTCTGCCCTTAGCCAGGACACTGGGACTACTGGCCTTTTTTCCAGCTCTCTGAGAACTTCAAGCCTGTTCCTGCCTAATGGCTCCACAACTATTGTCCCTCAGCCTAGACTGCTCTTCTCATCAGTTCAGTTCAGTTCAGTCGCTCAGTCGTGTCTGACTCTTTGCAACCCCATGGGCTGCAGCATGCCAGGCTTCCCTGTCCATCACCAACTCTCAGATTTTACTCAGACTCATGTCCATCGAGTCAGTGAAGGCATCCAACCATCTCATCCTCTGTCGTCCCCTTTTCCTCCCGCCTTCAATCTTTCCCAGCATTGGGGTCTTTTCAGATGAGTCAGTTCTTTGCATCAGGTGGCCAAAGTATTGGAGTTTCAACTTCAGCATCAGTCCTTCCAATGAATATTCAGGACTGATTTCCTTTAGACTCTTCTGATGGATGGCTCTTTTTTAGGAGTAACTCTCAACTGGGTGGTTCCACCTCAAACAACTCTTCTCAGTCACCCTATCAAAAGTAACATCCCCATGCTGTTTTTTTAATCATAATTATTTCTATCTGAAATAATAATAATAGTGTTATTATGCATTATATATTATTTAACATTTTAAATATTATATAAGCATAATAATTTATTTTTATAAATATATTTGTTATATAAATATATTAATATCATTCAGCTAGCTACTTGATTATTTACTACCTGCCCACCCCAATTCTATCATAATAGGATCTTGATATTTGGCTCCACTATATCCAGAGCTTACCAGGTGGTGCTATTGGTAAAGAACCTACCTCCAAACTCAGGAGACTTAAGACATGTGAGTTTGATCCCTGGGTCAGGAGAATCCCCTAGAGAAGGGAAAGGCAACCCACTCCAGTATTCTTGCCTGGGAAATCCCATGGACAGAGAAGCCTGGAGGGCTACAGTCCATGTGGTTTCAACCAAAGCCACTTAGCCTGCGTATTGTCCACTGCCTAGAAAGATCCCAGGCACATAGTAGGCACTCAATAAATATTTGTTGAATAAATCTCTGGGTGAATGATGCTCCTAGAAGTAGTGAAGTCCTCATCACTGGAGGTATTTAAGCATGGTTTATACAACCACTTGACAGGGTCTTAGTAAAACTATGGGCATAGACTCAATCACAAGAATAAAAGACCATTTTGGTCCCTCTAGGACTGTGAGCTTATGATTCCGTGGCTACCATGCCCTTTCTACTATGCAAATGGGAAAAGTAAAGGAGTATTCCTCAGTCATTTTCCACAGAGTGATAGTACGCACACCCCTGTTCCTGCTGCAATATCATCTCAGCATTAAAATGTTGAAGCTAATCAGACATTTAATTTCAAAGTGGAAGGTCATTATCTTGTCACAAAATTTTATTCCAATTACTTTTTTTTTCTATTATACGAAATGAATTAAAAGTAGCACAAAACATTGGGAGATCAAACAGTCAATCAGAAGCTCATTAAATATCATTGAAATTGGTGCAATAAAAAGCATTTCCCATGGCTGACTTATTATTTAAAAGCTATATTCTGGATGGCTCAAGGAATTGACATGCTGCCAATCAAAAAATCACCCTATCCATAAATAGCCACTTGGCTTTTTAAAAGTTCATTATCTTTTTTTTTTAAGTAAGAGTAAATATATAACAAGATTTAAAGCATGGGTGTAATTACCATCCTGTCAGCCCCTTAGACCCTAAAGAAAGGATATCAGCAAAATCACTGGTAATTTGGACTAAAATTTACAGTAAGATGCTTACAAAAGTGCTGCCAGTGATTTTATAAACACCTCAATATATTACATTTATATACAGTACTCAGGTATGTACAACCCCAGGCGGGGAACAGTGGTCACTTACAATTTTAAAATTGAGTTCAACTCCACACTTGGGAGTAAATGCCCATTTCATTTTCTAAAACGTGATTATTAAGCACTTCATTTTTCAATGGATCCAGATATAGGTGACTGCTAGCATGTGGACCTAAAAGCTGGTCATTTAAAAAATTCTAATATTTTTCCTCTAGGGTTTCTTCTTATTTTTTTAGCTAAACCACTAATTTTACCATTCAGTATTACAGAAACATCCACTTTTCAACATACAGAATGGCAGATCCTTTTCATTGGTAAACCATAACAACACAAGTACTGTTCCCAGTCTCTTAAGGTGCTTAAGTGGTGAGGCTGATACAAATTAAAAATATATAAGAGAAGAAAAAGCTCCCAGGTATAGGAAATTATTTCTTCAGTAGTAGAACTGATGAATTTCTCCCCTCTAACCACCCCCTACCTACTCACACTGGCACCACCCAATTTCCTTTCAAAAGCCAGGACTTATTGGCAAATTATCTGGGAGTAAAGTGGGAGGAAAACATTTCAATGCAAAATTCAGAACTGCTTTATAGAAAGAAAAGTGTGGGGAGGTTTGTTATCATTTATTTCCTCCAGTGTATCATTCAATTTCAGCTGTCTCACCTCTGAGAAGAAGCTCCCCCATTTTTCACTTATGTGCCTAAGAAACATCTCCCTGGCATCTCATTCTCTTTCCCTGTCTTTCACCAGCATTTCATTATTTCTTAACTGTCCCTCTCATGCTTGTCTCCCTTTTTCTTACTGATCCACGTGTCCTCATTTAGCAGTTTTCAGAAGCCAGGGAGAAACGTTGCAAATAATGTTAAATATGATTAATATCTTGAATTCCTTGAAATATGACATGCATGAGTTACAATGAAACCTCTTTTATTTCCCCATGAAATGCTTTTGCATAATGAGAAAGAAAATGTCCTCTATGCCCTAATCAGCCCTGACAGTTCCTGGACTCCCAAATACTTTTATTTATGGCATTATTTATTTCATCTCTAATAAATGGAGGGGAGAAAACCGCAGCAGGATCTGAGGAGGCCGCAGGAGAGAGGGAGACTATGGAGGGTGGAGGAACGCAGAAGCTGATCCTGCAAAGAGAGAGGTTTCCAGAGGAAGGGAAGTCTGGCGAATGAGAGACCAAGGTCCTCAGCCCGGAGAAGAAGAAAATAGGTCACTCTTCCAAGACTAAAAGGAAACTAACTTCACAGTGGAGAGATGACAGTCACACATCAAGGAGGAGACATACCCAGAATTCTAACCTGGAGAGTGAAGATTGAAGGCTAGAAACCAAACCTGGGAGGGAGTTGCTGATATTGGAATTACCTAGGGGAGGGGAGATTTGTTCCCAAAGTGGCTGGGAGAAGCCAGGGCCGTCCTCTAGATTTGAAGACATCTCTAGCCCATGAGATCCTTCTCTGAAACACAGAGGCGCTTCCCTCATTCAAACAACTACTGAAATTGTGTGTCGTCCAGAAACCCTGCCCTGGTGGCCCCAGACACAGTGAGGAGCTGCCTGGGCAACGCAGAGAGCCAGAGCTTTTGGGCAATCTTGGTCCAACAAGGGCACGCGCGTGCACACACACACACACACACACACACACACACACACACCCCAAATGATATTGTTGCGAGTATCTAATCACCATCCCCAAAGGGGGTATCAGGTCATATTTTTTCCCCTAAATTGCAGTCTACCTGCTACAAGAAGTGAGAATTTGCATATCTGGGTACATCTGTGTAACTCAGCCACACACTTGAGTATCTGACTATGGGCAATTTCCTCAAAGAGCCTCAGTTTTCTCATCTGTAGAATGGGGAAACGTATTCTCTTATGCCCTCTCATAGGAATCTAATGAAATAATGTAAAAGTCTGATGCTTAGTGTGCTCTTATGACAACATGAACTCGAAGGCCATGAGCTGGATATAGACAAAAGCCCCTGGGCGCGCAAACAACTCGCAGCAACCTGGGTCAAGCCTTCAAGATGTTCTTGAAGGCTGGCGCAGCAATTTCCCATAGGCAGAAGAACGCGGTGTATTATCTTCCCAAGGTACACACGCACTCCAGCTACCCCAACCCCGCCCCGCCCCAACTACTCCCAGCTGGGTGCAACCCGAGAGTTTGGGGTCGTGCAGGGGTCGCCAAGAGCTCCTTCCTAAAACCGGGCCCCGCCCATAACAGCAGGAGCCTCAAGTGCACGGGGCTCCAAAGTCTCGTCCCGGCCAGAACCTCGCGCTGTTACCAGGACGCCCTCGGGGTCCCGGCTCTTTCCTTCCCTTCCCCCGTCGGAGGCGCACACCAGGCTCGGCGACCACGCGGGCGGCAGCGGCGGCAGCAGGCTCCGCCCCCGCCCCCATTATCATTAGCAGATATTACCCTAAACACTTGCTCTTTACCTCCTTTCTCCCTCCAGGCATTGGCGAGGCAGCCTGTCAATCAGGGCTCGGGCGGCAGCCCCCCGCGCAGGGGTTCGGCGATGCCAGGCTTCGCGACAGGCGGCGGCGGTGACGGCGGCCGCGGCACAGACACCCACCCTCCCACACGCGCGCACCCGGGCAGAGCCGGCGGGCGGGCGGCAGCGGCATCTTCGGAGCCCGGCGCCGGGCGCCGAGGGGGCGTGCGGCCGGGAAGCGGCCGGGAGGCGCAGGATGGAGGAAGAGATGCAGCCGGCAGAGGAGGGGCCCAGCGTCCCCAAAATCTACAAGCAGCGCGGCCCCTACAGCGTCCTCAAGACGTTCCCCGGCAAGAGGCCAGCGCTGGCCAAGCGCTACGAGCGACCCACCCTGGTGGAGCTGCCGCACGTGCGGCCGCCCCCGCCGCCCTTCGCCCCGCACGCCGTGGTCTCCATCAGCAGCAGCGAGCCGCCGCCGCCGCCGCCGCAGCAGCAGCAGTTCCAGGCGCAGGGATCTTTCCCCCCCGGGCCCGGCCGGGCCAACGCCGCCGCGTCGTCGTCGTCTCCGTCCGGCACCCCCGCCGCGTCCCAGGGCCACCTGAGGACTACGGCGGCGCCGCCCGCGGCCGCCGCCGCCGCGTCATCATCCTCCTCGTTCGCCGCCGTCGTCAGGTACGGGTCGAGCCCGGCGGCCTCCGCGGGCAGCAGCAGCACGGGCGGCGACGGCGCCAGTCTGGAGCTCAGCGCAGGTACCAACTCTCGGGCGCAACTTTCCGTCCCGCCACGGCCGGGGAGAGGGGTGGGGCCCCGGGAAGGAGAAGCCCAGGGACCGCGGAGAGCCTGCGGCGCGCTGGGCCCAGCGGGAGGGCCGCGAGGGGAGCGCGGGGGTGGGCAGGGGGCGCGCACACCGGCTGAGGGAGGATTCGGACCTCCGAGCGCATTCCGGAGGCCTCCACGCGCTGGCGGCAACTTCTGGCGCTTCCCGGCCGCCGCCGCCGCCGCGTCCCGGGCTTCCGACGGCGCGCGCGCGCCTCTTAACAGGTGTCTCCGGCGCTCGCCTCCCGCTCGGCGCCCGGGGAACGCGGCGGTGGCGATGGGCGACCTGGCTGGTGGCGGGGGGAGCCGGGGGCCGCGCGCGAGCTGGGAGTGGGGGCGGGACACCCTCGGGTGGCAGCGGCGGCCGCTCCGGGAGAAGCTGGCGCTCTCCGGCGACTCTCGGGGAAGCCCTCCCTTTCTTCTCTGCGGCTTCACTTTTTCCTTCTACTTCTTCCCTTTATCTCTCTCTCTCCCCCCTCCATTTGCTTTTTCTCCTCTTTCCTTCTCGTTTGCTTTCTGATTCTCCCTCGCTCTGTCGCGGTCACTCAGCGGGCCCTAGGGCAGTTTCGTTTTTTCTGTGTGGGCGCGCGCGGTCTCTGCCTGCCCCTTTTCCCCCCAACCCCAGGGTCCCCAGCGGGTGGCTGTAAGACGCGGGGCTCCCCCCGCAGCAGTCACGCGGGTGGGGCGGGCGGCCGCGACTTCAGGGACGGAGACTCCTGCCCCTCCCCCAGTACCGAGAACCCCGGGCGCTCCAGGTCCCGCCGCCCTCCCCGCACCGGGTGGGCGCTGCTGCACGCCGGGATCCCGCGCCTCTCGAGCTTTCTGGGCCCGGGCCCCTCAGAAATGCCTTTCGGGGAGCGCTCACCCCGGGTACGAGACTTCTGGTAGAAGCCGGTCCTCCTGCCCAGCTGCGGGGAGGGAGGCGGGCTGATGGAGAGGCCGCAGCCTGGGGCCTGCGCCCAAGGGTGCTTTCTGCTCCCTGAGGACGCGCAGCCCCGTTTATCCCGCTCCTCGGAACTAAAAAGTTCCTGCTCAGGCCTTTTACGGCACTTTGGAGCCCTCCGAATCCTGCATATAAGTGAATCCAAAGGGTTTTTTTTTTCCCTAATGAAAATAGGAGCATTGTCTTGAAATGAGTTATAGAAGCCTAAGCTCATGTTCTGTTGTTTGTCAATATTTTGACACATGAAGGATTGGTTTTGAGAAAGAAAATCTAATTACAGGTTATAGTGAAGACTTGTCCTGTCACATCCCTCACTGATTTGGAGAGGTTCTTGTGTGGATGTCCTCACTGTTTGCAAGAGGTGGTTTTTTTTCCCTGTGTTTATATTCTGTTGTACTTTTGTATTCGTTGTTAGGCTATCTACTTTTATTTTTCTAGTGTTTTCCCGCTTTCTTAGGTTTGTGTGCTTTCTGGGTTTGGGTTCTGATTTTCTTATAAACTACTTCATGGTCATTCCTTGTTAATTTCCTAGCTCTGCTTTCTTGTTCAGAAGTTAGGGTCTTTTTCCCATATTCGGTACTTGGCGTACCCCTTAGCACAACCTCCAAGCCATCGTGTTCATTGGGGGTTTCCCCCTCTTTATCCGCCCACTTCACTCTTTAATCTCGTCTTGCTTTCTCCTTTGAGACTTTGCTGACTGTCTTTCAGTCTTTTACCTTTTTTAAGACCGTGTAAGTCTGCCCCCTTTCATTTCCGTGTTCATCCATAGTTTTAACCTTGCTTTTTCCTGCTGTTTTTCCTGTATTCTGTTTTCTGCACCGTTACTTGCTATCCTTTCCAGGGTCCCTTCTACTCTGGTGGCAGTTTCCCCACTCTTATCCATAAAGAGTTTTTGTTGTTTTGTTTTGTTTTTCCTTCTTACCTTGTTCTGAATGACCTCTCTCAGTGTTTACTCTGATGGCCTGTTAGTCTGTCTCTGTCCCCAGGTGGAAATCATGTCACTGAATCTAAAAGAGTGAAAAGGAGCTTGCTGATGCTCCTCAGATTCCCTGTATTTCTTATTTCCCTTTATTTTCAACATTTCTTCTTATTTTTTTTTAAGAGAGCTCCTGGAGTAGTAAGCTTGATAGCCCCAAGAATAGGATGCCATGTGCTTGTTGAAAAGACAGGAATTGGGTTGTAGGTTTCTTCTTCTCAGTAAGGAAAATCAAATCAGTTCAGTGGCTCAGTCGTGTCCAACTCTTTGTGACCACATGGACTGCAGCACACCAGGCTTCCCTGTCCATCACCAACTCCCGGAGCTTGCTGAAACTCATGTCCATTGAGTTGGTGACGACATCTAACCATCTCATCTTCCCTCCTCCCCTTCTCCTGCCTTCAGTCTTTCCCAGTGTCAGGGTCTTTTCCAGTGAGTCTTGGCAAATGGTCAGGGGCAAAAAAAAAAAAAAGACCTTAGTACTAGACATCATGAATTTTGGTCATAATATTAATCACTGGGGACAAAGCCATCTCTTAATGGGCACAGTGGCATTAGTGGCCCTCAGAAGGACAGGCGCCTGAAGAGTTGATTGGCTCTTTGAGGAACTAGTGGCGCCACTTTGAACCAATGAGCATGTGTGCCCAGACAGCCATGTGAGCATACTTGGTGGAGTGGAAGCAGGGTGGTGATTGGCTTGTTGCACCCTCACTGCAGTGTTACTGCAATGTCTCAGGCCCCCTGGTAAACTGAAAATAATCAAAACATCAATGAGATGAAATAAGTGAAGGATGGAAGAGAGAGAACTGAGTGTCCAGAGTAAATGCTGTGAAAAGATGAAAGGGTTGAAGTGAACCTTATTTGCCATTAAGGGCCATAAACCATTGAGAGGAGACACGTGTTTTAAAATAGATTTTTCAGTGTTCTTATAAAATCTCCTGAAGAGAATAATTTTCCTTAAAAGGGGTAATATACCATGGTTCTAAAAGCATATTTTTCCTCTGTGGGAGGCTTAGAGTTAAAACCCACGTAGATCTTGATATGCAGCCTAAATTTGGCATCAGGAAATGGGAAATTGCATCTTTAAGCAGAGTACAATCAAAAATGAATTACAATAAATCCTATATAATTGCATAGGTCATTCTCTTTAATGAGATTTTATTAACCTGACTGTCAAGCTTTTGAGTCAGGCAGATATTTTATCTTCTTCAACTGATAAAAGTGTCAGCTATAAACCACCATATAAATATTCATAAATCTACACATCTGTGGCAGCCTATCAGCATCATTCTTTTGGACATTAAAAGCATTCTAATTACTTTCTGTCTAGCAGAGCTGAAATGCTGCCTGTTATAGTATGTGCTTGGCAGGCATGATTGCTTTTGTTTGCCATCACAAATAGCAGCATCCTATTTTATATACCGATGGTCCAGAAAATATTCAGGGATTGACTGAGCAGGATGAATATTAGGAAGCACCATCTGGTTTTGATAGCACCGAGTATATTAACTCATCTGTTAATTTTTGACACATCATTGATTTATTTATTTAGAAAAATTGCATCCTGTTTTGCTGTGTTGATGTTTGCCATTAGGGGAAAAAAAAACTGATGGCATTTTTTTTTTTAAGACATACAGTAGTTCATTGATTTAAGAACAGGATGATGCTTCCAGAGATGCTTTCATTTTGTAACTTCTATTTTCTACGCCACAAAGTCCTCCCATAGAAAGAAGTTATATTAATGTTTTAAGAAAATCATCCATTTTGAGCTAGTTGGAAATCCTTTTGGTAGATTGTAATAAATATATGGATACGTGGTAGTATAGGTCACAGAAAATTTTTTCTGCTTCTGCATTTTTAATATTAATATATTTCACCCTTCACTGGGCTAAAATCAAAAGGTTACCACTAATCTTGACTACTGTGATCTCCTTCATAGAAGCAGAATACTCTTGGGGATCTGCTGTGATGGGCAAATTCCATTCAAGGCTTTACTTACAAAGAAGGATGTTAAAGTAGGGAGCCTGTGTTTCATTGCTGAGTTCCCATCCCTCTTCACTTATCAGATTTAGGATGGATTAAACCTCTTAAATTCTGAAGAATTTCTAGAAATGATTTTTTGAATTACAAAAATAATCATGGGTTCATATTCTGGAATCAGACTAGGCACAATTTGCAACATGATGTTATCTCCAGACAGGTTTTACCAAAAAGCAAAATAAATTTGAGAAATTTGGTCATTTTAGAGTGCTTTATGATTGTGATTTTTTTAAAAACATTTTATGATCTTTCATTTTAGAGAAGTTAGGGATAAAGTAGGTTGTGTTAAAGCCTCTCTGTAATCTGTTGACTTTGTACTTCCTTGCTATCACTTGAGTGGAACATTCTGTGACTGGGCGGGGGGGGGGAAGTTCAAAAAATTTAAAATACACGTTCACACTGCTCAATTTAGAATCATGGATCAGTGTGTCATACAACTGTGTTCATATAAAAACAGAACTTTTCTCCATTTCTTAGCAGTAAGGGGCATTACACAATACCTGCATTTCTAATTATATTGTGTCTGGAAAGGTGAAGTATTGCTGGCTGCAATATGTGTTAAGTGGAAAGATTTGCTGTTTTCCACCAAGTATCATAGTAACATTTTTCATCACACTCTTCAATGTATTGACATAAAATACTATTCAAATGTTAGCAGGTACTGAAAAGAAGAAAATTCAGCCTTTTAATGGCTGCAGTGGCTATTTTTACATATATCAGTTCTGAGAACAAATTCTGAATAAAACATTTGGAAAACCTGCAAGCAGGAACTGTTTGGTGGCTATAACTATTCTCTGATGTTCTGAATGCACTTTAATACATTATCTTCATAATATAGCATAATACATAATGACTTTTTCTCAACATATTACGAGTTTATCCTTCAGTTAAGAAAACAAATCATGCTTGTCTATACATCAGATTTTTTTCCACTTAAAATCTATACTGTAATGTGACTTATCAGTATTCAGACAACTGAACTCCTTTTAGGACACTTGACAAATATATTCTAGCTGTTCTTTCTAAGCAATTCTGTTTTCGTCTTTCCTTTCATATTTTGTTTCTTTCATCAGGGTTGTATTAAAGATGTATAGCCTATGAATCGATTAGGACTGTTCTGATTAAAATGCAAACAGTAAGTACAACTTCAGGTCTGAAATGGGATTATAGGATTAAATGAATGAAAACTGCTAATGTGCCAGAATTGAGAATCCCCAATCGATATTGTCCTTTGATTTCACTAATAAAAGAACAAAAACCTGGGAGTGAAAAATGAGAATGCAACATCTTAAACCTCCCCACTTGTATGGTTCAGCTGTTTACTTTCTGATTTATTCAGTTTTGGCCATTGCAAAATATAATACCCAACTATTTGAAGTCTTTCTCCATTACGATTCAGTTCAAATCATGAGCTTGTTTCTTCCTTTCCACCTGGCTGGGGGCAGAGTCATCATGACTTCCAGTGTTTGATGTAGGAAAGATAGTTCCCATATACACATCCCCTTTTCTCCGAAGTAGCAAGCCAACTTTATCTCGGCTGCTACTTGGGTCAAGTTTCACGGCCCATCAGTCAGCTCTAGACGAACACTATACGTGGCATCTCGTTCTTTCGTTAGCACTCAAAGTAATTGTGGTTAAAAAGCAGGCCTGTGCCTAATATTTGTGGGATTCAGGGTGAGGATACAAATGCTGTAAACTAAGATACTATTTTAGGTATAAGAGTCCCCGCATGTATTCAGTAAATACTTCTTGAGATACTGTGCTGGCCCTCAAGCTCGAGTCCACTCATAGAATATACAGTCTCTTAGGTCTCTGCTGAGCTGAAGAGTACTGGACTCTGTGTTCTGACTTGTCATTTTTCCTGAGGGTTTAGGAATGCTAGCATTTTATAGATTTGGGAGATGTGAGGGGTGCTTCCTATATGCTCTGGGCCTTAGATAAATCATTAAATAATTAGAAAAGGAGACTTGAACCCCCTCCCCCTGATATCTTAGTTACTTTAGGAAGACTAGTAAGAAAAAACAAAGAAGAGCATGAAGTACTGCATGGAGGTTTCTGAAGGTTGGTTTTGCTGGTCATTAACCTGGGTTTTCTAGAGAAACCAATTTTCTTAAGTCACAATTATTCTGGTTTGTTGTCCCCAAAGAAACCCTTGAGCATCTCACCATTTTTCACTTTTAAAGGTCTTTTGTTCCTCAGTAAAGATACAGCTACACAACATTTCCAGGGACAACAAGCAACTAGTTGTTGTTTCAGTCACCGAGTCGTGTCCGACTCTCTGAGACGCCGTGGACTGTGGCACGCCAGGCTTCCCTGTCCTTCACCAGCTCCCGCAGCTTGCTCAATCTCACGTCCACTGAGTCAGTAATGCCATCCCACCATCTCATCCTCTGTTGTTCCCTTCTTTTGCTGCTTTCAATCTTACCCAACGTCAGGGTCTTTTCTAACGAGTAGGCTCTTTGCATCAGGTGGCCAAAGTATTGGCGCTTCAGCGTCAGTCCTTCAGTGACGTTATATTTCTATAATAAACAATAGATATTGGCATCTAGAATCTACAGTATTTTGTTTGTTGCCACTATTTTACATAGAGGGGAGAGGAAATAAGAGGCACCCTCATTGCCAAATATAAACCCTAAAAAAATATCTCTCTCTGGGTATTTATAAATTGCCCATTCTGGGTGGTGGTCTACAAAGAGAATGTTGATGTAGCATTTACGTTTAGGGTGAATTTTCAAAACCCTTGGACTGACAACATTGAGTCACATCTTCACAATACTGACTGGGGTGGGGTGCGGGGGCCTTTCCATATTTTTTCTTTTTGAGGTGAACTGATTGCTTTCTATCCGTTTTTTGCTTTCCACTGATTGACAGTTAACATGCTTTGGAATACATTTGTGGAAACTGACTGGCCCTGTCTGTGCGTGCCAGTTAAGAGATTTGGTGGGAGAAGCCCTGAGAAGGGCCTTGTTGCTTTTCAGATGCTACTGCTATAGATCAGGCTAAGGTATCAGATACAGGAAAGGATTGCCAGCCCAGATGGTGGATGACAAAGTGTTGCTTTGGGGCTCCTCCTCATTTGCCTCAGGCCCACTCCTTGTTTTTTCTTAGGTGTTTGTGAGCACTTCACAGACACCTCTCGTTCTTCTCCAGTTTGCATCTGGGAGCAACGTACTCTCAGTGGGGATTGTATCAGCTGATTAATAGCAAGGGCATGAGGGCACTCCAGAAATAGCAGTAATGATTGCTGTAAGCTCCGCTGTCAATGAGGAGTTGAGTCTGCAGGGCTGGCTTGATTCATTAGAGTGAGGATGTTAATGAAGCCAAAGGTGTGAGTCCAGAGCTGTGCAGGCCAGCCAATGCCATTGAGAGGGGGGTCTCTATTCAGTTCCCCAGTCCCATCCAGCCATTTCCCAGAATCGAGTTGGGGTGGCTCATCAGGAGTGACAGGAAGCTGTGCGTCCAGGTACATGTGGATTCACTATGTCACACTGTTGTGCGGCAGAGAGTAGAAGTCCATGTTTCTGACAGTTTCGAATGTTGAACTCCAAGTCGAGGACCCTCTTTGTCCCTTGTCTTGGCTGTGAGTCTCTGATGTGTCTTCTCTTCTGTTTCAGAGAGTCGTATGATCTTGGACGCTTTTGCTCAACAATGCAGCCGAGTCCTTAGCCTCTTAAATTGTGGAGGCAAACTTCTAGACTCCAACCATTCTCAATCCATGATATCTTGTGTGAAGCAGGAAGGCTCAAGTTACACTGAAAGACAGGAACCATGTCCTGTTGGCAAAGGGGTCCACAGTCAGACCTCAGACAATTTAGACATTGAAATGCAATATATGCAAAGGAAACAACAAACTTCTGCATTTTTGAGAGTTTTCACTGACTCCCTGCAAAATTACCTGCTCTCAGGGAGCTTTCCAACTCCAAACACCTCCTCGGTCAGCGAGTACGGCCACCTGGCGGATGTGGATCCTCTGTCAACATCCCCCGTGCACACGCTAGGTGGCTGGACCTCCCCAGCAACATCTGAATCCCATGGTCACCCATCATCATCTACACTGCCTGAGGAGGAGGAAGAGGAGGAAGAGGAAGGCTACTGTCCCCGATGCCAAGAGCTGGAGCAGGAGGTGATTTCACTGCAACAAGAAAATGAAGAGCTCAGAAGAAAGTTAGAGAGCATCCCAGGTACCCTGCCCTGTTACTTAAAAGCCACTTGCTGCCCATTTTCCATTGTCCCATTTGTGTGTGTGTGTGCATGTGTATATGTACGTGTGGTTTCTGTTGTTGTCTGTTGGAACCAGTGATGTAGAAAAGTTGGAAAAGCAGGCATGCGCAGTTTTAGTCTGCCAGCGCCAAACGAATTTCAGGTTGAGCTACTAATCCTGTCCTGTGTTTAAGTCACAGTCCTCTAGGGTATAGACCTGAAGGCCATAGTCCTATTAAAAGATGTCTCCATTGATACAAACATGATCCCAAGGTGTAGTGCAATGAGATTGAAATAGGCCATGTGCTGTGGGCTTGAGTTTTCTTCAAAAAGTGATCCTGTTCCTTTTAAATAGCTTTTGTATCTGTAAAGATTTTGATATATGTGTTTTATCAGTCTGTGATAGAAATTGAAATGAAATGACACCTACAAAGGCAGCACTCAGAGAACAAATTGTCTCTTCTATTCCATTAATCTCTCGCCTTTCTTGTTAAGTTTCAACAGGTGTGGTTTCTTTAGCCTCCAAACTCCCCTTAAAGTTAACAAGCTACTGTGAACTAAAAGGAATAGTTCAAAGATAGGCTAGTTGGTGAAGGCAATGGCATCCCACTCCAGTACTTTTGCCTGGAAAATCCCATGGATGGAGGAGCCTGGTAGGCTGCAGTCCATGGGGTCGCTAAGAGTCGGACACAACTGAGAGACTTCCCTTTCACTTTTCACTTTCATGCATTGGAGAAGGAAATGGCAGCCCACTCCAGTGTTCTTGCCTGGAGAGTCCCAGGGACAGGGGAGCCTGGTGGGCTGCCATCTCTGGGGTCACACAGAGTTGGACATGACTAAAGCGACTTAGCAGTAGCAGTAGGCTAGTCCCAAACCAGTTGTGCTCCTGGCTAAACATGAGGCATTCACTGCCTCTCAGAGACACTAGATTTGCAGAGTAGTAAAGTCATCTTTATGGCAAGATCTTCTGTGGGTTGCAAAGCCATTTTTTCCTTATTTGGGAAGGTTCTGATTTTGTATATAGCTTTGACTTCATTACTACATGTCTGTGGCTTTGCAGAGAGACTGGCACGATATTGTAAATCAACTATACTTCAATTTTTTTCAAAGAATATATAGCAATGCTAAATAAATAAAAGACAGTAAAACCTTTTTTTATGGGAACTCTGGCTGTCCAGTGGTTAGGACTCTGCTTTTATTGCCAAGGATTTGGGTTTAATCCCTTGTCCAGGAACTAAGATCCCAGAAGCTGCAAGGAATGGCCAAAGAAACAAGAGACAATAAAACCTTTGTAATCATGCAGCCCATTGATAAAAAATTTTGAGCATGTATCCACCAGTGTACACATCCATTGATTATTTACCTGCATGTACTACTATACTAATATATTATGTTCAAAGTAAAGCATACATAATACATTTAAAATTTTTAAGGCTGATCCATAAACAGAAGTTATGTTTTTTTCCTCATTCGATGTCTTTGCATCACAAAATTTGGCAGCTTATGTAGAAAGAAGGAAATGTTAACTAAAGTTACCCACTTGTTTATTAGAAGTGCCAAACAAAAAGTCTACTTTGCTCCTGTCCTTTCATTTAAAGCATTTCCTGGATAGTGCTGAGGTTTGGCTCAGAATATCTTGGAGTTAGATTGAGTGCAGTTTGTCCTTCTGGGAGACAAGCAAGAGGTGAAGTAAATCCATTCTTGGTTGTTGCAGTTGAGCTCTGGAGTTAGATGCAAAGTCTTGGCATTGTCCCTGCCAGGCAGACTGATTACAGGAGAGAGACTGGCGGAACCCAGAACAATGCAGTAGAACCAGAGCCCTATTGGTTTCTCCTGGTCAGAGAGATATGGGTGCAGCTAACAGACTGAAATTTTACAGCTTTCACAGTTGTGTGAATTATGATCCATTAACTGTGGGTTTTAATACCAAAAGGGTATGTCACATCTCACTCCCCACTGCTGTTTCATTAGGAGAGAACACGGTGTCCTGGGGTCAGCCAACTGCAGGTTCTTGAATTAGCCATTCAGCACTGTGGGTAGGGGTTTCATGGTGCAAGGATGGGTGACTCGCACGCAGAGTACTGCTGCCCAACTCCTCATCCTGAATCTGTGGCAAGCTGTCTGTCCTTGGTAAACTTACTCAGCCAATGTGGGGTTCACTCCACCTGCTTTTTCCTGAATCTGCACAGGTGCAATGTCTGTGTCAGGAGTAAATCATTGCTGGCCTGCCACTAATCGTCCTTTTCGACTGCCCAGAAAAACAAAAATGCTGCAATTTCTTGAGTCCTCTTGATGGCCAGACATTGAATGACTCTTGCTGAAAGTAGGCTAATGATCCCCACTCTTAGTGTAAACACCTACCACTGCTGCTATAAAGAGTCACCTCCAGGAACTTGAATGATTAGCCATTCTACATAGAGAACCTTGATTGCTTTAATTAGTCCATTTGTTGTTTAGTCACTCAGTTCTGTCTGACTCTTTGTGACCCCATAAACTTCAGTACCCCAGGCTTCCCTGTCCTTCACCACATTCCGGAGCTTGCTCAAACTCATGTCCGTTGAGTCAGTGATGACATCCAACCATCTCATCATCTCTCATCCCCTTCTCCTTCTGCCTTCAGTCTTTCAAGCTTCAGAGTCTTTTCTAATGGGTCAACTCTTGCCCATCAGGTGGCATTCAGTTTCAGCATCAGTCCTTCCAATGAATATTCAGGTTTGATTTCTTTTAGGTTTGACTGGTTTAATCTCCTTGCAGTCCAAGGGATTCTTCAAGAGTCTTCTCCAACACCATAGTTCAAAAGCATCAATTCTTCGGCGCTCAGCTTTCTTTATGGTCCAGCTCTCACATCCGTACATGACTACTAGAAAAATCATACCTTTGACTAGACAGACCTTTGTTGGCAAACTAAAGTCTCTGCTTTTTAATATGCTGTCTAGGTTAGTCATAGCTTTTCTTCCGAGGAACAATCGTCTTTTAATTTTGTGGCTGCAGTCACCATCTTGCAGTGATTTTGAAGCCCAAGAAAATAAAGTTCGTCACTGTTTTCTATTGTTTCCCCATCTATTTGCTGTGAAGTGATGGGACTGTATGCGATGATCTTTGTTTTTTGAATGTTGAATTTTAAGCCAGCCTTTCCACTCTCCTCTTTGACCTTCATCAAAAGGCTCTTTAGTTTCTCTTTGCTTTCTGCCATTAGGGTGGTGTCTTCTGTATATCTGAGATTGTTGCTATTACTCCAGCAATCGTGATTCCAGCTTGTGCTTCATCCAGCCCAGCATTTTGCATGATGTACTCTGCATATAAGTTAAATAAGCAGGGTAACGATATACAGCCTTGATGTACTCCTTTCCCCATTTTGAACCAGTCCGTTGTTACAGGTCTGGTTCTAACTGTTGCTTCTTGAGCTCCATACACGTTACTCAGGAGGCAGGTCAGGTGGTCTGGTATTCCCATCTCTTTCAGAATTTTCCACAGTTTGTTGTGATCCACATAGTCAAAGGCTTTAGCATAGTCAGTGAAGCAGAAGTAGATGTTTTTCTGGAATTCTCTGCAATTTGATCTCTGGTTCCTCTGCCTTTTCGAAATCCATCTTGAACATCTGGAAGTTCTCAGTTCACGTCATGGTGAAGTCAGACTTGGAGAATTTCGAACATCACTTTGCTGGCGTGTGAGATGAGCACAGTTGTATGGTAGTTTGAACATTCTTTGGCATTGCCTTTGGGTTTTGAATGAAAACTGACCTTTTCCAGTCCTGTGGTCACTGCTGAGTTTTCCATATTTGCTGGCATATTGAGTGCAGCACTTTTAACAGCATCATGTTTTCGACTTGAAATAACTCAGCAGGAATTCCATCACCTACACTAACTTTGTTCGTAATGATGCGATGTAAGGCCCACTTGACTTCACACTCCAGGATGTCTGGCTCTAGGTGAGTGATCATACCATCATGGTTATCTGGGTTTTAAGATCTTTTCTGCATAGTTCTATGTATTCTTGCCACCTCTCCTTAATATCTTCTGCTTCTGTTAGGTCCATACCATTTCTGTCCTTTCTTGTGCCCATCTTTGCATGAAATGTTCCCTTAGTATCTCTGATTTTCTTGAAGAGATCTCTAGTCTTTCCTATTCTATTGTTTTCCTCTCTATTTCTTTGCATTGTTCACTTAGGAAGGCTTCCTTATCTCTCCGTGCCGTTCTTTGGAACTCTGCATTCAGTTGGGTATATGTTGACCTTTCTCCTTTGCCTTTCACTTCTCTTCTTTTCTCAGCTATTTGTAAGGCCTCCTAAGACAGCCATTTTGCCTTTTTGCATTCCTTTTTCTTGGGGATGGTTTTGATCACCACTTCCTGTATAATGTCACAAACCTCCATCCATAGTTCTTCAGGCACTCTGTCTATCAGATCTAGTCCCTTGAATCTATTTGTCACTTCCACTGAATAATCATAAGGGATTTGATTTAGGTCATACTGAAGGAAATCAGTCCTGAATATTCATCGGAAAGACTGATGGTGAAGCTGAAACTCCAGTACTTTGGCCACCTGATGCAAAGAACTGACTGAGTGGAAAAGACCCTGATGCTGGGAAAGATTGAAGGTGGGAGGAGAAGGGGGATGACAGAGGATGAGATGGTTGGATGGCATCATCGAATCAATGGACATGAGTTTGAATAAACTCTGTGAGTTGGCAATGGACAGGGAGGCCTGGCATGCTGCAGTCCATGGGGTCACAAAGAGTCAGACACTTCTGAGTGATTGAACTGAACTGAGTTGAACTGATACCTTAATGGCCTAGTGGTTTTCCCTGCTTTCTTCCATTTAAGTCTGAATTTTTGCAATAAGGAGTTCATGATCTGAGCCACAATCAGCTCCCTATCTTGTTTTTGCTGACTGTATGGAGCGTCTCCATCTGTGGCTGCAAAAAATACAATCAGTCTGATTTCAGTATTGACCATCTGGTGATGCCCATGTGTAGAGTCATCTCTTGTATTGTTGGAAGAGGGTGTTTGCTGTGACCAGTGTGTTCTCTTGACAAAACTCTATTAGCCTTTGCCCTGCTTCATTTTGTTCTCCAAGGCCAAATCTGCCTGTTATTCCAGGTATCTCTTGACTTCCTACTTTTGCATTCCAGTCCCCTATGATGAAAAGGACATCTTTTTTTGGTGTTAGTTCTAGAACGTTTTGTAAGTCATCATAGAAACGTTAACTTCAGCTTTTTTGGCATCAGTGGTTGGGGCACAGACTTGGATTACTGTGATATTGAATGGCTTGCCTTAAAAATGAACAGAGATCATTTTGTCATTCATGAGATTGCACCCAAGTGCTACAGCATTTTAGACTCTTGTTGACTATGAGGGCTACTCCATTTCTTCTAAGGGATTCTTGCCCACAGTAGTAGGTATAATGGTCATTAAATTAAATTTGCCCCTTTAGGTCCATTTTAGTTCACTGATTTGTTAAATGTCGATGAGTTTAGTTGCTTTTAGCCCAGACTGAAACTCAACTATATAGGTAGAAGTCACTTTGTCCATTACGTATAGTGAAAAACAGTGTGAAATGCAGGAAAGACCAGCTATTTTTGATTACTTGACTCATGGATTCATTGCCTAGGGACATGAGTGTTGGGCGTCAGGTTGAAAGTGCCACTTAAGATGAAAACTTGTATCAAAAGGACATCGTTGAGCTCTTGCCCTCACCCCCCAAGCTCCATCTTTGGCTAAACACAAACCAGACTGTAGGTGATCACCCAAGAAACCAGTCTGGCTAGCTGTTCTGAGCTAGTATCCCTTTGGTGTTGGGGGTCAGGGGAATCTGTTATTTTTTACCCATATGAAGAAAAGTGTGGCAGATAATGTCTGGTTTTGCACATAACAAGAGTATTTTGCAAGCAGTAACTTTCCTGTGAGACTTGGGGTCAGTTTTCCCTAAGCGGTGTCCATGCTTCCCAGCAATCACAGTGGGCCTTTGTTATCCTAGAGGCCAGTATATTTCCGTGGAAGGACCTGGGGCTTTCTTTTCGTAGGATCTGCCCTTGTGTCATAGGATCAGTCTTCCTGCAGCCAAGCAGGTGGATGAGTACAAAGAGGAGAGGAGCATGCAGAGTGAGCAGAGGGAGTCGGGTGCAGGACATGATGGGGGCACCTGTCGTGGGTTGCAGGAGGGGCGGAGTTCCTCGGGCACGTCCCTCTCTCCAGAGTCATGCTGTTGAGCAGCTCTGAGATTCCAGTTTCTTCTTGTTTTTCCCCAAAATAAGGCATTCATACCTGGGAGTAGTTCTTGAACTAAGAATTCAAAAGAAATGAGTCTGTTTAGTCTACAGGGGGAAAGTACTTTTAGCTATAAGAGGGGGACAAGAAGGCAACAGCCCTCACCTCAAGGAAAGAGACTGGGAAGAGGTGTTCTTTCCAGCACCACCTGAGACAGCCTTTGTTTATTGTATTATTTGTGAAACATCCAACAAAGTTGTATTGAGTATCAGCTACATGCAAGCGAGGAGCTTCTAGAAAGTACTCTGTAACTTACTTTCCAGAGTTATTTGCAGGTGTAGGTAACTTAACATTTTATCCCAGGAGGTAGCATTAGCACATTTTCTTTTGTATTAGAAGTTACACTTGACATTACACTAGATAACTACATCACACTAGAAATTACAGAGTCTTTGGAAGTTTTTTTTTTTTTTTTTTTTTAAGAAATAGGTTAAAAGAAAAAAGTCACAAAAGGAAGATACTGGGGTCAGGGATACAAAGAGCTGAGAAGTTATTAAAAGAAGAAAAATGATGGGCAGACATCTCAGTGGAGAAGGTATTAAGTTACAGTAGTCACTTTTATTTAGAAAGCTTGCAGTCAGCACTGGTTAAAGGGAACTCATAAAGGAGATGGGTATAAAATACCATATTTCATCTAATTTCAACCTTCATTGAATGTAAGACACACCAATAGTTTATGTTCCATTAAGAAGAAAAAACACTTCAAATCTTAATTGCCCTTTATAATTGTCTTTGAACACCAAGTTTAGAGATTTTAAAATATGATAAAATGTTGGTATTAAAAACATATGGTAATTAAAAAACCACTTCCAACAGTACTGTATACAAAATAGATAACCAACAAGGATCTGCTATGTAGACCCAGGAACTGTGCTCAATATTATGTAATTACCTATATGGGAAAATAATCTGGGAAAAAAATACATACATATATATATATATTCATACATACACACACACACATTTATATGTAACTGAGGGCTTTCCGGGTGGTGCTAGTGGTAAAGAACCTGCCTGCCAATGTAGGACATAAAATTGCAGGTTTGATCCTGGGTCAGGAAGATCTGCTAGAGGACGGTGTGGCAACCCACTCCAGTATTGTCTGGAGAATCCCATGGACAGAGGAGCCTGGCAGGCTACAGTCCATGGGGTCTCAAGAGTCGGACACGACTGAGTGACTTTCACTTTCATGCATATATAACTGAATAACTGTGCTGTACACCTGAAACTAACATGATATTGTTAATCAACTACAATAAAATTTTACAAATAATGGTAACTTCCAAAGTAAAATAACTATGACATTAAAAATACCTTCAAATTTTCTAAGTGCAGATATAGGGAAGGTAGACTTAACTGTTGATATTATTAAAGAACATTCTCCTTTTTTAAATGTACATTTTTTATCATCTCAATTTATCTTTATAAGTCCAAAAATTAATGTTCACATTTTACAGAGCTAGTTTATTACCCTCTTCCACCCTCAAAATATAGTCGATTCTTGTTATTCACTGTATTCTGTGCAGCCTCAGGTCGCAATGTTTTTGTCAACCAATCAATTTATAACCTCATTTTAAGTATATTTTTGTTTAAAGGGGCCTTGTTTAATATATAGTGCTGGTCAGTTGACACTGAAGTCACAGTCCTGTGCCTCACATCTGAACAAAGCTTATCTAATACACGTCTCCCCTGGAAGCGCGTCCCAGCCTCGTGCTCAGGACACTAGACAGCACTTCAGCCCTGCGTTGGGACCCACTTTAGCAGAATCACCAACAGGAAAAGCACGAAAATGAAAAGCATGGCACTAACTAGACCATGAAAAGAACCCTCACTGTCATATGAGAGCTGAAAGAAGCGGGCAGAACGTATCCGTGCTCAGCCTCAGCTGAGAGTGTGTGATCCCAGCAGCTCGGGTTTCTTGGTGACCTGCCAAAGCCCACCAGTGCCAGCAGGAGCACCCCAGGTTCTAATTTGACCATTACAGATTCATGTCAGTGGGTCATGTGCGCTAAGTCACGTCATTCGTGTCCGACTCTGCGGCCTATGGACTGTAGCCCACCAGGCTCCTCTGTCCATGGGATTCTCCAGGCGAGAATACTAGAGTGGGTTGCCAGGCCTTCCTCCAGGGCATCTTCCCGACCCAGAGATCGAACCTGAGTCTCTCATGTCTCCTGCATTGGCAGGTAGGTTCTTTACCACTAGCACCACCTGGGAAGTCCATTAGCGAGTAGGCAAATGTACAGAGTCTGCAAATAATGAGGATCAGTTGTACTAACTCACAAGGCTACACGCTGGAGAACTAGCCTTGAATTACGCAGTCTGATCTTAAGGATATTCTAAGAAGGGTTTAAAAAGATGAATCTGTCAGTTTCTGGATAACTGGTTTTGCAAGAACAAAAAGCCCCTGGAGGGGCTGCAGTGTCTCTGCGCTAGTGCCTGCCGTGCTTGCACTGCCCTCCAGCTCACGCGCACCAGAAGTGCCTGTGGGAGAAGGCTCAGGTCGACTTCCAGTCCTGACAAACACAGTGATCACATTTAATGCGGGCGTTCTAGGGAGAACGAAGAGACACAAATATGTTCTGAGTAAAAAAAATTAGATAAGTGACAGGAACAGAGGAGTAAACAATTGAGTTCTTTGACTTAGGATTTGGTAAAAGTCACACCGCTCTTGCTGTAAGCTGTGAGAGAGACTGTGGGACACAAAAGAGCATGAGCCGAAGACAATGGTTTTAGAGTCAAACCTGGGCTTGGATTCCTGCTCCTGCTACTTGCTAGCAGTGGTTTGGGCAAATTGCTTAACCGTTCTGAGCCTCAGTTTCTGTTTTCTGTAACATGAGGTTAGTAATACCGGAATGCTGAAGCATTAAGTTCATCAAGTAACAACGAAGTGCCTGCAGGATCGTCTAGGAAACACTCCGTACAGAGCAACCTTAAGAGACCAAGAGGGACACTGTCCTGTGCCTGAGAATACAGAAATCTTAAGTGGTTTTCTTAGATTGGTGGTGGTTGTAAAGAGGTGGTAAAGAGGTCAGCGTTCAGTTAGTTACCCGGGTGGGGAACTTCAACTCCATTCATAAGCATCTCTGTTCCTATTTCATGTCAGTCTTCTGTCCTTTGGATTCCACCTCGTATGTGCCCATCGGTATGGAGTCCTCCTCTCTCTCCCCACGGCTTTCATCCACGCCTGACTCAGAACGTGGCCTCTTGCAGTATCTGTTCAATCCCAGGCTCTGCCAGTTGAAACAGCCCACATCACCCTCTGCTGAATGCCTCTTTGCTTCACGTGGTCCACGGAGTAAATTCCAGCACCTGTAGTGTGGCACGGCATGATGTCCTTCACTACCCGCGTCTTCCTGTTCATTTTTGGAGGCTCACCCCTGAGTTCCCACCATGCCCCGAGTGCTCCAACCCCTCTGGACAATTTATGATTCCTAAACCTCCATGCACTTGCTTCTGCGTGCTCAATCACTCAGTCATGTCTGACTCTGCAATGCCATGGACTGTAGCCTGCTAGGCTCCTCTGTGCATGGAATTTTCCAGGCAAGAATACTGAGGTGGGTTGCCATCTCCTACTCCAGGGAATCTTCCTGAACCAGGGATTGAACCCACATCTCCTGCACTGGCAGGCAGATTCTTTACCGCTTGCTTCTGGTCTTCCCTTAACTTCTGCTGTCCCTCCAGTCGAAGGACATACCCTCCCTTTTCCCCACTCGAGGAGCTCCTACTCATCCTTCAGTACCCTAGTCGGGTGGCACTTCCCTAACAGACCCGTCCCCCAGTTCCCAGGCAGAATTGACCACTTTCTATAGCACATCATGCTTGCTTCTCTTGAAGTCAGTAGCAGGGCAAGTTTTTACTCTTTGTCTCTCCTGGTGTCTTGGTACAAGGAGAGGCAGGCCATGTAAGGTTCTTGAGGGCAGAGACTTAAGTCAGAGTCATCCTTGATTTCCAGCCCAGTTTCAGGTATGTTCTGTTATAACATCTATACATATCAGTTAAATTAATCAGAGACAGAACATTTTCATTATCAAGAGAACAGCCATGTGTCTGTAGGCTGAGTAATATTTAAAGCTCACTGTTTATTTCTAGATGTTTACAATTCAGGAACTTATACTCTCCAGAGACAGTGTGACTAGGACAGACACTAGTACAGCACACAGATGGCATGCTTGTCGGGATGGTAAATAATTTCATTCTCCCTATAAAACAGTATGTGCTGGATTTCGAGTAAATGTTTTGAGTCTTTAAAAACAATGATATGGCAGAGTAGATTAAATAATGCAGAATGAACAAGAAGAGAAGCTGATCAAGACGTTAATGCAATGATCTGTCAGGAAAATTAGGTACTTGACACCCAAGCATCCTTAACAAGGGCAAAGAGAGCAGTTTTCTGTGAAGAACCTTACTTAACAAGCCTTTCAGACGATCAGCAGCCAGAGTCGATTCCAGTAGCTAGACCTGAGCTGAGTCTTGTCCTCAGTGCTCCTGGCTTCAGCCCTGCGCCCAGATATCAGCCCGCAGGACCCACTTGCCTTCAGCAGAGCCCCATGGCCGGTAAATGCAGGTGAAATTCCATTTTCTTCCAGAATGTTTGGGTCAACTGGCCTTGCTCAGAGGTTATCACTGCTCCTGAATATTGGGGATGTAGAAATGGGAGAGTCTGCCTCCAAGCTTACACAGGCAACACTGAAGGTCATAGATGGCAAAGGAAGAGGAGATAACAGTTATGTAGACATTCTTTAAACAACTTTGAAGTTATTATGGTCCATGCCCACTGTAGAAATTTTTTTTTAATTGGTCTTTACAAGGATGGTAAAGGATAAAGTTTTTAATTATTTTAAATTAATTTTTAAAATTGATTTTAATTTTAAAATCATTTTTAATTATTGACACTTTGGTTTATTTCTTTCCAATCTCTTCTCTTTGCACATAATTATTTTTTAACACGGTTGAGGTCACACTGAATATTCAGTTTTATAAGCATTTTGTTCTTAAAACATTTTTCTGTAAACATATGTAAAATATGGATAAAGTCGCAAAAGGAGTTTCATTCAAATCCTAATTAGTGGGTGAGTATTTACAACTTTTACTAAAACTTCCAAACTAAATCCAGAATAATACCTCACGCAGGTTGCTTGGCAATGCACTGACATATATACAGTTGCATTGCTGCTACTGAAACCCCTATATTTGGCAATGTACAGAAGAGACAGACACAGAAGTTAAATGGCATCCCAAAGGCCACACAGTTAGTGAAAAGCCAGAACTCAATAGCAAACCTGTTTCCTGTCTCCATTAGCTTCTCAAGTCTTCTACGCTTTTCCTGTAATCGATTCCCGTTGCCAGAAGATCCACTCTGACTCACTGTGGTGTCAGCAAGTGGGTTGGATTGTCTGTTTATGGAACAAGTGGTTGGACTTTTGCTTATGGACTCTAGTAATATGGGAAGTACCGTTTGTCATTCAGTTAGCTTGCCCAGACTCTTCCATGAACTTTGCACACCTGGGCAGAAATGGTATGGTTTAGAAAGTGGAGTTTCTAGCTCTCAGTGACTCAAACTCCCTACTCAGCCATATCCAGGGTAAAAGTGTCCATCAGAACACAGAACTGTTATCCAGTAAGTGCACCCCTGAAGAGGAATTTGGGCGAGATTTGGCAGAATTGTAAATCACAGGATTTAGTTACATCAGGATGGACTTTAAAGTGAGTTAGGCTTTTAATAGAGTGGTAAAATTAGAGATACTTGACAGGTTTTATTGAACTTTGGCTTAGTAAAAGTCCTGCTTCAAACTGAAACACATATGCCTTCTTTTTGTTGACTTTTGTGGTTGTCCCCAAAATGCTTCTTTAATTTGAAGAACATATTCAGATGACTATGCAAGAGTGACCTGTGACACTGATGTGTAAGACAAATCTGTAAGGATGTTATTTAAGAAAGTATTTCTTGGCAAGAAGAAAAATTTCCTAACCTACTTCTACTCATTCACATTCTCCCAAAGGATGTTGATACAGTGATTTCTTATGTTGCAGTGTAATGTCACCTAAAAAAACCCAGAGCTGTTAGCAGGGGATAAAGATGATAACTTCAGTTTGCTCTCTTAAAAAAAAAATGTGAGAAAAAAAGTGAAGAAAGCTCAGTGATAATACTTTAAAATTAAGGTTTAGGTTAAATATTTACTATTTTCTCTAACGTGATGAAAACATTCTAAGAAAACACATAGCCAGGACAGATAATGCCAGTGATCCATGTCAGTTAGGTTATTAACTAATCTACTGAGACCTTTAAAAGCAATTAGTTAATACTCCAGAAAGGGCTCTAATATAAATCTTAAGATGTAAGAATTATTTCTGCAGTGGTACAAAAATATGTCAGGCTCCATATTGGGCTCGTGTGTTCAGTTTTATTGTAATTATTTGATAACTCTATAAGACTATGCCTCAAAAAATATAATACAACAGTTAATGATATACATACTGACTGAATCTGAATTGGACCAGATCAGGTGAGTGTCTGGAGAGAGGATGCGCTACATGGTCAGGCATGTCCATGTCAGGAAGCAGGTCTAAAGTACATGACTTACTGCTTTCCTGAAGAACTAGGGATGAATGGCACTAATAATGAGCATTGTATCATCGATTTTAAATGAGTGAAACATCACAGTCTTCAGTACCTTAATTTTCAAAAGCACCATTGGATGCTCATGTTACAACTTGAATCAGAGAAGACATGTCTGTTCTGTGACTTGTTCAGTGTGCCATCATTATTATTGACCCAAATTCATCTTAGAGCCAGTTTGACTTAAATTGTGCTGAACCCGAAATTTCTCCCCAAACTGTAGCATCTGTTCCATGTTTACAAACTGAAATAACTGCGGATGTCAAATGAAAGAAGATTCTGTTTCCTTTAGAAAATCTTTTTTTTTTAGATGTTTACATCAAAAATCTTTTTAAACCTTAAAAGAAAGCTTTCTATTTTCCCAGCACAGTTCAGCTCATGTGCAATTGTTGCAATTTCTTCCACCCAGTGCCCTGCCAGACTGTCTTAGATTACCTGAAGATGGTGCTCCAGCACCACAACCAGCTCATGATCCCACAGCCAGCTGACCAGCCGACCGAGGTAGGTCTCCAGTGGCAAGGTAAACGGTACACCATGTGGAAGGGCCCTAAGATGAAGCATCTCGGTTTTTAACCACCTATACACCAGAACAGATTGGCTAACAGAAGACCTGGGAGACTCTGAGGTTTATGAGTGAGGATATATCCTGCAGAGAAAGGCCATGCATCATGAAGTACATTCACCTCTGTACTCTGAGGGCGGGAAACAGAAGTTAAATATTGTGGGCAATAGTCTTTTGGCTCAGAGGGACCTGAAATGGGAGAACCCACCTGTCATTCCCTCAGGCAGAGACAGTGTTTGTTCCAAGTCTTCCCACTCTGAAAATCAGCCCCCCTTTGATGCTCCCTCCCTCCCTCAACGATTATCTTTTCTTTCTCCTTCCGTCACCCAAAGCACCCTGCGGCACTTTCATCCTAACACCACAACGCATCCTGCTCCTTGAAGGGTAGGTTCAGGCCTCAGCCCTGTTGCCTGTCATTGAAGGCACTTGCTGAATGGTAACCTCAGTGATCAAACCCTTGAAAGACTGATCTGTCTTCATTTCTCCAGTCTCATTTCCGTTTGCTCTGCCCCCACCCTGCCCTGTCTGTAGTCTGGCTCCACCTCCACTCCTTGTCAGAATGCTCTGAGAGAGCTGCCCCCTCCCCACCCCAGGCTACTCTCCCAGTTGTCCCGTCCAGGGCCCATTTCCCAGCCCTCATCATCCCCAGAGTCTCGCCTCTCCTCCCTGCTGCACCTGCTCTCTTTCTCTAGGCCTTTGTGTCAGAACTCCCTTCTGGTTCCCCTTTCCTTTCTCTTTTTTCCCCTTTCTTTCTCTCTTTATTTTATTTTTGACTGTGCTGGGTCTTCATTGCTGTGCATGGGCTTTCTCCAGTTGAGGCAGGTGGGGACTACTCTTCATTTTGGTGTGTGGGCTTCTCATTGTGGTGGCTTCTCTTGTTGCATCTCCCAGGCTCTAGAGTATAGGCTCAGTAGTTGTGGCTCATGGGTTTGGTTGCTCTGCAGTGTGTTGAATCTTCCCGGACCAGGGGTCGAACCTGTGTCCCCTGGACTGGGAGCACAGAGTCTTAACCCCTGGACCACCAGGGGAGTCCCTGCAGTAGTCATTCAACAGATGTTCATTGCACCTGCTGTGTGACAGACACTGTTCCTCATTAGTATCTGCCTCCCTGTCCCCCAGCCATAACCCTCTGTTGCTTATCTTTGTGGAGGACGTCTTGTTTCACCTGGGAATCGGCAACACCTCAGTCCCCTGTAGCCTGGCTCACGGGATTGGTTGCCTAACCCCCTTGGTCTTACGTCTTTCAGCCTCGCTTTCCTGTCTGCACTGCCACACATGCCAGTCAACCCTCTGTCTCGCCCCTCCTGCCATGAAACAGCAGTCTGGGCTAAGAGGCCCTTAGGAACCTCCGGGCTCCTGCCCGTCTTTTGATCATATGTAGGACACAGCCAAGGGCTGGTTTATGCTCCCAAATACTCATAGTTTAAACCTATGATAGCTTAGTTCTTCCTCTCAGTTGAAGTAACTTGCTCAAGAAACACCAAATAAGATGCAGAACTAAGATTCAGTTCAAACCCAAACTGACTAAATTCAAACCTCAAACGCTGTCCCTCAGTTGCTTTCTATAAAAAGGACACTCAGTCGCACGCCTGCTACTTCGCGGGAGTATGACACTGCGGTGCTGAGTTTCTGTGGGTATAGTCCAGTGACAGTTTCATAGCTGTGTCTGCTGTCTCTTCCTTTCCTGTTGGCTCCTGTACCATTTGCCCTCCTCAGACCTTGTGAACAGAGCACTTTTTAAAATAAAAACCTGTGAGACCCAAACAGTGCCAATTTATAACCTATAGTAAATTTGCAAAGTTGTAAAACTGAATGAGTTTCCCTTCTTTATTTTGTACACCTTAATTACTGGGGAGAAGTACATTAAAACTGAGATCATGGGTTAATTAATTTGTCCTGGACTGTAGAATTTTATGGACAACCAGAACTAAAATAATGGTTGTGTAGGTGCAACTGACTAAACATGGCTTATAAATGTTACAGAAATTCCTATAATTAGTCCCATTGCAGCTATTTAGCCTGGGAATTTTATAGCAGACATAAATTATAAAGGTGAAAAGTAAGAAAAATTTTGAGTTGATAAAATAGTGGCATTTGCAGAAGCTATAATTTGAGGAAACTTGTTTTGCATTATTATTAGTGATTTTTTTTCTGTTTCCACAATTCCACTTTTTTTTAAATTCACTTTTTAATGCTGTTTCACTGAAATGCAACAGCTATCAGATATTAGGTACATTAAACACACAAAAAAAAGACCTTATGGAAATAACCCACCAGCGTCATTTCTAAAAGTACTTAACCACCAGCCAAAAGATGAGGAGACCTGTTTGATCACACTCTTCAAAGTCATTTTTGCATATTTTAATAGATTGAAAAGGAAAGTTACAGGTTATATTTAAATAGTGTTTCCTGTCATTGGATCTTGACACGTTTTAACCTACCTGTTAAAATGCAAGTTATAAATAGCTCCTCTTTCAAAGGTGTTCATTAAACCTCATTGGCTCTTGTTATAGAAAATGCAAATGTAATTTGAAAAGTGCCCGTTTTGAGAGTGAGCAATTACTTGTGCTCTTCAGTACCCGGTTCATTGTCAGCATAGCCACTTGGTTAAAAAGCATGTTTGCCTTTGAAATGGAGATCGCCTGGGCTGCCGGCTGGCCAGCTAAGTAGGTAATGAGAAAATGTTTCGCTTTTCCAGGGAAGCAAGCAGCTGTTGAACAACTATCCTGTCTACATAACGAGCAAACAGTGGGATGAGGCTGTAAATTCTTCAAAGAAAGATGGGAGGCGGCTCCTTCGATACCTCATCAGATTTGTTTTCACTACCGATGAGCTTAAGTACTCATGCGGCCTTGGAAAAAGGAAAAGGTCAGTGCAGTCAGGAGAGACAGGTCCTGAGAGACGCCCTCTGGATCCAGTTAAAGTAACATGCCTCCGAGGTACTGCATCCTTCCGCTCAGTGTCCATCTGTGATCTCATTTCACCGCATTGGCTGTGGCTCCCCGTGCAAGTGTTCAGCCTTGACTGTATTTTGGTTTTTTTCCGCTGAGACTTTGTAGGCTTCATGTAGCCCATCTCTTTGGTATCGAGAAGTTCTTTAAAAATTCTTTGTTTGCTTTAGCGCTTAGTGGCACATAAGCACTGCATAGCACCTCATGTTTCACGCTTTAAATTCAGATTTTCTTTGCTGCCTGGGAAGGCCACCTCCAGGAAAGCTGGAACACTGGGTAAAGCACACAGGAAAAGAAGACAAGGGATTTTAAAATTTACCCCGTTTTCATTTGAAGCCTATGGCACCCTCCCCCAGTCTAGCTACTCTTGTCGAGAATACTTGCCACTGCTCCTTAAATTTATTTAGTTAATTTTCCATAGGCCTAAAGTATTTCTCGCCCAGTCAGATTCTGTTCTAGTTTTTTTAAGTTTCCGTATTTAAAAAATACTGCTCAGATAACACCATGTCATCAGTATTAAGAGCTGATTACTCTAGCTGATGCACACTACAGATAGGCCAGGCAGAGGGTGAGGAGGAAGAGGCCAGATGTAGATGGTTGACCGGGTGGGTGCAGATCAACACAGACAAGTGCAAACGTTACAACGCCAGCGTAGGCTCTGTTCACACCTGAAAAGTCCGTATCAGAGTGTTGACTTGTATACAGTTCAAGAGTGATTTTATTGCTTGGAAGACTTAATAATGATTTACTCCTGATAGGAATCAAAATATTTCCTGGTGAAGAAGTCACAGTGGAAAAACCTGATCACTGATAAGGCCTTCCTCATCAGAAGGACACTCACTCCCGCACCCCTGTCCTGACGCCCACAGTGACTAGGGTGCCTGTGCAGCATTCGTTAGCAACAGAGATCCCCAGAGCCACCCTGAACTTCCGACTGAGCAGGTCTGGGGGGAGGACAGGAGAGGCGCGCATTATTGCACCTCGCAACCTCCCCAGGTGATTGATCCAGGTGGCCCAGACTTGACAGGCCACCTAGAATGAAGATGCCACCATTATGGACAACTTGGCGCAGGTGCGCTGGAGCGCCCCCTGTTGGCCAGTCTAAAAATTCCATTTAGAGTGTCTGGGTGATGGACATTTCCAGTGTCTGTCTTAGCAAACTAGCCACACGTTCCTTTATTCCCCAATATCGTCAGAGCAGACAGAGGTACCAGAGGGGTGGTAAGCTTAGCAGGGGGAGGGGGTCTGCTGAGAGCGTGCTCAGTATGTATTCAGGAATTTGCCGTGCGGCTTGTGAAGAATCAGGATAAGGGGGCTCACTGTCCCTTTCCATAAATCCTTGTTAAACATTTTACATTTTAATGAGCAAGTCTTTGAAACTGAGGGATTAACTTACATCCCAAAGCACTAGTGTTGCTGCCCTGGGAATGCTGCCAGGCCCGCTGGGACACCGATGCAGCCCAGGCTGCCCAATCAGAACATGTACTCTCCAACACAGGAGAGCTGTGCAGGGCGCACAGGCCTCCCCTGCCCATGGGTGGAGAAGGCATAGGCAGGAACTGCTGATGTGTCAGGGCAGCTGGTTAGAGCCCTTGTGTGTGTCCCAAAGGCTGAAATCTTGGGGCCTTCTTTGACCTAAATGGGATTCCCTTCCTGAAGGCTGAGGTGTGATGACTCCCAGGGTGACGTCCTTGTGGTCAGCAAGTGTAGGAGGGCCAAGGAAGTGGCAGATGTTTGGACACTTGAGGGATGGAGAGCAGGGTGCTTCAGGGAGTGAAATCAAATTCTAGGCGGGCGTGTTCCCTGGGGTGGTTTGACTCCAGCAGGAAGAGAGGGGTCAGGGATGTGACAATGCTTCCAGTCTGTGTAACAGAATGACCTCTCCTTTGAGCTTGTAATCATCTGGCACAGTGTTGGAGTAAGTCCTGTCACAGCAGTGGGTGCTAAGGAGGGGGCAGCGTAGGTATCACAGAGCAGCACGTTCTCAGAGTGGCAGGGCTACAGCGCCCTCGACAGTTAGCCTTGATTACTGCTCACAGGCACCTTTCTTTCATTTCTTTATGTTCTATGAGAATGGGGCATCTGGACAGAGGTAGGGGAACTTCTTAAACAGTTACGGAATACTTGTAAACAGTTGAGGTAGGAGACCTGAGAAAGGCAGAGAGGAGGAGAAAACAGAATCCCTGACTTGTGGAGCTCACAGCCTAGCTGGAGGCGATCTGAGGACAGTTATAGTTGGGAATAAGTGTGAACACAAGGAAGATAATAGGGAGAGATCTAGCTATGTGAGCCCTAGTGGTCCCATTTGCTTTCTCTCTGTTCAGCGTTGTAGTGACCATGACCCGGGTTTGAGGATGTAGGTGTCCTTCGGTGTTTCCTAGGCTTGCACCCCACCATCAGCCATCTGGTTCCTGACGATTTTGCAGGATGAGATGCTGAATAAACACAGTTCTCAACCCCAGTGAAGGCCACCGGAGCTGGGACTTCAACAAGATGAACGAGTCTCTCACCTCAGGCATGAAATTGAAGGGAATGCCCCTGTTTATCTGCTAAGATAGACACAGTTCAGTTCATGAGATTTTTCTGGTCCAAGTTCTTAAAAGCATCAGCTTCAAAGGGCAAATAGGATCAGGGTTTCATAAATAAATTTCAGACAAATCCAATCCTATGACCAGAACCGTTGTCTTATAGAGGGAGCAGTGCTGGAGAAGAAATGATGTGTAAACAGCAGTCACCCTGAACTTTGAATCAGCTGTGCAAAAAATAAAAAAACACAGTTTGACTTAGGACCTTTTCCAGAGTGCTCAGTTCAGCTTTCAGATGCCCATGTTATTAATGAAACAGCTGTATGGGAACTCTGCATGTCCCCTGACTGAGAAAACAGGATAGGTTGATCTGAACTCAGCTGGAGGGAGGCCAAGATTGTTTTATTGGAGTCTTAGCTACTCTCTATACACTTATCTCTTCCTAATTGTATCTGGTGAAATTAAATATTTAGAGGAAAACTCATCTAAAAAATATTTGTCAGTACATGTATAGATATCATAATTAGAGACATAAATACAGCCTGTAATAATGTGGAAATCTCTTCTGAACCAAAACTTACGCAGGTTCTTACTGAGATTTTATTTTCTTGCACTTAATCTACAAATTAGTAGCTGGTTAAAGAATACCATACTAATGATACTTGCTGTGCTTCTGGAAAGAGTTAAAAATGTGGGCATGTAACAACAGGGTTTGAACCTAGCATGGTGCAGACCATGCTTCACAAATCAGATTTACCATTCATAGCAAATGTGTCTTAGAGGGATCACTCACATAATTTTTATTTTTGCACGTGAGTAGAAAATGTAGATGGTGTAAGTTTTAAAGTCTAATAAGTGACGTCATCATGGCACTACATCTGATGTCCCATAAAGCTTTCCTTATAGAGCTGCTGTTAAAGTTTAAGCATCCTTCTTGTCATCCACTGCAAAAACCAGCTGTTTCTCTCTCTCTTTTTTTTTTTCTTTTTTACTGTTGTGTATATTCCCACAGAATTCATTAGGATGCACTGTACCTCCAACCCCGACTGGTGGATGCCCTCAGAGGAGCAGATAAACAAAGTGTTCAGCGATGCTGTGGGTCACGCCCGGCAGGGGCGAGCCGTGGGCACTTTCCTGCACAACGGAGGTTCCTTTTATGAAGGGATCGATCACCAGCCTTCCCAGGATGAAGTCTTCAATAAAAATTCCCAGGATGGATCTGGTGATTAGTGGACAAAATCTTTCCACACGAGCAGCCAGTCCTCTCGAGTTCCAATGGTGAATGTTCTGTTACCATCACTTTAGAATCCAAAGCATGTCACTCTGTCAGACTTTACACATCCTAAACCTTAACTCTCTTGACCTACTGCCAAACAGCTCCCAATACAAGTTTGGAAAGTGTATGGAGCCTGCAGAGGTTTTCAGAATACTATATTATACAAAGAAAAAACTACAGTTGATTTCAGTTAGATGGTGAGGGTGAAAAAAGATAGGTGAGTTCTTGTTCGCCTGTCTGATGCCTTCAGGTAAGCTCTGCTTCGTGAGCAGGGCTGGTCCCCATGGAGGTTGGTGTGGTGCTCATGGGAGAAGCTGGAGACGCAGCATTGTCCTGAGGGACACGGAACAGGCATTCTCATTTTAGTTCAGATAAGTTGTCTTTATGTTTTCCAAAGACTTGAATTTATACTTCTCAGCAAAGACATAGGATAGGTGACATTGTATGTTGTGTCTGCATTGACAAGAACCTGTTACTAAAACAGAAACCAGAGATCAGAGGTCACCTCTAGACAATGATGAGTTGGAAGCTAGCTGTTTCTCTCTGTTACTTTTTACCAAAAAATAAAATTTCTACTGTGTTGATAAGGAAGGCACTATATGATCTCTGGAGTTGACGAACAGTAAAAGTTTTCACTGTGTTAGTCAAGAAACATCCAAAGATCCAAAACCATTTTCAAATGCTCAACTTTGTAGGTTCATAGATGCACAATTTCCACAGCCTTAAATCAGGCTCTGTTGACACAATGCCAAAGTGATGGGCTGCACAATGAGAGTTTCAATCAGCTAGTCGTTTGGTGCGCTGAGGACCAAACAAATGGTGAGGCCGATGGTGTTCACTGAATTTGTTCTGGAATTGTACACACACAGTTTCAAGGCCATTCTGACAACTATGCAACAGGCGTGTTTGTAATGTCTCTGAAATTTGAGGGTCTTTTTGTGCTGAGTTGATCTTTAGAATTTGCATAAACCTTGTTTCTCTTTGTCACCAATGGAAATGTTTCACCCCAGTTGTTGTACTTGCTTCCCTCCAGTATTCCCCTGAATTTCTGGCCTTGGCTGAGTTAGCACTGACCTTTCCCACTACTTTACCCAGTTTAATTTGTTGAGCTCAAGTTTGTAGTAATGTCTTTGGAACCATTTCGTGTCAGCAGATGCTCTAGAGATGATAGAATCTGTTTCTGCTTCAGGTGTGGGTAGGAGGGGAGGCTTCCTTTATCACCCTAATCCAGATAACTGCATTCTTTGTAAAGCTTAGGGCTAAATGGGCAGCTTTTATTAAAGGCTGCTGCTGTTTTAGGCTTCACTGGGAATGGAGAGGCTAACGTTAGAGCATTTGTTTAAAAAAAAAAGTCATCATCTCTTTTGATAGGGAAATTGAGAGATGTTATATATGTGGCTGCTTCACAGCCGTAGAGCAAGTGGGTGATTTTATATTCTGGATCTTTCTTAGCCCTTCGTTAGTCACAAACATTGACTGTGTAGTCTTCTGTCAGTCATAAACTCATTGACCTTCATCAGAATTATAAGGTGATATATTAGTATATTATTTGATCCAGCTTCCCCATGTGTCAGATAGCAATAGGATGATTACGTCCAGTAAATTCTTATAATAGCAGATTTTTTCCCCAAAATCTAGACAACAGTACAAACTGGGGAATCTGCAAGTTCATGATGTCTGCATCTTCCTGCCGCTTTGAATGGCTTGACCTCCTGATGCTCTCAGAAAACAAATGGGGTATCAAGTAGGAAGCATGCACTGTTTTCAGAAAAACAAGTGAATATTGCCCTCATTTGAATTCTGTCACTCAACGTGAACTCTAGAACCTGACCTGATGCCCACAGACCACCTCCTTAGTTTTTCTTAGATTTCATTCATTTTAAAAAAGTCTCATTCTTGGATAGCTTCATTTTTAGAAAAGATTTAAACTTTTCTCATTCAATGCTATGTCATCTCACCATACAGATGCTAATTTTTGACAGCTCTTATATACCAATTTTTAAAACGTAATAGTGATTTTCAACATATGGTGCAAGTCTTGCTGGTGTGTGTTTAATGTGGTGACACTTGCCAAAACTGCTTGGCAAAACATGTCAAATAGGATGCTTGAGTCAGAACGCTAGTGGAAATGTCTCTAAACAGCAGTATGTATCATTATGATATATTTTTGTAAACATAGTGATGGCTTCTTTCAGTCATGTAAGTACTGGATAAAAATAACCACTTCACTTGAAATAATGTGGAAAATGCCACCCAGTTGAGGGCCCTCTGCAGTTACTTGAATTATCAGCCAGTGGTTAGACAGTGGAGAATTAATGCTGGACAACATGAAGTGCACAAGTAATAACTCACCAGTACTTGCCTCCTAATTAAAATTCAAAACTATAAAGAGTATATTTACCTGTTAGAGACCACTTTCACCCTCCATGGTGTATTCAGTTGCAGAGAACACTCAGAGGACTTCAGTCATCTAACGACCAGCTCGGTCAGTACGGCTTATTGATAGCACTGAATTACCGTATCTTTGTGGTAAAAGCACCAGATTAAATTTCCTCATGACTGTCCAAAACTGGCTAATAGAAGCACTAGGCTTTCACTGAATCACAGTTCCCCAAATTACAATAAAAAATACATCTGCTAAGATGACTTACTCAAAAGCATGTTCATTGTCAGAATTGGCCCAGTACAAGTAGCCTGATGGGTCTTGCCTGCATTGGAAACTCTTCAGACCCATTCAGAACCACTGACAAAGCTATAGCTTATAGTTCAGAGTCCTGTGTGCAGGTGTTTTGCTAAGCACTTTATGCCTCCTCTCATTTTAATCCTCACAAGCACTCCCTAGGCTGTTATTGTTATCCCATTTTATTGAGCTTATTATTACTCAGCTAGTAAGGGGAAATCTTTGGGTTTAGAAAGTGGAATGACTTGTTCAGTTTTCTCCAATAGTTCCAGTTTTCTCCCGTTCTCAAAACCCATCAACACTTTGGGGATAGATTTGTTGTTTAATCGAAGTAGTGAATAAAATGACTAATTTGTTCACATTTCCATCATAGGGTTCCCAGTACAAAAATGCAGGGATATAAAAGCAAAACTTTGAACTCAGTGAAGTGATGTTCTTTGGGAACAGATAGATGTTAGACGTGGCACTGGACATCATTAGCCAGCATTCATTCACTTTTCACATCAGTTGTATTCGTAGCCTTAGATTTGATGAGTCTGGTTTGGAAGAGAGGGTTCTAACCATGATGTCACTGTGAGAATTGTCGTGAAGGTTTTGTAGGAAAATACAGTAATCTGTTGATCCTTTCCTTTAGTTGTGGCTTTAACACCTCTGGCTGTGTTTGAAGTTTGAAGAGCTTGCCTCGGCCATCAGTGCCTGGCTTTGTTTCTAGGGAACAGGGCATGCCAGGCCGTGAGAGGGGTCCTGAAACCCTGAAGGTCGCTGCTCCAGTCCGACCCTGCCCCATGTAGGCATTGCCTTTGTGTGTGTCTCCTCCCTGGAACTCGTGTAGCAGCCTGACACTGGGGCCAACTTGCCTTTACTCTATTTTCTATGAAGAACACATGTGCAGAAACTGTGACAAATCCATTGATCCTGATATTTTTATTGTTGAAGTCTTGTTGATTCTTTATTAATAATTTCTATTTGATTGTACTGTGTAGAGTTAATACCCACTAGAGATATGTTAATAAAGCTATAAATGCATAGTGTAATACAGGATAGCAAGATTTTTTGTGAACAATTTATATAGAAGAGTAAGTTGTTTTTTAAGTGTTAGGCACATTTCTTTTAGGAACTTAAAATGTTATAAGAGTTTTTTAAACATTCAATATTTTTAATTATAAGCAACATTTGTTACTAGAGCCAGTTATTTCAGGTGTTCTAACTGGAGTATTGATTTTATTACTTCATATACCTCTAGAATGCCACTTGTTCTGTTGGAGATAAAGTTGCACAATAAATGTCAAGTTTATGTTAAGTGTTTTAACTTGCTTTTTGCATCTTTCTCAAATTTATTCAAGACGCTTTTCTGGGTGTTTTTTTCTTTAACAAAACTTTTTTTTTTGCCTTGACACTAGGGCTTTTCTGCATGACTCAGAATGCCAAGAAAATGTTACATGCTTAATACCCATATAAAAGATAGTTATGTCCGGGAACTGACCAGAACTCATCCAAAAAATCCATTTGATCTAGTGAATGAAAGGGACAACCAGTGATGAAGTGAAAGTGACATGTGACCCAAAATTTCTGTCCAGCATTTTCTGCATTCACACTTTAAACATACATGCTTCTATAGTTCCATTGCTCAGAGAGAGGACGAATGCTACAGTTTCTTCTCTTGACCCTTTAACAGTGAAAAGATGTTGATTGTTTATGAACAGTGACCTCATTACAAAAGCAAATTAGCTATGGCTAAATAAGATGGCATGGTGGCTTCCCACTAGTTACTACATAAAATGAATCTAAAATACCAAATACTATTGAACAATGAGACTGAATGTATCATTCATAAGTTAGACCAAGTAAAAACTAATACATTTTTTCATTTAGGGAAAAGGTTTTATTTTTGCATTGCAAGGTGAGTGTCCTAAACAGCAGTTTTGGATGGAAAAGCAATTTAGTCCAAATAATTTGAGTTTGAATTGGAATATAAATTAAAATGAAATTTAAATTATTTTGCTATTCTAAAGCATTGAAACAGGATTATTAAGTCACTTTGGTTTTTAATATTTTGTAGCAGGTCACACAGTAAAAGCTACAAATCAAACAAATGTTAGGAACAAATTCAGCAAGGTTGCAGGAAACAAGATCAGTATATGAAAATCAACTCTTCTATGCACTAGCAACACTCTGAAATTTAAAAAACAATTTTATTTTCAATCATATCAGAAACAAACCCTTAGGAATGAGTTTTTAAAAATAAGTGCCAGACTTGTACTCTGCAAACTACAGTACATTAGTGGAAGAAATTTTAGAAGTTCTGAATAACTGGGAAGATACTGCATGATAGTAAAGTGGAGGAATCAATATTGTTAAGATGGCAGTACTTCCCAGATTGATCTACGAGTCCATTGTAGTTCCTAACCAAATTTCAGGTGACCTCTGCAGAAATTGACCACTTTATCCTAAAGTTCTTATGGAAATGCAGACAATGTTTACATTTGTGGTCAGTTGATTTTTAACAAGGGTGCTAAGATAATAAGGAAAGAATAGCCTTTATGACAGATTATCCTGAGTCAATAGGATATCCACATCCAAAAGAATGAAGTTGGACCCCTACTTTTATACCATGTGCAAAAGGTAATTCAAAATAAATGGAAGAGCTAAAACTACAAAACTCTTGGGAGAAAACAGGAATAAATCTTGGGTTAAGCAATAGTTTTCCTCAATACGACACCAGAAAGTATAACTGATAAAGATAAATTGTACTTCATCAAAGTTAAAACTTTTACATTTCCAAAAGCAACATAAAGAACAAAAAGCCCATAGAATAGAGGAAATACTTAACAAATTATATATCTGATAAAAGACTTGTAGCCAAAATATATAGATCTTTTACAACACAATAATACAACCTTATTAATTAAAGCACAAATAACCTATTTAAAAGTGGGCAAGGGTTCTAAATATACATATCTCCAATGAAGATATATACAAATGGCCGATAAGCACGTGAAAAGGTGCTTAACACCACTTGTCATTAGGAAAATGCAAATTAAACCACAGTGAAATAGCAATGAAAAAGGTAATGTGATAACGTATCAGAATATGGAAAGATGAAATACTCATACACTGCTGGTAAGAATGTAAATGGTGAAAGTCACTTTGAAAAACAATTTGGCAGTTCCTTAAAAAGCTCAATGTCGTTTGACCCATCAATTCCACTAGTGGGTATATACCCAAGAGAACTGAAAAAATATGTCTAAACAAAAACTTGTACATAAATATTCATAAGAGCTTTACTTACAATACCAAAAAGTGAAATCAATTTACATTCATCAGGTGATGAATGGACAAATAAAATGTGATATATCTACAAAACAGAGTGGTGTTCAGTTACCAAAAAGGAGGAAACTACATACTACATCAGTTCAGTCACTCAGTCGTGTCCGACTCTTTGCAACCCCATGAACCGCAGCACGCCAGGCCTCCCTGTCCATTGCCAACTCCCGGAGTTCACTCAGACTCACGTCCATCGAGTCAGTGATGGCCATCCAGCCGTCTCATCCTCTGTCGTCTCCTTCTCCTGCCCTCAATCTTTCCCAGCATCAGATCAGGGTCTTTTCAAATGAGTCAGCTCTTGGCATCAGGGGGCCTAAGTATTGGGAGTTTCAGCTTCAGCATCAGTCCTTCCAATGAACACCCAGAACTGATCTTTAGGACGGACTGGTTGGATCTCCTTGCAGTCCAAGGGACTCTCAAGAGGCTTCTACCAACACCACAGTTCAAAAGCATCAACTCTTCAGCGCTCAGCTTTCTTCACAGTCCAACTCTCACATCCATACATGACCACTGGAAAAACCATAGCCTTGACTAGATGGACCTTTGTTGGCAAAGTAATGTCTCTGCTTTTGAATATGCTGTCTAGGTTGGTCATAACTTTCCTTCCAAGGAGTAAGCGTCTTTTAATTTCATGGCTGCAATCACCATCGGCAGTGATTTTGGAGCCCCAAAAATAAAGTCTGCCACTGTTTCCACTGTTTCCCCATCTATTTGCCATGAAGTGATGGGAACGGATGCCATGATCTTAGTTTTCTGAATGTTGAGCTTTAAGCCAACTTTTTCACTCTCCTCTTTCACTTTCATCAAGAAGCTCTTTAGTTCACTTTCTGACAAGGGTGGTGTCATCTGCATATCTGAGGTTATTGATATTTCTCCCGGCAATCTTGATTCCAGCTTGTGCTTCATCCAGCCCAGCCTTTCTCATGATGTACTCTGCATATAAGTTAAATAAGCAGGGTGACAATATACAGCCTTGACGTACTCCTTTTCCTATTTGGAACCAGTCTATTGTTCCATGTCCAGTTCTAACTGTTGCTTCCTGACCTGCATATAGGTTTCTCAAGAGGCAGATCAGGTGGTCTGGTACTCCCATCTCTTTCAGAATTTTTCAGTTTATTGTGATCCACACAGTCAAAGGCTTTGACATAGTCAATAAAGCAGAAATAGATGTTTTTCTGGAACTCTCTTGCTTTTTTGATGATTCAGCGGCTGTTGGCAATTTGATCTCTGGTTCCTCTCCCTTTTCTAAAACCAGCTTGAACATCTATCTGGAAAGTCACGGTTCACGTATTGCTGAAGCCTGGCTTGGAGAATTTTGAGCATTACTTTACTAGCATGTGAGATAAGTGCAATTATGCGGTAGTTTGAGCATTCTTTGGCATTGCCTTTCTTTGGGATTGGAATGAAAACTGACCTTTTCCAGTCCTGTGCTCACTGCTGAGTTTTCCAAATTTGCTAGCATATTGAGTGCAGCACTTTCACAGCATCATCTTTCAGGATTTGAAATAGCTCAACTGGAACTCCATCACCTCCACTAGCTTTGTTCGTAGTGATGCTTCTTAAGGCCCACTTGACTTCACATTCCAGGATGTCTGGCTCTAGGTCAGTGATCACACCATCATGATTATCTGGGTCATGAAGATCTGTTTTGTACAGTTCTGTGTATTCTTGCCACCTCTTCTTAATATCTTCTGCTTCTCTTAGGTCCATACCATTTTTGTCCTTTGTTGTGCCCATCTTTGCATGAAATGTTCCGTTGGTATCTCTCATTTTCTTGAAGAGATCTTTAGTCTCGCATTCTCTTGTTTTCCTCTATTTCTTTGCCTTGATCGCTGAGGAAGGCTTTCTTATCTCTCCTTGCTATTCTTTGGAACTCTGCATTCAAATGGGTATATCTTTCCTTTTCTCCTTTGCTTTTCACTTCCCTTCTTTTCACAGCTATTTGTAAGGCCTCCTCAGACAGCCATTTTGCTTTTTTGCATTTCTTTTTCTTGGGGATGGTCTTGATTCCTGTCTCCTGTACAATGTCACGAACCTCCATCCATAGTTCATCAGGCACTCTGTCTATCAGATCTAGTCCCTTAAATGTATTTCTCTCTTCCACTGTATAGTCATAAGGGATTTGATTTAGGTCATACCTGAATGGTCTAGTGGTTTTCTCCACTTTCTTCAATTTCAGTCTGAATTTGGCAGTCAGGAGTTCATGATCTGAGTCACAGTCAGCTCCTGGTCTTTTTGCTGACTGTATAGACCTTCTCCATCTTTGGCTGCAAAGAATATAATCAGTCTGATTTCGGTGTTGACCAGCTGGTGATGTCCATGTGTAGAGTCTTCTCTTATGTTGTTGGAAGAGGGTGTTTGCTATGACCAGTGCATTGTCTTGCCAGAACTCTATACCATGGATGAACCCTTTTTAAGTTGATTATACATTCATACAATATATTTACTGAGAGCCTGATTGCCTGGCACTATACAGGTACTGTGTCCCAGGAATGGAATAAATACAGCTGATGGCTAAGTAACTATTTGGAGAAAAACGACCAACACCTGTTATGAGAAAATTCTAAGTTCCACTGAGCAACTCATTTTTGAATATATTTTTTAAAAACCGCATCAGTCATACAAAGAGAAAATACATGTCTGTCTCTGTCACACTAAGATAATTCAATCTGAGCATCTCAGCCAAAGTACATGCCAGTTCAGGGAATTATTCACATATAATTTAATGTACTCCCAAACCCTGGTTGACTCTTTCTCATAATTCCTCCCTCCTCTTAAAGCTGTTTTTTAGGCCTCACATAAGACACCATCTTAGTGATACATACCTGGTGTTTGAACCAGCCTGTCAGGAAATAGATGGCACAGTCGATTTGAGAAGAATTTGATAAAGACACAGTCCAAAGGTTTGAGCAGGTTAGCCTGAAACTACAGTGGGGAGGGGCATCTAGCCCTTGCGTTGGCAGGGTGCTGTCGTCAGCCTGAAGAAGTGAGGTGAGCAGCGGTGGGGCTGGAATTGGGAGTGCCTGCTAGGAGATGTGGTCTCCGTGCGAGGAGACGTGGTCAGACTCCACAAAGCTTGCAGGGAAGGAGCCGGAAGAATCACCACCTGAGCCCCCTCTTTCTCTCTCCCGATGCTCCCCTCTGGCCGAAAGCACCTGGAAAGCAAAGAGCAGTGGAACAGGTGGGAGCCCATGCAGGTCAGCCCCCGGGCGCAGAGCCAAGGTGGAGACGGAGTCAGGGGAAGAAGTTGGTCACAACTGATACAGGAATGAGCTGGAGAATTCAAAGGATCTGTTTGGTTCCCCTTCCCTGAAATCCTGAGAGATGACTTCTTTACATAAATGACATTTTAGTTCTTAATAATTTGAATAGTTACCATATCAAGCCAGTAGTTTAATGCTTTCTCTCATTGTCGTGAATCTTCTTACGGCCTGTGAGGAAAACTTAATAGGATCCCTTGCTCAACAGATGAGTGAACTAATCTTAGAGGCATGGACCCAAGGTCACAGAGCTAGTGGTGGTGGCATGCTGAGGGCAAGGTGCTCATCCAGGCAGTCCAGCTCCAGGTGAGAAACCCAGCTTTCACCCATGCCAGTAAAACTGACCTCTGAAGACCTTCAAGGCTGAAAAAAGAATGGCAACAATAACGCTGATAAAATAGTGGACGTAGAAGTCATTCAGTCGTGTCCAACTCTGCGACCATGTGGACTATGCAGTCCATGGAATTCTCCAAGCCAGAATACTGGAATGGGTAGCCTTTCCCTTCTCCAGGGGATCTTCCCAACGCACGGGATCAAACCCAGGTCTCCCACATTGCAGGCAGATTCTTCACCAGCTGAGCCACAAGGGAAGCCCGTAACTACCTCTTAAGTCTACCCAGCTTTGACTGATCAAGTTATAATTCTTCTGTTCATATGGCCTGAGAAAACTGCTCAAAATCCTAAAAACAAAAAATGCCCCAGTGAATATTGGTGGAATTCCTGGGTCCCAGGTGAGTCTTGTTTCTGATTCAGTCCTAAAGATCCATAGAGATCTTAATGCCTCTGTTAGCAGTCCTCCGTGTTCAGTGATCCTGATGTTTAAAACATATGCTTGCTTCTATAAATGAATGAGTGAAGAGATGATTGATAGATAATAGATAAGGTAGAGTAAGATACATCAAAATAGACTATCTCGAACTTGTTCTGATCCATTGTCAAATTTTAATAAATTAGGTTAAAACATGGGATTGAAATACAACTTTCATTCTCACCTAACAAAAATGTTATGGGCCACAGTGGTTATGATTCCAGGCTTTCACTGTCAAGGGCCGGGATCAATCCTTGGTCAGGAAACCAAGATCCTACAAGTTGTGTGACACAGCCAAAAAAAAAAAAAAAAAAAGTCATGGACCAGATTAGTTTTTATTTTTCTTTTAACTTCTTTACTACTAAAAAATAAAAATTCATCAAGGCACAGTGTATATAAGAATATCACTAATGAAAATGAAATACAGTGAACAATAAACTGTGTGGTTGGATACACACACAGAGAGACCAGAAAATGTATAAATACAGGCTGCTTTTAAAGGCTAAGGTGCACTTCCCAGCAGTAAGTGAGATTTAAAACATTTTTCAGTGTCTGCCAGATTCTAGGAAGAAACGCAGGCCTGTCAAGATGTGAGGAACAGGGGTAGGGAAATGTCTTCTAGCCTGTCTCCTTCTTGGTCCGAATGACAATGATTGTTTTCTCCTTCCTGGCAACACAGAAGCATTTTCAATTCAATTTTTAAAACATAATAATTATGTTTGATTGTGACTTGTGTTATGTTTTCTATTAACACATTGTACTAAATAATTACCCTTTCATTTCTTATGTAATTTCGGGTACTTTTTTTCTGTGACTTCAGAAGAATGTCAAAGTAAAAACTAGTGACATGTGAAATATATGTTAGCTTTAAAATTAGTAAAGATTAGATAATTCTGTCACATTTCCCTTTAAGGATGCTTAATGAGGAAAATCTCATGAATCTACTATGAACCATAAACATATGTTTAATGAAGAAGTGAATAATCCTAATGAAATGTATAAAGGAAGACATTTCTTTGAAGGGTCATTAATAATTGAGAAGTTATGAATAAAACAAATTTAAATACTGTCTAATTCAGCAGGCAATTACTATCACATAGAAAAGTGAGGCCCAGAACATTCTACTAGTAACCTGTTACATTCATGCAGCTATTTGCTAGCAGTGCCTATATGAATATCAAAACTCTTAAGACCCTAGAGCCGTAAAATTTTTACAGCTACTTGTCCAAATTTCTTATCGGCTCTTCCCTTTTTCCCCACGGCTGCCAGGAAGCCCGATGTTAAGTTATATCTCAAGTGCAGCTTCCCTTAGCTCACCTTTTCCAGTCTGCTTATTCTCCACCACTACCGGCCATCAGTTTCTATTCTCGTCTTTGCATTTATCTTTGAAAGTTTATTGTAGCAGTGCTTTATTATTATGAGCTATTTTTACCTGGAAATGGAGGAAGTAGGGATGGTAAGTATGTTAGAATGCTTCCTAGAACATATATTGTCATGTTCAAAAGCTAACCCCAGAAATTAGAAATCTTCACCCCCTTTCTGCCAGCTGCCCCACCCACCCCCCCAGCACTAACAAAAACAATGCAGACTGCTTGTCCCAACTCACCTATCTGGAATCTATTGTCTCAGCCCTTGTGGTCACATCCCTGCCAGGGTTCTCTCCCCTCTTTGTCTGCAATGAGGTTAAGAACCTGGTGGATGACAGAGAAAGACAAATATCATATGATACCTTTTATATATGAAATCTAAAAAAAAAAGGTACAGATGAACTTATTTACAAAACAGAAATAGAGTCACAGGTGTAGAAAACAAACCTACAGTTATGGGGGAAGAAGGGAGGGAGGGGTGAATTGAGAGGCTGAGATTGACATATACACACTGCTGCTGCTGCTGCTGCTAAGTCACTTCAGTCGTGTCCGACTCTGTGTGACCCCAGAGACAGCAGCCACCAGGCTCCCCTGTCGGTAAATTGGGAGGTTGAGATTGACATATACACACTGCTGTCCAAAAAATAGATAACTCACAAAGACCTACTGTATACCACAGGGAACTCTACTCAATACTCTAATGCCCAATACGGGAAAAGAATCTAAAAAAGTGGATATATGTATATGCGCAACTGATTCACTTTGCTGTACAGTGTAAACTAATACAGCTTTTAAATTAACTAAACTTCAATAATTTAAATTGAATCTGGTGGATAAGGAAAAATGAGGAACTTGTCCAGAGGTAAAGACATGTGATGTCCAGGGGACCTGCCCCCTCCTCTCTGGGGCCCTAGTTAGTTAGGAGACTTTGAGCAGAAGCCCCTCTGAACAAGGATCTGTTGTCTGACACAAGTGGGAAGTGGAAGTACCTTAGGGAGTGAGGAGCAGTGGGGGTTTTAAGCTATCAAGGTCTCAAAATTGTCTTGTTACTGCAACATAACTTAGTCTATCTGGACTCACACACACACTACAAGAGTTTAACTGTTAGGGTAAAGACCACTCTGAAAATCATAAAAACTTGGGACTCTCTCCCTAGATACACTCAGAATTTCCAGGCAATTCCAAGGGATTCTTACGCTAAGTTTTATCCATGGTCCCCATGTTAAGAACTCCTCCTAATCTAGAGCCTTCTCCTCAGCTCTGAATCGCTTTTTCCCTGGCAGCTTATCCCACAGCTTTTTTGTTTCTTCCTAGTAGGTGCTGGCTACATTGAAAGGCTTTGCAGTAAAATATGTTGCTGTAAAATATTAAAAGTACTATGCCCAAATTATTAGGCTAGAAAGAGGACATCAGAAAGACAAATGGACGAACCTGTTCCAAACTTGAAGTCTCACTCTTAAGAAAGCACTGCCCTGGGACTTGCCGCACAGTGCTGTGACTACTGAAGCCCACGCACCCAGAGCCTGTGCTGTGTCTCAAGAGAAACCACCTCGACGAGAAGCCCACGCACCGCAACGAGGAGCAGCCCCCGCTCACCACAACTAGAGAGACGCCGACGTGCAGCCAAGAAGCCCTAGCACAGCCAAAAATATTAATATTAATTAATCAATAATAATAAACATCACCTGCACAAAATGAGCAAATGTTATTTTTTTCAAAAAAGCATTGTGCTACAATCCTTATTGAAACAAAGCAGCTTTGCTCCCCAAATACCCTAAAATGAATGCATATACCTTCTCAAAATGATGCCCAGCCTTAATCTGGTGGGTTCTTTAATATTAATACTAAAAACTTTATGGTATACTAATAAAAATATTTATTAGGAAACATTTTCTAAGGATGGTTATTCTGTGCTAGAAACAATCCTTCCCACTTTGTTAAGCAGACAAGCTGCCAATTTATATTGCAAGCAGGCAGGCACTGCAGACTCAGCCACCCACATTATTCCCCCATGTTCCTGCCTCCCCTCCCTCCCCTTCACTCTAATCAGAAAAGCAAATGCAGTTGTTTGAGTGCCTTTACTCTACACCATGATATCTGTTCAGCGAGCAGATGTTCCTTACTGCCTAGGTACTAAGTGTCTAACCAGGAAAATACTTGGGGAGAATGTTTAAAATCGGGTCACTTAAATTTGTTCCCAAAATAAAGCAATTTTTACATACAAGTCATCAGACAATGACCCAGTGTTTTTGTAAAATGTCTTTAAAATCAGTTTCCTTTTTTCCTTTTTTTATTGGAATATAATTGCTTTCCAATGCTGTGTTATTTTCTGCTGTACAATCAAGTGAATCGGCTGTATGTTTCCAAATGTCCCCTCACTCTTGAACCTCCCTCCCACCCCTCATAGCCCCCTCGTAGGTCATCAGAGAGCACCAAGCTGAGCTGCCTGGGCTATAGCGCTGAGCCCCACAGGCTAGCTGTTTCACGTGTGATAGTGGATATTCAGCAATGCTCCTCTCCCAATTTGTCCCTCCCTCCTCTTCCCCTACTGTGTCCACATGTCTGTTCGACACATCTGCGCCTCTGTTCCTGGCCTGCAAATATGTTATCTATATCATTTTTCCAGAGAAGGCAATGGCACCCCACTCCAGTACTCTTGCCTGGAAAATCCCACGGATGGAGGAGCCTGGTGGGCTGCAGTCCATGGGGTCTCGAAGAGTCGGACACGACTGAGCGACTTCACTTCCCTTTTCACTTTCATGCATTGGAGAAGGAAATGGCAACCCACTCCAGTGTTCTTGCCTGGAGAATCCCAGGGACGGGGGAGCCTGCTGGGCTGCCATCTATGGGGTCGCACAGAGTCGGACACGACTGAAGCGACTTAGCAGCAGCAGCAGCATACCATTTTTCTAGATTCCATATATATGCATTAATATACATTATTTTTCTCTTTCTGGCTTACTTCACTCTGTATGACAGACTCTAGGTTCATCCACCTCTCTATAAATGATCCAATTTCATGCCTTTTTATGGCTGAGTAATATTCCATTGTGTGTATGTACCACATCTTTATCCATTTATCTGTCGATGGATATCTAGGTTACTTCCATGTCCTGGCTACAGTAAATAGCACTACAGTGAACACTGAGGTACATGTGTCTTTTGAATTGTGGTTTTCTCCATATATATGCCCAGTAGTGCAATGGCACCCCACTCCAATACTCTTGCCTGGAAAATCCCATGGATGGAGGAACCTGGTGGGCTGCAGTCCATGGGGTCGCTAAGAGTTGGACACGACTGAGCGACTTCACTTTCACTTTTATGCATTGGAGAAGGAAATGGCAACCCAATCTAGTGTTCTTGCCTGGAGAATCCCAGGGACGGGGGAGCCTGGTGGGCTGCTGTCTCTGGAGTCACACAGAGTTGGACACGACTAAAGTGACTTAGCAGCAGCAGCAGTGGGATTGTTGGGTCATATTATTTTTTGTCTCTTCCTGCTCCAGTTCTTATCCAACAACTAACAAAAATTAGTTTTATTTCCATCTTCCTTTTGAGCTATCTGAACACAAACCCTCAATTTTGCTTTACTTTTTTCTTTTTTAAGCATTTATTGAGTCTTCAGTATGTGTAGGCACTGTGCAAGTGGTCGGTCCTGGGCCTGTCCTTGGGTCTCCAGTTCCCTATCACCAGGGAAAGATGGGATCTGAAGGAAAGAGTATTGTGGTCTTTTCAGAGTGATATGGTGCAGCTTTCACACCGACTGCAGCCGGTCACTGGGCTCCAACCGGTGGACTCTGGTTGGAGAGAATCAGAAATAGCCCCAGTGTGATCTGGTCTTGTTGAGACAAGGAAGCGGGCTACTCCCAAAATCACTCCTGCTCAGCTTCCCCCCAGAACACAGCTCAGAATGAACACGGCAGGGTCTAGGTGAGCCCCTTACACTCTATCAGCTACAGCTGATTTTACTGCTCTTTTAAACGCATCCACAGCCATTTTTTAAATGCACTGCTGGAAGTGAAGAGTTTTATTCTAAAGTCCTGTAGTTAAAGCCTGCGTTGTAATGAAAAATTCCTAGCTAATCTTCACTCTTAAAAAACCATCATTCTTTTAGCAGATTGGAAGGAAAATGCTGAATAACTTTGAAAATAATTGCAAGTGACAGCACTTCACATTCAAGAGAATAGAAATATATTCTGTTAGAAATACATCACGTGGCTCCAAGCATGCTGAGGTTGAAATAATTTTTTTGTTAATAAATTATCTTACTTCTAGCTTGGTAGCTAGGATAGTATTAGTATAGTAGTAGTATTACTAAAATATCAACTTTTAGCTTGGTGGCTAGAATAGTAATAGTATAGTAGTAGTATTACAAATAATAGTAGTATTTGTAATAGTTTCAAAGTCTTCAATATATTTGTAAAAGAAGAAAATGCCTATTCCATTGATGACCCTGCAAATAGGTCATCCTATTATCCAATCATGATAACCTGTTGCTCTCATATCATTTATGACATTATTGTGTATATTTGTGTGATTCTCTGTATAAAGTTTGCATGCCTCATCAGACTTCTAATTCTATAATATCAGGAGACATAGTTTGTTCATCTTTTAATATCTTTTACCTACCACAGAATCTTGCATATTTTATGAAGTGCCAAAACATGTTTAATGTGTTAGTGTACTATGCTCATATGTGTGTATTATACATAGATGATGAGCACAGCAAGAAGTTCGTAGAGATTTGAAGAGGTTTGTGAGAAGAGACTTCGGTCATCCTCACCATGGGCAGTGCAGCAGGGCCAGGCAACACTGACACCATCTCATCCCACTCCCTCAGTTGTAGAGAACCTAGGCATATCCCGACCTGCGCTGGAGAGTGAAGACAGACAGGAAACCCCCAAGAAATAATTCTATATAACGTCACTGTAATTTGAAAAGTGAGAATATATTTTAGTTATATAGGCATGCAGAAATGTAAATGTCAATTATATGCACAAATGTTGGAAGACATAGGTTTCGTTGTCCAAATTATTCTGTACACATAGTACCTAGAAGGGATTTCTGGGTGGCACAGTGGTAAAGAACCCTCCTGCCAATGCAAGAGATGCAAGAGACGGGGGGTTTGATCCCTGGGTCGAGAAGATCCCCTGGAGAAGGAAAAGGCAGCCCACTCCAGTATCCTTACCTGGAAAATTCCAGGGACAGGGGAGCGAGCATGAGGGGTTGCAAAGAGTTGGACATGACTGAGCATGCCACACAGTAGCAGCAGGAGCTAGAATGCACACACACACACACACACACCCTGCTACTACTACTACTACAGTACCTTGGCATTAAATAAAGGGCAGAGATCTTGGAAGACAGGGGACCTGAATTGAAATCCCAGCCCCAGGACATCCTGGCTATGTCACTTTGGGCAAGTTATTTAAAGCTAAACGTTAGGTTGCTTATCTGTAAAATACCTTTGCTTATTTGTAAAATATCTGTACAATACCACTTTGAATTAACACAAGAATTAACATCTTACTATTTGATTTTTGCCTCATCTTTTCTTTATTCCTTGTTTAGGATTTACTGAATATTTATTATGTTTCCATTTTATCTCCACTGTTGGCTTATTAGCTGTACCTCTTTGTATGAGGGTTAGCTAATAATGTGTTTTAGCATTGCTAAAACATACTGTCCTTTAGCCTTGCTCAGGCTGCCTGGAAATATAAGTGTAACACTTCATTAAGAGTGTAAGAGTCTTCTATGTCTCTATTCCTGTCCTTTTGTGCTACTGCTGTCATATATTTTAATTCTACATTTTATGGGTTTTGAAACTCAATTCCATTTTGGTCAAAGAATATACTTTGCATGATTCAAATCCCTTTAATTTCATCAACACATGTTTTATGGTGAAGCAGAAGGTCTTTATTGGTAAATAACCTGAGTGAACTTCAAAAGAATGTGCATTTCTGTTTCAGGATGAAAGGTACTACAAATGTCAAATAGGTCCAGGTAGCTGACAGTGTTGTTCACATCTTCTCTATACTTATATATAGAGGACTTTCATCTGTGTCTATTGATTATTGTGAGAGGAGCATTGTGTGCATTTATCTATTTCTCTTCCAGTTCTATCAGTTTTTGCCTCATATATTTTGAAACTCTGTTAGATAATGAGGCTGATTTCTTTAACAAAGAAACCGGAATTTATATCTTAAGGTAAACATTATTCTTCAAATCAGTAATTACCTTGAAAGAACTTGAACTCATTATATAATGACAATATTCATGTTGTTTGTGAGGCTTCTCCTACAAAATGAAATAATGAGCCACAAACGCAAAATAGATTTCATTATACTGCTCCTTATTTATCATCCCCAAACAATGATAACTAGCTTACCCATCCACATTCATAAGTCTTAGATCCAAGTGGTTTTGACAGCTTCACCCGAAATTCCATTTATCCTCAAAAGGTGAAGATATCTATCACTTCATCAGCCTAATTTTACAAACGAGTTACAAATACTAAACTCCCAAGCAGGTGTTCCAAACATATCCTAAAGATGGCAGCATTGTTAGAATAAGACAAGAGTCTCACAAGGGACTATTTTTAAAGGAACATTGACTTGCGCTTTCAGTTCAGTTCAGTTCAGTCGCTCAGTCGTGTCCGACTCTTTGCGACCCCATGAATCGCAGCACACCAGGCCTCCCTGTCCATCACCAACTCCCGGAGTTCACTCAGACCCATGTCCATCGAGTCAGTGATGCCATCCAGCCATCTCATCCTCTGTCATCCCCTTCTCCTCCTTCCCCCAATCCCTCCCAACATCAGAGTCTTTTCCAGTGAGTCAACTCTTCGCATGAGGTGGCCAAAGTACTGGAGTTTCAGCTTCAGCATCAGTCCTTCCAAAGAACACCCAGGGCTGATCTCCTTTAGAATGGACTGGATGGATCTCCTTGCAGTCCAAGGGACTGTCAAGAGTCTTCTCCAACACCACAGTTCAAAACCATCAATTCTTCGGGCCTCAGCTTTCTTCACAGTCCAACTCTCACATCCATACATGACCACAGGAAAAACCATAGCCTTAACTAGATGAACCTTTGTTGGCAAAGTAATGTCTCTGCTTTTTAATATGCTGTCTAGGTTGGTCATAACTTTCCTTCCAAGGAGTAAGCTTCTTTTCGTTTCATGGCTGCAATCACAATCTGCAGTGATTTTGGAGACCCCAAAAATAAAGTTTGACACTGTTTGCACTGTTTCCCCATCTATTTCCATGAAGTAACGTGACCAGATGCCATGATCTTAGTTTTCTGAATGGTGAGCTTTAAGCCAACTTTTTCACTCTCCTCTTTCACTTTCATCAAGAGGCTCTTTAGTTCCTCTTCACTTTCTGCCCTAAGGGTGGTGTCCTCTGCATATCTGAAGTTATTGATATTTCTCCCGGCAATCTTGATTCCGCCTTGTGCTTCTTCCAGCCCAGCATTTCTCATGATGTACTCTGCATAGAAGTCAAATAAGCAGGGTGACAATATACAGCCTTGAAGTACTCCTTTTCCTATTTGGAAACAGTCTGTTGTTCCATGTCCAATTCTAACTGTTGCTTCCTGACCTGCATATTGGTTTCTCTTGCGCTTTAATGTTTATTAAAAATATGTTGACATTGTTTTATGATCATACTTTGGATACAATTCCAGATTAACTCCCAACAATTAATTATGTAAGAAGGCATATGTATTAATTATGTAAGAATTATGTAAGAATATATATGTATTAATTATGTAAGAATGCATATGTAAGAGTTCCAAAGAATAGCAAGGAGAGATAAGAAAGCCTTCCTCAGCGATCAATGCAAAGAATTATTGGAAAACAATAGAATGGCAAAGAGTAGAGATCTCTTCAAGAAAATTAGAGATACCAAGGGAAAATTTCATGCAAAGATGGGCTCAGTAAAGGACAGAAATGGTATGGACCTAATAGAAGCAGAAGATATTAAGAAGAAGTGGCAAGAATACACAGACGAACTATATAGAAAAGATCTTATGACCCAGATAACCACGATGGTGTGATCACTCACCTAGAGCCAGACATCCTAGAATGTGAAGTCAAGTGGGCCTTAGAAAGCATCACTATGAACAAAGCTAGTGGAGGTGATGGAATTCTAGTTCAGCTAATTCAAATCCTGACAGATGACGCTGTGAAAGTGCTGCACTCAATATGCCAGCAAATTTGGAAAACTCAGCAGTGGCCACAGGACTGGAAAAAGTCAGTTTTCATTCCAATCCTAAAGAAAGGCAATGCCAAAGAATGCTCAAACTACCACACAATGGCACTCATCTCACGTGCTAGTAAAGTAATGCTCAAAATTCTCCAAGCCAGGCTTCAGCAATACGTGAACCGTGAACTTCCAGATGTTCAAGCTGGTTTTAGAAAAGGCAGAGGAACTGGAGATCAAATTGCCAACATCCGCTGGATCATTGAAAAAGCAAGAGAGTTCCAGAAAAACATCAATTTTTGCTTTATTGACTATGCCAAAGCCTTTGACTGTGTGGATCACAATAAACTATGGAAAATTCAGAAAGAGAGGGGAATTCCAGACCACCTGACCTGCCTCTTGACCTGTATACAGGTCAGAAAGCAACAGTTAGAACTGGACATGGAACAACAGACTGGTTCCAAATAGGAAAAGGAGTACGTCAAGGCTGTATATTGTCACCCTGCTTATTTGACTTCTATGCAGAGTACATCATGAGAAACGCTAGGCTGGATGAAGCACAAGCTGGAATCAAGATTGCTGGGATAAATATCAATAACCTCAGATATGCAGATGATACTACCCTTATGGCAGAAAGTGAAGAAGAACTAAAGAGCCTTTTGATGACAGTGAAAGAGGAGAGTGAAAAAGTTGGCTTAAAGCTCACCATTCAGAAAATGAAGATCATGGCATCTGGTCACATCACTTCATGGCAAATAGATGGGGAAGCAGTGGAAACAGTGGCTGACTTTATTTTTCTGGGCTCCAAAACCACTGCAGATGGTGATCACAGCCATAAAATTAAAAGAGACTTACTCCTTGTAAGGAAAGTTATGACTAACCTAGACAGCATATTCAAAAGCAGAGATATTACTTTGCCAACAAAGGTCCATCTAGTCAAGGCTGTGGTTTTTCCAAGAGTCATGTATGGATGTGAGAGTTGGATTATAAAGAAAGCTGAGTGCTGAAGAATTGATGTTTTTGAACTCTGGTGTTGGAGAAGACTCTTGAGAGTTCCTTGGTCTGCAAGGAGATCTAACCAGTCCATCCTGGAGGAGATCAGTCCTGGTTGTTCATTGGAGGAACTGATGTTGAAGCTGAAACTCCAATACTTGAGCCACCTGATACCAAGAGCTGACTCATTTGAAAAGATCAATGCAGGAAAGATTGAGGGCAGGAGGAGAAGGGACGACAGAGGATGAGATGGTTGGATGGCATCACCAACTCAATGGACATGGGTTTGGGTGGACTCTGGGAGTTGGTGATGGACAGGAAGGCCGGGAGTACTGCAGTTCATGGGGTCGCAAAGAGTCGGACACGACTGAGTGACTGAACTGAACTGATTCTGCCATTAGAAAAGAAATCCTGCCATTTGCAGCAACATGGATGAACCATGTTCAAGGGCATTATGCTAAGTGGAATAAGTCAGACAGAGAAACACAAATACTATATGCTATCACTTCTAAGTGGAGTCTTAAAAAAAAAAACAAAACCAGAGAGCAGATTGGTGTAGGGGCTGTGAAATGGATGAAATTGGTGAAGGGAGTCAAAAAGTACAATCCTTCCAGTTATAAAAAATGTCAGGAGGATGTAACATGCAGCACAGTGACTATAGTAGAAAGAAGTGTTAGTCGCTCAGTCATGTCCGACTCTTTGAGACCCCATGGACTATACCGGCCAGGCTCCTCTGTCCATGGGATTCTCCAGGCAAGAATACTGGAGTGGCTTGCCATTCCTTTCACCAGGGAATCTTCCCAACCCAGGCATTGAACCCAGGTCTCCCGCATTGTGGGCAGATTCTTTGCCATCTGAGCCACAAGTCGCTAGGGAAGCCCAAGAATACTGGAGTGGGTTGCAATACCCTTTTCCAGGGGATCTTCCTGACCAGGGATCGAACCCCAGTGTCTACATTGCAGGCAGATTCTTTAACATCTGAGCCACCAGGGAAGCCCCAGAGAGGACACTGTGGCTGCATGGCCCGGGAATCAAACCCGTGCCTCTTGCCTGGCAGGCAAGAATTCTACTACTGAACCACCCATGCACCGGTTAACAATTGCGTGTTTGAAAATTGCTAAGAGTAGTTCTTAAAAGTTCTCATTACAAGAAAAAAAGTTTGTAACTATGACTGGTGATGGATGTTAACTAAACTTGCGGTGATCATTTTCAGTGCATAAGCATAGTGACCCATAATCCTGTGCACCTGAAACTTATATGATGTAATATGTCAGTTATACCTCAATAAAATTAAGTAAGTAAATAACCTGTAAGAAAATTGAAGCGCCTTAGTCTGAAAACACTGCCAAGCTTGAGAGGTGCTCCTACTGCAGCACTAAGCCCATCTTCAGGACACAGCAAGGCCTTGGGCTTCAGAGATGTGAAGGTGGAGCTGAGAGGCCTGGGAGGAGCCTTGCAGGCTGGGGCAGGAAAGAAGTCCCAGGCGACAAAGGAAAGAGCTGTGACATCCATTTCATCCCTTCTGGAGGTCTGAACTGTTCCCCATTTGGAATAAACTGAGAATGTTTATACCAAATACAACTGCCTGTAAAATTTTAAACTGCTTCAATCTGAGTTTAACAGCCACCTCTCCCTTCACCTCTTACTAAATCATCTTAAAGCTACATCTAGAATTCAATAGGAAAAATTACAATAAAAATGGGTTTTAGGGTTTTCACAGATTTATTCAATATTTCTACTGAGAACAAATAAATCACAATTCAGAACTCCAGCAAGAAACAATACCTTGAAGCTACACTTATGAGGAAACAAGTTAAATCTACTGAACCACCAGAGACACTCTATCTACCATTGCAAAATAAGCATGAGAGTCTCATCCTTTATGCCTCTCCAGATCCAGCAGAGATGTAGCAGAGTGGAATTCACTCAGTACTGATGGCTAGAGACAGTCTGCGTGAACACTCGAGGAACAGGTTCTCAGGAATGAAAATGCACTCTGATATTCCTGTTAGCATGAGGTTGCATGAGCCCAATTAGAGCTATCAGTTGAAGATCAATACCATATTTTTGTACACATTCCTTTCCTCTTTCCTGAAACACACCACCCCGTGCTCTCTGTCTGACCTCCAAAGGCACAGCCTGGAGGAGGCTTTCCCATCCCTACTGCCCAGGTAGGAATGAGGTGGACAGTGCCTAGTGACACAGGGTGGTCACAAAACATCTGTTGAGTGAATGCAAAAGTTGAAGGCTCGGTTTTTTAAATTTCTCTTTCAGTTTTCCAATTTTATAAGACAATTTCTCTAGGCTTCTCTGACAGAGAAGTATCTGTTTTTACAATAACCCATAGTGAGCTCCAAGACCATGACAGATTATATAAATGAAGAATTAAGCACATGGCCTTCTTGAGTTTGAAATACAACTGTTTTTTAAAATTTATTTTTAAATTGGAGGATAATTGTGTTACAATGTGGTGTTGGTTTCTGCTGTACAACAATGCAAATCAGTCAGAACTATATTTATACCCCCTCCTTCTTGAACCTCCCACCCACCCATCTCACCCTCTAGGTCATCAGAAAGCACCAGGCTGGGCATCCTGTGTTATATAGCACAATATACCCCTATTTTTAGGGCTGGAAGTTCCTATGGGAAAGTTGAAATCTAATGGTATTAAACTCAAGTTTTAAAAATAATTGAAAGAAACCATCTTATCTTCAGCCTTTTCCCTTTAAAATTGTTGGTTCTTATTTCTTTTTGAAAGGGAGTATTAAAGTTAGAATTCTAATTCAGAAATTCTAACATCTTAGTTTTACGATACTCTATGATGTTTTCAATTATATCAGGACAGTTGAAGAATTGTCAGTCCTTTTCAATTATCTTTTTGTTATACTCTATAACATCTTATGGAAAACCTGAACAAGCTTTTTGATCAACCCAATGAAAGACACATTCATCACTGGAAACCTCTAAATGACAAAAAAAGAGAAAAGTCATATTGAACATTGTTACTGCTTAGTGTATGTATTAGGTTGGTGCAAGTTTTGCATTGTTGAAATTTGCCATTTGATATTGGAATACATTCTTAAATAAATATGGTTATGTTATACAACATTTTAATGCACATTTCTTGTTTTATGTTTTCTGCTAGTGAATTATTACTTGCTATTTATTTTACATGTGTTTTAGTTATGGAAATGATGCTAGACAGAAGCAAACTTGAGCAATATTCTTATTCCAGTTCAAAATGTGTCATAAAGCAGCCGAGACAACTTGCAACATCAAGAACTCATTTGGCCCAGGAACCGCTAATGAATGTATAGTGCAGTGGTGGTTCAAGATGTTTTGAAAACAAGATTAGAACCTTGAAGATGAGGAGCTCAATGGCCAGCCATTGGAAGTTGACAACGACCAATCGAGAGCCATCATTGAAGCTGATCCACTTACATGAGAAGTTACCCAAGAACTCAACATCAACCATTTTACGGTCGTTTGGTATTTGAAGCAAATTAGAAAGCTGAAAAAGCTCTTAAAATGGGTACCTCATGTTCAGTTCAGTTCAGTTCACTCACTCAGTCATCTCTGACTCCTTGCAACCCCATGAACCACAGCAGACCAGGCCTCCCTGTCCATCACCAACTCCCAGGGTCTACCCAAACTCATGTCCATTGAGTCGGTGATGCCATCCAACCAGCTCATCCTCTGTCGTCCCCTTCTCCTCCCACCCTCAAACTTTCCCAGAATCAGGGTCTTTTTAAAAGAGTCAGCTCTTCATAACAGGTGGCCAAAGTATTGGAGATTCAGCTTCAACATCAGTCCTTCCAATGAACACCCAGAACTGATCTCCTTTAGGATGGACTGGTTGGATCTCCTTGCTGTCCAAGGGACTCTCAAGAGTCTTCTCCAACACCACAGTTCAAAAGCATCAATTCTTCGGTGCTGTCTAGGTTGGTCATAACGTTCCTTCCAAGGAGTAAGTGTCTTTTAATTTCATGGCTGCGATCACTATCTGCAGTGATTTTGGAGCCCCCAAAAATAAAGTCTGTCATTGTTTCCACTCTTTCCCCATCTATTTGCCATAAAGTGATGGGACCAGATGCCATGATCTTAGTTTTCTGAATGTCGAGCCTTTAAGCCAAATTTTTCACTCTCCACTTTCACTTTCACCAAGAGGCTTTTGAGTTCCTCTTCACTTTCTGCCATAAGGGTGGTGTCATCTGCATATCTGAGGTTATTGATATTTCTCCCGGCAATCTTGATTCCAGCTTGTGCTTCATCCAGCCCAGCCTTTCTCATGATGTACTATGCATATAAGTTAAATAAGCAGTGGGTGACAATATACAGCCTTGACATACTCCTTTTCCTATTTGGAACCAGTCTGTTGTTCCATGTCCAGTTGTAACTGTTGTTTCCTGACCTGCATACAAGTTTCTCAAGAGGCAGGTCAGGTGGTCTGCTATTCCCATCTCTTTCAGAATTTTCCACAGTTTATTGTGATCCACACAGTCAAAGGCTTTGGCATAGTCTATAAAGCAGAAAGATGTTTTTCTGGAACTCTCTTGCTTTTTCCATGATCCAGCAGATGTTGGCAATTTGATCTCCAGTTCCTCTGCCTTTTCTAAAACCAGCTTGAACATCTGGAAGTTCATGGTTCGCGTATTGCTGAAGCCTGGCTTGGAGAATTTTGAGCATTACTTTACTAGCGTGTGAGATGAGTGCAATTGTGCAGTAGTTTGAGTATTCTTTGGAATTGCCTTTCTTTGGGATTGGAATGAAAACTGACCTTTTCCAGTCCTGTGACCACTGCTGAGTTTTCCAAATTTGCTGGCATAATGAGTGCAGCACTTTCACAGCGTCATCTCTCAGGATTTGAAATAGCTCAACTGGAATTCCATCACCTCCACTAGCTTTGTTTGTAGTGATGCTTTCTAAGGCCCACTTGACTTCACATTCCAGGATGTCTGGCTCTAGGTCAGTGATCACACCATCGTGATTATCTGGGCCGTGAAGATCTTTTTTGTACAGTTCTTCTGTGTATTCTTGCCACCTCTTCTTAATATCTTCTGCTTCTGGTAGATCCATACCATTTTTGTCCTTTATTGAGCCCATCTTTGCATGAAAAGTTCCCTTGGTATCTCTAATTTTCTTGAAGAGATCTCTAGTCTTTCCCATTCTCTTGTTTTCCTCTATTTCTTTGCATTGATCGCTGAGGAAGGCTTTCTTATCTCTCCTTGCTGTTCTTTGGAACTCTGCATTCAAATGGGTATATCTTTCCTCTCTCCTTAGCTTTTCGCATCTCTTCTTTCATAACTGTTTGTAAGACCTCTTCAGACAACCATTTTGCCTTTTTGCATTTCATTTTCTTGGGGATGATCTTGTTTCCTGTCTTCTGCGCAATGTCATGAACCTCTGTCCATAGTTCTTCAGGCACTCTGTCTATCAGATCTAATCTCTTTAATCTATTTGTCACTTCTGCTGTATAATCGTAAGGGATTTGATTTAGGTCATACCTGAATGTCTAGTGGTTTTCCCTACTTTCTTCAATTTACATCTGAATTTGGTAATAAGGAGTTCATCATCTGAGCCACAGTCAGCTACCAGTCTTGTTTTTGCTGACTGTATAGAGCTTCTCCATCTTTGGCTGCAAGAATATAATCAATCTGATTTCTATATTGACCATCTGGTGATGTCCATGTGTAGAATCTTTTCTTGTGTTGTTGGAAGAGGGTGTTTGCTATGACCAGCGTGTTCTTTTGGCAAAACTCTTAGTCTTTGCCCTGCTTCATTCTGTACTCCAAGGCCAAATTTGCCTGTTACTCCAGGTGTTTCTTGATTTCCTACTTTTCAGTCCCCTATAATGAAAAGGACATCTTTTGGGGGTGTTAGTTCTAGAAGTTCTTGTAGGTCTTTATAGAACTGTTCAACTTCAACTCTTCAGCATTACTGGTTGGGGCATAGGCTTGGATTACCATGATATTGAATGGTTTGCCTTGGAAATGAACAGAGATCATTCTGTCATTTTTGAGATTGCTTCCAAGTACTGAATTTTGGACTCTCTTGTTGACTATGATGGCTACTGCTTTTTTTCTAAGGGATTCTTGCCCATAGTAGTAGATATAATGGTAAATTCACCCATTCCAGTCCATTTTCATTCACTGATTCCTAAGTTGTCAATGTTCACTCCTGCCATCTTCTGTTGGGCCACTTCCAATTTTCCTTGATTCTTGGACATAACCTTCCAGGTTCCTATGCAATATTGCTCTTTACAGCATTGGACTTTACTTCCATCGCCAGTCGGAGTGTTGTTTTTGCTTTGGCTCCATCCCTTCGTTCTTTCTGGAGTTAGTTCTCCACTGATCTCCAATAGCATATTTGGCATCTACTGACCTGGGGAGTTCATCTTTCAGTGTCCTATCTTTTTGCCTTTTCATACTGTTCATGGGGTTCTCAAGGCAAGAATACTGAAGTGGTTTGCAATTCCCTTCTCCAGTTTTGTCAGAACTCTTCACCATGACCCGTCTGTCTTGGGTGGCCCTACACAGCATGGCTCATAGTTTCATTGAGTTAGACAAGGCTGTGGCCCATGTAATCAGACTGGTTAGTTTTGTGTGATTGTGGTTTTCATTCTGTCCACTCTCTGATGAAGAAGGATAAGAGGCTTATGGAAGCTTCCTGATGGGAGAGACTGACTGAGGGGGAAACTGGGTCTTGTTCTGATGGGCGGGGCCATGCTCTTTAATCCAATTTTCTGTTGAAGGGTGGGGCTGTGTTCTCTCCCTGTTAATTGATCTGAGGCCAAACTATGGTAGAGGTAATGAAGATAATGGTGACCTCCTTCAAAAGGTCCCATGCAGGCAACCCTACACTCAGTGCCCCCAACCCTGCAGCAAGCCACCACTGACCCATGCCTCCACCAGAGACTCCTGGACACTCACAGGCAAGTCTGGATCAGTGGCTTGCGGGGTCACTGCTGCTTTCTCCTGGGTCCTAGTGTGCACAAGGTTCTGTTTGTGCCCTCCAAGAGTCCATTTCCCAGTCCTGTGTAAGGTCTGGTGGCTCTGTGATGGGGTTAATGGTGACCTCCTCCAAGAGGACTTGTGCCACACCCAGGTCTTCTGCACCCACAGCCCCTTCCCCCGCAGCTGTCCACTGATGACCCGTACCTCCTCAGGAGATACCAAACACAGTTCTGTCTCAGCCTCTGTAGGGTCTTTGGGTCCTGATGCACATAGGTATATTTGAGTCCTCTGAAAATTTCTGGCGGGTATGGGGTTTGATTCTAAACACAATCTTTCCCCTTCTACTATCTTAGTGGAGCTTCTCCTTTGCCCCTGGACATGGGATATCTCCTCAAAGTCGCTCCAGTGCCGCCTAGCCACTGCTCCAGCACCTATCGTCTTGCTGGAGCTTCTCTGCCCTGGGGTGTAGGGATCTCCTCACAGTTGCTGCAGTGCCATGCAGCTGCGCTGCGTTGGTCATTTAACTAGACTGTGCGTCTATTTTTTTTTTAATTTTTATACCTCTAGAGATAGCACCATACATGAAATATTAACTTGTCAACATATATTTATTGAATGCCTACGATGCCAATCTAGGTGTCAATCTAGTTTCTGGAGATCCAGCTCTCATGGATGTTACATGTTAGTAGAGATAGACATTAAACAAAATAAAATTGTAGTATGCAGGTAATAAATGCTATTGTCAAAAATAAAACAAGGACAAATTAGAGGTGTGGGGAGAGAAATGGAGAGGGTTTGCTACTTTATAAAGGGTGGTGAGGAAAGGCCTCACCTTTAATCTATGCTTTTTTTATATATTTATTTGGCTGCACCAAGGCTTACTTGCCACTTGCGGAATCTTTGATCTTTGCTGCAGCATGGGCAAACTCGAAGCTGTGGCATGTGGGATCTAGTTCCCTGACCAGGGATTGAACCCCGGCCCCTACATTGGGAGCACAGAGTCTTAGCCAATGGACCACCAGGGAAGTCCCTGTTAAGGTGGCCTTTGAACAGATATCTGAAGAAGCAAAGCAACATACTGTGCAGGCATGTGGTGGAAAGAGTATTTCAGGCAGTACAAAGGCCCTAGGTGGAGAGCATACGTACAGCCGTAGGATGTATAAAAAGCAGAAAGGAGGCCAGTCTAGCTGGAACGGGGGGAAGAAAATAGAAAATGAGGTCTGAGAGATGGTGGAGAAACTCATCATGGAGGACTTGTAAGCTTCATCCGAACAGACTTTGTTAGTCTGTATGAGATGAGAAACTACAGGGAGGGCTTCAAGAAGTGACATGATCTAATATCTTTTCAAAAAAGCACAAGCTGCTGTGTTGAAGCAATGTGAGGGCTAGGATTAGGAGGAAATCACTGAAGAGTCTATTTTGAAAATTCAAGCAAGATATGATGATGGCTGACATGAAGATAATTGAGATGCTGAGAACTAGATTCTAAGTATATTTTGGAGCTAGAGCCCATAGATCTTGCTAAGGGGTTGAATGTTCATTGTATGAAAAATAAAGAGGAGCCAGGCATAAAGCCAAAGTTTAGGGCAACTGAAAGGATGAAGATGTCACTTAATGAGAAGGAAAAGACTGCAAGAGAATTGTTTTGAAGGTGAGACGAAGAAACTGGGAGTTTTCTTTTTTGATATGTTGAATTTGAGATATTAGTGATCTCCCAAATCTCAGTAATGCTCACATTGCAATGGTTATGGGTTGGTTGTCTTTCTGTTCCATGTGCCTTTTTTATTCAGGAAGCCAGATTAAAATAAAACAGCCCCTATCTGGAACATGCCATTCTCAAGAAAGAGGGAAAACAGCTATGGTAGAATCATGCAATAGCTCTTAAAACATCTGCTCAACTAACACAACACTTTAAATCAACTAATCTGCTCAGACATGGCATATACCACTCATGCTCACAATATATTAGCCAAAGCCTGTTGCATGACAAAGCCTGATGTTAATGGAAAGTACTGTAGGTCTTATGGCCATGGGATAATTATTCAACAGGGACGTGTGATGTTCTTTCATAAAGGCAGTGAATAATCAGGACCAATCACCTAATTTACCCAAGTGGAAAGTCAAGCTGGCAAGTGGGTGTATGAACCTAGGGTTCAAGATATAAAATTCAGATTTCAATAAACAGTGGTTTTTGAAGGCATAGAATTGAGTCACCAGTGAATGAGTGTGGCCGGAGAAGAGATGTAACCCTGGGACATGCCAATTGTTGGAGGTAAGGGAAGTGAGGAATAACTTGCAGAAGAGACTGGAAAAGAGGCCACTGAGGTAGGAGGAGAACTCAAGAGAGTGGGGTTCAGAAAGTCAAAGATTCAGCATCACATGTTGCTGGGTAGGTCAAGTCAAATGATCACTTAAGACTGACCATCGTATTTAGTAGTATGGAGGTTTAGGAAGGGGTTAGCAGGAAGAATGAAAATGGGAAAAAAGAAGAGCAGCAAATATAGATGACTCCTTTGAGCTTTTTTCCTGTAAAGGGAAACAGAAAATTGGGAAAGTAGTTGAAGGATTTTTTTGTTTTTAGGAATTCATGAGTATGTGTGTGATTGATGTTTGTTTTAGTTCATTTTCTATGATGGGAGACATAAGAGCATTTTGATAAAAATCCAGAAATTTTGTGAAGATTTCATACATTGTCAAACTTAGCAAGACTGGCCAAAAGTTTGCACCGACTAGCCGGGTTGTGAATGCAAAGGAAAAGTCCTTGAAGGAAATCTTAAGTGCTACTCCAATGAACAGATGAATGATAAGAAAACAAAAGTCTTATTGCTTATATGGAGAGAGTTTAGTAGTCTGGCTGGAAGACAAACAAGCCACAACATTCCTTAAGCCTATTCCAATGCAAGGCCCTACCTAACTCTCTCCAGCTCTGTGAAGGCTGGGAGAGATGAGGCAGCTGCAGAAGAAAAGTTTGAAGCTAGCAAAGGTTGGTTCATGAAGTTTAAGATAAGGAGCCATTTCCATAATATAAAAGTGCTAATATAGAACTTTATATTAGCAAGTGTAATGGAGAAGCTGCAAGTGCTAATGCAGAAGCTGCCACAAGTTATCTAGAAGATCTAGCTCAGATAATAAATGAAGGTGGCTACACTATGTAACAGATTTTCAGTGTTGACAAAGCCTTATATTGGAAGATGCCCTCTAGGACTTTCATAGCTAAAGAGAAGTCAATGCCTGGCTTCAAAGCTTAAAGGGGCAAACTGATTCTTTTGTTAGGAGCTAAGGCAGCTGATGACTTGAAGCCAATGCTCTTTTACCATTCCCCAAATCCTAGGGCCCTTAAAAGTTAGGCTCAATTTACTCTACCTGTGCTCTATGAGTGGAAGAGCAAAGCCTTCAGAAGACAACATATCTGTTGTTGTCACACACAGCTCAAAAAAAAAAAAAATTTCCTTTCAAAATATTGCTCTTGTTCTATGATCCAATGGATTTTGGCAATTTGATCTCTGGTTCTTCCGCCTTTTCTAAATCCAGCTTTTATATCTGAAAGTTCTCAGTTCATGTATTGCTGATGCCTAGTTTGAAGGATTTTGACCATTACTTTTCTAGCATATGAAATGAGCACAATTGTGCAGTAGTTTTGAGCATTCTTTGGCATTGCATTTCTTTGCGAATGGAATGAAAACTGACTTTTTCCAGTCCTATGGCCACTGCTGAGTTTTCCAAATTTGATGGCATGTTGAACACAGCATTTTAACAGCATTGTTTTTAGGATTTGAAATAGCTCAGTTGAATTCCATCACCTCCATTAGCTTTGTTCGAAGTAATACTTCCTGAGGCCCACCTGACTTCACACTCCAGAATGTCTGGATCTTGGTAAGTGATCACACCATTGTGGTTATCTGGGTCAGTAAGATCTTTTTTATACAGTTCTGTATATTTTTGCCACCTCATCTTAATTTCTTCTGCTTGTTAGGCTCTTACAGTTTCTGTCCTTTATCGAGCCCATCTTTACATGAAGTGTTTCCTTGGTGTCTCTAATTTTAAGACCTCTGGTCTTGCCTATTGTTTTCCTCTATTTCTTTGCACTGTTCACTTAAGAAGGCTTTCTTCTCTCTTTGGAACACTACATACCTTTCCCTTTCACTTCTCTTCTCTCAGCTATTTGTAAGGCCTCCTCAGACAACCATTTTGCCTTCTTGCATTTCTTTTTCTTTGGGATGATTTTGGTTACCTCCTCCTGTACAATGTTACGAACCTCCGTCCATAGTTCTTCAGGCACTCTATCAGATCTTATCTCTTAAATCTATTTGTAACGTCCACTGTATAATCGTTAAGGGATTTGATTTAGGTCATACCTAAATGGCCTAGTAGTTTTCCCTACTTTCTTCAATTTCAGTCTGAATATTGCAATGAGCTCATGATCTGAGCCACAGTCAGATACAGGACTTGTTTTTGCTGACTGTATGGAGCTTCTCCATTATTGACAATGTACCTGATCACCCCAGAGCTCTGATGGAGATGTACCACAAAACTACTATTTTCATGCTTGCTAACACAATATCCATTCTGCAGCCCATGGACCAAGACTTTCAAATCTAATTATTTAAGAAATATATTTCATAAAGCTGTAGTGATTCCTCTGATGGATCTGGGTAAAGTCGATTGAAAACCTGGAAAGGATTCACCATTGTAGATGTTATTAAGAACAGAAGTGGTTCACAAAAAGAGGACAAATTATCAACATTAACAGCAGGTTGGAAGATATTGCTTCCAACCCTCATAACTTTGAGGCGTTCAAGAACTTCAGTGGAGGGAGTAACTGCAGATGCAGTGTAAACAGCAAGGAAACTGGAATTTGAAGTGGTGCCTAAAGATGTGACTGAATTACTTCAATCTCATGATAAAACTGTTAATAGATGAGGAATTGCTTTTTATGAATGAGCAAAGAAAGTGGTTTCTTGGGGTGGACTGACTCCTGGTGAAGATGCTGTGAAGAATATTGAAATGACAACAAAGTGCTGAAAATATAATATAAATTTAATTGATAAAGCAGGGCAGGGTTTGGGAAGATTAACTTCAATTTTCTACTGTATAGAAAATTGGAGGAGAATCTACAAAGTTCTACTGTGGGTAAAATGCTATCAAATGACATAGAAACTGTTCAAGAAAGCAAGTCCAATGATGTAAGGAAACCATTATCTTAAGAAATTGCCACAGCAACTCCCAATCTTCAGCAACTGCCACTACCCTGGTCAGTCAGCAGCCATCAACATGAAGACAAGACTCTCCATCAGCGTGAGGCCTCTCAAATGGCCCAGAGGATGGTTAGCATTTTTTGGCAATAAAGTACTTTTAAATTAAGGTATTTACATCGTGCTGTTAGGCATAATTCTAGTGCACACTAAATAGACTACAGTGTAAACAGAACTTTCTAAACATTTCTTTGGCTGTGCTGGGTCTTCATTTTGGGCATGTGCAATCCTTTCTTAATTTAAAAAAAAAATTTTTTTTTAATTTTTAATTTTTTTTTAGCTGCGGCATTGGGGAACTTCAGTTGCAGCATGCAGACTCTTAAGCTGTGGCATGTGGGATCTAGCTCCCTGAACAGGAATCAAACCCAGGCCCCTGCACTGGGAGCACGGAGTCAGCCACTGAACCACCAGGGAAGTCCAACATAACTTTTATATGCAACGGGAAGCCAAAAAATGCGTATGACTTGCTTTAGTGTTTGCTTTATTGCAGTGGTCTGGGACAGAACCTGCAATCTCTCTGAGGGATGCATGTACGTAAAAAATGGCACTTGGCATAAACAGCTCAAATTATCCTGTTGATAGCCGTATTATACAACAGATTTTTTTTTTTAACTTTTGTCTATTTTAAAACTTCTACGAGCTCTTAAAGACACACACATACTTTGTATTTTGCTTCCAAATTCTAAACTGTATTGCTTTTATTTTCAATATGTTTTGATTTGGAGGGAGATATGCCCTCTCAAAATACCAAATTACTTTGAATAACTAATATGGCTCAGTTTCTTGTGAAAAAGGAAACACAGTTGGGCTTCCTGCAGGATTAGTACAGAATTCAACCTGGATCACACTGCAGGCTGGCTCTAGGCTCAATCTTTTGTTGTTTTAATTTTTGTACTTTTTTCCCCCTAAATATACTATATAGGTATATCTCAAAAGACATAAACCAACTAACATGTTCCAATAATCTTATTTTGTTAAAATGTAGTGATACAGTATGTGTCACTAAGAAATATATGTTTTAATTTTCACCTTACCACGTACATGATATTCTAACAGTATATTAATAATAGTTCTCTTTATACTGAAAATGGATTATAAAACAATTAAGGGTTTTTATATCTTAGTTTTGTAAAACTGAGGACACCCACAAATTAACAACCATGCTCAAGAAATAATAAATTGTTTGGAAACAAAGGTATGATATTTAAGGTTAGCACAAGAAGTATTTAACAAACATTTATTTATCAGGGGGGAAAAATCCCAAACTAAGAAGTAAAACATTCTTATTTACATACAACATTTATTAAGGAAGAATGCATCCTGAGGGACCAGGGAAATCTAACCTGCCACAGAGATCAGACAGATGAAATACAATGTAATAGAAACAAAAATTTTCTCTTTTCCATAAAACCAAGTCTAGAGATGCTAGTAAACTTAAATGCAAATATAAAGGCTGCCAGACCAATCTTCTATATAAATGCTTTCCAAAGTTCCATTTCAGAGACAAAGATGAGGGATTTAGGGGGGACAATCTTTGAATCAACATTTTACCTTCAATTCTTTGCTTCAGTGACTTCTGACAGTTTGGCAAATTGGGGGTCATCACATTTAAAAGAAATGCCAAAGTTTGACAAATGCAATCTAAGAAAAATAGTATAAATTCCAAATGCCTGTGCAATTTTCTGTAGTTTCCAGCATTCTCAAAAAGTTATCAGATTTAAAACTTAAGCCATTTCCTTTAGATGGTATAATTTTACCAAAAAGCATTACCCAAAGTACAGGATAATTAAGGTAACACACTGAAGTCATATACCCAAAATTCAAATCTAATGCCATTTTGTTGTTCTGGTTTATTTGGTGTGTAGGAGGATGTATGCAGTTTATTTTTTAAAAAACTTGAAGGTTTTCCAATCTATCTTACAGTTTCCTAAGTATATGTTCAGGAATCTCCCTCTTTGGAACTGAATATTACTAACATAATAAGTGGACACTAACATAGTCCACTTAAAAACAGATCTCTACTCCTCATCCTCTGCTGTGGTCTGAGAGACATGCCACCTTCCATAGTCTGGGGCCTGTTACTAACAAGTACATTTCACCTTTGCTACTTTCCAGATTTCAGCTTAATACAAAGAGAAGTAGTGGCCTTAACTGACCTCTTCTCTGTCCAACATTAGATATCATCTTATTTTTAAAGAAAGGGGATCAAATTCCCTGATTTCAAAATTCAAATTTGACTCTCATTTAAAAGAAAAAAAACAAAACAAAACAAAAAAAAGGACCAGTGTTGTTATACATTAAATTCCTAGACAGGCTGTACTTCTTTATGTCAGATTTCACTTAAAGTATCAGTGCAGGACAAGACCAGGAAGAAAGGACAGAAACATAACCTTCAATTAGGTATTACTTCAATCAAAATCAGATTAGAAAAGTCAAAGAAGTATCAGGAATTGGCTTCTTTCAGGGAGTCCTTTAAACAAAATCTACCACTTGGAATAACTATTGCACATCAACTTGAGATTTTTTTTAATAAGTTAATATTCTTGTCTAGCTATGTGATATTTTTCCGAGTAATTTTACTAGGAGGAAACTGGATATAATTTGGTACCTTTCCATATGGCATTGACATGGAATAACAAAACGGCAGGTGGGAAAGGGGAGGGAGGAAGACATAGAAAATATAGAGTGAATTATAATGGGTAAAAAAAGTTTCTTAAAAAGGGTGAAGAATTTGAAACTGTAAGAACAAATTGTGGGTGTATACAGGTATATGTATAAAAGAGTTTAATATTTTAAAAAATAAAATTGGAATGTTATTTTTCTTAAAATATACAGCATGCAAAATGCTACAATTGTAATGGTAAAAAATGTACAGAAAACTAGATTTTCACAATTTTCCAGTAAATGACAATTCTGGGTCAAAAAATTACCACTACAAACCCTTTAATCAAATGTTTATTTTTTGTTTCTGGCATTACAATTTGCTATAATTGGTAAACTTCAATCTAAATAAGTTTATAGACACTGACCTAGGTCCTTAAACACCCCCTTATCCAGCAAAGAGATTATTCACCAGCTATCCCTCTTGCGTGGCCAACGCTCACCGGTACCTGAACAACTTAAAGTGCGTGTGAACTGGTTTGATGAATGGAGAGACACAGCTGTAGTTTTGCACTCAGTTTTTAATTACTGAATTATGTTTTTTCACCTTGATACTTTATGATCATCAGAAAGCTACTTACATAATTTATAATCATACTTTATGCTAAATGCCCATTTGTAACTGCAAGAAACTCATGTTACACTATTGACTATGATATTAAACAAAGTCATGGTCACAAGTTTTTGTATAAGAGGTTTATGTCTCTATCTCTTAAAGCAAGAAATATCACACAGTTCAGATTTACATAAGTAGTGCCTCTTTTAAAATAAATTAAAAATAAAATGCTGTGGTGTCTGTAAAATTATAAATATTTCTAGTCCACTTTACAGAATGTTAAAATACTTATAAATGCATTATCTCCTAGTAAATACACATGGCAGCATTGGAGCCAGTTAAAAAAAACAAAACTAAAAACCAGTCATCACACTGGCCCATGGAAACATCTAGGGTTATTTTATATTTCCTACCATTAGAAAAATTAAACTAAATAAGGAAAAAAACAAAGGAGAGAAAAGAAATTTTACAAAATGGCAACTAGCATGACCTAAAAGAGTGTACTGAAGTTATCTTCCTTCAATTCAGTAACAGAGTCCTATTGGAATGAACATTTATGGATAACCAAGTTATTACGACAGTGTTCCTCTTAGTGCTCAGGTTTGACAACCTATGTCAAAATAATTTCTACATTCTGTAAGGAAAGACAGACTTTGAAAATGGAGTGACTGTTTCAAAAACCAGAATACAAGATTTAGCCAGAATGTTCAAGATTGACAGGTTTTGATGGAGTGAAATCTTCACTGGCCACAAAATAAAAAATCATAATCTTACGGATGCTGCTTATTTTTACCCATGTGAAGGAAGGAAACATGATTGCAGGTACAATACACACTGACAGGCTAAAGTAAGAAATTATGAACAATTTAAGTAACTAAAACGTTTCCATTGAAACATAAAAACATGATTTCCAAATTGATTCAACTTGTAATAGGTCTCTTAGAAGAAGCTGTTTTAGTTCTATGGACTGTTGAATTGCCCTTTTCATATAAATACTTCCTCCATCTTCAAATAAACGGCTTCTGAATGGCACTGACTCCCTCAGGGTGGGAAAGTAGTCTTGGCAAACTTGGTTCCAAGGCTCCCTCCAACGTGATTCATCCCATCAAGTTCATAATATCTCTAAATCTACATGTCGAACTTCAGGATTTCGTTTCTGGAAGGAAAAAAATCACCGTTACGTTATTAATAGCAAAAGACAATCTTCTATTTTCTTTATTCCTTTTTTAAAAATTTTATTTATTTTTAAATTTAAATTTATTTATTTTAATTGGAGGCTAATTACTTTACAATACTGTATCAGTTCTGCCACACACCAACATGAATCCGCCACGGGCGTACACGTGTTCCCCATCCTGAACCCCCTCCCACATCCCTCCCCGTTCCTTTTTATCAACTTTACTTTATTTATGTAGATGCACCATATGGCATGTGGGATCTTAGTTCCCCAACCAGGGATCATACCCATGTGCCTCCAGCATTGGAAGCTCAGAGTCTGAACCACTGGACTGCCAGGAGAGTCGCTCTTTTTATTTCTTTTGCTCCCTAAAGCCAATGAAAACTTTTGATCAAACTATTTCGCTGTAGCATAGTATCAAGAGAAATATTTACATATGGAAAAACACAAGATCAATAGATAATGACCAATTATACACTATAAACAGCAACAGTAAGTAGTCCAACCTCCCTGAGTTTTGTCCATATGTTCATTAACACAATAATGAATTAAGAATCTAGTACATGCAAAGTATTGCAAAGCAGTGCAAATACTCATTTGTGGTGAAAATCACTGCAGAACAATAATAATCAGAATTAAGCTGATATTAACTTATTTTACATATTCCAGTAACGGTCCATATAGTCTTGATCTAAGACTGTTCTAGAAAGTAGAGCTATGGTTATTAAATAAGACTCTGCTTCTAACCCTGAGGGACTTAGTTTACTCAGAGGCAAGTATATGAATAACCTTTATGAGTTAAAGCATTATAACTAATAATAATAATCAGTTAACCTTTAATGAGCAGTTACTCTTGTGTCAAACACTGTGTAAGAGGCTTCATGGAATAGTATGCACTTTAAAACTGCCATAATAACCAATTATTTCCATTTTACATATGGGAAAACAGAAGGTTAAAGAAATTAACTAACCATCCAAAGTCACACAGCTAGTAAGTGATGGAGGCAAGACAGATTCCAGGCCTGACTCCAGACCCCAAAGCTCCTAACTATTTTTATGTACTAAATAATGATTCTGGTTATAATAACATGAGATCTATTACTTTCGTTCACGAGATCCAGAAAGAATTCACTGAGGATATAATATCTAACCAAGGTTTGAATACAGTGAGTTTTCCAGACAGATGAGGAAAAGGGTCTAGACAGAAGAAACATGAGCAAAGTCAGATAGCCTGCGAACTCTGCACTGGCAACACGGTGTGATCAGCACAGAAACTGCAAAAGGGCGGGTTAGTGATAAGGCTGGAAAGATAAGCAGAAGTCAGACTGTAGAAAAATCTAAAGAAATTTCAACAACAAAAATTATTATAGGCCTAGACTGTAGCAAGCACTGAAGTATACAACAATGAACAAGAAACAAACAGCACTTGACCGGAAAGAACTTATCTTTAGTGAGGAAACACACGTTAAGTAAGCAGACATTATAACGTTATGCTACTACAGAGCAAGTTAAGATTTGGGAGGATTTTCCCACTATGGATATGATACGTAACGCAAGAACTTTTCCTTTGACTTGAGATTAATTGTACCTTATGACCACCTTCTCCTCCTCTCCTCCTACAGGAGGAGAAGGGGACAACAGAGGATGAGATGGTTGGATGGCACCACCAACTCAATAGACAAGAGTCTGAGTAAACTCCAAGAGTTGATGATGGACAGGGAGGCCGGGCATGTTGCTGTCCATGGTGTCACAAGCAGTCGGACACGACTGAGCGACTGAACTGAACTGATGACCACCTTAGTAGCTATGCTTCCCTCATAGCTCAGTCTGTAAAGAATCTGCCTGCACTGCAGGAGACCTGGGTTTGGTTTCTGGGTTGGGAAGATCCCCTGGAGAAGGAAATGGCAACCCACTCCAGTATTCTTGCCTGGAGAATCTCATGCACAAAGGAGCCTAGGAGGCTGCAGTCCATGGGTTGGCAAGAGTTGGACACAATTTAAGGGACTAAACCACCACAACCACATTAGTCAGGGATATCTGCACCTAAAAGTGTAGGCAAAATGTGGCATCTTGGTTTGAAAGACTTACATAACTCAAAAACATGAGATAATTCAGTCTACTAATGATTTCAGTTCGGTTCAGTCGCTCAGAGTGTCCAACTCTTTAAGACCCCACGGACCGCAGCATGCCAGGCTTCCTTGTTCATCACCAATTCCCAGAGCTTGCTCAAACTCATGTCCATCAAGCTGGTGATGCCATCCAACCATCTTATCCTCTGTTGTCCCCCTCTCCTCCTGCCTTCAATCTTTCCCAGCATCAGGGTCTTTTCAAATGAGTCAGTTCTTCGCATCAGGTGACCAAAGTATTAGAGTTTCAGCTTCAGCATCAGTCCTTCCAAAGAATAATCAGGACTGATTTCCTTCAGGATTGAATGGTTTGATCTCCTTGCAGTCCAAGGGACTCTCAAGAGTCTTCTCCAACACCACAGTTCAAAAGCATCAATTCTTCAGCACTCAGATTTCTCTACAGTCCAACTTTCACATCCATACATGACTACTGAAAAAACCATAGCTTTGACTACACAGACCTTTGTCAGCAAAGTAATGTCTCTGCTTTTTAATATGCTATCTAGGTTGGTCATAGTTTTTCCTCCAAGAAACAACGGTCTTTTAATTTCATGGCTGTAGTCACCATCTGCAGTGATTTGGAGGCCAAAAAAATAAAGTCTATCACTGTTTCCCCATCTATTTGCCACGAAGTGATGGGACCAGATGCTATGATCTTAGTTTTCTGATGTTGAGTTTCAAGCCAACTTTTTGACTCTCCTCTTTCACTTTCATCAAGAGGCTCTCTAGTTCTTCTTCACTTTCTGCCATAAGGGTGGTGTCATCTGCATATCGGAGAAGGCAATGGCACCCCACTCCAGTACTCTTGCCTGGAAAATCCCATGGACGGAGGAGGCTGGTGGACTGCAGTCCCTGGGGTCGAGAAGAGTCGGACACAACTGAGTGACTTCCCTTTCACTTTTCACTTTCATGCATTGGAGAAGGAAATGGCAACCCACTCCAATGTTCTTGCCTGGAGAATCCCAAGGACGGTGGAGCCTGGTGGGCTGCCATCTACAGGGTCGCACAGAGTCGGACACGACTGAAGCGACTTAGCAGCAGCAGCATCTGCATACCTGAGGTTATAGATATTTCTCCTGGCAATCTTAATACCAGCTTGTGCTTCATCCAGTCCTGCATTTTGCATGATGTACTCTGCATATAAGTTAAATAAGCAGGGTAATAATATACAGCCTTGACATACTCCTTTCCTGATTTGGAATTAGTCTGTTGTTCCATGTCCAGTTGTAACTGCTGGTTCCTGACCTGCATACAGATTTCTAAGGAGGCAGGTCAGGTGGTCTGGTATTCCCGTATCTTTCAGAATTTTCCACAATTTGTTGTGATCCACACAAAGGCTTTGGTGTAGTCAATAAAGCAAAAGTAGATGTTTTTCTGGAACTCTATTGCTTTTTCCATGATCCAACAGATGTTGGCAATTTGATCTCTGGTTTCTCTGCCTTTTCTAAATCCAGCTTGAACATCTGGAAGTTCATCATTCACGTACTGTTGAAGATTGGCTTGGAGAATTTTAAGCATTACTTTGCTGGCATGTGAGATGAGTGCAATCGTGCAGTACTTTGAGCATTCTTTGGCATTGCCTTTCTTTGGGATTGGAATGAAAACGGACCTTTTCCAGTCCTGTGGCCACTGCTGAGTTTTCCAAATTTGCTGACATATGGAGTGCAGCACTTTCACAGCATCATCTCTGACAGTTTGAAATAGCTCAACTGGAATTCATCACCTCCACTAGCTTTGTTCATAGTGATACTTCCTAAGGCCCACTTGACTTCACATTCCAGGATGTCTGGCTCTAGGTCAGTGATCACACCATCGTGATTATCTGGGCCGTGAAGATCTTTTTTGTATAGTTCTTCTGTGTATTCTTGCCACCTCTTCTTAATATCTTCTGCTTCTGTTAGGTCCATACCATTTCTGTCCTTTATTGAGCCCATCTTTGCATGAAATGTTCCCTTGGTATCTCTTAATTTTCTTGAAGAGATCTCTAGTCTTTCCCATTCTATTGTTTCCCTCTATTTTTTTGCATTGATCACTGAGGAAGGCTTTCTTATTGCTCCTTGCTATTCTTTGGAACTCTGCATTCAGATGGGTGTATCTTTCCTTTTCTGCTTTGCCTTTAGCTTCTCTTCTTTTCTCAGCTATTTGGAAAGCCTTCTCAGACAACCATTTTGCCTTCTTCCATTTCTTTTTCTTGGTGATGGTCTTGATCACTGCCTCCTGTACAATGTCATGAACCTCCATCCATAGTTCTTCAGGCACTCTATCTATCAGATCTAATCCCTTGAATCTATTTGTCACTTCCACTGTAAGGGATTTTATTTAGGTCATACCCAAATAGTCTAGTGGTTTTCCCTACTTTCGTCAATTTAAGTCTGAATTTGGCAATAAGGAGTTCATGATCTGAGCCACAGTCAGCTCCCGGTCTTGTTTCTGCTGACTGTATAGAGCTTCTCCATCTTTGGCTGCAAAGACTATAATTAATGATTTAATGGCTTCTAATTAAATCACGTGCACCGTCAGTTGCATCCAACTCTTTGTGACCCCATGGACTACAGCCCATCAGGGTCCTCCGTCCATGGAATTTTCCAGGCAAGAATACTGGAGCAGGTTGTCATTTCCTACTCCAGGGGATCTCCTGATACAGGGATTAAAACTGCATCTCCTGCACTGGCAGGTGGATTCTTTACCACTGAGCCACCTGGGATGTCCCAATTAAAGCAAAATAAACTTAAAAATAATAAGCTTATATGATTATGATAAAAATAAATACACTTAAGAATGGCCAACTTGTTAAGTATTCTCCAGTCCATACTGTGATGTGCTGTTTCCAATAAGAGTAAAGCCAAAATTAAAAATTAGTTTTAAAAATCCATTATTTTCCTTGCCAGGGACGTAAAAGCAGACAGAATGGAAATGTAACATATATTCATTCACCAATTACCCAGCATAAAAAGAATCATCTCACATTTTATTAAGAACAATGGTTTTCAAAGTTTGGTCCAAGGATTACTGGGTTACGGAGATATTTTCAGAGGTGACTCCGAGGTCAAACTCTTTTCCTAATTACATAAGATGCTTTTTGCCTTTTGTATTATGCTGTCATTTCCTCCAATGGCATAAAAGCAATGGTGGATAAAACTGCTGGGACCTTCATACAACCCAAGACAACTTACACCAAACTATACTGACATTCATTTCGCTTCTTTACTGCCACTCCATTGGTTTTTTTTAAGCCAGTTTCACTCTGAAATGTCCTTCATGAAGCAGTAAAAAGTACTAATTTATTAAACTGAAATTGTGAATACAATTTTTAAAAAATGTTTTGTGATAAAATGGGAAATATGTATAAAGCCCTCTAGTGCCACACAGAAGTCTGATGTCACAAGGAAAGGAACCCCCATGACTGCTTGAATTATGAGCTCAATCAGATACTTTTTATCTGAACACCATTTTTACTTGAAAAAATAACTAACAAACCATGGTTATTAAAATCTGGTTATTTGGTAGGCACCCTCTTGGGAAATAAACAAAATGAGTCTACTTCAAGAAAAACAACTAATAGTATTTTGTTGCTAATAATAAAATGCAAGCTTTCAGGTCAAAATTAGGATGCTGAAAAACTCATATCCACCATGATGAGTCTGACAGTTTCCCAATATTTAGAAATGTATCAACATTTGAATGATGTGCATAAATTCAATGAGCCAGTATTTTCCAAATGACCAATTCATAATGCTAAAGAATTATGCATGGGTTAAAAGATCCCATCAGACAGAGAACAAAGACAGGCTAACAGATTTTAATATAATAATGTATAGGACAGAACTTATTGTACCCAAAGAGAGGTCTGACAGTTGCTCTTGGCTACTGGGAGATAATCTTCAGGCCCTTGGAAATCCTGCCTGATAATTATGTTTTTATCTTTGGCCACATGGTGGCTGCTGTATCTCCAGAAAGGGGTGGAGACTAGAGGTGTCAGCTCTTCCTTAGAGGGGCTGGAGATGAGAGATAGGCTACTCAAGCAGTCAACTACAGAGCCCCGAGAAAACTCCTGGACACCAAAGCTCAGCTGAGCTTCTCTGGTTGGCAGCACTCCATGCAAATTGTCACACATCATTACCATGAATGTAACACTGTCCATGACTCCCCGGGGAGAGGACAGAGAAACTCCAGGTTCAGAACTCTGCTCTATACACCTCTTTCTTTGACTAGCTTTAATCTGTATCCTTTCACTGTAACAAACCATTCAGTGAGTTCTGTGAGTCCTCCTAGTGAATTATCAAACCTGAGGATAGTCTTAGAAACTCCTTGAACTTTGCAACTGGTATCACAAATGAAGATGGTCTCCTGGACTGTGCCCTCTAACTTCAAACACTGTATGAAAAGTTCATTGAATGGTTTCATATTTCGCATCACAACTAAGCTTTAAGAGGTTACCAATTGCCAGGTTTTGATATAATATTAAAAGAGAATATAACAATTTAGCTTTTTAAGTGAATGCTGCTGCTGCTAAGTCGCTTCAGTTGTGTCCGACTCTGCGACCCCATAGACGGCAGCCCACCAGGCTCCCCCGTCCCTGGGATTCTCCAGGCAAGAACACTGGAGTGGGTTGCCATTTCCTTCTCCAATGCATGAAAGTGAAAAGTGAAATGGAAGTCGCTCAGTCGTGTCCAACTCTTCGCAACCCCATGGACTGCAGCCTACCAGGCTCCTCCATCCATGGGATTTTCCAGGCAAGAGTACTGGAGTGGGGTGCCATTGCCTTTTCCGTTTTAAGTGAATAAATATTCTTAAATTTCTCAATTGTAATTTATAATTTGCTAAGTATCAATAAATATAACCTACAAAAAAAGCTCAAGTCCTCAATAATATTTAAGACAGTAGAATCCTAATATCAAAATATGTGACAATTACTCATCCAGAAGTTCTGAAAATCATGCCTGATAGAGCTCATGAACTATAATATTAACATTAACAAAATCACCAAAATTAAAACAAATACATTAACAAAATCATCTTTTTTTGAAGGGCTTTGATCACATACGTAGATTCTAAAAGATAGTAAAATAGTGATAAAAATGTTTCCCTTCAATTTGTCATTCCTCATCAACTTTTAACAATATTAAAGATTGATCAACATCAACTGAAGAAAATTCACTGCCTTCAACAAGCTATAGATGTTAACAATCATTTACAAGTTTTCTTCACTGCAAACGATTAGAACTCCAATGTCAACAAACGACAATTTCAGAACACAGAGGTATTTTTAAAGGCAGTCTGGTTACGTAATATTTTAGTTAAAAAAACGATAGGTTGTAATGCTATCCAACTGAACAGAAACAAACAGAAAATATAAATTAATGTCAGACAGATTAAAGAAAAATGTATATACTTAAAGTCACTTTCTTTAAACTTTTGAACAGAATCTAAGGTTTCCCCTTTACCTTTCTCTAAAAATATTAGAGACCACTTCTTAAAGACAAACCTCTGACTATTTTAGAAACTAAGCAATCAGTATAGAACAGGGGTTAAAAATACTGAATCTTAAACTAAACAATAAAGGTTCAAATCCCAAGTCCCCTGTTTCCTTGAGTATATTATCTAACTTCTCTAACCTGGTCATTTTGTTGACCATAACTACTGATACGTTATGAAGTTACTGAGAAGATAAAAGCACACAAGTAATGCAATTAGCAAAGTGCCTGACATAGATAAATATTCAAAAAATAGGTGACACTGTTAGCATATTATTATTATGAATATATCTTACTTTCAGTTCCTTCTCAAGTCTATCTACTTCAGCTCCTAAAGTATCAATAATATTTTCTCCATGTTTAAGCATAAAGGTCTCTAGTTCTTCAGGAGTCTTCACTTCTTGAATTTCCTATAAAAGAAAATGATAGGATAAAAACAAAATAAATTCTTTAAAAAAATCATAGTCATACATTGATAATTTCTTCTAAAAATTATAACAAATACCATTGAGTTTTATGAAATATGGAAAACTTTCAAGCCATAAGCAATGGACCATCTATTTCTAAAAAAAAAAAAATCAATCTCAGAAAAATTGAATACAATGACCCACAGAGGTAATACTGCAAAATCAGTGAGAAATGAATGGACAAATCAGTAAGTAGTGCTGAGAAAATTATTTTTTAATAGGAAAAAAAGCCTAAATCCCTTAGACTAATAAATAATTCCAAGTGGACTGAAAACCAAAGGTATAAAAGTAAACCATAAAATTTTTAGAAGAAAAGAATATTTTATGATAATGGGATACAGAAAGGTTTCTCAATCAAGATAATAAAAAGCATTTCAAATTTGACATAAAATTAAAAACTGCATTAAATCTTCTGTAAAACAACAAAGTGGAATGATAAGTTACAAACTAGGAAGTTATCCACATATACGTAACTGAGGAACGATTAGTACTCAGTGTATTAAAAATAAAACATTTACAAATCTGTCAAAATAAGAGAAAGTAAATTAACAATGAAGTAAGTAGAGGAAATTCCAATGGTCAATAAATTTCTATGCTTATTATCCTTACTACTATCACGGAAATATCAACTAAATCAACAGGATAGTATTTTATATCTATCATAATGACAAAATTTTTAAAACTCTGTCAATACAGTCTACTGAAGATGTAGCAATAGAAACTTTGCTACATTGATGATGGAAGTTAAACTGACATACTTTGGAGAACAATTTGCCAATATCTAAGGAAGCTGAAGATATGTTCAGCCCATTGCTCACATATTTTAAATCGAGCTATATAATAATGCCCTAAATTTCTTGCACATGTGCCCTAAAGTTTTGCACATGCAAACAAGGAAACATGTATAAAAATGCCATCGTAGTGTTGTTTCCAATAGTTTAACACTGGGGCCAATATAATTTCCCATCAAATGGGGACTGGATAAATAAACTGCAGTATGTTCATTTATACAATGAAATACTATATAGCAAGTAAAAGTAAATTAATAGGGTATATATTACCATAAAACACACTGCTAAACAAATTATATAGATAATCATATTATACCATTTATAACAATTTTCAAACATCTAAAATGTTATTCTATCTTGTGCTAAGAAAAATATCTTGAAAAATATAAAAATCTGAATGGAAATGACAAGTACTAAATTCAAGATAATTGTTAGTTCTTGGAATGGAAAAAAGAGAATGAGATCTAGAAGGAGAAACAAGGACTATAACTATTTTTGTAATGATTTCTTCTCGTTTTTTACAATCTTAAGCAAATACAGTATTGTAAATGTTAATATTAGACAAAGGCAAGTGGTAACCTCTGCTCTCAGAGAAGGCAATGCACCCCACTCCAGTACTCGTGCCTGGAAAATCCCATGGATGGAGGAGCCTGGTGGGCTGCAGTCCATGGGGTCACTATCAGAATGACATGACTGAGCGACTTTCCTTTCACTTTTCACTTTCATGCATTGGAGAAGGAAATGGCAACCCGCTCCAGTGTTCTTGCCTGGAGAATCCCAGGGATGGCGGAGCCTGGTGGGCTGCCGTCTATGGGGTCGCACAGAGTCGGACACGACTGAAGCGACTTAGCAGCACCAGCAACCTCTGCTCTATTCATTATACTATCGTCTATAAATTTTCTTTTAAAGTACTCCTAATAAAAAAGCATGGATTCTGGAGATACAGATATCTAAATGAATATCTGACTCCATATTACGGCTCTGAAATTTAGGCAAGTTATCTAATCTTTCTGTGTCTGAATTTGCCTATATATAAAAATTAAGGGGCTTCCTTTGTGGCTCAGTGGTAAAGAATCTGCCTGCCAAAGCAAGAGATATGGGTTTGATCCTTGGTTCAGGAGGATCCCACATGACATGGAACAACTAGGCCCTTGGGCCGCAACTATTAAGCCTGTGCTTTGGGCTTCCCTGATGGCTCAGAGGTTAAAGCGTCTGCCTGCAATGCGGAGACCCAGGTTCAATCCCTGGGTTGGGAAGATCACCTGGAGAAGGAAATGGCAACCCTCTCCAGTATTCTTGCCTGGAGAATCCCATGGACGGAGGAGCCTGGTAGGCTACAGTCCACAGGGTCGCAAAGAGTCGGACATGACTGAGCGACTTCACTTCACTTTGGAGCCCAGGAGCTGCAATTACTGAGCCACTTGCTCCAACAGCCAAAGACCACACACCTTAGAGTCCGTGCTCCGTAAGAGAAGCCACCACAATCAGAAGCCCACGCACCACAACTAGAGTAGACCCTGATGCTGCAACAGGAGGAAAACCCACATAGCAATGAAGACCCACTACACCTAAATTAAATAAATACGAATTATTAAAAATAAATAAAATAAAAATGAAAATATTAATTCTTCACCTCACAGGTTGTTGAGAGTAAATAAAATAACATATATAAAATGTGTGGCACCAACGAGCACTTTAATAATAAATTACCTTTTCTGCTGTCTCCTTTGAAACACTCTTACACTAAGTAAAAAGGTCTTTGTCAAATTTTAGAGCCCTAAGAAGCTGAAACTTGAAGTGACTTTAAGACTTACAAAGAAAAGCTTTTATTTTATTTACTCAGGAAGTAACTCTTCAACCCTTGGCTGTATTAGAAAAAAAATTTAAAAATACATAAACTTACTTGTAGCATTTGGTCAAAATCTTGTTTTTCCAAATACGATCTCGTAACAACTCGTCCATCGAAATCTACTTCTGCCTTAAATCTCACTTTCCCTAATCCCAGGTCTGTGGCTTTAACATCATGAATTGCCCTGTAATCAATAACAATGCATACAAATTTATACACACACACACACTTTTTAGTGGCAAAAGTCTAGAATTCTTTTTTTTCCACCAGTGATGAAAATGGACTAAGATGGCTTCCAGAGTGCTCACCATTAACCACCTACCATTTTCCAAAAAATTGCTCGTTAAGTTTTTTTGTTTTGGTATAATGCCATACAAAGGTGCAAACAATACTATTTTACGGTAATTTTAATATACATTCATTACATAGTTTATAGATTAAAAAATCAACTCTAAATTGCTTTTTACAATACTGTCATTTTATCTCATAATCTTTTTTTCAATAGCTCCTTTTTCACACAATGCTCAGAAGTACTGTATTAGAATGAGCTTAATAATAACTACCTAACAGGACGGATTATAGAGTTTTGCCAAGAAAATGCACTGGTCATAGCAAACACCCTCTTACAACAACACAAGAGAAGACTCTACACACGGACATCACCAAAATCAGATATATTATATTCTTTGCATGCAAAGATGGAGAAGCTCTATACAGTCAGCAAAAGCAAGACAGGGAGCTGACTCTGGATCAGATCATGAACTCCTTATTGCCAAATTCACTTAAATTGAAGAAAGTGGGGAAAACCACTACACCATTGAGGTATGACGTAAATCAAATCCCTTACGATTATACAGTGGAAGTGAGAAATAGATTCAAGGGACTAGATCTGATAGATAGAGTGCCTGATGAACTATGGATGTTATACATAGTTTGTGACGTTATACAGGAGACAGGGATCAAGACCATCACCAAGAAAAAGAAATGCAAAAAAGCAAAATGGCTGTCTGAGGAGTCCTTACAAATAGCTGTGGAAAGAAGAGAAGCGAAAAGGAAAGGAGGAAAGGAACGATATACCTGTTTGAATGAAGAGTTCCAAAGAATAGAAAGGAGAGATAAGAAAGCCTTCCTCAGCAATCAATGCAAACAAATAGAGGGAAACAATAGAATGGGAAAGATTAGAGATCTCTTCAAGAAAATTAGAGATACCAAGGGAACATTTCATGCAAACATGGGCTCAACAAAGGACAGAAATTGTAGGGACTTATCAGAAGCAGAAGATAGAGGTGTCAAGAATACATAGAAGAACTGTACAAAAAAGATCTTCATGACCCAGATAATCACGATGGTGTGATCACTGACCTAGAGCCAGACATCCCGGGATGTGAAGTCAAGTGGGCCTTAGAAAGCATCACTACGAACAAAGCTAGTGGAGGTGATGGAGTTCCAGTTGAGCTATTTCAAACTCTGAAAGATGATGCTGTGAAAGTGCCACACTCAACATGTCAGAAAATTTGGAAAACTCAGCAGTGGCCACAGGACTGGAAAAGGTCCGTTTTCATTCCAATCCCAAAGAAAGGCAGTGCCAAAGAATGCTCAAACTACCACACAATTGCACTCATCTCACATGCTAGTAAAGTAATGCTCAAAATTCTCCAAGCCGGGCTTCAGCAATACGTGAATGATGAACTTCCAGATGTTCAAGCTGGATTTAGAAAAGGCAGAGGAGCCAGAGATCCAATTGCCAACATCCACTGGATCATGGAAAAAGCAAAAGAGTTCCAAAAAACATCTATTTCTGCTTTATTGACTATGCCAAAGCCTTTGACTGTGTGGATCACAATAAACTGTGGAAAATTCTGAAAGAGATGGGAATACCAGACCGACCACCTGACCTGCCTCTTGAGAAACCTGTATGCAGGTCAGGAAGCAACAGTTAGAACTGGACATGGAACAACAGACTGGTTCCAAATAGGAAAAGGAGTAAGTACATCAAGGCTGTATATTGTCACCCTGCTTATTTAACTTATATGCAGAGTACATCATGAGAAAGGCTGGCCTGGAAGAAGCACAAGCTGGAATCAAGACTGCCGGGAGAAATATCAATAATTTCAGATATGCAGATGATACCACCCTTATGGCAGAAAGTGAAGAGGAACTAAAGAGCTTCTTGTTGAAAGTGAAAGAGGAGAGTGAAAAAGTTGGCTTAAAGCTCAACATTCAGAAAACTAAGATCATGGCATCTGGCCCCATTACTTTATGGCAAATAGATGGGCAAACAGTGGCTGACTTTATTTTTCTGGGCTCCAAAATCACCACAGATGGTGACTGCAGCCATGAAATTAAAAGATGCTTACTCCTTGGAAGGAAAGTTATGACCAACCTAGACAGCATATTAAAAAGCAGAGACATTACTTTGCCAACAAAGGTCCGTCTAGTCAAAGCCATGGTTTTTCCAGGAGTCATGTATGGATGTGAGACTTGGACTATAAAGAAAGCTGAGCATAATAGAATTGATGCTTTTGAACTGTGGTGTTGGAGAAGACTCTTGAGAGTTCCTTGGACTGCAAGGAGATCCAACCAGTCCATCCTAAAGGAGATCAGTCCTGGGTGTTCATTGGAGGGCCTGATGTTGAAGCTGAAACTCCAATACTTTGGCCACCTGATGTGAAGAGCTGACTCATTTGAAAAGACCCTGATTCTGGGGAAGACTGTGAACAGGAGGGGAAGGGGACAACAGAGGATGAGATGGTTGGATGACATCACCGACTCAATGGACATGAGTTTGTGTAAACTCCGGGAGTTGGTGATGGACAGGGAGGCCTAGCATGCTGTGGTTCACGGAGTTGCAGAGAGTCAGACCCGACTGAGAGACTGAACTGAACTGAACAGGATGGATGTGGGAAATAATGAACCAAGATACATAAAATGTTTAATATGGCACCACTTACACAGCAGGCTTTTAATCAATGACATTTGCAAAGTAGATTAAGATGGCATGTTTAATTTATAGATAAAAGAATCCCAGAGGGATATGAGAGACCTAAGGTAATTTATCTAGTCAACAGGAGAGCCAGGCCTCACCCCAGATCTTTCGATATCCAAACCTAGTGGCCTTCCCATTATACCATTCTGCCTCCCAGAAAAGGAAGCAGACGCTCAAGCATAACTGATTTTTATCCTTCCTGCCCTAATCCTAGGCATCAATCTTCCCTGGAACACTATTGATAAATTCCCTTCTTTTTATGGTAATCACTATAATATCTTTTGTTTACAGGATACATAAGAAAACTAAAACCCCTCTGAATTCTAAGGACATTGAGATTTTCTACTGGGAAAACAAGCCTAAATGAGGCACCAAGTACTCTTAAAACATCTGCCTGAGAGATCTTAAGCAAGTTACTATGGAGTCTAAAATTCTTTATCCATATAAATATAGATTTATAGATGAAAATAAGAATTAGTGGCTGAATATTTATAAAGTTATATATGTCCAAATTGAAACAGAACTTGTCCAGATTTGTAAGAGGCTATATAATTTATTCATTTTAGAAAAGTGTATCTAACTCAGTCTTAACAAATGATTTAAAATACTCATGACTTGACTAAAATTAAACAGCAGTTAAAAATATTGATATACTTTCCCCTTATACTCTTAGTTAATTTATATATCTTAACTGCAGATAGAAAACTGTGATAGGCAGTGTTTATCATGGTTCCAGCGATCCTCTCCTCTTGTGTTCAGGCCCTTGTATAACCCTGTCTCTTTCAATGCAGGCTACCCCTGGTGATTTGCTCCTAACCAAAGAATATGGCAAGATGATGAGGTGTCATTTCAAGATCAGGTGACTGATCTGTGACTTTTATCTTGTCCACACTCAATATCTATTGTCTTCTCTATTTGCATACTTTGATTAAGCAAACTGCCATGTTGGAGAGTTCCACATGGCAAGGGAACTAAATTCTGTTGATAATTGTGGGAGTAAGCTTAGAAGCTGATCCTTCCCCAGGAGATGACTGAAGTCTCAGTCAATACCTTAACTGCAATATGTGAGAAACCCTGGAGTGGAGACCCAGGTAAACTGTGCTCAGATTCCTGACCCATAGAAGCTGTGAGGCAATAAATGATGTATTAAATCACAAAGTTTTGGGGTAATTTGTCACAGACCAATAGAGGTAACTAATACACTGCTTTAAAAACTGTATAAACTTTCTGAAATAACTAACATTTATTTTTCCAACAATTTAATATATAGATCTTCACTATTTCAGTTCAGTTCAGTTCAGTCACTCAGTCGTCTCTGACTCTTTGCGACCCCATGAACCACAGCACGCCAGGCCTCCCTGTCCATCACGAACTCCAGGAGTCCACCCAAACCCATGTCCATTGTGTAGATGATGCCATCCAACCATCTCATCCTCTGTCGTCCCCTTCTCTTCCCGCCCTCAATCTTTCCCAGCATCAGGGTCTTTTCAAATGAATCAGCTCTCCACATCAGGTGGCCAAAGTATTGGAGTTTCAGCTTCAACATCAGGCCCTCCAATGAACACCCAGGACTGATCTCCTTTAGGATGGACTGGTTGGATCTCCTTGCAGTCCAAGGAACTCTCAAGAGTCTTCTCCAACACCACAGTTCAAAAGCATCAATTCTTCAGCGCTCAGCTTTCTTTTATAGTCCAACTCTCACATCCATACATGACTCCTGGAAAAACCAGGGCTGTGACTAGACAGACCTTTGCTGGCAAAGTAATGTCTCTGCTTTTTAATATGCTGTCTAGGTTGGTCATAACTTTCCTTCCAAGGAGTAAGCGCCTTTTAATTTCATGGCTGCAATCACTATCTGCAGTGATTTTGGAGACCCCCAAAAATAAAGTCTGCCACTGTTTCCCCATCTATTTGCCATGAAGTGATGGGACCAGATGCCATGATCTTAGTTTTCTGAATGTCGAGCTTTAAGCCAACTTTTTCACTCTCTTCTTTCACTTTGATCAAGAGGCTCTTTAGTTCTTCACTTTCTGCCATAAGGATGATATCATCTGCATATCTGAAGTTATTGATAGTTCTCCCGGCAATCTTGATTCCAGCTTGTGCTTCTTCCAGGCCAGCCTTTCTCATGATGTACTCTGCATATAAGTTAAATAAGCAGGGTGACAATATACAGCCTTGATGTACTTACTCCTTTTCCTATTTGGAACCAGTCTGTTGTTCCATGTCCAGTTCTAACTGTTGCTTCCTGACCTGCATACAGGTTTCTCAAGAGGCAGGTCAGGTGGTCGGTCTGGTATTCCCATCTCTTTCAGAATTTTCCACAGTTTATTGTGATCCACACAGTCAAAGGCTTTGGCATAGTCAATAAAGCAGAAATAGATGTTTTTTGGAACTCTTTTGCTTTTTCCATGATCCAGTGGATGTTGGCAATTGGATCTCTGGCTCCTCTGCCTTTTCTAAATCCAGCTTGAACATCTGGAAGTTCACGGTTCACGTATTGCTGAAGCCCGGCTTGGAGAATTTTGAGCATTACTTTACTAGCATGTGAGATGAGTGCAATTGTGTGGTAGTTTGAGCATTCTTTGGCACTGCCTTTCTTTGGGATTGGAATGAAACAGACCTTTTCCAGTCCTGTGGCCACTGCTGAGTTTTCCAAATTTGCTGACATATTGAGTGTAGCACTTTTCAGGAAATTTCAAATTTGTCACCATCTTTCCTTTTACAGTTCTTCCCTAGAGTTTAATTATAAACAACATATACAAATTATAAACACATTATTCCTAACAAATGGGTGCCAAAATACATGAAGTAAAAACTGACAGAAATGAAAGGAGAAATGGGCAATTCAACAACAATAACAGGCAACTTCAATATTCTACTTTCACTAATGGAGAAAACAATGAGGCAAGAGGATCAATAAGGAAACAGAAAACTTGAGCCGTATAAACCAACCAAATCTAATAGACATCTACGCAACACTCCTTACAATAGCAGAATAAACATCCTCAAGTACACATGGAACATTATCCAGGATAGATCATGTTAGGCTATAAAATAAAGCTCAGTAAATTCAAAAGGACAGAAATAATAAAAAGAGTGCTTGACAACCACAATGGAATGAAAAAAGAATTAATGAAGACAGTTGAGAAATTAAACCACACACTACTAACCAACCAATGGTCAAAGAAGAAATCTAAAGTGAAATTAGAAAATACTTTGAAGTAAATGAAAACGAAGACATAACATAATACAATTTATAGGATGAAGTGAAAGCAGTACTTAGAAGGAAATTTATAACTGTAAAAGCCTATATTAAGAAAAGAAGATGGGTATCAGATAAAAAACGTAACGTATCATCTTAAGACACTGAAACAAGAGCAAACCTAAATCAATACTAAACGTAAACCAAGCAGAAGGACAGAAATAATATAGATTAGACCAGGATTCAAGAAATAGAAAAAACTACAGAAAATCAATTAAACCAAAAGCTAGTCCTCTGAAAAGATCAACAAAATTGATAAATCTTTAGCTGGACTGACCAAGGAAAAAAAAAAAAAAACCAACACTTAAATTAGCAGAATCAGAAATGAAAGAGGAGACATTACTACCAATCCTAAAGAAATACAAAGGAAAACCACGAACAGCTGTACCAACAAATTAGATAACTTCGAAGTAATGGACAAATTTCTAGAAAGACACAAACTGCTGAAACTGACACAAGATGAAACAGACAATCCGAATAAATGTGTAAAAAGAGATAGAGCAAGTAATCAAAAACTAACCAAGCAGAAAGCCCATCCCCAGATGGCATCACTGCTGAATTGCACCAAACATTTAAAGAAGAAATTATAACAAGTTTTTTTACAAACTCATTAAAAAATTAGAAGAGGAGGAGAGGAAACACTTCCAAACTCATTTTATAAAGTCAATACTACCATGATACTAAAAGTAGAAAAAGAAATCACAAAAGAAATCACAAGAAAAGGATATTAACATGGAGAATCTCACATGAAGTCACTAAGCCTAGTATTGATTCTAAAAATGCTCAACTTCTAATCTTGATCTAGCAGGTAACTACTTTTTAAGAATAAACATGTAGGGCTTAGAATATAAATATAGTAATCACATACTCATTTGTTTTAGTGATGTAGATACAGAGGTCATTCTTAAAAGACTGAACTTTTAATTATAACTTTTTTATTATAACTTTTAATTAAAAAGATTTTAATTATAACACAAGAAAAACACATTCTTAGAGTTAAATATGTGTGTGTGTGTGTGTGTGTGTAGATTAGTAGAAAATTAGAATTTTAAAGGATTGTTCCTTTCCCTTCACTCTGAAACTATACTACTGCTTAAGTTCACTAAGTTCTATTAGAACACTTTCTCTCTTCTGATTATCTATTAAATCTTCAACTCTTTATCATTTAATGATAAAGATTATAAGGAAAAACATTTAAAATAAGCTAAAATAAGATGTTTATACTAAAAAAAGTATAAATTATATTCAATTTGGTAGTCATATCCCAATGAATAAAAATCTTTTAGGTTCAATATATTCAATTTGTGGGGACTTCCCTGGTGGTCCAGCGGCTAGGACTCCAAGCTCCCAATGCAGGGGTCCCAGGTTCAGTTCTGGTCTGGGAACTAGACCTGACATGCTGTAACTAAGACCCAGTGTAGTCAAATAAATTTTTAAAAATACATATTCAATTTGTAATTATAAATATAAGGCAAATATAAATACGAAGATTTCGTATAAGTGGTTCCACATTGAAGAGGCAAATACTTAGCAAACTTCTGTTCCCATTATATGATCTAACTGTTCCTTATTTTTAGAAAAATTAAAGATATAAAAAATTTAAAAGGAAATTCAGGGAGTTTGCTAAATGCTTTCACTTGCTTTCTTGTAAGGTTGCAATGCTGCAAAGTAATAGATTAAAAAGTTCTGAAGGCTAAGGATTCAAAACCTCTTTTGGAAGAACTTATAAAACAAGCATTTCTATTTCTCTAAACTTTAACAGCATCACTGGAATAAGCTGACCTTACTGACGGATCGTTCTCCAGGAGCTCAGTAAGCCGTTGTACTTGTTCTGGCTGGATGGATCGCCCTAAGAGTGCTTCCGTGTTAGTGTAGATGAGGAATGCTGAGACCACGCCTAATAGGGTGCCCACACCCAAAGAACCAAGGCTGTCATACAGTGGGTTGCCTAAATAAAAGCACATAAGAAGTCAGTAAATTAACATGTTCTATTTCAATGAGCTTTAGGGAGCAAAGAACCTGAATTAGTAAATCAAGGGACCTGAAATTCATTCCTAATTCCTTTAATGACTTTCTCCTAATAGTTTTACTATTCTACAAAATAAGAATGCTACAACTTGCTGCATGTTACATAAAGAGTATTATGCAGTTTAATTACTTATGATCCATTACTTGCACCTGGTTACATGGGTTAGGGTTCAGAGCATTTTCAAATTAGAGACATGATATATATACGAAAGTAATAGAGTCCATTTCTTTTTTGATATGTTGGTAGCACTTTTCCTAGTTGACAAAATAATTGTAGGATCAACAGCTAAAAAAAATTTTTGTGTTTTGTCTTATAAAGATTCTGTGAAAGATTTAAGCCATATAAAAAAATACGTTTGAGGCACTTTTATCTCTTTCAACCAAGAATGATAACATAGGTAGTAACATTCTTAGATACACAAAAAGAAAGCAGAAAGCAAATGGAAGTTCATTTGCATCTAACGGCTACCTTAAAGCAGTGGTTCTCAAAATGCAGTCCTATGACCGGCAGCAGCCGCAGCATCACTGGATAACGTGGCAGTGATGCAAATTCTCAGGTCTCGCTCAAGACCTTCCAAACCAGAAATCTGCAGCAGGGGCCTAGCATTCTATGCCTTCCCAATCCCTCCAGATGATTCTGATTGTAAAGTTTGCCTTAGGCTGTTAGGGCTTTATTCTCTTCCAGAACCTGTAAGAGTTGACTTATTACCTATGAATGTATCAATAAATATTATACTTTAAATCTTTATAATAAATTTTACACACAAGGTTTTTATAATTAAGCATTTATTCCATAGATCAAATGTCAGTATTAAATTTAACTACCTTAATGCTTGATAAAATATGCATGTTTTACTAAAAAAAAAAATCTCAATTTACATTAGTTTTATTAACATATGGTCAAAATATAACACTAAAAAGGGATGACTTATTTTGTACTACTAAAGTATACAAATATGATCCATTTGTAAAACATAATCCATTAGGAAGTTTGTAATTATAGAGTTTCAAATCAAATACTGTTCTTCTTTAGAAATCTAAACTTAATTATTTTTACTTTCAAATATACATTTTTAATAAGTGAATGACAATAAAAATGAACAGAATTATTAGCTGGAAAATATTTTATTTCCTGGCATGTCATTTAATGTAAATGACTTAAGTAATTAAATAAAAATTAAGGTGAAACTTTAATAATACATACTTGGTAGAACGAGATCTTTATCTTGATTTTTTTTCAACCTTGTTTTTTTTTTAATTTATTTTTAACTGGAGGAAAATTGCTTTACAATGTTGTATTGGTTTCTGCCATACAATAACAGGAATTAGCCATAAGTGTAAATATGTCCTCCCTCATGAACCTCCCTCCCACCTCTGATCCCATCCTACCCCTCTATTAAAAGTTGACCTATTCATCAAGTCATACTTTCCTTAAGCCTTACATTTTGCTAAGAAATTATTTATGTCTGCTGCTGCTGCTGCTGCTGCCGAGTCGCTTCAGTCGTGTCCGACTCTGTGCGACCCCAGAGACGGCAGCCCACCAGGCTCCCCCGTCCCTGGGATTCTCCAGGCAAGAACACTGGAGTGGGTTGCCATTTCCTTCTCCAGTGCATGAAAGTGAAAAGTGAAAGTGAAGTTGCTCAGTTGTGTCCGACTCAGCGACCCCATGGACTGCAGCCTACCAGGCTCCTCTGTCCATGGGATTTTCCAGGCAAGAGTACTGGAGTGGGTCACCATTGCCTTCTCCGTATTTATGTCTAAAAAGTGTCTAAAATGGTAAGGTCAACTAGAAAAACAATCAAAACATTTAGGAATATTTTGGATCACAGTGAAAATCAGAAAATGATGGTTTAGTCTCAATATGCACATTCAAAATGAGAAAAATCTATTCATACTTCAGACTATGTTAATACTGCAGAACGGTGGAAGCTCATTACCTAAAATTATTTTAAATATGCTAGGACAAACAGGAAAGAATGGAAATACCATTCCAAGAGAATTCCAACCTCAGAAATTTAGTTTCTTCATAATAATTGGTTCATTTATTTTAGAAAATAAAAATAAAATGGTTTATCTGTCTTATTCACCTGTGCTGCACTGGCCTTCAAAACATTTAACTAGCTGCCAGAATAAGGATGGAAGCAACTAAAGAATCAAGGAAACAGGAAAGCAAAAGCAGTTATTATTGGCACTAACAGTGGAGAAAGACAAATGAATGAGCCACAATGTATATTTATTTTAAACTTTAGAGTTTATTAAAGTTCTCTGTCGTATATTATCTCAAACCTGTAAGGTCACTAGGACAAGTATCACCAATATCTACACATAAAGAACTTAAAAGCTCTGAATAGTTGTGTAATTTACTAAGTCACAGCTAGAAAGGTTTAGAGCATTATAGAAATGCTCTATTAGCAGCTTTCTTTATTTCTAAGAGAAATTTCTAACTCAGAAATCTGAATACTTTTACTATCTTATTTGTCTTATACAAACAGTTAGTATGAAATTCACATTTAACAATCTATTGATTTAAACTTTTTCAATGATAAAGAAGGAAAATTCCCACATATTAAAGGATTATTTAAGTAGTACAAATAAATCACCCATAATCCGAGAAATATTTACCTGTTATGGAGGTAAGGCCCATACAAGTGGCTGCTATTGTCACTCCCAACACAGCTGCAGTATCCTCCAGTAATATAACATTTGTACTAGGATCACGACTTTCCATTACTTAGTCATTGGGGTAGAGACAAGAAAAGAAAATTTTGAAATCTTAATTTGATGTTTTCAGGTAACATAAAATGTCCATTAATTTAACTTAATTTAATTTGAATTAAAAGGGAGTTCCCTAGTGGCCCAGTGGTTAGGATTATAGGCTTTCACTGCTATGGCCCAGGTTAAATCCCTTGCTGGGGAACTTAAATCCCATAAGTTGTGCCCAACGGCCATTAAAAAAAATTTTTTTAATGTATAAGATCCTGACTTTTAAAACTGTTCAATATAAATATAGTTACTTGATTTAAATGTTAACAATAACTGATATGTAAAGTCAAATTACTTTCTCAAGTTACGTAAGCATACACAGAAATATCCAAATATAAAGCACTCCTATTCAAATTACACTACATTTTTCTTTTTAAAAGAGCTAATATATAAGAGCCATAGGGAAGACACTGAGATATATTTTGTACACATCTATGTGGAACAAAGCAACAGTACTCGGTGATTTTAGGCAAATAACGATGATGATATAATACACCTACATTTCTAAAGTACATACCATACTTGTAAAATGACATTCCTTTGGCCCGAGCACTCCTACGAAGCTCATTTACAGCAACAAGAAGTGTTGCTGAAAGAAAAGCACTCATATCAGATGGAAGAAACTTCATGCCTCCAAACTTTAAAGATGGCATCTCAAAAGATAAATAAATAGGCACAATGCTTTAATGCTAAGAGCTGTCAATAGGAAAAGTTCTATATTAAACTAGCCATTATCAAGAACCCCAGTTAATCATTATAATAAAATGAATCCCATATTTTTAGCCACCATAATTTAAATATCATTACCATCACAACAGCCTTAATTTATTAGAAAACGATTAGTTGTCAGGTACCACACTAAGCACAATCATTTTTGAGACTCCCAACCTTTTGAGGCAGGTGGTATTATCAACATTTTACAAGACTGTCAAAGATGAAGTGATAATGCATAGAAAACGACAATGTTTCAAAAGTAAACATACTATAAGTAGAGCAGCAGATAAGGCAGTTTCATGCATGGTACTAGCACTTCTCTGTCATATTACTTCTATAGCTGAAACTTTCAAAAACTTAAAAATACTTGTTCTGCAAAAAGGGACAGCCTTCCCAGGTTAACATTACTAAAGCCTGATTCTTAAAAACTCAAATGTTCTGATACTTAAGAACAAGAACAAAAAAAGCTTTTCCAAATTTGGCCTCATCCATTACAGGAATCAACATAGTACATTATACAAAGAATTTCCTCCCTCAAAGGAGACAAAACTTTATTCTTATTTCTACAGTTTTCTTTAACCAAGAGAACTTATTATTAATAGCAAACTACAAAAATGGAGTATAGATTATTAAGAATAACAAAATTCTGGGATAGTACGTACCTCCTTCAGATACTAATGATCCCGCTAAAATACAGTATGCCTAGGAAATAAATATTAAAATAAAGCATAAGTTAATATTTCACTAAAGAATTATAACAGTCCATGCATAAGCTTAATGGAAGGAAACATCAATTCAATCCTAATCAGATAAGAATTTTGATGGGAAATAGTTCAAGTGAGGACAATGAGACACATGGTGTCTTCATAAGAAGAAACAAGAGTTAAAATTTGATGACCATCTCATTTTTTAATACCTGGAAGAGTAATATATACACACACAGTAGAATGTTATACCATGACCTAAGTTAATTCATGATATAAAAGAATTATTACTTAACTGGTAAAAAAAGTTTTTGAACTTCAAAATGAACACAAACATTTGAAATCTAGGGTTGTGGATACAGTATGATCCACAACCATACCCAGTTATGTTTTAATTTTCTTTGGACGCCCAGTACCAAGAGAATTCTTTCTCGGTCCTGATTCAGATGGATCAGCAGTTATACACAGTAATCAATTTGGGGGAGGAAGACAATACCATTTTCCTTACAAGCCCAGACACTCTTGAATTAGATAAAGATATCAAGAGGTATCACTAAGAACAAAGCTAGTGGAGGTGATGGAATTCCCAGTTGAGCTATTTCAAATCCTAAAAGATGATGCTGTGAAAGTGCTGCACTCAATACGTCAACAAATTTGAACTCAGCAGTGGCCACAGGACTGGAAAAGGTCAGTTTTCATTCCAATCCCAAAGAAAGGCAATGCCAAAGAATGCTCAAACTACCACACAATTGCACTCATCTCATATGCTAGTAAAGTAATGCTCAAAATTCCCCAAGCCAGGCTTCAGCAATATGTGAACCGCGAACTTCCAAATATTCAAGCTGATTTTAGAAATGGCAGAGGAACCAGAGATCCAATTGCCAACATCTGCTGGATCATCAAAAAAGCAAGAGAGTTCCAGAAAAACATCTATTTCTGCTTTATTGACTATGCCAAAGCCTTTGATTGTGTGGATCACAATAAACTGTGGAAAATTCTGAAAGAGATGGGACTACCACTCTACCTGACCTGCTTCATTAGAAATCTGTATGCAGGTCAGGAAGCAACAGTTAGAACTGGACATGGAACAGCGGACTGGTTCCAAATTGGGAAAGGAGTACATCAAGGCTGTATATTATTATCCTGCTTATTTAACTTATGTGCAGAGTACATCATGCAAAATGCAGGACTGGATGAAGCACAAGCTGGTATCAAGATTGACAGGAGAAATATCTATAACCTCAGATACGCAGATGACACTACCCTTATGGCAGAAAGTGAAGAAGAACTAAAGAGCCTCTTGATCAAAGTGCAAGAGGAGAGTCAAAAAGTTGGCTTGAAACTCAACATTCAGAAAACTAAGATCATGACATCTGGTCCCATCACTTCATGGCAAATAGATGGGAGAACAATGGAAACAGTGACAGACTTTATTTTGGGGGCTCCAAAATCACTGCAGATGGTGACTGCAGCGATGAAATTAAAAGACGATTACTCCTTGGAAGGAAAGTTATGGCCAACCTAGATAATATATTAAAAAGAAGAGACATTACTTTTCTAACAAAGGTCTGTCTAGTCAAAGCCATGTTTTTTCCAGGAGGCATGTATGGATGTAAGAGTTGGGACTATAAAAGAAAGCTGAGCGCCGAACAATTGATGCTTTTGAACTGTGGTGTTGGAGAAGACTGTTGAGAATCCCTTGGACTGCAAGGAGATCCAACCAGTCCATCCTAAAGGAGATCAGTCCTGGGTGTTCATTGGAGGGCCTGATGTTGAAGCTGAAACTCCAATACTTTGGCCACCTGATGTGGAGAGCTGATTCATTTGAAAAGACCCTGATGCTGGGAAAGATTGAGGGCAGGAGGAGAAGGGGACAATAGATGATGAGATGGTTGGATGGCATCACCGACTCAATGGACATGAGTTTGGGTAAACTCTGGGAGTTGGTGATGGACAGGGAGGCCTGGCGTGCTGCAGTTCATGGGGTCACAGTCAGACATGACTGAGCGACTGAACTGAACTATCAAGAACACCTTTGTGCTTTAGTCCAAGACATACAGAAAGAAATAACAGATTTTTAAAAAGTTTTATATGAAATTCAAATGATAAATTTTATATGAAATTTAAAAATTCAAATATAGAATTTTTGGAACCCCAGCCTTCCCTGAAATAGAGGTTTAAAAAATTTGAACCCACTTCAACTTTCTCCTCATCCTGTTAAGGAAAGTTAACATTTCCCAAAGCTACGTGATTTGCTTGAGTATATGGAAAGGTTATTGAAATAAGAACTAGAATACAGGTTTTCCTATCTCAATTTTAGGCTCCTTCCACTGAATCTTACTGGCAACATCAGCAGAAATAGTCTGGAACTACACCATGAGATACAAAAGCTGACAGGGGTGCCACATAACCACTTTGCACTTCTCAAGGGAGCTATGGTCACAGCTGCCAAGCAGGGTAATCTCCAAGAAGTTCCCATGAGAAGAAAAAAGACAGCTTTAGGTACCTATGAAGGCCAGCGGATACCAGTGCAAGGTGATGCTGGTACCCGCTGCTGCTGCTAAGTCACTTCAGTCATGTACGACTCTGTGTGACCCCATAGATGGCAGCCCACCAGGCTCCCCCATACCTGGGATTCTCCAGGCAAGAACACTGGAGTGGGTTGCCATTTCCTTCTCCAATGCATGAAAGTGAAAAGTGAAAGTGAAGTCGCTCAGTTGTGTCTGACCTCAGCGACCCCATGGACTGCAGCCTTCCATGCTCCTCCGTCCATGGGATTTTCCAGGCAAGAGTATTGGAGTGGGGTGCCACTGCTTTCTCCCACTGGTACCCGCAGAGCAGTACTTTTCTGCTCCCTATCTCTACCTTCAGTGCCGCCAGAGGCAGCCTAGGGAGCAGGAGAGAAGAGTACAGGCCCTGAGGTGAAAAAACACAGAAGGGAACCACACTCCCATTCTCCCAATGTAGGCTTCCGACCAGAATGTGGGAAAAGAAGATGCTTTAAGAAAAATTCTAATATATGACTGTTACAAGGGAATGGATATTTTAACTACTGACAGATTATTCTTAGTACTAAAACTGAACAGAGGTCTTCTGGCCTTTCTGCTTTTAGTAACAGCAGAAATTAATAGAACTGTCTAAAATTTTAGCCAAGGATGCAGTGCTTAACAACTGTACCTAAAGAGATACTCTTGCTCAACATCATTGAATCACATGGATCTAGAGGTCAGGTTCAGTCACATCCTAAAAAACACATACAGGTGTTTTTATGTGTAATATAATCCTATATTACCGTCAAGAAGGTATATTTAGTCCCAATCATTAACATTAATATAACAAAGGTATTCTACTGTACTTAATTGTTATTTCATATTACTTTAAAACTGAGGAGGGAAGGAAGGAGAAAATTACCCATAGAAGAGATTCTATTGGTTGAGGATTGAGCAATCCCATGATTCCATGGTACCAAGATAATCCTGCACCCATCATGAAAATACCAACACCACTAATCAGTGAAGCAATATAGCGCATATTTGAAAATCCATACCTGAAAAATTAAAAAGTTTACAAGAAATACAAATTATTTCCTCCCAAAATATGTTTAATAGTTCAATGAAGAAAAACCTCTTACAATATCAAGATGTTATGATTTTATAGTTAAGTAAAAAGTAAGTGCCAAACTCAAATCTAATCAGAAAATAACATATAAAGTGGTAAAAACTGCAAGATCTTTGAAACTATATAAAAATAAAGTGAATATGATTTAATTCAGGTTTTTGCTAATCCCTCTTTCTTATAATTTGCTTTGATTTACTACAGCGACTTTACTCTTAAATACCACAAACACAGATAAAATTTATTTTTTTAATGTATTCAAATGTTTAATGAAGAGTGTAACATTTCAATTTCCTTGTAATGAAGTTTCTAATTAAATACTGTCTTACATAATTTATATTACCTATAATTTGATGCTAGATACTTTTTGTGGATTCTGTAGAATTTAACACACAGTAACTGACTACTATTATTAAAAGACTAAGAGCTTCAGTTTTCTGGGTGTTTTGATAATTTTTTTGTTAAATTGCAATTATATTTTAACAGTGTTTGGTCAACATGTGCATTACTTTGTATTACTGTATGTACCGATAAAATAATGAGTAATAAATTTAAAAATATGAGATAGTGTAAGAGGGAAAGAATCACGCATTGATACAAAAGTTTCTGGGAAATTTACCCCCAAATTCAAACATGGTACCCCTAGAGTAGATGCAACTTTAAATAAGAGTTCTTAATTTAAAAGGGCTTCCCAGGCGGTGCAGTGGTAAAGGATCTGCCTGTCAATACAGGAGATGCAAGAGACACAGATTCAATTCCTGGGTTGGGGAGATCCTCTAGAGTAGGATATGGTAACCCACTCCAGTACTCTTGCTTGGAATCTTAATTAAAATTGTTTTTTTAATTCCTTTTGCAAATATGTAAGCTTACCATAGGAAATTATCAGTTTATAGATGTGACAGTCTTCTATAAGCTTGATTTAGAAAAATTAACATTCTTCTCAAGTTTTTCCCACATAGATAGACTATATATATTTAAGATAATTTAAGATCTAAAGTAAATAGCATTACTTTCATTTTATGTGTTTTCAAGGAATGTGTATATTCTTACTGAAATTTTTAATTATGTAGATCTGCACTATCCAATATGTCACTAGCTACATAAGACTATTTAAATGTAAATTAAGTAAAACTAAATAAAATTTTAACATAATTCTTCAATTGCACCTGCCACATTTCCAGTGCTCAACAGCCACATGTAGCTAGTGACTAGCATATTGAATAGATATACATAAATAGTCCTGTTATTATAGAAAATTCTATCAGGCAGCACTAACGCAGACTGTTGAAAATATCTTATGAAAGCTACACACCTAAAAAATTTCAATTTCACCCTGTTTTAAAATTTTTGGTATATAAAGGCTTCCTGACAGTTACAGGATATTCAAAATATGCTATTATTTACAAGAAAACAGGAGTGCCTGGATTTCAAGATATATAAAGCACAGAGGCAGACTCCTAAACAGAAATAAAAGTGTACTTCTTTTGCCTTAAGGCAAATTTGATTGCTCAAATTCTACTACTGAAGCTTGTTGAAAAAAGAAAAAAATACATGTAGAATCCAAAAATTTTACCTGGTTATATTAGTAGAAGCAATAGCAAGTCTTTGTATCAAATAACTAATATAATTCAAAACAATATGTACTAAAGAGCACATTTCTTTTAAAAATAAGTCATTTTAAAACATTAACAATACTATCTCCAAATGACAAAAAGGGGATTAAAATACATTAAGCATGAATTTAATAGAAAATTATCACTAAAATTTAAGAGTGGCCTATTAGTCCAAATGTGAAATATATGTATTTCCTCTGACCAAATAAAACAACTCCAAGATCAAAATATGTGCTTTGTTATTAATTATCAAATACAAAGAGGACAAGATTTTTATGTTGTATTACAAAGAATAAAAATAATTTGAACTCCATTTTCAAATTAGATCTTGACTTTACTTTGACAAAGCAGTTGAATCCTGCATTTTAGATACTACAGCAGAAGAAAGGACCAACTCTTTAACACAAAGCTGCAGGTATATAAAACTTCAGGACATATCGGTAATTCAACGACTTCCTGCCAAAACAAATGAAAACATAATAAAGACAGAGTCCTTACGGATGAGTAGGATCTGGTGTCTGAACAGACTTACTGATGCCCAATGCTAGTAAGGCCTATGGAAGAAAAAAAGTAAATAACCATTAGCAAGATAGGGAGTATAATGAGGTAAAGCCAATCTAGAGGGCACAACCTGACAACAGCAAAGAAACACTTAACACATGTATGTCCAACAACCCAGCAATTCTGTTCTCTAGTACTTACCATCGAGACATAAAGATGACCAGGAAAGGGTTTAAAAAACACTGCTTATAAAGCTGAGAAATAAGAGAGCAACCTAAACCTTCTTCAGTAAGGAATGGCAAAATAAATCATGGTACAACCAAATAATAAACATCCTCTACCTCAGTGTAAAAGAATAGAGTTGGGATACAGCTCTCTGTGCTGACATGGTGAAAGCTCCAAGACATAACATTCAGTGAAAGGGAAAAAAGCAAGTTTAGAAACGGTATGTATAATACAAAAGAACTTGTGTTTTTTAGTTTTTGTAAACAACATATAATGTAAAGCATAGGAAAAAGCCTGAAAGAACTCACATTTAACCTCTGAGAAGAAAAGTAGGATTAGGGTAGCCTGTAATACCTAATTTTTTTACAGGAAGAATAGCTTGTATAAACTGAACAAATAAAAGATTTAAAGACTACAAACCGTGTATACACATGATACATTTGGGCTTTGCTGGTGGCTTGGAAGGTAAAGAATCTGCCTGCAATGTAGGAGACCTGGGTTTCATCTTTGGGTCAAGAAGATCTCCTGGAGAAGGGAATGGCTACTCACTTATTTTCTTGCCTGGAGATTTCACGGGCAGAGGAGCCTGGCAGGCTACAGATACGGGGTTGCAAAGAATTGGACACGACTGAGCAACTATTCTATTCTATGACACATTTACATTTTTAGTCAAGCTCCAAACCTATGTGCATGAAGTATACATATCAATGTACACACAGCAGTGACTATCTGGAGTGTGGAAGGAAGAAATAAAGATGGAAGACTAATTACAACAAAAATTTTATTTCTTTAGGGGAAAAAAGTCATGACAAAATGACAAAATTTTGCATGATAAAAATGCAAAAATGTCTTTTATATTGGTTACCATCTTTCTTTCCTTCCTCCTTTGCCTTTATCTTTTCTTCCTTTATTTCTGTTTATTTGATATTTTCGGTCATATCTTTTGTTAAAAAAGACTGATTCACTGGAACTGCTCAGTATTATGTTTGCACCAAGTAAATTTTCTATTAATTTCATGTAAATTTAGAAACCTGAAAAAGATTACCTTATTAAAATTATTTATCTAATAAAAACACAAAGCCTCTGAGTGAATATCCTATGTAATTTTATTCGACTAAGCTGGGGGTTTTCCATATTTTCAGTATGGTATCAAATAGGTAAACTTTCAAGATAACCAAATTCTTTACAGTTGAGGTTTCTCTGTAGGTTACCATGCATTTAATAGAAAACATTTTCTTTTGTAAAATATATGGACATTATACCACCCTGAAAATTACTAAAACACATAAATACCAGACTTAAGTTTTGATATTGGAAATTCCACCCTAAAAACAAAGAATATTTCAACTTTTTTTCCTACTTGATTACAAAGGAAAAGAGGGTCAAACTACCTAAAACAGATGATGGCTTTTCAATAAATTAAGAGAATGAGAGTAAATTAAGAACATACAATTTTAAAACTTGTATACTAAAATTAAAATTATTGATTCACACTATATATGTCTGTGTTTATAATGTTTACAAAATAGTCAATAAGTGTTCAATCATTTTTAAAATACTTAATGTTCAGGTTGGCTGTGCAATGAAGCGTGAGGTATCAGAAGTTCTATAAATTTAATATGGGCCATATTTATTCTTATAAAAATAAGATATCACTAATACTGTTCTCCAAAGATTAAAGTCAAAGTTCTAGAATTTAATGTAAATGGAATCATGCAATTACTACTCTTTTGTATTTGCCATCTCTTGTTTAACATACTGTTGGAGATACATATATGCTGTTACAGATAAGAATTTCATTTTTTCTTTTTATTGCTAGGTAATATTCCATTGTATGAATATACCACAATTTGTTTATTCCACTGTTGATGAACATTTGTGTTGACTCCAATTTTTTGTCCATTACAGCACCTTTACAGTGCTATAAACATTCTTATACAAGTCTTTGTGGACTTTTGTTCCCACTTCTCTTGGTTAACTATTTAAGAGGGGAATTGCTGAGTCTAACAATAGACACATGTTTACAAGAAACTGACTAATTTAAGAGTGGTTGTAACATTTTACACTCCATCAGCAATATCTAAAAGGTTTGGGTGCTCTACATCTTAACCCAACATTTGACTGTCAGGCTTTTAAATTTTAATCATTATAGGGGATGTGTAGAGAGGCCCTGTTTGGGTGTCAATATACATTTCCTGATGATGAATAGTGCTGAACACCTCCTTGTGTCCATCAACTACATTCATGTATCTTTGTGAAGTACCTTTTCAAATCTTCAGCCTTTTAAAAAAAACTTAGATTTTTCTTTTTTAATACTGAGTTATAGCTCAGTACTTTGGCCACCTGATGCGAAGAGCTGACTCACTGGAAGAGACCCTAACACCGGGAAAGATTAAAGGCAAAAGAAGAGGGCAGCAGCAGATGAGATGGTTGAATAGCATCACTGACTCAATGGACATGAATGTTAGCAACTCCGGGAGTTGGTGAAGGACAGGGAAGCCTGGTGTCCTACAGTCGGTGGGGTCACAAAGTCACATGTGACTTAGCAACTGAACAACAATAACAAAATAGAAGTTCCCTATTTACCCTGGATACCAGTCTTTTGTCAGATTATAAGCTTTACCAATATTTTTTCCCTATCTGCAACTTGCCTATTTACTGTCTTAAAAGTGTCCTTAGTAAGAATATTTAATTCTGATGCAGTTTTTCTTATTTTATGGTCCTATTTCTGTGTCCTATTTAAGAAATCTCTGCTTACCCAAAGGCCTAGAAGATATTCTCCTAGGTTTTCTTCCAGTATTTTCATAGTTAGCTGGTACTTCTGGGTCCACCTTAAATTTGTATGAGGCATGAAGGCATTTGTATAAGTCAAGGTCCTTTGTTTTTTATCCATGTGAATATCCAATTTTTCCCATACCATTTGTTGAAGAGTTTCTTTTATTCACTGAACTGCTTTGGTGCCTTTGTCTGTTGGACCCTCTACTCTGTTCTCCTGATTTGTCAGTCCTTGAGCCAACACCTTGAAAGTGTTAGTTCTTCAGTTATGTCCGACTCCGCGATTCCATGGACTATAGCCCACAAGGCTCCTCTGCCCATTGAAATCTCCAGGCAAGAATTCTGGAGGGGGTAGCCATTTCCTTCTCCAGGGAATCTTCTCCACCAAGGGATGGAACCTGTCTCTCCTGACTGCAGGCAGATTCTTATGGTCTGAGCCACCAGGGAATTCCCTACTGTCTTAATTATTGTGCTCTGAAATAAGTCTTAAAATCCTCCAAAAATTTTTTTAGATTGCTTTCAATATTCCAGGTTCTTTACATTTGCATATAAGTTATAGAATTTAATCAGTCTGTCAATTTCTAACAAAAAAAAAAGTCTGCTGGATTACATTAAATTTGTAAATTAATTTAGGGAAATCAGACATATTAATGCAGTAATCCAACCCATGATCATAGTATCTTTATCCATTTCCTTAGGTCTTACTTCCTCCAGTTATATTTTAAGTTTTCAGTGTTAAAGTCTTACACATCTTTTGTTAAATTTACTGAGTATTTAATATTACAAATGGAATTTATTAAATATTTCATTCTCCATTTGTTTGTTGATAGTAGAAATGCAATAGATTTTTGCATATTAATCTTCTACTGACTTTGAATATTTAAATTTGCATTCCTAGAATATTCACTGGATCATGATCTATTATAATGTTTCTATATTACTAGATTCAATTTGATTATATCTAAACGAACATGAACTTCCTGATGTTCAAGCTGGTTTTAGAAAAGGCAGAGGAACCAGAGATCAAACTGCCAAAAGCCACTGGATCATGGAAAAAGCAAGACAGTTCCAGAAAAACATCTATTTCTGCTTTATTGACTATGCCAAAGCCTTTGACTGTGTGGATCACAATAAACTGTGGGAAATTCTGAAAGAGATGGGAATACCAGACCACCTGATCTGCCTCTTGAGAAATTTGTATGCAGGTCAGGAAGCAACAGTTAGAACTGGACAAGGAACAACAGACTGGTTCCAAATAGGAAAAGGAGTATGTCAAGGCTGTATATTGTCACCCTGTTTATTTAACTTCTATGCAGAGTACATCATGAGAAACGCTGGGCTGGAAGAAGCACAAGCTGGAATCAAGATTGCCGGGAGAAATATTAATAACCTCAGATATGCAGATGACACTACCCTTATGGCAGAAAATGAAGAGGAACTCAAAAGCCTCTTGATGAAAGTGAAAGTGGAGAGTGAAAAAGTTGGCTTAAAGCTCAACATTCAGAAAACGAAGATCATGGCATCTGGTCCCATCACTTCATGGGAAATAGATGGGGAAACAGTGGAAACAGTGTCAGACTTTATTTTGGGGGGCTCCAAAATCACTGCAGATGGTGACTGCAGCCATGAAATTAAAAGACGCTTACTCCTTGGAAGGAAAGTTATGACCAACCTAGATAGCATATTCAAAAGCAGAGACATTACTTTGCCAACAAAGGTCCATCTAGTCAAGGCTATGGTTTTTCCTGTGGTCATGTATGGATGTGAGAGTTGGACTGTGAAGGCTGAGTGCCGAAGAATTGATGCTTTTGAACTGTAGTGTTGCAGAAGACTCTTGAGAGTCCCTTGGACTGCAAGGAGATCCAACCAGTCCATTCTGAAGATCAGACCTGGGATTTCTTTGGAGGGAATGATGCTAAAGCTGAAACTCCAGTACTTTGGCCACCTCATGCGAAGAGTTGACTCATTGGAAAAGACTGTGATGCTGGGAGGGATTGGGGGCAGGAGGAGAAGGGGACGAGAGAGGATGAGATGGCTGGATGGCATCACCGACTCGATGGACGTGAGTCTGGGTGAACTCCGGGAGTTGGTGATGGACAGGGAGGCCTGGTGTGCTGCGATTCATGGGGTCGCAAAGAGTCAGACACAACTGAGAGACTGAACTGAACTAAACTGAACTGAAAGGATATCTTGCTGTTTCGATGATCCAGTGGATGTTGGCAATTTGATCTCTGGTTCCTCTGCCTTTTCTAAAACCAGCTTGAACATCTGGAAGTTCACGGTTCACATATTGCTGAAGTCTGGCTTAGAGAATTTTGAGCATTACTTTACTAGCGTGTGAGATGAGTGCAATTGTGTGATAGTTTCAGCATTCTTTGGCCTTACTTTTTGGGATTGGAATGAAAACTGACCTTTTCCATCCTGTGGCCACTGCTGACTTCTCCAAATTTGGTGATATATTGAGTGCAGCACTTTCACAGCATCATCTTTTAGGATCTGAAACAGCTCAACTGGAATTCCATCACTTCCACTAGCTTTGTTCATAGTGACGCCTACTAAGGCCCACCTGACTTAACATTCCAGGATGTCCGGCTCTAGATGAGTGTGAATGATTACACCTTAGTGATTATCTGGGTCGTGAAGATCTTTCTTGTACAGTTCTGTGTATTCCTGCTACCTTTTCTTAATATCTTCTGCTTCTCTTAGGTCCATACCATTTCTGTCCTTTATCAAGCCCATCTTTGCATGAAGTGTTCCCTTAGTATCTCTAATTTTCTTGAAGAGATCTCTAGTCTTTCCCATTCTATTGTTTTCTTCCATTTCTTTGCATTGATTGCTGAGGAAGGCTTTCTTATCTCTCCTTGCTATTCTTTGGAACTCTGCATTCAAACGGCTATATCTTTCCTTTTCTCCTTTGCTTTTGCTTCTCTCCTTTCCACAGCTATTTGTAAGGCCTCCTCAGACAGCCATTTTGCTTTTTTTGCATTTCTTTTTCGTGGGGATGGTCTTGCTCCCTATCTCCTGTACAATGTCATGAACCTCCATCCATAGTTCATCAGGCACTCTGTTTATCAGATCTAGTCCCTAAAACCTATTTCTCACTTCCACTGTATAGTCATAAGGGATTTGATTTAGGTCATACCTGAATGGTCCAGTGGTTTTCCCCACTTTCTTCAATTTAAGTCTGAATTTGGCAATAAGGACTTCATGATCTGAACCATAGTCCACTCCCAGTCTTGTTTTTGCAGACTGTATAGAGCTTCTCCATCTTTGGCTGCAAAGGATATAATAAATCTGATTTCGGTGTTGACCATCTGGTGATGTCTATGTGTAGAGTCTTCTCTTGTGTTGTTGGAAGAGGGTGTTTGCTATGACCAGTGCGTTCTCTTGGCAGAACTCTGTTAGCCTTTGCCCTGCTTCATTCTGTACTCCAAGGCCAAATTTGCCTGTTACTCCAGGTGTTTCTTGACTTGCTACTTTTGCATTCCAGTCCCCTATAACGAAAAGGACATCTTTTTTGGGTGTTAGTTCTAGAAGGTCTTTTAGGTCCTCATAGAACCGTTCAGCTTCTTCAACATTACATCCGTTGGATCATTGGAAAAGCAAGAGAGTTCCAGAAAAACATCTATTTTTGCTTTATTGATTATGCCAAAGCCTTTGACTGTGTGGATCACAATAAACTGTGGAAAATTCTGAAAGAGATGGGATACCAGACCACCTGATCTGCCTCTTGAGAAACCTATATGCAGGTCAGGAAGCAACAGTTAGAACTGGACATGGAACAACAGATTGGGTCCAAATAGGAAAAGGAGTACATCAAGGCTTGTATATTGTCACGCTGTTTATTTAACTTCTATGCAGAGTGCATCATGAGAAATGCTGGGCTGGAGAAAGCACAAGCTGGTATCGAGATTGCCGAGAGAAATATCAATAACCTCAGATATGCAGATGACACTACCCTTATGGCAGAAAGTGAAGAAGAACTAAAGAGCCTCTTGATGAAAGTGAAAGTGGAGAGTGAAAAAGTTGGCTTAAAGCTCAACATTCAGAAAACTAAGATCATGGCATCTGGTCCCATCACTTGATCGCAAATAAATGGGAATTGTGGCTGACTTTATTTTTGGGGGCTCCAAAATCACTGCAGATGGTGACTGCAGCCATGAAATTAAAAAGCGCTTACTCCTTGGAAGGAAAGTTATGACCAACCTAGATAGCATTTTCAAAAGCAGAGACATTACTTTGCCAACAAAGGTCCATCTAGTCAAGGCTATAGTTTTTCCAGTGGTCATGTATGGATGTGAGAGTTGGACCATAAAGAAGGCTGAGCACCGAAGAAATGATGCTTTTGAACTGTGGTGTTGGAGAAGACTCTTGAGAGTCCCTTGGACTGCAAGGAGATCCAACCAGTCCATTCTGAAGGAGATCAGTCCTGGGTGTTCACTGGAGGGCCTGATGTTGAAGCTGAAACTCCAATACTTTGGCCATCTAATGCGGAGAGCTGACTTATTGGAAAAGACCCTGATGCTGGGAAAGATTGAGGGCAGGAGGAAAAGGGGACGACAGAGGATGAGATGGTTGGATGGCATCACTGACACAATGGACATGGGTTTGGGTGGACTCCGGAAGTTGTTGATGGACAGGGAGGCCTGGTGTGCTGTGGTTCATGGGGTTGCAAAGAGTCAGACACGACTGAGCGACTAAACTGAACTGAAAGGATATCTACATCTATGTTAATGAGAGATATAGGTCCATATTTTTTTCTTGCAGTATCTAAGATTTTAGATCAGGGTTAACGTGCTCTTCCATAGTGACTGAGTGGTAAAGAATTCACCTGCCAATGTAGGAGATTGGACCATGGGTCGGGAACATCTCCTTCAGAAGGTAATGGCAACCCATTCCAGTATTCTTGCCTGGAAAATCCCAGAGGATTTTGGCAGGCTACAGTCCTTGGGGTTGCAAAAGAGTCAGATACAATTTAGCAATTAAACAACAATCAGGGTTCAGTTCAGTTCAGTTGTTCAGTCGTGTCTGACTCTTTGCGACCCCATGAATCACAGCACGCCAGGCCTCCCTGTCCATCACCATCTCCCGGAGTTCACTCAAATTCATGTCCATCAAGTCGGTGATGCACTAGCCTGATTAGAGGAAATGAAAAGTGTTTCCTTCTCCTCTATATCTGAAAATCTTTGTACTACTGGTTATTGTTTCTTCCTTACATGTTTGATGTAATTCTCTTGATAACGTCCCATATGTCTAAGGCTCCCTTCATTTTCTTTTTTTAGTCTTTTTTCACTCTAGTGTTAGTATGAATGCTTTCTACAGTCGTATGTTTACTTGAGTTTAATGATCATGCTTTCCAAAGTCTAATCTGCTCTTAATTCTATACATTGGATTTTTCATATCAGATATTTTTCAGCTCTAAAATTTCCATTTGGTTCGTCTTTCTATCTTCCATTTCTCTTCTCATTATATTCATATTTTCTTTTGATACATAATATGAATGCATCTTTAATAGCCATTTATCCTTGTCTGCTAATTCTATCGTATGTCAATTGAGTCTGTTTCTATTGACTAATTTTTCTCCTCGTTGAATGTCAAATTTTCTGCTTCCTGGTTGTCTAATACAAATTTTTCAAATTAGGTATGGACACCATGAACGTTATACTGCATGTCTAGAATTTGTTGTCTTACTTTTAATAAGCGTAGGGCTTTGTTCTGGCAGGTAATTAAGTTACTTGCAAATCAGTATGATGCTCTAGAGTTTTGTCAGAAAGGTTCTAAAACTTAACAACTAAGATAATTTAGCCCTACTACCAAAGTCTAAGCCTGGGTAATCCGTCAGGACTTTCAACCTTAGAAAGTCAGAACTTAATCCAAGCCCTTTCTGAACTCTAGGGATTACTCAGGTTAATGTTCCCTGCTGGTTCTTTGCCTAGTCTCATGGTGCTTTACCCGACTCATGCGTAACAAAACCTCAGCAAAGATTCAACTCAAGGAAAACCCTAGTGTAGACTTCTGTAGCTTTTTGTCTGCATAGCTCCCTCCTCTGTGTAATCTGCCTTGTAATTTCTAGCCACCTCAGACTCACTGAACCCTAATTTCTACCTTCTCAACTCAATGATGGTAACCCACCCTGCTCCACTATCCCAAAAGTGCCTCCAAGCAAAAAAATCAGAGTGATCATAATTTAATTCACCTGGTCCCCTTCCTCAAGGATCACAGTCTTGGCACTATTAATGTCCAATGTTTGAAAATACTGTTAAATATACTTTGCATAGTTTTTCAGCTGTTTATAGCAAAAGACTGTGAGTCTAGTCCCCATGTATCCATCATGGCTAGAAACATTACATTATGTACATATGTTTTGCAACTTGATTTTTCAGTCATATGGTTATTATTCCAGATTAATACATAGCTATCTACCATATGCTTTTATTTATCTATTGGCTGTGGCACGTGGCATGCGGCATCTTGGTTCCCCAACCAGGGATCAAATCCACGCCCCCTGCAGCGAAAGCATGGAGTTTTAACCACTGGACTGCAGTGCAAGTCCCCCTACCACCTGCTTTTAAACCCTCAATAGTATATCAGAGTATGGACACTTTAAAATTGTCTTCAGTGTTTTAAGTAACAACTAAAATTAATAATATGCACTATTTTTACATTTTAATTTTCTCATGTTCACATCAACTTAAAACAAAATAGCTACTGTGTGTTATGTATTTCTCTCTCACCCACCTCTCCCCCACTCAACAGGCAAAATATTATATAAATAGTAGTTATTAAGTAATTACTGAGTATAAAAATTTAAGAAAATGATTGTTAGTACTAATAGCAAGTGTCTGTACTTTTTCCTTATCTTTAAAAAAAGTTGTTTAAATATTTATTTATTTGGCTGCACCAGGTCTTAGGTGCCACTCGTGGGATCTTTGATCTTCTCTGCAGCATGTGGGATCTTTAGCTGTGGTATGATAACTCTTAGTTGTGGCAAGCGGGATCTAGTTTCCTGACCAGGGATTGAACCTGAGCCCCATGCATTGGGAGCGTGGAGTCTTAGCCACTGGACCACCAGGGAAGTCCCTACCTTTTTCTTTACTTTTACAAAAGGTTTAATCTATCTGACAGTGAGTTACATGAGTTCTTAGATTTAATTTTTATTAAAATTGGTCTCCCTGCTCCTTACCATTATTATTTTTAACTTTGTCTTAAATATTCTTACTGTACGTACCTGTGTCTTTTGTTATAAGTTCTCCCAAATCATTCTTATATAATAGGAGGATAAACAAATAAAAACTAAAAAGGTTTTCTTTAATAGGCCACTTTTTTAAAATGTGAAATGATATACAAGTAGAAATGTTGTATTCTTAAAAAAAGGCTTAGATTTGTAGTATTCAAAATTTGAATTAAAGGGAGTCTGGACGGAGGAGCCTGGTAGGCTATAGTCCATGGGGTCTCAAAGACTCGGACACGACTGAGCGACTTCACTTTCACTTTTCACTTTCATGCATTGGAGAAGGAAATGGCAACCCACTCCAGTGTTCTTGCCTGGAGAATCCCAGAGACAGCGGAGTCTGGTGGGCTGCTGTCTATGGGGTCGCAGAGAGTCAGACACGACTGAAGCGACTTAGCAGCAGCAAGAAGGTATTTTAATTTTATAAAAATTATTCTCCATTTGTAAATTCAAGGAAAAAATCAAAATACTAGTTTATTGTGAAAATCACTTTAATTCATCAATCACATATGACTATTTTATATATTTATTCAAACAAATCCACTGGCTCTTATAAGAACTAATATTCTTAAATCAAATTTCTATTTAATGTAAGAATCACTTTTGAAAAAGCCTCTGCCCAAATACCTAGTATCTGATAATCTTATACTTCATTGTTAAAAGCTTTTAAAGCATAACAGTCAGCTTTCAAATACTATGATCATAATTCTTTGTATGTCATCATTCAAAAGTAAAACACCTTCCATTTTCTTTTACAACCCAACTGTAGGAATCATTCAGTTTTTAAAATGTCAACTTTTAGACTAAAATCTCAAAAAATATTACTTTAAATTAGTAAGAAAGCTTTTACCCCTCACCTGGTTACAAGTATCAGATAAAGAGTGTATCGCTTCTGAAAACATGCTTGCTGAACCCGTATAAATCCAAGCAAGAAATTTGAAGAAGCAGTTTAATCCATTGCTAGGAGAGAAAGAAAAGATAATTTAGCATAGGTTTAGATAAAAATTCCCACCAAAAGCTTATTTATACACATACACACACACACGATTTTGTTCAAAATAAAACAGATTTCTAGTTTATTACACTTTAGGCAAGAGAATACAAATTTGAAGAATATAGATTATCGTTTCACTAAATATTTAAATGAAAGAGGCATGATATGTGCAAACAAATTACTTAAGAACTGATGAGAAAAGAGGGTGTTCTACATTTGGACAAAACGGAATCAGAAAGGAAACTGTGTCTTAGGTAGGTGAAAGAAGATCAGCACGTGATGTTGTTCAGCAGGTCACTGTCAAAGACACGACACTGGTGAAGATCAGGTTGTTTAATTAGGCAGATGCTCGAGGTGAAAACAAAGCTAGACCAAGTAGTCTGGGTCATACTAGAAGATCATACGTGCTAAAATAAACATGATTATCTCCTGAGGAAGCTAGTTGTGCTCAGATTTGGACAGTAATAACTAGTATAATTTATCTCAGACACTGTACTTAGTCACTTATTATGTTTTACTATAACTATTATACAAATATTAATAAGTAATAACATCCTCATTTTATAAATGAGGAAACGGGGGCAGGGGGCTTCCTGGTGGTCCAGTGGCTGAGACTCTGCACTCCCAATGCAGGAGACCTGGGTTTGACCCCTGGTCAGAGACTCCTATATGCAGCAACTAAGAGTTTGCATGCTGCGCCTAAAAGATCCCACTGCTGCAACTAAGATCCAGTGCAGCCAAATAAATAATTTTTAAGTAAATAAATAAAAATAAATGAGGAGCCTTACTTCCCCTTCCAGCTACCCTTTTCTCCTCTCCTCTTCAGATAATTTCTTCAAAGAACTGTGTCTGCTCTTGCTGTCTCAGTTTTCCTCATTCTGTATTCAGTCTTCAATCCCTAAACAATGGCTTCACCACCAACACCTCATAAGATTGTTCTTAACAATATACTGTTTCTTGCTATTAAATTCCTGAAAACATTTTTAATAGTTTCTTTAATCTTATAGAGGTATTTGCCACTATCTTCTTAAAACACTGTCTTCTTTGACTTCTACCAGACTCCTGGTTTTTTCCCCACCTTTCTCTTTACTGTTTCTCAGTCTCTTCTGCAGGCTTTTTTTTTTTTTTTTCTTCTACCAATTTCTTAAATGTGAGCATTCTTCAAGGCTTATTCAGGAGTGCTTTTCCTTCCTCATACATTATAATGTATATACATATACCTTCTCCAGGTGATCTTAACTATTCCTATGACTTTAATTATTCCCTATATCCTAATAACTCTCTAGTCTTTATCTCTTAATTCAGGTCTCCTTCCTGAGCTTCAAACCAATATATATTAACAATAATAACCATCAAGTGTATTATATAACAGTATATATAATATAAACACTAAGTATATTATATAATAATATATATTATATATAATATATATTATATATTACATATAATATTATATAACAACCATATTATATAACAGAAACTATGCTAAGCAGTTTACATACCCTGCATCACATTCCTCCAATATAAAAAGCTTTAGCTGCTAATCCCACTTTATTGACAAAAACAATTATTTCTGTTGACCAGCTCTACTTGGGTGCCCTATAAATACCTCAGACTCAAAAAGGAACCCATTATTTTCTTTGCTCCCACCCTGACTCTTCCTTCCAGTGTTCCCTTTTTCTCAGCGATAGTACAGTATCTATCCAATTGTCCAAGTCAGAAACCTGGGCACCATCACTAGTCAGTCCTCCTAAATTCTTTTTGAACCTAACCATGTCTCTCCACCCCTATTGCCACTATCTGTGTTGTATTATTATAAATGACTCTTAGTCTAGTGCCCCTCCAGTCCTTGAAGATAAGAATTATGTATTTTACCTTCATGTTTCCAGACCACATCAAAATTCCTGACACGTGTAGTATATGTATTTGAGAAATAAAAGCACAAACTAATGAACTACGAATTAATGCTCTTAAATAAATATCCTAAAATAGATTACTCAGTACAATAGATTAAAAGGTAGGCAAAATAATAGAGACCAAGAAGACAGAGGAGAAAAGAAAGAGGCAAAAGCATCAGTTATGTTCTACCGGGTTAAATGGCAGAAAAATAAAGAGGGCAGATTCTCTTCAGTAGTCATAATGCAGGTTGGTTTACTCTAAATGTAACTTCGGCCAACTCAACTTTTTAAAAAAGATTTCTATAAACACCAATGAAAATAGAAGAAAAATTTTCATACAGCGCTTTTATCTTTATCTAGATACCAAGTAATAAATTTATATTCATATATATACATTAAAAACAATGTAATTTATTTTATTTTTCAGTACTTACATGCAAATGGCAACCATCACCACTTTCCCTGGCCCCTTTAAAAAAATTGATGCCGTTCTAGAGCGTGGCTATAAAAACAAAACAAAAACAAAAAAATCTCAAACACTTTTCCAAAAGGCACTATGACCATTATATGTGACTCTGACGCACCAGAAAATATCTCCCCTATCAATGCCTCTTCACAACTAGATTTACTTAATTCTTTTTCTCTAGACTTTCCTATTTAAATTGTGGGAAAATGGAAATTGAAAGTGCATGTCCAGAATGTTGTTTATTTCCTTGTAATTCATTTCCTATCTACTCCCAGAAAAATTCTGAGTTGTTTACATTAAAAAACAGAAATAAAGTGATAAAAATATACTGAACTGAAATAACCTAAAATTTTCCATTTCTTGAGCAACTTCTTAAATTTTAAAACAAGAACAGCCAAAGCCAGTAAGTCTGTTGCCCCTCATTTAACTCCTGACTATTCTCTAAAGACTGAAGCCCTCAAATAACACTGTGTTTAATTCCAAAACTGAACAAAACAAAAGGAAATCAAACAAGTAGAGAACATATTCAAGGAGAATATTTTTCTTCAGTTAAATATTCTTTGGCTACTCTTTGAATTTATACTTTCTGTGTTTCTTTTCCTGCTCTTTCCTCTCCCGGGAATGCTATCATATGTCACTATAATCTCTCTAAGCTTTACTCATCTTCTTCCATATCTGGCCAAGGGTTACCCTTCTATGTAAAGCCTTCCTTGATCCCCCAGAGAATACTCACACTGCTCCACATTTACGGTTGTACTTTACTTTTCTATTAAAGCAAGTCCTGTATTCTGCCTTATGTAATTTATTCAAGAAATATTTACTGGGCAAGTACTACATACCTGGCACAGTTCTAGATGCTGGAGCACAAGAGTAAACAAAAGAGAGTCCCTGCCTTCATAGATCTCACGGTCTAGCATAGGAAGGGGAGAATGAATCCGTCATATCTGAGTGATAAATAAAGAAACTAAGACAGAGACTGATAGAACAGAGTTGGGGGTATGACATGGAGGGCTATTTTGATTAGAATACTAAGGGAAAGGAGTTCAGTGATGAGAAGGAAGCAACCATGAAAAATCTGGAAGAATGTTTTAGGCAGAGTATACAGCACATTCAAAGATTCTGACAGAAGTAAGTTTTGTGTGAAGAAAGGATAAAAACAAGGCCGATGTGGCATGAGGGGAACAAAATGCTTTTCTTTTTATCTTACACTCTGATAATGCTTTGCAGTCAGGTCTGCAGGTTAGGGTTTAAAAAGCACCTACTAAGTTCCTGTGGACAACGGAACAAAAGAGGGAGCTGCAAGCTTTAAAGTGATTCATTTATAAAGTCCGACCATGGTTCCACATTTCTGAGTTATGCCATTTACTGATAAACAAAAACCAGTGTATGTGCATTTTACTACAATGAGAATATACCATATCGTTTGCTTAGTACAGGGGGAAAAAATGAAATTGTTATAGGAATAGTAGAAAATGAAAACATGCTACTCAAGGAAGAAGATGAAAAAGATTTCTTTAGAAGAAAGTTTTGAAAACTTATGGAGTAAACAAGACAGATAGGGAAGGAAAATGAGATTTTAAAACGATAACAGAATGTTATAGTAAGGAAAAAGAGATTCATTGAGCACAAATTGCTCTGAAAGAGAGAATTCCCTGGCAGTTCAGTGGTCAGGACTGGGCTCTTCCACTGCTGGAGTCCTGGAGAACTAAGATTATGTAAGCCTCATGGCACAGCCAAAAAGAGAGAGAGAGAGAGAAAGCTGTAGAAAATGCGAAAATATGTTGGTAATAATTAGGTCAGAAATTAGCGACAAGGTCCTGGAGAAGGAAATGGCAACCCACTCCAGTACTCTTGCCTGGAAAATCCCATGGATGGAGGAGCCTGGTAGGCTACACAGTCCACGGGATATCGAAAAGTCAGACATGACTGAGCGACTTCACTTTCACTTTTCATTTTCATGCATTGGAGAAGGAAATGGCAGCCCACTCCAGTGTTCTTGCCTGGAGAATCCCAGGGATGGAGGAGCCTGGTGGGCTGCTATCTATGGAGTCGCACAGAGTTGGACATGACTTAAGTGACTTAGCAGTAGCAGCAGCGACAAGGTCCAAGGAAATCTAGCAGCAAGGGAAGCAAAATCTCAAAAAGCAACAGATCCATAGTAGATGGATAGATTTCAGAGGACTAGGAGGAAAATCAGCATAAAATACTCAAAGAGCTACAAGTAATTTCAAAGTGACACTATCATTTCAATCCCAGGTGGCGCAAGTAGTAATGAATTCACTTGCCAATGCAGTAGATGCAAGAAACTTGGGCTCGATCCCTAGGTTGGGAAGATCCCCTGGAGTAGCAAGTGGCCACCCACTCCAGTATGCTGAAAGACTATCCCAAGAAGTTCGAGAATTAGGATTAGAAGGAAAGGCACAAAGAAGTAGAAATATTAAAGGGAAAATGTATTAAAGGGATAAGAAATAAGATATCAGTTAGAACACTGAACATTGAGAGAGTGCGTGTGCCAAACCTAAAATATAGTGAGTTCATATATTTCACTATTGGAGTTCCCATAAAATGAAGAAGAATATAAAAGAATATAATAAGAGAAGGAAGTGTCTGGATCAGAGAGAAAAAGGATACAAAGTAGGTGGGTGAGAAGGAGGTTTAAGAGGGAGGGGATATGTTTATACATATGGCTGATTCACTCTGTTGTACAGCAGGAGCTGACACATTGAGAAGCAATCATACTCCAATAAAAAATAAATAAATAATAAAAAGACAAAAAAAAAAAAGAAGATATTTTTATTCCAGGCAACATGAATAATCCTGTTATGTTTTAGAGAAGGAAACCAACCATCTTTAGTGAGAGTCTCAAGTGAGTGTTCCTAGAAGGAATATGGAAACAGTAGGAAATTCAATACTAAAGTCTTATTCTATTACTATTTTAAAAGAAAGTATAATAGAAATTTTATTCAAAATCTGTAACATTTCAAGGCTGATGAGTATTAATCTTCAAAAGGGCTCTAAGTGACACAGATTTCAGAAGTCAAACAGCTGCTATTCAAAAATCTGGTGCTGATGATCCTCCATGCAAAAAAGATATAAAGCTAGCAGTAAGTCTTCCCAGGAGGCAGATCTCACCAGCCTAAATTACTCCATAGCAAGAGGCAGGGGCGGAGTCTGTCAAGGCATAGAAGTGACTCACACAACATACAAAGGCCCTACCACCGAAGAGAATCCAGGTCTTCAGTGCAGCACTGGGGTGCCAGAAATGCAGGGCTCAAAAGGGAAATGGAAGTTAAGAGGCTTTGAATACGATGAATGGGAAAGAAAAGCATATCAAATAAGGTATGACTACAGTTGTCATCATTGCTAATTTCTAAATTTTCCAAGAAGGAAGCAATGACTCAAATTTAAGTCAGAAGAAAAGAGACAATTTGCAAAGCTAGCCCTTTCTCCAGGTATGGTGCTTACTTCTTGACAAGAGACACCTCCAGCTCAATTTAAAGGCAAGGCTGACTCTGAACATGACTACTTGGCATCGTGGAAGTGTCGGTGGCTTTGACAAGAGCTATTTCAGTGGAGTGGTGGGAATGCAAGTCCAATGAAGGACTCAGGAGAAAATAAGAAGTGGACAGTAAAAGTAAGCTTTCTATACTGGTCCCAATATTAATTTCCTTCTGGTAGGAACGAAAATAAGAGTATTCTGGCACATTTGTAGATAAGGCAGTAAATGTGGTGATGGAAAGATAACGTATTTTTTTTTAGCAGATTAGATCTACCTTGGAATAGGATCACAGACATGCTAGATTTTCATCATGGACAGATTCTAGGATTTTATGTGAAATACATACTCAACATAACATTAAAAGACAAATATTCTTACCTTGGTATTTCCCAGAAAGTCTCTATATTCCCTCAGTATTTTTTGGTTTCTAAATAGCCCTATAAAAAAAGAATTATGAAATACATTTAGCTCATACATATTCTTATCCTTTCACATTTTAGATGAACACAATTATTCTAAGACTATGTTAAATGGTCTTCTCCCAGATACAAACAAAAATATCAGGTGATGGTAAGAAATCTGAATTTGCAACTTGATTAAAAAATGGGTTAAGGACGTGGATAGACTTTTCTCCAAAGATGATACACAGCTGGCTAACAAGGATATGAAAAGATGCTCAGATCACTAATCATCAGAGAAATGCAAATCAAAACCACAATGAGGTATCACTTCACAGCCATTAGAATGGCTACTACCACAAAACAAAAAACAAAGAGAAAGAAAAAATAACAAGTGTAGGCAAGGAATGCAGAGAAATTGGAGATCTTGACTATACTGGTAGGATTATAAAATATTGCAACTGCTATCGAAAATAATATAGAGGCTCCTCAAAAAATTAAAAACTATCATATGATTTAGTAATACCACTTCTGGGTATACATCCAAAAAAAAATGAAAGCACTGTCTCAAAGAGGTTATTTTCACACCCTAATTTATCACAGCACCATTCACAATGGGCAAGAAGTGAAAGCAACCAAAACGTCCATGGACAAATAAATGCTGAACCATGTGGTACATACACACAATGGAAATCCTGTCACATGGACGAACCTTGAGGACATTACGCTAAGTGAGGTAACTTAGTCAAAAAGACAAACACTGAATGACTCCATTTATACGTGGTATCTATAGGAGTCAGAGTCATAGAAACAGAAAAAAAGAGTAGCTACCAGGAGCTAGAGGGACAGGAGAACTGTTGACAAGTACAGCTTGAGTGCAGCAAGATGAGTTATTTAAGCTTGATATAAGAAGCAATTCTCCATCTATAGCTCAAAGTTTAAAAATAAGGAAAAAATATTTTATTAGTGTGCTTTCTCAAATTCTGTACTTTAAGTATGTTCTCTAATATATGTAAAGGCTATTCACAGCATCATTATTTTAACAGTAAAAGACCGGAAACGACCTAGGTGAAAAGGACTGAATAAACTCTGGTGCACCCCCAAAATGGAGTGCTATAAAAGAAATGAAGAAACCTCTCTGTTTCCTGCTATGGAATGTTCTCTGGGACACATAATCAAGTTAAAAAAAAACAAGCACAGAAAGTACATAGACTATGCCTTATTTATGAAAAGGAGGGTCTAAATTACCAGTATGTATGCTATTTTAGTAAAAATAACACTCAAACTAATTTTTTAAACAATTACCTATGCTAGAGGGAGGGAAAAGGGTGGAAAAGACAGGGATGGAAGCTAAACTTCTCTAAAGTATTTTGTCTTTAAAGTATTTGAGGTGACTTTGGAACCATATAAATGTTTTACAAAATTATAAAATAAAAATAAATCAAATTTCTTAAAATCAGAAGCAGAACGAAACAAACGAACCTATTTTTATATCTAGTAGATGGTTTATCCATACAGTGAGAAATTACAAGTGACTTTAAAACACAGGCATTTGACTGTACATCCCCAGTGAGATATACAGTAAAGACAAAAAGAAAAATAGAAATCTTAAATCACCTTACTAGCAAGAATACTGATACTAATAGTTTGAAACAACACTGTATTCTGTCTATATGTGTGTGTACATACATAAAGAACAAATAAAAAATGTAATTAATGATGTTAATGAATTAAGAAATAAGATTTTCAGAGTAAGAGATACAAAGGAAAAAACGGAGGGAATAAGTTTATCAAAATAACCTACATATTTTCTCTTAAGAAACAAAAAGTATGTCCTAACTCTGTCCACTGAAATACCTTAAAAATATATCAACCTATTAAAAAAAACTGAGTACCCCTAATGCCCACAGAAAAAATGGAGTAGCCATCATGGTCAACAAAAGAATTCGAAATGCAGTATAGCCATCATGGTCAACAAAAGAATTCGAAATGCAGTACTTGGATGCAATCTCAAAAACGACAGAATGATCTCTGTTCGTTTCCAAGCCAAACCATTCAATATCACAGTAATCCAAGTCTATGCCCCAACCAGTAACACTGAAGAAGCTGAAGTTAAACGGTTGTATGAAGACCTACAAGACCTTTTAGAACTAACACCCAAAAAAGATGTCCTTTGCATTACAGGGGAGTGGAATGCAAAAGTAGGAAGTCAAGAAACACCTGGAGTTAACAGGCAAATTTGGCCTTGGAATATGGAATGAAGCAGGGCAAAGACTAATAGAGTTTTGCCAAGAAAATGCACTGGTCATAACAAACACCCTCTTCCAACAACACAATACTCTACACATGTACATCACCAGATGGTCAACAATGAAATCAGACTGATTATATTCTTTGCAGCCAAAGATGGAGAAGCTCTATACAGTCAACAAAAACAAGACCAGGAGCAGACTGTGGCTCAGATCATGAACTCCTTACTGCCAAATTCAGACTTAAATAGAAGAAAGTAGGGAAAACCACTAGACCATTCAGGTATGACCTAAATCAAATCCCTTATGATTATACAATGGAAGTGAGAAATTAGACTTAAGGGCCTAGATCTGATAGAGTGCCTGATGAACTATGGACTGAGGTTGGTGACATTGTACAGGAGAAAGGGATCAAGACCATCCCCATGGAAAAGAAATGCAAAAAAGCAAAATGGCTGTCTGGGGAGGCCTTACTGAGCTGTGGAAAGAAGAGAAGCAAAAAGCAAAGGAGAAAAGGAAAGATATAAGCATCTGAACGCAGAGTTCCAAAGAATAACAAGAAGAAATAAGAAAGGCTTCCTCAGCGATCAATGCAAAGAAACAGAGGAAAACAACAGAATGGGAAAGACTAGAGATCTCTTCAAGAAAATCAGAGATACCAAGGGAACATTTCATGCAAAGATGGGCTCGATAAAGGACAGAAATGGTATGGACCTAACAGAAGTAGAAGATATTAAGAGGTGGCAAGAATACACAGAAGAACTGTACAAAAAAGATCTTCACGGCCCAGATAATCACGATGGTGTGATCACTGACCTAGAGCCAGACATCCTGGAATGTGAAGTCAAGTGGGCCTTAGAAAGCATCACTACGAACAAAGCTAGTGGAAGTGATGGAATTCCAGTTGAGCCATTTCAAATCCTGAAAGATGATGCTGTGAAAGTGCTGCACTCAATATGCCAGCAAATTTTGGAAAACTCAGCAGTGGTCACAGGACTGGAAAAGTTCAGTTGTTATTCCAATCCCAAAGAAAGGCAATGCCAAAGAATGTTCAAACTACCACACAATTGCACTCATCTCACACGCTAGTAAAGTAATGCTCAAAATTCTCCAAGCCAGGCTTCAGCAATATGTGAACCGTGAACTTCCAATGTTCAAGCTGGTTTTAGAAAAGGCAGAGGAACCAGAGACCAAATTGCCAACATCCACTGGATCATCAAAAAAGCAAGAGAGTTCCAGAAAAACATCTATTTCTGCCTTTTTTTTTTTTTTTGAGCTCAAACATCCATTTATTTCAAAGCAGTAATAATTTAAAATTATAAAAACCTTTCCGCTGTTGAACATGTAGAGGGTGAGGTCAGAGACAAAGGGGAGGGAAGGTGGGACGCCCGGGCAGTGTGTGCGGGCGCCCGGCCCAGCCAGGTTGTCCCTGGGGAGGCCGAGTTCCCTCCGCAGCTTGGAAGGGTGGGTCCTCCGAGCCTCCTCCGCGGCGGGCCCGGTGGCGCTGCAGTCCGTGGGCGCGTGGGCTGTCTGCTGTTGCCCTGGGGGCTGGTTAGCCGGTTTGCTCAGGAGCTGCTGGCCGGGTTCTCATTGCCAGGTGAGCTGGAGGACGAGGAGGAGGAGGAGGAGAAGCTCACCACAGCCAGGCCCGGGGGGTCAGTGGCCGTGTTCTGTCCTGTGAGGCTTTTTCGGCAGACGGGGCAGCTGTCGTGCTGCTCCAGCCAGGGCACGATGCAGCCATTGTGGAAGAAGTGGTTGCAGGGCAGCTGCCGCACATGCTCACCCAGCCCATAGTCATCCTTGCACACGGGGCACTCCAGCCCCGAGCCAACGTGCTGCTCAGTCACGGGCACGGTGGGGAGGGCCTGGATTTTCTCTTTGTCTGCGGGTGGGGGACCCGAGTTTTCAAACTGATTAAGGAGCTGCGTGATGATGGCGTCCAGGCCGTTGGCCCCCCAGGCGTAGTCCATCGGGTTTGAATGCAGGACGCCCCAGGGACCCAGGCCCAGGTTGGGGATGGTGGCCGGGGTGATGATGCCGTTGACCAGCTGCTGGATGACCCCTTCCAGCGTGGGGTCGCCTTCGTGCCGGCCGGTGGCCCGCCGCGCGGTGAGGCAGGCGCGGGGCTGCCGGGGGCCGTACGGGTGCCAGGAGTCCTGCTCTCGCTCCCGCCGGCTCTCGGGGTCCCTGCTATCATCAGCCTGTGCCCCAGCGGGGAACGTGGGGATCTCAAAGCTGTCGTCAAAGATGCCGAAAGCAAAGTGCCCATAGCCCTGCGGCAGCGTGAACAGGGGCTGGTCCACATTCTCGAACGGTTGCTGCCGGCTCTGGTCCGCAGAGGCTGTGGAGGGGGCTGAACCATTCTCTGCACTCCTGTTCTCTTCCGGAAGCTCCTCGATAAACCCAGACTCGCATCTTGGGCAGATGTAATCCGGCAGGCGCGGCACGATCTCGACTGAGCAGCAGTGGCAGAAGTACCGTCCAGGCTGCGGCGACGCCTCGGCCATGGCCACCGCCGCCTCCTCCGCGGCGCCCGCCACCGGCTGTTTGCTGCTCCCTCGCCGGTTGTTTGATTATATCTAAACGATCATGAACTTCCTGATGTTCAAGCTGGTTTTAGAAAAGGCAGAGGAACCAGAGATCAAATTGCCAACAGCCACTGGATCATGGAAAAACCAAGAGAGTTCCAGAAAAACATCTATTTCTGCTTTATTGACTATGCCAAAGCCTTTGACTCTGTGGATCACAATAAATTGTGGAAAATTCTGAAAGAGATGGAAATACCAGACCACCTGACCTGCCTCTTGAGAAATCTGTATGGAGGTCAGGAAGCAACAGTTAGAACTGGACAAGGAACAACAGACTGGTTCCAGATAGGAAAAGGAGTACGTCAAGACTGTATATTGTCACCCTGTTTATTTAACTTATATGCAGAGTACATCATGAGAAATGCTGGGCTGGAAGAAGCACAAGCTGGAATCAAGATTGCTGGGAGAAATATCAATAAGCTCAGATATGTAGATGACACCACCCTTATGGCAGAAAGTGCAGAGGAACTCAAAAGCCTCTTGATGAAGATCAAAGAGGAGAGTGAAAAAGTTGGCTTAAAACTCAACATTCAGAAAATGAAGATCATAGCATCCGGCCCCATCACTTCATGGGAAATAGATGGGGAACAGTGGAAATAGTGTCAGACTTTATTTTGGGGGGCTCCAAAATCACTGTAGATGGTGACTGCAGCCATGAAATTAAAAGACACTTACTCCTTGAAAGAAAAGTTATGACCAACCTAGATAGCATATTGAAAAGCAGAGACATTACTTTGGCAACAAAGGTCCATCTAGTCAAGGCTATGGTTTTTCCAGTGGTCATGTATGAATGGGAGAGTTGGACTGTGAAGAAAGCTGAGCGCCGAAGAATTGATGCTTTTGAACTGTGGTATGGGAGAAGACTCTTGAGAGTCCCTTGGACTGCAAGGAGATCCAACCAGTCCATTCTGAAGGAGATCAGCCCTGGGATTTCTTTGGAAGGACTGATGCTAGAGCTGAAACTCCAGTTCTTTGGCCACCTCATGCAAAGAGCTGACTCATTGGAAAAGACTCTGATGCTGGGAGGGGTTGGGGGCAGGAGGAGAAGGGGATGACAGAGGATGAGATGGCTGGATGGCATCACTGACTCTATGGACGTGAGTCTGAGTGAACTCCGGGAGTTGATGATGGACAGGGAGGCCTGGGGTGCTGCAGTTCAGGGGGTCGCAAAGAGTCGGACACGACTGAGTGACTGAACTGAACTGAATGCCCAGAGGTCTCTAAATTTTATTTCCTATTAAGAGGAAAAGGGGCTCCTACTATAAATGCTGATTACCAGTCTGGGGCAGGGTAGTGGTTACTGGAGGGGAAGGGGCAAGGTTGAGGGAAAAACGGGTAAAATGAATCAACTGTGTGGTATCAGCTGGAAACTAAATTTTTGGTGGTAATCAAGTTGTAGGGTAAACAGAAATAGAACATAAATGTTATGTAAACCAATGTTACCTCAGGAAAAAGTAAATTAAGAAAGTAAACATTTCATTCCTGTAGATTTAAATGCAGGTCTGTTTAGCTTATCTGTGAATATAAAGATACTAAACAGCTGTTTGCTTCTTCTGAGAGGCCAAAACCCCTTAGAAACTAGGATTCACTTTTACAACAGGTACAATCTTCAAATCGGACCCTGAGTTTTAATATTCATATGTCTTATAGAAACGACAAATTAGCTTTCCTTGCTCTCATGATCTTTAAAAAGCTATAGAGAGAAAAACAAACATATTGTTTTTATAAAATAATTAAACCCCAAAATGAAAACTGGCATTTGCTAGAACCAACAAAGCCAAACACAAGAGGTAGGCAACCACTAGGGAGGACACAGTTATTATAGACACAGGTCTCATTTACAAGTTGCTTTTCAGTTAACTCAGCTTTAAACTGAATATACTTACTTTCTCTATATTCTATTTCTGCTTCCTTACGAAGTTTTTTCTCTCTGGCAAGAGCTTCAGGACTTCCCCAAACTTCCAAAGATCTATGTACATACACATGGCCACCATTCAGTAATATAATTTTAATGACTTCATGAAAATCATATTTAAATCTAGACAACTGAAAACTATATGAAAATTTAACAAATCATAGGTCCTTTAGGAAAAATATAAAGCACTTAAGAAAGTTTTCTAAATTAAATCTACACAATAAGAATAAATTCAACAGCAAATTTTCTTAAAAAAAATCTAATTTTTTTTGCTAATTAATATATACTAGTAACTCTCAAACAAATCTGCAAATGCAAAAATATTCTGCTTTTGGATTTTCCTGGTGGTCCAATGGCTACAACTCCGTGTGCTCCCAATGCAGGCGGCCTGGGTTTGATCCCTCGTTGGGGAACTAGATCCCTCGTGCTGCAACAAAGAGCTCATATGCCACAACTAAAGAGTTTGCATGTTGCAACTAAAGATTCTGCATGCTACAACTAAAGATCCTGCATGCCACAAAGAAGATCAAAGATCCTGCGTGTCACAATTAAGACCTGGTGCAGCCAAATAAATAAATAAAAGTAAATACTTTTATTTAAATACTTTTTAAAAAAAAAAGTATTTTTTAAAGTATTTTATTTAAAAAAAGTATTTTTTAAATACTTTTTTAAAAATATGTATATATTCTGCTTTTAAAACATATCATTTTAAAAATTCTGAGTCTATCTAAAATGGATTTTTATTAATCCCAAATTCAGCTTGTATTTTATCCTAAAAGAACTATGTTCTTACTTTGCCTCCACATCTGATCTCAAGTATACAGTAAAGGACTCAGTATCTTCATGAGGACTTCGTCGTCTGATTTTTCGAAGCTGTTCCAGATCACTGAAGAAAGAAATATGTTGAATTTACTCAGAGAGGGTTCATATAGTTCAGGATTATTAAGGGCAGATAAAAACCACTAAGCCTCATTTTCGGAGAAGGCAATGGCACCCCACTCCAGTACTCTTGCCTGGAAAATCCCATGGATGGAGGAACCTGGTGGGCTGTAGTCCATGGGGTCGCTAAGAGTCGGACACGACTCAGCGACTTCACTTTCACTTTTCACTTTCATACATTGGAGAAGGAAATGGCAACCCACTCCAGTGTTCTTGCCTGGAGAATCCCAGGGACAGGGGAGCCTGGTGGGCTGCCGTCTCTGGGGTCGCACAGAGTCGGACACAACTGAAGCGACTTAGCAGCAGCAGCAGCGCCTCATTTTAAAAGCTAAAGGTGGATAGCCTGTAAAAATCAGTTTAAAGATGATATTTTGTACATAAAACTGGTTTAGAAAGAGTTGAAAACCTAAGAATTACTCTTGACTCAATATAGATACCATAATATAATAGGTAGTGAGTCAAATCCTTAAACAGTGCTTGTCCTTTATCTGCTATGGATATACCACTGCAATATCTGAAGTATGAATTAAAAAAAAGTAGAAAGAACACAGATTAGAGTATTACTCCTCTATTTGAGAATGTAAACTTAATATTCACAGTCATTTGTTTACATCCAGATTAATTGTCATTGTTCAGTCGCTAAGTCGTATCCGACTCTTTGCAAGCCCATGAACTGCAGCATGCCAGGCTTCCCTGTCCTTCACTATCTCCCTGAGTTTGCTCAAATTCATGTCCAGACTAATACTAAGTGGTAATATCATTCATAGGTATCAATTTATAAACAGTATATGTCAATTTCATGCCATTTAATTATTTTCCTTTCTCTTAAATTCTGAAAGGTTGATACATGCATCAAGTCACTCTGCTAAACAGTCATTCTAAATTTGATCATTGGTCTTCCTAAGGAAATTTTGTAATAGCAATAAAAGACCTATAAACAAAAATCTGAGGAATTCCCTAGTGGCCTAGTGGTTAGGATCCCGGCTTTCTTGCTGTGGCCTAGGATCAATCCCTAGCCAGGGAACTAAAATGTTGTAAGCCGTGTGCTGCAGCCAAAAAATAAAAAAGTAAAGGTCTAGATCAGGTAGCAAAAGATACGTATTCTGATTCCCACTCTGTCACTGACTCACTAAATGAACCAGGTCATTGCTAACATCTTTATTATATTTCCTGGCCTATAATATGGAGATACCTATACCTAACCTACTTTACTCACAAAGTTTTTGTATGGGAAACAAAATATAGTTTTATAGCATTATTACAATTGGTTATTGTTTCAATATTTATAGAAGTTATAAAACTGATTATAGGAATCCTTATTTACTGATATTATACCATATGCTACCCACTCCAGTATTCTGGCCTGGAGAATTCCAGTCCATGGGATCACAAAGAGTCAGACGCGATTAAGGGACTTTCACTTTATACTCTAGAAGATGTACCATGGTGGGGGTGGTGGAGGGAGAGCCTAGATCATCTGATGTCTAAATTGCCAAGAAATCTTCCACTTAAATATATAGCTTTCCTAGACAAAAGAGGGGAAAACATTTAAATTTGTAAAAAAATATACCTCAATAAATCTCTTCAGTTAGAAGAAAATAATAAGATACCAGAAAGAAGTAAAATAATTTACACTCAACACAAACCACAGCTGGAATGTGAACATAATAAAATTGCTCTACCACAAAAAACCCAAATTTTAAAGCTATATTAATATACAAATACTCTTATTGATAATTCTGCTACATGTTAACAATAGAACTCCTAAGGTTCTTATGTAACACATAGATTTTTGAAGAACCTACTTTTTTGAGTTAAAGGAGCCAAGAAAGACTGGAATTGCTCAAGCTGGAGCAGTCTTCAGTTTAATAAGCTAACAATTTTAACATTTAAAAAAAAATATTTTTAACTGAATAAAAATATTTCTTCAATTTAGGAAGGAACCACAGTAAAGTTTCCAAATGGATGGTATCTGGTAACAAATTCTATGAAGTAACTGGTTATTTAGATTAGATAGAACAAACCACTACATTTAAAAAAAAATTACCATACCTGGATTTGAGGCAGAACTCATTCATCGCTCTGACTCCAGTGATGAAATTATTCTGAGTATACTTTGGTCCATATTCCCTCTTTTTAAGAACTGCTTTGACTAAAACCAAAGAAAAGGAAAACATACTAAATATGCACACTGGAAGTCACATTTGAAGATAAACATATACTAATTTTTAAGTGGGGTCACTAGTGAGTTCCATAGAAAACAGGTTTTTCCTGATGCACTGGATGGCATCTGGGGAAAATAAAGTCTACTTCAAGTACAGAATGCTGCTGCTGCTGCTGCTAAGTCGCTTCAGTCGTGTCCGACTCTGTGTGACCCCACAGACGGCAGCCCACCAGACTCCCCGTCCCTGGGATTCTCCAGGCAAGGACACTGGAGTGGGTTGCCATTTCCTTCTCCGATTCATGAAAGTGAAAAGTGAAAGTGAAGTCGCTAAGTCGTATCTGACTCTTTGAGACCCCATGGACTGCAGCCTACCAGGCTCCTCCGTCCATGGGATTTTCCATGCAAGAGTACTGGAGTGGGGTGCCATTGCCTTCTCCGCAAGTATAGAATAGGACAGAATTAAACTCGCAACCACCCAGCTTTTAACTCCATAGTTCATCAGTGCATGCTTGCATGCCAAGTCTCTTAGGTCATGTCCGACCCTTTGTGACCCACCAGATTCCTCTGTCCATGGGATTCTTCAGACAAGAATACTAGAGTGGGTCAGGGGATCTTCCCAACTGATGCCAAAAGATCAACCCTTTGTCTAAAGGACACCTTGCAAAGGTATCACTGGTCTGTTAAATCGTACTAGTACAATTTAAATTGCTTGGAAAATCTAAGTGAAAATGAACTGAAGTTTCAATTAAAAAATTACATGCTGGTTCAGTGTTTTATAAACACCGGTGAAACCAGCATTAAAAAAAAAAAACAAAAACAGAAAGTAATCAAGGAGTATTGCATATAATGAAGAATCAGCAGTTTTTGTGAAAACTTTTGTTTCAGTTACATATAATAATATATATATATATACTAAATCATTAGTACTTCCTATGTGGGTTGCAGTCAAAAAACTCTGAAATTCACTGAACGATTTCACATAAAGTAACAAAGGTGAAATAAATATATGTAACATTTTTATTAGTTAAAAATTATAGGAAGTTAATTATAGATTATAGGTAAAACACTGCCTTCTATTAAAATATTCCCCTACTATCAAGTATCAAACTGTTCATAAAAAATGACACATCAATAACAAAATACCAATTTGGCATCAGTTATACCCTGTGGATTAAAAATTACAGCCAACATTGGTCTGTTCATTTTTATAAAGTTAGACTTTTAGTCACATGATATAGATAAATAGCATAAGCATATCTTGGAAAAGCAGGAGAAATACAGCAGAAACTCTTGTGTTCTGTTTCAAATTGTCGCCAAGTTACTTCATATTCTATTCTCATATCTAGTAACTACTAAGTCTTCTGTTGTACTTGAAAACTGAAAGAATAAATTAAGACTAAATTATCCACCACTGAAGAAGGTAAAAAGACTCTTAAAACATAAACTATGAAAGTCAAAATTCACAAATCATAGTTAATAAGAACATTTCAAAAATAAAGTTCAATAAAAAAATCAAAACTTTATTTGAAAAAAGTATATAAGGAAGTTCAGGTTTCTTTTTGCATAAGTTTAAGTCTCTGAACTACCTTATTGTAATAATCCTAAAATATTAAATTCAAATAAGCTTCTCAGAGAGGAGAAATACATCTCTCTTCAAAAAGATTAATTTTTTCTAATTACTTTTTAATAATTTCTTCAAAGTATCTAGAAATCCCTGTTGGCCTGTCCTGGCCCAGATTATTGATGGTAACACAACATTAAGTATTCTTAATTGTGACCATACAGTATATATCATCTCCAAAGTTATCCTATAAAAAAGAAGTCCCATTCTCAGCACCACCATAGAGGAGAAAACTATGACTCAGAAAAATCAAGTGAACTGCTCAAAGCCATAAAGCTGGTACATGCTAAAGCTACAAACTGAATTTACTTTTGTCTGACGCCAAAGCCATGGTGATCCTACTCACAGAATTAGTACCTCCATGAAATATGCTACTTTGGACATGGGAGCCATAGCCCAATTATAAAGAAGAGAACTGCAAACAAGAATTCCTTCATTACTTAATCACTCCTAGAAATGGAAATCAAGAATGTCCAAACTATCTCGATTTCAACATGCCACAGGTATTGGCCTCTAGTTCCTTATTAATCACATTACTTTTCTAAAAATGATAAAACCTTTTTTATTTGCCTTTACTCCTTTCTTTGGGCTTTTGAAAATAACAATTACCATAAAATTTATGACCAGAATGCAAATTTCAGTAGAAAATTAGTTTATAAATAGAACAAATCCTTATGGTCAATGTATTTTTTTAAAAGTAAAAATGAATACACCTTTATAACCATAAAGATATCTATATAAACTAATTTTATATATTTAATTCAAAACACCTTTATAATAAAAAACGGAATAAAATATATTTACCTCTTACTTGGAGAGGTTCTTGCTTAATAATTGGAGCTTTCAGTTCTGCACCCATATTTTCTGCTGTAAAGATTAAAAGTTATTTTAAGTAGTTGTTTTCATATAAACCCTATAAACTTAATTAACATTTGCTAAAACAATCTGCTGCTGCTGCTGCTAAGTCGCTTCAGTCGTGTCCGACTCTGTGCGACCCCACAGACGGCAGCCCACCAGGCTCCCCGTCCCTGGGATTCTCCAGCCAAGAACACTGAAGTGGGTTGCCATTTCCTTCTCCAGTGCATGAAAGTGGAAAGTGAAAGTGAAGTCACTCAGTCATATCAGACTCTTAGCAACCCCATGGACTGCAGCCTACCAGGCTCCTCTGTCCATGGGATTTTCCAATCTGGCAATGTATAAAAAAGATAATATATCACAGACCAAGATAAAACCGAGGATTTATTTTAGGAATGAAAGAGTAGTTAAACATTGTTGTTTAGTTGCTGAGTCACGTCTGACTCTTCTGCAACTCCATGGACTATAGCCCGCCAGGCTCCTCCGTCCAGGGGATCTCCCAGGCAAGAATTCTGGAGCAGATTGCCATTTCCTTCGCCTGAGGGTCTTTCTGACCCAGGGATTGAACCTGCATCTCCTGCACTGGCAGGGAGGGTTCTTTACTACTGAGCTCCCAGGGAAGCCCAGTTAAACATTAGAAAATCTATTAATTCCTCTCATTAACAGATCGAAGGAAAAAAACTGTAGAATCATTTCAGGAGCTAACCAAAAAGCACTTAAAATACAGCACCCATGCAAGTTTCAAACCTTTTTAAGAAAAATTAGCACAAAAGGAATTTCCTTGGAGGGTAAAGCAAACCTGTAACAAACACCGTATTCAATGGTAAAAATTTAGACGCAACCCTTTAAAACAAGGAACAAAACAAGGGTACATGCTGTTGATTTTTCCACCCCCAAACTGTTCTAGAGATGCTCTTCAATGAAGAAAGGATGACTATTAAATGGTTATTGGAACAACGGTACAACCCTCCCCCACTTCAAAAAACATTTAATAAAATGAAACTGTAATCTACCTCATACCATAACCAATTCCAGGAAAATTAATGATTAAAGACTAAGGTATTTATATGATTAGGTGGCACTAGTGGTAAAAAATCCACCTGCCAGTGCTGGAGACGCAAGGGGTGAAGGTTCAATTTCTAGGTTGGGAAGATCCCCTGGAGGAGGAAATGGCAACCCACTCCAGTATTCTTGCCTGGGAAATCCCATGGACAGAAGAGCCTGGCCGGCTACAGTCCATCGGGTCGCAAAGAATAGGACATGACTGAGGCAACTTAGCATGCATGCATGCATGATTAACAGACAACAATATATAGAGAAAAGCAAGCTGCAAACCGGGCGACTGTATTTCCAACAAATACAATCAACAAAGGATAAGTATGAAGAATACTTAAGAATTCCTCCAAATGTGTTAAGAGAAAGACAGAAAGGGGCAGAATACAAGAACAAACTTGCACAGGAAATGCAAATAACTAATAAACATGTGAAGAGATGATAGCCTCGTTATTAACAGAATCCAAATGAAATCACAAGATGCCATTTAACAACCACTGGATTACGAAATATGAGAAATATGATAACCCTAACGTTGGCAAGGGTATGGAGCAATGGCAAGTCATACACTACTGGCTGAAAGACAAACAGGGATAACCAAACTGGCATTATCTAAAGTGGCTCAGACGGTAAAGCGTCTGCTACAATGCGGGAGACCTGGGTTCGATCCCTGGGTCAGGAAGTTCCCTGGAGAAGGAAATGGCAACCCACTCCAGTACTCTTGCCTAGAAAATCCCATGGATGGAGGAGCCTGGTGTCCATGGGGTCGCAAAGAGTCGGACACAACTGAGCGACTTCACTTTCACTTTCAATGTAGCTGAACACAAGCATAACCTACAACTTAGCAATTCTATTTCTAGGTCAACATACTCGGCACACAGAAACTTGTACAAGGGCATAAAAAGATGAGCATTCAAAGCAGTGCTGTGTTCTGCTGTTTCAAACTGGAAACAACCCAAACGTCCACAGGCATGAGAACAGATAAAGAAACCATGTTATATTCATTCAGCAGCATTTTGTACATCAATAAAGAAGAAAAAACATAATAATGGCTATCTTTCTTTGCACCTTTACTATTAAGGTAACTGCAAGCATTATTTAAGCACTTAATGTGCATCAACTCATTTAATTCACACAAGAGCCCCCAAAAGTATATGCTGTAATTATCTCAATGAAAATTAATGAACCAGACACATATACAATTAAGATAAATCATGGCAAAAAATTTTAATGAAAAAATAAATCACAGAAGCATACAATAAACTATCACAATAAACTAAGCTAAACAATTAAGGACATATACAATTGTCTAAATCTATTCCTTTTTTCTTACTCAAGAGACGGAAACACAAAATTCAGGACAGTCACATGGATACAAAGGGTGAAAGGAACTATGAAAAGAAGTATTAAGGATAACAAGAATGTGATCAAAAATGCAAGGTCAGGTTAGGTGGTAAATTACAAGGTTAGGTGGTAAATTATAGGTGTTGATTACATATATTCTTATACATGTATCAAGTAGTTTGTAATAAAAACCTCATCCTTAAAATATCTTCCCTTATTATATTTATACCCTCATTCAATAATAAAATAACATTTTTGAGCCTATTAATAGCTTACATTTACTAACTACTTACCATGTGCCATACACAGTACTATGTCCTTGACATGCATTATTTCACTTAATCCTCACAAAGCTGCTGTGAGGTAAGTACTATTATTATCTTCATCTTATTTATCTTATTTGGAACTTGCCTCAAAGTCACATAGCTAGTATTTTAAATATGGAAGCACAGTCAGGATTAAAACCCAAGTCATTTTATTAGTCTATTCTTTTAACCACTTTCCTACACTGCCTCTATATTTAAAATAATATTTGGTTTATAAGTTGATATTTGTATGTTTTCAGGAAAAGAGGACAGAAGTGAAAACTGGATCAGCAATGTGGAGATCACTGGTAACCTTTTGACAACAGCAGTTTCAGCAGAAAGAGTAGTGATGGAAGCAACAGGTAGAGGTGAGAAAGGGAGATGAGACAGTGAAAGCAGTATCTGGACTTTCAGTAAGAGCTGGAAAAGAGAACGGAATCAAGGAATCATTATTTATCAAAAATAAAATAATGATTTTATTTTTATAGAGGTAGAAGTAATGAAATAGGGAAAATAATCGTTTCTACATATTTAGAATATGCATCTATATAAATGATAGGCAACACCAGACTTCTGCCACCTTACTGTCTGTCTTGTTTACCATCCTTTTTTTTTTCTTGCCTTTATTTTTGCCTTTCTGGCCATCTGTTAGATTGATAAAATTGATAAAATTTTCTATATTCTCCTCTCACCCCACCTGCTGGTTTTTGAATTTACAAGATTAAAGTTCTACTGTTTTCATGATTCCATTTAGAAACTTAACATACATGCTTTCCTGTCAATCTCTCTAATCATCTGTAAGGTTATTCACCATCTCTACCTTCCTCTGAACAAGAAAAGTATCTGTAACCACTGAAATTTCTTTTATCTTACTACTCTAAAATTTCAGCATTTAATATAAAGTTTACTTTTACTATCAATAACTTTACTAACACATTTAAACTATTTCTTGCTCTTCATTGTCCCAACCCTTCTTTGCCTGAGTTTACTCTGCAATCTGTAAGAAACATGTATTTGAATAGTTGTGTTTTTTTTTAATATGGGTGGTTTAGTAGTAAATGACAAGTCATCTTTACATGTGAAATGTTATTTTGCCTTTCCCCTGGAATGATTATTTGCGCGCTCAGTTGCGTCCAACTCTTCGTGACCGCATGAACTGTAGTCTGCCAGGATTCTCTGTCTGTGGAATTCTCCAGGCAAGAATACTGGAGTGGGTAGCCATTTCCTTCCCCAGGGGATCTTCCCAACCCAGGGACTGAACCTTCATCTCCTGCATTGGCAGGTGGATTCTTTACCACTAGTGCTACCTGGGAAGCCCAAGAGCCCATAAGATTGAACTTATTAGATGATATAATCCTTCTAAAGCCCCAGTGATTATTTAGACCATGTAAAATTCTAGGGAACACTTATTTTTCCTCTGACCATTTCATGGACAGTACTTCAAATCATTCCTCCTTTATTTTCTGCATATTGTTGCAGATAAAAAGTCTACGTAGGAAACGAGTTGCCAGTCCAGGTTCGATGCACGATGCTGGATGCTTGGGGCTGGTGCACTGGGACGGCCCAGAGGGATGGTATGGGGAGGGAGGAGGGAGGAGGGTTCGGGATGGGGAACACATGTATACCTGTGGCGGATTCATTTTGATATTTGGCAAAACTAATACAATTATGTAAAGTTTAAATATAAAATAAAATTAGAAAAAAAAAAAGTCTACTTCAAAAGAGTAATAACAATTGTACTAACAACAGCCTGACTTTTTGAAAGCTAAGTTAGGTTGTTTCTTTTTCCGTTTTGAAATCTATGGATTTCTTTTCATTTATCCTGTTTAGTACTAAAAGTGTACTTTTGATCTGAAGATTGATTTTCTCAAATTCTGAAAAATTCTCATCCATTATCTCTTTATATATAATTTCTCCATCCTCTCTCTGAAATGCCTGTTGAATATAGGCTAAAGCTTCATGCCTTTCAAAAGCTTTTTCATTTTTTTGGAAAATCTTTTTACTTTCTTATGCACGTTCAGAATGAATTTCAATTTACTAATTCTCTACTTGACTATAGCCATTCAATATACTATATTCTTATTTTAATGACCACACTTTCATTTCTAGGCATTCTCATTGGCTCGTCCAGATCTACTTCTTATGCTTTTATTTCTGTCAGTTTGTATTTCAAAATATGAGTACTTCATTTATTCTTTTGAGGATATTAAACTTATTTGAAGCAATTTGTGCTGTTATTTTAAAATTATCTGGAGTTAATTCATATTTGATTGTTGATTTTGTTGGCTTTCTTGTGTTAGAATTCTTTGTGCATTTTTTACTGAGATATATTGACATAAAGTTAAGGTATATATAATACATTGATTTCATTAACTTATATATTACAATATGACCCTTCCTGTACTTCTAAATTTTGGAATTTGCAGTCTTATTCTGAATAGGATATATTGTTTCACTCTCCTCTTCATGATCTATTGTCCAAAACTCAATCCGACCCTTCTGTCCTGAACCAGACCTCACACTGCCACTGTGAAATAACTATGCTCCAGTTTAGTATGCCAGCCAGCAAAAAGGTTTAAGTTCCTGTTCTTTCTGCTGCCTCCACCTACCCTACAGCCTCCTATAACACAGAGCCCCAGATGACAAATAGAAGAGGCTAGCTTCAGCCTCCTATAGGAGGATGGATGGGTAAATTCACAGTCTGAGTCTGGCTATGCATGTAGCACTTACAGATCCATTATCACAAATGAGCCAAACTTCTGGCTGCCAGTGCCTGCTTACAAACCCAGAGGCCAGTATCTTCTGTTTCAATTCCTGGACATATCTTTTTTTGAGTCCACTTACTTCTTCAGTTTTCTCTTTGTATATTCAGTCTATCACACCAGTAAGTGAGAAGTTGAATGGTTACCTCAGAGTATTCTTTCAACAATGCTATTGCTATGTGATCCAAATTTCTGCCAATCCATTGATTTACCTTCTTTTAACGCTCTTATGTATAAATTAAATATCAACAGAATAGGCACTTATTCTATTGTGCCTATTTATTTATTTATCAAAAACAAAACTCTCTTCTAAATATAAGCAAAAAAATCTTACCTGTAATATTTAGTATATTTCTCAATTATTTTTCAGGGAAAGCCACTGGGGAAATGACTTACATGGTATATTATGTTTTCATAACTAAAACATATACAGAAAATCCAAAAAGGCTTTATTTTTACTGTTCATCAGATTCTAAGTAAGTTATAATGACACACTGGTTAAAAACAAACAAAAAAGAGGCCTAAAAACACTTCTATTTAATTAGTAACTATGGCTTCCAATATTTGACACTGATCAGTTAAATGACTGATATTTTATTTCTGTCTGGCTATACAGCAAACAAATTCTAAAGCATCTTTATCTACAGAATCTACGTTTATCAATTACTTAAAATTTTGTTTTGGGGAATAGAGCCCTGGGCAGATAAAAGTGAAGGGGTGGGGTAGTGGAATACTAAGCTTTCAACACTCATCTAGTGTATGAACAACTGAAATCTACTATTTAAAATTTCACAGACAGCCGTTCTTTCTACAATGATGAAAGTCATTCAAACAAATCACATAAAATGAGGTGCTCTAATACTGATATTTTTGGATATTCTTCTTAGCACAAACTGTCTAGATATTACTAAATATATAGTGTTAAGACTCACAAACAAGAAATGCTAGTAAAAAGCTCAAACACATGTAGGAATACTTTTTTTACATACCACATCTTAATAAATTTACACTGGATCCCTGGAGTAGAATCTTGATGATTTCAATAAGCAACGAGACATGCTATCCATGAATATCTCCAGACATTTTGTTTTAAGCTCAAGCCCTGGCTGTTTGCCACACATCTGCTGTCATTAGCAAAATTAAAACTGATTTTACTAAAATTTAAAACATCTGAATGCTCCTTAAAAACTTAACGATTCCTTAGCAAGTCTCTGCCTCTTAATGAGCTGTTTCTGACTTTATCATGTGATTTGAATTATTCAAAAGTCAATCTCAAACTCTTAAATATACAAATTATCTTTCAATCAAGCAATTACTTGCTGTCTATCTGATGGTTGGTAGTTTAGTCGCAAAGCTGTGTCCAACTCTTGCAACCCCATGGACTGCAGCCTGCCAGGCTTCTCTGTCCATGGGATTCTCCAGGTAAGAATACTGGACTGGGTTGCCATTTCCTTCTCCAATCTGATGCCTAACAAGGTCTAATCTGGCCTAAGAAGATTCTGAAAAATTAAGCCCAAAATAAAACCATCAGTAAACAATGTAGTCCTAATATAATAGAATAAACTAATATTTAAATTTCACAAGTCAGCAGAGAAAAAATAAACTGAGTCACAGATTTCAATTTCAAGCATTCTGTAAAGTAGAACCAACATTAAATATCTTTGCCTGAGTCAATGTTCACCTCACAATAGCATTATAACATGTTTTACCTTTAATTACATTATTCCACGACCCGTTTCTTCTCAATGTTCTAAATAAATATGCTTATTTCTGGAACTTAGGGACTCATGATCCTCTCCATTCCTTCATCCTCTAATACCAGACTCTCAATATTTACCCCAGCAGTTCTTCATCACAAGGAAAAGAGAAGAAACTCACTAAAACTGGATAATAAGCCCAAAAAGAGGATGCGGCTTGGGGAAAAGGATGAAGAACAGGCATGATAAACTGTCCTGCAGTATCTCACCATGCACACTGTTCACTGAACCCAGGGTAGGTAAGGTGCGAGCTAAGAGGCTGGAAGAAAACTAGAAGAGCCGTAGAAACTGCAGACGTGTTTATTCTCTCCGGGCTGGCACAGCAGCCGTAGCAGCAGCAAACACGCTGTGTTCTCTCCTCTCGTGATTGACCCAGCGTACACAGCTGTGGGTCTGTGAGGGTCCTCACAGCCTCACCACCATATTGCAACCATAACGTAGCCCCAAGGGCTTTTTCAGCTGGAGCTTATATATACATGCATACAAAACAAAAGCATGGTAGCCTGTGGCCAAGTGGTTACCTTGTCACGTGCATGCACAGTGCTATAAGTGATCTCAGCTGTTACATAATCATTATTTACAAAACGTGGGGCAAGAGGGAGAGGGTATGGGGGTGAGAGAGCCTGACCACCGCCCTCTTGGCTAATTTGCTCTTTCCCTGCTGCTGCTGCTGCTAAGTCGCTTCCGGCATGTCAGACTCTGTGCAACCCCACTGACGGCAGCCCACCAGGCTCTGCCGTCCCTGGGATTCTCCAGGCAAGAACACTGCAGTGGGTTGCCATTTCCTTCTCCAATGCATGAAAGTGAAAAGTGAAAGTGAAGCCACTCAGTCGTGTCCAACTCTTCGAGACCCCATGGACTGCAGCCTACCAGGCTCCTCCGTACATGGGATTCTCCAGACAAGAGTACTGGAGTTGGGTGCCACTGCCTTCTCTGGCTCTTTCCCTAGATAAACATAAACACAGATTTCTCAAGGAATCTGTAAAATCTTTCCTGTGAAAGACATCCAACTAAAGGAAAGATGGTCTTGAAATGTTTATTATTCTTCAAACACTCTTCTCCTAACACCATCCTCTCCTTGGCTTTTCTCCTACCTCTCCAGGCTGTTCCTCCTCAACTATTCTTTGCAAGCTTCTCCTCTTCCACCTGTCCCTTACTCACTGAGGATTTCAGACTAGCTCTTACCTCCCCAATCTAAACTATCCCCCTGTACTGTCTCAAACACACTTATGACTTCAGTTACCACCTGGATATAGCTAAAAACTCCTAAATCTTTATCCCCAGGTTAGAACTCTATGCATTTACTCATTTACAAAATTTATTAAACCCCTACTAAAAGCAGACATTACTTTGCCAACAAAGGTCCATCTAGTCAAGGCTATGGTTTTTCCAGTGGTCATGTATGGATGTGAGAGTTGGGACTATAAAGAAAGCTGAGCACAGAAGAATTGATGCTTTTGAACTGTGGTGTTGGAGAAGACTCTTGAGAGTCCCTTGGACTGCAAGAAGATCCAACCAGTCCTTTCTGAAAGAGATCAGTCCTGGGTGTTAATTGGAAGGACTGATGTTGAAGCTGAAACTCCAATACTTGGGCCACCTCATGTGGAGAGCTGACTCATTGGAAAAGACCCTGATGCTGGGAAAGATTGAGGGCAGGAGGAGAAGGGGACGACAGAGGATGAGATGGTTGGATGGCATCACCAACTCAATGGACATGGGTTTGGGTGGACTCTGGGAGTTGGTGATGGACAGGGAGGCCTGGCGTGCTGCGGTTCATGGGGTCGCAAAGAGTCAGACATGACTGAGCAACTGCAATGAACTGAACTATAAGCAAACTACTCTAAGCACTGACAGAGAAGGCAACCACACCCCACTCCAGTACTCTTGCCTGGAAAATCCCAAGGATGGAGGAGCCTGGTGGGCTGCAGTCAATGGGGTCGCTAAGAGTCGGACACAACTGACAGACTTCCCTTTCACTTTTCACTTTCATGCATTGGAGAAGGAAATGGCAACCCACTCCAGTGTTCTTGCCTGGAGAATCCCAGGGATGGGGGAGCCTCCTGGGCTGCCGTCTATGGGGTCGCACAGAGTCGGACACAACTGAAGCAACTTAGCAGCAGCTAAGCACTGAAGTTCCTGCTATGATGAGGTTTGGAAACAAGGGGAAAAAATAAATAATACAGATACTGAAAATATCAGTTAGTAATAAGTGATGTCCACACAGAGAATTAAAATTACTGTAATATCAAGGACTGACTGGGTGTGCAGAGTTGACATGTCATGTAAGATATAAATTACCAAAAGGGGTCAGCCAGATGAAGAAGGGCATCATGGAAAGTTAAAGCAACTAGAACAAACACCCTGTAACAAGAACAAGCTTGGTATTTTCTTATTTTCTAAGAACCAAAAGAAAAATGGTTTGACTAAAATATAGTGATAAAGTGAGAGTGGAACCAAGGAGCCCAGAGAGGCTACTGCAGCAATCCAGCCAAAGAGATGATGTCTCACAGTAGAAAAGTAGTACAACAACTGCCTACTAGTCATCATCTGTTAGAATGCCCCAGAGGCACCTACAGTTCAGATGTCCAAGACTGAGCCCTCAACTTCTCATTAATACACATTCCAGCCTTGGGATTTCTACTTTTAGAAGTCAATGAAATCACCAATACAAAAGCCCAGTCAAATCCAATAACCATGCACTGTCCTTTACTGACTCTCTCTTTTAGTCCACCAAATTCAGTCAAGTCAATTATTCAGCTCCTAAATTTCTTGCACTCGCCTACCCCCTTAAGAAACTCATTGCCATTAGCCTAGTCTAGAGCCTGATTCACATCCGTTTTCAGTTCCTTCCTCTGCAATCTGTTTTCCAGTCTGCATCTAGTTATCTTTCTAAAATCTTAAATATGATTAAGTGCTTCCTCTTCTCAAAATATTCCAACAGATTCCCACTGCCTCTGAAACAGTCCACACTCCTGAACAAAACCCTGATCTGATTACTGTTTACCTCTTGAGTTTCACCCCTTTCAAAACTACCAACCCCACCATGAGGTGCTCTACTCACTAGTCTGATCACAATGAACTACTTGCAGTGTTATCTTTTCTTCCCACCATTCATCACACCAATACCTACTCTCAGGTCACTAATCAGATAGCACTTCCCTATGGAAACCGTCCCCGGCCACTCAAGACCTAGGTGTCCCTCCAGCACACAGCACTTCTTCCACCACAGTACTTACTATACTTTTTTTGCTTAATTTTCTGTTTCAGTAATAAAAAATATAAACTCATTCTCATGTGCTGCTATATAAAAAGTGCTCAATAAATACTTCTTCAATAAATTAATGAATAAATACAGACTTCTTTTTAATGCCGCAAAGTGGACTAGATATCCTGAAAAAGTATCTTTTCAAATGCATTCCTAAGCTAGCAAAATGATCTGAAGGGGGCAAAAATGAAGGGAAAGCAGGATCTCTATAGAATAAGAGAGCACACCAAAGTTTCTTCCCTGATGATTTCTGTTGACCCTTACACTCTTTGAGGTTCTATTTCTACAGTTACGCCAAGTGTCTAGCTTTGTTTCTAGGTATCTCCTGTTAGAGTCTCCATCTCTAGCAGAATTCTCTAGAATTCTGGTAACAGGAGATATCCAGAAACAAAGGTAGACAAGGCATAACTGTGACCTATAAAACACATATGGGGCTTCCCTGATGGCTCAGTGGTAAAGAATCTGCCTGCCAATGTAGGAGATGCCTAGGGTTTGATACCTGGGTTGGGAAGATCCCCTGAAGAAGAAAATGGCAACCCACTCCAGTATTCTTGCCTGGAGAATCCCATGAACAGAGGAGGCTGGCAGGCTACATTCCATGGGGTTGCAAAGAGTCGGACACAACTGAGAGATTACACAACAACAAGAAAAAACACAGAAAAGGAGTCAGCAAGGAAGTAAGCCTGCCCTGACTTGCGTGTTAAGTAGTGGAGAAGAAAAAACTCCACTGGAAATCTTAGGGATAAGGCAGCTCACACAAATTTACAGTCTGAATTCATACTGCTAACACGGTCCAAAAATCTTAAGCTGACGATTTAATTTAATGTGGTCCCAAGTTGTATCCCCAGCAGCTAAGAGAGGCAAATGCAAACTCTCTATGCAGGAACACATTCTCAATCAGAGACATCAAATAGTTCAAAGATATTAAACTACATGGAAAATGAACAATTCTCAGTTTAAAAACAGATCATCATGAATGAAAGCTGGAAATGAAGGAAAAAGGTAATACAATAAAACCAAAATATTTCAGATAGCAGAATTTTCAGTCATAGAATATAAAAATAGCTATGTTTAATGTCTAATAAAAGACAAGTTTGAAAACACACAAGAGACCAACCAAGCAAGCTGAAAAATAAAAATACACTATTTCTAGAAATGAAAAATACAATCATTAGAAATAAAAAGCCCAACATGGTACCAGCCAGCAGATTAGAGGCAACTACTCAGAGAAAATTAGTATACTATGTAGACTTAAGAAAATAATCCAGGAGTCAGGCCAGAAAGATAAAGAAATACAAAGTATGTCAGAGAGGTTTAGAGACATGAAAAATTATGCAGTAAACATTTCAGATTTCTTAACAGAGTTCCAAAGGCCAAGAGAGAGTTGAGAAGCGGTAATAATACACACCTCAAGGGACGCATGCTAAGTCAGTTCATCTGTGTCAGACTGCTTGCAACCCTATGGACCGAGGCCCACCAGGCTCCTCTGTCCATAGTGTTCTCCAGGCAAGAATACTGGAGTGGGCTGCCATGCCCTCCTCCAGGGGATCTTCCTGACATAGGAATGGAACCCAGATCTCCTATGGCTCTTGCACTGTAGGCAGATTCTTTACCGCTGAGCCACTGGGGAAGCCCAGCAACAGTGACAGAGAACTGCAGAATTCCAGAATTGTAGAAAAACAATTCTCAGATCCAGGAAGCCCAACAAATCTCAGGCAAGGTAATACCTCACTCATTTCATAGTAAAACTAAACTTTACACCAAAGAAAAAGACTTTCAAAATAAAGTTAAATTTTAAAAGCAAACAGAAAAGACATGAAAACAAAGGCATGATATCTGACTTCTCAGCACTAACAGTGTCAGCCAAAAGACAATGGAATAAGCTATGTATTAAATGTGCCTTTACCATGAAAGAGTCTCACCTAAAGAAATTTCTATAGGATGTATCGACACATCAGATAGAAAAGCAGAGACATAAGAAAAGATGGTTAACAAAGATATTAGATTAAAAATTTAAACAAATAATGGTATAAATTTTAGAGAAGGAAAAGAGAGGAGAACAGATACAAGCTACCAGCCAGCAAATAACATGTAAGTTGAGAATGGGCGACCACAGTGAACATTCCAAACCCTTTGTATGTTTCAGAAGTTAAGTAAACTTTTCAATTACCCTTAGACTTAACACATACATAAAGCATATACCTCCCAAGCAAGCGTGTGTACGTTGCGTATATGAGGGTAAGAGGATAATGGAATAAGAAAACTAAGATTTTATTAGGAGGCAAAAAAAATTAAACACACACACACACACACAGGGAAGCACATGATATAATGGCAGAAATATGTCTAAATATATCAACGACTGTAGTAAATGTAATCAGACTAAACCTTCCATTAAAAGACAAAGATTATCAAACTAGGACAAAAAAGCTTGAAGTCAAAGGACAGGAAAACTGGGAGACTGGAATTGACATATATATATTACTATATAATATTACATATAATACTATATTAGATAACTAATGAGGATCTAAAACAATTTAAAAATTAAAGATTAATGAGCAAAACAGCTAACTGGTCATTAAAAATGATTAACAGGGGACTTCCCTGGTGGTCAGTGGCTAAGACTCCAAGCTCCAGTGCAGGGGCCCAGGTCTGATCCCAGGTCAAAAAACTAGATCACATGCTACAACTAAGAGTCTGCATGCAATACCTAAAAGACACATGCTGCAACCAGCAATCTCGCATGCCACAACTAAGACCCAGCCCAGCCAAATAAATACTTTTTCTTAAAAATGAATAACAGAATAAATACAAAGGAAGCAGAAAGGAGAATATAATTAAGTAAGAGTAGAAATTAATGAAATAGGAAACAAAAATACAATATAAAGATTGAAAGTAAAAAAATTATCACTTAGTAAAAATAATAAAATTGACAAAGCTCAGGCAAAATTAATCAAGTAAACAACCACCACCAGGAATGAAATTAAAAAGAATACATATGCTATTTTAAAATGTATATAGAGAATATAATGAACTTTATATCAATAAATTAAAAATTTAGTTGAAGTGGATAAATCACTGGAAAAAAAATGGAACTTACCGAGTCAAAAAGAAATAGAAAAATTAAAAGAAATTAAGTTAGCTCCTCATGAAAAACACACTAGTTCAGATGGTTTTACTTATAAGTTCTATCAAACATTCAAGGAACAATCTCATGCAAACTATTCCCATATACAGGGGGAAAAAAACTTTTTTAAAAGATTTATACATACCTGCTTCATCAAATGAAGGTACTTTTTCCATTTTCTGAGATTGTGATCCCTGTCCTTCTTTCTGAACATTTGTGGAATACAACTTTACTTGATTCAGTGTACAGCATGGAACACTGTTTGAAAAGCTTCCAAATGTCACTAAACTCTGCCATTCTAAAAGAAAAAAATTTAAATTTCAAACAAACTAGTAATAAGGATTTTTATACCCAATAAAGCCTACCTATGATTAGAAAGAGAACAAAATAACAGTAAAATCTGTACTCTGTTAAATACCCAAATGCACAACGTTAAGCCACCCTTTCCGTACAGGTGTTTCACCGGCCCTTAGGTATACAGCGTCCATATTCTGTAAAGGAAACATAAAGATAACATTGCTTCTTTTCTCACTTGCAAATTTATATAGAAATTTTTTAATTACATAAAGTCAAATAAACATTTATATTATTCAGCTATTCTGAAAGGTCTTTGGCATATAAAAGGTACTCTTTATTTTGTATGTTGGTTGCATGCTAAAAGAAAATGGCATAATATACCTTTCAAAATAAGAACTCTGAAAGGAGAAAGGTCATGAGGGCTTTCTACTCAAAATTACATTGCGTCTTCCCTCTGCTAGCTGAAACTCGGTCCTCTTCCATTTCACATTCACTATGTGAATTATATGAATCAGTCAGTCATACTGTCACTGATTTTTTAAAATCAGATAAATAAATCAACATTTGGAGAGATTCCTCAGTATATGAGGAATAATAATCATGAGTATATATTGAGGGAAGAATAGAAGTCTAATTACAAAGCACATTAGCTGCTACATCTGGGTTGATTGTGGGCTTTGGAGGGCTGAAATAGAAAAATGTAGTCCACATTTGCATCAAAGTGGTAGAAAAGTAAATCTGTCTCTACTCCTGGGTGACCCTGTCTCCCTGTTACTTTTTATGCTGAGGACTGAAACTTGAAAACCTTGTTTAGGTGCAATTTATACATTTTCTAAAATTTAGGTAAAATAGTGAAATTATATCATTAGAAACAGTCAAGTTAAACATTTAAGAGTTCAAACTTTTCTAACTGCTTAATAATGATCTTCCCAAAACGTTAATTCATGTACTTGCATGTGCAGATTGCCTTCTGAAATCAAAGAAAATAAATATTTTTTTAATGGCTCAGAGAATTCATCAGGAACATCAATTACTGTGAATATCAAAGGTAATCTGAAAAGCATGAGGGACATAAGGCAGCCTTAAGTATTCACTCAAATTTCAGGCTTAGAACTTGTTTTCTTGAAAAACTTCCTGATGCCAACTTAAATCTTTCATTTGGCAAATATTTGTTGAAGGCCCAGTATGGTTTTTTTTTTTTTTTTGTCATTTGATGCTACTTATTAAAGGCTGAGTAAAGCAAATATAACAATGTATCTTCTTTCATATTAAAATAAATATGTCACTAAAGGCTAAAGCAAACTCTCCCTGGAAAACCACCCTCCAGGAAAGCATCTTTACCACCACCACCACTGGTGTTCTGACTTGTCAGCCCTATTCAAAGTATCTTTTGTGATTATTACCAAACAAAAACAATATACCACTAACATTTTTTTAATCCACTGATGAAATACTTCTATAGACATTGTGCTAAGGTGTTTAAAGAGGGATTACTAATCTAAAAGTCTTGCCTCAGAAGATGACAATATATTCGTAACTTGATCCTCGATCTTGTTCAAAGTTCTCCTGAATTTTAAAAATATTTTATTATAAAAAATTTTAAATATATACAAAGGTAGAAAAAAACAGTACAATAAACATACATGTACTTCTTACCTAGCTTCAACAATTATCAATTCATGGACAACTTCATTGTATCTCTACCTCACCAATATCTCATCTACATATTAATTTGATGCAAATCTCAGACATAAAATAATTTCACTCATAAAACTTTCAGTATGCATTCTAAAAGATAAAACATAGCTATACCACCATTGCAAGTAAAAAAAAAAAATCTTAATATCATGAAAATAGCCTCAACTTCCAATAATCTCAATTTTCTCAATTTTCTCAATTTCCAGTGTTGTAATTTTTATATATCTGTGAACAGATCTTAATTCAGTCCACATACCATAAACTGAGTGCAATTGTGCGGTAGTTTGAGCATTCTTTGGCATTGCCTTTCTTTGGGATTAGAATGAAAACTGACCTTTTCCAGTCCTGTGGCCACTGCTGAGTTTTCCAAATTTGCTGGCATATTGAGTGCAGCACTTTCACAGCATCATCTTTCAGGATTTGAAATGGCTCAACTGGAACTCCATCACCTCCACTAGCTTTGTTCATAGTGATGCTTTCTAAGGCCCACTTGACTTCACATTCCAGGATGTCTGGCTCTAGGTCAGTGATCACACCATCGTGATTATCTGGGTCGTGAAGATCTTTTTTGTACAATTCCTCCGTGTATTCTTGCCACCTCTTCTTAATATCTTCTGCTTCTCTTAGGTCCATACCATTTCTGTCCTTTATCGAGCCCATCTTTCCATGAAATGTTCCCTTGGTATCTCTAATTTTCTTGAGATCTCTAATCTTTCCCATTCTCTTGTTTTCCTCTATTTCTCTGCATTGATCACTGAGGAAGGCTTTCTCATCTCTCCTTGCTATTCTTTGGAACTCTGCATTCAAATGGGTGTATCTTTCCTTTTCTCCTTCACTTTTTTGCTTCTCTTCTTTTCACAGCAGTTTGTAAGACCTCCTCAGACAACCATTTTGCCTTTTTGCATTTCTTTTTTGGGGATGGTCTTGATCCCTGTCTCCTGTACAATGTCACGAACCTCCGTCCATAGTTCATGAGGCACTCTGTTTATCAGATCTAGTCCCTTAAGTCTATTTCTCACTTCCACTGTTTAATCGTAAAAGATTTTATTTAGGTCATACCTGAATGATCTAGTGATTTTCCCTACTTTCTTCAATTTAAGTCTGAATTTGGCAATAAGAATGCTCAAACTACCACACAATTGCACTCATCTCACACACTAGTAAAGGAATGCTCAAAATTCTCCAAGCCAGGCTTCAGCAATACATGAACCATGAACTTCCAGATGTTCAAGCTGGTTTTAGAAAAGGCAGAGGAACCAGAGATCAAATTGCCAACATCTGCTGGATCATCGAAAAAGCAAAAGAGTTTCAGAAAAACATCTATTTCTGCTTTACTGACTATGCCAAAGCCTTTGACAGTGTGGATCACAATAAACTGTGGAAAATTCTGAAAGAGATGGGAATACCAGACCACTTGACCTCCCTCTTGAAAAATTTGTATGCAGGTCAAGAAGCAACAGTTAGAACAGGACATGGAACAGACTAGTTCCAAATAGGAAAAGGAGTACGTCAAAGCTGTATATTGTCACCCTGCTTATTTAACTTATATGCAGAGAACATTATGAGACATGCTGGGCTGGATGAAGCACAAGCTAGAATCAAGACTGTGGGGAGAAATATCAATAACCTCAGATATGCAGATGACATCAACCTTATGGCAGAAAATGAAGAAGAACTAAAGAGCCTTTTGATGAAAGTGAAAGAAGAGAGTGAAAAAGTTGGTTTAATGCTTAATATTCAGAAAACTTAAGATCATGGTATCTGGTCCCATCACTTACAGATGGGAAACAGTGGAAACAGTGTCAGACTTTATTTTGGGGGGCTCCAAAATCACTGCAGATGGTGACTGCAGCCATGAAATTAAAAGACAGACACTTCTTGGAAAGAAAGTTATGACCAACCTAGACAGCATATTAAAAAGCAGAGACACTACTTTGCCAACAAAGGTCCGTCTAGTCAAGGCTATGGTTTTTCCAGTAGTCATGTATGGGTGTGAGAGTTGGACTATAAAGAAAGCTGAGTGCCAAAGAACTGATATTTTTGAACTGTGGTGTTGGAGAAGACTCGAGAGTCCCTTAGACTGCAAGGAGATCCAACCAGTCCATCCTAAAGGAGATCAGTCCTGAATATTCATTGGAAGGACTGATGCTAAAGCTGAAACTACAATACTTTGGCCACCTGATGTGAAGAACTAACTCATATGAAAAGACCCTGATGCTGGGAAGACTGAAGGCAGGAGAAGGGGATGACAGAGGATGAGATGGTTGGATGGCATCACCAACTAAATGGACATGAGTTTGGGTAAACTCTGGGAGCTGGTGATGGACAGGGAGGCCTGTCATTGTGCGATCCATGGGGTCACAGAGTCGGACATGACTAAGCGACTGAACTGAACCATAACTGAGGGGTTTTTTAATATTTATTTATTTGGCTGTGTCGGGCTTTAGTTGCATCACACAGGATCTTTCACTGCCACATAGGCTCTCTAGTTGGGCACACGGGCTCCAGAGCTCACCAGCTTACTTGCTCAAGGCATGGGGATCTTAGTTTCATCAGGGATCAGACCCTCACTCTCGATAGTGAAAGTGAATAATCCTAGCCTCTGGACCACCAGGGAATTCCCAACTCCTGTGTCCTTGTGATACTACCCTAGTAATCTTGTTAGCTTCCTTGTTCACTGTTTCAAAAAATTATTAAATTTTAACTTTAGAAGAATTTCAGATATCAGCAACTTTCAACGTACATATTTGGCATAATACAAGACAAACTGCAAGGAAACTGCAGAATATATAGGACAACATTTGACTCAATAAAATACACAGAATACCTAAAATTCAGCAGTAGAAACTCAACTGTTGAATAAATTACTGAATTTGTTAATTAATTCTGGGAGGCAAAAAGATAGTAAAAAAAATATTACCCATCATTTATACACTCTCTTCAAGATGACTTCTAAAATAAGCTACGTTAAGCTACAGATCCGTCTTTAGTTCAGTGCTCACTACTCTATGGGCGTGGAAAAGGAACTTCTCATTGCTGTATATACAAGGGTTGTTTTTTCATCAAGACTGCAGAGCTAGGTATCTTATCTGTCTAACTGCAACAATCACTTTTCTCTGCTTTTATTTTACTGTTACTGTCTCTGCAGCTGCTAATGACATTGGTACTGATCACCCCTTGTCCTCTCCAATCTGCTTTGTCACCTACCACTTACTCTGGCTTTTGGAGGAAATTTGGCCTTCTTTTTCAGACTACAATACAAAAAGCTCTCTTTCTGCCAGGCAAACTGACAATTCTATCTACCATGTGTGTTGCTTCTGCAATAACAATAACTAAAAAACAAAAAGATTTCTTAATGGTTTGAAGTATTTTACTTTAGGCTAGTTTCAGGACAAGAGATAAACATGTACCTAAGTCTTTCAGAGATCAGTCTCTATACTTGAGACCACTGCAGATGGATGGACCTGGACATTATCATACTGCGTGAAGTAAGTCAAAGAGAGAAAGACAAATATCATATTGCTTATGTGTGGAATCTAAAAAGATGACGAAAATAAACTTATTTACAAAGCAGAAACAGACTAACAGATATAGAAAACAAACCTGTAGTTACCAAAGTGAAAGTGAAAGTCACTCAGTCGTGTCCAACTCTTTGTGACCCCATGGACTATACAGTGGATGGGATTCTCCAGGCCAGAATACTGGAGTGGGTAGCCTTTCCCTTCTCCAGGGTATCTTCCCAACCCAGGGGTCAAACCCAGGTCTCCTGCACTGCAGGTGGATTCTTTACCAGCTGAACCACAAGGGAAGCTCTAGTTACCAAAGGAGGTAATTAGGACCAAATTAGGACCTTGGGATTAACATACACACCTGGTGTGTCAGACAGTAAAGAATCTGCCTGCAAAGCAGGAAATCCACCCAGGTTCGATCCCTAGGTCAGGAAGATCCCCTGGAAATGACAACCCACTCCAGTATTCCTGCATGGAGATTCCCACGACAGAGGAGCCTGGTGGGCTACAGTCCATGGGGTCATAAACAGTCAGACCTGAGCGACTAACTTTTTATACATAAAATAAACAAGGACCTACCGTATAAGACAGGGAACTATATTCAATAACTTGTAATAACATACAATGGGAAAGAATCTGATAATATATGTGTGTGTGTATAACTGAACCATGATGCTGCATTTTTAAAAACAAGCAAAATACAGGTTGATTTCAACTATTAAATGGATTATGCATCTGGATTATGCATAATTTTTACTCTATATCTTAATTCTTTTCTGTATTTTCCCCAACGCCTAAAATTTTAAATTAAAAATATATGCACTGTTAAATCACTTCTAACATTATTTCTGCTAATAGGAGCACACTGATTGTCTCTAGGTTACTTTTATACTTTCAGCGAGCAAAATAAAATGCAGGAAAATCCCTTTCAGGTCTAATCATCAGGCAAGCAAAAGGACTGCCTGGTGACTTACACCAGTTAGCTCAACCTTCAGGACTAGTGCTGATGTGATTTTTCACCAGAACAGACTAAGCAACCAGGAATCCTTTTTTTTTTTTTTTTTTTGCGTATGTAAAGAATATGCAACTTTCTGCACTGCATCTTGGCATACAACTCTACTTCCTTGCTTAATTCTTAATATTTTCTTAGAAAAGGGGGGGGAAATATTTAATATATTAAGGATTCACCAAGTGCCACTGTCCTAAATGCTCTACCTGTATTATCACACTATAATTTATATCCCAAAGTATGCCTCAAAATCATCTGCATCTCTCCATCTCCATTGCCTTTTCATACTGTTCATGGGGTTCTCAGAATATTCATCGGAAAGACCGATGCTAAAGCCAAAACTCCAATACTTTGGCCACCTGATGTGAAGAACTGACTCACTGGAAAAGACCCTGATGCTGGGAAAGATTGAAGGCAGAAGGAGAAGGGGACGACAGAGGATGAGATGGTTGGATGGCATCACTGACTCAATGAACATGAGTTTAAGCAAGCTCCAGGAGCTGGTGATGTACAGAAAAGCCTGGCATGCTGCAGTCCATGGGGTTGCAAAGAGTCAGACATACTGAGCGACTGAACTGATCTCCATTACTAAGTACCATGGCCCAACTACAATCTTCTTTGTGTGGCTAACTCTAATAACCCTCTACTGATCTCCTTATTCCTTTCCCCTTTCCAATCCAACAGTAGTCAGAATGATATTTTTAAAACATTTCCTTTTCTGGCCCCTTAAACCTATGGCCCAAAAGGCTATGAAAGTGAAAGTTGCTCCGTCATATCCGACTCTTGCGACCCCATGGATTACAGTCCATTACCTTCTCCAAGCCAGAATACTGGAATGGGTAGCCTTTCCCTTCTCCAGGGGATCTTCCCAACCCAGGCATTGAACCCAGGTATCCAGCATTGCAGGCGGATTCTTTACCAACTGAGCCACCAGGGATGCCCAAGTATATTGGAGTAGGTAGCCAATCCCTTCTCCAGCAGATCTTCCTGACCCAGGAATCGAACCAGGGTCTCCCTGATACCTCTCAAATCTCACTTCACACATCCCTCCCTTTCCAACCACACTCCAGCCAAAGCATGTTTCTTTCTGCTCCTGAATACTACAAGTCTGGTCTTCTCTGCCTGGATTGCTCTTTGCCCCAGATCTTCACCTGGCTTGCTGATTTTCATTTGTCATGACTTGGTTCAGTCACCACCTCCTTAGAAAAGCTGGAGTCCCAGGCCAGCATAACTGATAAAATGGCCCCTGCAGGCTTCTAGACTGCCACTCGGCTTATTTCTTTTACAATGTTTAGGTATGTTTCTCATTCCTCATTTCCAAAAAAGGTGGAAAGTCTGTCTTGTTCAGCACAACACAATCAGCGGCTACAATGCCTGATACCTCTTCCTGAATGATCCTCACTCACAAAAACCCTACACATGAAACACATGCTGTGGCTAACCTCACTCCACAGGCAACCTTATCACTAACCTGAACTACATAGAATCCTGCTGCCACTCTGCCAAAACGGTCTTTTACAACTGTCAATGTTCCTGTTGCTTATTTAAGGGATTCAATCCCCACTCTACTTTTCATGTGGTAGTACCAGCACGTTACAGACAAAAATCTACAAATACAAAGGTTAATTTCTATCTTTTTATGTAAAAACTATACTTTTATTAATCTTGGATTTCAGCAAAAGCCTGCATCTATTGATTTGTAGTCGTTAAGGGAGTATCCCCCCACCTCAAATCCCTGTCAATGAGGCAAGGTACAAATACATGAAAAACAGGTGAGACATATACATCAAGAACATTTTCCCAAGTCACTAAATATTCTTCTAAATTATATTTTTTTAACAGCTGCATCTATCACCAGCCCTTAATAAATATACCATAATATGGTGTATTTATTATACCATATACTTTTCATAACTGTAATATACTCTTCATAACTGTGTTACCTATTTATTACTATTAATAATAAACTTGTGTGCACACTTTAGTATGTATCTGGTGATTTCTTGAAAGCAAATCCCTTTAAGTAGAACTGCTGGGTAAGAAGGCACAGAACTTTAAGGTTCTTTTTAGTACAAGGAATAACTGACCTCCAAAACACTGACCAACTAACTACGTGTCCCAGTTAGTAGTAAGAGTTTCTGCTTTCCTGCACACTCAATATGGAGTATCACTATGAAAAACTTAGCTAATGTGAAAGCACTTAGTAGTAAACCCTTTAGATTTGTATTTCTATACTTATTAGTAAATATGGAACATTTTTGCATTTTTATTGGTCACTCGAATGCCCTTATGAATGCATTCATCTCCTTTGCCCATTTTTCTACTGGGCTTGTAAAAATTCTTTATAAATTAGGAATACTAATTCTATAACTGCACTGCCCAGAAGTCACTGTTCACTGAGTACCTTAAATGTGGATAGTCTGAACATGTGCTGTAAGTGTAAAATACACACTGGACTCCAGAAACAGTTCAAAAAGATAAAGTAAAATACCTCCATAATTTTTATACTGATCATAATAGTGAAATACTTTGAATATACTGGATAAACTATATTAACAAAATTAATTTCATCTGTTTTTACTTTTTAAAATACGGCTATCAAAATTACATACATGATACACATTATATTTCGTTCAGACAGAACCGCCCTCGAATATTGTTCTCCTTGTTGCCTTTAAATGTTTACGATGCCGGGAGCCGGCATATTGCATACTGAGTGCATATTGCATATTGAGTGCAGCACTTTCCACAGCATCATCTTTCAGGATCTGGAATAGCTCAACTGGAATTCTATCACTGCCAGGAGCCAGCGTGAGGAGCTCCACCCATGACAAAGGTCATGAGGAAGGAGGCTCTGCGTAATCGAGCCTCAGGAGTCCCCCTGGAAATTCTCGAGCATCTACCCCCAAAACCAGAGTCTGCCTACTTTCTGCTTTGTGCTTTCACCTACACCTCTGACTTTACAGGGGGCTGTCCCCCACTACCTCTCTCTGAAAAAGAGTTAGCTTACAGCTCCAGTTAATAATTCCTGGGTGTGACAGTGTTTCAACCTACAAACTCCTTTGGAAGTCCTCTAGCCTGCCTGAATAGGTTTTTCCAGCCACATGTGATTGCTCAGAGCCTCCCAACTGTGAGAGGCATGAGATGTTCTAAACTGTCTAAATACAGATTCCTTTGAGCAGTTAAAAGATTGATTAGAAATTGTATTGGTGAAGGGATTTTCACTTGTCGGGCCAATGTTCGCTGCTAAGTTTCCATATCCCTTACCTGCTGTGTCCCTGGCAATGTATTGATTAATATAATTGGTGTAAGTAGTAGCTTTAATGTTTGTAACCTGGGACCCTTGAGTTAATTCTTTTTCTTGTTATAGCCCACCACACGTTTGCTCTGTAGGAATGCAACTTTATCTACTGCTTTTGGAGGGTGGCTCCTGACCAATCACCTTTAGAGAAAAATAAGTTTTCTGAAGAAAGGGTCTTAAAGTGTTAACAGGCCTCCGGGCCAGAAGATGATGCAAATCACCTAAGCTTTTGCATATGATAAGTTTGCAGGAAGAAAGCCTGGCTTGCTGCATGACTCTACCCCTTCCCCCATTATCCTCTATGCATAACTTAAGGTATAAAAACTACTTTGGAAAATAAAGTGCGGGCCTTGTTCACCGAAACTTGGTCTCCCCAGGTCGTTCTTTCTCTCACCTTCTGGCTGAATTATTCAGCCTCTTTTCTCCACTGAATTTCCTCACTGAGCTAGCCTTATTTCAGCCTCTTTTCTCCACTGAATTTCCTCACTGAGCTAGCCTTATTCTATTACTCTTTATATCCTTAATTAACGTTTAATTAAGCAGTTGTTTCCTGATCCTCGCTGATGCCGTCCCCGCTTCGAATTCCCTGGATCCACCGGGGCTGGACCCCGGCAGTTTACAGTGTTAATTTGACCCACCAGCATTTCTCATCTTTGAGCATGTATAAGAAGCAGTTTGGAGAAGGAAATGGCAACCCACTCCCATATTCTTGCCTAGAGAATCCCGTGGACAGAGAAGCCTGATGGGCTGCTGTCCATAGGGTTGCAAAGAGTCGGACACGACTGAAGCGCCTGAGCATGCATGGATGCATTGGAGAAGGAAATGGCAACCCACTCCAGTATTCTTGTCTGGAGAATCCCAGGGACAGAGGAGCCTGGTGGGCTGCCGTCTATGGGGTCGCACAGAGTTGGACACGACTGAAGCAACTTAGCAGCAGCAAGAAGCAGTTGTTTCCCTTAAGATTCTTCCTCTACTACTCTTTTTAAATTTACACAGGGCTTTCAGAAGCACAAACTAAACATTATTTCTTGACAAAGTAAAAACATTTATTTTTAGAAATTTCTCTCCAAAAGTTCTTCCAATATTTCTTTCTTAGGTGCAACCAACTTGATTAGTACTTTTTCTAAATAATCCTTTTGAAGTTTTATAACAATTATGGTCACCCCTTTAAAAACTGTTTAGGTATTATTGAAACTAAATTTTCACCAACAAGGTTATTTTTCAATCTACTATTTTTAAGTATGAGAACACATTTTAATTTTTTGGTAATAAATACTGTAAACAACTTTGCAGTCATTGTGACTGGTGAAGACAGGCGATTCTCATCACAGAGGGATGAGAGAAGAGCACGTAAATTTCAACAGAGAATAATGAATTACAAATTACACTATTTCACCTCCTTTTACCAACACTTAAAGGCAGTTTAGACTAAATTTAGCTACAGTCCACTGGGTTGCAGAGTGGGACATGACTTCGCGACCAAGCAACAACAAACAGCCACTCCACCTAATTTAAGTGTAAAATGCCAAAACTACTTGGTCAATAGAAGCAATCATGCTAGAAAGCTTAGATGAGGATTTTGGAGTATGGTAGAACTAGATGATTCATCTTGTTCACAAGAGAATCAGGTGTATTTCCCATTACAGGAAAACTCCACAGTTACACGTTTTTATCACTACCGAAGTCTCCAAAACAGCTCTTTTAAAATGAACCCTTCTGAAATTTTAAGAGCCAGTTTCTACATTTACTACAAATCAAAAATAGGACCATATGCCAAAATACCTGCACAGTAAAGAGCTTCTAAAGCTTATGTTACTTAGAAACTTGAATGACTACAACTTTCAACTTTTATTGCAAAGTCACAAACATGCTACAAGATTTTTCAAACATAAACTTTGGGGAAATGTTTCTTTAAATTCTCTTTTCACCCACAAGAATCTGGGGGATTAGGTTAGGAGTGGATTTGATTCTGTCTCTCCCTCATTGTTCCTCTCGGCCTGCTAGGGACTATTGGTATGGCAAAAACGGAGGTAAGCTTGACTCAGACTTGCAAGTTCAATGATATTTTGCAAACTGCCAAGTGAAATTTGAGTCAGAAAAGATTGTTGGATAAGAATTATAAAAACAGTAAACCAGTAAACATTTCTTCACCAAAAAGAGTCTTCAACCGAACTGAGTTCATTCAATTAATTGCGGGACTGTCAGTCTCATATTAAATAATTATTCGTAAATGTTAAGTAGTAACTCCCAACTTCCTCTCAGAAAATTTAATAAAACAAGCTGGGCATATGAGAAAAGCAATAGGGTAAGAAAATCCACTGAGTCACAAGTGCTCAATAAAGGTAAGGCGGTGAGCTTAAAACACCCTGGAACTTGGAGTCAGCAATTTCCTATTGACTGGGGGAGGAGGCGGGCCGTCACCGCCATGCACTAAGATGCTCACGTAACCTTTCATCTGAAACGAAGTAGTCGGTTTCATGGATGCCACCGGACCGCGAAATGCCCCAAATTCCCGCGGGAGCCGTGCTAGAACTGTACGCGAGACCAGATCAAGGAGGCCTGTCAGGGGCCACGGCAGGGTGTGTAGCCTGAACTGCGAAGACGGAGGGCCAAAAGGAAGGTTCTTTGGCTGGGGAAGGGCAAGGCGGCGTACTGCCCGAGGCGAGGCACCCGGCTCCGAGCCCGGCCTTGTCTTCAAGTCCGGCTTCCGCGAAGTCAGTGGTCGGCGCGGGACACTCACCCTGGCGGTCGCTGGAGCCCCGGGCCGCCGCCCTGCAGCGCAGACGGAGCCGGCACAGGGAAGACCAGCTACATCTGTGGGCCGCAGCGGCGGCGGCCAAGCCCGGTAACATCCTGGCGGGGCAAAGGCCCCCACTCGGACACCGCCTGCTGCCTCCGCGCCGCCGCCGCCACCAACTGACTCCATAGACCGGACACTACCGAACACCGACCCTTGCGCCGCCTGAGGCGGCTTCAGCGAACCCGGAAATGGTAACATCATTTAGAGACCTAGCTGCGGAGACAGCGGAAGTGGCGTGCGCGAGCAGGACCAATCGCGAGACCTTGCCAGACCCTGACCATTTGGGGAAGGCGTGGCTGCGCAGGAACTTTGGCGTTTTCCCTGTCTTCCGCGCTTTTACTGTGGCGCTTTGTTTGAATGTCTGGAATCAAGATTGCCGGGAGAAATATCGGTAACCTCAGATATGCAGATGACACCACACTTATGGCAGAAAGCGAAGAATAGCTAAAGAGCCTCTTGATGAAAGTGAAAGAGGAGAGTGAAAAAGTTGGATTGAAACTCAACATTCAGAAAACTAAGATCATGGCATCCGGTCCCATCACTTAATGGTAAATAGATGGGGAAACAACGGAAACAGTGATAGACTTTATTTTGGGGAGCTCCAAAGTCACTGCAGATGGTGACTGCAGCCATGAACTTAAAAGACGCTTACTCCTTGGAGGAAAAACTATGACCAACCTAGACAGCATATTAAAAAGCAGAGACATTACTTTGCCAACAAAGATCCATCTAGTCAAAGCTATAGTTTTTCCAATAGTTATGTATGGATGTGAGAGTTGGACTATAAAGAAAGCTGAGCGCTGAAGAATTGATGCTTTTGCACTGTGGTGTTGGAGAAGACTCTTGAGAGTCCCTTGGAATGCAAGGAGATCAAACCATTCAATCCTAAAGAAAATCAGTCCTGAATATTCTTAGGAAGGACTGATGCTGAAGCTGAAACTCTAATACTTTGGCCACCTGATGCGAAGAACTGACTCCTTTGAAAGGACCCTGATGCTGGGAAAGATTTAAGACAGGAGGAAAGGGGTCAACAGAGGATGAGATGGTTGGATGGCATCACCAGCTTGATGGACATGTTTCACCAAGCTCCAGGAGTTGGTGATGAACAGGGGAGTCTGGCATGCTGCAGTCCATGGGGTCTCAAAAGAGTTGGACACTTCTGAGCGACTGAACTGAACTGAAATCATTAATAGACTGAATTATCTCTTGTTTTTTAGTTATATAAGTCTTTTAAACCAAGAAGCCACATTTTGCCTACACTTTTAGGTGAAAACATCCCTGACTAACATGGTTGCGGTGGTTCAGTCACTTAAATTGTGTCCTGACTCGATGGACATGAGTTTGAGTAAGGTCCGAGAGTTGGTGATGGACAGGGAGACCTGGCATGCTGCAGTCCATGGGGTCACAAAGAGTCGGACATGACTGAGCAACTGAACTGAACTGTCTTCCTTGCTTCTACTGTGGCACTTTGCTTGGATGTCTACACGTGAATTATTTGCTTCTTAACAGCCCATGAAAACTTGGGCAGAAGTGACAGCTTTGGGGGGCTCTGCCTACTCTCCTTTTTTCTGGGCTCAGATCCTGGGCCATGCTGTTGGAACAGGATGGAAGATGGGAAGGAAGGACAATGGCCTTCTGAGCCTCTCCTTCTCCTGAGCCTTATTGGATAAGCCCAAGACTAGGCTAATTGGTCCTCAGTGCTCTCAGAACCTGTTCCACAGTATGTCACAACACTGCTGTGTAGCCATTACCATGAGGGCAAGTACCCACAGAATCAGAACTTGCCTTACTAACCTCTGAACCTGGGACTCCTGTCTGTAATATAAGACTTACATGCTCAGGATTTATGTGGGTAGAGCAGGTGTGCAGACAAGTAAATAGGAGTCAGTGTGGTCCCAGGGAGAAAGCAATCAACAATATTCACCAAGCATTAACTGTGATGTTTATCTGACATGCTCTCAGGTCTTAGCTCAAAAGAGCGACACCTGCCTTGACCGCCCTAGCTATAGTATGGGAGCAAGATTTTCCACCCCAAAGTGAGTTTCTTTGGCATGTGTATTAGTTTAGGCTGATTTTTTTTTAAGGTCAAAGACTCATTACCTTTGACCTTTCCCCGACCTGCTTAAAAGAATGTGGAGGAAGCAAGATTTTCCACCCCAAAGTGAGTTTCTTTGGCATGTGTATTAGTTTAGGCTGATTTTTTTTTAAGGTCAGAGACTCATTACCTTTGACCTTTCCCTGACCTGCTTAAAAGAATGTGGAAGATGTGTCTGCCAAGGGTGATACCACCATAGATAACCATAGTACAAACTAGATGTGTAGACTCAGAGGAACCTAGCAAAGTCTGCTAAAATTCCCCTCTGTGTCCCATTGTGTTTGCTGACCCATCAAACATTTGTTTACCAAACGTCTGCTGTTTTTGTCTCCTTTTCAGTTGCCTTCCTCCCCTTGGAAGTCCCAAACTACCACCCCTAACATCCTCTTTTTTCTTTAACTGAAGGTGGTATTCAAGTTGGCCATTTTGGAGAGTTACTCAGTTTTCCTGGGTCTCTCCTATGTATACATGTTGTTGAACTTTTGTTTGATTTTATCCTGTAATCCATCTGATGTAAGTTTAACTCTTAGACCAACTAGAACTTAGAAGGTGTAGACTTAAAAAATATTGAGAGTTATGTTTTATTCCGCAGGAATTTTTAGGACTTCAAGCCAGGGAAGCAGCATCTCAAGTAACCTGGAGAGAACTGCTCCGAGGAGGTGAGGGGAGAATCAGGTTATATAGTTTTGCTACAAAGGGCAGGTAGTTTGAACATCAAAAGGTTATTGTTGCTCTCTTTCCCTGCTGCTGCAGAGGCGGAGGCTCAGGTGCATTCAAGATTGGGCTCCACCCATAACCCACTGCCGTGGCCAAGGAAGGCATTGCTGCTGGAGGTGTAATAGACGTCAGTACTGCTCTGCAAGAGGTGCTGAAGACTGCGCTCATCCACGATGGCTTAGCACGTGGAACTGGCGAAGCTGTGAAAGCTTTAGACAAGCGCCAAGCCCATCTATGTGTGCTTGCATCCAACCGTGTATGTCAAGTGTATGTCAAGTTGGTGGAGGCCCTTTGTGCTGAGCATCAAATCAACCTGATTAAGGTTGATGACAACAAGAAACTAGGGGAACGGGTAGGCCTCTGAAAAATTGACAGAGAGGGAAAACCCCGTAAAGTGGTTTGGTTGCAGTTGTTTGGTGGTTAAGGACTATGGCAAAGAATCTCAGGCCAAGGATGTCATCGAGGAGTACTTCAAATGCAAGAAATGATGAAATTAAAAACTGAGTTCTTGGTTTAAAAAAAAAAAGATTATTGTTAATTAAAGGGATACAAGATACCTCATTTAGCACCTGTCTATGTATGGGAAGATGCAAGAGTCTGTGCTCACTGAAATCATACCCTTGATACATGACTCAGCTATCTGGGACCAGTGTCCTATAGGTTCATACAATGTCCTGTATGTCCTGAGGAATCCTGAGATTCCCCAGGGCTCACCAGCTCACCACTCATGGTGACTGCAATCAGTAGTGATTGCAATCGCTGATGACTGGGATATCCTTTATTTACTGGTATGGCAGGAAATAGTCTATTTCTCAAAAGGTAGAGGAAAATTTCTTCCTCCCTGATGCTATAATAGGCTTGTTTATTCTCTACCCCTTGCCCTGTATGCTTTTCTTCAAAATGCCTGTATATACTTGAAATTATCTATGCATTTATTATAATTTTCTGTCTCTCAGAATGAAAAATAAGCATCATGATGCTGGAGTCTTGTGTTTTGCCCATTGCTGGTTCCCAGGGGTAAAACAGTGCCTGACAAATAAATTAATTGAATGGAATACATGATTTTAAAATTAATGAGTCATCTGACTCTAGTGCTACTGAGGCAGGAATAGGTGAGCTCCAGTTTAGACATTTACAACCAGCCTCCTGTTTGCTCTCTGAAATGGAAATAACAACTGAAACAGGGTAAGTAGTCAGACTGTCTCCTATGGACACCTTCAGATAACAGTCATGACAGGAGCAGAGAGGGGCTAAGCATTGTTTGAGTAAAGGATCAAGAGGTCATGTATTTCCTCTCCATGGGGCAAGGGAGACATTTCACATGCTCAGAAAGACTCCTGGGGGATAAAAAGGAGGGGCAGACCCCAGCATATGTGATTCCATAGGCCTCTGGGCTGAAATCCATCTTGGAAAGTTGCACACGCATGTTGGGGAGGGTCCTAGGGCAGGTCAGGTGGGGAAAAAGAAACCAGACAATTAGCCAAAGGTAAGCAAAGAACTATCCTATATAAATGACTTAACTGCCTCTTTACTGCCCTTCTCCTCACTCAGGGGGATGCCCGCACCCTTTCTCTCCAAGTGTGTGCATCTCTGCCTTGCTCCTCTCTTAACTGAACAAACTGTTTCTTTGTGTGCTCTCCCTCATGTTGTAACGCTGTGTCTAATAATAAACTTTGTACCTGCATTTACAGTTTTTGCCTCTGTGAGAAATGAATTTTTCACTGGGAGTAAGAGCCAGTGAAAATTAGCTTCTAGTCTCTAGCCCTTGCTAGTCTGGTGGCTAGGATTCCTGTGTTTCCATCCAGGCTACCCAGGTTCAATTCCTGGGCAGGGAATTAAGATCTTGCTTTATGTCACTGGTCACCGCTGCCTCTCAGAGGTCACTACCATTGTTGAACCCAAGTTCATGTGCCTGATGCATTGTGAATCCTAACAAATCAAAACATCAGCATTTAGAGCAGATTTATTTGCAGGGCCAAACAAGGGCAACAGGTGGTTCATGATCAGTAAGCTCAAACTCTCGGAAGGGTTTCAAGGAAGAGTTTTTATGGGCAAAATTTGGAGAAAAGTCTACAGGGTTGTGACCTTTCTCTGACTGGTTGATGGTAAGCAAATGGAGTGATGTTCCATGAATCTCAATCATCAGCCTTTTGGTTCCAACCAGCCCAGGCTGCAGTTACCTTCTTTCACCTGGTGGGGGCCTTAGTTCCTGTAAAAGAACAAAGAGCTATATTGTTATGTATGTCTTATTGTATTTATCTGAAGAGATACATTGTTATGTATATCCTGGGGCTTCCAGGGTGGTGCCAGTGGTAAATACCCCACCTGTTAATGCAGGACAAGTAAGAGACACGGGTTCAATTCCTGGGTCAGGAAGATCCCCTGGAGAAGGGCATGACAACCACTCCATGACAATCCACTCTAGTAATCTTGCCTGGAGAATCCCATGCACAGGGAAGGTTTTAGAGGCTATAGCCTTTTTCCTGGGCTTCTCTGGTGGCTCAGAATGTAAAGAATCTGCCTGCAATGTGGGAGATTGGGTTCGATCCCTGAGTTGGGAAGATCCCCTGCAGAGGGAATGGCAACCCAATCCAGTATTCTTGCCTGGAGAATCCCCATGGACAGAGGAGCTTGGCGGGCTGCAGTCCATGGGGTGGCAGAGAGTCAGACACCACTGAGCCTTTTCCTACAAATGAGAAACGGGAATACTGAAAGGCCCCACAGGGTTCTCAGTTTCACTACAACATAACTAATTCAAGGGGAAATAAATTAGTATGTTACCAATTTTAAGAGAATCAACAGTCTTTTATGATAATTGAAAAAGTACAACCAGATTAGTGAGGTCATATTGATTAAATTATCACAAGAATGGTAAGCAAATTTAACTTTCTATGACAAACATAGATTAAAACATTAAGTGGTTAAACATTAAAAAATGCTGCTCCATAAATATTTATAACCTCAAGATTACTCAGAAATCTGAATATTACTGTAAAGTTTTTATCCTTTCCTTGTAAATAGATTTTAGCAGTAATCCAGTTTTTATGATCTAAAACACCTAAAGATTTAACTCTAATTTTTCTGGTTCAGTTCACTTCAGTTGCTCAGTCGTGTCCAACTCTTTGCAACCCCGTGAATCACAGCATGCCTGGCCTCCCTGTCCATCACCAACTCCCAAAGTTCACCCAAACTCACGTGCATCGAGTTGATGATGCCATCCAGCCATCTCATACTCTGTTGTCCCCTTCTCCTGCCCCCACTCTCTCCCAGCATCAGGGTCTTTTCCAATGAGTCAACTTTTTGCATGAGGTGGCCAAAGTATTGGAGTTTCAGCCTCAGCATCAGTCTTTCTAATGAACACCGAGGACTGGTCTCCTTTAGGATGAACTGGTTGAATCTCCTTGTAGTTCAAGGGACTCTCAAGAGTCTTCTCCAACACCACAGTTCAAAAGCATCAGTTCTTCAGCGTTCAGCTTTCTTCACAGTCCAACACTCACATCCATACATAACCAGTGGAAAAACCATAGCCTCGACTAGATGGACCTTTGTTGGCAAAGTAATGTCTCTGCTTTTTGTCACGCGAGTGTATGTTCCTCGGTTCTTTGTCTCGTCGAAACAAAGATTTGGAGCAACGGACATTAAAGCCCTCGGTGCATCACAGCTCTCGGGTCTTGGACAAACCGTGTTACAGCTCTTAGGCAAATCAGTGTTACAGCTCCATTTTATTTAGAAGATAGCAGGAGAGAGAGAGAGAGAAAGAGAGAGAAAGAAAGAAAAGAGCACGCACACGTGGGGGAGAGAGAGAGTCCGAGAGAAAGCGCTTTGGCTCCTCCTTTTGTATGTTTTTTCCTCCACCTGGGCCTGCTCTATGCAAATTGGGCTTAGCCAGGAGTGCTGTTTGTTCTGTTTGTTCTGCCTTAAGTCTTCACTCTGGTCCTTGGACCTTCCTTTGACCTTCCTTGTCTTTTAGCCACTGCCATTTTGGACTCCTTTTCCCTATTCTACCTACCTAACATTTTGAATATGCTATCTAGGTTGGTCATAACTTTCCTTCCAAGGAGTAAGTGTCTTTTAATTTCATGGCTGCAGTCACCATCTGTAGTGATTTTGGAGCCCCCAAAAATAAAGTCTGACACTGTTTCCACAGTTTCCCCATCTATTTCCTATGAAGTGGTGGGACCAGATTTTTCTGGTAACTATATGTAAATAATCATGAACTTTTATTATATTGCTAACTTAAATGCTTTGGATTCTTAAAGTTGACCCCTAGTTTCAACTATCATTTTAATCAAGACTGGTCAAAGTCCAGTGGTTAAGAACCTGCCTTCAAATGCAAGGGACATGGGTTAGATCCCTGGTCAGGTAACTAAGATCGATTTGCTCTGGAGCCCAAACACTGTAACAAAGATCCTATATGCCACAGCTTATATCCAATGCAGCCAAAAATAAATAAAAAATATTCTTAAAAAAAAAAAAGTTTCCATCATTAAATTAAAAAAAAAGTCAAAACTTCATAGCACTGTATAACTTGACTTAGACACTGTATTAATTTTAATAAGCCTACAAAAGCCTTGACTTGCCTAAAAGTTTGAATAAGATAAATCATGCTGTTTCGTCTTTTTTAACCCTCACAATGCTGTATCACATATGTTGTCCATGGACTTGGATTAAAATACTTCTGCAGTTGTCTTGGTGTTTATACCTATATTGTCATCATATATTTGTCCTGGTGGATGCACTCCAAAATTTCCCCAAGTGCTGAAAATTGAAGCAATGCTGTAAGCACATAGGGTAGACCCCCCACCTCAGAGAAAGAGAGCCAGGCGTGGCTTTCTTGATATAAGATAAGCTATTTTGGGCCCGAAGCCATCTTGTGCTCTAAGTCTGGCCACAGTGCGTGCCCTTCAACAGGTCTCTGTAGTTAGTGATCTTGAGGAAATGCAGAAACAAAACAAAAGTAGTCAAAAAACAGTAGTTCAGTGATAAAACAGAATCCTAGTTCCTCCTTAAGGGAGATACATAGCAACCTGACACCTATCTGAGTTCTGCACGCACAAAGGCCCCCACCCAGATGGAGGATGGAATGGTGATGTTGAACTTTCCTGACCCTCATAACTTCAATCAACTAAAGTCTGGACTCTGTGGATCTCTGCCCCAATTCAATGCTGAATTCTCCTCTGCTCAAGCCCCTTCACCAATACGCATGTGCCCTTAGCTAAAAAATTCCCCAATTTTGCTGTTCAGGGAGACACTGCTTTGGAAATGATCCCTGGTGTTCTTATTTGCTGCAAGTAAAAAATCCTTCTCTCTCTTCCTCTTTGGCTTGGTTGTATCTCTTGGGTGGACACTCACCAAGAAGCAAACACAGTTTTGGGGTAACAGTGTCAGCTTTAGAGTTTCTTAGGGGAAAATTCCATTGACCTTAAATTCTTTGAGAAATCTCATCCTTCCTTTACTTATTGCTGAAATTGAGACACATTCAGCAGATGCCTGTGTGTACTACACAGGTAAGATTCCAGCATCATGGAGCTTATTTTTTATTGGGAGAGACAGAAAATTCAAAAATAAACACATATAATTTCAAATGATGATAGTCGTCGTAGTAATACTGATTATTTACACTAATTGTCATGCCCTCTATGTGCATTATCTCATTCATACCTTACCAAGTTATAGCCCTGGTGGCTCAGAGGTTAAAGCGTCTGCCTGGAATGCAGGAGACCAGGGTTTGATCCCTGAGTTGGGAAGATCCCCTGGGGAAGGAAATGGCAACCCACTCTAGTATTCTTGCCTGGAGAATCCCATGGATGGAGGAGCCTGGAAGGCTACAGTCCATGGGGTCGCAAAGAGTAGGACACGACTGAGCAACTTCACTTCACCAAGTTATAGATGAAGAAACTGAGGCACAAAGATCTCTCAACCACTAGAGTACTTTCTAAGCCAGTGGGTTTTGTCCTTTGGAAGAAAATATAATGTCTTTCACTGTTTTCTTTTTTAAAAAATCATTATCTCATTTTTTTCTTTTCTTCCCACTGTTGTCTAAAATGTAGGTCAAGAGATCATTTCCCCAGATTTTGTATCTATTTTGTGTGAGCAACATTATATTAATTTGTCTGTTTCATGAGTTTTTTTTTTTTTTTGGCTGCACTGCTCAGTATGTGGGATTTTAGTTCCTGGCCCAGGGATTGAACCCACTCCCCTTGCATTGAAAGCATGGAGTCTTAACCACTGGACCACCAGGAAATTCTCAAGAATTTTTTATATAAACAAATACCCTAATAAAAGGAATATCAGGGCTTCCCTGGTGGCTCAGATGGTAAAGAATCCACCCGCAATGTGGGAGACCTGGGTTCAATCCCTGTGTTGGAAAGATCCCCTGGAGGAGGGCATGGCAACCCACTCCAGTATTTTTGCCTGGAGAATTCCCATGGACAGATGATCCTGGCAGGCTACAGTCCATGGGGTCCCAAAGAGTCTGACACGACTGAGTGACTAAGCACACACAGGGAATATTAAGTCAGACAGATAGAAATAGAAGTAGGTAATGGGTGAAGTGTCATGAATATTACCATTAACCTTAACTCTGAAGAAGTTCCACATCTTGCAGAAATTTGCCTCTGTAGTTGAGCAGACTGTTCCTCAGTTTCATCCTGTCTTTAGCTTTGGGAAAATAGTAATTCTGATCATGAGACAAACTTGGCTGCTTATTTGGAAAACTAACTTAGATAATCTTTTATGAGATAGTCAGTGGCTTTATCCTGAGTCTTAACAAGAACACAAATTTAATTTTGATCACAGATATATTTGTTGGCATCATGTTGTTTTTCCTCTGTGGAATTAGAAAAGGAGAGAGCTTGCCCACCTGAACGCTTCAAAAAGAAAAGGACCACACCAAGGATGTCGCTACCTGGTGTACAAGCAAGGGCAGAAGCAGTGTGGGTGTGCACAGACTCATTGTGTGTACAGGCAAAGCCATCCTGCCGAAGCAAAGGAAATGAAATGTGAAATTGGCATGTATACATTCCACCCCACCACCTCCTTTCCTGAGAGGTCAGGGAACAAGATTGGGATTACAGTTGTTACAGTAGGGAAAGTCAAGTTACTAAATACTCCAGAGGGCAAAAGAGAATGAAACATGTGGTTAACTTTTATCCTTGAGAGAAATAATCTGTGGACCGAAAGCATGTGGGCTGTAGATTTGATGTTCTGGGGGAAAGCAGCATTTGTGAAGAGTTCATTTCTTCCCCAAAGCCACAAGTGGTGATGCCAAAGGAAACTCTCCTTAAGTTTTTCAAAACTTAGCTTTTTATGGAAGTATAATACACAGAAAACAGCACAAGTCTTGAGGGCAGAGCTCTAAAAATTCTAAGCAGTGAGCAAAGCTGTAACCAGCACCCAGCATGACCGGCTTTCCAGAAGACCTCTCTTCTCATCAGGATCTTCCCAACCATCAAGTGTGCCACTAATCCTGTCTTATAACAACATAGGTTAGTTTTGACTGTTTGGGGACTCTGTATGCGTGGATTATATATGATGGACTCTCATGATACGTATGCAAGAGTCTGGTTTCTTTATCTCAACATTATATTTGTAGGATTCATCCATGTTGCTGTGTTCATTCCTGTCACTATATAGCATCCCACTGTTGTGAGTATCCATAGTTTATCCATTCCATTGCTGAATAATATTTGGGTTCCAGTTAGGGACCATTGGAGAAGGCAATGGCAACCCACTCCAGTACTCTTGCCTGGAAAATCCCATGGACAGAGAAGCCTGGTAGGCTGCAGTCCATGGGGTTGCTAAGAGTCGGGCATGACTGAGCGACTTCACTTTCACTTTTCACTTTCAAGCATTGGAGAAGGAAATAGCAACCCACTCCAGTATTCTTGCCTGGAGAATCCCAGGGATGGGGGAGCCTAGTGGGCTGCCATCTATGGGGTCGCACAGAGTCGGACATGACTGAAGTGACTTAGCAGTAGCAGCAGCACACAGAATAGGTGAGAAGCTCCGAGGTGGCCTACTATTTCACACCCATGCTGTTTTTTCAATAATGGGCTCACACTTATTCCTTATTCTTATACCTTTTCCATAAGTGAAACATCATTGTTCACTCACTCCACCTCCCAGCCAAGGGAATACAAGCCCCTGACATACTCCAGCCAGTAGATTTTGGCTATTATTCACCAGGATGTAAAAATATGATGCAACTGCAAAGGTTAGAAGCAAGGTCAGGTATTCAGGTATAAAGAAAAGTAAATTTGAAAGCAGACAATTTAACAGTTGCTTTTGAAACAAATTCTGACAAACTAAGTTGTTGTTTTTGAGTTAAATTTATGTCTCCTGAACTGGATTTTTTTTTCAAGCAATAATAGAACTCAGTGCCAGTGAAGGACATTTATATTTTCTGGCTGCCCAGCATATTTTGAATACTTTCAGTGTCTGGAGAATCTCCCACCTTGTGGATTTATCTCCCCAAGGTAGAAGACTGACCCTTGATTTCTCAGGCTCTTTCCCAGTGAGGGCCCACAGATGCGACAGAAGCTCCAATCAACCATCAGAAATCTGTAAAAGGCCTCAATTTGCAAGAAAATGGGAAAAGCAAGGCATCTCATGCAACATATTTTGATGAGGGAAGAGATATGAGGCCTAAATACACAAATTCAGAGGCAATAGGGACAAGAGTCCAGGAGAGTGTCCCAGCAAGAGTGACAACAATAGGAAGCTCCTTCATTCTCTGTTTCAGAGCTCCCAAGCCTGAACCTTCCCACCTTTTAAAAAAATGTTAGCCAGGCTAATGGTTGTTAGCCAAGTCCTTGTCTGCTTAATTAACTAGGCTGGATTGTGTCCACATTTTTATATTAAAGTCCTACCCCTACTGTGATTGTGGAGATAGGGAGATAATTAAGGTTACATGAAGTCATAAGGGTAGAGCCCTAAGCCAATAGGTGGCTTTATAAGAGGAGGAAGAGAGAAATCTCCTCTCTCTCCAAGTACACACATCAAAGAAAGGCCACCTGACCATAAAGTGAGATGGCAACTACTTATAAGCCAAGAGTCCTCAGAATGAAATCTACTTTCCTGGCATCTTGACCTTGGAATTCTCAACCTCCAGAACTGTGAGGAAATAAAATTCCTGTTAAGTTACCCAGTTTACAAGATTTTGTTATGGCAACCTGAGCAGACGAATACACCAGATAATGGAAAAGAAGGTGGTCTATATTATAGTGAGCATGTGCAATAAGTCATTTCAGTCAGGTCCAACTCTTTGTGACCCCATGAACTGTAGCCCATCAGGCTCCTCTGTCCATGGGATTCTCCAGGCAAGAATACTGAAGTGGGTTGCCATTTCCTTCTCCAGGGTATGTTCCCGACCCAGGGACTGAACCTGCGTCTCTTAAGTCTCCTGTATTGCAGGCAGGTTCTTTACCACTAGTGCCACCTGAGAAGCCCTTACTCTGTAATAAAGCAGTCTTCAGTTCAGTTCAGTCACTCAGTAGTGTCCGACTCCTTGCGACCCCATGAATTGTAGCACACCAGGCCTCCCTGTCCATCACCAACTCCCTGAGTCCACCCAAATTCATGTCCATCAAGTCAGTGATGCCATCCAGCCATCTCATCCTCTGTCATCCCCTTCTCCTCCTGCCCCCAATCCCTCTCAGCATCAGAGTCTTTTCCAATGAGTCAAATCTTCGCATGAGGTGGCCAAAGTACTGGAGTTTCAGCTTTAGCATCAGTCCTTCCAAAGAACACCCAGGACTGATCTCCTTTAGTATGGACTGGTTGGATATCCTTGCAGTCCAAGGGACTCTCAGGAGTCTTCTCCAACACCACAGTTCAAAAGCATCAATTCTTCAGTGCTCAGCTTTCTTTATAGTCCAACTCTCACATCCATAGATGATCACTGGAAAAACCATAGCCTTGACTAGATGGACCTTTGTTGGCAAAGTAATGTCTCTGCTTTTGAATATGCTGTCTAGGTTGGTCATAACTTTCCTTCCAAGGAGTAAGTGTCTTAATTTCATGGCTGCAGTCACCATCTGCAGTGATTTTGGAGCCCCCAAAAATAAAGTCAGCACTGTTTCCACTGTTTCCCCATCTATTTCCCATGAAGTGATGGGACCAGATGCCATGATCTTTGTTTTCTGAATGTTGAGCTTTAAGCCAACTTTTTCACTCTCCTCTTTCACTTTCATCAAGAGGCTTTTTAGTTCCTCTTCACTTTCTGCCATAAGGGTGGTGTCATCTGTATATCTGAGGTTATTGATATTCCTCCCAGCAATCTTGATTCCAGCTTGTGCTTCTTCCAGCCCAGTGTTTCTCATGATGTACTCTGCATATAAGTTAAACAAGCAGGCTGACAGTATACAGCCTTGACGTACTCTTTTTCCTATTTGGAACCAGTCTGTTGTTCCTTGTCCAGTTCTAACTGTTGCTTCCTGACCTGCATACAGATTTCTCAAGAGGCAGGTCAGGTGGTCTGGTATTTCCATCTCTTTCAGAATTTTCCACAGTTTATTGTGATCCACACAGTCAAAGGCTTTGGCATAGTCAATAAAGCAGAAATAGATGTTTTTCTGGAACTTTCTTGCTTTTTCCATGATCCAGCAGATGTTGGCAATTTGATCTCTGGTTCCTCTGCCTTTTCTAAAACCAGCTTGAACATCTGGAAGTTCATGGTTCATGTATTGCTGAAGCCTGGCTTGGAGAATTTTGAGCATTACTTTACTAGCGTATGAGATGAGTGCAACTGTGAGGTAGTTTGAGCATTCTTTAGCATTGCCTTTCTTTGGGATTGGAATGAAACTGACCTTTTCCAGTCCTGTGGCCACTGCTGAGTTTTCCAAATTTGCTTGCATACTCAGTGCAGCACTTTCACAGTCTTAATGTTACACAATTTAATATACATACAAAATTGCAAAGAATGTTCAATTGCAGCTTCATTTTCAGGCCATGTCATCCAAACCACACGAAGTCCACAAGTCCACCAGCCAGCAGAGAGTATTTTATTCTATTCAAGTTGCTTCTAAGCTCCATTCACAGCCATGGAGTCTTAGTCCTAGACTCTGGGGGAACAGCATGTGATAATGCCAATGTCACCAGAGAATCTCAGACAGTCTCCTTCATACCTTCCATATCTGTGTTGTTCAACACATTAGCCACTAACCATATGTGAAGAGTGAGCATTTGATATATGGCAAGTCTGAATTGAGATGTGCTGGAAGAATAAAATATATATTGAAGGCTTGATATAAAAAAATATAAAATTAATAGTTAATAACTATTGATAGTGGGTTATATAAAACATATTACAAAAATTAATTTCACCTGTTGCTTTTTACTTTTTTTTTTTTTTGGAAACAGTGACAAACTTTATTATCTTGGGTTCCAAAATCACTGCAGATGGTGACTGCAGCCAGGGAATTAAAAGACACTTGCTCCTTGGGAGAAAAGCTACGATCAACCTAGACAGCATATTAAAACACAGAGATAATACTTTGCCAACAAAGGTCCATCTAGTCAAAGCTATGGTTTTTCCAGTAGTCACGTATGGATGTGAGAGTTGGACCGTGAAGAAAGCTGCTATGCTATGCTAAGTCACTTCAGTCGTGTCCAACTCTGTGTGACCCCTAGACGGCAGCCCACTAGGCTTCCCGTCCCTGGGATTCTCCAGGCAAGAACACTGGAGTGGGTTGCCATTTCCTTCTCCATGCTTTTTACTTTTTAAAAAATATTTATTTATTCACTTGGCTGCACTGGATCTTATTGTGGCATGTGGGATCTTCCGTCTTTCCTGGGGGATGCAGGATTTTCTAGTTGTGGCACGTGGAATCTTTTTTTAGTTGTAGGTTTCAAGTTCTTGGGGCTTCCCTGGTAGCTCAGCAGTAGAGAACCCGCCTGCCAATGCAGGAGATGTGGGTTCGAGCCCTGGGTCAGGAAAATCCCCTGGAGGAGGAAATAGCAGCCCATTCCAGTATTCTTGCCTGGAGAATCCCATGGACAGAGGAGCCTGGCGGGCTACAGTCCATGGGGTCGCAAAGAGTCAGACACAACTTAGCGACTAAAACAACAGCAATGCAAGCTCTTGGTTGAGGCATGTGGGATATGACCAGGGATTGAACCTGGGCCCCCTGTATTGGGAGCTTGGCGTATTAGGCACTGGACCACAGGGAAGTCCCTCTTTTTGCTGTTTTAATATGCTACCAGAACATTTTAAATTATGTATGTGGATCGCATGCGTGCCTTACATTATGTTACTGTTGGACAGTGCTGCTCTATAGACATACGCAGTCCCTTCATCCTTTTGATACACTCACTTCTTCCTTCCAGGAAAGTCTCAGCTCCAGTTCTTCCTGGGTCTTGCTTCCAAAGGACGTTGTCAGTCTTTCTTTGCTCCAACTGGTTCTACTTTTGATAGTGAGCAGTTTTCAAAACTTGAGTATGCTTGAGGCAGTGGGGGAAACTCCTCATGGGGGTCTGACCCCCAGATAGAATATCTAATTCAATTAGATCTTTCCTCATTGCACTGATACTTTTTCTCCTTCACTGCATTAAGTAATACTGTTTTAAACACACCCTTTTATAGAAGAAGTGGTGAATTTTATTTGGGAAAATAACAAAAAACTCCTGACCCTTCTATTAATGTAGCTTTTAGAATGCAACATTCTAGAAAATGGAAAGAAGTGGTAGGGAAGAAAACCCTATTCCATCATACATACATTAGCCATCTGGATCCTCTATTACTCTTTTTCTTAAAAAAGTCTGGCTGCGCAGGTCTTCCCTGCAACACTTGGACTTTCTTTAGTTGTGGTGCACAGGCTCTCTAGTTGCTCCACAGGCTTACTTGCCCAACCAGGGGCTGAACCCATATCCCCTGCTTTGGAAGGCATATTCTTAATCATTGGACTACCAGGGAAGTCCCATGGATCCTATATTACTCTTTATTCTTCAAAACAGGAACACATGTGAGGAATGGTTAAATGGATTACCCCAGGTCACAGATCTGTATGAAGTAGTTACTACTGAAACCTGGTTCTGATCCTTATTCTGTTCCCTTACTATTATATCACAATATCATGTAATCTCCAAAATTTAAACTTTCTTTGACAATTCTAAATTTTACAGTACCTGGGTAGGAGAGAAAATGGGAGGTGGTCATTGTTACAAACATCAATTATTACTAAAGAGTACCCGAAAAATAAGTACAGTTATTATCTGGCTATTTGGGATAAAAATAACTGGCAAATTATGTTAACAACTACTCAATTTATTCAATATAGCACTCCATAGAATTGTTCTAAATTATAGATGATGAAGATGATGACAGCCAAAATGTTTAGAGCCCTTTATGTGAAGCACTATGCTAAACACTCTATATGCTTGAGCTCATTTTATCATTTCACAATTGATAGCATATTATTATCCCCATTTTACAGGGAGAAGCAGAGATCACACAGCTCAGAAGTGACTGGAACCAGGTCTGTTAGACTTCAGAGTCCTAGAACCCGGCTGTGCTCTACTGCCTTCCAATGATCTTTTAAAATTTTTTTAATATACATTTTTTGTTGATGTTGTTATAGGAAATAAATCAGAGCTTAGCTTTATTTAGGGTTGTTTAGTCGCTAAGTCACGTCCGACTCTTTGCGGCCCCATGGACCGTAGCTTGCCAGGCTCCTCTGTTCATGGGATTTCCCAGGCAAGAATACTAGACTGGGTTGCCATTTCCTCTCCAGGGGTCTTCCCAACCCAGGGACTGAACTCATGTCTCCTGCATTAGCAGGTGGGTTCCTTACCACTGAACCATCAGGGAAGCCCCCAGTGATCTTGTCTCTGCTACTTCCTACATGTCTCAGGTCATACCCAATTTCTGCCAGACTCCCTCAAGACAGAATTGTTAATTCTGAATGTCATTCTCTGTACATTGCAGATAAATTTAGTTTTGAGCATTTCTTAGACTATTTTTGCATCCTTATTAATTCATTTGGGATAGTTAGAGCATGTTCTGGAGAGGACTTTCAATCATTTACTGATTTTGAAGAAGTACTTCTGGAGAGAGCTCTTGCAATTAGAGAGGCTGATCTGATTTTGCCAAGTAATAGCACCTTTATGTCCCTGGAATTATGAGAATTATAAAATCCACCTGTCAACATACATAAGGCTTTGTACTTTAATACGAGGAAAAGAAAAACATTCTTTTAAAGTGTCCAAAGTTTCTTTTTTGCCCTGAAAGGTGTTGACTTAAAACATGGTAACAAAAGTTTTTTTGTTTTTTTTTGTGTGTGTGAAGTAAGCCAGAAAGAAAAACACCAATACAGTATACTAACGCATATATATGGAATTTAGAAAGATGCTAACAAGAACCCTGTGTACGAGACAGCAAAAGAGACACTGATGTATAGAACAGTCTTATGAAGTCTGTTGCAGAGGGAGAGGGTGGGAAGATTTGGGAGAATGGCATTGAAACATGTATAATATCATGTATGAAACGAGATGCCAGTCCAGGTTCAATGCACGATACTGGATGCTTGGGGCTAGTGCACTGGGACGACCCAGAGGGATGGTATGGGGAGGGAGGAGGGAGGAGGGTTCAGGATGGGGAACACATGTATACCTGTGGCGGATTCATTTTGATATTTGGCAAAACTAACACAATTTGTAAAGTTTAAAAATAAAATAAAAAAAAAGTTTTAACCATCACTGACCCATCAAGTAGAATTCTGAAGGAAGTTCTTTATTTCCAGGAGCCCCAGAAGCTCCTAAGGTACAATGAAATGAGAAGCATAATATAAAATGTTGCTATCTGTACAAAATTTCACAGTGTACAAATATGTTCAACTCAAACAATCCTCAAAATAATTCTCAACTGGCCACATTCTACAAACGAGGAAACTGAGGGCCAAGGAAATTAAAAGAATGTCTATAAAGATTGGAGCTACTGTCTATGGACTTTTTAACACGTGCTGCAATTCATGGGGTCGCAAAGAGTGGGACACAACTGAGCGACTGAACTGAACATTATTTCTGATGTTATATGTATAAAACTCCTTGATCATGTTTTAATGTGAGCTAGTATATCAGCTGAATCCATCACCAAAAAGAAAACCAGAAAAACCCTGAATAAAAAAGAGCCCAGAGTATAGAGCAAAACATTTATTTACTTCTCCCATGGAGTCTTTTATCCTATCATATCTCAGATTCCACCTCCCCACCATCTCTTTCCCTCTATTCATCCCTTCTCCCAAGTCTTTCCCTGTCTCCTGCCTCCTCTTATCTTGAACTGGCAATAAAGGACCCTTTAGTTCCCATCTATCTGGGATGGAGGCTGGGTCCTTCAGATTTTTCAGAATGAAACACCACCAAGTGAACCTTTCTCTTGTTAATGCTGACTGGTTCTCAAGTCAACCTAAAAAAAATCAGGTTAAACAGGAAAATGCTACTCCCTCACACACAGCTTAAAAGTAACCCCCAAATGGCAAAATGTAAAGAATTTTCAGAATGAGTGAACACACATGTTCAGAATGAGTGAATCTATTCTAGCTTCTGGTAAACTTAGGGTAAGGGGTGGGAGCCAGAACAGGACACTGAAGGCAGGAGATAAAGAAGAGGCCCCACCCAAGGAGGGGGTTCTAACAGGAAAGTGAAAGTGAAGTCGCTCAGTCATATCCGACTCTTTGTGACCCGGTGGACTGTAGCCTACTAGCCACCTCCTTCCATGGGATTTCCCAGGCAAAAGTATTGGAGTGGGTTGCCATTTCCTTCACCAGAAGAGCTTCCCGACCCAGAGATTGAACCCAGGTCTCCCGCATTGTAGGCAGACGCTTTACCATCTGAGTCCCCAGGGAAGGTGGCTTCTAACAGAAGTTTGCAAAATGATGACTGCATCTGAAATCTAAAGAGACAGCTAGCAAAGTTGCCTTTTTCTACCTTGGTGTCAGGTGGAGGGAAGAAAAATCTCCCCTAAGAATTCAATAACTACAAGCCAGAACTTCTGCCCTGAATTTACACTTCCTATGTGGGAAAAAAAACCTAGAGCTAAGAATTCAGTTTAAAGTGGTCCCAGTTTGGTAGTGCCCCAAGGCACTTGGCAAAAGCAAATTTAAATCCTTTTAACTCAAAACTTTGTTAAGTATGCATGTTTAAATTTCTAAAGCTTAGTGGGGAAAAAAAGGCAGCAAGTGTGTATAAATTCCAAAATGGTAGAGTGGAGGAAATGAGTTTTTAAAAAAAGTCCAGGGGAAATAAACACACACACACAAAAGGCATAAACAATGAAAAAAGAAACAGAAAAGGCAGAGAACAAAAATAAGACACTAGAAATAAACCCAGATATATCAGTGCTCAGTCGCTTCAGTTGTGTCCAACTCTTTGTGAACTCATGACTGTAGTCTTTCAAGCTCCTTTGTCCATGGGATTCTCCAACCAAGAACAATGCAGTGGGTTGCCAAGCCCTTTTCCAACATATATCAGTATTAACAGTAATTATAAGTGGACTAAATGATGCACTTAAAAAAAAAAAAAAAACAACGAAGTTATCAGTTTGCTATAAGAAACTTACCAGATTAACCACCATTAGCATCTGTATCTACTCTGTGTTTAAAAATCAGCTGGTAATTCTGAAATTGCCACTGTAGAATGGATAGAAATTTGGTGATCATAACTCTGTTGAATTAAGAGTATTTTTGCAGCATTCCTTGTCATCAGAAACACTGTTAAAGTTTAAAACTAGAAGCAGCAGAAAACTAGCTTGTAAAATTTATGCAAGTAGAGTACAGGCCAGGCTGTCTTGGGGAAATAAACATCAAAACTGAAAGCAATGTTTTACACTGAGAAAAAAGAGTTATCACACCATTTTTTAAAATGTAGTTATACATCACTGCTAGTCAAGTTTCAGGCAGAGAAACGGAACTTTGTGTTATGAGACAAAGAATTTATATTGAAAGTAGATTTTATAAAATTGTGTGAGGAGGCAGAGACCTGAACATCCAGAAAGGAGAGAGAAGAGAATCAAAGACACTGTCTAGTGCTCCTGAGCGCTCACATGAGTGTTGAGGACTGGAGGGAAAAAATGAAAAAAGCTTAGCCCATTCATCTGCAAACAATAGGAATTTGGGAATGTATTGCCCCAGTAGGGCTACCTTCTCTGTGGGTACACAGACAAGCAGTAGAAGCCGACCTGGAGCAGCCCTCGGGAGGAAGAAGCACAAGAACACACTGGACCCTACTGGGCATTTACTGCAGTTATCCATCTCCCTGTCTGCTGCTGCTAAGTCGCATCAGTCGTGTCCAACTCTGTGCGACCCCATAGACGGCAGCCCACCAGGCTCCTCTGTCCCCGGGATTCTCCAGGCAAGAACACTGGAGTGGGTTTCCATTTCCTTCTCCAATGCATGAAAGTGAAAAGTCAAAGTGAAGTCGCTCAGTCGTGTCCGACTCTTAGCGACCCCATGGACTGTAGCCTAGCAGGCTCCTCTGTCCATGGGATTTTCCAGGCAAGAGAACGGAGTGGGGTGCCATCGCCTTCTCCGATGTCTACATATCCTCAATCCTACCACGAATGTGAAGGTACAAACCTTCACATCTACCACTCAACTCTCACACAAATTTGTTTTGGAGCCAACTCTAACCCAGGAAGAGAAATCCTGGGAAAATACAGTTCCCAGCTTAACTGAGCTGACAATCCAGAATAAGTTTATAGGAGACACATCTAAAACAGAAAGGACAAGAGTGGGAAAAGACACATCAGGCAAAAACTAAGCAAAAGAAACCTGGTGTACTTGATTAAAATCAGACAAAACAGATTTTAAAGCAAAAATTGTTTTCTAGAGTTAGAGGGCTATTATATAAAGTATTCAACCAGAAGACAAAAGTCTAAAGTTGCTTACACCTAGTAATACAGCCTTAAAATACATAAGGCAAAAATTGAGAGGATTTCCAGGAGAAATTGACAAATCTCTTATCACAGTGAGACTCTGGCATACCTTTCTGAGTATTCAGTAATAAAAGAAATAAGAAAGGACATACAAGATTTGACTCTAACAAAAAGTGTAAAGGAAAAATAGCACGCTGTGAAAGAAAAGCTCAGGAGGTATTAGGTATGACTTTAGAGGTTGAGTGAAAAAATTGGCTTGAAACTCAACATTCAGAAAACTAAGATCATGGCACCTGGTCCCATCATTGCATGGCAAATAGATGGGGAAATAGTGGAAACAGCGGCTGACTTTATTTTTTGGGGCTCCAAAATCACTGCAGATGGTGATTGCAGCCATGAAATTAAGATGCCTACTCCTTGGGAGGAAAGTTATGACCAACCTAGACAGCATATTAAAAAGCAGAGACAAAAAAAAAGTAGAGACATTACTTTGCTAACAAAGGTCCATCTAGTCAAGGCTATGGTTTTTCCAGTGGTCATGTATGGATGTGAGTGGGACTATAAAGAAAGCTGAGCACAGAATTGATGCTTTTGAACTGTGTTGTTGGAGAAGACTCCTGAGAGTCCCTTGGACTGCAAGGAGATCCAACCAGTCTATCCTAAAGGAAATCAGTCCTGGGTGTTCATTGGAAGGACTGATACTGAGGTTGAAACTCCAATAGCCACCTGATGCTAACAGCTGACTAATTTGAAAAGACCCTAATGGTGGGAAAGATCGAGGGCAGGAGGAGAAGGGGACGACAGAGGATGAGATGGTTAGATGGCATCACCAACTCAATGAACATGAGTTTGGGTAAACTCCAAGAGTTGGTGATGGACAGAGAGGCCTGGCGTGCTGCAGTCCATGGGGTCGCAAAGAGTCAGACACGACTGAGCAAATGAACTGAACTTAGAGGCTGAGGTTTATTTTTGGCTGTGCTAGGTCTTTGTTGCTGTGTGAGGGCTTCTCTCTAGTCGTGGTGAGCGAGCCTCTCACTGTGGTGGCTCCTCTTGCTGCAGAACACAGGCTGGGCACACTGGCTTCAGTAGTTGCAGCACGGGGGCTCAGCAGTTGTGGAGTGAGGGCTTAGTTGCCCCACAGCATGTGGGATCTTCCTCAGACCAGGGATCCAACCTGTGTCCCCTGCATTGGCAGACGGATTCTTAACCACTGGATCACCAGGGAAGTCTTTAGAGGTTGAGGTTTTGCCAGGTGGCTGCAATAGGACCCTGGGTAAATGCTGAGGTCACTGCCAAAAGAAAGATTCAAACGACATCTTGAGGCCCTTGGAGAAAAAGGAAATGAAGACAAGGATAAGGTGAGAAAGCAGGAGTGTCTGTGGAATGATGGTTCGCCCATTGGCCTTCCAAGGCTGCTGGTGGGGTTTCACCTCAGCAGAGCTTTGGGGTTAGAGTTCTTTTTCCTGGATTTGCCTTTCAATACCTCAGAGCAGAGGGCAAGGCTGTCAGGGAGCCATGCAGCTAAGCCTTAGGCCACAGGGACCTGAGGATTCCCTTTCCTTGAGATGTGCCTGGTTTCCTTTCCCTTCCTCTGCTCTCTCTGGTAAAAACTGAAAATTGCTGGCAAGAGTATGAATAAAATTGAAGCACTGTCGGGTTAAAACTTGGGTATTTTCTTGCACAAAAGGCATCTGAGCCAGAAGGTTTGTGACAAAGAAGGAGCACAGAGATCTTTAAGATGTTAGTATTTTTTCTGTTAAAAAAGAAAGACAGTCAGTCCTCTAGTGGGTTCTAATTATAAGGGTAAATGTTTACTCACTTTGAAAGAATATTTTATTCTCAGCAATATATCTATATAACTAAAGTTAATTATAGTTTATATAATTTATAACTAAAGTTATAAACTATATCCAAGTGCCCAAATTAAAATATTTTTCTAAAAATTATTCCAATATTTTTGTAAGAAATGTTCTGCTTTCATTTTTAAATTGAGGATTGTCAAGAAAGGAAAACAAAGTTCATATTATAAACATATTATAAACATCAGTTCAGAATAGGCCCAATAATACAGTTGTGTCCTAAAAGGAAGCTTAGTTTTTCAGATAAAGTGGTAAAAAGGGTAAGTTCTAAACACTTCAAAAGATAAACTATACATTTTGGATATTACTAAATTGAATTGTAAAACATGAACTTGATAATTCTCAAGTTATCAGAGTCAGTTGTTTCAGATCAGAGAAACCTCCATATACAACTGTAATACAACTGTATTTTTTTTAATGAGTTAATGACAAAAAAAGATATCCATTTTATTCTGGATCACTACAGGTTTTGGGGCTTTCCAGGTGGCTCAGTGGTAAAGAATTCACCTGCCAAAGCAGGAGAAGCAGGAGACGAGGTTTCGATCTTTGAGTTGGGAAGATCCCCTGGAGAAGGAAATGGCAACACACTCCAGTATCCTTGCCTGGGAAATCTCACGGACAGAGGAGCCTGGCGGGCTGCGGTCCATGGGGTCACAAAGAATCGGACACGACTGAGCACACACACAATCATACTTATATAATCAATTACATACAACTACATATACATATGTTTATGATTCCTAGAATGAGATCTAGAATGAGCACGCATGCACCGCAAGTTTCATCTGTCTTGAGGGTTTACTACTTCAATGACATGGCCTATTACTCTTGGAAGTCTACGAATGATTAGAGTTCTAAATTGAAAGAATTTAATGCCAAGTTATTTACCTCCATGTTTGGTTAACAGTAAGTACTCTCTTCATTTGAAGCACTGACCTAGCCCGTTTCCAGTAAGCCCACCAAAGCCCCACACTCTGTGTTCAAGGAAAAAAATCTTTGGATACACTGTCTCTTTTAGGAGGGAGAAAGTGAAGTGGGAAGGCAAAATCTTTCTTACCACTTTCCCTTAAAGGTGGTGGTCTTTTATCTTTCTCTGAGGACAACAATTCAGGGGGAAAAGTCTTTCTTTTACAGAAAGACACTAGAATTTTCCCTTCCCTTCATGTTATATTTATTGTTATAAAATTGTTAAGCCTTTTTCATGTCCAGGCCTTACTGTTAGTCAACCATTTCTAGTCACTCAGTCGAAAAGACCCATGTTAACTATTGTTAATTTAATACCAATCTTTAAAAGGATCCTCATCCCAGGGACGGGGGAGCCTGGTGGGCTGCCGTCTATGGGGTCACACAGAGTTGGACAGGACTGAAGTGACTTAGCAGTAGCATCTTTTAGGAACATAATTTTTACTAAGTGGAAAAGAATAGTGTGAGTTGTTTAAACTAGAAGAAAAAGTAAACAGAGGTAAAAATAGGGACGACCATGGCAGAGGATTCTGAGGGCTGGATGATGATAATATGGAAGTCATCATACTGTTCTAATTTTATGTATGTTCAAAACTCACCAGGGACTTACTTCCCTGATGGTCCAGTGGTTAAGTCTCCAAGCTTCCTTGCCAGGGGACACAGGTTGATACCTGGTTGGGAAAGTAAGATCCCCACGCATCTTGAAGCAAGGCCAAATCCCCCAAAAACGAACAAAAAACCACCTCACCATAAAAGGTTAAAAAAAAACAGACAAAAACTTGCTGACAATCATCTGTTTAGACTGGTGACTCTCAAGGTTCTTGGATGACCATTTCTTTGAGGAGTCTCTTCATTCAACCAAGCTTGAAGAATGAGATGACCTTTCCCTTTCCAAAGCTCAGAATTACTTCTTAAACAGTTTCAAATATTCCCATATGCTAAAGGAAAGAGCATTATGAACTAACAATGTTTTAGTTTCTAAGACCTTATCACTAAATCTTGAGGAAATCAATTCTCCTAAAACTGTTTACCTATCAAAATCGCCTTTATACAGCTGATTTCCATTATGTGCCTTAGATTATAATCTCTAAGTGGACAAAGATTTAACTCACCTTAACAGTGTTTTGCTTGCTGCTGCTGCTGCTAAGTCGCTTCAGTTGTGTCTGACTCTTGTGCGACCCCATAGACGTCAGCCCACCAGGCTCCCCTGTCCCTGGGATTCTCCCGTTTCCTTCTCCAATGCATGAAAGTGAAAAGTGAAAGTGAAGTCGCTCAGTCATGTCCAACTCTTAGCGACCCCATGGACGGAAGCCCACCAGGCTCCTCGGTCCATGGGATTTTCCAGGCAAGAGTATGGAGTGGGGTGCCATTGCTTGGTAACAGTTATTAAAATTGCCACAGAAAGTATCTGCCAACTCCAAACACTTCCCTCGAAGGGAGATACTGAGTATCTTCTATGTTATCCTGTGTTGACTTACGACTCTGAATACATTGTATATTGTGAATCATTTTAGGGTTACAAATAACTCATCCATTAGGCTGTAAATTTCACTAGATAAAAAAGTACAGGGGAGCAAGCAAGCCAATAGCTAAGAGATACAACTATAATTTTTCTTTTTTTTCCAGTCTCACCTTAGGCCACATTTTTTATCCAGCTTCATACTAGATCACAAAATTATACCAGTCTTATTTGTGATGAGCTGAAGAAAACAGAAGAGTTCAAATTCACCTTATTCTAACAATAAGGCAATGAAGCACAATAGAAAACTAAATTCTAATTGTAAATGTTTTTTTGCAACATAACATTTTCAAATCAGCTTAAATTCAGAGATTTTTTATTACACAATTTGATTTTTACATCAATAAAACCTTAGATATAACAATACAGATGAAGAATAACAATTTAATTTGTATTGAAATAAATATGAGATACACAAAGCACATACAGTGGAAAAGGGTCACAATAAATTACAACTGGAGACATTATTTTGCTCAATCACCAGAGAAAGCCCTTGACACTTCCAATTTCACACCATCAAATTTATCATTCTTGCTGATTTAAGCAGAACACAAAACAAATATGGATCCCAGGGCTTACTTTCACAGGTACCAGCATAGATAATTCACTACAGTGATCCAATTTGGAAATCAGTAGGGACCAGTAAATCACTGCATAAAAGAAAGAGTGAATGAGGTCCTTTTTCCTTAGTGTCAGCAGGCTATGATTATTATGTTTATTAGATTCTCTTGAAAGGACTTCACATTTTCTCAAATATTCAGGAGCAGTATATTTCCCCTCTGAGCCCTACATTAGCATTTATGTGCTTTGGTCTTGAATACACAGTAATGATGAATTTTTCAATTTATTTTATAAATTTATATAGTCTGGATAGTATTGGCCTGAAGAGTATATAACTCCCCAACCTGTATAATATTAGATATTAAAAATGGATTCAAGAGAAGTTACTAAGAAATGCTGACATACTGTATATACAAATTTAGTTCAATATATCCCATTATATAGAGCACCAGAGCAATGCATTTATTATAATCAAGCCATTTTCTATGACTCTCTAATCTCTGTGGCCCTTTTACGTTTGTTCCAATATACACATATCACAAATGTTGCCTGCCTAAGACGTTGCCCATTTGGTCTCAACTTACAAACATAAACGTAAGCAAAAATTCATGTCAAAAGCATTTATCTTAAAATTACAAAAAAAAAAAAAAGTCAAAAGTTTGGAATTTAAACTGTTATGAACCAAGGGAAAAAAGAAGTTAGTTCAAAAGTACTGAGCACATATATGTATTTTTTAAAAGTAGCTTCAGAAAACTATGACGGAAAAAGTAAAATGATTCTTGGGCCTTTCCTTCTCCTGGAATATAAGGTAATTTTTAGATTCCAGCAAAGATTATCTAGCAACAATTTTTTCCTATCATTTCCTAAGAAAAAGGAACTGTTTTAGACTAAAAAAATACTGTACTTTATCTGTGGTCACATCAACTCCTATTCAGTGCAGGTCAGTTTTCCTATCTGCACTGCCTAAGAGGACAAAGACTACTCTAGAGTTCATCCCTCACACAGAGATACATTCCTTCCAAGAACCCTCCTGAACACCAGCTTAGAAGATACACATGTCACAGGGTAACTACCACCAGGAAACTTCCCAAACATTGAGCAGCTTCTTTCTTATCCTTAATACCAGATCCAAATACAACTTTCCACCTAGAGTATTAGAAGAGGACTGCTCATTAAAATAATTTCTGGAAACAACTCCTGGATTTACAAAACATATATGCTATTGGTATACACTAAATCCATTGAACTATGCTATCATATAGCCTCTCAGAATTCTCTTAATTCTAGAGAAATTTCAGTGAGGTGTTAAATGAAATTAGCTGTCTCTGTAACTCAAACTGAATTTACAAATCTAGGCACCATTCCTAATATCCAAAATTATCGACATGCTTTTGTATTACTGTGAAGTCTTAATTTTAAGAGATGGAACTGGCTGTAACTTGTTTACCTACAAAATGACCCTGAAAAAAATTAAGTACCATTTTCTCTATACCTGAAAATGAAGGTGAAAGAACAATTTTATAACTGACATGTTTAGGTAACTTAGGCACTTAGGGAAACAAAAACAAAAACAGCAGAGAGACTATGATCTGAGTAATACCACTAACTGTGGCCTATTCTATTTACCTAGGAAGCAGATATTAACAGGGTACTTACTCCAGCTTCTGAACATTTTTTATTTAAAAAATGTACTCAAGAGTAAATGCTTACTAAATATTTACTGAATGTTGAATAATTACATATTAAAGAGAATCATGGAATTCAGGTCCTTAGTTTTATGGCTGGCTCAGGATTTAGTGGCATTTAACCTTTCAACATGGCATGATAAACAGCTGGGGACTACTTGAGCAAAGAGTGCCACCTACTGCTCATCAGCATAACTGGTTACTTTCTCCCTTGAGGTTTTCCCCACAGAATAAAAATCAGTCTCAATCTGGGTGAAAGCATTAAGCTAGCAGATCAAAAAGGGCTTTGGGTAGGGGGTGGAGAGGAGCTTCAGACCTATGTTAATTAAAACACATTTGTTAGCATTACATAAGGATCTTTACCACAATCCCTCAAAATTAGTTTCATTCATTCTGATCTCAAACTTTATTGAAGAAATTTCTCTTTGGACTGACATTAAATGAGGAATCAAGTATACAAAAGGAATACACAATCTTTGTTAGAATAAAGTAGATTCTGTAGGAGGCCTACACTTGTCCAAGAAAGTTTAATATTTAAAAGTGCTAGAACAGCAGCACTATATAACTTCCTAAACAATCAGATAGTCTAGATGTTAAATCAACTGTTTTTAAACACATAAAAATAAATTCAGCTATGCTGTATTTAAAATAAATTCAGCAGCTGTAACTTTTCCTAGTATACTCATTCTATATACTCTATTATAATAATTTCCTTTTTTGTTATACATTTTGCATTGTGTAAATGACATCCAAGACATACAATTTTACTTTTTTGGCCTCGCGGCATGTGAGATCTTAGTTCCTTCACCAGGGCTTGAACTCACACACTCTGCACTGGACTGGTGGAGTCTTAACCACTCAATCACCAAGGAAGTTCCTGTATTTCTTTAATTTTAACTTGATAGACATAAAGTTACACTGTACTTTCAGATGTCAAATTAGCTGTCTGTACATATTCATACTGCAAAATTCCTAACTACAAGTTCATGCAAACTAAACATCTGGCAATGCTCAAATTGTAGGATTTATTTTTTTATGAGTTTAGTGAAAGGAAAGTGAAGTGTTAGTTGCTCAGCTGTGTCCCACTCTTTGCAACCTCATGGACTGTAACCCACCAGGCCCTTCTGTCCAAGAAATATTCCAGGCAAGAACACTGGAGTGGGTTGCCATTTCCTTCTCCAAGGGATCTTCCTGACCCAGGGACTGAACTTGGGTCTCCTGCACTGCAGGCAGATTCGTTACCATCTAAGCCACCCGGGCAGCTTATTTATAAGCCAAACTTTTCTTTAAAAAATATATCAGAAGTATAATCCCATTATATGATGAAAGCCTCAACTTCTGAAGCACAGAGAATTTTCAATTTTAATAGTATTAATGTTAAATTCTTTTCGTTAAAACCCACCTAAATTATTTCCTTTAGGAAAATCTTTTTGGTCAATAATAATTTTCAAAATAAAAACAGGCATACTTCACAGATCATTAAAAGAAACAATCGTGGTTAAAAGAGAGCACAGAAAGAAAATCAATAAATGGAAAAACTGGTGAAATTTAAGTTCCACATCTTAGTAGTTAGTAATATTGTCCCACAGTTAATTTCTTAGTTCTGATAAATGTTCTATAGTTATGGAATCTGTTAATACAAGGGGAAGCTGAGTAAAGATATAAAGAAACTCTACTATTTTTTACAACTTTTCTACAAATCTAAAATTATCTCAAGATAAAAAAATTGTAGAAAACAAAGAAACTTAGTAACTTAAAAAATAAATATGCCTTCAGCTGCCATAATTTCTTGATATAATTCAAATTTTTAAAAACATCATTAGAAATAATATATTGTTTACTTAACATTACTTTATTGCTCTAGAAAATTCAGTTTTTAAAACCATCAGATTACACACATAGTGACAATGAGAGTGCCCCCAACAATCGACTGTGTGTTATGAAGCTTCTCTAACTTTGTAGATAATATTACAAAATTACAAAAATAGCTGGTTACAGTTGAGCTATCAAGTAGGTATCACATTTCTATAGACCAAAAAGTAGAATAAAAAGAAAACTGATGTTACTGCTAAGTCACTGAGTGTATTTGAGAAATCCAAATTACATGCACATAGAAGAAAACTGGTTACAAAAACCATTACATTACTCTGCATTAACATTTTGCAATGTTTTAAACATTTCCAATCATGCAATAATAAATAAAGGTCAGAATGAATTTTAAAAAGGAGTTGATGGAAGTTCAACAAATGTGTTTCATATGTTAAACAACTCAAATCACAGTTGCATAATACATTCAATTCCTCTAAATTTATCCATGCATTACAAGACTGAAATGCACACTATTTCCCCCACAACTCCTCTGGCCCCATTCCCAATCAATAACCAACACCTATCAACCTTTCTATTTAATCTTTTATATGAAATTTGATAGGTAGGTATGTATGATCTTCATTATTATTTCAGAACAGATACAAAGTTCAGTCACAGCTCAATCTTCACTTACATTCCTTTCAAAGGGCACCTGAACTGGTGCAACTGTCTATGAAAATTCAAGCCTAAGAAACTGAGAGAACTGGCAGTCAAGAATCTGATCTAAGTAACTGTATCCACAATCCTAAAAGGATTTACTTTTTGAGAAATGTTACTCAACCTGTCTCTGAGAGGAAAACTGTATGACTACTGCTCGCTGATGTAAAATGCTTAGGTGACCACAAGTATTTACCTAGTTGGTTAACAACCTTTCAGTTGGGCCTGTAAGAAAAAAAACCCCAAAGCCACAGAAGTAAATATGAAAATAAAATTTTGGAAGGTCATAGTATAAGATACATAAAGAAATCCAAAATAAATCTGTCCTAATGAAGCAGTACAAAATCTACATAAAAGCACTTTGAAATTAAATACAGAAGGAGGGAAGTGTTTTTGTTACAACCATCAACCAAAATTACTGAATGGCAAAAGAATACTGTCTCAAAGTATACTGAATTTACATGTTAATATTATCATAATGAACTCATGCCAGATGTAAATTCAGGTTACCAATTAGATGAAAACAAAGTTTAGAGCGATTTTTACCGGACAAATAAATGTACTTCATGATAAAGGCACAGCAGCATCTAAAGAATTCCTGATACATTTATCACAAGATTCAAATTTCCTTAACTATTAACAACACATCACAATAAAGTTTCTCAGAAAGTGTTTGAAAGGCTTGATTTAACATGCCAGGAAAATGATTACTTTTCTTTTGAGATGCATTTATGTAAATTATGTAAATTGCATTGAGGTCAGTTTTACACCTGGAATTATCCATCCCTAGTAGAAGAAGTACCAGCAGCTAACAATGCTTATTTATATTATGTATAATTTAGCTGGATGCTACACTATGCAACTGTTGGTGCCAGTCTGCTTATAAAGGCAATACTCTGGAGACAAAGTCTTCTCACAAACAGTGGGCAAGCAGGTTTCATTATAAGATGTTCAACAACAATCCTCAGTTCATTAAACAAGGTCCTGCAACATAAAATATGTTTTCTTTCAGAAACTCAATGAAAAAGCAATGTGATTCAAGAGTAAATGCTGATAAAGGGTCTTTCCACTAAAGAATCTGAATTAGTAATAACCAGGATGTACTGCAGGCAATATACAGAATTAAAATTCCCCAAATCAACACCTGTGTCCTTTTTTGGGGAAAATATTCATTTAATAAATGGCTCTCTAAGGGCTGAGATTAGGGATGATTTGTATTTCCTTCACAGTTGAGTCACATAATCTTCACATCTGACTTACTCAAATTCAACTAGGTCTAAAAAAAGAGAGCAAGAATGTGAAAGTTATCTAGTATGAGCAATCCCTCCTACCATTTCCTTAAAAGAACATACTGCCTCTTAGAGCCTTCCTCATCTGAAAAATGGGAATATGTACTTATTGGAGTCACAGTGAAGTTTCAATGAGGAAACACAGAAGATGCTCAATAAATGTTGCTGTCATTTAGTTGCTGAATCGTGTAAGACTCTGTGACCCCATGGACTGTAGCCCACCACCATTCCTCTACATCTAAAAAGTACTAAGTTCCAAACTTCTTACCCTGAGGCTCAAGAAGTTTTACGATATGGTTCCAATATACCTTTAAAATCTCTGCTCTAACCACTCACCACTCAGAATTTCCCTTCCGGTCAAATAGGCCTACATATGTGCCCCTTAAACTGTGTTTATCTTACTGCCTCTGAACTTGTGCTCCTATCGTTTTCCTACCTAAAATGCTTTTCCTTGTTCTCACTGTCTATTGAAAGTCTTTAATCCTTCCAGAACAAATTAAAATATTTTGTGAAACTTTCCTGGGCTCTTCTCTCTTCTGGCTCAATGATCTCTCCCCTCTTGTGGACTACAGTACTGATACAATAAACATGAAATTCGTCACAGGTTGACATGTGAATACTACATCCTGCACTACTGTTTCCTTTCTTATTTGTGATGTGTTTCCTTAACTAGGACAGTACCAGGAGAGGGAGACTTTTGTCCTACACAGTTTTAAATTCCTTACGCTTTTAGCACTGTTTTAGATGTGGTCAAGAAAACTCCAGTCTTAATGTCTGAAAAGCAAGCACCTCCTCATCAATCCTAGAACTTAGATTCGCAAAAACATTGCTTGCTTCTAAATTCTAACATAAAGGTTAAATAAATCTTAAAAGTTACAAATGGTATATTTCACAATACTATTAATAAATAAAACAGATTTAAACTAATCACAAGCTTACCGACAATATGGATTTCTTCGAGAGGAGTATCGAAGAGTAAGGAATCTATAGTATATAAAAGGCTGGAACAAACTTCCTTGACCACTGAAATAAACAAATACAAGGGAAATAAATACACATTATTGATTCATATGTATACTCAACATTTAAAGGCAACTTAACTGGACAATGTGTTTCCATTCATCAAATCATCATAATAATATCCATCATATCTAAGTCCAAGTTATTCATGTAGGTATTGTTAAATTTTTTAAAGCTACTAAACAAATCAGAAAATGTTATATAAATGCTTCAACTGCCACTAATAATTGGTAATCAAGTTTTAAAACTTGAAATATTTAATTAAATATTTAAAATATTTAAAATGAAAAGTAGTTTATTTGGTATAAACAAATAAGAAAATTAATAAAACCATATAGGCTCACTAGTAAATGTGAGAATAGGCTAAACATAGCCTATATTATTTATTTTTCTTGGTTAAAATGACAATCATAATACCCCAAGAGTCATATACATGTTTCTCAAATTCTAAGTCTGGAATCCTTCCCTAGGAAAAACTATTTTAAGATGTTCACTAAAACAACCACAAATAAAACACAGCAAGAACCTAATGGTCTCCAGGCAAGAATACTGGAGTGGGTAGCCTTCTCCAGGGGATCTTCTCCACCCAGGGATTGAACCTGGGTCTCCTGCATTGCAGGCAGATTCTTTACCATCTGAACCACCAGGGAAGCCCAGTTGGGTAGCAGGGCTAAGTAAATCATATGTATATTTGATGGATTCAGTATGCAATTACTTAAAATCTTGACTACTGAAAAGTACACAGGAACTCTGAACAAAGCAGGATATAAAGCTATACATATTATTACAACTATATTTTAAAAATCTGGGGTAGAATAAATGCATCAAGATCCTAAATTTGGTTTGATTTTTAGGTTAAATTTTTTTAGCCTCCCCACTCACCCTTGGCAGACCCACACAACTTGTGGGATCTTAGTTCCCTGAGTAGGGATCCAATCCCAGCCCCCTGCAGTAGAAGCACAGAGTCCTAACCACTGGACTGCCAGGCAATTCTCCTTTTCAGCCTCCCTGCACCCCCAGCTGTATTACTTTCATAATAAAAATTTACATGATTACAATTTATAACTAAATATATCTACTTTCTCCAATAAATCATGTGATGAAATTTTAACTCTGTATATTGAAAAATAGAGGCATTACAGAACACATTAAGTAGAAAAGACTATCCAATGAAACACAAATTTTCCATCATGCAAGTTAGTTCCTTAATCAAAGTTATAGCAGTCTCTAATATAGCCTTCCAGAAACTTACATAAACAAGTATATATAATGGCTAACATGCAGCGCTCACTCTGTAATGCACTGAACTGTTAACTCTAGGAAGGAAGTGGTATTATCATTCCTATTTTAAAGATGAAGAACCCTGTGGATGTACCTAGAGTCTGTCATACAGAGGGAATAAGTCAGAAAGAGAAAAATAAATATCATACATGAGCGCATATATATGGAATCTAGAAAAGGTACTGATGAACGTACTTGCAGGGCAGGAGCAGAGATGCAGATGTAGAGAAGGCAGAGAAGGGACGTGTGAACACAGGGTGGGAAGAAGAGGGTAGAATAGATTGAGAGCAGCACTGACATATATGCATCACCATGTGCAAAATAGACAGCTAGTGGGAAGCTTCCGTAGAGCACAGGGAGCTCAGCTCAGTGCTCTGCGATGACCTAGAGGGGTGGGATAGGGGAGCGGGAAGAAGGGTCAAGAGGGAGAGGATACACGGACACATATAACTGATTCACAATGTTGTACAGCAGAAACTAACACAACGTTAAAAAACAAAGATACTCCAAAAAAAAAGGATGAAACAGAACGAAACATATATGCCTTTAAACACACACACCTCAAATATGAATAGGGAATACCCTACACAGTTCTCAACTCATTTTAAATTTATTGTATCTTAGCAATCATCCCCTATCACAACCCACAAATTATCTTATTCTTTCTACAACCTGAAATATTCCATTTTATGCATGTACTAACAAGCTCTCTACTAATGAACAAACCCAAAATGATCATCCTTTTATCTGTCTTTGCACGTGTGTGTATTATGTAAGATAAACTAATTCACAGACTACATGTCTAAGATAAACTCATAAACTGTTCACTTCTAAATACAGAGTTTTATGCATTATTGCTACAAATTTAACTTAATAACAAGGCCTTCTAATATTAGACTGTGCTTCTACCATGAAAGGTAGCATTTAAGGAATAATGATTTGAAATGTTTCATTTTATAATCTGTGTTATAGTCAAGTGACATACTTGAACCATTAACAGCTTCTCTCATTAGGGAATTGAATAATACTTTATTACTTAGTTTTCCTTTTTAAAAATAACAACATGATTCTTCTATTTAAATATTTTGGTAAATTCTCATTTCCTTTACAATAATCTTAAAAATTAAGATCAATTTGTACATTTTAAGTGTTTAAATAAAAGACTAAATACCACAACTGACTTAATATACCAACATAGTAAAACTTGGTATGCCAACAAAAAATTCACTACAGTTCCAATAATGAGGTTTTTTGTTTAAGTGTGCTTGGCATCTCAGCATTTCACTGTAATTCTCTTCAGCTTACTTAAAAGGAGAACAAACTATCCTGCTTATTAACCTGAATAGACACCAATTATCTCCACATATAGAGTTAGTTTTGGTAGCTACATTTTAACTTTCACTCAGATACATAAAGCAAATCACAGAATCTGGGGATACCCAAGACCAGGCAACCCAAGAAACAGAAAAATGAGCAAGAAAGTAAGAGGGTAAAAGGTTCCTTTCACCAATATGATGAGGATCACAAAAAAAGATGAACTAGCTTCTAGGGTGAAAATTCCAGAGCTGAATAATAGACAAATACAGCTGCATCAAATTCTATACTTAATATTCATGGAACATTACAATTGGAAGGATTTTTGGGTTACTAATTTCAACTACTATTAGTTTTTTAAATGTAGAAAAACAAGGCCCAGAAGGCCTAGTTAACTGTCAAATCAACCAGAATCCAGCTCCCTGACACCCAGTAAGAAGTTTTTCCATTGTACCATTCTAGGACCCTATTTAAATTATATTATCTAGTTTGGAACCCCACAGCTTAACAACATGTGGTGATCCTGGAATTTTCAGAGGAAAATATTATTTACAACAATGGTACAGATGTATTTATGAGGAAATCTAAAAAACTCTCTTACCAGCTTAAAGAAACACTGCTAAGGAAAGGAGTACTGCTGGTATATAAAAACCTCACTAGTTAATCAAGGCAATGAACATTAAAATGAAATATTTCATAGACAAAAATGTTACAAACTAATGAGATTATGGAAAATAGGTAACACAGATCTATTAGAGGGCAATTTGGTACATGGTCTATTAAATATAAAATATACCCAGCTTAGACTCAGTAAAAGTATATATGGATTCACACAAAAGTATAAGCAGACAGGTAAAAAAAATGGTTACTGCAGCAACATATGGAAAAGTAAAAGTCTGAAAACAAACGGCCATTAACAGGGTAATGGGTAATAAAATGCAGCAAAATAATATGATGGAACACTATACAGCCATTAAACAAGACAAACCAGAACTGTGAATGTCAATATAAACAGGTCACAAAAACATACTGTATGAGTGAAAAAAGCAAGATGCACACCACTGATGCTTGTGATGTATAATAAAAACTAAACAAAGCCCCACACCCATAAAATAATAAGATACATTTCCTACCTATCTGTGTAAGTACTTTAAAATAACTACATATATGTACTCATATCAAATTCCTTAGCTCTGGGAAGGAGAGGACAGAATTGCAACTAGCATTCACAGTTAAATGATATTTTAGTTTTTTATCTGTAATGTCCTATTACCTGAGAAACTGAAAATTGAGAAAGCAATAATCTGGGGAGAAATGTAGTTTTATTTAGCTATTTTCCTTTACATATTTTTACATTTTTTAAAATTTATTTTTTAATTGGAGTATAACTGCTTAACAATGCTGTGTTAAGTTTCTGCTGTACAACAACATGAATCAGCCTTGCCCTCTTGAGAGAAACGTAGTTTTATAACTTAAATGCAAGAATACAGATACTGAGGTCAATACTATCCTAATGCTCTATTTTCAAAAGGAAGGTTTTCTTTACTTACACATTCTTCTCATAACTAACAAACAAAATAAGGAGGTGGCAGTAGGCAACTATCAATACCAACCTTAACTTTTCAGATTTTTCTCCAGTATGGGAAAAATAATCTCAGTAATGTGACAATGGACTAAATTAGCCTTTCTAAGACTCTTTCAAAAGTAGTTATTTGGAAGATAATTTTAAAATGTTAAATAACTCATAAGGAACAATGAAGAAGACAGATTCCTAGGTTTCCTACAGTCGACCACAGTAGCAGTGCTATCGCAGTAGCTCTGCACTGTCACATGAGAAGGTGACTGCTAAGATCCATCGAGCTCTACGTATCAGGGTTTACTTCAACAGATTTAAGCAGCGTAAAGTTTGAGTTGATACATTTATTATATTCATTTAGACATCAGCCTCCTAAAATAAATATATTTTTATTCTTACCTGAAAAGCATAAAAACTGTAGCAGGCATCAAGAATATTTCATTACAAGCAATGAACTTCAGAATATTCTGTTGATTAGCGCTTAATTTATCCAAGAGAGATCTCAGCAGAGGTAAACTATTTGAACCCTTTGCCTTAAAACATAAGAAAACAAATATTAGAAGTCATGAAAGCATTTTTGATCACTCAATTATTTTCTTTCCTTATATGAATGGCATATCTAACATGCAATATAATCAAGAGACAATTACTTGAAAATGATGATATAAAAATTTACAAACTATACATTTAGGGACAAAAGTTAACAGATTTTCCTGCTTTACTGTATTTTCTACATTTGAAGAATTAAATAGAGAACTTTAATAAAGGCCCTTTTCATTCATTGATGCTTTGTTTTCCTTAAGAAAGATTAGATTATTCCACTAAAAGTGGTGGTGATTTCTCTCAACCATAACAAAATCTGGCTATGCAGAAATACAAAGTATCTGAGATTTCTTAGTTAATTAAAGAGAGAAATCACAAAGTTCAGTTACTGCTATAACCCAAGAACTATGGAGATAAAGAAAAAGGCCAACACAAGGCAAATTTTTGGATATTTTAATTTAAACTTCCATGCATACGCAGTCAATCTGCCTGGCACATGGAGGTTATTAGGCTAAATGTTCCAACTCAGGAATAAGAAAATGTTTCAGAAAAGCAGCAGTTTTGAACATCAGTGTAAAGAAATTCAGTACACTCTACTCATCTACTATGTTAAAATCACTGACAGAACAAGAGACTTCTGACAACTTATCAAATATATTTCAAACTTCAGACACTCCTCCAGGAATTGGACAGTGATTTTAAATACAATCCATTATGACAAAATGTACTATTTTATTGAAACAATAAAAAATTCCAAAATTTTCAAATCACTAATTTACAGCAAGTCTGTAAGGAACATAGGAACTTTCTGAGACACATGCCCAAATGTCTTAGAACTCAAATTTGTGTCAACTACCTGTAAATTCGGGAGTCAAAAGACAAGGCCAACATTGTTTTACTTACATCAAGGATCTTTTTTGTGTATGTGGCAGCATGAAGCAAAGAAAATAACAAGACTGGGAAAATACTCACTGAAGAAAATAATTAAGGAAAACATTACAAATTCATCAAGTACTTTGCACAACAGGGTATGTATTATGTTCAAGTATACATCTGCTAAAATGAGTTCAGTGATGGCTTCTGTTTTACTGATACTTTATAAAATGAATTTTTTTTTTTAATCTGTAAACAAAGTCAAAGTTTTTTTTAAACCCACAGTTCTTTTTATGAATAATGAAATAGTTTTTTCACCTATTTCTAGTATATAACATATTGTGAACATTTGCTAAATTAAATTAAAATCTAGGCCACCTCAAAGTGATAAGTAATACGGCTTTTAACGCCACAATGGTCATTCTGGACGGAATACCTTAGCCATCCAATACCAACACAGTCTCTGTACTGCTTTCACCAACTTAAGAAAGAGTACAGGGTAATGGTTTAAAAAGTAGTTCCCAAATTGTCCTCAACTATAGATGTTTAATTCATTTTTCCTACAAGGACTTCATTATTTTCAGATACTGTTCCAATCAAGCTTTTATAGTCAAGCTTTCATGGTTAAGGTATTCTCAATCTGTACAAATAAAAAAGACATTGTATACCTGGTTTGTATATATACTCAATTGAGAGTTTCATCAGTTTTAATAATAGACATGAACAAAGAATCCTTATTTTAAGTTTCTTTTTTGGCTTTTTGTGATAGATAATATATACAATTTTCTTTTAGCTTTTAAAAAAAAATGGAAATTGCTCAAAATACTCTATTTACCCCAACTTCTGCTAGGTTGATAACAAAAAACCCCCACTTGTCCAAGTTATTTCCATGAAATGATAATAGACTGTTAATCATAAATGGCAAAAACACTTGTCCTCAAAATAGTAGCAATTTATCAAAAATAATCCATGATATTTTTCTACACCAACTGAAAGCTTGGTGTGAGGGAAATGATGCCCACTATGACACAATCTGAGTATCAAATTCATTATAACCACAACTCATCATTTAGGACCCAAAGGTTCCAAAGTTCCCACTGGCAAGTAAAACACTGACCCACAGCCAAGTGTTGTAAGAATTCTAACTCTCTAACATAAAAGTTCTCCGATTAATACCCTGACCAAACCTTCCCTGTCACTTCTGAGAACTAAATAAAACGCCAATTTATGAGAAGAGATCACACATACATAAAAATAGCTTTACACTTTTAACAGAATCCTGAATTCAGAGTCAAGATATCTGGGTCTCATTCTTGGCTCTGACACTAACTTCAGTTCCCTAGGCCAAGTTCCATCTTCTGTTGTACAAATTTGCAGTGATCAAAGCCAGGGGTTTCTAATAAGTCCTATCTCTAACATTCTATAGTTCATAAATCCTTGATAAGATACTCATAATTTTAGCATTCATTGTTAAACTATTTAGAAAATTCAAGGGACAAAGAGTGCATAACAGAAATAGGACAATATATCACCTTTCTAAGAGCAAAGATCAGAACGTGACTTTGGGCTCACTTTTACTAATGTAATACCTAACTACTTTAGGAATCAGATTAGTATTTCTTGCCAATTAATAGCTTATGTTATTCCCACTACATACTCCCCTCCCAATAAGAATTAAAGAACATTAAATCCTTAATCTTCAACATTCCCTAGAGAGGGCACAGCAAATAAATGGACAGAAAACACAGAGAGGTTGTCTTCACTGTTATGAGTCATTTGGCAGCATCTCAGGATTCACTCAATAGAACTGTCCCAGAGGTCATAATTGATGTGTTCAATTTGCTCTACATTAGTATCTAGAAAACAGTTTCTAGCATTTCTATTTTTCTCTTCAAGGAAATTTTAAGCTCCTAAGGGCAGAAACAAGAATCTCTATATAATTTCCCATTATATCTCAGAAAAGCAAGAATTTTAATACTGCTGATTGTAAAGAACCTCAATGAATGTGGCTGATAAAAACAGGTCAATCCAATGATATGTCAACAAACGTGCTTATCGCTTACAGCTGCAGGACAAGGATTATCTAGCAAGTTTTACCTACACTACTATTTACTTGCCAAGGTGCTATCAGGCAGGTTATTTTAAACTCCTTGAGCCTCAGTATACTATCAATAATACAATGCTCATAATAATTTTCTTTAGAATGTTGCAAGGATTAAATATGTCAAGTGTATATACACTGGCAAAATAGGTGCTCAAAAAAATTTTCCTTCCATTCTCTTTTCCTTAAGACTTGTGTTAGAGACATATTTTATTGTGCTTTCCATTATGTACAGTTGTATCATAAATATTCAAGAACACTTAAGAGCAGCACTTCCTAAAGTACAGAATATCTTCCTGAGGGATGATTCAAGGGGAGCTGGGTAGATGGGTGGACAACTGATTCAAATGATTAAGTTTAGGAAAGACTGGTAACTCAGTCTCACAATGCACATTACCGTATCAAAGGTCCCACAGTAAAGAATCTGTTTAGCAATGTTAAACCTATCTGTATCAAAGGTCCCACAGTAAAGAATCTGTTTAGCAATGTTAAACCTATTGCTTCCCAAACATCAAACTGCAGAATGTCTTCCCCTCCATTTAAAAAATACCTATTATCCCACAACATATTTCTGAACTGTATAAACATACAAATTCCAAAAATCCATGAGTCTGTCCTTATTTTCTTCTTTGTGCTGTGCTGTGCTTAGTGGCTCAGTTGTGTCTGACTCTTTTTGACCCCATGGACTACAGCCTGCTAGGCTCCTCTGTCCATGGGGATTCTCCAGGCAAGAATACTGGAGTGGGTTGCTATGTCATCCTCCAGGGGATCTCCCCAACCCAGGGATCAAACTCAGGTCCCCTGCATTACAGGCTAATTCCTTACCATCTGAGCCACCAGGGAAGCCCAAGAATACTGGAGTGGGTAGCCTGTCCCTTCTCCAGAGGATCTTTCCAACCCAGGAATTGAACCAGCATCTCCTGCATTGCTGGCTTCCCTGGTAGCTCAGATGGTAAAGTGTCTGCCTACAATGCGGGAGACTCGGATTCAAACCCTGGGTTGGGAAGATCTCCTGGAGAAGGAAATGGCAACCCACTCCAGTACTCTTGCCTGGAAAGTCCCATGGACTGAGGAGCCTGGGGACTCCTCAGTCCATGGGGTCGCAAAGAGTCGGACACAACTGAGTGACTTCACTTCTTCACTTCACTCCTGCATTGCAGGCTATTCAAAGCAAATACTAATTTCTTTTTACTTTATTAATTACCTCATTCTCAGCTTAAATATGTTACTTCTTGATTAATTTCCTTTTGTTTCTAGCTTACTGAAAGTTAAAAGATAGAGCTAAGAATTTCTCTTTTCTTAAAGCAAGACATCTGGGTATCTTCCCAAAGAAAGTGTGAATTAAATGAAATAAACTTACATATTAAAATGTAACTTCTCCATGGGCTTGTGCTTTGAATCTGAAATTTGCAATATCCATTGCTAACAGAGAAGTTTATAAGATCAAATATTGAAGTTCAAAATTCCCAATCACCTTTTCAAAATTTGGACTTCACATTTTAGAGTCAAGACACTCTTACACTTCACGTTATCTTCTTTCAAAAGAAGTACCAACAAACCAACCAACCCAGGCTTCATGGAACACCCTTATTGCTGAATCCTTCCAGTAGCAAAAAAATAATCAAAAGTGATCTCCCTACATTCAGCAGGCAATTTCACTGTCAAAACGGTAAAAAAGGATACTTGTAACAGGGTAGGAATTGACAAAGATGAGTGAATACAACAGGTAGTGGCAGCTGTCCTCTAACAAAGCCTGGGCCAGGAACGCTCTGCTTAACTGGAAGTGTGGTAGTCTTTGGTGCAGCCTCAGAGCACTAGTGAGAGCATTTGCCAGCAAAGCACGTTGGTAAAAGCTTGCTGCTTCATGCAACCTGCAAATTACAGTGGAGAGATCATCAGGAGACGTAAACAGCTACCATACCTCTTCCTCCTTTGTGAATTGCATCATAATTGCACAACACCTAATACCTAAATCTATTACTTCAGAATAGAAAAAAAAATTATGTGACTTTACTGAAGCTTTTTAGAAGCATCATTTTATATACATACCCAACTGAACGTTTATTTCTATTGAAGTATAACTGATGTACAATATCCAACTGAATTTTCTAAAGCAGCCATTCTTCCTCTTAAACACTCAAAAAGGCGAAAAAACATGAACTCATCCCCACATTCATTTTCTCTCAGATTTTCAATGTGATGTTACTTTCACAAAGCACGTAATATAAAATATACCCCCAGTTGGTACTATTACTAGAATATTAGTACCTTTAAGGATGAGACGTGTTTTATTGTTTATCAAACCCCTGGCTGTTTGACAAAGTGTGACATCTAAAAAGGTACTCCAGAAAAAAATGACTGAACAAGTGAATACCAACAGCAGAAACATGTATAATACATACCCAAGAAGAGGCAGAACAAACAAAGCAGAGCAGTAAACTGTGAATAAGCGAGAAAGCCACATTGCTGTGTCCAGTTTATTGGCCATCATGAATTGCTGAATTTAAAAAGAAAAATACTGTAGTTAAATTAAGCTTGCAGATTATGTTTTAAAGGATGACTATTTTGCAATTTTATTCCTATTCAAAATGTCTCAACGCTCCTATAGCAACTGGTTTTTTTAGGTATAACTCTTAGGGCAATTGTTTCTTCATCAGTCAGTTTCTTTCTTCTCCTGAAAGCTCCCTGACAAGTCTTTCACAGATTTCTGTGGCCCTAAACATCCACATACCACTTTCTTCACCACTTTTTCCTCATTCTTTTCTTTTGCTGCATTTTGCTAAAAGATACGTCCATCACACTAAATTCAATAACTTAAAATTAATTTTCTCAAACTATTTCATATTCAAATTCTAAAGTGGCTTTTACATTTTTTAAAAGAATCTACATAAACAATTTTTACATCAAGACCCAAGATAAACATGTGAGTATATAAATTTCACAAAAACAATACTTACTTTTACTATGTGTGGTAGATTCTGCTATTCTGTATTCTATTTAATGTTTTAGAAACAATGTTTACATAAAAAGGATTTCAAACCTAACAGGTTTTAACCTGGAGTCTCAAACACTGCTGGAAGCAATCTAACTTTAATTCTCTTTCGAAAGTAGAGAAAAGTTCAAAAAACTCTGGGGAAAAAAACGCAAGCCTATTTTAAAATTCAAGGATGTTTTTAATTTTACTGCAGGCTTTCTAACAGTATGCAGGTAATTTCAGACACATGCCTCTGAGTTTATTCTATCCAAACCTACTACATGTTACTCTTGTAAATTTAAATGTTCACCAGTAAGTCAAGAGGAAGGATGAATCCAGCTTACAGTGCTCAGTTTCTCTACAAATATTCAGACTGTACACGACTGTCTGAAATTTAATTTTAGAACATTTTCTTTAAAATCTGTTTAGGGTATTCATTTTGTGATAAATCATTGAATTTTGCATTTTACCTCGTACACTTTTATGCATGTGCATTTAATTACACAGTTTAAAAAAGATCTAAGAAAATGTATTGGTTTACACTTTTAAGAGTGAACTGACTGACCATGACAAATAATTCAGGCAAAAAATATCAAAGGATCTTTGGGTGAAAAAAAATATTGAGGTGAAAAATTATTCACATAATCTTAAAGTATCATGACACAGAATACTCTTTATTCACAAAGAGAGTAAGTTATCTTTACCATAGAGAATCTGGTGGACACCACCAAAGCCAAATGACCAAACTCCAGTGACGGGATAAATCAACATAAGATGCTTCCTGATATATATAAAATGCCCTGAGAAGAACAAAATCTCTCTTATTTAATATTCCTACCAAACATTTAACCTGAATCTAGTCGGGGGAACGACAAAAAATTAGATAATTTCAATTTAAGGAGCATTCTGCAAAACAACAGGTGTGGACTCTGGTAAGACAAAAATGGGAAGACCAAGGGAATTATTTCAGACTGAAAGGGACCAAAGGCCAGTAAACACACTGCAAGTTTTTTTTATTGAGTTTGGACAAGAAGGAAGCAATTTAAAGGACAATTAAGGAAATTTAAATATGAATTGTATATTAGGTAGTAACAAGTAGCAACGTTACATTTGCAAAATGAACTACAAAAATTTTTAGGTAACTGCATTGTGGTCTGTACAAAAATATTCTACATAAGTACTACATTATGGGTAAATTATAATGACGCATGTAACTCTGAAATGGTTCAGCAAAATAAAAAAGGTGTGCACTGAGAGAGATGCTGCACATTTTTAAAATAAGTGATTGGCTCAATTCACATGCTTAGTGTTTAAGTACAATTATGCTTCTGGTACAAAAAAAAAAAAAGACAGTAAGCAGCAGATACGCATCCTAAAAATAAAAGTTTACATAAGCTTAATATTTCTCTTCGTAAAATGAAGAAGGAGGAAAAGAGAAAAAAAACCGCTCTCCTTCTATTGCTTAAAAAGCGGCAGACCTGTTCTCTGCCAGCCCCCAAGTGCGGAATGAGGCATGTGTCACAGCACAATCTCAGGTCGCACCTTCAACCGTGCGACCGAAGGGTGGGAAAAGACGAGAAGGCCCTCTGTCCTAGGCATTCAGGTGGGCATACAAGTGAGGGCCACTGCTGGAGGCCCGCCTGTTGTCGCTGCCGAATCAGAAACTTTAGCTCCGTCTAACGTCTTGGCTCACGATCGGCTCTCTCCCCACCCCCACCCCAATCACTAATTCCAGTCCCGAAAGCAAAGAGCCGGTGGAACGCCTGGGACCCGACTTTCAACACTCCCAGCTCCTTCCTAACTTGCAAATCAAGCCAAACGATCCTGTCCGCTTACTTACCACTGCGCCCGCCCCTTGGGGGCCGTTGGGGGCCGTATCCGCCATGGGGGCGCTCACACTAGCGTCTGAGACGCTGCAATCGGGAAGGGAAAAAAGAATGAAGGTCAGCGCCGGGGCCGCAACTCCGGGAACCGGCTTCCCTGTTCTCTGCGAGAGCTTCCGAACCTTCACAGAACAAAAGGTCTCGCCGCTTCAGTGTAGCGGACTGTCCCAAGGGCACCCGCAACTGCCGGAAAATACCCGCCTGGCACGGCCAAGAGCAAAGATGGGTTTCCAGAAAGACCGAGACGAAGGCGGAGCTTCGGAACAGGACCGACCTAACGCCACCGGCTCCAGCTTATTGCCGAACCCGGAAGTGCTCGCTTTGCTTCCGTGGGGAAGAGGCGGTGACGCAGAGGGGAAAGCGGAGCGGTGCCCTGAGGCATGACGGGAAGTGTCGTTTTTCTTGCATTGGCTTCCCATTTCGTACACGCCCATTGCTCTGTAAGCTAAGAAGCCCGGCAGCCGAAGCAGCTTTTGCCTCATCGTCCTCTCAGAGCTGGTCCACTCTACCTGTGGCCAAACCACAAAGGCTCTCTACTCCCTGATACAGAAGCCTCGGAAATGTTTTCTTTGCCATTTTCTTTCAGAAGCCCACGAAGCTCTTTGATGCTACCTCTAAAATTAGTTATTTCAACAAGCACTAAATGAGAGCTGCTATGTGACAAGCTCCGTACTTGGCAAGGAATATTTCAAGATGGTTATGACACAGACTGCGGGAGAGAGAGGAGAAACGGCAGTCATAGCCCGGTGCTTCTGTAATGCGTGCAGAGGCGGAGTTAATCACAGGCGGCACACAGCAGGGGGCCTGAATCAGAGGGGTCCCGGAAGCGTTCCTAGAAAACCTAATTCTGGCGCAAAGTTTTGAAGTACAAGGAGAAGTTGGCTAAATGGGGAAGGGGAATGCAGACAGCAACAGAAAGTGCATAAAGCAACTGGACAGTTGAGTATAACCACAAAGATCACTCTGGAAACAGGAGAAGGGGATGATCAGAGGGGCAAACCCATAAGCCCACCAGGGGCAGGCTTCCCTGGTGGTCCAGTGGTTAGGAGTCCTTCTTGCAATGCAGGGGACACAGGTTTGATCCCTGACGTGAGAAGATCCCAGGAACAAGTGGGCAACTAAGCTTGTGCACTATAACCACCGAGCCGGAATGCAGGAACGACTGAGGGCCTCCTGCCCTAAAACCTGTGCTCCTCACAAGAGAAGCACGTGAATTGCGGCTACAGAGTAGGCCCCCTCACCACAACTAGAGAAAGCCAGTACCACCAGCAGCAATGAAGACTCAGCACAGCCAAACATAAATAAATAAAACGTTTAAAACACCAGGGACTTGCGGACTTCCCTGGTGGTCCAGTGGCCAAGACTCTGAGCTCCAAGTGCAGGAGGCCCAAGTTCAATCCCTGGTAGGACAGCTAGATCCCACAGGTCACAGTTAATAGTTATCATGCCACAAATAAAGATCCTGCATGCCTCAAATAAAACCCAGCACAGCCAAATACATAAACACAAATAAAAATTAAAAAAAATCCAGGGGCTTTATAGGGAGGCCATTGCATATACAAGGGGAAAAGTGATGGGATTCTGAACCAAAGGAGTGTTGTGGGGGAAGAGAAGAGGAAAGATGACTTGGAGAGGCCATTCAAGATTGGTGGCTGACTAGGTATGAGTAGGCTGGAGAGGGAAGGTCATCTTCCAAGACCTAGAGAAGAGCTGTAGAGAAGGAAGACTTAGAAGATCTGGAGACTGAGAATAAAAACCTGAGGCTTTTGAAAGGAGGAAGCTGACTAGAGATACATAGGCAGCTGGTACCACGCTTGAAAAGCATGACTCTTTTTTTCCTGGCTTGTGGAATCTTAGTTCCCTCCATTGCCAGGCCTGCTGCTCAGCTGTGTCCAACTCTTTGCCACCCGTTGGAGTGTGGCCTGCTAGGCTCCTCTGTCCATGGGATTCTCCAGGCAAGAATACTGGAGTAGTTTGCCATTTCCTACTGTAGGGGATCTTCCCAACCCAAAGATCAAACCTAAGTCTCTCGTGTCTCCTGCACTGGCAGGCAGATTCTTTACCACTGTAGCCAACTGGGAAGTCCTTAGTTCCCCGACCAGGGATCAAATCCATGTCGGTGGTAGTGAAAGCTCGGAGTTCTAACCACTGGACAGCCAGGGAAGTCCTAATATATTCCTATTCTATTGGATAATTTATTTGATTCTCTTTTGTATTATAACCTGATAAATTTATATTCTTATCAAAGGTCTTACATTTCAGAAAGGAAACATGAGAAAGTGGAAAGTAGAAGAAGGTAGAGGACTTTCAGTGAATAGCCTTATACACTGTATTTATAATTTATTTATTTATTTTTAAACGTTATTGGTTTTTTTGGCCCCATCTGGTGGCATGTGGGATCTTAGTTTTCTGACCAGGGCTCAAACTGGGAGCCCCCTGCAGTGAAAGCACAGATTCTTAACCATTGGACTGCCAGGGAAATCCCTGTATTTATGATTATAAAAAAAATACTCAATTAAAAATAAATACATTAAAAAATGGCCATAAAATAATATTAATGTGAAGTTAGTCCACTAATGGACTAATGTCCACTAATAATAGAAAGGCCCATCAGTGAATGTTAAAACCATTGAGAGAAATGTTGATGGCACAATATTGACACAATTCTAAAGTGTCACTCCAGAGATTTGTAGTTAAAAAAATGAATTTTTTCCGTGGAGAAACATGTCAATTAAACCTTAATCAAGAGATCAAATTTAGCACCATAAATACACTGGGTTATCCTGACGCTGTCTCCTGATTTGACATAATATTTACAATATTCCCTAAAGAAATTCTTGGCAGAATATTTACTCCAAATTCAATCCTGCCCATCTAGACCTAACCTCCAGGCTACAGAAAATGTAAAGAGACAGATTAACAACTTAAACAACAGCATGAGACAAAAATCAAAATGCGATTTTGATTTCTACAAAATAACTGGCTGAGATCCTTCAAAAAATAAGTCTCACTACAAAATGTGAAAGAGTTATTCCAAATTAAAAGCATGTACAAAGTCCTAGCAGGGGTTCCCAGGTGGCTCTAGTGGTAAAGAATCTGCCTGCCAATGCAAGAGATGCAAGAGACACAGGTTTGATCCCTGGGTGGGGAAGATGCCCTGGAGTAGGAAATGGCAACCCACTCCAGTATTCTTGCCTGGAAAATTCCATGGACAGAACATCCCGGGGGGCTGCAGTGCACAGGGTCACAGAGTCATATATGACTGAGCACACTTGATGTATGCACACATGCACAATCATAATAGCCAAGTGCACGGTTTGATTGTCTAGATTCTAGGCTGGGAGAGAGCAATAAAAGAAATTTGGGGACAATTATAAATTATAGACACTCAATTACAGAGTGAATATTGGAAGACATTATGTGACTATTGTTAATTTTTTTTTGAGGGATATGTGATTTAGAGGTAGTTTCAGGATGTCTGCAACTTATATTCAAAAGTGTCAGCAAAAAAAAAAAAAAAACTAAGTAGATGGATGGACAGATAGAACAAAAGCAAATGCAACAAAGTGTTAATAATTGTTCAATCAAGATGGAAGAGTATTGTATTATTCTCTGATTTCATCTGCGTTAAAATTTTCCACATTAAAAAGCTTAGAAGAAAATAAAAGGAAATTTGTTATAGCAATGTAATGCCTTCTGAGTTTTAGTATGCCCAAAATTATATGGTAATTTATTATCAGGTATCATATATCATATTAAATCAACTGACAACTCTGTTTTTTCAGTGGTATTGAATGTGAACAGCAGCAGGATATGTCACTTTGGCATAAGGGTTATTTTAAGCTGAAGGCAATTGAGAAGCAGCAATTGAGAATCTGTTCTCCCCTCCATTTACCTAAAAACAGAACATAAATTTGTGAAATTCTTCCTCCTCCTCTCTCTACCAAGAAGGACGAAAGTTACCCGAATCAGCGCAGACATGGCACCAAAGCAATCTATGTAACAAACTTTACTAGCTAGCCCTCATTTTCCATTAATTCCTCTATATAGTTGCCTTCCCACAATTTGCCACTCTAGAAACTCAAAAGTCCTCTTCCTTTGTCTTGTCACTTTTTGTTAAGATGCTGAATAGGCCAGAGTTTTAACCACCCGCTTTGAGTTACTCCCACGTGTATGAATCATGCATGTTATAAACTTCCCATGTTAATAAACTTTGATTTTCTCTTGTTACTCTTTTCTGTCAGTCTGATTTATAGGACTGCAGCCAATGAAACTAAGAAGGGTTAAGGGAAAACTTTTTTCCTCCCATACAAAAGTCACCGAGATTGCAAAAGGATTTGTTTACATGGTTATTGAGTGAAATTTTTTCCTAACATCTAGCCTGGTATTTTAAATTGTCTCTTTGTTTAGTGCCCTGGAAAATTTGACAGCTACTAAGACTCAGAAGATTGAGTGAGATGCCTTTCTTACAGAAAGAAAAAGAGGTTGGAAAAGAACTAGTGTGACATGTTCTCAGAAAGATAACTTTTATATCCTTATCAAAGGTCTTACATTTGAGAAAGGAAACTTGAGAAAATAGAAAGTAGAAGAAGGTGGAGGACTTTTGGTGAATAGCCTTGTACACTTATTTATGATTTACTATTTATTTATTTTTAAACTTTATTTTTTTTTTGGTCACACCTGGTGGCATGCCAGATGTTAATTTTCTGACCAGGGATCGAACTGGCATCACCTGCAGTGGAATTTATGGTTTAGTCAATTCCATTAAAATTATCAGTGCCAGCAGATCTTTCAGAAAACCTCTTTTTTTAACTCCCAGGAGTCCATGTGTCCCAGAAGTTAATCTCTTGCCATATTTACTTTATATATTTTCTTTTTCTTAAAGCAATACATATACAGTTGAAAATCATCTCCATCCCATCAACCCAGTCACCCAGAGCTACCTCTTCACGGAAGTTACTGTATTCTTTCTGTTCATGTTTTTATTGTTTTATTACATACATGCTTATTACCTAGGTACATGGAGAGTAAACAATATACAGTACAGCTTTGAATCCTTTAAGATTTTTAATAGATGGTACCATACTTCATGTATCCTCTTGGAGCCTCCTTTTTTCAGTGTTTAAGCTATGTCCATGTTAGTATACCTAGGCTTAGTTTGTTTATTCTAGTGATAAATACTATATCTTATAGTACTTTGTTTATGAATTACCAAAATTAATCTTAATGATGAACATTTAGTTTTTCACTTTTAAAATCAATTCTACAGTGAAGAGTTTTAAGCATGTATCTAGAGTAAATATTTGGAGTGGAATGGGTAAGCCATAGGGTATCTTCAACCTTGTATATTAAAATAATTGCAATTTTACTCCCCCAAGTGGCTGTACTTCAGTTCAGTTCAGTTCACTTGGCCTGCAAGGAGATCCAACCAGTCCATTCTAAAGGAGATCAGCCCTGAGTGTTCTTTGGAAGGAATGATGCTAAAGCTGAAACTCCAGTACTTTGGCCACCTCATGCGAAGAGTTGACTCATTGGAAAAGACTCTGATGCTGGGAGGAATTGGTGGCAGGAGGGAAAGGGGGTGACAGAGGATGAGATGGCTGGATGGCATCACTGACTCAATGGACGTGAGTTTGAGTGAACTCCGGGAGTTGGTGATGGACAGGGAGGCCTGGTGTGCTGCAATTCATGGGGTTGCAAAGAGTCGGACACGACTGAGCGACTGAACTGAACTAAACTGAACTAAAGTAACATGAGGTTGAGCATCTTTTCACAACTTTATTGGCTATTTAGGAGTCTTCTCTTTTTTTGCCTCTCTTTCTATTGTGTTGTCTTTTATTATTCTTCAGTTCAGTTCAGTGGCTCAGTAGTGTCCGACTCTTTGTGACCCCATGGATTGCAGCATGCCAGGCTTCCCTGTCCATCACCAACTCCCAGAGCCTACTCAAACTCATGTCCATTGTGTCAATGATGCCATCCAACCATCTCATCCGTTGTCGCCCCCTTCTCCTCCCGCCTTCAATCTTTCCCAAGATCAGGGTATCTTCCAATGAGTTGGTTCTTCAGATCAGGTGGCCAAAGTATTGGAGTTTCAGCATCAGTCCTTCCAGTTAATATTCAGGACTGATTTCCTTTAAGATGGACTGGTTGGATCTCCTTGCAATCCAAGGGACTCTCAAGAGTCTTCTCCAACACCACAGTTCAAAAACATCAATTCTTTGGTGCTCAGCTTTCTTTACAGTCCAAATCTCACATCCATATATGACTACTGGAAAAACCATAGCTTTGCCTAGACAAACCTGGTTGGTAAAATAATGTCTCTGTTTTTTAATATGCTGTCTAGGTTGGTCATAGCTTTTCTTCCAAGGAGCAAGCATCTTTTAATTTCACGACTGCAGTCACCATCTGCAGTGATTTTTGAGCCCCCCAAAATAGTCTCTCACTGTCTCCATTGTTTCCCCATCTATTTGCCATGAAGTGATGGGACCAGATGCCATGATCTTAGTTTTCTGAATGTTGAGCTTTAAGTCAACTTTTTCACTATCCTCTTTCACTTTCATCAAGAGGCTCTCTAGTTCTTCTTCACTTTCTGCCATAGGAGTGGTGTCATCTGCACATCTGAGGTTATTGATATTTCTCCTGGAAATCTTGATTCTGGCTTGTGCTTCATCCAGCTCGGCATTTTGCATGATGTCCTCTGCGTGTAAGTTAAATAAGCAGGGTGACAATATACAGCCTTGACATATTCCTTTCCTGATTTGAAACCAGTCTGTTGTTCCATGTCCAGTTCTAACTGCTGCTTCCTGACCTGCATACAGATTTCTAAGGAGGCAGGTAAGGTGGTCTGGTATTCCCATCTCTTTCAGAATTTTCCACAGCTTGTTGTGATCCACACAGTCAAAGGCTTTGGCGTAGTCAATAAAGCAAAAGTAGATGTTTTTCTGGAACTCTCTTGCTTTTTCGATGATCCAACGGATGTTGGCAATTTGATCTCTGGTTCCTCTGCCTTTTCTAAAACCAGCTTGAACATCAGGAAGTTCACGGTTCACATATTGCTGAAGCCTGGCTTGGAGAATTTTGAGCATTACTTTGCTAGCGTGTGAGATGGATGCAATTGTGCAGTAGTTAGAGCATTCTTTGGCATTGCCTTTCTTTGGGATTGGAATGAAAACTGACCTTTTCCAGTCCTGTGGCCACTGCTGAGTTTTCCAAATTTGCTGGCATATTGAGTGCAGCACTTTCACAGCATCATCTTTCAGGATTTGAAATAGCTCAACTGGAACTCCATCACCTCCACTAGCTTTGTTCGTAGTGATGCTTTCTAAGGCCCACTTGACTTCACATTCCAGGATGTCTGGCTCTAGGTGAATGATCACACCATCGTGATTATCTTGGTTATGAAGATCTTTTTTGTACAGTTCTTCTGTGTATTCTTGCCACCTCTTCTTAATATCATCTGCTTCTGTTAGGTCCATACCATTTCTGTCCTTTATTGAGCCCATCTTTGCATGAAATGTTCCCTTGGTATCTCTAATTTTCTTGAAGAGATCTCTAGTCTTTCCCATTCTATTGTTTTCCTCCATTTCTTTGCACTGATTGCTGAGGAAGGCTTTCTTATCTCTCCTTGCTATTCTTTGGAACTCTGCATTCAAATGGGTAAACCTTTCCTTTTCTCCTTTGCCTGTAGCTTCTCTTCTTTTCTCAGCCATTTGTAAAGCCTTGTCAGACAACCATTTTGCCTTTTTGCACTTATTTTCCATGGGGATGGTCTTGATCACTGCCTCCTGTACAATGTCACAAACCTCCGTCCATAGTTCTTCAGGCACTCTGTGTCTCAGATCTAACCCCTTGAACCTTTTTGTCACTTTCACTGTATCATCATAAGGAATTGCATTTAGGTCATACCTGAATGGTCTAGTAGTTTTCCCTACTTTCTTAAATTTAAGTCTGAATTTGGCAATAAGGAGTTCATGATCTGAACCACAGTCAGTTCCCTATCTTGTTTTTGCTGACTATATAGAGCTTTTCTTTCTTTGGCTTCAAAGAATATAATCAATCTGATTTCAGTATTGACCATATGGTGATATCCATGTGTAGAGTCTTCTTTTGTGTTGTTGGAAAAGGGTGTTTGCTGTGAGCAGTGCATTCCCTTGGCAAAACTCTGTTAGTTTTTGACCTCCTTTGCTTTGTACTCCAGGGCCAAATTTGACTGTTACTCCAGGTGTTTCTTGACTTCCTACTTTTGCATTCCAGTCCCTTATAATGAAGAGGACATCTTTTTTGGTGTTAGTTCTAGAAGGTCTTGTAGGTCTTCATAGAACCGTTCAACTTCAGCTTCTTCAGCATTACTGGTCAGGGCATAGGCTTGGATTACTGTGATACTGAATGGTTTGCCTTGGAAATGAACAGAAATCTTTCTGTCATTTTTGAGATTGTATTCAAGTACTGCATTTGATGCTGTGAAAGTGCTGCACTCAATATGCCAGCAAATTTGGAAAACTCAGCAGTGGCCACAGGACTGGAAAAGGTCAGTTTTCATTCCAATCCCAAAGAAAGGCAATGCCAAAGAATGCTCAAACTACCGCACAATTGCACTCATCTCACATGCTAGTAAAGTAATGCTCAAAATTCTCCAAGCCAGGCTTCAGCAATATGTGAACCGTGAACTTCCTGATGTTCAAGCTGGTTTTAGAAAAGGCAGAGGAACCAGAGATCAAATTGCCAACATCCGCTGGATCATGGAAAAAGCAAGAGAATTCCAGAAAAACATGTATTTCTGCTTTATTGACTATGCCAAAGCCTTTGACTGTGTGGATCACAATAAACTGTGGAAAATTCTGAAAGAGATGGGAATACCAGACCACCTGATCTGCCTCTTGAGAAATTTGTATGCAGGTCAGGAAGCAACAGTTAGAACTGGACATGGAACAACAGACTGGTTCCAAATAGGGAAAGGAGTACGTCAAGGCTGTATATTGTCACTCTGTTTATTTAACTTATATGCAGAGTACATCATGAGAAACGCTGGACTGGAAGAAGCACAAGCTGGAATCAAGATTGCTGGGAGAAATATCAATAACCTCAGATATGCAGATGACACCACCCTTATGGCAGAAAGGGAAGAGGAACTAAAAAGCCTCTTGATGAAGGTGAAAGTGGAGAGTGACAAAGTTGGCTTAAAGCTCAACATTTAGAAAACGAAGATCATGGCATCCGGTCCCATCACTTCATGGGAAATAGATGGGGAGACAGTAGAAACAGTGTCAGACTTTATTTTTCTGGACTCCAAAATCACTGCAGATGGTGACGGCAGCCATGAAATTAAAAGACGCTTACTCCTTGGAAGGAAAGTTATGACCAACCTAGATAGCATATTCAAAAGCAGAGACAGTACTTTGCCAACAAAGGTCCGTCTAGTCAAGGCTATGGTTTTTCCTGTGGTCATGTATGGATGTGAGAGTTGGACTGTGAAGGAGGCTGAGCGCCGAAGAATTGATGCTTTTGAACTGTGGTGTAGGAGAAGACTCTTGAGAGTCTCTTGGACTGCAAGGAGATCCAACCAGTCCATTCTGAAGGAGATCAGCCCTGGGATTTCTTTGGAAGGAATGATGCTAAAGCTGAAACTCCGGTACTTTGGCCACCTCATGCGAAGAATTGACTCATTGGAAAAGACTCTGATCCTGGGAGGGATTGGGGGCAAGAGGAGAAGGGGATGACAGAGGATGAGATGGCTGGATGGCATCACTGACTAGATGGATGTGAGTCTGGGTGAACTCCGGGAGTTGGTGATGGACAGGGAGGCCTGGCGTGCTGCGATTCATGGGGTCGCAAAGAGTCAGACACGACTGAGTGACTGATCTGATCTGACTGCATTTTGGACTCTATTGTTATTATTAACATCTATTATTCATTGTTTGAATTTTGAAAATACATGCATAAATGTTAAAATTATGTTTTGATAAGTAGTCCTTTGTTATGAGTTGGAAGTTTTCTGCTCCCTTTTAAAGGTGAATCAAAATATTAAGTGAATACATGGGGCACAGACAGAGAAACAGGCTGTCCGACAAACCTAGACACCAAGCTGAGCCAGAGACTGCCAGGCTTGGATCTGAGAAGCTGTTAAGATAAATGAAAAGGGGGCACAAACCAGGTTGCTTTCCAAATCTTGCTGATTTATGAAAGATGATATTCCCCATCAAAACTCTTTTAATAGGTTGACTTTGTTTTCCTGACTGAATCAACTTAATCATATTATTCTAAGAACTGAGCTATTTTGATTTCAATCCCTTTGCTTCTTCTGCATTCTCAGATGTGCTAAAAATATACTAAAAAGGACCGCAGACGTAGTCCCACATTAGAGGTTCTAGAAAGATTTCAAAGAAGAACTAATGTGTTTTGAATACATAAAAATAAGGGGGTAACTACCTTTATTACAAATGGTGCTCACTTTTAGTGACATTAGATTTTCTTTTTCTATTGCCCTTTCCTAGAGCATAAGCCTCTGAAAGGCAGAGTATATTTTCTCCATTTCTGTGTCATTCTCCCAGACTTCAGACAAAGTATAGATGCTGATGTGGATCCCAGGACATTGTTTCAGGAACTTCAGGGACAGCATAAAATGTACTGAGGTTGTAATGGGAGAAGTTGAAGCCACTTTGTCGAGACATTTGGTTGTGTAAGAGCTTTTGTGGTTAATGTTAACTATTGAATGCCATGACATCTATCATTTTTCCTCTGTAGGAAGAAAATTGTGAAAATAAAACTATTGTGAATAGTTTTATGATTTGTGCTATGTTTAATGTATGAATGATATTTAACCCCCTTTGTTTTTTTTAATTATTATTATTATTATTATTTTGGCTGCTCTGGTTCTTTGTTGCTGCACAGGCTTTCTCTACCTGTGGTACATGGTTGCTAGAGTGCACAGGCTCAGTACTCATGACATAAAGGCTGCATTGCCCCAGAGCATGTGGAATCTTCCCACACTAAGAATCAAACCCATGTCCCCTGCATTGGCAGGTGGCTTCTTACTTGAAGGATCACCAGGGAAGTCCTGTTTTTGTTTTCTAACAATTGAAAATTGTCTTTTCCCCTATAGTGCTATGCTGTGTTTAGTCTCTGAGTTGTGTCTGACTCTGGGACCCAATGGACTGTAGCCCGCCAGACTCCTCTGTCCATGGGGATTCTCCAGGCAAGAATACTGGAGTGTGTTGCCCTGCCCTCCTCCAGGGGATCTTCCCAACCCAGGGATCTAATCCAGGTCTCCTGCATTGCAGGTGGATTCTTTACTGTCTGAGCCACCAAGGAAACCCAAGAAAACTGGAGTGGGTAGCCTATCCCTTCTCCAGGGGAACTTCCCGACGCAGGAATCAAACTGGGATCTCCTGCATTGCACGTGGATTCTTAACCAGCTGAGCTATCAGGGAAGCCCTTTTCCCCCTAGTGTATTTATTTACTTTCTTCTTTGATTAGTCTGTTTCATAATGTTAAGTTAATTAAACAAGAAGGCCATGAGACCAAGGTGGTTCTAATACCTTATTAACCTACTAAGCAAACCAAAATCTAAGCCTATTAATACCTCAAGGTTAAGAAATCAAAACCTAAGGACAACCAATTGCAAACAGTCAACTAAGCTTTTCCAGATAAGGCAAATATTTAAGCTATAGACAATAAATTAGCTTTATTGCTTTGCTTCTGCCTTTTTTTTTTTTTTTCTATAAAAGCCTTTCCCCTAGCTCCTGTCAGTGGAAACTCCTACTAATTCTGGTTTGGTAGTGATTATAATTGACTTGTGCTCAAATGCACTGTTAACATTTTTAATGTACCTCAGTAGTGAGTTAACTTCCCAAATCTACATGGTCTTCTTAGTCAGGACTGTCTTGATTGCAAGTAACAGAAATTAAACCCAAACAGGCTTCAAGGGGAAAAGAGACAAAATGGCTACTTTGAAGAGACCAGAGGTAAATGATCTTGTAACAGGCATGACAGGACTTAAGAGTACAAATGATATCAAAGGAGTGGATATGTGTTCTGGTTTCTGCTTCCCTCTGAGTTGACTTCATTGCCAAACTGAAACTTCCTTAACTTCTATTCACATTCCACCAGGTTAGTAAGACCAGCCCATAGAAAGTGTTTCTTACCTGGTACTTTCAAATAATGGTCCAAACTTGATTCTCACTGGGTCAAGTCTGGTCCCATAAGTTCTGAGACCAATTGGCAAGACAGAAAAGCCAGGCTTGCATCATTCACCCATACGTGTTTAAATGGAGTGGTAAGAAGAATATGTGTGGAATCAGCTTCATCTGAAACCCTAAGTGTGTTGCTATGAAAAGAATGAGGTATGGATGCCAAGAAAGCAAAAACAATATAATTCTGCTTCAATCATAATTTTTTAGCTGATGCTTTATGTACACATATATATATATTTTTCAAATCCCTTTCAATCAGTTTCTACTTGATAAGAGTTTTCCGTGGGATGAGGGTCAAGTCCTAAGCGTTACCCAGCTTACTTTAATTGAAAAAAAGAAAATTCCACTGTAACACAAACTCTGTAGCTGAAGCAGTTGGCCACCAAGAGGCCATTACTCCTTTTGGCTAGAAATTGGCTGATGGAGCAAGAATTGATTCCAGAATTATTGATGATTTGGCTCTTCCCAGTTTTCAAGGGGGATTCTATTGAACCATCAAGTCATCAATTTGCTCATTTCTGCTACCATCAGTGATTAATGATCCTGTGGTTGCATAGGGCATTTTTGCAATTGCTTAGTGCTGAGTCATTTATCTCATTAGGAATATATTCCTACTTTTATTTGCTGCCCGAAAGTAGTTCCATAAGCTCTGCAGTTATAGTGTGAGTATTAGGTCTTAATTTGTGTGTGTGTGTGTGTGTGTGTGTACATGTGCCTGTCTTCATCTTTGACTAAGCTATTTTTAAGCTCTGTAAATTGTAAATAGTTGATAAGTAATGCAAACAGCAATACTTATTTTTTAGTTTTCTATTATTGCTTTAAGAAATTTCCACTGCTGTGGTTCCTTAAACATTGCAAATTTACAGTCATACAGTTCTAGAGAAATTCCACATAGGTTTCCCTGGGCTAAAATGAAGATATCTGTAGGGCTTTATGCCTTTCTGGAGGCTGTAGGGGGAAATTTATTTCCTTGATTTTCCCAGCTTTTAAAGCCCACTCTATTTTTGGCTTCTTGATCCTCTTTTTCCCATCTTCAAAGCCAGCAAGCAATGTAGCAGTTTTTCTGAGCATCTTTCTGGGTTAACAGTGTCCCCAAGGCTATCCCCTCCAGTATTCTGGCCTAGAGAATTCCACGGACTATATAGGCCATGGGGGTCACAAAGAGTTGGACATTATTGAGCTACTTTCACTTTCTTTCTGACTCTGTTTTGCTTACCCTCTTCCACTTTTAAGAACCCTTGTGATTACATTGGGCCTACTTGGATAATCCAGGATACTCTCTCTGTACTAAAGTCAGCTGGTGAGCAATCTTAATTCCATTTCACCATTGTACCTATTTACACGTTCTAAGGACGTCTGTGGTTCTCTGGACATCTTGGAGGTAAGGGGAGGAAAGCACTATTGTACCTTTCACATCCTCAACACATAAATAATTTTGCTTAGTGGAGATGGAATTGTCTTCTCTATATGCCAACAAAGGTCCGTATTGTCAAAGCTATGGTTTTTCCAGTAGTCATGTATGGATGTGAGAGTTGGACCATAAAGAAAGCTGAGCACAGAAAAATTGATACTTTTTAACTGCGGTGTTGGAGAAGATTCTTGAGAATCCCTTGGACTACAAGGAGCTCAAACCAGTCTATCCTAAAGGATATCAGTTCTGAATATGCATTGGAAGGACTGATGCTGAAGCTGAAGCTCCAGTACCTTGGCCACCTGATGCGAATAACTGACTCCTTAGAAAAGACTCTGATGCTGGGAAAGATTGAAGGCAGGAGGAGAAGGGGATGACAGAGGACGAGATGGTTGGATGGCATCGCTGGCTGGATGGACATGAGTTTAAGCAAATTCCAGGAGTTGGTGATGGACAGGGAGGCCTGGTGTGCTGCAGTCCATGGGGTCGCAAAGAGTCAGACACAACTGAGTGACTGAACAGTAACCTATATATGAAATCATCCAGCTCAAATTGGGACTCCAATGCAGCCAAAACCCACACTGGGACTTGAACCCATGTTCTTTTAACTAAAATCACACACCTGGTCTCAGGTCTTAATGAGACTAGGTTCTTCATATCTCACTGTAGAAAGAATTCAGTGAGAGACAAAGTGATAGATAAGACGGACATTTACTTAGAGAGAAACACACTTCACAGATAGAATGTGGGCCATCTCAGAAGGTGAGAGCGGCACCAGGGCATGGGGTTGTCAGTTCTCATAAGGGCGGGTAATTTCCTAGGCTAATAGGTGGGAGGAGTATTCCAGCTATTTTGGGGAAGGGGTGGGGATTTCCAGGAATTGGGTCACAGCCCACTTTTTGAACTTCTATGGTCAGCCTTGAAGCTGCCGTGGCATCTGTGGGTGTAGCTTGCTAATGTGTAACAGAGAGTTTACTGAGGCTCAAGGTCTACCATCTTGGACCTATTCGGTTCCAATCAGTCTGTGTTGTGTCCTTGGGCTCTGTCATTCTTTTATGGGTTGTGCCCTGCCCCCTTTCCTCCTGTGTCACATACACTGTTGGGCTGCACCCCCTCTGGCTTGCAAGCTCTGTATTTGCCCAGCTTCATGACGGAAGAGTAGCCAAGAGTCAGCAACAGAGACATCAGTGGTTTAACAGATAGGGGGATTTTACGTGTTCAAAACAAGGTCCTGGAGCAAAACCCCCACCACTGACGATGGGCAGGACGTGGCAATAGTCTTTGCGCTCCAGGGAATGGGGGGTGGTGGGGTGGGAGGGTTACCTGTCATGGTGGGAGTTGACATTAGGTTGGTTCATCGGTTACCAGGGAAACTAGCAGAGAGGAACACCCTTCACCATCCCTTTGATATGCTAGCTTGGTAGCTAAAGTTAGAAGAATCCTTTGCTGGGGCCTGAGGCAAGTATGTAGGGAGGTCAGTCAGGTGAGCTGGGTATGGGTGAAGCAGGCACTGGTCAAGCCTGGGATGTACCGAAAGCAAGAGAAGAGCCCTCTTGGGTGGTCCGATCATACACATACTCATGATGTGTTCTAGGGCTTTAGAAAATGACGATATCTACCACTCTCTCCTGTCATTCATAAATTTCAACACGGGCGGGAGATGGACCTGGCTGGGACTGTATTGGTTCAAAGTCAAAGATCAGGTTACTTACCCCTACATCTGAAAAATCATATTTGTATCACAGTCAATTCAACAGAATTGTTTCAGATTATCTGCTCATTACCCCAGCTGGATCCTAGAAGTTTTACAATCTACATCTTAAAGAGAAAACTGATAATTAGCTACCACCCTACCTCTGGTCATTGAGCAACAAATAATGTTTTGGGCAAGACTAGATAAACATTTTAAACATTTCTACATAGGAGTGTAAAATATCCATTACTCTTCACAAGGAGGTTGGGGAGTTCTGTTCTGCAATTACCCTAGCTCTATTTTCTTTCCTCTCAAGCACCTAAACTCACCTTGACATGGTAAGTTACTCTAAGTTTTACCCTACCTATTGAAGCACAGCATCTCAATAGATCAAAATTTCCAGTAGTCTAGAAGAAACAAGGAAAATACAAGACAATAAATTCAATGTATCTTTATTCATCTGAAAATTAATAAAAGGAAACTTCACTGAAATGGAATCGGGAGTCCAGAAGGGGGAGCTCTCATACACACAGCACTCAACATGATACCCCAATAGGAAGCGATGCACTTTCCATCTCCAGCAGAATGTGACACTACTTTACCACCGTCATTCAGAGGAAGAAAGATATTCTCCTTGCCTGGCAACAGCTTAGCCAGTGAGGGACTGTCTCAACTCAGCCAGTGAGGGACCCTGTGCTTCCAATTCCCAGTTTCCTGCAATGGACTTGTTGTTGGTAACAGTCCCTCCCAACCTCTCCTCTTTGAGTTTCCCCTTCCTTTGTTTTAAAGGGCTTACATGTGGTTCACCGTAGTTACATGTCCCCAGTAACAATTCTTTGCTGCTCCTGCATAAACCCAGGAAATAACTGGTGAAATAACTGACTGTTTTATTGTTTTAGGCTAACATTACCAATCCGAATCCTTTTCATTCGATACTTATCACTGAGGAACTGTGCTCTAATTATAATAAAATTTTAGCAAAATAAAAATGAGTAATAAACAATGATAATAATGATAGTAAAATGAGCATCACATAATGGAATTTGTATGCATGTTAGAAACCTGAAAAAATCAGTTTGGGTTCTAAATGGCATTTAAGTGTATTCGTCCTTTTGATCGGAGAAGGCAATGGCAACCCACTCCAGTACTCTTGCCTGGAAAATCCCATGGACGGAGGAGCCTGGTAGGCTGCAGTCCATGGGGTCGCCAAGAGTCGGACACGACTGAGCGACTTCACTTTCACTTTTCACTTTCATGCACTGGAGAAGGAAATGGCAACCCACTCCAGTATTCTTGCCTGGAGAATCCCAGGGATGGGGGAGCCTGGTGGGCTGCCGTCTATGGGGTCACACAGAGTCGGACACGACTGAAGCAACTTAGCAGCAGCAGCAGCATCCTTTTGATCAATAGAGTCTAAAGGAATAATTTTTGTACTTATTTCTTTATAATCTACATATTGTCTCTCCATTAGTGAAGAAAATAATTCGTTATGTTAGATGATGGACTTATTATGCTTCAGTATTTTTCATTATGAAATTAGTATATAATTATATTAGAATTTTTGGAAAAAAATTTTTTAAATAAAAGGAAAAGTTATTCACAGAACAGCCTTCTAGACCACCACTGGCTTTCATTAATGCCTAAGTTTTTGTTGGACTTTTTTATTATATTGTAAAATTAATCCATATAAAAAATTTTTGTATTACCCTTTTCACATAATACAATAAGCAGTCCATGACATTGTTACTTAAGTTTTATTGGCTACATAGTATTTTACCAGTTAGATATTCCACAACTATTAAACTATTCCATAGTTTATTCCATTGGTATATTTATCTTTACAGCTGTAATAGGAATTTGACTGTTTAGGTGGCTGAAAATATATTTATTCACTTTTTATCACTGTTTAATTACTGCTTATTATTAAATAATTAATAAACGTTTATGAAGAGCAAAATTCAGTAGTTAACATTTTCAAAATATAAAATTTAGATTTTTTTATTTAAATATTCTCCAACAGAACCTTTAAAAAAAAACCTTTAAAACTCAATGCAGATCACTAGACTATTTGTTCATGAATTCATCTACAGTTTTCAAGACAATAAGAAATTCTCCTCCTTGGCATCGGTGTCACTGTTACACATATTGTATAACAATAGACATATAGTGATCACTGACCATAAGCTTAGTAAGAACAGCTTGTAAATGCAGGCAGTGCACACATAAATACAAAAATAAAACGGAAGTCAGTATTAAGCACCAGCCCCTTCTATTTTATTCAGAGCTGTTTTTTCTATATTTATTCATCTATTCATTAAATACCGAAGGGTCAGTAACTAGGTGCCAGACATTGGAGAGAGAATAGTTACTATGAATAAAAGAAGCGAGGGCCCTGTCCTCTTACGGCTGTCATTCTAGGGCGGGCTGGGTCATCTGCAAACTGCTTATCATGGTATAGTCAGCGCCCTCTGGGATCTGGCTGCTGCTGATGAAGAATCAGAACATTGTGCTGAGTTATTCAAAAGACACTGCCCCTCTTTTGGCACTCATGTCCTCCGTGGTAGCTGGTTAATATGAACATGACCACTCCTACGGCTAGGCTTGACATTACAAAGGGAGGGAATGTTCATGGAAGTTTAGGAAAAGAAAGACATGTGGAGAGAACTGTCTTAGCAGCAGCTGTAGCTTTTGGTCTAAGAGGAAGCCATTCTGCAGCAACCCCACAGGGAGAAAGCCAGGGATTAAAAAAAAAAAAAACAGCAACTCATTCCTACCTCCCACTGATCTTCTACCAGGGATTTGGATTGTTCAAATCTAAATTGAAGCTAGGGAGCGAGGGTGACTATTGACGCAGCTCATGTAATCAGATCCCCATGTCCAGGAACTGAGCAGAGAAGGGTAGAGAGTGGATCTGGAGGGACAAACAAAAGTTATTCAACACAAACCCTGTGAAATGGGCACTATTATTGTGCCCATTTTACAGATGTGGGAACTGAAAGTGTCAGTCGCTCAGTCATGTCTGACACTATAATCCCGTGGACTGTAGCCTGTCAGGCTCCTCTGTCCATGGGATTTTCCAGGCAAGAATACTGAAGTAGATTGCCATTCACTTCTCCAGAGGGTGGGAACTGAGGTATCCATAGTAACATGCCCATTAGATAATGAAGGTGGGTGGTAAAACTCTCGTTGAAATCCAGCATCTGTGTATTTGCTATCTGTGCTGTCGTTTTTCCCTCTGTGATATCTCCCAAACAGCACCCTACACAGGAGAGGTCCTCAGTAACACTTTTTGAAAGGAAGGAAAAGGAAAGAAAAAAGGAAACTATTTGTAAAGATTTAAGTTAGCTCTCTAGAAGAGTATCCTGGGTTAACAAAGGCAACAGTTCCTCATCTGGCAAATTTTCATGAACCAGAAAAATCCTTGATTTTAAGGATTGCTCAAGTGAACTCTCCCCCTGAAGGTGAAGGGTGTGAGTCAGAGAGGCTGTATCCAAGATCCTGTCTCCATGATTCTTCCTAAAAAAATTTTTTTTCTGTTGAAAAAATGACATAAAATTTACCATTTAAAAGTGTACATTTCAGTGTCATTAAATACATTCACATTGCTGTATAACCATTCATTTCAATTCAGTTCAGTCGCTCGGTTGTGTCCGACTCTTTGCAACCCCATGAATTGCAGCACGCCAGGCCTCCCTGTCCATCACCAACTCCCGGAGTTCACTCAGACTCACGTCCATCGACTCAGTGATGCCATCCAACCATCTTATCCTCTGTTGTCCCCTTCTCCTCCTGCCCCCAATCCCTCCCAGCATCAGAGTCTTTTCCAATGAGTCAACTCTTTGCATGAGGTGGCCAAAGTACTGGAGTTTCAGTTTTAGCATCATTCCTTCCAAAGAAATCCCAGGGCTGATTTCCTTCAGAATGGACTGGTTGGATCTCCTTGCAGTCCAAGGGACTCTCAAGAGTCTTCTCCAACACCACAGTTCAAAAGCAGTCAATTCTTCCTCGCTCAGCTTTCTTCACAGTCCAACTCTCACATCCATACATGACTACTGGAAAAACCATAGCCTTGACTAGACGGACCTTTGTTGGCAAAGTAATGTCTCTGCTTTTGAATATGCTATCTAGGTTGGTCATAACTTTCCTTCCAAGGAGTAAGTGTCTTTTAATTTCACATGTGCCTTATATAAAAGGAATTCTATTGATACAACCACTATGGAGAACAATATAGAGATTATCTAAAAGCTAAAAATAGAGCTACCATATGACCTAGCAATCCCACTCCTGGGCATATATTCAGAGAAAACCATAATTCAAAGGATGCACACACTCTGATGTTCATTGCAGCATTATTTACAATAGCCAGGACACGGAAGCAACCTAAATGTCCATTGACAAAGGAATGGCTAAAGAAGATGTGGTACATATATACAGTTGAATACTACCCAGCCATAAAAAAGAATGAAATAATGCTATTTGCAGCAACACAGATGGGCCTAGAGATTGTCATACAGAGTGAAGTAAGAAAGAGACAAATATTGCATAACAATGCTTATATGTAGAATCTAGAAAATGGTACAGATGAACTTATTTGCAAAGCAAAAACAGAGTCACAGATGTAGAAAACAAGCTTACAGTTACCAAGAAGGGAAGGGCTGCTAAGTTGCTTCAGTTGTGTCCGACTCTGTGCGACCCCATAGACTGCAGCCCACCAGGCTCCCCCATCCCTGGGACTCTCCAGACAAGAACACTGGAGTGGGTTGCCATTTCCTTGTCCAATGCATGAAAGTGAAAAGTGAAAGTGAAGTCGCTCAGTCGTGTCCGACTCTTGGCGACCCCATGGACTGCAGCCTACCAGGCTCCTCCATCCATGGGATTTTCCAGGCAAGAGTACTGGAGTGGGGTGCCATTGCCTTCTTAGGGCTGTGTTAATCTTTTGGCTACCGTGAATGATGCCACCATGAATAACGGTGTACAAGTATACCCAGAAATCAAATTGCTGGAGTATGTGGTAAATCTATGTTTAACTAGGTTTAACAATCATACTCTTCATAGTGGCTGCACCATTTTATAATATCTTCCTGCCAGCAACACACATGGGTCCCTGTTTCTCCCCAGCCTTGCCAACACTTGTTGTTTCTGTTTTGTGGTTGTTGTTTTTAATAACCTAATGGCTATGAAGTGGTATCTCATTGCAGCTTTGATTTACGTTTTCGGTTTTGGCTGCACCACCTGACCTGTGGGATCTGAGCTCCACAACCAGGGACTGAACTGTGAGGTCACAGTGAAAGGGCGGATTCCTAACCACTGGAGAGCCACAGAATTCTCTATTGTTTTCTTTTCTCTTGTAATGTTATTCCTTTATTTATTCATTTTTGGCTGTACTGAGTCTTTGTTGCTATGCTGGCTTTTTCTCTAGTTTCGGTGTTTGGGCTTCTCATCTCAGCAGCTTCTCTTGTTGTGGAGCTGGGCTGCAGGCTGGGGGCTTCAGCCGTTAAGCTTCTCAGACTACAGAGCACAGGCTCAATAGTTGTGGCGCACGATCCTATTTGCTCCTTGGCATGTGGGATCCTCCCATATCTCCTGCACGAGCAATTGAATTCTTTATCACTGAGCCATGGTGGGGAGTGCACCCCTCCCCTTTAAAAAAAAAAGTCAGATAGGTGTGTTCTTTACCCTACACAGCACATCGAAGCCTAAACAATCATATAAGGAAGCTACAAGGACATTAACTACACATGAATTGGATCTGCTTCAGAGTATTGTTTGAATTATGATTTATGGGGTAAGTAGGAGTTTGTGCCCTTTGGAGGCAAGAATGCATTTCCTCAATAATTCGGTTCTTTTTGGTAACTAAAAATATTCTGGTATGAATTAGCTAAAAAAGTACATGTATTTGTATCATTTCCAAAAAGAAATATGTGCCTGGGAAAGTGTTATTATTTAGAGATTAGTGGTTTGATTCTTGGATATGGAATTTTACTACAGGACAGCATAGCTAAGAGATGAGGAGGTGTCAAGACCTCTTCTAAACCTAATTACCTCCCCAAAGCCCCATCTCCAAATACTACCACATGGGGGCTAAATTAGGGCTTCAACTTGTGGATTTTGGGTGGGACATAATTCAATCCATAGCAATTGGGAAACCCACATGTACCACCTTTTTCTTTCTTCCAAATATTTGCAGATGATGACAGGATCATGAACAAACAGGAGAAAAATGACCCACTGGCTGCCTAAACCTCGATTCTTCTTGCTCCATCTGGACTGACATGATATTGCCTCTTCTTGGGGTGCTGCTGAACCACATGCAAGCCTTTGTCTCAAATTGCTAGACCAAAGGTTTCTTCTAAGGAATACTTTAAATAGTAAAACTGGCATTAATTGTACTATACAAATATTTGTCAATTTTTAATAAAAAAATAATTGTTATAGGTTGAATTGTGCTCCCTCCCCAGCCAAAAAAAGATTCATTGATATCCTGATCCCTAGTATTTCAGAATGGAAATAGGGTCAGTGCAGGTGTGATAAGTTCAGTGAGGTCATACTTCAGTTAAATAAGGTCATACATACACTATGACAGGTGTCCTTTAAGAAGATGGCCATGTGAAGACAGAAGATGGGGGTGATGCATCTAAGACAAGAAACACCAATGATCTGACAAACCACTAGAAACTAGGAAGAGGCAAAGAAGAATTCTCCTGCAGGTTTCAGAGAGAGCGTGGCCCTGCTTTGGTTTCAGACTGCTAGCTTTCAGAGAGAGGAGACAATAAATCTCCATTGTCTTAAGCTTTGCAAGTATTACAAAGTAGTTTGTAATACTTTGTTATGGCAGCCTTATAAAACTAATACAGTTGTCTATCTTCTGGAATTGGGTTGTAATTGGCTACCTAGAGCACTTTATATTCTTATTTTAAGTTTGTATTTATCTTTTTTTGCTTGTTTTTAAATACAGTGAAAAAAAATGGTGATCAGAAGTTTACTCTTTATTTTTAAAACTCAGAGCTGGCAAAACGAGTTACAACAAGTAAAAATCAAACAAAGATGAAGGTAATTATGTTGTGTTATTTAATCCAAGAAAATAAAGCATTTGCTGTATAGTGTGGCTTATTGCCAGAACAGTTGTTGGGAAAAGAGCTATAAGTAAATTAAAAATGACACTTACAGAATCAACTATCAAATTATTTGTGGGATGCATTAAAAATGAAATTTTCATCTCCAACTGTAATATCAAAGAACACTATTAATATTGTTTACAATATTAATTATGCAAAGTAGGTGGAGGATCGCAGACTCACAAGTAAATTGCCAATTTAGATAGAAGCTATTCACGCTGAAAAGTCTAAGAGTTAACTTTGAAGTACTGCTTGCTTCAATTACAGGAAGAATCTCAGAGGTTCACAGTGGTTTCTAGAGCCTTACACTTTGCTCGAATCATTTTTGAAGATAGAATGTTTCTTTACATCCTATTACATTACAAAATAGAACATACCCTCTACGGACTTTTATGGAAAAAAAATCCAAGAATGCCCAAGTCAAGTTCTTTTGTGTGTAAATAACCTCTCTGTTCAATGTGGAAAACGGGAGTCCTGAAGGGATAAGTGGGAATCCCTGGTGACTTAGTGGTAAAGAATCCACCTGCAATGCAGGAGACTTGAAGGAGATTTGGGTTCCATTCCTGGGTCGTGAAGGTCCCCTGAAGAAGGAAGTGGCAACCCACTCCAGTATTCTTACCTGGTGAATCCCACTGACAGAGAAGCCTGGTGGGCTACAGTCCATGGGGTCACAAAGAGTTGGACATGATTCAGCGACTCAACACCACCAACAAAATGGAGAAGTGACTTGCAGAATGAGTAAGACCTAAATAAGGTATGACTTACTGGTTAGCGCTCATTTACCTGGAAACGGATGGGTGCAGTGACTATACAGTAACATTTTTGCCTTCTAAAAATACTTACTGATAAGGGTACGCTGCAAAGATATGATCAGGATAATCAACGATGTACAATACACACACACGCTCTCTGTTCTTCACGAACTCCAAGGCAGTATAATCTTTCTGCTAAACGAGTTTGACCCAGCGCCTATTATGTTCTGAGGACATGAGCAATTGAAGACCCTCTTTTCATGAAGCTACCATTTTAGCAGAGCAGACAAAAAAAAAAAAAGGTATATTGTTCCATGATATGCTCTACCAAATTGCTTGAAGACCTATGCAACTGAAATAATGTATTGCATCATATGAGGAAGTAAATTTGATGGTTTCAACAAATTTATAAATTTAAGGTCATATTTTAAAGTCTACTTCTTCTGGGATCATTACGACAATAACAGAGTGATATTTATCAATAGTGCTGTTTTATTGGCAGCTTAGCTTAAAAGAAACAGCCAAGGTTGTTCTTTTTTTTGTCACTTGATTTTTAGTTTTTTGGCCTCACAGTATGAGGGATCTGAGTTCCCTGACCAGGGATCGAACCTCTGCCTCCTGCAGTGGAAGCTCATATGGAATCTTAACCATTGGGCACCAGGGTAATCCCCAGAAACTGTTCTTGACAATCCTTTTTTGCCACACAGAAGTTCTTTCCACTTGTAGCAAATGTAAACACTGCGTTTTGTTCTGGGCCTCTCTTGCTCACACCATCCTATACCATTCTACTAATGCAGAGGAGATAACTTTTGGAGTCCAAAAAAGGACTATATGAATACAGATTGAATAGTCAATTTTCCAATAACAGAACAAAAGGATATGGGCCCTTTGTCTACTTTTGACAGTTCCATGAAACGCCCACTGGGGAAAAAAAAAACATTGGATTTGAGTCCTTCTCACAAGGATATCCCTGGAGGAGGGCATGGCAACCCACTGCAGTATTCTTGCCTGGAGAATCGAAAACAGTCGGACATGACTGAGCGACTAAGCACAGCACAAGGACCTCATTTTTCTCACATTTCTCTTCGCAGCTCTTCTGATTGGCTCCCCAACTTCAGTCGTAGGTCCCCAGAATCACAGAATCAGGTCCAAAGATAACTGTCAAATAACTCAGGAAATCAAGACAATAACTGAATTTGCAATTACCTATGCAAAAACCATTTGGTCTTTCCATAAAAGCAAGGAATCAATTCTGAAATTCTTGTAGGCACTCCCTCCATTCTCTAGCATACCGCGTCATGATTCTTGGTTTCAGGCAAGAAGATTCAAATCCGGCTGTTTTAAGAAGCAAAGGAATGTATTAAAGGATATTGAACGGTTCAGTTAAAGAACATAGCCTAAGAGACTACATAGCTGGAACAATGCCCCAGGTCATGCTCTGGATTGGCCCCAGAAGCCACCGCAGATGCCATGCTGGGTTCAAATGCTACAGGATAACTGGAACCACCTCCATGCCCGGAGCAGAACACGAAACGCTTGGGCTAAAGCCACAGACAGCCTTTTACACCGCGTATATCTGCCAACTCTGCTGCCTCTCTTCTGCAGGATTTTCCTCAGAGTCTGCACCTTTCAGCACTTTTTCTTTTGACAGAATACTGCTGAAGGCCTGGCCTGAGCTGCAAGGAAAGTGAGGAACGGGTATCTTCAGATTCCTGGGTAGACTGTGCCTCAAAAGGTAGGAGAAGCCCCTCTCTCACCGAGGAAGGGGATTCTGATGCAATAGGAAATACCTCCCTTTCTGGTGAAACTGAAGATGGAGTCACCAGGCCCTGAGGAACAAGCATGTGAGCTAGGAATGGGTTCGAGACTTTGCTTTCCTTAACCATACGACACGGCAAGATGAGCCTGCTCTGAGGAAAGGGAGACCCTTCTCACGGCTCCTCTCACCTGCCCCTCCAAGCAGGTAAACACAGCTCATTCCTAAGAGAGCACTTAAAGTGGACGGTGATCTGAGCTGGAAGGCCTTCTGCCGCTTGGCCTGCATGACTCACATGTGACATTGAAAGTAGCTCAGTCGTGTCCAACTCTTTGTGACCCCAAGGACTGTAGCCCACCAAGCTCCTCTGTCCATGGGATTCTCCAGGCAAGAATACAGGAGTGGGCTGCCAAGTCCTTCTCCAGGGGATCTTTCTGACCAGGTCTTTTGCATTGCATGAAGCACGTGACCATCGGAGCCATCAGGGTCGACTGCATGACCAACGAGGTCTAAGTCAAATGCCACTTCCTCCAGGAAGCCTAGGAATGTAATTTGCAAAGGAGTTTCACTGCAGCCTGATCCCTCACAGGAATTACTACTCTCTCGTTGTAATGTTCCCCCATGAGTAGCAGGATGGGAATAGTCATGTTCCCCCAGGACTCTGCTTCCCTTCCAGGGCGCTTACCCACCTTGCAGAATCGTGGTTTGGACATGCACCCACCATTCAGTAGAGACTCCAAAAGCTCCTTTGAGGAGGAATTAGTGCAGGAGTCGAGGGGAGGTAGGGTGGGAGCTTGGAGGCTGATGCTATGTCTGCTTCACACTTTAATGAGTTGGGGACACCGTCGATCTCATTATGAAGAGGTGGCTCTGTGGGACCTCAGCCTGACCCTTCTTCCCCAGCCATCATCCCTCAGTTTTGGTGCGTTGTTCTCCTCTGGGTCCCCCACCCAGGCTCTGCAGCCAGTCCTCCGTCCCTTCCTGGTTGTGCTGTGTTTAGCAAGCGACTTCTCACATACTTCACAGAGGTGTGCTAATGCTTGTGAGGAGCCAACAACAGGAACTGGAACCCTCTGCACCTTATTGAATATATTTATTTTGTGGTTGCACTGTGATGCTTGTGGGGTCTTAGTTCCCTGACCAGGGATCACCTCCCCCCGCCCCCACCACTGGTAGTGAAAGCATGGAATCTTAACCACTGGACTCCCAGGGAAGTCCCAATCCTGTTATTATTATTAGTTATTATTATCACAGTCTTCTGGAGGCCTTCCTTGGTGGCTCAGTTGGTAAAGAATCTGCCTGCAATGTAGGAGACCCAGGTTCAATTACTGGGTGGGGAAGATCCCTTGGAGAAGGAAATGGCAATCCACTCCAGTATTCTTGCCTGGAAAATCCCATTGACAGAGGAACCTGGTCGGCTACAGTCCATGGGGTCGCAAAGAGTTGGACATGACTTAGCGACTAAACCAGCACCGCTTCTAGAGGGTAGCGGCCTTCCTGGTTCTCTTTTGCACTCTTTCCAGCCTCTTTCCCAGAACCCTGCTTGCAAGAAAGCCTGCTCAAGTCTGCTGAAGAGAGACTGGGCATCTAGAGGGACTGGGGGGTGGCACACGGAGTAAACTATTGTCCCAGCAGTGAGCATCCCGAAGCGATCCAGGTCATAGGACTGTCTCAGGCTTCAAGGGTGAAAAAGCTGGGGGCTGATCCACTGGTTAAGAACCCACCTTCCAAAGCAGGTGACACAGGGTTAGATCCCTAGGAACTAAGATCCTACATGCCGAGGGGAAACTAAGCCCACGGGCTGCGATTGCTGAAGCCCCGGAGCTGGCACACTGCAACTCGAGAGTCCTTAGGCCACAAGGAAAGGTCTGCATGACCGCAGAGACGGTCCCACGTGCCACAACTAAGACTCCATGCAGCCAAATAAATAAATGAATAAATAAATTTTTTCTAAGTTGAAGTGTTAGGTTAAATAGGTGATCTTGGAAGGAAAAAAGTTGTCCGCCTAGTCCACAGAACTTCTTTGATCCTCTTGTGATTAGATGTTACCTAGGGCACGTTTAGTTGTGCTGTCAAGAAGCCCACACTCACCCACTTACTCTTCTCCAAAAAAGGCTGTTGATCATACACACCTTTCACGTGCACAGGGATCACCCAGGATCTTGATCAAGTGCAGAGTCTGAGTCAGTAGGTATGGATGAGGCCTGAGATTCTGCATTTCTAATGAACTCCCAGCTGCTGCTGGTCCATGGATCACTTTCAGCAGCAAAGGTATACAACATGGGGGAGGAGGCGGGGAAAGGCATATAACTTTTTCTTCAATATCAAAAAATAGGGACTTCCCCGGTGGTCCAGTGGCTAAGACTCCATGCTCCCAGTGCAGGGGGTAAGCGTTCAGTCCCTGGTCGTGGAATTAGATCTCATCTGCTGCAGCTGAGAGCTTGCATGATGCAACTAAAAATCCCACATGCCACAGGTAAAGAAAGACCTGGTGCAGCCAAATAAATATATAAAAACATTTAAAAAAATATCGAAAAGTAAACAGATGTCCAGACCTAGGCAAGCCCATTCTAACTTGACTTTGTTCAAGAGATGAGTGGCTTCTCCATAAAGTAAATATTTCCTTAGCTTTCCCCACCAGGTGACGATGGAGTGGCCATTTACTACTATGTGGAAAAGAAATAATTATTTATCCAAACCTGGAGACCAGCACAACAAGATGAGTAAAAGCATTTGGACAGGTGGGGACAATCAGATTAGGTGAATATTAAAGGTGGATTAAAAGGGTTGAGTTTTGTTTCTTTGAGCCCACCATAGGTCACTGCATCCTAAAGGATGTTATTCGAATGCTGACTCCCGGGCTCCACACCTTACATAATGAATCATGATCTTTGCAAGGGGCCTGTGAATCTGAATTTGTTTCTAATAAGGACACATCTAAGCAATTGTTACACATATTAAAATTCAAAAAGCATGAGTTTAGAGACTTTGAGTTCTCTAATAAGACTATCATTTGATGATCTCACAATACATTAAATTGATAATGGTGTGATGGTGGTAGCCCCAATCCGTGTGTGCTCAGTCCCGTCTGACTCTTTGCAACCCTATGGCCTGTAGCCTGACAGGCTCCTCTGTCTATGGAATCTTCCAGGCAAGAATACTGAAGCGAGTTGCGATTTCCTCCTCCAGGGGATCTTCCCCACCCAGGGACTGAACCCGAAATCTCTTGCATTTCCGGCATTGGCAGGCAGATTCTTTTCCACTGTACCACCTGGAAGCCCAGCCCCAATCCTTATATTGCCCTAAAATATTCTAGGATTTCAACATTGGTTTCTTATCAGGATCTTGAAGGAATCTTTGGGTTCATACAAATATGCTTAGAACCCACTGATGATCTGAACCGATTCTTGGTGTTTTTTTTGTTGATATTCAGTAAATACCACTGCTGCTGCTACTGCTGCAAAGTCGCTTCAGTCGTGTCCGTCTCTGCAACCCCGTGGACTGCAGCCCACCAGGCTTCCCTGTCCCTGGGATTCTCCAGGCAAGAACACTGCGGTGGGTTGCCATTTCCTTCTCCAGTAAATACCACTAGTACGTATGTAATGTAGCCAAGTCAATATTATTTCCACAATTTGTACACATAATGGAGTACTGAATAATTTCCTCCTCTATATAGCAAATACAGAATCAACCAGATGAAGTAAATTGCTACCAAAACCTACAGTGATTTACTTGGATTTATTTTCTTCCACAAATCCATGGAAAAGTGAGAACATCTAATAGAGACAAATACATTCATGATATCGCTGGAATGAATACCATCCTTGACTAAGTGACTGTTCGGGGGAACAATAGGCGTTTGGGAGTCTTTTTCAGGCTGGATAAGGTGGTACTCCCTCCAGCACCCACACGACTGAGCTACAATTGTATGTAGGATTGGGTGGTATCCTAAAGGCATTTCTGTGTAGTTTTTATCAGAGAACAGCAGAAGTTTACCAGAACCAAAAATACTTTTCTTCACATTGTTAAGAGGACTTTCATGCTTTTCACCCATTCTTTAGAAAATGAAAAGCTAATGCCATGTAATCACAATTTCCTGGGATTCTGAAAAACCCTTAAAGAGGCACATTGATGCCCGCTGAATGGAAACACTGTAGTGCGTTTTGGATCGGCTCTGTTGCGGGGGTCCTTGACACTCATATGCTCAAATCAGAGTTTTCAAAGGTTCCTTTTGTGTCCAAAACACCCAGACAGTCTGATTTCAACTCTGCATGTGCTTCTGGGTGAATGCAGATGTACTTTTTTTTTTTAAAGGAAAAAAGGAAACAATTAAAGCCAATATTAATTACCTCCGTACTTCAGGCTTGAGATTATAAGAATTTCATTTCTGTATGTGCATAAAATGTATTATCTTGTACTGGTATTGAAAAACTACACTGTTTTGCCATTTCTAGATTTACTATCAATAAAACCCAACCAAATATCCTATAAAATGAACTTTATTAGAAGCAGAGATAAGCAGAAAGTTTTCTGGCCCCATCAATATTTAATTTAGAGACAAAATAACATGCCTGTGTTACTAGATATGTTAGACTGTATTTTGAAACCATGTTATTCTGCTTAGGCCACTGAGTTCACCTCCTCCAACTTGTGTCTTTAAATATATCCTTGGAGTATATGATTATATAAAGAGTCCTGAGGGGTTTCCAGGACTCTGTATTGAGTCCTGGAAAATTCCACAAAATTGGTTTGTGGACTTCTCCCAGATATGTGCAACAGCCAGCATATCATTGGTGACTTAGTGGTAAAGAATAAGCCTGCAAAAAAATAAAAAAGAAGCTGCCTGCCAATGCAGGAGGAGGTGCAGGAAACTCGAGTTCGATCTCTGGATCAGGAAGATCCCTTGGAGGAGGAAATGACAACCCACTCCAGTATTCTTCCCGGGCAAATTCCACGGACAGAGGAGGCTGGTGGGCTATACAGTCCACGGTGTCGCAAAGAGTGGGACACAAATGAGCGGCTGACCTACGCACGTAATAGTTCAGATCTTAAACAGCAATGGCACTAGATTTCGTGTGCGCTGACAGTTCTTTTCCACCAGGGGGCAGTCAACTCATTAAAACCAAAGAGAGTTAACAATAAATAAAATCTGTAATTAAAAAAAAAAAAGCACATCTTAAGTTAGTTTCAATAAAAGTTGAAAAAGTTGGCTTAAAGCTCAACATTCAGAAAACTAAGATTATGGCATCCAGTCCCATCACTTCATGGCAAATAGATGGAGAAACCGTGGAAACAGTGGCAGACTTTATTTTCTTGGGCTCCAAATTCACTGCAGATGGTGACTGCAGCCATGAAATTAAAAGACGCTTACTCCTTGGAAGGAAAGTTATGACCAACCTAGATAGCATATGAAAAAGCAGAAACACTACTTTCCCAACAAAGGTCCGTCTAGTCAAGGCTATGGTTTTTCCAGTGGTCATGTATGGACGTGAGAGCTGGACTACAAAGAAAGCTGAGCAGTGAAGAATTAATGCTTTTGAACTGTGGTGTTGGAGAAGACTCTTGAGAGTCCCTTGGACTGCAAGGAGATCCAACCAGTCCATCCTAAAGGAAATCAGTCCTGAATGTTCCTTGGAAGGACTGATGTTGAAGCAGAAACTCCAATACTTTGGCCACCTGATGCAAAGAACTGACTCACTGGAAAAGACCCTGATGCTGGGAAAGATTGAGGGCAGGAGGAGAAGGGGATGACAGAGGATGAGATGGTTGGATGGCATCATCGATTCAATGGACGTGAGTCTGAGTAAACCCTGGGAGTTGGTGATGGACAGGGAGGCCTGGAGTGCTGCAGTCCATGGGGTCGCAAAGAGTCAGACACGACTGAGCGACTGAACTGACTGATAGAAGGAGAACAACTGTAAGCTTCTCAGGAAGTACATACGTAAGGATTACTAGTGCACATTTTGGCCAACCTGAAGGACTTCACATCTGAATAAGTGGTCATACTTCATGTGCCCAGAATTGATATTTAGGCCTGGAAGAGACATGCCCCACTGTCAGAATACAGAAACTATACTAAGTGACATAATGAAACTAAACATTTTAAACTTTGAACATTTTTTTAGAATTTGAAGAAGCTGATGCTCTAAGTCCATGGATCACACTTTGTGTATCAGAGAACTAACAGTTGGATTCAAATGTGCTATACTTGCAATTAACCAGGAACTAGTTGAGTAGAGTAGAAAGATCAACAATCTCAGTGTTAAAAGAATCAAATGTGAATTCTGTGTCTTTGCTTTTCAGTTATGTAGCCTCGGAAAATATATATGTCAGAGAGTTCTGGAAGACTATGAAGGGCAAATAATTTAAGACATAAGGAAGAAATAAAGTCAAACTAGATCTGTCTTTCTACCCTGTGAAGCATGAGCCTCTCATGCCTTCATAAAGCCTTCCCGATCACAAAGCACCTTTTCAGTGCACTGTCTCCCCAGAAGACCTTCCTCAGATGAAAGTTTGCAAGTCAAATGAGGTATTCACATGAAGCACTTGAATGTTGCCGGAGCATCAGAGCAAGCACATGATACTTGGCAGGTGTACTTATTACAGTTCGTTCTTCCAACCAACTTGTGCACTGGAGACTGGCATCTTTCACATTGCCAGATTTTGAAAGACTGAGGTCCAGGAGAAATAAAGTGACTTGTCCAAGGTCACATAGCTGCAGTGTTAGAGCCTGGACTTGGGCTCATGCACGCTTTCTCCTCTTCTAGAGCTTGCTCCTAGGCACTATCATGATAAGCATGAACAGTAGCATAAAGAGGGTATTTTTTTTCCTTAAAGAATATAACAAAGTAAGAGCCCAAGTCAGATGCCCCAGTACTGGCTTTCCTAGCCTTGGGGTCCTGGCCTTGTAGTTTCCTGGACTCCCAAGTGCTCTGTCAATGCATCAGTACAGAGCAGAGGTTCTCCACTCTCCCTCCCCCATCTTTATTTAGATGTAATTGACCCACAACACTGAGTAAGTTTAAGATGCAAGCAGTGGTTCTTAATCTTTGATGCACCTAAGAATGCCCAAGTGAGTTGTAAAAAGTACTGAGGTTCAGATTCCAAACCAGCCTAATGCAATCAGAATGTTGCCTAGATTTCTTTCTCTGCTACACTGTCCATGGTGAGAATGTGTGGAGCTGGAGCTCAAAGCTGAGTCCTCCATCTCCAGGCTCAGTGCTTGTTCTGCTGCCATGTGTAAATATTATCAGTCTCAAGAGGTGAGTCCACAGTTACCACAGGGCACCAATCACCAAAAAACTAGATTTTAAAATAAAACATGGAAGACGGTCAAAGAGATGGATTGTTGGGAAAATGTAAAGAGTGTAGGAGACAAGTTACTTGAAGAAAAGTCAAACTAGAGAGTGGTACATGTGCATATGATACTGGCTCACTTCTCTGGACATGGCCGAAGCACGCCAGCACGAAGCACCTTCCTAGGTTGAACACAAAAGAATTGACCCATAGAGCCCTGCTTGACTGTACTGCCTCTCTGTGGAAGCTGAGGGACAAAAGCAATTGCATGATAGGCAGCTCTCAGGTAAGACATCCTTGGTGATAATCACCACTGGACAGAGACATGTGCTCTGATGCTGAGAAAATATTAAAATTTGGTTAACGTTTTGCACTTTCTGGAGGGGGGTGCTGTGCAGCACAGCTTGTTGTATCTTAGTTTCCTGAACAGGGGTTGAACCCGGGACTTTGGTAGTGACAGTGTGGAACCCTAACCACTGGACGGCCAGGGAATTCCCCCACGGTTTTGTACTTAATAAGGGTGTAGAATAAAACAGAGAGTAAGTCTAAATTAGGATGTCTAGTAGAATCCATTGGGGCTTCCCTCATAGCTCAGCTGGTAAAGTATCTGCTTGCAATGCAGGAGACCCCAGTTCAATTTCTGGGTTGAGAAGATCCCCTGGAGAAGGGCCAGGCTATGCATTTCAGTTTCCTTGGGCTTCCCTGGTGGCTCAGACAGTAAAGAATCCACCTGCAACGTGGGAGACCTGGGTTTGATCCCTGGGTTGGGAAGATCCTCTGGAGGAGGGCATGGCAACCCACTCCAGTATTCTTGCCTGGAGAATCCGCATGGACAGAGGAGCCTGGAGGGCTACAGTCCATGGGGTTGCAAAAAGAGTCAGACATGACTAAGTGACTAAGCACGGCACAGTAGAATCCATTAACTCACACACTTTACTAGTCAAGTTAATGGATATTCCTTAGCTCCAAACTTACCTATGAGAAAATGACATGTTTCACTAATATCGAGTCATCTTGAGAAGTGGAGATTAGATTCCCTATATAATCTTCAAATATGAAGGTCCCTTTTCATTACCTTCCAGTGACTGTTCACTGAGTCTTCTCCTTACCCCTCAAGCCTGAATGCAATAGGCACTGCATCTCATGGGCCATGGGATGAGAACCATGGCCTAGACGTTGGGACTGGAAGCCCAGGTCAGAACTGCCAAGGCAATTCTGGATAGTAAGAGGGAAATCATTGAGATATCCTGGCCACCCACGTGGGGAGGATCATTGCTTCCTTTCAGGGTTGACATTGGAGGCAGAATCACCCTCCCCAGTATAGTTCCTCCTCCAAATTTGGTTCAAGTTCTCAAAATTTATCTCAAGTAGCTAAAGCCATTCCCTTCTCCAGGGGATTTTCCCAACCTAGGGATCGAATCTGGGTCTCCTGCATTGCAGGCAGATTCTTTACCATCTAAGCCACCAGGGAAGTTCAAAACAACAGTTATGGCCTTATTTAAATATGTTCTTTCTTCCCTTTGCAAAATCCAACAAGATCACTCTACTCTGTATATTCACATATGTATTTTATTGACCTTTGCCAGGCCTCCGATGGGTAACCCTTTTTTCTAGTTGGTGTCCAGCTCCAGTAGGACTTCTGGGATGTGTAAGTTTCTATGTCCTGGGCTTACCACTGCCTTTTATGTAGAATGCTGTCCTGTGTGGAACCAGCCCAAGAAATCTTTAAAAAAAAAAGAAAGAAAGAAAAGATGGGCATGGCATTCCTATTTTGGGGGATAAAGACCAGAAGAACAAAAGTTGTAGGCAGCAACAATAGATGCTGTCAATTAGACTAGGTGGAGCTAAAGCAAATGAATGCATCGCTGAGGAAGATGGAACGTGGTCAGAGAGCGGCTGGAGAAATACAAGTGCAATGGGAGTGACACTGATTATGCTGAAAGACCTTTAAAAGCACGTGTGCCAGTCCAGCAAAGTCCTGATAAAAAAATCCTGCTCCCAGTCACCCTAGGATCACAAATAACCAGAATTCCAAGGGAAAGTGCATGTTTAAATCTAGTAGGGGTCCACCACATACCAGACTAGGCTCTTCTCTGGGGTGATGCAATGGAAGGGGTTTTCTCACCTGATAAGATCTTAAGTGGAAAGAAGGAGTCAGTGCCTCTTTTGAATGCCCTGATAGAAGACAGGACCTAAAACACACTCCTGTTTTAGAAATTTTATTACAAAGGGCAAGAGGGAAATATCGATTCAGAGAACATCACTTTTCTCCACTGGCTTCACTGGAGGGGCTGTTTGTCTGCACAAGGAGAGCTCTGAGATACAGGGCTGAGCAGATCACATCATTTGTAGTGATTTATTAGTTAAGAAATAAAGCATGACAGGTGGGTGTGGTTACCATAGAGTAATCACACCCCTAGGGTGAAACTACACTACACACAGCCAAATTCCCCCCAGGGGTGTGATTAGCTCATAAAACCCTGCCGCCCAGAACTGCCAGACTCTTCAGTGTCATTTATTTATTAAAATAAGAGTGGGCCAGTCAAAACCATTCTGTGGAGTGTGGCTGTCCGTGGTCTTGCTGAAAACTAAGACCAACAAACAAATGCAAACCCCAGAGGATCTGCTCTCTTCAGCTAACCCTGTTTCCTGTTGAGATGTGAAGTTAAGTTCAGGCAAAGCAAAAAGCACTAATGCGGCCTCCCGGTCCTTGTGAATTTCCTCTGCTCAGACCCACCCAGTAACCATCGGAAGGACCAGTGGAAAACGAGAATGTTTTATTGATTTCATGGTCTCTTGC